>NC_044590.1:4308550-6989601 GCF_901933205.1 Camarhynchus parvulus | reverse complement strand
CTCGGGTTCTTGGTCCCACCACATTTCGGCTTTCCCAATCCCCGAGCAGCTCCAGTGCAGCAGGTGGGCCCTGTCCTGCACTCAGAAAATCCACAGCACCTTTTGAAGGACACAGAAGGCTCCCTTGCCCTGTGGGGCACACGGCCATCTCAGGCACCAGGCCTGGTTCAGAGAGAGCTGTAAAAGGCTGTGAGCTCCTCCAGAAGAACCCTGCAGAGAGTGAGGAGGGATGAACACTGGGCACAGGACTGGGCTGAGGGACAGGCTGCAGCATCACATGGACAGCTGAGAACCAGGAAACTGAGTCAAAGAATGCCTCAGATTCCCACTTCTTTCATCTCTTTTAGGGTGAGGGGGCAACCTGCCAGCTCGCTGGCGTGGAACCTGCCATCTCTTTTAGGGTGAGGGACAGTTTGCTGTGCCACTAACATCAGGTAACAGCTACCCTTGAGGGATGACAGACCCTCATTGTAATGGTACTAGGGAGCAGAGTACAAAATCAGGGGCACAGTCCCAAAAAAGCAGCATTCCAGAAGGCACTGAATGAGTTTCCCTCACGCAGCAATTAGCAATAACTCCTCCACAGCCCCTGCCATGGAAAAAGCACTGACGCTGCTCTGCCCACCAGGCTGGAGGGCCCAGCTTCTCCCCACACACACAGGGGAGCAGAGTGTCAGCCTTCCCTGTGCCAGCCTGTTCCTGCCTCTCAGCTTTTGGTCCCAGTTTACTTTCTGCCTTTTACAGCCCACAGCGAGAGTCGGGTCCCTTGTATTCCAAACTGCAGGCATGCAATCTCAAAAGCCTTGTCCCGCGGGGAAGGCTGAGGCATTAGGCTTGCACCGCCAAGGAGCACTTACTCATACAACATCTTATTTCCACAGCAGTTGTATTTCTAAAACTACAAAGGCATTTCTCAGGGCTGCACGGTTTTGTGGTAGCTTTTGTTCCCTTGATGCTCTCAGCAGGTAGGACAGCGCTCTGCACGGCTCTGCCCATTTCACTTGAAAGTCAGCAACAACACCACAACGCAGAGCTTTGCTTTAACAATGTGTTCTCGAGCCTGAGTCATAAACACTTCAAACCACCCCCACAGCCTGCGGCTCGAGCTGGGCAGGCTCCGCGTGGGCGAGCGCACTCGAGAGGGTGAGCTGCACGTGTGAAATGCGCCTCTGCATGTGAGGAAGCAGCACCCTGGGACACTGCTCTTACCTCTCTGCAGACCACTCTCCTCTCTGGGAGAGCTGCTTGGGTCGAGTAGTGCAGCTCAGCACTTTCACAATGCCCAGAAGTGTGATGGCAGACACGGCCGCATCCTGCACATGGCAGGGAGGCAGAGCCTTCCTTGGCCAGGGTGAGGAAGACTCTGCCTTGCACATCAAGCAGCTGCTGCAAATGCAGATCTGAGCTGGCTGGGGATTTGACAAGTGCAGGTACAGCATCTGTGAGGCTCCAGGGGGAGCTGATATGGGGGAAATGACCTGCCCTGCTGGAGGAGTGTGGCCAGACCCTGCCCACAGAGGCAGGAACCCTGTCAGGGCTCACAGTGCAGCACGTACTTGGGGCAGTAGTTCCCAGGCTTTCTGCAGCCAAGTGGAGAAATCTACTGCTCCCCAAAGGTCAAGCTGTGTGCAGCATTTGTTCCCCATCCCAGGCTGCTCCCACAATGTGATCTCAGGGATGTGTGGAAGAGGCCTTTGCCTGAGCTCCAGAGCACCACAGGAGCGCACTGGAGCCAGCCCAGCACTCCTGCACCAGCAACCACCAGCTGCAAAGAACCAAGCATGAGAAACCCAGAGCAGGCAGGCAGAGTGGCAGCAATAGGCAGGGAGAGGGCGGTGGGAACAGGCAGGTCCCTGCCACAGGTCACTCCACAACAAAAACCCCTCTGTCCCAAAGAAGACCTGGAACCCAGCTTGGACTCCTTATTCACAGAATTACAGAATGCTTTGGGTTGGAAGAGACCTCATTTTGTTCCAACACCCTACCACAGGCAGGGACACCTTCCATTAGACCAGGTTGCTCCAAGCCCCATCCAGCCTGGCTTTGGACACTTCCAGGGATGGAGCAGCCACAGCTTCCCTGGGCAACCTGTGCCAGAGACTCACCACCCTCACAAGGAAGAATTTTTTCCTAATATCCCATCTGACTGCCCTCTGTCAGCGTGAAGCTGTTACCCCTTGTCCTGTCACTCCAGGCCCTTGTGCAAAGTCCCAGGACAAGATCAGTGAGCATGGGAAGCGTGGATACATCCATGTGGATATGGAAATGCTTTTCCTTTACATTGGAAGATCTGCAATTTCCAGCCTCCTTCAGCCTGCGAGCTCCCAAGAGATCTCCCCTAGCAGTGCAGTGTTTTAACATGGTGACAGGAAAGGTGCAGTTCAGTTTCCCTTTCACAGTCCTTTTGTAGCCCAGAGCATCCACCAGTCTCGGCATCACAAAGCAGAAATTGCTCCTGCACGAGGAGCGGTGGGAGCCCGGTTTCTTGGCGTGGCTGTGTGGGAGCAGCAGCGTTCCCAAGGCAGCCGTGCTCACAGCTCACAGCCAGCACTGCTGCAAGTGCTGGGCACAGCAAAGCACAGGGAGAAATTGGCTCCAGAGGACAGAAGGCACTGGAAAAGGCTGGCAGGGAGGGATGGCACCACCACTCTGCCCGCTAATTGTCTGTTTGGCACATCTCATCCCATCAGGCCACTCTTTAAAAGCAGATCCTGCCTCAGACCCTGGACTTATCTGCAGCAGCCAAGGCAGAAGAACAGAGGCAAAATCCTCTCCCTGCTGCCAGAAGAAGCATTAAATTTGTGTTAGTGTCTCTGTACCACATCCTGTATCCAGGGGGAAATGAGCATCCTCTCTGCAAGGTTCATTACAATGTGCCATCTTCAGCTCAGCCTTGCCTTGTCCAGTGGGGGTTAATCTAAACCACCTGAATTTCACAGGCTGACTCAGAACTTGGTTAATAAGGCACAGTACAAGTGAGTCAGTGGCATCTCTCCTCACTGCTGTTTTACTGACATCCCAGATAACAAATGTCACTCACGCTGGACCACAGCCAGTGCGGTGGGATCCAAATCCCCATCTCCCACCAGTGTATGTTGGCATACATCTCTGTAAGAAAGCAAAATACATCTCTCCCCATTCAAGAGAAAAGGGGAAACTCAAACGGAAATATTAAATCTTGATTTATTTTTTTTTCCGAGGCCATTTTCTACCCACACACCACACAATTACATTTGGACAGACACAAGGTGCTTTGGAAATTGTACTCAGCACTTAATCCTCTGCCTCTTTGGCACTCATTTACTCCCCAGGTGCACAGAGCTGCATTTGCTGCTCACAGACTACAAAGCAAAGAGCTGACCAGCAGTTACCTCTCCAAGTAGCTGAGTAGCTCTTGCTTCCTGGCTAAGTCAGTGCACAATTATCCCCAAACACAGGGAACCTTTATTCCTGCCCTGCTCAGCTCCTCCCAAAGCCTCTGTCGTGCCCTCAGTGCCTCACAGGAGGCAGCGTCACCCACTGGAGCTCGACAGGATGTCACGATTGCCAGAGCAGCATGGGGAGCTCTCAGCCCGCCTCTGTGTGACAGCAGGGCTCAGCTTGGTGCTGGAAAGGCAGATTTTGGTGAAAACAAAAAGCACCAGTCCCAGTGTTAATCGTTGCTGTACACTGGTGACTTGCTGCAAGCAGTGAGCTCTCCAGTAACACTCTGTGCCAGGGCCTGGAACCTCACCAAGGGGCTGGAATGAAAGGATGATGCCTCATCCATCACTAACTGATCTTTTTCTATCAGTTGCTTAAAAATATATTTTGAAAGAAAATGGAAATACACACGAACACAGCAGCTAGACCGCATGTTCTGTGGCAGATATTCAGCAAAAGGCTCAGAGAAACCTGAAGCTCTGCAGCTTGAGAAACAAGGCCCTGTTGGAATTACTCACTGCAAAGGAACTTCCCCAGAACCCCCTTCTCCACTGCAGAGCCATCAGATCCCTGTCCAGTCAGCCCAGGGCCCAGGAATGTGTGATACCAACAGCTTCCACCCAATCCACACTGGCTGAACAGGGCTTTCTCAGGGCACTGTGACCTAGAGATGGGCTGCTCAGGCAAGGAAGCCCCACTGAAAACAAATAAAGTAAAACACAGCCTAAAGCCAGCAAATGGGGATATTTTTTTTGGCACAGCAGCAAGTGGCAGCATTTGGATGTGTTCCACCAATGAGTCCTCCAAAGGTCTACCTCTCCTTCACTGCTGTAGAGCAGTGGCTCTTGGGTTCCCCTTAGCACAGCTGCCTTCTCGTGGTGGAACAGGAGCCAGGACTTAAAAGCCACCAAGATGGATGAGGCAGGAGAGACCCTGTTGCCACTGTAGGCCCCAGAAGCCATTAAAGAGTTAATTTAAGAAGGAGTCATGAAATGTACCTGAGTAAATAAGAACATCTGGAATCTATTCAGGAACTCCCAGGGCTGGGACTGACAGGTTCAGTACAGACAACACAGACCAGTAAATAAGATAAGCATTTAGGAATGTTGTAAGTAAGTAACAAAATGATAAATTAGTAAATTGAGAGGTGCCTGACACTGGAGCTGTTCAGTTGCCAAAGATGGAGGCCCGTGGCATCATTAGTATTGTACTACTCTCTGCACACCTGTGTAATTGGAAAACATGGGACTCGTTGGGAAAAACTGCTCACAGGTAACTAGAAAGGATTTCATCTCCCATTTCTGTGGAATCCTGCAGGATTCTGGCAGCCCCATCACCTGGCCTGCACCTGCAGTGAGCTGCTCCCTTGGTGTGTGTTTGTTTAGCTGCCCATCAGTGCTGCCCCAGGAGCCCACTCAGCGCTCTGGAAGCCGTGGAAGTCCCCAGGTGATCTGCAGTGACACTGCACCAGCTCCCAGGGCCACTGTGCCAGCCACGTGTGGTCATGGCATGTGGCACTGCACCTGCAGCACTTACCTGAGCGAGGAGCAGACTTGCAGCTGAACTCTCAGCAGATATCAAATAACTTTAGTCTATTTTCCTTCCTGAGGTAAAATGAGACTGCCCAAAGCACACCATAAATCTGGAGGGCAGTGGGACCTTGTTCACAAGGATGAGGGTGAGGAGACCCAGCTCTGCAGGATTCAGTGCCTGTGTGCCATGGCTGATTCTCCTCACACCAGGCAGAGCAGTGGTGTGTTTGTGTACCTGTGCCTGCAGGTACAGAAACACACAGCTTGGAGAGGTCTGCTCTGAATCTCCCAGCATGAGAGGAGCTGTCAGGCTTTTCTTTCATGGGGATGCAGCTGGAATGCCAGGAAAGCACTGCTGGCAGCAGGCAGAGCTGAGAAATGTGGGCTCCAGCTCCCAGCCCTGCCTGGAGTGGCTGTCAGACACCCTGCCTTGGAGGATGCCACATTTACCACACAAGCACCAATGGAAACTCACAACTCTGTAAGAAAAGCAACTTCATTCTTAATTAAAACTCTCATTTAAGAGTACCAGTCTCCATCTGGTTCACCAACAAGGCCATTCACAAGCAGTAAGGGGCTGGCCCTCTTCCTTTCACAACCCAGCAATCCTTCATGCAGGTACCTTGAACAGCAAACTCCTGCACAGACAGCAGCTCCTGCCCAAGGATTAACACAGGTGTCACAGCTCCTCCCCTCGTGGTGCTGGGCTTTCAAGAACCCCACAGCATCTTGTTTTATGTGACTGTGACATCAATCCCCTGAGCACATTTTCCAGTCTAACTACAGAATTGGAAGAAATCTCAATTCAAGGTCCTTTTTCTTGGTAACAAAGGATCTGTAAAGCAGAGCTGCTTTCAAAAGAAAACCTCCTGACTGAACTTCCAGATAACATCCCAGGAGCAAACTGACATCTTTTTAATCACTCCTCTAAGTCAAGACACAGGGAGCTGAAGACCTATTCAAGAAGCAGAAGGTCACTTTTTCTTTCTGGAAGGATGGAGGGTTGTCCAACAATGAGAAGCAAAGACTAAATTGAATATAACTGATTATAACAAAAAGCAACAAGACAAAAAAAAAGGCCTAAATTCCCAGTCATCCTCTAGTAGTGCTGCTGTGCCCACTGGGACATTTTTCCCCCCATATCTTTTATGCTGTTTCTACTTATCTGCCAGCTGAGCTAATCAAGTTTGGGGCCAAAACAAGCCAATCAAAACTTGCTGCTTCATGTTGTTAATTTTGTTTTACCTGAACAGGCAGCTGAAGGTACAGCTGCACCTAGAAATGGGTATTCCTACAGTAGGATCACTGAAAAACTACATGACCCTGGGATAGCAGAACTTCCTGAGGTAAGCAGATCACTGAGCATATAAGAAACACAGACCAGGAAACATCCTACAGCAAAAGCAGCAGTACAAAGCAGGAGGCAAAGTTCCCAGGAAATGGTGTGAAATGCTATCAGAAAACACAGGAACTAAACCTTAGCAACGAGGACGTGAAAGGAAAGAAGAGGAAACAAAGAACTGCATATAAAGGTAAAAAATCCCAGGAAGTTCTACAATTACCCAAGTGAGGAAAACTGTTAAAATGCAGAATTTGGAGAAAACAGTTGGATACAGCAAAAGACATCAGCTCCAGATGGAACAGCACAGTCCTGAAATTGAGCTGTATCTAACCCAGAAGTTGAAAAGAAGTTGAGTTTTCATGTCAAATGTGGAGCACTGCCTTAACACTGAGGTGTGAAAGGCCAGGAATACAGGCACAACCTCCTTGTGGGAGAATGATCAATGAAGGAAAAAAAGGAAAATTTTGCAGGGAAACACTTCTCAGGCAAAGAAGGAGGAAAAAAGACTTTTTTGTGACCATAAATATCAGTTTTAGAAAAGCCCAATCTTGGCCTATGACTTTGTTAGAACACAGAAATGGAATGACAAAGGCAAGAGATTTTACTAGAGAGGAAATCAAACTCACTAATAATCAAAAGCTACACGAGTGTCAGAAATAAAGATTTATCTACTGCAGTGGCACACCACCTAATAGAATCATGGAATCAAGGAGTGGTTTGGGTTGGAAGGGATGTTAAAGCTCATCTTGTTTCAACCCCCTGCCACCAGCAGGGACACTTTCCACTAGATCAGGTTGCTCCAAGCCCTGTCCAACCTGACCCTGAAATCTTCCAGGGATGCGACTGCGCAGTGTCTCTTTCCTTCTCTCTTTTTTTGCTGTTCTGGTGTATTAACCCTTCTCATTAATTAGCTTATCATTTTTACTTTATAGCTTATTTTATTTTATGGTGAAACACTTCACCAGCTCACAGAAGGAAACAGTTTAATATAGGAGATTGCATGTATGTCACTTCCAGTTGGTTCCACAGGCTCTTTTGTCAGGTGTGGAAGAAGACTGGTCTGCCTTGGTCACTGATCCCACCTCAGCACTCCCTGGGGCAGTGGGGCAGAGCTGACCTGCTCACCAGTAGACAAGCACTGCTCATTACTTACAACAACCAAGGAGAGAATCAGAGGCAGGAGGAGCTGGCAGCGGTGTTCCAGAGGTGCTGACGGACACAGAGCAGCACAAGGTGCAGCTCCCAGCAGGAGTCGGCAGAGCTCCTCAAAGAAGCCTTCGAGGAGGAGCGGCTTTTCTGCAGCACTGCCACCCTCCGGCTCCAGGGAAAATTCCCTCTTCCTGGCAGAGAAAAATCCCTGAGCCCCTGGGTTTATCCCCTTTCCCTCCCACTGGCAAGGAGAGAGCTGGCAGCAAAGCTGGATGGGAAAGTTCCCATCGGTAAGCAGAATCTGCACAGCAAACCCTTGGGATCAGCAGCTTGGAGGAGTTGCTGTCTGGCTGCCGACACTCCCTGAATTTGGGGGCACCAACGTGGCCAGTTCATCCAAAGAGCCCAGACAGCAGATGGGCAGCACCTCAGTGCTCTGATGCCCCTGGCTAACAAACAGAAGCAGGAGACAAGTAACTTGCACACTTTCTGTTAGATAAACTTTCTTTCTGGGTCTAGGGGTGCATCCTGTCCAGCACTCTGGAAGATGCTATCCCAAGTCCCCAGAATGGCACATGTGAAGATCAGGATTCAAGAAATCCACAAGGCAGTTGTGACTCTATTTAACTCTTGAGTGAAATTCCCTTTCTTAATTCTCCCTGCTGGTTCACACAGGTTATCACACATCACCAGTAAGTGATGCACAGGCAGGTGAACCCCAGGCTCTCCTGTCACAAAAAATAATCTTTAAAAATGCTGCTGAGAGGTTCAATCTCATTTAGTAGAAGACAGCTCAGCACAGGAAGTCTGCTTGCAGAGCAACCCAAAGAGGAGACACCCTCAATGAGCATGATCCAAAATCTGAGACAGATGGCAGCTGTTATTAGAAAGGGTCAAACACTGTTTTCCTGTTTGTGGGCTTTTAATGACAATTTTCACAATAATTTACAAATTAGTTGTTACGCACACTTATGTCCATTTAGTAATGAAAACTGTGAGTTAATTCAGCTCTCAGTTGAGAAACTGCTGTAAAAATGCCCTTGCTGAGGGCTGCCCTCTGGTTTGTGTTCTACAGGCAGCCAAGCGAGTTCCTCACGCTGAACCTGCCCAACCTGCCCTCCCCTCCCCAGGCTGCTCCTGAGCTCCCTCTGCTCGCACCAAGGGGAGGACCTGGAAGTTTCCAAGCGCTGAGGGGGGTGGAGTGACAGCTCAGCGGCCGCGGGGCTCAGGTGTGCCTAAGGCAGGATGGGGAGGGAGCATCCCAGCCCTCAGCAGGGCAGCAGTGCAGCCTTTCCCAAGGATCCCCCTCCCAGGGAGCCGGTGGCTGCAGCCCACAGCTCAGCACAGCTCTGGGCTCTGCTTGGAAGCCCAGAGCTAAGACAGAAGCAGCTGAGGGGCAGTGCAAAGTGCCCTGGCACAATACTCCATGACAGCTATGCCAGCCTTACCAGTGCCTCCTGTCTGGGCGTCAGGAATTCACCCACTGGATACTGTTCAAAGGAGGGAAAGAGATGGAGACCTGAGCCCAAAACACAAACAGAACAGATCAACGCTGGAGAATTCCAGGAGTTCAGCTATGTTAGTCCTCAGCAGAGGAGAGGAAATACATCAAAGGGTACTACAGCCTTGAGTTTTCCCACCCAAGCTGCTGCAATCATCTCAATAATTCACCTCAGGACAGAACTTGCTTTCCATTAAGACAGATTCTGTTTGCCTTTTACTTCCAGTCACTTCAAGCTGATTCAGCTTTGTGCCTTCTTGGAAAGAAGAAGTCAGCAGCAGGGCTTCTCAGAGAAATGCAATACAGCAATTTAAACCTGCAGCCAGTCTGGCCTGTCAGAAAAAGTGAAGGCAGAGCAGGTGGGGACTGCAATGAATGCCCCAAGAGTTCTGCTGAGGGAAGATTTCTCAGGGATTTCTCTCCAGAAAAGCATGGGAAGTGTTAAACCTTGCACCTCACACATGCTGGAGTTCTCACACTGAGCTCTACACAAAGACGTCCCCCACAATGCTTTTACAGGAGTGGAACCATTATCCTGACAATCAGATCACCCATTCCCAGATAACTTATATTTAATGTGTGAAAAAAAAGGGAGTACTTTACAGTAGTCCCTGGAGAGAAGAGAAAGGACTGTGGTGAGCAGTCCACTGACAAAAACTGCTCCCTGGAGTTCCCTTCCCCCTTGCCTTACTCCCCTCTCCGAGTGCAGTAACTCAATCCACAAGGTAACTGAACTCTCCTGGGGGAATCTGGGGCACAAGAGGCTGCAGCTCCTTTCCAAAAGAATTCGTTTCATTTCTTTATTTTAAAGTCCACTGATCATCATCATCATCATCATCATCACAAAAAAACCCCATGGGAAATGCAACTAAAGAGAAAAAGTCCAACCAAGACCTAAGAACCCAGAGCTAGGAGCAGATGTGGGCCTGCGTGGCACAGCGCCAGCGCACGCGCGGGAGGAGACGGCCCCGCGCGCCGCAGTTGTGTGGCCAGAGCTGGGGTCCTTTATGTCAACCTCTGGACGATGACAGCGTTGAGCAGGTTGGCTTCCTTCAGGGTCTGGTTCTCATCAGTCAGCTCTTTATTGGGGAAGGTGGTCATGAGGACAAAACTGGTGGCAGCCATCGCTGGCCGAGCATCTACTATGAAGAGCCGGATGTCACGGATCCTGTGCAAAGGGACCAAACACACGGGTGATGCTGTTACTGCACAGCCTGGACAAGGGACTGCTCTGCCCAGAGTGTGCAGCCCTGCAGCTCTGTGTCTGTATTCCAGCTCTCACCACAGGCCACACCAGGCTATTCTGATTCAACCTGCTCCCGTTTAGTGAAATAGCAGCAGCTGCTTTCTGGGCTACAGGCTCAGCTCGGTGTTCTCTGTGTGTGTTGTCAGGGGGTTATCTGAAACTGAAAGCCTCCAGACCCTTTTGCTATGAACAATTAACAAACTGACACTTTCTGAGCTTGTCACACACAGCAGAACCCAGAGGATTTCAGCTCCTGTGAGCGGCCACACAGTGACATAGGATCCATTTCCAGAACTCAGTCACAGGCAGAGGTTTTGTTAACTTGTTGCCCTGAGCTTGACCCCTGATAGAAACTGGAGGAATGAGTATAAATTACAAGATCAGGAAGGTGAGAAGGATTTAAAGAGATTTTGAGCGAAGCAGTGGCATACCTAAGCCAACTTTGCTCATCTAAAGAACAGAATCATGGTAAGAGCATCCCTTGGTGCTCCATTCAGCACAGAGAACAGCCTCATAGAAAAGACTAAATTGAGTCAGAGTAACTGAACCAGGTTCCTAATTATCTGCCAGTTTCCAAAGCCTTTAGAAGAAAATCAGTTTTTCACAGGTGACATCAAAGAAAGTTCTTCTGGTAACACTTATGCTCCCAGGTGTCATGTCACTGGCTATAATCTATCCCAATTTGGGAAGCAAATCCTACCCAACAGTTAGCAGCTAACTTAAAAACACCACAACAACTTTATTCCCTTTCACTTGTATAGAAGGATGCCCAGAGCTCCTTCTGGCAGGCTATGCAGGATTTTAGCACTTGCTCCCTGCCTTGCAGGGCCATCTATGCCTGGCCTGTGTTCCCTGTTGTGCTCGTACCTGTGACTGTGGTTGAACTTCTGGACCAGGCGCCCGCCGTCCGCGAGCCGGATCTGGATGTTGGTGATGGGCTCTGACTCATCGATCACGATGGCAGAACTGGCTTTGGCCTCGTTCTCTGCCTGCTGGGCTGGAGAGCTGGTGCCCATCACCTGGGGCGCGGTGCTGCCAACAGGGAGACGCAAGGTGAGCTGTTAGAAACCAAACTCACCTGCCCACAGGGTACCAGATCAGGCAGCAAGCTCACTGTCTGCCAGGCCCAACTACCAGGGCTCCTCCACAAGCAAGCTGCAAGTCAGAATTCTTGAGTCAGCCAAGCAGGAACTCGTCTAGAAGTTCAACTCTACCATCCCCATTGGTGCCACAGGTCCTCACACCCAAAAGTTAACAGGGGAAGTGTGAATTGGAAACACTGCTCCAATGCAACACACCATGGAGGTTCCAAACCAGGGATTCTGGCTCCTGGTAGGGAGAGGCTGGGCCACCTCACAGTATACGTCAATGAGCCTTGTTTCCTTAGAGGAACACCTCCCATCCCACAGGCACCCAGTGCCTTTATTTCAGAAGGATGAATCAGAAGGCTCCATCTTGCAAGGCTTCAGTGACTCTCACATTACATGTAGTAAACCAGTGTCACCATCTTCTCACCTGCCCAGCTTCAGTCCTTCTCCAGTAAAAGCTCTGAAGACACTTTTAGGTTTCACATACTCCTCATCCCGGTGATCTTCCATGTCCAGGTTCACCTGTCCGCCCCGTGCTAACCTGCGCAGCTCCGCTGGGACTTCCCTGCAAAGAGAGAGTTCTAAGGCAGCTGCCTGAGGCAGCAAGGCAGGAGTGTGTGGACAAAAAGCCCAAGATCTGTGGAATTTCAGGAATCACATAGAGCCTTTGCTTAACTGACAGGGCAGATGCACACCTCCCCACTGACAGACACAAATTAAAGGTTACTTCTCCCTGGCCCTCACCTGCCATGACACAATGCATCAGAAATTCTCAACACAAATATCAACATGTTTGTTTACTTCAACTCTCAAGGCCCCACATAAATCAAACCCACTCCCTGTTTACCTGAACCAAATGTTCCATATTAAGAGTAACTAATTTCTTGCGAGAAAGCTCAGGTGAAATGTGCCATGGATTCAGAAGCCTGGATTCCACAACCACTTGTGTTCCAGGGAACAGCTCTCCCTTTTCTCCCCTCTCACTACGTACCCTCTGCGGATATCATCGAGGAACTGGGCATTGGATGGATCCTGGTAGCTCCTCAGCTCTCCACTATCCAGACTAAATCCACTCTTCCAGAGCTTCAGTACAACGTGCACCTGCAGCAGCCCCAAAAGAACAATCAGCCTCACTTGTTCTCGGTGACAACAAAAACTGAAGCAAAGTGAAAAGTTTCAGATGGGCAGAGGAGCTCCAAGGTGCAAAAACATTCCAGCAGGTTTCTCTGAGCTAAGGGAAAAACCCAAAGCACTGGTTTTTATGTAATGGTCAGGTGTCAAATCCTAGAAGGTGGCACCATGGTCCCCCTTTTGTATAAATATGGCTGAAGAACCAGGAATGTGCTGGGTGAGAAGCCTAAAGCAGGCTCCCACCACAGCCACGACCTTGTCTGGTCAGAAACCAAGCACAAGGGAATCTTGAACTGATGCTGTCCGCTCCCATCTATGGATATATATTGGATGTATATAATAATGGATAAAGAAGAGTTGATTTCCCAATGCTCTTTGCACACTATTTTTCCTGATCTGCACTTCTAAGAAAAGCTCAGATTCTTAATTAAAAGATCACCAGAAAAATGCTTACCCAAGACCTAATCATCTATTATTCTCTACTTGGAAATCCCACAGGAAGCAGGATTTACCATATTTCTGTCCTTGTGAATTTCTATCAAGCTTTGTATCTCTTGGGGCTGGCAAGCTCAGTAGCTGGAGCAGAGAAATTCCTGGAGTGACAGCTACAAACCCAGCAGAGATACTCACATCCTGAGAAGAGCTCGGTCCCTCTCTCCTGCCACATAAGCCGACTCCTCCTCTGGAGTAGCCCCAAGGCGATACCCTCCCCCTGCAAAAGGCTGTGAGAGAGAGGCAGGCACAGGGTTACAGAACCACACAGACCAAAGAGCTGCTTCCCTGCTCCCACCATCCCTGTGGGAGAACAGGGACTTCATGGCATCAGCAACATCTCCTGCCCTGCAGGCAGTGACAGCTTCAGCAAGTTAACAAGGGTGGCACAACAGAGCGGCTTTTCTTGCCATTGTGACACACAAAATGGAGCTGCACTAAGAGAGGAGTCCAGACTTAGCTGCTGAGATAATTCCAGGACTCCTCAGTACCAAACAGCTGGCAGGGTGGAACAGAAACAGGGAACAGAAGGAAGAACTCCTCCCTCCTCACCTTTGGCTTGCTCGTCTCGCCACTGCTCTTGGCCGTCCGATCGACGGCCACGGCGCCGTGCTCCTTGGCTCCCTTGAACAGATCCTCCACCAGCTCGTTGGGACTCTTCTTCCTCGGAGGACCCACAATCTGCTGCCCACTCCTCTCTGAGCCACCGGCATAAAACCTGACAGAAAGCACCCAGCTCCTGGTCAGCCCTGCCTGCTGCCTCTGCAGGAGCCTCGGGCTGGATCAGGGCTCACTTGGTGCAGCTCAGGGGAACCCCCTGGATCTACAAACACTGGCCACCACCAGTGTGTCTCCCACTGCAGCCATGTGCAAGCTCCTGTGCTGCAAAGACGTTCTTTTTATGTCAATTCCTGTAAATCACCCGTGGATCAATAGCAATAAAGTGGTAACAATGCTCAGAGCTGGGAGGAGGAACAGCCCAGAGGGACAAGCCGAGTTTTAAACACTGGTACCAGCTCCATTACCCAGCTGAGCAAGGCTTCCAGCAAACCTCTGACCTGTCAGAGCAACATGCAGCTGGAATTCTGAGGGAAGGCACACGTTCATGCCACACAAAGGATGGATCTCAACTGGAAGCAATGGATGCACAGTCAGTGAAGTGCAATTAAGCACTTCTGGAAGATTGGGTTTATTAGCTTCCAGATGGCTTGTAACACAGAGTGAGCTCCCAGCTGCCTGCAGACCATGGCCCATCCAGGCTGAGCCACCCCTTCAGATACATCAGTTCCATTCCATTTACCTTGCCTGTCAACCTTAAGGGTATTTAACTACTCAGAGCTGACACTGTAAGAGATTGTTCTACTAATACTCCATGTTCCTCCTGAAAAGGGTCCCTACTTTTTTATTTCTGACTCCACTCTCCATTACTTTACCCTTAAGCAACACCTAAAAAAAAAAGAACACAAAACCAAAACCCGCACCAAAATAAACCCCCAAAACCCCAAGCAGTAAGAAAACCAATCCCTGCATAATTCCCACATTTCCTGTGGACACAAATGAGGATCTGGGCTGTTTTCTATTCTTAACCCAGGCCTTCCACATCCCACTTTAGGCTTTCTCTGAGTGCTGAGAGCTGGTGCTTACACAGCTGTGCACAGGCTTTGCACTGACAAACCTGCCCTGTCAAACCTCAAATGTTTCATGACAGGAACTTCATATCCCTGTAAACCTGGTTCTTTCAAAGAAGCTGTACACAGGCAGCAAGTCCTCCCAGAAGGGATAAACACCCAGCACTTGAGCCTTCGGCTGCAAACTCACCGCTGTCCCTCCTCCTCTTCATCATCCTCCTCCTGAGCATGCACAAGGTCTCTGAACGAGGTTACTCGGTGGTCACTGCAAAAATCCAGCAAGAAGGATGTCAGCCTCCAGACACATTCCCAGCTGGAACACTCCACACTGCAACAGGCTCCTTCTGCAAGGTGGGCTCTGTTCAACCAGCACCTGACCCGAGAGAACTTCTCCCTCATGACAAAGGCAGCAGCTCCTCTTTGGGACTGGACAGCATTCCCTTACTGCAAAGGGATTTGGTAAGGTAAAATTCACTTTTGTTTTATAAAATGCTCAGCTTGATCAGCTCAGGTGTCACACAAAATGAGAAAATATTCTTCCTGCTGAGATATGATCTGCTTAAATGAAAGGTCACTATCAGACTGTTTTAAATGTCAAAAGATAAATCAAGCTTTTCCTGAGCAATGAGGCAAGTTTTCTAACTGATCCCTGGCTCAGTTGTGCAATAACACCCATGTCTGTGATGTGCAAACACTCAGGTTTTCACAATCTCTAGAGAGCATCACAAGGGGAAGCAAACCTAAACACAGAGCTACTCCTCCTGAAAATTAACACAGTGCTTTAGAGAGTGTGTGTGCTTTGCCAGCTTTCCAGCATGGAGCTGAAGCTGCCTCCTCACCTGGCTCCAGTGCCTCTGGATATGGAGCTGGGCGTGGGCTGGGGAAGGGTCAGGATGTCCTCATCACCCCCATCCTCATAGAAACTGGCAAGTGCAATCTGGAAAGGAAAACCACCAAAGCTCCTCAGGAAAAAAACACACACAAACAACCCCGCTGAAGCATCTGTCACACTGGATCTCCTGAGACCTCACACTAAAGACACTTCATGTCATTCCCCCTGATGCAGGTCATGGCAGAGATGAGGCCTCAGCGGGTTTGCTATTTGGCTGTGTCATGGCAGGACACTCAGTGCTGCAGGGATGTCACCCTCCCTGTCAGGGAATGTCAGGGCCCCTCTTCTGCAGCACTTACACAGGAGTTATGCCAAAATTACTGCTGTGAAACTGCAGCTTTTGTGCCATCATGAGCAGACTCGGAATTTAACACAGCCAGTTTGAGAAGGAGCAGGGACAGGTCAGAATGGTGGCTGACTCGCCCTCAGTTTGTTTGCTGACGGCGCCAACAGCACAGCACTGACAGCCTCACCGGCATTCCAGGAACACCTACAGAACCCCGGCAAACCCCGGGCCCACCGTCCCTCACCTCGCGCTACAAAGTGAACGACAGAACCAGGAGGGGCCTCAGCCTCGGCCAGCCCACGGCCCCGCCGCCAGGGCTGAGCGCGGCGACGGACGGGGGCGAGGCCTGAGCCTGCGGGACACCGACCTCCGGCCCAGCGCTGCCCCCCCGCCAGCGCCACGGCCTCCTGAGCCGCGGCCCCGCCGATCTCCGCGCCGGGGCCGGGGAGGGAAGCGGCAAAGGTACCTGGAGGTCCCAACCGGCGGACTCGAGGAAGAACCGCGCTCGCTCCTCCTCGGCGCCGGTCACGGCCACGAACTCCCTCAACGCCTCCTCCCTGTCCGCCATCTTGCCGCGGTGCAGCGCCCAAACCGCGCCGGGCCGCCCCGCACCGCCCCCGCGTGCGCCGCCAAACCCGCCCGGCCGGAAACACCCGGGGCGACGCGCGGCGCCCAGCCCGCAAACAGCGGCCCCTGCCGGCCAGGAGGTGGCACTGCAGCGCAACCGACCCCGGAGTGAGCACCGGGCACCGGGCACAGGGCACCGGGTACTGAGCACTGGGCACCGGGCGCCAAGCACGGGGTACCGGGTATCAGGTACCAAGCACCAGGCACCAGGAACAGGGCCTGGGGTACCGGGCACCGAGCACGGGGTACCGGGCACAGGGCACCGGCACCGGGTTCAGGGCACCGGGCACAGGGCGCGGGGTACCGAGCACCGGGCACTGGAGACGGGGTACAGAACACCGGGCAGGGGGACCCGAGCACTTGGCTCTGGGATGGGCAGCACTGAGCACTACAGCGGGCAGCACCGAGCACCGGGCACCGTGTGTGCAGCACTGGGCACTGAGCACTGGGACGGGCAGCACCGGGCCCCGGTGTGCAGCACGGAGCCCTGGGATGGGCAGTGCCAAGCCCCGGTGTGCAGCACGGAGCCCCGGGATGGGCAGTGCCAAGCCCCGGTGTGCAGCACGGAGCCCCGGGATGGGCAGTGCCAAGCCCCGGAGCAGGGCGGGTGTAAGGCCCCAGGCGGGGCCGGGACTGGTGGCGCGGAGCAGCCCACGGCAGCCTGTGCGTGCTGGCTCATTTATTTCCAGGTTCACACGTCGCTGCTGGCAGTGGCCAAGGCCTGGGACCCGGCTCCAGGAGACAGGGACTGCGGTGAAACAGGATAGGGAAACATCTACGATGCTTTTCTCTTCATGTGCTTGAAGAGGAAGAAGAGGAGCGCCCCAAGGAGCCCCTTCTCCAGCAGGATACCCATCCACAGGAGGAGGAGGAGGCTGGACAGAAGGTTCGTACCTGCAGTGGGGACAGAGGATGTGAGCGACCAGGGCTCGGGGAGAGGCATCCCAACACCCCGCAGGGAGCCTTTCCTGGGACTGCGAGCTTCCTCAGGGGGTGACACCACACAGCCACCCTGGCAGGCACCCCATCCCCGCAGCTCTGACGCACCCTTATTCATCTGGAACTCGTTGCTCAATCCCCCTTGGGTCGGGTTGGAGATCCACAGGACGGCTGAGTAGGTGGCAGGGGCCTGGGCATCGTGCACCACCATGCAGGTGATCGTGGACCCGTTCTTCTCCTCCGTCGCTTGCACCTCCACCCGGCTTCTCAGCTCAAACAAGCCCCGGGACACCTCCAGTGGCCTGGAGAGGTTCTGCCCCTTTATCTCAGCCCCATTCTCCAGCCAGGAAACAGACACTTTAGCTGGGTAAAACTCCTTCAGGAGGCAGGTGAAGGCCACGGTCTTGTTCACCTCAACGGGGCTCGGCTCAGCGCGCACTTCGACGCTGGGGGGAACTGGGAAGAGAGGCAGAGCTCGGTGTTTGCTGTGCCCGCTCTGCTGCCCACAGGGTGTCCTCCTCCCAGGGACCCCAGCCCCACAGAGCAGGACCCCCCATGTGAGCCCCCAGCCCTCACCTCTCAGGACCCTGCTGAGCTGGAAGCTCCCTCGCAGCGGGGCCGGCAGCGTGGAGTGCGACACCTCACAGGTGAGCTGCGAGCGGGCATCGTCCTTCTGCAGGGTCACCTGCGCTGTGCTGGACATGTTGTAGGTTTTCATCCTCCACTCAGTGACCTGGGGCGGCTGAGCCCCCATGGGGTTCTTGTTCTTGAACCATTTCACCTCAATCTTCTCAGGAAAGAACCCTCCAGTCGTGCAAGTGAAAGGCACCGACTCCTCCGGCCTCGCTCTCTGCTGAGGTCCGGACACGAGCGGGGGGCTGGGTTTGGCTGTGGGGAGAAGCACGGGGCCATCAGACCAGGCTCTGCCCCCTGCCCAGCCCCGGGCCTGCCTGGAGCAGAGTCTCACACAAGGGCACGGCGATGGCCCATGGCATCCTCTCCTGGACCAGCCCTGAGCCCCTTCCCCATCCCTGCTCTAGCTGAGCAGAGCCCGCTGGGTGGTTCCCATCAGGAGCTGCTCCAGGAGCCCCACTCACCTTGCACGGACACCTCGGTGCCATCACCACGCTTAAACACCTCATCAGCACCAGTGATCCCCCTGACAAACTTCACACAGTAGTAGGTGCCCATGTCCTCAGGCTGAACGTTCCTGATGTGGATGGTGAAGTTTGTGTCAGACCCAGGCACTGCTCTCATCACATGGGAGGAGGGATCCTTGTTATTGGGGTCATAGACAGTCTTGTTCCCACTGCCCCAGCCCTTCAGCCACATCACAGGACCTGGTCCAGCAACTCCAGACGTGATGCAGTTCAGGGTGAGCGTCTCCCCCGCTGTCACCGCCACCTTGGGCTGGGGCTGCTGCAGAGTGAAGTCCTGACCTGCCTGGGCATCCACACCTGGGCACAGAGACAGGTTTGGAATTGACAATGGGCCCCAGGGCCGTGGAACAGCACGAGGCATCATCAGATCCCCCTGAGCCTGGAGCAGGGACAGAGAGACATTCCTGTCCCCTGTCCCCCAGGCTGCTGGGGACTGCAGGATGAGGAGAGGCCAGACCCTTCCTGGAGTAAACTGAATTTCATCTGGAGATAGAAGCAAGCTGGAAGGGAGGCAGTGAGACGAGATCCCTGGGTACCCACGCGCACAGGGAAGCTCTGCCAGGCCTGCAGGGTGGGAAAGCGTGCATGGGAAATGTGATGGGGCTGTGCAGGGCCCACTTACCCGGTTCTCTGCAGAGCAGGAGCAGCATCAGGCACATGAGAGGCAGTTCCTGTGCCACCAGAACCATGGGTATTCCACGCTCTGCTCCCCGATGGCCGGGCTTTGCTCAGCTGGATTCGGCTCCCTGGGACTCTGCTGCACTGGGCTCAGCTGACTCAGCTGGACTGAGCTTATCTTAGCAGGGTGCTGGTCTCTTACCCAGCAAAGGGGAAGGAAAAGAGGCACCACCAGCCCAGTTCCTCCATGCAATCACATCCCATTTGCTTCTCAAGGCCTACACCATCCCCTGTCACAGCGCTGGTCCATAATGGCAATGTCCACCCCATTTTCCCCTCAGATGTGTGCCACAGCCACAGCCACGGGCACAGGCAGCAAGAGGGACCCCGGATCCAGCACGATCCCCCACACATGGCCAGCCTGTGGCTCAGCAGCCTGGGGTGCCAAGGGGACGCCCAAACTTTGGGAAGGAAAAGGGGAAGCGGAACAGGAAGCGTCCCCTTGGCACCCCCAGCTGCTGAGCCACAGGCTGGCCATGTGTGGGGAGCCTGCTGGATCCGGCGATCCCCCTTCCCAGCAGGATCGGGGTGCGGGATGGGCTCTCCCACGGGTCGGTGGTGCAGAGCAGTGCCCGGGATACACCGAGCGTCCCGCATCCCGAAGCTCCGCTGCTCCTGCCCCTCACCGAAGCGGGGAGGACGCAAAGCCGCCCCCTGTCCCGAGCCCGGAGCAGCCGCTGGGTGCCGGGTGGCCCGGGAGCGATGCCCGGAGGGGTCCCGGGAGTGATGCCCGCCGGGGGTGATGCCCGGAGGGGTCCCGGCAGGGTGATGCCCGCCAGGGGTGATGCCCGGCTGCTCTGCCGGCTCTCGCCCGCCCCGGGCAGACACCAAAGCGTTAACCACCCGCTCTCTTCAACTTCCTGTCCCGCTTCCTCTTTTCCTTCCCAAAGTTTGGGCAGAACCCATGGCCGCGGCAGCAGCTCCGTTCCTGTCCGGGCAGCGAAGCCCCGTCCTGCGGCAGCTCTCGGGTGAGTCGGAATGGGGCCCCCCAGAGCCCCCCGGAGCTCCCCTGCCCCGTCTGCCCCATAAACACGAGTGGGCGGCAAAGATAACACCGGGCGGGGTGAAGGGTGGTCCTTCCCCAGCACCTTTTGGGAGTCAAACCGTGCCCAAACCGTGCTGGCAGAGCACCCCCGCCCCGGGGTTGGGCACAGCCGGGTTGAGCCCTGCCGAGCCGCTGCCATACGTGTGGGGACTGTGGGCAGGAGAGGTTTGGGGATCGGATGGGGTTTTGGGGAGCAGGAGGGATTTTGGGACAAGAAGAGGTCTGGAGGCTGTACTGGGCTCCAGGGCTGCCCATCCCTTCCTGGAACTCTGGTTCCTGGCTGTGAACCCCAGTTCCCAGATCCGCAGAGTGATCCTGGCTGGTATGGAGCAGAGCCAGGGTGTTAATGTTTAACAGCACTCAGGAATTTTTCCTGCCAGGAGTTCCCCTTGGCTCCCTCTGCACCTCTCTGGCCTCCAGGCAGCTGCAGCACCTCCTGCAAATGACAGAACAGGATGCAGATTTATCACAGAATCGCAGAACTGTTTGGGTTGCAAAACCCCTCTGAAATTCTCGTGTCCAACCCTTAACCCAGCTCTGCAAAGGTCACCAACTGCCACGTCTACATGTCATTTAAATCCCTCCAGGGGTGGTGACTCCACCACTGCCGTGGGCAGCCTGCTCTTTTTTCAGATTTGCCCCTTGTTCCTTTTGAACTGTTTTTTGAAGGGTTTCCTCCCTCCCAGTGCCTGCATGTTGTCTCTGCCACATCCCAGGATATCTCTCAGCTGCAAATTGGGGGACACTGGGACTTCTCTGCCTGTGAGGCTGCCCTTGCCTCGCCCCATCGCTCATCCCTGAACCCTCCTGTCTCTGTGCCCAGGTGTGGATGCCCAGGCAGGTCAGGGCTTCACTCTGCAGCAGCCCCAGACCAAGGTGTCAGTGGCAGTGGGGGAGACACTCATCCTGAACTGCATCACATCTGGAGTTGGTGGAGCAGGTCCTGTGATGTGGCTGAAGGGCTGGGGCAGTGGGAACAAGACTGTCTATGACCAGAACAATGAGGATCCCTCCTCCCATGTGATGAGAGCAGTGCCTGGGTCTGACACAGACTTCACCATCCACATCAGGAACGTTCAGCCTGAGGACATGGGCACCTACTACTGTGTGAAGTTTGTCAAGGGGATCACTGGTGTTGACAAGGTGTTTAAGCGTGGTGATGGCACCGAGGTGTCCGTGCAAGGTGAGTGGGGCTCCTGACGGGACATCTCTCCCAGGGAGCCCATCCCACAGCCCCCACCCTGCCCACAGCCAGGTCCTGCTCTGCACCACACCCACCACCCTCTCCTGCTCTGCCTCTGTCTCCACAGAGGCAGCCCTGGTTCCTGGAATGGTGGCTGCAGCTGTAGTGCTCTGCTTCCTCCTGCTCCTCGGCCTCTTCGTGGCCCTTTGCATGTACAGGAGGAAGCGCCAAGGTGGGGTGGGCAGCCCCTGCCCAGCCAGGACAGTGGCCATGGGCAGCCTCTCATCTGTCCCTCTGCAGTGCTGTGCAGGGACCCCCAGCACCCCCAGGTTTGTACTCGGCACCTCTTCTGCACCCTTAAATGATCAAACTGCCTTATCCACCTGCTTTATCTTGGCTTCCTTTCTTGTCTGGAGCTGTAACTTTCCCCAGAAAAGGTCCTTTGCTTACAGGTGCACTGTTCTGTTGGTTCTTTCTGTGTTTCATGGAAACTTCATGGTAGGGAGCACCCGGTACCAGGGAGCTCCTGCAGCCCCTCACCGTGTGTCTGAGCCCTGCCCAGACGTGCAGTCAGCACTTTGTCCCTCTTTGCCTTCAACAGGGGCATCCTGCTGAAATTCAGGAGGGGAATTGAGGGCTGTGCTGGGTGGGGAAAGGACCCAGCTTCCTTTAGTTCTGATGCCCATCCTTGTCCTTCCCCCTACAGTGAAGTCCTGGATGCAGAGAGCTCCCACCTGCCCAGCCAGGTAGGAGTGAGCTGTGAGTATGGGGAAGGACATCCCGTGGTGGTGCCCTGGCTTGCAGGAGCCCTGCAAGACTCTGGGGGCAGGGGGGACCTTGGGTGGGCAGCAGCTGCCTGCATGTGGTCCCTGCACCCCCTGCACCATGGCACCACCTCTGCAGCTGTGGCATCCCCAGCCTGGCTTGAACCTGGTTCTTGTCCTGTGCAGGGCCACGAGGTGGTCTCAGTGATCCTTGTGGGTCACTTCCAACTCTCAACACTCTGATTTAGGGTTATTTTTGCGAGACTTTCCTTGTGGCAGCATTCCCCATTTGTGTGCACTTTTGCAGCAGAGCAGCAAGGAGGAGAACAACATCCACTACGCCGACCTGCAGCCCCTGCCCCTGGCCCCAGGGCGTGGCAGGAGCCTGGGCACAGCCCCCACCGAGTATGCCAGCCTCAGGGTAGCTGCCAAGTGACACCTGGCACTGCTGCCTGCACGGCCAGGCAGTGTCAGGGTGGCAGAAGGGACGTTTCTGCAGGGCACCATAAAGAAGAAGTGGAGCTGTTTGCATGGCGCGCCCTGATCTCAGCTCGGCACGCCATGCTCACCATGTTTGCATCTCAGGGGAGCTCTCCTGGGACCTGGAAGCTTTCTCAACCACAGGATCAGACCACGAGGCCAAGCACCTCTGCCTTGTGCAAGCTGTTTTGTGCTGATAACACCAGGAGGATCTCACACACACCTATGTCCACCAGCATGGGCCTCCACCAGCCCTTTCCTGGCCCACAGGTCCATAATTTGTGTCATCTTCTCACCAGCCTCATTAAAGCCATCAAACAGCCTTCTGTCCAGTCCTGCTGTGCTCAGAGCAAGAGCAATAGTGCCAGTCCTGCGGGGTCCTGGGGGGATGTGTGCCACCCCTGTGCTACTGCCAAGCCCCTTGGTCAGCTCCCAACTCCCACCTGCCCCAGGCAGGGAACCTGCCCAGTCCCACAAAACCTGCAGCTCCTGGCAAGGCAGCAGGAGGCTCTCAGGAACAGCTCCTGTGCTGCTGCTCCAGGCTGAGGCCCAGCCCTCACCCACCTTCCCCTGCCCTCCTCAAGGGGCTCCTGATGCTGTTAAAGCCAGGGAAGCTGGTACCACTGGCCCTTCTGCCCCTTCCCCTGGTCCATGCACATCTTCAGCTCCAGTCCCAGCCAGTCCATGCACATCTGCTCCTGCACATCCCCTGCTTTGTGCCCACATGGTTGGTGGTGCCCACCTCCAGGGGAAGCAGGCCAGGGGCAGGAAGCCAGAGGGGCAAGGTGGCCATGGCAGGAAGCTGCAGGTCACACTCCACACTGGGCACTGCTGCAGCCCCCAGCAACAGCAGGCACCACATACAGCCCCACAGCCACGATGTCCCAGATGTGGCAGCTGAGCTCTCACCACATATGGCCCCAGCATGCACCTCCTTGGCAGGAGGAACTGAGGCCAAAACAGACTTTCCAGGCAGAGGAACCTGCTGCCAGCACCGCTGCCTGTGACCTTGAAAGCTGATACAATCACCAGTTTTCAGCTTTATCTACTTTTTTCCTGTGAAGTGAGAAAAGAGAAGTGAAACAAGACAGTGTGACCCAGGGGAGCGGGGCTGGCAGGGAGATCCTTGAGGGGACAAAATTGTCTCAGTGGGGAGAAAAGCCACTACAGAAATTGATTTGCATGATTGAATGTGAGTCACCTGCCCCGGGGATGTGAAGTGGGGACAGTTTGAAGCCAGTCCTTTCTCAGGGGACACTCAGCACCCTGTAGGCACGGTGGTGGTGATGAGTTTGCCAGGTCAGGGATCCAGCACTGGTCTCAGCTTGGCTCCCTCAGTGGGAGGGTTGGGGTGTTGGGATGGAGCCTCTCCCAGCATCAGTTCCCCAGTGGAGCCATGGCCAGGCCCTGGATCATTTCCCAGCTGAGGCAGTGGCTGCTCTGAGCAGGGCTTGGGTTGCCCGGGCTCTGTGCAGGGACAGCACCAAAACTGGCAGAAATCTCACATCAAGGCTGTGAACACGAGTATGTAAAATACGTGGGTGAGACCGAAACCGGGGATAGACCTCGAGGACCAGAGGAAATGAAATTCGAGGGGATTTAGGGCTTTTTAAGCACGAGGCTGAATCAGGAGGGGGGAAATCCAGTTCGATAGGAGCATATGCAAAGCAGGGAGCGAGCAGAGCACCAGCAGAATGCTCTGCACCTAGGAAAGGGCCCAGGTCTGCAGCTTACTGCCCAGGGGAGGGATTTAGTGGTTATTAAAGGAAAATCCTTTAAGCCTTCAGCCTGGGGTGTGCCGGCAGTGAAAGCACAAACAAGCGCCTGGGCACGGACACAAGGTAGGAGCGTGCTGGGGAGCAGAGCCTGGATCAGGGGGGCAGAGCCTGGATCAGGGAGCAGCATCAGGCAATGCTGGGGTCATGGTTCACTGTTCATCCAGGCTGCTTTCCTGGTGCTGCTGGTTTGTCATATCCCACTCAGTGACCTGCTTGGTCTGAGGGTGTGTGTGGGAGGCCGGGAGCTGCCATTGCTGGGGGAGGCACAGGGCAGTGCTGGGGTTGGGGCTGGCACCCACCAGGCTTCTGCTGCCACAGCTGGGGACTTTGGGGCAGAGCAGAGGTGGTGCTTGGATGGGTACTGGGACAGTGTTGGTGTCCCAGGGGGAGAGGACACACTGGCTTCAAGCAGGTTTTGGCTGTGTCCCTGTGTGTGGACACTCTGGGGTGGTGCCATGCCAGGTTTACCTTGGCTGTTCCTCAAGTATGGTGCGTGAGCCCAGTGCCAGGACCTCGTGTAACGGCAAGGCCAAGGAAAAGGGCTGGGGAGGCAGATCTGGGCTGCACTCTGATGGGTTTCTGGGCAGCCAGGGGATGCTCGGGGGCTGCTCTGGTATCTGACCCACTGCTGATGCTGAGAGGTGGGAAACATCCCCTGGAGGTGCCAAGGCAAGAGGGCTGTCAGGGCTTGCCAGGCAGTGGTGTGTGCCATGGTGTGTGCCACAGTGTGTGCCCTGGTCTGTGCCACAGTGTGTGCCATGGTGTGTGCTGTGGTGTGTGCCATGGTGTGTGCCCTGGTCTGTGCCACAGTGTGTGCCATGCTGTGTGCCATGCTGTGCTGTTCCACGCTGTGCCAGGGATCCAGAGTGGGAAGCGTGGGCTGTGCCCGGAGCCAGGGGGAGTGTGAGCCTCCCCCAGAGAGCACAGAGTGACAGGGAGCAAGTAGCCTGGCAGGGGCTGGTCCGGGCAGCCAGGGGAGGGGACAGGGATCAATTAACACCGAGCAGGAGCATGGTGTCATGCAGTCAGGTCTAAGAGCATCCGATGCCACAGGGACCCCACAGGGTCCTCACAAAGCCACAGGCATCCAGTGATGGTTTGGGGACCTCCTGATGCCATAGGGACCCCATGATACCAAGGGAACCAGGCAAAGCCATGGGGACATTGTGCCAGCATGCCAGCAGAAGCTGGAGGAGCACCTGGGTGCTTTGAGGGAGCTGGAGAGAGTGAGAGAATCTCAGAGACACTTTTATTGTCCCCCAAAAATGCCTCATGGGTCTTGTTTGTGCCTGCTGGCTGGCCTGGGCTGGGTCCCTGCCAGAAGCGACAACAGGAGGGAGAAGTCCTGGGATGCTGCACAGTTGGAACCTGCTCCCTCCAATTCCAAATCTGTTAGCTCACCCCTTTGCAGCTCCCTGTTTCTCAGGCTTTTCCTTGGAAAGGAACGAAGCCAGAGTAAAATGGTGACATGCTTTACACTGGTTCTGATTTATTTCAGGTCTTACTATTGAGTCTTATTCCCTGTTTTCACGGTTGTTGTGGATTTTCACCAAAGGGGATAAACAGGTCTGGGATTTGGGGTTGTCATAGGAACAGTTTCTGTGCCACAGCCTCACACTGCCAGCCTCATCCCCTCCTGATAGAGTGAGGGCTCTGGCCAGCACAGCAGGGGTATCTCCAGCCCCCAGGCACAGCCCCAGTGACAGCTGGGGTACAGGGCAGCCCCCCATGGCACTGGGACACTCGGGATGTTCATGGACTCCCAGGCACTGCCCAGCCAGGCCCACGAAGCAAACTGGGACCCCCAGGCTGCAGACCAGGGCTTTTAGCTGAGAAGAGCTGAAGGTGCTTGGAGGATGCTGCTTTTCCCTGTGTGTTCTCTGGTGCCCAGTAGGAGGTTGTGCTGTTGCAGTTATTGCTGCTGGGAACCTCTCTGGCCAATCTGGAACAATTTTCATCAAATCCCTGGAGTGAAGGGGTGTGGAGTGGGTGGGGGGCTGCCCTAGGACCATTCCTCATCTCTTCAGTCACAAGGGGAGGGGGTAGGCAGTGAAACTGAAAAGTGTCATGCACATCCTTTGTGCCCAGCACTCCTTTGGCCCGTGCGGTCCTGCACTGCAGGACACCGTGAGGCCAAGGCTCTGGCAGTGATTAAAGAGGGGTTTCCAGGGCCATGGGACAAACAGAAACATCCAGTGCTTAAGAAAGACTCACATTGTGCTTTCAGTGTTGGACGGGACATTGCCCAAAGACAATCACCCTCTGGAGCCGGCACGGGAGGGCAGATCAAGCTGCAGGGCTGGGCCCTGACAGTGCCCGAGAGAGGGTCCCAGAGTGGGTGGGAGAGGGGCCCTGCCTGCACTGGAGTTCCCGGGACTCTTCATGCTGGATAAGCTCTTGGTGTGGTCCTGGTCCTTCCAGCATCCCCATGTACACTGAAGTGAGCCGTGCATGTTCCTGGGGATGCTCCAGGGGATTTTGTCCAGCGAGAAGAGCTCAGGGTAGGGAAACTCTTTGAGGAGCTCCCTGTGCCGAGGGCAGGATGCTGTGGGGTCCCTGGAGCTCCCTGTGCCGAGGGCAGGATGCTGTGGGGTCCCTGGAGCTCCCTGTGCCGAGGGCAGGATGCTGTGGGGTCCTTGGAGCTCCCTGCCCCTCCCGGCACCGAGCGAGGTTAAAGTGTGGCTGTGCTTGGCCGTGTCCCCAGCGCTGGCTGCCCCGAGCCCGCACAAGTGTCCCTCTGCAGAGAAGTGCAGGGAAAGGGAAAAATATTGAGAGAGGCAGGAGAAGGGGGAAAGCAGGCGCTGCGGGAGGGAGCACAGCACGGCCTGAAAGCTCCCTCTCAGCGGGCTTTTGTTCGCCCTGGACGTGCCCAGCGATGCTGCCAGCCCGGAGGGGCTGCGCTGGCGCCGGCGGCTCCCGGCGATCCCGGAGCTCCGCAGCCTGCCCGGCGCCTCGTTCCAGGGACGTGCCCGTGGTCGGGAGGCCGGCTGCCTCCAGCGGGGACCCCCATCACCCCTCGGCTGGGCTCGGACCCACAAGGCGCTCCCGAAAATAATTCCTCCTGACAGATCCATTTCTTCCACATGGTTCAGGCTTAATTTTATAATGGCATCAGTAGCTATGGCAACGTGTAAAAATAACGGATCCCCGAGCCGGGCAAATTCTCCGTAAACAGCTCCCGTCTCCCGGAGCCCGGCTGGGTGGGCATCGCCCCTTGCCCGCGGCTACCGCGGCCGCTGCGCTTTGTGCTCGGGCTGGGATTCACGCGATGGTTAATTAGCAGCGTTAACTGCTTACGCCTTGGGATGATGGTTCCATCCGCTAATCCTTGGGGCTAGGCTGGGCTAATTGGGTGGATATCATTAACGCTGGCGGTCAGGAACTGCCCGTACAGGATTGCAGCACGGCGAAGGCTGGAGCACCCCTGTGGCACCCCAGACCCCGCACGGGGCTGGCAGCCGCGGGGGTCGGACACGGCTCAGCCCCGCCGTGTCAGGGGGCACCAGCCCCATTCACAGCTCCATCCCGCCCCAGAGCCGCCGCTGCTGCACATCCACGCGTGTGCACACGAGGGAACGTGCCCACGAACGCGAACGGGCACACTCAGATCAGATTTCAGCACGCAGGACCCCCCTCAGCAAACATCAGCCGGGGCCGGCGTCCGCCGCGGCTCAGCGGTCTCTGGTCACCGCCGCGAGTGGATAATCCCAGGCAATGTTTTCTAAACCTGTTAGACATCACACAGACCCTCTAAATCCCTGATCCCCCTCCAAGGCTCCAGCGGGATGGCAGCACTTGGCAGCTCGGATTTGCAGCTTCTTATCAGGGCCAGCCCCTTGGAGCGATGCAGTCACCGGGAGCGTGGTGGATGCTGCCGACCAGAAATAATCCCCCAGATTTTTGTTGCTTTCAACTTAAAAAAAAAAAAGGACAGACCAAAAGAAACCCCACGGAGAAGCATTTTTCTCCATCCAGCCTCCAGCAGCAGGGCCAGAATAACTCCAGCCCCATAGAGCTGAGAGCACTGAGTCTCAACGGGGCCAAAATAAAGAGCCAACAGGTCTGGAATGTGGCTCCTGAGCCTTGGGGCTGCCATGGAGACAACACGGGGACAGTGACACAGGGACAGCCTGGCAGGAGGGCTGGGGATGGCTCTGAGGGCTGGTCAGTGTCCTCTTCCAAGGGCTGGCTGTTTCAGGGGGTGCAGCTCCCCTGCATCCCAGCAGTCGTGCCATTCCCACTGTGAGGCATCAGATCCAGCACTTTCACAAATGACCCCATGAAGTCCCCACTGCTGGACACAGCACCTTCCTTTGCAGTAAAGAGTGGCACAGGGTCATACCAGGTCTCCTACCCCAATGTGTGTGTCTCAGCCTTCCGTGGGGCATCCCTGGGGCCATGCCCACACGCCAGGTTCCACGGCACAAATCCCACCTCTGAGCCTGGATTTTAGCACTTCACAGCAAGGGCTCTGCCAAGCAGGAAGCAATGGGCTGAGCTGGCTGAACATGATCAATCCCCCACGTTAGCAGTTTTATTTCCATCCGCAGCTGCCGCAGGACTCTCAGGCAGTGCAGCCTCTCTGAGCTCCAGCGTTATCTGCTGCTGCAGCCTCGGATGCACTTTCATGATAACGATTTGCAATCAACAAAGAACTTGGAGAGGATGCAGAAAAAAACCCCAACAACTGGCATTGGAAACTGAGATGATATCTCTCTTCCCTCGGCCAGGCTCTACCACAGTCCTGCTGGTACCACCAAGGGGAGATCAAGGTCTTCTCCAGCATTGCTCCGTAGGGCTGGCTGTGTGCTGGGCATCTGGGTGCTGGCACTGACACCACATCCCCAGGAGCCGGCACAGTGCAGAACTTCCCCCTCCAGAGGGGAGAGGGAGGCTTTAGTTCAAACAGCTCCCAGGAGTCCATCAATGATTAACACCCAGCCCTGAAATGTCCCTGCATGGCTGGAGCTCTCTGCCTGCACCCTGCCTGCCCTCCCCCCTGTCCCTGCCACTTCCTCCTCCACAGCACTTCTGCTCCTGGGGCTGGGGCAGGGTCCCAGGGCAGGCACCAAGGCTCCCTGTGGCTCTGGAGCCCATCAGAGTTGGGGTGAGCTCAGTCATGCCCCGTACAGACAGCACAGATGTCTCCCAGTTTTGCAACCCCTGCACCAAGGGCGCGGGATTGGGGTCACCTTATGTCCCTGCTGAACTGTCCCAAGCGGGGTCTCTCTTGTGCCCCATCCCTATCATCAGTTAAGGTTGGAACAGACCCCTGAGATCACTGAGTCCAACCATTCCCCCAGCACTGCCAAGCCCACCATGCCCCCAGGTGCCACATCCACATGTTTTTCGAACACTCCCAGGGATGGTCACTGCAGCACTTCCTGTGCAGCTTAGTCCCGGGGCTGTGCACGTGTTGCAGACCCACACAGAGAGCAAACCCTTCTCTGGGGCAAGGGGCAGTGATCCTGTTTGCCAGCAAAGGTCAGCACAGCCCTGCCAGCTCTCGCAGCACCTCAGCGGGCACAGGCGCCAGCACTGCCAGCCCTGTCCTTCCAGCCCACACTGCCGCTGTGTTTTCCCAGCCTGTCAGCAGTTTCACCCTAAAACCCCTCACCTCAGGTCAGCCAGGGCCGTTTCCAGGCCAGGCACAGGATATAAACCACCTTTCCTGCTCTGACACAGCCGTGAGGAATTCCCCCAGAGTGTGAGCAGTGTGATTGTGCTGGGCTGCATTAAGGAAGCCCGGGCAATTCACTGCTCTGCAGCATCCCAGGGGGCACCCCTGCCAGTGGCAGCAGCCTGGGAGCACAGCCCAGCCCCAGGATAGCTCAGCTGCCCTGTGGATACGGTCCCTGCTGGAGCCTGTGAGTTTTCCTGCTTGCTTGTAGATGGTGAACATTCTGATGGGGGTGGCTGGGCTGACACTGGGCTCTGCTGCCACTGCTGAAGCCCAGGGTGACAGTGTGAGTGCCAGGGGGACACTCAGAGCATCACCCCAACCCAGCAGAGCCCAGCTGGGCAGGCAGAGCTCTATCCCTCCCTCATCCTCCCTGAAAGTCATTTCAGAACCAGCTGATCCTGGCAGTGCTGGGGATTAATTCAGTGGCAGAGGGACACTAAAATTAAGTGGGCTGTGATTTGAAGCCCTAAGGAGGGGGAAGAAACAGGGGGTCCAGGCAGTGTGCACAGACGGGGCTCCTCAGAAAATGCCCTACACATCCCCTCCACACCAACTGTGCCCCAGAGCCCTAACAAAGACCTGAGAGAGCTGAAATAACTCAGCTGCAACTCCTAAATCACCCAATAAAAGCTCGGCTAAACCAATTACAGGCAATTCTCATGAGCCCCCTCAAGAGGTGAGGAGCAAACCCATGCACAGGCTGCTCACAGAGCATCCTCCACAGCCTACCCCACCCTTCCCCTGGCAATCACAGCCTTAACGAGGCCCCTGCAGCTCATCACCCTCTCCAGGACCTCTCCCATATAAGGGGGTGATGTGGTGCACCTCCTCCCCAGCTGCAGGTGTTTATGGTGGTGAATGCTATCACGGGAGTATGAGGACAGAGGTAGGATACATAGCCCTGCTTCTAAAATCCACTTTTTGAGGGCTGTGGGTGCCCCTTCCCTGGGTCACAGTCCATGAAAGCCATGCCCACATTAACATATTGCTTGTTATAAGTTAACATGAGATAAACTAATTTAAGCTTCCCCTGTACTGCATGTCTCGGATTAAATTGGCAAGGTACCTAATGAAGCTGCAGCTCCATTTGTTGTGCTGGAAGCGCTAAATATCAGCAGTGTAATTGGTGCTCCCCGCTTCAAGAGACATTTGTGCATCTCTCCCAGTTGAAAGCTCTCTTTGGGTGCTGAGAGGTGGGGGTGGGGGGAGGCTGTGGGGGCTGTGGGGTGTGTCCACCTGGATCTGAAGCTGGAGGGGGCTTGGAATTTGTTTTTGAAGCTGGAGGATGGATGGGGGGAACATGAAGCTGTATGAAGGCTGCACTGTCTTGTGGGTGCCAGAACAGACCTTGTGTGGGCCTGGTGCTCTGATGTGGTCCCACAGGGTGTTTTGTTGTGGTGAGCTGTGAAAGTAGCACCTCTCAGGGGCTGGGCTGGGAGGTGCTGGTGGCTGGGACTGGGCCAGGATGGCTCTGAGTTTCCCCAGGGTGGTGAGTCCCTGCGGCACTGGGTTTTTTTGGTTTATCAAGGAATCTTTGAGGTTGGAAAAGACCTCTAAGATCATTGAGTCATTATTGTGGAGGGCTGCCATAAGTGCTGGCTGCTCGCTGGTGCTTGGGCATGGCTCTGTGCCCACAGCCCCAAAACAGCACCTCTGGATGCTGAATTTGGGGTATTTTCCAGGCTGATGTGTAAAGTATTGGTGGTTTTTTCCTGTATCCCTAAGCTGGTTTGGATTTTAAAGGTTGGACTGATCATTTTGGGACAACTGCTGTGTCCAGGTGTGATGTGGCCACTCAGGCTATTGGTACTTTGCCCACTGTGCCACCCCATTGCTGGAGTGGGGACCAGGAGGGACAAAGTCCCAGGCAGAGAAAGACTGCAGCCACCTCCATCAGTGAAATGTGATTCATTAGCAGGCCCAGGTTTGGCCCTGCAGGGCAGGGACTGGAACCTCTCCCAGCTCCATCCCCTGTGAATCCCCTCCAGCCAGGGGAGGCACCGCTGTTCCCGGGGGCAGTCGGGGCTGGGAGAGGATCAGACAGGGAGCTGATTAAGGCATGAAAGAACAGTCTGGGCAAAACCAGTGCTGCAGGACTTTCCACTGGGATCGCTCAGGCAAGGCTGTAATTGTTCCCACTGCATGCTGCCAGGCTCTGACAAGAGATGGGGTGCTGCTGCTCTGGCTGGGGGTCCCTGTGTGCGTGGATGGGTCCCCACCTTCCCCTGGGGAGGGAGCAAATCCTGCAGAGCTGCCCAGCTGGGAACAAGGGAAGGCAAAAAGGACATTGAGCCTGTGGTTCTGGCTGGGAATAGGGAAGGGGAGCAGACCCCTGCCTGCCCAGCACCCAAACCTACAGGGTTGGCTGAGCCTGGCCCAGCCCACACGGAGCCCGTGCCTTCCCCAAACAGGCACTAGCAGCGTGATGTGAGTTCCTCACTGTGCCTCAAAGCTGTGAAAATCAACTTATTCTTGAAAAGCTCTCCTGAAACACTGCCCTGTCCCCATGCTGGCTGCTGCTCAGCTCCTGGGGCCAGGGAGAGCCGAGCTCTGGGGTTTCTGGAATCCTCCCTGCCGGAGCAGGGGTTTTGAGCTGAAGCAGGGAGATGCTGCAGAGCGAGGACAGCCTGGGTGCCCGCTGGCAGCACAGAGAGCCTGGCAGTGCTGCCCGCCCTGCCAAGCAGTGCTGCAGCCTCCTGCTCACCGTGGGTGTTCTGTACAGAAGGATGATGATGATGGCAGAGTTGCACTCCCAAAATTTTGCGTTGTCCCTCTGTCTCAGGTGCACAAGGAACCAAATGCTCCTCTCCCCCTGGTTCCCTGCCCAGTGCAGGGCAAGGGCTGCCCTGCCAAGGTGAATCCTCCAAACCTCTCGTGTTGGAGCAGGGCCCCTGTGATGCAGAGTGGAAGGGCCACGGGTAGGAGGAGAGGCAGCTGAGCCTGCCCATATGCTCCCTAATGGGGAGCAATAGCAGCTCTTCCCGGGAAGCTCGCGACGCACCATCTGCTCTGTGCAGTACCTTCTCTTGCTGAGCTTTTTAAAGCTCTAACTTCCCTTCCCGAGCGCTCTGCAGCGGCTGCTGCTTGTGTGCGGGCTGGCTCTGCTCTGAAACCGCCTCAGAACAGGTTGTCTGAACCTTCCACATCGAGCAGAACATCCCAGGCCTCCAGGATTTGTGCTTCCATGTAAAAATAACCAGGGAAGGTGGCTGTGAATGGCTGCAGTGTGTCCCTGGCATTTGCCCTTATGCTGGGCACCCACTTGCCCTGAGGGTCCCTGCTTCTGGACTTGGGCTGGGTGGGATGCACTGCCCATGGTGATGTAGCTGCAGGGTTTCCACTGCTAATCCATGGAATATCCAGAGTTGAAAGTGACCCACAAGGATCAGGAAGTCCAACTCCTGTCCTGGCACAGGACACCACCCTGTGCCCAAGAGCATTGTCCAAATGCTTTCTGAGCTCTGGCAGGCTTGGGGCTGTGACTGGGGAGCCTCTTCCGTACCCAAACACCCTGTGGTAGAAGAACCTTTTCCTAATACCAACCTCAAACTTCCCTGACAGAGCTTCATGCAGTTCCCTGGAGTCTTATCACTGGTTGTCAGAGAGCAGAGCTCAGCACCTTTGTTTCCTCTGAGATGTAGTGTCCCTCTTGTAGCAATGTGTCCCTGCGTCCCATCCCTGAGCAAAGAAATTATTGCTATGCACAAAAGGCCAAATCCAAGGGCTCCTCTGGACCCCTGCTCCTTGTTGGCCACTCTGGCCAGCTCTGTGAAGGGAAATGATGACTGCACTGGACTTTCCAGGACCAGTGCTGCTGGCCACAAAAGTTTTTCCAGTGGGAGCAGAACTGGCCACAACATTTGAGTGCAGCCTCCAGCTGCCAGGGCATTGCAGAGGGAGGTGGGTGCAGAAGCCTGGGGAGTGGTTCCCGGTCCCAGCAGCGCTAAATTAAGGCTGGATGTGCCCCATGGGCGTAGCTGGGGCTGAGGGGGAGGCTGGCGGGGCCGGGGATGCGCGGGCGGACGCCGTGCGCAGATTGATGGTGCCAAGTCACTTCAGATATCTCGGCTGTGTTTGTGCGAGGCTCTAAATAAAACCGACAGCCCTGGCGGCTGCCTGCAGAGGGAGGGAGGGGAGGAGGGGGAGCCGGCAGCGGGTCCTCCAGTGTGGCATCCAGCGCCGTCCTCGGGGACCCGGCCCAGTGTGGGAGGGTGATGGTGTGAGCTGTGCTGCTGGGGGTGATGCTGGGTGGGCTGGGAGCTCCTGCTCTGCAGCGCCTGCCCCATCCCTGCCAGGGCAGAGGGGACAGTGGGGTGGTGCTGGGAGCTGCCAGCACTGCACCTGGCATCCCAGGTACCTGGGCTGGCCTGGCTGAAGTGCCCCTGGGCGGTGTGAGAAGCTGTGACAGGTGCAGGCAGTGGAGAATGTGTCCTTGTGACTCCCCTGGGAAGGACTTTGTGTCAGGGAGAAGCAGAGCGGTGCAGGGACATGAATCCCATGGATGCTGACACCCCGGCACCCTCTTCCTCTGCCCTGCCTACCACTACAGCTGCTTTGTCCTCAGGCTCTCGCTTCTCCCTGCTGCAAGCTCCCTCAGAGAGGACATCATGGGCATGTCCCCATTCTCCCAGCGTGCTGTGCAGGAATCTCCTCTCCCTCCCCATCCACCCTCTGCCTGTCTGTGGTGCACCAGTGTCCACTCCTGGCCCTGAGCCCCGTGGGCCAAGCTGACCTGTCCCTGTGGCACCAGCAAACACCCCCCGTGCCTCTGCCACGGGCTCACAGCTCGGCCCTGCGTGTCCCTTGGGAGGGCACTTGGGACCCCCAAGAACACGTCCTGTTTGTGCCTCTGCCACGGGCTGTCCTGGCCCAGCCCAGGTGGTCCCTGGGTGTTCAGGACCCCAAAGGCTGTGTGCTCCTGCCCCCAGTCCCAGCTCAGGGATGCAGGGCTGTGTGTGCTCCTGCCCCCAGTCCCAGCTCAGGGATGCAGGGCTGTGTGTTGTGGCCGTGCCCAAGCGCTGCCCACGCCGGCAGCCTGTGGCGAGCGAGCGGATCCCCAACCCCCACCCCTGAGGCCATGGATCCGCTTCCCTCTGCCCCGGCCGACAGGGACCGGGCACGGCGGGGCTGCTGGCGGCCGGTCCCGGGGCTGCCCTCCCAGCCCACCTTAAGGCAGCCGCACACCGGGCTGACCGGAGGACTCTGCCCCGGGGCGGGCGGGGCTGGCTTCGCCCCCGCCACGGGGGGAAGCGGCGCTGAACCGGGGCTGCTGGGAGCCGGAGGGGGTCTGGAAGCTGGGGCCGGCTCCGTCCCTCCCCGGTACCACGGCAACGGAGGCGGCGCGGCGCGGGGGGAGGCGGCTCCGCGCGGCACCGGGGCACGCGCCCGCCCGGGGCCCCGCCGCGGCGGCCCCGTCAGCGGCCCCGAGCCCGCTCCGGTGCCCACGGGCGCGGCGGGGCCGCGGGTCCGTGTCGGTGCGTGCGTGTGCGCTGCCCGCCCGCCGCGGGGGGAGAAAGGGGGGAGCCCGGCCTCCTTCCTCATTTTGGGGCTGAGAAGGGCGATTTCCTTCGCCAGCTGCAGTTCTGCGCTTCTTGCCTTTTTTTTTTTTTTTTTTTTTTTTTTTTTTTAATTTGTTTTATTTATCAAACCCAGCTGCCGAGCCGGGCGCGGGGCCGCGCTGTGAAGCCGCGGGCTCCGCTCCCCGCACCGATGGAGCCGCATCCCCGGGATCCCGGCCGCACCGCCTGGGCATTGCCGTGCCTGCTGCTGCTCGCCCTGCCCGGTAAGCCATGGCTTCTGCCTGCCTTCCTGCTCCTTTCCGAGCCCCATTCCCCCCTTTCCCTCCCACCCTGCTGCCCTGCTCTGCCCCGTCCTCCCGTTTCTCACTCCTCCTCTCCTCTGCTTTGCCCCGTTTTCCCCCTTTTTTCCACCCTGCTCCTGCCTCCTCTGTCCTGTTTTCCGCCTTTCCCTCCCACACAGCTCCTCTCCCTGCTCTTGCCCTCTTTTCCCCTCTTTTCCCACCCTGCTCCTCTCCTCTGCCCTGTCCCCCCCTTGTCTCCCTGCCCTGTCCCCCGTTTTCCCCCGATCCTCTCCCCGCTCCCGCACACCTCCGGTACCGACATGACGCCGCCTCTCCGCGCACGGTTGCTTTGACCTTTCTGCGGTGACCTAGAGAGCGGCGGTGGCCGAGGGGCTCCCGCGGGGCCCTTGGTTCTTCCCAAGCCCAACTTCAAGGCAGGCAGACAAGCCCTTTTCCAGCGAGGCAGGGAATTCGGCAGGGGCATGAAGAGGCATGTTGTTCCCACCCATTTGCGAGCACCCCCTGCCAGCTATGGGTGAGGCAAAACTCAGCGAGCAGCCCGAATTCCCACTTGGAGATGGTAGTGGAGAAGGCATGGGGAGGCTCGGTGAGGGCTGCCTGTCTTCTCTGCCAAGAACTTGTTTTTCTTGCTGCCCTCCTGCTTCACCCCACTGTGGGCTCTCTCTCTACTCGGCTGTTGGGCACTGAAGCGATGGAATTGCAACACCTCTGGGCACCCTGTGCATGTAGTCCCGTGTCGCCTCAGGGTGCCCCAGACCTCCCACAGGCTCATGGCTCCACCAGTCCCTTATAAAAGCTGGGGGGCACTGCAAAGGACCAGTCAAAGTGTGCCACTCTTGGCTGTTTCTCTTGCCGGCAGCGGGAAGTCTCTCATCCCACCAGGAACCAAGCCCTGTGGTGACTGCTGCTTTCAAGGATGTTTCCTTTTTAGGGTGTTTCGTTTTGGGTGATTTCGAAGGAATTGCTCTCCCTGCCAAGGGAGGGACAGGGTTTTTGAGGCAAACCTGCAGCAATAACGATGCATCTTCAGGAGCATCTCGCTGCTGAGCTTTTTGCTCAATTCCAACCCCGTCGCTTCCAGCCAGATCCCACTACAAACAGCCCAGCCCAGGTTCCGCGGGGGAAACCCACATTCTCCCAAGCCCATTGAAATAGTTACCATCAAAGCTTTACTTGGGCAAAGAGTTGGATGCAAACTTGGGTAGAAAGCAAATGCTTTCAGCACAACGCTCCTTGCTTTGAGTCGCCTGATCACAACTGAGAAGTGTTGGCCCCAAACTGAAAACTCCGGCTGCTGAGAGCCAAGAAGGCTTTGGCGGTGAGCGCGGCTTCCCAGTGAGCCACTGCGATTTCCTGCGTGAAAGAATAGCTCCAGCAAAGCTCCTGAACTTAATTAAATGTGGTCTTGGAGTAAGAACCCCATTTCTTTGAGCCAGCCATGGGAAAAAAACACCCTGGTGTTTTGAAGTGGTTTGCATCCCTGATTTTAGGTGCAAACGTGCACGTCTTTTTTTCCATATGGCGAATCCCTCCTGGGCCGTGGCTCAAACTGAGCTGAACTCCAGCAGAGTTGGCCCAGGCTCCCACTGCCGGCTGTTCTGACAGCTTCTGCAGAAGTGAAGGGGGAAAAGGAAAGGTCCTGGAGGAGACCTTCCTGTGGGGCAAAGGCAGCGAGATGTGGGGAACCAAACAGCAAAGCCCCATTGAAGAACTGCCCTGCAGAGCCCTTCCACGCTGGTCTGTCCCCACAGAGGGTTTCAGCTGTGCTTCACAGAGCCTCTTCCAAAGGGGAATTCAGTTTCTTGCTGGGGCTCTGGCTCTTGGGATGAATTTCTGCTGATGCTGGAGGAGGGGAGCTTGGAAATGGTGGCTGCCTGGGAGCTGAGGCTTCCTCTGATGTCACGGATGTGAAGCACAGCCTTTACTACAACCCTCCCTGAGCGCCTTGGGGTCTGCTCGGAGCTCAGCAGCTATGCCCAGGGCTCTCCTTGCCTTCCTTAAACAGCAGATTCCAGGCCTTTTATAGGCAGCACCTGTTAGTTTCCGCCCCTGGCAGCCCTGCTGCAGGTGAAATTCCAGCAGGATTATTTTGGGGTTCCCTTGCCCGTTGGCCTGCTCCTTCAGTGAGTGACTGTGGGGCTTGGGATGCCGGTGACCAGCTGCACGTCATTTCTGGAGCACACAGCCATCCCGGAGCTCCTTACCCAGCTCCTTCTGAGGGAAAAAATCTATTTTTACCAGGAAGCATCCAAGCAGCCTCTCCTGAATTAAACCCCGGCCTCTTGCAATCTGTTCAATATCAAATACTTCAAAAGGTGGAATATAGAAAAAAATGTGTCACCGACATGGAAAACTTGCACTGCAGCAAGAGCTGGGATTATTTTGCTCCCAAATTAAACTGAATAACGGGAAGGAGGCAGGCTCTGCTAGATCGTGCTCCTGCCTCTGCTCTGGGCTGGAAGTGCTCTGGGTCTGCACTGTGAGGGTGCTCCCACCTACGTGGGAGCTGTCAGGTGATGCTTTTCAGGGCTCTAAAACCCTTGGCTAATTCTGGAGTGTAGGATAGAACAGATTACAGGGTCAGAGCACCTAAGTTCCCCATGATCTTGGGGGCAAGAGGATCGTGTTCCAATCCCTGGTGGTTTGAAATCCAAGTCTAAGGATAAAAGTGTCATCAGGCAGCAGGGCAGAAGCAGGGAAACAGTGAGAAATTGTGGGGTGTCATGTTTTTGTGGCCTGAAGCCCTGAATGTCCCACTCCTGGTGCACAAGCACATCGTGAGCTGCTGGGAGGGAGCTTGGCTGGGCTCTCACTCCCACTCCCACTGGGTGAGCACCTCAAAAGGGGAAGGAGAGGGATCAGCTGCATGTGAGGAGAAGCTGTGTTCAGGGAGAAAGAGGAAAGAAGCTTTGGTGGAAACTTTGCATTTTCTAACTTGCGTATTCTGGGGTTTTCTGCCGACTTCCCCTTTGTGTTTTCCATTTGGGGTGGAGGGGTGGGGGCATCGCTCTGAGCTGCTGCAGGGGGTTGGGGTCGTTCTGAGCAGGAAGGGGTCAGGTTGGTCCTGGTGTGGGGTGATGGATGCAGGCAGGAAGTGGAGAAGCCAGGTCTGGCTGGGACTCCTGCTCCTCAGCCAGCAGCTGGTCCTTGTTGGGGTGTTCTGTGGTGGATCTGGCTGGAGCTTGTGTGTCACAGACCAGAAACCCTGAACAGGGTGATCTGAGCAGAGGTGGGTGAGGGTCTCTGAGGCAGCAGAGCAGAACATGTGGGAAAACACCCCAAAGCCCCATTTCAGTCCTGTCTCAGGGGCTGTCTGGAGCCTCACGGTGTGACTCTTGTGCAGCGACCAAGAGCTGCCAGTGAAGCCTCTGGGCAGGCGGCGCTGCCGGCAGCGTGGAGCCCTTTTCCCTTCGATCCTCTGGGAGCAGTAGCAGTCAGGAAAGCAGGAAAGCACCTTGCATGCTATCCCTGGACGACAGCATGCTCTGTGCCTGCTAATCCCTGGGCAGGGGAGGCGGGCACGCTGCTGCCCCGGTGAGGAGGGAATGTGAGCTCGGGGCTGTGGGATGCATACAGACCATCCCCTTGTGGCTGCAAATCTGGACCCTGGGAGAGATCCCTGCTGCTTGCAGGGGTAAATCCCTGTGGCTGCAGGAAGGCAGGACCCTTGTGCCAAGGTGGTGGGGAGCCCTTGCTGCACACCAGGCATGGCAGCCAGCCACAGGGCAGGGCACCCAGCCACGCTCAGCTCAATGTCACAGTGCTTCTGTGAACTTTGGGGTTGAGCAGTGCCCACCCTGACACTCTTTGGTGTTGGGGTCAGCTCTGGGGCCCCAAAGCAGGCATTTGCCCAGCTCTCCCCCTCAGCACACCACGTGCCTCATGGGGAGATGGGCAGATGGAGAGAGGGAGGATGAGGAGGAGGCGCTCGGCTGGCTCAGGTTGGGCTGTGTGGGGCGGTGCAGGCAATTCTACCCAGTGCAGGGGACCCTCATGGGGATAACCACTCCATAGAAGTCGTTTTGCAGAGGGGAGCAGTGAGTAACTCACTCATCACAGGGCACAGAGTGTGTGGTGGGGGTGGCCCTGGCTTCCTGCTCCTGTGGCCACATATGGGACGTGTGCCTTGCTGTGCTGAGTGCTGCCTGCTAATGAGCTTTGTTTGCCCACTTTGGTGGAGCCAGTACTTGGTGTTGTGGCCCCCAGGGTACCTGGAAGGGCTGGGAGTGCCAGTCTCTGTGTCCGTGGCAGCCTGGTCCTGCCTGTGTCACATCCACGTGCAGTGGGTTGGCGAGAGACAGATGATGCGATGATGCTTCTGTGCTTGTGAACTTCCTCTGGGTGTTTCTCAACCATTTCTTGCAAAAGGTCTCTTGGCCGCAGGAGATGGAGAAGTTCAGGAGCTGCCACAGAAGCAGACCTAGTGGTGTTTGCCCCGTGTCAGTGCTGCGTTCAGCACATGGAGTGCGCGAGGCCTCTGCTCCAGGGCTGCTCCCCATGATTTTGGTGTCATCTGAAAAACACAGGGCTGCCTTGCATGTGCCCAGGGCACCCCTGCTCAGGTGCAGGACCAAGGCTCACAGTGAATGACTCATCTGGATGTGACACAAACCAACTCTGTCCCTCTGTGCTTGTTTTGTGGGAAAAACTTGTTCTCATGTTGAATGCTGCTGGTGTGTTAACCCTGATGTGGCTTCAAAGGGAAACACCAAGGCCTGAAGGTTTTGGCTGAGGATGCTGTGGACTGATGCCCTGGGCAAAAAGCCTTTAACTGGGGCAGTCTGGAGAAACTGCTCCTGGTAATTCTGGCCATGGAGATTGAGTAATTCCACACACAGTGGAACAGTGAAAACATCTGTGGGTACAGCACATACCACTGAGAGTCAGGAGGGATTAACAGCTGCCAAAAATCAGCTCTGGTCTCTGTGACAGCCAGCTGTGGCCAGAGGGGTCAGAGCAGCTTGTCCTGCAGCAGGTCCTCCTGGGAACATCCAGCCAGAGATTATCCTGCTGGGTCCCAAGGGAAGCCTTGGCACGAGTTGCTGTCCTGGATTTCCCTGAAAGGAGGCTGTAGCCAGGTGGAGGTCATTCTCCTCTCCCAAATAACAAACAACAGGACAGGAGGCTTCAAGTTGTACAGGGGAGGTTTAGGTTAGATATTTGGGAAGAGTTCTTCACTGAAAAGGTAAGAGAGCTGTCCGGGGCAGTGGTGGGGTCACCATCCCTGGAGGGATTTAAAAGATGTGTGGATGTGGTGCTTGGGGTCGTGGTTTGGTCAGGGGCTTGGCAGTGCTGGCTTAATGGTTGGGCTCAGCGATCTTAGGGCTTTTCCAGCCTAAATGGTTCTGTGATTCCATGATTCTGCTGTGAGGGATGTGGGGTGCTGGTCCATGTGCTCCCCATGCTGCTCAGCATCACCTGCTCAAACACAAAAGTCTCTGTGTGACCATGACACTGGCTCTGGGTGCCACAGCCACCTCTTACCAGCAGGTGGATCTAAGTGGTTCCCCCACTTCTCTCCCCATGTAGCTTAAAAAAATGATCCTTTAAGCAGTGACCAGGATTGAAATGTTGTGTGAATTTGGTTGCAATAACTATATTGGCATAGGAAGCACTGACAAAATTAACCCCTGGGTAACCCATGGGTGTGTAGTGAGGGTTATCTGCGATGTTTCTGTCTGTCTGTCTGTGCAGGGAGGTATGGCACAAGTGACTGGGTTAGGGACCAGTGGTATGGAGATGCTCCAAAGGTGATGTCTCCCTTTGCTTGGTGCTGAGCAGGAGCAGTGCCTGCTTGGCTGGCATTGGTGGGGGATTGGCTGTGCCCTGCTGGGATCACCGGGGCTGGGATTCCATGCAGAAATGGGACAGATTCAGGATAGAAAATGCAGTGTCACATTGGTGATGGGAGCTGGCTCTTTGGAGCACCTCGTTTTGTGCGCTTTTTTCTCCTGGCTGACAAAGCCAGGTGGCTGTGGGAGGCAGCCCAGCATGCTGGAGACACAGGCAGCTGGGATGTGCTCCATCTATACAGAGCTCAGCACAGTCACCAAGCAAAGTTCTGTCCAGCTCCACTGCAGGCAGAGCAGTGTGCCCATGGCCACAGCCCATCACCTGGGGTGCTCAGGCTGTCCCAGGGCTGGGAGAACCATCAGGAGTTGGGATGTGTGGTACCAGGCAAGACTTGGTCTCTTTTTTCTTTAGGTGTGGATGCCCAGGCAGGTCAGGACTTCACTCTGCAGCAGCCCCAGCCCAAGGTGGCGGTGACAGCGGGGGAGACGCTCACCCTGAACTGCATCACGTCTGGAGTTGCTGGACCAGGTCCTGTGATGTGGCTGAAGGGCTGGGGCAGTGGGAACAAGACTGTCTATGACCCCAATAACAAGGATCCCTCCTCCCGTGTGACGATGGCAGTGCCTGGGTCTGACACAAACTTCACCATCCACATCAGGAACGTTCAGCCTGAGGACATGGGCACCTACTACTGTGTGAAGTTTGTCAAGGGGATCACTGGTGCTGATGAGGTGTTTAAGCGTGGTGATGGCACCGAGGTGTCCGTGCAAGGTGAGTGGGGCTCCTGGAGCAGCTCCTGATGGGAACCACCCAGCGGGCTCTGCTCAGCTAGAGCAGGGATGGGGAAGGGGCTCAGGGCTGGTCCAGGAGAGGATGCCATGGGCCATCGCCGTGCCCTTGTGTGAGACTCTGCTCCAGGCAGGCCCGGGGCTGGGCAGGGGCAGAGCCTGGTCTGATGGCCCCGTGCTTCTCCCCACAGCCAAACCCAGCCCCCCGCTCGTGTCCGGACCTCAGCAGAGAGCGAGGCCGGAGGAGTCGGTGCCTTTCACCTGCACGACTGGAGGGTTCTTTCCTGAGAAGATTGAGGTGAAATGGTTCAAGAACAAGAACCCCATGGGGGCTCAGCCGCCCCAGGTCACTGAGTGGAGGATGAAAACCTACAACATGTCCAGCACAGCACAGGTGACCCTGCAGAAGGACGATGCCCGCTCGCAGCTCACCTGTGAGGTGTCGCACTCCACGCTGCCGGCCCCGCTGCGAGGGAGCTTCCAGCTCAGCAGGGTCCTGAGAGGTGAGGGCTGGGGGCTCACATGGGGGGTCCTGCTCTGTGGGGCTGGGGTCCCTGGGAGGAGGACACCCTGTGGGCAGCAGAGCGGGCACAGCAAACACCGAGCTCTGCCTCTCTTCCCAGTTCCCCCCAGCGTCGACGTGCGGCGCTGAGCCGAGCCCCGTTGAGGTGAACAAGACCGTGGCCTTCACCTGCCTCCTGAAGGAGTTTTACCCAGATAAAGTGTCCATTTCCTGGCTGGAGAATGGGGCTGAGATAAAGGGGCAGAACCTCTCCAGGCCACTGGAGGTGTCCCGGGGCTTGTTTGAGCTGAGAAGCCGGGTGGAGGTGCAAGCGACGGAGGAGAAGAACGGGTCCACGATCACCTGCATGGTGGTGCACGATGCCCAGGCCCCTGCCACCTACTCAGCCGTCCTGTGGATCTCCAACCCGACCCAAGGGGGATTGAGCAACGAGTTCCAGATGAATAAGGGTGCGTCAGAGCTGCAGGGATGGGGTGCCTGCCAGGGTGGCTGTGTGGTGTCACCCCCTGAGGAAGCTCAAAGCCCCAATCAAAATCTGGTTGAAGGACCAAATCTCCATATCAGGGGGCTGGGGGATGTGACGGTGGCAGGCACTGAGCTGTCCTCCTTGGTGCTTCATGCATCACTGGGCCAGTCCCAGTTGTGAGGCTGCAGGGACTGGGAGGTACCACGTTCCTGAGCCATGGTGACCTTTTCATTGATGTTTCAGATGATATGCTCATCTACATCGTGGTGGGTGTTGTCTGCACCGTGCTGGCCCTGCTGGTGGCTGCCATTCTGTACCTGATCCGAACCAAGCAGATCAAGGGTAAGGGAGCTAAGTGTGGGGCAGGGAGGCAGCTACTCCCAACGCCATTTTTCCTCTCTTTCCCATGGGTTTCACATTGCCCCATTGGACAATAACTCCTGGCAGTGCAGCTGCAGATCCTGCCCTGTGGGGTGATGGATAGAGCTGCCCAGGTTGTTTGCAGGCTGCAGGGAAAACTCTGACTGGTCTAAATCCTGCCCTACACCTCCTGTGCTCTCCCAGGAGCAATCTTGAATGAAATTGATTGAAACTCCAGGGAATTGCAGGCACTTGCCTCTGGGAAAAGATGTGTCCTTGTCCTTGAAGCAGTCTCTGCATGTGATCTCTGTGCCCAGGGAAATGGGGCGTTTATCTTGTTTCCTGAATTATTTTTTTCCCTATTCTTTTTTTCCTAATTTTTTCCTTCTCTTTCAGCAGGTAAAAGCTCGCCATCTGCCAGGTGAGTGCAAATCTCTTATAGTCCCTGGGTAACCTGTGGGAACTCTGAGCTGGACACCTCCAGTCCACAGAGTCCCTCAGGACTGGGACAGAGCTGTATCCCCAAAACTTGTGAAAGGGAAGGCAGGAGCACAGTCTCTGTCCATCTCTGCAACTGGGGTTTTGGGGATTTTTTGCTTGTGGTGGGGCTGAGCAGGATGGTGGGATCTGGTCTCTGGCCAGCAGAGAGGCAGCTGGACCAGCACAAGCCAATGCTCAGGACCTGTCATGCTGGGTGCAGCTGCAAGGACCTTGGCTTGATTCTGACCTCCCCAGCTGCTCCATCACCAGGGAAAGGGCAACAGGACCCTCCATCCATCTGACTGTTTTTGTCCCTCCTTCCAGGTTACATGAGCCAGAGAAGAGCAGCGAGGCCACGACCCAGGTGGGTCATCCTGGGACTGGGGAGGGAGAGTGGTCAGGAGCCACTGGAGATGGGAGGGGAGGGTGGTGGTTCTCAGTGAAACATCTCAGTGTCTCCACTCTGTGGCCGGAGGTGGAAGAGAGGCTGCCCCAGGAAGTGGATAGCCACTTCCCAGAATCTTTTCTGCCTTCACCTTCCCTCCTCCACCTCCTCCTCCTTCTCCTTCTCCTCCCAGTAAAGTCTGGGTTGGTGCTGCCTGGAGAACCAGCTGTGCGATAGCCAGCCAGGCTATTTGTGGAGTTATTTTGCATTTGGTGACGCAGCTACGAGCGAAGTCGTGATCAGCAGCAATCTGTCTGTCCCACCCAGGCTCTGCCAGCTCCCGCGTGGGCATCACTGGGCAGTCTGGCCTTGCTGGGATGGAGTGGCTTCAGTGACAGCTCTGGAATTGTGGCAGTGGTTTTGAAGCCAGAGCAGGGTGACAGGGTGGCTCACGATGTGAAGCTATAGCACGGGGTAGAACATGGCTTCAGGGTGGTGGCTGCTGGCATTGTTCCCCCACACAAGCAAGGTTGAGGTGCCCTAGGCTGAGCTGCAGTGGGATTGACTCCAGAACAGGGCTGTGGGTCCAGGGGCATCTTCCCAGAGGAAGAACTCTTGGTGCCTCACGCAGGAATCCGACCCCAACAACCTGACCTACGCGGACCTGAACTTCGACAAGGAGAGGAAGAGCATCCGGCGGATGGTGGAGATGAGCCAGCAGTCGGAGTACGCCTGCATCCAGAGCAACCAGGCGCCCAACAGCGACGACAACCTCACCTACGCCGACCTGGACATGGTGCACCTCAGCAAGGCGCCCAAGCGGCCGGCCCCGCGCCCCGAGGAGGCTGGCTCGGAGTATGCCAGTGTCCAGATCACCAGGAAGTGAGCAGTGGCTGCTGGGACCCCCTGTCCTGCTGGGAATAGCTCTGCTCCTCCCTAAGACTGTTCTCTTGGAAGCAGCGGGAGTGATGTGAGGATGCGCTGCAGTACCTGTGTTTTAGGATGGAAATGGAGCCCACAGTACTTGTTGGGGGTCTTCTCCCATCCAGAGAGACATGATTTTTGGGGGCAGTTTGGTCCTGGGGCCACCAGCTCCATCCCTTCAGGACCCCCATCAAGGGTTGCTCAATCTCAGTGTGCCGGGTTTGCCCGCGAGCAGAGTCAGCCAGCGGAGCAGCAGCTCCTTGGGAAGCTCCAGCTGGGCTGAGGGGACAGGTACAGTGCCTCCACACCAGCTCTCATGGGGATGCCACTGCCTGGCCCGCGGCTCCCCAGGACCAGCAGGGCCCCCACACTGCCTTCTGGGGCTCTGCCACCATGCCTGGACACCAAACTCTGGCTTTAAAGGAAGGACCCGAGTGTCCACCTCTCTTCCCAAGTGTCCCTTCTGCGGGACCTCTGTCTCGCCACAAGGCCAAGAGGCTGGAAGGCCAATGAGCCAAGGCCCCTGCCCTGCCGTCCAGGGGAGCTCCAGGTCTGGCTCCTCAGCACCAAGCATCCTCCTTATCATCATCATCATCACCTTCCTGTGCTCAGCCTTGCCCTGCCCTGGGACCCACCAGCGCTGCCCCGGGCTTGTACAAAGCGTGCGAGGGCCCCCCCAGCCTGGCTCCCCCCGGGAGCTCCCCACAGGTACCGTGTAACATGTTTTGACTGTTTGACATGTAACTGTTAATTTTTAGAGCTGAAACCCCCAATGTTTTGTGTTGTACGTGGGTGTACTGCTGTGTACTTAACACTAGAATAAGATGTGCAAAGTTAAGACCGAAGCCTCAGTAAAGAATCCCCCAAACCCTACAGAGTTTATAAGAGACTTATATGCTCCCCCCACCCCAGCTCTGTCTTGGGGGCCAGGCAGGCTCCCCCCAGCCCACCCATGGGGACAAACGTCTTCCCTGTGCTCCCTACCTGGACCACTGTGTGGAGTCTGACCCTCTGTTGGCTCCTGCAGCAGTGGAAGTGCAGGAGGCTTGAGGGCACCTGGGGTCCTTGGGGGTGCTTTGGGAGCAATGTGACTGCTTGTACAGACTTCATTTTTTGTTGTTGGTTTTTTTTTTTTCCTTTTGCTTGCAAGATATTTTTATAATAAAAGTGAAAAGTCCTGTGCTGCTCCCGCACATCAGTGTGTCCCTGTGCTCAGGGGGGTCACCTTGGCACTGGGGCTGCAGGGTGGGGCTGGCGGTCTGTGTGTCCTGCAGGGAGGAGGAGAGGAGGGCTCATCCTGCACAGCCCTGTTGTGTGTGCTGGAGGGAGGGAAGAGAAGGCAGGAGGTCAAGGTTGGGATGGGGGCTGTGGTGCTGATTCCCCTGGGCACCATGAGGGAGGGGAGCAGTGCACCCCATGGGCAGGGACTGAGCAGGGGCTGGCCCTGCTGCATCTTTAGGGAGCTGAGCTGGCGCTGGGGTGCCCAGACTGGTGTGCAGGCATGCTGGCTGCTGGCTCCAGCCCATGCAATGAGTGAGCTGAGTGTTCCAGTGCTCTGCATTGACCTCCCCCCTTTCCCAACCTGGAGCTGGTGCCTGGGCTGTGTCTGGGGCATGAACTGTCTCACCAGAGTCAGGAACTGCCATGTGGGGCTACACAGACACTCAAAAGGGAAATTGCAGGTTGGGCTTCCTCAGCACTGAGCTGCTGCTGGAGGGGTCACATATGAGCAGAAAAGGGACAGTTTGCCCCCTGCCCTCAGCACATCTGCCCCTTCCCACCTGGGCAGCAGTGGTGATTCCCAAGGGAGTCTCCCCTGCCTGCTGCTGCAGGAGGTACCTTGCCAGCACCCTACACGTCCCTGCAGCAGGCTGAGCATGCTTTGCTCAGCTGAGATGGCCCTGTCACCCTCAGGGTATGGCTCCCGAGGTGCGTGGGGTCCCACATTCCTTTTGGCACCCATGGCACAGGAAGGATACCACCATGTGCTGCCTGCAGCTCTCACAGCCAGCACCCTTGGCCCAGTTGGGCACCCCAGTTTGGGGTGCTTGCTCTGCCCTGCAGAGCACACTCAGCATCCAGCATGGCTTCAGCTTCATTGGCATCTGCCTTTTATTGACTGCGGGGGGGAGTTGGGTGTGGGGCATGGGGCTGACCCTGCCTCTGGAGTCGCTCTTGGAGGGGGAGCCTAGGGGCACCAGGTGGGTGCTGGGATTTGTGGGACACTGTGAGAGGCTCGGGGAGGGGACTGAGGGCTGGGCTCAGCACTGCCTGAGCACCTGGTGATGGTGCTGTGGTTCCACCAGCCACCTCTGCCCGTGGCCTCCCTGATCCCGCCCTGGTTCATCCTTCCCAGTGCTCGGAGCCCCCTGCCCTGTACCTCAGCTCAGGTGGTTTGCAGACCCTGCTGTGCTCCAGCAGCCACGGGAGGATGGAGGATCTGTGTCCCCAGCAATCCCCCCCCGGGAACCCTGGGCTGGGCCACAGCCACACCGCCAGCAGCCAGAGGAGTGGCACTGTCCCCTCCGGCACAGGATGGGCAGGTGAACCAGAGAGGGACAATGGGATGGAACTCACGGCCCCCTGAGCGAATGAGGCAAGGGTCACACCGGGCCGGGCAGGGGACAGGGCTGGGGGTGATGGCACAGTCGGGGGCAGTGGCAGTGTGGGGACCGCGGTGCTGCCGTGCCACGCCTGGCTCTATAGGTCTGAGACCTCCCCTGAGTAGGCGCTGGGATCCTCGTCCGACCGCGTGGTCACCTTGAACTGCCTGCGCAGGAAGCCCCCGTAGCGCTTCTGATTGTCCCACTTGAGCTTGGGCCGGATGCGGCGCAGGAAGCCCCCGTAGCGCTTGTGCAGCTCCGGCCCCTCGGCCCCCGTGGGCTCCTCATCCCCGTCCCCGTCCCCTGCCGGCCCCGGATAGTCCTCGGGGGCCGCTCGCTCGCCCGGCTTGCGGCTGAAGCCCCCGGACTTCTTGCTGAGGCTGCCCTTGGCGTGAGCGTTCTCGCGGAGCAGGGACAGCAGCTTCGCCTTGGACATCATCTTCATGAAGCCCCCATAGCGCTTGGCCGGTGGCGGCAGCTCCGCAGCGCCCAGAGCCTGCTCTGGCTGCGCCTCATCCTCCTCCGCCTCCTGTGGGGACGGCTCTGTCCCCTCGGCCAGGGCCACCAGCGGGGCCAGGAGCGCCAGTGCCTTCCTGCACATCTCCCACTCGGGGCCAGGTGACAAGGAGCCCTGGCATTCCCACAGGCACATCTGTAAAACAGTGGCCACAGGTGCTCGGGGTGAGCCCCTGCCTTCCTCCCACCCCACCCGGAGCCCAGGGGTTTGTGCCCACTGTGCTGCTCAGCTCGGTGAGAAGCCCAAGTTTGCACAACCCCAGCACCCTGGGGTGCCCATGACCAGCACACCAGGTACCACCCAGCTCTGCCCCTCTGCACCCGTGACACTCCACTGCTGTGGCTCCCTGGCTCACGTCCCTGTGGGGCCAGCACTCACCAGGGGCTGGACGCTGCTCTCGGCACCGCGGGTCTGGGCTGCGCAGAGGGAGCACTGGGTGACACAGTCGGCAGATGCCACCGCAGACAGGGACAGGCAGAGTGCCAGTGCCAGTGCCCGCCGTGCCATCTCGCCCTGCAGACGCTGCCTGGAGATGGGAAGACAGCACAGAGCCTGTCACCATCCCTGTGCCAGCTCTGGGGGGCCATCACTACTCCAGAGGCACTGGGCACCTACCACCTCCATCTGTGAGCTGCTCCTGGGATCATACACAGGGACCTGTGCCTGTGCCCATTCCCACATGACTCACCTGTGGGTGCTGCTCCCAGCAAGGACACCATAAGATGTGACCCCTTACCCTGGCTGCAGCCTGGTCCTTGGCACAAGCCCAGAGCCATTGCCAGTCCCTGGTGGCCACCAAGTCTCTGTGGGCAGGACCACTATTGAATCTCATCTCTTATCTCATCTCATCTCATCTCATCTCATCTCATCTCATCTCATCTCATCTCATCTCATCTCATCTCATCTCATCTCATCTCATCTCATCTCATCTCAGTTCCTCTCGGTTCCTCTCCATCTCTTACCATACCATTAAAAGGAAAAGTCCCTTTTTCCCCCAGCACTGGGTTTCTCTGTGATTGCCACGTCTGCATGGCGCAGGCAGATGAATCACCAGCTCTTCCCCTTGGCCTTGGGGAAAAGAACCACAGCAAGCGGAGCTGCGGTGACAGGTGGATGGGGTGATGCTGTGGCCCAGTGTGGACTCACCCCAGGCTGCTGTTCCCCACACCAGGGCAGCTTCATCTCCCCTCCCTCCCACCCACCAAGTCTGCTGGGCTGGTGCATCAGAAGGGGAAAAAGGAGAACTCTGGGTTCCAGCCTACCTGCAGACCACCATCACCATCCTGCAGACGTTTGAGAGCCGTGATGGAGCCTCTGGCCTCTGTGGATGGACGAGGACACTGTGCTCAGCTGGGAGAGGGGCTCTGCAGGTGGCAGTGCTAAACCTGACCCTGGGTGAGGCTGGAGGGGCCACTGCCAACCCCAGCTGCAGTGCCACAGGATCACGGTGCCACTGGGACCATGACAGCCCTGGAGTAAGAGCCAGCCCCAAAGGGATGCACTGGCTGCAAACCCCTGCCCGCCTCCATTGCTGCTTTTATCTAGGGTGGGTAAGGCATGACCCAGAGGGATCTGTTACACATTAATGACGCATATTAGAGACTATTGTGCTCTCCGGCAGTAGCAGCTAATGTACTGTAATTGGTACTGATGAAGAATTGTTAATGCCACAGTATTAATTCATGCTAGATTAAAATTTAATTTAAATTATCTGCACCATCGTGTGTCGAGCTGTCTGCATTCCTTGGCTGCACAGCCACCAGCTCCGTGAATCCTTGCAGCGCCCTGGCAGTGTGGCAGGGAACGGGATGGCAGCTGCCCAGGACGGCAGGGGCACGGTGGGACCTCAGCCAGCCTCGACTCTGAGACACGGGGACAGTCCCTTATTGCATCAGAGCCACCGAGACCGCACCGAGGAGCGAGGACATGCCCGCCGCACAGGTAGGTGCCAGCTGCAGCTCTATGGGGAATGAAGCTCCGAAAAAGAGCTGACAACTGCTTCGCAGGAGCCCCGCCGGGAACCTTTTCTTTCCCTTTCCCCGCCTGCTTCCCCTCCCTTGCTCCTCCGCTGCCGGTGTCCCCGTGGGTGCCGCCAGAGCAGCACACAGGGACAGCACCGGGAACGCTCCCATGCTGGGAACGGCTGCTGGTTTGTCTGACACCGCACAGTTCAGACCTCTGGCGTTCCAGACACGGTGTGTCCCATCCCTGGCACCCTGCTGCCGACGGGGGATTTCACGGCACTCGGGGGAGCTGCAGTTCTCCGAGCACGGCGTGGCCAAGGACACCCTGGGACACCCCACTGCAAACGTACCGTGTGCAGGTGGTGCCACAAATGTCCCAGGAGTGCTGTGCCTGCTCCTGAAGCTGGGATAAGGAGGACTGGCAAAACGGGAGCAGGAAAAGGGGAAGAAAACAAAGGGCTTCGGACAACAGAGGAAAGAAGCAGCGTGGAGGAAAAAGCGAAAAGAACACAAAGGGAGGAAGAAGAAAAGCAGAGTTCGAGCTCAATCCTGTATTACCTGGAGGAACCCAAGGCTCCGGAGCCATCCCTCCTGCAGGAACACCTTGGAAGGACCGTGGCAGGGTCTGGCAATGCCAGCATTGAGTCCCAGCCTCTGTGGCCACTCTCAGCACATTCTACCTGTGCCCGGTGCCTGCCAGTGTCCCTTCCTCCTGTCCCATTTCCACTTGAGTCTTCAAATACCAGGCTTTGCTTTGGAAAACGCGCAAGCAGCATCCATGCACCCCAGGGGCCAGTTTACAGACCTGGTGACCCAAGGAGGGATGAGGAATCAGGACTGTGTGTGCTGGACAGCAGAGACTGGCCCCATATTGACTAACCTGTGATTATACTTAACAAAGGATGTGAACAGCTCTCCCAGACTGGGCAGATCCCTCCTCCCACACAGGTCCAACTCCACAGGTTTGGATCCTGCACATAGTTCTGGTGGAGAAGAACAATCAACCTTCCAACATCTCCTTTCCTCACCTCCAAAAATTTCCTGGAAACACCATCAGGACAAGGCTTCTGAAAAAAAAGCTGGTAACTTTTGGAATAGAATCACTCAAAACTCAACACTGCAGCCACACTGCTGCTTGAGCCAAGAAGGGGGAGAGAGAACCCCCCATCCTCTCTGCCCACTCCCTTTGCCCGTCCAAGCCCTGGGTGATTCTGCTGCCAGGATGGCAGGCACAGCATCAGCACGGAAATGAACCCCAGCAGAGCTCTGGGCAGCTGCTCACGGGCTCTGAAACCACTCAAGGGACAAGAGGGACCTGCAGCCATGTGGAAGCTCCCCAAAATAACACAAGTCCAACCACAAGCCACTCTCAGCAGTGTTCTTAAACTGTTGCTTTTTGGGGAGCAAGAGCGATGCCCTGGTGGTGCCCACGCAATGGAAGGGGGATGACAACCCCGGCAGCCCTACCTGCCGCTGCTCCCCGTCCCGCCGAGCACCCGCTTCGCCAAGTCAGGACGGCTCGTGGCTGATGGCTGTCCCTCCACGGGCGTCAGGCTGCGCCAGGCATCGGTGGCAAGGCCACACTGGCAGGTGGCCCCACGGTGCTGCCCGGGTTGCCCACCGGACTCGCCGCCGGCTGCCTCTCACCCCGCTTTTATGGCCACGGAGTCTCCTCCTGCGGCGGGGCCCGGCTGTGCGCGGCGGCAGAGCCAATCGGGGCGAGGGAAGCTGTGAATAATCAGCCCCGCAGCATCCCCGCCACCTCCCGAGCAGGCTCGCCCGCACCGCCGAGGCCTCCCCGCAGCCCCCGGCAGCCCCGGGAATCGGGGTGCGCATCCCACAGCTGCGGCTGCAGCGCTTCGAGACATCCGTCGTGCCCTGCCTCGGTCCTCGGGGCTGAAACGCCTGCCCCAAACAAGGAAGGTGGCAGAGGACTGAGGTCTGTCCGTCTTCCCACACAGCTGCGTCCCAGAGGGGTTTGGCTGCTGGGGGTGTGAATCCCCTGGATAGTGAATTCAAATCGCTTCCAAGAAGGGTGGAGGGGGAAAGGTGAATCCCTGACCTGCTCTCACCCTGCTCCCCAGGCTGGGGAGAGAGAGGCACCGTTCTTGTGGAGATGCTGGGGAGAGAAGTGAGCCCATCCAGAGCTGCAGGGAAGGGAGAGAGGGTCTTCATGCCCCGGGAAAGGGATGTCCCAGCCCACCCAGCCTAGCTGCTGTCAGTGAAAAAGCCTTTGCATAGAAACCCCCCAACCTCTGCAATGCCAGAACCCCCCTCCTCATGAGGGCAAACACTGAGATGAGCAAAAGAGGCAGGCGGAGTTGGCTGGGGGGGAAAAAACACCCCCACTTTCCCCATTCAGCCCTGATTCCTGTTCTCACACATTTCCAAGTCTGATTTGGGGAAAAAGGAGAACAGCACCGGGGCAATGACAGGCAATCCCTGAGCCCCTGCAGCTCTGTCCCATTGCACCATGTCACAACAGACATGTGGGATGGGGGTCCGAGGTGCAGATCCCACAGGACATCCTGCACCGGCCCCACACCCCGGAGGGTGCAGACACATCCCCTGCGTCGCTGGCAGTGCAGCCAGTCCTCTTGCCTTGAAGATGGAGCTATTTTTATCGGAGCTCAAGAGGGATGTTTCCCAGCAACCTGCTGTTCTCCCAGCTCGAACACCAGCTGCTGGACCTGGTGCCCCCTTGCTCGGCCCTCCCAGCACTGCTGAGGGAAGTGGGGGCCATCGACACGGCTGGGACCCTCTGCTGGGCGCCCGGCAGCCACGGCAGCCTGTGCCCGTGCTCCTCCCTCAGGGCTGGCGATCAGGTCCGTCGGAATCCCCCCGCTCCTTGAAAAGCAGGCGGGACCCCACGGCTTTTGTCTGGAGGTGGATTTTAACTCATCCAGGCTGGGGCTGTGCCAACATGGAGGGACCAAGGGAGCAGGGCAGACCCTGCATCCTCCTCAGGGCCAAGGGAGGAACCCACCCCTCCATCCCTGGGGCTGAAGCGAGGGCGGATGGAGCTCAGACCCCGCAGGGGCAGAGGGCGGCCACGGCCCCGCCTCGCTGTGTCGGGGTGTGCTGGGCTGTGCAGGCGGAGAACAAAGCTGAGAAGAACAAAACGCATCTGCAAACGATCACAACACCCCGGGCGAGTGGCTGTGGGCAGCCCTCGGGCAGTTCAACCCTTGCTGCTGGGACTGATGGCCGTGCGGGCACCACAGACACGGCGGGGTGGAGCATTTCTACACCAAAGCCATTATTTTTATATGAATATGTGTATATGTATATACGCACCCAGCGGCCTGGGGTGCAGTCACCTCCCCGCACAGGGTAATTGCACACGAGGGAGATGTGATAGAGATTGAACAAATCCCCAGGACGCAGAGGGAAAAGTCGTTTGGAATAAGGCTCCTTCCCTTTGCTCCGGGTGGGAGGTCGAATTACTCCTGTCCCCAGAGCAAAGTGCCACAGATCTACTGAGCTGGGTAAGAGGGTCCTCCACGGGTCCAGGGCGCGGAGGGTGACAGGGTCCCCCGGGAGAGGAGTTGGAAGCCAGCCCACCCACCAGCAACTCAACTTAATATTAATCTGTCTCTTCCTAATGGGAAAGTGTCTCTGAGTCACACTGACATTTCCCTGGGACAATGGTAATTAAGTACCTGGGTAAGTGAAATGTGCGGTAATAGAAAAGTTAACTTTTCCTAACTACATGAGTGAAAGGCGCGTTCGGCGAGGAGGGGGCCGAGCGTGCCAGGCAGCCGCGGAAGCAGTGGGAGTTAATGCCAGCTCGCGTCACACGGCGCTGCCACTCTGCCCCTGAGCCCCCAGGGCCCCCCGAAGGACCCTGCCCCGGACCGGACAGAGCTCCCCATGCCCTGGGCTGGGGTAAATCGCCCCTGCAGCTGGAACAAGCTCTGCCAGCCGCCGGGGCTGTCCCCAGACAGAGGGACCGAGACCCAGAGCTGCCCGCGGGAGCTCGCCCAGGCAGGCAGTGGCTGCGCTCTGGGTCCTCCAGCACGGTCAGCTTTATCCCGTTCAGGGACACGGCTTTTCCAGAAACTCCCAAAGCGTTGGCACTCCTGCCTGGCCTTGCCGTAGGCAGGAGAGGGAGGTGTTCAGACGCATTTTGCGGGGCATGGGGAGAAACACCGGGGGTTCTGCTCCAAAGCGCTCGCGGAGCTCCGATCCAGCGTGACCGCACCGGAGCGAGCCTCCGGCAAAGGGAACACCGAGCAGGGGGCGGCCAGCGCTGCCCAGGCGGGCACACGGTGACCTCCCTGCGTGGGCAGGAGGCACAAGTGCCACTCCACGGCGGTACGAGAAGCGGCGCTCTCGTAAACACGGCTAGTCACGCCGCTGCCACCGTCGCTCCGGGCTGCCGAGCGGCACCGGGGGCGCGGGGCTGCGGCACGACCCCCGCAGCCTCCCCGGCAGGCGAAGTGGCTCCATTTAAAAACAAATTGAGGTGAAAGCACTTGCAGGAGCTGCAGCCGGCGCCGTGACACCGCGGGGCAGCCCCGCATTAGCATCGCCGGTGGCTCCGGGGGTCGCCGTCCCTTCCCCGGGGGCACCGGCGTGACGCAGCCGGGAGCTGCTGGGGCTGCGTGATGGCAGCGGCACACGGCTCAGCAGCGGGGCAAGAAATCCGGGAATTTTGAGAGCTCCCCCAGGAACCGTCTCTGCAGACGCTGTCTTTGACCGGCAGCAGTGTCCGCTGCCAACGGCACCGCGCGGGGGGCAGGAGAACGCGGGAGAGGCGGCTGGAAAAGTTCATTTGGGTTGGATCGCAATTCCCTCCCCAGATATTCCCACCTCCTCCCGAGGAGCGGGACGGCGGCGTGCAAAGCCCCGAGCCCGGCGGGCTGCCAGCCACCAGCAGCGCCAAGAACGGGATGAGATCTCCGGGCAGCCCGGAGTGGATGGATACCGGTGATGCCCACGGCCCGGGGAGCGAAAAGCAATTTTGGGACGGTGCGTGGGCCAGGGACCTCTGTGGCTCTGTGGTTTACCCCACCTGCTCGCAGGAGAAATGCCACCAAACCAGCCAAGACTCAACCCCGCGGGGACACGGCCATCCCGGGGGGACACACTGCAGCCCCGCAGTCTCCCCCGGCCCTCGCCGCCCCTCGGGGTCCCGGCGTAGGGCGGTCGCCGTGTCCCGCTCTTGGTGACCAGGGCCCGTTCCACCAGGCGGACACCCGGTGGGTGCCGCGCTACCCTGGGGTGCCCCAAAACCCTCGGCCGGGCTCGCAGGGCTCCTCTCGGGATCGCAGCCACTTTTCCAGGGAACTTCCAGTTGGAAACTCCCCGGTGATCCCTGGCAGTGGGGTCGAACCATCGGGGTGAGCGCGGCGCCCGGGAGGGGCCCCCGAATGCTGCCGGAGCTGTGAAACCGGCCCCGAGCCGCATGCCCGCCCTTCCCGGTGCGGCAGCACAGCGGCAGCTCGCCGAGCATCCAGCACCGCGCTGCTGCCGCCGGCTTAGCGTGTCCCGGGATTTACCGGGTGCTGAGGATTTATTGGGTCCCGGGGCACCACCCCCTCCCCGGGGAATCACCTCCCCGCCGGGTCATCACCTACAACGTGTGCACCGCCCCCCTCCCCGGTGCACCGTGTCCCGGAGCATCACCCCCCACCGCCGGCGGCATCACACACAGCCCTCCCCGGTGCACCCCTGTACCGCCGGTGCACCGCTCCCCCAACCCATCCCGGGCGTCCCGCCCCCGCGGTGCGCCGCCCGTCCCGGGGCGGTGGGAGGGGGCTGCTGGGGGCGGGTCACCCCCCGCCGTTACATAAGGGGTTACGTCAGGGCGCGCGGCCACGCTCTTATCCCACCGCCGCCGCCGCTTCCCCACCCCGCCCATTCACACGCCGCCGCGCAGCGCCCGGCCCGGAGCCCCCGCCGCCGCCGCTCCCCAGGTGAGCCCCGCGGGCCGGGCCCGAGCCCGCACCGCCTCCCGCGGGCCAGGCCCGGAGGGAAGGGACGGACGGGGGAGACCCGCGGTGGACGCCGGGGCCCCCATGACCGGCCTGTTTACACCGGCGCGGCGCGTACCACCTTGGCGGGGGAGCGGGAGGGGCCTGCCGCCGCGCTGAGCCCTGGCCGCGCCGAGCCGCGCTGGCGGCGCCGCGACCCGGTTACCGCGGCCGGGGCGGCAAACCCGGACCTCTCTTGCCGAGTACGGGGCCGGCACCGGGGAGAGGCCGAGCCCCGTCGCGGCGGCCGCTGCCCCCTGGCTCCGCGGTGGTTCGTGCCGCGCGGCCGCGATTGGCCGAGCGCTTAAAGGGGCCGGCAGCGCGCGCTTTTCCGCCCCGCGGCGCGGCGGCGGCATCGGCGCGTGCCCCCTCGCCCGCGCGGCGCTGCCCGGCACGCGGGGCGGGGGCCATGGACGGCGGCCGCCGCGGGACACAAAGGATGGGGCGGCGGCGGCGGGCGACGCGGCGCGGGGCCATGGCGGCGGCGGTGGCGGCGGGGCCGGGCATCGGCGGCGGCGGCAGCCCGCGGTACAGCCTGCTGGCCGAGATCGGCCGCGGCGCCTACGGCGTGGTGTACGAGGCGGTGTCGGGCCGCAGCGGCGCCCGGCTGGCGGTGAAGCGGATCCGCTGCGACGCTCCCGAGAACGTGGAGCTGGCGCTGGCCGAGTTCTGGGCCCTGACGAGCCTCCGGCGGCAGCACCCCAACGTGGTGCGCTTCGAGGAGTGCGTCCTGCAGCGGCACGGCCTGGGGCAGCGCATGAGCCACGGCAACAAGCGCAGCCAGCTCTACCTGCGCCTCGTCGAGACCTCCCTCAAAGGTACCGGCACCCCCGGGGCAGCCCCGGCTCGGCCCCTGCGCCCTCCGGGCCGCCTCACCCGCCCGGGGCCCCCGGGGGCCTGTCCCTGGCACCCGTGTCACCCATCCCCACCCCTGAGCGCCTGGATCTGCCGCCTCCCTGCTGCCCTCGGTGACTCCCGCACCCAGATCCTCCTGCCCCACTCCCAGGTTACACCCCCAGAGCAGGTGGCTGCTGGGATGCCCCAGGCGGGACATCCTGGGTTTGTCTCCTTTCTTCATGGACATCCTTCCACAGTACCCACACCTCAGGCACTGCTGCTGCCCTGCTTGCTACCCATCACTGTATTGCACAAATCCTTCCTGGGCATTGCCTGTGATTAACAGCACCCAGAGCTCCCCTCAGCTCTCACAATGCCCTTCCTCCCACCTTGCCTCACTGCATTTCCAGTGTAACCACACCTGGGCTCTCCCCTGAGCACCCGTCACCCCTGCACGCTTGGGGTCCTCTCTGGGGTATCTGCTCCAGTCTTGCTCCCATCTCTATCCTGACCCCACAGGGTCTCTGCTGCCACTCACCCTGAACACACCTAAGGGCCCCTTGGTCTGGGCTCTATCTCCCCATGCTGTGCCATCCCCTCCTCTCTCCCTTTCCTGTATGATGCTCCCAGGAAACCATTCCCCAAGCCCCACCCATGTCTTGCAGCAGTGCCAGTGGGGTCCCTCCATGTGCCCTGCAGTCCCACCCCCAGTCCTGAGGGGCCCTGTTGCCACCTCTAGGCTCAAACCTAACCCTTGGGAGACATCCCTGTGTGCTGGATCCCCGGCCAGCACTGACTTGTCCTCCCTTACACCCCAAATCCTGAGGCTCCCTGTGCTAACTGGGCCTGTGCCACAGCCCCCACACATCCCCTTGGGGACCTTCACAGCCTGTGACTGTGCCGCAGTCACACCAAGGGGGCATCTCCCCCTGTCTGCCCAATGTACTGTCCCATCTCTGAGCACCCCAAGGCTGCAGCCTGTTATGGCTCAAGCTCTCACAGCTTTAGGACTGTCCCCGTGTCCCCCCCCATTGCTGGCTCTATGGGAACAGCCCTGGAAGCACTAATGCCTGTAGCCTGGGCTGATACCTCCATTTTCCCCTGGGGTCCCTCAGTAGCATCACGGGGCTGTCAGGGGTCACCTTCTCCTGTCACAGTCGATAGTTGTGATGGTGACATCTCCAAAATGCTCCCTCCCTCCCTCCCTCCCTTTGCTCCCTTGGCTGCTTGTCAGACCCAGCTTTGCCAATGTGCTGTGAAGATGTGGAAAAATACAGGAGCCCTGTGCCCTCGCTGCCCCTGTGCCTCCCAGCCTGCTGTGAGCAGAGCCAATGCCCCCAGTCCCTCCTTCCCCAAACCTGTGTGCCAGGATTCCTGTCAGCTCCTTGGGGTACTCAGTCTCCCTGAGCCCCCACACCCTGTGCCAGGCACAGAGTTCATGCAAAGCTCCTGAGATCCATCCTCTGAGCAAACCTGTGGCTCTGACTGTCCCTGCCTTACCTGTCCTCTCTGTGTCCCTGCTGGATGGACATGTCCAAACGTGCCTGGCTCTCCCCGTGCATCCCAGCTCCTGCTCCTCTTGACACAACCACCCAGGGGAGGCTCCCTGAGAAGGGCAGTGTCCAAATTCCTGTACAGCCAGGGCACTCAGCTCCCCGGGAGAGGAGCCAGCTCTTCCCTTTGGGTGTGTCCAGCTGTAGCAGGAGTGGGGGGTCCTGCCCCCTCTGTCATGTTGTACACCCTGAGGAGAGCTGGCTTGGCTTGGGGAGAGCCCTTGGGTAGCTGGAGGTGCCCCATCTGCAGGTGGGGAAGGAGACCCATAGATGCCCCATCTCTGGGGGGATTTGAGCCTTCTGAATTCCCAGCAGTGCGGAGGGCTTTGCCTGCCCTGGTCCCACGGCAGCCCCTCAGAGGGGAGCAGAGCTGGGCTCTGCATCCCCAGCCTGGACAGGAGTAGTTGGACTCCCCAAACCAAGCTGGAGCACATTCTCCTTCCCATCTGCCTGGACTGTGTGGATAAATATTTTCACAACAAAAGGCTGGACTGGTTGAGCCCTGCAGGTCTCTCTCTCCCTGCCAGCAGCAGCGGCGGTGGCCGTGGCGCTGCGCTCCGTGCCATTCTGCACGACCGCAGCTGGGCTATTTACGGGCCAGCACAGATGCTGTGCCAACGTGCCGGGGCTCAGGGCACGGCCAGGATTAATCCGAGACTCTGAATTGGGAGCACAACTGTCGGGATACAGGCGGGGTTTGCTCTCAGCTACGGCCAGAGGCTGAACCTTTAGCATTTTAACGAAGTGTGGAGTAATTAAATTTAAGGGCAGGGTGTGAAAAGGAAGGTGGGAGCTCGGTGCTGAGCTGGAGGAGAGGCACCCATGCAATGTGCTCAGAGCCCTGTCACAGGAGCACCTCCAGCGCTTGTGCACATCACATGCCCCTCTTATTCCTAACCTAGAGCAGTGACAGAGCTGCCTTAAGTGAACAGGTATAAGGTATTGCTTCCTGTTCCTCCCATGTCACCTGTGGGGCCATCAACCTGCCACCAGCACTCAGCCTCACTCGTGGGCTGCCCTGGTGTCACCTATGTGTGTTGCCATCATTCCAGCTGCCTGGAATTCCATGCTGCCAGCTCCCATCTCTCTGGTGCAGCCTCCTTGCACAGAGGGAGTCAGAGGTTACGTGTGCTGGTGGGCACTGTGATGCTGCTTCTGCTCTCACTGGATTTTCATTTCCCCTGTGCAGCTAAGCAAATTAGCATGCTGTTAATGAGCTCCCTGGGATGGGGTGGGGGAAGTGTGTGTGTGCTGCTGGAAAGATGGAGTGTGAGTGTGTGCCATGCTGTGTTTGGGCAGGGAGCACATGGGGATGCTGGCTTGGTGATAGAGAACAGGTCCAGCCTGTCATTGGCATCTCCTCAGCTCTTGACTGCTTGTCTTCAGTTTGCTAACATCTCATCTTTAGGGAGCGTCTTGCCAGCTCTTTATGTTTAAAGCTGTTTGTTTTGAAGGCAGGAAGATGACTTAACAACTAAAACACTTTCAGATTATAGAAAGAAAATGAGGAAATATTACTTTTGGCTTAAGCCTCTACTCACAATGCTCCACCCAAAGTGAACTGCCTGGTGCTCACAGCTACTGCTGGATCCCCGTCATCTTTCCTGCGTTTGCTGACGTTCAGGGGCCAAGTTTTAAGTCAGAGCCTTCCTTATGCTAAAAACAAACCTTGGCTTGTCAGAGCTAACAGGTCCTGGCTGCTGCTGAGCCCGTGTTTGAGCCACTTCCTGTGGGAAGGGGCTGCCAGCAGTGCTGTGTGGATGCTCCCATCTGGCTGTGTGTGAGCGATGTGGGGCTCTGCCATGCTCCCTGTCAGGGTTTGATTCCTGGCAGAGAAGAGACAGACACTCCTGCTCCCTGTGTTGGGGCTGTATGGCTGCAGAGGGGAGCAGGAAAGCCAAACCCTGTGTCCTGCTGTGATGTCTCTGAGATTTAATAAATCCAAGTGGTGGCAGCTGTGTGGGCTGGGGCTGTTCTGGCTGTGCTGGGGTCTCTGCTCCCATGCTGTCATGTCAAAGGTGGCTTGCAGCAGAGAAGCTGCTTTTCCTGGTCAGCATTTCAGTCTCCAGAGCCAAGCTGTCCTGTGCTGCTCCCAGCTGGTCCTTGGGCTTTCATGGTGAGCCTCCTTCCAGCCAGATGAGACCCCCAGAGTGCACCCAGAACCCTGTGTAACTCCACCCTGTTCTTTCATCCCCTAGGTCTAACCTTCAGACCTAATCTCAGCAAAAGATTGCTGAGGATGGGGAGGTGCAGCCAAATCCTTCTGTTGTGCAGATTTCCATTTCCATAGCAGTAGCCATGGATACAGACTGTTTGTGCAAATAACCAATATTCCCACCCACACTGACTGCTGACCAGTGCAGCCCAGGGCTGGGTGGCCCTGGTAGTCCTTGGCTTTACCTGCTGCTGGAAGTTTTTTGCTTTCCCAGATGCTCTCTAGGGCTTTGCTCAAACAAAACCCAACTTTGTCAAATGGGTGGAGTTATTTAACTGCTTTCAAAAACACTTGAGTTCAGCTGTGGGACTTTTTAGCTGTGGCAGAGGTGAGTGGTATCCTCCAGCTTCTCTCTTATGGTGCTTGATGATAAGAAAACCAATTTCTAGAGCAAAATGATGCTCTGGTGGTGTGTGCAGGCTCTGCCAATCACCTGGGTGCTCTCTGGAGGAGACTTGGGGTCTGACCCTGGGGTTTGCATTCCTGGCATCAGCTAATGGGGATGGGTCTGTTGCCAATGCTCCCTGGGGCATCCTGGCATCCCTGGGGAGCACCAGTGGCAGACCTGGCTCCATTAGCTGATATGATGCTGCTGTGTTCTTCACATGTCTAATTGATGTGCAAGAGAGTCCTTCCTTAGGCAGGAGTTTTATGGAGTAAACCTGAGATGCTCTGAGCTTGAGGAGCTCAGTTTGATGTCTGGTGAAGGAAGAAGCTGTTTGGGGTGTAATACTGAGTGGTAGGAGTATTTACAGTCACAGTGTGGCTGAGATTACACTCAGCAAACATTTTGCAGCTTGGACCTCCGGTTTTCCTCTCATTAGAGACTTGTTGGCACTTAATGAAAACTGGATGAAGTGGCAGAGTTTCCCCAGCACAAATGCAATCCTTAAATGCACAAATTTGTTCTGGGAAGACCCAGTGGGCCATAGGGCTTGGACACTGGTGTGACCACTCTTGGCAGGTCTGTGCTGGCAGTGTTAAGGGCTGTGATTTACTCCCTGTGTGCAGTTCCAGTAAAGTGTATGGAGTGAGCCAGCCTTTGCCTCCTGCAGCACAGCTGAGGTGGGAGAGGAGGCATTCACAGAAGTGATTTTTTTTTTTCCTGTAGACTCACTGCTAATAATGCTTTTAGCCTCTGCTGCTTTGGCTGTCAGAGCCTGGGGAGAATGGCCTGCTGGTAGGACTGAAGATGATGTGTTCTCTGCACTTTGCTGGGAGGAGGAGGTCCCTGAGCTGGTTCCCAGCAGTGGGTTTGGATAAACATGGTGCTGGTGTGTCCTGCTCAACAGGATCCCAAAGCACTTGAAGCCACAGCAGTGCCAGCATCACTGCTGGTGCCCTGCAGTGCAATAGGTCCCAGTCACATTCCCAAAATTTTTGTTATCCACATAAACCAGACCTGTTCCTCAGCCATCCTAGCTTAGTGTGGACTTTAAAATGTGTCTGTAAAACCCACTCTTTTATCCCTTTTGGTCAGGTGAGAGGATCCTGGGCTATGCAGAGGAGCCTTGCTACCTGTGGTTTGTCATGGAGTTCTGTGAAGGGGGAGACCTCAACCAGTACGTGCTGTCCCGAAGGCCCGACCCTGCCACCAACAAGAGCTTCATGCTGCAGCTGACCAGTGCCATTGCCTTCCTGCACAAGAACCACATTGTCCACCGGGACCTGAAGCCAGACAACATCCTGATAACTGAGAAATCTGGCACCCCTGTGCTCAAGGTGGCTGACTTTGGGCTGAGCAAGGTCTGTGCTGGCCTGACTGCTCGGGGCAAGGAGGGTGGGCATGAGAACAAAAATGTGAATGTGAACAAGTACTGGCTGTCCTCAGCCTGTGGCTCTGATTTCTACATGGCACCCGAGGTGTGGGAGGGACACTACACTGCCAAGGCTGACATCTTTGCCCTCGGCATCATCATCTGGGCCATGATTGAGAGGATCACCTTCATTGATGCTGAGACCAAGAAGGAGCTGCTGGGGACTTACATCAAGCAGGGGACCGAGATTGTGCCCGTCGGGGAAGCGCTGCTAGAAAACCCAAAGATGGAGCTGCACATCCCTCAGAAACGCAGGACTTCCATGTCTGAGGGGATCAAGCAGCTCTTGAAAGACATGTTGGCTGCTAACCCACAGGATCGACCTGATGCCTTTGAGCTTGAAACCAGAATGGACCAGGTTACATGTGCTGCTTAAATTCAGGCAGGGCACCGCTGTGCTTTGCAGCTGGGTAAGTGATTCGCATTTTTTGTCTTATTTCTGTCGCCTGTACTGGCCCAATAGTGCACTTTGTAGTGACACAAAGGAGTCTTTTATGTTCTTAGAGCTATTTCTATAGTGACTCATCAGAGCACTGCTTCTGAGGTTGTTTTCACCTATTCTACTGCAAAAATAGAGGTGAGAAATAGAATTAGCAGCTGCACATCCTGTCACTGCCCAAGGGCCCAGTGGAGCTGGAAGGGCTGGGCTGGAGCCTTGCTCCTCAGAGGTCCTGGCTGGTGGCTCAGACAGGCACAGCAGAGACACCTGCAAGCACTTGGTATAAGCTTTGGTGACATCTGTCTCTCTCAGGGTCAGGGAGGGATCTGCCAGTTCTGCCTCCTCTGCTGTGTGATGTAATTTTCAGTCTGTGCTGGAGCTCCCTGTCTAGCACCCTCCCCCTCCCCTATGACACTTGGACAGGACACCTCAGGGCCCAGCTGGCTCAGTGAGTAGCACCAAGTGGCACATCTGTCTTGGCACAGAACTCTTTGCTTTCACCTACGAGGCACATGGGTCCATCCTGTGGCTCTGTTTCATTTCCCTATTAAAGGCAGGACTTCCCTTTGGTGTGAACATCAGTGCCCAAACCCAGGAGATGCTTTGGTCTCCAGCATCTGTGTTTGTAGACCTGTGTCTGTTAAGGAAGGAAGCTTAAAAACAGCTCTGCTCAGACTGAGCTCAGCTCTGTCCAGAGTCCCCTCCCTTCTCCCCCCCTGCTAAACAGTCTCAAGCTCAGAGGTCCTGATCCTGAGGCCTGGGTGGTCACACATGGTCTGGAAGGACCCCAGGGATGTGGTTTAGCTGGCAGTGTCCCTCACCAGTGACACAGAAGGACTGGGAGGTGTTGCCTACATGGCAAAGCTGTCTGTAAACAGAAGCTGTTACTAGGGATTCTCCCAGCCAAACATTTCAATGAAACTGAAGAATTACAGATTACCAGGGGTGAGGTTGACATCTTTCCAGGCCACATCCTTTCTCAGGCTCCTGCAGAGCTGCCTGCCCATCACTGGTCCCAGGAGATCTTTGACAGCCTGCCTGTGTCAGGTGCTGGCATCACAGCTTGGGCCCAGCCCTCACCTCACCCCAAAACCACACACAGCCAGCTGCACTGGAGCTGACCATGGATGCAAGAGGGTACAGAAGGAGGAAATCATGTCCCTGGCCAGCATGCACCAGCCCTCAGCTGATGGCTGTGTGCCTGTCCAGCTCTGAGAGCAAGCCCCCAGCAGCAGGCAGTGGGGAAGGTGGAGGTATTTTGGCAGGTTTTGCTGAATCCCCTCATTGCTGCCACCTGAAGGTTCCTCATGCTTATGGAAAATGCTGTGGGGCCTGAACCCCCTCTCTTTGTGTGGTCAGGTACACTCTGTGCTGTTTGTAGAGAAATAGGGATGGAAATGAAAAAACCCATTGGGTGGGTCTTGTTCTTCTCTGTTAGTCTGTCCGAACTGGTCCACAGACCATCCCCTCTGCACTCTTCCACCCACAAAATGTTTAACACCCATCTCAAGTGCGAGTAACTGATTCAGGCACTGCTGCCTGGGGCTGGATACGGGTCCCAGTGCAAGTGTGGGCTGGGGATTAGGGTGGGGGATTGAATCTGTGGAAATGAGAGCCCTTAAGATGGGTGTGCTCCAGCCCCGGGGCAGGAGCAGACACCCTGCCCCGTGCCCCGGGGTGAGGCGTGGGGCTGTGGGAGCAGCTCTGCCGCACGTGGAGGGTCAGGCCGGGCTCTGCCATCTGCGCTGGCTCTGTGCTGACACGGTGCTGCTGCGTTATGCAACCGGCCCCTGCCCTCGGGGGAAATTCATCCTGCGCAGATCTGCGGAATAGTACATGAAGGGATAACAAACACCGAGGGGACAGTCCTACCCCGCGGCTGTTTGCTCAAACCCAGCTGCCTTCTGCAGCCCCCCTCCCCGCCCCAGTCCATCCGTGAGTCTGCACCGATGGCTCCGTCGTGACACAGCTGCAGCAGCCAGGGATGCTCTTACATAACCCAACCTGGCACATGGAGCGTGGTTGCCTGGCCCAGATAGAGCCCAGCACCAGCCATATGTCCCTGCAAACCCAGAGTGTTCCTCTGCCTCACTCGTGGGGCAGCCACAATATATATGGTGCACTTTGCTGTATGCTTTTCCTGGTGTACTTGTGTATTCAAATCAGCCTTCTTCTAGCTGCTATTAAATGCAAATCTTAACTTGGAAACCTGCTTGAGAAGCTTAAAATGGGATTTAGAGCAGAGCCTGAATTCTGCTCTCAGGTAATTTTAGTTGACCGAGAAACTCACGTAACCTCTTCCAACTTATTTGTGGCACTGGCGTGTAGCTTTGCTGTGCTGGGTCATGCAGCAGGTTCTTTCCCAGGACAGTTCAGACCTGCTCAGCCTTGGTTCATGTCATAACCTGGAAAACTGTAACCCTTCCTGACCCAGGGAATCGGATTTTTGCTTATTCTTTGCTATGCCACTGACCTCTTCAGATTCTTTGCTTCATGTCTCAGCAGCTTCGGCTTCAGTTCTGCCACGGATGCTGCACACACCTGAGAGCTTCATGCTCTGTTACCCTTCAAAATGCAGATAGGAAATGTCAGTTCTCAGAAAGTAAGGTGTTTTTTGCTTGGTTTATGCTGGGCGCTGGGCTCCCTGAGGTGGAGATAGCTCATTATCTCCTTGCTTTTCCCACTGCTAGTGGCACTGGTGCAAATAGTTCCAGCAGAGGTGGGCAGCATTTCTGTGGGAACAACAAAGGTATTCTCTTTTTGATTTGAACACTTCTTCCCTACCTTCTGCAAATGTTTAGATAAAGCCAAGTTTATCTACAGCTCTCTAGAGTTCTTGGCAAAAGCTGCCTTTTGGGCAAAGAGGACAAAAACCTTTCTTACTACAATTAGGGAGTGGCTGGGTTGTGCTGGGTATCTGCTGATGGGTCTCTTCCTGTGACAGCCCAGCACTAACTGCACTGCCCACTGGGGAGTATTTCACCCTTCCTTCCCAGTACTGGAAAGCTGGAATGATTCTCCTTTCCTGCAGTTTGAACTTATTTCTATGTCACTTTTGTAGTTGCCCTCCAGATTCCCTGGGGATGGTGAGGGACCTCCCGGAGATGCTGCTCTGCTCTGGTGGGATCCTCTGATGGGGTGGCTTTGTGCAGCCCTTAGACAGGTTGTAGAGGGAAAAGGTACAGTGGCAGTGTGGCCTTTTGCTGCTCCCTGCAATGACACAGGAGCCTTGGCCACAGAAACACAAAGGGCGAGTACAGCATCACCCACCACTGACAGTTATGTGTTTAACAAACTTTGCAGTTTTGATTCACACAGGACATGAAACTACAATGGTTGTGATCAGTGTAGAGGCAGCTTGTTCTGGTTGTTTTGTATTCCATGGTATTTTCACTGTGGATAAAACAGTTGGTCTGATTTTGGGTGGATGCTCAAGATGAATGGCAAGAATCTGTGCAGGCTGCAGCATCTCAGGGGCTGTCATGAGCAGGTAGGTGTTCAATAGCTGTGGCCAGTCTGGTTCTCTCCAGCACTCCTCTCTCACTGGGTTTGATTATTCCAGTTTCAGCTGAAAGTGGCTGTTTGTATTTGCATTGTTCTGCTCTTTGCATTTTACACGTGCACCAGGAGCTGATGCTGAACAAGCTTATCTGCTCACCCTGCATGATGGTGTCTACCCTGGCCAGAGCTCTCTGGTGCTGTGCCCAGCCACCCCCAGCACTGCTGATAAACTGCTGCCCTGTGGAATTTCAGAGCTGAAGGAAGGACAGGGATCAGGGTCACGGCAGCAGCTCTGAGAGCTGTCATTGAGCAGGGACTGCTGCATCAAGCTAGATCTTGGCTGTTGGTGTCACTCAGCTCAAGTTTTACTCACTGGCCTGCTAAAGGACAGCAATTTCATTCCTAAAACAATGTTGGTTTTGACTCTGGACTGTTTTCAGTGTGGTTTGTGGATCTTGGCATGGACAAAAGCCACAGGACAGTAAAAGCAAGGTCAGTTCCTCTTAGCCATAGCAGTGAATGCAGCATCACAGTGGTCACCCCATGGAGTGGTGGCACCCTTCTTGGAAGTGTTGATTCTGCCTGGGGTGAAATGAAGCCCTGAGGGTGACCTGGACCATGTCAGCTCTGGCTCTTGTGTTTGCTTGCTGTCACCTCTGCTTTGCCCTCTGGGGGAGGTCACTGCAGTTGGATTTAAGGATGCACCCAAGGAATGCATCACAAGTATAAGTGCAGAGCATGAGGGAAGGCTCAGGAGATAAATCAGGCACTCAGCTCTGTTCCCTTGCACTCTGTGTTCCCACCCAGGGGCAGATGACATGGTTAACACGAGGAGCTGCTGGGTTGTCTCTCCCTCCTCTGCACTGAGTCCTCTCTGCCATGCAGACCCCGCTGCCACTGCCCCTCTGTGTGACCCACACATTGGTGTCATCTTGTGTGCTGGGTGAGGGCTCCATGGGCTGCTGGCTCACATCCTGCTGATGCCAAATGAACATTCGAGCTGATTAAAGCTATAAGTGGCATCAGTGGAGGGATTAAAAGCTCTTGAACAAGCCCCTGCAAAAACGTGCGTCAGTGGGGCGAGCTCTCCTGTCTCAGAGCAGTGAGCTCAGGGCTGCTCAAGCAAGCTCCTTCCCTGATAATGTTCCTACTCCAGGGAAGCACAAACAGAAACCCTGCCCTACTTGCTAACAAAGCTGCATAATAGGAGAAACCTTCCAGAAGAATCCTTGTGTGTTTGCCCTGACCTGATGTCTGTGTGCCTCTCGCCTCCTCAAACAGAAAGGCTTTATTCCGATGGCAGCCTGCAAAAGTGGCACCCCTTTGGTTAACCTCTCGTGGAAAGGAGTGCGCCCATGACCTTGCCTTCTGCTGTGAGCAGCCTTGTCCTTTAGAAATGTGTTCCTCAGGCAGGGATTTCTTTAATGAGATTTCCTAGGGCTAAGGTATTGGAGTAATTTGCTGGGCAGTAGCATTTTTTTCCGCAGCAGGTCTTTCCCACTGCTCCCCTGGTGTCTCTGCAGAGCCCCTCACCCATCCCTGGTGGGCTGGGACCTGCCCCTGCTGAATGGGGGAGCTAAATCCACCCCCCTCATTTTTTTCCCATCTAACTATCTGAGTTTAGAGCTCATGAACCACCCCCACTGTTACCCAGCACAACCACTGCCCTCAGCTCTGCTGGTGCCTCCTTGAGTTTGGGACATCCTAAAGGATGGATTTTCAGTACGGAAGTGACATTATGTGTATGTAGGTGTGCTGTTCTTCTGCTGTCCACGGGGAATTTTCTGGGTTGCAGACAAACTGTGTGGAAAATGCTGGTGGCTTATGTGCAGCATTGAGCATTCCTATGTGTCTGAGCTCAGAGGACAGGAGGGTGCCAGGGCTGTGGATGAATGGGTGCAGCACCACTGCTGCTTCAGGGACCATGGGGGTTGTTGTGTGTTGAGGCTTTGGCCAAAGCAAGGATTGATGCAGCAAATCTGACTCCAAACTCTTAAAATCCCTGGCACTGAGCATCCTTGTGGGCTGAGCTGCTCCTGCTCTCAGGACCTCTCCTGCTCTGCTTGCAGTTGCACCAGCCTGGATTTTACTCACCTTTTGCAGAGCCACTTGTGCTGCCCGAGCTGCTGCTGACGCAGCAGATGAGTGGTGCAGGGCATCTCTGGGCTTGCAGCTTGTTCCACCTTTCCTGGTGGAGTGCATGGAGCCAGCACTCACAGACACATCACATGGACTCTCAAGGCCAGGCTCTGCTGTGGGAACACTTGTCCTTGTTCCAGCAGGAGTGTCACTGTGGGGAGCTGTGTGGGATGGGGCTGTGTGTGGGGGTGTGAGGAGATGCTCAGCCCCAGCCAGCCTGTCCCTGGGGCAGCTGGATGTGTGCTGTCCTTGGCAGTGTGCTCCATGCACTGCTGTCTGAGTCCTTCTGGGAAAAAATCTGACTGTAAACTGAGCCCAGTCCCTGTCTGGATCAATAAGCAAAGCACTGGGCAGTAGAGAGATGTGGCAGCACCCGTTTTGGGCTAACTGGAGTAAGTGGGCAGGTGGCAGGAGTGGTGTCCTACACCCTTCCATCCAGGAGCCAATGCCTGCAGTCACCATGTAGTAACTGAGACAAACCACTGGCAAACCTGACCTCTCTTTCTCCTCTCTTGTTTTTTCTTGCAGATTTATTTACCAGGGACCCATAATCTCCATTATTTATGTGCAAGAAGGAAGTCAAAGATAAGGGAAGATGATGATACAGAAGATCCCTGGTCTACAGGATCTCTGGCAATGTGAAATATTTGGGTGTTATTTTTTTGTGTTGGGAAGGGTGTTGTGGGGGTGTGGGAGGGGGCTGCAGGTGCCTGTGGAAGAACACAAGCTGGCAGCTGTCACTCACAAAACTTTGAAACAAGATCCAGAGAGCAGAGCTGCCCTTGCCCAGCCCTCCCCGTGTCTCCTGTGCTGCTGTTTGACTCATTAGATGTTCCTAGGGATGTGGTTCCGTAAGGAAGTGGGAATCAGCAGCCTGATGGTGAGGTGTACTGCCAGGCACCAGCTCTAAGTCCAGCTGGGCACAGTTTTGGGTTCAAAGCTATTGATTTTGCCTAGGGAAAATGGGAGCAAAGTGGTGGGTAGGTTGGCATTGGGAGTGCAGTGCTTTAGGAAAAATGAATCTCTTGGGCCACATATTGCAAGCAGCTAAATAACTTCATAGCCAGGCAGCTCCTGAATAGGTGATGCTGCCCAGGCTTATGAGCAGCTGACATTAGGATAGAGTAGGATAAACAAGCTGGAAAGCCATTTGGCAAAGCAGGTCTTCCCAAGCTGGATTTTATGATCATCTTTGTTACTGTCTTTCTATACAGAGGGAGCTGGGGAGCTGCTGAGTACATTTTCAGGTTGACATCATCTGAGTACAAGAGAAACAGAAAGCAGTCCACTGCTCTGATGCATTTAATGCCAAACTTCAGTCAATAGGAACAATGCTGTGGAGAGAAGGAGGTTTGGCCTAATGGGTCAAGGGCTGGATTTTTTAGCCTCCCACAGGACACTTTTCCTTGCTAGCTAATGATCTCCAGGAAGCAAAAGGCAATGCTGCTATTCAGGATAGGCTACAGTATAGTACAGCTCAGGTCAGGAGATTGGAACCTCAGGCTGAGCACTTAAAACTCTATTTCCTTGCCTATATTTAAAGCAAAACTCAATTTCTGGGGCTGCCCTGTGTTGATCTTTAGACTTTGTTCACTGTAAATGCAATGTAAAGCACCACCTCTTCTCCACCCTGCAGCTTCTGAACCACTTAAAATGCTTCTCAGCAGGTGAAATCACCAGCAGTGGTTTGGGAAGTGGCTGGTCTGACCCAGGGTGCTCAGTCTGGAGCTGGCCATGGCCACGAGCAGGACAGGGTCCCCCTGGTCCCCTCATCCCTGGCTGTGGGAACTGCTCCTTGCCTGCAGCTTTCCTCTGCCATCACTGGAAGGTTCCTAACTGGCAGCACCTCCATGTATCTCCTCAGTGTACTGAGCTGAGCTCACAGGAATTAACAGAAATGGAGGAAATTCAGGTGGGCTCAGGCAGAGCAGGGAAAGGGTGGAGGGGCTTCTTTCTTTTCTTCCATCTTTTCCAGGACACAAAGCTAAAGCTGTGGCTGCAGAAAGGCCTGGTCCTTCTTAGGAGGACCAGGAGGCTCCAGACTGGCTGTCTGTGACTTGTGAAGCTTAGGACAGCACAAATGCACTGCCAAGCCCTTGTTCTCACACTGTGCTTATGTTTGTCCCTAGGGATGCTTCTATGGGCTGCAGCTGGGTGGGATTCCTGCAGCTTCCTGTACTGCATCCCACAGGAAGGGGAGAGTGAACCATTTAGCTCACAAGTGCAGTGTTAGTGCCCTGATCACTGGACCATCCTTCCTCCACCTGGCAGAGCCTTTGCTCCTGACTGTCACAGCTGTTCTAAGCGAACCCTGGCCTGAACGGGTGCAGTAAGAGGGCAGGAGATGAAGCTGGAAGGCAGTGAGTGGATTGCCCTGTTCTTCTCAGAACAGGAGTGAGTCCAGCAGGCCTTGGGAGGGTCAGCCCTCTTGGTCCACTGCTGTTTCAGGCCATCTTCAAACCACATGTCTCCACCTCAGCTTTTGCATTGCAGATGTGTTTTTCAAGCAGCTTGATGTTAGTGAGCTAGACCGTAGTGCCTTATTTAGGATTAGCAAACACTTCCAAGGAGGAGTCCTAGGGCTGCTAGCCTTTGGCCAACATGGATGTTTCCCTGATTAGTTTGTCCTTTTAAGAGCATTTCTCTCTGATTTTGCTGCTGTTTGTGCTCAATTCCCCAGACTATATAGGAACCTGCCTTGTGTTTACAGCTCCCCACATCTCTCCTTCAGTTACTTTGGCCCAGACCAGCACTCCCTCTAGAACAAGGTGGGAACAGCTCAAACCTGCATATGCTGTGGGATGATGGAGAATGTTTAGTCTTTTCCCAGGTGGGTCTTTTGGGCCTCACCTGCCCAGCTCCTGCAGGCCAAACTTCTTCCTCTGCTGTGGAAGTTTGGCACCAGGATGCACTGCTGGGAAAATCCAAGTTTAAGAAAGCAGCCTCGAGGCTGTGGCCCATTTCCCAGCCCAGGGCCATGCTGTCTGTCTCTTCCTGGCTGCAGTGAAGCTGAGCATCCAGGTGCTGGGGGTAGCTGGTTAGTGTGGGGGGAGCCAAGCCCCCCTTGCAGAACTCTCTGGGCTCGTTGGCCCCAGATGGTGCCCGTGCCAGGGGAGTGATTGTATGAAACTGTTTACTTCTGATTTTGCTGTTTACAAGAGGGATGTGGGGTGGGTGGGGGGAACAAGCCAAGCCTCAAGAGGATTGGGAACTGTGTTATCTGCACCAGCCTGCAGCAAGGCCGACACCACCGGCATCTTGCAGGTGTCACGGGGATCTCCCGGCCAGCTTTGGTCCATGGGGAGGAAAGCAGAGGTGGCTGTAGCCTAGAGGGGTTAGATTAGCTCCCCTATATCCCCTTGCTGCTGTGTTTGAGGTTCAGCAGTGCTAGTGACAGATAAGAGTTACCCCTGTGGTCTTCCTCTACTCCTCAGGACCCAGCTCCTTCACATATCACAGGCTCCCAGAGCCTTTCTGGAGCAATAAGATGTAAACCAAGCGTTACCATCGTCGTGGAAATCCTCCGTTGTGTGCAGTGTCTGTCTCCTCCGTATGCAGTACGAGTCTGGGTTTAAGCCTGCCAAGCATCACAGGGGAGCTGCTGCAGGCCATAAACTGGGATTTGTTTCCCTGGGCTCTCTGCAGGTCGGGAGAACAGGGAAATGCTGCTGCTTTCCATCCTTAGCCCAGGCCTGTGCTGCCCAAGCCTCACACTACAGCTGCCCAGGGCAAGGGTGCTCCTGATCCCCTTTCTGGCAATGCTGGCATGGGATGGGTGAGGAGAGCTCAGTGCTCCACTCCTCACAGCCCCCATCCCATCAGCCAGTGGGAAAGCAGAGCCCCATTTCCTTTGAACAGGGGTGCAGCCAATGTTTGTGCCACTGCTGTGGGAGGAGTTGTGCCAGTGGCTCCTGTGCTCTGCAGCTGGTTACAGGCACGTCCAGCGTGTGGGCCCTTGATGTCCAAAAGCATTTCTCACTTCAGGGCAGGCTGTCTGGTGGGTGTAGCTGGAAGGGAAGTGCAGGGAGCTGCTCTCTTCCAGCTGTGATCTGCCAGATCATTTCTCTGTAGCCTGCACAAATGCATTTAGCCCTGAGGGTGTCTAGGCTGCTGGAAGAGCTCACAGAGGCCACACAGGAGTGCCTGGTGGCCCCAGCCTGGCACCTATTCCCAGCAGCTGCCCAGGCCAGCATGGACCTTCAGCTCACTCACCCAGCAGAAAGGAGGAGCTTTGCAGGGTGAGCTGCTTCACTACCACACCAGAGGGGTTCTGGGTGAGCCCCAGGACGGGGGCTCATGGCTGCCCCAGCCCTGCTGAGGGCTCTCCCCACTCCTCACAGCTCCTGTGCTGAGCTAGCAAGAGCAGAAGGCTTAAACCCAGACTCCAAACTAAAGATAATATTAGTAAATGAATCTGTATTTTTCTTTTTTTTTCCTTTTTTTTGCACAGAAGCTGGTTATCTAGGACCTATGTGTGAACAACTTTATATAAATATTTTTTGTACTTGGTTTCCTTGGGTTGGTATGAAACGTTCTATTTAAGTTTTTTGAACACTGTGGATCCCCTGATGTGTATGAATGGCAGAGGCTTTGTAAATTAAGGGACGTTTGTGTGAATAAAGCTATTTGATGGGGTTGAAAAGCCACACACAACTTGAAACGTGAGCTCTGTGTGTTTGTCCTGTGCTGTGCTGACAGCAGTGGGGTTGAAAGGGCGTCCCTGGCAGCAGTGGGCAGACCAAGGCCCTAAAGTAGCTCTGGCTCCATCCTGGAGGGCAGGTCCAGCTAAGCCTGAGCTGGAACTGGGCTAGCTGCACTGACCATGGGGCTTAGGGCACTAAACCAAGGCATCCTGGCCAGTGCCAACCAGAACGTGGCTCCCTGGCATGCGGCACTTGTGGCCCTTTATCCTTGCCCTGGATTAGGATTAGCCCCGTTCTTGATGCAGACACCAAGTAGGACATTGTGATTAGCAGGACAGGCAAGCTTGGCCTCTGCCCTTACAGAAACACCTCCCCATCCTGCCACAAGCTGGCAGCCGCATGGTTCAGGAGCCAGAAAGGACCAGCAGCCCCTCACCCAGCTTGCTGCCCACTCTTGGAGGTGCCTGCAAACCCCACAAGGAGAATGCCCAGCAGAACTGCCACTTGAGTAGCCACAATGGGTTTCTCCCTTTGCACAGATCCTCTGCCCCAAATCCCAGATGCCCAAGCTGGTCACAGCAGCTGGGAGCCTCTGGTGTCACAATGAGAAAAGCATCACGAGGCTGAGCTGCATCCTGCAGCCACGGGAAGTTTTCCTGTGGGTGATGCCCACAGGAGTCCAGCAGCCTGGGGCCACCCCGAGCCGGCATGGGACACAGGATGTCCCGGCACCCTCAGCCCTTGCGTAACAGCCCCGCAGCCTCGCACGACCCGCGGCAGCCACGCTGGGACGTGCAGGGCAGCCAGTCCTCCCTCCCTCGGCTCCCCCTGCGGCAGCCCCAGCGCCGCCGGCCGCGTGGCCGTGGGCTCCCCCCGCACGGCCGTCAGCATTGTGCGCCTTAATCGCTGCCGACAGGCACCTAAAATGGATGTTTTCAGCCCAGTGGGGCCGCAGCGAGGCTGCTCCACCGCAGCCGGAGCGATGCCGAGGGGCTGACGAGGGGGCCCCAAGCTGAGCTTCCTCCTGCTTCCTGCTGGGTTACCTCGGGCACTGACTGCGCGGCACCCACTGTGAGGGGCAGCCTGGGGGGCTCAAACATCCCCAGGCACGCAGGGAAGGGGCTGCATTGGCTCCAGTCACACTGGCTCCCATTGTGGGACAAGCCCCAAGACTGTCCCTGTCCTGGTGAAGTGCAGCTGCAGAGACTGCTGTGCTACACTGCTGCTCCCCACCAAATGCAGGCACCCCCAAACCTCTGTCACAAATGCTGTGGCACCTCCAAAAACACTTCTGCTCTTGTGACTTCCCCCTGGTTTAAGCTACACAGGTGACAAGGATCAGGTTTACTCCAGGCTCATGGCATCTCACTCGTCTCTGTGACCAGACACAAAATGTGCTCCATGAGCCGCACAGCCCCTGACTCCCAGGTCAGCTCTTGCAAATGGGATGAAACTGAACCCCAGTAGGAGCTTGGGCTTGGAGCCTGGCTCACCTCTCACGTGTGCTGCAGGTGAGGAGCCAGTAAGGGCAGGTGACCACATAGCACAGCAGAAAAGCACCATTAATGAGGAAGTTGATGTCAATCACCAGGAGAGATGTTTCACTCTGGATGTTTCACTCTGGATTTGCTCTCTGGAGACCTGCTATTTCATATGCAAAGAGGTTTGCTGAACTCCACAAAGGTGCTTCAAGCATTTGACAGCTGACAGAATCTCCCAGGAGCCACCAGCCCTGTGCTCCTCAGGGAGCAGGAGTGGGGCACGTGCTGGGGCAGAACTGCACGTGGCAAAGGCCACAGCCAGGCAGCAGGGCCAGGGTGGGGAAGGCAAGGACAGCCCTGGCAGCCAGTATGGCCGTGAGGCCAGTCACAGTCCTGAGTGCCAGCACCAACCTCACCTGGCAGGATTAAACCTCAGAGTAAGGTGAGGTGCTGCTGCAGCCATGGCTGTGCTCTCCTTCCCTCTGCTTGCACACAGGAACATTTTCAAGAGCCTCCTCTCCACAGAGGATGTGTTTTACAGCTGAAGCACTAAGTCATTCATCATAAAACGTAAGTCCGTACTTCTTTTAAGATCTCCTGGGCTCCTCAAGCAGCATCCACTTCAGCAGCGCTCGCTGGGCCAGAGCGACACCAGCTCAGATGGAAGCTGCTGCTTGAGCTGGTGGGAGGAGAGCAAGGTCCATTGTATCGGCAAAGGACATTCATTTGCCTCATCCCCACACTGATTAATTGCTCCACTTGTCCGTGTCAGGCTCCAGCACAGCAGAGGATGAACAGCTAAAGCTGCACTAAGCCCACACACTCCATTGAGCGGGAGATGACTCAGAGCAGGCTCTCGGTGCGGTGCGGGTGGAGGTGACAATGAACACAAGGGACAGAAGCTGAGTGAGCAGGGACTCTGCTCTCCCCACTGACCCATTGTGAGGCAGAAGCCTGGACCCTCCTCAGCCTCTGTCCCCCTGTTCAATGGCAGGACAGTCACGAGGGTCCTCGGACAGCCCAGCCCCACGGCAGATGGCAGACGAGGCTGCGTGTGGCACCAAGCTTAAATACATTCCATCCCATTGTACACAATGTCCCAGCAGTTCACCCACTCAGACAGGAGCAGTGCAGCCCCAATGTGTGTGGAATGGCCATGACCCCTGATCCTCCTTCTGCAGAATCCAGGCAGCCCTGCCCAGGGGACCCTGGGGATGGAGCACGGGGGAGCAGCATCGCCCAAACCACCTCCTGATTCCACCCCAGGCTTCAAAAAATGTAATTTTTGCCTGCAATCTGTCTCAAATGCATTGTGCAGTCTGCCTACCCCACGCACACTCCACCTGCCTCTCCCCACAGTAGGGACTGCACGTGGCAGCAGCAGCAGCTTCACCCAGAGCCACTTCGGGTCAGTCTCAGTTCCGTGAACAAAAGCTGCTTCCCCAGCTCGTTTCCTGACAGAGCTGATGGCCTGTACCCCTCTGGGGACCCAGAAATTGCTGGGAGGCAGCAAGGGAGGGAATTAAGAACTATTTCCTCTGCCAGAGATAAGATCTCTAAACAAGCTTCTCAGCCAAGAACTTTAATTTTTTTTTTATTTTACAGGTTTTGCAACGGAATCTTATTCTCCAGAATTGCATCCGCCTCCAACCCCACTTAGAGCTGCCAAAGCCTGCACTTCCCCCGGGACCAGCCTGCAAGAGGCAGAGATGGATGGGATGACATGGGCATGATTTCACCCTTCTGTCCTGCTGCTGGAGCCAGGGGCTGTCAGGATTCCCAGAGGGACCCCCCTGCTCTGGCTCTGTGCTGCAGCCCTTCCAGCCCCCCTGGATCAACCCCCAGACCAGAGCTATGGAGTGCTACAGCTCCTGCCCCAGCTGAGGCCCTGGGGAGAGCATCCCTGTGAGCAACAGGACAACATCAAAGCCCAACATCACTCCAAGCTCTGACTCTGCTCCCTCTGCACAGATCCAGCCCCACAGTCACTCCTGTTAACCCAGGAAGGGCCAGTGTCTGTTCTCGTGTGAAAGATGCTCATGCCCCCCTGAAAAGCTTTCTGGGAATCAGTGAGGGCACTAAACTGGCTGTGCAGAGTTCACCTCCCCTTCTCCACAAACCCAAGCAGGTCATTCTCTCTCTGTGAGCCTCAATCCCTCCTTGAGGCACAGACATGCCCCAGTCCTGGCCCTTCACACAGACAAATGTTCCTCAAACCACTGTAGCATTCAGGAGATAAAAGCCCCTGCCCTGCCCCTGCCCTGGCAGTTTGCAGTCCCCCTTGCTTGTAGGCTGTTGTGGGATCAAACGCTTCAGGCTGATTTATCCACGGGACACGGCAGCCCAGACAGATGGGAGGGAGCGCAAGCCCAGCCGGGCGATAAATCACAGCAGGGCAGCTCAGCCTGCTGTGCCGGCAGCGCGATCCCAGCGGGATCAATGCTCGAGCCCGGAGCTGTGTCCATGTCCCATTCCCTGGGGAGGGCAGGCATTCAGCTCCCCAGGCGTGCTGCACCCGAGCAGTGACATGGGGACAAAGCTGAGCAAGCCTCCCACTTCCCACTTTGCTCTCCCACGTCCAAGGAAATGTGACCCACCCCGGGAAGTTTCCTGGAAAAAGGGGAATCACAGTCACTGCTGGGATGAGGCTGCCAGCAAGGGATCTCTCATGGGATCTGGGACAGGAAATCCTGCCTTGAACTCACGCTCAAGGGCGTCTGTCTTGCAAAACTCAGCACAGCACAAAGAGATCCGAACGGGCTTTTGATGAGCTTTCAGCAAGATAAAGGAGCTCCCCTGACCCCGCTCCATCTCCCTGAGCAAGATCATCAATAACCCAGCCCCGCTGCAGCCTGCGGCTCAGACGGGCTCTCCACTCTCATGTCCACACGTGTTTAAATTAATGTCACCGCGGGAGAAGGAGGGGGCGTCCACCCCAGGGGTCCCCTTTGGTGCCAAGACTTGTCCGGGCTGTCCATCCATCAGCAGGGGAGGAAAGCAGAGCCTATGAGGCAACTGCTGCTGAGGAAATCCGGGGTCTCGGCCCTGCGTGATCGCGGGGCTCAGACCAAAGAAGATTTTTGTCCCAAACCAGCCTTCAAACCCCCAAATTTATTGACAAACAGCCACTACAAACTCTGGCACGTCCAGGCTTTGGGGCTCCCTCCTCGGGTGCCATTAGTGGGTGTAATGAGCTGGAGATAATTGCTGCCTCGGGGACACAATTAACTCTTTCCTGTCCTGGTCCAGCTGGGGCTTTTGCATCCCACAAGAGCAATTCCCTCCTTCCTTCCCCCGGGTTCTTTAGAAAACTTCAATTCCTCTTCCTTCTCAAAGTGAGCCTCTGAATCAGAGTCTGACGAACGCCACGAGTTCACTGATGTGTGGCTGTGATTTATAGTTGGAATATATTTGGAATGTATAATTTATTTCAGGTATCTGAGGCACCAGTGAAACTGGTAGCGAGCAGTGAGTAAATCAGTCATACCCTTGTGATGATGGGGGCTGGAGCCTTTATGTTGCTCTGAAAATCCTGCTTCCACGCAGCCAGGTGAATATCATGAAGGATGGGTAAAATTTGGGGCTGCAGGGATAACTCAGGCACCCTGGAGGAGGTAGTGTTGGGAGATTTAATGTCAGTGCTGCCATTGGGACACAACCTCTAGCAGAAAGGTCAGTGTTGTACAGCCCTCTGTCCTGGAACAAAGATCACATTGAACCAGGTGCTGCCCAAAGAGCTGCTCCAAACCTGGCACCCACCTCCACCTGCCAGGTACCACTTGGAAACAGCAGAAGAGGCACCAGGTACAAAGTCTACCCTCCTCCCTTCCTCTGTGGTTGTTACCTTTACAGCAAATCTCTTTCTCAGAAATGCAGATGTGAAATATGAAGACAGAAATTGCCAGTGACTTTTAATTTGGGTTCTGCCAATTTTTCTGTTCCAGCTATTGATTTTCCATAAAGATTAATCCTTGCTCCCAGCCTTCTCTGACAGGCACTATCTGGATGTTTTGCTTACCCTGAGTGTGGAAATATATGTTTTATTAAGTGTCAGAACTCACTAATGAGAGGAAGGAGGAAAATCAATTGTCTGCTTATATCTTGATCTCAGACAGGACTAACAAGTTCTTTATTTTGATGCTGTGGACAGAACAGGCAGAGCGACAAAAGGGTGACAGTGGCTGTCAGCTCTGTCACAGAGACAGCTCAGCTGATGAGGGGGGCAAAGGGTTACGTGGTATTGGAGGCTTCAAACACATTTGTATGTGTATTCATTCAAAGAGATTCATAGAATGCTATAAAATCCTATACCTGAATTGATCCCTGTTGCAAAGGGATGGAAAACACTAAAATTTCAGCTTTGGACTCTAAGCAGGTTTATTCTACCATCCCTAAAACGAAGAAGCAGATCAGGGTAGGGGCAGCCAAAGGGATTCCCTTTTTCCACGCCAAAGTTGGGATTCAGGTTAGTACTTATGGCAATAGAAGTACAAGCAAGCTCAGTGCAAGCCTCTCAGTACAATAAAGCCCATTTCAAACATGCACCGTGCTGTGCTCAGGTGGAATGAGATGAGCATTAAGGCCCCTTCCAGACCAAGCCACCCTGTGATTCTATGATTCCATGATTCCTCCTTGGGCATCTGGCACAGGGCCCAGCTGAAACAGGAGTCAGGGTAAGCTGGACCAGCAAGGCTGATTGGAAGGGACAGCTCCATTTCCCAGCACACACAGTCCAACCAACAGGATCAAGACCCACGACACGAGCACGAACATTCTTTTCCCACAGAAACTTTGTGTAATTATCAAATATTAATCTCTGCTGCTCCTCCTCTCCAAACAAAGCTACCAAGCTGCTTTCACTCATATTTGTTATCTCCCTTGCCTGTTAGAGGATCACACCTGACAGTTGTATAGTTAATCTCTTGGCAGCTGTGAAATGAAACGGTAAGCTCTGGCTGCCTTGAGAAGATGCATTGATTTCTTAAAATGACACATCACCTCCTCCCTTGATGTTCAAGCAGGAGCCCAGGGCTGGCGTTATGAATCCTGCCTGTCATTCAATTAAAAAAGCTTAGCAGAGATGCTCCAGCTGAGCACACCAGACAGCCTTAAGGCTGAGCCCTGACCCAAAGATTTAATAACAGGGAGTACGAAGGCACCTGCAGCCCCAGAGGCTTGACCAGCTTGCTGATGAGTTCACCAGTTGTGGTATGGAGCTTGCCACCTTGAACCAGACCAGCCACTCTCTTCTCCACAGCAGCACAGCTGACTGGGCAGCCAGGTCCCACAGGAAAGCAGAGCAGGAAAATCCCTTCCTTCCCAGAAGGAAGTTCGCTGCACTTAATGGAGCATTTTATATCCTATTTCAACAGAGCTCTTTCATAAGGATTATGTGTTTAACAAAACTCTTGACACTGTGAAACAGCCTCAGTCTCACTGTGGAGAGTGAAGCGCTGGTGTTTGGCCTGAGATGGACTTTGCAAGATTCTCCCCCAAAAAGCCCCCATTTGCAGCAATGCCATAAAGCCCAGAGGGCTTCATCTGAGATTTAGATGGGATATTAGGAAGAAATTCTTCCCCGTGAGGGTGGGGAGGCCCTGGCACAGACTGCCCAGAAAAGCTGCGGCTGCTCCATCCCTGGAAGCATCCAAGGCCAGGTTGGACAGGCCTTGGAGCAATGTCACTATAGGACACAAAATAACACAAGCCATACACTGCTGCTCTCAAGGTGAAGAAAAGGGAAGTTTATTTTCTGACTCCAACATTTATAGTTTTCCAAAAGTGACAGTGCATTGGAGGGTGAAGGTGCCACCTCTCCAATGACACTGGACAAACCAACAGTCCATCAAATTTCTCCTCCTCCATAAAAGAATGCAAACCAATAAGTTATTTACAGAAAGTGTGTGAGAAAGTTTGCTACAAGAATGTAAATATCAGAAAGCTTAGAAAATCTTAAAAAATCAGGGCGACAGAGCAACCTGCGTTAGTGGAAGGTGTCCCTGCCCAGGGAAGGGGGATGGAACAGGGTGATCTTCCAGCCCAAGCCCTTCTGTGAACCTGTGATTTCACGGTTCCATCAGGCAGCGTTCCACCTTCCCTGGTTCCACCATCGGTGCCATTGTGATGCAGCGGCGGGCACCGAGTGCCGCGGTGCTGGCCCGTGTCTCCGCCGTGTCACCGCTCCGCAGACGCCGCGGACACATCCGGCTGCACGGGCAGAGCAGAGCCGCTCTCCCCACGACGCCCGGTGTCACCGAGCCTGAGCCCTCCGAAGGTCCGGGTGACGGGCAGGGGGGGAAGCGGCTGGGAAGGAGATTAGTGGGATTCACTGCCATCGTTACCCACGGCTGGGGCGTGGGACGGGATGAGCTTTATGATTTTTCCAAGCCGAACGGTTCCGTGGATTACGGAGGGGAGGGTACGAACGATTCCAGGGGTTGCCCCGGCTCGGCCGCAGCTCCCCAGGTCGAGGGGTCGCCGTGGCAACGGCCGCGACCTGCGGGGCCGGGCCGGGCCGGGCCAGGCCGCGGGGGGATCCGGCCGGGCCGCGCCGGGACCGGAGCGCCTGGACACAGATCCCGGGGTCTGAATAGCAGCTAGACACTGCTCTCGGGGGTGAATAGCAACTAGACACAGCTCCCGGGGGTGAACGGCACCTGGACACAGCTCCCGGAGTGTGAATAGTACCTGGACACAGCTCCCAGGGGTGAATAGCAACTGGACACTGCTCCCAGTGTGTGAATAGCAACTGGACGCTGCTCCTGGTGTGTGAATAGTATCTGGACGGCATAGTATCTGAATAGTGTCTGCTCCCGTGGTCTGAACGGCACCTGGACACAGCTCCCGGGTGTCAACAGCACCTGGACACTGCTCCCGGGGGTGAATAGCAACTGGACACTGCTCTCGGGATGTGACAAGGTGGGCCAGGGCCCGAGGGGGCAGCCCCTGGTGCCCCTGAGACCTCTCCAAAGCCCGGCCTGGGTGAACACAGAGCCCCCTCCCTGGGTGATGCAGCTCCTCCTGGCTGCAAACAGAACAGCAGGGAACACAGCCAGCCCTCCCTGGCGGGAGGAAAAAATAGGGATGTGAAAACATAGGGAAAGGCAAGGGAAAATAAGCACAATGACAGCTCGGTCTGTGGGCAAACACATTGCTCAGCAGAGCCAAATCCCTCCAAGAGTGGGGAATGTCACCTGGCACATGTGCTGGTCCTGCTGCTTCATACACGATGCCGGGAGCTGGCACTGCTTTGGTTTAGGTCGGGTTTTTTTTGTGGAAAGAAAAAAGTGAAAAGGAAATACAGCTTGTTTTTCTTCAGTTGACAGCTCTCTTGGAAGATAAAGTTGCAAATGAATGACTTACTATAAACTGTGGTGCAGCTCAGGGCCAGACAGCTGAAAGCTTTACAAATGCTTGGAATTCCTATGAGGAAGTGTTATTAGCTCTGTTATGAATTTAGGGAAAATGAGGCCAAGAAAAATTGCTTTGTTAAGTAGATCTCACCATCTAGCTTCTACAGGGCATGTAAGAATTAAGAGATCCCAATTAGATCTTGGTTTCAGAATGCTATATTTATTTTGTTTTCAAATCAAGTGTATTCAGCTTGTGAAAGCCACCTAAATATCCATCTGGGTTTTCATTACAGTATCACTGACAACAGGGACACAGGCATTTATTTAGCTAATTGCTGTTTGTGGTACATAAGCTGTGTGAGCCACAGGCACTTCAGCTAAAGCACAACACAGAAACACCTTCCACCTTGGCACAGATGGCACCATCAGGCAGGGCATATCTTTGCCAGTAAATGAAATATAAAATCATCCCAGAATGGTTTGAGTTGGAAAGGACCTTGAAGCTCATTTCATTCTAATGCCCTGCTATGGGCAGGGACACCTTCCACTATCCCAGGTTGCTCCCAGCCCCATCCAACCTGGCCTTGAACACTTCCAGGGATGGGGCAGCCACAGCTGCTCTGGGCAAACTGTCCCAGAGCTTCACCACCCTCACAAGGAAGAATTTCTTCCCAATAGCCAATCTAATCCTGCCCTCTGTCAGTTTCAGGCCATTCCCCCTTGTAGTGTCACTCCAGACCCCTGTAAACAGCTAAGATAAAGCCAGCAGAAGTGGTGCTGCAAGAATCACAGCCTCAACACCCCCACAGCAACCTGTTACCTGTTTAGAGGTCCTTTACACGTGTGTTATCCTCTTGCTGTACATTGCAGAAAATCCAAGTAGACCTCATGGTCTCAGATGATTCAAACTAAACCCAAAGATAGGGAAAGCAGCGCATCACAGAAAACACTGTCAGGTTATGACTGTCAATCCACTGGCGAAGGCAGAAGCACAAGGAAAATGCTGTCATTCCTCTTGGAAGCTGTTGTGAGGTGGCACTCGGTGGATTGTGTTGTTCTGCCTGCTGCATTCCAGCTCGTGTGGGGGCAGAGGGTTAATTTGAATCACCAATGTGATTATGTAGAACTGGCTTAGAAGATGGGCCTCAAACCTCAACAGCCTGGCAGATTACAAAGAGAGAAAAATAGGCATCTCCAGAGAGGCAGAAGAATGGAAAGAAATTGCTTACAGGAGTACAAAGGCAGCTAATTAGAATGAAACAAGATAATAAGATAGGGAGAAATTTTGGCAGAGTGTATCAGAGAATAGTTCCTGTCAGTGAATCTATTAAGTAGAGGTAGAACCTCTCAAGGGCGGGTAGAGGGAGACCAGTTGGAACACATAAGTAGAGGATAGAAAACATTAGACACCAGACAAGTATGAAGGAAAATTCCTCTGGAACTACATCTAGTCTGACAGTTCTTTATAAGCTAAGCTTTAATTAAGAGAGAAGAGTCACAGCCATGATTGTACTCCCTCACAGCTGCTTTTCCTTTGGTTCTTAATGTTTTTATTGTTGCTTTCCTATAACAGCACCCAAGCTTTGGAAACATGGCTAAGGTTTTGCACGAGACTGAAACCACTCCGGACAGTACCCCACCCAGAGAAGAACAGGATGACAATGCCAGCATGAAGCAGTACCTGAGAAACAAAAATCTTGTTCTGGATTTCCTGCGCTCTGACCTGAACCCCCACCACCTCCAGTACCACTGGAACAAAGTTCATCTTCTGAAGAAGTGTTACTTTTACTTGAAGTTTGAGCCCAGACACGTGTGCGTGAGAGACCAGAACAATATGATGATTTTTGCTGACATCTTGCAAATAGCAAACCCCTGCCAACTCCAGAAGATCAAGAAGGTGGGGAAAAAACAGACTGAAATCCAGCTGGCACTTCTAACAGAGTTGTTGGAACAGCTGGAACGAGGCCGGGAGGAGCTGAGCCGTTACGTACAGATCTGTGACGTAGAAGATTTCCTCTCCCAGTGGGACTTGAATATAAAGAGAGTGCTCAAGCTCTCCATGTTTTTCAATAAGCTCATTTCCTTGGAAGAGCCAAGGAAGCTCCACGTCAAGCACAGTTTGGTGTCACAGATACATCTCGGAGGTGCTCTACACCCTCCCATTACTTTTTCTCTCTACACGAAGAAGCCGCCGATTTTTGATCGGATAGAGTCGTTCGCGTGCCAGACCTGGGCCCAGCTCAAGTGGTTCACTGAGAGTCAAGAGTCTCACCTGGAACGATGGCAGCTGGAGATCAAGCTAGTGACAGATGACAGTCAGACAGAACCAGGATACGGTCGGACCCAGGAAGTCATCTCCAACCCATGTGTAATCAACCACCTGCTGCCTGGCAGGTTGTACGAGTTCAAAGTGAGGAGATCCGACACGCACACACTTGTCTACTCGCAGTGGCACGACTGCATTATATTGAAGACAAAAACTCACCCTGCTGAAGACACCAAGGAAGCCCCCAACCGCAGCCTGATGAGGCGGCTCACAAGACCGACTCCCTCAGTTTAATGGTTTAATGAAAAAGATGAATAAGAGTAATTAAAAAGAAATTGTTTAAACAGTTTGCTTTAAATCAAACTCGTTCTGTTTTCAACAGCAATTGTACAGGCGCCTTCCCAAAATCTCTCCAGGTTAGCAGTAATCCATTTGAAATTTCTCACAAAAAATAACATCTTTAGGCAGCATTTGGGACTCAACAGTTTTGTCTGGCTGTGGGAGCAGCCAGAACCAGAAAATCTTGCAGGACACCTCTGAAGTAGAGCACAGGAGACAGAAGCATCTCTACCATCGAATGCTTTCCATCCACTGAAGGATGATCAGTATCAGCTTCTTCCGATGATGTTTTGGGTTTGTATTGTCCTTCCTCCAAAATACCTGAACTGAACTCTTAACTTCAAATCATCCACCCAGACTTATGTCCATCACTGCTTTTTCTCACTGACTTCACCCCTCTAAGGTTCATTAAAAGATCACTTTAATAGAAAAAAAAAACAACAAAAAACCAACCAAAACCCAACAATAAATAATCCCCAAGCCATCCAACAAACAAGGAAGGGTAATACATCAATATGTAAAAAATTAGTTTCTGCGAAATACCTGCAGTTAATGTTAATTTTCTTTTCTACCATTTGGTTCAGTCCAAAGAGAGCTGTCCCCACACAGATTCTAGTCAAACCACCACAGAAACAGACCTTTTAGTAATAAAATTTATTATTTAAATAAATTCAAATAATTTTTACAATTATGGCTTAAATATCAAAAAAGGAATGTTGAGATTCATTCTTATGAACAGTCAAAGCAGATAAAAATATTGGTATCCAAAAGGTCATTTGAGGTTTGCTGCGAGTCACAGACATACAAAAGATAAAAACCTGCCCCATTTCAAGTTCCTTAATTCAGACTTCATGACACTTGACATTTCATTTCTATTTTTAAAAACCCCACCAATTTATTGCAGTAAATTGATTGTCCTACACAGATCTGTCCAAATCCTCAAAAACAGTCCAGCCCCCCCTGATGCTGGGCTCACCACTGGCTGCCTGCACAGGTTCCCCTTGTTCAATTTGTGCTCAAGCTCTAGCTAGTGCAGAGGAAATTAAGTTAATTTGGATGAACTGACATTTGTATCCTGCAGCCATGTGCTTTTGTGGAGAACACAGAGCCTGTGACTGGACAGATGCCCTGGGCACCACACTGCCAGGGTGTTCCTATTGGAATTACCAAAAGTTTGGTATTTTAAGAATATTGCTCAAACATACAATTCTTCCAAAAGTAAATTCAAAACTCTGCATGCAAATGAACCCAGGCTAATTTGAACTTTTTTTCCTCTTGATTTCCATGATTCACTCCATGAGCATAAGGACAAGAACATGATACTCAGCTACAGTCTATAAAAAGTTTAATTGCACTTTCTGCTATCCCTGACTATTGCACGACCAGCTCTCCAGGAACCTGCTGACAGCACCAGCAGCCCGAGGGCCCAGCCTGGCTGTAACTGCTTGGGTGCATTTCCTAATCACCAGTTATAAAATACATCCTCAGAGGAAAAAAAAAAAAACAAACATGTATATTGCCTTGCAACACAGACCAAGCAAAACATTCTACCTCCATGAAGTAGAAATAAACACTTTTTTCCCACTAAGGACAAAGGGAGTTCTTTATGAGGACTCTCTCTTGGCCAAACCCCCCAAGAGCACTGACTAAGCCACAAATCTGGGGTGAAACTCCTTGTTTGTGTTACATGTATGAAATAAGCAGCACAAAACCCAGGGGAGAAGCTCTTCACTTAAAGGAGATAATGAAAACGAGACTCACTGGTTCTAAAGGAACCAAGGTGGCTTTGTTAAATGAAGCTGGCACTGTGCTAAAGTAGTTATCCCAACAATTCCAGCATTTTTTGCAATTCTCCATAGCATCTTTGGAGCCAGATTATTTCATTTCAGTAGTCCACAGAATGATCCACAGACAATCTTATTTTGGAATTGCAAGAACATTTGCTAATCAGGCTGGTGCAGAAAACCTTTTAAGGTCCCATGCAGGATGACTTCAAAGAGGAACAATTAATTTTACAACTTACCAGCTTTTAACAAGCGTCTTTAGAACCAGCAGGAGATACTTCCTATGGGTTTTTATCCTTCATGGAATTGCCAGCCATATGCCCACTATTATGCTTCAGCAGGACAAGAGCTGGGTGGTCTTTGGCATACAGCTCAAATCCCCCAAAGGCAGACTGCAGGAAGGTAGTTTAAACTAGGAAGAGAACAACAAAACCTCTCCATAGGTTCTGGAGGCAAGTCTAACACAGAGTCATGAGAAGAAACACGGAGTTAAACAGAAACTTTTACAGACACAATGCTTTCCTATTGCCATTCCTCCACATGGGAAAGAGCCACGCTGGATTTCAGTTGCAAACAGGACAAAATTCCTCCTGCCATAACGCTGTGACATCACAGGGATCCACACCACAAGGAAAACTTGGTGATTGCATCTCAGCTCCGTCCCACATAAACACCCAAGGACAGCCAAGCATGTGGTTTGGGGAGAGCTGAGGCAGGCACTTCATACATTCAGAATTGAAATGAGATAAAAGACACCCTCCCTCAAAACTGTCATGCTTCCAAAAGCAGCTCCATGATTTTCAGAGGCACCATTCACCACAATACATCTCTACCAGCCACATGTCACTGGGTGAAAGCAGCCTCTCTGGTGAACCACAGCTTCCAGCTCACAGCAGTTTGGCTACAGAAAATATAAAAATACATTATACACATACACTCCTTCACTGCTCTTAAAAACTCAGGCCATAAGGCTGTGAAAGAAATTCACAGAGTTAAAAGTTAATAAATTAAAAGCAGCTTTAAAAAAAGTGGGGTAGGAAAGGGAGGGGGGATAACAGGAGATATCAAATAAAATTCTGAACAGTTTAAAATGGGCTGACAAATCCCAAGGTTTCCTGGTAGGAGAGGTCTCCGCTTTTCATTGCCTTTATGCTGGTGAGGACAACCTCCTTCCTACAAAGAACACGTAAATCTATTTACAAAATCACCTTGGCCTTGCCACTGCGATATTTACACGCTCAGACAACATCATTTTGGCTAGACAAAGAGTGGTGCATGCATCTCTCATTGCTTTTCCCCTTCACTTAAAAAAAAAAAAAAGAGTAAAAAGTGAAAAGTCTTAAAAATCTCCTGTCCTTGGATTTAAAATGAGAGGCAGTACTCAGAAGCTTTGGTCCTCCATGGCAAAAAGCATCTTGCTGTGCTGCTCCACTGCTTGCAGTCGTTCCCCAATGAACAGACTCAGCATTTGATCCCCAAAGTGCAACCCTGACAGCTGGAGTAAATATTTGGTCCCCCCAAACTGCAGCTGCAGTAGGATGAGGGTTCTGCTGAACAGCTTGGTTACAAAAATAGTATCATCATCAGTAAAGTCACATGCCCATCATCTATTTCCAATGCCTTTTTGGTTTGCTAGAATTGAAAGTTCCTGCCCAGGATTGCACTGATTAAAAACACCTCAAGATGCTGAAGCAGACGCTGAAGCTGAGTTGTCACGGGAAGTTCCCAGATCCCCCGCTGCATTTGGCTCCAAAGGTCATTGAATAATGGAAAGATTTGGTCCTTCCCAAGGCACACATAATGCAGTTCGGGCAGAGAGGGCCCATCCTCACCGGGAGAGGGCTGCGGTCCTCCTGACACGGATCTCCTGAGCTGTAGTGCAGCTGTTGTGGTGGTAGTAATGCTGGACCAGTCTCTTCCACAAAGGGTTGCACTCCAGGAGGTACCGGTTCCCTGTGGGCAGCGGGATGGGGACAGCAGGTTAGTGGCTAGAAGAGGCTTGGCTGATACCATTTTTTGTCTATAACCTCTAGCTGAGGGGGCTGGGTCACTTGCAGGGAGATATCTGTGAAATCCCAGCTCCCTTTTCCATGCTGTCATATCTGTGAGCAGCTTTCCTACACATCACAGCCTACATCTTTGTGATTAGGAGCAAAATGAGCAGCCAGGTTATTGTTAGGACAGAGTTCTATCATGAAAGTAACATAAACAACATAAACAACGTGTGTGAGAAAAACTAACTATATTTGCTGTATTCAATCTGTGAATGAATCCTGCTTTGCCCAGATTCCCCAGTTTTCAAAACCCCAGACTAAAGGGCAGAAGAATAAAGCATGATCACTGGTTGTACTAGTTTGGATCACCATCCCTTTATCCAAGAATCCTATTCCCCTGAAGGCTTGTGCATGGTCCAAGGATACCAACCTATGATGCAGAGTCCTTCCTGAGCTCGTGTGATGCCAACATTGACCTGGTTTGGGTCGGTAACAAACCCCAGGTATTTCTTCTGCCAGCTCTTTGTGGGCTTCCTATCGATCTCAGACCGGGGGCAGGAGCGTACAGTTGACAGGATCACATATTTCCATTCACTTCCTAGAAAGTGGAAACAAACCAGATTTTCTTAGAAGGAAGCATCTGGCCATTTCTCTACCCCACATTTCTCTACTGCCACCCTCTGGGTTTCTCCAGCTTTGGAGGCCTTTGGACTCCTGGTCATTGCTTTCCAAAGAGAACAAATATCTTCTGGCAGTTCTCTAACACCCTTCTCAGAGATAGAAGCAGAGAATCACAGAATGGTTTTCTTTTGGAAGGGATATTCTGTGTTCCAACTTCCCTGACATGGGCAGGGAACCTTTCTCTAGAAATCTTCCACTAGAGATCCTTCACCTCCCTGCCTTCAGAAGCCTCACCCTGCCCAAGCACTCCAGAGGCTTTCAAAGGATTTACTGTAATCACAAATCACCCAGAAATCTGGTCTTCCATGGCTGCAATGACCCCGGGGTAGGGTTTGCTCAAGGACTGTATCTGTGAGCAGCTCCTCAGGAAGGCAGGAGGGGACAGGCCCAACCGTCCCCCTGCTGTCCCCTCACCTTGACTCTTCGTGATGGTGCAGACGGTCACCCCGCGGATGCCCTCCCTCTGTAGGCTCTTGTTGATCTCGGACACCTGGGCGCTGTAGGGGCTCAGGATGGCGATGCTGTCTGGCCGGATGGTGCCATCTAGTGTCAGCTGCTTGGCTATCCTCACCTGGAGACACCAGCGTCCTGCTCACCTGGGAGCGGGGCGGACGGAAGAGCCCCCCAGCACCTCTCCCCGGGCCACCCATGGCACCTGCCTTGCAATCACTTTGCCCCACACCTGGCTCTGCCCAGGGGCGTCCTGGTGTGCTCCAGACCTGGGAGGCACCAGGCAGACGCTGCTGATCTTTATATCTTTATCATCCCTCCACAATTCCAGCACAACTCCCTCCCTTCTGCATCCCCAGCAATTCCCCAGGACCCTGCTCACCGCCTGCGCCACTTCCTCCAGGTTAGCTTTGGAGTTCTCGTTTCCTTCCTCAGTGGAAATCATGAGGGAGTGCTCCTTCCCTTCCACGTGCCCGAAGATGATGGGGCAGCAGTTGTTGTCTCTATGGTGGAGCACACTGGGTTTCCGAGTAAGCTGGGGACACGTTCTCAGCCGCTTTTCATAGAACTCCTGGGATGGGAACTCGCAAATGCTCTTGTGCTGGCAGAGAAAAGGAGGGAAACTGAGGTGAACAAAACCCAATTATCTTCTCAGCCTGTAGCATCTTTCTGGGCAGGCTTCAGCACAATGCCGTTCTGCTGGAGTTGGCACTGGCATATTCCTACATATAATCCTGTGTCTAGGAAGGGGAAACAGTAATGGAGACTATCTGATGCTTAAGGCAAGCCTGGATTTTCTGTGATGGATAGAAGACAACCCACTGGAGGGCCTTACCATGCGGTACTGTGTGTCCAGCATCCAGGCCTGCTCCTGGTAGCGCTCAAAGAGAGACGTCTCCATGCCAAGGGTCTTGCAGACATCATTGTTAACCACTGGCCTCAGCTGTTTGTGATCACCCAGCAAAACAACCTGGAAGGAAGAGCAGACACCTCAGCTGCAAGGTGGAGGCACTGCAAAGGCCATCAGCTCTTTGGAAGGCTGTTTGCACACAGATATTTGCTGCTACTTATTTATGTCACATTTACAGCAACCTCAGCCAAAGACCACATTGGACATGACGTAAAGATGCTGTCCTAGATAATGTTTCCATCTGATGGGAGGAACACAAAGAACCATAGAATTCTAGAGGCACAGAATAGTTTGGGTTGGAAGGAACCTTAAAGCTCAGTCTTGTTCCAGCCACATGCCATGGGCAGTGAGACCTTCCACTATCCCAGGTTGCCCCAAGTCGCATCCAGCCTGTCCTGGAACATTGCCAAGGATGGGGCAGCCACAGCTTTTCTGGGAAAACTGTGCCAGAGCCTCACCATCCTCACAAGGAAGAATTTCTTCCTAATATCCAATTTAACTCTGTCCTCTACCAGTGTGAAGCCATTCCTCCTTCTCCAGTCACTCCATGCCCTTGTCCAAGGTCCCTCTCCACTGCTCTTGGAGCTCCTTTAGGCACTGTAAGGGGCTCTAAGGTCTCCCTGGACCCTTCTCTTCTCCAGGTTGAACAGCCCAAACTGTGTTTATGCCTCTTGTCACGTTAATACTTTGTACCTGGGCCAGAATATTTTTTCTATGGCAGCGACACCCACCCCATAAGAAGCACAAACCTTAAAATCCTAACAGGTCTTGTAAGAGCAGCGTGGTAAGGGATGGAAAAGGTTTGAGAGCCCTGAGCAGCTGTCCCAGAGACACATCTTTGGCAGGGACATACCTTCTCAGCACGGCCGTGGCAGACCAAGGGGATGAGGGTCTCGGGCTCTGTGGACATGGCACACTCATCAATGATTATCTGCTTGACATTGAGGTGCTCCAGGGCGCTGGCAGATGAGACAGAGCAAGTGCACAGGATGACATCGTGATGCGCCAGCTGATACGAACGACCTTGTGTCAACCAACCTTTGTACCTAGTGTTGATGCAGAAAACACCAGGTTATGCATAAGGGAAACACCTCCAGATTCCTCACGCAGGAACCAGGCAGAGGCTGTGCTTTCCCAAATGCTTATGGCTTCACCTCCCTCCCCAGGATGAGCTGGTGTTCCCAGAAAAGGGCTTTGGCTGGACACTGTAGGAAATGTACTTTGTCCTGAGCTCAACAGGGCAGGGGGTCCAGGTGAAGGATTCAAGGGTCACACAAGCAGAATAGGAATTTTTGGTCCAGATGAACAACAGCACCAGTACAAAAGTGATTCTGAGGCTCTGTGCTGTACCTGTAACCTCGAGCTCATCACTTTTTGTCATTATTCTGAACACACAGTTTATTAATCTGTGCTTCAGAGGTGGCACACAGCCAAAGTCAGCCATCTCTCACCAGGGTCTCTTCCTACTCACTCCTTTGTTTCTTCTTCTGTGATCTCCTCTCCATTCCTCACCCGAGTGTCAAAGTGACAGATCCTCTGCCAGAAGGGGCTGGGTGCCCGCCGGATGCGATGGTGCAGGATTATTTCACTGAATAAAGAGTCAATATATAAAAATTTTCCCTCAACACTGAGACCTGAGTAATTTCTTCTACAGTGAAGCAGATCACACAACCTGCCTACATGGAGAAACCCCATCAGCTAAAAAACTCACAGCCAAACTTTCCCATCTTTGTAGACCAAATAATTCAACCTTGAGGACATAAAATACAGCCGCTTCCCTTTAGCAGCTGCAGGCAGGAATGAAGTCAGAGATGTTCAGGGCTGTTCCAAAAGGAGATGAAAACATCTAGAGACTTTTCAACTACCTGGATTTCCTGACTAGGTGCCAGATTAGAGTGTACACATTCACTTGAAAAAAAATAATTACAAATTAATTAGAAAGCAGGTAAATAGTGCTGCTCTGCAGTGGTGGAATGAAACTATTTGCTGTGGTTTGTTCAGCATTACTGATGCAGAAGCCACCTCTCCCCAGCACCCTAGGAGCCTGCAGGGCCATGCCATCCTACCTGAGCTCACGTTTTGGCTTTGCATCCCGTAGGGATTTACGGGAGATGTTCCGGTTGCTCCCCGGGTATGGGTATTCCATCGTCTCAATGGCCTCCCCATAAACCCTCAGTGGTTTCAGCTTCTTCATCTTCAGCAGCATCTCTGGAAAAGGAGGGCAGGTCTGCTCAGACAGTACCAGGCACTGGTGGTTCTCAGGCCTGTCTCTCCCTGTCCCTCTTTCATCATCCCATCTCTGGTCCTTGCCCTGCAGTGCAGGATCTTCTGTAAGGACCAGCCCCACTTTTGGCCCCTCCACACCACATGTTCTCCCTCCCACCAGTACAAGCCACTTGAGGGGCTTAAAAGATGATAGTTACCAGCAACAACATCAACAGACTTGTTGGATGGGCCACAGTACAAGATGCACTTTCTCCTCTTGTCCTTTTCATCTTCCAAGCACTGTGTTTTGTCCTTCTCAACAATCTCTTCATTCAGTTTATGGAACCAGTAGACAATGTGAGTTCCAACAACGGTCTTCCCTGTGCCTAGAAAAAAAGGAATTTGCTAAGAACATTTTAACTACAACACTCATGCTCTGGAGCTGTATCCACCTGATCAGCCACAAAATAAAATCAAGAATGGAGGGGATTGCCTTGCACAGCTGTTGGTCATGCCAACCCATGCTCCCTTCTCCTGGCTCACCAAGGGTCCAATGGAAAGCAGCAGATCACCTCTTACCTGCTATTCATACCACAGCAGGTGTATTCTGCTCTCCCCTCTTACCTGGTGGGCCTTGGATGAGCATGAAGGATTCTCTTAGAGCATCCAGAACAGCCTGGTTCTGACTCTTGTTAAGTTTCCAGTTGCTTCCAGGGATATCAAAGGATTTTTGCTGCAGGATTTTGGATTTTGTCACTGTTAGAGCAAAGAGCCAAGAAAACAAATTTAAAGAAGGTTACTGAGGGCAGCACAGAAATGATCCAGCAAGAGGGTGCAGCAGGTACCTAGCGATGGTGGTCCATTACCAGACCACCCAGAAATAATCTTTGTCCCATGCCAAGATACTCTGCCCATGAACCATCTCTGCGAGTCCTGGGGATGACAATCTCAGCTGTGCCAGCCACCAGCAGGGCATCCCAAATTACATAGCAGCATCACCCCTATCACCCCTGTGGGCAAGGGCCCACAGAAACTGCCAGGGCACCTGCCTGGCCAGAAGTAGCCACAAGGTAAGAAAGGTTAATATTTGCACTTACGTTTCTGAGGAGGTTCGTGGCCAAGGGCAATGCTTGTAGCAAGGTCAGAGGCATACTTGAGCCTCCAAATTGCTTTTTCTTTCCGTCTGACAGACAAGGAAAAATAGGAATGAATGGAATGTAGCATAAAATAGCAAAAGTTGTAATACAGCTTTGCTTAACTGCCTTACTTATTCTTTCTCTCTGCTTTGTTGTTGCATTAACTCCTTCTATAAAGAACTTAAACCACAAAAAACATAAACTTATTCTGCTCCTCTGCATCTGAGACCATTTCTTAACTGACTGAAGAGCTGAGCCCACAAAGATGTTGAGAGCAAGGAACACAACTCCTCTCCCAAGTCTGTTTTGTTATGGCCCACGCCCTTTTATTGGATTAGCTTCTAATGTTTCCTAAAATTCACGATGCAAAAGGAAGCACATTCTGCCCTGAGAATGCTACAGCACTGAGGGTGCATAGAAGCATATGCTGTGTACAAGGAAGGGTAAACTAGACACGAGTTCTGATTTAAAAAGAGCACAACTTGCTTTGCAGCAACAACAACGGGGAGTGATTTGGAAATCAGGAAACTCTTCCACTAAGGAAATCCCACTCCAGGGCTTCACTTGGCCTTTTAAACACATATTGCAGCAAGCCAGTAATATAAGAAGCAGGTGCTCAGGGAAATTTCACCACCTTCCCCTATTTCCCCATTCTCAGGGGCAACCAGAAGAGCATGAGACTCTCTGGAGAACAGACATGAGGGGTGCTGCCATCCCCCACAAAGACCCACAGCCCAGCAGTATGGCCAGTCAGAACAAGGATAAGAGCAAGTTTTTCAGGGGATCAGCCACAGCAGTGAGGAAAGCCCCTGGGGGTGCAGCAGAGGGGTCCTGTGGGAAGCCAGGTTAACCAGAGCACACTGCTGAGCCCACTTACATGTCTGGCAGCATCTTTGGAATGAGCTCTACTGTGAACCTTGCAGAAACCTGTGAGATCTCCACAGGAATGGTCTCCATAGACATATAGTGGATGTAAAAATTCACAGTCTGTTGACCAGTCCTGTCCAACTTCTCGTCATCGTTGAACTCCTCCGTGACCCCATGAGCCACCCAGGTGTAGGTATCGGGATCAACCACAAGTTTGTTCTCTGATTTGCCTTTGTCAAGCAAAGACAGGTTCTGGAGGCCATGGCTGAGGCATTCCTCATCGCTCTGAGGGCTCTTGGGAAGCTTCAGCCCACCTAAACGAATGCACAGGTAACAGTGGAAGAAGTCCACTTCAATGGAGCAGTCCTCCAACCACTTCTTGTTCAGCACAAAGCTCCCTTGCAGCTGTCCTTTGCTTGTCCTTTGCTTTGCCCACTTTATTTTAATATCATGGAGGACAATTGAGTCATTCTCGGCCACGGCACACGACGCAGACTCCATGGCACTCATGGGCATCCACACCTTGTTGTACTCCGTCGTGTTCTTGTACTTGTCCTTGGACTGCAGCGCGGCGTAGGCCGAGAAGCAGTCGATTGGCTTCTCCATGTGCTGCAGGCAGACCTCAAAGCCCGGTGTCACGCACCACAGCTGCACGAAGGGCACCAGGAAGCCGCGGCTGACGTCGGTGGTGAGCTGGAACCACAGCGCGTCGCCGGCGCTCAGCTCCAGGGACAGCTCCATGTAGTGGGAGCAGGAGCTCTTTCTCACCCAGCCTATGCGCCGGTGGTGCAGCTCCTTGCTCTGCCGCAGGAGGGACGCGGCCCTGTCAAACTCCTCGTTCCTGATGGCCATCAGCACCTCCTGCCACGTCTGGGTGCGGAAGAGGGTGACACTCTTGTCACAGAGGGGTCCTTCCAGCAGGCTCTGCTCCTTTGTCTCTGCAGAGTACATCCTCCTCTTCCAGGTCAGCCTGATGCTGCTCCGCTGCTGGATGAACACAGGCTGCTCTATCAGCTGAAGGGACCTGTAGCTAATTCTCTGCGGATCTGGAAGACTCTCGTTGTTCAGGGGAAACAGGGCTTTAAAAAACCTGCTCATCTCTTCGATATCCACCACAAAGGCAATCTTCTGCAGGACTTGGTCCTTCAGCTGGCTGGCCATCTGCAGGGAGTGGGCTCTCTTCTCATATGTCATTGCCTGGCTATTCTTCCTGTTGAAGTCGTGACAGAGAAACTCAATGTCATCCGCGGAATAGATGAGGGGCTTCTTGCGGAGCACAGAGTGAAGGTGCCGCTGCACCACGACGTCCACGTACCGGCGGATGGGAGAGGAGGCCCAGGTGTAGGAGTCAACGTGCAGGGAGTAATGGCCTGCCTTCGACTGCATGGTGGAGTTGGAGCGACAGAAGTAGGAGCGGCTGAGCAGTCTCCTGAACTCCAGGACCACGGGGGCCAGCTTTGGGTGGATGTCATCAGTGACAACGAGGTCGAGCATCTTCTGGAAGTCACGGGCATTAGCAGCTGACTGCAGGTGCTCCCAGATGGGGCCCAGAAGACTGAACTCCACATTTTTAGGGGAGTCTTGAGCAGGAGGCATTTCTCCAAGGTGATGCAAGAGATGAATGGACAAAGGAATGATGTGGCTGTACTTGTTTTTCATGTGTGACAGCTGTGCAAGACTTGGCTCACACTGACACCGGAGAGGAGTGACATTTCTGGTCACCTCCTGGTTGGTGAGGAACTCAGCCACGAAACTATTGAACATGATCATTAACTCTTCTATCATCTGATGGGACCCCCTGTTACCTGGGGAACTTTCCTCATCCAGCCGGTCATAGAAACAGTCCTCCTGTAGCCGAGACTTGCGATGGATCCTGGAGAAGTGATAAGCCACAGCGATGCAGTCCTCCAGGGTATCAAAACGAAGGGCCTTTGCTGCTCCCCTGTAGCAGTTCTTAATGCAGAGCTCTGCCTCTTCGTAGGACAGCTGCCTGTCCGAGCGGATCACGGAGATGGTGAAGATTCCCTTTAACATCTGATCAGTCTCCTTCTCTACGGTGACAAACAAGGAGATCACCCGTCGGTCTTTCTGTGGCAGGAGGCTGCAGACATCTTGGCTGATTTTGGGTGGGAACATGCACAGAGGCTCCTGCTTGGGAGCATAGAAGGTGACACCCCGCTTCTTTGCTTCCAGGTCCAAGGCACTGCCTTTGGGAATGATGCCAGCCACATCTGCAATGTGGATCCCAATCTCATAGTGACGCCCAAGATCCCTAACGCTGATGGCATCATCCAAATCCCTGGCACCTTGGGGGTCAATTGTGAAGGTCGTGTAATTCCGACAGTCCTTCCGAGCTTCCTTAGTGAGGTTTATGTTGCTGTTGGAGGTGTATTTGGCTGACTCTTTGGTGACAGGAGCTGGGTATTTCTTCTCCAAACCATACTCCAAGGCGAGGATCTTTAAGCCTTCTTCCAAAGTCAGTGCTGCCTGCAGTATCTCTGTTATTATCCCCAAAGGGTAGTAAAATCCTTCCCTCCAGGAGATGACCTGGACACAGAAGAACTGGCACCTCCTTGTCTCCTGGCTGATCTTCTCACAGCTGACCACTCTGTACTGCCCATTGACAAGCCTGCGGATGGGGATGACATTGGGTTTCTCCTTCAGCCCCGGGACGAATATTTTGGTGACAGTGGGATCGATGGGTATCATCACACGGGGATCAAACTCATCCATCATGCAGATGAAGGTGGGTTCTCTCTCAGCACGTTTCAGGATGCCCACCACCCTCCCCTGTGGGCGGTGGCTGCTGCCGTCACCTATGCTGTTCTGCAGGATTTCCACCAGCACCTCGTCCCCACTGAAAGCTGTCCCACAGTTAACTCTGCCTTTGATCTGAATGTTCATGGCAGGGGAGTCATTGAGGGTGAAGGCAGAAGCTCTGTCGAACCCCTCTTTGATCAGCTCACACCTCTTGTACATTTGGGGGTGCATATGCTGGTACTGCTGCATCATCTGAGAAGAGAAGCTGACATACTCCCGCTTGTCTTTCCACTGCTTTGAAGCCTCGGCCTTCACATTCAGCAGCCCTTCATCAGACACTGTCACCAGCATGTTCTTGCTCTCATCTAAGAGCTCCTGGAGGATGGGATCATCAGCATTCATGCTCTCGTCCTCAGAGCTCGAGGAGTCTGCGTCGCTGTCGTCCTCGTCCCCCTCCAGGCTCCTGCTCCAGCTCTCCTTGTCACACGCAGCCTGTTTGATCTGAGCCATTGTCAGGCTCTCCGGGAAGATGCTCCCCTTGTCGATGCACTGCTGGATGAACCGTTTCCACACCTTGCTGCACTGGCCATGGGAGCACAAGGCCACGGCGTCCCCCACCACAGCCACCAGCGACTGAGCCCGGGTCATGATGGTGTTGAGCACTCTGGCCTCGTTGAAGAACTCGAGGTGGTGGGAGGCTGACACACGCAGGCTCTCGCTGGTGTGGACCGTGCTGATGATGATGACCCGAAACTCACGCCCTGCACCAGAGGGGACAAGGGAAAAGTCACTCATTGGATCCCAGCAGGGAGGACCTTGCCTGGCTGCCACCTGTCTACACTGTATCACATGGCCATGGACTGATGTATCCCTGCTTGGCTGAAACATGGGGGTCACCCCAAGCGAGTAAAGCAGGGGGATCCTGAGATCCTCTGCGCATGAACCAGGGTGGACATCACGGGCACCACCACCCACACACCAGGGAGGGAAGGACAGCCTGGAGATGGGTTAAAGGCAGAGCACTGCACCAGTGCAGCCATGAACACCCACAGAGTAGCCCAGCATGCCCAGTGCCACTGGCAGCCCCTCCTTGCAAGCAGGGGTAGAGTTTGCTCTGAATCTCAAATTCCATGAGGAACTGAGGGTCTTGCAGGAACAAGAGCAGTGATCATTTGCAAGGATCCCTCTCCTCTCGGGAAGAGCTCTGCTGATCACAAAACAAATAATAACCAACAAGAGGCATCCTAGTGATGTCAGAGCTGGGAAGAGGCTGCAAAGAAAGGGTGTGGAGATCACAAACACCCCCTGGGGTCAGTTATTCTCACCACTAGGAGTCCCAGCTGCGCAATAAAAAGGAAAAAAAAAAAAAAAACAAAAACAACAACAACAAAAAAAACCCCAAACAAACACTGATGAGTCATAAATTAAGTCCTTGAGGACAAAACCAGCCTCTTGTCATCCAGAGCAGGAGACTCCTCCTCTAGTGAGCTGTTCTGTGATTGGTACCCATGCTGGTTTCAATTCCCTTCTGTCACTAGCCTCCCTCACTGGTACTTAGAGCTTCACATGATTCACACATACTCAGGTCTCTGGGATGGCACTTACAGGGTTTCTACCCTCCTACAAAGCAAAGTCCATATATCTGAAATGAGTAATCAGCTGGGCGCAGATTTAATTCAGTGAGAAATCTTATTCACGCAGGAAAAGACAAAATCAAAGCTCTACCAACCAGAAGGGTATGGAAATCAGCCAAAGGAGTTCCAGGCACTCCCTCCTAAATGGGACTGTGGTGGTGGCAGAGACATTGAGAGGGCAGGGGAGCTCTGCCTGGCACCTCCCAGAGAGGTATTTTTCCACAACAATAGCCAATATTTTGCATGTTAACAAGGAGGAAAATGTAAAGATGTTGGGAACTCCTCTGCTAACGCCCCAGTGTCTCTTCCCCCTGCCTGTTACCCCTGGCTGTAGTTGCTATGGACCCCCATGTCCACCAGCATGACTGCAAAAGCTGTATATGACTCTCACACAGAAGACCCCAAAATGCAGCCAGGCATGAGGGACTGTTGCACAAGACACAAACCTGGCAAATTTTCATAGTTTTCCACCACCACATCTTGTAGCTGCTTTTTCCTCAGCTCTTGTCTTGTTGCAGAAACCTGGTAAGAGAGAGGCACAACTGATCTCAGCTCAGAAATGCCACCCACCAAACACCAGAGTCCCTCATCCTGCCCAGCTGCAGGTTCCCCAAAGTACTTGAAAGCAGCCACACGTGTGGGCTGACTTCAGCCAGAGCTCCCACTGCCCTGGAATTAAGCTGCCTAGAAGATGCTGACAGAAGTGTTTAACTAAGCTATCCCACCATCTCTGCTCCAGCCACCCAGGACACTCTACCTAAATGGAGAGTGCTGAAAAAAAAACACTGAAGGCACATGAGACCCCAGATTTCCTATTTCTACTAGCACAAATACAAATAAATAAATTAAAAGGGTCTTTCTTAGGGAGTGTTTAGTCAGCAGTGCAGGCATAGCCCCCTCAGGTGGAATGCAGGATTCCTCTAGGTACCTGTGTCCCATGGGAGACCACACAGATCTTCTTCAGATCCTGGACACCCCACTCATCTGGCCACCTCTGATAGATCTCCTTCACTTTCTCAACCACTTGTATTATCTCAGAGATATTTTGCCAAGAAATCATGGAGATATCCCTTTCAGCCACACCAGACACATGGCAGAACACGAGGGGATACATTTCGGGGTGGGGTGGGATGTTCCCACTGGCTTGGATAGCATTGCCCTTGCCAACGTAGAAGTGCTTGGAGATGAACTCAATGATGCCAGCAGTGGAACGGTAATTCTCATTGAAGATGATCCTGCTCTTCTTGGCCACCTCATGCGTCTCCTTCTGGTAGAACTGAAAGAGCCGGTTCAGGAGGGTGTGATCAGCAGATTGCCCACCCCCAACACAGAACAGCTTCGGGGTTATCTGCATGTGGTCCCCAGCCAGGACAATGCGGGTCTCTAAAGTGGCGTAGGAGAGCGGAACCAAAGCTTCGCACTCCAGCATCTGCGCAGCCTCGTCGATCATGATGTGGGTGAAATAGCCACGGGGCACCTTCAGGTCCTTGGACAGCATGGAGGTGGTGATGATGATGCGGTGCTTGTCGATCTCGGCCTGCGCGTGGGGCGGCGGAAGGAGCGCTGGTCCGGCGAGAGGCAGCAGTACATCTGGGTGATGGGGTCCATGGTGCTGACGGGCCGGTCGGTGTACATGATCCGCAGGGGAACAGCCCAGGGGTGCCCCGTGGTCACATAGCTGTGGAAATACTCCCGGATGTAAATGTCAGCAGCGCTGGAGAGGAGCAAAAGGGAAAAGCGTCAAGGAATCGTCGGTGCTGTTCTTAAATTCTGCAACACAAAGTTCTCTCTCATCATTCTGCAACGCTCATGCAGTTTCTCTCCTGGCTCTGGTGACACCACACTTGTCACAGCAGACATTCACAACTGCACAAAGGAGCCAGTGCCTACGCAGCCACCAATTCCCAGCCTCTTTCAACAGCATGATTTAAAATAGGAGTTGATATTTGAGACTATGACATCTCTTGACACTCTTATGGAAAATTGTGATGTGCCCCACAAAAGCTGTGGCCCTGATGCTGTGCAGGGCCAAATGACAAGGAGCTCTCCTCTGACAGCAAAGCATCCCCATCCTCTGGTGAGACAAGACCTACAGGAGAAGCTTCCGTGCAAGCAAGCAGCCTGGAACAGGCTAAGATTAGCAGTCACCATCTATTATGCATTAAAAACTGAGGCAGGCAGTAACAGCCTGCAGGATCAGATGTGGACACTCTTTTCAGTGTAACCGCTCTAATTTTAACAGTCTTGGCCTGGTTTCTCTGAAGGCAGATCCAATGGCATTCAGACCAGATCTGCATTTTCTCTTCCCCAAACTCTCCCTGGAAAAGTCAATAGATTGGCATGTATACAGAGCCAAACAGCCTTCAAGGGCAACTAGAGCACAACATTATCCCAGCATGGACAGGCAGCAACTTTCTACTTATTGCAGTACACAGTAAAGGCTGGAGAAAACTCTCTCTCCAGCCACATTCCCATTTTATGATGAGGCAGGAATATGTGAAGTGCTCAAGGCCAGGATGGACAGGGCTTGGAGCAACCCAGTCTAGAGGAAAGGTTTGGAGCAGGACAAGTTGTAATGTCCTTTCAACTCAAACCATTCAGGGATTCTATAAGTCTGCATTGGCTCTGCCACAAAGACTTCCACCCATGCCAGGCTTCCTTCTAGCAGGAAGCTGAGCAGTTTAAGACAAATTCAACAAAAACTCATTTATTTAAACAAGCGATTGAAGTGCACACTGGAAAAAGGGCAGCTCGACTCTGTCTCATACACCCTGACTCCCCTTCACCCCCCCAGGGAGCAATGCACCAGCTTGCCCAGAGTTATCATTGCCTCCTCCCTGCTAACCTGTTTGTGTGAGTGCAGATCAGCACACGTGTGTTGGGCTGCCTGAGGATCTCCAAGGTGGCCATGGCCAAGGTGAATGTCTTCCCTGTGCCAAAAGGCCCATAGATGAGCAGAGGTGGGACCTGCCGGCTGGTGGTCGGCTGGCCTGTGATGAAGGAGATGGCTTGTTTCTGCTTGCTGTTCCCTCTCTGTGGGGACCCAAGAGAGTAGGGGATAGAGCAACTGGCAACATCTGGCAGGACCAGTTTCTCATCCAACAAGCTGTCCACAGCTTGGTGCCACTGCCGGAACAGCAGCTGGTCTATTTGGAACTGGATTTCCACCTTGTGGGAGGTGTCTGCCTTGAAGTTCAGCTCCGAGCAGCATCTGCTTGGTATCTGTAGCCAGATGGTCTTCTCTGTGGTGGCTTTATGCTCCACAAAAACTTCATAAACCCGATTGTCCACAGGCGGGTCAAGCGCCAGGAAGGCGGTGGGCACAGACCTGCTCAGCAGGTACCCCTCGTCCGTGTCTGGTGAGAGGTTGTAAGGGGTAGGCACTTCAGCAAACAGCTCCCCAGAGAGAGCAAACTTCGCCCCCATGGAGAGGCTCTGCAGCATGGGGGTCAGTGAGATGAGCACACGCAGGTTGAGTCTGAAAGGAGGAAACACCCAAATGAAGAGCAGAGAAAAGATCTGTCAGTTGCTGGGCCCTCCTCCATGGAGAGGGGATTGCCACCTACACCCAGAGAGCGTATGCCAGCCCCCCAAGCACATACAGACAGAAACCATGCTCTAGCTTATCCATGGCCACAGGATGAGACCCAGCAAGCCATCCTTCTTGTTTCCAGTTTTCTGGGAAGGTAGCACAAGACCCAACCCAGAATGAACAGAAGACCCCAGGAGCAGCATGGCCCCAAGGGTTAGGAACAGGCTTGTGGTCCCCAGCGAAGGGGATCTCCAAAAGGGTTCACACCTGGCACTTACTTGGCAATCAGAGCCTGCTCAGCTTCTTCCTCACGGAAGAGGAAGCTGTGCATCCTCTCCCGATAGTTGAGCCGGGTGATGGCAACGACTGCACTACTCTCACTTTGGTAATCCAGTGCCAGAGCAGGAGGTTTGTACTTTGCCAGCAGCACCACATCTTCTGCAGTCCTTGGCATGCTGGGAACGATGATGCGGTTACCGCGATCCCAGCGCACAAAGTTGACGGGGCGGGCGCTCTCCCTGGTGCTGGGGACGTGCTGGGGGGTCTCCCGCCGGCCCACCCTCACCCTGAGCTTCTGCATGAGGACGGGGCGCTGGCCGAAGTCAAAGACCACCCACTGCTCGAAGATGCCCAGGATGCAGCACTCCATGCTGACCTCCACCTGCGCGACGCGGGGCGAGGAGGACACAGTGGCCACGTGGTCCCCACAGAGGTACTGCAGGCCCCGGGAAAGCCCATTCCCCGAGAAGTAGAAGTTGATTCCAGGGTCTCGCTTCAGCAGGGCCACGTGCTGCAGGTGCATCTGCCATTGAGGAGAAGACAGGGACACAGTGAGGGCAGCCCACGGGAAGAGCCCAGCAGCTGGTGAGGTGCTCCAGCAACATTTCCTAGAATAAACTGCCAGAGGAACCAAACTCTGTGTCAGCCTCACCACAGCTTATGCCTTTTGCAATCACACAGCAATTACTCTAAGGTCTCAGAGAACCTCAGGTTTCAGTTTAATATCAGCCAGTGTGCAGTAAATGGGAGATCTACTTTGGAGAAGACAGGCTCTTGCCTCCAACATCCACAAAATTCTGGTCAGGAAAGTAACTGAATGTTGTTATTTGTGACAGGGGAGGTGTTGAGAGCAGCAAGGTCTGCCCCAGGACCACTGCACAAAACAGGAGACACAGTGGCTGCATCCCCTGCACACAGCCCCAGTGCAGGCACCACCTGAGCAGCTCCTGTGTACCCAGCACATGCTCTCATTTAAACATGCCCAAATCCCCACCCTTCTGCCCCTTGCAGAAACTATAGCTAAACCCCCCCCAAGCAAACAAAACCCTGCAAAGGACTGAGCTAACCTTAGAGTGGACCTTGAACTGCCACTGGTATTTCTTCTTCCTGTCCTCCAGCTGCACATGCAGAGGCTGCTCACACACAACTTTGACACCCTCGACGTGCTCAGCCATCTGTGGGGAGTCATGAGAGGAGAGGGACTGAAGGCAGCATCCCAGGGACACACCTCAAAGCCCTCCACAGTGTCATCTTCATCCTTGCCTTTATGCTACATCCTCCCAAGAGGGATCAAGAGTACATCCTCATATTCCATCCTCACCCACTGCTGCTCCACGCAGCAGCCTTGGGAAGCAAGAGGACGCACGGCACAGCTCGGGTACCCTGAGCAGGCTCTCAGGTTGCTGTCTCCAAAGAGATGAAGGAAGGAGGATGCCACATCCCTTTTTGCATCCCCATTAGGAAGGTGAGCAGTGGGCTCCATTCCCAAACTCTCACACCAGAGGATTCCTGCGATGCGCTGGACCAAAGCACTCCCACCCTGTGCCCGCCACTCACAATTAACACCTCGTTGGAGCACATCCGATACTCAGCAAGGAGCCGGTCCTGGTAGGACAAGAGCCCATCCTTCAGGGCTTGCTTCTTTTTCTTCACAGAAACTTTCACCCTCTGGATCCACTCCTGCAGCTCCTCTTTGGAATGAGCCTTGGTGCAGCTGTTCCCCATTTCACACGCCTCCGCTCTGTCAGGAGAGAGGCGTTCCTGGTGGAATGGGGATCCTCAGGGAGCTGGCAGCTCCCTGCTGCCCCTGCCCTCTTCCCTGTTGGACGCCTTACCTGCTGCACAGTGAGAACTTGGTCAGCCCGAGCGGTGGTGCGCGGTGGACCCACTGCATGGAGCTGTCGGCCGAGAGCATCTGCACGTGCTCGATGGAGGAGCAGTGGTTCTCAAAGCTCTCCTGCGAGCTGCAGGTCACCAGGCAGACGTGGCAGTAGAAGTACACGGGCTCAGGTGCTGCTGGCTTGCTGTTGGTGCTGCCGGTGCCCATGGACGGCAGCAGATCAGAGCGCTGCAATCCGCGCTCCCTCTCGGCCTCCCACACGGCCATCTCCACGTCACTGTGGGCGTACTGGCAGCGCTGCGGGCCGTGCCGGCAGGGCTGGCCCCGGGACACGAACCGGCAGTAGGAGAGCGTCTCAATGAACTCGGGGCAGGGCCGGATGGCCGTGTACTGCTGCTTCTTCTGGCTGTCCAGCACCGCGTGCACCAGGAGCGGGTCCCAGCTGCGGTGGGACTCGCAGAGCCACCCGCAGCCGCCCACCGTGATGCGCTGGGGGCGGCCAAAAAAGCATTGCTTGCAGATCTCCTGGAATTGCCCCCCAAACTCACTGGTGATCTCGCTGGCAGCGCTGGCAGTGAGGTGGGGGGTGGCAGCGGGGTGGCCCCCCAGCTGCGCCTGCAGCACCGCCGCCTTCAGCCAGCGCCGCTCCAGCTGGTGCTCCCTCTCAAAGTTCCAGACCATGGCCTCCTCTGCGCTCCAGGCAAAGGTGCACTGGTTCTTGTGCCTGCTGCAGCCCAGCCCCATCATGTAGTACCTGCAGACAGCGTAGCGTGCTGGGTTGGGGAAGCCGGGCCGCCGGGACACCTTCCTCCATGCCGTGCTCCGGCGGCTGCGGCAGCGCGCCAGCAGGATCTCGTACATGCACTTGTGCTCCACCTCCTGAGGGTGGTAGGTGATCTCATTCTCCTTCACACTGCACTTGGAGCAGACCAGGAGCAGCTCCAGCTGCTGCTGGAGGCTGCCCAGTGGCACCTTTGGGCCGTTGGCTGTTGGCATCTTTGGCAGCAGCTTGAGCAGGGCACAATTAATGGCAGGAAGGTCTTAGAAGGTGATGCTGCTGTGGGGAGGAGGTGCCATGGAGCGAGTGGCCTTGTCCTAGCTCACTGCATACCTGCTGGTCATCGGTGCGAGCTCATGAAGCCTGACAAAGGAACAAGGAACAAGTGACTTAGCAGGAAATATCAAACCGTCCCTGGCAGGTGCACACAGAGGCACTGGCACAGCCAGGAACCTCACCCAGGCAACTTCGGCCTTGGCACCCTCCCAGCTCTGTTCCCCCACCAGCCCAGGTCCCAGGGGAATGTTTTGCTCAGGCATCAGGCTGCTGACTGGTGCTGGTCCTGGCAGGGCTCAGCCTGGTCCCCAATGTCCCTATAAACCATCAGCATTTACCATCCAAAGTGGCAAAGCAGTAAGTGCTCCAGAGGGCCCAGCCTGGTCCCCACAGCAGCCACTGATCTCCCCAGACCATGGACACAGGATCCAACTTCCTCCTCCTGCTGCCAGCACCTGCCCCACCTTGGGTCCCTCCTGCCAACTTTCTCTTTCTTTATCCTGTTTTCTTCCCCGAGTTGGCCAGGCAGCCCCACGCTGAGCAGGAGGAACCCAGCTCCAGCCCCTCAGCCCATCCACCCCGTAGCACAAAAGATTAATTAGAATTAATTAATGAAGCAAGCAGCCTCTTTGCTCCTGGGTTGCAGCACCCAAGGCCGGGAGATGGGCATGCTGGAACAGGGGCCGGCCGGCATCTCTCCAGCTGACAGCTCCGTAAACATCCGGCTGGGAGAGCTCGGCCCTAGTGGTGGGGAAGGCAACTCACGGCTCACCGCCCCTTCCAGCCACCAGCTCCGGCATTTGCCATCAGTTTCCTGGGTAACCAGAGGCCAGGAGCAGCCCCGGGAATGATGCTGCAGGGTTTGGTGGCTGGGCCACGTGGTCAGGGTGAAGGGAACATGCCGGGGCACATTTCTGGGCAGGGTGTGCTGCCAAGAAAAGCCACTGGCCTCGTGCTGAGCACCCAACTTGGGCTCCTGGCCAGCAGCCACCACGGACTGGCTCTCTGGCAATGCCAGGGAAGAGCAGGATTTACAGCTGAGGTCCAGTGGACAATGGAGCAGGAAGGCAAATCCTGCATTGCTTCTGCTTTTTTAAATAAGTATCCTTTGCTCTTTTCTGGGATAAACAGGGTGCTGGGCAAAGTGGGCAGGGAGTGCTGAGGCTGCTGGAGCTCCAGACAACAAACACAAAGCTGGAAGTGGCTGGAGCATCACCCACATTCCCAGCATACCCTTAGAGAGCTCCTCACCTCCCATCCCAGTGTCACAGCATCCACCTGCTGCTGAGCCATGAAGGAGCCATCTAATCCTACTTCTGGGTGTGCATCAGGTCAGACACGTGCTCGGTGGATAAATACCCGCTCAGTTTATCTCTCAAGGCCTGGCAGCAAGCCTGGCACTGGGCAGAGCTGCAGGTTTCCATTCTGGGAAGCTGTGGGATTCCGTGGCAGACTCCCACGCCAGCGCCGGCTTGATTGGGGTCACTGTGCCACGCCACTGTGCCATGCCACGGGCTCTGCATCCAGAGCTGAATCACCCAGATTCAGCTCTGTGCCTTCATTTCCAAACCTTTACTTGAAGCACTCAGTGCAGGCTGGCAGTGAAAGAAGAGCAGTGACCCTGAGCTGGCTGGGGCCAGCAGACAGCCAGGGTATTCCTATCCTCCGGCTGAAACAAGGTCATGGTCATTGGAATAAAACTTTCTGTAGTCCAGGGGTCAGGAGTTCTTTGTTTGTTCTGGTTCTACCACAAAAAAACAAAAAAGAAAAACTGGAGACATAGCTGAGGTTCTGGTGCTGCCTGATTGCTGATCGATGCAGAGACAAAATAATTTGGGAAAATTTGGAAATAATCCCCTATGAAGAGAGGAGGGAGAGTGGAACAATCTGTCTCATGCCCAAGGGCATCGAGGGATGCTCCTCTGATTCCCAGCAAAGGCAGCACAGTGCTGAGGGGGCTGCAGAGCCCCTGGAGCTGCTCCGGGCTGGGAGCACCAGAAAAACCCCAGAGACCGGGAACCAAGCAGAGTCTGGGGAGACACAGCCTGCTTGGAGGGCTGGACTGCAGGAGGGAAAAACCCTGCACCCTGTGGGGGCCAAAATCCCTCCTGTTTGAGCCTGGGGAGGCTGTTTGCTCTAAGGGAGCATTCCCACTCGGCTTTCCCCGGGAGATCAGGGATGGACTGGAGCTAAGCGGGACCCCAGGGCAGAGGGAGCGCAGGTTCAGCTTGCCCCGGGGGCTCGGCACAGGACAGGGGGACACGGAGGGCGGCGGCGGCAGCGGGGCCGGGCTGTTCCCGAATCCGCGCCCGGGAACGCCCGGACCGGGACACAGGTCACGCTCAGCCTTCCAGCTCCTCTGAAGCTGGCCAGGGCAGCACGTTCCCAGTGGAACTGACTCCGGCACTTTCGGGAACACTTCGCTATCCCTCCCTTTAGCAGTTCCACCTTCCTTCCTCCCTCTGGAAGTCTCCGCCTCCGGCCGAGCCCTCCTGGGAAAGGCACTCAGGGTTGGTGCGACATCCGTGCAACACCGTAACCGGTGAAAACTCCAGTAAACCTCAGTTACACACGCGGGAGAGGAAGAAACCTGATCGCTGGCACTCGGCTCCGTGCACAGGGAGCCGAACTTCCCGGTCCCGGCACATCCAGGGCCGCAGAGCTCACGGGAGACGCGGTCCCGCAGCACCGCCGGTACCGACCCACCCGGCTAAACGCTGAAGAACTGCCCGTAAATCCCGAGCAGGACAGCCAGGGTGCCACTGCAATTCATGGCGAGGCAGGGCATCCCAGCTGGAAAAAGATAAGAGGGAATATTCCACCTTTAAAGGGGTCAATTTCCTTGCTGTTTATTTTTTTAAGAAGGCGTTTGATTTTAAGCAAACTGCCAGAACATGCTCTGGGTCTGGAGGTGGGAGGGAAGAGGAAGTGCAAACCCCGCTCAAAGTCTCTGCACAGCACTAGTGCTGACGCCAAATTAAAGCTTTTCTCTCTCTACAGCACTCTTGTATTAGGAAAGGAAAAAAGAAACAAAATAAGGAAAAAAAAAAAAAAAAAAAAAAAAACCGAAAATGCTAAGGGAACTTTTGCAATCCAGGCTCGGATGGAGGGAAGACACAAAGCACGAGGAAGATCGGTGAGGTGTGCCCCAAGACAGCTGTCCCACTGGGAATAAAACTGATGTCAACAGGGCAAAATCCAAATGCTTCGGGGCAGGTAAGGGCGGAAGGGGAGCAGTATTTACCAGCAAGCCACAGACCATGATTTACAAGCTGAATTTTGTATATTTCAAGAAAAAGCAACCTTTTTTTACACTGATCCTGAAAAGCTCAGCCTGGCATTTAAAGCCACTCACACCCTGCTGCTGGGTGACAAGTCACCATGACAGACAGAGGCTGGTTTATTGTACCCTCAGCCCCATCTGGGCGAGTTCTGCCTCTCTCCCAGGCACCAACACTGCCCCACACAATCTCTGCCCAGCTCTGCTCCAGCCTTGCCACAAACCAAACCCAAACAGAGCACACCATGGCCTCGCTGATGGCATTTCCTCTGCGCTCAGGAAAATGCTGTGGGTCAGGGCCAGGCCACGCTGTGTCCAAGCCTCGTCCCTGGCAGGCGCCTTGCAGGGCAGTGCTGTGGCCAGAGATAATCACATTTCCCTGGAAATGGCGAGGGGAAGCACAGCTGTGGTAGAGAAATCTGCATCCCGATGCTCTGCACCCATCCTGTCCCACCTGGCCCTTCCCTGAGCTCCTGGCTTCATTAATTATTGACAGAACGTTGGGCAACGCGCTAAGCTGGAGTAAGCCAAGTGCCCCTCGATCAGAGCAAGGGACGTGGGTCAGTGTTGGGAGTGGGATGGGGACAGGGGACCATGTATGTGCCTCGGGGGGCTGCAGCCCCACATCCCAGTTACCAGACCTAGCTGAGCACGGGCCCTTGGAAGTTTTTCTACAGCTGCAAGCAGCGCTCAGAGCAGCAGTGCAAGAGCTTCCCAGCATCTCCAGCATCCCACCAGCGATCAGTGCAGCCGGGCTGGCCGGGAGCGTTTGGGAACGGTGGCAGAGGAGCTGCCTGGCAGATGCCGGCCAGTGCCACCCCACCACCCGCAGTCCTCCTGGCTGCACCGAAACCACACACCTCTGGAATCTCCCTCCAGTGCAAAAACAGCCTCCAGAGTTCTTGGCGCCCCTCTTTTCCAGCCTTTTTCAACCAGACAGCTCCCTCCACATCCCGCCCAAGATTCGGCACTACCAGCCTGGCTGCTGCAGTGACCGCCGCGACACCACTGCCCGAGTGCGTGTGCAGACAGGCACAGACCCTCCAGTGCGTGCAGAGCCCCGAGACACGTGGACCCCCGGATGCTGCATTTGCTTTTATCCAACTGTAAGAAGTTCACCGGGAGCTCCCAGATGCCATTCCCGGAGTTCTGAGGCGGGAGCACGGTTAGAATATCGCTGTCGGGGATCGCAGCACTGTGCATCCCCGGGGTTCTCCCCACCCTCCAAAAAGGGCTTTGCACCTCAAACCTGCACCCAGGCTCTGAGCCTCCTCCGCCGAACGCATCCCGTCCCAGCAGGGACGCTGCGAGCCAGGGCGGGGGCTGAGCGGGATGCGCTCCCCGCACGCCCCGCAGCATCCCGCTCGCCCTGCAGCACCCCACGGCTCGCTGGGGGGCTACCGGGGGCACCCCCGCCCCTGCAGCCCCCCGGGGCGCTCCGCTGACCGCCCATCCCCGGAGCTCCCCCACCCCCGGAGCGCCCCCCGCCGCTCTCACCGCCGCCTCCGCGGTGCGGGGATCCGCGGGGACCCGGGGACTCGCCGCCGGCGGCAGTTTCGCTTCTCGGGCCTCCCTGCATTCAAACCGGGGCCGGACTTCGCGGAAATTGCATCACGGCGGCCCCGCCCCGCCCCGCCCGCCGGCACCGGGGGGAGCAGGAGCCGGCACGGCCACCGGGGGGGCACCGGGCGGGGGGGTCGGCACCGGCACCGGGACCGCCACCGGGAGGGGGGAGTCGGCACCGGACAAGAGGGACATGCAGAGGAGTGGGAGGACAGGCACCGGGGAGAAGGGGCACCAAGGGAGCGGGCACCGGCATTCAGGGCAGCCGAAGCCGGTACCCGTACCGAAAGCGGCAGCGGCGGGACAGCACCACCGGCATCGCGCAGCGCTCGTCCCCCAGAGCGGGACGGGCGCTCCTGGGGGTGCCAGCCTCACACCCCGGTCCCGTCCCACCCCCGCATCCCCGCGCATCGGGGGCCGAGTCTCCCCCCGGTCCTGTCCTGCCCCCCCAGGTGCAGAGGGGCCGCTCCCGGGGGCGATGCTCACCCGCAGATCGGGATTCCCGGCGCTCAGATTCGGTCCAGAGCCGGCAGCGGCGGCACCGGAGTTTGAAGTGAATACTGAGCTGCAGTCCCGGTCCTCAGCCCGGCGCCCCCGGCAGCCTCCTTTTTAACGGGGCTCGGGGGGCGGGGGTGGGGTGCGCAGCGCTGCCCTCCTTTCTGTTCATCATCACTTTCGTTTTCCGTTCGGTTCCCCGCCTGGCGCGATGCACCCGCTGCGGAGCTCAGCCTCGAGCCAAAAAAAAACCTCAAACCCCAAATACACCCCTGGCAGCAGCCGAGTCTCATTTGCATCCTGTTTCGTGGGGCAGCACCGACAGCCGGGGGGCAACACCCGCACCCCAGTTTGTGGGCACGCGTTACCACACAAGCGCCATCAGCTGATGCTCAGCGCCCGAGGAGTGGGGGATCCTCAGCACCAGGGCTGTGGAGCCTCTTCTCACCCCACCTCACCACAACAGTTTAGCCATCCTACAACAGTTTAGCACCTCATCCCACAACAGCTTAGCTCTTCCCCTGCGCGGTTTGGTGATGGGGCAAATTTGCGGGATAAAACACACAGAACCAAAAACCCTGCAACCCGATATGACCCCAAAACACACGCACCCGAGCAAAATCCCAGGAAGCTCCTCTAACAGCGCCAGCCCCAGGAAACCACAACAGCAGCCCCACCTCACCAGCCGGGGGCACAAGGCTTCAGAAAGCCCTGACCTGTAAAGCAGCTGCTGCGCCAAACACTGCGGTCAAGCCCCAGCATTCCCACTTAAAGGAATTATCTTCATGCCAGAAGCCAGCTGCAAGCCCTGGAAACAACCAGGAAAAACGAACACACCTCCAGCTCAAGTGGCTGTAAAAAATCGCAGGCCCCAGAGGCAAAGTGTCCCTGCTGATGGGGACACTGCTCAATCCTTCCAGCGAGAGATGGGCACGTCCTTGGTGGTGCCACCTCAAGCAAAGCCAGCCTTAGTGACAAAAGAAAAGTTTTTCCTCAAAGCAAATGGGAGGAGGAAACACAGAGCCAGCCCTTGGGGCATGTAGGCACGGGAGCAGGAAGGAAGGAGGGGCAGAGACTGGTCTCAAGCATGTTTGTCAACACCAGTGGAAAGAGGAAGAGAAACGATGTTTTTGACCTTCCTGCTCTGTGCAGTCGCAGCCACTGGGAGCCTCAGAGGGAGCTCTCACCTTGCTCCCATCCAGCAGCACCCTGGGGAGCCAAGGAAAGGGTTTTCCCACCAAGGAGAGGAGTGGGGCAGCCCAGGTCTAGTGGGTGCTGAACAGACCCCATTGGAGCAGAGGGCACTGGATGGATCCCAGCAGAGCACTGGGTGGCTGTGGAAACCAAGTATTCCTGGACAGCAAAGCCACTGGGGCTGTGCAAACAACTCCCTGGTCACTGCTGGATCTGTGGCGGGACAGCCACAGCTGCCTGGCTGTGCTGTACAATGTGCTCGGCCAGCAAGGAGCAGTGGGTGGCTCAGCCTCACAGCAGGATCTGACCCCTTGGAGCCCCTGTGCTCAGTGTTCCCATCAGGAAAGGGCTCCCCAGCTTTGTCCTTGCAGCTGCCATGGGAACAGTTATGGTTTGAGCAGCACCAATCCCATCCCTGCCTGGGAAGGAGTGACCAAGCAAAGCCCAGCCCTGGTATCGGAGTGGTCCATAGTGATGGAGTTCAACCCCATTTGCTACTGCCTGGGGCAGGAATCATCCTCTCTGCAGCCCTGACTCTAAACCACAGCAAAGGTCTCTGTGACAGCATCAGACAACAGTGAAAAACTAACAAAATACCTGGCACTATTCCCCCGAGGTGCCCGAGCCAGGACGGGCAGTGCCCAGCTCACCAAGGCAGAACAGCCTTGGCACTGAGGCTTCACTCTGGATTTACAGGTGGGATATCTGCAGGTTTCACTGATTTTACAGGTGGGATATCTGGAGGTTTCACTGATTTTACAGGTGAGATATTTTGCCTCCAGCTCTAGAAGCAAACAAACAGCTTTCACTGTGTTATATAAAGCTTCCGGCCCTGCTCATCTCTCAGCAAGGAGCGGCGGAGCAGCGCAGGGAGCACCGGCTCTGCCGTCCCTCCATCGCTGGCTGCGGGAGGAAGCCACGGCTGGAGCAGGGAGGAGGCAAAGCAGCGTCACCACATCCACAGCAGTAGGGCGAGGGAGAGCCGAAACCCAGGATCTGCCGATTTTAGACAAACAAACAGCGAGCCGAAAGCGCTGAGTTTCGGTTTCCATTCCTCAGGTGACACGGCCGACAGTCACGGAGCGGTTTCCCCAGGAAACCATCGCTGCTGCTCCCCGCCCCAGCGCCAGACGCGCTGCCCTTTGTGCGCTGCATCCCCCGCCCGTCCGAGAGAGTTGCGGGGAGCTGGGAGAGCCTTCCCGCGAGGATGCGGGAGCATCTCCTGTCCCCGTAACAGCCCTAGCCTGCCCAGAGGGACGCAGAGAGTGAGGAATTGGTGATTTCTCACAGCCCCGACGCCCTGGCACCACAGGCAGCTGCCAGGCAGGACCGTGGCAAAGCTCTGCTCACGGTGCTGCCGGGAAGTGGGAGCCTCTGCTCTTCCCCAAACACTGCACTCTGCTCCCGTGGATACCTGGAGGAGAAAATGCAGGGGGCTGAGGCTGCTTCACCATACAATCCAGGGAAAAGCAGGGACATGAGTCATCTGCAGCCCTTATATAATTTGTCTCTGGGTGCGAGTCCTCTACACCCGGCTGTGAGCAGAGCAGCCCTGGGCTCCCCACGGGAGGAAAGGGGAGCAGATCTCAGCCTGAGCATCCAAGGGGACCCCAGGAAGGCAGTGCTGGCAGCACCAGGCTGGTAGAATGGATGCTGAGAGCCCTAGCCCTGCCCAGGGACCCCACAGAGCAAGTTGTCCCACTGGGATCCACAGCAATGTCCCAGTTTGGGGTGCATGACACCCACTGCAGCATTGAGAGCACCCAGTGAGGGGTGCAGCCCCCTGCGGGGACTGGGGGGCTCCCCCTGCAGAGCCCCAGGGCTCAGCATCGTGGGGAGGGAGAGCTGATCCACAGGTGGGATGTGCTCTCCACGAGCAGTGCTTTACCACCCCTGCTGAAACCAGGGCTGCCAGACCAGGATCTACTGCCACGCTCCCATGGGACTTCCCCCCCGGCCGGGGAATGTCACCAGATCGCCACATCCAGCCCAAGGCCACTCATCCAGACACTGATAATCTCTGCATACAACTCGCTGCAGACAACTTCCCTTCTTTGCTTTTCCTTCGCAGCCCTCATCCTACCGCGAGCTGCTGACTCTGCAAGCCCCCAGCTGCCCTCGGCCGGGCGGGGAAGCACCGTTCACACTCGGAGCAGCACAGCCAGTCCAGGAGGGGAGCACTTCACCGGGGCATCCCTGAATGTCCCAGGGGTCCCTCGAGGGAGACAGGGCTGCCCGAGAGCTGCTGCAAAGGGAGGGGAGAATTGCACCAGCCCAAATCTGCCTGCCCAGCTTTTATTGCTTGGGGAGCTGTTTACAGGCCAAGAAGAGCTGCTTTGCAGGGCAGAGTACACCCACGCTGTAAAGTAAAGCATTCTGGTGAGGTGATCTATGGTCTCCAAGGCAGGTAAGGTGCACGGAGCCAGAGAAGAGCTGCTACCTTGCTCTGCTTGCTCTGCTCTGCTCTGCCCTTGCTGCCCACACCAACACAGAGCTGACACAAATCCCACTCCACACTCCACTGCCATCTCTCAGATACCTATAAAGAGGAGCCAGGTCTCCAGCTGTCCCCTTTCCACCTGAACATTCCCTCTCCCACAGCCCCTGGATAATACAGATGAGTTTGGCCAAAGCAGAGATGGCTGGAGCAGTGTGCTCAGCCCACAGCTCTCCAGGGTTGGGCAAACACACCACAGCTTTCCAGCCCTGGCACTGCTGGGGAAAGGTGTCCCTGTGCTGAGGGACATTCACTCACCACTGCAGCACAGGTAGGGGGGAATTCAGCTGGAAACCCACCTCAGGTGTGGCTCAGCACTGCTGCTCACGCTGGAGAGGCAAAAGGCAGCTCAGGGTGATCACAACCCTTTATATGTCCTCAGTCTGACACGCTACTGCTGTCCCAAGTACAGAGATATGACGGTGATATCTTAACAGCAGCCAGCTGGGAGGGAAAAACCTCTGATAAGGCAGGACTCCTCCTCATCAGCTGCGGCCTCAGCTGAGTCTCAGCCAAAACGAAACAAAATCTAATGCTTCAGAGGAATAGATCACTTTTCTTCCTGATTACGTGTCAAAACTCTCCTAACCACAGGTTGGGGACCAGTGGTTATCAGCACTGGGTGCAGCCAGTCCCAGCCGTGCCATGGACAACCAGACTTTGGAGCCACGTTTCAGGCTCCTTGCACACCCACGGCCAGAGGGAACACAGAGGACACGTACATTTATATTTAGTAAAGTGTGTTCCTGTCCTGCCTCAGCCCCATTTCACAATCCCAGCTGTTATACCTGGACATAGAAAACACAATAAACCGGTAACATTCTTTCAAAAAAATATTTATTACTCAATAAAGTGACCTGTCGTTGCTGCTGTTGCCAGATCAAGTTAGGAAAACCCCAACACTCCAAGCACCCGACTCCTCCCAGCCGAAGACAGCGTGAGACACACAGGCCCTGGCACAGGGCCTGGTGAGAGCTGCAGTGAGTGGGGTGGCTGAAGGAGAACTGGGGGCCGACCTCCCCATTACAGAATGGCTGCTTGAACCCAGCAGGGAGGGAATGGCAGTGTCCTGCTCCCGTGGGATGCTGGGGACTGGGGACAGCAGGGTCTGGCCTTGTGAGGAAGTGTGAGCTCCCTGGAGCACGGCCATGGGGCTCAGCTCTGCACGCTCTGCAGCACGGCTCTGCCATGCAGAACGAGCTTCCCAACCAGGGCTTTGCTTAAAAATCGCCAGTGGCTTACAAAAATCCCAATAATGGATTTTTTTTTTTTTTTGAGAAAACTAGAAAAAGACCCCAAATCCTCAGAAGTCACAGCTCTTCTCAGCCCTCTGGTTCCTGTCTTGCTGCTTCTTCCCCAGGAGACCTGGGCAACCAGCATGCCCACTGTCACAACAGCTCCCACTTATTTCTGCCACCCATAGCCAGTGTGAGGGAAAAAATCCAACCTCCCAGGGCCTGTGCCCATGCTGCCAGAGCCCTGCCTGGTGTCAGTGTTTGTACACATCCACAGAATTCCTGCTCTTGGCATCCCTCTCCACTCTTGCAGCCCCTAGGGATGGGGAGCAGCCAGCTCCCTGCACACCAGATCCCTCGGCAGCTCCCTTTTGCTACCACCTTCTCCCTGCTCCTGCCCACTCCTCCGATGGACACTGCTCCAGCTGCGCCAGCCAATGAGGCTGGGCTGACGACCCAGAGCAGCAAAACTACTCCAAGAGAACAGGGGAGGAAAGCTTTATAAAAAAATAAGCTCTTTTTTTCTTCCCTCCTCCAAACAAGGCAGAGCATTTCTGCCTTTCCCTTCTCCAGGCATCCTTCCTCCCCCCTCCTTCCCTCTGACCTGAACCTCTTTGCTCCCAACACGAGCTGCTCCGAGTCTTGTTAGCCCGTGCCCCTCATGACACCGCTCCTCGTCCCACAGCGCAGCCAGAGAAGAGGCAGTTCCCCCCAGAGTGGCACGGCCAGCGTCCCTCCAGGCAAGTCCCCCCTCTCACTTCTGCTCCGCCTCGTCGGCCACCGCGGTCACCTCGATGGCGGCGGCAGCGTGCTCGTCCCCGGCGGCCTCGGCGGCACCGGACGGGACAGTCACCACCGTGCTCCCACCGGGAGCTATTTGTGTCACATTCTGGATGGTCGTGCCAAGTCCTGGAAGGGTCAGGAGCTGGAAGGGGCTCACCACCTTCACCACTGTGCTGCCATCCTGGACCGCAGCCGTGCTCAGCACCGTCAGGTTGGAAGCGTCCGGGTGGATCTCCACGGTGCCGGGGAAGGTGGAGCCGGCGGAGGCCAGCACCGTGTACCCCCCCAGCAGAGGGGAGGCCGGGGAGCTGGCGGCGGGGGGCTGGGCCGGGCTCTTCCCCAGCACCGAAGGAGGGAGGGCCGAGACCACTTTGCCAAGAGGGAGATTGGCAATCTGGGACACTGGCATGCCGGGGGTGACAGTGAGCTGTGCTGGCTGGGACAGAACTTGGGAGGTGATGGCAGCTGGTCCAGAGGTGGCCCTGGTCAGCCTGGGGCGTTTCAGAGGTGTGGGAACAGAGACGGGTGTGAGGGTCATCAGGACGTTGTTGAGATGCTGTGATTTGTGCTTCAGCTCCTTCGCTCGCTTGCGGTGCTCGTCGCACTGCTGCTCCAGAGCTGGAGAGAGAAGAGGTTTGGCTCAGCTTGGATCCTGGACAAGCTTCCCAGAGGCCTGTGACAATGCCTTGTGTGGCTGGTTTAACACCATCAGCTTTAACACAAACCCCACTTTCTCAGCCCAAAAGAAAATGCACCGGCAGCAATGCCCAGTGCCACACTGCTGTGTCCAGGGCATACCTGCCAAATCCCGTGTGTACTGCTCCCTCGAGCGATCCATCTGGCACTTGTGGCTGGCCAGGACCTTCTTGACCAGATCCAGCATCCCAAAGTTCTGGACTACGTTGTTGAGTAAAACAGCATCTTAAAAACAAGACAGAGAATCTTTGAGGAAGCAAAATTCCCTGCACAAACTATTTGTGGCTTGGCAAAAGCCACACAACAAACATGTCCAGCTGAGACAGCCAAAATCTGCGGGAGGATAATGCAAGAGGCTGGGGAAGAGAAGAAGGCAGAAGCCATGAGAAAGGGCAAGAGGTCATTGGCCATGTAAACAGTCCTCTCCTGCCTAGGAGGGGTGATAAGAAATCTGCTGGCACAGTAGCTGCTTGCTGCATCATTATTCCAATGGCCTAAATTCCACCTCAATTCCCAAGCCAAGCATTTGTCCAGACCCAGAGCCAGCAGAGAGGAAGCCCCAGGCATGGGGAATTGGAGAACTGAGGTCACCTGAATTATCTGCAAGTGCAACCTCATCAATCAGCCAGAAATGAGATTTCTTATGATGAGCTATGTCTCTATCATGCCATCCAGATACCCCTAAGGATAAAAACATCCACAAGCCCCTCTCCCAAGATGACTGACCACCCATGTCCATGTCCTTACCCCCGAGTTGCAGCGGGGGATCCTGTGCTCGCTGCTGCAAGCCCTTCATGGTCTCCACCAGTTCCTGGTGGAACTCATGGATCACTTCTTCCAGGAGACCACTGTCCTTCAGACCTTGCCAAAAAGCAAAGGTGTCATCTGGAGAAAGAGGAAGCAACGGAGAACCTCAAAATCCTCGGCAGGGTTTAACGGTAATCTGCTATGGGTTCCCTGTGGACACCCCTGCAGGGTGCAGTCCTGCCGGGCTGGGGCAAAGCCCACCCAGAGCACAGACACAAAGGAGGATATGCTCTTCCCACCCTCTCCCACACCAACAAGACACTTTGCTACAGCCAGTAGCACCAAGGAGAATGATTTTATGACCCTTCTGATAAGAATTTTTTTCCCCCAGAGCCACATTTGGCCCTGGCTTTGATATGTTGGTGCTTGGAAACAACTTAATTGCAAGGCTGCGCAGCCAGCCCGCACACCGGAGGGATGTAACACATTCCATCAGCACAGAAGGAATAATCCCAGTGGAGGCTCATGCAAGACTGCTCTGCTAAGAGGGTCCTTCCTGCTCCTTACCCTGCTGCTTCCCTGTTTGCCCACATCTCCTCCACCCAGCGAGCCCTGCGGGATGCCAAGCCATACCTCCAATGCTGGTGCTCCAATCGCTGGCATCCTCGCATGTTTCTATGGTTATTGTAGCCGGGGATCCGTTCACTGCAACCAATAGCAAAAAAGAAGAGAAAAAAATTCCCAGGTCCTGATTTTTCCCTGTATTTTCACAGGCTGTTTCCAAAGGAAGCACTCCCTTGCTGCATTTCTGTACTTCTCCTTTATATTGCAGAGGATCGCATCTGTTTGAATGCAGATCTCAATGCTGAACAGAGACACCCAAGTGGCTGCTGTGCCAGCTGTACTTATTTTCCTACATTAAGAATGCAATCCCCAGGGACTGCCCCTGCAACCTTTGCAGCACAAGAACACACGCTTGAGAGCAGCATTTCCCTCCTGTTCCCTCCTGAAAACACACCAGCACTGCTCAGGGCAAAAGTCAAACAGATTTAGAGTCTGATTTTTTGGCAGCCCTTTTTACCCAGCCACCATTTGTCTGGAGGGTTTCTAAAGCCTCCAAGGGAAGAGCAGCCCCCTGCTGCACAGGGATGCAGGGGGGGTCCCTCCTTCCCTCCAGCTCTGCCAAATCTCAGCAGTTTTGTTACCATAGAGCCGGGGAACAGGCGTCATTCATGCCATGTGCAGGAGCAGGATGGATGGGAATGTGGCCAGAGCCCCACAGAGCTGTGCAGAGCCTTTGGAATGCTCAGTTGCAGGCATTAAATCCAGTCCCTCTGCTCCTTTACTCCACAGCTTCTAGGGCTCTGGTTATTTCAGCACAGCCCAGCAGCTGGCAAACATCTCCCATTAATGAGCTCATGTTTAACAGGGGCTCTTGGAGTGGGCTGGGCTGTGCATCAGCTTCAGCTTCCCCACCACAACAGCAGGATGTGGTGGATGGGTGCTCTGCAGAGCCAGCCAAGGGGCTTATCCTGTCCCAGAGGCACCACCAGGAGCTTGGGGTGTGGGGCACTTTCAGGGCTGTTCTTAATGCTCAGGGGCAAAAGGAGTTAAATACAGAATTATTTAAAAATTAAAATGCTTTCCAATTAAACAAATACCTGTAATTATAGGTCAAATTAATAAAATCAGAGAATGGCTTGGGTTGGAAGGGACCTCAAAGCTCATCTCATTCCAACCCCCTGCCATGGGCAGGGACACCTTCCACTAGACCAGATTGCTTGCTCCAAGTATTGTCCAACCTGGCCTGTGACACTTCCAGGGATGGGGCAGCCACAAGAACCTTGGTTACGTGGCACTCATGGGCTCTGATGTGCCAAAGGCCCTGCTGAGGGTGAGGAAGGGCTGCACGTACCATCAGCAGAGGCAGGAGTCAGAGGGATGTACTCTGTTGATGTCTGGCTGGTCAGGGACACCCTGGCTCCTGTCAGGTCAATTTTGGTGCTCCGGCAGGTGTTGGAACAGACCTTTGTGTGCTGATAAAAATCCAGCTCTCCTGAGTCCATAATCTTCCTGAAAGACAGGGAGCAAGCACAAGGACAGGCACATCAGCAACAGCTAAGAGCTCTGAGATTGCTCCTGGCAGCCTTCACCCCAAACTTCTGAGTCCCAAAACACCAAGAGAGCAGGCAGAGCCAGCAGGAGCCCTTACTGGGACTGACTAATTCATTTCTTGAGGAAGGAAGGGGAAGAGAGAGCCCCTAACTGGGGCCACCAGCACATCCCCTCCAAAGCTCCAGCTTCCAACCAAAGGATCAGCTGGAGTCTCAGTTCAGGGTGAGACCACAGGGAGCTTCTTTCTTGCCTTTTTGACTCTATAGCTCAAAAGGAGATAGGACATAACCCTATTTAGAAACTAAAATCAGGTCTCTCATCTCATTCAAAGGGAGTGCCAACACTGGAACACAGGATCTTCCAACCCAAGAACATTATCTCCAAAACATTCCCAGGCCTTGCTGGCCAACAACCACCTAAGCTTCCAGAGATATGCTCCCATGGGATGCTGGGTTTGCCTTCAGACATTCCCCTGAAGTGTTTTTCCCCCCTCTCAAAGCCCTGCCTTGACAAAGCCTAAACCTATTATGCAAAATTTATGTGGAGCAAAAGCTGCTTAAAAGGAATACAGGAGATGCCTGCATTGAAGTAGAATAATACAGGGAAAGGCAATGTCACCCTGTGAAAAGAGCACAAAACCACTGACAGTTCCTGGGGAAAGAGGTGATTCTTTTTTAATCCTGTCCAAAGGCAGAGAAAGACTTTAATTAAATCACAGTTTCAGGCTGGTGTTCAGGAGGACCATAGAGGAATTGAATTATTGTAGTTAATACTAGAGAAGAGAAATGTTTGCAATAAAGAAGCCTTTTTTTTTTTTTTGCCAAGGACTTATTTAGAAGTGATGTCAAGCAGGAGTGCTGCAACCAGAGCATTGGTGATGACCAGACTGATTTCATTTGGTGAGTCACGCCGAGAATCCACAGACAGCATGGCCCAACCACCAGCAGCCATTAAAATTTCCAATGTCCCTACACCAGCTGGAAACTCAGTGTGGTTCAAGGCCTGAAAAGGCTAGAGAAATATTTCTTGCCCCAAATTATTCCCTAAGCACAAGGACAGAACAAAGCCATTGGACTGACCACATTTGGGACCAGGCTGTCATTACAACAAACGTTTAGAGTGGTTCATTTGCTCCCTCAGCAGCAAACCTGCCATTCCAAAGTTGTGCTCCCCCCCACCACAATCCCCCAGCAGTGGCCAGAGCCACAGAGGAAGGCACTGACCGGAGCATGATCCCGTTCATCCGGATCGCCCGCTTCCAATCCTTCAAGGTCGACTTGCCTGCCAGGTGGACAAACTCCTTGGGGCTGATGAGGTGATCGTGAAACTGCAAAAGGCAGGGGTGCAACATCAGTGCCACGAGCCATAAACGAGCCAAAGGTGCCCTGTGAGCAGGGTTCAGCTGCAGCCTGCTGGCATTTCCCAGTGCCTGACAGTGTCTGCAGCCTCCACGTGCCACTGAGCACCCCCAAACCACATGGCTGCCAGGCACTCCCCACCCCAGAGAACACTGCCCAAGTTAGAAAGATTAAAGCCAACACTGCTGTCACCAATGGTTAGTTAACAGCTGCTCCAAGCCAGGGCTTCGGGCGTGTGTGAGTTTGCCCAGCTCAGGCAGGACAGCTGGGAAAACACCCATAGCTTGCAAAGTATCATTAACAGCAGGGAGCTGCTCACGCTCCCACTGACAATGGACTCAGTGAAAGCTGGGCTGCACTGTTAACATTTGGGTCCACGGGCACGTTATGCCCCACAGGGGAGAGAGAAGAAGCCCATTTGGTCTTTGACCTTCTGCTCCCAAGCCCAACCATTGGTATCAGGGAACCTCTGGCCTCTCTGGCCGTGCACACCCACTGCTACTGCAAACCAGCTTCAGGGAGCTGGCACACACCGTGCCAACTCTTCCCTTTCTTTTATTGCCCTACACACCCAGCTGTGCCTGAACCCAACAGCAACCTGCAGGATCACAGAATTATAGAATCACTAAGGGTGGAGAAGTCCTCCAAGATCCTTGAGTCCAATCATGACCCAGTTTTCTTAAGAGCTGCCTTACAACCCATCTCAAAGGATTTCCCAAATCCAGACCTCCTTTTTTCCATGGCCATGTTGACCAACACAGAACAACTCACTGCATGAGAAACTGCATCCCTGAACAAGGACAAGGGCTTCTGTGCAGAGAGGACACATTTTAGGAGGCAGCAGCATCTATCCTTTGCCTCACAGATAGAGGAGACCACCTCTGCTGGGAAGGGCAAGGACTATCCTTTGGGAACCCAAGGAGACTCTCCCTCAGCAGGGTATTGTTTAGGCTGTGTACAAATGCCAGCAATGACTCACTCATGCCATGTTCCTGAATTCATGTAAATTTTAACCATGAGTGATCCAGCACACAGCAGCAACTCTTCAGTAGGTCCTCAATCAATACACTCCTCACACTTCCCAACTGAGCAGACACTGCAAGTGCCCAAATTTCTCAAATTTTCAATAACACATTAAACTGAGGCACCATCTCTCCAGCTAGAACTACACAATATAGTCAGGACAAATATCAGGTACCCCAGCACCAGGAAAATGTCATCCTTTACTACCATGACATGGTTCAGATGTAAAGCAGCTGATCAAAGCTTATCACAACCAGGACAAGCCAGGTCACCTCAAAATGTGGGCAAGGGGAAAGCACAAGTCCAGTGCTGGGCTCTCTGTCCTCACCTGCACACACTTCACATTGATTCCAGGGCACACAAACTTCCTCCAGATGAGGTTGGCTTTGCTGTCCCCACAGGTGATGGGGTAGACAATCTCTGCCTCCAAACTGTCCTCATCTTCAGCCATCTTCACTTCTCACAGGGATCAGAGGAAGGGACAGATCAAAGAGAAATATGAGCCACAGCTCCTGATTCACATGCCTGAGCCACACATGCAATGACAGTTTTGAAACTCAGAAATATAAAAAAAAAACCAAAACAACTAGATGATGCATGTTGGGGTGTGCTGGGGTTTGTGGCCACCACTCATTTGCACTTTGCTATGAAAGTATCCAAACACCCAAATTTCTCAGGCAAAACAGCCCAGTAAGATTCATGCCAATCCAGCTGCAGCTGAGCACAGGGAATATGAGAAGTCATCCATTCTTGATAAAAGAGAATGATGTTATCTGGGTGGAGTCACCCTTGGTTTTAAAGTAAAACTGGTTTCAAGTCAACATTAGCCCAGCTGATCAGTCTTTGCTCCCTAAACTCACTTTTACTTGCAACCAAAGCCAGCAAGTTGCTGCAAAACTGACACCCCCGTGGCAAGCTGGAATGGCAGGACCAGGGATGGCTGGACACAGGGACACATCCCAGACCAGGAGAGGGCAGCAGCAGCCCAGCCAGCCACTGCCAGCTCCCTGCTGGTCACCGAGCCCCCTGGATGCTGGGACAGCATCGCTGGCACCCCTGGGATGGCATCCCCAAGGCCCACAAGAGAACACCCCCGGGGCCCCAGCAGCTCTGCACAGCAGTGCTTGGGGTGTCCCACCTGACCCCAGCGCAGGGCTGGGGCACACTGGGGCGCTGCAGCTGCCACCAAGGGGCTATGGAAAGAGCTGACCTACCTAGAACCGCTTCCTTCAGGTCTGTGGAGGCTGTGAAGGCAGCAGCAGCTGCAGCAGCTGCATTTTCAGTCTCCAGAGTGTCTTCGTTGATGTCACCGCTGGGAAGAGAGGCAGAGGCATTCTTAAGCCATGTGGCTGTGCCACCCCCACACCCGATGCCCTGTGGAGACATTGCCTCACAAGTCCCTTGGATCACATTTTCCCACAAGAGCTAAGAGTCAGCTCTGGGTTTGAGAGGCTCAGCTCCATTTTTTCATGTGGAGATGAAGAACCCCACAGCAGGCAAGCCCCTGTCAGCAGCCTGGCCAGCTCTCTCTCACTCCCCTTTAATCCCAGCCCTGTGGATCTGCCTCCAGCCCAGCCCATGCTGGAGAGCTGGCATGGAGAGATGCTGTTAGCACAGCCCCTTGCTCAGAAGTCACTGCCAGCCTTTGGAAGCTTTGCCTGAGATTTCCCCAGGAAAAACATGTGTGAAACATGCTGCTGCTGTCTGGGCAATGGACTGGCTGAACCCCCTGGTATGCAGGATGCTCCAGGGAGCAGGACCTCAAGGAGCCACAGAGACACTATAAAGGAGTTCGACAAACGCCAAGAGCAGATCTGTGAGCAGAGATAACATAACATGAGTTACAGACACTTGCAATACAATCTCTGAGCCTCTTAAAACTTGATATATCCATGACATTCATTAATAGCTGGCTATCCAGCAGCTTCCACTGTCCCCACGCTGGGATCTCCATCTTCTCTGGGTGCTTTGCCCATGGAGTCACACAGTGGGTCCTGCACAGCACCCACCCCATCGCTGTTCTCCCATCCCAGGTACAGGAATATGGAGCCCCAAGCCCCTCCAAGGAGCTTCCCACACTCAGAGAGCACAGGCACTTCTGGCTGGCATGTGGGACATGCTCCTCACCCCCTTGGCTTTGGAGGTGAGGTCCCAAAGGGAGGGAGCCCACACTGGTGCCCTTATGGATCCACCCGTACCTCACAGCCAGTGCTCAGCAGGGACCATTCCTAATGGGTTTTCATACAAATACAGAATGGTTTGGGCTGAAAGAGCCCTTAAAACTCATCTTGTTCCAGCCCCTCCCATGGGCAGGGACACCTTCCACCATCCCAGGTTGCTCCAAGCCTCATCCAACCTGGCCTTGAACAATTCCAGGGATGGGGCAGCCACAGCTTCTCTGGGCAACCTGTGCCAGGGCCTCAGCACCCTCACAGGGAACAGTTTCTTCCTAATATCTAATCTAAGTCAACCCTCCTTTTAAGATGTATGTTTGGTGGTGTTAGCTGCAGAAAGCTTGATCCACAGGGGCAGGGGGAGAAACACAATTAGCTTTTCACATACTTTGGCATATAAACTCCCTAGGAAGACTCCACAGAGAAAATAAACCTGAAACCTCCCTCAGTTTGGTACCATGGATGAATTAAAAGACAGTCCTACTGACTCACTGGCAATCATATTTCTCGCCCGCCATGCCACGGGGACAAGGAAATTCAAGAGCAACTGGTTTTTCCATTCTGGGCTCCTAACACACAGCTCCAGGGTGGAACTGCAGCTTCAAAGCATCCCTCCCCTCAGCAGCTGCAGGGCAGGTACCTGTGGGGAGCAGCACAGAGATAAGGAATGGTGTGGGCGGCAGGCCAGCCTCACCAGGTGAGTGGCTCAGATGCTGCTCCAGAGAGGGCAGACAGCTCCTGCTGTGACAGAAAGAAGATGGACACAGCTCTGCCTCTGCAGCTCACAGTGACCACCAGCCCAGAGGCCTGGCAGAGCATGGGGAGGGTAGCATGAAAGGACTCGAAAAGGTAAACTCTGAGCTAAGGCATTTGCACCCAGGTGATTATTACACAAGTGGCAGTCTGACAGAAGAACAGAAGAATTCCACCCTGGGGTTTTTCATCAGTTTGCTGCTGGGTTCTTGCATTTCTCCAGGTGAAAGGCCAGCAGTGGCACTTCAGCAGGGTGCCAGAGAAAGCAACCCCTTCTTGCATGCAGAGCCCAGCACCCCACAGCCCTGACCTGCCTCCAGATCAAGAACCTCCACCAACTTACCCAGAAGAAACCCTCCAGCAGAAAAGTCAGCACCTTTCAGAGCCTCCTCCAGGACTCCACCACATTTGCACCGCTCCAAAAAACGACCAAAAGGTGCAACTGGATGGGGAGGAATAACTCAGCCCACGCCTTTAACCTCCAGAGGAAAACAAACAAACCAACTCCCAGCTTGTATGAAAAATTCAGGCAACTCAAGTCTGTGTCTGCCATGGACACGTGGGGAAGAGAAAAACCACAAAAAAAGGCGAGTGTCTCCATGCTGTTTCTCCCATCCCATTCCAGGGAAACAGGCAGAGGCAAGGGAAAACAAAAACACCTTCCAAGCCCCAGCAGTGCAGCCCCCCAGCTGGCCCTGCCTTTGCCAGTTGCCATGACGAAGGCAGGGGAGGATGGTTCTCATCTTCCTCCCCAGGAGGATCCGTACACCAGATGGGAGGAAGAGAAGAAAGCATGTGCAGATAACTCAGCAGGCTGGCATCTCCTTTCTTTTCTGCTCCTGCCTTGCCTGGAAACTTGAGAGAGAAAATTCTCCCCCAGAATCCTGTGCTGATCAGAAATACATGTACCTCATCAGACCATCAAGCACAGATCCCCTCCTCTCACAGACCAAAGAGAAAAGCTTCTTGCTCATTATTATTTTCCCATTTCCCTCAGCCTTTTCCTTAAGAACACATGAACTAATTAAGCTCTTAACAATTGGTTTTACAGAGGGTTTCTTTAATAGCAAACCCATACCCAGATGAGCACTAGAAAAAGGCACCGACCCCCAAGCTGAGTTTGGTTTAAGTGTCACACCAGGCAAACAAAGCTCCCCATGTGAGCGGTGACTGAGCCAACACCAAGAGATCCCAGGCCGTGCCTGCAGCTGCTCTCCTGACACCAGAGGGAAATCAGAGGGAAAGGGAGAAGGAGCCAGCACCACTGTGGTATTGCCCCAGGAGGAGCACAGCCTGGTAGGGGCAACTGTCCAAGGCCACAGAGAGACCATGGGTGGCTCGTGCTGCCACCCACCACCAGCCCCACTGCCCTGCTCAGCGAGGGGAGTCAGGCAGGTTTTACCCTGTGACACCAAAATTCACACCCTTTCCATTAACCCACTATCATCCACAGGAATGGGGGAGCAAAGGGCCTGTCCAAGGGCTCTTCTCCAGAGAGATGCATAGAAAACCTTCAGGGAATCTCTTCATCCATGCCAAGACATCTCTGCTCACAGCTAAGAATAAATGAAAGCATTCCTCTCTGTGCTGCATGGAGCTGTCCTGCCCCTGACCATCCAGGGGACACTGGGAGGGTGAGAAAAGGTTTCCAAAGAAAAACAGGAAGGGAACTCAGAGTGAAAGGAAACCACTTGACTGAGCCAGCCTCTGCCATGATCCATTTTCCCACAATGCTGCACATGGGTCTGTAGAGACTCAGAGCCACATGACAACCAGGAACCACTCTGCATCCAAGAGCAGCCACATCCCAAGAGTCACATCTGGCTGCTTCTCCACTGAGGGAGACAAGGGAGTCTCCATGGGACAGAAAACAAGAGGAGAAAAGCCCTTCTTCCCCACCATCACTGTTCTTCTGGGAATTGAAGAGGTTTTGGAAACACAGACCCAGGGTGTGGAGGAAGAGCAGGGCAGATCCTGCCCATCCCAGCACCAACAGCTCTTGCTTTTGCCTGTCCTGCCCATTCTTTACCAAAATTTCATCTATTAATGGGCTTTATCTCAGTTGAAGCAGCACAAGGGGAACGCCCCTGGACTGAGCGGTCACCTTCTGCCCTGCCCAAAGCCCCAGGGCACTGACACAAAGACACGTCTGAGAAAAGCAGACAAACACCTCCGGAGAGCAATAAACAGCCATTCAACACCCACTTATTTCAGACAAGCCTGCCTGGATGCAGCTCCAGGTGTGAACTTGGATTTTCTGCCCACTGAAAGAACAAAACACACAAACGGCTCCAGGCTCTGTCCCACCCAAAAAAACCACAGAGAAATAAAGCAAAGAGTCCATTGCTATGTGGGCCTTCAAGCCAGACTCTTAGGCCATGGCCAACCTGCCAATGAACAGACCAGACCTAAACAAACAGCAGCCCTGAATATAAAATGCCAACAAAAAAGGCAGAAATTGGGCAAAACAGCAGCACTTTAACAATCAGACCTGCACCTTTTTTTTTGAGCAGTGCCTCTCCATTCAGGGCAACACTCTTTCAAGGACACCTCTCTCACTCCTATTGCTGGCAGTGGAGGTTCCTGCAGAGCTCAGCCAAAAAACAGCCGACCCCAAACCTCCTCATCCTTCAGGGAAGGGGAGCTCAGCTGCACCACCCTCAGCCTGGTGAGGACAACTTGTCTCTTGGAGTTCAGAGCTCAGCACAGGCATCATGAAATAAATAGCAGAAAAACACTGATTTAGCTATTGCTGTCCTGCTCCAACTGGATTTGTGTTCACTCCAACATCCAAATCCAGAAAATCCCAGAAACCTGGAAAAATCCCAGAAATCCGGAAAAAATCCCAGAAAAAGGTATTTGGGGTTGGTCTTTTTTCCCCACCTCAAAAGAGGAAAAGAGTGGAGCCTGTTCTGCACAGAGCTGCAGAGCCCGGGTGTGGGAAGCCCTAGCAAGGAATGGACACTCCATGGCCACCGCTGAGGTGCCCACAGCAAGTAGGGATGCAGGAGGAAGCAGAGCGGGATAAATCCCATCTGGGAGGGTTTCCAGCACGTCCCCTCAGCGTGCACCAGCCCCATGTCTTACCCGTGCTGGGACAGGTTGGTGGTGACCAGCACTGTCTTGACCTCCTCCATGGCAGCGCCGTCCACGGCGCCGTCCGGCGTGGTCACCACCACCACCTCCTCCATGTGCACGCTGACGTCCGGCGTCGCCATCGCAGCCACCAGCTCAGTCACCACCTGCTGGGGGAGAAATTTGGGAGTGCCAGAGTCAAAAGGTGAGCTCGGTCATGGAAGGATCCTGGGAGCAAGGAGAGAAGGGACTGCAGGGATCCCATGCTCCAAAGGGGATGAGCGAATCCCCAAGTGCTCCATCGCAGGAGGGAGGATGAGGGGAAGCTCAACCCAACCCAACCCTTTGCAGGCTGGGTGAGAACGATGGGCATGGGTGGGATTGGGGCGCAGGAGGTGAAGGGCAGAGCGTGAAAGAGGTCCAAAAAAAAAAAAATGTTCCTGGCATCCATCATAAACTCTGTGAAGATACCCAGTTTGAAGGTGCATTTCCAAATGTATTTCAAACTATCTCACGATTTCACACTGTTGGAGGAGCTTGTCACTGTCTCCTCCACAGTAAAACAGGGATTCTTCCCTCCTCCAAAGTCACACACACAAAAAAAAAATCAAATTAAAAAAGCACGTCAAGCCCGCAGAAACAGTGACATCTGGAAACTATTTCAAAGTGTGCATTTCTAATAAATCAGCAATAGATGTAAGACAGCACTCCCTCTTCAGCTCTCTTGGAGCCCCTTTAGGAACTGAAAGGGACTCTCAGGTCTCCTCAGAGCCTTCTTCTCTCCACCTCTCTCAGCCTATCTCTCTCTAGAGCAGAAATGCTCCAGCCCTCAGAGCATCTCCATAACCTCCTCTGGACTTGCTCCAGCAGCTCCACATGCCTGTGATGCTGAGAGCCCAGAGCTGGATGCAGCTCTGCAGGTGAGGTCCCACCTGAGGAGAGCAGAGGGGAACAATCCCCTCCCTTGCCCTGCTGCCCACAATGCTGGGATCAGCCCATGCCCAGGTAAGAAGCTGGTGCCTACAAAGCATCTCCTACAGCACCTACAGCAGTGGTGCAGCCCCCACAGAGACAGGTAAGGGAACACCTCACCCAAATTTGGCCGTTCCAGGCTCAGACCCCCACGGAGAACTCCAAGCAGTGGCACTGAGCACAGCAGAGATGCCACCTGGCTCCCACCACTTCCCCAGGCCGTGGCTGGAGCACAGCACTGACCCAGCATGGCCAGTGTGACTTCACAACCAAGTTCATGCCCTGCAGAAACATCTGCCTGACCCACAGGGACACCACGAGGTGCTCCTTACCTCCACAGAGCCCACAGGGTCTATCCAATGGTCCCTCTGTGCCAAGCCCAGTACAAAGCCACCAGCAGAAGCACTTCAGTTTTTACAGCAGCACTGATGCTCAGCTGCCCTCAGCTCAACCCCTCCAATTTCTGTTGTCACTCTATCCCTACCCTTGTCCTTAATTTTGGGGTAAAACCCCTCCCACTTAGTGATTAGCATCACTCACAACACCCCTGAGCTGGGACTTGGCTTCAGGATGCCCCAGACATCCTGCCCAGCACCACAGGACTGAACCCCACGTGTGCTGCTCAGATGCCTCTGGGCAGGAACTAGCACTGAATGGAGAAAAAGTGGGCTGAAAACATAAGTAAAGAAAAAGTGGCTAAAAACACACCAGCAGTGGAGCTGTGGAGGGGGACAAGGGGCACCCCAGCCCTACCAGGACTCATGCCTGTCCCTCCTGGTGCACCTTGCAGGGTGCTGAGAGTGTGTCAAGGGCTGTGGGAAAGATCTGGGGTGAAGTGAGGAAGAAAATATAAAAGGAAAAACAGCACAGCACAGCTGGGAGAGGAGACAGATTTTTGGGGTGCAGCATCAGGAGGGCAGAGAGACCAGATCACCCTGTGTGCAAGGCTGTGCACAGAGAGGGGGATGCATGGGGAGGTGGCTTTAGGGAGGTTAAACAGAGCTGCAGAGGGTGGGGGGACCATGGGGTGCCCAGGGGTACACGGGGAGAGGAGATGCAGAGCAGCACAGACAGCAGGGGTGGGGGGCTGCCCGGAACAGAGCGGCAGGCAAGCTGCAGGACGAGGACGAGCGCCCCAAGGAGGGGGAAGAAGGCAGAGTGCAGCACAGGAGGACCCAGAGAGGGGGTGCCCGGGGGGCTGCAGGGCTGGGGGAGGATGGGGGGCGGTTTGCAGAGTGGGGTGCCCGGGGGCGGAGGGCGCTGCACGTGGAGGCTGCCGTGGAGGGGGTCTCCCGGGGCTGCCCCGGTGCCGAGGCAGGCGGGCGGGCAGGGGGTGCCCCGGGTGTCGTCGCGGTGCCCCCGTCCCCCCCCCCATTTCCCCGGTTCCCGTTGCGGGGAGGCGCGCGCGGGGGGGGGGGTTGCGGGGGGCCGAGAGGGGCGCGTGGGCGCGCTCCCGCTGGCAGGGAGGAGGAGGAGGAGGAGGAAGAGGAGGAGGAGGAGGCGGGGGGCCGCGGGGCGGGCGGGCGGCCGGGCGCTGCCGCCGCCGCCGTAACGTCCTGACGCTCCGCAGGGACCCGGGCGGCGCGTGCGGCGGAGGCCCCGCGGCGGGCGAGGCCGCGCCCGGCGCTTACCTCGGGCCGGCGTCCCGCGGGCCCCGCACGGGCTGCGGCGGCGGGCGCTGGGGCCGGGCGGCGGTGGGCGCGGGCAGGGCGGGCGGCGGCGGCGGCGGCGGCGGGGCGAGGCCGGGGGAGCGGGGCTCCGCCGCGCGGCTCTGGGGCCCCGCGCAGGCGCACGGCCCGCACCGGCTACCGAGACTTATTTGGCGCGGGCGCCGCGGCCCGCGCTCCCCGTGAAATAGGGACCGGGCGGGCGCTCTGCGCCTGCGCCGCCGCCGGGCGGGGGTGGGAGGGGGCGCGGCGCGCGCCGCCGGGGGTCCCCGCGCGCGGGGTCCTGCGGGGGAATCCCCCCGTGACCCCCCCCCCCGTGACCCCACCCTGTGTCTCCTCTTTACCCCCCATGTCTCCCATCTGTCCCCGGCCCACGTCCTTCGTGTCCTCCTCCTGGTCCCCGGTACCCCCCTGTCCCCTGTGTGTGTCCCATGTGCCCCGCACGCCCCCCGTGTCTCCTGCCTGCCCCCGTACCGTGTACCCGGCCTGTGTTCCTTTGGCCTCCCGCGTGCCCCCCGTGTCCCCCTCCAGGGTTCTGCGTGCCACCCGTGTCCCCTGTATGTCCCCCCGGTCTGTGTGCCCCATGCGTGTCTCCCGACCGTGCCTCCTATGTGCCCCCATGTCCCCTACGTGTCCCCAGCTGGGGTCTGCATGACACTTTTTCTCCTCTCTCATGCATGCCCCCATGTCCCTTCCAAAGTCCTGCATGCCCCCTGTGTCTCCCTCCTCAGTCCTCCGTGCCCCCCATGTCCTCTGTGTATCCTTTTCAGGGGCTCTGCAACCCCCCCATGGCCACTGTATGTTCCCCCTTGGCTGTGTGTGTCCCCTCCATGTCCCCTGTGTATGTCCCCCAAGCCCTGTGTCCCTCCGTAGCTCTCCAGGGTTTTGTTACAGCCCTCAGCTGTTCACGGCTGACCACTTCCTTGAACACCTCTAGTGATGGAGCAGCCACTGCTTCTCAGGACAGCCTGTCCAAGGGCCTCACCATCCTCACAGGGACAAATTTCTTCCCAGTATCCCATCTAACCCTGCCCTCAGTCAGTGTGAAGCCATGACCCCTCACTCTGTCACTCCAGGCCCTTGTCCAAAGTCTCCCTCCATCTCTCTTGGAGCCCCTTTAGGCACTGGAAGGGGCTTTAAGGTCTCCCCAGGGCCATCATTTAAGCATTTCCAGCATTTAAAAAGTGTCCTTGAGCAGTTTGATTCGGGGCTGTTTTCCTCTTTGAGCCGTCCCAAGCTGCTGCTGGTCCTTGCCAGCACTAACCCTCGAGCTGTGACTCTGCTCTCTGCGTTTCCCCAGCCACCACAAGCTGTCACAAGTTTTGGTTAATTTCTGCCATTTCTGTGCCTGTGAGGCCCAGGGTTTAGGAGGCACTCAAGAATTTCTCAGGGAGGACTTTTAGCATGATTTTACCACATTGCACTTCTTCTGTGAGTAGGTGGTTAACACGTTCTGGGAACGGATGAGCGAGGCCAGAGGCCCCAAAAGTCGTGAATCCCTTTTGGAAGCACTTGCTGTATTTCCATTCTGTCAGCTTTTCGCAGCTAGGGGGTGGGTGGCTTTTCCTGACAGGTGTTCAGGTGGCGTTTGGTCCGTTTAGTATTTTTTACACAAATTTCTAATGATCCTGTGTGATATATTTGTGGTGATTTATTTAATGCTTTTTTTTCCCCCCAAGGCTCTTCCTCTTTTTTTTTTTTGTCCCCTGCAAACCAACCCTGCCTGATAACCAGCTGCCACCTCTATTTCCCTCATGTTGCCCCTCACCAGTCTACCCCAGCTAATACCAATAAAGTGATATTCCACAAGGAATTGCATTTCTTTTCCTCTCCCAAGATAATCAGTGGTAACCAGCAAGGTTAAATCACCCACTGGAAATGGTGACTCCCTTTTCCATGGAAGCATATCTGTCTCTCTACCAGTGCCACTGCTGCATCCTCGGGACCCCAGTGGGGTGGGACCGGACAGATAAAAGGTCCCTTTTTCCTCTAAAACCATCTCCCTTACAGTACCCAAGAGCAGTGGCCTTATCAAGGTGGTAAGAAGGCAGCAAACCCCCAGAAATGCTGCCCTACTCCAGTTTTCCCTCTTGGAAACCAAAACCTGGCTTTTGTTGTCAGATCCCAGGACACAGGAAGGTCCCTGTGCTCCTCCTCGCTCAGAGGGTGGGATGATTTCACCTCCTGGCACCCAGTCTGCTCCCTGCTCTGCCCCTTTATCAGTGGGCAGACCTGCTCCAGCTGTGGTGCCAGTGAGGCTGCTGAAACAGGATGAACTGTTATCTTTCAAACCAAATCACTGCAGAATTTCTGGGTTTTGCCTGCCCAGGTGAGCCTTTGCACTCACCCTGGCAGAGTCTCTGATCCCTTTCCTTACTCAGGCACAGCTCAAGCACTTTGTAGGGATCTCTTCAAGGGTTATGTAGGTATTTTGCTTTCTTGACTTGATTTTTTCCACAAGGAACCCTTGACATGGCATGGAGTGACAAGACAGGGGGCACTGACAGGGGGCAGGGTGAGATTGGATATTGGGAATAAATTCTTCCCTGTGAGGGTGGGGGGAGCCTGGCACAGGGTGCCCAGAGGAGCTGTGGTTGCCCCATCCCTGGAGGTGCTCAAGGCTGGACAGGACTTGGAGCAGCCTGGGATAGGGGAAGGTGTCCCTGCCCATGAGAGGGGGTTGGAACGAAACCATTCCTTGATTGTATGATTTTGTGGGTGCTGCTAGAGTGTGGTTCAAACGTTCAGTATTGTGTCTTCAGCACTCAGCCCCACAGGGCTGCACAGTGGGCAGGGCTGGAAGGTGGTGGGAGCCTCTCCACAATTCCATCTGCTCCTCCTGCCCCATCCTGCCCCATCCTGCCCCAGCAGATCCCATGCCTCTGTGGTTTTCTCCTTCAGATCACAAAAGGATTAAGGATGTGTCTTGAATTAACTAGTTAGGAGGTGACCATGCTTGGTCTCATCAATATATCTCAAATTGTCTGGCACCAAGGACCATGCCTAAGACAAATGCAGGGGTTTTCTTTGCTACATCCATGTTTTAGAAGAGCCTGGGTTAGTGGACTGTATCAAACCTTAGAGGAAAAGGGAGCAATGCTGCGTTTGCAGTCAGGTTGTTATCTCCGGAATCAGGAAGGTCAAGCTGCAAAAATAGAATTCCTGTTTGTGCGGGCAGCAGCATCCTGAGGACACGTGGGAAAAGCATCAGGCATGGGCTGCTTGCCACTGCCACCACCGTGATGGCCCCAGCACTGTCCTGGCACTGTCCTCCTGGCACTCTCCTCCCTGCCCTTACAGAACACAGAATTAAAATTAAAATCCCTCCTGTCTTCCCCTCAGTTTGTCTCCTTGTGCACCCAGTGCTGCTGAGCTCTGTGCAAAGTCTCTCACACTGGTTATTTTGATGGGATCACAAGATGTGGGACAGCCCAGGAGGATGCTGCCATTTCAATATCCCCTCAAGGACAGGGAGGACAGTGGCCAGTGACACTGGGCACCATTGTGGTGGCAAAAGCCCTCCCCAAAAGGCAAGTGGGGGAACCTTTCCCCAGCAGCAAGGAAAGCAGCCAGGCACCTCTCCCACATGTCCTTGTGGATTACAAACTTCCCTGTTTTCAGTTTTGGACATTTTTGTGTACCTGGCTCCAGGGATGGGATTGGGAGTGTTGGCCATGCAGGGTCTCATGGGTTGGGGTCCATCTCCCTGAGGACTGCAGCCCTGCTCCCTCTCACTCTGTCCAGCCCAGGCTGGATCGTTTCCCAGGAAAAGCTCATAAAGGAAACGTTGGATTTTTTAATAAAGAAGCTCATGTGGTTTCTAGAACTGCACTTGTAACTGTTTTGTATCTTTTTCGATCTTCCCGTGTAGAGACTTTGCACACCCTCACTCCCAGCCACAGGGATGGCAGCAGGACCCTCATTAAAGCATTTATTACATTGTCCCTCTGAGAATGGTGATAAACTGTCAATTTCTGTCTCTTTTATTCTGTGTGAAAAAGCAGTCACTGAGCATTCAGAGGATTAAGGTCTATTTTGTTAATTCTTTAGGTCAATTTTCTGTTTAATGCTGTTTATTGGTATTCTCACAATACAAAGAGAAGCCTTGCAACTAAAACAACCCGGAGAGAGACGGACACATACGGTTTCATACCAACTTTATTTCTTTTTTTTTCCTTTATTTTTTTTCATGATCACTTCTTTTGCACAACAACAACCTCAAGTTGACAATGAAATGCACGTGGCAGACCGAAGGGAACCGGACAAGGCTCTGTTAGGGATGGAAAGTCTTTCCATGACACTGTGCCAGCTCCCCACCCAGCACAAGGGATGTGACCCTGGCTGTGGCAGGAGGAGCACATCCTGCCCGGAGCGCTGAGCCCTGGGGTGACAGCTCAGCCCTGTGCCCACACAGTCATCTTCCAGCCCTCTCCTGTAGCCACAGGCCGGGGTGTTCCTCCCGGGGTGCGCAGCTGCCTATCCCTGCTCCATACTTTGGTACTTTCCATTTCAGAGCACTTTAGAGACATGGAGGCATTGGCTCTCCCATGGTCCCCGTGGAGAGGGAGCATCTATGTCCCCTTGTCAACGGGTGTGGGAAACTGAGGCACAGGGGATGCCAGGGCAGGGATGCCCAGCTGTCCCGTGTCCCTGCACCCCGGGGACCACGGAGCACCCACACATAGGCGTGGACCAGCGCCCCTCTGCTGCTTTACTTACAGACAACTGACTACGAAGGCGGAGTTTATTGGTCTTACTATGTCATCTCGTCCCTAGCATGGAGGGTAAGAAATCTCTAGCACCGTAAACAGCCATTCCCTGACTCATTTCAAGTGGTATCAGAGTGAATGTGCATATATTGTTTCCACGGATGCGTTTCTGTGCGCGTGTGCACGGCCGGGTGCACAGCCACTGCCAGGAGGACAGGAATGCCATGGGAGGGACAGAACAAACTCCGTGAGACAGGATTGCAGAGCCAGGGCCAGAGAGCTGGGCTAAGCTAAAGCAAGCAAGCTGAAGTTTACATTTGAAAGGAAGCAGCAATACCGACCTACCCCCCTGAGGTAGGATGCATGCAACTCCTCAACTCCCAGCGGCCCTGGAAGGTCAACTCAAAGGGAACCCCACCACTGGGTTAGAGCAAGGTTATTTTAATGACTCCAAAGTAATAAGACAAGGAATAGGCCCAGCCCAGAAGCAGTCAGAGGGGCCAGCATCCTTGGAAGTGCCTATTTACAGGCAGAGCTGAGCTCTGCTGTGTGGAATAATGTGGGCACAGAGCTGTAGTTTGGGCTATTGTGCCTCTCCTACAGCTTCACCCATCGCTCAGCTGTCAGTGCCAGCTGGGAGCTCATTTTAGCTTCAGCTCCTCATTCTTGCCCAAATCAAAGGCTCTTCTCCAGGAGGGCTCTTGGAAGGCCCATGCATGCACATAATGATGTCACCCTCCTGGCTTTCCTCCCTCACACTGCTGCCACACTTGAGGTCCAGGCAGGGATGCTGTGGGTGCCCTGAGGATGCTCCCCCTACAAGGCACAGTCCCATGTCCATATGATGCTGCTAAAATGAGATTGAAAACTGTTGGTTCAGAGCTCAATTCATAAACACCTTCAGGGATCAGTGGAGACCTCAAACCCCACAGTAAGGAAGGTGACCCCAAGAACTGGGGGGGTTGCATGCTGTGTCCACATCCATGGTACATGGGAATGCTCCAGGAATGACACAGGCTGGGGCAGTAAGGACGTTAATGAGGATACTTAATTAGTCTCATTTGAGGCATGAAGTATGCAGCTGCACACAGCCAATAGCATGAAGGGATATGGGAAGGCATGGAATAGCCACAATCCTGGCCCATGCCACGTGCTGCAGGTTGGGCACAGTGCTGCATGAGCTCCTGGCCACAATGGGATTGGAGCAGTGGGTGGAAACCCCTCATCCAGCCAACACCGCGCAGCCAAAGCAGTCACACATTTCCCTGATAGTGCCCAGTGGCCCTGGACAAGCTCCTGAACATCCCTGTCCATCCACCTGCACCAGGCAAACACGGCTCCAGGACACATAAAGCCTCTGGCCCCACAGCTGGGGCTGTTTCCTTGGCACGACGTGTCTCAGCAGCAGCTCCCTGACATTCCTGACATTACCCATGCACAGCTCTCCCTGCACATCCCTGCTCCTCCCTGCAGGAGCTTCTCCTGCAGGAACACATTTCCCAGCCATATCCACCGTCCCTCACTGCACCAACCTGATGGAGGGGAGAAAAATTAGTTTCCCAGTGCTCATACCTGCATGAGCACCATCTGCCAGGCCATTCTGCACTTGCCATGGGAATTTTTGCCAGGAAAAGCTATTGCAAGAAAAAGTCCCCACTTGAGACCCATCTGGGCTCCAGGGAGGGGGAAGAGAGGGACATAGGGCAGCACAAGAGACTGAGAGGGAAGATCCAGGCAGGAATTGAGCCTGGAGACTCAGGAGCTGTTTGGGAGGATGGCTCTGACCAGCACAACTTGTTCCAGCTCTCTTCCAGCACATGCTAAACCTGACAGGTCCTCCAGATTCCACCGGGTTGCAGGGAACCACCTGGAACCTCCACACAGGGAGGTTTAGATCAACACTAAATTAGATGTACTAGAATTGAAGCATCACCTCTATTCTTCCTCTCAGCCCTTCCCTCTCCTCCCAGCATGAGGAGCAGCCGTCCCCGCTCTCACTGCCCTGCCCGCAGGACTCGGCTGCCTCCAGCTCCCAATTCCATCATTTTCCATCATTTTCTCTGCTCCAGCATCCCACTGGCACCCTGCCCTCACCTGGCCCAGCCTCCGACTCCTTCTGAGCCCCCAGGAGAGAGTGAAAATGGCCATTTCTCTTGTTTTCAACTCTTGCTCATGAGTACAACATTTCTGATAATAATAATCATAATAATCATAGTACTAAAAACAGTATTTACAACAAGCTCCAGGTCAGAATTACACACCAAGCAAACACTCAGCACCACAGAGAGTAGGACAGGGTTAATATCTCGCAGATACCTTCTCAGATCCCACCAACGTGGGACACAGACATTTGACAGTTTCAACCATTTCTTACACACAAACATTTCATTTAAATTACTTTTTAAATTTTTTTTTAAACTTTTTAAAATTTCTCGTCACTATATGGATGAGGTGATGCTGGCGGTGATGCCGCGCTCTACACAAATGCTTATCTAAGACAGCTGCTACTATAAACTGATCATTAGCTACTGTTAAGAAATTCAACCCTCAGTTTCCTTCTTTGCCCTAAATCTAATTTTCTTTTGTCACTGACAGCACAGGAGCTTTCTAATAGCCCTATTGTCCCCCCAGACTAGGAGGAGGGCTTTGGGAGTAAGGTAGCCCTTCCTTTTAGGAGCAGAGTCCCCTGACATCAAGCCATGGCCATGGAGGAATCTCTCCCACATCCAGCTGGGAATTCAGTGGAGATCAGAAGAGAGCCCCAGGATTTGGTCTCCAGCAATCTGCCCTATGATGGCCCCAAAGAGCCACATCCATCACTGGAAAGAGGGAAGGATTCTTCTGTTCACTAAAAGGCAATTTCACAACCATGCACCATCTTTGTTGGTTTGCTTACCTAGCAGAGTGGAATTCTATCTGGTGGGAGCACTGGGGAGCCCACAGAGGACTGAGGGTCTCTCCAGGGCTCCCACAGAGCTGGAACTGCAATCACCACCCACAGCTCTCCCAGGCAGAGCACCAAAGACCTCTCAGTCCCCGCTCAGCTGGGGAGAGGGTGGCTCAGTGGCCAACCAGGGCATCAGGCAGTGCCCACCATGACAGGCACTTGCTGTGATGTGACACCTGGCACCAAGCTTTGGGTGGAGCCCCTCAGCTGCTTCCACACAGGTTCTCAAAAATCACCCAAAGATGAGGACTGTGGTCACTGCCTACCTGGGCTGCTCTGAAGGCAGCCAAAAGATGGGGGTTCTGCACACTGCAACTCCTGAGCCATCCGTCTCTCTCCTTCCTCTCTCCCACCATGGGCAAACAGGGGACTGCTCCCTATTTTACTTCACACATAGAAATTATCACTTATTTCCCATTTTTCTGAAACTGATATTTAGCTCAGAGCAAACACCAAGAGGAGGATAAGCCCCGGATAAGAAATCCGTATCTCTGTGACACTGATGGTTGAATTTATTAATAACTTCGTTTGGTTTTTTTTCTTTACATCCGTTTAAGAAATATTTTTTTTTAAAAATGACAAAACCCTCCAAAGAAGCTGTTTGATTGGCTGATTGACTGATTGATTCTCTATTTGATGTGAACTAGTTGCTATTCTGCTTAGAGGTCCCTATGATCTGTGAATCCCCACAAGCACTGACAATTAGGGATGCAGAGAGAAGCGTGTAGCTGGGGGACAAACACCGGGGAGGGGGGATGGAGAACCGAATGTCGCATCTAGACAAACAAAATAAAATGTGTTGGTTGGTCGACTGGTTGGTTTGTTAACAGGAATCAGGTGCTAGATGTGTAGAAAAGCCCTTTATCCAGAGATCTCCTCCCGCTGTTCCTTGTTCCTGCGGACCTCGGCCGCGTGCAGTTCCTGCAAAGATGGGAGAAATGACACCGGGCTAACATGCCCTGCTCTTGGGATCAATATTTTCCTCCTGCACACAGGATTTATATAAATAAAGAGACTAGTTTCTCATCCAAAACATCCTGAGGGTGGGGGGTTACACCTGCAAGGAGTGAAGAGGGAGCTTGGAGGTGATGGAACCTCCACGCGAGCGCGCTCCTGGCTCCTCTCTCCTGCAAAACCCTTCAGCCACACAGCCCATGGTGGGCCTGACACTGCGGCTTTGGACTTGCCCTTATCAGGATTATCCAAGCTTTGTTCTCTACTGCCCTTGAAGGACATAACGCCCTTCCTCACAGTGCTCTGGAGCAGAGCTCCTCCTCAGCAACCACCACCAAGGAGACACCCTGTCCCTCTCACCCATCACCCTGGGACCAGACCCCATTTTCCATAAGGATCAGCCCCCCAGCCCCCAGCCCTGTCGCGGGGCTCACTCGCCTTCTCGCGGAGCCGCTCCCTCAAGGCGGCCAGGTGTGCCTCACGGATCTCCCTGCTCAGCTCCATCTTGTAGTTGAGCTTCTCCTCGGCCAGGCGGCTGAAGTTGTTGTTCTCCTCCAGCGCCTTGTGCAGCACCTCCCGCTCGTGTTCCCGCTTCTCCGCCAGCTGCTTCAGCACCTGCGCCTCCTGGGTCTGCCAGGGCACGGGGTGAGGCCACTGAGAGGCTCTTCCAGCCTTCATCTCCCCAGAGAGGCTTCCTGACTCCCTCCTCTGCTCAAACCGCTCTGCCACCCCCCCTCCACCCCATAACACAATCTTCTTGCTTGAAGGATACTTTTGGTGCCTTTCTCCTGCTACCACAGAATTGTCTAGGTTGGAAAAGCCCTCTGAGATCATTGAGAACAGTTCCCCCAGCACTGGCCAGCTCACTACCAACCCACGTCCCCAAGTGCCTCGGTGATCACATGGTGATGATGAGGATGGAGTTGAATTCCCTGCCTAAATCACACTGCAGAACCTCACTCCATGGTTCCTATGTCTCACCTGACAATTTACAGTGGAATAAGAAGTGTCAGAACACTTCCCAGCTGTTTTAGATTAATCCTGCTGAGTTTTAGAGTTTGGTGCAATTAGTAGCAGAAAAGTCACTGCTTCTACAGGACCTCTCCTTACCTTCCTCCTCTCTTCTGCAGCCTCCAGCCTCCTCTGCAGCTCCTCCAGGGACAGGTCCTTCTTCTTGGGAGGGGAGGAAAGGATTGGGCTCTCAGGAGATAAATCTGAAGGGGACTTCAGGATCACTTCAAAGCTCTGGCCTGATGCCCTCTTATCCAGCTGCTTGACCTCCATATCTTTGTGGGGGGAAAAAACAGTGACTCTGTGAACCTGTGCCATTCAGGAGAGTGACCTGAGGTCATCAAGCTCCTCACACAGGAATTAGGATCTTCCCATGTCCCGATCTAGGTGATTTTGTTTTATCTCCAGAATTTCTTGATTAGTGATCACCTTCATTCCCTCCATGCAAATGAAATTAATTTAAAGTCATGGCATAATTACAGAAAGGTCACATTGCTGTTAATACCTTGTATGTCACCCTTGCATGAAGCAGAGAGACTCTGATTCTGTCAAGCTCCCTCATTGCCTGTGGGAGAACAACCCAAACACTGCTGAAGCTCCTGAGGGAGCAGGTTACTTACCTCCATACTGATAGATGGTGTTGGGATGGGGCTGGGTGTGGAAACAGGAGCAGATGAGGGAGAGCAGAGACAGCTCCTTCATTTTCTCCTTGTAGGCTGAAAAATATGAAATAGCCATGAGAGAGACTCTAACAGCAACAGCATCTCCTTTTCATGGAGAAATTAAGCAAGTATCCCATCTGCAGCTATCAGACTCTGTGGAGGCTTTTCCATGCTGCCAGGAAATCCCACTTGCAGCTACCAGACTCTGTGGAGATGTTTCCATGCTGCCATAGTTTGCCAGAAGGTCCCCAAGGAGTGTCTGATCTAGAGCAGCCTAAATTAGCTGTCAGTGTGGCAAATGTTATGGGAACACACAGAGCAGGGATTTAACACATCCAGGGGTTCAGTTTCCGTGCAGGGTTTTCCCTCCAAAGGAGCTGGGAGCTGCAGCCTGTGTAGTTAAACATGTTGGGACAGTTGCCCCGCCCTTTCTCTGGAAGTGGAATTTCCAGTCTCTGAGATAAATGATGCCCACTGACACCTGGAAACATTGCTCAATCCCTGGCCAGCTGGGAATATTTCCCAATTCAGCATTTCTGAGGTGAGGGTGAAGAGGCAGGAGGAGGTCAGCAATGTGGAGAACAAAGGGGCATTTGGGTGATGAAACTGTTCAGGGGCTCTGGAACCAGGGGAAGAGCTGGACCCCAACTTCACCTGCAGCAGCAGGTCAGGGAGGATGTGAGTGGATTCTGCCACCACCATGGCCCACACAGGCAGAGGCTGGCACAGTCTGTGACCACAATAACAGGCACAGTCTGTGACCTGTCCTTCTGTAAAGGACAGCAAACACTCAATCCTTTCCAGCTCTGCTGCTGTGAGCCCTCCAGTTTGCTCATTGTTCCTTGGCTGGAGGATGCACCACATCATCCAAGTGCTGCCCCAACACAAATTGCAGCAATCTGCTTCTGGGGCAATCTTCACCTGTATTTTTGGAGTTCAGCACATTTAAGACAGTGAACTGTTTGCACTGCTGACAAAGAACCTCAGAATAGGAGTTGAAGCCAGTGAGGTGCTCTGCCAGGCTGTCATGTCCTTTATCACATCAGTGAAACCCTCACAGCATCACTCCTATGAGCCAGGTCAGCAGCTGGGGCTCAGCACTGGGTGCTGCTGGTGAGGCTCTGTCCTGGGCTGGCTCCTTGGGTGGCACCCAGGCTCGTGGGGACAGTGTCTTCATGGCTGCATGTCCTGGCAAACCTGCCCTGAGCGTCCTTGTGCTGCCCCTCCTCCTGTCCCTGCCACAGGCACAGACATTCTGCTGTCCTGCCTTGGCTCTGCCCCTGGATTCCCCACACATCCTGCTGCTTCTGGCCTTGGTTTGTCCCCTCTGTCCTCAGCTCCATTTCATGCTCCAGCCAGAGGTGACTCTGCAGCTCAGCTTCCAATGCCACCTTCAGAGCAAGACCCTCCCCTGGGCCAGGACAGGGAAATCCCCAGAACTTTGTGATCTGAAGAGAAATTAGACACAGAACAATTCTGAAAAAAGTAACATCCTGTGTTTCACGTGCCCTTAGGAACATCTTTCAGGTATTCTCTGCCTTCCCACAGCTAACTGAGCGGGAAAACCTATGCCATTTTCATGCTTGCACTGATTTTTCCTCCTAGGTACAGAACTTCAGCATACAGAACTTCTTTTGCTAAACCACCGTCCCTGAAGCTCAGATCTTGACTGAACACTTTTTTAACTTGCTCCCCATTCTGATTTGAATCTGCTGCCCAGTCCTGCTGTTAAATGTAAACCAAATAGGAACAGTTTACACCAGCAGTGGCAGCCAGACATCTTTGATTTTGTTCTTAATGAAAAAAACCTCTGGAGAGCCTCTGAGAGGCCCAAAGTTGTGGCATGGAGCAGGAAGCTAATGCACCTCCTAATGTGCTGCCAAGAGCCCTGAGGAGGATCCCTGGGAATAGATGAGAGACATTATCATTTATTATCGTTTAGACATCCTCATTTAATACAAACAAACCAGTCAACAAGGTCGTTGCTCCACCATTATGTCTGGTCCTGGGTGAAACCAAGGCATGAGGCAGATGTGCCACACCCCCGACCCCCTCATTTAATTCAATTTAATTGTCTGACAGCACTTGTCACAGAGCACAGTGCTTTGTGCTTCACAACTGCAGCACTGGCACTGTGTGATTCCATGCTGCATTCCCTGCCTTTCAGGAGCTTTGCCGGGCTGATTTCACAGCTGCCTCCATTCCATTCCATTCCATTCCATTCCATTCCATTCCATTCCATTCCATTCCATTCCATTCCATTCCATTCCATCGGGATCTCCCCTGTGCTGCTTTCCCTCCTGCAGAGCAAACTGACCGTCCCTCTCCGACAATTAAAACGAAAAGAGAGAGGACAAAAGGCCAGGGCTGCGGCAGGGCTGTGCTGTGTCCTTCCCCCATCAGCCCGCAGATGCCATTAGCGGCACACGGGCCCGGGGGCCGCCGGGGGAGGGTCCCGAGCAGCCCCCACTGCCGGAGGGGAGCGGGGCAAGCAGAGAGAAAAGGCAGCGGACCGAGCCCCCGGGACCCCCGGAGCTGCCTCGCTGCGCTGCCCGCCCGGAGCTGTCCCGGCAGGAGCGGCACGGACCCTGCCCGGAGCTGTCCCCGCAGGAGCGGCACCGGACCCCGGACCCCGGCCGGAGCTGTCCCTTCAGCACCTCCGCGGGGCCGGGCATGAAGAGGGGGAAGGATGGACTCCTGAAGAAATTATAGGATTGTAGGAAGACAGAATCATCACGGGTTTGTTGGGATTGGAAAAGCTCCCCAAGATCATCAGGTCCAATGTTCCCCCAGCACAGCCAAGCCCGCCACTAAACCGTGTCCCCAGGTGTCCATCTGCACGGCTTTTAAATCCATCCAGGGATGATGATCCCACCTGGTCCCTGGGCAGCCTGTGCCAGGGCTTGACAGCCGTTTTGGTGAAAACATTTTCCTAATGTCCAATCTAAACCTCCCCTGGCACAACTTGAGCCATGTCCTCTTGTCCTGTCACTTGTCAATTGGGACAGGAGGCTGAGCCCCAGCTGGCTGTGCCCTCCTGTCAGGGTGTTGTGCAGGGTGACAAGGTCCCCCCTGAGCCTCCTCTTCTCCAGGCTGAGCCCCTTTCCCAGCTCCCTCAGCCTCTCCTGGCGCTCCAGACCCTTTCCCAGCTCCGTTCCCTTCTCTGATCACAGAGAACACAGTCCTCAATGACATTCATGTCCTGAGGAGCCCCTGCTCCACACCCTGAGAGCTGCATGGATCTCTGAAAGACCCACACCTGTGCCCCAGGGCCAGCAGTGTCCCCCAAACCTGTGGGACACAGGAGCATCACAGTGGTGGCCTTGTGCTCCTGACACATCCTGTGACAAATAATTGTTTTATCAGGCTAAGACAAGAAAAGGCATCCTCTGAGGAGAGATACACCCTCGGATTCAGTAATTAAAATAAATATCCATAACCTCTGGGTTGCTATTTAGGAACTTGTGAAGTGAAGATCAAACCTGAGATCTCCTGAAGCAAGACTTGGGCTCAATCACAGCTGCTTAAATCTCAGGGGTGAAACCAGCCAACCTCAGCACTAGAATTTGCTTCAGAAGTATCTACACTCCCATTTGTAATAGATTTAAGGTTTTGAGGACATATTTATGCCAGTGGACAAACCCCTTGAACCAGGAAAAGACATGTGGCTGGCCAGAATATGACATGGCCAAGGAGTTCCTGCCCAGAAAGGATGGGTCTAGTGCACAAATGAACATATTTTAAGAACAATTAGACAGGGAATGCTGAACTTTTTCCTTGAGCATCTATTAGCATTTTTACTTCTGTTAACTTAGTAAAAATAAATTCAGCTTGCACTGAGCAAATATTTCATTTCTGTATAAATTAATCTGCCTCAGGTTCTCAGGGACTTGATACCAAAGCATTGCTTCAGTCTCAGAGGTGCAGCAAGAGCTCTGCCTTGCTGGTGGGCAGAGGATTAGGACAGGCTGCTCACTGAGGTGTGACTTACTGACATTTCACTTCTCTTTTAAGGCAAACACTGCAATAGAAGGACAAATTCAGCAGCAGAATCCATTCTCATTCATTTGTCTCAGCAGCAAATTCATTCACTCTGGTATGATCTTCATCACTGTGTCATGACATTTCACTGCTGTCATATCAGAATTGGGGTGAAACATTGCAAATAACTCAGTTGTGTAACCCAAAAAGTGAATAAACTGTAGAGGTTAGAGAAAATATGTCAGTGTCTCATCCGCTAAAGTGGAGTGAACTCACATTTTGTTGGCTTTAGAGGAATTTGAGCAGTGATTAAGCTACAATCCATAAAGGTGCAGTCAGTTCCTCAACCCTTATGAACATTTATGCCCTGCAATCAGCACAGCTGATTCTGGTTTGGTTGTATTCCACCCCACACCCCACAAGCCAATCAATCATTATTAAATTTTTTCACCAGGTGTCCAGATTCTTCACCAAGGCACCAGGAGGCTCAGGGTGCTCCCAGCTCTCTCCAGCGACTCCTTTCCTGTGCTCCCTCTAGTGCTGCAGGGAACACCCTGCATTTCCACATCCCCTCTGCTGTGCACACCATCGATCCATGTAAAGTGTTTATCTCCAAGCCAAGCCCTGGAGACATTATCCAGCTGCTCCCCAAGTGCTGCTGGTGCCAGAGACGGAGGAACAGCTGGGAATGGTGTGGTGCAGGAGCAATGGGATTCATTTTCCTGCTCATGATGTGCCTGGATGGTGGGCCTTGAAACCTTATTATTCATTTAAAAAATTGTTCTCTATTTCCTAAATACAAAAAGCTACACTGCTGCCAGGTTTTGGGGTGGTATTTAATGGCATCCATCAAAATAGGGGGAAGCCATTTCAGCACAACACTGACATGGCATCAGTCACAGTGAAGCAGAGGAAGAGCAAGGTTAATTTATGGGAAACTTAAATGGATGAGAGTGGATATGCTCTGTCTGATAGCAGGGTCAGAGGAAGGTTATTACAAGAAAATAATTTGGTTTGTGAAGATAACTTTGGAGAAGTAAGAATTGCTTCCATAATGAATATTATCTCATGCAAAAATAAGAAGAGGCCAATTATAAATGTAGTCAAAGCTTAAACAGAAGGTGCAGAAGACAGAGAGACAGAACTGAGACCTCCAGCACTCCAGACCTCCAGAGACTGCAATGCCACACAAACAACAAAAGCAACTAGAGTCCTCAACAAGCCTTGAGGGAACAGAGGCTCCAGATATTCTCCCCTGCTATGAATGCTTTCATAAAAATACTGGCCAGACCTTCAGTCTAATGCACTTCCACCTTCCTGCTCCCCAGCTTCCACAAACAAGTCAGCAGCAGATCTTACAGAGCCAGAAAACACTAATGGGTTTTTTATTTGGTTTGTTGTTTGTGTTTTTTGAGGGGTTTGGAGTTTTTTTTGCCAGCTCAGTAGTTGTAGCCCACACTGATGGTACAGGGACACCACGAGATCCAGGCCCAGGAGTTACCATGGGCTCATGTGGAACCATCCATGAGAACAGGCAGATGTGAGGTTTACTCTGCCTTCTGTCAGACATCTGCTAAACTACTGCCCAGGAATGGTTTCCAATCACCCACCTCCTTCCCCCCAGGTTTTATTGGCAGCTCCTGAATGTCACAACAACCCAGGCTGTGCACAGCCAGTGCATCAGCAAATCACTGGAGCTGTAACACTGGAACATGCAGGCTGCTCCCAGGAAAATATCCAGGGAAATCTCCTCTTGCATGGGCTCAGCCACAGAGAAGGGTCCAAGCTGTGGAGCAGAGCCCTGGCTGGGGTTACCGTTGGAAGGAGAGAAGCATGGCCTGGGTTGCTTTATAAAGCAGAGGAAGGAACCCAATGGAAGCAGCTAACCCAGAGTGTTTGTGGATTTGAGGCAAACACGGGTTTGGATGGTGAGGTTTGGGTGAGACAAAGAGCTGTGAAAGAGCTGGGGAGCTGATGAGGCAGCAGCTCATGAGACAGTCAAAGGCAGAGCCCAGTGCCATGATGTGTCAGGTGTGTGATGTGCTCTGTGACCACAGACAGTCATTTGGTCTCTTTGGATCTTGGTTTCCTTCCCATTAACTGAGGATTATTGTATTTCCCCATTATATAGTGGTATTATTTGTATGAACAAATTCAGAGGGGATAAGATTCTCTAGTAGGGCAGTAATCATGTAGAGGTACCTTAAAAATAAAAGGACTATTTGGAAATATGCTGAGCAGCTCTTCACCATTTGGGAGGTGCTGAAGTGCCACAGCACATGCACATGGTCTTTGGTTGCTCTCTGGCTCTTTTGTATTTTCTAAATCACAGCCCATTGGTTTAACTCCCCTCTGGAGGGGAGACTTTAATTTTTGAAACATAACGCACATCTGGAGGAGTAAAGCCCATGTCAGTAGGACAGCTGGAGGGATTAGCCAGGCATGTTTTTCCAGTTAATTTAGGGGTATAGAAGTTTGAGTGAGTTTCAGGTCCCCACAAGGATTGTCATGAAGAATCATTGGCCTCGTTCACCCCTCTGCTGCCCACACTGCTGTCACAACGGCCTTATCTGCAGCCTTCTGGTTGCCACATCAGACCACTAAATCTCAGCTTTTACTCAAAAGAAGGAAAATGTGTTCATCTGACAAAACAGCGCCTTCACCAGATCTGAACCAACAATGACAGATTACAAGAAATGGCTCCTTTGAGATATCTGAAGCATCTTCCCTGAGTCTACATGTTGCCATTAAACAAGATATTATTTATATTTTAGAAAGAACAAGTATTTGTTAACTATTTAGATCGCTTTTTTGGGTGCAATGGTAGGGGGAAAAAAATCCTACAATAATAGGCTCTTTTGGCATGTGAAACTGAATTCCCAATAAAAGAACCATAATTTTTAAGGCCACACAGCCTTCTTCAACAGCCAAAGAAAAAAGACAATAGTTATTTCTTGAGATCACAGAGAGATGGAAAGCTTGATAGAAAGGACTCTGACTCTCCAGCGTGGGCAGTAGAAATGCCAGGACAGGGCAGCACCATATGGTGTCCTTCAACACCACCCAGAGAAGGGATCAGGGGATGACCCAGAGCTCCATGAAGTCCCTCAGCTTTCACATTTCAGTGCAGGATGGGAAAACCTTGTGCTCTGCCAAGGCCCATTTCCCATGCCCAGTCATGAGGCCAGGAACGCCAGCCTGGTGTTTCCTCTTGGCTCCACCCTCCCCCGACACGCCAATGTCGGAGACAGCCGGTGGGGATGTCACCTTCTGCATCATTTCAGAATCTCGCGTCTCTTTATTCACCCCAGCTGTGCGGGGAGTTCCGTAGCCCTGGGGAGCCCGGGCAGGCCGGTCCGGGGTGCACAGCAGCACAAAGCTTTGTGCGGATGCTGCGGGAGGAGGCGCGGGGGCTCTGCCCTGCCGGGGCTGCCCGGAGCGGGGCCGGCACCGCAGCCCCGCCGGCACTGAGCATGTGCCGCCCATCCCGCACCAAAAACAGCCCCCGGGGCCGCGAAAAACCGCCCGAGGGCACAGGGGGGAAAGAGAGAGGGCAGGAGCGAGCCCTGCTTCTTTTGATCCCGAGGATTTGGTTGTTTGTTGAAACAAACCGAGCGGATCTTCCCGAGGGGGATGAGCCCCCAGGCAGCAGCCGCAGACTGCAGCTGCCGTGCCCTCGGCACGGATCGGCTTTTGCTGAGAATAAAGGAAATAATGAAGAAAGCAAACAAGACTCATTCGTTAATTGAAGGATTCGTAATTCTTTTTCTCCTGCTTTTCCAGGCTGCTCTCCATTGCTGCTGTGCGAGCTGCGGGCGATGGGGAGATGGGGAGCTGCTCCTGCAAAGGCAGCTGGGCGAGGCTCAGCCCCGACCCTCCCTTGGCACACAGCGCCCTATTCTCTTCCCTCCTGCCACAGCACTGCTTTCCATGACTTCCTACTCCTTGAAATTGCTCCTCTGCTTGTTCTGAGTCACAAGGAAGCCCCATTTCACGCTCCTTCATGATGTTAAGTCTCTTTGACAGTAAAACTGCATCTCTGGGAGAAGGAGATGTGCTGTGGGCATGCAGGGGGCTGGGAGGGTGAGAATGCACCAACTGGAAATCGCATGTTCTGCCTACGTGTGTTTCATCCACCACCTCGTCCATCTCAAGTTCGATGCAACCTTGGTTTAGAGGGCTGGTAAGCCTGAGCCTTGCCTCCCACCCCCACTGTGCAAACCAGGTCCAATCCTGCTCGGCAGGGAAGGCAGGAGATGGGTGGCACCTCCCAGGAGTGCACTGCTGCAGACGTTCATTGAGACAGGGATACTCGCAGCAATATATACAATAGCTGGAGGTTTTCTATCATAAACACGTTTTTACAAGGCTGTTTTATGTCTTTAATTGCATGCAAAGCCCACTCAGGAGCAGCTGTGCCCTTATACTCCCCCCACATACACACCCCTCCATCTCTCTGTCTTTCTTTCCCCTGCATCTACTGATCTTTTAAAAGGAGCAAGGAATAGGAAATGCATGGCAGGAAACCTCGGCAAAGGGCAGGGAAAGAAGCAAGAAGTGTTGCCTGGTTTCCTGTGGGCTGGTTCCCTGCCTGGGGGGCACAAAGCACTGCCTGCTCTTCCTTTTTGTCTGTCACTCCTGCTCAGCCCTCCAGCATCTCGCTTCCCCCTCCCAAGCCCCTCTTTGTAGGCTGCAGAATTCAGAGTCAGTCCAAGGAAAAAAAAAATCGGTTTTCTAAAAGAAAAAGACCCTCTAAACCCACCCACTGTTCATGGTACCATTTCAAGCTTCTCCTTCACCCACACTCCCAGTTTCAGCCACTTGAATTTCTCCTTCCCTGTCAAAGGGGGCAAGATGGGTCTGTAGGAAGCTGGACCAAAGCAGCACAGCATCCTCGGGCTGCCATCCTGAAGGCAGACCCGAGCAGGCTCCCGGGCAGCCGCGCTGTGATTGCCGGCACTGCTGCAGGAGGGAGGAAGGGCTTCCCTTGCAGCATCTCATTTCACCCAACGCCATCAGAGGACCGCTCCCCTGTAGCATCTTCGAACCAAGAAATGTGAGCTGTGCAAGAAATCTGGGGCTGAGAAGCCCGGAGAATACACAAAAACCCATCCAGGTTATTCTAATTGGCTTTGGGGGATTTTTTAGGGCATTACTCAATTAGGCAAAACAAAATGTAATTTCTGAGTTCCTTACATCCAGCTGCACCGTGTGCAATTTTTTTCTTAGGGAAAAAGAAAAAAAAAGCTCTACGATGTTACAAAAATAATATTTAATTGGCACGTAGCAGCATCTTCTAACGGCACAATGAAATGGCAGCAATACTTTAAATTGGCAAGTTTATCACACGTGTATTCATATTAAAATAAAAAGCCCACCTGCTATCTTGCATCAGAGGGGTGTGTGTATGGGGGAGGAAGGGGAACAATGCTGCCATACCAGCTGCCTCCTCAGCACAGAACTCCCCCGAAACCCACGGGGGAAAAAAAAAAAAAAAAACAACCAAAAAAACCCCAATCCAAACCTTCAGAATAATGATAAAAAACCATATAAACTAGATGATTTTAGAAGTGCATTGATGTCAAGCCCCCAAGAAGCCGCCTGTCCTACCTGAGACGGTGCTGGCCATGCTGCGGCGGGAGCGGAGCGGTGCTGCAGGAGCGGGAGGGAGCGCAGGAGCTGCGGAGGTGCTGCAATGCTGCGGGGAGGCAGGACTGACTCAGCTGGAGGGGGCTGCAGCCATCCGCGGCGGGGAGAGGCTGGAGCGCCCAGAGAAAGGCGAGGGGTGGAAAGAAAAAGAAGGGTCACTAGTTCAGAATATTAATGAGCGTGTCAGGCCTCCTTTCCTGGGTGGCTTTGACGGCAGATCCCTCCCAGGCGAGCCTGCCTGCCAGGAACACAGCCCCACGGCGGGGGGGCGAGACACACCCAGCCGGGCGCTGGCAAAAGAGGATTTTTTCCTCCTCTTCCTCCCTTTCTTGTCTGCTCGAGATGGGCTAAACTGCTTTTTCCCTTGCTGAAAGCAGAATTAAGCAAAAGAATTGATTTTTTTTTTTTTTAAACCAGCCATTCCAAGGCAGCCTCACCTGCAGGGCCAGGTCGGGGGTCTGGCTTGACTGGGCTGAGGTGTGAAACCCAAACCCCACACCTTGCAGCAGCTTTAGGCAAACAGCAAAGGGAGGAGGGATCCCAGCGGGTTTTTAGGCATGGGATTAGTTCTTTTTTTTTTTTTTGCACCAGCACTGAGGCACTAAAGGAGCTGCAGTTTGAGGTGGAAACTGCTGTAAAAGTAGAGAAGAAAGAGCAGAAAGGAGCCTTTCGATTTCAGTGAGAATTCTCTTGGTTTCTCCCCCACCCTAGGCATCAGGACCTCTTTTCATATAATTTTCTGTCTGTTTTCTGTAATTTCTATCATTTCCATTTTTGGCTATTGCCAGGGGCCAATGCTTCTGTGCTTTTAGAGCACCACACACACTTGGGAGCAAGGAATCCTCCCAAACCCACACATCTCCTGGCACGCTGCAATGCAGACACTCCCAAACAATTCCAGCTGCAGCAGAGAACCACAGGTTGTTGGAATACCTGCCAGTGCTCTGGCTTGCTCAGGGGTAGAAGCCACAGTAAATTCAGTTAGAAAGACTAAAGATTTTCTACTTTCCTAATTTTCCCCAATCTCCCAGTGTCGTAACATTGTCATAGAAGAAAAATGGAGAAAATGTCTAACTCAGACTAAAATGAACACTATCCACACATTTTCAAAATTTGTTTGCAAGATTTTTTAATGACCTTTAACTGCTCCCTGTTCTGTCCAAGCCTTGTTTTGTAGTTTCAACTCTCTCTACTTTCTCCTTGGATTGAATCTCCAGGATTTGACAGGTTATCTTGTGTGTGTTTCAAAACCACCTTTGCCATGATCAGAGGAAGGCAGCCAAGCCAGGCACCTGACTGCTGGAGTGATTTCCCCCTTCTGCTCAGGATGAACTCTGCCTTTGATATTCCCAGCAGTCCCAAGAGGGTCTGGCTACCTCTCACAACATTCTGGATCTTTTGGCATCAATCCAGCACACATTTTATTCCTTGGAAAGGGTGTGGAATGATTTAAAGGTGCCAGGGCCATGTGTCCCACTGGAATACACTGTGTGAGAAACAGGGAGCAAATGATTTGGAGGGTCAAGGTGGAAAGATGTGTTGTTATTTCCCAGCAGTAAATGGACTGAAAGGCTCTGGACTATCAGGATTGAAAGAAATCAATAATTTGGGGGGAAAACAAAAGACTCAGAAAGACAACAAATGGCAACTCAATCCTCCTCTATCTGAAAAGGGGTAAATAACCTTCATGCCAACCCCAGGAGTTTCACAGATGGCCCTTGTGGCTCTTTTGTCCCATTCCTGAAGGTTCCTGTTCCCCTGGACCTCATCTGGAAAGAGAGATCCTGCCTGGGCAGCCTCTGAACAAACATGGCCATTATTCACTTTGCACTTCTGCACAGCACAATGTTCCCCTGGCTGGTATGGTTCAGCCTCTTCCCCAGAGAGGTTAAGGACCATCTTTCACAAGGTTTTTATTTTGCACATGGTCTTCCTTTTCCTTGAAAATGAAAAATACTTTATCCAAGATCTTAAAACCCAGGAATGAGTGAGAAGTGGAGATGGGCTGGTTCCTCCTGGCTGGGCTGGCAGGAACAGGCTGGGCTATCACACAACTCTCTGTGTTGCTCAGTTTTGAAATCCTCCCTCTCCAAACTGTGGCTTTTTAAGAACTCAGGATCCATCCTGGGCAGAAAAACACAAGATGACAACCCAGTGTGAGACCAACACCTTTATTTATCATGTCTTGATCCCAACAGATACTGCAGCTTCACTAAACCTCCACAACAAGGAACGCATTTTTCTCTCTAAGCTTACAGCACATTTCCTCCGTTGTGTTTTCAGAGGAGGCAGCCTGCAGCCCTGGTCAGGTGAGGTCACTGGTGCAGAGGAGCAGCTCCAGGAGCTGCGGGTGCTGACTCATGGCTGCTGCTGGGCACCTGCTGACTCACAGCCCGCTCCTGCCTCGGGCTGGGCACCTCCCAGCTCCCCTCTCCCTGCAGGTGACACTGCTTCTATCAGCAGCACTGAAATAAGGCAAAATAATCTCCTTTGGTACACTACTGGTATTGTTCTTCCATGTGGGAAAGATGTATTTACAGGAAATAACAACAACAGAGTATTCCATGTATTTATGAGGAGCTCGAAATTTATTTTTAGTTCTCTAAAGTTATCCCCCACTCTCATTTCACAAAGTAATTTCTTTTGCAGCTTCATCATGCGTGACTGGTATCACAGTAAAGACTTCACAGTCAGAAACATGAGCAAAACCAGACATTAAATTTTGTGTGGAGAACACAAAGTTCCATGGCAATAACTCAGTGTTCTCCAGCTCATTCCCTGCAATTAAAGACAGTTTATGATCCAAGCAAGTTCAGCTCAAGGAATTTAAAGGCTGACCACCAAAACAGCAACACCCATGAGCTCCCCTGACCCGACATCATGACACAGGAGGTACGAGTTTGGGAACAGAACAGACCACACAATGCTTAACTTACATAGTTTAAGGTTTGCTCCTTTTAACATCAGAACTGTTTTGCACACGAACAAGCTGTGCAGCTGGCCAGGAGTAAAGTATTTTAAAGCTACAATAAAAGAAGCCACATCCTGTTCTACATCTATGCAGTGACAGCATGAGACACAGCAATAAACCACAGAGATGAGTACAAAGTATTTTCTTCCTGCCTTCTCTCTCGTCTAGCTGCATGAAACACAATTTTACAAAATTTGGGGACACAAGTAAGCCATGCCTATGCATTTATTGAAACCAGATTCTTACAAAAGTGGGTAATCCATGAATCCAGAGCAGTTCAAGAGTCATACGGCCTAAGCACCTGGAATGCCAAAGCCGCTCCCGGATGTGCCTGGATGCACTGGCAGGGGACTGAAGGGTGGGAGCACCGCGCTGCAGAAAAGCCGGGAACAAAGGCGCGGCACATTCACCCCTAACAAAAGAGACCCGTCAGAATTCATTACCGTTCCTATCGCAGGAGCTCAGCATAAAGCCACAGAACCCTCCCACCTCAAACGTCGAAGGTTTCACAAAGAACCCCGCCGCGTTCTGCCCTCTCCAGCGAGCAGCACCGCCCAAGGGGAGCAGAGCCCGGCAAAAAGCACAGCGGGGCCCGGGACACGAACTCTGCCCAAGGGCAGCGCTTGTCGCACGTCCTGAGCCCTTCAAACGGGGACAAACGCCACTCTCGGGGGGCCCTGCCGCGGGGGACCCCTACAGGGCTGGGAGGTCTTGGAAATGCAGCTTTTGGCGAGCGAACAGCCACATTCCGCCTCTCCGGGGCCCAAGCTCGGCCTCCGTCCCGGGGGAAGCGGCTGCAGAACCGTCCGGCTGAACCACAGGGCCTGTCTGGGGAGCGGAACCAGCTTCCTTCACAGCTGGCAGCGCTCAACCCCCACCGGGCTTGCGCCGCTCCTGCCGAGGGCCCCTCACGAGCCACCACCAGCCCCGCTCGCTCCCCGACAGCCCGGCCCGGCCTCCACCGGGATCGCCCGGCCCGGCCCCCACCGGGATCGCCCGGCCCGGGCCCGCCATGGCCACCGCCTTCCCCGCCCGTTACCGGGGCAACGCCGCCGCTCTCGCGAGAGAGCGCGCAGGAAGTGACGCGTGAAACGTGTGTGTGTGACACGTGACAGCGGCGCGGGGATTCCGAACGGAGCAGCGGGAGGTGGGGGAGCGCCGGGACACGGGGGTGCGGGGACACAGCGGTGTGGGGACACGGGGGTACGGGAACCCCGGAGCGCAGGGATCTGGGACCGCGGGGCTGAGGGGATACGGGGACGGAGCAATACGGGGACAGGGAGACATGGGAGCCCTGGAGCACAGGGATCTGGAACGGCCGGGAGCGCGGGGACACAGGGACACAGTGTCAGAGCAATACGGGGACACGGGAACACAGCAGTATGGGGACATGGGAGCCCCGAACCACAGGGATCTGGGACCGCCGGGAATGCAGAGACACGGGGGTGCAGAGACACGGGGACATGGTGGAGGGAGGCTGTTTACACGCGCCTGGCTGGCAGGACAAAGGGGAACACTGCAGCCTGACTGGGTGCGATATTGGGAAGAAATTCTTCCCTCTGAGGATGGTGACATCTCTGGCACAGGGTGCTCAGAGAAGCTGTGGCTGCCCCTGGATCCCTGGAAGTGTCCAAGGCCAGGTTGGACGGGGCTTGGGGCAGCCTGGGCTAGTGGAAGGTGTCCCTGCCCATGGCAGGGGTTGAATGAGGTGAACTTCCAGGTCTCTTTCAGCCCTGTCTTGGCACGATATCACCACCACAGCAGGGTCAGCACAGTCTGCCCTTCCTTGCAGGCACCTCAGGGAAGGAGCCATGCCCAGGATCACTCTGAATGGGATCACAGTGGATTTCCCCTTCCAGCCCTACCCGTGCCAGGAAGCCTACATGGCCAAGGTGCTGGAATGCCTGCAAAAGGTGTGTGAGTGTCCACCTGTGTGTCATTTCTAACTGTACTAAATGGTTTCTCTAAGAAGAGGTTGTCACAATTCAAGTTTTCTTTACGTACTTTGTATGCTGCCTTTCCAAATCTTCTCTGACTTTTTACTTGTAGTTTTATTTTACTCTGTGGTAATGAAAATCGTGTGTGGCAGGTGGCAGTCAGTAGAAATATAGATGGGCTGTTCCTGCCTAAATTGGGAAAAGGAAGAAAGGCTGCTTGTATTCTTGCAATCTGTCCTTGGCTGGCTGGGTCTGATTACAGAATTATGAATGGTTTGGGTTGGAAGGGACATTAAAGCTCACCTTGTTCCAGCCCCTGCCATGGGCAGGGACACCTTCCACTATCCCAGGCTGCTCCAAACCCCATCCAACCTGGCCCTGAACACTTCCAGGGATGGGCCAGCCACAGCTTCTCTGGGCACCCTGTGCCAGGGCCTCTCCACCTTACAGGGAACAATTTCTTCCTATTCTCCAATATAAACCTACTCTCTCTCAGTAGGAATCCATTCTTCCTTATCCTGTTACTACAGGTTCTTGTAAAAAGTCCCTTTCCATGTTTCTTGTAGCCCCCTTCAGAAACTGGAAGGCCCCAGTTAGATCACCTTGGAGTCTTCTGTTCTCCAGGCTGAACAATCCCAATTGTCTCAGCCTTTCCTCATAGGGGGGATTTGGTCTTGTCTTGTTGATATCTGGACTATTTGTATAATTTTCCATTTGCTGTGCGAGAGGAGAATTTTACTGAATGAATGTCAAAATAATAAAATGGGTTTTTTCACAGTAAATACCTTTTTTTTCTCGACACATCTTTGTGGGAACCAAAAGATTGTTCTGAGGGACCAAACAAGCTTATTGTGGGAACTTTGGCTTTCCACCATAAGCTCTGGATCACAGTACCTGCTTGGTGCCTCCTCTCATTGAACTCAAAGTGTTGTGAGCTCATGATATAAATTCCTCTCATACACTTGAGCTCAGCTGCTGCTTTTTTCCAATTTGTAGTATTGCAACACACTTAAAAATTGTAACATCCCATAGGTCAAGGTGTTCCAAGTTCTGACATAGTTCTGCACCTAAACTGGCATGGAATAAAACCTTAATCCTAAGGGAAACCATCACTCTGTTAACTGGGAGCTTTAACTTTCTGGGCTGGTTTTTCAATAACTTCTCATATTTTCATGTATTTTATGCTGAAATGTGACACACTCCAATGGCTCTAAGAGCAGAGAATTGAATTCCTGTGCTAAATAAATGTGATGGCTAGCTCTGGATTTTTGATTGAACCTCATTAATTTAATTAGAGGGTCCTACATGTTGATTAGACCTCATGTGTGAGTGTTCCTGGTGGGGCTGCCAGCTGGTGTTTGCTCCTTGGCAGAGGACATGCAGTGCTGCACCAAGACCTGTCCTGCTGAACGCCTAAATCCCTCTCTTATTTCTCTCCACCAAAGAAGGTAAATGGCATTTTGGAGAGCCCCACAGGCACAGGGAAGACCCTGTGCCTGCTGTGTTCCACCCTGGCCTGGAGGGAGCACTTCAAGGACACCATCTCAGCCCGGAAAATCGCGCAGCGCATGAATGGGGTGGAGCTCTTCCCTGACAGACCTGTGTCCTCCTGGGGCACTGCTGCCACAGATGGAGATGTCCCAAGTGAGTACCACCACCTCTGCACTCAGGGATGGTAGTCAATATGTGCTTTTATTTGTCTTTTATAATAAATATGCAATTATAAAAGTTACAGAGCTTTTAGAAGTTGTTGAGCAGATGGAGCACAGTTTCACCATTTTATACATTTTCAAGGTGTTTTATGTAGTTTGAATTTTTCTTGGAGCTTATTTAGTTCTTTAGTTTCTTAGAAAATCATTTAGCTCATTTTATGTATGTGAATAGTTAGATGCCAGCATTTCCTGCTGTCTCTACAAGGCAAACTGTTACCATAGTACCAGCTGGGGAAGGAGGCTAAGAATATCCCTAGTTCTCCTTTCTATGCTTATAATGTCTTTCTGCTTTTTTTTTCTCTTCTATTTGGCAGCTTATTACACTGACATTCCAAAAATAATTTATGCCTCCAGGACTCACTCCCAGCTTACACAGGTCATTAATGAGCTAAAGAACACAGTGTACAGGTGAGTATGATTTAGGGTAGTGTCCTTATTCAAAGAAAAGGAAGAGAAATCCCTCTAGTGTAGTTATTGTTTGAACTTCTGTGGATGAATGCATAAAAGATGATATCCAGAGAAATGTAATTCCTTTAATGTGCATGTTTAGAGCCTGGTTTTCTTTGTTGATGGGCTTGGTTTATTTTAATACTTCACAGCTTCTCTCCTTCAGTCATAAAATTTTCTGAATTTAGTCTGGTTTTGGTTTTTTACTTGACACATTAACTTATAAAATTACCTTTTTAAATTTCCCCTATTTATATTTTTCTGGGGGCATTTTTTAAGGCAGTGAGAAGCCATTACCAAGTTGAACTCCTTAGGCTGATGTAAATCTATTAAGAACTTTGTGGTTCTGTTATACCAGTGCCTGTCACAGTTTTCAGCTGTCCACATGCCAGTGTGTGGCTAAACTCTTTGGACAGGCACAGTCATTTGTCGATGTAGTTCTTGGAAAGATACAACCTTGTAATAAGCAAAAAAGCCCAAACCATGGTGAATGCTTGTAGTGAACCAGTTCTGTCCTAACCTTGCTCTGAACATCACAACCAGCTGGGAAAAGCTTGTAATGGATGACAGGCCCCAGCTGCCTGGGCTGAGCTGTCATAACAGAACCCAGATTTTGTGGTGGATGGTGTAAATTGCTGCTTGTGACTTCTTGCTGTGAGCTGCTGCTGCTTATTAACACCCACTGCTGCCAGCAGAGATGCAGTGCCTCCAAGTCCAGTAACACACACAGCAGTTACAGACCGACTAATTGACTTGTCCTGGCTCTAACCCTTGCTTTGGGCTCATCTGTTTCTCCTGAATCTTTCACTTATGAGATATTGAATCTAAGCATGTACAACTCTGTTCTCTCTTGCCTTATTTTTAATGTCAGTTTTGTTATCCAGGCCAAAGGTTTGTGTGCTGGGGTCTAGGGAACAGCTCTGCATCAACCCTGAAGTGAAGCGACAGGAGAGCAACCACATGCAGGTGAGATCAGAGCCTGGAGAGGATGTTCAGGGAGAACATGGAGGCTTTTGTGTCATTTCTGTGTCATTCTTCACTCTGACATTGTTTAGCTACAAGAGGCTGCAGGGAAACACAGTAGTTGTAAATGTGTTTTTAGGAATGTTTAGTTTCCAGTTTTGTGAGTGCAAAATGTAATTCTGAGTCTCTGGTGACATTTTCTATCCAAAGAAAGATGTCACTGTGTAGAGCATGACAGTTAATAATTTGTAGTTTCTGATCTGCTATTTATGAGTTTGTCAAGAGCAATAATAATTTCAAAACATTGCTTCAGTTATTGATTTAGCTGTTATTTTTACAATATCAAAGATTACTGTTTTGAAAAGTATTAATGGTAAAATTAACACATTTTTCTCTGAGCATATGAGTGTTCTGTGCTGCAAAAAAAAGAGCCTAACTTGGAAGGTGAGCAGGACATGTGGTTCTAAAGCTGAAGAGCTGTGATTAGCATTTATTCATTAGCTGGGGTTAGAACTGATTTCACTCCTTAACATGCTTTCAGTGCCTGACAAGCTGTGCTACTCTGGGCTGAAATAGGCTTTGTTTTGTAGATCTACATGTGCAGAATGAAAGTGATGGCTCGTGCTTGTCATTTCTATAACAATGTGGAAGGTGAGTGTGGCTCACCTTCACTTCCCCTGGAGGCAAAGCCCTGGTTTTTGGAGAGGGAGGGATTTCCTAGGCAGGTGGAGAGGTTTGGAAAAGTTGGCAAAATCCAGCTGTGTTTTTCTCTGTTACTGTCTTTCAAGAATGAAATATTAGTGGGTGAGTTTGATCAGGGTAACAACAAATCTTTGTGTGATGCTTTCACCTAAGCTGGTGTCATTTTAATGTCATCTTTTACAGAAAAGAGTACAGAGAAAGAAGTGATTGAATCAATCATGGATATTGAAGACTTGGTTAAAAATGGAAACAAACACAGGTGAGTGATCCCCTCTGACCTTCCTCGCCCTAACTTGTAAAAATAATGGAAGTTTCTCTGTTCACTTTTATTAATCCATTAGTGTATCAGAGTGCATGAATGTTGAATGACCTCTTAATATTTCTGCAAGCATTACAGTCTGTACTGTTTTTTTTTTTTAAACAGAGCTTGTCCTTATTATCTCTCTCGGAGCCTGAAGCAGCAAGCAGACATTATTTTTATGCCTTACAACTATTTACTAGACTCAAAGGTAACATGTAACTTTGCTTTACAGTTACTTTTCTGTTTGTTTTATGGTTTTATGCTTTTAGTGGATAAACAGTGAAGAGTGATGCCTGGCAAGTGAATGCATTATGTATGATTCAAAACTGGCCAAATCCTAGTTCAGTTCAGGACCATAGAGGATGCCATTTGGGGTTTTCTCTGTAAATTCTTTCTCATGATTAAAAAAAAATGTTTGAGATTTTTCTATATTTGTAGAATTAGCTTTGCAGAATGTGGTGCTATTTTTAGGTGATATTCACCTCCTGGACACAAATCTTCAGTCACACACTGTGCAGTATTTTTGCATGCAATCTGATGTGTTTTTGTTTCTGCAGCTGTTGCGTGATTTTCAGAATAAAGAAGTTTTCAGTAGAAACTGGACATATCTCTTGGAAATAATTTCTGGTTTTGTGTACAAACAGTTGTAATAAGCTGTTTGTATTTTATGGATAGGAAGTGAAACCTTTGAAAACTCTTTTGAGGAAACAAATGTGCTGACATCTTCATGCAACTTGGAGTAATTGATGAATTATAGTAAAAGCCATATTGCACGCCACTGCTGCAGGAAGACTGAAAGTTTAAGAAATTAAAAAATAAATTTAAGAGATCCTTTAAGCCCTATAAGTAGAGAAGCATTGTGAAATGAAGTCATGTGGTACTGGAGGGAGTGTGTCCAGAATATCCATTTGAAATGGCAGCACAAGCATCAAATTGTAAATACAAGGCAAATCCTCTGCTTTGCACCCCACTTCTCCCAGATCTCTATTGCCAAAAACGACTCAAAGTGACTTAAATTAATAGGTAAACTTTCTTAAATTAGTTAAATTAATCCAAATATGTCACACCTGGGGTTTTTTCTTTATTACAGATTGTAATCTCTGTAACCACTTACCTGATACCTTTTAGCACCTTCATTTCCAGAGAAAATTATTCTGTGGTTTCTGTAGCAGGCAGCCACAGCCATTACTTGCTGTTTTCTCAAAAGAAAAAACTAACCCAACTAAAAAATACACGAAAACCCAAAAGCATCTCATCATCCACTTTCTCAGCCAATCAAATCCATATTTCTCAGTGGCTTTTTTGTCCATTTCCTTGTTTTTGATTTTGTCTTTAGAGCAGGAAATCACACAACTTGGACCTGAAGGGGACTGTGGTGATACTCGATGAAGCTCACAATGTGGTGAGTTGTTCTGGTCTGTTACCATTTTCAATCTGCACCCAAAGAATAAAACAAACAGCCTGTAAAATCTGTACTCATGTGTATGTTGCTAATATTCGTTATCATGAACATTTCTGGTTTCTGTGACAGTTAAATTTTTGTAGTTGAGTTAGCAGTCCTTTGACACTGCTGATTTTTTTTATGAGGTGATGGTTTCTTTCTAAAGGGTACATCTCCAGATTTATGAGGTGTTTCTTTTCTTGGAGACTTCTAAGAAAACACTGTGTAAGAAATGATGGAAGACCCACTCTTGAAGCTCAGCTGCATCAGCTCTGCCAAGTGCAGTAGATGGCAAACAGGACTCTTGTAATATTTCCAAGTCCTCACTCATAGAGGAAAACAAGAAAAAAAATAAATAATGCTGCCTTAGGAGTTCTTCCCTTTAGCTGGCTTGAAACTGCAGCTCTTTTCCTAAATGATGAAATGCAAAGGAACATTTGAAATATGTCCCTTTCTCTGCCACACGAAGGCACAGTCTCCCAGTGGGATTTCTGCTGAACAGCTGTGGTTTGTTGTGTGAGTGCCTGGTGTCCTTTCAGTAAACAGCCACCCGGGTCTGCTCTGCTTCACTAGACAGCCTTGCATTGCTGCATTCAGGGTTTGCTCCTTTCCTCAGAACATCTCCTTCTGTTGAAAAAATGTGTGGAAATCCTGTCACGGTTGTATGAGGTTTGGATTTGTTTTTCCCTTTGTAGTGTGCTGGAAGTACTAATTGATGCCTGCATGCAGAAATTAGCCAGAACAGCTTCTCATTTTGCAATAGCTATCTGATGGTGCTGTCTCTTCCAGATTAATATGTGGAAATTTAGGGATTATCCTGAAATAAAATTATTTTCTTTCTGATTAGATTGTTTACACATGCAGCTCACTCAGCACTTATTTTCTTTATAACTTATTTCTTCATAGCTATTACAGTCAAATATTTGTGTAGGTTAGGCCTTATTGTTTATCATCAATCCTCAGGGAAAATGATTCTTTTTGTGAAAGAAAATTTCTTGTAAAGCAATATGTGATTTAATTTTCAAAGTCAGAGAAAGTTTTGTCAACATTACTAATCCTGAGTGTTTAAACCATTACTACTTTTTAAATAGAAAGTTGAGAAATAGCTTTTTTGAAGAACAAACCAATGTCTAAGTAAAAGAATTTCCTGCTTGAACATCAGACAATTACTGTCTGTACTCTCTAGAATGTTGATAATGTGGAAGAGGCAAAATCTGTTCTACATTTCAGAAAGAATGTTGTTTATGAATAGTCAGAGTCTTCAGGTGTTTATAAAATATCCTCTGACCTGAGCTGGAGATCAAAAATAAAACCAAGCCTGGTTGTCTGGACTTCATCATGTCTGAAACTGCCTGAACAAACAGGACACAGAGTGGTCAGATAATTCTTCCATTCCTTCTATTTTAGGAGAAGTTGTGTGAGGAGTCCTCTTCTTTTGACTTGACTCCCTATGATCTGGCTTCAGCAATGGATGCAATAAATGTTGTCCTGGAGGAACAAGCCAAAGTGGTTCAACAGAATGAAATCAATGCTGAATTCAACATGGAGTTGGCCACTTCAGGTGTGTTGACAGTGGCATATCACTGTTTCTCTGGGATTATAAAGTGCCACTACCAAGAACTGGAAAATAACTTCTAGGGAAAGTTTCTAGGACACTTACACTCCTGTTAGTAAGTAAATTGTTGTTAATTAGTAATTGTTGCCAGACACTGGAAGATTTGATCAAACTAATGTGACATGAGGGGCTATGAAGGAGAACAGTGAGGAGAACACACAAAATATCTTTCCATGTACACAATTCTAACCTTCATAGCCATAATTTCTGGAAAGGCATAAAGAAACTGGGAATGAAATAGGTGTGAAACAACCTCTTTGAAGTCTTTTCACTCTTTTCAACAGGACTGAACATGGAACTGGAAGATATAGCAAAGATCAAGAGTAAGTGTATTTTTAGTGGTGTTGAAAATTGTTGTTGAAACAATTGAAGCAGTTTGAAAAGGTCAGCAATTACAAATCAAGCTCACGTAGCATTGCCGTATACATAACTTAAGCGTCAATGAATGTCTCAGTTATAAGTTATCTGGCTTTTCCCAAGAACTTTTTGGAATGTTTAGTTAGTTTTTTCTCAAGAAGAGAGATTTGGCAGATGAATGTGTCTTTTCCTGCGTTGTTAGAAGTTCCCACATTTTCTAACCTTGTCAGTGTGCTGGAATTGCATCAGTTGCATAATTCTGCTGTCAGAACCTGAAGTTAACATCAAGAGCTTGAGATATCTCATGTATACAAAGGATTTCCAAGAACAAATTTCCCTGTCTGTAAAGAGTTTAACATTTAGCTGCTGACTTCAGCTTCATTAGAAATTGAAGTCATGGAAGTTCTTGGAGTTGAATATGAATATTTAAAGGTGGTATCCAGGAAATTGGTTTTGATCATTTTGGTTTGTTTACAGAGTTGAGAGAACAGCTGGGCTGCTGTCTTTTGTAACAGCCTTTGTAATAAAGTACATTTGAAAAAGTGACTTAGATGTGTCTCAGACATGACTTTCTGTGCACCCTAACTTTTTCCTCTTAATTTTCCTAAAGAAATTCTTCTTCAGCTCGAAAGTGCTATTGATGCAGTGGAGCTGCCAGCAAATGGTAATGGAGTCACCAAAGAGGGAAGGTAAATTTCTTCTCATTAATGTGTTTAAATGTTAAAAAGAACAGCAAATTGGAGCTGGGGCAGCTGTTGGAGTTATATCTCTATTCTAGTTTCTGGGAATAGTATTTAGTCAAGGTTTTAGTTTTCCTGAAATCTCCTATCTATAGTAATCATTATTTTTGGAGGAACTCCCTTTTTTAGTGTTTTGGGAGTGGAAAATCCTCTGCTTGGGTTTCCTGAGCTGGAAGAAGCTGTGCTTCTTTCAATTTTGTGTCATGATTTAAGCAGAGGTACCAGTGCTGCAGAGATGTGTCTGAGGGTACCTCTGAGCTCTCGAAGTCCATTTCTAAACTGGTGCCTGTTGTACATGGAAAAAAAAACCATGGAAATTGCATGCCAATCTGCTTCTAAATTAGTAATGGATTGTATGTTGGGGAGGAATGATGGAAAAAGGGAATGACATGGTCTGTGTGCTTTCTGCCATGGCAGTATTGTGCACTGTCTTTATAAGCAAGTACTTAATTTTATTCTTGGAAGTTTTTCATTCTCATGGAGACGGAAACATGTTTTGCTACATGATGGTGAAATTGTTCTTCTGAAAGAGTAACATTATTTGTGCCTATTTGATTCTTTACAATTGTTTACAATTCAGTATTTCCCAATTCTGCTTTTTCTTTATAAATTGCAGCTACATCTTTGATCTGTTTGCAGAAGCCCAAATAACACTGCAGACCAAATCCTCCCTCTTGGAGTCACTGGAGCAGATTTTACAGTTTCTTTCAGGCCGTAAGTGCATGAACTTTTTAGCTTTTTTACTCAGACTTTCCTCTTTAGTGTAAGAAACTGGAAATTTGTGTAGTTAAGGGAGATAATCATATGATAAAGCCTCTGTAAGCTAAAATCTGACCTTAAAGACTTGTGTCTTTTTATTAAGATGTGCAGGGTCCTCTGCTGGGAAACATATTTTATATCTGTTCATGTAGCTGAACTGATGCTGAAAACCACCTTGTGTCAAAACAGGAGTCTATGGGTCCATCCATGCACATAGAGGACTTTTGCATGGACACTATTTTTCTCCAAAACCACGTGGATTGTGATGTGAAGCTTGCTGACATTTTGCTGATGGTACTTTTAGTGTCTTGAGTTCTTCCTTGATCCTGGAGTTAAAAAACAGGAAGGTGGAGAATCATATAAAATTATTTTTCCCCCTTGATTTAACAAGCTTTTGTTCTAATGTCTGTCAGTATCTTGTTCTTAAATTGCTCTTCTGTACAGAAAAAATTTCAACTTCTACATGTGTAGTCTTGTGTTGCTTTCTCCAGGTACTGGGATATTTGTCAATACATCTGGATTGCATAAGGTCTCAGATATTATCCAGGTAAATATTTAAGGCTGCTTCTCTACATATCTGAAGGATAGAAGAGTTGGTTTAAAAGATGTGGAAAAATATTGGATCAATTTTATTCTTGTTGGGATGTACACTTGTGCAATGGTGCAAGTTTGTAGTTTTTGAGGAGAAAGCTGCTGCCTGATGGGATGGATTAATCTGATTTTTGCCCAGGTTGTTCTTTTATAGTTCTGGTCTCCTTTTTTGGATATGCTGGATTTAAATTTTGGCTGGGCTTAGCATCCACCAGGTGGAGCTGGGTCATTGAACTTGCTTGCAGCAGTGTTGGGGAATATGAGATCATCTTATGAAATAACAAGAGAGGCTAAGGAAAAAAGCAAACAAAAGATAATTTAAAGATAATTTAAGTATTTTTTTCATTTAATTATTAACTTATGAGATATCTAAAACAAAAGTCTTTTCAGTTCCATAGAAACTGAATGTGACACTTGTGGGTATCCACATAATGCTGTCTGTCATCTCCCTGTTGTACACTTCCAAAACTTTGATTATGAAAATCCCAAGCCCCATAAAATTCAGAGGTGCAGTGAGCCTCTATATTAGACAGTGGTATGTCTGATCTATGTGTGCAAAAAGGCACCAGAGATTAACACCCTGTTTAAAACTGAAAATGAAAACTTTATTCAAACCTTGCAGACCTGTGTGATAAAGACAAGTTACCTGGGTGTGTTTTGAATGGTCCTGGCAGGTTTGCAGCACTGAACTCTGAATGCATGAGTGTTTGTGGGGCTGCATTCATAGTGACATACACAGGATTCCTTTTTTCTAGCTGTGGTTAAACAAAACCTTCATGTGTGTTCCAGTACAGTAGTAGTGATTTATGTACACTGGTACCAATTGGTTTGTACTGGGAGAAGTTGCTGTTCTGAGGGAAGGCCAGGTGAGCCTAATTTAAATTGGTTTCTCAAGGTTTCAAAGCTGAGAGATGAGAAAATTCAGAAGTAGAAACCAGGTCCCCTGATCCCAGAGGACTGGGAATAATCGTCTGTGTGTGCTCTTTTGGGCTGTGGATAGATAAAAAGGAGATTTGACTTTGGAGGAGAAAGCTCAGATCCCTTTTCTGCTGTTGCGCACATGCACGTGGACACTGCTTGCAAAGGATCTGCCAGGGGACAGTTTGCCATCTTGAGATAGGAGGGACATGGACAGAGTTTGGTTCTTGCAGAGCCTTGAGTCTTAATTTATCACCAGCTTGTTTTAATTAATAGTAATTGTTTTTCTTCCTTTTCAAAGAACACTTACCAAAATGCCTTTTGTGCGCCATATCTTTGGCTGTTTTTCAGGAGTAAATATTTCCAGGAATTGTGCTTTTTTTTTTTTAATTGCTAGGGAACATCTTGTAACTAGCTGATACTTTTATGAGCTTTGGTAATTCCTATCAATGTCTGGAGAAATTTTGTTTAGAAAAATTAACAGAGTTGTAAATATTTGAGAACCACAGCTGTTTTCACTGAAGTTGCACTGGGATGCTTTATGTTTGAAAGAGCATCATCTGTAGTCATGAGATGTCACATGCAGGAAAGGGGGAAAAGCATAACTCAGAAGCTTTTAATTTAATATATGGACAATTAGATATGATTACAACTTTATTATTTTTCTAAGCAGAGTGTTATTAGCAGGGGGACCACAGATGAAATTTTAAACTGAAGGAACTCAAAAAGCTCTTCTGTGCTTGCTTGTGACTGATCTCCTTAGAGTGTTTTTTAATCCACAGTCAGAGTCATGAACAGTGTGAATAATAACATTGTCATTTATGTAGTTTGTTTAGATAGTGACTTGAAGTTTTTGGAACAGTGAGAGCACCATGTGGGGAGCAGAAATTGCCTGGAAGAACCACATTTATTCAAGATTCTCTGTCTTATTTGATAACAGGAGTAAGGAAAGAAATTTAAGCAGCAGTGACTTTTGAAAGAATTATTGCAGCAGTGACTTTTGTGGAAACACTTCTCAGTGCAAAGACACGTTAGGGATTTTACCAAAAGGATATATGTGTATGTATGTATCAAAAATAAAGTGGCCAGCAGGACCAGGGAGGTCATTGTCCCTCTGGTCTGGGCAATGGTGAGGCTTCACCTCGAGTCCTGTGTCCAGTTCTGAGCCCCTCATGACAAGAAGGACATTGAGGGGCTGGAGCATGTCCAGGGAAGGGAACAGAGCTGGGGAAGGGGCTGGAGCACCAGGAGAGGCTGAGGGAGCTGGGGAGGCTCAGCCTTGAGAAAAGGAGGCTCAGGGGGGACCTTCTCACCCTCACAAGTCCCTGACAGGAGGGAGCAGCCAGGTGGGGGTCAGGCTCTGCTCCCAGGGAACAAGGGGCAGGATAAGAAGAAATGACCTCGTGCAGTGTCAGGGGAGGTTCAGGTTGGACATTAGGAAGAATTTCTACATGGAAAGGGTTGTCAGACATTGGAAGGGGCTGCCCAGGGGGGTGGTGGAGTTCCCATCCCTGGAGGTGTTTGTGGAACACCTGGATGTGGCACTCAGTGCTCTGGGCTGGGTGACAAGGTGGGGATCAGTCACAGCTTGGACTCAACCATCTTGGAGGTCATTTCTAACCTAAATAATTCTGTGATTCTGTTTCCCTCCACTTTGCAGACAGTGTTCAGCATGGATCCCCCAGAAGGAGTCACAACAGGGTTCCTGCCACGTCAGGCAATATCTAAATATTACAAGGTATGGGAGCTTTTGTGTGCTGTGTTTTTCCTCACAGCATTTAATGTCTGTGCTTCGTGTATCTCAGACTTGGAAGGATGTGGGTAGTACAGCACATGTTGTTGATTACAGGGAGGGAAAAAAAGAGAACACAACAAAAAAAACCAAAAAAAAACCACAACCCAACACCAAAGGAGCAGTATTTAATTTAGATTCTGAAGAAAACCACAATTTTAAAATGAATTTGTAAATTGAATTTTGAAAGTGCAGCAAATGGAAATTTCAGAAAATTTTGAAATTGGATATTAAACAAGAATCAAGGTGTTCTTCCAGTAATGTATTTTTAGTTTAGCCCAGTGCTAAGCAAATGCAGCAGAACCACTGAACCTCCTCCCTGAACTTGTTTTAATTTGTTTAAAGTTTGGAATTTATGGGATGTGTTGTTATGATAAATTTTAGGAACAGATCTTTTTCTAAATGTCACTTTTAGACTTTATACTATTTTTGTTGCCAAATGAAGCAAATCTTTCCACCGTGATAGTGTTCTACATTTAATCTGTGTGGTTTATGCTGGTGAAAATACCCAAATAATTGGGTTCTTGGTCTCTGCTTGGGTCAGCCCATGAAAAGCTGTTCCCATCATCTGACTCAAAAATGACTGGTTGGATGGTGATGCACTTTTTTGCTCCTTAGTTATGAAATATTGGAAGCAAAATAGAAAAGAGACAGGAAATTATATAGCCTTAATAACACTGTAAAAGTGGCACTAATTGCATTAATTACTCTTAATGTAGGCCAGGTTTTTTGAGGGATGAAGTTCAAGTTCATTTCTGCAGCCATTGCTAGAAATGTTTGTTACTTTCCTTCAGGTACATATTCATGTGGATAATGGTAATCAGAAAAAGAAACAAAGGACAGATCTCTGGAACTCATCATCTTCTAAAAGACAAGGTACAGGACTATTCTTGGGGAGGTTCATGCAAAAGCTGCATTGAAAACTCCTCAACTGCTCCTTTCTGATTCAAATAGAGGAAAACAAGTGCAGCTCCATTGTGGATGCAATGAGTTGGAGACAAGCTTTTCACTTTTATAGTTATTTCTGAAGGGGAGGTGACACATGCCATCTCAATATAAGAATTTCTTGTACCATTGGTGTTTTGTGCACTGCTGGAGTTCTTTTAGGGCAATGATTCTGATGAAAGAAGATAATTTCCATAATGGAATTGTTGTATTGGTGTAGAGAAAATCTTCAGAGCAGCCAAGAATGGGGAACTCTCCTCCAACCCTCAGGTTACTACTGAGGTTCATGACAGGTTCTGTTCTCATACCAGCTGGATTTCTCTGTACAACTGTGTTGAGTTAAACACAAAATTGGTGTTGAATAAGGCTGTAACTGCCTTTGGCAAGAAGGGGGTTCAGTTACAGTTATGATGGCAAAAATGTTTGTCAGAGGTGGTAGAAGAATAAATTCTATTCCATTCTCTGTTGAAATTATTGAATTTATTGTGGAGGTGTTACAGTTTGTTGGAGCTCTGTAGAGAAGTTTCATGTGATGTACCAGAGATCTTGTCCAGATCATGTGAATTCTTAGGCAGAAAATGCCTTGCCCCTGGGGCATGTTTACCTATTCTGGGATCACCTGCTTTGCAAAACTTCCTAGTTTGAGCAACTTTCAGGGTGTGTTGTCAGTCCTTGGTAGTTTCAGCTTCAGCTATACTTTCCAATCTCCTCCCTTGTCAATCTCCTCCCACCTCTTTTGTTCCTTATGCTCTGCAGATCCCAGTATCTGGAATTACCTCAGTATAGCTGAGGTAACTTCAGAACCAGATATTTAGAAGAAAAGATACTTGGCCTCTGAATCAAAGGGTTATCCTAATGCTCCTATAAAGCAGCACCAAGCTTGGCTTTGTTGGACTGCAGCATTCATTCTTTCTGATATTTTAATTAATTTTTTTAATAATTAAGTTGAAATTTTCAATTTAAGTTGACATTTTCAATTAGAGAAGGGAGATGCAGATCCCTTTACCTAAGCCTTCTTAACAGAACACTCCTCAGGGACTTGTGTAAATAACTTTGTCTCATAACTATCTACTTAATTACTCAGTTAAGTGCTCATGAGTGTGTAATTATCTGTTTCATGGAAGTCCTTCTTTTAAGGGCAAAATAACATTTTTCAAAGAATGAATTTTCAAGAATTTACTGGGTTTGCACATAATAGCCCCTTAAATGTTTCCATTAAATTAGTGTTGTTTAGTAATCTCTAAATGCTGTTTTCCTGAGATATTCTTCAATTGGAGTTTTAAGATGCAGTAATAATTCTGAGTGGATTTGGTTAAAGATGGGTGCAGGAAGAGGCTAATACAAACATTTTTAGGTTAATTGCACAGTTTGGAGGATTTATACACAGAAATACAAAGCAGTGAGAGAATTCTGTGATTCGGTAGATGGATTCTGATATATTTGTTTTTCAAATAAGAACAGTATTTGCAAGTTCCTGTGTAACACACCTGAGTATGCTGACACTTGTGCTTTATGTAAGCCTAGCAGAGGCCAGACATGTTAGATGGAGTCTCTGATTTCCTGTAATGATATAGCAAATGGTATAGAAATAATTCAAGCATTTAAGAACAGCTGTTTTCCAGGGTTTTGTGGAAATTATCCACTCAAACATCATTCTCTACAAAGTAGTTGGTGAGGACAAGGGGCATAGCTTGGGGTAGCTGATGAGATTGCTGCCTGAGTCATCTGGGAACAAATGCTGTTTATGTCAACAATATTGGACTGTTGCAGTTTAACATTTGCTCTAAACCATCGTGTTGTAGACTATTAGCAAGCTATTTCTCCTTGCCTTAGCTGTCCTTGTACCAGGAATGGAAAAAGAGACCAGCTTTGTTTAACACCCAACACTTCCTGCTGGTGAATGGGACCTTGAAAATGGATTTATTGTTGTTAAGCTTAAAGGCATACTTGCAGCACACCAGGCTAAAAATGTACAGCAGCCCCAACTTGTCCAGGAACTGGGAACTGGTGCCTGGCAGTTGTCATGCTGGGTTACAGAAATGTTTCCAGCTGAGCACTGGAGGAGCAGACATGAGGGGCTGGTGTCCTTTTCCAGGCCATCCCATATCAGCCCAATTTGGTTTTGTGCTGGGATTTCTTGGGTTCCTGGCTGAATGACTTTGTTCTTATCTGTAGATACTCACTGGCTTGTCCAAACTAATTTGCACCAATTGTTAGTGTGAGTTAGAAGGATAGAGAATTTGGTGAATTTTGGAGTGTGAGTCTTCTAGAATTTGGGCATTGTCTGGATGGGTCTGTCCAAATGAGATGGAAGGGTAAAACTTTTAGTTAAATGTTCACTCGTGATTCTAAGCAGTAAGTGACTCACTGGGCAAGTCTTAATGGGGATTTCCTGAAAACACCAGCTTTTTCTTTTGGCAATGAAGGCTTTGATTGACTTGTGTAAAATTCAAAGAAATGGCCATGGTACTTAGGTGAGAGGTATTTATTTTTATTACTGAAACTAATCATGAAAAGCAGAAACAGAAACTAAAGATGATGTTTCATTTGGCTGCTCTTGTTCTTGACATGGCTATTGTTTTTATTCCCTTGTGCCTGTGTCTCTGACAAGCTGATGCAGTTTTCAGCAAGCTTGAGCTGAGCAATGAAGGAAATTACTGATGTGATTTATTTTTCTTAATATTCTTTCTGTTGATAACTTACATATTTTCAGAGTCACACACTAAAATACATGTGTGTGTGTGTGTGTGTATGTATATGTCACCACATCCCACAAAAGATTTGAGCAGAAATTGAAATGTTTGGGAGTTGACTCTGGGGAAAGTGGGAAGTTTAGGTCAAAGATTTATAGCCTATATAGTTGCATAGGAAATTCCTCATAGAGAAGGGGTTCTTTCTTCAAGCCAGTGCAAGGTTGGACATACTTTCTTGTTAGATTATGAGGAAGCAGTGATATTTTCATTAAAAGTCATTAAATCTGGGAAGAACCAAAGCAGGACATACCACACATCTGGAATTTTGAGTTTGGATGCTGTCTGGTTTACTCTCAGAAGTTCAGGTGCAATATACTGGTCATAGTCTAGTTTTTCCACTTTGATTTCTTAGTGTTTTATCTTTATTTAATGCAGGGAAGACTTTAAGCTATTGGTGTTTCAGCCCTGGGTACAGCATGCACGAGCTCGTTCGACAGGGAGTCAGGACAATCATCCTCACCAGTGGGACACTCTCCCCCCTCTCATCATTTACAATGGAAATGCAGATGTGAGTACCTGGATGTGGGAACACTGCCATTCCTGAAAGATGCACAGTCTGCTCTCGTGGATTTAGGTTTTATCTCAGGATTTTAAAGTCCTCTGTTTGCCCAGAGAAGCTGTGGCTGCCCCATCCCTGGAAGTGTCCAAGGTCAAGCTGGATGGGGCTTGGAGCAGCCTGGGATAATGGAAGGTCTCCCTGCCCATGGCAGGGGGTGAAATGAGATGAGCTTTAAGGTTTCTTCCAACCAAACCATTCTATAATTCTGTGGTTCTGGAACTGGTAGGGAATCATATAATGTGTATGACTGGGATCTTCTTTTTTTCTCCAGCCCTTTTCCTATTTGCCTGGAGAATCCTCATGTAATTGATAAACACCAGCTCTGGGTCGGGATCATTCCAAAGGGACCTGATGGAACTGTGCTTACTTCCACCTATGAAAGAAGGTAATGAACTCCCATGTGGAATCCCGCTTTAAATGTTGGATTCCAAGATTGGGTTCTGTTAACAGGAGTGTGCTAGTTAAGCAAGGGATCTCTAGTGGTTTTCTTAGATAAATGCTGAATAACAACACCCTTTAACCACTCCTATTGAAGGTCTGGAAGGGATCAGGTACCAAGTCACTGACAGTCCTTGATGGCCCTGACCAGCCTCAGCTGGAACTGCACCCACAACCATCCCCCAGGAGCTGCACTGAACCCTATCCAGTTTTTTTTTGCTGAAGGCTTAATTGACTTGAAACATGACTGGCCTTTGCAATAACTATTTTTATATTTAAAGCTTGTCACCATGCCCAGCCTCTCTTTCACCTCTGGGTTGCCTTCTTAAGGAAAACATGTCCAAATATTGTCAAGCTTTTCATCATCATTTTTCTTGCTCATTTGGTCTTCCATGACTTTGTCTCTTTCTATCTGCTGTTCAGAGTTGACAGTGCTTCTGCTGCCAGCAGAGGCCAAATGTTCCATAGAACTGGAAAGGGACTCAGCAATTCTAATGGATTTTTACAGAGAAGTCATAATCTGGAAAGCCCTCAGACTACATTTCTCATTTACAGAAGTTTTAGTGTGCTGTTTCAGTGTATTTCTGTTGAAGATGCTGTCTTTTAAAGAAGGAGGGTTGGGGATTCCACTCCTCCAGGGCTTTAGAACATGGGGATTTTTTGAAGGAAAGGTTCACTGTGTTCACTCTGCTTTGACAACATCTCTGTGTTGATACTGGTTTTTGTATGTCCTATAAAAGTATATATGTTAGGGTTTTTCCCTGCATATATAAATTTTCTGGGAAAACAGTACACAAAACTACAGGGCACTAAAAAAAAGGGAGCATAAAGGCATGAGAGACCACGGGAGTTTTCAGTCAGGTGTGGAAGAACATAAATATAGCTCACTGGAGAGCAGGAGTTCTTCAGTCAGAGACAGAGTGATTTATTAAATAATAACCACAGTAACCAAACTAACCCTGCAGCAACACCACCCCTAATTGTAATGTTAGTCAGGCTTGGCAGACTTCCTGGCAGAACTCTCATGTGTGTTGCTACTCACATGGCTGCACATTTCTACCTGTGCATTTTGAAATATTGAAGCTTAGATCATCTTCAGAGCTATCAATAAGAATATCTCATAGTATTAATAAAATGTAGTCAAGGTATTATTAATTCTTGCCCTTGGTGTTGGTGCTTGCCACAGAAGGAAGAGCAACTGGGAGTCTGGAAATGTTATTTTGGATGAATGTCAAAGGAAGTCAGTGTGGATGGAAAACATAGAAAAGGAAATGCAATGGTGTTATTTGATTTTTCTTCTTTGTAGGTTTTCAGAGGATTATTTATCTTCTCTGGGGAAAACAATTGGTAAGTGAAGTGTGTGGATTTCAGAAATGGGTTCATGCCCAGGATATTTGGAAATTTAGAAAGGGCAATGCTAAAGAAGATGCAGTAAGAAAAAGGTAAAGGATTGCAGTGCATAGCTTGCTGCTGCCAGTTTTTCTGTGTTTCTACTTGCTCAAGGCAACTGGCTGCTGCAGTAGCACACAAAATTGAGTCCCTGGCTTCATATTTCCAAGTCTGGACTTCATTTCTATTGTCAGGAGTTTGTGTTTGGGTCAAAAATGTGATTCCTAAACACAGTCGGAAAGTGGCTCAAACTAGGAAATCAATAGCCAGAGATGATACAGCCAAGGAAAAGCAGAGCAATTGAGAATCACAGGAAATCAGTGCAATTTTTTGTGATATTTTAAACTGTGTCAAGCCTGCCTGAAGACAGCATTTATTGTTTTGGTGATGTTTTATAATAGAATTACAAAGTCATTACACATGAGGACAGAATAAAAGATCATCTGTGTAGCTTGGCTAATGTGATTGAAAAGAATCTGTTAAATCTAGAAATGCTTGAAGGATGTGGAGGAGAAATGAAAGCTAATTTGGCTTCTGTGTTAAAACTTACACCTTGACAAGATTATCAAATTATTTTAAGCAATTGAACAACTTCTAATACACAATCATTCATGTCAAGAAAGTAGAAAGTATTTTAGAAGGAGGCCACACTGTTATCCATGTTATCCATCCCAGGATGAAAATGCCCTCAGCTGCACACTTGTCTTCTCTCCCTGCAGGCAACCTTGTGCGAGTTGTGCCACATGGGCTGTTGGTGTTCTTCCCATCCTACCCTGTTATGGATAAGAGCCTGGAATATTGGAGAGTATGTTCATTGCTCTGTCTTTGTTAGGTGGTTTGGTTACTTGCATCATGCAGCTTGTAGTTGTTCCATTTAACTATGCTAATTAAAAACTTTCTAGTGGAAGTGGTTGCTGCTCGTGGCAGGGAGTTGGAACTAAATTATTATTAAGGTCCCTTTCAACCCAAAATGTTCTGGGATGCTATGAAAAATTCTTTGTTAATAAGTAAATTATAAAATCTGGAAGGTAAAATCTCAGGTAAGGCTTCTTTTATTTTGATCACAATATACTGAAGTGCAGTGCTGTAGAAACCAAACCCAAAAAAATCTTAATGTATTATTCTATCTGATGTCACATTTTATTTAGTTCACCAGACTTTTCTTTATTAAACTTCTGAATTAGAATTCGTCTCTGTGTTTCAATACTTGGGAGGAAAAGAATCCCAGTATGAGCATTTCTCCTTTAATTTGTAACCATTGCAGCTGTAACTTCTGGTACTTCTGTGCTCATGAGTTGAATGTCCCTGGTGAGATTTGCTAGAAGAGTTCTGGTTTAAATGCTGCTTGAAAAGGCAGGGGCAGAGGTTTCATGCTGTGGAGTGGGACTGGGAGGTGAGTGCTGCAACTCTCCTACCTGCCTGAGGTGCACCAACTGCAAGGAATCACTGTTAGTGCTCTCAGGGGGTTGCATGTTTCTCCTTCCATCTCTTTCTGTGTTTGGCAGGAGAGGAGCAGGCTGTGGTGGAGAAGTGTAGTGACCATTTCTGAGCATTTGTGTTCTGTGGTGTGAGCTCACTTGGCATTTCTGACCTGCTCCTTCTCTTTCCAACAGGAGCATGATTTTGCCAAAAGAATAGAAGAAGTGAAGCCCATGTTTGTGGAACCCAGGAACAAAGGAAGCTTTTCAGAGGTTGATTATTTGCATTACATACCTCTATCATTTTCAGAAATTGTTTCTATGTTTCATGACCTTCTCTAAGGCGTGCTTGGGTGTGAAACACCCCAGTTTTTGGCCTAGGGTGAAAGTAAAACTCTGACTGCTACTTTGAAGTGTAGTTTTCCTGTGCATCCTTCCTTTTCTCTCTTGTCTGGCCATTCAGGGTTCAGTCTTTATTTACATCTGGTGACGGAAAGCAGCCAACATAGACAAGTGCTGAGTAATCGAGCTGGTGGAAAGCTGTCACTTCAGTAGTCAGCATTTGTGAATGTTCTGCAGGACTTTTCCTCCCAGCTCATCCTGCTTTGGATGTTTAAGAATTGTACACTGTCATCCTATTTATAGCCATTCTGTTTGCTTCTTGGAATAATTAATATCTATAATTGCTTTCCTGTTTTGTCTATTTTACTTAATTATCTGCAGAAACACAGGATGGTCCATCTTAGCAGAAGTTTCTGATTTTTTTTTGCTTACCCAGATGTGTTCTGGATTTCACGGTGATATGAGGATTTTACTGAGAAAATGGCTTCTCACACTTGCAATTAGTTAAAAGTAAAGACAGTTATACTAAGCCAAATTAATCACAGTTTAGATCTTAGTGTACAAAGATCTTAGTACAGGATAATACCATTCTTCCTCTTAAACTTGTTTATATTTTAGGTTATTGATGCCTACTATGATAAAGTCGCCTGTCCTAAGTCCAATGGAGCTGCTTTTTTGGCAGTGTGTCGGGGCAAGGTAATGTAACTGAGAATTTGTTTCATCTGAGATCATATTATATAATTGATAGGAAAAAACCTTCATTTTGGATTTAAATACATTTCTTATTATTTGACTGTAATTTTATGCGGGGAAAAAATAAGTGCTCTGAAGCTTTTTCACAATTAGGTCACATTTCTGTATGATTCACTCCTGTTTTTATTGGAGGGACACATTTTGATTTCTCTGAAGTGGATGAGCATCATACTTGCATTTCATGTTGTCTACTCACTGAAAACATAACCCACTAGATGAGAAGAGCTGTTCTGGAGAACTGTAATGAAACAAGTTAAAACAACACTGCTGCAAACTAAACATAATGCTTAGTCTTAAAACACTTGCTTTATTAACTTCCTGTTCTGTGGATGCATTTGATGGCCTTTCCTTTGCATCTTCCAGTGCTGGTAAATTGACTTATGTTTATCAGTGGAAATATTGGTGAAATTACTCTTAGAGCCTTTTTGCTACTGTTTACTGTATACCAGGAGAAGATACAACTTCTTATGCAGCTTTGGTCCCAGTCTCCAAAGAGGCTGTTGGAGTGAAGGAAAGACGTGGCTCTCTCAAGTATTGTTGCTGAGATTTGGATAATTGATTCAGCTGAAAAACATAACAGCTTTTTTTTTCCTTGATTTTTTTTTCAATCTGTTCAGCTTTATCCATCTCACAAAGTGATTTGCCAGCACAGTGAGCATGTACAGGGCACATGAGTGACAGATACTTGATGGAATGTCAACAGCACAGCTGCTGGGCATGGTACTATGGTCTGGTGAACCTGATGGCTCTCTGTTATTGCTTTGAAGTGATTCTGTTAATTTTTACTGTCAGAGAAGATTTGCTATGTTGTTATGTCTTGTCAACAACCCAGGGTGTGGAACATTTAAACAAAGGTGTTGACATGTTCTCAATACAGCTGATCTTATCCAGGAACAGGACAGCTATTAACAGGGTTGGCTGAGCTGTGCTTTGGCAGAGGAAAAAGCCAAGTTTACACTCCTGGTAATAAAAGAAAAAAAAATCTAGTTGAAATTATTCATTGACACTATTTATAAACTACACTTGACCAGGGAGTTAATTGAATGGAGAAAAAGGGCCAACAACTGCTGAATTGCTCTGAAATGTCACTGCAAACTCCATTGAGAATGGAAAACTCTGTCCCTGCAGGCCAGTGAAGGCTTGGACTTTGCAGACATAAATGGACGAGGAGTCATCATTACTGGGCTTCCATTTCCCCCTCGTATGGAGCCCAGAGTGGTTTTAAAGATGCAATTCCTGGATGAGATGAGGAAAAGTGGTGCAGGTGGACAGGTAAGACTGGGCAGCTTCTCACTGTTGGCTGTTTGCACATTCTTGTCATTGGTTCTCCCTCTTATCTCAGTGTGTTTTGGGTTTTGTTATCCTCTCAGCCTCGTGGGACCATGAATATCAAAAATTCAAACAGCCTTGGGAATTTGTCACAAATCCAGCCACCTTTTTTTGATAGTGTTGAGGGTTCCATATAATGGCACAATCTTAAATATAGGCCACAATAAAGGTTGTAATTAAAGTTTACAAAATATTTGTATGTGTGTTATCCATCTCTCATTCTGAGGGATGTTTTTCATCCAGAGGGAGCGTGGGCAGGACGAATGGCCTGTGCTGGCTGTTTTGGGAATGATTGTTTTGGAAGTGTGATGGTGTGTGTTGGGGTGTTTGGGTTTGGTGTTCTATTGCTTCAGGCACAAGAATGAATGATGTTACAATTTAGTCTGATCTACAGTCTTAAAGAATATGGAGAGTATGTTGTACTGCCAGTGCTCTGAGTGCCCATAGGAAATAGTCTCTCCAGCTGGACATTGCTGCTTGAATTTTCTGTGCTTTGGAAATCAGGTGGGACTTTTGAGTGCACTTGTCTTTGGTTTTCCTCAGCTCTTTGAGATTTTGTCAGTACATCTGGCTGATATTATCCAACACCTGTGCTTCACTTTTTATTTCTTTAGGAAAAAAATAACGACTGTACAGCACAGAAAATACATTTTACCTGGTAAATAATGTTGATTCTTCCTCCTACCTCTTGCAGTATCTGTCTGGGCGTGAGTGGTACAGTCAGCAAGCGTCCCGGGCTGTCAACCAGGCCATTGGCCGGGTCATCAGGCACCGCCAGGATTACGGGGCCATCTTCCTGTGTGACCACAGGTAAACCCTGGCTCACTGCATCCCAGAATATTTGGGGTTGGAAGGAACCTTAAAGCTCATCTCATTCCACCCCCCTGCCAAGGGCAGAGACACCTTCCACCACCCCAAGCCCTGTCCAACCTGGCCTTGAGCACTTCTTGGTTTGGGGCATCAATAACATCAAAGGCTTTATATCCCAACATAGGTGCTGGTATTTTGAATATAAATGTGCTGATGTTGCTCTTTGGAAAAGGCTACTGTTCATAATAATGAAATTAATTTATATAACAGGTTATATAATATTGCACTACTTCAGGAAACTAACTGGATTGTTATCTTCTGCTCCCCATCCATGTAGTCTTGGAGCTGCAGAAGGAGATTAATGGTTTTAATGGAAAATAAACCAATTTTTGGAATTCATGTTTGTAATACCATGGGAAATTATGTGACAACAACTTATGGTCTTGCATTTTCTCCATCTTTCATTTGAGATGGCATTCATCAGCACTGCAGTGTTTTGAGAGAAGAAGAATGGAAATGAGGACTGATTACGTTATTGAAACAATACTATTTCTAGTCATGTCCTATATTAACATTATACTGCATTAATATCCATTTTTGTAATGCTAATTAGTATAATATGTATATTATAGGCAACAGGAGTTTAATCGATAGGGCTTTGCTGATTCCATCTACTTTCTCCTGAGTGAAGGCATCACCCCATTATATTTACTGCCCTATTATGTCTTTATTTGTGTTGCTGCTCCACTCTTGTCCTTTTGGGTAGTGTCTTGGTTTGAACAGACAGGTGTCTGCTAAGGAAGGCAGGAGCCTCCCTTGAAATGGAAAATGTGAACCCCCTCCCTCCAAGTCATAATTTGGAAATTAAGGGGCTCTCAGGCAAAGATATGGGAGTAGAAAAAACAGTTCTTTATTAGGAAAATAAAAATGCAGTAACACAAAACAACACTGACAGAGTCAGAATACAACCTGGCACCCTGTGGGTCAGCATGGTGGCAGCAGTCCCATTAAATGATGGCTGCAGCCCTCCTGCAGTGACAGATGTGGTTCTGTTGGAGCACTGACCCTGTAGAAGGGTAGAGTTTTCCTCTGAAGGTCCAGGGGTGGTGCAAATGAGCCTGGTTTTCCTCTGGGAATCCAGTGGGAAAAGATTGCCGGTGGTGTTCCAAATCTCAGATTATATCCAGGTAGGAATGCTTGGCTCCTCCCCCTGGGCAGAGCATCTCCCAATGGGATGATGGAATTTTATCAGCCATGCAGTGAGACTCAATGGTCCATTAACAGAAGGTATCTCCCTGGAGGTAGAATGGGTGGAAGAGATAAAAGAAAACTGCCCCACCTGGCTTTAACAAGATAACTGCCCCACCTAATTCTAACAGATGGCAGTAGAATACACACCCCCGGCCTCATCTTGCATTGCAGCCTAAGACAGACAGTGATCTAGGGTTCTTTTAGTTAATTTAGCCCAACCTGGCAAATAATTCTCAGGTTTTCCCATCCTGCCCAGGTTCACAACTTGTGATGTCAGGGGCAAACTGCCCTCGTGGGTCCGTCCCTACGTGAACGTTTATGACAACTTTGGGCACGCGGTCAGAAGTGTCTCCCTCTTCTTCCGTGTTGCTCAAGAAACTGTAAGTGTCTTTTAAAAAAACCCATAAAATTAACAACTTTCCTGAATAGTGTTGGAAACTGGGAATGCTATGCTAGGTGGGAGATGTGAGAGAATCACAGCTGATCTCAAATTGGAAGGGATGTTTAAGGATCACTGAGTCCAGCTCTCTGCTCCTCACAACTGTCCCCAGTATGGAGTCACTTGTCACTTCTAAGCACTGGAAGATTTACTGGAAGGAGGTATGCCTCATCTTTCTCCATGAGTGATCTGGGACAGGATGTTGTTCTTATGCTAGGCAACTCATTAGGTTACATCACAAAAATAACTTCCTCTTCCAGCTCCTCCTAAATAAACTTGTCTCTATTGGCTGATATGCAAATCCTGGAACTGATATTGGCATCCAGAGGCTTTCTGTCTCAGGGAGAGTTTATGTGTGTGGAAGGATCACACCCTAAAATTTAAATTGAAGCTGACTAGTAATAAGGAGTAATACAAACCATCAGTTGTTATTGCAGTTCAACACTGGGTCATCTTTACTAAAACAGCTTCTCTATTAGCATTAGGAAGCTGATGTTGTCTGTAATAATTCCTTGATTTAAAAAGTAATATTGTAAAAAGGCTTCCTAATTCACTGGAGAAAGTCATAGCAAGAAATGGGCTGGAAGCCAGAATGGGAAATTCTTTGCTTCCAAAACGGAGGTTAAGATTAAAATAAGCACTTAAAAATTTCATTTACAGACTTGAACAGCTTCCTGGAAGATGCTTTAGCCAACTACAAGGCTAAATTAGTTGTTCAGGCTGATTAGTTACATATGAATGATGCTGCAGGGCTTGATGATCTTTTCTGATTATGAGTGACAGTTTCATGGTAAATCAAAAACACAACCCGATGTGCTTTGTCAGAAGGAGCTGTTTTTGCAGGCATAGCATTAGGAGCTGATTTTCTTTAGCAGGTCATGATCCTTTTTCTGGTACCAGGTCACTTAGAGTGCACTTGCTGCACTTCAGCTGTTTGATCCTTTTTATCAAAAGCCCATAAACCCAGAATGTGTAAAAGTCTTTCTGCCAATGGTTATTTGGGGAAAAGGAGATGTCTTTGGATTGTTGCTGAGATTTTTGGTCACAGATGGAGTAGAAAAGTGGCCTTTGCCTATTGTAACACTTTTTAAACTGCTTGCAGATGCCCCCACCCCTGCCTCAGTGCCCTCCTGGACATGCTGGTTCCCTAAGTGAAAGCAATGCAGCACCATCTACTTCATCTGAGCAGGTCCTCTCCCTGCAAAAAGCCAAAAACCTGGATGACCATGTTCCAAGTTTGAAGAGGAAAAGGAAAGGTAATGTTTGGGTCCTCACAGATGCACCTTTTTGTTTTAAGCTGAACCATGACAAGGAGGATCAAGAGGCTAGAAACTGGGAGAGAAAGCAAGGAGAGCTCAAAGAGTGATGTAGAAGTCTGGTCAGAAGGGACACAGTTAAGCATTAGAAAATGGAGGAAAACAGTTACAACTGCAGAGAAAATTGCAGAGAGAAGAGGCAGATGCGGCTGGCAAAATTGTCCCACAGAGAAGGAGGAGTTTTTGGTGGAGTATGACAGATAGTTTGGAAAATAAGACCTGGAAGTCTCTTTCTGCCTAGCACTGGCTTCCATATGTCCTCATTCCATTCTGTTGTGTAGATGGCTCTTACTCAGTAATCTTAAGAAAACAAAAAGAACATGGGAACAAAACCATTTTTAAAATTTTGTGGGTAGAATGCTAAAGAATCAAGCTAAATAATAAAGCATATCTCATGTCAGATATTCTGTCAGCACTCTAGACTGCTTGCTGGTTTGGAACAGAGCAGTGAAGTTTGTTTAAAGCTATGGTTCCTAATCAGTTATGAGTGAGGGCGAGTTCACATTGTATTTAAGCCAGTTTTGTTACTGATAGGTAAGGCTTTAAAAAGCCTGGTAACAGCCAGTGTGATTGCTGGTTATTGTTAAAAGGGATTACTTTGGCCACCACTTTTTTCCCCCTCTCAGTTTCCAACTGTGTGCTTTTTGCTCCTTTATTGATTTGAGTTCATTTTTTGTGCAGTTGCAGAGTGAACAGCTGAGCTTTGCTGAACCAGTTTATTTACCTTTCATACACTTGACTGCCAGATCCATCTCAAAGGATGGGCTGGAATGTGTGGCTGGAGGTGAAGGGAGGAAGCTGCATTTCCTGTTTAATGGAGATTTTCAGTTGCATTGCATCAGCTGTAACGTCAAACTCCCCTGTAGTCATACTGATCATAATATACTCCCATTCTTATCAAAATAGTGACTTTCCTTAGTAACTGACTGTTGGAGTAATTCTATCAAGTAGTGGAAATACATTTTGAAGGTAATGCCTTACAGAAATATCAAGCTGATACTAATTTGACAAAATTCTTATGTTTGAAACCTGGATTCTGATTAGTGAGACTATGTAATTTGGGATCTTGGTAACTGTCTTATGGTATTAATACTATAAGAATTGTAGGCTTTAAAAAAACTTGCTCTGTTTGAAAGTAATAAATCATGGTTTGTACCAAAATCTCTTAAAAACTCTGGAACTCAGTTTTGGGAAAATCCATAAATCTAAAATAATTGAACACAGCTGCTGCAGTAAGACTTTTTCCCATTGATCCTACACCATTTTGGGGTTAAGTGACTTGAGGAAAAGTTTGAGAGCAGTGTGCCAGGTTGTGGTAACAAATACTTGAGCAATTTTGGAAGTGATGTATAAAAGCAGTCTTCTTACTAAATTATATAATGCAATTTTGCAAGAGGTGGAAGATTATTTAATTCATCAGCACATATTTGTGGGTCGCTTTGTAAGATGGAGAGCTATCACTAAATTAAAGAAAACGTAGGAGAGAATGTGGAGTGTGAATTTGTCTGCTGTATTGTGCTGTGATGGCAGTAAATGGAGATGGAGCACCCAGCCTGTGTGTGGAATATGAACAAGAGTTTGTCTCACCCCGGAGAAAATGTGTTGGGCTCTTGGATGCCTTGGAGCGCAGTGAGAAGAGCAGTGAAGATGCAGAGGAGGAAACTGATTTGCAAGGAGAGGAAAAGGTAATGGCAAAATACTTCCTTATAAGTAAAAATTGCAGGCTCTAAAGCAAAATGATTTTGGCATCCAGGGAACCAGCTCAATCCTCTATCGAGAAAAGCTCACTGTAATCAGCACCACTAACTGCAAGTTCTCGTAACTAAATTAATCAAAGGGTTTCCTTGCCACTTTCAAGTAGATGATCAACAGGTATGTGCTTGTTCTGTGCTCCAAGGCTGCTGACCAGAGATTCCTGGAAGTTAACCACACTTTCTGAGGAGCAAGGAGCTCTCAGAGAAGAGGTTTGTAGCTACATGATTTGTCCTGGGTGGACTCTGTGTCAGCACTTGGTATGCGACCAGATATTGAATTCAAAAAAGAGTGCAAGAGGGTTTATGGATTAGAAATTGCATTTACAGATGAAAATCTTTGATTTGCCCCAGAGAAAGAATGTTGCTGACTTGTGGAATATTTTATCTGAATCAAAAATCCTCTATCACAAGATCAACAAAGCTGCTTCTGTGCTGTTAATTTTCTTTCCTCTTGGATTGGTATTTTTGATACATCAGTGATTAAGCTGTGTTCTTGCTTTCCCAAAATCCCTGTTTGCAGTAGTTGGAGAGGTGACTGCCTTTACTTGGCTGGAGTATTTTACTGCTGGCTTGCAGACCCATTCAGCAATGCCTATTGCAGCATTCTTAAGTACTTTCCTCAGGGGAAGAATGCCTGAGGTAAAACGTGTAAATGTAGGAGTGTCTGGGGGATATCTGAGTAGGCCCAAGGACATGAATGGAGACATGTACAGATCAGAGGGAATGTACAAAGGGCACCAAATATTTAACATGTGTGCAGCCAAGTGGGAAATGGGCTCTGTCACCCATTGGGTGGCCATGATATTGACACCAAAATCTATTCTTTGGAAAGCCTGGCACAATTCCAGGGACTTTGGTAACTCAGCTACAGAATATTCCTAACACAGCTGCAGTGCTTTTGGCAGAGCTCAGCATTTCCTGGAGTTAGGTAAGCTGATAAACCCAATAGCTTGACAATTGCTCAGGTCCACTTCCTATTTGTGTATTTGGCCTATTTGTGTATTTGGTATTGCTGCTTGTCTGAGGCCTGTGGAGAGCTCTGGGGTCACCCTGTGCTGCTCCCAAGTTGGTGACCTGATCTCAGCAGTCTGGTGAGTGTAGTCATGAGACAGGCAGTGGCTCTCAGGCAGCCAGCTTTCACTCTGAGTCCTTCTCTGAGCACTGGATTTGGACTGAGGATGGGGTTGGTGTCATTTCCTGTCCTCGCAATACAGCATATTATCTGTGTTATCATTTTTCCTTTAATCAAAGTTACACTGCACTCTTGATCCCTAAATAATGAAAGTTTAGCTGCTCTCATTCTGAAAGAATTTGCTTTGCCATCTCAAAAATTCACAATACAAATAATAATTTCTCAATCCATTTAAGTAATAACACTTCCCCATAGTCAGATTTCTTTGTGAGTTACAGCTCATGTCTAGGAAGCCTTATTTCTGCTGAATCATGCTTTTCAATGTGCTGCCTTTACACAACATGGGACTAAAAAGATGGTTTTGATAATTTTTCTGATTTACCGCATGTATCATAAATATTTGACTTGCTGCTTATATTCCAATTCTTCACTCCGTTACATACAGGGAATTCCAGGCAGGAAAGTGAAGGGGAGTGTGAACCACTGGTTACACACAGTCTGTGTACACTCTCAGGCTGCTCTGGAACAGTCTGCTGTGAGTCCAGCTTTGCTTAGCCAGGAATTTGCACCCTCAAGACCAACTTTGTCTTTAATTTCTTCTAGTTTGGTCTCTGTGAGTTGTCCAGTAAATTTCTACCCTCTAGAAACGGGTATGTGCCCAGGCTCTATTACAATAATTTAGGTTGACTTGTTTCCCTTTCTTGAATGGTGTCACAATCTGGGTTACCAGGTTTTACTGCTGGAAATACCTACATAAAATGTGCAGTAACTCTGAAAAGCATTTTTTGTATCTTACTTACTTTCTTTTCATCTTGACAGGCACATCGTCTGTCCACGCTTTCCCTTCAGTATGAGAAGAGATTAACAGATGAGCAGAAAGGAGGAAGGAAGAAAATAAAGCTAGTCAGCAATACAGTATGTGTTTCCCTGTGTCTGTGCCATCCCTTTGATTTATAGATTGCTTTAATTTGAATTGGAAATTTCCAGGCAGACAGATAAGTGATGCTAGAACAAGTGTTTTTTCTCCAAATTGTAAATATTTATCTGTGCACATCTGAAAGCTATTTGTTGTGCTCTTTCCCAAATCCAGACATCCCAGACCAAATCAAGCACAGGTCCACATAGGGTGGTAGGTGAAAAGAGTTGTTTTCTGACACTGATTGCTTTGTGAACAATTTGACTGGGGTGGTGGATGATTTCACTCTTTTTGATAAAAATGGAATAGTTCAGTTGGCAGGGACCTACAATGATCAGCAAGTCCAGCTGCTCTGATAGAGCCTCAAATGGTTGAACTGACCAGTTTGGTGTAAGGGATCACATATTACCCCCATGAGGTGGGTCATGGTTGTGTGTTAGCTCTTCAGCTGTGCATTAATGTTTTGTCCTGTCTCCAAATCCAGTTAACTCATTATGCAGCTAATTGCTTAAGTTACAATAAATTCAGGAGAATCCCTGGGTGATGTGAGTGCTAGTAGTTGTCCAAGGTGCTGTCCTAACTGGATATTCCCTGTCTGACAATCTGCCAAGCACCTGGCAAACGAAACTGATCCCAAAGCCGATAATATCCAAGAGAAGACAGAAGGAAGAGAACAGGTTCATGCAAAAGGTTGTGTTTGCAGTTTGTTGCTATCTGATGTCACTATGAGTCAGCTCAGCCTCCAGCTTTGGAATAGATGTCATTTTGTTAACCCTTCTCCTAAGAATAGAATTGTGCAATGATACTTGGCTGCCTCCTCTAGGAATTTTTCTTGAAGCTATCTGTTTTGGCAGTGGGCAAGATGAAAGATGGGGGTGACTGCCAATAACTACACCCCGTTAGGTGGAAACATCCATGCTTTAGTGGAGAGAGTGGTGCTGCTCACTGGGCCATTGGACTGGATGACTTCAGAGGACTTTTCCAACCACAGTTATTCTAGGATTCCTTTCATTATGCTGTGTGCTGTTGGCATTGTAAACTAACTTGCTCCACCTTTATTAACCCCTCACGTGCTGCTTTTTATTAATGCGGGGCGTTTCCTGCCTTGCAGCAGGAGCGCAGAGCGGAGCCGGCGGAGCCCAAGAAGGCACGGGCCACGTTTTACATCGCCACAGTGAAGGACACCCTGAGCCAGCAGAACTATGAGCTCTTCTCCAAGGCTCTGCAGCAGTACAAGAAGACAGATGACTTCCATGCCATGCTGTCCCAGATGAGCTCCCTCTTTGTAGAGGATGAAGAAAAGCACGTCTTGCTGCGAGGTACTTTCAGAGTGTTTGTCATCCCTGGTGTATTTGTAGATGTGACTGTCATCTTTTAAACAGGCTTGAGTACTTCAGAAATGTTTTAGATATGAAGTACAACTCAATTAAGATGATTAATCACTTTATATTCCCAGATAAAACAGAAGATTTTCATCAATCTGATTATCATGAGTTAGCTCATATCTTCACTTGAAGAAAATCATATTCCGTGGAAGTTTGTGTTATTTTAAGCCTTCTCTAAAAGTACAGTGACTTATTCCTGGTAGTTTGGAGATCAAGAGTGTGGTTGTGTGAGTTGGAGAGATGCCTTCATAGGAGTTCAGTGCTAAAGCAGTAAATAGAATATAGAGAGAAATTTTCTGTCAAATAATTGTGAGTATAAAACAAGGGATCTGGGCAAATGTGGATACTTACTGCATTGGTGGGGTTTTTTATTGCTTTTTAACAACTGTACTGACAGGAGCCAAATTCCCACCAAGATTTATTCTAGTTTAACAGTAGTTTCTGTGTAATTTTTCCTTTCCGTCTCAGGTTGTGAACAAAAGGACAGATTTTTCTGTGACTTTTTCATCAACTGAAATAATAAATGCATAGTTATGCATTTATTTATAGTTTCAGGGAAATTCTAAGGTTAAAGAATAGGAAGCTCAGTCACTTGGTTTTCCAATTTGCTATGATCTACATAAGTAAGAAAATATTTGATCATCAAATCAAGGTCTAAATCTAGTTTTGGAAACTGTCAGGCACCTGAAACCTAAAGTTGTTTTAATGTTTAGGGTTCTGGTTGGCCAGCATTTTGTGGGTAGTAAGTAACATGAGGTGTAAAGTTAACAGTTCATCAGTTATTTGAAGTATCAGCCTAGCAGTTACTTGGATCTGAGGTTTCTGAGGCACCTCAAGGGCTGTTTCACTGAGGGGTGAGTTACTCTATATTTTCCCTGAAAAAATGAGGTTTTACCTACTGGTGATAATATTGCTCAGTGTTTGCATGATAGCTGACCTTTTTGTAATTTGTAAGTGTGCTTATTGTATAAATATTAGATGAAAGCATTTAGATTTTAATTTATTTAGGTGCACCTTTTTATCTAACCTTGAAGTTCCGCTGTTGTAGCTTTTGGTAGTATTTATTGCCTGTTGTGGATTGATTTTTTTTTCCTTTCTTTCTTTTTTTCCCCCCTTTTCCTTCTCTCTGATGCAAGATTTTTACCAGTTTGTTCGACCCCAGCATAAAAAGCAGTTTGATGAAGCATGCTGCAATTTGACTGGGTTGGGCTGTGGCTACAAACCTGAGCACAGCCTCCCACGGGAGGAGAGGGAGATCCTGGCCAAGAGAATGGGTGAGAGTTTGGTTGAGTTCTAGCATTTGAAGGACAAATGTCCTTGTTCACCCAGTCATAGAGCAGGATGTGAGATGTAGAAATTCAAGGAAGTTCAATTTAATCAATGCTGAGCTAAGTCTCTGCTCTCTATGGTCCTCTTGCCTTCCCTTGAGCTGTGCAGGTGCCTGAGCATTGGTTACTGCAGAGTTGATAACTATGTCATTTTGTTTCAAAAGGGGATTTTACTCATCTGCTAATATCACTTACTGTGGGGAATTAAACAACATTGTGTGTGACTATTTTGTTGCCCACATAGTGCCAGCAGAATTGTGAATAGAGGGTGATTGTGTCCTTACAGAATTTGTCAAATCTGTGAAATCCTGGAGCAGTAAAGTTCTGAAAAAGTGGGGCGTTAGCTCATCATCAGAGAAATAAATCTATGTGGAATCCCAGACTGGTTTGGGTTGAAAGTGACTTTAAAACTCAACCAGTTCCACCCCCTGCCATGGGCAGGGACACCTTCCACTATCCCAGGGTGCTCCAAGCCCCATCCAACCTGGCCTTGGACACTTCCAGGGATGGGGCAGCCACAGCTTCTGTGGGTTGCTCAGATGTTTTCAGCACAGGATGGCATACATTGAAATGCACCATTCCATGTTCATTCTTCCCTAAATTCACTGTTAATGGACTGGTTTCGTTTAACAGAAGAAAAACAGAGCCAGCAGAAAAGTACATTCTCCAAGGCCTCGTGTGCTCAGCTGAACCCTGGGCTCCACCTGAACCAAGGAGGATCCTACTTGACAACAGGACTCAATAGTGCAGGTACCCTCCATGTTTAATAAAAACCAGTCTATTCTGTTTTATTTCATCATTGACTGGAAGTTCTCCTAGGGCAAACCAATGTCCTTTATGCTTGCCTAGCACAGTGGCTCCCCCTCTCTAGGTGGGAGGGGTGATAATTCGGAATTTTCAGCAAGGATTGTGCAAACCAAAACACGAAAGTCAATAAATTAAATCAAGGTGCACGTGAAAAGAAACCAGCTGAAGCCAGACACTTGTACTAGAGGCTGAGCTGGGAAAAGTGGGGGTTGGGTCTGCTGGGCTTCCTGTTTGTCCAGGGTCCATGAAAGGGAGCCATTTAAGGAGTGTGAGTTAAGATTACGTCAGTATGAATTCAGGTATGTAGAAACTGTTTCATTTTGTTCTTGGTGTAATGTGTACACTCCCTCTGTGGACAGCCTGGCTTTTTCTGCAGAAACAGAGAGTACTAAATGTAATCTCTGTGTGCATCCCTCTAATCTCGCTCTGTCCACTATTTACCTTCAAGTTCATGGGCTCATTTATTTAATTATGGGTTTTCCTGAGAACAGCTGGGAATTTTTTGTGTTTCTCACAAGGAAATGAGTAGGATCATTGGACAGCTTAGAAGTCTTTCTTTAGAGGACAAAGAATAGTCAAATGCTAATCCTTTCTTTAAAAAAACAAGCCAATTTCCTGGAAGGCTTTAAATACTTCTAATGTGTGAAGCTATACTGTTTCTTTTTATTTGTTTTCCCATTTTCTTTTCTATTTTGAGGATATTTGAATAAAGCAGAATCTTTAGTAATTATCTTGTCCTGAAATCATTAGAATGGTTTCACAGAAATTTGTTTCCACAAAAAGTAATTGAGAAAATAATAGGAGTAAATGGATGTGTTATTTCTATGCCTCCTTAAGAAGAGAATGCCTCTGTGGAAATATAAGAAAGCTCTAGGATATGCAATAAATACTGCTTATAAAATGCACACTCAATTTTTTCACTTCCACCAAATTTAATGAAGCCTGTGTTTTGAAACCTAATTATCTTTATCATCCAATAAAGGACTTTTAAAGATCCAGATACCAAAATATATGGCAGGTTAATTTAAATAAATTTCTTATCATATCCTTCATCCATATCTGGATGCCTGTGATATGCAAACCAGAACATTTTTCTCTAAAACATACCAGAAATCAGAGAATAATATTGTAAATAAAGTACACTTGGCATTTAGCAGAATGTTCCAAGCTGCTTCTATCTTTTGCAGACCTCCTACATGGCTCTTGTGCTCTCTTGAGTGTTGTTTCAGGTCAGATAGTATTTTTGGACATAGTTTTCCTGTTAGGAAACACACATCCCACCCCTTGTCTGCTCTTATTATTAAGGGGTGAGAAATCTGAACTTTAAAATTACCTATTTCAGGCCAGCAGAGTTGGTTTACCCATCTGTTTACCCTCATTCCCTCGCGACCTTCTGACACATGTCTCCATTTAAAATTATCAAGGAGCTCCAGAAGATGCTAAAAGTGATCCCCAGAATAATTTTGCTCTGTTGCCATTTCCAGGAGCAGGTCTGGGCAGGTGGGGTTGGCTTCACCACTTTGAAATAGTTCAGGAATTCCCTCCAAATGGAGTGAAAAGTGGTTATGATGGAGTGACCTGTTTGTTCCTCAAGCCCTGCTCACGCGTTCTTTGTCTCCCAGGGCAGAATGCCAATGCAGCTCCAAGGAAAGAGGCTGAAAAGGCTCCAAGCTCCAGGAGAGAGCATCACCAGGCCCTCAGGACTGCCTATCTCAGTGATGTGCAGAGGGCTTTGGACAAAAGCAGCTACAGCCAGTTCTATGAGGCTCTGCTGGCTTACAAGAAGACAGATAATTACGATGCCATGGTGTCAGTGATAGCAGCCCTCACCACTGAGAGGCCACAGGACTTTCATCTCCTACAAAGTAAGGGTTTTTTTAAAATCACTCTTATTTATTTGAAAGGAAAATGTGGGTGCTGTGGTCTTATGTGAGGTCTCACCTTTTGGTTTAGCTACTCAGATCAGCAGAGCAGCTGGAACAATGGGTTCAGTGAATGCCATTCAGAGAGCAAAACATGTCAAGGTTATGAAATGTTATCTCTGTCTGCTCAGGTAGAAATTGTCCATTAAAAACTACACAACACCTCAGTAATTCCAGTCCTAACCTTCATGCCACCTAACTGTTTTTTCTCCTCAATTACTGCAATTGCTCTTTAGAAAGGGCAGTGCTGACTATTGAACTGACCCAATTTTATTCCCATGACCAGTGATTGCTGTACTGGTGCTAAGTTCTTAGATCACTTCCAGGTTTCAGGATAAGCAGTTAGGCTTTTGATTTACTATTCTTTTACAGAGCTTCAGCTGAAAATATTTCTGGAGCTGTGATATAATTTATTTTCTCAGAAGTGGTTTGTTTTGTTTTATTTTCCTTTCATGGGTTTAGTGATGGAAGAGTTTAGGGAGCTACAGGTTTTTAAAATTTGAAATTGGACTTAATTGTTTGGAAGAAGAAGAAGAGGCATTATATGCTGATCCTGACTGCCTCAATGGTGATATCTTGTGTGATGTGACACCTCAGTTCCACCTTCTCCCATGTCTCTAAGATGACTCTTCTGCTGGAAATGATGCATTCGTTGTATGCTGGGAAATGCTGATGGAATTTTCTTTGTTATCTTTAGCAGATAACAATAAATATTCCACTGGCCTTGAATAGGTACCATAGTCTGCAAGTTGTGAGAGCATACCCTTATCCTGGTGTATTAGGTAACTGTTAAGTTAGATTAGTCTTGGCAAAGTGGAGAGTGGGAGAAAATGAGCTGTGTGAGTCATAACCTCCCCCTGAGCTCTCTTTCACAGTCACCGTCTCTACTGAGCAAATGTTTTGACCTCAGAGGACCTTGTGGTAGAATTGTCTGTGCTTGGCAGTAAATCATAATTGGGGTTTTCTAGAATTTCTGTATGTGTGTTGTGAATCCTTGTCAACCAAACAGTAACAAGAAATTTCCTTCCTGAGGGTCTCTTTGGATATTGTGTTCTTAGATCACTTCTCAGGTGAAGTGCTGGGGTGGGTGTTTATTCTGAGCTGTAGAGAGTGGAAGAATTTCAAGACAAATTGGGATTATTTTCAATACTAAATACTCATCTGCCTTCTGGCAAGGAAAGCCCCGTAAATATAAAAATCACAAAAGCATCAAGTGTTTCACCAAGCTGAATATACTCTGAGGAATCTGACTGATATTATTCAGCTTCCAAAGAATTTCTCCCCTCCAAAGCAAGGAGTTTTCCATGGTCAGGCACTGGTTTTCTTATGCATTTGACTGCATTTTCTTTGGGCCAGGGTTTTACATGTTCGTGCGTCCTCACCACAAAGAGCAGTTCAGAGAGCTGTGCAAGGGTTTGACTGGAATGGTCTGTGGTGATGGAGAGAAGCAGTTGCAACAGCTGGAGCAAACTGAAAGGAAACCCCAGAGCTTGGAGGGCTGCACAAAAGCAATCAGCCACATACAAGGTAGGGAATGAGCAGTTGTCAAAAGTTTAGAATCTTACTTATTATTATGATGGGTAGGGCTCAACAGCCTCGCAACCATAGAATCACAGGCTGGCTTGAGTTGGAAGAGACCTTAAACCTCATCCAGTTCCACCCCCTGCCATGGGCAGGGACACCTTCCATAGACCAGGCTGCTCTGAGCCCTGTCCAACCTGGCCATGAAAACTTCCAGGAATGGGGCAGCCACAGCTTCTCTGGGCACCCTATGCCAGGGCCTCACCACCCTCACAAGGAAGAATTTCCCCCTAATCTCTAATCTAAACCTGCTCTCCTTTAGTTTAAGGCCATTTGCCCTTGTCCTATCACTCCCCACCCCTGTGAAAAGTCCCTCTCCTGGGCTAGGGCCTCCCTGCCTGAGTCCTGTCAAAGAGAATCAAAGTCATTTGTTATCTCTACATTGGGTTAAAAAAACCGCACTCAAACAGGAGTAAGATAAAAGGTAACATGAGATGGGGAAGTGCAAGGAAATAAGAAAGAAATTAGTTATAGTTCTGCCATGTTTAAACTGTGAAGTGTGTTAGGGGTGAAGGCAGAAATTTTACATCCAAGTGGGATGGGAGCAGGAATGGATCAAGGCCCATTCTGTAGGAAGAAGTGCCATAGAACTATTTCAATATAAAAGGTCTCTTTCAGTAATATTGAATGTATTAATATCTATCAAAAACATCTGTTGCCAAGCACTATGGCATAAAAACTAGTTCTTTAAGTTTGTTTTTCTTCTTATACAGTGACAACTGTATGAATTTACTACTGACTTTGTTTTGCATGATACAGGTTCATACACTGGTTTTCTTTTCTCCCCAGATGCAGCCCCTTCTAAGAGTGGGGCACCAGAAAAAATTCAGAGTAAGATTTCCTCCTTCTGCTTCAGCCAGAAAAGTGAACTTGAGTTGCCAAAGACTGAAGTGTCCCAAGAAACCAATAATGTGAGAGCACCCACAGACTCTGGAGTTGTGCCCATCTTTCCCCTAGAGATGGAACCAGAGTGTGGTAGGTACAGGAGAGAGTTGGGATGTAATTTTCTAATTCTTGGGAATAAAGATAAATTACAGGAATGAGACTGATGGTGCATGAAACCACTGGTTCCTGCCTGTATTTGCTCAGGTGCAGTGTGATTGATGTGGTTTGCTGAGGAGAATCTGTACTTTCTGTACCTTGCATGTGCTCTCAAAGTTCTTCATTGTCTTCATCACAATGCTTTAGTAGTTTCCTGAGAACTTTAGGGATTTTTTTTTCTTGACAACTTCCTTGTAAAGGAAGGATGTAACCCGAGTTCCTACTGGGATCTGAAGCATCAAGAGACTGTGAGGTCACTTGAAAGAAATAATGAATGTGGCAGGGCACTGTTGAGGTAGTTCATTACACTCATGGTCATTGTTTTCTGGACTGCGCTGGAAGTGTGGATACATGAGAATTTCGCAGGTGATTACAGGAATTTAGTCATTTCCTCCCTCTCTTTCTCTCTCCTCACCCTCCCCTCTGTTCTAGGAAGATTCCACTGCTCTAACTGCAAATCCAAGGATGATGTGCCTTTTAAATGCCCATTTTGTGACTTCACTTGCTGCAAAACGTGCTGGAAGCAGTTCTTAAAGGTTCTCCTGTTTATTGGTTTGGTTTTTTCCAAAACTGCCGGGGAATTTTGTGCTTTTCAGGAGAATGATGTGAACAAGCCTGGAATCACAATTCTTCTGTTTCCAGGAAGAACACCCAAATGCCAATGGAAGATTTGCCATTTGATCCATTGTTTCCCATGGTTTGCAATATGATTGAAGGCAGATCTCTGCCCTAAGCTGGGGTTTTTACACCTTTGCATCTTTCCAAGCTGCCTCCACATGTTTTCTGGTCTAAAACTACAAAGGCAATAAGCTCTGGAGTCAACTTTAAAAACACTGTTGTTTTTTAATATTTTAATGTTTATTTTAAATTTTTTTTCTTTCTCAGTTTCATAATTTTCCCCATCAAAATCCTATTGTAAAGCTCTGTTATGAGAATGAGGCAAACAAGGAACAGACTGCCCAGGAAAGTGGTTGAATCACCATTCTTGGATGAATTTATGATGTGTAGATGTGATACTTAATGGCATAGTTAAGAGGTAAACTTGGCAGTGCTGGGTCAACCATTGGACTCTGTGTCCTTTTGGGTCTTTCCCAACCAAACAATTCTGTGAATCTGTGATTCTGAATTCCTGCTCAAATATCTCCAGTCTCTTGGTTTTCCCAGCTGAGTAAATTGAAATTCTTTAGGTAAGATGTAGCTGGTCCCAGGGTGCCTCGGTTTGGGAGCATCTTACAAGCCTTTAATTCAGCAGCCAGATGTTAAAAGACTTTCAAAACCAGAATAATGCAAGAGTTTAGGGGTTTCTAAACATTCATATGTGATGAGAAAGCTGCTGATCAGTGGAGGTCAGGAATATCCAAAAACAGTACAGAAGGAAAAGAAACTTCTTCAGCTTGTCAATCTATAAGCAAGTACAAAATAATCTGTTATTCCAAGTTCCAGAGAAAGATATTTTTCTCGGGAAGACAATGAATTGTAAGGTGAGCATAGAAAATTTTGGACTGACATCCAAATAAAATACAGCAGCCAAGACAGAGTTGGCCCAAGAGGAATATAAAATAAGCACAAGATCAGGGTGGTTTGGGTTGGAAGGGACATTAAAACTCATCTCATTCCAACCCCCTGCAATGAGCAGGGACCCTGCCACTATCCCAGATTGGCCAAAGCCCCCTCCAGCCTGGCCTGGGACACTTCCAGGGATGGGGCAGCCGCAGCTTCTCTGGGCACCCTGTGCCAGGGCCTCACCACCCTCACAGGGAAAAATTTCTTCCCAATATCCCCTCTAACCCTGCTCTCTTTTAAGGCTTCTCCTCCTTGTCCTGTCACACCAGGTCCTTGTCCAAAGCCCCTCCTGAGGAGGGGACACAGGGAGGTGCTGAGCTCTTCTCCCTGGGATTTAATGTCAGGATTCATGGGAGCTGCCCAAAGCTTTTCTCAGTGAGGTTCAGTCTGGATATCAGGAGACATTTCTATTCCAAGAGGTTGGTCAAACACTGGAAGAGGCTTCCTAGAGAGGCCTCAATGCTCTTCAACATTACAGTGCCATAACTTCTGTACAACCCTTTAAGAGGTCAGGCACTTGGACTGTAGGATCACTGTAGATCCCTTCCAACTGGAAGTGTTCTTTCTCTTCTATTTAGATATCCCATGCATCCCATTTCCATGTTTGAGGAAATGAGTCATGGGTCATTTGCTAATAATTATTTCCATATTTGCTACTTACTGAATAATCTTATAATTATTTATTATTTTGATATCTGCCACTTACCTGATTAATCTTACTTATAGACACACCTGTAGTGATTAATGTTCTCAGTGTACAGGAGTGTTAAGTGGCTCATGATGTGATTCAGGTGTTGTTTGGTTAATGAAAAATCAAATACAGTGATAGAATTATTTATGTTGGAAGAGACCTTAAAGACCATCAACCCAGCACCACCAGTGCATTCACCTTAAACCACATCCTGAGGTGCCATAGCCACATGTTTTTTGAACACTCCAGGGATGGTGATTCCACCACTTCCTGGGCAGCCTGTTCCAGTGCTTTACTTCCCTTTCCGTGAGGAAATTCCTCCTGTTGTCCAAACCTCCCTTCTCCCCTCGTAGTTTAGGATGTGACTTGTGCTGATGCAGAGATGCCTCTCCAGTGATGAGGCAGAGCTGTGCTGGTCATGCAGCTGAGAGGGAAACACAGGATTGCAAACAGGAAGATGATCCTGTGTTTCTCTGAGCAATCCCAGAGGAGCCATGTCCCACCACATCCATCCCCATTCCCACTCATGCCCTGTGAGGTTGGACAGTCAACCCCATCCATATGTTTGGGACTGGGATACCTTTACCAGCAGGAAATGAGCAACCATGTCCCAGCTCTGAATTCTCATCAGATGGGACTGGGCTTTGTCACTCTGACAGGGCTGCATTTAGAACTCCTGTTTTTCTTTCCTAATAACTTACTCACTGTTTTTTCAGCTCAAAAGCCCTTTGGTGCATATTGTCCCACCAAGGAAGTGACTCAGAGCATCATTCACAACATGGGGTTTGCAAATTGTCATCTTGTCCAATCTGTTATTTTTGCAAAACACTGGTGGGGAGAGGTGGTGAATAATTTTGGAAGCTTTTAGAGGAGCAGAGCAGATGGAATTCCTTACAGCTAGAGGGGGATTAGGGGGATTAGTGCTGGAGCATGTTGGGTGATTCAGTGTGTTAGGGGAAACCTTGCAGAGACTGGACCAGGATATGCTTGTGTGGTTTTCCCCTCCAGAGGTTCTGTTGCTGCTTCCAGGTGTTTAAATGCATTTATTCATGTGGGTCTTCCAAGAAGACTGAGTTATTTTCATTTGGACTATCTGTAATATGGGGAAATAATCAAAGATTTCACAATTAAATGTTACACTTAAAATTGCCTTTGGTAAAGCACTGGCTGTTGGGAGATAAAGTGACCTTTCCTCTCCCCTCCAATTTTTGATATTTCAGTTAATGTCACCAGAACCAAAATCCTACTGCCTGAGCCTGCTCTGCAGTCTGCACCTTTTCTTTCAATGGCTCCCCACTGCCAGAGGTTAGATGGGATATTGGCAAGAAATTCTTCCCTGTGAGGCCCTGGCACAGGCTGTCCAGAGAAGCTGTGGCTGCCCCGTTCCTGGAAGTGTCCAAGGCCAGGCTGGACAGGGCTTGGCATCCAACCTGACTGAGTGGAAAGTGTCCCTGCCCATGGCAGGGGTTTGGAACTGGATGAGCTTTAATGTCCCTTCCAACCCAAACCACTCTGTGATTCTAATGAGGAACTTCCACACTTCAGGGAAGGCTGTGCAGTGCCACTGATGTAGCTGACCATCTTTTTAGGCCTCCTGATCTGGCAATCTTCTCCCAAAGATTTATTTTTTTTAAAGAAAGCAAATTTTCTATCTCCCTTTTGAAATAAAGAGACCAGTTCAGTTTTACCAGTAATTTGCAAACTATGAGAAGAACAGTTTGGATTCATCTGCAAGTCAAATTACTTTAAAGTTGATGATTAGTGAAGAAGCAAACTGAAACCTGAGTGGAGAAATGATGCCTCATGTGTCTTCATGTCTCATGCTGCTAATGAGAAAGGTGTGGGGTGCTATGAAGAAATAAATGTACTTGGTTCCCCTACAACACTCTTGGCAATGACCATGTGTGTCATCCATGTCCAGGTATTGTCAAGGAGACATTTCCTTGTCATCTGTGCAAGAGGAAGCAGGAATTCAGGGAACTCAGGCAGTTGACAGGATTTTACCCACAGGTGCAGCTGTACTTCACAAGAGCTCTTGCAGCTCCACATTTCCTCGTTCCTGTATTTCAGTCCCCCAGATGTGTCATAGCTGGGACAAGTGCTGTAAATTCTGGTGCCACTTTGCATGGTGCCACAAAGCCTCCTCTCCTTTTTATCAGTACCAAGGAAATAATTGACTGTGTGGTAACAGGGAGGTTGCAAACAGCAGATACCATCTCTGGGACTGACAGGTGGCTGCTGTGGCTTGTAGTTCATGTTGGCCAAAATGTGTTTGAGATACTTAATATCAGAGTGGTTTGGATTGGAAGGGACATTAAAGCTGATCTGCCACAGGCAGGGACAACTTCCTCTAGACCAGGCTGCCCCAAGCCCCATCCAACCTGGCCCTGAACACTTGCAGGGCTGGAGCAGCCTCAGATTCTCTGGGAAAGCTGTGCCAGGGCCTCTCAGCACCCTCTGAGTACAGAATTTCTTCCTAAAATTTAATCTAATGCTTCCCTGTTTCAGTTTAAAGCCATTGCCCCTTATCACTGTTTGCCCGCACCAAAACTCCCTCCATTTGTGGCATTTCCTCCACAGTAAATACATTCCCTGTGTGTTTTGTCTGTTGGTTTCTCCAGGTGGTGAAGAAGTGCCCCAAGTGCCGCAGTGATGTGAAGAGGCAGCGATTAGCCCAAGTTTTCTTCTGGTCCTGATGGCAGCCGCAGAAGGGGCAGGAAGCCCTTGGTGCCTGCAGAAGGCAGTGGCTGTGCTCTGGCTCTTGCTGAGCAGGAGCAGGATGGAGGCTCCTTTAAACCCCTGTGATCCTTGGCTCCGCATTCTGAGCTGAGCATTTTCCAGCAAAGGTGGTCAGTTCTGAAAGGTCTCACTGCAGGAGACAAAGCAGAACATTGTCCTCTGTTAGAACTAAGAAAGTTAATTTTTTACTTATTTTATCCCCTGAATTCTCCTGGGGCCACTCTTAGGCTGAAATTTTATATCCTGGAGGCTGCTGTCATTTTATGGCCCCTTCAGGTAATACCAGATCATGCAAAAACCCCAGGAATGCTGCCACAATGGAACTGAGCTGGCTGAGGATGCCAGACTACCCGTCCCTACCCCACTGGTGTTCCTGGAAGAGGTGATTCACATTCACTCTCTGGGTTTGGCAGCAGCCGTTGTCTCCAATAGCAGAAGATACTGAAAGGATCATTTTTTACAGACAAATTCCACTGGTGGATGGTGAGCAGAAGCTCCCTCTCACCTGCTGAGCATCCCAAAGCCTAATTCCATCATCCACCATGGTGGGATGTTTGGGAATATGCTTCTAAGGAGGCTTTATTCTTCACGCAGTGCTGGTATTTCCATGTGCCTCTGTTACCTGTTTTGCTTTCCAAGAAGGAGGATCTAAATGTTTTAAAACTTTTAAATTAATCAGGTTAGATGGGTTAAAAAAATTCTTTAGTATTTCCACTCTCTGTGAGTAGTGGATATACGTGGTTAACCTAAGAAATTGTATCAATTTTAAATCTTCTGTAGCTGCTGTTAATTAGACTGTAAAACAAAACTATTTTGTCTAAATTTGATTTGGTTAGATTAAAAAAACAGGAATTAAAAAAACCAACCCACCAGCTATAAAAACATTGGCTATTGAGTCCTAATGGCCCTGGTAGGAGCAAGTGGAAAGGTTGTACTCTGTAGGTGATTTTCATATCAATAGAATTTGGAAAATTTTATGTTAATAAAATTTTATTCTTAATAAAATTGAAAAGTGAGCTGCGTTTTAACAAAGTTTCCAATTTCAAACCCAGTTCTCTTCAAATCTCATAGCTGCTGGCAGTGAAATGGAAATTTTTGTACTTCATTGACAATTAACAAAGGCTTTGGCAGGAATTGAGGTAGCTCTGGGCTATCATATTCTGTCATGTTTAACTTTGTGGATGAATATTACCTTCTAGCCATGTATCTATTCAGTGCAGCAAAACAGGAATAAATAATGCAGATAAAGTCCTGGATGTTTCAAATATAAGTGGGAGAAATGAGTGTTATATAAGTGTTATATAAATACAGGTGTGTTGTAGAAATGAACAGAAGAATATTTAGAGTGAGGCTGGGGGCAGTGAGCAGTAAAATGTCATTTTTTGGCAGGTAGCTCAGTGCCTGCTCTCCTGGGAAGGTCTGTCCCAGGAAGCTGCAGCTGACTGCTTGTGCCACTGGAGGGAAGCCACAGCCCAGCCCTGAGCGTGCTCGGCGGCGCTGACACCGCGGCTCGGGCCGGGTTTGCCGATGGGAATTGTCTGCCGTGAGCTGCAAAAATACCGCCAGAGCCAGCAAGACAGAAGGAAATACTTGAGATGTACTGTGGGGTTGAATCACCCCACACGCTTGGATAGGGGTTGGCAGGGACAAATATGATGATGCTGCCTTTTCCCCCTGTCAGCTAAAGTAGTTTTAAAGCTGTGCCTCTTCCTGGAGTTGTTCCAACCTAGGGATGCTCTGTTCTGAGACAGGGCAGAGGAACAATGCTGAGAACATCTCAGAGCCTTCGAGAGATTCACAGAATGGTTGGGGTTGGAAGGGACCTCTGGGGATCACCCAGTCCAACCCTGCCAAGGAGGGGTCACCTGGAGCAGGGACAAGGGCATGCATCCAGGTGGGTTTGGAATGTCCAGAGAAGGAGACTCCACACACTCCCTGGGGAGCTCTTCCAGTGCTCTGCCACCTCCATGGAAAGCTCTTCTCCATGTTGAGGTGAAAATTCTTGACTTTTAGTTTATGGGTGTTGCTCCTTGTCCTATTGCTGAGCACCATAAAAAGAGTGGCACCCTTTGGAGATATTTATGTGCATTGATGAGATCCCCTCTGAGCCTTCTCCAGACTAACCAGGCTCAGCTGTGTCTCCTCATCAGAGATGCTCCAGACCCTTCATCATCTCTGTGGCCTCTGCTGGATCCTCTCCAGTAGCTCCTTGTCTTTCTTACACAAAGGGGAAAACTTGCTGAGGGTTTTTCTCTCCCTTCACCCAGGACATTCCATTCCTTTGACCAGGGAACAACATTTCTTCGTCTCTTACTCTTCAGCAGAGGGATTGCATTGCTGAGGAGGTTTGCAGTCGCTGTCCTTCACCAGCTGAACCCTCCAGACAAGCTCTGAAGCACGCCAGTGTCCCACCAGTGTCCCAGTGCACATGGGTTTGGTTTGGGGTGGGTTTGGGTTTGGTGCTGATTTCTGGTGCACTGGGAATTGCACTGCAGTGGATCTGGGAATCAATCCCTGCTGTTGGTATCTGGGGAAGGACAGATGGATGCTAACAGGTCCTGGAGATGGGAGAACTGGATGGGCTTTGGGTCCCTCTCAACCCAAACCCTGCTGTGATCGCATGAGACCTTGAAGAAGAAGATCCCCAGCAGTCAGGACTGTTCTGTCATCTGGAAACTTGTTGAATTTACAGGAAGGAAAGACAGGGGCAGTTAATTAATTATAAAGAACAGAAAGTGAGAAAACTGTTTCAGGAAAATCTGTATTGCTTTAGGCGCTTATCGGAATCTATGCAAATTATTTAATGATTGGGGGGACAAGAACCTATCCTGGACACTCCTTGCTGATTTTCAGAAGCAAATGACACATGGCTTACAGATCATGAAGGAAGTAGATACTAATGTTTTGATTGCCCTTGCCTTGCAGTGCTATGACTAGACCTGGAACATGGTAGTGTGTCATTGAACAAACCTTTCCTGCTGGTTTTTTCTCCCGCCAAAAAACTGAAAGGACTCACAAAAGAGATCAAAATCAGCAAAGCAAAATGTTTCATCAGGAAAGATGAGCCCTGTCTCTGGCTGGCAAAGTGATTACTGATGGTAAGCAAGGGATTTCTTTGCTCAACAGAGTTTTCTATAAATATGAGAAACCTTATTTTGCAAGAGTAGTTTCAGAAGGTGGTGCTGCTGGATGCCCTGGGATGGGAAACAATGCCCTATATGGAGAAGTGAAGGCAGAGCCATGGCAATAGGATGCTGAATTCCATTTCTCTACTACCTCCACTGATCAGAGTCAGTAGTGAGTTGTGTTGCTGCTTTCTGGTATCAGGCAGTGACCTATAAACCCATTCTGGGAGGTTTGTTGGACCAACAGAAGAACAGACAGAAAAAGATTAATCAAAGGTCATTGCTCCACCAGATTGTTGGAATCTGGGGAAGTTGTCTGGGGAAGCTCTTTCTGTCCCATTAATATGGTGTTTTCCTCTCTAGGAGCATCCATCTGACACATTTTTGTCATTATCAAACTCACAACAAAAATAATTGTTGATGAGGCATCACAGTGCAGCGAGGAGCTTGGAGTTTCCCAGTGCATTGTGTCCATCCCAGCGGGGACATGGCTGGGACAGAGGCACTGCCAGCAGGTGCCATTCAGGATGTAATCACCTGAATTGTTTCATACACCTTGTGGGTTCCATGTGAAATCCAGGGACAGAAAACTGAAATTGTGCTCCTGCCTGTGGAGAAGGAAACGCTCTGCGGCTCCTGGGTGGTCAAGCCTCAGGCAGAGGGATCCCACTGAAACTCCCCAGCTGGGTGAGCCCAGAGCAGGGCTTTCTATTGGATCCAGTCTAGTGGTGAGTTTCACCCAAAAAAACATCAAGGGGCTGTGCCTCAGTGCCGGGGCAGAGCTGGGAGATTGGCTGATTAATTACTGAGCTGATGCACACTGACAAAGAGGAATCCCGGCAGTCCTTGGCTCAGGGGTTATGTCAAAATGAGTTACAAATCATCAGGATTACTTTGGACAGCTACAGGGGATCCAGATAAACGAGCAGTAAAACAAAAAACCACTTTAGAGGGGCCTGTGTAAATCAGCCCATCTGTGTAAAGTGCAAATAAACGCAGCCCAGACCCTGCTGCTGGACTGTAGTGCTGACCCCCCTTGGCTTCTGCTGGAGTCAGAGGATTTTCTTTAACCAAGGTGGGTAAAAACTGACATTACTGGAAGGAGCTTTGGATTCTTTCTGACCATTGGGGTTTCCTTCTCTTTCTGGGTAGTGGAGAACTGGGTTTGATTTTCTTGGTGAATCATGTGTTCAGCTCTTGTAGGTCTGAACTTCAAGAGTGTTCAGAGTAAAGCCCATGAGATTCTCCATCTGCAGCCCCAGTTGCTGAGAGCTGGATGAGAGAGGCAGAAGGCAGATGCAGAATTGTTCATTCTCTGCAGTGATCTGCAGGAGGAACTGGCTGCTGACTCCTGAGGAGAAAAACCTCCACATTCTCTCAGGTCATCTCTGTGGTTCCCGCATCCTTGCAGAGACTTGCATTTGCTTTCTGATCATTTGCTCTGGTTTTCACTGCTCAGCAATGTCTGTTCAGAGGGAATCTGGTGGGATAGAGCAGGACAAAGTGCAGGAGTCCCATGTCTTGAAGCAGACACTGGAACACATGGTCTGCCAAGGCTGTACCTGCAAGGCTGAGTTCAGTTTTCATTTGAATCCTTGGGGTCCAAGACTTAGTGCACTGTCACCTATAAGGGATTTAAATGCTGACCTCCTTAGCTGCTGGATGTTGTGCCACAAAAGGTGCCCGTGTTTAGTGTTACAGCTGGAGGTGGTGTCATCCTCGGCGCTCTTGAAAGGAGAGGGTTGAAGCTCGGAGCCGGCTTTAGGAATGCAGTGCCCAAGCACTGGCGATCGGGGCTGTTTTGGCAGGGTCAGTGCCCTCGGAGGAGGAGTGGGATGGGGTCTGATCCCGGAGCCCTGGGCAGAGCCGGAGCGATGCTGCCCACAGCGCCGGTTTCAGTGCCCGTAGCCAGAGGCAGAACCGGCCCCTCGGGGCTGCCTTTGACGGGGCAAGCTCCCAGCGGGAGGCAGCTGCTCTTACTGGGAAGTTCTTTGGCGCTTCCAGCCGGGGAACAGAACGTTCACAGGGGAATTTCCCTGCCTTTCCCCTTGCCAGAAAACGATTTCCCACCAACCCCCTGTAAAACTTGAAGGTTTGAAAAACAGCGAATGCCACTCGCCTCCTTCCTCCACACAGGTAAACGAACTTCATTGCTCCGAAAGCTTCGCTTTTAGAGGCAAGTGCAGAAACGAGAGCGAAAGCGGCGCTCGGGCGAGGGAGGGCGCCGGGAGGCGAAGGCGGAGCCGGTGCCGCCGCGGCGGGGGACCGGGAAGGGCTCGGGGCCGGGATGGAGCCGGAGGGGGGGAGCCGAGACGGAGCGGCGCTGTCACCTCCCCTTGCCCAAGAGGGGTCTTTCCCAGGGACCGGTCTATAAAGGCGCTGCCGGCCGCGGGGAGCGGCGCGGAGCGGAGGGGCGAGGCGGAGTTGCGGTGAGCGGAGCCGGTCCCGAGGGATGGGGATGGGGATGGGGATGGGGATGGGGATGGGGATGGAGAGGAAGGGGAGGAAAGGGAGATCTTGGCTGCTTCCCCACCAGCTCCTGCTCCCTCTCAGCTGCGGTGGGCTGGGGGTGGTTTCCCTCCCACGTGTCTGGCTCTGCGTGGGTGCGGGGGTGCCCAGAGCCTCTCGCCCGCAGCCGTTATAAGGCTCTGCCCCGTCCCTGCGCTGGGGAGAGCCGGCATCTCCCTCGGAGGAAGGACTGACTGGGAAGAGAGCAGGCGAGGAAACCCATTCTTTCCCAGCAGCCCTTCCCCATCAGCCTTTACCTATCAGCCCTTTCCCATCTCGCTCTGTTTTTAGGCTGGCCGGTCGCGTTGAGCCTGCTGCTGCAGAGGGGAGCCCCCGCGCAGGCAGCAGCAGCCTCTGAGAACCCTCTCTGTCCCCCCAGGTTTGTGATCCCGGCGCTCGGAAGCCCTCGCTGCGATGCTATCCCGCCATGTGCCCAGTTGGAGGCATCCACCCAAGGTAAGGGATCTTCTGCTTGTCAGGCTGGGCACGTGGGCTTTGGAAAGGAAAGGGAGGATCCACAAGCTCTGGGATTCAGTCCTATCCTGAGCATCTGGGTTTCCAAAAAGTGTTAAAGGTCCTAGGGAGCATGCTTTGTATCTGCTAGTCTGCAAAATTTCCCTTCTGCTTCTTGGTTTGCAAAGGTGTCTCTTGCTGCAATGGTGGGGAAATGACTGGGGTGGAAGAGGGGAATGTGCTGGAGTTGCTCCAGGTTCTGAGCGAGGGAAATTGGGCTCTGAATGCGTGACAAATGGGTTTGGGAAGGATGCTCTGTCACCAGGGATGGCAAAGGAGGGCAGCACCTGGTGCTTGGGTTGGGAACAGCATAGGGAGGGAGAACAATTTCTTGTCTCTACAACAATAACAAGTTCTGTAACAGCAGCAGCCGCGTTTGCTGCTCCCGCCTCTGCCCGAGGATGAGCTCAGGGCTCTTTGCGCTGTCTTTGCCGTAGTGGATGCTCCCCCCTCTCCTCCTTTTGCTGGCTGAACTCGCCTGCAATGCCCAGCCCACGTACCAGTGGAAGGATGCTGTGACGGGCGAGAGGATCACTTGCCAGCAGTGCCCGCCGGGGACCTTCGTGGCACAGCACTGCTCCAGGGACAGAGCCACGCTGTGCCAGCCCTGCCCGGATTTGCACTACACTCAGTACTGGAACTACCTGGAGAAGTGCCGCTACTGCAACGTCATCTGCGGGGAGAAGCAGGTGGAGGTGCAGCAGTGCAATGCCACGCACAACCGCGCCTGCCAGTGCCAGCAGGGCTACTACTCCAACATGGAGCTGTGCATCCGCCACTCCGAGTGCCCGCCCGGCGCCGGGGCTCTGAAGCCGGGTAAGTAATTCGAGCACCGCTCATCCTCACACGGCTCCTGTCACGCCCCAAAATCTCCGCGGGAGATAAAAATCAAAGGCAAATACAGCAGCCAAATGCAGCAGCCAGTGCTTGCCCATAGCCTGACCGGCTCCCTTTTAGCTCTGGTGCTGGCACAGGGCCGTCCCTGCCAGCTGTTCCTGCCTCTTTTCCAAGGAGGAATTTGGTTGGGTTTTTCCACAGCTATCAATTTGAAAGCTTTTGAAATCCCCAGCAGCACACTCCGATGGGATGTGCCAATCCCAGCTCCCTGCCTCACCTGCCACAGCAGGCAGAGCCAGGCTGTGACTTGGCCATCCCCGGAGCAGCCCCTGGCCCTGTGCCACAGGCAGCGGGGACAGTCCAAGCTGCTCCCGAGCATTCATCGGCTCCCTTCTCCTTGCATAGGCAGCCCGGGAGCTGGGAATGCTGATCATCTGGGCTGAAGAAGGTGGCTGATGATGTAAGGGCAGGGCTGAGGAATGTGTGTAGCTCTGGGGCCAGTTTTGTGGTTTTTCAGTGAGCACTTTGGAGAGGCTGTGTTGAAAACACACACTGGACACACAGCCAGGTCACAAATCCACAAAACCAGCTTTGTTTTGACTCCTGAGCCTGAGATTCCATCTCCTTGTGTGATCTAAGTCCCAAGGTATTTTAGGGGATTTATTCTCCTGTTGTTTCCCTGGTACAGATTTCTCTGGTCCTTTAATTGCTCCAAATGTGTGTAAACTCATCAGTGAGGACCAGGGTCTGCCTGGAAACCACAGCAGGGGATGGCAAACCAGTGTGGGCAGCACCAGCAAACCCAGCAGCATCTTGCTTCACACTTTGAAGTAGGGAGGCTTTTGAAGCATGGAGTCAAGTCCTTCCATGTGTGACATGGAAGAGCTCCAGGCTCACCAGCCACAGGGAAAATATCTGTTGTCTTCAGCTGATGTTTATAAATGAGATTTGGGGTTTAATTTTCTATAGGACAGGACAAAATGCAGTAACACAGCAAAGGGGGAAGAAGATCTCCAGGCATTACAGAGAAACACTTTGAAATTAAACATGAAATTTGTCTGGAGGGTTGGCTTTAGGACTGAGGAGCCATGCAAGCAAGCTGGGTATTTGAAGAGAAGCTGGTTTTTTTTTTTTGTTTTTCTATTATTATTTATTTTTTGCAAATGACTTCTTGTGTGGGGAGAATTGCCCCCCAGCCCAGCTGCCTGAACACCACAGCAAGGACTGAGGGTCCAGTGTGGTGGGCAGGGCCCTGGCCCTGCCAGTGCTGGTGTCTGGATGGGGAAGGTGCACTGGGGCTGTAGGCAGAGTTTGCTGCTGTTTGGGTTGGATGAGGGCTTTGATCCTTGTGCAATCCCCCTGGGCAAACAAACTTCTTTGGGAATTCCCATCTGTAAATAGTGGCTCCAGTGTTGGGGGTTATGGCTGGGCCTTATGAATGGTCTGCGTTGGGAGGGACCTGAAAGATCAGACTTCTGGGAAAGCCTAAAGGCAGCAACAGTGTAGAAACTGCTTGTAACTTGATTCGTGAAGAGGAGGTGAAAGGGGTGGGAAATCTCCTGCCCCAGAGCCCTTCCTCTGCTCCCAGGGAGCGGGAATGCTGCTCGGTGCAGCCCTGCCCGTGTGGCATCAGCGCTGTGACACACGGGAGGCGCTGGCCCCGAGCCAGGGCAGCGGCGACAGCGCGGCCAAGGCCAGCTCAGCTTTCACCTCCACTGAGACTTTTACTTTCACTTGCTCGGGGGCCTCGGCTCTGGGAAGGGCTCTGGGAACCAGGGCTGCCCTGGCAGCTCAGCCACCAGCCTGGCTGCTGGCTCCTGCCTGGGATGTGGCCTTTTCATAGTGAGATGTCCTCTTGCTGTCCTCTCATGTCTGTGGGCTGCCGACAATTCATCAGCACTGCTGTTTGCCCTGTGTGAGGACATGCAATTCCCAGGGGAGATGCTGGCAGTGATCATTTCCAAAACTCCACCTTCATGCTCAGAGGGTATCTGGCATCATCCCCAGCTGCTGCCTCTGCTCCCGTGCCAGTTTGTCACCTGACAGTCCCGTTGTGTCCCCATGCACAGGTACCCCCTTTGAGGACACCCAGTGCCATGACTGCCCCCACGGCTTCTTCTCCTCCAACTCCAGCACCAACCCATGCCAGCCACATCAGAACTGTGAGCAGCAGGGGAAGGTGACCAACGTGCAGGGCAACAAGTACCACGACACCCTGTGCACGTCCTGCAGACCTGGCAGAGGCAACAGCACACAGGGAGCAGGTGAGCCACGGGCACAGCATGCCAGGACTGATGCTGCCAGGGTGAGAGCAAACTTCCTCATGACTTTCTCCTAGTTAGATGCAAATGAGGTGAGATGGCTTGTAAAAGCATGGAGTGATCCATAATGAATAATAATTATGGATGAAATTGTCTCCCTTCATCTCCTTCCAGTATCAGTCCCATAGAGCAAGGACAGGGTGCTGGGCTTAAGCAACAGTCACTGCACAGTGAGAACAAAGAGGTGACAGTGAAATCCTGCTGGATATTACCAGGGACAACTGGGAGTGCTGGAACAGGGGATTTTGGCAGCTGAGGCACAGCTTGGCACAGCTCCTGCACTCCCTTTTCCTGGCTGCACCTGTTTCCTGGAAGCTTTTATGGCAGCCTGGTCTTGTGCAGGTTGAGTGGAGCAGAGCCCAAGGTTCATTGGAGCTGGTATGGGGTGGATTTTGACCTGTCAGGTGTAAAAGTGGAGACGTGGTGTCAGTCATAAAGCCATAGAAGAGCTCAGGTGGGAGGGACTTAGAAAATTTATCTGGTCCAACCTTTAATGGGAAAGTGAGCCTGGATGAGATTATCCACTGCCGTGTCCTGAAAATCTGAAAAGCAATGGGGACCTCGTCACATCCAGGGGAGGTTTTTCTGGAGTGAAAAAATGTCATTCTTTCACCAGGATGAAGCTTGGTGGAAAAGCTTTAATGAAACCCACCCACAGGGTGGTCAGGCACTGGAACAGGCTCCCCAGGGAAGTGGTCATGGCAAAAGCTGTCAGGGATGTTGTAGGGGGTTTGGGTGGTCTGTGCAGAGCCAGGACTTGGACTTAATGAACCTTGTGGGTCCCTTCCAGCTCAGGACATCCCGTGGCTCTAAAAGATTTTCCTGTGTGGTGAGGGAACGTGGAGGCTTTCCCTCTGGGCAGCTCTCACTTTTCCTCACTCTCCTGGCATCACCAGCACAGAGATTTCTCCTTACAAAGCCTGACTCACACCATGAGCTCCCTGCCAGGAGTGTGATCCTGACACAGAGACTGGAAAGCTCCGTCACCAGTGGGATGCAGTCCCGGGGTGGGCATGGCCAGGTCAGAGCAGTGTCAGCAGCACGTGCGTCAGGCACCGGCCCCCGCAGCCACACCAGCCCGTTGCAGATATTTATAGAGGGAGGAGGCCCCAGCAATGGGAGCTGGAGGTTTTTTTTAACTCCAGTTTGTTATGATTCCTTCAGGAGCCACACAGGGATCTGATTATCAAGCTGAGCCTGTTGGGGAGGCAGAGCCGGAGCACTGGAGCTCAACCCACCCCACTATAACCAGTGAAACTATTCCCAGACTGCAATGGCATGAAACTGGGCTAATCTCTCCCTGATTGAGTAATCCTTTGGCCTTGACCTGTTGAAAATTCTTTCTGTTTTCATTCCTGATGCTGGATGCGCTCCAGCAGCTTCCACCAGCCAGGGCCGGATCTGTCCCACCCCAGTGCCCTGATTGGGGCTGTGCTTAGGGCTGGTCCTGTTACAAATCTGTTACAAAGGGTTACAAATCTGCCGGGGGAAACAGAAAGTTCAGGAAAAAGAATGTGTAAATACTTACTGCAATTGCATCAGATTTGTCTGGGCTTTTATTCCCTGATGGGGAGGAGCATGGAATAGGTACATTGACTTTCTACAGAACTTCTACACCTTGTTTTCCAACTGCCCTCTGCAGGGTGCATCACTGATAGGAGTTCAGCCTTCCACTAGACCCTGTTGTTCCAACACCCATCCAACCTGGCCTTGAACGCTTCCAGGCCTGGGATACTCACCAGCCCTGTGGGCAGATGTCCCACAGAGAGCCTTGGCAGGGCTGTGCCCTGCTGTCCCGTGTCCCTTTAACCCCGGGCTGTTTTCCCCCACCAGCTGCAGATGATGATGACTGTGACCAGGCCATGATAGACTTTGTGGTGTACCAGAACATCCCCGTCAAGAAGCTGAAGCGCCTGCAGCAGATCCTGGAGCACTCACCAAAGAAGCAGGCAGCATGGACCAGGGCAGCCATCCAGGAGAAAATCCGGGCTTTCCTCACCCACAAGAAGGAGGAGGACTCTGAAGTCACCAAGGAGCTGCTGGACGCGCTGCGCGTGGTCAAGCTCCACTCCATTGAGGAGAAAGTCCGTGAGCGCTTCCAGCTGCGCTGAGAGCATGAACTGGACTTTCTGGGTGCTCTTTGTTTTGGTTTTTATCTTCTGAGGCTTCATTAATTTATTCATCTTTCCAAACATAACTTGAAAAGCAGCATGAGAGATGAGTGATAGAGTGGCATCGTGCTATGGCAGCTGTGTCACTGCTGATGGGATGGGATGGGATGGGATGGGATGGGATAGGATAGAATGTGTGAGCAGCAGTATCCCCTTGCCAGCTGCTGGGGCAGCTCCTGGGAGCTCAGCAGGTGTTGGCCATAGATTTTCCAGCCCTCAGCAAGAGTCAATATTTTATCATAAGAAAAACCTGCATCCATGGTCATTATTTCTGGGGAAGAACATGGTTCTCTTTATAGAAAATGGTTTGGCTTTGTTTTAAACTGTGTAAGTTTGGGCTTGTTGGGGCTTTTAGTCATTTAACAGTATTTCTCACTGAGGATTTGCTTGAGATTTTTATCATGCTTTTGTTTGAGAAGAGAGTTTGCTGCTGAGGCACAGGAAGGGGGAGGATGCCCCAAACTCACTGGTACAGCTAGTCTGAAATTTATTTCTTAACTACCTGTTTTTATACCATGTGTGAAAGATGTTTTCTAAAGAAAGAAACCAAAGAAGTTATTTTATCATACACCTCTCTGTCAACCGAGTCCTTTCCTAGTCTCACTTGGAGGTGGTGCTGGGAGTCCCAGACCATCATATCTGACCCTGGATATTGTCTGTTTTTCCCACATGTTGGCATCTCTGCCCGTGTCAGGGCATTGGAACAAGGTGATCTTGAAGATCCCTTCCAACCCAAACCATTCTGGGATTCTGTGATCACACAGCCCCAGCCAACCCCTGCCCCCTGAGCCACAGTGAGGCTGTGTGCCAGCATGACACAGACAGTTTGCACTGGGATTTGTGGCCAGGGTGACACTCGTGTCTCTTGGGTCAGCCCAAGTGTGTCCCCCTGAGCCCCAGCTCTGTCCCCAGACCTGGCTGTGTGCTCAGTGAGCTGGGCTTGGGACAGTTCTGCTGACTGCAGGAGGTTTTATATAAACAGATGTTGCTTAGGGAAGTCAACAAGACTGACCTCCTCTGGCATTTTCCAGCCTGTAGCAATGATGACGCAGAGCTACATTTTATGCTGTGAATGAGTTTGACTTTTTATAGTTCTTTTTTAGTGGAGCAGATGCCAGAAATAGTTTGTGGTTCACAAGATGATATTTCCCCCCAGCTTGAAGCTGTTTAAAGCTCTCTGAAGCGAATGCTACCTGAAAGTGCCCCCGCACTTCCTCTGTGCAAGGAAGCTGAGGGCAGAAGAAGGGAATTTTACCCTCCCCTCACTGCTCACAGACAGATCCCAGGCTCTTCCTGCAGTGACAAGTTAATCCACAGCAGTCTGGATGACAGGGGATGATCTCAAGGGGCAGTGCTTGCCTCTTCACTGCTCCAGAGCTCGGGAGTCCCTGGATGTGTGCTCACACCTGCCTGGCACCACAGGCTTGAACTGAGGATCCCAGGCTTGAACTGGGATCCCAGACTTGCAATGTCTCACCCCAGTTTTGGGCTTTGAGGATGAAGCAGCTCAGCGACCCTGGCATTGTCCTGGGTCAGTTCAGGCAGGGAAGAAGAGAAGCAAATGGCTGAAAAGCAGCTGAGGGGAGCACTCACCCCTCTGCACTGAGCCTGGGCTAATCCTGGGAATCCCCTCAGTCCTGGCAATCTCCTTGAAGCTTCACCAAGCCTGGCCTTGAAATCCTGCTAAGGAGCTTCACAGGGGACCAGAACTCCCCTTCCCAATGCTCAGTTTTTACCATTTCTGATCTCTGCCCTCCCAAGCTGCTTTATCCCAGTGGGATGCAGCTCAGCCTCTGAGCATTGCTTTCTCCAAGTCCTTTGGCAGGAGCCAAGGCCTCTGCAGGGTCTGAGAGCACCTGGGGCAGGACACGAGGAGGGTTTCCATCAGAGCACAGTGAGAACTGGAGCTCAGCTGCAGCACTTTGCTCCAAGGCAGAGTGCAAGGCAGGACAGCCAGTGCTGATGGGTTGAAGGCTGGAGCAGCCAGAGCCTCTGGCTTTGGCTGCAGCTCCTTGAGGGATTCCCAGCCTGCTGCATTGCAGTTATCCTGACTCAGCACAAAGCCCTTGGTCTGAAGGGGAACGGGAATGGAGAGCTGTTAGTGCAGGAACTGCCTCCCACACTGAATGAGGGTCCACCATGTCCAACCCTCCTTAGGGCACCATGTCTGGCTCCCTTGTGCCTTGGCAGGTTGCAGTGGGGACCACAGAGCTCAGCTCAGTGAAGCAGGAGAGGGGGACTAAATAACAACATGGCCCAGCCTGTGTGAGAGAGCTCTGCACTCACTGCCAGCTTCCCCTGCCACCAGCCACTGCAGCACCAAGGGGCTGGCAGGGGATGATGCCCTGTGCCATCAGCAGCTCCCCAGCTCAGTGCCACGAGACTGACTTGCTCTGCCAGGGTATCTCCTGAGCACCCACACATTGTTATCATGTTCTGTTCAGGGGATTTGGAGCCTCTCCTCAGTCTCCTCCCAACCCTGTTCCCCTCAATGCCAAGTTAGCTGGAATTTCTGCACAGGGAATTTTCTTCTCACGTGGGCTCCTAGGCAGGGTGACTGAGGAAGATCTTTCCGATAAATTTTAACCTTTATAAGTGTGGCCAAACACACTTGTGAGTCCTGCTGGGCTTCCAGGAACTGGGCTTTGCTGGAAAAGCCAGGATGGGCACTGCGCAGAGACCACACTCAAACCACCTGTGGCTTCATCACAAGGTATTTTGCCTTTTCAGCTAATTAACATTAAGAGGATGAAAATCCCTTTTGGTTTCCCCTGAAGTTTCCAAAGCCCAGAGAGAGAAGAGGAAGAGTTGGCAGCGTGAGCTTTTTCCTGATGGTTTAAAAGACTCTTTCCTCATAAACTGTGGTAGAGGAGAGCACATGGTAAGATCTAAAAGTAGATGCAGTGATATCCCAGGATGACTCAGATATTTTGTACTCAGAAGATAATTTTACAAATGCTACGGGCACTATATAAAAAGCCATGCCCACGCTGCTCTCCACGTCAGGCTTCCCCCTGCTGTTAAATGCTTAAATCCAGATAAAATCCCACAAAACCACTGGCTGGTTTAAAGTGCTGAGGTGGGTTAGGTCAGTGCCATGGGCTCCTTGGCCACCTGTAACCACAGCCAGGTGTGGCAATGACTCAGGCTGGTGGTGGTGATGCCTCAAACCCTGGAGGATTGGCAGCAGGAGCTGACATGCTCCCAACCTGCTCAGTGCAGGAGCAGTTGGGACACGTCTCTCCTCATCCCAGGAGAGCTGGCCCAGCTGTAAAGCTTGGAATGAGGTCAGAGAATTACTAACGTGAATGGAAGGAGTCAGAGGGAGTTTTTCTAGTGAGGCCACACATAGCTGGCTCATGCCAGGGGTGGAGAGCCAGGACTGATAGAGGAAACAAAGCAGGGGAATTTCTGAGGTGTGCAGAGAGCTGTGAGGGGATGAAACCAGGGCAAATGCACAATTCATCTTGTTGAAACAGCCCGCAGCCCTCTTGGCCTGAGGCTGCCAACTTGTCATGCACAAGGCAGGTAAATTCAATCTGCCTGCAGATTTTGCCACCCTCCCATGTTGCTCAGCAGGTGACAATAGGCTGAGCCCTCCAGGCTCTGTGGGAGAGTGCTCAGGGAGTGCTAATGCACACCAAACTTGTTTGCATTCTCCCATCACTATTCCAGAGGCGCCAATTTTATCTTATTTTGAAGCACACCTCTATTTTCCTCCTGATGGTAACATTTTCCTTTCTGGCTGTTAATCTGTGTGATGTGCCCAGGCTGTCCTGCTGGGACTCACCGCTCACAGCAGCCACCCAACAGTGGGACCAAATTTCCTGGTGCCAGGGCCAGAGGGGGACAGTGCCAGCCCTGTTGGAGAAGCAGAGGGGAGCCTGAGGAAGTCAAACCTGTCCTAGAGCAGGAGCAGAGGGGGCTGAGATGTGCAGGGCAGCCCAGCCTGTGGGGCAGAGAACGGGGATGTTGGGACATCTTTTCCCACAGGGTCTCACCTGATTCCCTGCCCTCATTTCTACCCCTCCTCAATTTATAATTTTTATTCCTTTCTGTGTTCAAGGAGCTTCCTAAGAGTGGGAAGTCTACAAAAGCAAGCAAGAGAAGGCACAGCAGGTGACCTGTCCCAGATGGAGCCAGGGGGACACAGGGGAACTGAGGAGCCCCAGGATGAGTTGGTGTCACTTTGGCCAGGTGAGGAGATGGGTCAGGTCCTCTTGGGCTGAGTGGGGCTCACACCATGGATCTGCATCCAGAGCTGGGTGAAACTCTGCCTGCTGAGCACATACCATGTATTTTTTTAATGGAAAGAGAACTTTTGCTTCTCATTGACCAAAACCAGAATCTGACAGATAAATACTTCCAATGAAACTATGAAAACCTCCATGAAAAACATCAATAAAAAGAAACAGTTTGGCTTGTCAATACAGTCCTATTAAAGAAGTTCAAACATATTTTGGTGGCCTGATGACCCTACAAATGTTGCTGGAGGATCACCAGTTTAGAGCTGTGTCTGGCCTTGGGGTGCAGGAGGGGCTGGGGTGTCACTCCCCACCCTCACCTCACTGTCCAGCTGCCTGTGTTGGTCCCCAAAGGGCCTTTTTGTCCCCCTTGTAAAATGGCAGAGTTGGAACTGTGGTTAAGTCCAAATTTATGGTTCTCTCCCTGACCCAGGATCCAGTCCCTGACTCAGGATCCATTCCCAGACTCAGGATCCAGTCCCTGACTCTGCTGATGGTGGAGAAAATCCTGTGAAACCCAGGTAATGGCACCAAACCCCTCTGGGACAGCTGGAAACCAGCACTGGAAATGGGAACAATGGAAATTGTGGCCAGGGAGGGTGGGGAAGGTGATCCTGGGGTGAAAATTCAGTTGTTGTCTGTTTTTAGGAGAGTGAGAATGGGAGATGCTTTGGAGTCTGCTGAGGAGAAAGTTGAAATTTCCTAGGCAGGTGACAGCAATGTTGGTAAAGCAGTCCCTGGGTGGGGGTTAATATGGAATTAATAGGATGTTGATGATGTTTGCAAAGTTTCTTGAGGCTTAGACCCAAAACCAGATTGAAGAGGAACAACTGACATTGTGAGCTTCACAAACCTGCAGTCGAGTACAACTCAAAACAGAAGTTACTGTTCAGACCTAACCTAACCTTCAGACCTGAGCCCCTTCCAGCTCGAACTGTTCTGTGATTCTGTGAAATGGGATGATCTTCCCAGCTTCCACATACCAAAGGTGTTGGGATGTCTTTGAAGTTATCACCTTCCAAAAAAAGCAAATTACTGCTGCCTGCTGCTGAGTAAGCTGAGAACAGATGACAGCAGCTTTTATCACCATCTCCCAGAGTAAATTCAATTATTCAAGAATATTTAGTGCTCAACAGACTTGTTCATACAATACTGTAGTGCTGAATCAACCATTTAAAAGGCAGCTAAAGAAGTACTAACATGTAATTGTCTTTTTAAAGAAAAACTCAGATTTGGTTTCTTGTGATAGTTACAGAGCACAGTGATAGCACAGGGGTATTTAAAGAGCACAGTGCTGGAGTTTTCACTTCTTCCTAGAGTTTGCTTCCAAACAAGTGTTGGGACACCACTTGCCCTTCATGGGACAGTTTGGTTTTGCCCTGGGAGGTTTATAGGGTCACTTACAGGGGCAGCACCGGCCTTTGCTCTCTGGTGACCACTGATAGGACCTGAGGGAATGGCTGGAGCTGTGTCAAGGGAGGTTTAGGTTGGATTTTAGGAAAAGATTATTCTCCCAGAGGATGGTTAGGCATTAGAACAGGCTCCCCAGGGCAGTGGTCACAGCCCAAAGCCTGAAGCAGAGCTCAAAGACCATTTGGACAATGCTCTCAGGCACATGGTGGGATTTTGGTATGTCCTGTATGGGGCCGGGAGTTGGACTGATGACCTTTGTGGGTCCCTCCCAACTCAGCATGTTCTGTGATCCTGTTTGGTCAGACACTGTTTGGCTTCCCTAACCTTGCTCACAAGGTACTTGGGCTCTAGTGATCAGGTCTGGGCACTGCCTCCTCTTAGCTCAATAAAATTTGAATTTATTACTAAAGGTGCCCTTTAACTTAAAGAGTTTTCTCAGTAACAAAGCCATGGCTACAACTACAATATCCATGCACAACACTCCCCGTTTAGAACCATGAACCTTTGACATGTTATTGTCTGAGTCAACAGGAGTCTTCCCTCAGCAACTCTTTGTTTACTTGAAAAACAATTATAATTACACAATGTTTAGGGAAAAAGGGCAGAAAACCCCTTGTGTCTAAGTGGCTAAGCAGTATTGGGGATCCCAGACCTCACAGTGTGGGTGTGGGGAGAACTGAGGTCTCTGTTGTGGTGTCCTTTGTTATTGTTCACCCAAGCATCATGCTGGGCCACCCAGTGCCCCAGGATCCTGTGCTTGGTCTGAAGATGAAGAAGCTCCAGCACTGTGGTGACTCCCAGCTGTAACATGGGAGACTTGATGATTTTCCTATGGAAACACAAGGAATGACAACTTCCCAGCTATTGCTGTGAGGACACGAGATCAGCAAGGATGTGTGTTGGGTGGTCAGTGCTGCTGAGCCTCAGGCATGTGGATTTCAGGGTGGTTTTGAGTGGGAAGTGTAAGGCACCAGAAAAGGAGTCCAGATTGGCTTCAGGGACTTGATCCAACGTGCTTGCTCAGCTTTGGTCAAATCACACAGATTCCTTACTGTTGGTTTCTATTCTTATCTCTTCACTTCCTTCTGTGATACTGCAGCCTGGCAGGTGATTTATTGAACTTCTTTTGATCTTCCCAAAAGCTGAGAGCACTTTAGCTGGGAAACTTAGGAGATAAGAATAGGAGTGTACATTTCCCACCTCATGACTCTGAACCTGAAAGGAAAAATCAGCTCTGAGAATATCAACCCCAAGTTCTCCTTTCACACAGTTTCATGTGTTGTGTGCTGTCATGTCAGGGAGGAACAGCCTTGCCTGTGATTCAGCACCTCTTGTCTGCAGAGATCCCCTGCCCTTTGACACACCACATGTATTCACAGGGTACTTACTAGTCTTTCACAGCTTGTGGTGTGGGCTATCCCACAATCCTGCCTCTGCTCATGGCATGGAAATGAGCTGTCAGAATTTCCACCATGCTGAGGATGTGGGTACAGCCCGGGGAAAGCTTAATCCTTGCCATGTGGCATTGGTTGGTTTTGGGTTTTGCCCTTTCCAGGAGGCTACAGCTGCCTTTGCCCCCACTGTTGTCTCTGCAGGGCAAAGCCCTGCTGGTGGGCAGTATTGGGGGTTTCATGTGCAACTGCCAATATCTTGCTTAAAAGTCTTGTCTTTGTCAGAGAGGCAGAATCTTTCAACAGGGTAGATACACTCAGAATGCCCCAGGTCCTCTTGTTCCCTGGCAGAAGAGCCCTTTTGAAAGCCCCTGGTCACCAAACGCTGCAAAAGCTCAGCATGGAGTTGAACTTGATGATCCCTGTTGGCCTCTCCCAGCTCAGGATATTTAATGATTCTCTGAAACACTGAGTTGCCCATACATTCCTCTGCCTGTTACTGTTACAGGCAGTGAGGAGGTGATGTGCCTAACACCAGCTTCTGGGAACAGCAAATTGCTTATTCCTCCTTATGACTGCTTTACAGAATATTTTTATTCTTTGTGGGAATCTGACTCAAGAGGGAAAAAATTCTAATAAAAATATCTAATGAAATAGTATGAAGTTCTCTGACTTCTGAGAATTGGCAGAGGAGTTCCTGACTATGAACTGAACTGCAACGCAACAGAAACAACTCCAGAGGTTCCTGTTTCAGGAAAACACTTAAGAATACAATTAAACTTAATTTTCAAGTCAATTTACTTCACCCTCAGAGAAGTGCTTCTGGTATGTGCTGAATACAGATGGCTTAAGGCTGCATAGTTCCTCCAAAAGTTTAGTATGAAATGCGTTCAGCTGAAGGATATATTCTGCAAATGATGAAGAATCATAGAACCCCAGAATTCCAGCTTGGGAGTGACTGCAAGGACCATCTAGTCCAACCTTTCTTGGCAAAAGCATAGCCTAAACAAGATGGGCCAAGCACAAAAAGAAGTTACTAGTCATGAATTAACAGTGTTAGTGAGAATACTACATATTGGTGCAGAAGGGTTTTGTTTCAAGAAAAGGATCCTGTGTGTTCTGAAGTGAATGTATCCACTGCCTCATCTTCACAGCTACCCTGGGTAACACGTGGGAAAGGTGGGACTGCACAGACAGCCTCAAGAGAGATGTGAGGAATGTGACACTCAAGAGGACTCTCATAACAACACAGGAATTTTGAAACTTCATTTGGCATCAGCAGTGTTAAGGAAGAAGTGCAACCAAGAAGGAATGAAGATTCCTGCCCCCTGATTTTGTGTTTTAAAAAAATGTCAGGCAGAATTCCAGCACTGTGTAGCTAGAACTGCCAATGTTCCTCCTCTTCTTGCTTCCAGCTGACGAGCATCTCATTTATGAAAAACCTTTAGGTAATTTTTTCCCCCAGTGCTAGTGCAAACTGCGCTATCCATGTCTTCTGCACCTGATGTGTGTCATTTTCCATGAGGTCTGATTCTTTTTAGTACTAGTTTGTTGCTTTACCAGGAATTTTAGGCATCACTCCCTTCTGATGTAATGGGTGAAGGCTTGTGATTGGAAGTAATTTGTGCAGATGAAGTGATTTGAGAGCAGACACTGCTGAGAGCGGGGACTAGATCATCATGAAGGCGGTTTGGGAATAAAAAAAGCTTGAGTGTGTGTAAAGAAATGAATGGAAAGCCCCCAGGAGTTGCCATGGAAGCTGGTTTTACCAGAGGAGCAGAGAAACAACTCCCTTAGGGATTGCAGAAGCACAAAAAACAAAACTCAAGGATAAAGTTTCAGGAAATGCCCAAGGTCAAGTAAACAACCATGTGTTATCCACCAGGAATGTTTCACATGGGATTTCCAGGTGCTATAAAATTCCAGTGTAAAAAGCACCTGCTCCAGTTTTTTAGCATCCATTGTAAGAACTCAGCACAGGGAAAGGCTCTTGGTACCTCACCACTCCCCCTTACCTCTCAGGAGAGAAATTTGAGTAGAAAACTGTGCCAGGAGGGAATTGTGAGAGGTCACTCAGCCTAGAACCTGTCCGCATGGCAGGGGAAATTCAGCCTGTCTTCATTAATTGTTCAAATGGGTTTTGGGAAATCTATAGACAAATACTCAGGAGTCTGAAAACAGCCCCAAAGGTGAAGACAAACTGAGCCTGTGGTGCTGCTTTGGGCAAAAGCTGAGGAGCAGCAGCAGAGCTGGACATGGAGGCAGGATTCACTGTCCTTGATGTGTGGACACTGCTGGTTGTGTGCCAGTAATTACCATCCACATTAATCAGATGTTTTGATTTAAAGGGATATTTTTCAAGTGCAGTGACAGCACTGCTCAGTCTTTCTCTATAAGTTCTCTCCTTGACAACATTTGCCAGGAGAGAGATCCCAGGATAGTGTTAAAAATCCAGTAAAATACTAGATCAGTTCAGAAGCCTCCAAAAGTACTTTAAGGCAGGTTTCTAGCTGAGCCTTACATTTCCAGATCTGTACTACCACGTCAGAGTTAGTTAATCAAGAACACTTCTGGAAATCATGACTAACCCAACTATCTCATACACAGCGAAAACATCACTGCTGAAGAGACTCATCAAGATTGTGATCTGTATTGTATCAGCAGATCCTTTCCCTAAAAAACTGCTGGATTTGCTGGCTGTGTCAGCAGTACACTAGCAGGATGGTAAGGAAGAAGAGACTAAAAATAGCTCAGTTAGCAACAAAGCCATCCTAGAGCACTGGATATTAAGTCCACTTCATGATAATGGCTTGATTTCAGTTTGTCAGAGTAGGAAGGATGGCCAGGGGCACAGACCCTAAAGAGTCTCTGTTTGCTCCACTTTCTGAAACAGATGTTAGCAGCCAGGGATTGGACTAAGATGCTGGACTCACTCTGAAGCTGGGTCTGATTTGTCTTGGCATTTTCCATGGTTCTGTGGAACAGAATGTCGTGGGAAGTGGGATGAGCTGTGACCTCAGCACCTCTGCGACGCACATGTCACCGCGGGATGGGACTGGGTCAGACCAGCCCAAAGTGCCGCAATGCAGTCGCTCTGCATCCTTCCAGAATTCCAAATGAAGATGGAATTGCCAGCACACAGGCAGCACTGGGACTCAAAGAAATGCTTTAGAAGTGGTTTTTCAGCTCTCGTCTCCTGCTGCTACCAGTTATTGAATGTTAGCATAGGAAATTCCAGATTGGTGAGAGAATTCCAAATGGGCGAGAGAAATGTAATCATCTGTCCATGCTCAAATAAGGCAAGAGGGATTCTCTGCTGAAGGTATTGAACTCTTACCTTTATATCACGGACACCATGCCAAAGGGAACAGGGGTTGCAAAGTGCAGATGATCAATCTGTATCCCCTTAGGAAGATAAACCAGCTCTTCAGGCAATTTCACTGCTGTGAACAGGCATGGGCAAAACAAGTCCAATGCAAATGTATTAAACATCTGGAAAACTGACTAAATTTGAACTTTGAATTCAGAAACATTCTTGCTTTGAGGTCTGGTAGAGGGGTCACTTGAAACAAAAAAAGCATTTCAAATAAGTCTGTGCCTCCTGTAAGTATAAAATGTGAAAAATCATTAAATTTCCGATCAAAATATAAAAAATTGTCCCATCTGCTGGGATACTGCTGTGGAAGGTCACTTTGAATTAGAATGAACTTTACACTGGTGGTTTCAGAGAAATCCTCCCTGATTTGTTGTGGCCAGAGCACACTCATACATACCTATCCCAGCTTGGGCATATCTCTGGGAAAAGGACTCTCCCACGCCTGAGAACTTGGAATCCTGAGGTCAAAACACTGGTTTTAAGACACTCTGCTGATATGAACCATAAAACAGTCTGTGTCTAGAAACTGTTTTGTCCTTTCTGGTCTCCCAGGGAAAAAAGAGAGCAAGAGATCTGAAAACAGTATGTGGAGATCTTGGAAAATCCCTCGTGTCCTAAAGAATAGAAATTTCAAGCTACTTGACTGAAGTGTTTTGACTCTCAGCAAGGTACTTTTGTTCTTTAGTTACTGTTTTACATCTTCAGTTTCACTGTCAGTACCAACTCTGCCAACCAAAGCAGCCAGGGCCACAAAGTCACACCTCAGGCTTTCCAAGTGTTTTAAAAGAGCCCAGAGAGAAAGATGCCCCTGATAATCAAAGGCCATTGGTTCTCCAAAACTTTAGTACTCTTGAAAATCTCAGCCCTGCACCACATGCAGCACCCAACAAAAGTGCTACTTCCTACAGTGGGCGAGTGATTTCCAAGGGGATCCTCCACATTCACAGAACACACAAGAAAAATTACTGACTCACTAGGTCTGAAGGAGCCTTACTTCTGCTGAGAAGCAGAGATTCTGCTCTTCAGTTTGCAATTTTTTCTGCTGACTTCATGATACAGCCCAGCTGCCTTTGTGCTTTGACCCAAATGTGAGCAAATGAATGATGTTCTCTCTCAAAAAACATCTACGAGTGCCATGCAGGAAATTCAGCAGAAAGTTCTTTGACAGATGCCAGCTAAGAGACTAAACAAATATTATGGACTGGCTCAAGTACAGCTTGAATGATGGCCCCTTCATTATGTCAGCAAACAGCACAGAACATTCACCAGGGCCAGGAGTAAATAAAACAGCAGAGTAGCAACACCCATTGCCAAACCACCATGAAATTCATGTAAAAACTCATATTCAGGGAAAAGATAATGATATATCAGCAGATCTAGCTGAGTAGGTGATGTAAGCACTGAGCACTGTTTGTCTTTTGAGTACGGCCTTTCTGTTTTTTCCTACAATTCAAAAAAAAAACCCTAAGGGCTAAGTACTGCTATTCCCAAATACCACTGTTTCAGCCAGGGAAGTTCAAATAAGTAGGAAGCTTTATTGCATACTGATTTCTTCCCGCCTAGAGGTTGTTTTCAGCTTAGAAAGATCACAGAGAGGGCCTTGATTCACTCCAGTTACAGAAGATCTCAATTACTCTTAGGACTAAAGAGAGTGCACAAAGAGACTGGCAGTCAGAGCAAGGCAGTGCTTCTGGAATCGGTGTCCTGGTAGGAAAATCCATTTCAGCCAGCACAGCTGGATTTGATGAGGTTTTTTCCAACATTAACAATTCAATGATCCAATGACCACCGTGCCATTGCTGATTTCCACATCTGCTTTTACCACAGGTCAAAGTTATGAATCAACACCCCGAGTGAAAATCAAGTTCTAATCAATCAATGCTGTCTCTCCCCACTACACAAACAGCAGCATAAGAGGGCCAGTAACATCCTGCAGGAACATGGGGCTGGAGCAGCAAGGGTCTTGGCAGTTAGGAGGAACAGCCATTCCCCAGGCTGTTCCTCCCCTTCAACATTCACCTCTGCATTGCCTTCAGGAGTTCCTTCATGTCACCAGCCTCCAGCCTGTTAGACTCACAAATCAGGAATCACAAAGTAAGATAGTAGAAAAAATAAGTCTTTTGCATTGGCAACAATGTGTGGGTTGCTACATAGGATGCTCAGAGGCCAATGACAATACTCAATGTAAGAGATTCCCACCCCCCACCCAGTTGGAATCCTTGGCTCAAGTGTTTTTTAGACACAGAAAGAGAATATTTGTCTCCAAATTTAGGAAAGAATCAGGTGTAATAGGAATCCAGTGGATCACCTTCTTTAAAGGGAACACAAAAGTGTGTGGAAAGAGACTGTCCATTGCTTGGCTGGCTCGGAGTTCTACGTGATGTCCTTCTTCCTTGGGGGGCGGTGGATGTTCCTCACCACACACTTCACCATCCACTCAATCCCTTCGTTCACACCTTTGCTAAGGAAGGCAAGCAGACAAGGTTTTAAAATAAAGAAACAACAAGAACAGAAACATGGATTGTATAGGCCCTAAGTGAGCCCTTACATGAGGAAGGGAGGGGCTCTACAGTTATTTGCTGGCATTTCTGTGTTATTTTTCATGTAGGCAAACAATAGGGATCTGATTTCTTTTAGCTCAGCAATACATACCTCCATCCTTTATTTTTCTGGTGTCTGTGCAAGTCTACACCCAACTTAGTCACCAACTCTGTGGAAATCTTGAGATGAACAAGCACCTGACAGTTGGTTTGAGGTCATTTTGCCACAAACCTCACACTAGTTGTACAAGATCTTGCAATCTTGGTTCCAGCTTTGTGTAATCATCTGTGCTGGGGCTGCCAAGCAAGTCAATACCTTCCTGGTCTGCACAGCTCCTCAGCCATGACTTCCATGAGTTATTCTTTTAGTGCAAGCTCAAACTGGAATTTTGAAAGGAAATTCCACAGAGATCAAAACTAGAAATGTTTGCACAAATAAGGTTATTATCCAATACCTCTCTTCCAGTCAGTGCTTGAACATTGTTCTTGTGGTCATTCACCTGCTTAATGGTATGTGATTTGTAGCAATGCAAACAACAGATTTTTTTTCATGGTTCAAGAAGTTTTTGTTATCCTTTGCAGTAGCTTGTATGATAACACAGAAAAAAATTCAAAGCTCTAGATTCAGCCCAGGCAGTAATTCAGCCAGGAGTGTTTCCACCAACTGGAACAAAACTTTTGACTTATGCCAAGTAGCACTTTTCACTTAAGGAACTGAAAGTACAAAGAACAAATGTACTGCAAGACTCGATACGCAACAATGATGCTGAGATCTCAAGAATCCAGTGGGTTGGTCAAGGTCATGGCATGCAGCTGAGTAAGCCCAAATTAGGGTCTATTTGAGTCGTTAAATCTTAAACCACAGGCATCCCCATGTAAGAGGACTCCTGGAAACTGTGATATCATCCACATCACGAAGCTCATCTGTGTGCCAAAGAATATGAAAGCAGAAACATAATTATGGCAGCAGCAGTGAAGCACCACCCATTTCTCAGGCACAGGCATCAACAGTGGCATTTTCAACTGACTTCTAACCTAAAATCCAGGAGCTGCAGCAAACCAACATCTGCAAGGATTATTGTGTAAGGAGAAGGGATCATACAGGACAACAAATATGCCTCCAAGTCCCACTGCTCTCAGCCAGGAATACATTGTCATTGTGTTTTATAGGCAGGATTTACAGATGAAGTTACTGAGCTGGTGCAAGTCCAAGGATCTTGAACAAGTGTCTGTCAGTGCTGGAAGGAAGGACAGCTCCCCTTCAAGGCTTAATAACTCATGTAGTGCTGCTCTGTGTGTGACACCCCACAGCTGCTCAGTCAGCCAATTCTCAGTCTACCCCTTCTCATACTCACCCAGTAAGAGCTGAGCAGGCTTGTGTCAGGCAGTCTCTCTTCCCAATTTTGTTAATACAGTCACTAAATGCTGTCTTGATATCAGGTATTGACAGACAAGTCTGCAAAGGGAACCAAAGTAGAGCTTGTTTGTGCCACAAGACATATGGTGACCTTCTTCCACAATGAATCCTCCCATGACTGCAGTCTTGCATCAGTCAGGATGGCAATGCTATCAGATTAAACCCACTCACCCACCACACAGGAAATTCACCTGTTTACATTCCAAAGAAATGAGCATATTCTTTTTTCAACAAAGAGAATGCTCTTTGCCGACAGTACACACACTGCCTCACCTCCCTGATCCTTAATCTGTACAGTTCTAAGCAAATAGTCCTGAAAATAAGCACAACCTGCATCCTCTAACAATACCTCTTCCAAGCTGCTCAACAGTTTATATTTACCAGGACACTACAAGAGCTTTAATATTTACAAAGCCTTTTGAAACAGTGTCCCTGCCACAAGCCCAGCTGACTCTCTGCCAGCATCCTGGGCACTCTCACAAAATTAGCTGTGATTTTTCCTCAGTTCTCAGCACATTCCTTGGCATTACAGCCATGTCCCACCAACACTTCTCTGTTTGCACTCAGAGAAAACACTGGCAGCACTGAATGCAGCACATTTTCTGATGCCTGCTGTCACTGTGCTCTTGACCCCAAGAAGGTCCTCAACTTCTGTGAGTCTGCCAGGAGGCTGCTGGGAACAACAAGACAAATCATAACCCCCCAGTAAATCAGTGGATTACCTTCCCCACATAAATCACAGTGTCACCACAAAAATCTTAAAGCTACCACAAAAGCAAACCTGCCCAACTAAAGTCTGGACTCACACTTCCCTGAGCAATGAGTGTTCATTTTTCCCTCAGAAGCCTTGGACAAGCCATTTAAGCACTTCAGCTGGCCGTGAGCTCACCTTCCCTCCTCTCTGCTAAGACATTTTGGACCTTCAACAAGTCTTAAATATGTGTTTGGAACTTTCAGTCAGGCCCACATACATGTTTTGGACAAATGTTTACACAAATGCCAAACTGGACCCTTTGTGAGTCCTGAGGATTGGCCAAGTGAACGTGAACTCTGAGAGAACAGAAATATGAAAATTGTTACCAGCCATCCATTTGCAAAACACCGATTCTAGAGAAATTAAATACAGGAAATTTTTGTGGACAACAGAAGTAGATTTCATTGCTTATACGTAGGAAGGGATCTTAAGAAATGGCTTGCAAGGAGTTTAAGAACACCCAACTCAGCCAGTGCCCTTGGCTCCATTAACTGTGCAACTTTTGATGACTGTACTTTCTTATGACCTCAGCTGCATTTTAAACTTGCCCTTTCAATCAGTGACCTGGACACTGTATCCAAAAACATTACTGACATCATTCTGCAGAACCCTCAACAATTTAGATCAGGATTTTTGACAAGAGAAAAATGTGCAGTTCATACAGATGAGCTGTCAGCCACAGGATACACAGTTAATTAAAAACAAAACAAACACCAACAACAATTACTAACTTTAGAGGGAGTCAGACTGGGCTTGGGAGCCGGAATGGGCTGCAAGATGGGCAAGAGATTACAACCAACCAACCAACCAACCATTCTCTACTGGTTTGTAAAAGCCTGGTATGGTGTTCACTGCCCAGTAAGAAAGGCAGGTCCAAATGCTCCTGGTTTAACCCAAAGCCCTGGACACGTCAATTACCCAACAACTGGGAAGGAGAAGCATGTCAGTAATTTGAGCTATTTTTCACATCTTTGTTTTTTTCAGTCAATGAGACTTGGCAGCTGAAATTGAACAAATGTTTCTTGAAATATACTTGAAGCTTCTCAGAGTTTAATATCATTGTATAATTATATACTTTTGAGTATATCCTTTTCTTCTTCTTCTTGAGTCTACCTTTCCTTCTCCTTTTCTGAATGATGACAGATTTTAAAATATTTTAAAATAAATGAGATGAAGTGTTCAAGATACAAAGTAACAACAGAGAGCACAGTCATGCTGTCACTGAGTCTTCTACTTGCACAGGTAGCAAAGCAATCAGGCAATGACCTTCCCAACACCACCAGCAGACCAGGACACCTGCACATACCCAGCAGCACAGAGAACCCACATCCTTCACCTTGTCCATCCCTGAAGCCTTTAAGAGTCCACTTTTCCCAGTGCAGCTAATAATTACAGCCTTTTTTATCTCCCAGTATAAACCATTGTTATACCTTCCCTTTCCCACCTTCTGGTAGAGCTGTGGCCTGCCCCACCTTCCACAGAGCTGCCCAGTCATGGCTTTCCATGGAAATCTGCATCAGAAAGAGTTTTGCTTCTGAAGAGACTTTGCACCACTCACATTGTCATAGCAGGATGCCACTGCATCACCAATCCTATGCTGAGGAACATCATTTTATCATTTTCCCCTTGGGATGAAGCAGAGCAGTACAGCAGAGGGGTAACACCAAACTCTTAATGCCTTGTTTTAGTGTCCAGGGAAAGCCATGAACTGGAATCTCATGTGACACCAGGGGCTGATTGTCCACCACTTCAGCAAGGGGCATCTAAGCTTCTCATGCTCAGGGGAAAATGTCAGCTGTGGCTTCCAAGTTCCCCTTCTCCCCAGGCACATTACAAAATATTTGTTTACAGATGTGCTTTGTTTCTCAGCTGCAAACCCATAAGTCAAGGGCAAAGAAGGGAAGCTGGATCTGTGATCACATCAGGAGTGCTCCATCACAATACCACAGTGACCTTTCAGGAATGATGCTATCTCTCAGACAGTTCACAGGAACCTCACACACAACACATGACAAACCAGATTTCCATCTCAGCTCCCCCAAAATAACACACTGGAAAACAGATTTTGATGAAGGCTCCTCCAGCCATAATTTAGCCAGGACTGAACCAAATTCCTCCTATGAAGGGTTCAGAATAGCATTACCCAAAGTAAGACTCAGCAATGGCACACCTAAAAATCTATCAAGCAGCAAGGCAAGTTTTAGCCAAAAAAAGGTGGCATTGTAGAGCCTTTGCCCATTTTCCAAATCCACTGGAGCAGACAATGCTGCTGCCTGCTCTCCTGTCAGGATAAATCCAGAAGCATGCATAAAATCTCAACTAGAGGCTCTTCAGTCATCTCAAGAGTAATCAACCATCAGAATGGAACCAAAACAGAAACAAGAGCAAGGTGGATTGCCTAAATAAAATATTATTTCAGAAAAAGTCTGACTCACCTGACCTATGGTCTGGGACTACTTTTTTATGAGTTTGTTTTAAATTAAAATTTAAGCTTCATTAAATTTAAAGAAGGAATAGCATCGCCTCAATTGAAACCACCTTATTTAAATGGAAACTAATTTTACAGGGAAGCTGTGGGAAGTCTTCAGTTGGAAACTAGAATGACTTTCATGCAGGTCTGTTTTCTAACAGCTGTGTGGAAGTGAGTTCACCACAACTCCTCACATTTTCCAGAGGCATGAGGAAGCTTTTCAACATTCTGGAGATTTCAAATTAAATTTCCAAAATTTATCATTAGATGAGGATGGCAAAACTTCCTCCCAGACATGGGTCATCATACAGCACCCAGTAATTTTCAGATTGTTAAATTTCAGATGCTGTTTTTGATAAGTCATGCTTTTTCAGTATTTTGAATAGTGTTGCATAATGAGCCATTCTGTCCTCAAATTGTAACAGTTCATTGTAAAGCATAGAAATATATACCTTGTGTAAATATTTCAACAGCTGCATTCACATCAAAACAGCAATTATCAATTCTTATATTTCTGGTTTTTCTGCAATAAGCCATATTTTCAAAAGTTGCATTCTGAGTTCAAAGGGAGTTCACAGGAATTAGCAGATATTAGATAATTTACTTCTCCTACAAAGCAATAGTTCCTTTAAAAACCTAAACAAATTCCTTCCTCCAACACACATTTGACTCAGTTTTTAAATTATTTATAAAATAATCCAGTTTTGAAGCCCCTGCTGAACACAGAGCATTCTCCTGATACCATAAAATATCACATTCAGTATTGTGAGAATTAGAATTGGTGTTTTGCAGCCAATGACCATATTTTATCTCCTGGAATGACCAAATACCACTCATGCTTGGCAGTGCTGAGAGGACACAATGTACCCTGGGGTTCACAGCAGAATTCTTAACACTTTATGCAATTTCAGGTTGCATCAACACTTTTGTTATCTTGATAACAGAATGTACACTTCAAAAACAAACCATGTCAGATGTTCTATTTCTGATGTATTTGACCACAAGCCTTCTGCTGGCCTCTATAGATATCATCATCAAGAATTACCCTTAATCTCCAAATACCAGCAAGGTTAAGATACCCCTTATCCTCCCTTATCATGGTTCAGGACAGAAGGATGCTGGTGAGAATTTCCTACAGTTTTATGTCTGGAGATCCAGAGCAGAAAAATCCTTATCAATGTTAATTATCAGTTTTATTCCAGAGGTCTTCAATTCTGCAAAATCAGAGGAAGAGAAACAGGCTACTGAGTTTTCTCAGTCTTGTTTAAGTGAACCTACTGAAAAATAAGATATAAACCCCTTAGTGATTTGTTCATAGCATTGATGGCTCTTTGCTGACTCCATATCCAAGATCATTCTGCAGAAGTGAACCTCTAAATATCCAATGTAGGTATTTCTTACAAACAGGCAAACCTCCAGTGGGTTTAGCTTTGCTAATCTCTTGTTGTAGCTCTACAGCTGCATGAAGGCACTAAGTCTGTGGCTGGTCTTGGACCCTCCAGAGGGAGCAAGAAGCCAGATTTTCTTTTGAAAAGCTGTTCCAAATACCTCTTTCTAGCAATTTAAAGAAGCCAAATTGTTTAATCATTTGTCTTTAGTCTGGTTAGAGTATCAGAAGAGCCAGCATCTGCAACCTTCAAGAAAATATGTATATACAACCAAAAGAGAAACTAGAACAAATTTCCAGGTCACTGCTTGGATCTTATCCTCAACAGGTCAAGGCAAGAGTGCAGGCTGTTCCCTGCAGAAAAGCTATGGGGTTGTACAGAAATGAGAGTCAATATTCTGGTTTCCAAAGAAAAAAGATAGACAATTTCCCCATATTCCAGAGACTACAGCAAAGTCAGGACCATAAATCAGGAGCTCAGTCCTGATCTCATGCCTTTACATGGAATTACATTTCTCTTATTTCTAAGACTAGATACTCTAGATAAATTAGATCATCCAAAAACCAATCTGTGTTGTACTCATGAAACCCTGCTTTAGAGCCAAGCGGTTTCTATGGAAGCCTCACGTGTTTCCACAAGTGCAATCGCTCGGACAAGTAGCAAGTGCAGAGGAGGAACCTGAGAAGTATTTGCATCCTTTGGAGCAGAGACTGAGCCCAGCTGCCAGGCCGGGCGCTCCAAATCCTACTGCAAGCCTCTGGCTCCATCTACAGACCAGTCCCTGGAGCTGCAGTCCTGGAATTCCAGGGTCAATTCCCAGGAGGAGAACATGAAAACCACCACAACCACCTTGGGCACTCTCTTCTTTTTTTTTTTTTTCCATGCTGGGGGAGGTAAGGATGGCTCAGGATGTGTCACCTAAACACTGCACCACCCACGAACTGCCAAACCCAAACCAAGAGCTTTACAGCTCTGAATACACTGGAAAGAATTCGAATTATCAGAAAAGAGCATTTCTTGCCATTCACTGCTGTCACTGATGGAATGCTCTACAACAAACAAGTGTTTTATTGAACAGATCTTATCCAGTTATGGGGAAAGGATGATTTGCTTCACATACATCTGTTCTGCTATTCCTGAGTTTTCAAAGAGCAGCATAAACAAAGTGCACTAAACATTTCTTTTCTGAATAAACAGGAAAAAAACAGCATCAATATAGCCAGTCATGGTACAAGACAGACCCACCATAGCTATGCAGTTTGTTCTGTTACATAAAGAGTTCAAAACTATGTGCCTGTAGGAAGCTCATTCATGGCACTGAAAAAGGGTTGGAGGATAAAGGAAAAAAGTACAACTAAATTCAAAGTAATTATTTCCAGTGGTGGAAAAGTACCATAGGATCAGCTCAGGACTGTGGAACAAATTTAACATGAATGCAGAGTTCACCTTTCCAAGGCTTATTTATGTAAATCCTCCATATTTTACCTCTACATCCTGCTTGTTGGCCAACACCAGAATGGGAACTCCTTCCAGAGCTTCACTGGTAATCATCTTCTCTACAAAGGACAGAAGCAAAACCAGGTTTAGCCAGTTCTGGAAGTTGTACAAATGCCTGGCACAGATTCTCTGGACAGAGGGATGAAGCCAGAAGCTCCCTCCTGCATTACAGTTTCATTTGATACAACCTTCCAGGACAATTTGTTCACACTGTACTTACCAAAAGCTCTTTTGGACTCGGAGAGCCTCTCCTCATCAGTGGAGTCAATAACATAGATCACCCCATGAGATTCAGCATAGTACTGGAAGGAGAACACAGATATTAGTGTCAATCCATTAGGATCACTTGTTCCACTTCCTGATTTGATTTTGGTACAGTTTTGGTGCATGTGGAGAAGATCAACCAGTTAGAGGTAGCTGTATCTACAGTGTGCCTGGACAGAATGGAGGCACACAGCCTGTGCTGCCTGTTCTGTTTGCAGGCCTGATCAACACACCAGGTAGAAAAGCTTTTGTGCCCCCAAAGCTTATCTCTATGGCACAACCCCTGATCTGGGTTGGTAATTGCTGTCTGCAACCAATTATGCAAATACTAAGCACAGAAAAAGTGGAATCTCTGAAAAGGTGTTAATGCTAACTACTGGGGTTATCAATAAGCCTGTGTGATTACCAAGTGATTGTGGTGGTTCAGTTCTAAAAGAGACAAAACCACTTCTAAAAGAAATCACAGAATCACAGAATGGTTTGTGTTGGAAAGGGCCAACCACCTCATTCCAACCCCCTGCCAGGAGCAGGGACACCTCCCACTAGATCAGGCTGATCAGAGCTCCATCCACCCTGGCTTTGAGCATTTCCAGGGATGGGGCAGCCACAGCTTCTCTGGGGAAAAAAATCATTCAAACATTCATTCAAATAAATATCAAATATTTATAAATAAATAAAAGTATAAAAAAAAATCAAACAAAACAAAACCACATCTCTAACCTTGTCCCAAAGTGACTGCAGCTCCTCCTGCCCACCAAGGTCCCAGAACATGAGCCGAGTTTTGCCAACATCAATAGTTCCAACTAGAAGGAAGGAAAGAAGGAAGGGCAATCCAATGAAAACTATGGGTGCTGTAAAGCACAGACAGCTGCACACCCCACTCAGAAATCTGGGGTGGGACAGGCTTGTAGGGGAACAAATCACAGGCAGCAGCTGCTTGCAACAACACAGCAAAATCTGCATGGAGTGATCACAAATACAGAGCAGAATCAGTGCAAGTAATTCCAGAATTGGGCCAAGAAATGAACTCCAGGGAAATACAGTTTGAGGACAGCACTGAAATAGGATACCTGGAGTTTTAATACTTCAAGACTTTCTCCTCCTAAGTTAAGAAATCTATTTTATTCTGTACAAAAAGACCTGGACAGTTGGGAGATACAATCTCTGCACCCAGGAACTATTCTGCCCTTCTGAATTCTTGGACATTTCAAACAAAAAGCAGATGTTGTCTAACTGTGCAAGAAAGCTGAAAAAAATTCCACATGGATTTACTTACTGTTTAAGCCTACAGTGGTTGTGATTTTGGACAAACTCATCCCTTTGTAGTTCTTGTTAAATCGGGTTTTAGTTTGTTCAAGAAAGGTCTGAAAAAGAATAAGACAGAGTATTCACTGTCAAACATTTTACTGGCTGGGGTAATCCTACCCCAAACCAGTCTGCACAATCCTGCTAGAGCAGATACTGCCCTACCTAATTTTGGACAAACCACTCTTCTTGCTCCCTATTTTAGCAAGGAAAGAAGGGATCACATGTGATTACGGGATTACTCAAGCCTCAGCCACATCCCTGAGAGCTTGTACTAAATTTAAGTAATGAGGAAAAGTTGATTGCTTGGTGTGACATCACTAAAGTAACTCGGGACACAGCTGAAGAGAGATTGACCCTTGTCAGAAGATTTATCCCTGGAGGATGTTTAGGATTGTGTGTGCCCCTCCACGGGGTGATAAACAGCACTTACAGTTTTACCAGCATTGTCCAAACCCAGGATCAGGACACAGTACTCATCCCTCTGGAACATGTATTTATAGAGCCCTGACAGCAGTGTATACATCTTGCTCCTGCAACAAATGGCAGGAAATCAATTAGCAAACAGCTCATTCCCAAATGCCTCTCATGCCACAATGCCAAACAATTAAATTAGGTCACTCTTTTATCAGTAAATCTCATATTTAGGCAATTCCAGGGAAAATCTGAGATCTAAGAGAGATAATGAAAATAGCTCAAGATCAAATTTGGTGTTTTAAGGAGGAACTGAGGAAGGACTTGAACACCTCTTGCAGTAAACGTAAGACCCACAGAAAATGAAGTGAACTTCATACAAATACAGAGATCAGGTATTTTGAGCAAGAACCTACAGAAGCTCCCAGCTGGATGTGCACACACAGCCCCAGCAGCTTTGCTGGGATGCAGGGAGCACTGGCGCCAAGGGCTGCAGCTGACTCACAGCCATTGCAACAACCCTTCTGCTCGAACCCAGATAAAGGGAACCCCAAGGCAGAGCCTTTGAGAGGCAGTGCGTGGTTAAACAACCACTTTGAAGTCAAACACCATTACCTAAAGGGCAATAAAAGTGTTCCAAAGCAGGAATCGGATCGGGGGTTTCACGGGGCTTCAACCCCACAGGTACCGGGGCCACCCTTCGCCCCCAGCTGAGACCGGGGCGCTCCTGCCGCCCCCCCGGGGGAGCAGCCACAGGCAGCGGGGAACCCCGGCCCGCTCCCCCTCGGGACAGCGACTGACCCTGGGCGAGCCCGGCCGCTGGCTGCTCCTCCCTAACCCGGCAGATCCTCCCGGACCCGGCAGATCGCTCCAGCTCCACAAGATCCGGGAGATCCGGCCCGGCCCTTTCCTGCCCTGCCACGGCCAGTGACGGCTGAGGGGAGCACCGGCCCTAGCGCCATTTCCCCCTAATGGCCCCGCGACACGTCCCGGGCAGCGACAGGTCCCGGCCCAAGCTCCGAAGGGGAGCGGGCGATGAAAAGAGTCCGAGCTCGAGGCCCGCGGCCCCTCACCTGCTGCTGGCGCCGGTGTCAGCCCTGGAGCTCGAGTCGCCTCTCACGACTCCCCAGCGCCACCAGCCGCCGCCATTCCGTGCCCGGGACTCTGGGAAATGTAGTCCTGTCACCCCTGCGATGGCGCTGCGAAGGGGGGCCTGTGGACTACAACTCCCGGAATGCCCAGCGCCGCCGGCCTCCCCAGCGCTCCGAGTGCGGAGCGGGTGACGCGCTACCAGGGCAGCCGGAAGTGGAGGCGCTGATGCCGGAAGTGGGGTGTCATGGCGGCTGTCCTGGAGGCGGGTCGCAGGGGCTGAGGCGGCTGAGGACGCGGTGGCGGCTCTGGGAGGTGCTGCAGCCCTGGAGCTGAGAGAGCGCCCAGGCTGCGGGAGGAGCGGTGCTGTGCGGGGGCCCGGTGGGCGAGAGTGGCGGGGTAGGGCAGGGCCAGGCGCGGCCTCTCCTCGGACTCTCTCGTCGCCTCTTGCCGCCTGTTTCCAGCAGGAGCATCGCCCTGGTCATTCCCGAGGGAAAGAGCGGGACGGCGGGTAGATGTCGCTTCTTCGGGCGAGGACTTGTTATCCAGAAGTGTTTGAGTGAACTCTGAATGTGTTTTGAGTTCGTGGAGAGGACGCGGGCAGAAGCGCCTTTCCTGTGCTGAGAATGGATGAAGAGAGTCTGGAAGCAGCGATCCAGACCTACAACGCCCAGCTGGAGCAGGTGGAGCTGGCGCTGGGGGCGGGCCAGGACCCATCGCAGCACTCGGACCTGATCCAGCTGCAGGAGGATTTGAAGCAGCTCATAGAACTGACCGAGTCGAGCCTGGTGGCTGTGAAAAAGAGCAAACTTCTGGCCACTTTGGACACAGATGCCTCCTCTTCCTCCCCAGCAGGTCTCCCAGGGCAGGATTCCCAGCTGGAGAGCTCTGCCCAAGATGAGGAATACACTGCTTTTAAGGAAGCCATTGCTGGGCTTGGAACAGATGAGGAGCCTCCAGCTGATGACAAGGGGATCTCCTCAGAGAGAGAGGGAGAAACGGGGGATAAATCCAAATCAAAGTGCAGTGAGGAGGAGGAGTCTGAGAGAGAGGAGGAGGAGGAGGAGGAGGAGTTGAGTGGGATGAAGGTTAAAGCCCCCTACTACAGCTCCTGGGGGACCCTGGAGTACCACAATGCCATGATTGTGGGGACAGAGGAGCTGGAGGATGGCAGTGCAGGGGTCAGGGTGCTCTACCTGTACCCCACCCACAAGTCCCTGAAGCCGTGCCCCTTCTTCCTGGATGACAAGTGCAGATTTAAGGAGAACTGTCGGTAAAGAGAGAGGGGTGGGAGGGTTCAGAGGGACAAAACTCCTCCTCAAGTGCTCTGTGTGGCTTTCTCACCCAGAGAAACTGTGCCTTGGTGTTTTTGAAATGCTGTGGGGAGCAGTGGCATCAGTTTGGCTGCTGTCCATAGCTGATGCACAGGTGAAGTGGAAAATCCTGTGGGGAAGGTGCAGAGATGTTACATAACTGAGTGGCTGAATTAACAACTGATGGAGTATTTTAAAACAAAACACCCAAGTCTGTGGGTAATGCACACATTCCAGTTGCACTGGGGGATTGGATATTTTTGGGGATCTATTTGGAGCTCTCTTTTTGGGGATCTTCACCAGGATCAGCCTCAGTGGTTGGAGCTGGACTGTGAACCTGACCTCTCTGGAGGTGCTGGGCTGGAGCCCTGCCTGTCTCTGATCCCATTTATCCCCAAAGGCAGGAACTTTTCAGTTGGATGTGTCACCAGCAAGGAAGTTTAATTCTCTGGCGTGAGATGCATTCTTTGTCCCATGACATAAATAACATGTTTAAGGTGAAACATGAACAACTTTAGGGAAGTTTGACCACGTGCTGTTGTAATTATAATTCTGGTGAAGGTTCCTCACCCCTGACACTCGTGTGCATTTCTTTTGAGGAAGGAAGGAAGGGATTTTCATTTGAGAACTCCTGTTCCTCCTTCCCTGCAGGTTTTCCCATGGTCAGGTGGTGTCCGTGGAGGAGCTCCAGCCCTTCCAGGAGCCCGACCTGAGCAGTCTGGGTGTGGGCTCAGCCTGCCTGGCCAAGCACAGTGATGGCATCTGGTACACGGCCAAAATCACCGGTGAGGGGGGCAGGGGCTTGCCCGGGGGAAGGGGGAGGCTGAGGTTGATGTGGATCTAAAACTTGGCTGCTCTGGTTAATGATAGAAAAACATAAATAATGTGGCTGCTGCCCTGAACTCAAAATCTTGGCATAGCTGAGGAAACAGTCTGAGTTTTGTCAGGCTAGAGGAGAGAATTGACTGGGAAGTAGGAGACAAAGAGCAAGAATGTGGAAAGGAAATGACTACGGGGTCATTAACTGCTCCAGGGAAGAGGGAGGGATTGCAGGAATTTACATGTCTAGTAGGTGAGAATGGCAATAATCTGGTCTTGTTTAAACAAAAACCTAGGGAGCTGGCCCTGCCCAGCAGCTGCTGATACAGGCTTCCCTCTGTCCTGGGAAGAGGGAGGGTTTATTCCCTCTTTTCATCTTTCTTTTCACTGTTATTAAGTCAAAGGGAGCGAGTCTAATTTCTTTTAATTCCATTTCTCAGCAGTCCATCTTTCTTGATTTGTAGAGATAAACTTTTAGGTATCAACATGGGCATTGTGGAAATAGCTTTTCATTGCAGTGGGTGCTTCCCCCTCCCAGACAGAAATAAAAATCACAGATTAAACCCAGGATTTTTGGAGCTGTTCCTTGGGCCTCCCCCCATCCTGTGTCAGTCTGCTGGAGCTGACTCTGGTGTAGCTGCAGCTCCTGTCCTTGCTGTTCCCTCTGTAGATGTGGACAGTGGCTACTACACGGTGAAATTTGACTCCCTGCTCCTCAAGGAGGCCGTGGTGGAAGGGGACAGTGTCATTCCACCCCTGAGAAGTGAAGATGCTGCTGAATCTGGCGAGTCTGATGAGGACAGTGTGGATGATTCTGGTTATGCCAAAGGTAAGGGAGTGGGGGGGAAAGTGAGCAAAAGTGACTTGGGATTTTGTTCTCCTTTTCTCTGGGACTGGCTGACTGTCCTAGAGCTCTCACTCTGTGTCTCACCTCTCATGAAAGAGCAGTTGATATCTTTATGTGTTCCTGACAACAGTAACTGGCTGTTCTGCTATAACTGCAAACTAAAATCTTTGTTTTGTGCAAATCCCTGGGCTAATGAAGGCTGGAGGTTTCCATGGGAACTCCCCACACAAGGAAGAAGAGGGTGTGATATTTTAGAGTTCCAGGCTCTGAGCCTCATTCTTACATGTCTGGCTGAGCTGAGTTAATAAGTGAATCAGATTTTCTCATCCCTGGGAGCTCCATGGCCCAGGAATGTGAGACCCAAGGAAATGGAAATGTTGGGTCTTTCTGGTGCCTTGAGGAGGCTGCAGGAACAGCCATGCCTGTTTTACTGCTCAAAGGTGACACAGAGAGTGCCCAAGTGACTTCTTGGAAGTTGCACAGGCAGCACTGTCCCTCTGATGGTGCCACAGCTGCATCACAGGGACAAAGTCATGTCCTAGAGCTCTTTACATTTAACCTGACAGAGGTTATTGGATCCTAATAACACAAAATTAATGCTGTGGCCTGGAGGAGCCTCATACCAGAGACAGGAGCTGGAGGCACAGGATAAGTATTAGGTGCCACTGTGCTAAATTCTGCTCAGATGTGTACATTGGTCTGTATTATCATCCTGGAAGGAAGGAAAAGAATCATAAAACTCCTGGGTGATTCTGCCTGGATCTGGGAGATGGTATGTGCATTAAATCAAGTGAAACCTGACATTTCAGCCACTCCTGTGCAGTGTTCATGGAAGGTGACAATTCAGTAGGAACCGAGTAAAGTTGGAGGCATGACCAAATGCTTTTAAGGTTGGAGAAATGAATTGCACTGTCCTGTGAGGGATGCTGCACACAGTAGCTTTACTCACAATTCCTGTTTCACTGATTCTCCTCTTGTGTTCCACAGTGATAGACTCAGGGGTTCCAGAGAATGGGGAATGGACCCCAGCCTGCAGCTCCTCTTTTGGTGGCTGGGAGGCCCATACTCGTGGCATTGGCTCCAAACTGCTTGTTCAGATGGGATATGAGTTTGGAAAAGGTAAGGGGAGAGGCTGGTCCTGGGGCTGGTAAGAAAAACCCAATATTTTGGATGAAGCCAGAACCTTTGCTGTGCTGAGGGGCCACTTGGCTGAGGCTCAAGCAATGTGGTAGATCCCAGCAGCGTTGGAGGGAAGAGGGATGAGTTATTTCATGGAAGTACAGGCATGTGGGGCACCAAGCCCTGTATGGAAATGGCAAACAGTGGAGGCACCTGGAAGCACGGTCAGGTTGGTGATCAAAGCCGTGAGAACCTGGTGGAATGTTCAGAGGCTGGAGGTGGAGGGGAGCTGATCTGCAAAGCTTCTGATGTCTGTGCTAATGCATCTCCTGGCCTGGACACAGACTTCAAAGCCTGCTGAACTCGCTGCTCCCACCCAAATTGCATCAAGCCTTGGGGGCTCTGGGAGGGCCTCTGTGTCTCAGGTCCTCCCAGAGGAACCAAACCAGTTTGAAGTAGAAGCTGGCTTGGGTCCTCCCAGAGGAACCAAACCAGTTTGAAGTAGAACCTGGCTTGGGTTCTCCCAGAGGAAGCAAACCACTTTTAAATAGAACCTGGCTTGAGAAGCTGAAGATGTGAGGCTGAACCTGGTTTCACAGAAACCGGCCTGACAGATGGCCTTGGGCTTGGAATCACAAATCTTCTGCTGTGAATGGCTCCTGGCCTGGCCTTTCCTGGTCCCCTTGACTTGGACAGAAGTTCTAACTTTTGGTACCTCAAAAGCCTCTGAGCTTGTTTTAAGCTTGTGACTGTCAGTGTGAGCTTGTGGTGGGAGGTGGCTTGAGAGGGGGATGCTGTAATGACTTGGAGTCTCTCCTCAGGCCTAGGGAAGAATGGCGAGGGCAGAGTGGAGCCAGTGCAGGCTGTGGTGCTCCCTCGAGGGAAGTCCCTGGACCAGTGTGCTGAGGTGCTGCAGAAGAAGAAGCAGGGGAAGCTGGAGCCAGGCAAATCGAGGAAATGCCGGGCAAAGGGAAGCAGCTCTGGCCAGCCGGGCGGCCGGAAGGCCCCGCGCAACGTGTTTGACTTCCTGAACGAGAAACTGCGCGGGAAGAGCGCTGGGGACAGGGCTGGGGGGATGGCCCTGCCCCAGAGGAACAGCAAAGAGATCTACCATGCCAGCAAGAGCACCAAGAAGGCTCTGAGTGTCAGCCTCTTCCAGACCACGGAGAAGATTGAGCAAACGCAGAGGGATATCAGGGGAATCCAGCAGGCCCTGGCACGCAACATCGGGAGGTAGGAAAACGTTCTTTGGGATCGAGTTTGTGGTGCTTCTGGGGAGGGCTGGGCTTGAAATGAGGTGTGGCAGGAAAAAGTGAAGTGTGTCTGGATGGAATTTAAGGGGAAGTGGAGGAGAGAGTTCAGTGGGTGCTTCAGACCAGAGTGGACGCTGGCAGATGTGTCTGAATTCAGGCTGTGGCAAAGAGAGGAGCTCTCTGAGGAAAGGTGCTGGAATCCTTCTGGTGCCCACTTTGCAGCATTGCTGTTGAGGATCTCAGGAGGACATTCTCTAGCCCAGATTGTGCTGAGCATCAGGTTATTCCTGGCTTTCAGCAGCTCCCTTGGGCTAATCCTACAGGAAAGGGCAAACTCTCTTGGGATGGAACAAGCCTTTGATCTTACCATGCAGGATGACATTGCCACTGTGCTTTTTGCTTTCAGGCACAGCATTGCTGCAGCTCAGCTGGAGGAGAAGCTGGCTAATGCCCACAAGCAGCTGGGGCAGCTGCAGGCCCAGGAAGCCAGGCTACAGCGGGAGCAGAAGAAAGCAGACACCCACAAGAAGATGACTGAGTTCTAGGTGCTGAGGAAGGTGTTGGACTACAGGAGTTGTCCTTCTGGTGCTCCTGGCCTCAGAGTCTCGATGAGCTGTCCTGCTCTGCTGGGCCTCAGGCTGCTCAGCCTAAAACTGGGCAAAAAAGCAGCAGTTTCTGGATGCTCCTGAGCTCTTCTGGGAGGGGGAGTAGTGCACATCTGTCCAGCCCCAAAAGCATTCAGTGAGTTGGGCCTTGGATGAGGCCTAGCTACAAGGGATACAATTGTCTGCTCTCTTGCACACTTCTTTCCTTCATTTTCCCTGCAGCAGCAGCTCCATCCAGAGTCTGTGGCTGCTCAGGTGATAACACTGCTGGCTACAAACCAGCTTAGGGGGCTTGGACAGCCCCACATCCTGCCAGTAACTGTGGCTTCTGTCTGTGGCCACCTGCCAAGCACAGGTGCAGGCAGGGTCCCAGCCATGGCTGGGTGAAAACATCAAAGGTCAAGTGCTTTAGCTGCTCTCTGCCTTCTGGTTTTTACTGTGGGATTTATCTGAGAGCTCCATTTTTTGGGGGGAGCAGTTCTTTGTAGCCCTAGTGTAAGGAAGAGACAGAAAACTGACAGCTCAGAGGTGGAACCAGCAGCCTGGAGCATCAGATTTCAGCAGTTTGACTGTTGGAGTATCCCAGGCCGTGCTGTAGCCAAACTCACTGGCTTGGCATGGAAAACTGCCTGGTTCCACAAGTAGAGTGCCATAGCTGGGGGAATAAGCCAGCAGCATATCAGAATTCCCAAACCTATCCAGGAACAGCTCCACAGGGAACCTTGTGATTTTTGCCACCATCAGTTGGAGTTTTTCTGTCCAAGGTGGCTCACTGAGCATGGGTCCTTTTACTAAAAAACCTCAGGACCCACATCCAGGTTGGACTGGGCCCTGGGTGAGCACGAAGAGCGGGATCTGTATGAGCCCAGTGTGCAGCCCTGCAGTGGCAGAGCTTGGGGCTGGGCTGGAAGCAGGCCAGGCAATCCAAATGCTCTTCCCTGCCATGTGGAAAGTGGACAGGAAGGATGTCCTCTCCCCTTGGTTACATTCTGTGTTGGTGGTGGCCAGTCCTTGCCTCAGAGATGCTGGTTTCATCATCTGGTGGGATTTCTGCATTGTAAAGGCTTCTTTTAAAAACAAAAATAGTTTGCAATTCATGCCAGTATCTTAAGGACACCGATTTTTTTTAAATTTAAGGAACCAATTTCCTTTTATTCTGTGAGTAATTTTTCTAATGAAGAGGTTTCTTTAGTACTCTCTTTTTTATCTATCCCTAAGAACAGATTAAAAAACAAGCTGTCAGCCTGGGCAGGGCAGTGCCTGATCTGCAGGGTCAGGCTGCCGAACAAACAAGAAAATCTGAGACTGAAGAAGATATGATCAGAGCTGTTCAGGTTGTGTGGGATTTCACATTGCTGCAGACACACCTCAGAAACACAGCGAGACAGCAAAACCAAACAAGATGAACATCTTCAGGAAACCTGTGGGAGTGAGTCTGTGCTCCTGAAGAGCACCTGGATCATGCTGTGATCCTGGTGGATGTGGGATGTGTCATGGGCTGCTTCAGGCACTTCAACATCTATCAGTTCCTATTGGAGTTGGCTGTACTGTCCTCATTGTTCTGAATTCGCGTTCTTCACACACCAGGCTCAACTCAAGGGTTTCACAGTGGCCCTTCCCTCACAAACGACTGTTTGTTTCTCACACTTGAGTGCTCAGTGGTGACAAGGATTAATGTGCCCAGCTTAGCGTGGATGCTCACTGAAGTGGCCCATGACTGGAGAGCTGAGCTGGGCAGAGAAAACTTGGGGGTTTATTTTGTGCTCTGAGACTGTTTAACATCATCATCATCTCCTTAGGAACTGGGTGTATGAGCCCTGTGTCTTTGCTCAGTCCTGTTTTGACCCTTCCTTGGGATCTCCACAGCCTGACTTGTCAGACTCCTATTCCATTGGCTGCCACCTCCCACCCACCCAGCGCAGTTCACATCCCTGATGAATAAAGTTGGTGTTTCTTTTTTCCTCCTCTCTCCTTGTAAGGCGTTGTTCATTTGCAAGGTAATGATGATCTGGGGCTCCCCATTCTTTCCTTCCATTGCCCTGAGCTCCGGGAGGAGCCGGGCGGGGAGCGGACGCGGCAGAGGCAGCTCGGGTGTGCTGAGCTTCCCGCCCCGGCTGCGAGCACAGACCCAGCCCACCCCGGGGTGCAGCCGCCACCTCCGAGGCCAGGAAGCTGTGGTGGGTGTGCTCTGTGTCTGCTCACAGCTCCTCAGGGAGCCGGAGAGCTCAGATCGGGATGTTGGAAATGTGCGGGAGGCCCTGACTGGGACTTGCTGTGGGATAAATGAAATTCTCCAGGCTGGCCGGCAGGGAAGAGAACACGATTGGATCCCTGCACCCCACACTCACCGGATTTTGAGTTCCTGCAAGTAAGTGGTGGTGGCTTTCCTGCCTGGGAAATGAGGAATCTGCAGCTAAAGTCGGGGGGAAATACCTTAAAACCCCCAAAGTATACAGAAGTCACAGCACTGTCAGAGATGCTCTTGGGGCTGGATAGACTGGACAGGCAGGATTCCTGCTCTGCTCTGGGAAGCCTCAGCTGGGCTCAGCTTTGTGAGTTGGTCTCCAAGCTGTGTCGTTCCATGTTTTGTGCTCTGTAGCTGGGCTTGAGAGGGAAGCAAAGGTGGTGGAGCTTGGCAATGCTGCTGAGATTCCATGGCTGGGGTCTGGAGGCTGAGTGAGAGCCAATTGCTTTTGGGTCAATGAATTCAGTTCAGAGGTGCCTGGCATCATGGAAATTTCCAGTTGTTTTGCGAGGAGGGGGACAGGAGTGTTGCTGATGTGTGCAATGGGAAGTGCTGAGCCCCTGTCTCTGGGTGAGGAGACTTGAGAATGTGGCCCCTGAAATGCTGTCTTCTGAAAACCTAAGATGATGTAGAAGTAGTGCATGTGTGGCAAAGGAAACCACTGTGGCAGGCAGATGGTTCTGGAGAAGACACATCTCCTTCATACAGCCATGCTGCACTTTGGAATCTGCCTTCCCATAACAGCAGCTCCAAGCTCTCTGCTGGTCTCCTGCTGTGGCTCAGCTCTGCAGAAAACCTCTTGAGATTATTCTTGCCTTAAAAGAGCTTTTTTTTTTTTGCCCAAGTGAGTGTTCAGCAACCAGGGAAGGGCAGGAAGAAAGAAAAGTGCTGAAATGGGGTCAGCGTCGAGCAGAGCCCTGTGGTGTGGGCTGACAGTCACTCACCTGAAAGTTTTAAAGTTGTGTTTTCTCAAAAGCCACTCCAGCATGTGAGCAGCGATCAGAACTGCAGCCAGAAGTCTGCATCCAAGTTTTCAGGCATTTGGGTCTGGCATTTAGAAGTATGGTTGGCACTTTGTAAATGAAAAGCCCCTAGAGGTGTTTGACCATGAAATCTCATTATGGAGATAAGCAAAGTGGGTAAGATCTCATGCCTGCTTTTTTGAAATAGTCTTAAAATTCACTAATTGCACCCCATGGTCCAGGGCAGATTTAGTGTTGTGACGGACTGTAAACAGATCTTTCACTTTTTGTAATTGAAAGGAAAAAAAATCTATCTACTTCTGCTTCTTGGGCCTTTTTTGAAGCACAACTCCCTGGGGTACCTGAGCAGAGTTTGCTGCAGCTGTGTGCTCAGTTGCTGATGGAAATCAGCTCAAAATGTTCCTTTTGGTTTTGTGCAAATAGGCTTTGAGTAGCTTTGCAGACTTTTTTCCTGCCACCCTGCACTGAAGACTGTGTGGTTTTATCTGGGGAGATGAATCAGAGGCCAGGCAGAATCATCACCAGCAGCGCTTGGTTTTGCAGCGAACTTAATCTTGCTTTCAGGAAGCCCAGATGAGAAACTTGCACCTTTCGTAGGGCTCACAAAAAACTCCCACATCCTGGAGTAACAACCCATCTGCCTTCAGGATGCCTGTGCTGGGGTGTCACACACAGAGGGGAGAGATCCCTGCTCAGAGGGCTGTGGGTGCTGTCACACGTACTCAGCAGCTGTGACCGCCCTCGCCTTCAAAGCCACCGAGGCTGGGCTGGGCAGGCAGAGCCGGCGCCTTTGAAACGCCTCTGCTGAGCCTTCTGCCCCGGGGAGCAGCCCTAGGGCAGGGAGATCGATAACTTCATCTGCAGGAAATCCAGGTGTAGGTTTCAGAAGGTCTGGCTGAGTTTGCCTTGCAAACCTGCTCAGTCCTACCTGGTTGTCTTTAGTCAGGGGTTCTGCTTGCAAATCTGTAGTTTTGGGAGACCCAAGGTGTTGCCCTAAGTGGCTTCTCCCAGTGACTGCTGATCCTGAACACTGAGGAGGATGCACAGCACAGTTTCACTGCTCAGAAATCCTGGAGCAACCACCGATCTGCTCTACAGAAAATAGGCCAGAAGAATTTTTCTGCGCTCATTCCTACTTAAGGAAGTCTCTCCTTTCAATCTTCAGAATTCAGGGATGGAAAATCCCCCTGCTGTGGGATAAGCTGCCCCGTGTGTGCCTGCCTCAGCATGCTGAAAGCTCCCACCTCGATTCCAACATCACACCAGCTCCTGGCCATCAAGCCTTGCTAGAACTTTGTCTGCTCAACTCCAGAGCCTGCTCAGCTCTGCTCTGCTCCTGCAGCCCACGATTCCATCCCTCTAATGAGCTGAACGAGCCCAGCAAGGAGCTCCAGGCTCTGTCTAACGCAGTGACCCTGTTGCAGGTAATCCCAATAATTAAAGTATGCTCAGACAGAAAAGCTGTGTTGTCTAATTAAAACGTTGGAAAGGGAACAGCCTCCTCTTCCCAGCTCTGATCTAAGCCAGTCTGTCCAGCCTGGTTAGTCCTTAAAACCTCCCTGTCTCCCTTTCTGCCTTGAAATAATTGCTCTCCAGGGTTCATGCTTCAGTCAGGGCAGTTTCCAAAGGCATGGGAAGTTCTTAGATAAAAGGATGCTCACAGATAAAAGGGTGCTGCAAATGGGCAGAGACCTTCTGGTTATTGGGGTAAAAATGTGCCAAAGATGCTGCTGTGTGATCTGGGGTGCAGGGGAGAGGGGAGCTCCTGTGGATCTGCAGTAGCTTTTGAGATTTACACAAGGCAGGGTGGCTTCTCACCAGAGCTCATCTGGGCTTTGTCATCCAGATGAAGATATGCAAGAGGGTGAGTAAGAGGTGCTCAGCATGTCCCCCCAGATCTCTGGGTTCGCATCTGTACTGGTGGAAGCTGATCCTGCTCAGCTCTGCCCAGGGACCCTACTGCTGGCCCCATCTGGATCAGCTACCGTGGCGTCTTGAAGCTGTGTTTCACTCCAGGAACTGCCTCCATCTCCTTTCAGATCAGGCATTTCTTGGGTGCTGGTGACAGGCCAGCCTGTTTCTGTAGAGCAGGGTGCACAGAGCTGAGCTGTGCAGAGCTGGGAGCTGCAGACACCGGTGGAGGGGTGTCAGCTTTTGCTTTGGGTTCGCAGCGTGCTGGCAGCAGAGCAGGGATGGGGAGGGTGGTGTGGGAATGATGGGACAGGGGTCACCAAAAGCCTCCTGGGGAAGGAGGTGATCCTGACAGGCTGGGGAGCACCCGTGCTTTGTGTCAGGACACCCTCCTGCCACTGCCACGGTTTGCAGGGGATGATTTTTGCCCTGAGGAAAGCGCAGGGACAAGGGCTGGGTTTGGGCAAGGCACAGCTTTAGGCAGAGGAAAGGGGTGGGAAGATGGGGAGTTTTCTGCTCTGGTGTCACAGCAGAGTGGCTGCAGACCTGGGGTTGTGGTGGCACAGAGAATGTGTGAATCCATTGCAGGAGGAGGGTGTCCTGGTGGGTTCTGCTGAGGCCAGGGCATGAGGAGGGGGAGGAAGGAGATGCTGAAGCTCCCCTTGTTTCCAGGAAACTGAGTCATACTGCCTGTCTTACTGGCCTCCCCTGTGTTCAGGATTGGCGTCACCCCCATCCCACAGCCTGGGTTGGTGTCCCAGTGTCCCCAGAAAGCACTCTGTCATTTCTTGGGTGTCTCTAGAGGGTTTTCAGGGCTCCTGGGCATTTCCTTTTCACCCTTTCAGTGAGCTTGAATCCTGCTGGTTATGTTGGATTGGTTTTTTTCAAAAGGAACCAAAATCTGAAGTTTTCCCTGGTGGTAACAGAGCACCCAGTGCCAAGTGTCCACACGGGGCTGGGCACTGGAGGTGTTACAGTGACTCTGGGGACAGCAATCGCTGGCCAGAAAATGGGACACGTGGTGAAATGTCCCCATCCAGCGCATCCAGAGAGGGTCCCTGCAGGGGGACTGTGCTGCAGGGGTCCCTGGGGGTCACAGGGCACCATTTCAAGCCATGGTGAGCCCAGCAGCTCCAGGCTGAACCCCAGCTCGTGTTCTCTCTCCCCAGAGCTCAGTGGTGCTGCCAGCGGCTCCCCCATGGCTGCAGCCAGCGGCGAGGGGACAGCAGGGACGCGGCTGCTGCCAGCTGGCACTGCCCTGGCCCTGCTCGGTGGCCTGGTCTACCTGGGCACCCTGTGTGCTGCCTGCAAACGGTACGTGCTGCCCACAGCTCCTGCACTTTCCCTCCTGGGGCTGGGTGGGGCTGGGGATGCCTCGGTGGCATTTGGGGGCTGCACGTGGGGACTCTGTGTGCAGCCATCCTGAGCTGGAACTGTGGGATCTGCTGCTCGGCTCACCCCAAACCCCCACCTGCACCCCAGTGCAGCTCTACCTGGCTTGATCCTGCATCCCTGTGTGTCACAGCCCCCTGGAACTGCCCCTGTGCCCAAAAACCTCAGAGGAGCAGCCCAGAGAGGGCTGAGCTGAGAGCAGGAGGGGCAATGCCAAGGGTGGTGCCAGTGGTGCCCTGCACAGCTCAGTGGGGTGCAGGATGCAACTGTGATGTCCCCAGCCAGCACAGAGCCTGCTGTGGGGCTGGGGAAGGAGCAGGATGTGGAGTTTGGGAGTGCCACATGGGGACACCTGCTCCTCACCCCGGCTTTGCCATCTGCCTTGGGCTCAGCCCCACTTCTCCCTGCAGGAAGGGCAGGAAGAAGGTCGCTCCGGACGGGGTGAAGCTCGTGGATGAGGTAAGAGCACATCTGGGGGGCAGGATCAGCCCTGGTGGTGGTCTGGGCTCCCAGCCCAGCCTGAGGGTGTCTGTCCTCCCCCAGCAGGCCCTGCTCTGCCAGACCCAGCTGCGGTCACTCAGCAAGTCGGACACGAAGCTGCACGAGCTGTACCGGGTGAAGGTCAGGGATGGTGAGTGCTCATGTAGCAGGGGGGCCCGAGGGGCTGGTGGCCCTTGGCAGCTGCCTGCAGTCCCCAGGCTGCCCATCATGTCACAGACAGACGTGCCACAGCGCTGGCACAGGGCTTGGTGCCTGTTGCATCCCCTCATTTCCTCTTCTCTCCCACAGTCCAGCGTCCTGCCAGCCTGGATCTCCCCGGTCCCACGGCCCCTGGGGGTGAATCCCTGCACAGCTCTGGCCTCCTGCACCGTGAGCTGCCCCAGATCCCCGTCCCTGAGCCCCCGGCCACCTCCCCAGCCCCCGACCAGACCTACTCCAACCTGCTCTTCACCCCGCTGCGCAAACCAGTGCCAGACGCCGTCTATGAGTGCCTGGCAGTGGGGGAGGAGGGCACCCCGGTGCCCCCCATGCCAGCTGGCACCCAGGTGTCCCCTCCACGGGCTGTGCACGGGACAGCTGATTACGCCTGTGTCCATAAAGTGAGGAAGGTGGTGTCGGTGGAGGTGCAGGATGGGGCTGTGGCAGGACCCTCTGGAGCACAGCACTGCTGGGATGGCACAGGCGGTGCCCCTCATGCCAAGGTACACTCTGGGGGACAGCAGGGATGGCGCACATGGTGGGTGGGGGATCATTTAATTCCCTCTCTCCTGGCAGTGCCCATGTGTGGGGCAGGGTATAAGTTAGGATCCACTGCCAGCATCCTCCTGGGGGCGGAAGATGCAGGGGACAAAATCATGAGGGTATCCTGCAGTGGGCAGGGATTGTCACTAAACCTCCACCCCAAAAAAAAAATTTCCTTTTGCAGCTGGAAGAGATGTACTCGACGGTGTGCAAAGCCACCAAGAAGAAATCCCAGGTCCCTGCATCAACCCCGAGGGCTGTGAAGGAGGGGGGGTCTGAGGGGCCGCACCCCTGCCAGCAGGAGGGGGCCCCAGCAGCCCCAGGTGCCCCTGACCCCTGTTATGAATCCATCAACGACAGAGCATGGACTGCCCAGGCCCGTGGCCCCGAGCCTGACTATGAGGCTGTGGACATTAACTGGAAGAAGGCAGCAAAACGGGACAAGCCAGGGAAGCCCTGTGTGCCTGAGAACCTCTATGAGAGCGTGGTGGACGTCTGGGCAGGGGGGTCCCGGAAAGCCTCTGCCCGGACAGCAGCCAACGGGCTGCAGGTTTACATCACCAACCTATAGCCCCCAGGAGCAGGGGCAGTGCCACAGGGGGGGCCCACCTGGCTGGACACCACTGGGTGCCAAAGGGACAGGTGCCAACAGCTCTGTGCCCACCAGAGCCCTGTGCCCAGCTCTCACTCTCTGTATATATTTTCTACGAGTTACTTTTCTACGAGTGTTCTTGTCCCATCCCAGCCCAGCCGGTGCCAGCAGGTTGATGGTGGGATGTGCCAAGATGGGCACTTTGGGGGTGCTGGGTGGGACCCCAGTGAGACAGGGCTGGCACTGGCACCAAGATGGGAACAGGGTGGGGACCAGTCACGTTTTGGGGCAGGGGGGTGACGGGGCTGCAGCCAGCCCCATGCCTTGGGCTGCAGGATCAGACCCCCATCAGGAGGTTTCTGTCATGACTGAGGGTCTCTGTCCTCCTCACACTGCCTGGGGGAGGCCAGGGACCCCTCCAGCCCCCAGGGAGCCCTGAGAGGCTTTGCCCCCATCACAGAATGTCCCTTGTTATGGGGAGATGGAGTCAGCCCTGTGCCTCCATGGAATCACAGAATATCCAGAGCTGGAAAGGACCCACAAGGTATCATTGAGTCCATCCTACCCTGCACAGGACTACACAGAAATTTCCCTGCTGTGGGCTGTGGGCTGTGGGCTCTGCTCCATCCTCCACTCCCACCCTCTCAGACCCATGCAAGGGTGTCTCCATGGGTCACCATTAAAAGGCTGAGAGAAAGTTTACACTCTTAAGCTGAGTCTAAATCCCTGGTTCTGGGCTCTCTTGCTGCTGCTGCAACTGGTGCTGAGAGAGCAGCTTTGAGCACAATGTGTCAGTGAGTGCACTCGCCCTGGATGGGAGGTTTGGCACCTCTGAAATGGGGACACACAGCCACCAAGAGCTGCTGTTTGGGGTGATCTGTGCCAGAGCAGAGCCTTGCACAGGGCTGTGCTACAAGCCAGGCTGTGTTTGCTCAGCATTTGCTTCCTTGCTCACTTCCCCATCACTCCTGTGGGTCCTGCAGCCTCCCTGTGCCAAAAAAGCCTGGGTGAGCTGGATGTGTACCAGAGCTTAACCCTCCCTCCTCTCCTCCCCGGCGGAGTTGCACATCCGTGCCCCAAGGAACGCGGTGGCAATGACGGTGTCCCTGTCGCATGGCCAGCGGCTGCCTGACCTCGTGGCACGGCGGGCTGGTGTGGCTGGAGCGGGGCGGAGCCCGCAGCCCCCGAGCCGTGCCGTGCTGTGCCGTGCACTGCCGTGCCAGGCTGTGCCGTGCCGTGCCGTGCCGTGCCGTGCCGTGCAGTGCCGTGCCGTGCAGTGCCGTGCCGTGCAGTGCCGTGCAGTGCCGTGCCGTGCCGTGCCGTGCCGTGCCGTGCCGTGCCAGGCGTGCCGTGCCGTGCCGTGCCGTGCCGTGCCGTGCCGTGCCGTGCCGTGCAGTGCCGTGCCGTGCAGTGCCGTGCCAGGCTGTGCCGTGCTGTGCCATGCCGGGCTGTGCCGTGCCGTGCCATGCCGTGCCGTGCTGTGCCATGCCGGGCCGTGCCGTGCCGTGTGCCGTGCTGTGCATGCCGGGCTGTGCCGTGCAGGACGGCCAGGGGCGAGGGTGTGGAGGAATGCGCGCCTCCGGCTGCGCCGCGGGCAGGGGAACTAAAGGCTGCCGCGGCGGCGCTCCCCCTCCGCATCTTTGCCCCTGCACCGCGGCAGGTGAAGAGATTAAAACTGAAAACGCAGTGCTCAGCAAACCCCGCTGGAGGTGTCGGAGCTGGAGGGACCCCAGGCATCGTCAGCCCTGCTCGCGACGCCAAACCACAGCCGCCCTCGAGAGCTTCTCCCATCCCCCTGCGAGATCAGGGCGCTGATAGAGCGCGGCTGGTGCCGCTGCTGCCGCGCTCTTCCTGCTGCCAGGCTGCCACAAGCACGTGTGCGCTCCCCGGCCGCATCCTGCCCCTGCTCCCCTTCTCCACCATCCCAGCACACACGGCTGGGTCCCTCCTGCACCTCCTGAATCCCTGGGAGCTGTTTTGGGCTGTGCTGCCAGGCACGGGAGCATCGTGTCCGTGCGGGATCAGTGAGGCTTCACTCCGGTCCCCACCCTGCCCGCGGGGTGTGGGTACCACGGCACCACCTCCCTGGGGAAAGGCGGGATTGGAATGGCACCAGGGAAGGGACAGATCCCGCTGTGGAGGGGCTGAGGCGGCCAAATTTGGTCTCCAATTTTCTGCAGCAGAAGCAGAAGGTGTGCGCAAGTGTGCAAGAGTGTTACGACACCTTTTACGACAGTCGTGCTTCACGGCAGTTTTACGACAGTAACGCTTTACGACACCTTTTGCGACAGTCGCACTTTACGGCGCCGTTTACGACAGTCGCGCTTTACTGCGCCTTTTACTACAGTCGCTGTTTACGACACCTTTCACGACAGTCGCGCTTTACGGCACCATTTGCGACAATGTTGCTTTATGGCACCTTTCACGACAGTCGCACATTACGGCACCTTTTATGACAGTGTTGCTTTACGGCACATTTTACAGCAGTGTTGCTTTACGACACCTTTTGCGACAGCCACGCTTTACGACACCATTTACGACCACGTTGCTTTACGGCAGTTTTACGACACTCGCGCTTTACGGCAGCGTGTGACACCTGCACAGCGCTGTAGGGCGCTCTGTGCCATAAGGACCCGCAGCCCCGTGTCCCTGCAGCCCGCAGGGCTCTGCAGCCCGCGCAGCTCTGTGGCTGTCCGGCAGCGCAGGGCTCTGCACCCAACCGTGCCGAGCAGCCGAGCAGCTCCGCATGCCGCCTAGCCGCGCCCCCCCCGTCCCTGCAGCTCACCCCCGTGTGGCCCCGCATCCCGGCAGCTCCGCAGCCCCAGCGGGCAGCCAGGGGACACGGGCAGGGCGGGCACGGCCGCGATCCCTCTGCACGACCCCCTGGGCGAGGGGCATCAGTCCAGTCCGCAGCCAAGCCCTGGCAAGGGCACCCGGGTACCACGGGGGCATCTCCCAGGGATGGTGATTCCTGGGGGAGTCCTGTGCAGCGCCAGCAGCTGGACTAAATGATCCTTGCACGGCCTTTCCAACTCAGGGGGTTCTATGGCCACTTTTTAAATGTCGGATGCCCCCGTGCTCCGAGCCCCCCTGCCCGGGCCGGGGGTCGGGCTGGTGGCGCCCTGTGCCAGGGTGTGCGATGCCCGTGGAGTTGCACAACACCGAGCGGAGCTGCTGGAGCCTGCAGCTCTGTGCTTCGGCCGCCGTTAACCATTAAACCAGAGCGGGGGCGGCCGCGGAGCCTCCCCCGGGCCCCACCGGCTCCTGCGGGGCTGCGCTGCCGGGGGCTGCGGGATCGGACTCCCCAGGCGCGGGACAGATGGGGAATAAAGGCTGCTGCGGCTGCGCCCCCCATCCCGTGCTGCCCGGGCGGGTTTTGGGGCCCCGGGGGTGTCCCGGTTCCCCGTAGATTCCCCGTTCCCGTGGCAGGGACGCCCCGCGGGCGGCCGTGCCGAGGCGGCACGGGGCGCTTGGCCGGGTTCGGGGGGGTTTTCCCGGTTTGCTGCTTTTTTCACTCCTAGGAACGCGCCCGGTGTTGGCGCAGGGTGGAAGCGGCACCTCCAGCCCCACCTCCACCAGCGCAGGGAACGGGGGGACGGAGCGCCCCAGGAGCCAGGCTGGGAACGTCCCCTCCCCAGGCAGGGGACCCCGGGGGTGCCGCCCCAGCAAGCGCAGAGCCCCCGAGCCGCGGGGATCGGCCGTGCCCGGCAGCCCAGGGCTGCTGGGGGACAGCAGAGGGGGGGACGGGCGGGGGCCGCCCTCCGGGACAGCCGCACGGACTCTGTCCCGGCCTTCGGGGCTGGGCAACCCAGCAGGAGCAGGACCCGGCGGCCCCTCGGAGCCGCCCCGCGGGTTTTGGGGCAGGCGAGGGGCAGAACGCGGGTGGGCGCCAGCCGGAGCTCCCCAGACACCCCAAAACCCCCCGCACCCCATGTGTCACATGGACCTCACAGACCCCCTGCACTACAGGTACCCCCTGCCAGCCCAGGCACCCAGGGCACCCCTGTGCACCCCAGAACCCCCCTGCGCCCCGCGCATCCCAAGCATTCCGTGTACCCAGCGCATTCCATGCATCCCACACGCCCGGGGCAGCCCACGCTCCCCATGGAGCCCGCGCACCCCGTGTACCCCCCTCACATCCCGTGTGCCCCCACGCACCTCAGCACCCCAAAAATCTCCTGCACCCCTCGCAGCCCACCCACACCCAGCCCCTGCCATTCTGGGGGGTTGGCAGTGATTCCTCGAGATGGGCAAGACTGACGGTGGAATTAGGGACTTCTTTCCTACTGGGAGCGGCGCACACACCCCAAAAGTCCAGACCACACCCCCTTTCTAGCAGAAGGTGACTGTAACTTTTGGGGAAGCCCTAGAGCTGATGGGGGAGCCCTACAGGCGAGTTATAGGGGATTTAAAACTTCGGAGAGAACTTTGGGGGGAACCTACAAGTTTTGGGGAGTTTAACTTTGTGAGGAGCTCTGCAACGTTTGAAGAACCCCTGTAATTTATCGGCAGCCCTATAATTTGGCGGGAGACATCAGTTTTGCGCGAATCCCCCAAATTTTAATGCTGCGTGTTTCACCACGGTAAGTCCGCAGGAGCCGTCGGGAGTTTTGCGGGATGCTCCGCAGTGACGGCATCCCCGCGTTTATTTGGGCAGCACCCAGAATCCCGAGCCGTAACAACAAAATCGGAACTTTCGGGGGTCCACTGCGACTTTTGGCGAGCCCCGCGAGTTTGGCGGGAAAAGGGGGGGGTGACTTCACGGCGGCCCCGGAGGTGCCGGCGGGGACTCGGTGGTGAGCGGGGGGTGACGGGGGCGGCCTGGCGGAGGTGGGCTGGGGTATTTTTGGGGGTGTTTTGTTTTTCGGGGGGTCCCGCGGGCAGCGCGCGCGGCGGGAGGGCGGGGCGCGCGAAGATGGCCGCTGCCGGCGGGGCGTGGCGCGGCCGGCCAGGGGGCGCGGCCGGCTCGCGAGGGCGGGGGCGTGGCCGCCGCGAGCGAAGTGGCAGCGGGCCTCGGCCAATCAGCGGCGCGGAGAGCGGCGGCCGCGTTCCAGCCCGCGCGCTCCGGCCAATGGCGCGGCGCTCGGGGGGCGTGGCCCGGCCGGCGCCGACACCGGGGCCGCGCGCGGCGGAGCGCGCTCTCCCCGCCGGGCCGCGGCCGCTCCGCGCATGGACCCCCCGCGCCCGCCCGCGGTCCTAATGCCCGCCCGCCGCCGCCGCCGCCCGCCGCCGCCGCCCGCGCCGCCCGCCGCCCGCGCCGACCCCGCCAAGGTACCGGGGGGGCGGCGGCGGAGACCGGGGTGGGATCCGGGGGAGGCGGCGGGGGGGCGGTGACAGCTGACAGCGGCCCGCCCGAAACTTTCCCCGCCGGTAAAATGGCGCCGCGATGGGATAAACTTTGGGGGGCGGGAATGGAGGGGGTTGTGGCGGCGGGGCGCGGAGGGGGGGGGGGTGGGTCACAGCAGCCGCGCCCCCGGCGGGATCGTCTCGCCTGGATCGCAGCGCTTTGGGATCTTCCTGGGATCTCCCGCCGCGGGGATCCGCCCGGCCCCGCCCCGGGAAGAGCGGCCGGGATCCGCTTGCAGCGGGATCCGCTTGGTGCTGGATCCCGTGGGATCTCCCCGGAGCGGGATCCGCTCGGTGCCGGAGCCCGGGCAACGGGTGCCGGTGTCGGGCTGGCCTGGCTGGCACGAGTGCGCTCCCAGCGCTGGGATAGCCGCTGGATCCCGGGTGATCCGCTCAGAGCGGGAAAAAATTGGGGTGTGGATCCATAGGCTGTGGATCTACACCGGGGTGTGGGATGTGGGTGCTGCCAGCTTAGAGCTGCGTTGCCAGGAGGGTGTCCGGTCCTGGCTCTGTGGAGATCCCTGCTGGATCCCTGCTGATGCTCAGCCGGTGGGTGTTGGTGCTGGCAGCAGCATCACGGGGGCATCTGGAGAGTGCTCAGGAACTCCTGGCTGGATCCCACTGCGACCTGGCGGGATCCACTTGGGATTTACCCCGGGGGAGTGGCTGGCAGGGTCCCGCCACAGCCCTGCCTGGAGGCGCTGATCCAGCTGCCCAAACCCATCTCCCCATCCCACCGAGGCCGTGGGGCTCCCTGCGGACCCCACTGCTGGGGCTCCCCGCTGCCCGCTGCCGTGTCTCCCGCAGGCTCCGCTGGGACCCGAGGGCTGGCTGGGGGAGCCGCCGTCGCGCCAGGAGGAGGCCGTGCTGCGGGCGCTGGACGCGGGGCTGGAGCGCTGCCTGGCGCTGCACTCGGCCGTGCAGTGCATCCCCGTGCCCCGGCACAGGTAGGGACACCGGCACGGCACCGGCGTCACTGCGGGAGCCGGGATTCTTTCTGCAGGAGGACTTTGGCCGCTGTTGGCCGTGCCGGGATCCCTGGCGGTGAGAGGCTGTCCCGCTGTGGCAGCTCCGGGGACTCCCAGCGGGGAGCGTCACCAGGTTATCTGTTTGCAAAATGCTTTTGGGTGCTCTTGACCTCTTGCTTTTTTTTAATCTAAATTTTTTATAGTTTTTTTTCCGCCTCAAGGAGCTGTTTGGCCTTAGGCAAGCCATCCCTGTGTCCCTGGAGGATGCAGCTGCCAGTACCCTCTGGCACGGTGCTGCCCACGGTCATGGAGGGTTGCCCCTGGCATGGCACAGGCAGTGGCATTTTGGCAGCTTGCCTGCACAGCTTGCACTGCTGCCTGTGCCATGCCAGGGGGAGTTCCAGCCAGCTGCTGGGATGATCCCTGGAGGGGTCAGCAGCATCTCGGGGTGCTGCAGGGTGTGGGACACCTGTGGGTGCCTTTCCACCTGGTGATGCTGCCAACATGGTGGGGCCACTGAGACCTTGTGCCACCCCTGTACCCCCACACAAACCACCCTGGGGTGGGTGCAGGCCACTGTGGGTGGAAGGTCCTGGTACCCCAGTGGTGAAGGGAAAGTGATAGAGGGTCCCAGGGGGCCTGTCCATCCTGACACAGCCCCTCTGCTCTCGCTGGCAGGAAGCTCTCGGGCAAGGCGGGCATTGATGAGGTGATGGCAGCTGCGGTGCTCACCAGCCTCTCTGCCAGCCCCCTGGTGCTCGGGCACCCACCGGCCACTCATGCCACAGGTAAGAGCATGTCCATGTCCCCCCATCCCTGGATGTGTGTCCCACAGCAGGACCTGACCTTCCTCTTCCTCCTCCTCACCAGAGCCTGGCAGTGAGGTCTGGAAGGAGGCTCCTGCCATGTCCTCCAGCTGCAGCAGCAGCAGCAACGCCAGCGGGGACTGGAGCTGGGACCCCTCCAGCGACCGATCCACCCCCTCCACCCCCTCACCCCCCCTCTCCAGCCACGTCCCCAGCACCTTCCTGCCTGGCCCACTCCCAGATGAGGGCCCTGATGAGCCCGACGGCACCCACTTCGTCTTTGGAGAGCCCACCCCACGGAAGAGGAAGGTGGGATGAGGCTGGGGATGATGAGGGGGGGTGAAGTTGGGTTTCGAGAATAGTGAGGATAGGGATGAAGAGGAGGATGAGATTAAGGATGGGGGTGACAGTTGGGATGAGTTTGGGAATGGGGATAGTGAGGATGGAGATGAGGAGGAGGATGACATTTGGGTTGGGAATGAGGAGGATGAGGTTGGAGATAGGGATGAGAGCTGAGATTAATTTGGGGATGTGGGTGATGATGTGGGTAAGGTTGGGGATGACAGTGAGGATGATATTTGGGCTGTGAGGACAGTGGGGCTGGAGATGAGGATGAGGATGGGGATGGGGCTGCCAGCCTGACACCTCTCTCCTGCAGAACTCCACCAAGGTGATGTTCAAGTGCTTGTGGAAGAGCTGCGGCAAAGTCCTCAGCAGCTCCTCAGGGATGCAGAAGCACATCCGAACCATGCACCTTGGGTAAGCACATGGGGTACCCCTGGACACCCCAGACCCCCTGGTACCCCCTGCAGGGTCCTGCAGTGCTGGGGGACAGTGTCCCAGGCAGCCTCTGCTCTCCCCACAGCCGGAAAGCCGACCTGGAGCAGAGCGATGGCGAGGAGGATTTCTACTACACGGAGCTGGACGTGGACGTGGAGGCGCTGACTGACGGGCTCTCCAGCCTCACCCCCGTGTCTCCCACCTCCTCGGTGCCCCCGCCTTCCCCGGCCCCGAGGCTCCTCTGCCACCAGCCCTGCCCATCCTCGAGCTGGCCCTGGCCTCCCCCTGCAGCCCCCCGGGGCCCCCCGGCCGCTGCCACGTCCACACTGACCACGCGTACCAGGTGGGGGACAGGGATGGAGGGGGACACGGATGGAGGGGTAACAGGGATGGGGGACAGGGATGGGGGAGGGACAGGGATGGAGGGTGACAGTGATGGAGGGGGAGCAGGGATGGAGTGGGACAGGGATGGAATGGGAACAGCGATGGAGGTAGGGACAGGGATGGAGGGGGAACAGCGATGGAGGTAGGGACAGGGATGGAGGGGCACAGGGATGGAGGTGGGGCTGCTGCACTCCCTTATCACCCTGTCTGATGAGGGTTGTGTCCTCTCTCTCCAGGGCTGCCGGACCCCCCCACGGCCACCCGTGTCCCCCACTGTCCCCACCCCGCCACCGCCCAAGCCACCGGCCGTGCCCAGGTGAGCATTGCCATCGTGCCCCACCTTGTCCCCTCTCCCCCGCGTGTGTCCCCGGTTGTGACTTGTCCCTGTGCCCGCAGGCGGCCGCGGGGCGAGGCCAAGAAGTGCCGCAAGGTGTACGGCATGGAGCACCGGGAGATGTGGTGCACGGCGTGCCGCTGGAAGAAGGCGTGCCAGCGCTTCCTCGACTGACGGAGCCCCGCCGCTCCCTCCTTCTTGCACATTTTGCACTCGAGGTGCCTTCGCGCCCCCCCCGGCCGCCCCCCGGACTCAGGGAACGGCCCCCCGAAAGCTTTATGCACACACACAGTCCCCCCTGCCACGGAGCTTGTCCCCCCTGCCTTGTTTTCCCTTTCGAAAATAAGCTAAATCCATCGATCCGACCCCGCTCCTTGCCGGGGGGGGGGCTGGCTGCTCCCGGCCCCCTCCCCAGTCCGGTTTGGGGACCCCCCCATGGCTGAAATAAGCTGTGCCTGTGGCCGGCAGGGGCTCGGAAAAGGGGGTGTCTGTTCCTGCCCCCCGCCTGCTCCTGGGGGCAGCCCCAGTGCCCAGGGCAGAGGTGGGCGCCTGCCCCCCCCCCCCCAGGGGGGTTTTTACTCTTTGTAATGTCATTTCTCTCTCTCGTTTTGTGGAGCCCCCGCCGGGGCCATGCCCCGGGAAGTGCCTGCAGGAATGCGCCCATTTGCACTAAGCCAAACTGCACAAAGAGGGGTCTTTTTGTTTTCCTTGACTTTTTTTTTTTTTTCCTTCGTGTGGTTTTTATTTTTTAAATAAAATATATGAAAATTCGTATTTTTACCTACTCCCTCCCACAGCACAAGAGCGCGCGGGCCGCGGGGTGCCTCCAGCCCTGGGCAGGTTTCAAGGGGTTTAATTCACTTTAAACCCCCTTTTTTACCCAAAAAAAACCCCCATTTTCCCCTCAAAACCCTTCCTCCCCTCTTGTCCTGTCATTCTCCAGCCCAGGCAGCAGCTCGGGTTTGGCCAGGCCATGCCACCCTGCTCCTCTCCCCGTGCAGGGAGGGGACGGGGGGTGGTGGCCCTGCCACCCTCCTGCCCTGTGGGAAGGTTCCCTTTGCATCAGGGACCCCCCCCTTGCAGGGTCCCCCCTCGCAGGGTCGGACACTGCTTGGGCCCCATGGGTCAGGCTGGTGCTGTGCCCCCACTTGTCCCCTCCAGGGATGTGATGTATCAGGTCCAAAAGAAAAAAAAAATAAATCCTTGCATTTTTTTTTAATGATTCCTGTTCTTTAGTTACTGTTTAGACAGGCAGGGTGGGCACCCTGGGCCCCTTGGCACCCCCAGACCCACTTGCTGTCACCCCCCCTCCTGCATCCCACATCCCCCAGGGATGGCATCACCCTGTGCATCCTCCTGGGAGTTACTTTAATTTCAGATGATGCCCAAAAAATCAGGAAATTGCTACCAACAGGCAGCAGGAAGGGAATGAGCCACAGGTGCCTGTTTGGGAAGGGGAAGGGGAAGGTGGAGGGAGCAGCACCCCCAGCCTGGTGGTGAGCAGGGCTCCCTGCTGGTCCCCATGTTGCCCCATCCTTCCACACAGGGCAAGGAAGAAAATAATAATAATTACATGTTAAAAAAAAAAAAAAAAAAAGCAGACAAAATTGTAGCAGCAATTTCCCAATTTATTGAACTGATTGATTTTTGCAGGTATGTCTAAGCTAAATCCCATCACAAAGGTTCTATCCAAGGGGCAGCCCCTGGCAGGTGAGGAACTGGGCAGCAACTAGAAAATAAAATCAGATTTACCTGAAACTACATTGACAGAAAATCAGTACAACACAGCATTTTCTCCCACTGACTTCTGGTTACGAAATCTCCTCAATCTCCCCAAAATATTAAACACATCTTCAATACAAACACAGGTTTATAATAATTAATATAAAGTCAGTATAATATAGAATATTCCCAGCAAAAAAAAAAAAATTAACAATCTTCAAACACCATCCTTTTTGTGTTCAGCTTTATTTTTGTAGACAGGTTTAAAGCACGTTGAAAAATAAATATATATGAAAGCATACACACAGCACTCTGACTAGGGGGACTAAAAAAAAGGGTTGAAATTCAAAACACGACTCAGGATCTACAAAATCAAAGGAACCATTAATTATGGCTTTTGTAGGAGTCACACGTGTCACAGAATGAGCGAAAATTAGATTCTCTTTCAGAATATTGCAAAAAATTCCAGTTTTTGCATTGTTTTCATGGAGTTTCTTTCCTCAAGGGTGATGTGCAAAAGGGGGAGCTTTGAGGGAAGGTGCTCAGGGTCAGTCCCAAAACGCAGCCACCCACCCCAAAGCCACAGCTTTGCTTGGGGGAAATGGAGTGTTTAAAGGCAGGAGTGGGGAGAGGAAACAAAAGGGGAAGTAATGCTGGAGTGGGTTTCCTTCCGGACAAAAATTACTCATTTTGCTGTCTAAAAAATTGATTTTTGATTAAAGGAAAAAAAATAAAAAAAGAAAAGAAAAGGGAAAGGACAATCACTTTGCAAACCTTCATTAGGGAAGTCCCCCTCAGCTTCCCCACAAAGCCGCTCCGCAGCTGTGAGGTTTGGGGTGACCTTAAAAACCACAAAACTGGGGAATTCATGATTTCAAGAATATTTTTTGGAAATCCCAAATCAACACAAGGACCTCGTTTGTCTCCATCGTTTAAGATGTTCTCCAAGTCCATGGATCCCTGGGATGTTCTCCAGAGGGCTCAGACAGGATGATGCCCTCTGCCCCATTCCGCTCTCTACTCCTGGCACTCAGATTTAAAATAAAAAATTAGGGTAACCAAGGAATTCAAGGAGGAACATTTACATGTACAAATGCTTTAAAAAAATGAATTGCAAGTTCTCAAGACGGAGTATATCCATGTTTTACCTCTAAGGGAGTTATTGTTGTGGAACTAAGTCTGTATATATATACACACACATATATATATATTTAGAAAAAATTAAAAAAAGGGAACCTCAGTGAAGTATACAAAGCCCTGAAGGGAAATACAAAGATGAGATGCAGAACAGGCAGAATTAGTGGGGTTTTGTTTAAATCTCCAAGAGCAGAAGTTTGCATAGGCAGTATATCCGAGAGACCCCGGAGAGAAGCTGGAGGGATGCGATCACCTGGAGTGACTGATGAAGTTTATAAAGTTTCAGCATAAAAAACATGCCCAAATTCCTGTTTTTCAAACCCAAGTCGGAGCATGGAAGGTTAAAGATGAATCCCTGTGTTTCCAACTCTGCACAGCTCCATCAGAACAAAGCACTTCAGTAGACATCAGGTGTTAGAAGGGTTTTATTTGGTACACAGTGTGTGTTAGTGGGACAGAAGCACGTGCAAGGTTATGACATGGGAAAAGTTAGATTTATGTGGATTTTCCATTTTTCTCTCCCTTTTTTTTTTTTTGCTTTATTTTTTGCATCCTCAGTTCGAAGAGCCTCAAAGTGACACAGTTTGGAAACACTCCTGAGCACTACCTGGTTCTCTGCCCACCTTTAATATAAAAAAGGAAAGAAAAGAATAAAATATTTCTAAGGGGATTGTGAAGAAAGCTCAGCACTCTGTAATTCTGATGGCAAAACTGAGTCACCCAAAGGCAGGGAGGAAGAGGAGGGCTTGGCCCACACCAGCTCCTCCTCAGAAGGTGGATGCACACACCAGCATTGGAGGGGATGGGCCATCGGAATGTGACAGAAACCCAGGGGTTTGAACTGTTTGGGCTTTAAAATTCTCTTTAAAATAGATTTTTACATATAAAAAGCAAAGCTAAAGATAAATCTTTAAGTACTGTATGTATTTGTCTACATGCAACAGGTGAGGCTGCACATTCAGGACTTCAGGCACCCCCTAACCCCTCCCTATTTACAGGGTAAATGACAATAAATACAGAGCCCACACTCTGGGGGGGCCCAAATCAGGATAAAGGAACAGCCTCCTCACTCTCTGGAACCCCCCAAAACCATTGGAAAAGAGTATATAAAGGTCCAATTGCGACATACTGTGTGGGTTTTTACAGCTTTTTAAATAGGGGAAGAGAAGCAAAGAAGTTAAAATGCAAAAACAGATTTTTACAAGTTAAGAAAAATGTTCTTACATGACCTGCTCTGCTCTTCCCATATTTAAAGAAGAGGGTTCTCCGTGCTCACTGCCTAAAGCAACAAGTGCCACTAACTCCTCCAGTCCAAGGGGCAGCAGCAGCAGTGCTGGTGTGGCCCCACCAAGCCACACTGAGGATTTTAGGAAAGACCCATGTTCCCACAGCACTGAACAGCCCCAAATCCACGGGGCAGGAGCCTGGAGGCTCACAATGGAAGCAAGGGTGAACTGGGGTGATGGATGCAGAGAGAGAAGGTGGTGAATGTCTGCAAGGAACTGAGGAGCAGAGAAAGGGAGTGAATGCCATAAACCCAGGATGCAGCTGGAAGGAGGGAAGGGAGAGAGATCCCAGCTCCTGCACGTGCCAGGATCAAGGCTCCCACCATGCTCCATGAAATCCTGGCACCAAGTGGCTTAAATCCTTTCAGGTTATTTGCTTTATGGGGATTCATTGTACAATATACTTTTAATTCCTTTGCTGGGTGGAACCACACTTTTCCTCATGGACCACCAGGTCTGCAGGAAGGAAAATAGCACCTTGAGTCATTTGGCTTCTGGCAATGGGGCGTCTTCTGTGGCAGGTTTCAAGGTACCACAGTCACAGACATCATAAAAAATTGCTTGATGGCAAGGATGGAGTGAGGTCTTCGGCTTTTTTTAAAAATTTATTTTAAAAAGCACCAGAAGCTAAGAGGTGAAGGTAGAACAAGCTGTTTCTCAGGAATAAGACAATTCCAACACGTGCTGTTGCTGTTATTTAGGTGTAGCTGAAAGAAGGCAACAGTGGCCGATATGAACAGGGAGAATCCAATTGTCTGGAACAGCCCCACAGAGTCTGAGGAGATGCTGGGAGAGAAACCTGGTTCTTATTTAAAGAAAAAATGGTTTATTGGAAAATTTACATGGAACAGGTGCAACTAAAGCTGAAGGTTTTTGTTATGAATTAAGTAGGTGTTAGACCTGCCCATGATCAACAAGAATGTTGAGATTGGCAAGGAAGAACAAGGTACCCAGGTGAAATCCTGGCCCCACACAAGTCCATGGGATGGGAGCAGCAGGATTCCACCCTGCTGGGATCTCCTCACCTCGGCTTGTTGCCTTCCCCAGCTCATCCTGCACTTGGCTGAATGCCTTCATTTTGCTACAGTTTGCATATATTTGTGAAAAAGGCAGCTGAGCAAAGGGAGAAAAGTGAAGATCTTTGTGGAGAAGAATGACAGGTACAGAATTGTGTCCTCTAGAGCAAAAGGTGCTTCCAGAAGCACAAACGTGTTTCAGTGCCTGTGGATGACCAAGGCTGGAAGACAGGACGTGGGTAAGATGCCAGTAGGTCCAAGAAAAGTCACAATCTGTTTTTGATGGTGATTCTTTTGGAAGCTAAGACTCCAAGAGAAGTATTCATAAGGCTGTAGTCCGACTTGCCTTTTGATCTATTTGGCTCCATAAAAAATAATTAAAACTCCTTAAATAACTTTGCAAAAGGCCTGTATCATCAGGGGAAGCCCTCCAACACATCCATCCATCTGCTTTCACAACCTCAGTTTGAAATTCCACTGCTGCTGGGATTTTAGCACAGACAAGGTGTAAAAAAACCCCCAACCAACCAACAAACCTGCTTTGGACACAAAGACCTCCCCGGTGCTCAGTTTGGAGTGGGAAGGGGAGGAGGATTCATGCTTCACCAGCCTCCCCACACCTGCAGAGACTCCACCTCCCTCCTGGGCAGCCTGGCTGGCTTGGCTGAAGGGGTGGCATGGGCAGGGGTCACAGGGGGAAAGGGGAAAGGGAAAAGGGGGAAGGCGAAGTCAGTCGTGCCGCTGGAAGCGACCCTGCTAAGACAGTGTCTGAGTGGAACAGAGAAGGACTTGTTTAGAAAACACAAGAGTTATTTTGCACACATGGACGACAACAAGGCTACTTAGTTTTTCCAACATACTCCTTCCTCCCCACCCTCCCTCCCCCTACAAACAACAGAGCGAAACAAAAAAAAAAAAAAACCAAAACAAAAAACAATCCCTAAGAAATCCAGGTAAAATCCTTGTCGTTCTCCCCAGAGTTGTCCTGCTCCTGCGGGGAGTCGACATCTTTGTCATCATCTAAAATCACATCATCCTGCGACATCCCCACGTCATCCTTCCACTTGATGTCGTCGTCGTCTCCCATCTCCTCGTCTCCTTCCACTTTGATGTCATCTGGATCCTCCATGTAGGGCCCCTCTCCAGGGTAGCACTCCTCGGGGGAGCCCTCTGCCCCGTTGTGGTCCAGGTGCCCGGCGATGCCACGGCCGGAGCAGTCGGCGCAGACGCCGTGGCGGCGCGAGCCGTGCTTGATCCCCACGCTGGCTGCTGACATGAACACCCGGTTGCAAACCTTGCAGACGTATTTTTTATCTTTGCTGTGGACCTGGAGGGGAAGAAAGACCACAGAGGTGAGTGCCAATGGAGATGGAATGAGAGTCTCTCTCGTGTTCTTGCAAAAGCAAATCCGCAACTGCTACCTGAGGTCACAAGCGGCTTCCACCATGAACTCAAACCCACCATTATTAATTCAACCCTGCAATGATGACACACAGTGGAAAATCCTTTGGGACTGCCTACTCATCATCACACTCATAAGTCTGAGACAAACTTTTATCATAATTTTTTTCTTCCTTTTTCCTTCTGTTTTTGTGGGGGGCAACAGTTGTGTCACACCCATCACCAAGAGGAAAATATGAAAAAGAAATAAAGAAACAATTCACAAGCACCAGTTCTATTCAGAGAAGAACAACCCTGATCAAACCAGTGTTAATGTCTTGGTGATTTAGTGGTCTCCCTCCTGATCCCACTGCTGTCCAGAACCAAAGAACAGGAGCACTTGGATTTTCTCCTGTATCTTCCAAAAAATGCATCTGAATGCTCTTCTCACCTTATTTCTGACTACTTTGGTTTGACAAAAATGTTTTTCTTCCATAACTCATGCTGCAAGAATCCTGGGCATATGAAGCTATCACAGAATACATGGCCAGTAAAGGAAGCAAGGAAAATGCTCTGCAGGATAAAAGAATTCACTTCCAGAGTCAAACTGCGCTATTCAATAAGCAAAATTGCATACTTTGAAAAGCACAAAACACCTGTGTAAAGGTGAAATCTGTCCCTGGCCATATTTGTCCCTTTTGCCCTGCATGGAAGGCAAGGAGCTTGTTCAAACCATCCACCTGCTCCTCTGCCAAAGGAAAGCAGAGCAGTGAGAATTCCCAAACTCCACCACAAGGAGCCTCATCGGGTACTTTCACTTACACATACATATCTACATGTAAAATACATATTGATTTTATTTATATATAGAAAGGTTTAGTTAGAAAGGACCTATGACAATCTTTTAGTCCAACTGCCTGACTGCTTCAGGGCTGCCCAGTATGTATTATAAATATGTATTTTTCTTTTATATTTTTTTTCTTTATTGTTTTATAGATTAACACCACACGGGGACAGCACAGGCACTCGATGCACTGATCCTCAGGAGAGACTTTAGGAAGTGGTGTAGAAGCACACAAGGATCCAGTGCCAGTGGTTTGGGGTTGTTCTGAGCAGCCCAGCAGTCACCAGAGCCTCAGGTACATATCACCAGTCCCTAATCCTTTTTAACTCGTTTCTTCCTTTCATGCTCACAAAAGCCTGTGGGAAAGCTTTTGCTGATTAAAGTCCTTCCTTTTATTTTAAAGCAGCTGCCTGGATGCCTGCTCCCTGCTCCCACCTCAGCAGGAGATCACCAGCTCTCAGCACCTGACTCTCCACAACCCTGTGCTCTGGAACACTCAGCTGAGCTACAGCTCTTTGGGAAGAGGACAAATTGACCCACTGCAGCCCCTCAGCCCTCACTACTGCAGGACACTGGCTCAGGCTCTGTGTTGCACCAGTCCCAGCCGTGTTCAAAGCCTGTGAGTGCCTCTGATATGCTCTGGCTGCAGGTCCCCCTGCCCTGAGCCAGTCCCCATGACATTCTTCTACTGCATCAAACAAAGGCATTACATTTTATTACTTTTTTTTCAAGCAGTTGGACAGGGCTGCTCAGAGTCATCCAGCAGGATCTATAGGTAGCACTCACTTTTAACTTGTACAAGAATGATTTTCAGGCATCAAAAGCTGAATAGGAGAACAGAGGGTGGTCAGGGGTGCAGAATAAGGGCTAAAAGAGCCATATAAAAAAAATTATAAATCAGGTACTAAACCAATTTGTAATTATTACAGAATGGTTTAAGTTGGAAAGGTTGGAAAGCTGATCTAGTTCTGACCCCCTGCCATGGACAGGGACATCTTCCACTAGAGCAGGCTGCATTTCTGCTAAAAAACTCTAAAAAACTAAAATCACCTCTCTCCCTCTTTTCCAGTGCTGACAGCTCAGTCAGCAGATTCAAAAGTGAGCCATATTCCTGGATGCAACTGAACAGAAATTAATCTCACTGCCTTTACAGCCAAATCAGTATTAAACGCAGAAACAGGATTTGGCCCTCAGTACTGGACGGTGCCATTAGAAAGATGATAGCTTAACTCATTAAATGCCAATATTTCAAGGAAGAGAAGGGGATATATGCCAGCAACATCCTAAATTTATGAAAAAAAATTTAAAAGGGAAAGTTCTCAGAAATAAAATGCTGGAGGCAACCAGCTGGTTGCTGCAAAACCAGGACCAGATCTCAAGTACTGCTGTGTGCTTGCAGCAGGACTGAGCTCACGCTGGGATCTGCTCCCAAACTCCAGCACCCCAAGGGAAGAAGGAAGGGACATGTCAGGGAGCAGGCAGTGCCCAGGCAGAGGGCTGGGCACTCATCCAAACAGACATGGGAGCAGCAAAGGAGGGAAGGAGATGATGGGGCACTGTGGAAAATTGTCACACAGGGCTCCAGGATCCCAGCGTGGGCCCTGGGGCACCGTCAGTGGTGAGGCAGATCTGCTGCTGGAATTACTGCCTAGAAACCACCTGCTCTGCCACAACACCACCTCTACAGCAAGCTCTGAGAACCTCTTTAGGATGGCCAATCATTTCTACCCTGAAAAGAAAAATAATCAAAGTTCAGCTTAAAATTCTGTTTCTGAAGAAGCTGTGAAGAGCCAGACACCAGCACCAGCCTCACAGTCAGAGATGAGGAGCCTCTTTAACAAGGTGTAACAGCATTTTTGATAACTAAGCATGGCCAGAACAGAGTAGCTTTGCCTCAAGTTCTTGCTGAGTAATGTGTTTTAAAGCTTTCTGCACCAAGTCATAGAATTGTTAAGATTGGGAAAGGCTTCTAAGATCAAGTCCAATTGTTCCCCCAGCACTGCCAAGTCCACCACTAAATCATGTCCCCAGAAGCCACATTTACATGTTTGTTAAACCCTTCCAGGGATGGTGACTCCTCTGTTGTCCTGGGCAGCCTGTGCCAGGGCTGAACAACCCTTTTAGTGAAGAATTTTTTGCTATTATCCACCCAAAACCTTGGAAAGCCTCTAGCTGAGCTTGGAGAACAAGAGGAGGATGAACAGGCAGCCAGCCATGAGGCCTTGGAAAGGCAGGGGGAAAAGATACAGGAGAAGACTTCAGATGAGCCCTGAGTGGCAAACAAAATCCAGATTAAAAGAGGTGAGCTCCTGCTCTCTTTGCCCTGAACAGAAGGGCTGATGGCCAGCGCTGCCCTTACCAAGGTGTGGCGCTTCATGTGCTCGCGGCGGGTGAACTTCTTCCCACAGATCTCGCAGGGATAGGGCCTCTCCCCCGTGTGGGACCTCATGTGTCTCTTCAGGATGCACTGGTGCATGGCAGAAAAGCTGCAGTATGGGCACTTGAACTTCTTCCTGATGACTGTGAACTCGTTGACTGCAAGAGAGAAAGCAGAACACAAAGATTAATCTCAGAATGTCTCGAAACAATCTTCTCGTTGACTATTTCACTATTAAATTAGTTCACTATGAAATCACACTCGTACCCCTTAACCATCTACATATTTTTAATCCTTATACTGTATTATTGCCCATATATTATTAAAGCTAAGAAATTGAGTACCTCCACCACAGCAGCTTTTGCACAAGTTGACACACAAACATTTAGCAACAGCCTGTTACACACATTGCTTGCTAAAGGGAAAATGAAGAGGGTTGTCAACCTGCTAGCGTTCTAATTTATTATAAAGGGTTATCCTAAATATCAAGATCTAAAATGCAAACAGTATTATTTCTGGAAGAAGCAGGGAGCCAGGAACAGAAGTCCACAAAGGTGGCACCCAATCAGTGCCAGTGTTATTTATGGGGTGATGGCAGAACATCATCACACACCCCAGGAGCACTTTGGTGAAGAAGCAGAGGCAGGGGATGGCCCAGAGGAAACAGGACAGTTCCAACCACCATTCTCTACATTGCAGTGACACAGTGACAGTGCCACACACAAAATATAGCAGGTGAAAAAACTGAGTACTGCTGCTCCCTTAGGGCACCACCCACCCACTACAAGTTTGGAAGTGATTGACCAGGAGGAGATGATTTCTCCTGTTTCTCCTTCATTCTATTGCTTCCTGTTAGTGTGTTAATTTTCACCCACTTTTCTCCTAATTATTGCTATTTCTCAAAGCAATATACTTAGATAACAAGGAGGGGGGAAAAAAGAAAGCAGGTTCTGGTTAATCACTGTAATTTATGTATTTGTAAATGGCTCCTGGTAAAGGAAACAGTCTATGGAGCAGACTTTCCTATATTTTTTAACAACTAGAATATGAAAATTCTTTGTCTTTTACTACAGGAAACTTTTTTTTTTAAAATTTTCTCCTAGGGTTTGACACTCCCTCATCCATACACTCAGAGGCAAGGAGCCCACGTTTTCCTACAGCAGGCAGCAATTTTACCATACAAAGCTATTTATTATAAATTCATTTCCAGTCAGATTTTGTAACCATTTGGTTTTGCTGACAGGCCACACACACCCTTGAAACAACCCTGTCACTATGGAGTGTAGACAAAGGTGAGCAAGCTGTAAACTGAGCTCGGGGAGTCGAGAGGGGACACAAACCCTCCTTCCTCCAGTCCTGCTCCACACCACACACACTGCAGAGACACAGAGCCACTGGGAAACACTGACTGGACATCCTCACAGCAACCAGATCATGGGAGCATGAAGAAAAAGGAGAGAAACCCAGAAACCCCCTACTCCTACATCACTGGGTTGTAGCTGATCCTGCTGTTCCCTCAGTGCCTGCTCCCCTTTCCTGCTCACCTCTCCCTTCCCTTCAGGGCTGAGCTGCTGCAAAGCTGAAAAGGCAACACCCAAGGCTGGGAGCATGAGCTGCACCCCCAGCAGGCTCCTCCCCAGCCACCTGCTTCCAACACATCCATGGATTCCCAACAGCCTACTCCTGACTCTGTCCAAGATCCCTCATGCCTGCATTCAGCTTAAATCACTCAAAACCAATATTTTCAGCTTCTGTATTTAAAAATACTCACAGAGCACTCTTTGCAGCTATAGTTTTATTGAAAACTATTTTTGCACCAAATAGCCACGTATTTAGTTTTGGTATCTACAGAAGGAAACACCTCAAAAACAGCAGCATGGTTAGAAAAAGAATTGCATATTGCAGTGTTAACATTTTCACAGTCCTGTAAAATATATGCCCCACAGTACATCTATTTAATGCACAAATACCAGCTTTGGTATGAGAATCATCCTTTGTATAAATGACAATATTTTATAGCAGCATTAAGTGTAGCAGCATTAAGGTCCTAAGAAATCATCTTTAACATGATCATCAAGGTGATAAACAGCAGCACCATGGGTAAAGAGCTCCTGGACACAGCACCAAGGAATGGAGAAGGAAATAGAAACAGTGACACAGTAAAAATCTGTGTCCTTAATGCCACTAAAATATTTATGGAAATGTGTGTTTTTAAATCCAACACAATAATGCTTGGGAAAAAATCTTTGGTATTGTCATCTCAAGTAACTTATTTCAATGAGGCTGTTAAAGGACACAGGACCCTACATCCCTGAGAGTAAAGGAAATGCACTAGTGATGCCTGATGGAGCTGCTCTGGATTACCTCTGTAAACTGTCATCTAGTAAATAATCACTGAAATACTCCATTCTTTGGGTTATTAGAAAGAACTCACAAACTTCAGGACAATTCTTGTCCACTTAATCCCCTTTATAGTTAAGGTTATAAATAGGAAGGTGCAATTTAACTGTCAGACTCACACCTCCCATCAGCTTCCTATGCCATTTCCTAACAGTAAAATCCTGCTTCTAGCACCTGTCCTACAAAAACCCAATAAAGCTCTGCCCTGTTATACCCTTCAGTTCTAACAATTTTAAAAACCTAGTCCTGATCCTGAAGGGAAGCACTGGAAATTCCCAGTGTTGAAGTCAGGAAGCACTCTGATGCACAGGCCAAGGAAAATACTAAAACCTCTATTAAAAAGAATTCCCCGTTGAATTAAATTCTAAAATACAAGAAAAATCAGCAAACATGAAAACTCATTTACTATTATTTTGTAATGAAACCTTTTAAAGCTTGCTGAAATTGCTTTTGCTGGCATCTTACTTTCCCAAGTCAGACAAATCCTTCCCTGCTGCTCCCAAATTTCCAGATAAGATTCATCAGGTTACAACTTTGTTTTCTGGCTCAGCTTTCTCCTTTCTCACTAGCTGATTATTTAAGAGCAAAATAAATCATGAGGCAATTACTCTGACATCTGTCACAAGGGAAGCTGACACTAAAAGCTGCACACACTCACAGACAGCCGAGATCTCCCATGCCAAAGATGTCAACGGGAACGAGAGCGGAAAAAATGAACCTGACTTTGCAAAAAGCATAACATCTAAACCCAAATGATTAAAGAGCACTACAGTGATTACATGGGAACTTATCCTCAGTTCTGAGTGCAGAATGCTCAAATGAAGGGTAAAAGCTAAGCCAAGCACGGAAACTCCAGCTTCCCAGCCCTGGCGTGGCCGGGAAGCTCCAACTCCCAGCAGGAACAGGTGGAGCAGAGCTCCTGTTCCTCCTCCACAAGCCCAGGGGCAGCAGGTCCTGGTGGGCTCTCACTCACCTTTCCACAGGAAAGGGTTGAGGAAGAAGCTCCTCACCAAGTCCACACTGTGCACAACTAAGTATTGCTCATTTTTTGTCCTCCTGAGATGTAACAGTATAATGAGAAAGAACTTCTCTGAAGAACTCCAGAGAACATTTGTGGAAGTTGGGGTTTTTTTCTCCTCAGCTGTCTCTCACACTGAGGAAAGAAACCCCACATGCTGACAAGCTGTGCTGCACACAGAGCAGCTGGGAAGCACTGCTCTTAATTATGCTACTTTCATTTCACAGTTACCATAATCTGGTTTTTTATGTAAATATATAGCAATAGACACAGAAGTATTTAATTTTTTAAAAAAATAAGTGAATTTCATAGAACGAAACAGGAATTACAGATTTCTACCCACCAGGAGCAGCCATTACTGATTCTGTATGCACACCCCAACTTACAATTAAATTTATGTGAAGCCTCCTTCCTCTGTTTCAACACCACCACACTCAGCCTGGCTAACTTAATTACAGTGTATAAACCAAAAGAGTCACAAAAATGCACAGAATCCCTGCAAACCACAGCCAAACTCCAGCATGTTATTCAAAAAAAAGCCCTGAAAGTACTGAAATACAGTATCAATAAAAGATGCAAGCACTGCAACAACTTTCAAGCCCAAGTAACATACCCTACTGGACATATGAACAAGCAGTATATTTTGTTCCTTTGAAAGATATAGAAAACCACTTTACAAACAGCAACCCCATGCTTCCACAGCTCCTAAGTTCACAGTGAAAATCCCTGGAATGCCCAAATAGTCTAATGGACAGAGCACTAGAGCAGAACTCAGAATTGAATTCTATTATTAATTCTATTGCTGGCACTTTCAACAACCTGAGGGATGTTATTTTCCAGAGGAATTGTAGGAAAACATTCCCATTTCTTTTATAAAGCACTTTGAGATCAACTGATAAGGCAGTTCATGGTAGTGTCAGAACACAGAACGAGCACTCCAATAAAACAGCCGAAGTGCCTGTTTTATGGACCCAAAAAAGTTATCTTTGCACAAAAATTGCCACAAGGCTGCAGTGACACAGCATCTGGAACCAGCATAGCACCAACTGATCACCTTTGGGGAGTCACTCTATGAAATTACACCTGTGGAACATTTATTTGTAGCACGAGAACCACGGCACAATTTGATTTTCCTAGCTCAAGGAAGCGTCTTGTATACAACAACAACAACAGCAGCTATGCATCCTCAGGATCCTGGCTTGGCCCTACACTGTCCAAAAGCTCCAGCCCAGACAGGTGGGCAGAGCCCAGGGAACACATTTTCAGGTGGCTACTGAGGCTCTTCTGGGTGCCGAAGCCCTTCCCACAGCAGAGACAGACCAAGGCGCGCTCGCTCGAGTGCAGACAGAAGGTGCCGCTTTAAGTCTGTCTTGTCCCGAAACAGCTTGGCACAGTGAGGACACTGCATCTTCTTACAGTGGCAGTGGATGGTCTTCTCGTGCCGCTCCATGTTGGATTTCAGGGTGAAGCTGGCGGGGCACTTGGAGCACTGGAAGCGGCCGAGCTGGCCAGCGGTGAGGCCGGGCTGGGAGCAGTCGAGCGGGAGCAGCATGGAGAAGGAGTGCTCGTGGATGTGCTCCTGCAGCTCCTCAGCACGCTGGAACACCCTCCTGCAGAAGCCACAGGTCAGCCTCTTGGCCAGGGCTGAGTCCAGGAAGGTCCCATCAGAAGTGATGTCTGTGTCTTCAGATCTTGGGAAACTGGAATCTGAAACAGGACCACGGGTACACACGCACGGATCAGCCTCTTCTGGTATAAAATAATGGAAGTTTAAAGGTGTATTTTTCTCTCTGCTTACCTGAGTCAGAGTTATCAAACTGCCAAAGTGCCAGCAATCTGTCAAAGGCTGCCTGCAAAGGAAAAGCACAGGGAAGTTAGGGCAGGCATTGACAAGAAGCTGTCCCGTAGGCAGAGCTGCCTTCATCCCTTCTCTAGGGGAGGCTCAGTCGTTTGACCTGACAGCTCAAAGTGCCTTTACAAAGCTTTCACTGCCAGAGCAGTGAACTGAGCCTTTATCTTGCCTCAAAACACCTTCTCATTTGGTGTTTTGAAGACAGTAATCAACATCTCTGTTTAAGACTTGGATAACTACTCAATTTCCAGTCTCACGAAACATCCGTAACTCCCACTCAGGGCAGTGGGAAATGCTGGACAGGATATTTTTAGCTGATACAACAGAACTGGAAAATTCTCCCTTAGCCCTCCACAGGTACTTTTCCTTTCCACACAGAGGAGCCTGCAGAACACAAACACCTTCTGCATAGCTCCCCTTCTGCAATGCCCTCTGGCACTGCTGATCCAAATTCTAAATAAAAGCTGATTTTATCTTTTTTTTTTTTATAAATCCTTTGCGATATGCCAGCATGTGGCAGATGGCAGCCCTGTATGAGGCAGAGGCGTGCTGCAGCCCCGGCAGGTCTGTGCAGACCAGCTCACTTTGCTCTACGGGGATGGCAAAGCAAAATCTGTTTTCCACCCGTTTGTTTAATAGAGTATAATTCAAAAATATTAAGAACAAGAAATGCTGCAGAAAGCTATGGATTTTAGGTCAAACTTCTGACTTCTATAATAGAGACAGCCAGCCCACTTCTGTCTGAATTTAGACAGTTACAAGAAACTCAAATGCCCAACACCAGAAGTGAGCAATGGGTAGCTGAGGTCTCATGCCACTATTACATGCTAGTGTGCAATGTTGTGCAAATGAAGGGATTCACAATAAAAAGGGCATTCATATTAAAAAAACCTGGAGGTTTTTGAACAGAAGTTCTGTTGAGGTAAGACAGAAAGACTAAAATTGGGACAGCATCAGTCCTGACCCTCAACAGACTTCTAGTTTTAAAACAACCTGTATTTTTTTTTAAAGCTTACAGATTAAAGTATAAGGTATTAGATCTTTCAAAATACTCCTAACTGGGGAAGATTTGATCAAACAGACACCTTTGCATTTCAAATTCTTTGTATTTTCCCCTTTCCCTCCCTCAATCTTACCTGGGTTGAGGAAGGCACCTCTCCTTTTATCCCAGTTTCTGGTGACATTTCACCAGAAGAGCAGATCCTGGGGGGGCTCTGAGTGGCAAGGTGTGCTGAAGGCAGCGGGGGAGATGGTGCTTCCACTTTGCCATCACTTTCACCCCTTGAAGGATTCGAGCTGGTGCCAGGCCCTGGGGAACACAGGAAACGAATCTCACCCACGTGAAGGAGCACCAGCTGGTGGCTTTAAAAACGGCCTCGCAAAGGCAGCGCCCCAGCACTCGCAGCTCATCTTCTGTCAGTGGGAGGGAATGCAGCAGGACAGGGATGCCAGGCTTTTGGTCTTTCTGGTTGATGGGTTGGTTGTTTTTTTTTAAACCAGCCTCCCCACCCAAATGTCTGTGTGTACTGGAGTGACATCGCAGGGCTCGGTCACTACAGAGTCCGTCGGGAGAAAGAAGCACAGTGCAGCACAAATGTCCACATTTCTCTTGGAGAAGCATCATTCTGAACACATACACTTCCACCTTTAAGGAAACTTCACACTTCATTCCGCTAACTTTCTTGAAGGTTTATGTCACAGGTTCAGATCTCAAGATCTGTCCGTGGTGGTTTATTTAATATCAGACTATCAGTACTTGATCTCAAAGTGCTTTACAAAAGATGGAAAAAAGGATTCCTGTCACTCTCTATTTAGCAAGGATGGAGGTTCAAATATTTGTACAAAACTGTTCAATTATACCTGACAGTCATTACAGTCTAAAAATCTCCCATAATTCAAAAGGAAAACATGCTGTGTCCAACCCTCGCCTACACTGTAGCAACAGCCAAATGGAAAACAATATTCCAGAAACTGCCCTGAGGATCAGTGGCAATGCTAAATACAAATAAAGACTGTGTCATCAATATCACTGTACATTATAAATTATTGTACAAACTTTAGCACATGCCTTGACTGAATATTGGAATGACATACTGAGCAGTTTGTTCTTTTTGAAATGCAAGGCGGCAAAACCAGAAGCAAATATGGCATAAAATAAACAAATTCATATTTAAAGCACTCTATGCCCTAAAGGCTTTTTCATTTCCAGCAAAAAAGAGTCTGATGGAAACCTTCAGGGATATAAAACCCCCACTTTTTAATGCAGCTACAAAAAACAAGTCACAGTTTACACTGTGTCCAAATACAATGCGCTGTGATCTGGGTGACAACAAAGCACTCAAGAGAAACCACACCAAGTTTCAAAATGTGAACAATCCCAAACCTTACTTTTTTATCAGCTATCAAAGGAAATTCTGCTCTTGTGCCACAAGCTGGATGTTTGATTTGCTTTCCTTTGCTTTGATGGCAGATCAATATCTTTCCCAGCTGAGTTAATGCTGCTCAGCTGGGATAACAATGCTCCAAGGTTTCCTTCAGGTGCTGTTCATCTCCTGCTGTTGTCATTTTAATGTAGGACAACAAAATGCCAGAAATGCAAGATAGGAAAAAATTCAGGGGAAAAAAGGAATTTGTCAGTATTTCCTGTTAGAAACTGCTACCAGGAATCCAGCTCTACAGGTCCATAGCAGAATTCCTGCCTAGACACACACAGGTTCTTTTTTTTTCTTTACCCCTGAACATCCCAAACTGATTCAAACTGCCCCAAAGGCATCTCTGGGTTACAATTCTTTGAACTAATGGTATTTTAGCACACAGTAAAGATAAAACAGTGGGACCTGGCTTGATGAATTCTTTATTAGCACCTTCCCAGAGTTTCACAGGTTCCCAAAAAACCTCTGCACTTAAAGCAAAAACTAAGGCTAATGAACAAGCAATGAAGTAAAGCACAGAGAAGCAATAGACTATCATCCAAGGTATACAAACACACAAAGATGTACAACACAACAAAGGTGAGTTTTCAAACAATAATCAGTATTTATTTGGTTTCAACAACTGCAAGTAACACAAGAAGAGAGAAACCCACATCAATGACCCACACTTTGTACACAAGAACACATATTTATGTCCATTCTGACTTGTATTGTGAGAAACCTTCTTCCCTCCTAAACTTGTACTAAAATGAATTTTAAGCAAAAGTATTTTAACTTCTAAATCAGAAATCAAAACCACTTTCCTTCAGTCAGCTCTGCACACAGAAAACGAAGCAAGGGTTTAGCAATATTTGCGTGATTACAGAATTCTTGTAACAGCTGGACAGTAAACTATTGTGGAAAAGAGAAAGGCAAAGTTATTATAGCTCATTTCAAATTGCATCCATTCTCCCCTAAATCTTCTTTTACCATGTACAAAAATTCCACACCAAACTGAATACCTTTAACTTCTTCCTGGGAAAGTTGACCACTGTGTAAAATGTATTTCTTAACATTCAGTGCAAGGATAAATTATTGGCTCCGATGAACCACTAACTAAAAATAACCTATTAGCTGGTTTGCCCAAAAGAAAAGGGCTCTGTGCGCCACATAATCACTTGGGCTGGAAGCTTCATAGGAATTGCTTCTATAAACAGTTTCAGATGCCACAGGGTAAACAGGAAAAGCCAAACTTAGACATATAAAAAAGCCTTCAAATGTGCTATTCTAAAATGTGGAAGTCACTCTTTAAGGGAGTCCTCCCCCTACAATGATCTGAAAATTTTTCTTTTTTTTTTTTAATGAGAAAACAAGGATGCAAACTAAACATCTCATTTTTTGATGAAAATTAAAATTCTCATTCTCTTGATTATACTTGGCAAAACCATCTCAAAACATATGACTGAAGCCTTTGAGACTTCTGGCTGTGTGATGTAACCATGTGGAACAATGCTACCAAAGTTCAGGCTCATAAATGAAATAAGACATGTTATTAAACCAAGGAGCTCTGCAGAGCAGCTCTGCTGGAGTGGAAATCACACAACAATCACCTGCTTTTGGAGAGAAACCAGGAAAACATGGCAAGACCAGGAAAACTCTCGCGATGTCTTTTCTGAAAGGCATCCCCAGCAACAACCCAGGCAGGTTCAGTAACCAAGAGTTCCCCAGACAGCCGCGGTGTTACCCATGAGTAACTCACACATTTTTTTCTGCAAAATCTGCGTGTTCCAGGTTTCTGAGCAGCATATGAACAACGTCAATCTTGATCACACATCATGAACATCAAACTCTCAGAGCCCTTCAGCTGCAGGTTATCTGGCAACTGTGCTACCCAAATGGCAAGGTATTTAAATTTTCCCTTCTGATTTTAAATGAGTTTGAACTGGTTAACTTCAGAAATTCACCATAGTGATACAACACCCACACACACACACATTCTGGGCTTCATTTTCCACCAGCAGAATGTCAAGTTCATACCTCATAAGATCAGATAATGAATTAGTTAAAAAGAACACGTGGTAAAATGAAAACCTTGGGATATCCTCTAATTTCTAAAACAGGAATAATTATGTGGAAGAGCAAGTGAAAACTTTTAATGTGTGCATTAACTTGTAGATTAATATCCCCTGTAGAAATGGCTCATCCAAATTTTAAACATGTTTAACACCCTCTTTGCATCTGTCCACCTCCATTAAGTCTTTTATCCTTCAGGAAAAAAAAAAATCAAAACAAAACCTGAATACTGCTCCTTCAGGCAGTTATGTACTGCAGTGCTTTCTAAGAGAAGATAATCCAGTGATAGCAGCCAAGATTAAAAAACACTTCACTTCTTTACAGTCAGAGAGACTGATCACTTATAATCCCTGAAATTAGTGCATTTCTTTTTAAACCAAGACAGATGAAAACTGCTGGGTTTGGTTGTCTTGTTAAATTCAGGCTTTTTCACTGTGCTCCTACCTACTCCCTCCTCCTTTTTTTTTTTTTAAATATAACACAGGACTTAAAATGACTCAACATCCTCAAATTGTTTTTGAAGAAAAATGTCAAAAACACCTACAAAGCCAGCACCAACCTAGACTGTGCTTTTACATCTCCACAATCTTCCTACCACTTGCTTCACTGTCATTTTATACACTGAAAATTCTCATCAGACTTGATGTTCTGTTGTATTCAGTAATGACCACTTAAAAGGGAATCTTATATCACAAGATCTTTTTCAAGTGATTAAAATAAATTGATACCTGTGAATCTGAATAAGATGAAAGAAAAATATGTCTCTTAACTCCTGGCTTCTATAAAAATCCTCTTACCAGGCCACAGCCACATCCCTGACTGCTGTGAGAGCTACAGACCAAGCAGAAAGTGTTCCTTTTGACTTGGGCATTTCACTTTGCTTCCATAAAGGTGAGATAATTGAAGCTCAGCTGAATGAAATTCGAGTAACAGTGAGAAGACTGGAAAATAAGGACCCTAAATACAGACTGGACAGGACCTCTGGGCCATGGCACCCCTCGGTGAGATATCAACTGCCCCCTTTTCTAAATGTATCAGGCTTTATTTTAAACCCAGTTGTCTCCTGCCTGCACCATGTCCATCCCCAAGCTCTGCTTCTCAGGTGGTTGGGCAATCTCTAATTTTTAACCTGGATTTATGACTGCTTCATACACATTTATCTTTATGTCAAGTGGTGCTTCAGTTTTTAAGTATAACTTAAAATCCTCCAACAAGGAGAAGGATGATGGATAGAGGGCAGCCTCGTCATTATTCCAATTTATCAAGACAGAAGATGAAATTGCTGATTTCACCTGTCAGGAGCCACAGACCCCAAGCCGTGGTGCATCCATCACCCACAGTCACACACCCATCCAGGCTCCCACCCCTCCCTGTGCCAGCTCAGGGCACCCTGCCACTGAACTGAGCCACATCTGTGCTGCTCCACTGCAACTGAGGGATTTTCAACCCTGGAGCCCAATCTGAACCATCGAAATCTGATTTAACTGCAGATCCTTCGGGAAGTGAGTCACTGTGAAAGAAACCAGAACACTGCACCAGCCATTCCCCATAAACATTTAAGCTACAGAATAAGGTACAGAAACTTCAAGGTTTTTTTAAAAAGATTTTTTTAAAAAACAATCCCATTGTTCAGACATGAGAAGTGAAAAGAGACACTAAGTCTGACATTGAATTGTGCAATGATTTCCCTTTGCCACACAACTCCAGGGGTCAGTTGGCCACTTGGATGGGGCTGGGAGCACCCTGGTCTAGTGGAAAGTGTCCCTGCCCATGGCAAGGGGCTGGAAAAAGATGATTTTCAAAGTCCCTTCCAACCCAAAGCATTCTGAAATTCTGTGATTCATTCTCTAATTCTATGACCATTAAAGTTATCTATCTTTTCCCATTGAGGAAACTGAAAGAAAATAGAATAACAGGTATCCTAAATGACCTTTCATTCTATTTACTTGGTCAGTTTTCTCAACATAGATAAACTTTTTCTTCTGGAAATTAACGTGTAATACTCATAAAACTGTTGCTTGCTCTCATTCTATTTCACAAATGATGTATCTTCTCAGAGCATTACTAAAATACAGCATTAATAATTTCTTTCTTTATGCACTAGAGAATTAGGCTGCAATGAAGAAAACACAAAAATATGCTGAAAAATCAGCTGTCCACACCTAATGGTTCACATCAGCTGTCTCCAACAGATCACCAGTAGGAAAACATTCATTTCCAGGCGCAAGTATAACAAAATCAATAGCTGCTCACTACTTGCAGGTCTAAAATTAAACTGCAAGAAGTAAAGATCATGCAATCTACAACATCCCAATTGTTCCCACAGACACAGGAGCAACCTTCAAGCTGTTCAACATCAATCAAGTTTGGATTCAAAACCTTTGCAATAATTCAAATACTTTGTATTTTGTTTGTAAGTACCATTGTGCAAACGAGCGAAACAGAAATCTGAGGGCAAGCGCTACAGGCTGAATATTTTCTTCTACGACTTCAGCAGTTAACAACAAAGTTGGATCAATATCAGACTAAAGTTCCCATATTTTACGGAAAGTGGGATTAAGCAGGATTTAAACCTGGATATAAACCCACCAGCAGCAACAAGCGAGGCGGTGACCTCTATTTTCTTCTCACTAAAGATTTCCCTTATAACAACACTAAAAAATAAAAAATATAGAAAAAGAATAGAAGAAGGCCAACTTACGGGAGAGCGAGTGGGTGCCTTTGGGGAGGTACTCGAAGAGCAGCGAGCTGTCCTCGCTCAGCATGTCGGCTTTCAGCGACAGCAAACTGTTCTTGCTCATCAGAGCCGCGCGCAGGTTGGCGACAGTGGCTGCCTGCAGCGCGTCCTCCTTGTCCGGAGTCAGGGGCTGCTGGATGTAGCTGGACTCCCCCGCCAGCAGCGCCTCCTCCACGTTGCCGTAGGGCTCCGGCCGCTCCACCCGGCTGTCCGAGCTGCTGGGCTCCGTCCCGGCCGCATCGGCGCCTGCAGCGGGGGAGATGCGGTCAGACACGGGGGGAACTGCGGCAGCGGCCCCACCGCGGGGCAGGAACACAGCCAGGAACGCAGCGACGCTTCTGCTGGCTTTGCTGTTCACGGGGGGTGCTGCCCTCACCCCCTTTTCCTGCCCTCATCCCCTTTCCTGCCCTCATCCCCCTTTTCCTGCCCTCACCCCCTTTTCCTGCCCTCATCCCCCTTTTCCTGCCCTCACCCCCTTTTCCTGCCCTCACCCCCTTCTCCTGCCCTCACCCCCTTTCCCATACGGTTCCCAGCACATATCACAGGATGGGTTTTATACAGAAATGTTACAGTTAAAAAAACCCCAAACTGATCAGCCACTTTACAACATGTAATTATAAAGAAACTGCATAAAAATATAACACATTAGTAACAAACACATCAATTACTGAACCCTTTTCCGTCCCCACACCCGGGGGTTCTGTTTTTCCAGTTCCTTCCCTCTGCCCCATCACCTGGGCTTCAGTTCAGTATCACACATTATGAAGACAGGGCAGGGGATGTGTAGAGTACGTGTATTTTACCCACAATCTGGATAAGACTACTTATTAATCTTAAACTAAGACTTCAGGATAGTTTGCTAGTACTGAAATTACATTCAAAGGTTGAAGTTGTGTTTTCTCCCTAATTTTACACTCCACTTAGCCCAAATTTTCACTCTTTGTTTCTTCCCCATGGTGAAGGTTTTGAGAAACTCAGTAATAAACAGCCTCTAATAGTGGGGTGCTGAGTATAAATCCCTTGGGGTCACTTCTCTGAAAAATACACAGCAACCATTGGTTCCCAGCATGTATCAAGGATGGGTTTTATACAGAAGTGTTACAGTTAAAAAAACCCCAAATTGATGAGCCACTTCACAACATGTAACTATAAAGAAACTGTATAAAAATATAACACATTAGTAACAAATATATCAATTACTGAACCCAAACAAAACCAAAAAAGCTATGATAAAATAAACTCCTTCCTGCAAAAACACAGTTTATTTTTGTATTTTTGGGAGGTCTAATCAAAAAGCCTCCTTTGTTTGAACTTTGACTCTCTTGTCAGCTTAAATAATTTATGTATTTTTGTGTAAAGGAAAACAACTCTCAGACTCCTCTCTATTCTTCACATGAAACAACAAAAAATTACACACAAAAAGAGCTGTTAGCCCATTTAAAAGTGCATAAAACAAATTGCAATTACCTACTCCACAATCTGCAGCAGCAAACACAGCTGACACACTCAAAGCCCAGCTGAGCACCTGGCAAACGGAGCTGAAGCTTCCCAACAAACTTATGCCTTTGTGACATTTCTCCTATCAGGGAGAAGGAAAAAACCCATATCCAAAGAGAAGGCACAGATAATGAGCTATCAGGTGGAGAAAGAAGCTGTTTTGCAGATCCTGAATATTTTATTGCCTCCTAGTTTAAAAGAGATTTAAATCTACTTAATGCAAGAGGGAACTATTAGAGCTCAAACCAGTGGTAGGACACTTACAAAATTAATACCTGCTGCTTCCACAAATTCACTTTGCACTCTTCAGGGCAAGGAATTCAGGTGTTGTCCACACACAGCACTGCAATAAACTCACTCCTGCACAGAAGCTCAGGAGAAGGGAGGAGGCAGAGCAGGACAAACCAGCCCTTGGTTTCCACAACTTCAAACCAGGGCAAGGCATTAATCTGCAGAGCCTTATTAAAAAATGCTAATGAGGACACTGGTACCGTGCCCACCTCCTGTAACCTGGAAAACAGCTGAAGGAAGATCATTATTTTTATCTCCATTTCACAGGTGGTGGCTGCCAGAGAAAGGTGTGGGGACTCGCTCAAGGTGCCCAGCCTGGGGAGCCAGGAGCAGCCAGCAAATTTCCCAGTCCCAGCTCAGGGCATGTCAGATTCCAGAACATGTTCAGATTGGTTTTACTAAGCTGCACTGTTCTGCCAGTACATCCTACTGCTAAAGTTGTTCCTTTAAAAAACAAACAGCCTCAAAGCAAACAAGAAGGAAAAAGCAATCGTAGGCAGAGTGCTCCCACACCCCAGAGAGGTAAGGAATGCCCAAAGCTGGGGGCTACAAACACAGTAGGAAGTTCATAAATGTGAACTACCAGAGATGCTCTCTGTTTAAAACAAGCCATTTTCCCTCCTCCATCTGTGTTTTGCTTGTATAATTTCATATTATCAGTTTTATTAAATCTTAGCCAAGCAGAAGAATTGAAATGCTTTGAATTTTTATGTATTTTGTCATCCCTCCGTTAGGGGCTCACAGGATATCCACTTTTCTAGATGATAATGAAGGTTTTTTAAAAACAAGCCAGCATGCCTACGTAAAGGAAAACTACAAGACAGTAAGAACCAGCAGCTGTTACAAAAAATGAAGGAAGCAAATGAAACTTTAGCCCATTAAACTGGTAAGGTAGCAGAGCTTCATCACATCAAAGCCACAATAATACCCCTGTCCCACTGCCTGCATGGGGAATCACAGCACATAACTCAGGCCACAAAGGGTGTTTGCCCACAAAACTGCATTCCCAAATAACCAGGCAGGCAGGGAATCACCTTGTGCTTTCTGCACTCCTTTTCAGAGCCTGTTACAGCTGCTGATTGACAGTTGCCAGAATCGGCTGCTGCCCGCTGCACATAAACACTAATTGCTAAAGCACACGCAGATTAATTGTAACCACAACAAGACATTAAATGTTCCTCAAAAGCCAAGATTAGAGACAGACAGTGAAATAGATGCTTCAGAGCTTCCAGTATTTATAGCTGATGTAATCTAATCAAACACACATTATGGCAAAATAAATATCCACTTAGTCACATAAGTACTAAAATACTCTCAGCACACCAAAACCCAAAAAAATGCACCAAGTTCCTCTCCACAGTGCCTCCAAAACCACTTCTCTTTTCTCTAGAATGCAGCTCCTTTTAACAAGATTTAGCCAAAGAATTATATGAATCAAAAGCATCCGTCACTTCCCAGTAATCCAAACTGTTTACTACAGAGCCTCAGCCCCATGTAAACCAGGCTTTAGTCAATGAGCTTCCATTCTGCAATTATTCACTGCCACGGGCCCAGAGCTCCATCCCAGCCCTCCAGAGCTCGTTTTTCACCCTGCTGGGACAGCCCAGTGACTGCAGGGCTGCACACACAGGAAATCCCGAGCTAAACTCGGGATTAATGCTGCTCGAAAACTGAGCTCATTAGTCTCTTTAGCAAATCATTATTTTGCAGTTATTCTATTACACCAGCCTGCTTTCCAAAACACAGAAGCTTTAGAAAAGCTTTCTTAAATTTGTTGACTTGGATGAATATTTTATTGTTAGCTTTTATTGTCAAATAAAACACAGAGCCTATTTTTTGACAATTTTGGCCCCGGTACTTCCATACAATCCTGAAAACAGTAAAGTTCTTACCTACACATGAAGCATCACCTAATAGGTATACAAGGACTGCAAGCACCTTCTCCCAGAGGTCACCCATCCCAACTGAGCTCAAAACACACTTCATTCCCAGCCACACAGACCAGGCAGGCTTTAACAGATCCATGAAGAGGAATAAACCTCGCACCAGGACAACAGGAGCAGTAAAATATTCCCAACATACCCAGGGTGGCTACTGTGTGAGCTCTGGAAGTCCTATACATCGAGCTCCTGTCACAAACCCAGGAATGGGAAAAGCAAGTTGCACCAGTCACAAAAAATCAAGCACTACAGACATCTGTCAGCCCCTTGGAAAGGGCTATGGCACAAATCAAAGTAATGCAATGTACTAAAAGTATCCAAATGTTAATGTGATAATTTATTTTCAAAGATCTAGGAAGAAGCTGACAGTAAAAAGCATTAAACCTAGTCCAACAGCTGAACAAAACACACATGCCATCCCAGAAACAGCAAGGAAAGGCTCCATTTTAAAGACTCCATTTACTACCTTAATTAATTACTTTAGTACACAAACCAATTTTTTCTCTTGTATTTCTTCTCCCTGCTTTTGTCATTTTTCCTCATTACAGCTTCAACTCAGCTGTTACCAAAGTACCTCCTCAGCGTCTGCTTCTCTCACACCACTTATTCCTTGTTTGTACTGTGTTTTAACCTTCTCAGTAAACCCCCAGTGGGGTTTCCCAGACTCCCAATGCTATTATTCTCTTTCATAGTTCTTTTTTTTTAAATTATTTTTTCCTCTTTTCATCCTTTATTCCTGCTCTCTCACGTAGACAATTGAACACCTAGAAATCAGGAGCTGGAGAACTAAACCCATGAGAAGGGAGAAAGGAGTGAATAAAAGCCATACAAGGTTTCATCTGCTGCTGGAAAACTCAAAGTAGAAACAAGCTTTATTCCCAAGAACTAAAGGCAACGTTTTGCAAGGTGTCTCTCTCTCTCAATATTGCTCTTTTCATTACAGTCTGGAGGTAAGAGGGGATCAGAAATCTGTCATCTCCTCCTCACAGCCCCGTTCAGGGTGGCAGGAGCACAAAGCAGGGATGTGGTGGCCCCAGTCTCTGGGGTTGTGTGACACAGGTGACCCCCAGCAGTGAGGGGGAGCCAGCCACAGGCACAGGAGTCCTTCAAAGGAGAGCAACAGCACCTCACCTACCATTTATAGAGCTTTAAAGCAGCTCCTGTGTGTTTCTCCACCCGCCTGGCAAATTTCAGGAACCTTTGAGGAGCCCTCCTAAGCTGCACTGGAGTGCAGGGGTGGTTCATGAGCACACCTTCCTCAGCTGGAGTCTCACCCCTCAGCACCTGGAGTAAACTCCCTGCAAGTCCCACAGCCCCCAAAGACACTGGCAATTCAAGGTACCTGCCACAAAAAGCTCCTGAGCCTTTCCTGTAGCTCACCCCACCTGCAAAATTAGGGTGGAAAGGTGAACTGAAGGGCAGACACCTCTGGGGACAGGAGTCCTGCTGTCAGCAAGGCAAGAACTCAGGGAAGTCCAGTCTGGAGAGAGGAGCAGCTGGACCTAATCTGAAGCAGCATCACCATCAGACAGGGGAGTGAGAAGTCATCCTGACCTAGGGCAGCATGACTGCTCTGTCACCTGGAGTCATCTTTAAGAACTGTAAAATAAATTAGGTTGAAAGTGACTTCAGAGCTATTTTAGAGTAAGATTCCAGTGGCTTGTACAGCCCAGTTGTGAATATAAGCAGGGAAGCCAGAGTACCACTTCCCCAGGTCCTTCCTCCACCTTCTGACCACTTTGTGAAGAATCTCCTCCTTCCATCCTGTGAGAATCTCCCTTCCTGTAACCCATCCATTACCTCTCACCCTTTCTCAACCCATATCTGAGAAGAGTCTGCCCCTGGATAATCCACCTACCCCCTTTCTCTTCTCCAAGATGTTAAACCAAGCTGTCTCAGCCTCTCCTCACACACATCATCTTGATGGCCTCAGCTGCTCTTGCTCAAGCTTGTCAAAGTCTTTCTTGGCCTGGAGATGCCCAAAGTGGATCCTGAACTCCAAATGCTGTTCCTAAGGCAGGCAGCCAGCCTTCCCTGGCTGTGAGGGCACACAGGCTCCTCCTCAGCTCCTTACTCACCAGGAGACATTTTCTGCAAAGCTGCTTTTCTCTCCTTGGCTGCCAACCCAGACTGCTGCACAGGGTTATCCTGTGCCACATGCAGGACTTCACACTTGTCTTGGTGGAACTGCTGCTGTGCCTGGCACCGCTGCCTTCCAGCCAATCATCCCTCCCAGCCTGGTGCCATCCAACATCCCACCACACAGTTGCTAATGAACAAAGTCAACAACATCAGGCCTGGAAGCAGCCTGGATGGATGTGGGCATCACACTTCCCGGGGCAGATGTTTTGGATCTCCTGCACATAGCTGGATAATTTTTAGTGTGATGGAAAACATTTTTTTTTCTGTTTACAAGCAGAAAGGGAAGAGATCCCAGCATCAGCAACTTCTCCCATGCCAAATTCCAGCACCCTCCCCTGCTACTCCCTCAGTGGCACCAAAACCACACATATAGTTGCGATTGAACTTGAGACAGGAACTAATACGTTAAAAATAAATTGATTTATTTTAAAAAAGTTATATTTAAATGCAGTTCCCCTATCTGGTTCTCTACGTGGTCACACAGAGATTTTCACCGGAACAACTGCAGGAGAGCGTGGGGGTGCAATTCAGTACCAAAGGAAAGTCGGAGCCACTAAAGCCACTTAAACTCAGCTTTTGTTTCAGGCACACTGACAAAATGTGACCCAAAAAAACTTAGGTGAAATAAAAGACTTAATTTTCTGAGGTTCTTCAACCTATCTGGGTCAAGTATCTGCCTGACAGTTGATTTAATCTAGAATTCCAGGGATGATGTTTCTTGTGTAAGTTTAGGAAGGTTTGGCTTGATCTCCTTCTGTACAAAAGGCAATTAATTTTTAAACTCTCAGGGAAAAAAAAAAAAAGAAAAAATAGCTTTCATTTCATAGTGTGGTTTTTGATTGGGAATTAAAAAAAATTTAAAAAGCACACAGGCTGGCAGAAAAATGACAATCTTTTACCAGCTGCTAAAAATATCCTTGAAGTTTGTATTTCAGTTCCCTCCTCCTTTCTAACAGAAGTCTTCCAAAAGTGTTTCACAACTCACTATTTGTTAAGCAAACCCCAGCGTTGTCACCCACTGCAATATTTACATGGGTAAGTGATGCCATGAGCTATATTGGGTTTGATTTGCACTATTTTACAACCATAACAGCAGACATGTGGATACAATAAATGTGCACAGCATTCAGAATCAGCTCCAATTTCCTCGAGCAGGAAACAATCAAGCAAACATAGATATTTAACCACAACACATATGATCATTAAAAACTCTATGTTGAAGGCTGTGAATTCTTAAGTGAATCTTTATGGAATCTTGGTCTCCTTCAGGCTGTGCTTTCCCAACCTTCTTCTTTCAGGTTTGAGCCCTACCACAGCTTCTCCACCATGACTCAAAGCAGGGTGACCTGAGACTGTCAGGATTTGAGTTCTGAAAAGCTCTGTCCTGCAGGAAAGTGCCAATTTTCAGTGCTGGTCCTGTTTCTGGAGGGCTCAGCAGGAGCCCATGCCAGCTGAGGCTTCAGTATAATTTTCAATATAATTCAATATATAATTTTCCAGCCTACAGCTATAGGATGTTCACTCTCTGTGTTTTACCAACAGAAACATTCTCCTCACCAGCTCTAGAACACTACTGCTAAAATAAACCAGCCTTGTTCTACACAAATATGACCTGGTTTTATGTTGCTATTCCTGCAGCATGTTCCAAGCACAAGTGTATCCCCATCTTTGTCTTCCTCAAAACAGTAATCAGTGTACAAATAACTGGAAAATTCCCTCTACTCCTCCAGGTACCTGGAAAAAAATAATCAATTTTCATCTCTTTCCCGTAATATTTGTTTTTCTACCATTGAATCAACTTGTGCAAACACTTTCCTGTGGCCAGCAAAAGGAGCTCCTGGCCCAAACCCTGCTGCTTGTTGCTGCTCCCCCACCTCCTGTCAGTGACCTCAACTCAACTGTTCCTTGGGCTACAGAGCAAACCTGGCCAACTGCTGATCTTCCTAAAAAAGACAGAACTGAACAAATCCAAAAGAGAGAGAAATGGTTAAAATGGGTGAGTTAATTGTTCTAGAAACTATTCTAAAGTGGGATAATAAAGTATCCTCGCAGGAGCAGGAATGACTGGGCAATGCAGAAGTACCTTAAGCCACTCTTGTTTCTCCAAAATATGCTGAGAATTGTAGAGTAACTTGAGACTATCACTTTAACAGTACTGCAAGCTTAACTTCTTTTTCCAAGTCTCTTAATTCAGGCAATAAAAGGAGTGACACTATTCCCTGCTGCTCCTCAGGACAGAGGCAGAGACAAACACGAAGGGACAGAAATAAAACATTCAAGTACCACATTAAATATGAATATTAGTGCTCGTGATATGACAGAATGCTGAGTTATAAACTCTGAAAATCCTCAGAACAAATATTTACCTTTAGAAACAAGTGCCTTGAAAAAAAAAAAAAAGAAGAAAGAATAAAAAATTAATCAGAGACCAGTACAGAAAAGCTTGGGTTTGATTCCCAGACACTGCATTTTAAGAATTAATTCCTACTACATTTTAATGCAAAAGCAGCACGGCAAATAAGGAAATTAAAGTCTTGAACAGGGCTGACTGCAAAGTAGGAATAGAATTTATGTTAAAATACTAAAAGCTTCTTGATTTCTCACTCATAATTTCAAAGTAAAGAACCAAAAAGGGGGTAAAAGATTTTTGAAAAGTTGAGATCGCCCTAAATAAGAGCACAAGGAATACATAAAATAGTGAGAAGGGCACTCGAGAGAGGGGAAATGCCTCTGATCTCTGGAGTTCAAGCAGATTAACAGAATCAGAACTGCTACCAGGGGGAGGACGAAGAGGAGGAGGAGGGCTTGGGAGCCTGGGGAAAATGGAATGCAGGGTGGGGAAAGGAAACAGACACTGAGCATTGAGCTAAAGCTGGTTTAGGGTGGAACCATTTTAAAGCCAGGGTGTAGCCAGGGAGTAAGTGTGTCTGGGTTTAAAGCAATGATTTTAGTTTCCAAACTTGAAAATAACCTGACCTAACCCCTTCAATAACAGAAACTCCAAAGTTACTCCTGCAAAGATTGTATCCTAATAGCTGCATTAGTGATACAGAGACCTGAATTATTCACTGAGCACCCTCTGCAAAATTCTCAGTGTGGACACAGATCAGTGGTGTTGGGGGTCAGGGTTTTTTTTTTTCCTTTGGTTTTGCATTTTGAGGCAACTCTCAGCCACCTCCACACAGCTGCAGGCACACCAAGAGTTCCAGAGAGGGTCCAGAAACCTGGGCAGCTCCTAAGCCCAAGGAATGCAGGCTAAGCCGATTTTGGGCTAAGAAAGAATTCAGGGGGTGGCACAAGAGCACAGAGCTGTAACCCCTCCATGCCTGGCTGCATCACTATCAAAATATCTCCCCAGCAAAACCCCCTCAATTGTAGCAAAGATTTTAACACCTTGCACCATAACTGCAATGTCATGGCTGTAAAAGAAGGTGGGAAAATGCAGTAATTAACTTAATTTTCTAAGTGGCAGGCAATTTGCAGTTTACTATTACCTACCCTCAAAAATACTCCAACACCTTTCCAATAAGCTGTTTTAATCCAAAACATCTATCCTGCTTAAAAAGTGATCTTTCCAAAATGAGGCATAAAAAAGGTCTAAGTAAAAAACGAAAAGCAGGAAATTATTAAAAGTTGAGCCTGTGTTGGTTTTTAGGATATCAGACATTCATCTGACAACTGAAATTTTAGCCAGCCCACTTCTCAGTCAAGGCTGTAAAACACCTGAATTTTTCCCATTGCAACCAGGACTCAGACCATGGCAGGTAGACTGGAGACCCCCTCTCTTCAGAACAAAATCCATTTAAAGGAAGAGTAACTGCCTACATTCTGTCCCAGTGACTTTTCTGGCTGGATTATTTCAACACTGCCCACTTCCAAAACTTCTCTAAGCATCTCCTTCAATACATTCAATTTTTTCTTGTAGAACAAAGCAAAAACCTTTAGGAGTTCCTTAAACACCTGAATCCTGAGTACCAACACCACACTCATCTTTTCTCCCCTTTCTCATTTTGCAAAATCTGGATTCCTCTAGTTGGACCAATACGCTTTGCCAAATACCACAACAGGAACAGGGGAATTTTCAGGGGAATTACTTATTTAATAATGACTTGCAAATATGAATCAAGGGAAGAACTGAAGATTTGCTGATAAAGGGACAGAGTGACAGGAAGCCCAGTAGCTTGCTGAGAAAAAAACCAACTTTGTTTCAAGAATAAAATCATCCTGTACTAAGGCAATCCATACATTCACCTGCCTGTACTCAGGTCCAGAGACCTCACCTGCAGAAACTTCATTGAGTTCATCTGGAATGAGCTCTTCCTTGCCTGCCTTTGAAACCTTTTGCAATGTAAGCTCCCTATGTGATCCAACTGTTCAGCATCTGTGCTCCCCAACAGCTCCTGTAATCATAATTTGCTCTCTGGAAACCAGGACAGAAAAAGGGATGGGCAATGTTGAGGACAGCAGCTGTCTCCAGGCTTCCTGGGGAGCAGAGCTCCTGCAGCAGCACTGCAGCCACACGTGTGGCATTGGAAAAGCAGCAACTGCAACAGCTCCTCACCAGGAGGGAGGAAACTTGTGCATAATTAAAGATTTTGATGGGGAAAACGTTAAAGGAACTGCGAGCTCTGCAAAGTCAGGAGGATACAGCAAAGTCCTGCTTGTCCTTCCCATGGAGGTCACTAGTCTGGGCTTACTCAAGTCCTGAACTCTTTTTAACAGAACACAGCAATTCCAATGCATGTGTTAAAGGAAAGAAAAGAGTTCCCAAACTGTGGTGCCTTTAGAAAGGGCTGCTCTGTTTTTAAAATAATTAGCTTCATTTCACAGTCAATTGGCACACAGAAATTCACTTGCAGCTTTTGGGTGCAAACACTCAGAAGATGTGTGGGAGTATTTCCTTGGAAATAAATTCCTGAATCATAACTACCATGCTTGAACTAACACATTAATAAAGCCGTCAATAAATTCTTCAGAAGACACCCTTCAAGTGACAGTTTTCCATTACATGAAGAGGCAAAACCAGCAACACTTTGCTGGCTTAACAGTGAAGATATCCAGTCTCTTTTCCAAACATCACCTGGTCCTGTAGTCCTCAAGATGTGTAATCCTGAAAAACTTTTACCCAGCAAGGTTAAAGGAATAGGAACCTAAGGCAAATAAAGATGTTCAAGGCACAAGACTACTTCTGAATTTCATAAACATCTTTGATATGAAAACTAACAAAAACTAAAAACCATGTTTCTTTAGAAAACCTCAAAAATTTAAGAAAAAGACATAAAATAAAAGGCAGACCTGTTCTTCTGGCAAGTCCATGGAGGAAATTCTTCTTGGCTCAATTATGAAGAAAGTTATTATTTATAAAAGCCCATCCTTCGGTTTACTTTGGAGAACTGCTGCTTCAAGTTAATGTGTTTGATGAGGAAAACATCTATATGAATGTTTCCTACAAGGAATGACAGACTGACATCCTGAACAACCCAAACAGGATGAGAAAGACAAAATCTAATGTGTTTGATGCTAAACAGACAGTCCAAATTAATAAATAGAGACTAGCATGAAAAGATGGTACTCATCATGCTTTGTGCTTGACTGACCCAAAGAGAAACTGCCCTGAGAAACTGAGAGCTGAATCACAGCCCCAATCCTGCACCTCATTCTTCCATTTGCATTATTCTGCAAATCCCATTTGATCATTTTTTCTTGGATGAAAAAGACAATCTTCATGGCAGACATTAACAATCTCTTGCTATTTCCATTATGTTAGATTACCATTAATAAGATTACCTCAGACACTCCTTTTTATTTTAATCTCCAATGTTGTCAGATTCCAAAACTCTCAACAGCACCCCACCAGCATATGGGAAATCAATGGATTCACAAAGAATTTTCTTACCCTTTCAATTTAAATAAAATCTGTGTCTTTTTTTGAGATATCATTGATTTGTATTTAAATAGTCTACTTAAATATTTGGGACACTTTAATACACCTGCCTGTACTGATAAGAATGTTTTTCCCACTGATAAGAATGTTTTTCACACTCACCACTGATGAGTGTGAATGAGCTGAGCTGTTTCAAAAACAAAGTTTCAGAGACTGCAATGTTCTTCTTTGCAATGTAACAGGACTTAAACAATCCTATATATAATAGAGAAGTAGGAAGTAATCCATAGATTTTTCATCTGTGAATATCCTGCCCCAAATAATCACTGTATTTAAAGGGCGATGCAATGGTTACTTGCAAGTTTCCCCTTCCAAAATGCTGCTGAAATGCAGTGCTGTCTGCAACCAAGACCAAAAGAGTACCTTACACAATTTCAGGAGGAAGACTGAGCTTTGAAGAAGTATTCTCCTTAATCAGCTTCTGCATTTCCAGAATGCAATGTCTGTGTCAGCCCAGCAGTAGAGAGGCATTTGTAAACCACCCCAGTGAACCCAGCAGGAACTTTCAGCCTTAGCAAGCAGCACCTTAAAATAACTGATAGGATCAGAAAAGTGAACGAGCCTTAAAGAACAGAGAGTTCTAGGTAACTTTCTTTCCTCTCAGCTACTTCTGAAAGAACAATCAACACCCATTTCCCTGGTGAGTGAGTAGCTTTCCATCTTAGCTGTGTACATTGCTGATAGGGATACTTCTAAATAAATGAGGTAAAAGAGAGCCCCAGACTATGAAGTCTGTTTTAAAAAATGAAACCTGACATGACTAAATCAAAGACAACTTCAAGCTGAAATTTAAGCACAGCCCAAATACTTGTTACAAGTGTCTGCACTGTGTCATTACCCATTTGCACACAAGAAAATCAATTATTCTTCACACTTAGGAGTCAAGTCTGCAACACCCCTACAGCACTGCTGAATTCTAACAGGAGAGGGAAGAATCTGAGGTACCAAAATCCAGCCTAAGCACTACCCTGTAGCTCAGGAGATGACGTTTGCTGGAAAAAATCTCCCATCTGCTGGATATGGGAAATACCCATGCAAGACCAGAAGACCCTACTGCTTGCAGGAATGTTTTTGGAGTAGCAGGGTTGCTTTTACCTCACAGGGAAAGAGCAGCAGCCTCACCTGAGTGCTCATTTGATTTCCCTCAAACCACAGGTTTATCACAACCCAAGAGAGAGAGGCTGCCTGTGGGCAAGGTGTCCCAGGTTAACCAAAACTGAACATGTATGGATCTCAAATCCTTTGAAATCATACTGAAAAAATCCCCAAAGACATCACAACCTGACCTACAACACAGGCAGGGCTTGCAGAGACAATCCCTGCTGCTAAGCCCTCATGCACCATTTCACAATTTCAGGCCCCACAACGCAGAGGAACCTCCCAGTCCAGCAGGGCAGAAATGAGAATTTCACCTGCATTCACCTCTCCAGATGGCCAATCTGGGGAGCCCAGGAGCAGCTCAGTCTCCACTCCCCCACCTTGTTCCTCATGGACACACTGCTCTCTGCCAGTTGCCACTGCCAGCACAGGCAGCCCCCAAACCTGTTCATTTTGGACAGCAAAAGTCTTGGCACTCATTTTTTTTTCTTTTACCAGCACTATTGCTGGAATATTGAAACTCTTCCCCCAGCCACCACCATCCAGTTGCCCTTTTCCCACCACTAAAACCACCTCCTTTATGGGAAAATGCTTTTAAGGCAAGGTTTGGAACAAATAATTTGATGTGCCTGCTGACATGCTGTCTCAGCACTGTGCTGAGTCAACCCCCCAAGCCATCTTCCTCTCATCTGAGAGCAGCCACTGCAATTTAATTCCTTAACAATTAGGAATTAAATAATCTAAGTTTCATTCAGCTTCCAGTAATACAATCTCTGCTGTTGTGCACTATTTTCCATAAAGATACTCAGTCTGCACCCAGCTTTCCAAGAGGATCAGAACTGCAGCTCTGTTTTCTGCAGCCACTCCAACGTGTCTGGTTCACTGCAGGTACCTGTCCAAACCCACATCCCTCAGACAGCACAAGTCATGGAGCTGTTTGTATGGGATGCCGTGAAAAATGAAAAATAGTTGCATAAGAACAGAGACCAAGCAATGCATGCTGAGTCTTCACTCAAAACAAGGATAAAATACATGCATTGCAAAAATTGAGATTCTTCATAAATCACTGTTGCCTTAAATTATCTTGCATTTTTCTTCTAACTGATGTTGTTTAGATTTTATCATCAGCTAATTAGAATAATTACATGCAATTATCTTGCTGCAGCAGATAACCATAAAACATAATAAATCTCAAGACATTTGCAGAGTTACTGTTCAATGAAAACCACATTTAAACTCCAGTATGTGAGCAACTTCAACCTCCTTTTTCAACCCATAAAGACTTTTAAGACTTTTGGTACTCTTTGTATTGTTTTTTTAATCCAAATTTGGCAACATAAAAGTCTATAATCTCACACACCCTTCTCCTGGCTGACTTGGTATGCAATGAAACACAGGCTAACTCACAGCACAGACTAAGTTCTTGAAGTCAGCTTGAGAGAGTTTACTAACACTCCCATAAGTCCTTAGAAAAAAACACCAAACTCCTAGTCCAGAAGCATTCCTGAATCTATTTACTGTCACAGATTAATGAATCAAACGAGCCAGTTATCTTGAGACAAAAAAAATAACTACTGAAGATTCAAAGGAAGTCAAGAAAACAATTTTCTTGCTGGCTACACACTTTAAACGCAGCCACTCGTCTCAGACCACAAGCAGTCACACATCAAAATACACTTGAAGCCATAGTGATGCCTCAGAAAAACATGTTGTTCTTGAGAGTTACTAAACACTTATCCTGCCATTACCAGCAAGAAGCTATGGTGGTTTTCTTACCCAAGAGAAAGTGACACCTGAATATCAGGAAGTTCTGAAGATGCTATCGGTAAGACTAAATTACACCTGCGTGTGTGGTGTAATTACCTCATCAATATACAGTGAAAGGAAAATTCTTCAACCTTGACATCTATGTCCACACCTGCTAAAATAAATTCTTTTAACCTTTTCTCTCATTAATTCCAACACTTAGTGGTGGTTTTGGGGTGATTCATGTCGTTCAAAGCCAAAACAAAACCACCACTTTTACAGGAGAACCAACCTCCACTGAGGCTCCTGACTGAACCACACAGTGCTCAGTGCTTCTGAATTGCTGACAACACAAGTTTACATTTTTGTATTTCTGGCAAGCTCCTATTTCAGAGGCTGATAAGATCATCCCATACACAGATCTAATTAACTCAACGTTTTCATCCCCAAAAACTGGAAGAATGACTTACTTGGGTCTCGACTGCTGTATGGCCATCCTGAGGCAGGTAAAAGGGGCAGCACGGGAGAATTTGTCCTGCTGTCATCCTCCACTTGCTGTGTTATATGTCTGACAGTTTCTTTGTTTTTCCTGTTCTTCCTGCGGCCCGTGGGCTGCCAGCCATCCCCCCCTCCTTGCTCTGAGAACCCACTCTGTATTGCACTATCCTTGGCAGAGTGCAGCTCGCCCCCTCCGTAGTGGGACGGGGACACCTGCTCCTCTTTGATACGCAAAGACCCATAGCCCATGTCACTAGCCCAGAGAGACTGGGATGAAATGTCTTCGTGGCTGTCTGGTTTTGGTTCTTGATCCTCTTTCCCATAACTGCTCCCTCCCTCGTGGCAGCTGGCAATGGCTGAGTCCCCAGAGGAGTTTGCGGGGCTGGTTCTCCGAGCCAGCCATGGGGATATACTCCTGCCAGCCACCACTGCTGAGATCAGAGCGTCCGTGCTGCTGCTGGAAGGGGCTCCCAGCTCATAATCAACGAGGTCCTCCGAGGCATCAGACTTGATGCTTATGTCCAGAGCTGCTTTGATGAAGTTGTGACAGGCCTGCACGATGTCTGTCATCTGCAGGTAGCTGGCAGCTGACATCACCTCGATGACGTTCCTGCTGGTCAGCGCCAGGTGTGCCGAGTACATGAAGTCAATGATTGCCTTAAAGCCCTGGGCGGTGACAATGTCCAGGTGGGTGACTGTGGCCTGGTCTGAGGTTTTCTGGACCTGGCAGTAAAGGGTTTTGAAGTAGCGGCTGCTGCCCAGGAGGACGTTTTTGTGAGCCTTGAAGATCTTGCCCTCCACGATGATGCAGACGTCGCAGAGGATCCCGTGCTGCCTCTGCTCGTTCAGCTCCCGCAGCAGGTGACGGTAGTGGGAAGCAATTTCCATATCTTCCTTTCGGTTATTCATCTGGAGATCTTTATGTTTCCTCTTCCACAAGTCCTGCAGGGGGAAGGAAATGATAGGATTACAAAATCCAAGACAAGGCTGAGACAAACCCCGGGTTGTACCAAAAGAAGGAACAGGTTCATCTGGGAAGAGTGCCACAAATATAGCTACTGCCTGCAATGCCTCCACATTCATTACAAAATGCACCTTCCTTTGGCCAGACTTCAAATAATTTACATTAAAAAGGACTAGATTTGAAGCCAATCCTCCAGTGGCTCATAACATCCCAGAGCAAATGTTTCTTTAAATTACTACAAACTTGTAAAAAAAATCCATCTGAAGTAAGCAGAGAAGAACAGCTGTCAGTTTTAACTGTGAATTTGTTGAAATCTGGTTTTGAAAGAGATACTGCACTTGAAACCATGCTCAGATGCCCACAGCCTACTGAGGGGCACACTGTAACACATTTTTCTCGAGGGAACAAGCATTGTGTGTAGCACACAGAGGAGCTGAAATCCTCAAACAGCAAGAGCCAATTGAACCCAGCACTTCCCTTGTTATACTCCCGTGGAGGAGCTATAAAAATAGTTTAAAAGTCACAAGAGCAACAAGCAAATCCAAGAAAAGTTTTAAGTCCCCACCCAAACTAAACTGGCAATAGATCACAACTATGAAATTAATGGTATTTGAAGCTCAACTACTTACAAGCAGTACTTTGCAATAAACCTATTAGTTCCTTGCTTTACATCTCCAGGTTTACCCCATAGCCACCCTCAGATACTGAGTAGAGAACTTCTCATGATCACCTAAAGAAAGGATCCTTATGACCAACATGAAGCTGAGAAAAATTCACAAGGCATTTGATAACCTTTAATAAAATTTGGCAGTATTAGCCAAAATAAAAGGCTAGCTAGTGCCAGCAGCAAGGTATCTTCTAAGTTATGCTCCAGATTATCCTCCTCTTACACTCCTGAACAGAAAAAAGTCCTAAATGCTGACAGTAACCAGCAGGGCAAGGATTTTCAGATTGAACTTTTTCCAGTTACTATCTTTGCAACTCCACATTTGCCTTTGATGCCACAGCTTTACAAGTCCTCTGGCATTCAATTCTGCCATTTTCTCTAGCTTATACCACTTTTTTTGGAACTTGCTATACAGATTTATCTACCACGGAACAGTGGTTTAATAGTCCAACTATTTAAGAGCACCAAGGTGAAGCTTCTTTCTCTCAGAAGCTTAAAACTTGTTCCAGTATAAAAAGTCCCAACTGTAAAATTGATATTAGTGTCCACATGTCAACACACAACCGTAAAACTGGACCCAGTCCCAAATGTTATTATGTGCAGGCACACTCATCAGAAGCCTGGGTTTAGGCTACTGGTTGTTACTTATAAAAACAAAACCGCTGAGCCTTAAAGCACACATGGTTCAGGGTTAGCACTGGCTTTAAGGAGGAGTTTCCAGCCTGGAGCACCTTTCCAACACGCACAGAGCTCACACACAAACTCAGCACCATCTGCTCCCACTGGCTCGCAGCAGTGGGCAGCCCAGCCGTGATTCAGGAAGTTTCCTTGGCACATTCAAGTGTGTTTCCTGGGCTGTGGAACACAGATCCACAAGTACCCTGCCCCCTTCCCCTACCCTGTGCTATTATTATCATTGGCAGGAGTAAAATAGCTGCAGTTTAGTCACTGTGGGCTGGAAAAGCACCTCCCAGCCCACAGAACATCCGTGAGGTGGGACCTTCTCCTAGAGAGACACCTGATGATTCAAAAGTTCAAGTTATGCAAGGCTGCTCCAAGATCTCCAATTCTGCAAGGATGGAGCTGCCTCTCTGCAGCCCCAAAAATCCTAATTTGCAAGGCCAGCTAGTGCCTGATCATTGAGAAATGTTTGCTTCCCTCTAGAGAGGAAGGACCTTCTTCCTGCAACACAGGCAGGCTGAACTGTGTTCATCCACTTCAAACCATGCAGCTTTTCTGCAGAATTAAGCACAGAATGCGCAGAGAAGCCAATCTTTTCTTTTTTTTTTTTTTTTATTGAACTGAAAGAGGTCAATACCAGTGCAGCTGCACACACCTATTTACCACAGAAATCTGCCCAGAGACCTCAAACCAAATCCTCACCCAGACACCATCTCTGTCTCAAATAAACAAAATAAATCGATGAAAATCAAACCAAGAATGAGGGCTGGGGAGTATGGAAAGAAAAACAAATTAATTTTCAGGTGTTTGGCCTGAAAAGGTTGTGATGGCACCAGCCAGCACAGCATCTCTCTAAGCCAGGCTCTGGAGGTGGCTGCCAGCACTTCCCAACATGTCCATGTTGGAAAGAGCCACCTCTTAAGGCAGAGTGACAGTTCAGTTTTGTCTTTATTCCAGAAACCACTACTGCATCTACTTTTAGGAGTTGAAGAGTCAGCTTAGTCCCCTCAGGAAATATGAATTGCCACACAGGATAAAGTGAGCTGTCCATCAGCAGTCGTGTCTCCAACAGCTGCCATATCCACACAATTCATGGGAAGATGGAAGAAAACCTCAGAGCCCACACTGAGGAAAGGGTCAGAATGTTCTGGGTATGGCATTTCCTTTCACTGTTCCTTCATGGATATTAAAATCCATATTCCAAGACACAAACTCCCTGGAACTGTGGGCAGGAGGGACAGGAAATCTCCTGCAAGGATAATTTTCTCTTCCTCAATTTCATACAGATTTGTCAATGTCTCCACTTGCTCTTGTGAATTTATTGCACATTTTGCCTTCTTCAACTGGAAATTGTATCAATTCCTTGAGATTTTATTTCTTGGCTATCTCATACATTTATTCAGTTTAGTTCATTGGGTCAGGTCTCCCTCCCACTGATAACAATCCGCTTCAGATACATCTTGTCCTTTTTTAAGCTGCCTGTGGCAGAAATACAGAATTTCAAATATGTCTCCTGCTACTTTTGGTTTAGACTGGAACAGTTTGAGGTTCAGGCACTGATGATGGATGGATGGATGGATGGATGGATGGATGGATGGATGGATGGATGGATGGATGGATGGATGGATGGATGGATGGATGGATGGATGGATGGATGGAGCTCTTGCTCATCTCTTTAGGAAATAGAAGATAAGGTCAGAGAAAAGTTACCAGGGTATTTTTACTAAACACAAGGACACAAAAATCTCTGCAAGACTCCCTTCTGACCACTGAAGTGGGCACATTACAGCTCCTTCAAGCAAGCAGTGAGGTGGATACTCCCGTGTTCAGTGTAATCAATAAAATGTAACAGTTTCCAAATCAGGAATTATTACTGTAGATGTCTTGATCTTCCTCTGTCACAAGGTCTGCTCCCTCACACCCATCACTCCATATCCAACATCTGCCACAGCATTGTACCTTTTAAACAAGAGGTCTTTAGGGGAGAAAATTATATATGCCTCAAATTCAGAGGAATTAATTAGTTTTCTGTCTACCCATGTCAAACCAGAACATCCGTTTAATGTCAAGGATCACCAGGGAATTAATCCAAGTTAAATTTAAGGCAATTTGCTAGTAGTTAAAAATTCAGGAAGCTTTAAAACCCTGTTCTTGTGTTCCAATTTCACATGCTGTTTTGTGGCTTGTTGATGGTTTGTTTTTCTTTTTTTTTCCTTTCCTTGGTAAGGATATTTATTTCCACTTAAAAATGTTGTGGAAAGATTACTTCAGAAAAGCTGTACCCTTCAAACTTCTGTAGAAGCACAGTGAAGATGGAATAAACTGGAGATTTCTTAGAAAAAGACCTCAAAGATTAATGATGTATTTTCTGGTTTATCTCAGGTCTTTTTAGTACATGAAGGCTTTAAAAGTTGAGCATCTACCAGAATTCTTTAGGCCACATGGCCACAACAAAACTTTCCAGGAAGCCAATGAACTAGGAAGGTTCAGCTGTAGATTTTCCACAAAATAAAATTGTAGCAGATCAGGTTTTCCTCATAAGCCAGTTCACAGGCAGTACAGTAATTCAAGTCTATTACTTCTCCAAAAATAACCAAACAAAAAAAAAAAATGTCCCAAACCAAACCATGGCACTTAACAGCAAGAAGAACACAAAGTGAGCAGACTTAAGAGTCACTTTCATGCAAACTTCTGTAATGATACAGGATTGCTTTTATTTCTCATATCAGAAAACCCTGGTCTTGAAGTAAGCATAAATAATTTATCCAATCTTTAACCCTAGCTAGAGTGAACCTATGAAAGTCGTTTATTTTGCACTGTCAGTGCAGTTATTTAAACATGAAAATAGCACCTGATGGCACAGTAAGAGTCTAAATCACACTTCACTTCCCATTGGAAAGGTTTTAAGAAGAGTAAATATTTATTTATTGGCAAATTTCTCAGCCCAGGAATGAGTCTCCTAACCAAAATCTTAACGTCACTAAAATTAGGGGGAACAAATTTGTTGCAGCTAAATCTCAGTACATTACTTACATTTTGACAAAAAGTCACAGATGACAAATGAATTGCACACAAAATCCTCTACAGAGCAGTCTCCTGGGAAATAGTGGGGACAAAAATAAACTTCCTTCCCTCAGAAAGAAAACAGGGGAAAAAAAAAGTCCTGGAGGTTTGTTTTCTTGGTTGAATTTTTTTTTTTTGGGGGGGGGGGATTGCTGTTGTTAGGATTTGTTTGGTTAGTTCCTTTTTCTTTTATGAGAATGTAAATGAACTGAAGATTTAAACTACATGGCATTTCATCTATATCAACTTTCTCAGCATGTTTCTACACTAAAAGCAAGGACTTAAGGTAAAGAGCACCAAAATGCTCACTAGCGCACTCCTCCACCACTCTGCTCCCTAGAGAAAACATGCCAACTGGAATTTAACCAAAAATGTGTTGTTTCCTCCCCCCTCTCCCTTCAGAGAAAAGTAAAAACAGAATAAGGAAGAACTCCAATTCACTCCAATGCTTTATTACACAAAAACCCAACAAACACACCCCACTTCTCTGCTTCCCCTGTGTCCTGTCCATGTTTCCACTCCCAAGACATTCCAACATTTTTAAAATTCCTCTGCAAAGGAGCTCTGTAAGGTGAGATTGGGTTTGAAATGCTTCCTTGCACAACAAGACACTGTGTGCATGCAAGTTTCACTCTTATCCAGTTAAAGACAACAGAAATGCACAGGATTCCTACTCTCCATCTGCCCTGTGCTGAAAAGAATGGAGAACAAAACCCCTTAGGAACTGAAAAGAACAGTAAAGGAGAGAAAGAGAAGACTCAGAATCTTCATGGATGGTAACTCTCTGCAAAGGCACTGCTCAGGAGCTTCACAAGCACAAATTTCCACAGCAGCAGTGTTTTCTCACACCTGTGTTTGAGGAACAGCAGCACATAATTCTGAAAGAGTTTTAATTTCTTGATACTATGTAACACCAAATTATACTCATATGATCATCTTTGTCCAAAACAGATATAAGTAACAGCTTACAAAAATGAACAGTTGCCAAAAAACAACTTCTTTTACCCTATTCTGATTCCTGAAACCAATCATCCCTTGTTTTAAGTTGGTCATTCCAACCACAACTCTGAACTGGAGGAGAAAGAGGCAGATGGTTGTAAATAGATCAAACCAGACCCTTGAGCCAGAGGGGTCACTCAGGGCTCAGGGTTTCATGCAAACAAGGAGCAGCACTTCTCCCTGATGAGCAGGGATGGGAACATTTAACTGCAGCCCAGCAGTGCAGGGGCTCATGGGCTGGGACTCACAGGAAGAAAATAAAAGTTTCACCATTCAGCTTGAGAACTATAGAAGTACAGAAAGGGCAGGGATTTGGGAGGCACATGATTTTCAATAAATGTAAAGAAAAATACTAATTCCGTTTTCATTACCAAATTTGATATCCCCACTGAATTGTGATTGCAGGGCAAAAAGAGCCCCAAGTCCCTACATAAATTGTTTAACATTGGTCTGACTCACTAAAATTTCTCCAACTTCAAGCCAACATTGCCCCATCACAGAGAACATTAAAACAACATCTCTGTTTAGAATCTGTAGCAGACACAATCCAGAAAGTCCATGAGTAAAGTTCAAACAGCAGAGTAGAACACTGCACACTTCCAGCATTTCACCATCCATTAAAGCTCTGTTTCCACAGTCCAAACAAGAACAAGGAAAATCTAACTCCAACAGCACAACTTAAAATAGCAGGGAGTCATCATTAAACATTTCACTCGACTCCAAAACTTTAAACCAGAGACTTGGCTGTGGCCTTTCACTTGTCAAACTATTCACCTGAAGTTATGGGTCAGCCAATGTGCAGGAGCTAGGCAGCAAAAAAAGGCAATCAAAACACAGGATTTCATAGAAAAATCCATTTATTAACCTTCATTAGCTCTGACAGCACATGAAGAATTTCAAGAGAAAACCAGGACTGAATATGAGAGGTAAGTGAAAACTGCTGTCCTCCACATTTTGGGAGGAGGGTAATTAGAATTCAAAATTTAAAAACTGTAAAGTTAAAAATTTTTAACTTTACAGTTTTTAAAAGAAAAGACCAGATATGCATATTTTGCTATATTGTTATTAAGAGTAACAAGTGATTTTTGCAGATTTAGCTAATGAAAACATGCAAACTGCAATATTGAATAAATAAACAAATGAAATTCAAGACAATTAGTTCTTACCAGTAACAAACTGGGTTCCAGGTCTAGTGTTTCTCCTACAACAGCTGAGGACATCAACAGCCCCAGGGCAGCACAGGTAGTGCCCTGTTTGTGACCTTCTGACAGCACTGGTGTGAACTCTTGGAGAAAGACAGAACTATGACAAAAAACAAAACCAGAAGAAATTATTAGCAATAAACTAACAGTGAAATGTTTTAAACTCCTTTCCCTCCTAACTCACAGTTATGACATCCTTACTTGTGACTTAATGAATTCCAAAAAAGTCAACTCCAAGCATATCAATACATTGAAATGAATTAAAGCCTGGCTACTACTTTGTAATAATGTAAACAAGAGTTACTTCTTAAAGGTATGGGAACAAAAAGGTCTAATTTTAGCTACTAAAACTTCAATCAGACTCTTGAACAACAGGGTTTCCTGTTTGGGAGCTTTTCAAAACATTCTCACTTTAATGACTCTTTAAAGACACTCACCTTATCTGACCTACAAAATACTGAGCTTTAAAAGCTACCAGTACAGCTCCTGAAAGAAATTTGCAGTGGAACTCTCAGGAGAATTTACTCTTGAAATGTTTGGCTGCCAGTTTCTAGTGGCTGACACCATCCACTGGAAAGAGACCAAACAATCTCAAGATTTGTAAAGTTTTTGTAAAATACAGATATTTAGGTATAGTAAGCCACATTTACAGACAGGCTTCTCAGAGAAAACCTGAGTGTTTATGGTTGCAAGGCACAAGGAGTAGGAATAGTTCAACTACACCAAGGGTTTTGTCTGTGAGGACACATCCACTAAAACTATCATCTTAGACACTTATTTTTCTTGTATAAAACAGAATTTCTTTTCTTCAGAATAGCAACATCTAACTTAAAATCTAACACTTCTGAGTCTACTTTATTCAAAACTTCATATTGTTAGCCATAATAAAGTCATTTTTGATCTCTGCATTTCAAACATCTTCAATACACACACTACCTCTCTTAATGAAAATAAGCTATAAATCAATACTGGTGATTTCAAGACTGACCTTCTGTAGTAACAGATTGTGAAAGGAAACATCAGAAGATAAAAGTTAAGGAAGCTTTTCCAACACAAATTAATGCCATTATAGAAGGTGAAATAAAATATCTAATAAACAAACAAAGTAATTAGGAAAATCCAAGCATTCTTATGGCAAACAGCAGAACTGAAAATCTTGAAAACAAATATGACCCAATTGAAGCAAACACCAGTGACTTTGTTCTCTGTTTCTATTCTGGACTGCCAAGTCTTGCCTTTCTCTATTTCTGATTGCTTCTCCATAGCAATTGTTTTGGCGAGCTCCTCTTAGTGCAGTTATTTGGACAGTTAAGAAAAAATAAAGTGGTGAAGTGAGGGAGCCAGACCAACCCAGCCATGCGGGAAACTACTTTGTTAGCAAAGTGTAACAAGGTGTATGTATTTCTACTTAGACATGGGGCTGTTACTGTTAAAACTCTCACTCACACCTGTCCCAGCGCACAAAAAGAGCCAGAACAGATTGGTAAAAACGGCAAAGCTGAGCCCTGCACTTTTCCTCTTTGCTTGGAGCTGTGCACCTGTTTCCCTGTTGTGATCAAACAGATGAGAACTGAGGGACTGTGATGGATGGAGGCACCTCTGCCACAAGGAAGGAGCAGAACAACCACAGGTATTTCTCCAACTTTTGCAGATGACCAAGATTTCTAAATGAGCCTTTGTTATAATTGTTAAGTTTTATGAGGAAGTTTCAGCTCTCCTAACAACCTTCTCTCCAGGTCCCCTTTCTCTTTCCTACACCACATGACAAAAATATCTTTGAAATGCTGAGAGCTTACCGATACTTGAAAGTGTTTCCTGTCAGCAAAAATAAACCTTGCAATGTTTCACAGCTGGACAGTGCATGTTTCAATGAAGAGAGGAGAATAGTCTCTGCTGAGAAGCTCCAGAAGGTTCATCAGAGGTCCTGTGTTTGGGAATGGAAAGAATAGGAGGCAAAAATTAAAATCCAAATTTTAACTCAATGCAAAGCCCTTCAGTGTCACATAATTACAAGCAACGTTTAAAATAACTGCACGTTTACAACACTGTTTGCCATTTTAACAAGAAACATTCTGATATAGTCCTATAATTAATCACACTGGAAAATTTATTTCGCCCTTGTGTTAATGTAAAGAAGGAGTTTAACATACCGGTATTAAGACTGTTAACAACTCCTGACTATGCTTCCAGAAGTGCTTTGAAAATGTCACTCTAAAAAACCAGCAGTTTATAAAAGGATTTTAAAAACATATAACAACATTGTTTCAGTTGACAAGTAAGTTTCAGTTGATGTTTCTGTGACCTCTGCCACCCACATGCTTTAAATGGGGTTGGAATTAATCTCACCTCATGGTTATAGTGATTCCCCTCCAAACCAAAATATTTGCCTGGGGTTACAGAAAAATCATGTGTCCATGCTGTGTGAAAGGAACAGATTTGAATTTTATTCCCATCCAGCTCGACTGAATCACAGCCTTCAAAAGCCAGCATGACCCCCAGATTTTAACCACCAAGCAGCACCCACAAAGGTACTGAGGAAAGCACTTCGCTTCTCTTGCAAACGTTAAAAAAAAATCAAACAAACAACCCAAACACAAAAATGAAGATGTAAATAACGAACAGAAGCTTTACTTTCCATGCCTGTAAAAGCTATGCACCTGAAATACAATATTCCAGTGGGTAAAAGGTGCTAATCCCACAGGATGCACCTTTGCACCAGGGCACAGGTGTGTGCACCCAGTTCCAGCTGCTGGCCTGCAGAAATATTTCCACTGCACTTGGATTTCCTCTGCATTTCCCTTATTCATTTCCCCAGAACTTCCAGCTCTGTCCATCTGCCTGTCTCCCATCCTGGGACAGGAACAAAAGCTCAAATCATTCCCCTATTTTTGATCTCTGCTTTCTCTCTCATCCGTTTGCACCAGGAGAAGAACAGATCCAACACTACTCATGTCATGGACCCTGTAGAACACAGCAAGAACTTGGCAGAACTGGCACAGGGTACCAGGCTTGAGAAGTCTGGTGACATCAAAAAAATACAAGAATTTAGCTACAGATATATCTGCTAATCTAGCAGCAAAGCTTAAAAAACAACCTGAAAAATTCAAATGCCTGTGGCTCATATGACACTTACCTGTCCAAGTGCCATTATATCTCCTTAAGATCTCCTACAAGATCTTAAGCTTCTACTTTAAAAAGTCACTGAAGAAATCTAAGCAAAAAAACCTCTGCCCTTGTGCATCTCTTAGTCAAAAAAACAACATAAAAAGTACCTTATAAAAAAAAAAGAGGATTAGAGAACTGTAAACTTATCACACTGGGAATTGCCCTGAAGAATGGTTTCCCCCAAACTTTCTCATTGTTTTTGGCTTTTTAATTAGGGGATCTTTGCCAAAGTTCCCAAACTCAATACGTAAAAAGAGAGGGAGCCAAAGGAGGAAGAATCAAGAGGTGATTTTTAAAAATAAGAAAATCAGGGGTAAAAACCAAAAGGAAGATCATCTAAAAGAGACGAAAAGACACACAAGGAGTCACGAATAATCTAAGAGTAAAGGAATCAACCAGTGCAAAACTAAAGATAACACATGAAGGGCTCTGAGAACAACCTAATTCTGTTTGTGTAATTCATGGGACAAGCCCTCTGTGCCTTGGGTAAGGATCCTGGTTTACTTTTTAGCACAAATCTCATAATCCAGATCTGATCAACTACTACTAAAAAAAAAAAAAGTGGGGGAAGTGAAGCCAAGAAGGAGACATTGGTAACAAGAAGGAAGTCAAAAAGCTCATTTTATATTTAGCCACCACCTCATTCTCCAACCTTATAGTAGAAGGACTGTTAAGAGCAACTGGGCCCTGACTACTTCATTTATTGGCACTTAAATTAGTTGGGTTTGGATATTTTAAGCACCTAATGTCCAATACAGACCATTGATTCTTCTGTTTCATGGCACGATCTGAGCACTAGTCAGGATGGCATTTCCTCTGATGCTGTATCAGTGCAAAAGGTGCAAATTTTGTTTAACCCCTTCCTCTAAGAGAGTGAGCCAAAGCCCTGAAATACTGAAATATCAGCTTTCTGCAGAGCCCTTCTCCATGGGGTGAGAAATACCAGGAAGCAAACTCACTTGGATGGAATAAGCAATACACGGCAAGGAAATAATTAGGAAAGATAACTAAGTATTTCAATATACAGAGGCATAAACATATTCTTTAATATACAAAACCTTGCTCATTTTCTAAGTAGGGTTCTTGGGCAGGTAAGGTCCTGGTACACACTGACATTCTCCTTAACAAGTGTATTTTAGTCCACACACACGCTCATAGATGTGTTTGCAGAATTTTTTTGACACCTTGGTGCCTCTTTCCAGTACAGGAGATGCCAACTGAGAGTCACTACAAAGCAAACACAGGACAACTTCCAACATTTGCAGGGTGTTTTTCTTCCCAAGGATGCACATGAGTCAAGTGAGCAGCAGGACAAGATCACCACTGTCTGGGTTGGAATAAAAGCCAGCCACATCCCCAAAAATCAAGGCAAAAAGGTGAATTTCAGCTCTAATTCAGCATCTATCTGTCACATTTCAGCAAAGCCACCTCTCCCCTCCTGTGCCAGGGACATCCTTACCTATGCACAACTGAACTCTGCCAAGTGGGAACACATTTCCATCTCATTAGAATGGCTGTCAAGGACCTCACCCTTGCTCAGAAGCTATTCCAAACCAGCATCTCAGCAGCAGCCTGATGTTTCTTAAATACATGGGTATGAAAGAAAGTTAAAGCAACTGTTGAGAAAAATAACTGCACCACAACTGACTTGGTAAGGGACAGCAAACCCCACCCACAGCCTCTGGACTCCACCACATCCCAGAGGGAATTCACCCAGGACTTCACACTGGTTTGCTTTCATGAAGAATAAGCACTTTTAGTACAATTTGTCATCAGTATAACCGAAAATGTTTGGGAGAGCTGAGTAAACCCCTATTTCAGAGAAAGGGAGATGGGTAACAAGAAGTTACACACCAGCACGTTCAATCAAAGCTGGAGGATGGGAACTGAGTCCCAAAGAGCAGCTTTCCCTCTAAATTAGACACCCTTGTGCATCCAAACACACCAAGGCAGCACAAACCAGAAACCTATTGATCTGTTTAGGGAAGTTGAGATTCTTCCCTCTTGCATCTCAAGGAAAGAAGCCCCACATGAAGTGATACAGGCTTTTATTTCTCATCCTGCCTAAAGGACTTCAGATCCAGAGGGAACTGAGAAACCCAACTCAAGGATGTGTTTAAGGAGGATGCAAACACAAACACACAGAAAGTCCTCGGGAAGGGAATAAAGTGAAGTTTTGAAGCAACAAATTTTAACACTGGAGCCCTGACTGTTTGTGTGCTTGCCCAAATATCATCGAAACTCCCACGGAGATGCTTTGGGGATGCAGTAGGATGGCAGGATTTCCTACAGACCAAATTCCTGCCTCTGCCTCACAGCCAGGTCCTAACATGACCCCTGCTCTGTGCACACAACCCGCTCGCTTTCACTATGAACACACTCTCAGTTTCAAATATCACACACAGAAAACACAGGTGAGCTCCACACTTCGAAATATTCCAGTCAAAAGCAAGCCAGGAGCGAAATATAAAAATGGAATTAATTTCTGTGCGTAAAGTGTCTGAATTTTCCAGGGCAGTGCTCCCAGCCAGGAGTGGACACAGAGTGCTGCCTCCTGGGAATTATAACAGACATGTGGGATAACCATCACAACTGCAGGTAGCTCTTCAAAGACTCCAACTAAACCCTCTCTCCCTGCCCTTCTGTTTGCCCATTAAACTAAGCACATAGGAGCATGGAAAACCCCCGTGAATGCTTTTTACCAATTCAGGGGGAATCTGGAAAGCGTTACAGAGCGCTCTGGAGCAGCCAGTAAAACCAGCAACACGAAGGGAAAAATGTCCTGGGAAAGGTTGAGCTGTTTATGAAATAATTCTGCCCTGAAAGCAGGCAGTGGCAGTTTGGATTGGGTGTCAGCCTGCTCTGCGCTGCTGCTGCTGGGAGGAGAGGAAACTTTGCTTAGAAACTTCAAAAACACGGATCTTAAAAAAAAAAAAAAAAAAAAATCCACCCAAGTGGATAGCAAAGACAAAAAGAATATGCTGAACCTCACAGAAACACAGCACATCACCAGAGGAAAAGCAGGCAATTAACAGATCTTCCAAACATGAGGCATTTTTCCTTTTGACAGAGGGCTGCTGGGGAGGGGGGAGCTGCTAAACTGGTTTTCCTCTAAGCACTTCCAGATATTAAAAAAAGGAAAAAAATCCTCTTGCAAAGAACATATCCACTGTTGTACAACTGTCCCAGAAAACAAAGACCACGGGGAGAAAGTGGCCCATTTTCTCCAGTCTCCAAGAACCCCAAGTACAGGTCATGTTTTCAAAGGCTCAGTCCTACACACCCCAGATCAGAGCAGCATTCAAAGCACAGAAATAAACACCTAAGGTGAGAGTTACTAGAATGCCCCGTTTTTGGTACCAGCCTGAAATTGACTCAATTGCACCCAGGCGAACACACAGCCTATGAAAACAACCGCGAGAGAAGTTTCACTGTGAGTGAGTTTCCCCCTCCTGGACACACTGCATCAAAACCAAAAGATTCGTTTTCTATTTCAGTTATCCCATGAACGCACCAAACCACGGGATATTTTTCAGCAATTTGGGAGCCCCCTGAATCCTGTCCTGTAGCTCATTCTGCTCTGCCTGCTCCCTGTCAGCTCCCAAAAAACACCTCAAAGCTGTAATTCCTCACCACATGTTGAAAATATTGTGACTAATAATACACTCCACCCATTTTTTTCCATCACTAAGGATTTCAAAATATAAAACTTGACAAACAGTGAGAGAGTTTAGAAGGGGAAAGTCAAATTTTATTTCCAATTAAAAGAGGCTATTAAAGCATAAAAGTGGGGTATTGATTAAAGTGAAAGAGCTATCCAGTCACAGAACGCTTCTTCTTCAAAAAATATGTTTTTCTCACTATTCTTGGGTATCACTGCCTTTTCTTATAATCTCCACAGGGAAATAAAAAGAGAAGAATACTCCCTGTCTTTTTTGAGAAAACACATTTAATGCGTTAGTAGCAGGGCTGATCTGTGCATACAGAGAACCCACACTCAAAAAATACTTGATTGAGTCCACAAACTGAGACCTACATCTCAATGACAGCAACTAAATGCTAAAAATGATACCAGTGATGCAATTAAAATGCGTGCACGAACTTTGGTACAGGTGTCTACAACGCCACTGTTTGCTAAACACATCTCCTAATTAGCATGGCTTTAAACAATGCTGATAATAATCCCGTTCTGTAAGGCTTGCCAAATGAATCATTGGGATTGCAAAATAAAAAGCATGAGGAATTCATTAAAGAGCTGTTAAACTCTCCTTTGTTTATCTTTCCCCGGTCAGGTGTAAAAATAAATAAATATGGGTTTATGTCTCCGGATTCCGTCCGAATGCTCCTCTCCACAATAACGTGCCGGGGAAGAACCTCCTCAGGAGGTACCAACATTTTTTTTTTCCTCTCCGTTTCAAAAGAGAAATCCTCCCACTATTACAGTCCTGAAAATCTGCTCCATTCTCTATTTGTCATCTGGGATTGAGTTATCAGACACTACTTGTATTACTTTGGGAACTGACATGTCTATTTACAGAGACACAAAGGCAATCCAGCAGCACAACCCCTGCTTTTCCCAGCACCTCTCCTTCTCCTCTCAGCCAAATTCTACCAGCACTTTTTTCTGGGGAGGGGGGAGGACACCTCACTAGTTTCCCAGCATGACAGAGAACATTTCCAGCCACTTTTGCACTTGTTACAGCCTTATGAAAAACCACCTATATCCCCCCCAAAGGAACAGCATTATTCTTTCAAGGCTTTTTTTGTTTGTTTGCTTGTTGGGGTTTTTTGTATTTCTTTTTTTAAAAGAGGGTCACTTCCCCCATTTCAGCCTGCAATTAAAATGGAGGCAAGGCCAGGCGATCTATGTCTGGCTTTAGGGGGAGACAATAACCCAAAACAGGCCTGGCTTAAAAAAAAAAAAAAAGAGAGGAGAGGAGAGGGAGAAAGAGAAAGAGAGACACGCAGAAAGAGAGAAATACAACATGCTTCACCAGTATTATTACCTCATCCCTTTTTCCAAGCAGTTTTGAACCACACTCCTGACAAACTCTTGGTCCAACTTGCACGGATGCTGGTTTTTAGGGGGCGGAAAGGGTTTTAATGCTGGAGCCGGGATTGAGGCTGGCTATCCGCAAGTGGAGCTGCTGTTAAAATGCCCCCTTGTCTCTTCTCCTCTCCCTTGAGCTGGGTGTTGACGCAGCAGAAATTACCAGCTGGAAAATTCCCCTTTTGGAGGTTACGGGGAGGAGGGGGGGGCGGGCGGAGGAGCGAGGGGAGGGGAGGGCCGGGGGAAGGGGGTTAAACCCGGCACTTACCAAGTTAAGCCATCCACCCACACCAAATAGGACATCGCGTCCCAAAGAAGGCTCCGTGCCCCCCTCGGCGGGCAGGGCGCGACCGGCCGCGCTCCCCCCGCGGCGGGCGGCCAGTGGGGGGAATAACGGGGATAAAAACGGGGATAAAAACGGGCATAGGGATCAAAACGGGGATAATAAGGGCGATAATAACGGGGATAACACCGGGGCGGCGGTGCGGGAGCGGCGGGGGGGGCTCCCCGCCGCCCCTCGAGGGGTGGGGGGGCGGCCATGGCGACCCCCGCTCGCCCTGGGGGGCGGGGGGCGGCGCGCTTACCTGTGCCCCATGGAGGAGAGCGGGGTGTCGGAGCGGCCGGAGCGGTGGCTCCGTCGGTCACTCCGTGCCTCTCCTCCCGGGTGGGGAGGGAAGGGGAAGGGGGGCGGAGGGCGGAGGAGGTGGGGGAGAACCCGGCGGAGGGGGAAGGGGGGCGCCCGGGCGCGCTCCCGACGCTCCCTCGGGCGCGCGGGGCGCGAGCCCGCGGCGGGCGGGGGCGCGGGGGCGGGGCCGCGCGGCGCGTGCCGGCGCTGTCCCCGCCCACTCTCCCCAGCGGCGGGCGGTGATTGGGCGGCGGCCCCTCGGTCGGCCACGCCCCCTCGCCACGCCCCCCCCCCTTGCGCCGGGGAGCGGGGGCGCCGCCGGCGGCGCTGCCACTGCCGGACACCGGAAGTGAGGGAGGGCGGGGGCGCGCGGCGCGCGGGGCACGCCGGGACAGCGCGGGGGCTGCGCTGAGGCGGGGGCGGCGGTGGCAGCTCGGGATCGCTCTCGGTACCGCTCCTGGTCCTGCTCCCGATCCTAACCCCGCTCCTGCTCCGGACCTCCCCGGGCCTCCCCGTCTGTCTCCTGCCCCGGCAGGTGCGCCTGGCCTCGGGAGGAGCGGCTGTGCGCTCTCCGCGGGGCGCGTCCCCTGAGCTCCGCCGCGGGGTGCTGGAGCGGGGCAGCGCCGCAGCCTCCTGCGGACCTTGCAGGGAGCAACTAAAATCACTTTCTCCCTGTTGTACCCACTGAGCTGTATTTCACACAATGCCCTGAAACGAAATAATGTAAAATAAGCGCAGTTCGGAGCCCCCTGACCCGTAATGGCCAGAGAGCGAGGCCGGTGGTCGGGGAAGGATGGAGATCAGAGCGATGGAGATCAGAGCCAGCTCCGCAATGGGAAAACCTCCCGCTGCAACAAAGGGCAGGGCTTTGCCCTTTTGACTGTCGCGCTGAAGGATGTGACAGAAACTGCCCTATATTTCAAAGGACGGAGCTTAACAGGGCAGGATAGGTCTGGAGCGTGGGGGAATCGGCGCGGTCGCACGATGGCTGCGGCGAGCGGGGATCGCTCTCGGGGCTGTGTGCGGTCTCTGGATTGTGAAAGCAGGAGCTGGTCCAGCAGATAAAACGCTTGCAAACTGTTTAATCAACATCTGCGTGCTGTGATTGAGCCCGAAATTGGGGAAATACATGTCTGACCAACATGGCTTGGCCGTTTGCACAGTTAACTGACTTAGGTGTGTAATCACAGTAATTGCCTGGCTAATCGCGTGCCGAAGGCTTAAAAATTTCCTCCGTGGTTTCCTTTCCCTCATCCTATGTATTTCCTTCATCTCTGGCTTTCAAGTCGGCAGACCTGCTGTCGAAATCTTAGATTTGGCTTTTATGCCTGCTCTTCGTTCAAATCCATTTCTATAAGGTGCTTTTAATCCATGGGACGTCCCCTTACAAAAAGTGTATTTTCCACTTTTTATCCTGTAATTTAAATAAACGGATGTTCCATCGTGTGTTTTCCTCTCCCCCGTTTCCTCCCACATACCCTAAATACCTTTAATTTTAAAAAGACTCTGAATAAACCTGATTAATGAAAACAAAATGCCTTTCCACTCCAGCATGTTTTTAATTACCTCTTCATGTTATATTGCAACAGAGTCCAGGCACCACCTTCCTAGAAAGAGTTCCATTAAAATGCAAATGAAGACTTTGCAGAAGTTGTTAATGTGACCAAGGACACAATTTCTTAGACTTGAGCAACTCAGAATCGGTGCTGGGCAGGGGTTCCTGCTGCCACCTGCTCTTTCTGCACACACAATCCTGTGTAGAACGTTTTTCAGCCTCTGTCACCTGTGGGTGAGGAGCACCAGAGCTGAACAAGCAAAATCCCTTTTCCACCCTAAATGCTTGCACTGGTTTTCACATCTATCTGTCCCCCCACACCTGCAGGTATTAAATCCTTCTGTGCTTTGAGTCAGTGCTTCTTTTAGGCTGAAACACAAAGGTTCAAGGGGCTGTTGAAAGTGGAGCTTTGTCTTTATGCCATTATGTCTCTTTCACATGACATCTGCATCATACCTGGTTGTGGCTGTAACCATTCCTGCCTTTCCTCACTCCTCTGTTTCAGCTACCCCAAAGCTCCTCAGGTGCAGGATGTACTCTCCCCTCCTCTCCTCCTGCCCAGGGTTTCTTCCCCAGGTCTTTGTTGGAAGAAAGCACTTCTTCCTGTGGTATTTGTTTGTGTGTCAGGCTGGGCTGACTCCCCCGGAGCAGCAGCAGCTGCTGCCTGGGCACTGCCCTGGGGAATGTTCCCAAGAGGGGGAGGGTGGCAGCAGGCCCTGTTTCCCAAAGCTGTTCCACACAAAGGATTTCAGGAGACTTGAAAAGCTTTAACATTCTTTTGCCAAGCCCCCTCTCCTTTAATTAGAAGTTTGTGTTGTATTTTAGGTAAATACTGCAATAGCTCAGCGTGCCCTGAGACGTGTTTTCTCCTCATGAAGAAGGAAAGGATGTGCATGGAAAAAATAAGAGCTTGGAGGAAAAATCGGAGTAATTGTGGTAGTTCCTGTGATTTTTGGTGTGCAAAGGAGTGATTAGGAGTGTAATATCATGTCAGAGGCTACCGACCACGTGTTTCTAGCCCAAATCCACATCCCTTGGTACCCACTATACCACAGGTTCTACCCTGGCAGAGACTGGTGGTATCACACTACCGATGGGTGGAGACTGGTGGTATCACACTACTGATGGGTTTTAGCCACTGGCACAACAGGTAAAGACCATATTCCTGTAGCACAAGAGTGCTTGGGGTTGTCCTGATATGTTTCTTTTGCTCTGCCAAAGCACTTGGACCCCCAGCACAGCCACGTGCCACTGTGTGCCAGTGCTGCATCCTGACTGAGTGGGCAAATTAAGCGTCATGGACTTGCACATGTGCTGCTGAATTTCACTGCCTTTTCAGTGTCCCTGCTCCTCTGTGATTGCTCTCTGCACAATCTCCAAGACCTCTCCAGTGCAAATAAGTCAGCACCATCCTCCCACTGTCTCCTGTGCTGGGGTATGGTGGGACCAGACTGGGGGACAGCAGCAGAGGAGAGCTGCCTGGGTGCTGCATTCATGCCATGTCCCATTTGCAAAAACATGGGATGGGTGAGGTTGGAAAAGATCTCCAAGATCATCAAGTCCAAACTTAAAAGCAGCACTACCAAACCCAGCACTAAACTATGTCCCCAAGAGCCACATCTGCACATTTTTTGAACACTTCCAGGGATGATGATTCCACCACTTCCCTTGGCAGAAATTCCCAAAATTTACCAATATGGGCAAAGAAATTCTTGGCCAGAAATGCCAAATCATCAGAAGCACTGAACATTCTCATTTCAGCTCCTCTTTTCAGCTCTCTTCTAGTTTATGTTCATTGCAGTTGTAGGAGATTCTACATTTGATAAACGGAAATGATTTCCTGTGCGTCCTTGTCATGCAGGCAGTTTGGGAACAGGTTGACAAAATCTAAATGGCCTGACTACTGTTTTTTCCTCTACTAAAGTATTGTAGAAATAGAGGTTCCAAAGCAATTCTGGACAATCTATGATCTCTGCTCTCAGTGATCCCCGTTTTGTTTCCATGTTCTGTACGAGGTAGGCTTGGGTCTCCATCACCAAACCCTGCTCTTTCCTAGGTGCAGCAGGAGGAAAGCCATTTTGCAGAGCTCTGCTTCTGCCATTCACAGCATCTCTGAATCCCTGGAAATCCCAGGACCATCAGCTTTGTGCACAGCATGGAGAGCAGCTGGCAGATGTCAGAGGAAAGGGTTAAAGGACCCACATTCCTGTCCCCACTGCCCTGACCAAAGGTCAGGGGTTCCTTAGGTGAAGGAAAGGAGGGAGGTGGTGCAGCCCTGACCAGGTCATTTGAGGAGTAAACCACATCTGAGGGGAGCTAATGAAGCAGCATTTGTCTCTCTCACAGGCTCATACTCCCGGTCTGTGCCGGGCAAGTCGGAATTCCTTCTCTAGTGGGAGTGAAGATGTTGATTGTATTTTTTCCATGATGTGTATTGAGGCATTTGCTAGGTTGTGGGAGTAAACACTTGGGGGAATTCTCCATCAGCTAGCAAGGGCAAGTCACAGGCCTACTAAATATGGTGAGTGAAGATTACAAAAAACCCTGGAGAGTAAGCCTCCCTCTTTCCACCCCATCTCCCCACCACCACCACCCCCGCAGATTTGTTCTCATTATCCTATGCTGTGTCTCACTGCTGGCTGGGTAAACCTGCTGCCATTTGTGGGACTAAACACATTGTGCTGATTTAGTTTTGTTTTCTGCACCCAAGGGCAGTGCTGGGGTGGTCCTTCATGGCTCCACCACGCACTGAGACACACAGGACCATCCTGCTGGAGCAGAGACACCAGATACTCAACGGGGGGGAACAGCAGGAAATGCTCTCAGGTCTGTAAATACTTGAGGGGGTGAGAGATGATGGTCATGTACAAAATATTTGACCAAACACATCCCACTGACCTCCTTTGGTGCTGCTCTTGAAAAGGATTGGCCAGAGTCAAACAGTTGATCTTTAATGCTCCAAAAATACATTCCCTTTCAAAGCTTCTCAAGTGGAGGAACATCCAGGCTGTCAAATTCAGTCCCTCACTCCCAACTTCTTGTGGCCTGAGTAAGCTCAGCGCTGGGGTGCCCGTTTAGGTTCCCCCAAGGCTGCAGGTGATGATAAGGATGAAGGATGCTGGGGCCATGGCAGAGGGGATGCAACAAGCTCTGTCACCACCTTCTCCTGCCTGCTCCATCTCCACTGTGCTCTGGCTCTGTCTCATCCTTCTCTGTTCCCCTCCCTGGAGTGGCCCAGCAGCAGCCAAACACTGATTCTTGTGGTACTCACTGGGAGCCTGGAGCCAGCCTGGGCCCCTCAAAGTCCCACCCAGGAGCCACAAGCCATTTGTGTGTTGGTTGGAGCTCAAGAGATCTCTGTGCCCTGCTGACACCATCATCCTCCTGCAATAAAGGATCTCCACTTTCAGCTTGGGTTCTCCTCAGAGTTGTTTCCTGCTGTGTTTTGCATCACAGTGCTCTGGTACCTCATCCCTTCCCAGGTTTTCTCCTATCCCAGGTATGGATGAGGAGCAGCTCACAGCTGTGCACTTTGGACAGTGCTCTTTAACCAGACCTTCTCCTTCTGCAGCTTTTTGCAGACTGTCACCTCTGCACATCTGGGAAATGTCAGTGCTTGGGCCAGGCTTTGTCCTGATGCCAACAGCAAAATGTCAGCACATTCAGAATACATTTTGATTCTTTCTCCTCCACTATCACCCTCCCTTACTCCTGCAACCTTTCCTGGTCATTATCAGGGGCTCACAGCATTCATTTAGAAACAGACAAACCCATTTTCAGGAGACAGAAGCAGGGACGTCCCCATGGTCCCACATCCTTCAAAGTCTGATTTGTCTCTCAGTCAAGTCCAGTCCTCTTTACCACAACACCTACAAACCCAGTGTATAAGAGAGATTTCACTGAAATAGATCCCTCTGTTTGCAAAGATTTCATTTTATTCAGAACCCAAGGAAATTGCAGGGCAGCATGCAAGTCCTTGGCTCAGTTTGATCCATGGAAGCTGTGCATGTCATGGAGCAGTGCTGGCAACAGGCAGAGGGAACAGTTGAAAAATACATATATATATAAATATACATAACTCCTGGAGTTTGGGAAGTGTGGTTTGGGGTTTCAGCAGGCAATTGCTGGTTCTCCTATTGACTCAGGCCACAGTCAGGGTTTAGCTGGGTTAAACACTGAGTCAAGTTTTGCTCTTGTTAATGTGGAGCTTGAGATGACACTCTACTCTGGGAGCATTAACCCACCTCCATTCCCAACCTCCTCAGCTCAGAGGGTGTGGAGAGCTTGTTTTCCTTTTGCTCCTGCCCTGATGCTTCCTTTTGGCTTTACCTCCAGTGTCCTGAATTTGCTCAGGCAGCTCCAATTTCAGGGCTCTCCGCAGGGCTGTGCTGGAGCTGAACTCCAGGGTGTGGGGAGCAGCACATCTCTGGTTGCTTCCCATTCTAAAATAATAACAAGAAAAATCAGGAGGACTCTGGCAAAACATTCACAAAATGCTCTTAAGTAAATAAGAAGGGTTTTGCAAGATATTTGAATTTATATTAAATTGCTTGTCAGGAGGAGCGATGAGGCTGTCAATAATTAGTTTATGTTTGGAGCTGTTCAAAGGCTGTTCATGGCATTTTGCACCCTTCTGTGAACACCCACCTGGTTCCTGCACACCTGAGTCGTGCCAGTGCCGTGCCTCACACTGGTCAGCATCTCCCTGCTGTGATGCCCTCTCCTCCCACCTTCCCCAATGGGACAGTGGCTCATTAAAGTGCCTAAACCCTCTTGGTGTAAATGGCACATTTCCATGATGGGTGTCCACCCTGGGCACTTCATCGTCGTCTCCATGCCCTTCCCTGGGTTTCTCCTGGCTCATCCCAGCTTTTCCCAGGGAAGCCTGGCTGGCTGCTGTGACCCGTAGGCGAAATCCCAGTGCTGCCAAGCCCTGGGGAGAGCTCGGCCGCTGTTCCCAGGCTTCAGTTCCCGCAGGATTTCCTATCTGGGCAGAGCCGGGGTCAGCAGGGAGGGGTCCGGCCAAGCACCCCGCAGCCCCCAGCCCTCGCCCTGCTGCAGGAAACCCTGCCGGGAGCACGGGGTGGAGTGGGGGAAAGGAGGGGAGAGGAGGAAAATGGGGAGTCACAGGGGGAGCTGCCAGATAAGGCTGGGCTGGAAACGCTGGGCGGATGCAGCTCCGGGCTGGGGCTCGGACCTGCGCCCCGGTCACTTCCCTCGTGCCGCCCAGCCAGAGCTGTTACAGGAGCCCAGGGATGAAATTACAGCCAGGGAGATCCAGCACCTGAGCTGGCTCCAGCAGCACGTGGCCAACAGGCAGCGGAAAATCCCTCCCGGAGCCAGCTGCCCTCGGGAAGATGTTTCCTCCTCTCCGGTCAGGCCGGGCAGAGCTCAGCATCGCCCGGGGCCGGGGCCGGGGTATCGGCCCGGAGGGTGTGGGGGTCCGGGGCAGGCAGGACCCCCTGGCATCCAGTGTCTGGTGAGCCCTGGAGCCCGCAGCTGGAGCTGTTCAGAAGCACAGGAGGTTCAGGGGTGCCCCCAAGCAGAGGCAGAGCCACCGCTGGCCCCAAAGCCCAGGAGAGCCCCTGATCTCTGGGAAGCAGCACAGGGATGTGGGCAAGGAAAAAGAAGACAGATGCTTTCTTTATCTTCTTTCCCCCTGGATTTAGTAGCTCCAACCCCCTCCAAAAAAATGTCTGTGCTCTCTTCTCAGCTCTTTTCTAAACCCAACCCACTCATTTTTATTATCCCTCCAGGAGTTTGTTCCCTGTAATACATTATCTGCTCCCTCATTGTCACACCAACCCTGAGCTCCACATCCTGCTGGACCCAGCATCAGTTTGAGCAGCCCTGCTGTGCTTCCCCTCTGCCTTGCTCACATCCCACTCCATCCTTGCTTTTCCCAGAGAAGGCAGTGCTGGAGCTGCCTGTGTAACCCTCCCTAGCACTTGTAACCACATCCTAGCACCACATTCCTTCACTTCCAACCCCCAGGGGGTGAGGGGAGCGGAGCTGCCCCCAGAGATGGGTTCTTGGCCCCATCAGTGTCACAAACCCCCAAGAAGTGTGGGAACAGTGTGATCCCGAAGACCCCTGACACCTCACAGACAGGGCTGAGGGCTGTGGGGTGTTGGGGAACCTAAAGGGGTCCTGTCTGTGTCAGAGTGGAGCCCAAACCCCAACCCTGCTCTTTTCCTAGCCCAGGCTTGGCTCAGTGAGCACCAGAGCAGTGTGGGTTTGGTTTAATCTGCAGGAAGATCTTCACACCTTCCTTTGCTCTTTTCCTCGCCAGCCCCTCCGCCTGCCAGTGCAGCACCTTGGCGGGGGCAGTGCCCATCTGCTGGCAACTGCAGGGGTTTTTAAAATGTTTTCCCTCCCTCCCTCTCCCTCCTCCATCCTCTGCTCCTTCTCTTCTCTCCCTTTGATTTCTCCATGTGTTTCTTGCTGGTGCAGCATGGATACAGCTCAGTGGGATGAGGGAGGATGGGGAGATGCTGTGCCTGGTGCCAGCTGGGAATTGACCCCCCCTGACCTGCAGTGAGTGCAGGTCACAGCAAGAGCAGGTCCCAGCCTTGCACAGGCGTGTGCAATCCCTGCTGTGCTGCCTGGGGCTGGAGCTGTCCCTCCAAAGGATGGGGTTAGGGCAGCAGAGGCTGCCTGGGCTCTGCGGGGTTAGCGGGGGTACAGCCTGCATCCGTGCAGATGCAGCGTGTTTATTCTCACCAGATAGTTTGATGGCTTTATCTGATCACAGGTTTTCCTGAGGAAGGAAGGGTGAGTCTGAGTCACTTGAAAATGGGGGCCCTTCATCTCTGGGTATGACTGGTGGGGCCGTGGATCTCAGCAGAGCCCCAGGGCAAGATGTGCTCCCAGCGCTGGTGTCGCTCCAGGTTTGCTCTGTGGCTCTGCTGGGTGGGCAGTGCCATGGTCAGTAATGGGTGTAAATCCAGTGTGAGCAGCCATGGGTGTCAGAGAAAGCACCCAGGACTCAATGCCACCGAGGGAAGAACGAGATCATTTACTGTGTCTGTGGTGAGAGAGTAGGGAGCTGCTGACATGGTGCCCCTGGTGCAGAAAACACCATCACAAGCAAATTGAAAGCAAGAGATAAAATCTGGCAGCAATTGATAAATTCAAGGGAGAGACAGGTTCATGCCCTCCTGGAAGAAAACCCAGATAATTAAACTCCCTTGTTCTGTTAATGCCTTCTGAGAGGGGCTGGAGGAATCAGCCATGGGCGAGCCGTGGCTGCTGCTGGAGAACTGGGAGGCAAAGGTGTGCTGGGAGATGGGGAAAGCAGAGTGGGTGGAAACAGCTCCAGCTCCTTAAAACCGGGGAGCTGGGCTGGGGGCTGCAGCAAGCTGGAGCTGTCCTCTGCTCCCCGACCCACCCACACACCAGCATCCTTCCCAGCTGCCTCTGTGCCTGAGAAAACAAATGGATTTTCCATGAAGTGCCCTCAGAGCCGTCACATTCGGCATTTTGTGGAGACCGGGGGTTTTGAACCTTCCTGAGCGCAGCCAGGCTCCGGAGAGGGGAGCGGAGCAGGCAATGCTGAGCTGCTGAATGCACACAGAGCCAGGCCCCTGGGGTCCAGAATTAATAGGACAGAGCAGGGGCTGTTCCCTGCATGTTTTATTTATGGGAATCAGGCCAGTGAAGTTCCCTCAGCTCACTGAAATAGTCACATCGCCTCTGCTTTGCGCTGCCCACAGCCGTGACCTTGATAAATGGGTCAGTGCCCGGCCCCCTCTGCGTGCCTGGGGGGGATGTTTGCTGCATGGGGGGAGGTTGGGCTCCCTCCTCAGACCCCAAAACTCAGCTTTGATGTGCCCAAGGGTGCTCCTGCTATGGGCAGGATGCCTGTGCTGCCTGCAGTGCTGGCTCTGCCCGCAGCAGGAGCAACCCGTGAGAAAGGACCCACGGGAACTTCACTGAAAATCCCCCAAACACCAAGTGAGCTCCGGGCACCCCCTTCTGAGAACGGTGCATGCCCAGAGCCGTGTCCCCAGCACCGAGGTGACATCAGCCTCTTGCACCAAACTGGAACCCCGGGGCAGTGCCTGGTAGCAGAGATGGAGACCCCAAAACAGGAAGCAAAAGTGGGGCTCTGCTTGGTTTCTGTATTTTTTCTTAACCTGACTTTTTTAGACGTTTCCTGATGCCAGATCACAGCTGTCGCCTCACCACGCTCACCACCACGATGACATCTCTGCCAGCCCCATTTGGTAGCCCCAAGGCCACCGGAGCACCCCTGAAGTGGTACCCAGGAGGGAGGGATGCTGATCCCGGGATCACATTGCTCGGCTGTGATGGCCAAAGGGCGTTATCAATGTCAGTGTTTGGTAACCATGGAGCGAGGTGCCTTTCCCAGGGCTGCCGGTGAGTCAGTGGCGGAGCCGGGAGCAGCCCGGTTCCTCTCCCCACCCTCGGCCCCAGCGCAGCATCTCCCTCCCCACTTCCTTCCCCTGCCGATAATTAGCCCTCAGCTTTGCGGTTCCCGGTGATTTCTCCCAGCGTGGCATTTCCCCATTTGGGTGCTGGGAGGGAGATGTGAGCCCCACACCCACTCTAGTTCCCACCACGGGAAATGACCATGGGTGGCCCCAGGAGTGGGGAACTAAGGAGGCGTTTCCCGAAAATCCCATGGCCAGGAACAGTCCAGGCCAAGGGACAGTGGTGCCCTTTGCTGGCAGGAAATCCTCCCCAGTGTTTAAAGCCCAAGGGGTCCGTGGAGCATCTCAGCAGCTCCAGGCTCAGCCCAGGGCAGCAATGGTGGGTGCAGGCAGGGAATCCTATGCCACATCCTGCTCCAGTGGGATCAGCAGTCGGGGGAGGCTGCACACCCACCCCATGTTTGCTCTGAAAGGAGGGCAGGTGCCAGCACAGCCGGTCCCTGGGGAGGGCATGTGGGGACAGGGCTGTGGAGAGCCTGTCAAGGACCTTTGTGTGGCTGCCACCATCCAAGGCTGATAAAAGGCTCTGGACGTTCTTCCTGCTGCCTCCAAACCCATGGCCCCACCCTGACCCTGACCTCTGCTGCTCCAGGTCCCTCACAACTCAAGATCCCTTGTGGCACCAGGATCCCAGAGCTCAGCTGAGGTTGGGGCAGGGTGGCAGGATGACATTTTGTTAGTGACTGACCCAGATCACTTGCCCCAGCCCCATGTGGGGGTTTGCCATTGGTTTGCTGTCCTGCTGTGTGTGTGGGGTTTGCTCTTGGAAGGGCACAAACCTGGAAGCATTGCAGAGATGTTTGCCCACAGGGGAGGGGTTTCTCCTTCTCTGCGTATTCTTCCCCACTACCTCCCCAAGGATTCGAGAGGCTTCACCCAGAGGTCTGTGTCCTCCAGCAGCATCTCAGGGGCTGGAAGTGAAATCAATAATAAAAATGATGCTCAGCTCCTGTACAGAGCATTATGTCTTCAAAGCCCTTTGCTGGCATAAACTCATTAACGGCGAGGAATCGAATTCCTCCTCACACAGGTCCCAGGGATGCAGATCCGGGGGGCGATGGACCGGAACATATTTGTAATAAGAAATCGCTGCTGTCGGTGGCCCCGTGCAGGAGGGCCCTGAGGAGCCGGCAGGAGCAGATGGAGAAGAGAGGGCTGAGATGGAAACAGTGCCCAGGGCAGGCTGGCAGCATCCTGGCAGAGGAGCTGCTTCCCCTCCTCACAGCAGCCAGTGGGCCTGGGGCAGGGAGTTGGTCTCCTGTGCCCCCCACAGCCCCCCTGGGCCTCCCAATGCAAGGGGAAATGAGTCTGGCATCATCTCTTCTCCCTTTGGGAGCATCCCACCCCTGCTGAGCCCCTTTGTGCCATTCCTGGTGGAGCATCCCAGTCTTCTCCAGCCCTGGCTACCTACCCTGAATGACTTGTTTAACACGAGCCAGGATTAATGGAGAATTGGGGATATACATCCTGGTTGGACTGCAGGGATGGGGTGGGCAGGGGGAAGGTGGGGAGGTGAGGGGGGGTTGCAGTGTCTGTCTGTGCTGAATGACTCAGAGCTGCTGTAGTGGCCTGGGGCACAGTGGGGGTTGGAGGGACAAAGTGACCCCCTGGAATACATTCAAAGTGGCTTTTTTTGAGGCACTCCCAGCCTGGCCAGCATGTCCCAGCTGGGACAGTACCCACATGTCTCTCAGCCCACCCCCACCTCCTTGGGTTGGGCCCCCAGGGACCCCTGCACCCACTGCACTGCCTGCTCAGCCCATCCCACCCAGACAGGAGATGTCTGGGGAGAGTCTCCATCCAGGGCATCCCGTGGGACTCAGGGCGCGCTCCCACCCGTGGCCATGGCCTCTTGCCCAGGGCAGGGTGGGGAACCACAGATTCTATTTCTGGTTTTCTCCCTGGGAGGTGCTGCAGGAGGGAGGACGGGAACACCCTGACCTGGTCCCCGAGGTCCTTGAGGTCCTGTCTTTGGAACACGTCATACACACCCATGCCCAGGGGATGGCTGTGCTGGGAACGGGGAGGGGAGGGATGTCCTGTACCTCTCCACTTCCCTATCCCTCCTCCCTGCGGTCGGTTCCCTCCCCATCCCGTCTCTGGAGGGACCAAGACCCTGCCGAACTGAGCGGGAGACTCCTCGGTGCGGGGGATTGCGGGATGCAGGGGCTCAGAGGGATGCGGGGACGTGGAGAGATGCGGAGGCCGAGCTCATCCAGGGTTACCTTGGAAACGGCGCCCGAGCCACACATCCCTGTCACCACTGAGGGACTGAGCCACTGCGGTGGCGAGGCCAAGCCCCACTCACGGGCTCAGGGGGACAGCAGGAGTGTTGGGAAGCGCGTCCCCCAATCCCGCTCGATGGCTGGTGCCAGGCAGGGGCAGAGGTGGCTGCAAAGGGGGCTGTGTCCTCCCCCGGGGCAGGGGGGCATCGCCCAGCCCTGGGCAGGGAGAAAAGCCCCTGCAAGGGTGGCTGTTGGCCAACGTTCCTCCTGGCAGCTGGATCCCTCCCCGGCAGCCGGATCCCTCCCTGGCAGCCGAATCCGTCCCTGGCAGCCGGATCCCTCCTGCAGGACAGGCACTCCCCGCGAAGATGGAGCTTTAAATAAATAACGAGCTGCCGACATCTCCCGGCTCCGCTGGCAGCGCCACGCTGGGAGCCCTCGCTGGCAGCCCCCGCACTCCGGAACACGGCGGGAATGGGGACAGTGCTGCTGGGAGCTCGGCCCGGGGGGTGGGAATGATCCAGGGAAAAGGGCTGGCGGAGCCCTGGGATGCCCCTGGCGGGGTCAGCGCCGGCTGATGGCTCTGTCAACCCTCCCCTTAAAGCTCTGTGTGATGGAGCACCACAGTCTAGCGCTGGGAATGGGATTTAATCACTGAGGGTCGGCTGGGAGAGAAGCGCTTGGCGCTTCCTGAGGAGCTGTGATGGATGCGGGGATGTCGATGCAGGAATGCGGGCAGGGTGTGCGGATGAGGAGGGATGCGGGAATGCAGGCCGGGCGCAGGCGGGGCAGCGGGGATGTGACCCATCGGTTTTTCCCTGCTGGAAGATGCTTCCTTGCAAACCGGTTTGCAGGGTGGAGCGTTCCAGAAGGCATTGGCGGCCGGGGGAGGCAGGCCGGGCGCGGGCAGAGCCCGCAGGCAGGGTTCAGGCAGGGTTCAGGCAGTGCAGGCAGCGCGGGGAGGGAGCGGCCGGCGAACCAGGGAGCCTGGCAGGGCAGCGCAGGCTGCAATTAACCGAGGAGCGACGGCAGGAGCCTGCCTCAATTAGAGCCTCCATCCCCGGCCGGCGGGCAGGGAACTGTGCCCGTGGGCAGCCCGGCCTGGCACCCCGCGCTGCCGGCACCGGGCATCGCCCACCGGGCCCCTCGGGACACCGCAGGGGGTGGTGCGGCCGGGCTGGGGGCTGCCAGAGGGGAGAGGGGACGGACTCTGCTCCAAAAGCAGCTGAGAGGAAGGAAGAAGCAGCTAAAATAAGCAGGTGGGTGGACAGGGAGGAAATGATAGTGAGGCTGATAAGGAATGGGCTGGGGAAGGGGGACAAGAACCAAAAGGTCCCCAGGAAACGGGAACTGGTCCCTCTGGGAAGCAGAGGGAGGTCACGGCACAGGAGGGGGTTCTGAGCTCCCCGAGAGTGGGTGTGCAGGAGAGGGATGGACAGAATGCTTCAGCAACGTTGGAAGTGCCAGCCAGGAGTGGGGGCAGCCCTGTCCCACGTCCTGCTTTGGGCAGGGGGACAATGGGAGGCAGACTCACACAGAGGCACCGTGAGCATCCTCGGAAATTAGGGTTAGGGAGGGAACCCCTGGAGGGAGATGCCGGGAGGAGGAGAGCAGCACAGAGCTCTGTGTGGTTTGTGTGCACACAGCTGCCACCTCCACTCCAGGCATGGCCATGAAGGGTCACGGAGGGGGACAGAGACCAAAGCAAGTGCCCAGCGCTCCAGCAGTAGTTTGGGATGGACCCAAGGGGAGTGGGGCAGGGAGTGGAGGCAAGCAAAGTCCTCCCTCAGCATGGCACTTCCCTGCCCTCTCTGCCTGCTGCTGCCAGCATCCTGGGGACTTCCACAGCATCCCACCTGCACTCTGTATGTCACAGGTGGGAAGGAGGGTGTCAGGAGGGGTGTGGGGACATGAGGCTGGGGTTAGGAGAAACCTAGGAATTCAGGCAGGGCGACTGGGGTGCTGGGGACAGTCCAGAGGGGCTGTAGCCCTGCTGTGTAATCATGGAATGGTTTGAGTTGGAAGGAACCATAAAACTCATCTCGTTCCAACCCCCTGCCATGGGCAGGGACACCTTCCACTAGGCCAGGTTGTTCCCAGCCCTGTCCGACCTTGGCCGTGGGGAGCAGGCGGAGGCAGCTGGCCAGAGCTCAGGATGCTCAGGGCCAGAGCTGTGGCTGCTGTCCTGGGAGTTTCCACATGAACCACACACTGTTCACATCTGAGCCTTCTCCCCGTCCAGGGCAGCCGCTGCCGGGGGTTATTTCCTGCCCTCCGCGCTCTCCCCCCGCCGCCCCTGCCTGCCCCAGCCCGGCTGCTTCCTCTCGGCCGCCCCGGGGGCTTTCCATGCTGCCAGAAAATAAATCTCAGGCTATTTTTAACAGAGGGGAAAACGCCAAGGTCTCCTCCAGCCTGGGCTGCTGTGGAGCCGAGCACGGACGGGCACCCCCGGAGAGATGAAGGAGGGAGAGGAAATGTGCGGGAAGGATGTGGGTAGGCAGGGCAGCGTGACCCCGCTTTCATCTCCCTGCCTTCGGGCGGGATTTTGGGGAAGGCAGGGAGAAGGGCGCCGGGAAGGGGGCACCAGCTGGGTGCTGTGGCATCCCCTTGCCCCCCTTTGCAGCGGACAAACAGCCAGAGCGCCCCTAGCACCCATTAATGTCACCCATCATCTCTCTGCCTTCGCAGGCAGGGACAGAGTGATAGGAGGGGTGCGCTCCCACCACCCCAGCTGGCATGGGGTGACCGGGAGGTGTCCTGGAATGGGGAGGGCCACACACGCACAGTGCCCACCCCGCATGGGGCAGTGCCAGCACCAAGGGAGCTGGGGACTCAGAGGGTCCCCTGGGGTCAGGGCTGGGCCAGTTGCTGTTTTTAACCCCTGTAAGTGCCTTAGGGAGGCTGCGGGCGGGATCAGCTGGATAATGCTGGCGGGGGCAGAGGGGGGCCGATGATAACGGGGGGGCACGGACAGGCCACCCCACCCCGTTGCTCCCCGAGGGTGGCTGTCCCCGCTCGAGACTGGGACACTGCCATTCCCTGCCAGCTGTCCCCACTGTCACTCCGCACGCATCTTTCTGGCTGCAGCGACACGATCCAAGGACTCGCCCTTTCCTGGGACTCCAGGGACTGAGGATTTATTCCTTACAAGGCTCCTGCTAAAATCTCTCCACCTGAGAGACTCCCACCAGCCCCAGCACAGCCAGCGCTCCCATCGGAGTGGGAGGAGGTCTCTGCTCTCCTTCTCCTAGCGGGAGATGTTGTGTAAAGCCCACAGGCAGCGGAAATGCGGGAAGAAAAGCAGGGAGAGAAAGAGGAGCTGTTTCCAAGGGCTCGGTGGGAGGAGAGCAGAAAACAGGAGGTGGAGGTGAAAATGTCAAACCTCCCAGGACTGGCTGTGCACGGACAGAGTGCTCACTGGTGGCTTTTGGTCTTTGTCCCTCAAGGAATCGCTGAGACCACCTATGCCTCGGGTCCCCATCATGGTGCTGATACTGCAGCCACCTCCCTGCCAGTGCTGTGGCACCCAGGGCTCAGCCTGTGCTGGAGTTTTCAGGGAAAATCTGAGCTCCACATTCCCAGCCCAGGAACTGCTGGCCACCTTTGGTGACAGTTTCCTGTGACACAGGGGAAAAACCCCCGGGGCTGGCTGGGATTTGGGGTGCCTGGTCCCAGCATCACCCCAGGCTGGGGGTTTCCAGTGCCAGGGGTGTGGGGCAGTCCCCATGTCATGGGACACCCACAGAACTCTAAGCTGGACTTCACCTGCCCCAGCCCTGTTCAAGCCACAGGGAAATCCCTGCTCTCTTCCCTGGGACTGCCTGGAATATTCCTGGGGACTTCACAGAATGGGCTGGATAAAAAATGACATTAAAGTTCATCTTGTTCCAACCCCTTGCCACAGGCAGGGACATCTTCCACTGTCCCAGATTGCTCCAAGCCCCATCCAGCCTGGTATTGGGCACTCACAAGTATGGGACAGCCACAGCATCACTGGGCAACCAGGGTCAATGTCTCACCACCTTCACAGGGAAGAATTTTGTCCCAATATCTCCTCTATCCCTGCCCTCTGTCAGGTTGAAGCCATTGCCCCTTGTCCTGTCACTCCAGGCACTTGTCCAAAGGCCCAGCTCTCTTGGAGCCCCTTTAGTACTGGAAGTGGCTCTAAGGTCTCCCCAGAGCCTTCTCTTTTTTAGGCTGAATGCCCACAGCTCTCTCGACCTGTCTCCACAGCAGAGGTGCTCCAGCTTTTGGAGTATCTCCATAGACTCCTCTGGGCAGCAGAGGCTCACGCCCCCAGCCTGTCCAGGTTCCTCTGGATACCACCCCTTCCCTCCAGCATGTCAGCTGCACCACATGGCTTGCCTGGAAAGGGGAATAAGCAGGATTTGGGAACCATCCCCACCACAGGGCCCACGGGATCACCTGGAGGGGCCTGACCCAGCTGCAGGGACGGTGCCGAGGGGCTCTGCCTGTGACCAGATGGCTCCGAGCAGCCCTAAGCTCTCCATAATGCCCCTAATTGTCCCCCGGCGCGGGAGCGGGTGGCCCGGCCCAGCTGGTGCCTGTGTCCCCCCGCAGCCACGGCTCCGGGACCTCTGGCTATTTTTAATCCCAGGAAGCTATTTTTGAAGGGAGAGGCTATTTTCCCTGCCCGCGGCTAATCCTGTCTTGCCGTTCAACCTTACCCAGCTATTTGCCGGGGCCGCGCAGTGGGCAGCTCCCTGCCCCGAGCAGCCCGCATGCAGAGGGATTCGGGGCAGGAGGGATGGGCTGGGAAGTGCCGGCCGGGATGGGGATGGGTGGTCCTGCACCCCCTGCCCTGCTCTGCCGGGCCCGGGGCTGCTGGGCTTGATCCGGGCAAAGGCACCGCAGTGCCACGGAGGGGAACGCGCCCCGTTTGCGGCCACGCACTGATCGTTCCCCCGCCCGCCCCGCGGGAGCCGGGAAGGCCATCAGAGGATGGGGATGCCAAAGGTGACGGGGCCGCGTGTCCCCTGGGCGTGGCGGGGACCGCGGGGTCCTGAGAGCGCCGGCGATCTGGGGACTGAGCTGGATGCAGGTGTTGGGCACGTCCCGGCGGGAGGAAGGCTGGGGTGCGGGCCGGGGGGAGCGGGGTGCACATCTGGCAGCGGAGGGGTGGCAGGAAGCGCCGCGCTGGCCCGGCCCCCCCGGGCTCGGCTGCCTCGGGGTCCCGGGGGGCCGCGCCGCTGCCAGATGTTGTGCAGCTGTCTCCGGCGCTTCCTCTCCCTCCATGCCCCGCATCCTTCGGGAAGCTCTTCCCTGCTCTTCCTCGGAGGGGAGAGCGAGGGAGACCTCCCCAGCCCCCCGCTCCTCCGGCCCCGGCTTCCTGAGCCGCCGGCTCTGTCCGCTCCAGCGTTCAGCTCTTTCACCCTCGGGCTCACCGCCCCCCACCCTCCTCCCGCCTCTCCGCGGCCCCTCGCTCCTTTTCTTCTCCTGCCAGCTCCCGATCCCGGGGGTCGCTCCCCTCTCTCGCCTCCCGATGCCGGGGCTGCCTCCTGCGCTCCTGGCTCAGAGCTCGCCTCGCTCCCAGGGCGAAGGAAGGCAGGAGGCAGGCAGCAGCGTCGAGCATCACTTATTGCTTTCCTTCTCTCGCCTCTCCCAGCATTTCCCATTTTCCCGCAGCGCAGGGACTGCTCAGAGCCCGACCAGCCCATCATGGGCAGGGAAAAGCCGGAGAGCCGCAGGGAGCGGGGCCGTGGGCTGCGGGAGCGTGGGCTGCGGAAGCCGGGGAGATGCTCGCTGCCGGCAGCTCACACCGACTGCGGGGCGCAGATAGGATTCAGGGATTAGAGCAGCTTAGGGAACAGGGCTCTTCCAAGCGGCAGATGGTGCTGGATGGATCCCAGGGCAGGGTTAGAGGGGTGGGAAACAGGTCCCAGAGCAACCCTGGGCAGGGCAGGGGAAATCAGGCAGAAGGAGGAGGAGGAGGAGGAGGAGGAGGAGGAGGAGGAGGGTTTTTGCCCAGCCCGTTTCCGGAGCGCGAGGGAGGGCTGGAGGGACGGATCCTTGCCCCAGCTCCCAGGAATGGCAGCTGACGCCCAGAGCCGGTCACAGCTGCAGTGACAGCAGCGTGGCTTTTGTCCCCGGGAAGTTTCCCTTGTACCCCAGCCCGGCTGCGGGGTTCAAGGTCCCGGTTTTGGGACGTGGCTCCATCACCCACCGGGTCCTTCAGCTGCACATGTCCCTTGTCCTCACGTGTGTGTGTGCGTGTCCCCACAGGAGTGCACGTTCCTGAGTGTGCTCATCATTCTGGGGATGCTTGGGAAGCCCTGAGGCCAGAGGCTTCATCCCGTGTCCCTCCATGTCCCCTGCATCCCCCTGAGGTGGTCTTGGCCACAGGGATGCCTATTTGGGCTACCTAAAAAACAAAGGTCAGAAAAAATAGGGGAATAAAAAGTGGTTATATTTATTGAAGGACCTTCATTTTGGGCAGACAAAGCCCCCAGGGGCTACACCAAAAATGGACAACAGATCACGGGTTTTCACTCTTTTATAAGTTTGGTCCTTTTGCATATTGGTGGTTAATCTTCCAATTACACCTTCAGGTAATGAAGCAATTTACCTCAAGTTTGCCCCCCCAAACTCACTTTTGTTTACACTTCTTGGGGCCTGAGACAGTGAGGTGTCCTTGATTCCCAAGCCTAGAGACGAATTGTTTTGTCTGACCAAAATAAAAAAGCAGTAGCTATGGAGTTTAGAGTTATGGGAAAGAATTTTCTATGGAGTGTGGAGTTATATACTAAAGATATAGTTATATAGTTATATACTAAAGCTAAAATCCTAAGGCATCAACAGGAGGGCATGCTCCCAGATGTGCATGTCATTCTGGGGTGCATGGGAAACCCTAGATGTTCCTCCATGTCCCTTGCATGCCCCTGAGATGTTCTTGGGCACAGGGATGGGTTTGTGGGCAGCAGGGCACACAAACACAGCAGGGCTGCTGTGGGGCTGGAATGGGACAGCCCCTCCTGCCCCACGGCGCTGGTGGCTCCCTGGACTCTGCTGTGACTGCCGAGATGAGCAACTTCACCCCAAATTCTGCTGGGGGAATTCCCAGTGACGAGGGTGGAAACAAGAGATGACGAGGTGGGGCCCAGAGAGAAACCCCACAGTCAGGGCAGCACTGGTGGCTGACATGGAGTGCCCTGGTGCCCCCAAGAGCTGTTTGGGAGCTGAGAGCAGCCAAACGAGCTGGGATAACAAAGCACAAATTAAGGGACCCATTTCCAGCAGAGGGGTGTGATCATCAAAAGTGGCCTCAGAGGAGAAGGGTCTGAGTTGCTCCAGCTGAGATTGTCCCCATGGCTCCTGAGGACGTTTGTGGTGGGAACAGGGGGACTCTGGCTGACAGTGGGAAAGCCCAGCCACCAGTCAGGGAGTCACTGGCATTTTCTGGGAAAGAGCAGGACATGAACAGGAACCCCTGGGGCAGCCTGTGGGTGCAGCTTTCTGCTTGGGGTGGGCGGTGGGCATGGGGAACCCCTGGGGATGGTGGAACCCCAGCCCACCCCACACTGCTCCATGGGATGCAGCCACATGGTCCAGGTGCTCTCACCTACCCCTGACACCGGCAGGGAGGTGGCAAAGGGAGGGATGTGGGGGTGGTCCAGGCAGGGAGCTGAGCACCCTGAGGATGCTCCAGATCCATGCTTGATGTCAGCCCCAGCAGCTGCACCCACGTCCCCTCGGCTCATCCCCACTTGAGAGCCCCTGTACCTTCCCCAGCAGCCACCGTGGTGTCTCAGAAAGAGGAAGTGTCACCCCCAGCATCCCCCTGCCGTGTCCGGGGCTATTTTGGGTCTGGAGAAAAGCGGAAGGCAGCACCGGGCGGGCGATGCCCTGCAGCTTGCAGGGGCCAGTGGTGGGTGGGGAAAGAGGAACCCCAACATCGCCCCACGCCCCCCTCCCACCTGCGGGATGAGGAAAGAGGATCTGTCTCACCTGAAGCATTAAATGTTCTTGAGGGCTTGGGTGGTTCCCAGGGTGATTGCAGGGGATCCTCCAATGTGCCCAGCTCCCTATTCCTGCCTTTATGAACCAGGGGCAGGGTGCTGGTGCACACCCCATTTTTAAATGCTGGATTTTGCTCTTAAATGTGTGTTTAAGAGCAGTGCCCAGATAAATGGTAAATGCTAGCCTGTGTGGCTGTATGTGTGGGCGACCCAAGGAAAGGTCTGGGATATAACCATGAGTGGGGGCTGATGCTGATGGGGAGATATGGATGGAGGGATGGAGGGATGGAGGGAGGGATGGAGGGAGGGAGGAGGGAGGGGGGGGGAGGAGGGAGAGGAGGGAGGGAGGGATGGAGGGAGGGAGGGATGGAGGGAGGGGGAGGAGGAGGAGGGAAGGGAGGAGGCAGGAAGGAAGGAAGGAAGGAAGGAAGGAAGGAAGGAAGGAAGGAAGGAAGGAAGGAAGGAAGGAAGGAAGGAAGGAAGGAAGGAAGGAAGGAAGGAAGGAAGGAAGGAAGGAAGGAAGGAAGGAAGGAAGGAAGGAAGGAAGGAAGGAAGGAAGGAAGGAAGGAAGGAAGGAGGAAGAAGGAAGGAAGGAAGGAAGGAAGGAAGGAAGGAAGGAAGGAAGGAAGGAAGGAAGGAAGGATAAAGGGATGGATGGATGGATGGATGGACAAATGGATGGGCAGATGGACACAGGGATGGACAGACAGGGTCCTGTCGCACCCACACTCTGCATGAGGCCATCCAGCTGTGCTCCCTCCCTGTTGCACCCCCCGCCTGATGCTGTCCCCAGTGTCAGCCCGAGGGGTGGGACATGCCTGGGGCCCAGTGGGAACGGGGGCACTGCTGCGGGGGGAGACAAGAAGAGCCAAAGGCTGGCCGCGGGCCATCACTGCCGCCTCTGGGCGGTGATATCTCTGCCGAGCAGAGACAGCCCCACCGGCCTCCCCTCCTGCTCGGGGGATGCTCCATCACCGCCTGGCGCCTGGGGATCGCTCCGGGCCGGGACAGGGCGATAGGGGCTGTATCAGCCGGGGCAGGCTCCCCGCTCCGCCGGGGCGGGTGCCACTGGCACAAGGAGCAGGAGCCGGCTCCGCTGGGCCCCTTCCAGCCGCGGGGAGGAGCGGCGGGAGAGCAGAGCCCGGCGGCTGTGCACGGGCAGGGAGAGAATCTAGGTCAGGGCTTGCTTTAAAAGGGGGCACGGAGCCCAGAACGCGGCGGCTTCCAGCGAAGCCACAGAGCAGCAGCGCCTGCCCGAGCCCGGTGCAGACACCGGGAGCTGGAGCTGAGGAATGTCCGTGCTCACCCACCGGGAGCATCCCCACCCCGGCAGCTGCGGTGGCCGAGCACGCCCACGGGCGCTGCTCCTCGTGTGCGTGGCCGTTCAAGCAATTCCTTGCTTTGCTGGGGAACGGTGGTTTGTAGCTCAGGGCTGGAAGACAGCGTGGTCTCCGGGGACATGCGCTTTCCAGAGACTTGGACACAGGGAGATGCCGCTCACCTCCCAAACGAGAGGGTCAAATGGCCCCCTCCTTCCCCTCCTCCTCCACACGGCTGGAAGGGCGTCAGCGAAGGGAACTCACCCCACGCCTGACATTTCTGCATTCGCCAGCAAACGGCCAAAAAAAAAAGCCCCAACCGAGCAAAAATCCCGGTGGCAGCAAAAAGGGAACCGGGGAGAGGTGGAGGGTGCAGAGCTGTGGCTGCCAGGGTGAACAAACGCCTCCACGTTTTGCCCCCCAAATAACTGCCCAGCCCTGGCAGAGCCCCAGCAAATCCCAAAACACAAAATGAATTTTATTTTTCCCCTCTCCCCAAATTTAGGATTGCTCTGCACTTCCCAACACCCTTCAAGGTCTTGGGATTGGGGGATGATTAAGTTGGCACCAGGATGCATTTAATTAAAAGGCAGCGCCTGAAGGTGGAGGGAAATCAGCTGCTAGAGCAGGGGATTTTTGGAGGGCAATCCCGTGAGGCACAGCCCGATCCCTGGCTGTTCAGGGAGGCTGGACTTGGCAGGGCTTTGTGCCTGGCAGAGCTGGCAGAGGCCACAGCAGTCCCTGGGAGCCGCAGCCCCCCCGGCCCCTCCTGCTGCTGCCACCTCAGGGCCAGATTTTCAGGAACTCAGGCTCCGGTGAGCTTGGAAAAATCCAGATTTTTCTCATGGGCTCAGCATTCGGCCACTCCCTGGGTTTCCACTGAGCTCAGCTTCGAAATGAGGTGTGCACCAAGGCTCCAAACTTCACAATAACCCCTCAAATAATCCCCCCCACCCAAAAAGTTAAGCAGTTCAAATGCTCCCTGTCCTTGCAAGGCCAAGCAGGCAGATGGGTGTCATGTGCTGTGCTCTAGGAAGGGCATTTCCAGGAGCTCTTGTGGGTGCTAACCCTCTGCTCGGGTGGCCAAGGTGCTGATGGAAAGGGCTCGGACAAATTCCATTTCCCCATCTATATTCACTTCCCTTTTCATGCCTCATCCTGGGGAACCCGAAGAGACAGGGGAAAAGGCTCTGAAAATGAAACGAGGCCCCAGCCCAGTGGGATTTTCAAGGAAGGGATTGCAAAACAGTTGGGAGCGGAGCAGCCCAGGGCTTCCCTGTGCCCTGACGCAGGTCTCAGACCCGGGTGGGACTGCAAAGCTGTGCTGCCGGCGGGTTTGGGCTCCCATCCACGCCCGGCCCCTGCAAAGGGAACAGCAGATTGTCACCAGAGCCGAGCTCTGCCCGCAGCAGGCACGGGCCCGACCTCCCGCTCCTGCCACTGCTTCCCCTTCGATGTCACTGCAGGTGGCACCGCCGCGATCCGGTTGTTGAGGCACATTTGGAGCCTGATCCCTGCAGCTGCACACGGGGAGCGGGCGGAGGGTCCCTGTGACCGGGCATCCGGGGCGGGCCGGGGGTGCCGGGAAGGCTCCGGGCTCCGCAGCCACCGCCGGACCCAACGGGAGCCCCGAACCCCGAAGGAGCGGGGGCAGGCGGGGCGGCTCGTCACCGTGCTGCGTGATCGGCGCTAATTAACGAGAGCGGCGGGAGGCTGGGGCGGGGAACGGAGCTCGGGGATCGTACAGAGCAGGGCAGGGAATTCCCCGGTGCCCCGTGCCGGTGTGTCGGGCAGTGCCCGCTGTCTCGGTGCCCCGTGCCGGTGCTGCCCGGTGTGCCGGACCGTGCCCGGTGTCCCCGTGCCCCGTGCCGGTGTGTCAGGCCGTGCCCGCTGTCCCGGTACTGCCCGGTGTGCCGGGCCGTGCCCGCGGTCCCGGTGCCCCATGCCGGTGCTGCCCGGTGTGCCGGACCGTGCTTCCCCCGTGGTGTTCCTGCCGTCCCGTCTGCCGTGTGTCGGCCGTGCCGCGGTCCCGGTGCCCCGTGCCGGTGCTGCCCGGTGTGCCGGACCGTGCCCGGTGTCCCCGTGCCCCGTGCCGGTGTGTCGGCGTCGCCCCGGTAGTTTTCTCGTGTCCGTGTGCGGACCGTGCCCGGTGTCCCCGTGCCCCGTGCCGGTGCTGCCCGGTGTGCCGGACCGTGCCCGTGTCCCTGCGCCCTGTGCCGGTGTGTCGGGCCGTGCCCGCGGTCCCGGTGCCCCGTGCCGGTGCTGCCCCCTGCCCTCCGGCCGCGCTCACGGCACCGCCCGGCCCCGCCCGGCCGCGCTGCCCCCTCCATGACGTCACCCCGGTGTCCGGTGCGGGGGGCAGTGACACACGTGTCACCGTCACCGTGGCGACGCGGCGCTGACGCGCTGTGCCCGCGACCCTCCCCGGAACGGGCGGCGCGCGCTGAGCGCGTCACCGGGGGCGGCGGCGGCGGCGGCTGGACGGGCCCGGGGCGCCGCCATGGAGAGCGCGAACCAGGGTACGGCCCGGGGGCTGCTCCGGGCACGGGGCAGGGAGAGCCGGGCACGGGGGGAGCCCGGGGACGGCGGGGCGGGAGCTGCCGCTGCCGTGATGGGGGACGCGGCCCCGGGGATGGGGACCGGGCCTGGGCTTGGGGAGTGGGCCCAGGGATGGGGAGTGGGCCCGGGGATGGGGACGGGGCCCGGGAATGGGGAGTGGGCCCGGGCATGGGGAGCGGCCCCGGGCATGGGGAGCGGCCCAGGGGATGGGGAGTGGCCCCAGGGGTCTCTCCTTGGCTCCGCTCCCCTCACCGCGCCCCGTGCCCACCCGCGGAATGCCCGGCTCTGCCCCCGGTTCCGATGGATGCTCGCGGAGGAAACTCCGGCCGAGGTTTCTGTTCCTGTTCCCGTCCCCTTCCCGCAGCTCCGCCGCCCCCCGCTCTGCTTTGCATAACGCTCCTCGCCTGCCGCTTGCTTATTCCGTGCCCTCTGCTCCTTGTCTGCGACAGATATCAACCTTAACTCTCCCAACAAAGGTCTGCTGGCGGATGCCATGACAGATGTTCCCGTGGATAGCGCGGCCCGGGGCGCTGCGCCCGAGGGATTGACTCTGGCCGAGGAGGAGGAGCTGAGAGCCGAGCTCGCCAAGGTACGGGGGGCTCGCCTGGGCAGCCTGTGCCTCACTTCTGTTCTGCTGGGAAGGAACAAACAGGAGCCACAGGGGCAGGACCGGGTGTTTTGTTGTTGGGGTTTGTTGGGTTTTTTTTGTTTTTAATTTTGCAGTGTTACCTTTGGGTCTCGGAGGTAATTGTTGAAATGCACAAAGCTGGCAGATACTTCAAACACTGCGGTGTGTTGTTTGCTCTTTCCCAGAACAGCTTAATTTAGAGCTCTAAGGAAATAAGTGGCTTTTGATGCCAGGAGCTCAGTGTAGGATTTTAGTTCTATGTGAAGCCAGAAAACACTTCAGGCAAATACTAAGCGAAATAAAACCATTTTTCCTTAGGAAACTGAAACATTGGAGGACTTAATGAGCTTTTCTTCCTACCTTTTTCTCTTAAATATTTTTTACACTTTACAGGCAAGTATTTTTGGTGCCTATACGCTTGCAAAGAGCTGAGGATTTACAATGTAGCATCCTAAAGTTTGAGTGCCTTTGGTTATCATTTCTGTCTGAAACGTGGTTGAAGATAATTGCAGCTGTTTCTCCATGGTCCTTCCCTTCATGTGAGAATCCTGTGGTTTGGTTACTTGCAGGTTGTGGCAGGGGAGGACTTTGCTGCTCTGGGTGCTCATGCAGGGCTTGCTGAGCTGCAGCTAAGGTAGAAATGAACCCACTCTGCCTGGAAACAGCTCCACGGTGCTTTGAAAGTGTTGTAAGAAAGATCTCTGAGGAAAAGCTCTTTGCTTTAAAGACATCAGAGGAAAAGAAACATAAGATAAAATCTTAGTTAATAAGGTTTGGCGCCTGAATGGTGTTTACTGTTGAAATTACAATACATGGAATGGATTCTGTTCATCTCAGTGTCACTAAGTCACAGTGACTTGTATGGAGGTAAAATCTGAGTGGCCTCCCATTCCAACACAGTTCATGTTGAGTTGAATAATTCATCTGATGTTCTTCCCAATTTTTAAAATTAATGTTAATGAAATGTTGCTAGTTTCGAGGGAGGTAAAAATCTGTTTTAATTTACAGTTTTTAACTAAACGGTGATTTGAGACAAACCTCTGCCTTTCTCTAAGGTTGAAGAAGAAATTGGTACTCTCAGACAAGTTCTGGCTGCCAAAGAGAGGCACTGTGGGGAGCTGAAGAGGAAGCTGGGTCTGACTCCCTTGGATGGGCTAAAGCAGAACCTGTCCAAAAGCTGGCACGATGTCCAAGTCTCCAACGCGTGAGTGTTGCTTGTGACACCCCTGTGTTTAACCAAGGCTCTGTGTGACACTTCCCACCAGAGTATTCCAGAGCTCTGTTCAGTGCCTGGAAGTTTCTCTTCTGATGGGTTTATGGAGTAAAAGATACCTTAAAAAATCCTTTTGGTGCCTGCGTAAGCTGGATTTCCATATCTGGGATTGGGATAAATTGTTGCTGGCTGCTCTTTGCTATGGTGTTAAAAATCTGGATCACACTTGGTGTTAAAAACCTGGATCACACTTACTGGTTCAGTTTGCCCGTTTCTGCCCATTCTTTGAGGCACAGGCAGCTGCTGCCTTGTTCTGAACTCAGGCTCAAAGAGAAGTGCAAGCAGTTTCACAGCTGGTGCCAGTTCAGAAGCATTCCCTGGGTCGTATAGCCTGGATTAAAAGCCTGCACTTCCTAGGAAAAAAAATCTGTGATATTGGTGTGCTTCACCAGAGTCATCTTGTGCTAAGTATGTGAAATGAGACTGTTCCTGAGCAGGCATTAAGGGTATGGTCCCTGCTGTGCCTGACAGTGCCAAAAGGAGGGTCCCTGAGGTAAGTTTGTCCCTGCACTGGGTGTCAGGGACTCTAGGTGCCCATGGACATCATTCAGACTAAAAAGTCTCCCGTAACTTAACTGGGATTTGGAGTTAATGACAGTGATACTGCAGAGCAGATTGTTGAGCTGTTCATCTTGCTGTTTATTCTTTTCCCTTATTCCTCATCTTCCCTCCTCTGTCCCTGCCCTATTTCTGTTATTCCTTTGTCACTGGAATCTGTGTCATTGTCTTCTAAAAAATGAATATTAAAGTTATATTCATTAACACTTTCTGTTTCTAGTTATGTGAAAACATCTGAGAAACTTGGAGAGTGGAATGACAAAGTGACACAGTCTGACTTGTGAGTGCCTTGGGCTCCTCAGCATCACTTCCCTGTTCCTTGCTGCCTTCCCTCATTTGGGCTGCTCCTTGTTCTCCCAGGCATCAGGGCTTGCTTGGGAGCTGGAGGCAGGGTGAAGCAGGATTGTTACTTCCAGCATGCCTGGCTTCCAGCTAGAAACATCCCTCAGTTGCAGAGGAGATGAGTAAATGTTACTGCCATCATCTCTGTCATGGTCCTTGCAATTGCAGGAGAAAAATTCCAATCAGTTACCAGACCACATTTTGAATAAAAAAAAAAAAAAAAAAGGAGGGGACAGGAGGAGACAAAAATGTAACCACAACTTCCCTTCAGCTGGTAATTAGTAGGTTAGTCTGTTGTTTCAGGTGTCTTATTAGTGAACCTCTACCTTTACTGTGAAACTGTTTTTCTTCTCATCATGAATGTGGTAGGAATCAGTTTGACTGCTGCCTTTCTGTGTGGCCACCTGGGAGAGAAGTGGCTGGAGGTGCTTCCCCATAGCTGGAATTAGGGCCTGTGCAAACTGCCAGTGTGTCCATGGGCTTCTGAATCTGCTGCATTGGTGTGTGACCCTTTCCCAGTGTCAGCACTAGAAATCCATGAATTTTAATCTTTGCTGTGTACCCAAGCAGGTGACAAATGCAGACAAAGAGCATCTGGCTACTTTTGCTTCTGGAATAAATTCTTTAATTATATTAGAGCTCCACTGATATTAGACATGAATCATTGATTCCTGCTGCATAGCTGAACCTAAGGAGCCCTTGAGTGCTTTCCGTGCTGAAGTTTCTCTCCCTTTGTCTTGTGTTGAGGGAGATGATTTAGCTAAGAGGAAAACATGAATTGGGAGCATCACATCATTAGGCAAGGTGGAACTGATCTAACTGGGACAAGTGAATTCTGGGTGATAAGTCCCCTCCTTTGAGCACCTCTGTGTTCTGTCTGAGGTGGGAGCAGCCACCTCCTGTAGTGTGTGTGTTCTGTACCTCCAGAGTCAGTTGTCACAGCCCTTAAGGTACTGTTTTTGTATAGAGAAACATGATTTGTAAAGATTGGAAAAACAAAAGTTTAATTTTTTGTCTGGTTCCTGCTGTATTGGTAAAATACATCTTTGGGTGTGGCAGTTTGATTTTTTTTGGCTCTAAGATCAGTTCACTGCTCTGTGCTTTTAATACAGACCAGCAACAGAACATGTAGGAAGGGAGCAGAAGATGCAAAGTTTTTCATTTCCTGACACCTTTTAAACTGCAGGCTTTGTTTCTTTGTGCTCAGTGTTTGAACATGCTTAAACAAAAGAAACTGGGGCTTAGGTGTCTCCCTGCCTCTCAAACAGTTCTTTTCCCTCTGGCTGTACCAGAGAGGCTGAAGCTGTTGTCAGAGAAATAAAGCCTCTGATACTGTAAGTGTAAAGAGTCACTAATAATGTGGAGAGTATCAGAAGAAGCATCTGTGGTGAATCTTGGAGCTGTCTCTAACCTCAGTTGTGTTTGTAGATATCTTTCAGCCAGCAGCACACTGGAGGACTGGAATGAAAAATTAACTCAATCAGAAGCGTGAGTGTCTTAACCTTCAGCCTTAACAAATGCTTTCCTCTGCCAGTCTGCTGCCCCTAACTGTGCTGTGCCTCTGCTCCCAGTCCTCTGCTTTCACCAGATCTACCTGGACATTTATCTTTCCTAGCTTTTAACTTTTTTAACCCAATAAATGCCTCTGCAGGGAGAGGGAGCTTTTCCTCAGGTCAGTATCCAAATGATACTCTGAAAATGCCTGCCTGGTCTCAGGAACTGGCTGGAACCCCTGGGTGGCTGAGAGCTGTGTGCTACGTGTTACACCTTCAGCTGAGAAGCTGTGGAATAGCCAGACTGCCTTTCTTGTTACCCCAACGTGCTCTGCAGGGAGCAGGAGCTTTGCTTTCTGCTCTGGTACCTGATGAGAATAGAGCTGTAGTGTCCAGGGCAGCTTCCTGTCATGTTGGGGCCACAAATAGGCTCAACCAGCTTAAACCTCATAGCTGTTCTACTCCAGTTGTTGAATGCAAATCTCTCTTAGATGTGCTCTTACTAAATGCCTGAAATTAAATTCTCATCTGGACTAAATTATGGAGGGATATTATGGAAGTTGGCCTTTGTCCTTCTCATTGTGCATTTCCCACAGCATGTAGGGCAATCCCTTGCAGTGCTGGAGTAGGTGCAGGTAGGTTTTGTCATTATTTTCTGAGCTGATTTAAACTGGGGAGGTAGGTCTTAGATGTGAGCCAGCTTTTCCTGTTCCCTGGAGTGGGTATAAAGTGCAGTCCTTGGAGCTGGCTGGTTATCAGCAGCATGGGTGAATGCACGGTTTTCTTCCTAACACGGGTGAAAGAGGAGCAGAGATAAAGTGTAGGAGTAGCAGAAAGAACTTTGAAGTATACAGGTCGACTTTCAACTGTGTTTTCTAGATTAAGAAGCTGTAAACTGTCACCATTTCACTTGCCAAGCAGAGTGACCTTGGTTTTTGTGCTTGCTGTCAGTGGCTGACTCCAGCAGAGTTCAGAGTCCCTCCCTGGGTGTGCCTGCAAGAGCAGAAAGCTTCTGGTTAGATCTGTTTCCTTGTACTTCATAAGCACAGAAATGTGGAGGAAATGTGCTTTTGTGGAGCACTTGGGGCCTGAAGAGCTGTGGCACCTTTGCTTTCCTGCTTGCTTTGGCACTGGACACAGTGACAATTGGTGCTGGCAAGGTAGAGACTGAAACAGGGACATGAGGGGGATTGAAACAGCAACATTTCAGAAATCAATCAGAGTTTCTACTTCTTGAAAGTTTAGTGAGTGCAAAAAGGCACGTTCAAGAAGTCCAAGGGTGAGGTTTCATTCATATATTTTGGGTTTTTTTATGCAAATAAATTGTCTTTCCTGTTTCAATGCTGCTCTGCTCTGTAGCTAACAAGGCTCTTGAGTGAGCTGGGAATGGACCTGACTCCTGACCTTATGGTGCTTTTGCATGCTGTGGAATTTCCTGGTGTTTGCCATTCCTGGCCACAGACTTTCCCTCTGCAAGCAGTGCATAAACAGGGAAAAACCCACCCCAGTCTGTTCCTAGAGCCAGTTTCACTGTAAGCAGAATGTGAGGTCACTTACACAGTTTGTGTCTCTAGCCAGACAGCTCAAATGGTGATTGCTGGATGAAAGCAAGTGAGAGGAAGCTGGTGTTAATGCATAAATGAGGATTTGAGGGTGCAGATTTCACTCCTTCCTGTCAGGGTTTATAGGGGAGGGGTGCAGTGAAATGTTTGAATATCACAGGATGAGCAGCACAGTGCAGAGATCATCTCTGCAGCTTCTGCTGCAGCCAATTGCCTGTGAGTAAAGTGGGGTATTAGCCAGAGCTTATATTTATTACTCCCAGATTTGGATTATTCCTTTGTGCTTTGTGCTGGGGCTAAGAGAAGAGAGTGCTTGTGAGTTTACACCCTTGGAAAACGAGGCTGTGGCACTTGCAGGAGAAGAATTGCAACTTCTAGGTCAGGGCTGGGTGTAGTTAAGTTGCATTAAAGCCTTGTATAAGCTGATCCCTTGCTGTCACAGCTGCAGCTGCACATGTGTGTGGTGGCAGTTCTGGGTTACAGAGCTGCTCATCCCTGTGCTTCCCTGGCTCTGCCTGGCAGCAGTGAGGTGTGTACGTGTGTGTGGGAGCTGTGGGTGCAGGACTAGGCTGGCTGGCCAGCTGATCCAGCTGCTGCTTTTTTGTGCTTCCAAGTTTATATTTAATCCAGATTGTTGCCTTGATCTAGATTGCTGTGCCAGCACAAGCAGTTGTGCTGGAGGAAAGAGCACACTCAGGCAGAAACAGCAGCACCCAAGTGCTTGTTCTTTGGTTATATTAAAAATTCTGCTGTCAGGTGTGGAAAACATGGTTAGCAAACTCTCTGACCTGCTGAAGCTGGGCATAATACCTGGAATTTTGCAGTGTGAATGGCATGATGGTGTCTTTTGAGGCTGTAAACCATTCTTCAGTGCTGAGCTCTGAGTGCCAAGCAGACCTGGAGTCAGCACTGCATACTTTGGTGAGCACGAGGTCTTCAATACTTGTTAGGCAGCTGTAAATCAAACCTCATGACAGGGCTCAGCCAGGGAGGAGCCTGGCTGCTGAAGGCAGGGCTTGAGATCCTCCTCAAACACAGGTTTCAATAGGAGGGCAATCCTTGTATGAGATCAAGCAGCCTTGGTGCTGATCAGTTCACTCCTGAATTGTGCTGAGGTGCAGAGAATTGTGCTGTGCAGAGGCAGTGTTGAGGCCTTGCTGTTGGGGTATGCTCAGGTTCTTCTGGAGCTCTTGACTTCCAGAAGAATTGGTCTGAAAATGGAATTACAGGAATTATAGGAGTTACAGGAATTCTCTCTGAGAAGCAGGAAGAAGGAAGGAAAAGCTGATGCAGTTTTGCCCTGTTCTGCCTAAGTCTCGTGTGTATTTGTGATTCAGAAATACTTGGCTGCGGTATTTAAAAAAAAACCAAAACCCAACATGTTGTAATTGGAATTGCTCAAATCCAGTTCTGGTGCTGTGATGCTGTCCATGCATTTCTGCTGGAGAGAAGGAGATGTGAGTAAGTCATCTGTCGCCGTGGTGTTTGTAGCCAGGGCAGCTCAGGTATGAGAGAACATTAGGCTGTTTATAATGCCCTTCTCCTAAATGTCCTCACCAGGCAAAAAAAATAATCTCAAGCTGAAATATTTGCAATAAGAAAAGTTTAAAATGTTGAACTTGTTTTCCAGCCTGAGTCTTTTCTTTGTAGTCTGAAGAATGACATAAATCTAGATGTTAATCATCAACTGTAGAATAGTTTAGAGAAAATGAATTAATGAAAATGACACAAAGAATCTTTGTTCCTGAGATTAGTCTCATCTGGAGGAAACAAAGGTTCTCAAGTGTCTCCAGCTCAGGTATAAACTCAAATAATCAGCTGAAAAATAAAAGCTGTCAGACTTTTTACCTATTGTGGTTAATGGTAACTGATAGGAAACTTCTCTACTAATTTATTTCTAAACTGCTGCTGTAGAGCTAATGCTGATTCCCGCATTTCTTTTCTATATGGTGATGATGGTCTTGCTTCTTGCCTCTTTCCTCCAAAACATAACTCCACATCAAGTGCTTTGGCTCCCTCAAGACTGAAAGTATAGTGTGGAATAAGTTCCTAGATTTATTTTCTCCAGAACATGAAAAGATGGTTGCAGAGCAATTTGGCTGCAGTGCTGAGGTGTTACAGCTTCCATGTGGAGATTGGATTTGCTTTGGTTTTTAGCAAATATTTGTTAGATTTAATAATATATGGTCAAAAGTAGAAGGTGAGGAAAGGTTAATGAAAGGTTAATCCTACGCTTGGTGCTTTTGTAAAACTTCAAGTATTTGAATATATGCAAATCTGGAAGTGGCTCTTTCAGTGAAGTCACTGCAGCTCACTAACCCAGCTTCTTTCCTTTAATATGGGGTCCTTTTTCAAAATGGGGGGGACACTTTTGGATCCAACTTGTTAGTTCAATTTATGATTTTTTTTCCATGTAGTTATAAGAAGACCCAGGAAACCCTTTCCCAGGCAGGACAGAAGACTTCAGCAGCCCTTTCCAATGTAGGTTCTGTTATCAGCAGGAAGCTTGGTGACATGAGGTAAGATTTCTGCTTTGCACTCCAGGGCTTTGATCTTGGTTTCAAACAGGAATGGGACTTTAGACAATGACTAGGCTTTCTTCCATTTTTCTGCTTAGTTGGCAGCACGTTGCTGTTGATGGACTGCCACCTTCTGTGTGGCCCTGTGCATTGTAGCTTAGGACAGATTGAACTCTTATTGAAGACTTACCAAGGGGATAAGCCTGTTCTAAGGCATTTAAGTTTGGTTTGGTTTAGGAGAACTGACCAAACGTTTTTAGCAGCTTTTCCCCTTTTACCATCATGTGGATTCACTGCAGCTTTTATAGCATATGTAAGAAATTAGAATTAAAATTTCCCTTTCAGATAATGGAGGTGTGTTTTCTCAGTGTAACTGCTTTGGATTAGAGAGGGGTCATCCCTCCTGTGCTCTGTTATGATTAAAAACAAAAAGGGAAAAGTCTGTTTGCTGCATTCCCTGTGGTTTCAAGCCCTGGGTGTTGACATTCCATGGAGAAGGGCAGCATATCTTCCAGGCACAGTTATGTCACATTGGTTGGAAAATATCAATTGATTCAGAAGATTATGACAACATTAAAATTTTTTTCTGTGGTTGAGGTTATCTCCATTCCTTAAGTAGATGACTACTGAAATAATTGCAAATTTCAGCCTCTCCACACTGGCAAGAGGGACAGGCTCTCCTGGCTGAGTTTCTTGCTCTGTGAGATTCTCAGCTGTACAAAGCCCAAGGTTAGAATTGGTGATTTACCTGCTCCTCAGGTAAACTTAAAGCTAAAGATTAAAGATTAAAGATTTAAGGTAAAGATTTCTCCAGAACTTTAAGCTAAAGATTTCTTCCCCCCTGATGGTAGCATCCACATTTTTCATGCAGAATCCCTTGACCATGTTTTTCTTGGATTTGAGAGCTAATTCTGGATGTACAGCCAGTCTAGGTTACTAAGGAAGGATTTTTAGAGCTTGTATTTACCATGCTGTCTCAGACCTTGGATTGAATGGGTAGCTGTCATTCTTTGTAGGGAATTTCCTATTCCACTGTGGCTGGGAGTATCCGAGTGGTAAGAACTTGTTGGCCTCTGATCACTTAGTACTGATTTATTCTGGTTCTGTCCTCAGTGAGTTAGTTACTGTGTTCCTGGAGGGTGTTTTTTGGTGTTTTCAGAAGCTCACATCTCTGAATTTGGCAGAGGACTAGCTGGCTTCCTACCCTTTCCAGCATTCAAGTTGTAACTTTTCTTTCCTGGAAACTCCCTAGTCTGATGGAAAAAGAGACTTTCATGTAATCACAGCAGATTACAGATACTGGCACAAGATGTGGTGGGAACACATTTTGCCAAACTGATAAATGAACGTGGGGCCTGGTTTCTGCAGTCTGGCTGGGCTATTGCAGCAAAGGAATGGGAACTGTGCTTTTTTTGGGACCACACGGGGAACTCCTGAACTGGGGTTGCCACAGGCAGAAGCTGTTTGGACAGGCTTGGTCCTGCCTGTTGTTTTTGAGCTGGGAGAATGCAGGTCATGCAGCTGCTGAAGTGCCATCCCAGGAGCAGGTGATGGAGGGAGGGGACACTGGCGTGCTTTCCTGATGGCAGAGCTGGCCTGGCACAGTCACTGTCACAGCTGGCTACGTAATCAGCTGGCCCAGGCACGTGCCAGGCCTTTGCAGCAATGGTTTTTCTCAGCTTCAACATCTGCATTCCTTATTATAGCTAATACCTTGGGTGAGGTGTTATGAAATACAGGCAGCTTCTGTTTTATCGTTTGGGAATCCCTGCCAAAGTTATTTCAGCAGGATTTTTATAGTGGCCCTGTGGGGGAACACAGTAATGATTTTTTTCTTTAAGACTTTTAGTTTTTCTCTGCATATATAAACAGACTTCTATCTCCTGTGCTGCATCCAAGTCTTCCTATTTCTGATACTGAAGAAAGTTTAACTCTGAACATAAGGTTTTGCAGGAGCTGTCCCACTTTTCACCCTTGCCAGGTGAACTCTGGTGTGCTGGTATGTGATCAGAGCTGACAAGGAGTGAAGTCTGTTGTATTGCTGTGATCACTGCTCTGAACCAGTGGGATGATCTCTGTTCCCAGAGAATCTCTCTTACAGGCCTTGTAGCCTACACTGACCTCCATTACTGTACTCTGATTTTTTCCTTCTTACACTACAAATTCACTTGTAAAGCGAGTTTATTTTCCAGCACTGGAAGTGTTGAGATAACAGAGAGGATTTCCTTGTTTAGTCAGCCTTCACCAGCTGATAAATGCAAGGAAGGCCTGATGAATGGCACAGAGCCTCCAATACACCGAGGGTGTGGGTCTAATTCCATTAAAAATTCTTGGGCCAAATCGTTTTTAAATACAAGTAACATGTGAAATCTTTAGACATGCTGTGTTCTGGTCAAAATAATTTTGGTGTGTGGATTGTAACCTTGGGAAGTTAATGCTGTAACTGTGTGCTGGCTGCATTAATGCTCTACTGGATTGCTGTGAGGGGAAGAAATGTATTTAGTGGGTGGGATTTTTTCAAATCTTGACCTGTTCAGATGTCTCTGTTATCTCCACCTACAGTTAAAAAGTAAATTGGCTTTTAGACATTCTGTTCCTGCATTTTACTGATGCCAGTAAACTGCAAAATTGGAAGTATTTCCTTTTTGTTGCTTTGTGGGTTTGTGTCCACCTGTGCACTTCGTGGTGTCTGATGAAGTTTGCTGCTGTACATAATGCTACGAGCAAATTCATTATGAAATGTTAGCCTGAACCCAAAGGGCCTGCAGATTCTGGAATTGATGTAAACTTTCAATCCTTATGGAAGGAGGAGAAGGGTTACTGCTAGGTCCAGGCCAAGATCCTGAACAAGGAACCAATGCTTGTGGTATTCCGTATGGAGCAGCATGGTGCATGGATGTGTTGTCTGTGTTGTTCTCCTTTAAGCAAGAGTAAGTAGAAAGTTAATTTATTTCACATGCAAAGGCAGCATTTCAAGGCACATGCCCTGCCAAAAAGAGCTGACTTGGATATATGGGGAAATGAAACCACAGAGCCCAACATCTTCGCTCTGGCTGTCAGGAAAAGCCCTTGTAGTCATTGCCAAGTACTTGACATCCAGCTTGCCATGACTGCTTCCTACTGCAGGAGAATTATATTTAAGTGGAATAAAACACTGCCCTGGCAGGAGAAGCTCCTTTAAAGCATCCTGGTAATCTTCCTAATAGAACTAGGAAACCTCAGTCTGTTGTTTCAGACTGCTGAGATGCTACTGCATTGCGAAGTCCCATCCTAAAAATGGGCAACCAAGTTACAAGGTAAACATGATATCTTTAATCTTCTCTTTAATAACCTGCAGTGCATTTGTTCTCTGAACTGTAACTTTGATATTTGCAGGCTTGGCAAGATGAAGTGCAGGTATCCATTGCAGGTTGCCCTTACTCAAGTCCTCACCAGAAGTCTGAGCAATGCTGTCTTTGTATGAGGGATCACAGGGGGAAATGGGGGAAGGAGATATCTCTACCAATAGAGCTGGTGCTTGGTAAAACCTTCAGTTTAGAAAAAAAAGCTTAAAAAAACATGTGAAAGCAATAGATGTTGCAAAAATGTTTTGGTTTTCTGTTGCACATCTACTCCTTCCCCTCCCCAGCTGGGTTCTAAGTTGATGTAGGTACTGTTAATGCTCTTTGAGAAACATTTTAGCTTGTCTGGAGTTAATGAAAAGCATTTTTTTTGCTTGCTCTTGTGATTTATTTTGAGAGGCTTCCTCCTGGGTAGTTGACTTTGCTGTCCCATGATTCTGTGACCGTGTCCCTGCATTTGGTGTTTAGCCCTGTGCAAGTTTCTGACCATTCCTTCCTTTTTCTCTCTGCTGCCCGTGGCCTCTCCCAGGGCTCACTCCATCTCACATTCCCTTAGGTAAGATACTCTTCAAGGCTCTAAAAGAGCATTTGTTTCTGTGCCAGGCCCTTGCAGACCTTAAAGGGGAAGCTGGTTATTTAAGCCTTGCCTAAACTTCTGACACAGATTGAGAAATCTACCGCAAACCAATGCCCTGCGATTGACTTTTGTATCACAGTTGCAGTTAAATACTGGCTATCCTGTGTCTGGGAAACTAAACTCAGGGCTGCAGTTGTTAAATAAGGGGAGAGAGGGCTGGCTCCTACCACTTGGGCTGTCCACAGCAACCTGGGTGTGGACAGTGAGTGCTTCAGAGCCGGGGTTAGGCTGCTTTTGCACGGTGTCAAATTGTTGTTAACTTTTTCCTCCTTGTCCCAACGCTTCCGAGCAGCGGCTACTCCATCCGCCACTCGATAAGTATGCCAGCCATGAGGTAATGTAGCACATGCCTGTGTCTCCTGAGTGGGGCTGGGGGGAACAGCTGCCTCCATCACTGCTGGGGGGTTTGTTCTGGCTTGGACAATCAGTTCCTTCCTCGAGCAGGCCCCTCTCTGAGCATGGATTAAGCACGGCCTGCAGTTTGATATTTAAAGGGTTTTTTAATATCTCTTAAGGTCATTAGCACCTGTCTTTTCTTGGACTAAATGAAGTGTTGCACCTGTACCAAAGTCTGGTTGAAGCTTGCAGCTTTCAGAGGTCCCTGAAGGGCAGGTTTACAGTTCTGCCACGATGTATGGCACAGCCATTGCTGACACCGAGGTGAATCCTAACAGGAACCCTCTCCTCAGCCTTCCCTCATGGTGCCTTAGCTGGTGATCTCCTTGCAGGAGACATAATTGCCAGGGCTGGACAAGCCCACAGAACTCTCTCTGTTCATCCTGTTTCCAGATCAGCAGAGGTTGTTTTATGGCTGCAAATCTAAAGCAATTCCTTGGAACAAAAATAACTGAGATGAGGCGAGTCATCTCCCAGCGCTCCTGCAGCCTGGCCCGGGGGAGCAGCTCGATGAGTAATTGCCTGGTCTGGATGCTCAGTACAGAGCACTCCCTGAAATCCTTCGCCAGCCAAGCAGCTTGTTGGGTTGTCAAACAGCTGACCTGGTTTTTTTTTGCTAGAAATTTGAAATGCTCTGATTAATTTATTAAGCTGTGATTTTTGTGAGCATTTCCTGATGCAAATGATCACCCCTGTAGAAATAAAACTGCTGATAGGTGCAGGTATGTGGCCCTTCCCCTTCCTCTCCATGGGATGTGATACAGGAAAATGAAGCCTTTGTGTTAAACTTCCTCAGCAGGGATTAAGCACAGCCTGCAGTTTGACTATTTAAAGGGTTTTTTGATATCTCTTAAGGTCATTAGCACCTGTCTTTTCTTGGACTAAGTGAAATGTTGCACCTGTACCACTATTTAAATCAAAATGTTTTTAGTTGGAAGTTTTTTAAAGCTAAGAGCTGATTTCTTCTCTACTTAAATAGGCCTTGATTCCCCAGTAAACTGGGACTTGTTTCCCTCAACATTTTAGCTTGAGCATTTGAGTGGACTGCATGTGGTATAAATGTTTTCCTGCAGAGTTTGGATGTGGTGTTCATGCCTAGTGTGCCTGAGAGATTTGGGCCAAAGGCTGTGAGGAGCTAGAAGTGTTCTGGGTGATGGTGTCACTGCAGGGGAATGGCCACAGATCCCAGTCACACTGTGCCATTTGATATGGTTAAGAGCTAACTTGTCTTGATTTGTTGTTTTTCTTCTCCCCTCTTCTTTCTTCAAGGAATTCTGCAACCTTCAAGTCCTTTGAAGATAGAGTTGGGACCATAAAGGTAACAGTCTGCTTTGTCTTGTAAACACAGAGAGTGAAGCCTTGTGCAGAAACTTTAATTTCTGCAATGTTTTTCTTGTAGACTAGTATTCGGGCAAATGGCCTCTCAGATATGTGAAGTCTTGGCTACAGTAGGTGACCTCGACAAGGGGGAATTGACTTGGTATTCCCTGTGCTGCTTTCTTGGTGTCCTCACTCTCTTCTCTCCTTGCAGTCCCGAGTGGTGGGCAGCAGGGAAAACAGCACTGACGGCCTCCACTCCCCCTCTGGAGCTGGGGACAAGCCTCCACAAGACAACGCTCCCTTCTAGGCCTGGATGTGGCTTTGCACAGCTGTGCACAACTGGAAGAGCCCCCTCCCTCCCAAACCTTCACCACAGCAACAACATGCGAATCCAAGAAGGGGCGGAGAGCCAGTCTGGAGAGATCCATCCTTCATTCATAGACACTGCTGCTGGATCCAAGTCAAATAAAGAGAATGCAAAGTTTTGTACACAAATAATATTTTACACTAAAGTTTGTAGATTAAATGTATCACTGCTGTCCTTTTGGGAGAGCGTGTAAGCTGGAGTTTCCTTAAAGTAGCTCAGAAATGCCACTGCTGTGGTTGAAAACAGTTTTCCTTTGTCTGACATGGCTTGGAGCAGATACATGGCCCTGAGCAGCATGAGGAGGGCAGTAACTGGAGAAGCCAAGTGCATGGGCACCTTAGGTTCACCTTCTGGCTCTGTTCTCTGTGTGGGCTACTCTGGGAGCTCCCAGGCTTCTCCTGTTACTGTTTTCTCTGGCTCTCATTGGAGCTGTTGGGTAGATGGGGTAAACAGTTGGGGTTTTTTTCTGGGCTCCTAAAAGGTAAACTTCACTTAGCAGCTGCCTCGTTGTTACACTAATGCTCTAGCTTTAACAAAACTAAGAATCTTTATTTTTAAATGCAACGAACTTTAAAGAAATAAAGCATAAAAACAAACAAAAAAAAAGCTTTCGCATATTAGGGCAAAGCTCCCTTGGACTCTGAAGCTGAACTGCAAGCCTTACATCACTTATGCTTTACTTGTTTATGATTTATTTTCTGTAGAGGAGACTGCAAGGGTTCTAAAGCTGGTTGTTGAGCACTGGAGTTTTGCATCATGCAGTCATAGCAGCATGTTTATAAAGCCAGTTCTTGTGTTAAATTCAGTGGTGCACTCTGTTTCGCGAGTGTATGAAACTTGCTTCTCCCTTCTCAGCTTATCCCTTCATTCTTGGAGGAGGAATTTCTGAAGGCTGGAATATGGATACCATTGGAGGGACTCTGCTCTGCTCTCTGAGGGCTCCTCCAGCTGGTACATCTGGCTGTGACTGGATGGGTTTCTCAGTTGAAAGCCCCAGCTCTGATTTTAGTTTACAAAACTGGCAGAGAGTCATGGAGCTCACCCAGTCCCTCCAGGGGCTGGATGTTTTGCTCTTTTGATGTCCAACTTCATTGCTCAGGAGCTGACAAATTCCAAGTTTTCTCCTAGAGGCCTGATCTTATTCTAGGCAAGGTGCCTCCACGTAGAAATACCTAGAGTGAGCAATTCTGTGCCTTAGAGGCGAAGTGGGACTTACTCAGGTCTTTAAACTTATGTACATATCTGGGTAGTTTTAGTGGTTAATCACCCCGGAGGGACTGAACTGCCTCTGACCCTTTAGAGAAGCAAGTTTTGACACTGATTTGTTAAATCTCCATTTCCCCCACCCCTGCTCCCCTCCCTCTGCAGACCTGGGGATGTGGGATGAGATGTTAGTGGGCAGATGTACTAGGCCATAGGTGGAGTGTAGAGTGTCGTTCACGGGCACTCCTCGCTTGACTGGAACTGTGAGGAACAGAGCCAGTGAAATGGGGACTGCAGGAGCTCGGGTATGGAACTGTTTCTCTTTAAGATAAAGACTGAGGAAACGTGTCAATAAAGAATTCCTTTGGGAGAAAATGGGGTGAATGTCTTTGTCTTGTTCTAACAGCACTGAAATCCTCTCTTGAGTGGTTGTTATGAACTCATGAGGTAAATACCAACTGCTGCAGCAGCCTGAGGCGAGAAGCAAGTGAAATATTCCATCATATCCCTCTGGCTTATCTGCTGGCTCTTTGGATGCTCTCTCATGAAGGAATGTGCTAAATAATATTTACAGCTTGATGTTTCCTTTCCAAGATACTGGACACTGTTCCCAAACTGTTTCCTCTGGGCTGGGGAGCTGCAAACTCCATGGCTGGTGCTGCAGGTGGATTCCAAACTTCCTCACGTCCTTTTCCTGAGCTGGGAGCATGGAGCTGCAGTCCCAGCAGTAACCTTGGCAGTGGGAGCCGAGGCTGGAGAAATTTCTAATGTGGAAAAGCTGCAGCTGGGGTGCTGGCATGGCCTGACACTGTGATACCTCAGGGAATCTGTCACCTCCATGGAAGCTCTGGCAGTCAAGCAACATGGCATGGGGGAGTTGTGGATGGGTGGCTGGAGCTGCTGTGTCCAAGTTTAAAATGGCAGTGCAGAGCAGGCAAATAGGTTGTGGAGAGGCCAGCAGAGATCCTCAGTGTGCTGTTTGCACAGGAAGGATGCCCAGCTAGGCTTGGGACATCTCCTTGGTGATGAGGGTTTGGTTTTGGATTTGTGGAGTTAGGGTGTTTGTTTTGAAGGTTGGGGGTATTTTTCATACATGACTTCATTAGGTAAAACTACGTCTCTCCAAGTGGGGCTGAGGACGGACAGATTGGTGTGAGACCTGATCCTGGAGGAGAGATGCTGCTGGGAGCACCCAGGCTGAGGTGAGGGCAGATGGCTCCATCCCACAAAGCAGATAAACAGCAGAATCGAAAAGTAAGTAACTGCAAAAAGCAGGAAGGAGCCACTTTTCCCTACTGGCACCATGTCCCAACCCTCAGCCAAAACCACAGCAAGTGTTCCTTAAGGAATTTGAGATTTATGGTCTGAGAGGGGTTGCACAACCACTCCAGTCAGCTCATCCTGACCGAGTGGGCGGTGTCCAGAGCCAAGCTGCCAGCCTGGTCCCACTTGCTGCACCCCCGTGGGTGCTGGGGTGGGCTCAGCATCTCTTCTTGGGTGCAGACTCTGTGCAAGAGCCAAGGTCAGTGCTGGGGAGCCCTGCAAGTGGCTGGTGTTTTGGACAGGGAAAGGTGCAGGAGCTGGGCTGGGCATGGAGCTGAAGCAAGGAGATGGTGTGGGTGTGTGATTCATGGTGATGACTCTGTTGGCAAATAGGATCCATCATCATTCATTTCTTTAAAACGTGAGTCAGAGGCAGCAGACGGGAAAGGCCATTAGAGCCTCACGGAGAAGACACAAACCAGCATGCTGGAGTGATGGGAGGGATAAGTGGAACCAGTGTTCCTGAGGTCACCACCCCAGCCACACCTGCTCCAGGATCCACTGGATGGGTGGAAATTATGTTTTTACCTAACACTGGGAAATAGCTGTGTTTCCCAGGAAACAGCCAGGAACGCCAGGAAACTTGAGCAACTGGGAAAAACAGACTCATGAGCTTAAAACCCTCATTTGCACTAATTGTAACTCGTTTTCGTTAAAGGGAACTGGCTCTGCACTGAGCTCCTGAGGAGCCCAAGGGCGGTGTGGGGCTGGATGGGTGGGGTGGCAGGATGGGATGCTCGGAAGGTGCTGCCCAAGCACACTGCGGGTCGGTGTGCGGGCACGGGCTGAGTGACAGCGCCCCAAAGGCAGTGAACCCTCGGCCTGCACGGCCTGATGTCCTGGCCGTGTTCCGTGCGCTGCTGCATCCCGTACCTCCGGCTCCTCCACTGTCCCTGCAGCCCCGTACCTCTGTCCCCAGCCCCGCAGGTCCCCGTGTCACAGCCCCGGACCCAGCGCTCCCTGTGCCACGGTCACCAGCTGCTCTGGGGAGCTGCTTCCCCGGCCTCACTGATCCCTGTGCCGCAGCCGCCAACCCTACTGCAGATCCCGGTCCCTGTGCCACAGTCACCGGCTCCTGTGACGGATGCAGCCCCCGCCCCCTGTACCGCAGTCCCAGGTCCCGCCATGTCACTGTCCCTGCCTGGCCACAGAGGCCGAACGTAAAATACTACGAGAGAAAGCCACTAGCATCGCTCCCTGGTGGTCTAGTGGTTAGGATTCGGCGCTCTCACCGCCGCGGCCCGGGTTCGATTCCCGGTCAGGGAAGTTCCGTTTTTGCCGCCCTCTCCTCCCGCTTTTCCCCTCCCCGTCCCGCCCCCGTTCCCATCGGGATTCCCGCGCGCGCTCCCGACGCTGCGGCCGCGTGCCCGCGCGCGCGCGCGGCGGGGGCGCTCCGCGTCGGAGACGCGCATGCGCAGTGCGCCGGCACCGCCCCCTCCCGTGGCCGGGTCCCGGTCGGTGTCTGGCGGCGGCGGCGGCACCGGCGCTGAGGACGGAGCCCGCGCGCCGCCGCGACCGGGCCCCGCGCGAGGCCCCCGAGGAGCCGCCCCCGCCCCGCGGGGCCGCCCCCGTCCGCTCGGGGCTGTGCGGCCCCCGCCCGCCCGCCCGCGGGCCGCAGGTGAGCGCGGCGGGGCCGGGCCGCGGGCGGAGGCCAAGATGGAGCTGGTGGCGGTGGCGGGGGGAGGGGGCGCGGCGAGGCGAGGCGGGAGGACCGGGGGAAGGTGGGGATGTGCCCGCCGGTATCTTCCTGCCCGCCGGCATCTCCCTGCCCGGGGGCATCGCCCGCCGAGCATCCTCGCCCCGGGAGCTCCCGCACCGGTCCCCGGTGCCGGTGCGGGGCCCGCGTCCCCCCCGCTCCTCCGGAGCAGGGGAAAAGAACCCCGAACAAAAGGCCTGGGAAGGTGAATTCCAAATGAAAGTCATCTCTGTGTGTGGGAGCCGTGAATCACTCCGGCTCGCTCCAGAAGCCGGGGTGATTTTCCTTTCCCTTTCCTTGCATTATCCTGCTTAATTTTTATCGAAATAATTAGTAGCCGCTCGGCTGATGAGGTGCTTAATGAATGACGTACCGGCGGCGGGAAGCAAATCCAGCCTTTATAACGTGAAACTTGCAAAGGCAGCATATTTCTGTTTATTCGTGCAGTGTCTTCTGGCTCTCAAATTAAGAATTCCAGTCAGGTAATTGTGGAGATACAGAATGCGAGTGGACCGAACGGAGACAGCGGATTCCCTGATAGCGCCTCGCTGCTGCTTTTGTGCTGTATCAATACCTGCCTGTTCCACACCGGTGACACAAAGCCTTGAGTTTATTAGTGGAGTGTGGGCACTGATGGAGCTAGTGCTCCCTGGGGAGCAAGGTGAAGGCCATCCTGTCTCACATAAGAGGGAAAGCCAAAGGGCTTTATCTTTTCTAGGTTTGTTTTCATTGGGGTATTAATTTTTGTGCACTGTGAGATGTTGCTGTTGAGCTGTCTGTGCTGCTGTAAGGCTTAGGAAAAAAAAAAGGGCATAAATTTGGTACATCATCTCAGACCGGTGTGAAATAATCTAATTCTCCTTGCTGATGTTTGCCTCGTGCCAGCTTATCATCAGGGAAGGGAAATGCTGTGTTTGTGCTTAAATACTGTGTTGGTTTGCTGCTTTTGAAGCAAAAACTTGCAGGCCGCAGTCACCCAGTGGCTGAGCAGTGGTGGTTCACCCATTTCTCTGGGTAAATTAAGCTCTCCAAAGTATGCAGAGCTGCAAGGATTTCCTTTGGAAATGCGTCAGGATTGGACCTATTTAAATTCTTGAATTGTAGCAGCCTCCTTGAAGTGGAATTTATTCTTTTGACTGCAATTTCATTAGAGGCGTTTTCAGCTTCTCAAGCATCTGTTGGTTTCAGTTTGCTTAGGATCAGTGTTTGCTTTTGATAGAATATGATAGAATATCCTAACCTGACTAAGGAATCCTGAGAAATAGATGCCAAATTAATTTGCTTTAATGAATTAGCTCTAATAAATCAAGTATGCTGTGTGCTGGGAGGGAGACAAGAAGGGAAACAGAAGCTGGAGTGGAAGAGAAATTGACATTAATATATAGAGTGTAAGATGAAAAGAAGTTTATTTTTATTGAGCAGCTTCCTGTGGTTTTCTTGCCATGCTCTAAGGGCTTTGGAGCAATTCGTCATGTTGCTGGCAGTGCAGAATCTGCTTCGTGGAGAACTCAGGCTTTGGAGTTGGGATTTTCAGCCAAACAGCTTTTTGTAAGCATAAATAAATACTTCTCTCCCTCCCTCATTTATTTTGTCTTAGGAATTGTCCGCAGTGTTTAAATGAAAGGGAAGATGCTGCAACATGGTCATTCATGTTCCTCCTAATTTTTGGATGTGTTGCATCGATAAATTGCAGGCTGCAGGCTCAAGTGGAAGATTCCCCTCCTTCCCAGAGTGGCTTTGTGCTATATTTAACCATCTTTTATTAGTGAGTGCCTGAAAAAAGTAATGTTTTCTAGCATGTTTTGGCTCCTGGTGTAGACCAGAGTTGGTGTTGATTATTCCCAGGAAGTATAAACACTGTTTCAGTCTTGCCCGGTGCCCAGGGACCCACCTCCTGCTCTGTTGGTACCCTGTCCCAGTTTGCAGTGGGTTGTAGACAGCTGATTTGGTTTGTGGCTTAGGTGGCACCATCACTGACCTGGCTGCAGCAGGGAAGTTGCCCAGGATGATTGGAGCCTGCCAGAGGCTTGTTGTGCAGCAGATGATGGGAACAGGGCTTGGAATGCAGCTGGGGTATGGACAAGCTTCTCACAGCGTGTGGAGGCGTCCATGGAGGCAGCGAGGGAGTTTGGATCCTCATACTTTGGAAAACATGGAGCAGGACCAGAGCGTGACTTAAGAACTTTCATGCTGGAGGGAGTCCAGAGGAGGGCATGAAGATGCTTCCAGGGCTGGAGCAGCTCTGCTATGGAGAGAGTTGGGGCTGTACAGCCTGGAGAAGAGAAGGCTCCAGGGAAATGATAGAGCCCCTTCCAGTACCCAAGTGACTCCAGCCCCGGAGTGACAGGACAAGGAGGAATGGCTGCACTGACAGGGGACAGGGTTAGATTGGATATTGGGAAGAATTCTTCCCTGTGAGGATGGTGAGGCCCTGGCACAGGCTGCCCAGAGAAGCTGTGGCTGCCCCATCCCTGAAGTGTTCAAGGCCAGACTGGATTGGAGCAGCCTGGCCTTGTGGAAGCTGTCCTGGCCCATGGCTGGGGAGTGGAGCTAAATGAACTGCAAGGTCCCTTCCAAACCAAAGCAGTCTGGGATTCCATGAGCCCAACAGCACAAGAGTTGATGTTGAGATCCCTTGGCCTCACAGGTTCTGTGTTTGGCAGGTGGTGGTTGTCAGCACTGATGCTGTTATTCAGTGTAGTTCCTGTCATGGTGAGCTTCAAGAAGGATTTTTGTCTGTGTTGAACAGTGTGATAGGGAGTATGAATGGGAACCTAACTGGATTACTTAAGAAATCATGGTTTAGGTTAAATATAAAAGCTGCTGTTCTGACTCTATTTTTGAATTTATTAACTCAGTTGCCAGAATATCTTCCCTGGGAAAGCAGGCACAACTGTAGGCTGGAAGGGCCTTCAGCAAATCCTGTCTATCCACTAAACAACTTGACTTAGAACAACAGTGCTGTAACTGCCTCTGATATTTGCCATATTTCCCTCTTTTATCAGTTGGCCAGTTTGTAATCTTTTTGTAACTATTGCGAATGTTAATAACCAGATCAAAATATTTTTCAGTGTGTCTGGAAATGGGTTGCCAGAACTTTTCTGCAGAGCTTATGCCCAGACTGAGCACTCCAGTACCTCCCCAGAGCATGCAAACTGGCATCTGCTGGCAACTTCACTGCTCTCCTGTCACACCACAAACAGGGATTCATTTAAGGTAGTTTTACTGCATTGACTGATTTCCCTCACAGTTTGCTCTCAAGCTGTGCAAGTCCTCTTTGTTTGGCTTTGCCTCTGCCTGGGAAGATGAGGATCTTCTGTTGCTCTGCACTGGCCTGAGGAGAAGGATGTTTTCCAGGAGCAGGAGTGTGCAGCTTGGCAGTCACTGGGGTTCTGTGAGGTGCCCCCCACCTTCTCAGCACATGGCACAGAGTCCTGCAGTGTCTCAGGTGTGCCCACCTGGACCTTGGGACAGCTGGGTCGTGGCAGAATCCAGAGGGAGGGATGAGGAACATCACCAAGGCCCAGGACCAACGTGAAGGATTGCAGTGTTTCTTTCCACCTGAAGAAGTTGTTTTCCAGGTGCTCTGATAATTGAAATAGTTTGAATTAAACAGTACTAGTGCTCTGTGGTGATGATGGTTGGTTAACCAGTGGCTGCTTTCAATCTTGGAAGAAAGGAGTTTGAATGTTGTGAGTCTTAGGAGTTCCCTAGAGGCTCACTTGAAATACTGTCTTAATCAATAAAAACATACAAAGCACAGTGGTGGGAAAGTGCATGTTTTATCTTAAGAGGCACTTTGCTTCCTACTTCAGGCCATGCAAACTGGGAGAAAGACCTGTGGTCCATAAGATTGCTTAAATGATAAGATTGTTTTATCATAAAATTTCTTATGTCCTGGCAACTCCTTCTAATTCCTCTTACATTGTATCTGCATTGCACTGAAATGTGCCTTTTTAAAGCATTTTTCTGCCTCTTTCGTTAATGGTGAAATGTTTTCAGTGCCAGTGTGTTGTAGGGCCAAATTCAGTAAAATCTAACTGCCTTTTTCCTCTGGGTGCAAGTTTCTCATCTTGTGCAAGTAGTGAAAGGAGAAGATTGAAGGTTTGTGGTGCACAGGGGTGCAAACAGAACGAGTCCTCTAGGCCTGAGTTAAATTAGCAGCTGCCATCTCCTCTTTCATAATCTGCTCAAGGGTTTTGTAAATGAGAATAGAGTTTCTCAATGAAAGATTGGGGCCCTTTATTTGTTTTTTTTTTTAATATACTTCAATGCCATAATCTAAAATTTGTTGGGCAAATGGTTGAAGAAACAAAAAACCTGGCGGCATTTGGTTACTTGTTACCCAAGCATCACTAAGGAACCTTTTTTTCTGTTTTGTGACATAAGTCTGCATTCATTAACTGGTATTTTTGTGGTGGTGGCTTCTGACCAGTGGATGATGCAAGTAAACAGTTCAGTGGATCTGGTTGCAATGACAGGCAGGATCTAATACCAGTGACAGAAAAGCACAAACCAGGGATCCACCAGCACCTCACATTTTCCCCTCCTGCCTTTGGGGCTTCCTCTTCCCTCTGAGAACATTTATTTATTTATATATCTGAGCACTTACACCATCCTGCTTCTGCTTTGGTCACAGGGAACTTCACAGTCCTTCCTTGGTTTTGTCTGGGTCTTACTAAAGTTGTGTTCAGTGTCAGGAATTCGGAACCTTTGTGACTTTTAAGGAACAATCTGTAGAAAAAGTGAATGTACAGATTGCTCACGTTTTGCATTTGGGACAGGAGAAGCCCAGAGTTCTCTGATGTCATTACAGTGACCTATTGTGCAGTTCCAAAAAGCAGAAACTCACAGAGGTCTTCCCTTGCATTTCCCCTTTTATGTCTCTAATTTTTTGGCTGCACTTCAAATGAAAATATTCTTTTCCATTCCATCTGCCATTACTTATTTTATATCTTAGCAGGTTTTTCTGTTGCTGTGCAGTTTTATTTATGTAGGCCTTTGCCTGGGTCAGTTGTCAGAGAATTTTCTTTACGTATCTGCTTCTCATGTCTTGAGGATTTAGGGACATTTACTGGAATGTCCCTAAATGGACATTTACATGATTAGGTTTAAAGCTGCTTGTGGAGAGGAGGGGAATTTGGGATCCAAACTCCAGATGTTGTGGGCAGTTTCTAGTGGTAATATCTGCCATAATCTTGAATGTGCCAGGTGCAGGAAATTCCTTCCACCAAGGCTAGGCCCCACCAAATGAGATATTTGTAATTTCAGGTTGCTTCCAGAGCTTCCTGAGGGTAAGCAATTAAGAATCTATTGTTAAAAATATTTTAAGTAATGTCTTGCTTTTTCTTCTCTGTAGTTCATAGGTCATAATGGAAGCCGATGCTCTGGCTTCTGATAGTTTGAAGTACAGGAAGGGAATGAGCAGACAAAATGGGATGTGTAAAATCCTGTTCAGAGCCTGGGCTGCAGTCTGCCTTTGGGAGCCATGTGACATTGTGATAAAAGCAGGTGGAAGGGGAATAAAATTAATAAGTGCTCATGTGCTTTCACAAATGGTACCCCTGTGAAATCATCTGGACAAGGAATTGAAACAGTGCTGGGTTAGGGTTTTTAAAGATCTGCTCTAGTCCACATCCACAGGGACTGGAGTTATCCCAATGTAGTTCCAGGTCAGACTGGTGACAGTTTTGATCTGACACACTTCACCTGACCTGATCTGTGTGGCATTTTGGGCAGGGGCCCTTGGTGGGTGTGGTGAGCTGGGGAAGAGGTTTGGAGTGGTTGGTGGGACCTTGGTTGGAGGTCCTGGATCCTACACTCCTCCCAGCACTCCCTGGCATCTCCTCACCTGCTGTTCTTGAGGAGGAGGGAAGGGACCATGAAATCCACTGAAATCTGAGGTGGCCTGTTTCTGGGAAGCTATAATCAGAAATATTCCTGTTTTAAATTGAATTTAAAAGCCAGATTCATTTACTGTTCAGAGCAGTGAATAGATTTAAGTTCCTGGACCATTCTGAGCCGTTTGAGAACTTGAGGAATATTTTCCATGTGATGCCTAACAAGCTCTGTTGCACAGGGGCCCTGCTTTCTCCACATGTACAATTCTGAGGTGTGTCTTGGAGTTCTTCTGGTCTGAGTGGTAAAGGAAAAGTAGGGTCTGAAGCATGTCTTTTCTTTAGAAAACTTATTTTATCATTTTGGTGTTTGGTTTGACAGATCACTGGTCAGTCAGTCCTTCTCATGGTAATGCTGGGAAATAACATTCTTGCTTGGAGTAGACCATTTTTATCACAGAGCAAAATAAATGCATGTTCCATAGAAGTATTTTTGTCTGGACAGTAACTAGTGAAAATATTTATTTTCTTCAATGAAGTCTCACTTCTTCTTTTCCTACAAAGTTCCTGATTTCCATACTAGCTCACTTCATTCTTGTTGCACTTTTAAATTGGCACAGCATTGGCTCTTCACAATTGATTTGGGAAAACCAGGCAGTCAGAATTAATCAGAAGGTGTTTGGAAGGTGCACAGGGTAATTTCCCAAGCCCACCTTACTATTTCCCTGGGTGCTTTGGATAACAGGGCCAGCAGCCAACATGACTTTGTTCTTGGGCCTGGCATGGAATATACGTTGTGTGCAACATCCTGGATGATGAAAACCCAGCATCTCCTGTGCTTGTCCTGTAATGCTCAACTCCTTACCCTTGTTTCCTGCAGCTTATCTAAAAACCACATTTCTTCCTGTGACTTGTTTTTTTGATGTTTTCCATATAAAGGCCAGGGAGTCCTTCTTGCTGTTAAAAAAGATCTATGATGACTTTCACTCCTCTTGCTGTTTTGAGGCTGTTTAAATGTGTAGATGTATGAAATACTATTTTAAAATAACCCTAAATGAGGAAAGGTGCTATTTTACAACTAATTTTGTTCCTGTTAAGGATCTCCAGGAGGACATACCCTTGGTTTGGGGAATACATGTAGGAATGACCCTGGTTTAACATTGTACTGATGGCATCACATCAGGGGTACAGGCAGAGTGAAGAGACATCTGTCACGCTCCAGTGTTAGTGAAAATCAGAGGGAGGAATAAAAGCATTAGTCAAAAACTATGCATAGGGTTTTCTGACTTTATTACTAGTTATTTACGTGGAAAAAAGACTAAATGTGGTCATTCCATACTTTGTGCTGAAACCGAAAGGCCTTGGGAGTGGACTTTGATTAAGTGATTAAATTATGCCCCAGTATAACCAAAAGTGGCCTTTTGGTTCTAAGCCCTCTGAAATGTGACTCCTGTCTGAAAACCTAGTGTATAAAATGTACATGTGTTCTAATTCTTGCCCAATTACAGTGTTAGAAAACTCAATTGCAAATGAAGTCTGAACATGGTTTTTCCTGACGTGTCAGGATTTCAGCCTAAGTCTGTGGTCTGAAATTCAAGCTGTGTCTTTGCTTATTAAATCACCAGTGAGTTAGTGGGAAAATCAGTAGGACAGATACATTCTTTGTTACCCTATTATTTCTAAATTATGGACTGGCTTTTTTTTTTTTTTTTTCTTTTTAAGCAGCCATGAAATACTGTTGCTAGACTGAGTGGTGGAACTGAGGACATCCTTCATGAGGCAGTCTGCAGATTAAATGTATGCAGAGTGAGAGAACAGGGGAAATAAATATCATTATGGTTTGTGGGGGAGTAGTATAAAATAAATCTTTTTGTTGGTGAAACCACACTGTATGGCTAGAAAATACCAAAGAGTTTGTCTTCTGTGAGAGAATGCCAGTTTAAATTAAAGCTGGTTTTAATCCAGCCCCGTGATTTGTTTGGGTATTTGTAGCTGAATGAGCTGACTCCAACATGCAGAGGGTGTAGTGGGTATCATTCTGGAGATATTATAAGAATATTGTGACATTAGCATTGTATCCATAAGGATGAATTTGGGATCACTAGGGAATAAATGTGTTCTCTACCCCGAGGTGCTTTCTTCTGTGATTTACTGTGTGTTTGCCCCTTGACATATGCTCTGGTTTAATTCACCTGAGAAGAAACATAAATATTTGCAGTGAAGGCATCACCTCTGGCATCACCCAGCCTTCAAAAGGAACTTGGTTGAATTTTCCTGCCAAAACAACAAGTAGAAGTTTTGAGTAATACAAGTTGTGTTGGCCAGTTCAGATTTTATTGTGGAATTCCGTGGTTTTAAGCCCTTTCACACTTCTGAATGTCTGCGTGCCGGGGGTTTGAATGGGGCAGATGTGAAACTCATTGTGGCTTTTAGACCATTTTCTATAACACCTGACACCACCCAGAGGGGAGAAGTCTGTGGCATGAAGTGAAGAATGTCTTCCATGACATATCTATCTATATATATTTATTTCCTGGAGATAGTCTCTGGGGGTATTGGTTTGTTTGGGTTTTGCTCACCCCTCCCAGTGGTCTGAGGGCTTTTACCTACACCCTGTGCCCTGCTTCAAATCATAGCACCCTTTGCTCCTGGTGATGTTTTATTGGTTTTGTTTTTATATAGGTTTTATTGTTGTTTTTTCAAGCCTAAAATATCTTTTACACCAGTTGCTCAGTTTCTGTGAGGAAGTGAAATAATCAAATAGTCTCTTCCCCACCCTCCACAAAATCTGGGGAAATCCAGTTGAGCAATTAGGAGAAGTGAGGCTCTTTAGATATGCTTAATTTTTTAACTTTGCAGAGGAAATAATCTCTGGAAGTAAAGCCTTTGGACCTTAACTGAGTGGATACATGTGCTGCTTGAATAACTATGCTTCACCTTAGGCTGGAGGACCTGATTGGATACAAGAGGTAAAAGTAAATGGGGGAGAGGGAAAGTTTATTTTCTGCCTGTATTATTAAATAAATAAGTTTAATTTTTAGAATAAAACCTAATATCCTGTGAAATAGAAAGGCTCTGACAGAGGCAGTGACATTGGGTTCCTGGTAATCACATAAAGGAATTTGGCTTTTCTGCTCCTGAGCTTTCTGCGTGATTGTTTCTGGAAAATATAAAATCTTATAAGTTCTGCTGCTCAATTCTGCTTATTTTCCCTTTTTATTCATAACTTTTTAAGTGGAAGATTTGTGTGCTTGGTGGGAAAGAGCCATTAAAGAGCAGAGATTAATAATCTGAAAATAGGTGAAGTTTCTCAAAAGGGAAGCACCAGAGCAGATCATTTTAGATCAGGGTGAAGATACAAATATTGCCTTCAGTTGTTGCCATAAACTGGTCTTCTGTTTTGCTTTTTTTGCATATTTAAATAAAGTCTTAATTTCAAAGTCTTTAACAAAAACTGCTCATGATTGAAACTGCCAAGAGTGTTTATTTGATGACAAAGCAATTCTAACACCAAATTAGGTGTAAAATAATTTTGATATATGTTTTGCAGTTGGTAAGGCCATACTTTTACATTATTTAAATTGTGTGTATGGGGAAACCCTCATTTACCTTTTCATCTGCCTCACAGTTGATAGGAAAAGAAAATAGGAATGAACTTTTTTCCTCTCCATCTCTTACTGCTGTCCATGAGCACAGAGAGGAACCACCTTCCCCTGCCCTTCCAAGTTAATTTTGGATAAATCTTTTTCTTGTCCTTCACCATCCAAGTTGTAATTTGAAAGATATGTTCCCTTCTGTTCCTTTTGTGTCTCAAACTGCTTATTTGGCTTTTTTGCTGTTCTTTGTAACCTCACTTTGTTCCTTTTTGACCAGGCAAAAGCCTCCTGTGCTGTAAAAAGAGGCTGCTTGGATCAACATTGTCTCCTTAAACTGTCTTTTTGTAACAGTCTGTCAAGGGATTCATGTTTTGACAACTGATGTGATTTTCTCAACCTTTTCTTACACAAGACAATAGACTTTTTTTTTCTTCCTATTTAAAAGCCTTTAGTTGTCTTACCTACAGGTGTGACATAATAATGTAAATCTCATTTTTAAGTGAGTAGACCCATCTGTTCCAAGAGTTCTTTTATATTTTAAAGGTTAGGCTATATTGATATAGTCATTAACAATATGAGGGTTTTTTATTGATGTAGTTTATAGAACCCACTTACCAGAAGTGGGGCTTTATGTCTTTGAAGAAGTTGAAGCTGTTTCTTCAGAAAAGTGGCATCAGCATCACTCATCACAGCAGGGAATGTTGTGGGTTGGCTGATTTGTTCTAGTGAACTTGCAGTGAGTAGTCACAGTGATTCAAAAACTATTTATAGGGAGGAAAAATTAAAAGTAATAATGAACAAAGCAAACACAACTGCTGATTTTTCAGAGATTTTTAACTGAGTAAGCAGATGTGGAGTTTTTTATTGCCATGTGCAGTTTGTGATGCTTGCACTCTGCACGTAAACTACTGTGATGTCATAAACAATAATTCATTACTACTGGAAGATTAAATAGGAGCAATGAAATCCTAAGTAGAGAATCCACTGGCCCCACCCCCCCAGGTTTTTAGAGTAATTATTTTAATTGAGGAGAGAGGACAGAAAATGCAAATCAATTACTTCATATTTTCTCCCATAATATGGAAAGCGTTCTTTAGTAGGTTTGAATCTTACTCTTGTGTAGGGTAAAAGGTCACAAGTCTTTATAACAGGTTGGTCAATCAGACTTAAATGGTTACATTTTAATCTGCCAAGCTCATTAGAGAAACAACTCTGTGTCGCTGTAGTTAAGTTTGTCACAAGTTTCAGGGGAACCTCTCCTGCAGTCAGCAGTGGTGGATGTTAGTAATTTCAAACTTGAATTTAGCAGAAAAATGGTATTGCTCCAGATTTCAATTATTTAAAAGCTGTGTGTTTCTATTTTTTTAAAGAACTGAAGAGAATTTAATGAAGTTTTTAGTGTCACAGTGTTTCAGTATAGGAGACCTGTCCTCTGTTCCCAAGGCAGATGGATTTGGACACAGTAAAGTTCTTTTTTTCCTGGAGATGTATGCATTTACATCAATTCCTTGGATACTCAGCTTTCCATCAGGGCTTATATGTTAAAACAGAATGTTTTTATGGATATGAGATCTCTCACATGATCTTTATCAAAAGGTCACAAACTGAATAGCAAAATCCAGCTGAAAGGCTTTTGTGCTGTGATATAAAAAATATAAGCAATGCCAAAACACACTCTTGGATGCTTTAATGGAATATAAAATGTTAGTGCTCTGATTAATAGGTTAAAAACCTTTATTTCAAGACAGCTAAGGGCAAAGAAAAGTGCTTTAAAATAGTAGTGGTCTTCTGCTTACACTTGTTAGGCAGAGTGCTTTCCCTTCAGCTGTTTAATATTGTTTTTCCAGTAATGATTCATTTTGCAAGTCATGTAAGCAAGAAAGGATGTGAAAATAAAGACTTTGGAGTTTCTATTTTGTATATTGATTTACTTTATTTACCTTAATTGCAGCCTTATTTCTTTAAATACTTGCTAGCCATGATACAGCTCCTGTACATGGTGGAGATGGATTATGAAGTCATGTATGATGAAGATAATTTCCCCTTTCTGGTAACAACATATGGAGCCGGATAGGGACAATTCTGTCAGTACAGTTGTTCAGTAAAAAGGGTTCTTCTGCATCACTCAGAGGAGGTTTGGGTTCTCAAGAAACACACATGCTTCTTGTCCACTAGAGCTGAGAACATGTCTAATTTCTGGAAGGAGAAGGCAGTATCTGTGTCTTGGGTAGAGGAGAAAAGGATGCTGAGCAGATTTATGGTTCCAGTATGTGGAGAAGATACAACAGTACATAAATTGTATTCAAATTTGCAGGAGAACTAAGGCTGGAAGAGCTGGTTTTGCTGTGAGCAGAATGGTTGCAAGAGCATGCAACCTCCCCAAACAAATTTCTTCGTCTGTGTTACAAAACTTACCACAGTTTTGATGTGTTGCTGAATTCGGTTTGCATTCGTGTAGCTTTGCTTGTTTTTATCTTCATCATTCTTTAATCTTTTTTCTTCTAATTTTCATACTCATTTCTGTATTTTCTGATTCTTCAACAGTTATGTATTCCTGTCCCCAGCCTTCCTCCTTTCTCATGTGTGTTGTTGAACCTGGTGTCATGCACTGATGTGGGTTTTGAATGCTCCCATTCCTTTTCCAGCATCTGTCCTTTCATCTTCTCTGCTTTTGTTTGGATTGTGAATATCATGTTATAAGGAGGGGAGATATTTACAAGTAATTACAAGCAGGGTATTATGTAGAGCTCTGGGTCAGTGGATCTGGCCTGCTGAATAATGAGATTGGATGGGGAGATCAAAACATTCCTGAGTCACTAAATTGGAATTGCCAATTGCAACAGAAACTGAGGGAGTGAACCCCTGGGAGGTGCTGGGCTGGCTCAGTGCTGGCAGAGAGGATGCACTGGGGAAGGGAGGATGAGAAGTACCTGGCATGGGTTTCGCATGTACTTTGATTTTTACAAGAAGCAGTTTCCTTGGGAATTTATTTTTGTCTTGTTTGGTTATTTTCAGCTGTAAATCAGGCTGCCTGCTCTTAATGGAAGTTGGTATTGGCATAGCTGTGAGACTGAAGGAAATATTGCTGCTTGCATCCAGATTAAGACAACACTTGACTGTGTATTTTGAGTCTCTACATGGCTGGTTATTATATATAAGTGCTGTAAAAAATACTAACTTTTCTGCTGATGGAGTTTTGATGAGGCCTGGACCAGGATCTTATATTTGAGCCCTCTATCCACACATCATAGTATATTTACATCATTATATGCCCAGTTCTGACCTTAGTAGGATAGCTCATTTTTTCAAAGTACATTTGCTTCCAAATTACATTTGGACTTTGGTTTTTTCCCCTGTTCTACTCATATTATTTCCATAAATTGAACATAGTTTGACTGTCAGCATACTTGGATCTGGGCAGAATGAGTGGCACAATTAGAGGTGGTCTTCATCTGGGTAGGGAGCCATAATTCTGGTTGCCAACACCATTAACAATCTGCAGCTTTCTAGAAATGCTTAAATAGTGTTCTTGTGGATTATTTTTAATAAAGAAAGCTGTGGGCAGAGAACCTGGGAGCTTTTATAGCTTCACAAAATAGCACATTTTTCCTTGGGGAGTTAGTCCACCCCCTAGTATTACACAGGCTATGAGTGGGAAAGTTTAACTCCCTGCCTTTCTTTATTCAGGAAAAGTCCTTTGCTGGTTCCTATCAAAGGAACTAAACAGATCCATTAACAATAAGCTGATTATTGAGTTGTTGCTTGGTTCATTCATACCCACTTAGGGATGTGTTGCTGGATCAAGCAGCTTCTTACAGATGGCACCAAGCAACTGCTGTGGGCAGCAATGCCAGCAGCTCCCTGGGTTTATTCCCAACATCTCTGTTTGCCATGCTGGAACCTTCCAGCCCATGAAAGACATAGTTATTAATTCAATGAGGAGTTTATTTCTCAAGTACATTTAGAGCCTGTTCTCTGAAAGCTGTTGAAAGGGTTTGTATGACAATTAAGTGATGACTTGCCAGGTAAAAGCTGCTCTGGAAGTTCCACTCACGAGGTTTATTGTTCAGTCATCTAATGCATAAGTGACTTTGTGATTGGTGGTGTGGGTTAGATGTGTCCTGCACCTGCTTAATCAGAAAGGTATTTTAATCTGTTGCAGTGAGTTTCCCTGCTTTTTTTCCGCAGTACCATGTAGCATTTCCTGGGCTGTTCTTGCCCCTTTGCTCTGTTGTTTCCATGGGATGGCTGATCTGGAGCTTGACTGCTGAAAGACCAAGTGTGTGCTGCTGGGTCATCTCAGGTTCTCTCCCTCCTTGTACACCAAAATGAGACTGGTTTTCATCTGCATCAGGATGAGGGAATCCAAATTGGATGACACCATGGTTTTCTTGATGGAAATGTGTCCTGGCAGGAGGAGCTGGTGCTGCTCCCCAGAGCAGGCTGTGCCTGCTGCTCCAGTGCTGGAGCTTGGGGTCTGCTGTGTTGGCTAAGCTGCTTTACAGTCTCTCTCTAACAGCACAACAGATTAGCAAGACTTGAAAAACATGCTTCTCGTGTTCTCAGCACATATATTCACAAAGGCCTAAGTTGAAAAAGTCCAAAGTCTTAAACAGATAATTGTTATTAGAGTTTCCATGCAACTGGGTTAGGTGTGTGTCTTTCCCATGATAAAAGTTGGAGAGAAGAGACTGAAGCTCTGGTTCAAACTTGACTCTGTGCTTTTAAATATTTGTCATTTATTTCGACAGTTTATCAATTCTAAAGACAAATATTTACATTGTGGAGACTTATTTGGTACTTGTGGTATAAATATTTATAAAACACTTCTGTGTTTTTACTGCCCAGTAATGTGATGATAATTTATCAATGAATCCTCAACTTCAGAATTGGTGAACAACTAATTTGCTTTTGTTTTGTCTTTAGGAGAAACAGTTTTAGAAGTGTGTGAAGCTTGCTATCACTTACTTTAGAATATTCAAAATAGACACCAGGTGAGTTCTGGATTTTTTTATTTCTTGTATCTCATTTAAATGCAAAATATTGCTGAGGAAACAAAGTTTCCTACAAAAATCTCTTACTACTTCAGGAAACCAAGACTAAAACACCTCATATTTTTGTGGTAACACAGTCTTGTGTATGCTTCTCTCATCTCCCCTTTAATTTTTTTTTCTCCCTTGAAAAATACCAGATTGTGAGGACAACTCTAAGTGGCTCTGAGACAGATGGACAGGATGTGGAGGCCAGTGGTGCTTTTTCCTTTCTGTGTCAAATCAATATTTACTGAAGTGCTTTCAGGCTTGGTATTTTTATTTAGACTTCTATTGATAAATACTGGTTGGTATAGAATAATTCAGTTTTAGATTAACACCTAAAGTTAGGTGTTAGTATTATCTAATTTTCTGCACTGGAAATCTTTGCAAAGCTGGAATCTTAGATTTAACCAACATTATATTTTACCACTTAGCAGCAATGCTTTGTGGAATCCAAATCTTTCCTAAAATACTCGAGAGCTTCCTAAAGTCGTGTAATAAAGTATCAACTAGACATTATTTTTATAAGAGCTGGCAAAACATCATTTCCAAGCTGGACTCTTTAATCATCTTTTAGTATGCTCTTAAAACTGTAATTGTAGAGGGCTTGACAGCATTCCTGATAGTTTGTGTTACAGACGTGCAGGGCTGGGCTGAGCTGGGACAGCAGCAACTCCTCCTGTCCAGCACTTCCCTGAGTCTGTCTGTCATTCCTTCTGGTTCTTCTCTTCCCTTTTGGGGATTCCTCTGTTCTCTGTGTTACTGATGATATTTTGGAAGACTAAGAGGATGTTGTGTGCTGATTTTAACCAAACTCTTTTGCAAACAATATCCATTAAGGTTCATAACCTCCCATTATCCTGTGTCCAGTGGGTGTCATTCACTGTGTCAGCAGGGGGTGGATTTTCTCCTTCATAGTGGGATTTCACTTTCTGGAACAGCTGTTACCAACCAGATTCCCCACACTGTGTGCAGACAGTTCACTGTAATGCAGTTTTTACCTATGTGCAGGTCTGGGTGTTGGCACATCCATTCAGGGAGTGATTTCATTATTTTGTTTAATTTTTAGGAACTTAAACTGATGAGTATATAGGCATGGAGAAATTTAGAATTCTGGAGATTGTGCTCCAGCTGGAGATCTTTAAAGCTAACCTTGCTTGGTGTCCTGTGCCCCTTTTGATTTTGATCAGTGCAGCTGACCAGCCACAACTCCTTCCTGGAGCAGCCTTTCCTCCAGCAAGGAAATTCAAGGGGCAGCAGTGCCTGTGTGACTTACACAGGGGGAGATGGGGAAAGGGAGAGTTGAGGTTTCCAGAGGTTTTTTCTGCAATAAATACTCAGTGCTTCAGCCCTGGAGGGAGATGAGAAGAGCTGCTGTTATTCTGCTTCCGGAGGCTGATAACACCTACATATTGTGGCTGTTGTCCATGGAATGAGCTTTCCATCCCTTTAGTTCAAGGTAGCCCTTCTTAAATCCAACAGTGGTGGTTCAGTGTTGTCCCAAGCACCTGCTGTCTGTGTGAGCAGGGCCAGTACCTCCACCCTCCATTCTGCCACACAGCCCAGCATGTTTTCCTGGAAAAATGTATCCCCTTCACTGCCAGCTTCCACTGAAATTCTTTGCAGCATCTTGCAGCAGATCAGATGGAGTTTAATTCCTCTTTCCCTGCTTCTGGCCACCAGATCTGCTGTCACCCTTTTCAGTGCAGACATTGTTTGGGATGTTCTGTGAGTATTTAATTCCCTAAACTGGCAGAGAACTATTGATTTTTTCCCCTTGGCTGTAATAACTCTTTGCCATTTTAATGAGTTAAATACAACTTCCAAAAGGGTGCAGCAGACCTGGCAGAAACTAAGGTATCACCAGTTTCATGAAACTTGATGGGGTTCTTTTGGGAAGCTGAAAAGCAAATTAGTGTTTCTAAGGTTGAATTTTCCATGCGCGTATTTAGAACATTAAGGCTGCCTTCCATAAATAACCTGCCAGGTTTAATCTGAGTCTTTTCAGCAAGGTGGTGCTGAAAGCAGTTGCCTGTTGTGGTAGAGCTGGCTGAGGCAGGATATTGTGGTACTCAGATGGTTAAATGCTCTGCTGGTTAATCCAGGAGATTACCTTTCTCCAGAGCCTTCCCAGAGAAACCTCTTCAGGGCATCCTGCTTGGTTAGAAAAGGGAGCAGATGGTTTGTTGCTGCTGAACACAACAGTTTTTAAAAATACAGGGCAGCTTTCAGGATTGTCAATTAGAGCCACGTGTGAAAACAGCAGAAATGATACCTGAGTTTAGGAAAATTGCAGTTTAAATAACTTGCACCTTTACTGTCTGTTTCATATTTAAAAAGCCAAAGGTTGCATGCCTAGTGATAATACTCCTCTGTTCCCTTAAGTAAAAAGCTTCCCAGATGAATTCCCATCCCTGCCTTGTCTTCCACTCTCCTGCCAAGGCCAATGTGTCCATTTCATACCAGTTTGGAGAAATAAATGTTAACATCCCATTAGACCAAGCTGTGGATCCCCAGCACTGTTCAGATGGAAGCAATTAAGGCTGCAGCAGTGTGGAATTGTATCCCTGTGCCTGCAGACTGACTGCCTGGGTCAAACTGAATTCATTTTTATTTAACAAATTGGCCCTAATTGAGCAGTGCAGATTTTGTTAAGCAGAACATGGTGTATGGCTGTGATCTGCAGCATCTGTCACCAAGGCCACGCTGGATTGATGTTACAGGAAGCTTGTTATGCTTAAGTAGAGCTGCAGCTTTTAGCAAAAATGTCCATAATGCCCTGGAAGGTCTTGTTTCAAGCCGTATCTTCTTCAGAAGGGCTAAATCAACATGTAAAATTCCAATCAGGATGCTTCTTTTTTTCCCCTCCTGACTTCTCAGGTCCCTGTCCAAGAGCAGTAGTGACAGACACTCCTTGGCAGGGAGCTGCTGGCAGGGACTGGTGTGCTGGAGCTGCAGGGAGGTTCCTGGGAGGGTGGGAGGAGGTGATGATGGGCACAGAGCAGGAGGAGCTGAGCAGGAAGCCTGGGAAGCAGCAGGAGCAGGCTGCTGTGATTAGGTAGATTAGCAGAGACAGTCAGGATCATCAGTGTTTGACCTCAGCTCTGGGGCAGAGGGGGCTGGGAGCTGCCTTTGGGAAAGGCTGGCCCAGAGGGTTTCTTTCCTGAAATAAGGTTTTCCTTTTCCTGAATCAGATTATGCCCCAGTAAGTGAGTTGTTTGTGTTGTGTCTTGCAGCACTCAGTAATTTTCTTCCCATACAGAAAGCTTTTAGTACTGAACAGTCTCCTTGAAAAGAAAATATTTTTTCTCCCTGCCCACACATTCACCTTCCAGATTTGGGGTGTAGTTTGAATTTTTAGCTAGAGAATTAGAGTTTGGACAAATAATTATTAATAGTAATGATTTATAGCATCCTATAGGAAGCTTTAAATTAAACTGGGTAGAATTGCCAAAGGCTTCTTGAAGGTGATTAGATGAGAGTTTGGTTGAGCCAGTGTGTTCCAGTTAAACAGCTGGGCCTGGTGAGCAGCGTTAAATGGATGTAAAGGCAGAGAATCAACAGCAGGGTCTGAGCTGAACCAGACAGTGGTGATGTGTCTGTCCACATCCTTGTCACTTGGTCCCCCTTGTGTGGGTGTGACAATTCCCATGTGTTGGGAGAAGCAGAGGTGTGGTCACAGCTCCTCCCAGGCAGGGCAGGGGGTGAGGGCTGAGGGTGTTGCTTTCAGCCAGCCCTGTGAAAGCTGAGGTTATTAATTTGTTATATAAGACATAAGGTTAAATTAGAAAAGTCTGCTGCTTTAAATATCTTTTTCAAAGGCTGCATAATCTGGTGTGGGCTAATTGTAATGACATAATCCAAAAATAGCCAGTAGTCTTTTCTTGGATGCTCATCCTGGCTGCAGTTCTGCAGTTAAAGAACAGCAAAGCTGATCTCCTCAGGGTGGGAGAGGGCAGAACCAGATCTGCTCCTGGCATGGCACAGGGGACACCTCTGGGTTCTGTCACATTTGGATCTGGAGCAGGAGGTTAATCCATGTTCAAGTAACATGATTTTAACTAGAATGCATGTTAAATGTTGGATCCACAACTTTAAGTTGTGAGAGAGGAGATCTCCTGTCTGGGCAGATATTCCCTCTTTCCTTGTGGAATACACAGGCTTGGTCACACTGGATTTGTCTAAGGATTCTGTTTGAGCCGGTGCTGGTGATAAGATGGGAGACTGGGATTTGGGAGATGTGGGGAAGGTTGGGTTTTTGGGGTTTTTTAAATGTAATTTCTGAAATAGAAAATACAAATACAGTCAGTTACTCCTATGCTAGTGTGGTGCAAAAAGGCAGCTTCAACAGCAACTTCTCTGTTACCTTGTGGTTTTTATAGGTATTATGACAAATAAATTATCTTAATATTAAGCCTAAGAAAGGAGATGAATTGACTTGAGAGATGTGTTATGCAGTACATAGCTATAGCACCACCTCAGCTCTTGATCTGGGGTTTTTGGAAAGAAGAGTTGAGTGTATACAGTGGGGATTCAGAGTGGCTGCTGTTGTGCCAACAATGTCATAGTTGTTTTCACTGATAATTCACTGAATTTTAAAACTTTTTACCTTCCACTCGTGTAAAAAACCTTTTCAAAGCGCATTTTATAAAAGCTGAATCTTGATGTGTAGACTCTGTTTTTGAGGACAGTTTGCTTAAAGAGGTCTGGTTTTTCCATGGCTTAAGCATTTCTCAATCTTCATTGTTTTGCAGGGGCCAGTTCTCTCCTCAGGTTAGCTCAAGATGGCAGACCAGAGGCAACGCTCGCTCTCTACCTCTGGGGAGTCCTTGTACCACGTGCTGGGGCTGGACAAAAATGCCACTTCAGATGATATCAAAAAGTCTTACAGGTAAAGCTTTGACTTTTACACCTGTCCCAGTAGCACAAATGGCTTTAATTCAGTATTCAGCAAGTGGTCCATTTATGTAGGAGCCTCAGTTGGTTTATTTAGACCTTTTGCAAGAAAGATATATGGGAAAAATAGGTGAAAACGTGGTTGCTTCTTGCAAAACAGGGTGTGAAAACATGCCTAGGCTCTAAATTTTTCCATCTTCTATCTAGTAAGTTAAATTCTAAAATGCAGTGTCATTCTGAAAGGTCCTTGCCTAAGTTTGAGCAGAATTTTAAGACTGATTAGAGTTAAACTCTGCCTGTTGTATCTGTATTAGGGGTACCACAGATGGGCAGAACTGTTCTGCTGTCCATCATTTCCACTTCTGGCACAGGGAGATGGAGATTAAAGATACAAATAAGGATGAAAACAGAGCATGAATGATTACTTTTTCCTGGAATTCTATTCAAAAGTTCTTATTTTTCGTGGAGTTATTAGTTTAAAAGATTTTTTTTTTCTGTATCCCTTTCCTTAAGAGTTGGACACATGAAATGGCTTCATACTTACCAAATAACAGCTACCAAAAAAGAGTCTTGTAACATCTTCCTTTCCCATAAATCTGCTTAAAGGCAATTGCTGCTGTGACCAGTGGCAATGTGTTTGAATTACGCTAGGGGTCAGCATCATCTTTCCATGAGAATACTCATTGTCAAAATGGTTTTCCTTTAGTCTTTAAGTTTTACCAAAGCTTTTTCCCTTCCAAAGTTACATGATGGCAACTACATCGTCCACAGATTCTCAAAAATTAGCTTTATCTTTCTAAAAGCTTTAAGTGGAAGTTTGAATAGGTTATCTTCAAGAAACTGGAAAATAATTTTACTTTTCTGGGGAAAATACTGTGAGTTTTTCCTTTGGAGGAGCAACCCCACAAGATCCTGGGGTGAAATGTAGCTGCTTCACACTTCCCTGAACCTTCAGGTGATCTTATTTCCTCTGCTGCTCCTTTATCATGTTCAATCTGAACATCCTTTGCTGGCCTGGGACTGTGGGGTTTGTGTACGTGTAGGAAATAGGAAATAAAAATATTTAATTATTGCAGCCTGACTAAGCCCTTTCCAGGTTTATAAAACTTGCTGTGATTATTTCAGCCCTCACTGAGGCTGGGGCACAAGTGGCAGCTGTGGACATGATTTACTGGAGCAGCATCAGGCGCAGTGAAGTGTCCCAAGGGCACACTCAGACTGGTTTCTAAATGCTGTGAGGTACTTGCAGGCACATCCAAGTGCTTGCACACATCTTTGTTTTATGTTTGTCTAAACATTTCCCCACTGCAAAGCTGACATGTAATTGTCTGCAGACTCCTCCTGTCTTTCTCATGTACGTGACTTTGTGGTCATTTTCTGTAGGAGGACAAGTACCTTTTGTGGTGCAGGAGAACTGCCAGCATGTGGCTCCGTGTCATTTTTCTACTTGGGAGCACGTATTTTCTCTTCATAAGGAGGTGTTTAGCCAGTTATTTCTGCTGGTGTCTGTAAATAGCTTAGGCCATGTGAGAACTAGCACATTTATCAATGCTTTATCTGATTTTTTTGTTATTTGTAAGAGATCTGGCCTGATTTGGGGGGGTACGTTGTGATTTCCTGATGTCTCGAAACTCAGAAGTGTTTTCTATTCTAGCAAAGCTTGAACTGAAAAGTACTTTGTTCCTGCACAGGAATTGGTGAATTAACCACAAGTGGTCGTGTGTTCTATTTTTGTGTTCAGACACTGCAGAAGCAGCAGTTCAGACACTCTTCAAGCAGCTGTGGCAACTTGCTTTTATTTACTCTTTGGGGCTATACCTTAGACTTGTGGTGTGTCTTTTCTGTAGCAGGAGCAAAACTTACTGATGGAAATTGCTGGAGCTGAGGATAAAAAAACCCAGACATATTTTTATTCAGTGTCTTTTATTTTTTTCCATTGGATCTCTGAGGGTCAAATCCAACAGTCTGAAGTCAGTCCTGTGAACTAAGCTAGACACTGCTGTAGCCTTTTATTATCATCTAAGGAAGAATCATCGGGGAAGTTGAATCACAGATGAAGGAAAACAGTTGCAACTTAAAAGTCTCCCTTGAGTGGCAGGCTACGGAATTAGAAAAAAAATAAATCAAAAAAACAGGAACCCAAACCCCAGGTTTTATTCTCTTTTTTCTTTCTGCAGGAAACTGGCATTGAAATATCATCCTGATAAAAACCCTGATAATCCAGAGGCAGCAGAAAAATTTAAAGAGATCAATAATGCCCACGCAATATTGACGGATGCCACAAAGCGGAACATTTACGATAAGTATGGGTCTCTGGGGCTCTATGTAGCTGAGCAGTTTGGTGAAGAAAATGTGAACACATACTTCGTGCTGTCCAGCTGGTGGGCAAAGGTAAATAAAAGGGCACAGGAGTTATTCTGGATTGGTATTGGAAACTCTTAGAGAGCTCCATTTAATAACTGTTCTTTTTTGTTGGTTTTACCTTTGAAAATTGATGAATTTCTGGCACTGCGTTAATTAACCTTCTCTTACTGTGTTGTGATCTTGAGTTCAGGAGTATTTTTCTAGGAACTTCTCTAGTGATACAGGTCTAATAAGTAAGACCTGGGTTACTAATTGAAGCTTGGACTCTTCTAGTGGATTTAGAAGAGATAAGAATTTGGGGTGTGTTCTCTGGTAATATCTGGTCAATATTTTTGCAGAATGAGTCCTGACTGTGAACTTTGGCTTACAGAAAATCTCCTTGCATTTCATTGCATGGGTCCATTTGTGTACCCTATGCCAGCATTGCCTCCACCTCTTGATCCCCTAAGGAAGACAATAATTATATCACCATGCTGGTTTGCTATCTGTAAAAATATTTTTTTCAAACAATTGCACAGTGACCTATAGGAAGACTTTAATTTAGCCCATTGTCACTGTGATAAGCACCTGGCAGACCTGGCTTGTATGGAGCTGCCTTGCTCACATGCTCGGAGCATCAATGCTCAGCCATGCCCACAGCCTTGGGCTGCTCCAAGTCCCTGCTGTAGGTACATCATGGCCTGTGCATCAGCTGGTACAGCTCAGTCATTTCCAGGGTTATTTATGCAAGTTACAGCCTGTCCTGAACTGTTGTACCCCTGGATTTTAGTACAGATGTGCTTATTAGACCTGTACCTTCTTCCAGATGCAGCAAAATAGTCCAATTAACTTAAATGGTAGAAATTACTCAAGCAAACCAGGCTGGCAGTATTCACCTCAGTGTAAAATGTAGACAACCATAGCCACTTTTGCACATATTTTGAACTATTTCTCAGTGATAAAGTACAAAGCTGTAGCTACTAAGTTCTGTCTCTGGACTGCTGTAGTTTCGCTGTCTGATATTGTATCCAAGTCTCACAAACTCTGTGGTCATGGCACACTAGACACAGGTTATGACTATTTCTGTGTTTTCTGTCCTCTGCAGGCCTTGTTTGTGTTCTGTGGGCTCATCACAGGCTGCTACTGCTGCTGCTGTCTGTGCTGCTGCTGTAATTGTTGCTGTGGGAAGTGTAAACCAAAACCTCCCGAAGGCGAGGAGCAGGAATTCTACGTCTCTCCAGAGGACTTGGAGGCACAGTTGCAGTCAGATGAAAGGGGTAGGTGAAAATGCTGTGAGCTCTCTAGAATGAACATCAGTACATCAGTCCCTGCTGGAGTGCTCAGTGAGCTGGTTGTGGAAAAATCAGGTCCTGGGGTGTGGATGATGAGCAGGCAATGTTTGTGCCACAGGTTACATGGGTGATGCTGATACCAAAGATAAAATTGCTAAAAACACCTGGAGGGTCTTCACTGAACCTAGCTGGGATCAGCTTGAGAGCACTCAATGACCATCATTATGTTCTTTCCACATCCTGGGGTAACATATGGACCAGCTATGTGGGATTGCAGCAAGGGGCTCTTGTACTAAAAGGTTGGGGGTGTCAAGGCAGCTTTAATTGTGTCAGGTGTACAGGAAGTGGCGCTGCTACCCTTGTAGCTCTAATACTGTTTGTGGAGCTATTTCTGCAGGATTAAACCAATAATTTAAAATATTGTACAGCCTTGTGTATGCTCTGATGACATTTTTAATGAGCACTGCTGAATGGTGGGTGAGGATCAGCAGCTTTTACAGGAAAAAGGAAATGGTAATAAACATTCCACATGTAGAGTTGAGGTGAACGCTGCTGTGTGCACACTGAAAATCAGGGAATTAATCTCAGGCTCCCAAAGGAGCATAAAATGGTGTTATCAGAGGGTTGTAGGGAGATGTGCTTACCAAAACATACAGTGCTGTGTTTGTTCCTTGGTGTGCTAAGCCTTTTGTCTTCACTTTTCAGAGGCCTCAGACGCACCTATTGTGATACAGCCAGCATCAGCCACAGAGACAACCCAGCTCACAGCTGACTCTCACCCCAGCTACCACACTGATGGATTTAATTAAGTTAAGGAAACACTGTCATTAGAATGGATAAAAAAAAATACATGGCCAACTCAACACTAGAATCATGAACATTAGAAGTAGAGAACGGGGAGGGGGAATAATTCTGCCACAGTAAGAGGGCAGCTTTCCAACCTGCCGAAAATATTTTGTAATCCCTTCAGCCTTTTGTCACCTTTCAGTGTCGTATCTCGACGATACGTGAAGTGCTGTAGCATGCAGTATTTAAAGCAGTTTAGCTACGGTCTTATTTGTTTCCTTTCTTTTGGTTTTTTTTTTTCCTCCTGTTTTGTTTTGTTTTTTGTTTTTTTTATAGCATGTATGGAGTTATGTTAAATGTCTGTGGTGTAATGTATTGAGTTGTCACAATATCAGTGCGGTGGAGACATTCTGCATTTTAAGCAGCAGTACTGGCCTAAAAATGAGATTTGAAAAGTGTCACAGAAGGCACTGTTCTTCTGTACAGCTGAGCTGTTGAAGACCTTTAGAAGTTGAGGATTTTCATTTGAGTGCAACAAACCAATTCTTTCATTCCTCCTTCTATTCCTGCATTATTATCTAAGCAAGTTTACAAAGCCAAGAACCAAAAAATGCCAGTCCTGCAGAGCTGGAGTCCTCTCTAATGCTGGTTTTCAGCTTAAATAAATCTACCTTGAAAAATAAAAAGGGAGAGTTGCCAATCTTTGAACAGTAAATTGAACAGCTCGTTGTGTATGAGGCGATCTCCAGTGACAATGGATCCAAAACCAACTGGGAATGGGCTCCTGTGGTGGTGGCAGTGGGATTTTAACTCCAAGCACAATTCTGTTTTGATTTGAGTTCAGTTGTTTTCCTGTAATGCTAAAGACCAAATAGTGCAGCTTTGTTTCTGAATGCATGAGAATCTTAAAGTGAAACTGGTTAACTGGCTCTCACTGAGCAAATGGTAAAATGCAGACAGTAGGCAACAGCAGAAATGTTTAAAAACAATTGGTGTTTAAAAATTTGTTCTAATAATTTGAGACTTTTAATAGGCAAATGGGGTATTACATATCTTTTTTTAAAAGCTTTTATAATACACTAACCCTTTAATTTAATGAACATCTTTGTGGAGTACTTAAATGGGTTTTAAGGAACAAACCACCATTCTTTGTGTTTATATTGTATAATTTGCACATTGTCTTGCATTTAGATTTGTTTACACCATTGTTTCTCTTTTCTTTGGAACAACTATGTGGAAATCACTGAAAGGTTTCCTGTACTATTTTGAAACCAAATCAAGTCTGAATTCTGTTCTAGAAACTGTGGTTTACTGAGGTTTGACTGTTAAAAAGGCATTTTAGGCAGCTGCTGAATTACTGGTGTATATTGTTGTCAATAGTCCTGCTTTAGGTGATCCAGAGTCAGATCTAGAACAGCTCAGAGAACCCACACTTGGCACTTTCAGTGGGTAATTACAGCCTTGTTAATTTTAATCATCACGGTTTTGTATCACAATGCCTCTACTGTCCCTTGTACCCCCATCCCCCTGATCTGTTTTCCCCTCTTTCTATGGAGGGGCTGTTGGCACCTTCCCCTTGTGTCTGCTGCTCCCTCGCCAGCTCCAGGTGGTGCTTTGAAGCAGGGTAAAGATCCATTGGTCTGCACAAAGGCTGCCAGGAAAGGGCAGGGACCCAGAGAACTATTCTGAATATATTTTCCTGCTGTCTTTGCATGAGCAACGTGAAATCTGCCATGAAACCATGTTAAACGTGCTGGGTAGGAGAACATGTTCTCCCCAAGGTCTCAGTGCTCAGTGAGGAGTGTTTGCACACCCAGACTTTGCTGTGGCTGTTGGTACAAACACATATTTGCCTGCATGGGAGCTTGCTGCAGATCAGCATGATTTTAGTACCATATCCAGCCCCCAAAATTCCCCCAAAAATCTGTTCCTTTTAATTAATGGCTCAATTTCAGCAGCACACTCCTTAAGTCATTTCTTCTTTGCCCATAGTCCTTACAGACCTGAAATGTGGTGGTTTAGGGCAAGATACATTTATCTTTTCCTGACTTGGATGGCCTTGAGGACATTTGTGTGATTTGGCTTGAGGTCCTTATTTAGTTAATGACTTTCTTTGACCCCTTGGAACAAAAAGCCATTTTTAGGCTTAAACCCAATATAATTTTGTCTGTCCCTGTAGTTTTTGCCTGAAGCCTGTTCTGGATGTAAAATTGCACTCTGGAATATGGTGGGGCATGTGCAGGCTTTGTCCTCTCCACATTCACTGGTTAAAATTGCCTGTATCTGCAAATTGTGTTCTTGGTAAAAAAAAAAAAAGGTATTGAGGGTTTTTTGCTTTGTAAATGAGTGTGGCTCATCAGAGCAAGTCAGTGAATGAGGAAGGAGCTCTTCCCTGGGAGCTGTTCCATTCCCTGTCCCTGTGTTTATCTCAGTGGATAATATGGAGATGGTTGTTGGGTGTTGCTCTGCTGCAGAGCAGCTTTGCCCCCAGTGCTTGGGGGTGGTTGTCACTGTTAATTTGGAATAATGCTCTTGTTTCTTACCCTCTCTGGGCTGTTTCCAGAGAAGTAGAGGGGCTGGTGGGAAGTTGTGGCTCCAGGGAGGTGTGTGGCACACCTGGAGTCACTCTGCAGGCTCCTGACAAGGGAACTGAAGTGTGGGCAGCACATGAGGACCAGAGGCAGAACAGTTATCTGTGGGGAAAGATGACATCCAGGATAAGTTTGCAGTTTTAGATCTTTGCTTAGCAAGGGATGAGTTTGGAGAGAGACTGCTTTCCTGTTGGTTCTGTCTGTGGGTGGTGTGTGAACAGGAAATTGGTCTGTTACATGCCAGAGTGATGTTAGATGCTCCAAGGGAAACCGTTCCGAGATCTCACTTACAGGGAATGATGGGAAAACATAATTCTAGAGGAATATTCATGTTTTTTGAAGCTCTTTCAAGTTTGCCCATGTTACTGCTTAATCTCTGAGTTTGGGATTGTTGTGTATTAATGAAGTTCTTGAACTATGTAAGGAAGTGATTGAAACATTCCTTCTTTGAAGCCAAAACCGTGTCATGGCACATAAGTACATTAATGCCCACTCTTCCCCTCTTGGAGGGAAGGTGCAAGAGTACCCTGGGCTCTAACACAAGTTGCACTTCATAGTGGCCAAGTAGAATCCTAGTAAATGCAAAGTTCTATTGGGAATGATGGTTTAATATCTGGCAGAGAAGCTCAGACAGGAATTCTGAGCTTGGGCAGGGGGAGTTGCAGCGACCCAGTGCTGCAGCCTGACCTGGCTTAGTGCAGAATGTTTCCCTCCAAAATCAAACCTGACCACTGTCCATCTCAGTCCGGTGTTTTGCCAGAATTAAAATTTGGATTTTATTTATTTATTTGTTTCTTTAAAGTTGTATCATTTGTACAAGTTGCCTGAATCCTCCATTCCAGTTGTTCAGCCACCTCCATCCAGCTCCTCCAACCTCTCCAGCACCGATTTCCTTAGCACTTGTAGCTAAGGGTGAATCCCAACTGGAGAGTTTGGTGTGCAGGATACTGATTTATCCCTGTGTTGCATGGAGAGCCATTCCTAGCTTAGGTGAGGAGGGAAAGCTGCTGCTGAGAGTGCTCAGGTACCAGCTGTCCCTCCTGGCACATGGAGCTTCTGGAAAAGGAGGTGCTGGATCTGTCCTGCCCATCCTCCCTAGGGATGGGAACATCCTAAACGCACTGTACTGAAGGGGCATTGCACCCCTTAAATGCCAGTCTCATTTTGTTAGTGATATTTGTAGGAAATTCTTAAATATTTATCTGTATATAAATTTATGTAAGACCTCATGGCATCCCATAGGGTGTCAGTTTTTGCCGGTCCCATGCAGTGATGTTTTAGAGCCATGTTCCCTCTTTAGTCTTCTTTTTAGATTTGTAGTCTTTTAAAACTGCTTTAGATATTAGCACTCCTAGTGTTCTTGAAGTGGGATCCTCTTGGAGGTTTGGAGGGGCAGAACAGAGGAGGAGGGCTTGGGCATGGCACAGAAACACTCAGTCCTGTGGCAGGGCTGTGGTCGGGGGAGTGCAGCTCTCCAAACCCTTCCTGTCAGCCTGTAAACACCTCACACAGGTGTAACCAGGGCAGGAGCCTGACAGAAAAACTATTCCTGTCCCATCTGTGACTCAGTTTAGTGGTGTGGGAGGGACACCTGTGCACTCTGAGGGGCTGTTCCAGAGCATTTGTACCACACACGCTCCTTGAGAGAGGCACCTGCTTCTCTCAACTACTTTGTGCCCTTCCTCTGGTGCCCCTTGATCTTTTTGCCAAGTTCTGGATAACATAGGAAATTTATGCTGCAGGTTTTTTTGTACCCAGTGCACCTGTATCTTGGCATCATGTTTAACAGGTCACTCTGCCAGGGTGGTCTGGGCAGTCTGCAGTCCCCACCTCGTGTGAGTAATTCTGAATGGTGTTTAAATGCATTAATCTTGGAGCACTGAACCCCCAGTTATAGTTTATAGTGTCAGGTCAATATAAATTTCACATGCTTCAGCATCTGGTGCTGCTTCTCTGTATTCTAGTGGAGATCATCTAGTTTGTAGTGTCTCATTGCACCAACAGCTGCTTAAAATCTCTCGAAAGAATCGTAGCCAGTAGCTCACCAGGTGGCAGGAAATTTGTCAGTGTTCAGCTCCCACAAGATCCATGGTCCCCTCCACGAGCTGCCTTTGGAGGCTTTCTGGGACTGTCTGGGACTCAGCAAGACTGCAATTCCTGTGTTCTTCCAAGAAGACATTTCCTTTATGAGGAGAAGCCGCGGGAGGGAAGCTGGCTGTCTGATGTTTGCACAAGCCAAATGCCAGAAATCTGGAAGATGAACTTTCATTATGCCAATGTTACATGCACAGTTCATTTTGGTGTTAAAAGGATAGATGCTGGGAATTTCTGGTGGTTATATATATATATATGTATGTATATGTATAGAGGAAGCTCTTATATAAACTGGCTGTTCATTCCCGAGTGCCGTTGTCTTCTCTGCTCCCTCTCCCAGCCCTGTGGGTGCTCTCTTGCAGTCTGTGAGCGGTTGCCTGTCAAACCATTCCAAAAATTTAACAATCTACTTGAATTCCATGAGCTGCCCTTGTCCCAGCTCCTCTGGATGGAACAGAGCTCTGCCTGCTCCAGCTTTCCTTAGGGGGAGAGAAGGGAGAGCTAGCAGAGGACACAGAGGCAGCTCTGGAGTGACTGGAAGTTGTGCAGCTGGCACGTGGGGTGTTTAGATGTGGTTAATGTGCTCATCACTGAAGCTGTGATAGAACACATGGATTTGGGTTTTTCCCCTTGTTTTCACCACATTGGACTCCCCAGAATGGGGCTGGGGGAGCTCACAGAGCAAGGTCCACCCCGTGCTGAGGGCGTGGGCTGCAGTATCACGTGTGTGTATGTATGTATATATGCACATATGTATATATTTATACAACAGGTGTGCACCTTGGGTTTTTCTTTGGTGGTAAAAGCGTGAGATTTGGCTCCAAGTAGTGCTCTGAACTCAGCCAGACAGGTGGAAGGTGTGAGTTTTGTGTGGCCACAAATTTGTGCTTCTTTGCTCTCAGCTGCAGGAAAACCCAAACCCGACCTGTGGGGTTGAGGGACTGGTGAGGACATGGTGAAGGAGCCTGTTGTATAAATAAATGGGTCCTAGGAGCAGGAGAAGCATCTCCTGCTCCCCACACCCTGCTTGGGGAGTTCCCACATGAGCAGCATGGGGTTTGCATGGCCAGGTGCTGTCCCTCCTCTTGCAGGTGGGTTCCATAAGGACTCTGAGTTACTGAAATTCCTATACCTGAAGCTGGCAGTGATCCATGTGAAGGCACAATGGTTGTGGCTGATGCACATGTGAGTCCCACCATGTCCCCTCTAGCCTGTTCCTGACACGCAGCACACCAGGGGTTCCTTCATGGCAGAAATGGTGGAATATTGGGCAGATTATTACTGCTGGCACCTCTGAAGTTCTGTTTGTGACCATCATGGCTGATGAACTCCAGGTTTGCCAATTCCAAACATGCTGTTTCCGTGCTGGATGCTGAGCTGATGGCTGTCATTCCTTCCTCCCTCTCATCCCACCATTGCCTGCCTTGCTGGGGCGGGGTGTGGATGGGTCGGTTGGTGTCACTGCTGACATCCCAGGCGGTTTATGTTCATTTTGCATGTGAGCAAGGCCCTGAACTGTGTAATTCCTCGTGGGGTTTGGTTTCCTGGCCCCTTTATGGAGCCAGCGGGAGCTGAGGATGCCGGGAGAGACTTGCCTGCATTTGCACTGCACTTCAACTTGGGGGGGGGTGGGGGATAGAGGGAGCCCATCTTTAAAAAAAGGAAAAAATAGTTAAAAAAAACCCCAAACCAAACCCACCACAATCGAAGTATAAATGCATCTGAGAAGCAATTATAATATAGACATATATCTATTTTGTTATGTTACTAAAGGACCATACTTTGAGTTGTCTGTAAGTAGACGTGGCTGTCTGAATTCGTGGATTGTAACACTCGATACTACTGAGCTCCTGTACATACCCGCGGCGACGGCAGAAGGAATTATTTTCTGTTTTAGCATGGTAATTTGTGTCTTGTATGTCCAAATATAAACTAAAATAAAGATTGCTAAGTTATCGGAAACCACTGTTGTAAAATAAATGTTTTCAATGCAGAAATGCCCATCCGAGTTTTTTTTCTTTATTTGCACGAGAGGGAGGGGCTGTGGGACAGGGTGGGGCTGGCTGGGAAGTGGGAGAGATCACCCATCCCTGGGATGGGCACTGGGTGCAGGGTCTCTGGGGCAGGAACTGTAGCCACTGCCCTGTACCCCTCCTGCACCCACTGTGGGGTCTGGGCTGGTTTTGAGCCTGAAAGTCCAAAGATCTTCATGTGATCGTGGACCCTGGAAGGTATTTGGGGTGTAAATGCAGGGTAGAGTTGTTGGTGGGGGGGGGGAATTGTACACAGGGCTGAGGGAGGCAACAGGAGCTGTCTCTGCAGTAAAAATACCCTTTTCTGGAGAAACTCTGGTTATTGACACTGGGTTTGCTCCTGCTGTTGCTGGTGGAGAGAGCAAAGATGAGTGGAAGATGTACTGAAGGAGCTCTGAGACTGACCCAAGCCAAGGTGGGGACCAAGGCAGCACAAATCTGTCTTGCCCCCAAGCCCGTGGTGACTGTGGGGCTGTCCCTGCTGCAGGTGCCACCAGCAGCTGTTCTGACCCTGGGATTGTTCATTTTGGAAGAGTGAGTTCTGCATTTGATGGAGGTGAGCACTAAATTGTGTTTTATCTTAGGGTTGTCAGGTTGGACAGGGCTTTAAGCAGCCTGATCTAGGGGGAGGTGTCCCTGCCCGTGGCCCATGTTGCCCTGGCAACACCAAAAGCTGCTGGGGCTGAGCAGCCCCTCCAGAGAGGCAGGAGTGGGGTGCAGGGTCAGGCCAGGTTGGGTTCAAAGCTGAGACCAAGCTGTTTAACTTGGGCACATGCTGCTCACCACTTCCCTGCACTCCTGTCCACTGGCCCCTCTCTGATGTCCCCAGGCTGCCGGAGGTCCTGTCCAGCCCTGTGCCCACCCCAGTCAATCACCCAAGGCTGGGATGGCCGAGCTGGCCTGGGGGAAGGATACTGACCCCTTCCCTGGTCTGCAGAGTGCAGGGTCCTGGGACAATTTTCCTCCTTCCACCACGACTGTCAGTGCCTGGGAGCCTTCCCAAGCCCACCTCAGCCCTGTCAAGCCTGGCAGAGGACTCTGCACAGCTTGGGGTGGGAATGGCTGCTCCAAGCTCGGGGCCGTGAGCTGAGGGGGGCTCCATGCCCCAGAGAGGACACAGCTTGGGGAGGGAGGTGGCCTCTGGGGGGGCTGCAATGCCCTTGCTGCCAATGTCTTACACAGATGCTCGCCTTCTTCCAAGAACTGCCAAGCTCAGGTGTCACTAAACCTTGTCCCAAATCCCCATCTGTGACACAAAAGGTGCAGACTTGCTGTGAAGTTGGGAAGCGGCAGATTTTGGAGCCATTCTCAGGGATACTGGAGAAACCCTGGCTGGGTCTCAGGGTGCAGCTTCCAGCTGGGGTGGCACTACCTGCATCATTCAGAGCTCTTTACGGAGATGTTTTTTCTCACCCAAGGAAGCATCTGGGATTGCTCTGGTGTTTTTGGGAGGACCTGGTCCAGGTCCACACGTTTATGACAGCAGGAAAGCATAAGAGCACAGGAGCAGGGCAGGTACGACTGTGACTTTAATGCACAACAGTGACACGCGGGACGCAGTGACAGCAGCACTGCCAGGCAAGGTGGGGACTCCCGAGGCACGGCTGCAGCCCCCAGCATCCCCCCCGTTCTCCGCTCCGCCGTGGTGTCTTGTTACGGGGTCGGTCTCCTTCATTCCCCCACCTCCAACGACCCTCCCTCATTTCCCTATACTCTGCAGCAAGAGCTTATTGCTGAGCGCCTTCTGGGCCAGTCTCTCCTCCCGGGACATTTCCAGGAACTCGCGCAGGAGGTGGAAGGTGAGATCCAGCGAGTTGGGTTTTCCGTCTCGCCTCTTGCCGGTTTGCAGCGCCCGCCGGGCTCGGGGGGCCGGGGCGAGCTCTGCCCCGTGGAACAGGCACAGTCTTTGGGGCAGGGCATCGGTGGCCGGGACCGGGGCTCTCGGGGCTCCCATCCAGGGCTCCCAGGTGAGTTGGGGGGCCAGGGTCAGCCTGCGGGACGGACCCCGGGGCCACTGCAGCGGGGAGCAGGTCTCCGAGGGCAGGAAGAGCAGGACGAGGACGGAGGCAGCTGAAATCATCCTGACCCGCATCGCAGCCACTCCGGGGCCAGAAGCCTGCAAGAGCAGCCCCCCCCCCCACCCCGGACCCCCACATCCCCCCGCTGCGGTCAGGGGTCACTCAAGGGGTTTCACCCCATTGGGGACCCCCTCCCCAGGAATGAAATCCCCTAGGGATGAAACCCCTCCGGACGGTATCCCCACCCCCCCTATAGGAATCCCACTCCCCATCCCTGGGACAGGACCCTTCTGGGGACGGGACCCTCCGCGGGCTGGGATCCCCCACCCGCGGACGCGACACCCCCTTCCCCGGGATGGGGCTCCCCCCGGGCATGAGACACCCCCGGCAGCCGGGACGGGACCCTCCAGGACCTGGGACCCCCGCGAGGGGACGCCCCCATCCCGGGACAGGACCCTCCTCGCCCCGGGACCAGACGCCCCCCGGCTCGGGATCCCCCTCCTTGTGCCAGTGGCCGTCCCGGTCCCCGTGCGCGTCTCACCGCTCTCGGGCGCTCCGCCGGCTCCGCGCCTCCCGCAGGACGCGCCGCTCCGGCCCCGCGCTTTATAGGGGCGGGGGAGCCACGTGATGGGAGCGGGGCCGGGATCTGTCCGCGGTGCTGAACGGGGGGAGAGCGGGGGGACACGGACCGGGAGCGGACAGGCTGGGGGGGACAGGCTGCGGGGACATGGGAGGGGCAGAGTATGGTAGAGGGGGTTCATGGGCATGTGGGTCCGGGGGGTACGTGGGGTGGGGCAGGGGGAGTGTTTTGGGGACTGTGGGGGTGTGGGGTGTGCAGGGCTGTGTGTGCAAGCGGGCACAAATGTGTTCAGGGGCGTTTCTCGGTGGTTTCGGGGGGTTTGGAGGTTGGAGAGGTGAGGGGGAGCTGGGGGTGTGGGAGGGGTGTGAGGTGAGTGTGAGTTCATGAGTGTGCACGACAGACCCTCTGTGTGTTATGGGGTGCCTGGGGCTGCGGCAGGACCCGCCAGCCAAGCCCCACACACCCCCATTGCTCCGGGTGGTGTTCCTGGCACCTGGGCCCTGGGCACCCCATGGAGCCCCCCGATTCTCTCCGGGCCAGGCGAGCCCATGGCAGAGGGGCACACCGGGCACACACCCGTGTGCGGGCTCGGGCCCGAGCTCTGCAGCGTTTCACGTCGCAGGGAAAGTTTTCCCGACGGCTCCTTCGGCAGCTGTTTGGTGAAGGCAGCCCCGGCTGCCTCCCGGCTCCTCCCAGGGATCCCTCTGCTGCTATCACACACATGAAAACTTCACTGCAGAAGCAAAATGCGCTTCTGGAGCACAAATTGACACGGCACAAAGGCGTGTTCTTCTCCCGGCCTGATCCTAGCACAGACACACACCTGGGGGTGCATCCCGGGATCCACGGGAGCCATGGGAGAGATTTGCCTTTCCCTGCCTCCCTGCTGGAGCCTCCATTGCCTGCCCCTCAGAGCTCAGCAATTGCTTCCTTCCCCTTGCAGAAGCACTGCTGTCTCTAAAATTAAAATTCCCTCCTGAGGAACAAACTTAAGAGAAGGGGGAAAAGCAAACCAGCCCACGTTAGGTAGAACCTGGATGAATGGCAAGAACCTCTCCCATCCTCCTCCATGGCAAGAACCACATGGAAAACCAGGGCTCTGCAGAGCTCTGAGGGTCACAGAAAAAGGCTCAAGAGGTTTATGGGGGTGGCAAGCCAGGGGGGCCCTCACCCCCCAGCTGCAGAATAACTCCCAGCAGCAGCAGAGCAAATGCTGGGTGGGCAGGAAGGGGGAGCAGCTGCCTCCTGCTGGCTTTGTGAGTTTTAAAGTCCTTTTCTTCGCTGAATCATCGAGATCCTCTCTCATTTCCAGTGCTTCACCTGAGGCTGGTTTTCTCCCTGTGCCCCATGCCTGACCCCGTGCTGTCCCCTACCCCGATACAAGTGCTGAGCCTGACCCTGCTGCACTGCCAGCAGCGCTGCCTGCAGCTCCCAGGGCATCCCCACACCTCCTGGGGGCTCAGGGCTAATGAAACCCCAAAATCCCATGAGGAGATGAAAGCAGCTCCAGCAGTGACTGGATCCCAGCCTGGGGAATGGAGTTGCCTCCCCTGAGCTGCCTGGCTGCTCATGGGGACTCCCAGCATGGTTTTAAATCTTCTTGAAGTTGTGCTAGGACTTGGCGGGTCCAGGAGGTCCAGCTCAGCAATTTTGTCTCCTCCCCTGCACGTGGGGCTGGGCTGTCTGAAAAACTCTTCCTGCCCTTCTCCTGGGGCTGCTCTGCAGAAACAGCGCTTGGAGGGGCCGGGGGCTGCAGTAGGGAGAGATGCAGCAGGAGGGGCTGGGCCCAGGGCATCACTCAGGGGGCTTTGGGGGCCACCTTGTCTCGGAAGAGTGAGCCCGTGGCTCTGGGCAGAGATTTCCGCTCCTGCACCGCCTCGGGCACGGCCAGGAGCAGGCACAGAGAGAGGCAGCTCAGCTCACCCCCTGCCCCTGTGGCCTGCTCTGTGCCTGGTCATGTTCTACACCATTTACCTTTAGCATTAGTCATTTAATTGTAGGAAAGACAGTCATTCTGACAAGTGTATCTTGGACTTGCGTTTTATTTAGGAAGCTCAACTTGAAAAATTAAAAATACCCTTTTTTTTCCCCTGCTCCCTTCATAAATTAGTGACAAATTCAGCACTGATGGGCCCTGTGCACTGCCTGGGGATTCATTATCGTCACTTTTAGGGCTGTCACTCTCTCCTCCTCTAGTCAGGAATGTGAGGAGCGAAGTGTTAATGATGCTTTGAGGGATGCCAAACTCACCCCTGGGCTGCGCTCGCTGCACACAGAGGCGAAGAGCCGGAGGGAGTCGGAGAGGTTCCTAATTAGGTGCTTTTGATGCTCGGAGCCTCCTGTCACATGAGCAGCAGCTCGCACACGGCAGCGGCTGCATCGCCGGCCGTGGCAGCTCCAGCACTAAGGCGTGGCCGAGCTTCCAGCAGCTTCTCCGGAGGGACAGGCGGGATTTGCCGGCCGCTTTCCTCCCTGTGCTCCTTGGGGGCTCACACCCGCTTTGGTCCTTGCCCAGCCTCACAAACAGCCGTGCCAGGGTGCAGACGAAGCTCGGGTGTCTCCCTGCTGTGTTTCTCCACGAGCTGGGTGGAGGTGGCAGCCGTGGGGCTGGTGGGGGTCGGTGCTGCCTGTCCTGCTCTGGAGGAGGCATCTCATGGGCTGACGAACCTGAGATTGACCCTGATGTTTCACCATTCTCAGGTTAGACAGTCCTCGAGGTGCCCCTCGCTGGGGCAGCTGCCGAATCCCCTGCCTTGTGCCTTGTGCCTCGCACCGTGTACTTGCCCAGGTCTCCCAACCTCTGAAGAATTTGGAGACAACAAAGAAGCAGCCCCTTGGCTCCGTTTTTATGGTGGGGTTGTCTGTGGGACCCACCCAAACCTCCTCACATTGCCCTGCATGCTCCCAGGGAATCAAGGAATCACAGAACCGTTTGGGCCCTCTAAGATCACCAAGCCCCACCATTCCCTCAGCATGGCCAACACCATTACTAAACCATGTGCCCGAGTGCCACATCCACACTTTTTAATCCCTTCAGGGATGGTGACCCCACTACTGCCCTGTGCAGCCTGCTCCAGTGCTGGACAATTCTTGTGGTGAAGAAGTTTTCCCTAATATCCAATGTAAACCCTTCCCACGTGCAATTTGAGGCTGTTTCCTCTCATCCTGTCACTTGTTACCTGGAAGAAGAGACCACCCCACCCGGCTACACTCTCCTCTCAGGGAATTGAAGGAAAAATGAATTTTAAAAACTTATCAATCAAAATGAATGAACTTAGTACGAAACTGAAAGGAAGTGTTTTCCCACTGACAAGCTCCATGCAAGAAGTGAGCGAGCCTAGAAAGCTGTCACAAAAATCACAGTGAAAGGAATCTGAGACCTGTTTTCAGCTCCTTTCTGGTTTTCTTACTTTGGGTCCAAACACCCTCCTACTTCTGTGGTGGGGACTGAGCCAGATGCAGCTCTGAGTACTCCACACACAGCCAAGACTATTCAATAGAGGGATTCTGGATTTCCTTCAGAGAAAAGGAAGAAAAATCTTTCTGACAGGAGCAAGGGAATTGTGGAACCGCTGCCCAGCTTTACCTTCTCTGATACCTCCATTGGAAATCTGAGCAGCTTTGGGGGATTTTAAAGTTTGTACTATGGGCTTGCAAAGATGAAAAAGAAGAGGTAAAAGCCAATTAGAATTAGTTTTTTCCAAGGAAGGTGAAGTTTTAGTAAGCTTGATACAGAGAATAAAGTATGGCAGAATCCTCTCAACCGGCCCCAAGAACAGTGGAAAATACTTCCAAAAATAGTCAGGAATCATTTGCAGAAGGAAGAAAAAGAGGGTGCAGGGCAGTGCCTGCCTTACCTGTGAACCCAGGACCAGGTCCCCTGCACCGCTGGCAGCCCTGGCCCCTCTGGCCTGCTCTCCTCCCCCTGCCACCCCCATGCTGTCTTTTATAGCCTTGCTTGTCCCCCGGCTGAGCTGAGCTGGGCCACAGCGAGCTGCCACGCTCTCTGCTGGCTTCCTGTTTGCTCATCGAGCGCCTGCGGTAAAATTTCCATTACACGCTGGACAGGCAGGGTGGCAGAGAGAAGTGAGGCAAGAAATGGAACCCCAACACGTATCTGTGTTTCAGTGGTTCTCTCAACTCTTTTGAAAACGAGAAAGTGCTGTTAGACGGAGGCAGATGTGAGAAGGGGTGTCCTGGCTGTGTGGGAACTGAAGGCCATCCTGCAGCCTCGGTCCAGCTGCTCTGGGTTCCCCCTCCCTGTCCCCAAGGTGACAGAGAAGTCCTGCTCCTCAGTTCAGCAAGAAGATCCTCCTTACACCCACCACCCCAAAAATGTGTTTCCCAAATGCTGCCTCACTGAATGGAGCCACAAGACAAAGCTCTGTCCTGCTCTGACCAGAGGTTGTGAGGCTGTCTGCATCCCCCTTCCCTCTGTCTCAGCCAGCAGATCCTCCAGCGATGCATAACACAGAGAGAGGAAAGATGTGGATGAGAGCAATTTATTTCAGTTTTTCATTTATCCTCACTGTGTGCAGAAGAACCATTTTGCCTGTAAAATAGAGGAGGGCAAAAGGAAAGGAGGAAAATTACCTGCCATGAAAATATGGAACCTGTCAAAGAATCCACGCCCTGGGGGTGGTGGATTTTTTTCCCCCTCCAGACCAAGAGCATTGTCTCTTGGTCTGGAGGGGAAACACCCCATGGCTGGAACGAGATGAGCTTTAAAGTCCCTTCCAGCTCCTTGTGGGAGTCTATAATTCAACAAACATAAACTGAAAATTCACTGCAATGGTCAGGGACACCTTCCACTACCCCAGGTTGCTCCAAGCCACGCCTAACCTGGCTGTGAACACTTCCAGCTATGGGGCAGCCACAGCTGCTCTGGGCAGCCTGTGCCAGGGCTTTGCCACTGTGACAAGGAAGAATTTCTTCCCAATGTCCAATCTAACCCTACCCTCTGTCAGTTTGGAGCCATTCTCACTTGGTCCTGTCATCTCACACCCTTGTTCAAAGGCACTGAGGTCAAATAAAGCCTTTTAAATATCTTTCATGTTTCTGGATGCCTCTGTGACTGAGTTTGGCGAAGGATCACTCTAAGCAGCAGATGGCTTAGATGAGTTTGATTTAAGGTGCTGCTGAAAAAGTTTCCAGTGGCAGCAGGCAGACACTTTCATGTGTGACCTGTCGGATATATCGGCTGATCGCTGTGCACAACACTGCTCGTTCAACAGCTTCAAAATGCCCCATTTTTTACCACTGTTTCAATATCGACTTCTGAAAACCGCCTCTGCTAACGGAGCAGGGTGTTTGATGCCAGCCCTGACAAATCTCCTCGTTTATAATACATGGAAATTCAGCATTTTTTAACAATTGGCCAAGATTGTGCCCTGCAGAGCCATGGGCTGGACATGCCAGGTCTTGAAGTTCTGGAGAGCTGTGACACATTGCTTACCCAGACCAGGTCTGGGAGGTGACCTTCACGGCACAGCCCACTCCTGCAATGAATTGCCAAGTTCTCAGATGAGTGCTGGGGCCAGCACACAGGTTTCAGCCCACAAGATCTGTGTCTTTCTGTACAAATAAGAACCAAGCAGGTAACGAGCTCAAAAGGAAATTGAATTTGTCTTCTGACCCATTGTTCCCCCGGCTCCTTTCCAGCCCGAGAAGCCCACAAGGGGGGCAGCCCCCAGCACTGGAACTCCGCATGCCATTACCTCAGGCAAGGAGAGATTTAATCTATTTCAGAGAAAACCGAGCCCATCTGCTGCAGAAAGAGAAAACACAACCCGAAAGTCCTCGTCTCAGGTGTTCCTGCTCGAAATTACTGTGGTTGCTCTTTGATGGTCAAGCAGACATTGTTCTCCTTTTTTCTGTTGGCTTTTTTTTTCCCGTTGGCTTTTTTTCTGTTGGCTTTTTTTTCTTTTTTTTAACCGCTCGGATCTATTTTTAGTGATGAGGGGATGGTGCTCAAGAGGCTCTGCGATGGGTCACCTCAGTGTGGGTTTGGGTCACTCTGCATGCCAGGCAGGAAGTGAAGCGCAGCTGCTCCTGCTGGCCCTGCCATGGGCAGTGGGACCCCGAAAATGGTGGGGGGCTCAGGTGCTGCTGAGAGCAGGGGTCCCACATCGGGGTTTTGGGATTGTGATGATGGCAGGTGGATGAAGTGGGGCTCCTGCCATGGGAGGTGGAACCCAGTGATAGCAGTGTGCTGCAGCTGAGCCCACGGGCACCTCGTGATAGCAGTAAATCAAATACTATTTTTTTTTTTTAATGTATGATTTAATGAGACACCTGGAAGTGTGGTTTGCAATGAGAAAAAAGGGTTTTTTTTTCTTTTTCAGTCCTTTTCTCCAGTGTCTCCATGTTATGGAGGAGGCACAAGGGAGTGTCGCCATGTGCCACACGCTCCCGGCTGGGCTGTCCAACAGGAGGTGGGAGCTGGAGCAGTGCTGGTCCTGGTCAGGGTCTGCACATCGCTGGGCTCAGCCATGCTCAAAACTCCCCACTGTTGCCCTTTTTTCAGTTCGAAAACATGGCGTGGCCCTGGCGGGGCGGTTTGCGCTGGTGCACAGACCTGCTGCATCCGCCGCGCTGCTGTGATGAAGCCTCATGGCTGGACTGCTCGAAAAGCCTTAGACCAATAGTTTGGCGAGAATAGAGTGGTTTTTGCTGTGTTCCACCACCCCAGCCTGTGGCCAGCATGGCCTCAGAGCCTGCGGCTGGGGGGGCAGTGAGGCACAGGCAGAGGGGAGGGAGCCGCCTGCCGCCCACGCAGTGTTTCCGACGTGGTAGCTACCAACAGTTTGTCACAAACAAAACAAATTCTGTCTTGTAGCCCTGAATCTAAATTAGGTCTGATAGCGCTGGTGATGGCAGCGCGAGGAACAGGAAGGTGGCGGGTGACAGGGAGTGTGAGGGATCCAAGATGGCGGCCTGGCGTGAGGGCAATGGCGGCGGCAGAGGCAGAACTCACCAGAAACGGCGTTTGAGGATGAATCAGCCATGGCTGCCTCAAGCAGGTGCAGTGTGGGAGCAGAGAGAATGGCTCCATGTATTCCAGTGGCAGGAGCAGCCCACGGGGTGGGAAGGGAGGTGATGGCTCCATGTTTGCCAGGGGCAGGAGCAGTTGCCCAGTGGGAGCTGCTGGCATGGGCACAGGGCTGGTTTGCTGAAGCAAAATAATCACAGAAGCATAGAATATGCTGAATTGATCCATAGAATATGCTGAAGGGACCCATCAGGATCACTGAGTCCAACTCCTGGCCATGCACAGGACACAAAGTCACACAATGCGCCCAAGAGCCTTATCTGAACCCTTCTCAAATTCAGACAGACTGGGTTGTGCAGATCTGAGTAAAAACGTGGCTCTATTGGGGAAAGTGTAGATCTGAGGCAAAAGAGGGATCTGCTAAGGAAAAATGGTGGCTCCACCACTGCTCTGGGCTGCCTGTTCAATGTCTGGGCATCCTTTCAGTGAAGAAATTTTCCCTAATATGCATTCTAAACCTCCCCGACACAATTGTTTCCTCTTGTCCTGTGCGCACTACCTGAAAGCAGACACCAACAATGCTGGGGGAGAGGAGGTGCTTTGCCTCCCAGAGTAAGTGACACGTGGATATCCCGTCCCTGGAAGCGTTCAAGGCCAGGTTGGATGGGGCTGGGAGCAGCCTGGTCTAGTGAAGGTGTCCCTGTCCATACCATGGACCCAGTGACCCACTGCTGCTGACCTGCTGCTCCAGCTGAAGTCCCCCCATGCCTGCCTGTCCTCTCGTGTTTGTGCTCATGAGCTCTCCTTCCACCCACACAGGGAACTATTTTTAGCAGACACTAATCAAGTGTCAGTATTGGCTCTGAGTGTGGCTTTCAGTGGAGGGCTCCTTCTTTCACCAAGTGCTGGCAGGAACTCGGGTGTGTTTTCTTTTAAATCTGGTTGAGAATTTGCACAATGTGCCGCAGAGCAGTGGCGGTTATTTTGGGCTCGTCACACCCAAGCCCACACTGAGTGATCACCAGGTGACTCCATTTTGGTGAGGGCTTGGCAGAGCATCCCCCTCCCGATCCCGCGCTGCCAGCAGCACCTGCTTGCCTTGCCTGACCTCTCAGGAGCCGGCTCCAGGCCAGGGATACCCAGGCAAGAGGTGGCTTTGCTCCTCTTGGGATGTTCATCTCCTGCACAAAGGTGTTGGGTTGGAACTTTGAATCCTGCAGGTAAGGAAAACTCTCCATGTTCAGCGCTGGAGGTCACAGCCTCCTCTGGCTGAACCCCCCTCCTGTGGGGCCAGCTCCCCTTCCACTGAGGTCACCCTGCTTTGTGACAGGTCACATCCTGTTTGCTGTGCCCTAGGTCAGATACGGGACCTGCTCCTCACCATGCCTCGAGCAGCTCTGATTCAGTAAGAGCTGCGGTTGGGGTGAGCTCTGTTTCACTTTGGCTGCTGAACTCACAACAGGCACTTGGTGCTTCTTCACGATCCGAGTGAACCTCACAGAATCACCTGAGTTAGAAGAGACCCACAAGGATCATTGAGTCCAACTCCTGGCCCTGCACAGGACATCCCAACAATCCCATCATGTGCCTGAGATTGTTGTCCAAATGCTCCTTGAGCTCTGTCAGCCTTGGGACTGTGACCACTGCGACAGGGAGCTTGTTTTAGTGGCCAACCATCCTCTGGGGGGAAGAGCCTTTTCCTAATATCCAACCTAAAACATCCCATGACACAGCTCCAGATGTTCCCTCAGGTCCTGTCCCTGGTCATACACAGAGATCAGTGACTGCCCCTCCACCTCCCTCAGGAGGAAGCTGCAGACCCTGACAGTTTCTCCCCTCACTCTCCTCCAGACTGAACAAACCAAGCGACCTCAGCTGCTCCTCACATGGCTTTCCCTCCAGATCCTTCCTCATCCTTGTGTAGCTCAATTGGACACTCTATAATAGCTTTGTTTTCCCTTCAGGCAGGAGGAACCACCTCTACTCTGGCACCAAGTCTTCATTTGGATTGAAGGTGTGGTATTCTTGACCTCCCACCACTGCTCATGGCATCTCCCCTCCCAGGACTGTAGTCTTGAAGGGCACAAATCCTTCTAGGCACCCATGGGAAATAACAAAGAATGGCTCAGTTCAAGAAAACCAGAGAAAAAATTTATTATTGTTCTTTATAAAATATCTCCAATAAGTTATATAGGCAAATATTTAAATTAAAATAAATTAACTCCGCTCTATGCTGGGACACGCAACTGCCCATAAAGTCAAACTAGGATTTACGTTTCTCTGAAAAAATATGCCCTAGATCTCCGATGTAAGATTTGAAAAAAATATCTATGCTTGGTGAGAGGAAGGAGAAATCTGCACTGGACAGAGGGGTTAAGGTGCGGTGCTGAAGCTGCCTGGTGCCAGTGGCACCTCCACATCCAGCTAAGTGCTGAGAGCATCCTCATCGTCACTCCAGTCAGGAGGAGCGTCCGTCCCAAAGTACCGATCTCCAAAATTCCCTGTGGGGAGACAGAGAGTCAGAGTGCAGCACTGTGGGAGCCTCGAGACCCATCCTGCTGCCTGTCCTCATCACAGCAGGCAAGGGGACCAGTGCAGGCTTATCTGGCAGCTTGAGCAGCAGGGTAACTTGAGTGGCAGCAAAACTGGAGCAGCCTGTAGGCTGGCTTACCACCCGGTGGAAGGTGTTTCCTGGCACAGTAGAGGTGAGGACAGAACACAGTGAGCTTATTTTGGGTGAACTTGTGGAAGGTGGCTGTTTAGGGAAGGAGGTGGGCACAAGGCTGCTCCAGCTGTCCCAGCCTGACTTCTCTGCCTAGGGCTCATGGCATGGGGAACGGCTCCTGCTGCTGAGAAGGCGATGGCTGCCCCTCAGCCCCCAGACCCAGCATGGTGATCCTGACACCCAGATGGCAGCAGGACCCACGAGGGGCAGTGGGGCTCTGGGTAATGTAAGGCCAGACCTAAACTGCTGCTGACAACCATGTCCTCTCCCCACCAGAAGCACTAAAAATCCCCTCAGCACAAGTCCTTTCTAGCAGGACACTCACCAATGCCAGGGATTATCCGAAAGAGGTCATTCACCTTCTTGTCCACAGCCGTGGTGATGATCTTCACCCGGGGGAACGCATAGGCCACCGAGTGGACACCCATCTCTGCCATGAGCAGGGACAGCAGGAAGATCTTATCCTCTGGGACATCATGATCCTACAGGAAATGCACAGGGATAGCTCAGGGTGAGTTACCCCAGCCTGTGCTGTGCACCCTGACACCCTCCTTCCCACAGAGGAGCCAGTTGCAGGCACATCCCCTCAGCATGGCTGTGGCTGGTGCTTTGCAGGTTGCTCCAGAGCAAACCCCCTGCCTGACCCGTCCGTACCAGCAGCACCCTCACTGCCATCATGGCTGCAGCGCCCGTGGAGACCGTGCAGTCCATCAGGATGACGTGGTCTTCGCTGATGTCCTTCGGCAGCCGCAGGTAGTGGAGCTGGGTGGAGGAGAGAGAGAGCAGCTTAGAGGCTGCAAGCATATGGAACAACCTGAGCCCTTCTCTTTGAGGAGTGAAGGATCCCTCCTGCCTCTCTGTCTCTGGACCCTGGCTGTCAGCTCAGAGCCAGCACAAACCAGCCCCTGTGTGCACAAGCCTGCTGGCAAAACCCACCTGAGCAGCTTTCACAGCACTCAACCCCTGCCAAGACAAACTGCTGGGTCGCTGAAGGGCTGACAGCCCCACCCCACACACAGGTTAACACCAGATGTCCTGAGCAGCCCAGGGCCTTACCTCTGGCTCACCGGTGTTGCAGTTGGTCTGGATGAGGATGGTGCCGATGCGGACGTCCTTGCAGACCGCGCGCAGCGCCGGCTCCATGGTCTCCCCCGCCCGCAGGATGGACACCCCGGTGATCTGCAGCACACAGCTGGGGTGGTTACACGGGGTAGGAGCTGCCACCACCCCACACTGGGTCTCAGCAGCAGGGGACTCTAATGGGCAACCTAAAAGCACATCTCTTCCAAGAGGGCTGTGCCTCTCCCAGGCCACCCTCAGTGAGAGGGCATGAGTGGCACAGTGACACTGCTGATGGCACCCTTGGTCACCGACCTGCCTTTCCTGGTGGTACAGGGTGTCATACTCATGATAGCTGGCACCAAACCCAGCCTGATGGCAGCCAGGGCTTCCAATGCACCCCCACAAAGCAGGTCCCAACGGCTTCCACTTACTTGCTTCCCACTGTACGTCCTCCCTTCGTAGTCGTGTCCCTGAGGGGTCTGGACTGTGCAACTCTACAAAAAACATGTGAGAAGAGTTACCAGGGGCTCTCATGTGGCTCTCACAGGAGCCCTGGAGTCAGCAAGCTGCAGGGGCTGGAGCCTTGGACACCAAGACTGGATAAAGAATTGTCACCCAGGGCCACAGCATTGTTCCATGGCCTTGGGGAGTCCTGGTGCATTTTAATCTGAGGGTTGAAAGGACTGATCCATGGGGAAGGTTGGAGGAGCAGCACCAGGACTGTCCTGGCTCCCCAGCAGTTGAGGGTTAGGAATCAGAGAGGAAACCCAGCACCTACAGCCTTGAACCCACCTGGAACGGGAGCAGGGAGAGCGCGTGCTCAATCAGCAACCGCATCAACCTTTTGGAGTAGAAAATGAACTCGTCTCTGCTGGTCTCCTTGTTTCTAGAGGGGAGGGAAAGGCAACATCAGCTCTGGACCAAAACGTGTCCCAGGAGATGCTGGCAGAGATCTGGCAGTCCCTGCCCATTCCCGGTTCTTGTTTGCACCATCTGAGCCTGAAACTGTGCTGTATGTTCCAAGGTAAAAGCAGAAAAACTGTTGGCAAGATCACTGAGCAGTAACTGCACAGCTCCTCTATGCAGGGGCCACCACCATCTGCCCTATCTTGTGTCTCCCAGCCATACTGACAGGCAGAAGTGGGATTGGGAAGCCCAAAGACAGGCCAGCCCATCTCATCAGCAGCTGAGCCCCATCCCACCCCAAGAGCCACAGCAGGGGCTTTACCTGATGATGGTGTGCATGCCCCTCACCTGAGGGGTGCTCTTCAGCACACTGAGGGTCTGAGGAAGGGGGTGGCACTGGTGGGCAGAGGCCAGGGCAGCCCTGAAAACCAAACACATGGTCAGAAGGTCTGGGGAAGGCTGCCTGAAGGGTGGAGCACAGCACATGGCCAGAGCCATCCTCCCAGATGTCATCTCACACTGCAAACACACACAGAGGCCATCCAGCTGAGCTGAGTGAGCAGCCAGCCCTGCAAAGGGACCTGCACCCACAAACCAGGGCCACTGGAGTTAGGGTGACTTTGCAGCCCAAGGACCTGCCCTTCCTGCTGGACAGCTCAGCCAGGATCATAGAGTGGTTTGGGTTGGAAAGGACTTTAAAGACCATCTTGCTCCAGCCCTGTGCCATGGGCAGGGACACCTTCCACTAGACCAGGTTAATCCAAGCCTCATCCAACCTGGCCTTAAACACTTCCAGGGATGGGGCAGCCATAGCTTCTCAGAAGGTGGCTGGCCCATCTTGGTTTCCACTGTTTGGGAAGAAAGTAGAAAACAAAATCAGAACCTTCTCCTATTCCAGAGTCTTATCTATTGATGGATCTTGGACACATGGGGTGAGGAGGGGCTGTTGTGGCTGTCTCTGACCTACAAGTGCCAGACGCCATGAGGAACTGGACAGGCAGCCAGGCTGGCACATATCTGGGATGTGACTATTTTAGAGATCACTTGGGCCATTCCAAATTGGGAACAGCTTCAAGACTTTATGGCTGGACAGGACTGGCTCTGTGTGACTCATTCCACATAACGAATAGGGCTGGGAGCTATTCTGGGATCAAGGGAACACCATTCACAGGGAAGTGCACAATGGAGCCCCATTAGTCACTTCTCCCTGTGAGAGTGGCAGTAATGAGAAGAAGGTCACATTTGGCTTCCACAAGGCTGGGCAGGATGGACAAGCAACTTTGTCTGGGAGGAGGGCTGGGGTTGGAAAGCCACACGTCAGATCACACACGTGCCAGGGGCTGCATCCAGCAAAAAACACAGAGATGTCAGGGAGGCAGAGAAGAGAGCAAATGAAAGCACTGCAAGATTAAGATTTCAAATCAAGCAGAAACCTGATTAATGGCACACAGAGGCACACAAGCAGAGAGGAAGACAGAGAAGATGGATAGGCATGGAGGAGGGCAGAGCTTGAGGCCTCCATCCACACAGCCATCTCCTGGTCTTGGCCAACGAACACCAAATGAGACATTCCCAAGGCCTGTGGGTACTTAAGGGCTCCTTCTTGCTTTACCAGCTCCACTCCTCTGTAGCAGCCAAGAGCCCCATGCAGGGAACACTCCAGGACAGCTGGCAGCCATGCAGAGAGCATGGATGGGTTGTGCCTCCCCTGTGGGTTTGCCTGCTGTGTGCAGACCCCATTGCTGGTCGGGACAAGCAGCCCTCAAGGCCCCAGCCCTGCTGTCAGTGAAGCAAGCTCACTCTGTTAGTTGCTGTCCCATGGGTTAGAAGCCCTTGGAGATGCTCCCTGCTGGCAGCACCCACAGCTCTGCCCCCACAGCGCTCCCTTCCCTCTCCTGCCAGAGCTGTCCTGGGGACAGATCCTGGGGGCACAGCCCGGCCTAAACCCCTCTCAGCCCCTGGGATGCCAACATGTGGTGGTGAGGGCCTTGGGCAAACACTGGTGCTGGCATGGGGGCTGCCAGCTCACCTGCTTTGTGGGGCAGAGACAGGCCCCCAACACAGAGCCACACAGCCACGCATGGCCCTGGCTGGGTTTGCCCAGGTGACAAACTGCTGCTGCCTAAACCAGAGGAGCTGTTTGGGTCATCTCCCATCACCACAGCTCACCAAGGAGCACAGGACTGAGCTTGCAACTGGCACTTTTCTCCTCCATCACTGCCAGGTCCATGTCACAGCATCCCACCATGCCAGTGGAATGGGCGGCCCCTCTCCTGTCACAGTGTGACCTGACTCCTGCTCCCTGCACAGATGCCAAGGGTTTTCCAACCTCCATGAGCAGTGGAAACTCCTCCCCAGCATCCTGAGCTGTCAACAGACCCCCAAGAAATGCTGTCAGCATTCTGTCACCAAGTTTTCCCCACCTTCCTTCAACACCCATGCCGTGTGGGGACAGGGAGGTCTGGATACCACCCTGCTCGGAAGCCACTCAGCGTTGTGAGGGACTCCCCATGGTGCTTTCTGAGGAAACAGCTCCCATTTTTGAGATAAAGCTTCTCTTTCAAGCGCCCCCACCTCTGCCTGGCCCACACACAGCCCCAGCAAAGCAGGACCCCACGAGCTGTGTGCCCCAAGGTTCCCTGCCTGGGTTAGTGAGGCGGCTCACCCTGCACAGCCCTCGCCCATCCCTGCTGTTAGTCACAACCAAACACTGCCATAAGCATTTGTCTCCTCACATATCCCAGCGCAGCTTCCTCTGGTCACCCGGTGGGAGGGATGTTCAGGGGAGACAAGACAGGAGACACCAGAGTTTAAGAGAAGAGGGACAAACATGACATGAAACAGAGGAGAAAGCACTGTCATTAGTCGGGGGGGAAAAAATCCCCTAACTCATCAACAGCTCTTGAACCTGCACTGTGCAGACACAGCACTCCTCCCCTGGTGACCAAGGCATGTCACCACTGCTCTCCACGGCACTGGCTCCACTCCTGGCTCCATGAGGGAAAAGAACTGTCTGCTCTCACTGTCCTGGAGCCACGGCAGGGACACTGTCCCACCTGTGTCCCAGGTAGTACCACAATGCAACAGTGACTCTTGGAGTTTGGAGGGACATAGAAGCATAGAAAGCTAGAATTATTTGGATAAGAAGGAGCCTTAAAGATCAGCTCATTTCACCCTCCCTGCTATGAGCAGGGACACCTTCCACTAGACCAGGCTGCTCCAAGCCCCATCCAGCTTGGTTCTCAACACTTCCAGGGTTCATGCCAAGCCCTCACTGAGGGCTCCAATGCAGTCTCAGAGCAAACACAGGCACTCAAGGCCAAAAACCTTTGCCCAACCTAAAAATCCTTCATCCAACCTGCCCAGCTCCCAGGCAAAATGCTCGTGAACTTACAGGGAGGTCCCCCTCCTGTATGATGACGATGATCTCCAAGCCTTGGAGAACACTGAAAGCCAAGAGCACTGGAATTGTGGAGAGAAACCTGAACAGAACACCACCTGCAGGGATGACTTTCCTTCCCCTGGGCTCACCTGGACCTGCCCTGGGCTCACCATGACTGGAGAGGGCCCGCAGGCTGAGGGAAGAGCTCAGCCCTTCCAGCAGCCATCCCGTGTCACCCCCTGCCCATCCTGGGAGGGAAGGAGGGACTGTGATGCCTCCTGTCCCTCCCTGCCAACACCGGACTGTGACGGAACATCCAGATGGGCACAGCCATGAGCACGTCAAGAAAACGTCTTATTTTGGAAACTTATTTTTTCCCCCTGAGAACAAAGGCTTTAAAGAGAAAATAAAATAGAAAGAAGAAGAAAGAGAAAGAGAGAGAGAGAGAGAGAGAAAGGGGTGACCATCTCCCAGGAAGGCTTCAGGGAGCATCCTTGGCTCTTTATGGAACATGCTATCGAGCAGGAAGCAGACAAGAGACATCCAGCTACAAAGGAGATGATGCAGTCAAGGCATTTCAAACACGTACACGGCTGCCTTTCAGGGCTGACATTTCAAACAAGGGCTATTAAACTGCGCCACGGGTTGATATTTAAAGACACAATTGGCAAAGGGCACGCCAAGCTGATCGGGGCCTTGGGGGTGGGGAATATTGATTGGCCAGGGGAACGGGCTGGAAAGAGCGGCGGCTCCAGGAGCGGGGCTGGATGCTGAGAGCGTGGCAGGAGGGATGGAGAACAGGCTGGGCTGGGAGCACTGAGCCTCAGCATGGGCTGGCTGCTCCAGCTCCTGCTGCCAGGCTCCAGGAGGAACACTCACCTGGGAGTGCTGGAATGGAACCACAACTCCGGCGTGAGCACAGTCAAACAGGGGGGAAGCTGGACAAGAAATATCTTAAGAATGCTAAGGTCCAAGCTGTGCTCTGAGGGATTAACTGGGAAGGCAAGCATGCTCCTCAGGAGCCAGTGATTTCAGAATGAAAACAAACCTTGCATGTCCAAGGAAGGCACCACTTGCTTAAAACCCCCCAGAATTCACCCATCCGAGTGGGGAAAGGCACTGCCTGTCTGTCCCAGGCAGTTACTCAGCCAGGAGAGGCAGCCCTGGAGCACAAGGACCACAGAGACACCTGGGACTGCGGCCAGATCTGAGCATTCAGGTTTTATCCTACCAGCACAAAGCCCTCCCTGCGTCCCCACCACTGCCAAACAGCAGTGACTTCAGAACAACCGTGACATTTAGATGGAGCCATTCCAGACAAGAGGATGGGGAATTGTTTGTGATGAAAAGCCTGTGTTTGCCAGGCACATCTCACTCAATGTGACTCTCCATCCACCCCACTCCTCTTGCAGAGACAGCAGGGCTGGGGGAAACCACAGCAGCAGTAAAGCACTGGGGCTCCAGCACCAGCAACAGATTCGGGTTTTTGCAGGAATTTTTTTCCAGATTTTCTGTCAAAGGCATAAATGGAAGCTTTAACAGAATATAAAACCACCTGTGTGTGTGGGAGGTGTTTCTGGAGGTCAGAGTTACCTTTTCAAACTTGCTATCATAAAACTTCTAATACTTTATGAATATATTAAATACCCAATTTTTAAGTGCAGAAGAATATCACTTGTACTGAGCAACCCTTTGATTAAGGAGGAGAAAGGAAATTTTATGTGTGTTTAAGTATCTATCTGTCTCTATATACACATATCTATTTGCACACATATTAGTCTCCTCTTTGATGTTATTCCTGCCATTATTAAAGCCACAAATTTCTCTTCATACTGAAGAGCACTTTCCCTCCTGGACCTCCAGACACAGAGGGAAGCTTACGTGTCTGCATGGAAATATCAGGCCTCAGGGTGTTAAACAAGCAAAGGGAAATAAAATAAAACATCCACTTGTCTAGTCTAGGAAGTGACTGGCTGAGGCAGAAATAAATAAAGCAGAGCCTTTTCCATGTTCATCTCAGTTATTTTAAAAGCTCATTGTATGCCAAATGTAAATCTTAAGGTTACTTGAGTATCTCCATGCAATGATGGAGATCTAAATGGAAACCTATCTTCAGTAATGCATTCCCTCTGCTCCCTGAAAGAATACCTGAAAGCCTAGGTGGCTCCTTAATGGAAGCAGGAGAGCTGAAGTCCCATCTGGGGCCCCACACTGAAGAGGTTAAGTAATTCAACATATATGTTACAGCATCCAACTGCAGATACTGAAAATTCAGAAATCCTGTTGGACTTAGGCAGCAGGATTTTCTCAGTCCTCCAGAAAAGGTTCTGCATCCTGCAGAAGTTGTGGGAAAGTTGGTACCTCTGGCCATGTGAAGGTGCTACTCTCCTTTGGGTGCCTCCAGGCAGATCCCTGCATGCAGTGAGGGGCTCAGGGCTCCCACCACCCTCAAGATCAGACTGGTTTGGGCTGGGAGGGACCTCAAAGACCATCTTATTCCAACCCCATGCCAAAGGCAGGGACACCTTCCACTATCCCAGGGTGCTCCAAGCCCCGTCCAACCTGGCCTTGGACACTTCCAGGGATGGAGTAGCCACAGCTTCTCTGGGCACCCTGTGCCAGGGCCTCAGCACCCTAACAGGAAGAATTCCTTCCTAATACCCAACCTAAATTTCTCCTCCTTTAGTTTTAAACTGTTCCCCCTCATCCTGTCACTATCTGCCCATTTAAAAAGTCACTCTCCATCCTTTTTTCAAGATGCTTTGACTAATCTAATAACTGATATTTAATGATCTTTAATCATCAGGGATGGAGAGCGGCTCTGGAAATCGTTCATTTTAGAGGATGGAGAAAAATAAAAGAGAATCTCAGCATGTGAAGCAGAGACTGGGGATCCCCAGGTACAAACCTGGCCCTGTCCCAGCCTCAGGGATCTGCACTCAGGCTGGCAGTGCCTCCCTGGGGAGCAGCCCTGTCCCTGCCATCCCAAAGCCAAGGGAAGGTGGCCTTTTGTCGCCGTGGGGTGACAAGGCCGTGCACTCTGCCAGTCCTGCTGTGGGTCGGGGTGAGGCCAAGCAGTGCCTGGCATTGGAAATGCCTGGGCTGCACACACAGGACACAGTGAGGGCTCTTACCTGACACTGAGTTCACGCTGCGGCAGCAACACAAAGACACAACGCAACCGGTATTAAGCATTGTCAACACCAGGGTCGTTTCAAGATAAAAAAAAAGGAAAAATAGGAGTATTTTCCTGAATTCACATGCAGCCTTTTTGCCCTTCTTTCCCTCCCCAGGTCAGGAGAGCCCTCCCCAAGCCAACCCCTTGCCTGGCTCACAGTGGCACCCTGAGGGTGCTGGGTTTGCTGTGGCATTCCCTGGCTGGATCCCAGGAGCTGGGGGAAACAGCCATTCCCCTTTCCTGGACTCTGCCTCAGGGCTGGGTGCCCTTCTCAGCCTGGCACCAGCACAGATGCTGGGGCTTCCATCCTTCTTCCTGTGACCGAGGGTTTAGGAACCACCTTCCCAACCAGTTTGGTGCTGGGAATTCAGGCAGCCAGGTACTCCAGGAGGAGGAAACTGCCAAGACACCTTTGCAAGAGCAGTCCCTCCTGAGCAGGCACGGGAAGCTGGATGCCAAGGTGTGCCTGCTTCCATCCCAGGGCTGAGCAGCTCCTGACACCTGGGAGCTCCAAAAAAAGACTTGAAAGAATCAAGCCCTTTACTTTCCAGTGCATCTATATCCAGGTCACACTCCCTGCACTTCCCAGGACATCATTCTGAGCATTTCCATGACTGAAACATCACCAAAGCTATGGGGTGGGAGGAGACTGTGCAGCAACACAAAATGCCATCAGTTCATTGCAGAGTCCCAAACCACTGGTCAGGACTGGCCCAGGACAAACAGGAGAAGACTTAAAGCCAGCAGTGGGGAAGTGATGGAGCATGTGCCTGGATTGGGGCTCAAACATGAGAAGACTTTGAGTTTTGAAACCCAGCAGCTGCACCCAGCACAGAAGAGGAGAAGTGGGCTCCTGACTGGAAAGACTGTGCAGCAGTGTCTGCATGGGAGGGAAGAGGAGAAGCCCAAGAGCAGTGGAGGGTTTGGGGCAATGCTGGCCCTGGGAGGGCTGCAGGCAGGGGGACACATCCCTTGGATCATGGAAGGGTGGCTGGTTTGTCCCCTCATGACTTGCTGTCCCAGGGAGGGAAGGAAGCTGCAGCTGGACCACAGCTGGCAGAGGAGCCAGGACTGACCAGAGCCCAGGGAGAAGGCAGTTTCCTTCACTGGGCTGAGGGAGAGGGCTGGGAGGAGTTCACAAGAACTCCCACACCTGGAGCACAGGAGAAGCCAGGCCATTCCCACCTGGGCACCCAGAGCACAGCAAGGCTGTGAACCCCCCTCACCACCCATGGACCAGGCAGCTCTCACCTCTTCCAGCTGGCTGTGGACATGCTGAACAATCAGGTCGATGGCCACAGTGTTTCCACTCCCTGGAGTGACCCAAAAAAAAAAAAAATCACAGTTTCAGGATTGTAAAGGTTGGAAAAACCCTCTAATATGATGGAGTCCAACCATTAAATCAGCACTGCCAAGCCCTCCACTAAACCATGTCCATTAGCGTTACACCTGGGGTTAGGGTTCAGAAAACCACAAAGCCCAGAGCTCCAGGGACTCTGCAGCTACAAAAGGCATGCCAAGGGGAACACAGGACTGCCACACCATGGCTCCCCCCACATCTGTCTGCTTGGCACCAGCCTTGTCCCCATGAGGGTTCTACTGCTCTGCCATGGTTAGGGTTAGGGGTCAGCAAACCCCAAAGCCCAGAGCTGAGGGCAGGGGGCTGTGGGGTCTCTGAGCGCTGTCAGGGGTGCCCTGGGGCAGGTACCTCGGGGCACAACGATGTCTGCCAGCCTCATGGTGGGCTGGATGTACTGGTCAAAGGCAGGCTTGACAAACTTGTTGTACTGCTTGATGACCCCCTCGATGTCGCGGCCCCGCTCGCTGATGTCCCTGCGCAGGCGGCGCACCAGGCGGATGTCCGAGTCCGTGTCCACAAATATCTTCAGATCCAAGAGCTGAAAGGAGAGGGGAAGGGACAAATCCCAGCTGGTCAGGTGTGGGACTCAAGCCACCTTCCCCTGCTGCCCCAAGTGGAGCTGAGCCCAGCCCAGCACCTGTTTAACAAGGCCTGGTCCTGCTCTGCTCCAGCCTGAGTGGAGCTTTTCCCTGGGACCTGGCTGGTGCTGATGTGAGCCCCCTGCCACCACCTTGTTCTCGTGTCACCTGAGACCTGTCCTGCTCCAAACTCTGTCCCTCCTGCTAACCAGCTCCAACACTTTGGCTGGATGTTATTTAAGAGCAAGGAGCAGATGAGGAGTTACTGTCCATGACACACACCAAGCACTGGCTTCCTAATCAAAGAATCCTTGGATAGTTTGAATTGGAAAGGACTTTAAAGATCATCTCATTCCAAGCCTCTCTCACAGGCAGGGAATTAATGCTGGAAAGGAGCCCAGCTCATGACTCTGCCCTTAGCTGCAAGAGGCAGGAGTGGGGATGCTGAGTGCAGTCTCCTGGGGGATTCACCCAGCTGTCCACTGGAGGTCATCCGTGCTCCAGGAAAGTGCAACCCAGGCTCTCACTTGGCACGGGAGAAAACTTTTCAGACAGAGCTTGGCTAAGTTTGTGTATGGCTCACTGCCTGCTGCAGCATTTGTCAGGGCTGCAAAGATGCTCTGGGGGATGGAGACAGGCTGGGAGAGCTGTACAGCCTGGAGAAGAGAAGGCTCTGGAGAGACCTCAGGGCCCCTTTCAGTATCCAAAGAAGATCCAAGAGAACTGGAGACGGACTTTGGACAAGGGCTTGGAGTGACAGAACAAGGGGAAGTGGCTTCACAATGCCAGAGGGAAGGGTTAGATGGGATATTAAGAGGAAATTTGTCCCTGTGAGAGTGGTGAGGCCCTGGCACAGAGTGCCCAGAGAAGCTGTGGCTGCCCCATCCCTGGAACTGTTCATGGTCAGGTTGGACAGGGCTGGGAGCAACCTGGTCTCATGGAAGATGTCCCTGCCCATGGCAGGGGGTGGAACAAGATGAGCATTAAGGTCCCTTCCAACCCAAACCATTCTATGATCCTGTGATATATCCAAATAATCCCCAAGAGAGCCTGAAGTGCTGGATGATTCCATGCTAGGAGCACCAGGCTCTGTGCAGCAGAAGTTCAGCAGACTTTGCCTCTGGCTGTGCAAGCTGCAGCATGCAGTGTGGAGGTGGGCTATCTCTAGTTGTGTTTGTGCACCAGCTGAGATTGAGGTATTTGCAGAAACACTTGACCTCTGCCAGGGGCTCTTCCCTGGCTGCTGAGAGTCAAACCCTATTTCTCCCACCTGGAAAAGTGCTGCAGCATCTGGTGTAACCTGGAAGAGAAGGTAACCTCCTTGCTGCAGGACCTCAGGAGAGAGCATCCTCCCACCCTCTCTCCCTGGAACTGCCACAAAACCTCTACTCACCTTCAGGAGCTCCTTGTCTGCAAATGCCATGATGCCTTCAAAGATAATCACATTGGCGCCATACAGGGTTTTCTGTGGAGTCAAAATGGATGTGGTTAGAACATCTGGTCAGAAGTGTCACAGGGAATCTCTCTGGGTTGTGACTGTGACAGCTTACCCAAAAAACCACACCCTGAGCCAGGCACAGACCAATCAGACTGCACAGGCCAGGGGCTGGAGGGGTGCACTTGGCTCCCCCTCTGTCCTGCCCTGGCCATCCCCACCTTGTCCCACCCCCTCAGTGTCCCATACCCATTCCTTCTTGCGGCTGTGGGTGGTGAAGTCGTAGATGGGGATCTTGACACTCTTGCCTTGCTTCAGCTTCTTCAGGGTGGCGATGATGAGGTCAAAGTCGAAGGCGTCGGGGTGGTCAAAGTTGAAGTCGTTGCTGGCTGCCTGCTCCTGCTGCTGCTTGGTCAGCACCTGCCACAGGGCACAGCTTAGGGCACATGGCTGGGCACTTCCCTCCTCTGCTGTGCCCTGTCACTCTTCCCTGCCCCACAAGAGCCACGGGAAGGGAAAAACTACATGGCTGTCCCTAAATCTACAACGTGTTTCCTTACCAGGGTTATCACATACACCCAGATTGGTATGGGTTGGAAGGGACCTTAAAATTCATCTCATTCCAACCCCCTGCCATAGGCAGGGACACCTTCCACTAGAACAGGTTGCTCTAGGCCCTGTCCAACATGGTCTTGAACACTCCCAGGAACGGGACAATCACAGATTCCCTGAGCAATAGCAGGAATCTGGCCAGGCTAACAGGGGTGCAGCCTCACCTTGTAGAAGGAGTCCATGGACAGCAGAACCACCCACGGGACATCAAGAGCTTCAATGATCATGGTGGCCACTGTGGTCTTCCCAGAGGCACTGCCTCCTCCTAGGCCTGCCAGGGAAAAGGTGATGAAGCCACCAAGGCCAGGCACAGCCCTTCCCACCACAGGCTGGAGCCCAGGTCCTGCCAGAGAAAAGGTGATGAAGCCACCAAGGCCAGGCACAGCCCTTCCGAGCACAGGCTGGAGCCCAGGTGCTGCATGGTTGCACTAAGCTGGAGGGGCCTCCAAAGAGGGAAGTCACAGGCACTCCAAGAGATTATCCTGGAAAATGTCAAATGGCATGTACTGGAACTGCCAGCAGAAGCTGGGAAACCCATTGTTAGATGGTTATGCAACACGGGGAGTGCTGGCATGGGAACCAGTCCAGAATCTCCAGGAACCTGTGACAGCCCAGGCAACAGGAACTGAGGGAACAAGAAGCAGAGCGTGTTCTCCTACAACCCATGCACACTCTGAGGCTCAGCCCACCCAGTCAATGCAGGACTAACCACAGGCACTCCCCCTGCTCCTGTCCAGGCTGGAGCCAACCTCCAATTCTCAAGGATGTGGTGGGGCAGGACTCCCACGGAGATCTCCAGGAGCGCCATGGGGCAGGTGGCAGGGTGCAGAGGTGACCCACCTATGACAAAGGCCTCCTTGGACTGCGTGCCGTGCTCGTTGTACCAGGGGGGCCGGCCTGCAGTGTAGATGGTTCTCTTGCTGGTGCGCAGCAGCGGCGGCTCCGACTTGCACTGGCTGGTGGTGCGCTTGCGGGGCGGCTTGGAGGAGCCCACGGCGGGGTACAGCCTGTCCAGGGACTCTGCACTGCTGCTGCTGCGTGGGCACAGAGGGGCAAGATTACCCTGGTGGGGAAGGACACACCTGCCTGGGGTGTGGGAGCGGGGTCTTTGGGGATCCACAGGTGAAGGGGGGGACAGCCAAGCACAGCCCCACTACCAGCACCCACAGCTCTGTGACCCACAGCACAGACAGCACTGAGGAATTCTCACACAGGAGCAATCTGAACCTGGAAGAGGTGCCGTGCAAACATCCATGCCTAAAGTCCTGCTGTCTGAGGACTGTCTGCATGAAATAAATCCCCCAGTGAGCTCTCAATGCATTGAGGGTTGTGTTCCAGGGGGCAACAACCCACCCTGGTGTGCCAAGGGACCTTTCTTGGGGTTAGCAGTCAATCACGGGTTACAGCACAACCATCCCCAATCCATTTCCTCTCCCCACTCTTAGTGCTCCACTCACACCCTAGACCTAGCTCTGCCAAGCTTCTGGAGCCCCCAGGGACAAGCCTTCAAGCTGGGCAGAGCCATCAGCTTTGCCTTGGGAGCTGAGAGAGCTCTGAGCTCACCCACAGCCCTGGAGCTGCTGAACACTCTCCCTTATCTTCCCTGCTGGAGAGGGAGAGGAACAAGGCACCCTCCAGAGCCCTTTCCAGCTTGGCAGGAGGAGAGCTGTGGCCTGGAGGTGATAAGTGGCCTCTGGCCAGGAGATAAGCTGCAGCCGCTGCCTGGCCAGCTAAGGGACAGGGAGGATTATTTATACCAGTGCCTGCTCCTCCCTGCTCCTGTTCTGCTGCCCCAGAGGGATGTCTGCTCCCTGGGAGAAAGTGCAAAGGGCTCTCCTGGCTCCTGCTGTTCCTCTCCCCAGCAATGACTGGGCTGGAAGAGAAATCAATAGATCTGGGCACCACTGGCTCCAAGCCATCACTGTTTGGTACAGCCCAGCCCGGCCAGCAGGGCTTTGCTGCTGCTCTGTTATGGCTTGCTCTTGAAAGGGCTTAAACTGCAGGGCTTTACAGATTTTGGGCTGATTTTAAGCTGTTTTGGTATGAAGATTAATTCATTTCCCTCCCCCAGCCCTTTTTAGAACTATTTTAGATAAAGATCAAAATTTCAGAAGGGCCATCTGTGTGTGATGTGACACGGCATCCCCCATCCCTGCAAGGCAAACAAACCCCCTGGGCACGGTGGGATCCCCCTGGCAAACCCCCTGGGCATGGCAGGATACCCACAGCACACCATCCCTACCCCTGGCACATCCCTGTGGAGCAGGCAAGGAGAGAGGGATTTGCCTGGCTTTGCTGAACTCCTGCTGACAAAAGCCAGGCTGCAGCTCCTGCCCCTGTGACAGGAGCTCTCCCACCGATGTCCACCCTAAGCTGGGCACTCATGGAGTTCCCCACAAGAGCTCAGGACACCAACACCCCATCCCTGGCACACACTGCCAGGCTCAGGCTCAACCAGGAGCCCAAAACACCCCAACTATGACTCTTTAAAAGCAACCTCAGGAGATGACACCCATCAGGAAACCTTCTGGGGTATCTTCCTGTGAAAAAATGGCTCCTTCCACGAGGAGAAGCAAACCCAGGCGGGATGTTTGGGTCTCCTGTCCCATGGGTGATGCTGCAGCAGCTGCTGCCCACCGGGGCCGCCAGCAGGGGCTGGTGCTGGGGCACAAACAACGTCACTTCAGCTGGATAAAAGCAGAGGTGACACAAACACAGTTGTTTACCACAGCAGGAAGCGGCTCCTTTCATCCACATCCCAGCCCCTCTCCTGGGACCGCGCTGCTCCAGAGCCTGAGCTCAGCTGCTCCTCCTGTGGGACTGCACGTCAGCCTCCATGAGACAGGAGAGCCCGTGGGGCTGCTCTGCCCCTTGGCTGGTGTCACACAGCACCAAGCTCTGCTGTGCCAGCCTGCACATCCTGACCCAGGCCACCATTCCCAAAGTGACTCTGAGTTGGATGAAGGTTTGTTTCCGGAGCTGGAGCAAGGCTGAGCTCTGCTCCCACCAGCATCAACATCACCCAGCTCCTGGCAGGGAGGAGGAGGCTTGGACTCCAACAGCTCCACCAGTGCCCAGAATTACAGCTACAGCCCCACCTTGCTTTGCCATCATCTCTCCACTCTGCTCTCCAGGGTGCCTGCAGCACACCCAGAGAGGGACATTGCTGCAGGATGCAGGGACACACCCCTGGGAGAGGAGTGCAGCCATCCTCCCCCTGCACGCCTTCAGGGCTGCTCTGGGATGCAGCACCTGAATCCCACCCCAAGAGTTGGTGTTCTGTCTTATCTCATCCAAATAATTCTGGACTTTCACCAAATTCGACACATTTCCATCAGTATGATCTAAACCTGTACCTCTACGCCTCATCTACATCTGTATCCTCTACAGGGCAGATGATATTCTACACCTTTCAAATCCACAATTCCCATGATTTATTTGGGAGAAGTATGGCTGTGGGACTGAAGGGCTGCCCTGGAGTTCTCCAAAGGTCATGCCTTTTCTTCTAATGTTACACTTCAAGATTTGTAGATGTTTTCCATGGCTGCCTTTGCCAGGAAGGGGCTCTTCTTGCTCCAAAGAGTCGGCTGATCTCAGCCATCCCCACTGGCCATTCCCCCTACTCCTTTTCAGAGATTCCCTGCAGCAGTGCTGAAGCCCCTGCAATGCCCTGTACCCACAAGGTGAAGCCCCCAGAGAGTGGGACCCTGTTTAGAGCTGGAGCCAATGGCATTGCTCTGCCCAGAGGAGGGCCCTGGTCCCACATGGACCCTCCCCAGCAGAGCAAACCCCTGGGGTGCCAAAGCCACACAAACAGGAAAGGAAACATCACCTGGGCTTGGCAACCCTTCTCCTGCCAAGCCTTCCTGCAGGGCTTGGCTGCCACCTGCTCTCTCCAGGCTGTCCCCAGTTTTTGGGGATGCTTTTGCCTTCCCTGCAGGTGCTGTATCCTTGCTAGAGCATTGTAGGAGAAGGAATTACAGGCAACCTTCACCTGGATAAGCCACAGCTGTGCTAATTACCAAAACCAGCCTTGCCCTTAATGGGTCACAGCCGTGACCAATAAGGATGAGCTGGCTGGGGGAGGTCTGACCAAACGGGAGAGAGAATTGCTGCTGTGAGGGGTCTGCTGTGAGCTCAGTCTGAGCCTGCAAGGGAAGCCCACAGTGGGAGCCTGCTGTAGCTGAAGTCTGTTGGCTGAGCTGTGAGGAAGAATAAACCGGGACCTTGGCTGATGAACCGGAGTGCGCATCTCGGCTCATTTCTATCTCCAGTGTGGGGTCTGCTGTGACCCAGAGGAAGCCTGGGGGGTCCTGCTCCTGAGAAGGGCTCTCCAGCTCTGCTGTTGTGCCAGCACAAATGAAGGAAGCATTTTGCTCCTGCTTAGTGCAAGCACAGATTTACTGACACCCCTCTCCTTCCCACTGTGCTCCCATCACCATCCCTGTGCTCAGGCTCTCTGCATCCCGCTGCCTCCAGAGACCCCTGACCACCCTGGATCCATGCTGGGCTGGCACAGCAAAGGCAGCAGGTCCCAAAAGCACCCACAGCAGCAAGGAAAGATGGCACAGCCCCAAACCTGAACTTGGCAGCTGACAGGAGAGCATGTCCTGGGCTCTGCGCCCTGTAAACAACCCCACTGACTGAGCTCCCACCCTATGGACCCCCCAGCAGCCCCCACAGCCTGCTGAGGTGCCCAGCTGGCTGCAGCCACGTCCCATGGGAAGCCAGTCTTTTCAGACAGGAATTGGGGCTGAGGGACTGGGACAGGAGCCACCAAGAGGTCATTCCAGCAAACAAACAGATAAAAACCAGCAAATTCCACCCAAAACCAAAGCAACACTCACCCGCCATCTGGCCCAAGGGCCCAGCAGCCAGAGATGCGGACGCTGGAGAAGGCTGGGGGGCTGCTCATGTCCCCCTGCTGCCAGTCCAGGGGTGATCCTGGACTGAGGGTGTCACCCCCTATCCCTGTGCACACTTCAGCTCCTGTCCCACAGCCTCTGGCACTACCAGGGCGAGGAAGGGGCTGTGCCAGAGGGGCTCCCAGGGTGATTCTCGGGGCACAGAGCCATGGGGGGAGTGTCCCCCTGGAATGGGCACTGAAGGGTCCCACGAGGCCGGGGTGGAAGAGGGCTGGAAGATGGCGGCAGGAGAAGGGAGCAGAGCAGGGGGAGTGTCTGTGCCCGGGAGCTGCAAGCGGTCAGCAGCATAAGAGGATAGCTTAACCTCCAGATTACGTTCATTACCTGATATTAATAGCACTGGCTTGATTAAAGAAAAAGAGGGGGGCTGGGGATGAGGTGACACCTCCCCTGACCGCCCCCAGCACAGGCAATAAACACCAGCCCCAGCGCCTCTGCTCCTGGCACTGGGGGTGCTCGGCTGTCCTGGACTGTGGGCTCGGCACGGAGGGCACCTGGACAGTGACATCCACATCCCCCGGCACTGGTGAGTTCCCAGGGACTTCTCCACACCACTGGGGAGGGGGCTGCAGGGGGCAGGAGGGGATGAGCCCAGGCCAGGGGGTGCCCAGCCAGCCAGCACCCCTCCTGCAGCTGGTGGAGCAGCTGGGGCTGGGGGCCAGGGGCTGCTGGCCATGTGGGGCTTTTTGGTCCAGGACTCCCACCCCTCTCCCCTGGCTCCCATCGGTGGGGGGGTCTGGCTGAGGGTCCCCCCTGGTCACTCAGCTTCCCCAAGAGCTGCCCCTCAGCCCTGGAGCAAACAAGTGGGTGAAACTCAACACCCCGGGGCTGCCGGTGGCTAAGAATAACATCCCATGGGCCGTGCTGGCCATCCGCTCCCTCAGCACCCCCTCCCTGCCAGCTGCCCTTGTCCCCCCGGGCCAGCCAGCTCCTCTTCCAGCATCAGCCTCTCCAGGGAGGCCAGGCAGCCTGGGCAAGCTGCAGGAAGCCCAGGAAGCCAGGAGGCTGCTGAAGGGCAGGCAGGACACATGCCAAGGGTGGGAGATGTTGGGCACCATGGCAGGGGGGTCCAGGCCAGCCCTGGAGCAGAGACTGGGGCAGAGCAGCCCTCAGCCCACAGCCTCTGGCTGCCAAGGAAGGAAGGAGGTGGCACAGGGCACACAGGAGGGCAGCCAGGCTCTGCCAGGGGCACAGAGCACCCGGACAAAGTCCCATGGCCACCGAGTGAGACACCAGCATGGTGAGACAGGAGCCTGGCCCCTGCACACCCACTGCTGAGGGCTTCCAGGGAGGGAGCTCCCTCCTGCTTAGTACCAACACCTGAAGATGGGGCCAGAAATGGAAAAAGACCCTTTCCTCCTCCTCCTCGAGGAGCAATAACCATCAAGGTTATTCCAGAGGCAGGAGAGACACACTGCCTCCCAGAATTATCAGGAAACCCCTCCTGCTCCAGTGGGACCTGCAGTGCATCATCTCAAAAGATGGAAACCTGATGGGAACCAGAAATGAAGGGCAGGTCTTGAGGCAGGGGACAGGGACAGGAGGGTTTTGGGGTAACCCGTCCCCAGCATGAGCCGCAGCTGCTGCCCCAAAGTCAGGGAAGGGAGCGATGATCAAAGGAACCTTTCCATCCCTGGTCTCTGCCTGGACTCCCCCTCTCGCTCAAAATAAAATAAAATTTATTTTTATTTAAAATAAAATTCTCTTCCGGAGCCACTTCTGTTCCTTCTCATTAAAGAAGCAAAAAAGCAAAGGGATGCGGGACACGGGCGAGGAGCCCTCGCCCAGGGATATTGTTCCTTATCGCCTGCTCCTGCTGCCACTTTTCCTGCCTTTGTTAAATGTCCAGGCCACAGGAGCAACCCTCCCAGCATCCCACCCTCCATTCCCACTGGGCTCCCAGGTGGGACACACTGGCTCCAAGGGCCAGCTGGGACTGAGCCTTCCTGCTGGCACAAATCTCTGCTTCCCAAGCCCCTTCCCAGCTTCTGAGCTCTTGCACAAGTTGAAATTCCTGGGTTTTCCCAGTGATTTTTAAGCAAATCCCTCCTCTAATGGCAGACTTAAAATATGGCAAAAGAGGAAAGCAGGCATGAAGGCCAGGATCTCCTTTTCCTTCTGGTGCTGGCAGCTGCTGGGTGGGTTTCCCCTTGGATTTAAGGATGGAAGCTGGACTGCACATGGATTTTCCTCATTTGGTCACAAGTATTGTCACTGGATTGGTGTAAGAGCTGCAGACACACCAAGCCCCCAGTGGAAGGATGCCTGCTCCCAGGAGAGGGTCCTGGTCCCAGATCTCATCCTGGGAGCAGCACCACAGGAGCGTGGAGGTCAAACCTGCTTCCTCCATTGCTGAGTTGAGCTGGATCCATGTGCGCCAGCTCTTGGCTGGGCCTTCCCTGTCCAAGAAACCACCCCAAGGGATGAGGGAACACAGCCAAGGAATGGGGGAACATGTCCAAGGGATCAAGGAACCTCCCCATGGGATGGATGAACCTGCTTGAGGAATGAAGGAATCTGCCTGAGGGATGCAGGAACCCACACAAGGGATGGACGGACCTGGCTGCCATCCCACTGTCACATGCCAGGCCCATGCCCATCCTGGAACCCACAGAACGTCATTCCCAGTTTACCCAGCCTTGTACCAAGCTCTGTCCTGGCCAGAGCCACCTGGAGCTGATGGTTCATCTCAGCAGCTCCATGCTCAGAGCTTCCAGCTCGGTTATGGTCTCTGCTCCCTCACCACAAAAGCACAAACATTTCCCTCTGCAAACCCAATTATCTGTTGCTATTTATACCAAGTGGGAGCCACGGTGGAGGGGCTCTGTTACACAACCCAGTTACTCATCCCTCACTCGACCAGCACAACTCAGGGAGACTCCTTCCTCCCATCCTCATCCTCATCCTCATCCTCATTCTCACCCTCCCTGCTATCCACAGGAAGGGCACAGGCAGCTGCCAGCAATGGGTTTAGCTGCTGGAACATGCATGATGGGAACAAGAGGGATGGGAACAGGAGAGACAGGAACAAGAGGGATGGGAACAGGAGGGATGGGAACAGGAGGGATGCTTTGGCACTGACTCCAGGGTTGGTGGGGTGTTGGTACCCTACAAGCAGGGATACAGGGATGCTCCATCCCTGTAAGCTTTGTCACATCCCCAAAGCACCCCTGATGCTCCAAATGCAATTCCCAGATGTTTGATGTTTGGAAGCAGTTATTCCCCTGAGGTTTGTGCTGGGAAAAGGGGGTGGAAAATAAAGGGGAAACATGAGTGTGTGTGTGGTGGGGGGGCTGAGGGCAATCACCCTCTATGGGGGTTTGGGGTGAAAAAGTTTAGGTTGTCCCACTCTTCATCTTGATGGAGAGGATGCATGTATGAGCAAGCTTGGAAAATGGGAGGTTGTGGTTTATCAGCTGGGAAATTAAGGGCAAAACCCATAAAATAAGGTAAATAAGGGAAAAGGTAACAACATGAAAGGGAGGGAGGAAAAAGGATGAAAATAAACAAGGGATAAAGCGGGGGTGGGAAGAAATGGTTGGTGGGAAAAGCGAAGGGATTCCATGGAGCGATGGGCTCGGGGAGGCCCCACTCGCGGAAGTGGCACCGTGGGGGACGGGACCGGCGCCGCAAGCCCCGAACCGGCGGCGAAGCCGAACCGGGGGCCCCGGGGCGCCGCGGGGCCGGTCCCGTCCCGGAGCGATCATCCCGGGGAAAAGAGAGCGCGGTCCTACCTGTCGTGCGGTTCCACCGGAGCCCCCTCGGGCACCGGGGCCGCGGCCATGGTGCTGCGGGGAGAGGCGGGAGCGGCGGGAGCGGCGGGGGCGGCGCTGCCGCGGGGATCCCCGGGACTTGTAGTGCGGGATGGGAGGGTGGGGTTTGCGGGGATCTGGGCACCCATGGGGGCTCTGGGGGCACGGAGGGCTGCTGTGCTCGTGGGTAAGAGCTGTGCGGGGAGATGGGTCTATATGGGCATGGCTGGGTGCTGCAGGGCACAGGGGTGGGTTGCGGGATGCGGGTGGGTGTTTGGGGTATAGCTGGGTGTTTTGGGCATGGCTGGGTGCTGTGGGGCTCAGAGTGATGGTTTGGGTACCTGTGGGCGGCTCGCAGTAGCATCCCTGCCCAAGACGCTGAGGGATGCAGCACAGAGCACCCCCCACCATCCTGCAGCTGGGGGGAAGCGCGGTTTGGGTGACCCGGGCTCTGACAATGTCGCTGGGCACCGGGGACAGCTTGGGAGGACCCCGGCCCCGTGGGGGTCCCGGGGCGCTGGCTGGGATCTGGTTTTCCTCGGCACCATCCCGGGGCTGAGGTCTGTGGTACCGCATGTTCGGGGCTGGGGGGCGAGCAGCGCTCCCGGGGTCCCCACCCGTCCTTGGGGAGGCGAGAGCGCCATGGGGAAGGGCTGCGCTCTCAGCCAGCAGAGAGATCAGTCTAAATCTGTCCCTGCCTTGGGTTCGGTGCCAAAAAAGCCATTAGGGAGCAGAAGAGGATTTATTCCCACGCTGGGAGAGCCGGGGGGTGGCCCCGGGTCCCGCAGAGCTCCCCAGGGTGGAGGAGTCCTGGGCTGGATGTGGCCGGGACACGCTGGATGCTGCTGATGGGTGGATTAGAAACAGCTTTAGGGGGATTTCTACCATGGGAGTGGGGGGCTGTGGGCATTGGGGATCTCCCTGGCACCAGGAGTGCTCGCTGTGCCAAGCACCACCAGTCCTCACTTTCCCCATCCCGGTTTTGGGCGCACTCCTGGGCTGGTGACCACACACTCCATCCTCGGCAGCTGGGGGGGGTCCTCTCAGCCACTGCCAGGAAGGACAAATCCAAATCCCTTGGATCCCATGTCCAACCCTCCCACCCAAGTGCCCAACAACAGTGCTGACAGTGCTAATAAAAAATCAATAACCATTTATTCGATACAGCTGTTTCATACATACAGTACAGGGAGCGCCTCGGGGCTGCTCGGAGCTGCTCGGACAGTACTCTCCAACTGAGGATTTGTCAATGATTAACAAAAGAACAGATCATCACAAATCGGGAGTTTATTATAAGATAGTTTACCGTTAAAACAATTTTATTTTTTGCAAATAAACACTTTTTAATATATATATTTATATATTTATATATATGGTTACAAGTGATAAATTGAAAATTTTTTTCCTTTTTTTGTGGTTTTTTTTTTTCTGTTTTAATTTTTTCCCCAAAATACACTTATGCACTAATAACTGGCATCGACGAGAAACATTTGGATATGCCGTGGGATGGGTGTCACGAGGAGAGAAAGAAAAGAACAAAATGCTCTCAGGGTTCCTGGGGGTGGGAGATGCTCCAGGCTCGGGCAGCTCCATGCACTGGTGTGACACAGCCAGCCTCACCAGAGTGGGTCTTGGTGCCCAGGGTTCCCCACTTCCCCACAATCCAAGCTTTCCATGACTTCCCACAGGCTTGCAGCCCATGCTTGCTCCCATGGAGGTTTAACCCTTTCCCTGGGGACATGGGTGATGGCATGGTGGGCTTCCCCAGCAGTGGAGGTGCAGGACCTCAGTGTCACAGTGCCCAGGATGAAAAAATCCCCAAATCCCACGGGTGATGGGATGGAAGGGGACAGGACAACTTGTCCCCCATCTGGTGCCACAGCCTCTGCCTGTCCCTCTGGATCAAGGTGTTTTCCCCTCTGGCACTGCCACGCTGGGAGCACCTGAAGGGGCACAACCTACTGGCCCCAGCAGTGACACCACTTGGCCCTGCTGGCTCACCTGTTGTGGCACTGGCAGGTGCTGGGGATCCCAGCATTGCTCTGGAACCTTCTCTGGACAAGCAGGAGAGTAAAGGATGCCTCATGGAGAAGGTGTGTGGGGGGAAACACGTTCCTCTCTGAGTGATGACTAGTGGGGAAAACACCTTTTTGGGGGAGAAAAAGCCCTGAAGATTTCACTTTCTCACAGAAATTCCCTCCCCACCATGGTGCTGCCCTCACTGGGGCTGTGAGTGCTCTGAGGGTGGCAGGGACAGCCCCAGCACCAGGACCACTGCTCCCACTGCCTGCCCTGAGACCCCAGATGGTCCCTGGTGTCCCTCCAGGCTGGTGTCACTCTGTGAGGCCACTGCAGCTGTCCCTGCTCCTGCCAGACACTCATTATGGAAGCAGAGGTGCATTTTGATCTGGACCTCACCATGACCCCCTGAGCTGGCCCTTTCCCGTGTCTACCCTGCCCTGAGCAGCTCCCAGGGCTCCCCGCCTGTGGAGCACAGTGCTGCCAGTTAATTTAATCAATGAGAAGCCAATTAATTGCATGTTAAAGAGAACAGAGTCCCAGGCCATGCCCAAGGGGAGACAGTGAGGATTGTGTGGTGACCATCCAAGCCAGCAGGCCGGGCTACCCAGATCTCCCTTCCCTAGGCCAGGGCGTGGAGCTCTCCTGGGGACTTCCCTCCATGGCAGGACATGATTTTGGGATCCAGAGGCTCCCTCTGCACCCTCACAGAGATTTCAGTGCCAGGCCCACAGCTCTGCCCGTGCTCCCCTTCCTGCTGCTGCTGCCTGTGAGCTGTTCCAAGCTGTCCTACAGCTCCCAAAGTTCTCCCTGTTCCCCAGGGAGGCAGGATCTACCCCAGTGACACCATCCAAACATGATCTGATGAAGTGCAGGCAGCGACCAGGCTGAGCTGCAGTGACTAATTAAGCTTTCTCACTAATTGCCTCGAGGCCCAGCACAGCCAGCAATGCTCAGGCAGTTCTCTCAGCTGCAGGCACGTGCCCAGCTCGCCGGGCAATGCAGAGGGTGGGTCCAGGTGCCAGAGCTGTGGACGGAGCAGGAGCCCTGGCTCCCTGAGAAGCCACCCTGGCTTCAGCCACCCCTGTCCTCCCTCTCTGGCTGGAATAACCTGCCAGTGGAGGATGTTAATTGTGACTGGGCTGCTGCTTGCAGCAGGGAAAGACACCGAGCCTCTGGTGGGCGACAAGGAGCAGTGAAGGAAAGCGAGGACTGAGGTTTGAATTGATTAAAGCAAAAGCAGAAGCTCCCCCTCTGATGCCTCTTTCCTGGCTCTGCATAGGGGAAAAATCAATTTAAGGTTTTCTGTTGTGCTACTGAGAGGAAACGTGCCCATTTCCCAAGGACCGAGGTAGCCTGGTTTTGTCTGGAGATGGGCACACCCCGGTCCAGGGATGGCTCCCCCGGGCTGGAGCAAGGTGTGATGACAGTGACAGCAAAGAAGAGCTCCAGGGAAGAGCACAAGCAGGGATGGCACCACAGGGACCTGCCACCCTCAGGAGGGTGGTCAGGAGCTCAGATGCATCTTTGGAAGCAGAGACTCCTCCTATGGTGGGTCCCAGCCCAAAAGGACAAGGGGAGTGTGAGGTGCCTGGGCAGCAGCTGGGCTCATCCTACAGCAGGACCCGTGATTGTCTCTCGATGCTGTCCCCGTCCCTGTTACACAGCTCCTGTGGCCACAGCTGGGGAACCGAGACTCCATTCCTCCCTCCTGGGCAATTGGCACCATCAGGATGGAGCACACTAGGACCCTGAATCACCCTTGGATGCCCCCAGGCCGGGGAGCAGCTCCTTGGCTGCCATCTCCCCCTGACCCTGGCACTGCCATCGTGTCTCTGCCATCACAGCACTCCAGGCCCGGCAAACACAACCCCAGCACCGAGGCACAGCTCCCTCACTGCACCCCCTCCACAGCTGCACTGCCACTCTCCACGGTGCCCACAGCATTCCTACAACTTCCCATTAAACCCTTTATAGCCTGACCGGCCGCAGAGCACCCCCTCTCCTGCTCACACCTCCCAGCGTGTGTCCCAATCGCTGCTCCCTGCTCTCCCCGTGCCTCGCAGACAAACCAACCCTGCCGAGCCCTCAGCACCGCTCCCTGCCCAGCACCTTCCCCTGGACCCGCGGCTGCCGGGGAAGCGCTGCCGACTCCCCCGCACGGCAGCATCCCCCGCCCGGCCGGATCAAACATCTTTGGAAACACCACCCGGAGCTGGGAGGCTGCTGGGCAGCTCCCCCTGGAGCAGCACGGAGCCGCTGGGGAGGGTCCCTGCCCACGGGACCCCGCTGCTATTGCACTTCTCTTTCGCTCAAGCGTCACCAGGTTGGCGCAGGGGAGGGGAACCACGGGCCGGGGGAGGCAGCGGGGCCCCACCAAGGGGTATGTACATGGGCAGGGGGTGGAGAACGTTCCAGCTTCCTTGATCCTGTTTGTTTTCCAGTGTGAAACAAGGTCCGTGATTTGTTTAAAGTGGTTAACTGGTATTTTCTGTCTCTTTTTTTTTTTTTTTTTTTTTTTTTCCTTTCTTTTTGTAAAAAGAGGGTGAGAGGAGGGTGGGGCAAGAGGAGGTGGGATGGGGAGGAGGGGACATAAAACTGGGAGAGACCCCCACCCTGTTACCCTGGGCTGTAAACGAATCCTCGGAGTCGAGTCTCTGAGCTGCTCATTTCTCGGGCATCTTGCTGGCTCCTCCCTTCCGCTGGCTCGGGGGCTTGAGGGCGAGCTCGTCCCCCTCGGGGCTGCCCCGGGAGCCTTCCCAGTGCTCGAGGGTTTTCTTGTGATTAGTCTTTGTTGCCACGCTCTCTCTGCCCTTCGGGGACATTTCCGGAGGCCTCTCCTTGGGTTTTCTCCCCCTTTTCTTCCCGTTTGTGCTTTTTTTTTTCTCCTCTTTGCTGGAAGAAAGCTGTTCCCTGTTTTTCTTTTTCCGGCTGGCCTCTGAGGAGGTTCGGAACCAGTTCTGTGTCCGTGGGGTGACACGGGGGTTAGTGACAGTCCTGGGGGCAGGCACTGGCACCAGCACGCACACCCCGAGCCTGGCCCACCCCTCACCCCACCGGCATCACCTCTCTGAGGTCAAACTGCTCGGGATGAGCTGCTGCAATGAGCCTGGGGGTGCCAGGGACACCAAGGGGGACAGGGAAGAACCCTCCAGGCTGACTGGGAGCTGTTAGTCAGCTCTGCTCTTAACAGACATGGATGGATGGATGGATGGATGGATGGATGGATGGATGGATGGATGGATGGATGGATGGATGGATGGATGGATGGATGGATGGAAAGGGACAGCCCAAGGATGCGTGTGTCAGAGCAGGGACCAGCCCAGGCCAGCTCCAGCTGTTTCCTTACCTCCGAGTGAGCCTTGATGATGTGGTACTTGACGCCGCTCTCGGAGCTGAACTCCTTCTGGCACAGGAGGCAGCGGTACTTGCCCACTGAGTGCTCCCCCTGCAAGACACAGCAGCTCCTGCAGAGCCCAAAGCACCCCAAGGGCTGGCCCTCCCCTGGCCCTGACCCTCTCATGACCTCAAAGGGACACAAAATAAACAGACACACCAGACCTCTGCCAGCCTCGGTGCTGGGCCAGGAGCTCAGAGCCACATCCTCTTTCTGAGTTTCAGTCCATGCCACTCGTGCTGCTGCCTGTGTGTCCCCAACATCAGGTAATGGGGCCATTGACTCCTGTCCTCGCTATCAGCAGATCTGTGATCCCCTGGGACTGAGCCACCATCAGATTTATGTCCAACACTCACCTCATTTTCCTGTTACATTGTCAAAGAGCCAGGGTGAGTGCTGGATTCCTGTCACAAGCACCCTGGTGGGATGACAGATCTCCCGGCCCGGCTGCAGGTCATGGCACGTGGGAGATAATGGGCTCTCTGTTGACGAGGGGGTTATGGATGGGCCCCTCTGGGCCATATATTTCCTCCCTGGGAATTTCTCCATAGCTGTAAATCTCGAGTCAGACAGGTCTCTCATTTCAGGAGAGGACAGGCCTGGCTTCAGGAATCCTTGTGCAAATCCTTGATGCTGGTGCATCAATCCCCACTGAGGATGGGGTGCTGCCTGGGAGCAGCCTCTGCTCTTTCTAAGGCTCTGTGTATTGCAACAGTTCTGCAGGATTTTACAGTGGGAATCACAGACCAGTCCTGGAGGGGCTGTGATTTATTTATGCCAAATTTGTTGGCACATGTATTCAAAGTAAATCCTCTCCCCCAAGGGGAAGAATCCTGCTGATGGCAGTGTGGGGGTCGCAGAGCAACTCCCCATTGCTGACACCCAGTACCTGGCCCCAGCTGTGCCAGATCCAGAGTGTGCAGCTCTGTGGTTCATGGAAATGTTCATGCAGATCCTGGCTGCTTCCTGTGCATGGAACCAACCAGAAACCAGCTCCATTTTCTCTCAGAGAAGGAGCTGTCCTAGTCTTCTGTGTTTGCTCTTTTATCCTGCATAAATCCAGCTTCTCCTGCTGGATCTCTGCAGCCCATTTTCTAAATGATCTCATTAAGGGCTGCTGTTCCAGCTAGCGCTGGAGGAGTGCAGGAGTTGGTGTTTTTAATAACCACGGGGTATGTATTGGAGCTGCCTCCTGGAGGCTCCATTCAATGGAAGCTGCAGCTGGAAATGTTTCAGGGTATAAAGCTTTAGCAGCTCTTACTTGGTTCCAATTTGAGGGACCTACACAGAGCTCCTGATCCCTCCCCTGGGGCAGCTGCAGGGCACTGGAGCTCAGGGCTGCTCCAGCAGGAGGGCACTGGTTTCTGCACAGACCAGCTTCCAGACTCAGCTTATCCCAGGAGGCACCACACCAGCATCCCTCCAGCTGGGCTTCCAGAGGGGCTGTAGGGCTGCCCAAATTGATGGAAGAAGACTCCTGATTCCCACCTGCCTCAGGAAACATTCAGTTTCCAGCATCCAGCTCCTTGGCTCTGAGCTGCTGTGGCTGATGTGTGGTTGTGTGACATGCTGGCCATGCTTAGCCAAGGGCATGTGAATGATCTGGGGGCTGCAGGGACTGGCTGGGCAGGGGCTGCTGTGGGACAAGAGGACATGAGGCAGGAGAACTGCTGTGGGTGTGTCTGGAGCACCTCGTGACACTTTGTGTGTCAAGAGGTCTGGGCTTGGGTGAGAAGCCTGTGTTGTGGGACCTTTTCTGTATAACTGGAATAGCAGCTACATCCCCTCCATCCCATCTACTCAGCTCAAGCCTCTCTGCCTCCATCTGCCTGGCAACTCACTTGGAGCAGCACTGCCAGCCAGAGCTCCAGCAGCCACCATCCTTTAACCTGTGCCATTGTCCCTTGCCTTGCTCCTTCCAAACCAGCTGGGGGGGGAAGAGAAAATCCAACACCAAAGCCACTCTGAGAAAAGGGTGTAAAAGGCAGGACCTACCTTGTTGCAGTTGGCCAGGTGAGCTTTCAGCCCCGAGACACTGGAGTAAATGGCTTCACAGCACTGCAGGAAAAAACAAAGCAGGGTCAGACATGATCCCCCTCATCCCCTGCCTTCCTCTGAGCTGTGGCCAGGAGCCTGCCGAGCCAGCACGGCCACCGGCCCAGGCTGAGCAGTGTGAGGTTAATGCTCTGCGAGGCGCCCGGGGCTCTGGTCACACGTTTCCCATTAGTGCTAATGGGAGTCATGTGGCCACATCCCTCTGCAACGGGCTGAGAAACGTCTCCCCTCAATGTCTCCGTGGAAAACCTACATTTGTGAGCTGTCGGGAGGTCCTGCTGGGCTACAGGAGCTCTTGGAGCCACAGCAGAGGCTTAACGGAGAGGAGAAATCACCCAGGCAGCAGCATGACCAGTTTCTGAGCAACGTCTTTTCCAAGTACCTCTGTATGACATTAATTAGCCAGCCTGGCTCCCCTGGCCTTGTGGGAACTGCCTCCTTCAGAACTCCCATTAGCAAGGCTTTGTTTGGGACGATAAATCCAGGCTCAGCACCAGGGTGGGGTTCACCTCTCTGTCAGCTCGGGCCAAGGCTGTGTTTCACAGGGAGATGAGGCACACGCACCATGCCCTGAGGTCCGTGCTTGTCTCAGGGCTTTAAAAAGCTTGGCTTAAATCTATCTTCACTTAACTCTGGGAAAAGCAGGTTCTCTGCATCAAAAGGCTGTGCAGGATGTGCAGCCTTCACCCTGCCAGGATCTCGGGAGCTTCCCAAAGGCAGCTCCAGAGCTCAAACTGGGCGATGCTGCACCCTCAGCCCAAGGGTGGCCCTGTCCCCAAGCCTGGTGGCTTGAGCACACAAGGAGGATCACAAAGGTGGGACATGCTTTAACCAGACACAGCAGCAAGCTCAGGGAAAGGAGGTGAAATGAGTGTCTGAGCATCACTGTGATCAGGGGCCCAATAAGAACTATTTTTGGTGGGTTACTGCCCCAAAAACTCCCCCTTCCTCCTGCAGATGGAGACCAGCCAGCCCACAGAAGAACAGACAATCCTTACGTTGTTAGGACAGTTGATGCGGCCCTTCTCCTTCACTTCATTCTTCCAGTTTTCCAGCAGCCTGGGATTGAGCTTTGGGAGCCCTGGCCGGGTGTAATTGAGCTGTGAACAATAGCAGTTGATTAGCAGAGCTGCACACCCCAGCCCAGTCCATGGTCCTGCCTCTTCACATGGGCCTTGCCCTGCTCTGAAGGGAACAGGAGCTGAGAACTACTTGGGAGGCTTCCTGAGATGCCATTCTCCCCCTGGGCACGCAGAGCAGGGAGGTGCCTCTGCCCAGTGCCCTGCCACCAGCGAGGAGTCCCTGGCAAACAGGAGAGGAGGCTCCTGCTCCCGGGTCCATGCCCGACCTGGCCTTTTGGTGCACAGCCCTTCTGCCATGTTCTATAAGCAGGGGAATAAACAACCCTGCACACTGGGCAGAAGGGCCAGGGGCCTCCATGGCTGCCTTCCATGGATGAATGGGCACAACCCGTTAAACAATGAAAGGCTCTTGTGTCTCTGCCTCTCCTTCTGGCAGGGCTGCTCCTTCCAAGTGCTTTTAATTAGCGCTTTATTAGCGACTTTGAGGGTTAGCATAGCAGGCTGGCCTTCCCAACTCCAGTTCTGCCTGTTCAGCACAAGCCAAGGCAGCCATGGCAGCTCCAGGCACCTCCGGGCCTCCCAGCCACTGTGCCTGGCCCTACCTGCAGGGCTGCTCCCAGCCTGACACCGAGCCCTGTGCCAGGGTCTGCAGGGGACACGGGGCTGTGCAGCCACACCAGCACAACTGCCAGCCCAGCCTGGTGAGCTCTGCTAGAGCCAGTGGGTGTTGTTTCAGTTCTGAGCCCCAAACCTGAGTGGGAGCAATGCATGGTGCAGGTGTGGGTACCTGAGCACCTGCCACTCTGCATGGGCACCTCAGAGCATGGGACCCAACTGCATCCCTGCATCCATGCTGGATGGAGAGGATGCACAGCCACAAGGTGCTTGCAGAGGTGCAAACCCAGGCCAAACACTCCCCGAGGTCCTGGAGCTGGTGGTTTGGAGGCAAAAGCAGGCTGGCTGGATTTCTTTTCCAGCTGTGACTTTTCCTGAACATGCTGATAAAGCTGCAAATCTGCATTTGGCCAGCTTGCCCCAGCTGTTCCAAAATGTCCCTGCAAAGGAAAGCTTGGGTTGTTGAAGGCTCAGATGCCAGCCCCTCCTTTCTGCTCAGACTGAAGTGATCCATGTGCCCCTGCAGCCCTCCCCATGGCACGTGGCAGGGCACAGCTGGGTCAGGGAGCACTGGGCTCCATGTGAGGGGCAGGGGCACAGGGCCTTGCGAAACAGCGCTGTGAACAGTGCTAAGGACGGATGTGGATGTGGAAAACTCCCCCGAGCCCCAGTGCCGCAATTCTGTCGTGCTTCGCGGCTGGGGGAGATGCCAGCAGAGCTCTTTGAAGCTCTGGGATGGTGCATCTACCAAGAGCTTGGTCCCCAGCCCAGGGAAGGCAATGCCACCTCCAGGGTAGAACACAGGAGTCCCTTTTTGCCATTGATACTGAGAGCCAGGATGCCAAACAGCCTCCATAATTAAAACCCAATCAATCCCATGAATGAGCAAACATTAACGGTAACCGCACACAGCCCCAGCAACAACCTCTCCCTCTGCATGTCCCCGGGGAGGAGGCGAGGGGGGATGTTCAGAGATGTGGACTCTGCTGCTCTGCTTTCCCACTCCAGAGAAAAATCCCTCCCTGCTCTCCTCCAAGAGTCCTGCACAATAACATGCAAATCCCATGTCTTCCCAGGGCGCTGCGTGTTCTGGGAATGTCAAAGTCATCTTTATGTCTCTATTAAGAGGGAGCCCCAGGCATGGAATATTTTATATTTTTTTTTCTTTTCCATTTATTTTCCTCAAACAGCCTGTAAGTGAAAATTTTCATGGCCAAATCATTAAACGACTACAACTGGTTTTGGCTACAGCCCATCTCTTGTGAACAGTTGAAGGATGCTGGGCTGGGAAGGTTTGTTTCCTTTGACTGACGGTTTTATTTAATTAACTTTCATATTTCAATCCTCTCTGCTCCCTAGACAGCTCTCCCCTTCCCCAAAATATATCCCAGTAAATGAGAACCATGCAGGACATCTCAGCTGATGAAGCCTCTGAAGCCTCACTAGGTCTCCAGCACAAGGTACAGTTCTCCCTTCATCCTGTGGAAATTGTGGGTGATGCCGTGAAGGCAAAATGCACCCAGGGGTGCTGGGCAGCAGCCAGGTCCCACTGGAGGGCCTGCAGAGCAAGGGGAGGAAGGGTGGACTCAGCCCCACAGCTGGAGCTGGGATCCGGTTTGGCCCCTGGTGCCATGAGTCTGCAGGGCTCAGCCTGGCTCCTGCCTGCATTGCAGGGCCATTGTTTTGGGGGACAAACCCAAGCCAGCCTCTTCTGCTCTGGAATTTATCCTGGTTCCAGTATAAAACCTCAAGCCTGGAGATGACTTTTCCCCTTTAGCTTTATGACTGGCCTATGGCTGCCCCTGGCTCCTGATCCCTGACATCCCACGACACCAAACTCCACGGGGATGTGCAGACTCCATGGCTGCCCCTACTGACACTGAGACCCCGAGCTGTGGGGAGGCAAATGGAGTGTCCATGTATCCCAGAGTGGAGCTCTGCATCCTCCCTGTGTGTCACAGCTCCTGCCTGGGCTGCAGGAGCCCAGCACAACCTCCAGCACCTTGAAGCAAGGAACCCCACCTCAAGCTCTACCAAGAAAGCGTCACACTCTGAAACAGTGGAATATCCACAGCACTTTCTTCCCTTCTGCCTCTTGGATTCCTCTTCCCTCTGCTCAAGGAGGCTGTTTCTCATCCCCCACTACATGCCAGAGCCCACTGCCATGAGCTGGGAACCTGCAGCTTCAAGGCTGCTCATGGCAGGCGACAGCCCTAGCAAAGGCCAGAGGAGGGTCGGCATCATCTTCACGGAGCTTCTGCAGAGGGGATTTTTCCCAGAAAAGCAGCAGGGGTGTGCCCTTCCCCATCTGACATCCCCAGCAAGCGGCTGTTGTGAAACACCCCATCTGTTTCAGCTTATCTGGAGGCAAATAAAGATCGGAGCGAGAAAATAAGACTCCAGTGTATATTTAGAAATGCTGGATTTGGTTAGCAGAGACTGAAGGCAGCGCAGGGCCTGGGATGGAGCAGCAATCGTTTATTCTGCTGCCATTGCTTTGGTGTGAAGGAATCCATCCTCCCGGGGAAAGGCGAACGCATCCCACCACAGGCCACCAACGGCATCCAAAGCCAGCATCCCTCTGTCCCTGTCCCCAGCTGGGACCAGCTGCCACGTGGCCACAGAGCAGGGGCTGCAGTGGGGCTGTGTCCCATCGACTTGTGCCTTCCCCTGGGAAAAGGTTTTGCTGCCTGGAAAAGGGATGGAGAGGGGTGGCTTTCTTCATCAGCTTCCTTGAAATCAGCACTGACTGCTGGGATGATGGAGAGTTCAGGGATGGAGCTTGTCCTGTGTTGCAGGGAGTTTGGGTGTATCCATCCACCTCTGGCTACAGACCTGAGCTGGGAAGCATCTGTCCCTCTGGAATCCTGGAAATCCCTATGGCTTGCTGAAAAGGTGAAGGAGCAGCTGCAATCTGCTGCTCATCCCTGACATCCCACTTCTCCCCATGTCCAGTACAGTGTCTGCAGGCCCAGTCGTGCACTCCCAATGGCTGGGCATGACTCAGGGAAGAAGAGGTGGTGGTGGTGTGGTGGCTTTTCTGGAAATTCCATCAGTTCCCACCAGTCCCAGTGCCCTGGTCAAGGTGAACTGGTGTTTATCTTTCTGCTGCTCCAGTGGCTCTGGGCTGTCAGTTCCCTTAGGGAGGGCCACCACACACATGTGGTGGGGTGGTGGCACAGGGACATGGGGATGCTGCTGGCTGCTCTGAGCCTCCCATGTGGCACAAGGCTTTCCCACAGGCAGCTCTGTTTTGGGCCCATGAGGTCAAATCGGGCACTTGCTGGGAGGTTTCTTTCTACCCCCTGAACTGAACCAGCTTGTAAAGGCAAAGCAGTCCTGAGCAATGCAAACCGTGGCTGAGCAGAGCAGCTCAGAGTGTGCTGAAGTCAGCAAGCTCTCACCAGCCTGCCTGGGCAGAACCTGCCTCCCACCTCCTCCCAGCATTGCTCATCAAGAAAAAATGTCATAGACTGAACAGATTATAAAGTGTTGTCAAGGGAACGTGACAGTCACTGCAAGACGTACCCAGAGGCACACGCACGGCTCTGTACGGATTCACCCACTACACTGACTTCCTCCAAAATCCATGTGGGATTTCATGCAGGGCCTGAGGTCTCTTGATCCTCCAACTCAAGAGCCTTGTTTTGCCATCTGGGAGCTGATCCAATTCCCCCCTTTCCCATCTTTAATGCAAAACTGCTTCTGCCAACCTCACAGCAATTCTTTGCTTTTTAGCACTGAGAAGGGGCAGAGTTAAACTTAAACAATCAGACCCTGAACACAAGAAATGTCTCATTAAAAAAGCCCACCAGCACTTCATGGAGCAATTACACCAGTGCTGGGACCTTTATGATGCCTTTGTCAGCCTGAGCATGTGCCCCTGGTCCAGGCCTGCGGTCCTGGCTGCTCCCTCAATTCAAAAAGAAAATACCCAAAGTCATGAGTAAGGGAACAATTCCAAGTGGAAAGAGAAGAATGCAAGGGCTGAGACAGGAGAGGGGAAAAGAGAGCAGCACACCTCTTCTCTCCCAGTATCTGAAATGAAACAGCTACTTTGGGCTTGTTTTTTTTAAAGTTATTAATGCATTGCAGCTGAAGTCATCTGCAAACCAACAATGGCAACACCAAGCGCTGGGGAAATAAAACATTTGCAAGCAGTTCTGGCCCTGAAATGCCCAGCTCTGCCCCAAGGTGGATAGCAGTGCTGCAGCTGAATCCCCTTCTGTGCCAGCGCCTCACTGGGATGCCAGTGGGGGTAAAGAAGCTGCTGGTTTGTTTCTGTGCTGGTTTTCCAGCTGCCCACCATATGCAGACCAGAGGTGAGCCAGGCTTAGCTTCTCTGGGTCTCTGCAGGACCATGGTGGCACTTCTGCTGAGCACACACAGGTGCCAGGACAGCATGGGACAGCCTGTGGGAGCAGGAAGGCATTTTGGTACAAGCTCTGCTCTCCTGCCATCCCTTTTCCTGGGGTGACCACCATCACTTCTCCAAGCTGGCTCTGAGACTTGGGCTGGTCTCATGGCTGGGGGTAGGTCCTCTGGGCTGGGACTGTTCACACTCTCCTGACGCACTCTGATCCTCACTTTCATCTTTGCAATGTGCCCAATATCTTGCCAGAATGAATTTCAAAGCACTGGACGAGAGATGCCCAACTCTTCAGAGCAGGGAACAGGCCTGGCACCTACCTGCAGTCACCTGCTCAGGAAACAGGCTGCACCTCATGCAGAGACTCTGCATTGAGTCCTGGCAAACAGAAAGAACTCCTATTCCCTCTCTTTTTTCCCCTTTATGCTGAAATGGTTTATGATTTACTGCTGCTTCATTGCTTTTACAGTCCAGAAGGAGCATACCTGAGGGAATTTTAGCTTTAGTACACCCCCAGGAATAATCAAGCCCTCCCACAGGCAGAAGGGAGGTTTGGTTTAATGTGTACTCACTCCAATGCCTACAAAAAGCTCAAGCCTTTGGGGCCCTGTGCAAACCCCACAGCACTGCTGCTGGAGCTTGGGGGGCTCAGTTCTGTCTCCACTCACTGCCTTCCTCTGCTCCCAGCAGCACTGCTCTGGGATGCTGCAGGCCTTTTACCTCCAGGAAAGCTTCTCCCAGAAGTTAAGGAAGAGATGTGGAAGGGAGGGAATTCTGCCTGGGGCATCTTTGCTCTCTGACAGCACAAGGGAGATGGTTTCAGATCTGATCTGCTCTCTTCACGCGCTCCTCTTGGCTGCCAGCCTCTACTTCCCTGCTCAGCATGGACCAGAAATGACCTCCCACCCCAACACTCTCGGGGCCAGACCTTGATCTCTTCCCAGTGCACCTCTTCCTCCAAAGGGCACAGCTGCCTGCTGCTGGGAGCCTCCAGACCACAGCCGCTCAGCCTGTGCTGGGTGGGCTCTTCAGCAATAAATCTGCCATCACAGCTAATTAATTTAAGGCACAGCAAGTGAGACATGTGAGCCCTCAACCAGCTGGGGCCAGGCTGGAATCCTGGAATCTCCATGTGCAGCTGGAGCCAGGCTAGAATCCTGGGATCTCTGTGTACAGCTAATGTAAAACCAAAAGGAGAACTAAAGGCTGCTCACCCGCTTTGTTTCAGGCACCAGGTCATCCTTCATCCTCCTTTTGGTCCAATCCCTGGCCAGCTCATCCTCTGCTATCTCCTGGAGGTGGAAGACGGCGACTTGGGCTGACGTCCGGCGGATGCGGCCGCTCGGGGTCCTCTCAAAATCTTCTACAGGAGCAGGCTCTGGCTTCACCTCTGGCTCCTCTGGAGGCTGCAAGAGAGACAGAGTCAGGGAGGGCATGACAAGTGAGCTCTCCAGCCCCGGGATGGGGATGCTGGGATTTGGGCTGTGTGCTTCCAGGCTTGCTTTGTGCCTCTGCCCTGGAGCACGGGAGCAAGGGGAGCACCCGCCTCCCTCAGCCCAGCAGCAGCCATAGACTGTGTCCCTCTGTGCTCCCACGTGTATAAATGTCTCCAGGTATTAGATTTAGGGAGTGATTAGTGTCGGATGCACTGTCAGTAGGGATCAACAGAACAGAAAGGGATGCTCCCCAGGGATAGATCCTGCCACCCCAGCACTGGCAAGCAGCCGGTGCTTGTGAGGGAGCGGCCTGAGGTCTGGTTTTCTTTTCTGCACAGCATAGATGCAGGGTGGGCTAGAGCAAAGCCCTGTGGGCACTGGGGAAAGGCAATGCTGCTGACCATTCCCATAAAACAGCATTTTTGGAGGGCTGGAGGAGGGTGTACCCTGTTCCCCCCAACACTGCATGGTACAACACACGTGCATGGTGATTTGAGGGAGAAAACGACACCGGCCCGACGTCTGCACCTGCCTTGCCCGGCCCGGCCCTGCCCGGCTCTGTCCTGCCCACGGGCTCCGCAGCTCTGCAGTCCCCCCCGGGGGGGGATGGCCCCACTCCTCGGGCTGCGGGGGCCTCCGGGGGGCTCACCGAGGCCGTGTGTTCTGACCGCACGTGATAGTCGTGGCCAGCCTTGGATTTGTACTTCTTGCCACAGTGTGGGCAGCTGAACACGGGCTTGTCGGCCTCGGCAAGCTGCTTGCCACACCGCTTCTGGTGGTACTGGTAGCCCATCAGGCTGGAGAAGTTGGCCACGCAACCCTATGGAGACGGGGAGAACGGGAGGGTTAAGGAGGGCTGGGGTTTCACGTGGCCACGTTGGAAAGGTTGGGATGCCGTTTCTCCAGGGAGGAACATTCCTGAGGAGCCCACTCTGAAGAGCAGCTCTGCCAACCCATCCTGTCCAAATGCTGGGGAATTTGACAGTTCCCAAAGAGCCAGGCACAAGCACAACAGACAATGCCCTGGAGGGATGGGAGGAGCTGTGCCCGTCCCGGCACTCCCTGCCCCGACACACGGACAGAGCTCTCTGGACAGACACGCAGCAGGCAGCAGGAGGGGAAGGCACTGGGGAGGGGCTGCCTGAATGGAGAGCAAAGCATACCCGCGGGACAAACCTCTGCCACACGCCTCCCTTACCTGTTCGTGACTTGTCTGCAACCCGCTGGCTCTGGTTTTGGTGTGGTTTGGTTTGGTTTTATACTGTGCCCAGGACAGGCTGTGCTCCTTCCTGAGCTCAGGAGGCAGAACCTGCCCTCCAGTGCTCCTCAGTCTGCCCTGTGCCCACCCTCCTGCAGGGCTGTCCTGTTGCTGGAGTGCACAGAGCCACTGGGACAGGGATTGGGATGGCTGAGCTAAGGTGGAAACGTTGAGCACATGCCAAGGGATGCCTGCAGAGTACATGTCCCCTTCTGCATGGGACTCTCTCCTTCCACTTTTTCACAGAACGAGAAACAAGAATTGTTCTCGTACCTCATTGGGGCATTTCAGTTTTCCCATCTGCTTTAGCACTTTCCTCAGCCTTTCCCGCTCTTCCTGTTCACCAAGTCCAGCGGTTTCCACAGGAACAGGCTGGAAACAAGGAAGTAACAGAAGCGACAGAGTCAACCATTTACTCATGTCCTCTGTGCCAGGAGTGGATGGTAAAGCCCTGCCTTGCAGGGAGCTGCCCTGGGCTGGAGGGAACCTCTCATTAGGAGAGCTGGATCTCCCACTGCTTCACTGGTATGTGCTGGATCTGCTCATGCCTTTCTTGTGATTACACCCAAAGGGCCAGCTGAGAAACCCAGGAGCAGTTCCTGCACAGAGGATTCACCAGCAAGACTGAAGAGCAGGAGATTAAGGCACAGGTAAAAGACAAGTCACAACTGGTAAGCATGGGACATGTAGAAATATAGTTATGCCTTGCCCTGGTATCTCAGAGATCTACAAAATTTATTCATGATAAATTTTGTGGCTGCTTCTCCCATGCACGTTGGAGAGCTAAAGACCAGATTTTGAGATTCATGCAAGGCAGAACCCATCAGTCCCAGATTTGCAGGCACAGTTTTGGAGGCAGAGCTTTGCCACTCAAAATCCACCTCACCATACTCACCAGATCTTCCCCATGTTGGGATCTGAAACCCTGTTTCATTTTTTCAGTCCTCTGCTCTACTTATCAGGATCAACAGGAGCCTAACTCACTACCTGAGGAGGAAATGCTTTCCTTGGCAGGAAGGGGAAGGCCACCATCCAGGCTGAGCAGTGTGTGAAATGCTCCAAAGATGGATCCCTCTTTTACAAAGATCATGGAGAGAGGACTTTTGATGGATGGCTTCCTCACCTGCATGGAGAAAGGAGGCACAAGACGAGCACAGCCCAGCTCCCTTACCTTGCTGACGTGTTCAGCCATGGTGTGGTAATTCAGCCCAGCTTTGGACTTGAACTGCTTTTTGCAGTGCTGACACTTCAAGGCATCCTGCAGCTGAAGGAATTAAAGGCAAGTCACCAGACAGGTCACATCCTTCCAAGGGCTGCTGCTGCTGCTGGTCAGTAACCCCATGGGTGGCTGTTGCAGCAGTAGCCACTGGTGGGACCCAGCAGGCAACACAGCACCCCTGTTTCCCATCCCAGGCCCTATCTGCAGCTCAGAGCTTTCTCTCTGTTGTCCTGGATACTGTTATCAAACCCACATGCCCCAATTTTTGGAAAACATTCCATTTTGGATTTAGATTTAAAGCCTCACTGGCTGAAAACATCTGGATCTGGTGTCTTACTCTTCCTGTTAAAGGGTTAGAGAGAGAAGAAGCTTTGATCCACCAATGCCAGTGGACTGCGCTCTGCAGTCCTGTTAAGTAAGACAGATTCTGGCATACAGTGCAATTTCTGGGTGCCTGGGCTGTGTGAAATTAAGGACACAATCACAGGAGGATATTTTTTACCTCTCATTGCCTGGCTGTTTGACCCAACTCAGCCTCCTGAGTATGTGGGGAGATGCATTAACTGCACACCCTGAGGTACAAGGGGCACTTGCACAGTGGGTGAACAGATCTTGACTTTTGCTGGGGCAGGGACCAGAATTTATCAATTCAGGAGGTTCATGCTCTGGGCACCAAGAGACAGAGTATCTCAACAGGGAGCCAGTGCCTGGCCAGCCGTGGTCATTCCTGCTTCTCCTGCCAGATGATTGAAGGGAGAGTGGTGAAGGTGAAGCAAGACTGAACTAAAAGCTGAAGAGGCAATGAAGATGGATCTGCAAATCTCTCCTCATTATGGAACTCTGGGAAAATGAAGAATAGACTCACTGCAGTCAATTGGGAGTGACTCATGGTACCTGCACTCCCATCAGTTAATCTTGTCCCAGACCCAAGCACTTCATCCTAACAAGGTGGATGCTAACAGCTCCTTGACTCATTAGATGCCACTAGCAGCAAACTTGGGATCTACTCCTCTGGTCAACACTTAAAAACATACCATGTCCACATTCCAACAAGCCCTCCCACCTGGGATACCAGGAGGATATAACTGCCCTTGCCTCCTTCAGGCCCAAGCATGTTGCAACCCTCTCCATCCCTTATTTCCTTTCCAAAACCAAAGGCAACAAGTCACAAAGCAGACTGCTTAGTGCAGACTACTCTTTTTTTTTTTTTTAAATAAGAGTTTTGGGAGCCTGCACATCCTTTTCCCATCGTCCAGCTAAGGAATATATCAGTCATTAAAAAGAGGGGGTGCCTCAACCCCAGGCTGGCTCTGATAGGGATCCCACGTGGCTGTAGCAGCAGGGTCTCACTCAGGTTGTGCCACAGGTTCATCTCAGAGATGGAATGCTGAGAGCTGGACCTCTGGTCACACATCTGCAGCTTAGGGACTGTCCTGTCTGGGTTTCCATGAACCATCCCAGCTCCCAGAGCAGCACAGCTAGCTCTGGCAAGGACTCTCCCTCTCAGGAAGTGTGACAGAACACCCACTCCAAGGGCTGGAGCCCGAAATCTTCAGCTGAATATAGGGCTGGCATATTTCCAGCAGGGAAGACACTGCTGACTGCTCCAGCAGAGCCCTGCTCAGCAGGTCATCTGGCTGTGCAGCCTGCACACAGCCAGCCTGGCTTGGGAGATGCTCCAAAGTGGAGGAAATATGACCAGTGATGGCCAGGATCCCCATCCACTGAGGCCAGGCGGATATTGGAGATGGCAGGATTCTGCCCAGCGTTGCTGTAGGATGGGGTTTGGGAGGGAGAGGAGCCTCCCACTGCTGTATAAACAGCAAGGCAATGGCTGGGGAAGCATTTACAGCAAATGAATGTGGAATCAAAGCCCAGCCACATATTTTCAAAGCAGGAGGCATCGATCCCACGTTGGCTTTCTGTGGCGATGGCTCCGCCAGGTGACGGATGAAGATGTAATCCTGTGCTCTGATGGATGGTGGTGTGGCACAGAGACAATTTTTCACTGCACCATTACTGAACTCCTGCATCCTGACAGCCTGCCTGAGCACATCCAGGCTCAGTCTCCCTGAGACACGCTCTCATGCAACCAGTTCATCTGGTCTGATACAAGGCACAGCACACAGTGAAACCCCACAGCCAGGGCTCCAGAGGAGGCCAGATTAGACACAACCCCAACAATCTCTCCAGCCTGAAAACTATTTGTTTAGCTACTAGAAATACCTGACTCTGTTGAGACACTGGGGCAAAGGGATTCAGAATTGCTGAGAATTAGTGTCCAAATCCCTCTGGGTGAATGTAAGCCAGCCAGCAAGCTGAAGATGACCAACAAGTGTTCTATCAAATACAGTTGAGAAAAGTTTTAGGAGCATCACTGCACATTTATGAGAGGCATACATACACATCCATTCCCCCCCCCAAATCCATGTGTTTGACTGAATAAAGCAAGGCCTTACTTTCTGGCAGACATCCATGTGTTTCTTGAGTCCCACAATAGTTTTCCTGGTTATAACACTGCAGGTTGGACAGCAAACTTCCCCCTTCTCACTGATCTCCCGCTGCCACTGGTCCTCGGGGTTTGCTGGTGAGGGAGAGAAGAGAGGTGTTACATCCAGCCTGCCTCGGCTGCTTGATTTGATAAGTTGAAAAGCAGTGAAGTGGGAAAGTTCCTGATATTAAAAAAAGAGATAGGCTCTCCCAGGCAAAGCCAAAACGGGTCATGAACCATGCAGCTCTCCCTGTCCCACTCTCCTGCAGCTGCCCAAGTAAACTGGGTCACTGGGTCAATTCTATGTGGAGTTACCAGACCTGATAACCTGGGGAAAGACCCAGGTCTTTTCCAACCACTTTGGTATCCTGCACACTGGGAGTTATAAAAAGATGATGATGCCCCCAGCCACCTGATCCTGCCCTGCTTGGAATAACTTCCCCCTGCCAAATGAAACAATTAGTGGGAGTGAAACAAAGGTGAGCGTCTCAGCTCCATCCGGACGTGTGCCTGGAAAGCCTCCCTGGCAATCCTCTTCCTGACAGACACGGAGGAAGCTGGGGGACTGCTGGCTTCCAGGCATCTGTTTATTTGAATGGCTGTGACTGGCCTTTAAAAAACCCAAAATAAGAGATATGTGGGGCCAAAAGCAGCTCCCAGGCCCAGAGTTCACGCCGTGTTCTCAGCAGAGCAGCGCTGGCTGAATAAAATCCACCAAGTCTGTTTATTTGGATGCTTTTGCATGGCTGTGAGATCAGAGAGTCGTTTATTTGAATTTGAAAGCAGTGCAAGGCACTGCAGCTGTGTTTATCTTGCACATCCTGCGTTCCTCCTGCTGTCAGATCTCTCAGGGAAAGCAAGCAACCTGTGCTGGGTGTAGGCTGCACCTCGAGGCTCAGGGAAAGCGTAATTATGCCCAGAGATATGCACTGGTGTCATTCATGGGAATGATGTTAGAAAAATGCCATCATCACATGGGTCACATGCTGACTCACAGTGAAGCCAGGTGGAACTTGGCTCTCAACTCCCAGCACTTTCATCACATTGACCTGGCAGTGAACTGAAAGTAAGGTTTCCCTCAGGATGTCAGTTGTGGCGACACCAAGATTTTAGCAGCAGTGGCTGTTTCCACATCTGTGTTACATCTCAAAAGGGCAGGAGCTGTGTGCTCCTACCTCTGACTTTCTGCTGCTTCTCTTGACAAACCTGCCAGAAAACTCCCCCAGCAAACAACCTGCTGGGCCAAGAGGGTGTGGGGACCACGAGCTGCAGGTGAAGGTGGGGATGGAGGCATGAAGGTAGGGACCATTCAGGCTTGGGGTAATGCACAGAAAAGCAGCTACACTGCACACAGAGCTGCTGCCTGTGCTTTGCCCCCACCAGCCTCACCTGCTGGTGGATGCACAGGCGCTTCCTTCTTCACACCAACTCCTGGAGGTTTCTTTTTCAGCTCCTCCATGTTGGCATTTCCCTCCAGCTTCTTGGCTCGATGAGCTTTTGCTTTGTCCTCTGCTTTGACAAGACCTGTAAAGAAAGAGGATTTTTATTCACTACTTGTTTTAATTGCCTTCAGAGCAATTCACATTTAACAGGTAAAAAAATCTCTCCCTTTAAGCCAGGGACACTGAGCTGGCTGCATGTCTGCCAAGGCTGCACATGGAGGCTCAGGTCCATAATTATGACAAGCAATATTCTAACAGCTTGTGGTGTTTTACAAACAGCATCATTTTCCCCAACACAAGTTTATGAACTATGGAAGCTCCATGGCAAAGTGAGGTAGGATGCCTCCAGCCAGGCAGACAGGCTGGGGAGAAGGGAATAGGGTGTTTTGCAAGAAACTGAAAGAGGGAATTGGAACAGCAAGCTCAGTGTGTAAAAGGGATGTTCCTGCTGATGTTCCTGCACTGGAAAAGCTGTTTAACTCCCCTGAATCCCCAAATCCATGTGCAGCTCAGCCCTGTGCCTGAGTTTCCACAGAAGGTGCTGGTGGCAATGAGGTGACTACCAAGGTCAGATCCACATTCCCCTAAACCTGGGGGCTGTGACTCTTGCAAACCCAGAGTCTGAATGGAGACAGCACCCCATGACGTGCTGGGGCAGTGACTGCCACATGGAGCTTGGGGAGCTTAGGCAAACCCCTGCCCCATCTTCACCTTCCATCTGAGGCACTGGGTCATGGGGACACCTTGTTCTCCAGGAACTCACAGCAGATGGTTCAGTCTCCAGCAGCGCCTCTATGGGGAGGATAAGGGAAACAAGCCCAGACTTCCCAGGAGCCAGAGGAAAGGAAATCACAGAGACCACATCCAGCCTGCTTGTCAGTGTTCAATTCCTTCAAAGCCATTAGTGCCTCTCCCCCGAGTGCCTCATATTGGAAGGTGCTGCCTCCTGCAGTGCCTGGAAATCTGCTTCCTATTTCTCTGGCTGAACGTATCTCAGTCAGCCTGAATCCAGTTGCTCTCATTCCAGGGATGCTCCAGGATTTCCCCCTCCTTCCCAAGCCCATTTGGGTGTATTTATGGAGCATGACCAAAGTCCCACTTGCTCTTGCTTTATCAGGCTGCAGCAGCCAATTCCTGGGCCTCCTCTCAGCAAACATCCCGGTAACATGTCTCCTCTCCCTTGGATTCATTCTCCTGAACGTGGGCGACCAGCCCAGGAGATGGAGGCTGAGGGATGGGTGCGTCACGAGCCTCTCTATGCAGCAGAGTTCCCGACGCCGCTGGAAGCGCTGCGACATGCAGCATGGTGGGATGCTGATGAGATGATGTTTCTCAGATCTCACTGGTGTCAGCAGCTCGTTACTCTTGTGTTACAGATGAACATACCCAGATCCTTTCCTCTGTCCCCTCATTTCCCAGTGCCAGGCTCCAGAGCAGAGCAGACAGGGTTAATCAGTCCCAGCTCTGCTGCTGCTTTTCACTCCCTTTATGGCTCTCCCACGGTAAAAGGTGCCAGCTCCTCCAGTGTGAGATCCTTGGGCTTTGTCTGGCTCCACCACAAGGAGCTCTTCCCTTGGGGAAGGGACTTCCCTGCAATGTCCCAGGGAGAAGGTACAACCTACAGCTGCCCAGAGCTGTCCTGTATTACCTTTCAGTCCAAATGTCCCCGAGATGGATGGCTGCTCCCCCGTAAACTTCTTAGGAGTTTTCTGTTTCCTTCCTGACTCAAAAGAGAGAAACAGAGAGAGAGATTTGGTCAAATAACTGTACTGCCAGGGGGATTCATCAGTCCTGGGGCATGGGGTGGGCACACACTCCATGTTAGGAGTGGGTCAAAGGCTGTCAAATGAAGCACCCACCCACTAAACACCAACAGACTGCTGCTTCCCACTCCACAAAAGCAGGATAAATCTGTTATTCAGGATTAATCCAATGAGTGAAAGTGGTGGCTCTGTCTAGTGCAAAAGCTAAGCAGCTCCCACATGTGGCTATGTGGCTGTGGTGGTTTGCTTTGGTGTTGCAAGCAGTGGAAACTGTGGTGGGGACAACCACTGCCCTACACCAGCTCAGCAGTGGCCATGGACAGACAGAGACTCCTTACCCTGCCCCAATCCTCCAGGGAGATGAGTTTGCCAGAACCATCCTGGTTTGACCTCACACACTCAGAGAGGACAGACAGGCTGACACGGCAGCTTGCTGTGCTGCCAGGAATTCAACCCATTTCCAATCCTATCACAGGATTGTTAAGGTTGGAAAGATCTCTAAGATCATTGAATCCAACCATCACATAGGTCCTTTAGAAATATTTCCACCACAGCTACAACTGTGGAGTTTAAACTCCCACTGAAACTGCAAGAAACTGGAGAGCAGGGCAAGTTATCAAGGTCTGGAAACAAGGCTTGGCCATCCCTTGGATTCAGAGACACTCTCAGCAGTGCTGGCTGCAGCAGATCCCCTTCCCATGGGACACCTTCTGAACCAGCGTAGCCCTGGGCTCTAATCTTACTGTGCTTCATCCTCTCGGGGTCTTCCTCCTGCAGGGAGGCCTGGCTGCCCCGCTGCTGCCCGACGTCCTTGCCACTGGAGGATTTGGCCGTGGGGGTGGCAGCTGCCATGGCCTCAGCTGCTGCAATCTGGAACTCCTTGCTCTCCCGGCTCTCCGCCAGGCACTCGCCGTTCTCTGTGTGCTCCTGGGCCACGGCTTTTTCCGTCTTTGCCTGTTTGGGATGGATGGTGGGGCAAGCTGAACTCTCAGCAGGTCTAGGGCAAAGCACAGAGGGCTTGTTTAAAGAGGGCTTGTTAGACAAGTGTCCTGACACCTCTCCCCCCTCGCCAGCCCAGGTTGTAGGAATGGAGGCAGGCATGTTCCCCTTCTCCCAGCCATCCCCGTGCCACTGCCATGCAGCTGAGCCACAGCCTGGTACCTTTTCTTTCCACTGCTCTTCCCAATGGCCTTGGGCACTTTGTTTTCTGCTTTGCTGGTTGGCACTGGCCGGTCCAAGTGATTCCAGAGCCGATGCTTTTCCAGCTGGGTTTTGGAGGTGAAGGCAGCTTCGCAGTACGAGCATGAGTACGTCAGCTTCTCTGAGATTGCACCCTGAGTGAAGCAGGGAGAGGCAGGTGAGCACAGATGTTAGATCACAAAAGTGAGGCTTTTTCTGACACAGGCATGAATATAAATCATGTGCAATACCCTTCTGCCCTTCCAAACGATTACCCAAAGTCCATGATCCCCCTGGGCCCAACCTCACACTGAGCTGCAGAGATCTCAGTCCCTCTCACACACACACCTCACAAACTGCTCCTGGCCCACCTTTGCTCATTTTAACCTCATGTTTTTCCTGGTGTTTAAGGCATGAGAGCAGCTTTACCCTGCAGATGTTAATGAAAGAGCCAGCCACTGGAAAGGACAGACAGTTCTCCAGTCTCCTTACCCCTTGGCAGCGCTGATAGTGGTACTTCAAGCCATAAATGCTGGGGAACTCCAGCCAGCAGCCTGAATTGGGACATTTCACCCTAGAGTGGGCTTTGAATTCGTCCTTCCACTGGTTCATCAGGGGGAGCTGGGGACAGGAGAAACGAGAGATAGCTGAGTGAAGAGCACCCTGTGCCTGGGTGTGTGCTGATGCATCCCAAGGGAGCTGGGAGGACACATGGGACCTCTGATCATTCCCATCCATCCCTTCCACCACACAGTCATGAAGTGGACCCCAGGTGTGTGTTTCAGTGTATCTGTGCTCACTCCAGTGAGAGCTGCTGGGACAGATGCTGCAGACTCCACAGGCTAATGATTGCTGCTGAGGCTTTACCTGCTATGCTTCCCAGAGCACACACACACTCCCTACCACGCTGGGGAATAAATCAGGCCTGAAGTCACCTGGCTGATTTAATCACCCCACATTTCATCTAGTCCGTAAATCACCCCATGCCCCTGCTCTCATGACAAACTGCTCCATGTGTTGTCCATGCTACCAGGCAGGAATTAAACTGCACAACTCTGCAGGGAATAAATCACCCCCTTGCCATTGCTGCTGGCTCATTAGCCAAGTCTGACACGGCTGTGACAGGATCCAGTCATCTGGACATGGCCCTGGGAAAGCGAGGCTGGAAAGGGGTACAGTTCCTTAACCACAGTTTTGGAAAGTAATGGATGCCTGCATGTAGGGGTTGAGGGACCAAGATCTTGCTCAGCCCAAGGTAATGCTGCTCCTAAGATTAAATCACAGGGAAGGAAGGTTTAACAGTGGAATAGGGCTGGCTGGAGTGTACAGTGCAGGGCACATCAGATGGAGTGAAGCAGGGAGTGCTCAGAGACTGGAATGTGTGAGGTCTTACAGGGATGTCTTTCAGCGCCTGGTTCTCAGCCTTGGGTCTTCCTTTCTTCCTGCCTTCAGTTTTGTCACTGGTTGCATTTCCTGCAAACAGACACAGCACAATCACCAGCCGTGCCAGAGGAGCCGCTGTCCCAGTAATTCTGCTGCCCAGCCCCAGCTCCCTGCTGTCTGCCTTGTGCCCTCAGCTCTAGGCTGGCCATTCTCTGTCCTAGCAAGGATGGAGATGCCCCTCTGGAAGGCAATGCCAGTTCCTCTGCAAATGAGGTGCTGATAAGACGTGACACAGGGAAAAACAGTCTCCTGAACACAGGCGTGTTCATATTGTGGACAGCTGGAGTTCATTCCCTTTAGCAATAACTTATCCTCCTCTGTTTGCAATTATGGCTTTAATCCCCTCAAGGTAACAGTGGCATCTGGGAAACATTTAGGGCACACGCACTTCCCCACAAAGCCACTGATTTTGGAAGCCCCATCTGAGCTGCATCCCTGGGGTCCAACCCTCTCCAGGGCTGCAGGCACTTCTCAGCATCCAGAGCTGCCCTTACCAAGGTAAAGGCAGTGGGATCTTCTCTCATAGAGGGGATCTGCCCAGCATAAACAGACAGGAGGAAAAATCTCCTTGGGCCTGGAGATTCCTGGATAGAGAAATCAGCCATCCATCAGCCTGACAGCCCTCAGTGTGAGGGTCCCCTGGGGCTTGTACGCCAGCAAGCCTCCATCCCGGGGGCTGCGACACGGGAGGCAGCAGATGGCCTGAACTCATTTAAGCCTTTCCATCCTTTGATGTAACACTTAGCTACCAACACGATAAATGGGCGGCTAGACACCCATCTCGTTAAGCCAGACACACGCCTCTCTGAAGGGAGAGACCATCTCCATCCCTCCCCTCCTGCTCCCAGCAACCAGCTCTCAGAGCTGGGGCTGTTTGGCCAGCACAGCCCTCACTGGTGAGTCAAAGTGAGGAGCAGACACATCGAGACCCAGGCCACTTGTTTTGGCAGCCACCCCCCAACTCCTGCCTCTGGGCTGATCCTCTCTCCCCCATCCACCTCCACTGAAAGGACAAATCAGCTCCTTACCCAGCTTGGGCAGCTCTGCCGGTGGGTTTATCCTTGTTTCTGTCCTGCTTTCTTTGCTGGCAGTGGGTTTGTTAGACCCTGCAGCTTTCCTTCCACCTTTACAGGTATAGGAATCCGCCATCTCTGAAAGAAGCAGGGGAGGCGTTAAAATTCACTCCTCGGAGCTGGGAACAACACATGGTGAAAGCAAGGAGCTGCTGGGGAGGGAGGGAGGGAAATGAGAAAACCATCACGCAGCTTCAAGATTCCCACAAAGAGAAGAAACGGGACGTGCTTCCGAGTATTTGTTCTACAGTTGAGGAACGCCACAGACATGGCTGGAAAGCTGCTTTCATTACAGCCTGGCTTCCCCTTCACATACAATGGCAAAGACTTTATTAAAAATTATGGGCTGACTTTGCCCAGAGAAGTATTGAATAAATGCCTTTTCCTCTTCGTTTATTTCTCCGCTTTCATTTAAGACACCAAAAGCAAAAAAAAAAAAAAAAAGTGAGTTTTAATGAACAGATGTAATGATAAATTTCCAATTTTCCTTATTAATGGGAAACTGTTATAAACTGAGAATTGTTAATGTTATCTGAAATTTCTGTATTAATAATTCAATTTGGCTTCTCTATAAATAATGAACGTCAGGAATTATTGCACAAGGCCCACTCTCACTCCTGATGGAAGTGGGCAGTAGGACACCCCTCCATTCAGCAGTGCCAAGAGGAAGCCCACGGCATGACTGGCTCTGCCTCCGGCTTCAAGTTCCTTCTTCCCCTCCTGGCAGCACAAGCAAAGGCACATCTGAGGATGGGGGCTGCTCTGGGAGATGGATATGGAGATCCATATATGGATTTTGGGAAAAGAAGTCCTCCATGCCTCCACAATTGAGAGCATCAGGCCTTTGGGAAGAGATTCCTTGGACCACCACGACCTTGATACCTTGGCTGGGACGGGATGCTGATGTTCACCCATGCGTTTTTTAAAACGCGGATTTGACTCATCACCTGCAATTCCTCCCACATGTTTAGCATCGTTTAACTTGAAGGAGCTGATTCCCAAAAGCATCCACACTCATCCTGTCTGTCCTCAAGCCCAGAGGATGGGGGAGCATCTCCTGTGTGGCCAGATTGCCAGCCACACCACCAATGCAGGACACGAGGGTCCAGCAGTTCTTTCTGAGGTGTCCCCAGGGACTTTCCATGTAGGATCAGGGACTTTCCATGTGGGATGCAGCCCACATGCTCCAAGAGCTGGCAAAAGCTTCCAGCATGTGCTTGGCTGGTGACACATATGTGGTTGTTTGCATGGGCACAAAGGTTAATCGGATCAAGTGAGAAATTCCAGCTTGGCAACTGGGTCTGTGGCATTTGGTGCTGAACATGGGGATCGCTGATTCAACTAATTTGGGCTCTTTTGGTGGGAGAGCTGGGTAGGAGTTTGTAGCCTGCCTGACAGCAGCTCCTTTCTGGAGCAGGCACAGAGAGGGGTCCCTGTGGTTCCTTCCCAAATTGCTGCTCCACTCCCACCAGCGTGGGCACTGCTACTGTCCCCAGTCCTCCAGGGACAAAAGTGCCAGTCCCCCTCCTTCCCATGCTGCGTCCTGGCACCTCTGAGCAACCCTCACTCAAGCTGCTCAAAGGAAAAAGGGGAAAAGGCAGACTCACCAAAAACCAGCGAAGTGAAAGCTGAAGACAAGATTTCTGTGTTTACAGTGGGGTGAAATCTGAGGGGAAATCCACACAACTGACACCTCTATCCAGCCAGGCTTAATGCCAAAATGCCAGGGGGGATGGAGCACAGAACCTCCTTGCCTGCCTCGCTGGCCAGCTTGAGGTGACACACAAAGAGTGACAGCCAGGGCAGACCCTGTTGACATCTCTGGTGCTCTCCTCCTGCACCTCATGACACTGCACACCATTGAGCATCCCCCCAACTCTCCCTTCCCAAAACATCCAAAGTGCCCAGCTCAGCCCCGCTCCAGCAGCTGGACACCTCTCATCCCCCTGAACACATCTGTCCCCTCAAAGGAATCCTCTCTGCCCAGCTTAAGAGGTTCTGAATCTTCTGTTTTTCCACACCAAATACTCCTTTGCATTTTTCCCATTATTTTTTAACCAAATGAAAAATAAAAATCTCATAAACCTGTCAGCAAGAGCCAAAATCTGCGCCCTGGCCACTGAAACAACCCCAGGGATCACAGAGGAATTGTCCTGGAGATACAGAGCAAAAATCAGCCCATTGTGGGGTTTTTTGGTAATGTTCAAACTTCTCACTCATTTTTGAGTAACACATGCTGAAAATAGGCAACAGCCTGTGCTGTTCCACACTTTCCTTAAGGTTTTGTTGAAAACTCTTTTGCAACTGGTAATGGGAAGAGAAGGTATCCACAGGTTCCAGCCATGAGGCAGGGGTGGGACGTGGGGTGGGAAGGCTGGGCCGAGTAGCATCTTATGAGGTCTCCAGCTCTTTCCAGGTAACTTTTTAGAACTTTGTGGCAACATTTTTGAAACATCTCACTGCAGCTCCAGGGACAAAAGCTCCTGTGAACGCAGGCACCAAAATGTGATGAGTGAAAGCCAAGCTGGCACTGCTGGGAACAAAGGTAAGGAGGAAACCCATGGCTGCCGGAAGGGGAAAGTGACATTTGGGAACGAAAGGCACTGTTCCCAAGCCACTGGCAACCCTGTGTGGCTGGAAATTTGGCACAGAATGGGAAAGGGGAAATAATTCCATGCAGAAATGGCTGTTCATTAATTTGGATCAGACCTGAAGGAGCATGTACATAGCCAGGGATGGCTGCGACCCTCTCACAACATCCTTACCAGGGGAAAGTCACCTGCAGACCATGACCCCAGGTTCTCCTGCCAGGATTCCCACCTCAGTCCCATCCCTACAGATGGGCTTTGCTGCACGACAACTGCCTGGTCACCCGTCAATCTGTTCCACCTATCATCAATAATCTACCAACAGCTCCAGAAGTACGAACACCAAAAGCCAAGGGAGCTGCCTGCCCCAGGACAAGCCGTGTGCCAGCACAGATGCAATGAGACCAGCACAGATGATGGATGCCAAAGGGCACTGCCATCCCTGTCGCTGTCAGAGGAGCTGCGCTCCCTCCCAAGAACTCCTGGCAGAACCGGAGATGCTGGGAAAAACTTGCAGGGAATAAAGACAAGGCAGCGGAGGGAGAGGCTTCCTTTTGATGAATCGCCCTCGCTGGAGGTTTCCTCGGGAGGGAAGCACGTGGCGGGTGAAGCCCTGCGAGCCGCCGCCTCCCTGGGCACAGCTGGTGGCCGGGCAGCCCCGGAGGGACAGAGCGCATCCCGCCGCTATCACCCAAACCGAGTGACACCCACCGAGGCCATCCAGGAGGGAGAGCCTCACCCGAGGCACGCACGCACCGCTCCTGCCGCACATGGCTCTGGCCAGGCGCAGACGAGGCTTTTGAGGGCGTAAAGTTTCTGTTCGAGGCGCGTTATCCCTTCCCTCCCCTCTCCGTCCCCGGGCACTGACATGAAGGGAAAAGCGCCCGCACATGCCTGGCAGACAATGAGTCCGCACCGAGCCGCGGGGACTGGGGTGCCCCCTGTCCCGGGGGTCAGCGGGTGCGGGGAGCTCTGCCCGGTGCCGCTGTCACCTCCTGGGCGCGGGGAGCCCTGCCCTGCCCGCTGCCGCTGTCACCTCCCGGGCACGGGGGACCTCTGTCCTGTCACGTCCCGGCCCGGCCGTGCCGCCTGCGTCCCCTCGCTGCCCCTCCCCGCTGTCACCCCGCGGGCAGCGCCGCCCGGGCCTGTCACCCCGCGGGCCCGCGCCCCATCCCCGGGAGGCGGCCGGGGCTTCCCCGCGGGCCGGGCCCGGCAGGGGGGGGACGGAGGGCCCGGCCCGGCCCGGCCGCGCTCCGGGAGGGGAAGAGCGAGCGGCAAAATGGCGACGCGGCGGCGGGCGGAGCGGAGCGGAGCGGGGCGCGGGGTCCCCGCCGCGGGGCCGGGCGGGCCGGGGGCCGCTCGGTGCTTACCTCGGCGGGCCGGGCCGCGGTGCGGGGCGCGCAGGGCCGGCACCCCCCGGCCGGCCAGGCGGTGCCGCCCGCCGCCCCCGGGCCGCCGTGCGGGGCTCCCGGCGCGCCCACACCCGCGGCGGCGCCGCGCTCCGCTGCCGCGCTCCCGCCCGCCCCTCGCCGCCGCCGCCGCCGCCGCCGCCGCGGCTCATGCGCGCTCCCCGCCCCGCCCGGCCCGGCCCGGCCCGCCCCGCGCCCCTCACCGCCGCCACCGGGCCGCTCCGGCCTCGCCTGGTTCCGGGACCGGCACCGGGATCGGCACCGGGAGGACGGGCGGGGGCGCCGCCCCGGGAGGGCGGGAAGGGGCAGCGCCCCCCGCACCGGGCTGACCTGGGCAGGTGCGGCCGGAGCCCGGTGCGGGCAGGGCTGCGCTGCGCTGCCTCCGCGGGATGCGGGCAGGGTGCCGAGCTGCCCTCCGCACCCCCAGGCTGTTTGGCCTCTGTCACACCCGCCGGGGTGCGGGCAGCGTGTCCTGCCCGCCGTCCTGCCCTGCCCTCCAGGGTGCAGGCGCTGAGTGTCCTGCCGGTCATCTTCCCCTGCGGTCCTGCCCTCCAGGTCGTGGGCAGGACGCCTTTCCCTTTACCCTATTCTCCAAGATGCAGACAGGATGACCTGCCTGTCGTTCTGTCCGGCAAGGTGCCCTGCCCGTTATCCTTTCCTCCCGGGTGTCCTGCCCATCATCCTACCTCCCAAGGATGTCCTGTATGTCACTGTTCTCTCCAGGGTGTCCTGTTCATCATCCTGCCTGCAAAGGTGCGGGTAGGATGCCCTCCCCATCCATCAATACATCTAAATCCAGGGTGCTCCAGGGCCCCTTGTAAAGCCACCCCAGCCCCTGGGAATGATGCTGAGTGCAAGCCTGTTGCAATGTCCATGGGGCACTTTCCCAGCTCCCAGGCTTGGGATGTCACCCCTGCAGAGCCGGTACCTGGGGAGCGGCTGCAGGGCACAGCCAGCCTTGGTTACCGGCTGCAGGAATGCATAGCCACACCAGGATCCAGCAGTAGCCCAGAAATTAGGGAAAACCACATTAATTTTGCCAGGTGAAGGCAGAACCCAGAGCAACCATCGCTGTCAGGGCCACTCCGCCTGCCATTACCAGTGCATGATCCTGCGGTGCTGCCGGGAGCTGGGAGGCCCTGTGGCACAGTTGTGCAAAAAAAAAAGCCCAACCCAAGCCCGGAGTTTCCCCGCGGTTTTCCCCTCTTTGTCTCCATTGCGGGGAAAAGAGCTTAATTAACGTCTGCAGAGAGCAGGGAAAGCTCGGTGTAATTGCTAGGTATGATTATCGGTGGAGCGGAGGGTGCTCAGCAGGGTGGGAGGGACAGGCACAGCCCACCTTCTTTGTATAAAATGAGGCATATCCGAGGCGGGCCCGCTTCCCAGGCAGGGAGCTGCCTCCCAGGAGAGCTGGGGTGGCTGTCGGGCAGCTCCACGTGCTCTCTGAGACCAGGCAGTGCCTTCAGCACCTTCGAGGTCCCCTCCTCGCTGTAAATGGTGCCCATCGCTCGTCCTGGCAGCTGTTCCACATGTGCAAAGGTGCCACCGTGTCCATTTTCTGCAGCCACAAAGGACAGATTTGCATCTCCAGGAAGGGGATGAGGGTGAGGGGAGATAGGGGAGTGTGGCCACGCTGGGTTAGACAGGGGCAGGGAGAGCGGGCAGCTAAAGGCTGGGTGAGGAACAAACCCCTGAAATTATGCAATATAAAGGCACCCACTGTTGTTATTTTCAGACTTTACTGAGCAGAGCGGGCCAAGGGATGGACTTGAAAAGAGCAGCAAATGTTAAGCAGATGCTGAGGAATGCTTTGTTTCACAGGCAGAGCTGTGCTGGGAGAGGCAGGAGGAGGAGGAAGAGCAACAGGGGCAGTGGTGCTGCCATCCCCATGTGCTCACAGGAAACCAGCACATCTCCTCTTGCACCATGGCTTTGTTGCAGAGGTGGGTTGTGGATGGGAGCTCATCCTTGCAAACCAGCACGATGCTATGGAGGGGGCCACGCGGTGATTCCCCAATGCCCTGACCCCCTGGTCGCTGCTCCCACTGTCCCCACTGTTCCCACCACTCAAGGCAGGAGGAGGCCAAGGAGCAGCACTCAGGCACACACTGCAGCTGTAGATGCTGGAGAAGGTGTTTGGCAGCAGGGATGAAGCAGTCCAAGCCATTGAGCATGTAAATTAAATTGATACGGACCCCAGGAAAAGGTGATGAGGGAAAAACAATTGCATAGCCTGAATCAGCGAGGTGCTGCCACCCTCCATGCAGTCCTGACATTGCTTCTCCAGCCTCTCATGCTGGTGCTGAGCAGATCTCCCTGGAGCTGCCCTGTGCCTGCCAGGATGCAGCCAGCACAGTGACCTCCACCCCAACCCATCAGCAATTTGGGTATCCCCGACAAGGGTCAGTTCTGGCTTGTATCCTACCTTGCCAAGAGTTTAAAGCTCCACAAATGTGAAAACCACTCTTTAAGGAAAGGCAGGAAATAATCTGGTTTTCTGGATGCAGATCCTCTTGGGATGTTGGGATCTGGAGCTGGGACAATGCCCCTTGCCTAGAACGAGCCTGGCTGATAAGGCATTTACACTTTAAAAAGTAATAAAACCACATCTTAGAATCACAATTAGACACCTTCCACTACACCAGGCTGCTCCAAGCCCTGTCCAGCCTGGCCTTGAACACTTCCAGGAATGGGGCAGCCTGTGCCAGTGTCTGATGCATGGGCTGCAGCAGCACCCTTCAGACCCTTAAGTCTGTTAGAATGAAATGTGTGCTGGGTCTGCAGAGCCTCTTCCACATGTTGCTGCTCTGGAGACATCCCAGAAACTCCTACTAATGGATGTGCACGTGGGGCTGTGCAGGGCCAGCATCTCCACTGGTGGGATGGTGAGATGCTTGATGGGACTGGGAGCACTGGGAGCACTGGGAGCCCATGTCTACTGAGCCCTGTGCACCATGTACAGAGACAGGTGAGGGAAAGGGCATGACTGATGCCCAGACCCAGGATGGGAGACTCTGCATTCCCTGTCTCCCAAGGCTTTATCCTGGGATAAAGGATCCCAGCCGGCTGCTGCCTCCCCTTTATCCTTGGAGTGGCAGGGGGACAAAGCCCCTTGGAGCAGCCACATGCTCACACATCCACGGGACAGGCTGTGCAGAGGCTGAAAGAGAGTGATTCCCGAACAAAGAGGGATTTGCAGCTGGTTTGTGCTGCAGCATCCGGGGCAGCCCCAGCCTCCTCCCGCTCACTGCTCCGCAGCCCGGGCCGCTGATTGGAAACCTGAGCCTGCCATCACTCCCACAGCCAGGAATTATGCTGATGGATTTTTTATTATTTTTTTCCCCCTCCCTGTGCTTGAATGCACTCAGAAAATATAAGCAAAAAGGGGAAAAAAAAAAAAAAGAAGAGAGAGAGAAAATCCAAACAGATTCAATTTTAGATATGGCGACAAAGCAAAATGGTTGCAGTGCAAAGAGGGAAGGCTAAGGGGAATAAAGCTCCTGCCTCAAGGAGGAGCTGGAGCTGTAAAGCTCCCAGCAGCCCTCAGGCTGCTGTTTATGATTTACAGGAGCCCTGTAAATGGGAGGCATGTCCCATGGGAACCCATCAGCCCCACAGAGGCAGTGGAAGCTGTGGGGATGCAGCTGGTGATGAAGTTATGTGGCTTCATCAAATCTTTCCTAGTTTTCTAAAATGCCCCCTCTGATGGGAAGTGAAGAGGCTAATTTTCTGTGGGGGGTGTGAAGGATGTTCCTGGAGGCCCCAGTAACAGCCTGTGCAAATGTGCTGCTTGGGAATGGTGTGCCAAAACCAAACCCCAAACTTGCCTTTCCAAAAAAGGCCCAAGTGGAATGCTGTGGATGTTCAACCTGGCTTTGCAGCAAATCTACTGCATCCAGGCTGGGGAACAGCCCTGGTCAGCCCAAATAATACTTGTTTTGGATCAATTCTTTATCTCAGTCCTGTTGCCTTCCCTGGGCTGCCCGACTCCCACCACTTGCTGCCTTCCCTCTGGTGGCTTCCAGCCTGTGGATGCTGCCTCCCCCTTACTCCAGTCTTTCCAAGAGGTCCCATGTGCCACCAACCCTGCTCCTGGCACTGCTGCAAACCTGGGACCCACCTGGTGGAAGCAGCAGGACTGTAGCTGCACCTGCACCCACCCCTCTCCATCCTTGTCCCAGCGAAAGCTCCACAGCCATACCCACACCCACTTCTCTCCCTCTTTCCTGCCTCTGTGCCATGCCCACAGTCCCTGGGAGTGTTTCTGGCTCTGGGGAAGCAGAGCATTCAGAGGGCATCCAGCAGCTGAGAATGAGGACCAAAAATGAAGGAAGTAATACAGGGGAACAAAATGAAATGAAGCAATTATCCCTGCTCTGATACTTTCTAATTAAGGAAAGTGTCACCCTTATTAAGAGGCCATTAATTCATTGTCATAAGTCACCACCAGTGCAAGTACCAAAATCGTGCCTGGGCCATGGGGAGTGAGCAGCTTCCCCTCCTCCTTGCACCGCAGGCTCCAACCCTGAGAGAGAGCTGCTGCTTGAGGCTGCTCACGGATTCCTGCAGGAAATGCCCTGTCCCACACCCTGGGCTGTGCTTTGGTGTGCTCTGCCACGATGCTCAGCCTATCCCAAACAGGGATGAGCCCATCCATCTCCACCTGCATCCCTGGGACTGCACGCTCTGCCCTGTGGGCTCCAAATGGATTTGTGCAAAGCATGTGCTGAGTTCTCAGCAGAGACCAACTCTTGGCTGCTCTGAGGGACCAAGCCACCAAAGAGCTGCCCAAATGTCTCCAGCCCTGCCAAGCCAGCGTTTCCTCCTGCATCACCTCCCATTAACAGCCAGCTCTGTCTTGGCAGCCTCTCATTACGCATTCTGCATGGAGGGCCCCACATCAGCTTAATTAACAAGGTAAGAAAAACGGGACCTTTGAGGAAATCTTAATTATATTATCCATCTCACCCTGAGTGGCACCTGATCCATCCCAACACTGTTTTCAAGTTCATTAGCAATAAATCAAGATTGATTAGTCCTGGATGTGCAGCAAGAACATACAGGAGCAAAAGACTTCTGCTGCCATTGCTGCAGGAATCCGTGTGTGTGTTCCCAAGCCCTGTTGTGTCCTCCAGCACCAGGCAATGGGATGGGAGCAGGGCTATGGGATGAGGCAGAGGGAGCTGTGCCAGAGCTGGGATGTGGCTGTTGGAGCATCCCAGGAGTGGCTGTTTCACTGTGCCCCTGCCACACGCTGGCACCTCACTCTTCCCTGGGATGCTCTGACTTGGGGCAGCATCCAGGCAGCCCTTCCAGGGATGAGGCAGCCACAGCTACTCTGGGCAGCCTGTGCCAGTGCCTCACCACTCTCACAGGGAAGAATTTCTTCCTAATATCCAACCTTACCCTATCTTGTGCTGGTTTAAAGCCATTCCCCCTTGTCCTGTCACTTCATGCTCTTGTTCAAAGTCACCCAGCTCCTTTAGGCACTGAAAGGGGCTCTAAGATCTCACCAGAACCTTCTCTTTCCCAGGCTTATCAACCCCAGATTCTCAGCCTGTCTTCATTGCAGCAGTGCTCCAGCCCTTGGAGCGCCTTTGGGTTCATACTCTGGACTCACTCCAGCAGCTCCCCAACCTTCTGATGTCAGAATCCCCATAACTTGAGGTAGTGCTGTAGGTGGGGTCCCTCCTGAGCAGAGAAGGGAAGGACAAACCCCCCCTCCCTGCTGCCATGGTGCTGGGGATGCAGCCCAGGGCAGGGTTGGCTTACTGGGCTGCCAGCACTTGTTGCTCATGTCAAACTTCCCCAATGCCTTGGGGTGGTTTGTAATCCTCCTGCGCACTGGTGGGATGACAGGGTCCTAATCAGATGGAGCCTGCAAACCACTGGGGACAGGCATTCCTATTTGAATGAGCTGCACCTCAGCAGAGCCAGGGGCAGGCACTGCCACCCCTGTGCCCAGCACTCCGTGTCCTCCCACCCCACTCAGCCAGGGAGAGCACAGGCTGGGAATTCCAGCACCCACTGTGAATTTCAGGGTTGGAGGGATGGGGAGCATTCCCTGCATCAGAGCCACAATCAGCCGTGCTTCAGAGCTGGAGGTGTTTACATCATCAAGCTCAGTAATTACTCAGACAAATTTGCATGCATTTTCTATGGGCATTTCTGCTGGCTTTTTTATTTTCTGCTTGAAAACCTTGCTGGAATCTGCAAACTGCCTCTGCCACTGGGAGGGAGTTGCTGGATTGTTCCTTTCTAAGAAGGTGCTGAACAGAACTCCTGATGCTGGTGACACATTGGCCCTCTTATTCCAAAGATTTTCCACCAAATAAAATGGCAAAAAAAAATTATCAGAGCCAGGAGTTGTGTGGCCATTGCCTGCCCCTGTGCCCCGGTGCTGCTGCCTGTATCCTCCTGCCTGCTGCAGGGGACTGACTGATGCTTGCTGGTGTTTTCTGTTTACTTTAATTGTTGTCTGGTTTTAATATTGCATGAATTTATTCATCTGTGTTTCATTGTCGGCCCTGTTTGTTTTGGGGCAGTGCCTGGAATATCACTGGCAGATAAGTGCTGGACAAATAGAAGGTATTTTTCTTGCTCGGCCAGAGATGAGGAGTGACCAAGCTGTGCCTCAGTCTGAGAGGATCCTGAGCAGCATCTGCCTCCAGTTCCCAGGGTCCTGGTGCAGTACTCATCACCCCAAATTCTCACCCATGAGGAGGACTGTCCTTCCTTTGATCCACCATGCAGATGCATTTTGCTGTATGCCCACAGCTACCAAAGTCAAAACCCTGTCAGGGCTGTCCTGGATGCATCCCTGCTGCCTTGGGCAGAGTCCTGGGTACCCCTTGGACAAGCCATGGGCATTAGGTGGCACCAGACACTGCCAGAGCAGTAGCTCAGAGCCAGCCTGCCCAGATGCTCTGCTCTCACCATCACCACCCTCATCAGAACAAAGACACAGAGCAGGGGACTGGGGGCAGGACAGCATCCTCCTGCCAGTCCTGGGAATATTTTTTCACACTGCTCTTCCACCTCATCCTGTGCTGGTGGGTCTCAGAAAGATACCTGAGCCCTATGGTTGGGGCTCTGGCTGAGTGCAATTGGTCAGGTTTCTGCATTCTTCTGTGCATCCTTTCTTTCATGCTGAGGAGCTAGAGAGAGCCAGAGCATCCTCAGCAGCGCAGCAAGGGGCAGCCAGGCTTTGGGGCAGGATCTGGGGAAAACCCTGCCTTTTCCAGAGGGTCCGGGGTAGCCCTAGCACTGTTCTGTGCACCCCAGCTGGATTCCAAGCCAGATCTCCACCAGCTTGCTGCATGAGCCCAGCTGGAGCCTGGAGGAGGCATTTCTCCCCGTGCAGCTCCCAGGCTCCGGAGAGAAGCTCAGCGTCTCCCTCTAACGATGCGCACACACCTGCAGTGTTCTGCTCTTTGGGCTTCTGGCCCCTCGTCACCCCGCAGCTCCCCGTGCCTCCCCACAGCTCCCACTGCCTCACCAGGACAGAAACAAACCCCACCCTGGGCAAGACGGGCTTTTTCCTGGCTTCTTTTTCCTTTTCTTTAAACGCAGTAAATTCTCCCAGCTCTGTTGTGAGTCTCTGGTGAGGTGAGAAGAGCAAATTTTGCTGCATATTAGAAAAGGTCAGTATGGAATGAGGAGGAAATGCTAATTCCTGTGTTCTGGGGTACCAGGGGCTACACAAAGCAGAGCCCTGGAGCTGCTTCCCTGCAGACAGAGCTGAGGGTCACAGACCCCTGACCCACAGGCAGAGAGGGAAGATGTTCAGCCTAGCATGGAGGGATTTAGGGCTGGAGACATCTCCTGGGAATCCCCAGGAAGGACTGGAGGGACCAAACTCACAGGGCAGATTCAGGTGTGGGAAGAGTCAGAAGAGCAGTGAGTTAAAATAACAGTCTCTAATTTATTACCAGCAGAGAAGCAGGCAGGAGGATGCCCAGCCAGGGAGCACCGTGACCTGCCTCCACATCCCGGTGCCCCAGGGGCTTAGTGGTGCTGCTGCTTTTGGACCCCCATGACCCACAGCCCTACCCTCATCACCTGAGGTGGAATGTGGGGAGGTGACAGCATCCACCCTGGCCAAAAATCCTGATTTACACATGGATTTTCCTTATCTGCCCACAAGGGCAGTCTGTAGCTCTGTATGGGAGAGTTTGGGAGATGGGGACCTAACAGCAAACACTTTCACTATAATGATGGTGAATGATCAGGAAGGTGCCTGGCTTTGGTGGCACCATCACCAACCCTTGGGCAGGAGGTCAGGACAAGAACCTGCCAATGCCTGGATGAGCAAAACTCTGCAGAGCTGGTGGGAGAATGGAGCAGAGCAGGACCAGGCATGGCAGCTGGGGAGGATCTGGCACCCAGTGTTCCCCCAGCCCCACAACCACCCAGCAGCACCCCAGCCTGCTGCCCCCAGCCCCTGCACGGGCTCCCCCTCTGCCTGCTGATGAAGGATGAGCTCTTGGCACAGCTTCCTCCAGGCCGTGCATCCTCCTGGTGCATCCAACCTGCTTTTACTTGCAGATTTTCCAGCTCTGATGACTCAGCTCCCTTTTAAACTCACCAAGTGGAGCTGGGTGCTGGGGTCTTGGCCCCGCTTTGAATTTTTTGGCTAGTTGTATCATCTTATTTGCTACCAATAACGTCACCTCCCCGGCTGCTGGAAGGCAGCCCAGTCTGATGAGGAAACCAAAGCTCCCTAAATAAGCTCCAAGGCATGGACACGAGTTGCTGGGTGCTGGGATGTTGCCCAAGTGCATAATGCTTCAGTGTCCTGCACATGGCTCCGAGCTGTCCTGGAATCAGTGCGTTCCCTTTCTCCACAGTGCTGAGCCTTGCCTTTTGCCATCTCCTTTTTTCCGTCTCTTTCCCTGTGAACTGTCAGGCTCAGGTGGATGGAAGTTCATCATCTGTCCCAGCAGCTGGTTTGCTGATTTTCCTCCAGCCAAGAGCTATGTCTGCTGGAAGAAACCTTCCATCCCTGCACAGGAATGTGTTCCTTTAAAAGAAAGAGAAGGAAGAAGCAGGAGAGGAGCCCTGGAGTGTCTGGGAAGCTGTCTCTTCTTATTCCAAGCGCATGGCTCAGGTCTCGTATCGGCGATGCACAGCCCATCCCAGCGGAGCTCGGTTCACAGTGTTGGTGCAATCTGCCAAACAGACCGATCAGCTAGGAGACATTTCCAAAAGAAGCTGGAACAAGGTGGGAGAGGAAGGAATAAACAGCCTGCAGGGCGGCACGTCGCAGCTCACCCACTACCATCCCCAGAGAATCTATTCCCTTCTGTTCAGAGGGCCACTGACAGATTTTGGGCTGCATGCGGCAGCCTGGCCCTGCGCATCACAACTCCCCCTGAGCTCCCTGAACGGCCCCACAACCCATCCCTGTGTGCCACAGCCCAGCTCTGGGCTGCCCCACAGGCCCTACCTTGGCTCAGCAGCTGCAGGTTCCGCACCTCCTCGCGCACCTGGAGCTGCAGGACCTGCTGCAGGAGCTCCTGGCGCTGCGCCTCCAGCGCGATCCCCATGCGCTGCAGCTTCTCCCCGTTCAGCCGCAGCAGCGCCCGGCCTGCAAACACAGGATGGCTCACTGCCACACCAGCCCAAAGAGGGGGGCATGACCCCAGGAAAGGGTGACACAAAGGAGAACCCATCAGCACGGAGGAAGGAGGACGGAGTGCTCTCTCACTGCCTGCAGTAGTGCGTGGAGGAGTAGGATGAGGGGGACACTGGCAGAGGATAGGGTTAAACTGGATGTTGGGAAGGAATTCATCCCTGTGAGGATGGCGAGGCTCTGGCACAGGGTGCCCAGAGAAGCTGTGGCTGCCCCGTCCCTGAAAGTGTCCAAGACCAGGCTGGACAAGGCTTAGAGAAACCTGTTCTAGCAGAAGCTGTCCCTGCCCATTGCAAGGGTGTGGAATGAGATGAGCTTCCAGGTCCCTTCCATTCTGGTTTGTGACCTTCCTTTCAGGGAGCGCTGGGTGGCAGCTCCTGTCCCCAGCCTCTGCCAGGTATCAGCAGCACAATCCTGTAACCCATCCCCGCAGGTAGCAGCTTTTTATTCTCTGCTCCACCTCCCAGATGAGGAGATGTTTTCTGAGCACTGGGTCCCCACACAGGGCTGCTCATCCCGGGGCAATGAATGGGGGTGCCCATCACAACGCATTAGTGCTCCAGTCCCTGCCGAGCCACTTCCCTCCAGTCTGGGGCTATTACAGGAGGGATTTTAAACCAGCTTTTGTCCTTGCTTTACAGCACACACTCACTAATGCTGCTTTTGTTGCCTGAGCAAAGGCTGGCTGTGCTTTTGCATTAGGATTTCTCATCCCCCCCAGGCAGCTCCTGCCCTCACTTCCCTGCCACCGTCCCCTGGCCCTGGCAGAGCTCAGTCTGGCCTCGCACATATTGAAGTTGGGCTGGAATGATGCTCTTACACAGAGGTCAAAGCCATTGTCCACAGGGAGAAAAGGGGAGGGAGCAGATCCTAGACATGAATCTGCTTGAAGGACTTGATTGGGAGTTGGATTTGGACCTGGACAAAGACCTTTGTAACTTGGACTCCAATTGGGCAGAGATTTTTCTCTTCTGCAAAAATTTTCAATGTTTAAAAAACTTTTAAAATACTATTATTATATTAAGCTAGGTGATGAGAAGACTCTTCCCTGTCTCATAAACCAATTTAATAATTTTAAAGAACCTCCAGCCTGTCCTGGAGCTTGTCCTCGTGGCAGATGCCTCCTGCCCAGCCTGGGTCAGTGTCACTGTGTCCCCTGCTCTCACCCTGGCTGCATCTCACGGGGAGAGGGGACAGAAATGGGGGGTATGTCCATCTTCTGAACCCCCAATGTCCAAGCAGCATGAGGTAATGGCAAATGGTCCAGAGGACACTCTGTACCTGTGATGGCGTGGTGGGAGAACGCCTCGACGTAGATGAGATAGTTGTGTGGGCAGTGCTTCTTCAGCCATTTGCACACGTCCTGCTGGGTCCACAGCACCACTGGCTTGACCAGGCTGCCCAGCGTGGGGCTGGTGTGGTAGATGCCATAGTGGTCACAGCCACGGACCTGAGGGGAGTGGGAGGGGAGAGTGTCAGTGGGATTCAACCCTGGGAGGAGGAAAACAGAAATCAGTCCACGGGGATGGGGGAGATGTTGGTTGGCTGCATAGGATTATGGTGACACTGCAGACTTCGGCTCCACACCCTCTGGAGTCTCTGGGCTCATCCTGAAATCAGAGGAACCAGTAAGGGAGGCAGGGAGAGTGGGGATGGGAGGTCGAGTTGGTTGTCCTGCCATATATGGACCCAAAAATTTAAACTTCCCAGCCCTCCTGCTGCAGACAAGAGACCCAACTCCCCTCCCCTATGTATCTCCCAGCTCAGCAGACCATTGCACAGGCTCAGGAGATGTCCTGGGGTCCTCAGGGTCTCCACCTCACTAGGCAGAGATGGGCATTTGCTGAAAGCTCTCAGTGGGGACAAAGCCAGAGAGATCCTGGAGGAGAGTAGGAATTGGTGCAAAGCCATCCCCACCAGATGCTGGTGCTGGTACAAACTCATCCCCACCAGAAGTCCCCAGGAAAGCAGCCAGCAGCCAGCTGGTGCCCTGGAGTAGGAAGGGGAGTAGGAAGGACTCTCTCTTCCTCTCAGCCCCCTTCAGCCCTGAGCTGACTGGTCACAACAAGGTCCTGCAGCCTTGCAGGTGTCCAAGGCCACCTCTCAATCCTACAGCTGTTCCTGGGGTGCTGCTATGCTCAGAGACACCCAGAATAAAGCAGGGCCACAGTGCCCAGCACCCCAGTGTGCAGCTGATGCACGACACAGGGGCACGGGAAAGGTCGGCAGCGTGTGGCCCACGGTGTGCCAACACCGACCTCTGCCTGTGAACGCTGGCTAATTAAGCATGCCTAATAGACGAGCAGGATAATTAGTGTAAGAGGGACTCCAGACATCCCGCAGTCACTGAAACTAATGACACATTCCTGAGGGATGCTGCAGAGTAGCCAGTGGAGGGCAGCTGGGCCGGGATGTTCTCCCTGCCCCGGGCCAGGCATTGCCATGGAGCATGGCCAGCCTGGTGGGGCTGCTGCCTGTGCCCAGGGGAGCCTTTGGGCTTGGAAAGGAACTGCTCCTCAAGCAGAGCTCGTTGGGAACATCCAAGCAAGAAGGGAGAAGGCGAAGTTGAGAGGCCGTACATTAATAAGCAAGGAGTCCGTCTCCAAAGCAGATGAAAAATCCAATAGACAATGCACATTTGATTCAGTTTCTGAACCAAGCCCTCCCCTTTGGGGGACACCCCGGCAGCTGCCCGGCTCCAGCAGACGCAGCCCGGGAGCCGCCGGCCTGCGGGAGCAGCCCCAGCCCACGCCGGCTGCGCGGCTCCTTCACACTCGGCTGAGCGCGCCCGAGAGTGTGCCGTGGGGAGGAGGAGGAGGCGGCGATTTGCTCTGGATTCACTAACGAGCGATGATGAGAAGCGGAGGGGCTGGGGGGAATAACAACCATCTTCCCGGGAGCTTACCGCGGGCTCCCCACAGCTATTATCCAACTAACCCTCCGAGGCACGGGGGAAGAGGTGACAAACAACCGGCAATTTCCCTGGGCACGCACACGGCTGCACGCACATCACTCATCACACACAGCCCCGCACCGGGGACAGTCCCAGCATCCCCAAACCCCGCTCTGCCTTCTCGGATTGCATTCCCCCTCCCCATGGAGGGTCCCCGAGTGAGCCCCCGCGCTCCCCAGAGGGGCAGGGGAGGTGTAAAGGGATCATGGTTTGTTTTCCAGCCGGCTGAGCCGCGCTGTCTCTCTGATAAACTCTCAGCCGTGAATATCGAGCGCCGGTGTGGAGGAGAGCAGGCAGGAAGGCTGGGAGGCTGCTCTGGCAGGAAGGCAGGAGGTGGCTGGGGGAACCGGGGGCACTGCAAGGAGCAACTTGCATCTCCTCCCTTCGCTCTGGCATTTTCCTTTGCTTATGGCAAATTAAGAACCTTTCACTAAATCCTTCTGGGCAGCAGATAGAAGTGGAGGAGGGAGAGCCATGATAAGCCACAACTGGCGGCTGGAGGGTGGCTGGGTGTCCCCATGCAGGAGCCACCTGGAGGTGATGGGACACTGCCACCAGCACATGGGACATTGTCTGCCCTGGAGCTGCTGCTCCTGAGAGCATCATGGCCATATCCATCCCTGTGGGGTCCCTGCTCCCTTCTGAAGCCAAAGCAGACAGGAGGCCCTGCGATACAAAACATCTCCATGCTGGCAGCTGGAAGCCAGGCATTTGGATTTCCCCTGTTTTCTTTCCAGCATTCACTGTCTGGATGTGCCACTCTGAACCCGACTCCCAGGGTGTTAAGGAGGGGCTGGCGAGCAGCAGGAGCCACCTGCAGGGATGATATTCCTTCTTGTGTCTGCGCAGCAGTGAATGGAGGGAAACCTCTGGCTCACAGCCTCCATACTGCAATAAAGTTTCAAGTTTCAGGAAGACAATGGTCCAAACTGGGCTAAGAGACACACACAAGCGATTTTAAGGCATTATAAGGAATTTAGTCGTGGCATACTTAATGCAAAATAGTATTAAGTCCCAGCTGCAGGTGGGAGGGCAGGTGATGTGCAGAGGGGAGGTGACACAGAGAGCTCACCCCAGCACACGATGATGTTTACATATATTACTATAACTAAACACCCAGCAACCACGAGAACTTCCAGCAAAACAAGACCTGAAGACCTGACCCTGCAGGGAAAGAGGGGATGCTCCTGCAGGGGGTCTGGCAGACACTGTGCTCCCTGGGCATGCCCTGGGTGGGTGTGGGTACCTGCAGGGGTCTGGCACACACTGTGCTCCCTGGGGGTGGGTGTGGGTACCTGCAGGGGTCTGGCACACACTGTGCTCCCTGGGGGTGGGTGTGGGTACCTGTGAGCCCTCGGTGCCCGGCTGCCGCAGGAGTTTGACGGTACGGCCGGTGCCGTCTGGGCGCTGGCTGCGGCCGTCGTGCCAGGTGAGGCTGCTGCCCGCGGCGCGCTGCAGGCGGTAGCTCAGGTTCTCGGCCGACACCGTGTGCTCCAGGAGGCTGCGGCAGAAGCTGAAGTGAGCAGAGGCGGCAGCGGTGGCTGCAGAGGGAAGGGGGGGTGAGAGACGGCCATGGTGCCCATCCACCCCGTGCCCGGGCACCCAAATGTGCCTTTTCTACCCTTTTTCTACTCAGGCTGTGTCTATCCAAAAACTCCCCATTCCTGCCTTCCTTCCCCATTGCCAAGAAGAAAATCCACCAGCCCAGGAACTGCCAGCTGGCGCTGGGATCCAGCAGGCACCCGACGAGATGTTTGCCCACACAAACCCCTCACGAGCGACGCTTGTTTTGACACCCGCCAGCCGAGCAGACACAGGACCTGCAGCTGATCCCCTGCACGTGGTGAGAACCTCCTGCTTGTCACTGCCACCCTGCTGGGACAGGGACTGGGAGGAGGCCCAGGGCAGCTGCTTGCCGTGGTCCAGGCTGACAGCAAACTGCCACCACCGAGGGAAGGGGAGCAGAGAATGCAGGCTGGTCCCCCAGCACAGACCATGGGTGCCTGGGGACAGCTACATGGCCAAACACACCAACCCTTCAATAATGACGACAAAGAGACATTTACCCACAACGAGTGCTTTTTGTCCCTTATTCATAGAATCATAGGATATCCTGAGTTGGAAGGGACCCACAAAGGTCATCAAAGTCCAATTCCTTGTGTTTTAACAAGCTGGGGGTGTTGGGGTTACAATGAGGTTGCAAAGCTTTCCTTTGAGGGGGGCTGAAGGGACCCAGCTGCCACAGGAGGAGGGTGAGTGGGTATTAGGGGCTCACGCTCTGTCTGCTCCGGATAAAAGCCAGACAGCTTGACATAAGCAGCTCTGATCTGCAGAAGCAAAGACTGGAGCATCCCCCAGCTCACCTGCTCCCACCACAGGGAGCCAGGCAAGTCATGAGCCACCACCAAGAGCAGAGCAGCACCCAAAGGAGACCCACTTCCAGGACAAACCACCCTGGGAGAGCAGGAGAAATCCTGATGCAGCTTGTTTTCCTAATTAGCGGGTTTTAAGAGGGAAGAGGTTTCAAAGAGACCATTCAAGTACACGTTTATGCAATAGGAGAACAACTGGCCAAAAAAAGTCAAAATAGAGCAAAAGAGGGTTGTCCCAGGATACCCAGACCACATCACACTGTTTCTTAACAGTGCTGTTTCTTAAACACACCCAGCAGGAAGCATTGCCTTGGGGAAACTGAGGCAGGGGACCCGTGTGATGGCTGGGGAAGTGATTTTAGAGAAAACAAGGTGGAGGGAGATCCATGGAGAGGCTCAGTGGGGTGCAGAGGCAGGACTGCTAGGGGTGGTCTCTGCACCTCTCCTGGGTGACTTCCAACAGTATCAGACACCCTGGGCCTGTCGGGTGAGGACCAGAGCAGGCTGTGCTCCCTCCAGCCAAGGATGTCTGAGATGCCACTGTCCTGTCCCTGTCACCTGAGCACTGCAGCTCTGCTGGGATACCTCCAAGCTGGAACCTGCCCATCCCACTGGGTGCTGTGGCAGATAGAAACCTGGCAGGTCTGGAGGGGCTGCTGCCAGAGTTGTGTCCTTCAGCTGTGCCAGGGCTTGCTGTGGGGAGTAGAGGAGGGGGCTCTGGCCATCAGCAGGACCCAAATCCTTAGGGAGCCATGGAGAAGCTGCCTCCAGCAGCAGGACATCTCTGGGCATCTCTGTTCCTGCAGCAAACAGTGCTGGAGGCAGCACCAGGAGTGGGAGTAGATGGGAAAGAGGGGTGAAAGTGGAAAGGAAAAATGGACCAGGAAGAAAGGCAGCTCCAGGAGCTTTGGGGGCATGGCTGTCCATGGGAGGAGGCAGTGGCTGCCCTGCAGCCCAGAGGCCCTGGCTCCAGCAGCTCCTCCACAGTCTCAGTTTCCTCAGTCCAGCCCTTGCATCCCAACTTTCCAATCACCCGACATGGGACGGTAGGGAGGGTGAGCAGGGCATGTGGGAGCATTTTGGAGCAAGGAAAGGATGGGGACAGAGGAGCCCCGTGGCAGGACAGCCCTGGGCTGGCTCCACGCAGGGACATGGGGCTGACATCCAGCACGGTCTCTCCTTTCCGTGCCCTGCACAGGGAGTAGCCACAGCATCCCCAGGAGGAACGAGCCGCCCTCCACCCCCTCCGCCCCTCTCTGCTAAGCCGGAGGCTGTGCCCTCCGGCCAGGAACGCGCAGGCAGCGTCTCCCCCCAGGCCCGCCGGCCCCTCAGCCCCCCGGCCATGCCCTGAACACCCCTCACCTGGCTCGGGTGGTCCCTGCGAGCTGCGGATGGTGGAGACGCAGCAGAGGGATGGCCGGCCCTGCTGCATCTCGGCGGGAGGAGGGATGCGCGTGAGCGCTCGGCACCGCTGTCACGAGTGCGGCTCCATCCCTGCCTCCCCTCATACCTCGTCCACACCTGACTGATTCCCCCGAGCGCCTCCCTCCCGCTGCCTCTGAGCCCCGGCTGCACGCTCATCGCAGCTCCGGGCGGCCAGAGCCGCTCTCGCACGGACAGGGGGGTGAACGACACCGACACCCCCTCCCCGCTGCCCCGTGGGCGTTTGATCCGGGAGATGCTCGGAGCTTTCCTCTCCGGCTCCCGCCTAATCCCGCGGCAGGGCCAGCTGGCACTGGGGTGGGCAGGGAGCCTGGGGGGCTGCTGCAGGCGACACTGCGCCCACCGGGCATCAAAGGGCACAAGCGAGCCATGGCACGAGTGTGGCAGCACCGGGGCACCGCTGGCTTAGGGTGGTTGGGTGAAGGAGGAAAGAGAAGAAGAGCGTGGTGAGGAACAACCTCAACGGGAAGGGGCTGCAGGGCTCGGTGCGGGCTGCGCCTGCTCCCGGCAGAGCTCTCATGGCCATGGTCGCGTTGGGGTCCGGCAGAAGTGGGGGTCCCATAGAGCAGAGGCTGTGCTGGATCCTGACACGGGAATGCAGGAACCTCCAGGCTGGCTGAGCCCGAGCTGGAGTGGGGAGGGGAGAGCTCAGCTCAGCTCCCCAAACACCCACTGTGACCCCACTACTCCAAGTCCCTGCCAGCTGGTCTCGGGTCCCTGTGCCCCTCTGCCTGCCCCTGTGAGTGACACCCCACTGCCTGCTCGCCGCCGGGGAATCGCCGCCGGCTTGTTTCCATGGCTCTTTGATCCATTTTGGGCACCTCTCCAGCCTCGCAGGAGGGGGAGGCCAGGGCCGGGTCACGGCAGGGAGACCAGCAGCGGCGGGACAGGGACAGCCACGGCTCCCTCCCCTCCCCAGGCACGGCGCTGCTCCCGCTCCCATTCCCTCTCCAGACACTTTTATGGCTGGTGAAACGTGAGCGCTGGAGAGGCTCAGAGCAGCAGCAGCTGCTGGTGGGGAGAGGGACGGGAAACCTGCCGGGGCTGGGCACCTCGGGGCAGGATGTGGCAGCATTCCCCGGCTAAAGCATTTCCGTGTGGGTGCCGAGTTGCCCCGGGCTGATCACCACCAGCAAACCGGCTGCCAGGGGACTTCCCGCCGATGCTTCCTGCTCGCAGGTGACCAGGACGTGCCCAGGGGACACGGCGACAGACAGCCAAGCTGCAGGAGGAGCAGGCAGGGGCACAGGGGAGCCTGGACAGGCAAAGACTCCTGTTCTGTCCTCTGCCACCGCTTCTCATCACGGCCTCAGGAGCATCCCCGTGTCTTTGATGCCATCGCGTGTGGCTGTCCCACAGACCTGCCCTCCAGATGGGGCCATGTCTGCAGACAGCTGCAGTGGGGGCAGCCAGGCTTCCCGGGGTCAGACAGGATTCCCGGGATTAATGGGAGAAGCTTGAGACAAGCTCCACAAGGAATGAAATCACTCTGTTGGCTTGCCTGGCTGCCTGTGTGTGATGACCCTTAAGGGTGGGTCCTCACACGGCATTTGGGAGGGAAAGAGACGTTTAGCACCGAATAAAACGAGGGATTTACTTATAATTGGAGGTGGATCTGGGGAGCTGGTCATCTTTCTTGTGTTCCTGCAGGTGCTGAAGGGTGGATGGGAGCAGAAGTCTCTGAGGACTCCTAGGACTCTCTGAGGACCTAGGGAACTTGCTCAGTTCAGGGAGCAGCTTTGTGAAGAACTCATCCTGCTTTTAGTGGCATGAGCCATGAGCTCAGCTGGCATTGCCATTGCCCTGGTCCCCTCTGTCCCCTCCATGTGGCTTCACCCTGGTGCAGGAGCCAGTGGAGTTTCCAGGGATGATCATTCCAGTGATGCTCTCTGGAGTCCCCCAACACATCCCATCTTTGAAGCTGTGCCTATAGGATGTACCAGGTCCTGTCCTGAGCTATTCCCTAAGATCTGAGGAAGATGAAACCAGACCCAAAGAGGACTGACACCCCCTCCAGCCTCTCCAGCTTCCCCTGGAGTGTACTTGGCTCAGGCCCTGGGTGTGGTGTGTGTCACCCCAGCACTTCCCTCTGAATTCTCGGCTTGCAGAGATGAGATGGGAGCCCCAGCCAGAGCTCAGGCGGGTGGCTGCCCACTGCTGGTGCCTCCCGAGGACAGAGGAGGAAGGGAACAAAAGGCAGATGTCCTTTCTGTCCTCCCTGTGCAGCACGATGGGTGCCCCAGGACACACGCTGAGGGGGTGGGCACAGTGTTTGGGGGGGATGTTCATGCCTTTGGGGTATCTGTGCTCCTGAGACTGCCAGGGGTACTGCCAGGAGGTCCCTGAGCACCCCCTGACAGAGGACTTCTGTAGGGATGGACAGTGTGAGTGTGGGGTGAGGGCAGTGGACAGGATGCCAGGTTCTCCTGGCAGGTGTGGGAGCCCACAGGCACGGACAGCCCTGCCTGCAGTGAGCCCCCTTCCACCTTCACGTGCTCTTCCTGGGGGTCCTGCCCTGCTCCAGCACCCGCAGGCCTGCCTGCCCTGTCCTCACACCTGCATCCCTTTGCTCTAGCCAAATTTCCCAGCCCATTTCATTGGTACACCATAATACCAAGGGTAGAGCACGGGGACAGCCTCTCCCCGGCATGGGGCAGTGGAGGGGAATGTGGAGGGACTGACTCCCGGGATGGAGAGGACAGCACTGGGGACGGAGGGCAGACAGAGCCCCGGCATGGAGGGGGCAGCACCGGGGCGGGATAAAGAACAGACCCCCGGCACGGAGGGGGCAGCACCGGGGGTGGAGGACGGACAGACCCCCAAGATGGAGGGGACAGCATCGGGGGGAGATGGAGGGCGTCCCCTGGGATGGAGTGGCTCGCCAGGTCCGTGCCCGCCGCGTTCGCGGCTGGGGGAAGCGCGTCCCGCCGCGCACCTGAGCCCCCCCGCCCGCGCCCGGTACCTTCCATGTCCTTGGGCCGGCCGCAGCTCATCCTCCGGCAGCGGCGCCGCGCTCGGGCGGGGACGGAGCCCCGCGCCCCCCGCGCCGCCGGCGGCACCGGGCGCTCCCGCCCGCCCCGCCCCGGTGTCCGCGCCGGGGCGGCGCCGCCATCCGCCACCCCCGGGGGCTCCGCCCGCCGCCGGCCCCGCGCTGCCGCCCGCCGCGAGCATCCCCGAGCATCCCCCCACTCCTGCATCGCCTCCCGTTCCCTGCCCCGGGCATCATCCCCGCTGTCGCTCTCCAGCTGCGGGAACGGGTCCCTGGGGACAGCAGGGTGCAGTGGGCACCATGGACAGGGTTTTGGTCATGTTTGCAGTGGGTACAGAGAGGAAAACGCCTGGTTGTTCTCTCCACCCCAAATGTCTCTGATGTCCCCGATCTCCAGCTCCCTGAATGGGGGAGGCAGAGGAAGGTGCTCACCCCCGTGGCTGCTGCATGAGCTCTGGTGGGCATGAGTGGGTACCCACCAAACCTCACTGGGGCTTGGCACACCAGCATGGAGCTAAACAGTGTCACCAGCACCGATCATTACCCCAGTGACAATCCCACAGGTATTTTTTTAGGTGCCTGCATTCAGCTGTCACACCTGACCCAGCCAGGGACTGTCACTGCCGGCCCCCACAGCCACCAAGGGACTGGGGTCTGGCTGTGCACCCTGTGTTCATCCTGCCTCGGCCTGGGAGAGGGCTGGGAGCACCTCTGGCTGCCCAGGACAAGGACAAACAGATGCCTGGGCTGTGATACTCCACCTTCCCAAGGGCTCCCTGTCACAGACCCACTGCAGCACACAGCAGCATCCTCACCCTTGTTTTAAGAGGAAGAACACTCAGCTTAAGCACACTGTGAGACGATCACTGCCCTGTGGGCTGGGAAGGTGCAGCAGGTGGCAGTGACCTTGCACAGCCTGGGGCAGGGTTTGTGTGCCTGTTCATCAGCCTTGCATAGCTACGGCATAAAACCCTCTTGGATCCAGGCTGTGCAGCTGTGTGTGTGAGAGCGGAGCACTTGCCAAAACTAAATTCAGCTCCCCAAATCAATAGGAGCTTTCCAAAATTTTGGATGCTCAATCAGGAGCTGCTCTGGATGAGGCTCAAGCCCCTGACAAGGCTGGATGCTGGCTCAGCTCTGCGCTGGGAGCTGGCCAGGGCTGTCACGTTCAGCCAGCCAACCATGCTGCCAGGCAGGGAGCAGGGACATCGAGTCACAAACCATGCGTGTAGTGGGGACATCAGGCTCCAAACCCTGTCTGTAGCCTGCAAAAATCCTTTGAGAATTCCTGGGGGGAGTTGGCATTCCTCCTCTGGCTTCAAGAGAGCGGGCAGGGCAGTGCTGCTTGTTGCAGGCAGATAAAGAAAGAACGTGTTCTCCATCCCTTTGAATTTCCCATTTCTCCCTCAGCCTTTGTCTGCACACAGAGCTTTTGAGCCATGGCAGAAAATATCCAAGAGAAATATGGTTAAAGAGGGGCCTTGGCAGGAAAAGGCTGATGTCGCTTGAGAAATGTGTGCAGATTACACCAAGCTGTTATTAAAAATAAGTGTTGTGCTTCTTCCAGCCTTTGCTTTCTGTGATTTTTGTGGTAGCAATTGCACTTCTCCAGTAAAGGGTTCACGTGTCCAGGGGATGGAATTTGCTTCTCCCTCATCTGCAAGAGAGGCTGGTGCCAGCCCAGTATCCCAATGCCTGGGGGTACTGTGGTGGGGTGTGGGTGCCTGGGCAAGTTCAGCCTGCTCATCCATCTGAAATTCCAAAGGATATTCAGAAAAACCTTGAGCTTGGGGCTGTATAGGAAGGGCTGGGGAGGTGGTGTGGTCCCCACACCTGCTCCATGCTCCAGCCATCCTTGGTTCTACAGAATCCAGCTTCACTCTTGGGCTCACTCAATCCCTCCCATGGTGGAGCATCTTTTAAACAGTCCCAGCAACTCTGCCTTGGGTTTGGTCTGACTTTGGGTCTTTTAATGCCTGGTTAAGGACTTTCCATAGTTAAACAGGAGTCAAACAGCAGGACTTAAACAGTTTTTTAGGGAAAGCCCTAAACCAAGACACAGCTTGGGGCGCTCAAAGCATGAGCCAGGGCTCCTTTTCCCAAGGCAGTGATGGTGTGGGAAGGGGACAGGCTGGGGTCAGTGGCTGCAGTGAGCTCTAGACCAACAGGCTCCCCCTGCACATGCACGTGGATTTGGGCAGGGAGAGCACCAGTGTTCCCGTGGGTCCCACCCCTCCCCAGCACCCGGCTCTGCAGAGGGTGTGAGGCTGGGATGATTCAGCACGTTCGTTTTTCAGAGAATAAAGGAAGTAATTAAACATCAGCTTTCCTCCCGCCGCGCCCCGCGAGGATGAGAGGGAGGAGATGAAAAGCCTTCAGACGGAAGTTATTTGTCCAAGGAGAAAAGTGGCTAATTTCTCTGGTGCTTTGCTTGTCTGCTCGTTAATGAAAACCGCTCATCAGCAGGAAAAGGGAGCACCCAGCGAGGGGGAGGAACCAGAATCACACATCCATCAGTGGCTGGGCACGTGGTCTTGGTGGCCTTGGGACATCCTGCTCTGTTGGGATGTCACCTCCACAAAGCCCCCCATGGCACCCAACCACAGGCCTGGGGGCTGTGAATGCAGCTGGGTATTGGGCACCCCTCCTCACTGCAGCCCCATAGGTTGGGAACAGACACTCCCAAGTTAAACATCATGGAAAGGTTTTCCCAAATCCCAATACCTCTCCCCTACCTGCCCTCCCCCGCCCCCTCAATTTTTTTGTGCAAAGACTTCAAAATTAATTTGTTGAGGCACTTGCAGGGAGATAGAATCGAAAACAGCTTCGTGCTGAAGCCTCCTGCCTGGTGCGGGCTGATGGATGGTGCTTATCTCAACCAGGCATGGAAATGTTTAGTGTTATGAAAATCTCTCCCCGAAAAGAATTTATTTTCATGCTGATAATAAAAGAACCAAAGCTCAGCGTTGGAGGGTGGGGATGCTGCAGGTCACATCAGGCTCTGGCTTACGGAGCCCGGGAGGAACCTGTGCTGTCCTCTGGCCCCTGGCTGGGCAGGTGACCCTCTTGTCACTCACAGTGTGACAACTGCACCTTCTCAAGGTTCATGATTTACTGGCAGAGGACATCCAAGGCATTGCTCCCTCTTTGCTGCTCTCTGGCACACAGTGAGGGGTTGAAACAACGAAAGCTCTTCCATTTGGAGGTTTATATAGATATATTTCTAATTGGATTTTGGCATGTCACGGTTATTTTCAAGGCAGTCTGTAATTATTTGAGAGCCTGATCACCTCCTTTCCCTCAGAACAGAGGACTGACTTTTTTCTTTTTAATATTGTTTCCCCAAGTGAAATTGTGAATTTGCAACTTAATCCAATCAGAAGGCACACATGATGTAACTCTGCAAGGACACGGCAGGACGGCAGGATCTACCTCTGCCAGGTTCCCAATCAACTCCCAGCAAGGGCAAAACACACAAGAATAATATTTTAATTATTTTTTGTATTAAAAAATAAAAAAGAAAAAGAAAGTGTTTTAAGTAGATCACGGGTACTTGATGGGGTGGGGAGGTTTTGCTGGTCCTGCAGTAGCTCAGCCCACCCTGTGCTGAGACTGCCTCGTGTCCGGCTGCAATTCTGCAGCAGCTGAGTGCTGCTCTCTGGCTTTTTCTGTCCCATCTGAAACCTGATGAAATTCCCACTAATTGCAGGGTTTTATTTTTACACGTGTTGTAATTTTTTGGGGCCAAAATAATTTCATCCAGCTCCATCTGCTCTCCATTAGGGAACTGAAGCTCGGGCAGGACAGATCTCCCCATCCTCACCAGGGCTCTCCCCAGGCTGGGCACTGCCACCATCCCAGAGCTGCACTTGTTATTCCAGCGCCCAGAATGAGCACAAATGAAAACCATTATCCAAGCAGAGTTTTCCAGCATCTCACAGCTAATGACCATACACCACCCTGCTTCATCTTAACAGCCTCAAGTTCTTATTTTCTCCAAGCCCGATTTCAGGGCTCTGGGCTGCATTCAATTGCTACTGAATCCGATTTATTATTTACATTGCAAGGTACAGCCTGGCATGAATTGATTTGCTGTGCTCTGATTGCCACTGCACGCTGCTCTGGGAGCTGGGAGCTGGCTGCTCGTGAATCCAGGCTGCAAAATCAGAAGTTAGGGAGTGCCAGAGTTCAAACTGCCCAGTGCTGTGTTCTGCTCTCGTCTTTGGTTGCATCTCTCAGGATACAGGGAGTGCTGGTCCCAGTGGGGGCGGTGGGATGGATTAACTGGTGTCCCTCAAGGATTGTCACCTCAGTGCTGCAGAGGTCAGATGATTTTAATGGCACCCCTTACTGAAGAAGAAAGGTTTGGGGGATTGCAGAGGGCAAGTGACACTGGTTTTAGGAAGGAGGCGTGGATGGGAGTGCAGGACAGATGGGGAGAGCAGAAAGGATAGGGAATAACAGAATTGGGAAGCAAATGGGAGACTTGGTGTTTTGGGGGATTTATTACAACTGCACTATAAATGCAGCTGGAGGATTCATCACCACTTCACCTTTACTTTCATCATCACCTTCACCTTCACCTTTGTCTTTGCCTTCAGCTTCATGATCATCTTCACCTTCATTTTTGCCTTCACCTTCGCTCCTTACCCTGCCCATGGTTGGAGCTTGCACTACCTTGGGTGGCAGGAACAAGTGCAAATCCCCCAGACCCAACCCTGTTACTCTGGGGCAGTGATGAGCCGAGGCTTTGCTGATGGCTCAGCTGTGGGAGATGAACCTGGAGCAGTGGAGGGCAGGACCATGGACATGCTGCCCTTGGCACAGGGATCCTCCTCCCCCAGCTCATCCAGCTGCCCAAATCACCGAGCACCTTGGGAAACATTTGTCCATCTGCCAGAGCTCTTGACTCCGGACATTCCCAGATGAAAAGACAATTTTAAGGAATCCCATTTGGGCAGCATCATTAACATTCTCCTGGCAAGACACTGTGCCCTTGAGCTCTCTCCCGCGTGGGGATTCTTCCCAGCAAACCCGTGGCTGGTGCCAGCTCTGCTCTCTGGATTGCTGAGAGTGTGAGCCTTGTGCTGAAGACCCTTTAGGAACCTCTGCTAATTGTCACTGCAACCTCCAATGGCTTGGAGGTGACTCTCAAAGGCGCCTCACTCCTCCCAGCTGCTCTGGGACCTTGGCACCTGCTGCTGCTGGCCCTGGCAAAATCCCCACCGCACACCAGAGCTGGGCTTGGGGTGCACAGGGGGGCAGATGCTGCAGATGAGTCCTCAGGGCACCTCTGTATCGTAGCATGGGACTAATTAAAACTTCAGAATGTATATTTACCTAATAGGGAGTTGATTTGTTAAGTAGGACATCCTGCCTTCAGAGGATTTCACGGCATCGGGTGATAATCAAGTGAGAACAGGGTCCAAAAGTGTTAATTTAGGAACTGAGACAACAGGGATTAAAAATAAGCCCTGTTTTGTTCTTCTCTTGCACTTCCACATCTGAAATCCAAGTAATCATCCCATTTGGGAGTGCAAAGCAATGGCACCACCGCCCAGCAAGCACCACACTGGCTGAGGGCGCAAATGTGGGGCTTCAGCGGCCGAATTTGGGCTCTTTGCCCTCTCAGGGCTCAGCTGAGGGGCTCACGTTGCTCCAGCTATTCCTGGCACCTCTGGGATGTCCTGTCCCTGTGCCTGGCACAGGCACACAGGAAGGGGCTGCATTTCTGCTCAGGACTTGCAGGTATTTTGCAGCAGGGATTTTTATAGAATTGTGGAACAATTTGGGTTGGAATGAACCTTTGAAGTCCATCCCATCTCAGCTTTTGCAGGGGCACCTTCCACTAGCCAAGGCTGATCCAAACCCTGTCCAGCCTAACCCTGAACACTTGCAGGGATGGGGCATCCACAGCTTCCTGAACCAGTGCTTTACCACCGCTGCTTTAATAAAGTTTTCCTTATTTTTAACCTAAACCTCCCCTCTTTTAGTTTAAAGCCATTTCCCCGCCTCCGATTGCCAGAGGCAGGCAGGCAGCAGGAAACAGCGCTTGGGAAGAGTCCCAGCGCCGATCCTGCCCTGCGGATGCATTCTTGCCGTGCTGTGTGATATTTAAAAACGCGGATTCCCAGCCTCGGGAGAGCCGCGGGGTTTGTTTTCCCGTTGTCCCGGGAGAAGCCGCCGCCTCCTCCGCCCTCCCCGGGGACACAGAGGCGGCTTTGTGTGACCCAGGGGCCGCGGTGACCCTGCCCTGGGCTGGGCTGCTCCTTGCCGGGCTTCGGGCTGCCCCTGATCCCAGCCCCCGGCAGGATCTGCCTCGGTGAGCTCGTCCTTGCGCTCATCCAAGTGATTTCTTTCCACTTCCAAGCTTTGTGAGCGATTCTGAGCGCTGACGTGCCCAGCATCCCCTCCCACCTCGCTTTCCTCAGCCACACACACGCACGAACTGAGCTCGGGAGGTCCCAGAGCAGAGGTGGGATGGCTCTGTGCACCCAGGAGAGAGGAGTGACCTGCTGTGGGTGTCCCGTCCCTCGGGGGTTTTATTCCCTCCCCAAAAACGCTGCTGAGGGTGATAAGAACAACTCTGGCAACGCGCAGACCCGACAGCAGCTCCCTGCAGATTAAAGTGCAGCATATTTGCAACTTCAACAGGGGCTGCTGCCCCTTCACCCCTTCAGATTTTGTTGCACTAGGGGGAAAACATCTTTTCTTCCTGCTTCACGCCCTGCTTTAAGGTGTTTTGCACAGTGCAGATGCCTCACTCCTTCCCACCATGGGGACGGGCCACATCCTGATCCTGACAACCCCAGGGGCAGCTCAGGGGTTTCTCCCCACCTCACTTCCCACCCCACCACCCCCCAGTTGCATTAATCAGAATAATTGCTGATTACTTACCCTGTTGGGCATTTGGCCACGTTCCTGCAGCAGCCCAGGGTAGCAAAATGAAACCCAAGGAGAAACCCCTGGAGTGCCCAAAAAATCTGGAGAGGATGCCTGAGGGCTGGATCCTGACCAGCTCATCCCTGCTGTGTCCAGCCCAGAGCTGCCAGTGCCTCTGCTGCCCAGGCTCGGTGGGACACACAGCCCTGCACTCACCAGGACATACCAACCACCCCCAGAGACGATTAAACCTCACTGAGGGTTGATTTTACTTAACCTATAAATTAGTCTGAGTTTTCTTGTTGTGTAAGAGTTGCTGTGTAAAGGGAGAAGATTTAGAGCCCTAGCACCAGCCCCATTGTGGGGTCACCCTGCTGCCATCTCTCACCTCAGCTCTGTTTTTCAGGAGATTGTCCCAAAAGTGAAATTCCTGCAGCTTTCAGGGCCTCAGCAGAGATTGGGCACTTCCCTGCTGTCCCCATCCATCCATGGCTCGGGAGGCTCCTGATGGGCTCCCCTTAGTCCTTCATCCTCTGGCAAGATGGGGGAACCCAATCTACCTCCAAAACCCCCCAAATCTACCACACCCGGCCCACAGGGAAGAGCCACTGGTGCTCCATGACGTTGGATTTGCAGCTCTGGGTATTTAGAGGGATCCAGGCTCACTGACAGGCTGGGGAATCAGGGGGTCCCACACCCCTCCCTGGTGCTGGGGATGCTCTGTCCTCACTCCAGGGTGGACAGCAGAGCTGGGACACTGCAGCCTCCTTCCCTCTCTGCCACGCCAACCGTTTGGCAAAAGGGATTTAATTTTTTAATTTTTTTTATTTTTTTTTTTTCTCCAGCGAAAACCAAAAATAGATTGATGGGAAGCGGCTGGGGGTTGGGATGCCATTAGCATGCAAAATGGGGCTATTTATCTTCCCAGCAGCTGGGTTCTGCTCCCAGAGCTGGCAGGGAGCCTGCTGCTGCTGGCAGGGGGCTGCAGGATGGCACCGTCCCCAGGACAGCCCCATTCCCTGCTCAGCCCCATCCCCATCGGGACATCAGCCCCATCCCCTGGCAGCCCTGTCCCCATCGGGACACAGCAGAGTTGGAAGTGAGAGACCCCTCAGAAGGAGTGAGCAGAAAACCTGCTCATGAGGTGAAACGAGCAGAAATCTTCTGCACCCAGAGAGAATTTGGCTTGGAAATTTTTACCAGGAGGGAAGGGGAAAAGCAAGGCTCACACCTCGCAGCCCTGCAAGCAAGGGCTGGGGGACACAAGGGTGAGGGCCTTTGTCTAGCTCCAGCCCCTCCTGGGATGATCCTGGCCTTTTTTTCCCCTTTTCTGCCCCATTCTGCCTGGGGGTTGTTAAACACAGCTCAAAAGTGTCGGCTTTGCTCCCTGCAGGGCCGCTCGCCGCCTGGGACGTTGCTTAGCAGTTACTTGTTTCCTATCACAATAAAAACAATAAATTGCTATAAATGTTAAACTCCATGACAGCACAACTCAACTTCCCCATGACCTTCATCCCCACCATCCTCATTTCCGCTTTTCCCATCCCCATCCCCATGACCTTCATCCCCACCATCCTCATTCCCATTTTCCATCCTCATCATCCCCGTTCTCGCCCCCTCGCCTCAGTTCCTCCGCCCCGCCAGGGGGCGCGCTCTCCCCGGCGGGAGCGGAACTGCCGCTCTCCCCTCGCGAGCAGCCCCGCCTGCTCCCGCCGCCGTTTCCGCCGCCGCTGCTTTCCCGGCCGCCTCTCCCGGCTCTGCTCCGGTCCCTCTTCGGTCTCGCCTCGGTGTCGCTTCGCCACCACCGCCGTCATGAACAAGAAGAAGAAGCCGTTCCTGGGCATGCCCGCGCCCCTGGGCTACGTGCCGGGGCTGGGCCGCGGGTGAGACGCCGCCAGGCCTGGCCTGGCCCCCCCACCCCGGTCCCTTCCCAGCCCGGTCGCTCCGCCGGGCCCCGGGGCTCTCCCGAGCCCTTTCGCTGCCCGGTTGGGTCCCACCTCCCTGCCCCACTCATCCCTGTCCCCTCGGGGCGGCCCCGAGGCTTTTCAATGTTGTCCCTTCCTGATGGTTCGCGTTCGCTCTCTGTCTGGGCGGGTTTGTGTTTAGAAGTGAGCCTGGCTCCGAGGATGAGTTCCCGGGTGCTTCAGAGTGGCAAAGGATTGTGTCCCTCCTGATCTTGTGCCTGTGTGTGCATAGGACCGTCTGAAAAATGATAAAACTTCAGGGCTTTTGTTGAGGGAACAGTGAGAGGGTTTGGTGGCGGCTGAGACCATTTTTAGGGTGTTCTTTGCTGGGTGTGAGTTGTGTTCGTCCCCCACTGATTTGCTGTTGCCTTCCCTGGGGAGATCCTGCTGGCTGTGCCCCTCGAGGTTCTGCCAAGCGAGTGTGGGGGTTCAGAAGAGCTTTAGCTGCCCCATCCCTTTGCCCAGACCCCAACCCGTGGTACCCCACAGCCTGCAAGGTCAGCTGAGACACCCAGAGGCAGAGTTTAGGAAGGAGGCCATGCACGGGATGGGTGGCAGAGCCATGAGCTGGGTGGTTGCAGTGTGTTTGTGGGAAAAGTTCTTCCTGTAAAAGGATGCCCAGAGAAGCTGTGGCTGCCCAGTCCCTGGAAGTGTCTGAGGCCAGGCTGGATGGGGCTTGGAGCAACCTGGGATAGTGGAAGGTGTCCCTGCCTGTGGCAGGAGGTTGCAATGGGGTGAGCTCACAGGTCCCTCCCAACCCAAACCATTCCATGATTCCAAGGCCATTTTCCCCTCTGGCTTTATGAATGCTGCTCATGGGGAGTGCCTGATGCCAAATGATGTTTCCCCTGCCTGTCCTGAGCAGTGACCGTGGCAGGCCGGGGTGCAGTGAGCTGAGCAGCCCCTGGTTTGTCCCTGCAGAGCCACGGGCTTCACCACCCGCTCCGACATCGGCCCTGCCCGCGATGCCAACGACCCCGTGGACGACCGGCATGCGCCGCCGGGCAAGAGAACCGTGGGCGACCAGATGAAGAAGAACCAGACTGCAGATGATGACGATGAGGATTTGAACGACACCAACTATGATGAGGTGAGGTTTTCATCATCCTGCAGATGGTTTTCCCTAGGTGGAACAAGAGTCCCTGAGCTCCCTGCTACAAACTCACAGAATTCACACAACGACTGGGTTGGAGGAGACCTTCAAGGTCATCGAATCCAACCCAGCCCCAACACCTCAACTAAGCCATGGCACCAAGTGCCACATCCAGGCTTTGTTAAACACATCCAGGGATGGTGACTCCACCACCTCCCTGGGCAGACTATTCCAGAATTCTATCACCCTTCCTGTAAAAAACTTTTTCCTAATATCCAACGTATATTCCCTTGATGCAGCTTGAGACTGTGTCCTCTTGTTCTGTTAGTAAGAGCCCCACTCTTAGCTGGGACTTCAAACCCAGAATTTCTTGTAGTTTGCAGGCAGCATTTCCTTTTTCATTTATTGGTTGAGACCTCAGTATGCACAATGGCGTGGTGCTTACAGATTTTTGTTGTGGCCTTGCTCCGTGGATTGTGGTTTAATTACTGATACAGAGCCCTGAGAATCTTGGGAAAATATCTCTAAATAAAAATCAGTTTAAGCATTTCAGGGGCTGTATTTTTATTTTTCTGTATCTTTTTTTATTCAAATGAAAGTTTGTGTGCTTTGACAAGATTGGACTTAATGATCCTGGAAGTCTTTTCCAACCTAAATGACTCTGGGATTCTGTGCCATATATTGTCCATAAGTGGCCTGTGTAGTCTCTTGTGTTTAAGTCCCACTTTGGTTGGTTGAATGTTGTGATATTCTTTCTGCTTGCTTTCACTGGTGTAAAAAGAGAAAGTGGTTAATGGAAGAGAATGGCTTTTCTATCCTGGGATCTCATTTATTGCTCAATAGAAGTGGTTCAGAGTGAGAAGCAATTTTGAAAGAAGCAATTTTGTAGCACTTTTGCTTCAAATGGTGTGGGAGAATAAACAGCACCATGGGGTGGTAGAAGGAGGATGTTTTTATTTAGGGATGTGTTAGTCTGATGCAGTGTTGTCAGAAACAGCCTGTGAGTGCATTTTCAGGTGATTGTTGGCTGTTGCAGGAACATAACAAGAACTTTTAAAAAACTGCCTTTTTTCCCCTCTTTTTTTTTCCTCTCTCTCCAATTTCCCAGTTCAATGGCTACGCTGGGAGCCTGTTCTCAAGTGGCCCCTATGAAAAAGATGATGAAGAAGCAGATGCAATTTATGCAGCTTTGGATAAGAGGATGGATGAACGCAGGAAGGAAAGGAGGTAGGATAAGCTGCAGCACTGGCAGGGGGTGTTTTCTGGTTAATTGAGGATGACAGGTATTTTGCACCACTTGCTTTGATAGTGGATGTGGTTAAATTACTTCGCTGTAGTTAATTAAGAGTCGCTGTAGTTCATTAGGATGGTGTGGGCAGATGCTGAGCAACTGATATTGATGCATCACAGACTGCACAGTAGACTGGAAATTGTTAGACAAGTCACCTCCTGCTTGTAAGCAGTATGTGTTACTTGTTAAATTCACTTCTCATTAAGAGGAGGTCAGAGACTGAAGTTCACTTGGAGATGTCTGTTTTTACACTATAATACTCTCTTATTTGGTGAAGGATGTCTTGTTATAATGTTGATAATCTAAGCTCGGAAAAAATGCCTTTTTTTAATGCCCTAAGTCTTATCAAACACATTTTTCTGGTATATTAGCACTTTAATCAAAACTTTCTAAGTGTCACTTTGAGCATAACCTCAGTATTCCTTTTCCTTAGGGAACAACGAGAAAAAGAGGAAATAGAAAAATACCGTATGGAACGACCCAAAATTCAGCAGCAGTTCTCAGACTTGAAAGTGAGGAAAAAAATGTCTGAAATGTGACTTTTTATGAGCTACAAGAGGTGGCTGTGTGTTCTTTTGTGTGTGTTTGTTTCTTTGCTCTGATTTTGTGTATTGGCAAAGGAGTACTTTGATCTTCTCCAGATTAGAATTACTTTCTGTTGGAAGAATGAACACTGTTCATGTGGGTACACAAGGCAGTGAAATTTCTGCAAGTTTTGATATTGGTAATTTTTGTTTTGTGGTTTGTGGAAGGTGTTACACTTCTGTCTTTGAGGGAAACTGATAACTTGTTGGCACTGCAGGAGTAGCTGAGCAGAATCTCCTGACTCTAAATCTTCTTTTAAGTAAAATGTATTGTTTAAGCTGTTATCTAATGATTAGTAGTAAACCACTCAATGCTCCAGGCACTAGGATTAATCTGAATGTAGCACTGAATCTAATAACAAAATTGATTTGGAATCTCAGCCTGGACTAAAACCAAATTCCAATTAAATGCATCTAATTCTTTTGTACATTGGATTAGGAAAAAAGTCTGACCCTTAAATGTTTAATTGATCTTGAATTATTTCAAGAAAATAAATCTATTAAGGAGTTAGAGCACTTCAAAAGCCATTTCTGCAGCAAATACTGATGACAACTCCTGTCTGAACAGCGGAAATTAGCAGAAGTGACTGAGGAGGAGTGGCTGAGTATTCCTGAGGTTGGGGATGCCAGGAACAAGCGGCAGAGGAATCCTCGCTATGAGAAGCTGACTCCTGTCCCTGACAGCTTCTTTGCAAAGCATTTGCAGTCTGGGGAGAATCACACTTCAGTGGACCCACGCCAGACAGTGAGTACACAGCAAACCTGGGCCGGCTGTGGCCAAACTGGGTTAGAGATGAGTGTTAAACTGGGATTTGAGCAAAAAATTTGGTGTGGTTTGTGAGTCTGCCAAAGGAATTCTGGATGTTAAATTCATGTGCTTGCTGGAGACTTTCAGTGCACAGCCATTACCAGAGAAAACATGGGGATAAGCAGAGAAAACCTGGTTCTTGTTTTAAAGATGGAAGAAAGTGTTTATTTTCCTATTTGCTGAATGCAAGGTGGTGATAGTTTTGGTGAGCAAAGCCATTTCTGTTACAATAACATCTTGCAAAAAGGGAACAGAAAATAAAGTTTGCTTTCACTTAATGGTTTGCCTAATTCTGGGGCAAGTGTGTTAAAAATCATTTGCCTTTCAGTCAACTGAAAATGAGGTAATTTATCTTGCTGCTCTGTGGCCAGAGTCTGCTGTGGTCATAGAATTATGGGAGCAGCTGACTGGCCCTAGACTGGCTCCAGGTGTCCATGGGACTTCTTTGCAGATATTCTTATTTAAATGTGCCAAGTTTGGATGCCTGTGCTTGAATTTTTCACTTTCTCATTGGTTATTTCACTGACCTGACTTAGTAATTACCTATAGATTTGCAAATCCTGTATGAGAAATGTTTTGGGATCCAGGGAAGCCATATCAGAAGTACTTGTGGGGGTTGGGCATCTGTGTCCTGCAGCTTCTGGGGAAGTGCAAATCAGCCAATAGTCTGAATTATTTTTGAAATCTCAGAAGAGGTTTTAGGAATGACTTTCTCACTCTTTTATAGCAATTTGGTGGACTGAATACTCCGTATCCAGGGGGTTTGAATACTCCATACCCAGGAGGAATGACACCAGGTTTGATGACACCTGGGACAGGTGAATTGGATATGAGAAAGATTGGCCAAGCCAGGAACACCTTGATGGATATGAGGCTAAGCCAGGTAAGGACGTGGGAAGGCAGGATCTGTCACTGGTTTTAGAAAAGTGTTAAATTCTCTTGGGTGTTAGAAGATCCAAGAACAGCTGAGCTGTGAAATAATTTTGTAGTCCCTCTTGCCAAATCTCGTGCCCTCAAAGTGAATAGAATTTCCTGAGAAGTACTGGTTTGTCCCTGGAATTCTTGGTCATTATGGGAGAACAGACTGCCTGGTTATAGCAGAGATGCCCTTGAGGCAAGCAGCACAGGTAGTTCTACCAATGGAAGCATGTCTTCTGTCCTATGCAGGGATGCAGGACAAACTGCTGAAAAATACTGATTTTTGCCTTTATCATTGATTTTCTCATCTAAATCTGGTTATTCTAAAAAGAATGCCTTTAGCTGGCAGGGCTGCAAGACAACCTTTGGGTGACTGCTTATCACCAGCCTGCTTCTTGTCTGGATTTTAATGTTAAAATTGTGCATTTTAGAAATAGAAAAAAAGCTGATAAGCAAGACTTTGTGTTTTCTTCCTTTCTTGCTTTTGGGAACAGATGAATATTTAGGATTTTTGTAGAGTCACAGTGTGTTTTTAGGCATTCAGGGGCTGTGAGTGGTCATTTCAGCAGCTGTGACTTGACTTTTGCAGGTGTCAGACTCTGTGAGTGGCCAGACTGTAGTGGATCCAAAAGGATATCTGACAGACTTGAATTCCATGATTCCCACACACGGAGGAGATATCAAGTAAGTTTAAGAAGGATTAACAGATTTATCCTCTTAGCAATGGCACTGAGCCTACATGTAAATGGAAATCTGTCTGAGTGGATGCTTTCAGCTGGCATTTAGTTTGTAAGAAATACCAGGTGAGTTTTTGAGGATGAATTCTTTTAACATGAGATCTGGTCTAGTCTTTCAGCTGAGGTATTAGCATCTGACCTGGATGCATCAATTGTGGAGATTGTTTCCATTCCATCCCTATTTCCATGCCAGAGTGATGGCAGTGTGTGGCTGCCTGCCAGCCAGGAAATAACCTGGTTAATTGTACCCTTGTGCTGCTAATTTAGGCTTGATTGACGACCTCTGAGAACCTCTTTAGCCTGGAGCTTGACATGTGTTTCATAAAGAGTTGCTCTTTAAATCAGAGCAGTATGTGCAAATATTGATGCTAATTCTTGACTTGCATCAGTGCTTGGGCTTATCAGCTTCTGGCTGCAAGTGCCCAGCTGTAATTCCCAAAAATCTTACTTAAATACCTAACTGGTTTTCACTGTGATCTGGCTGTGTTGGTGTGTGTATATGTGGGCTTGTTTTGGTAGAAAGTAGTTTGTCTCTCCAATATGGAAAAATTTGAGGTCACAGTTTCTGTGGATCTGAGCACATCCTAGTTCAGGAGAATTGTTTCCCAGTGTGCTGAAAATTTTCCTTCCGGTTTTTCCCTCCTCCTTCAGTGATATCAAAAAAGCCCGTTTGCTCCTGAAATCCGTCCGAGAGACCAATCCTCATCATCCACCAGCCTGGATAGCATCAGCCCGACTGGAGGAGGTCACTGGCAAACTCCAGGTGGCTCGAAACCTCATCATGAAAGGAACAGAGATGTGCCCTAAGGTCAGAACTGCTTTGTTTCCCTGCTCATCCTTGTGGGATAGTAGGAAAAAGTTGTGGTTCATGAGCATCACAATCTCTGTTAAGCTTGACTGAGGCTCTGCCTGATACAGCTTCACTGTCTACTGTATTACAAAATACCTGCTTAGCCAGGAGCTGTGCCTTTATATTCTTGTTGTGATGTAAAGGAAGCTGGGTTGTTTTTCCTGACAGAGTGAAGATGTTTGGTTGGAAGCTGCTCGGCTTCAGCCTGGAGATACAGCCAAGGCAGTTGTGGCCCAGGCTGTGCGGCACCTGCCGCAGTCGGTGCGGATCTATATCAGAGCAGCAGAGCTGGAGACTGACATCCGGGCCAAGAAACGTGTCCTTAGGAAAGGTGAGAGCTCCTGGGGGCTCAGGGAATGAAGGCATTGCACTCTTTGTATTGTGTTGTGAGTTGTTCAAGATCTGGCCATAAGTTCAGCTGCTTTTTTTGCTTCCTTGTTGAAATAACAATTTGTGTACTAATGGTGGAACTTGCTGCTGTTGAGCCAAAGAACAAAGGTGTTGAAGTGTTTGTAAAACATCCTTCAGCAGAAAGCTGCTGGTACTGAACAATTCCAAAATGGTATTTCACTTACCTAAGCCAGTTCCAGCTTGATCACAATTAGATAAGTAGATGGAAGCAATTAAAAAATGATGTTCTAAGGATAAAAAGGTGCTCTAGATGTCACCTTGTGATACTTTTTGGAAAAGATACTGGAATTGATTGCTCCTACTTGCTTGTAGCCCTTTAGACGCCACAGTGGCTGCTGCTGGAGGAGCTTTAGAGGTCTTGGGGTTCTTATATCATTCAGCCTGTTGAGCTGCAGGATTTGCTTTAGTGTAGCAAGTTTTGTCCTTGACAAAAGGATGAAAAGCCTTTCTTTGTGGTGCTTACGTGAAACCTTACATTTTCTTGGATTGATTGCACTTGGAGGTTTTCCTCTTTCATGGAATTACTGTCTGTTCCAAACAATGATCTTTTCAACAGCAGTTTGTTGTATTGTCCTGAGCCCAGGTCTTCCTCAGAAGTTCAAAATATGAATTCTTTGATTAGTTTAAGTAGCTGGGCCTGTATCAGTAGAGATTAGTTCCTTCATGACTACTGAATTGTATTAGTTACATCTCCTGCTTTTAATCTAGACAGGGAAAAGGGTCTGGATTTAATATATTTACTGAATCATTGTGAAGCAGTCTGCAGTATTGAGTGGTTTAGGTTCAAAGGAATTAGTTGCCTCCCACCTCTTACCTCTTGCATGTAAAATTGCAGATCTCTAGTGAGGTGACCTCTTACTACATCTGGATGAAAGGCATCTCAAAGTTGCTGGATTTGAAGTTCTAAAGAGTTCAGTTATTAACTATTCATTAGCTTTTTTAATTTCCATTGGCTCTGCAGTGCAGCATGGTGTGAAGTGCTGCTCCTGTGACACTGTGTGTCCTTCTCAGGAACAGTCACAGATGTTGAACAGAAAAACACTTTTAAAGGAGCAGAAATAGATCTGTGAGCCCAGCTCAGGTAGGGGAGGGTCATGTGTGAGAGCAGTGACTTACCCACTTAGTGCTGAGCTTTGCTTCAAACGCTGTATTTATGAAGAGAAAAACATTCAGTTTTTGGAACCACCTACCTAATCTCGTGGTACAAAGCTGTTAGTGGAATGGAACTGGATTTATCCTTCTCTTCCCAGCTTCTGCCTGTTAACAGCTTCACAGTGCTCCTCTGCTGCCTAGGGAGCATCAGTAATATGGAGCTTGGAGCCTTAAGTGGCAGCATAACCCATTATTTCTCCAAAACAAAAAAGCCTGAGTGCCAGGTAATGTCACTGAAGTGTGACCTTCCATAATGCATTTCTCCTCTCTGTGTGCATTCCTACCATCCAGCAGAACCTCTGGAGCTTTTAAAGCCTCAGTCTGACTGGAGACACCCAGCAAGCTGAGTGGCTGAAATACAGCTTGAGGTCTAAAAATCAAATTCTGTGTTTATGGAAACATTTTCTGTCCTGCTTTCAGATCTTGGAGGCTGACATTACTCACTTAAATTCTTCAGGAAAATCTCCTGCAGCTGTAGACTTGGAGACAAATGGTTAATGCTTGTTGTAAATCTGTGTGTGTCAGGGTAGGATGTGTTCTGAGTTGAGGCTCAGCACTGTACCTCTGCAGCAATGCCTCAAAGAACAGCCTTGCCTGGAAGGCCAGCTAGTTCCAAAGTGGTTTTAGATGTCTTTTCCCACTCATTTTTGTGTCCCTGTGATTGTGCTTGCTTTATTGAAGAGGGATGTGCTCAGTCCTCTGTAACTATGGCACATTTGTGTACAGTCACCATGGAAGCAGTGGAAGTAATGCTGCAATGCAGCTGATTTCAGCTGTCTGGAGTGCAAATTGGAGTGACAAAAGGCTAAAAAACCCTTTGGTTTCTCAATCTCTCTTAACGAGATGGGCTGAGGAAAGTTGTTGTTTAGCATTTAATGTTTCAGACAGCACATGTAGGACAGGCTGCAGAGAATGCAGTTCTAGCAGCAGCAGCTGACTGTGGGACAAGATTAGAGAAGCCTTGAAGAATTCCAATTAGATGGAGTCCATATTGGATTGCTGGAAGCACTCTTGGTGCTCATGGCTTAGTGTCAGTGAGACCTTTAAGTTTTTATGCTTCCCTGTTTTATATTTGTATGGCAGTACAACAGCTTTTTGGGAAGTTAAGCTGGGGTCCATTGAGCTATCAGGAGAGGCTTACAGGAAAACTGCATTGTGAAGGGGCAGTTTCAACATGTAAGGAACAAGGCTTGTTGAAGGTGCTCCTTTTCTAGAAAGGCAGACCTGACGGGATTTAAGCTGCCCAGTTTTGAAGATCTTCATCTACTCATTTGCTGAGACTGAAGGCTTTGTTCAGCCAGGTGTTTTACTGAGGAGGATGCAATTACAGCATGTACAACAAAAAAGCCCTTGGCTCTCCAAAACCTGTTTCCAATTAAAATGATGAAGTGTTTTATTTTCTGATTTTAAATTCTCATTGTTGAAGCGAGAGCCCAAATAAGTAAATTCCCTACTTTCCCTCCTTCAGGACATTTCCTTGTAATAGCACAAATACTTTATTATATCATGTTTAGAAAATACAGATCTCATTGGTAAACTATTTTATCATTATTGACATAATTGTTTTGCCTCTCTAGCCCTTGAGCACGTTCCAAACTCGGTGCGTTTGTGGAAAGCAGCTGTGGAGCTGGAGGAGCCTGAGGATGCCAGGATCATGCTGAGCCGGGCTGTGGAGTGCTGTCCAACCAGTGTTGAAGTGAGTTAAAAAAAAAAAAGTGAAATAAAAAAAACTCCTATACCCCACTTCAGGCTGGCAGTACAGTTTTGCAGGCAGAAGGCAGGGTGAGCAGTGTTTCTCCACACGAGGTTTTCTCCCACAGTGGGAAGGATATGATGAGTAGTGGAATGTGGTTTTTTTTTTTCCTTTGGAGTTAATTGTCTGGTGGTCATTACATGCCTCATTTTGGTGTGTAATTGTTAGGTTAGTCATGGCAGCGCACAGCTGTGCCTGCTGTAAGCACTGAGCCATGTTTGTGTCCATGTGTGGTGCCTTGACAGTTGGGAAAACGAGTGAACGTTTAACCTGGTGAATCTAAAAGTTACTCATTTCTGAGACACCAAATCAGAGTGTTCAATTCAACTATTTGAGAGGTGATGTGAACAGAAATAGGAGAATAACAGCCCAGCAGATGGGGATGATACCCAGAGATGATCAGGGCAGTAGCAGCCTGTTTCTCCTCTCCTCCATCGGTATTCCACAGCCTCCTTGCAGTGCTTGAGGACTGTTGCCAACCAGTAGCAAGCAGCGTGAAGCTGCTTATCTCTGTGGGCTGACACTGCCATACAGCAGCCTTGTCATCTCCTTGTTCTCATCTCCAATCCATCTTTTGTTGCTCTGCAGCTGTGGCTGGCGCTGGCAAGGCTGGAGACATATGAGAACGCTCGTAAAGTCCTTAACAAAGCCCGTGAGAACATCCCCACGGATCGGCACATCTGGATCACTGCTGCCAAGCTGGAGGAAGCCAATGGAAACACCCAGATGGTGGAGAAAATCATTGACAGAGCCATCACATCTCTCAGGGCTAACGGGGTGGAAATCAACAGGGAGCAGTGGATACAGGTATGTGCTTGGTCCTGAAAGCCCAGGGGGACTCTTCAGGTTCTGGTCTGAAGGCTGCTGCAGAGTCATTTTGCACCTGGCTTATCAGTGGAGGTCTCTGTGAAGAGACAAGAGATGAGACTAAAAAGCTGAGCAGGGTCAAGGCCATAAGTGATACCCTGGAGTAACATCACATGTGTTTTGCTGAGAAGTGTCTGGTTTGCTTCTGTCATGGAAGATAAGTAGCTTCAAGTTGAAGCAGCTGCTGCCTTAAGTAGGATGCAGGCTTAAAGCTTTCAGTGAAGGATTTATGTATTTTTTTGCATATGTCTCTTTTGGCTTGACAGGTATTTGTTTGCCCCACAAGTCTTTGTCAAATGGCATTATGAGAAATCAATACAAATACTGCATTCTGTTAGTCCTGTACTGAAGCTCTTTCCTCCTGAATATGTTCTGTGCTTTGTTTGATCATAAGTCTTTAAAGCAGTTTCCTACTGAAATAATTTACAGTGGGTCAAAGCAGCAAAATCTTACACTGCTTAAGAGCATTGATAATGAATGAAGTATTTAATATTAAATGGATATCCTTGTTAACATCTAAAAGAATTCTGACTTTCTTTACAGCAGTAAAACAATTAAAGGTTAATTTGAACTTCCCTCTAAAAACATCCATGAGCACAGCCTCTGCATCATTGTGTTCTCGAGTTCCTTCTCAGTACTAGAACTGCTCCATTTCTGTTATCTGATCAGAGGGGTTTTCAACAAGTTTAAGCAAGACATGCTTGGCTTTCTGAAAGCTTTGAGTGTCAGGAAACTCCACTTTTCCATACATGGTCTGGTGAGAGAGTCTTTGCACCTTTGACTTTACACTGCTTGATGGGATACTCTTAAATTTAGTTGTTGCTAAGCCCTTATTGAGACTTAATCATCTCAAAGCTGAGAGAAGGTCAGTAGTTTTGATGTTACAGTTCTTCCTTGTGAAATTTTTGCTTTTTTTATTGGCCAGGTCCCTGCTTGGGTCAGCCCAAGGTTGTGGAGGTGTAGGAAAAGACTTCTGGGTCTGGAAAGATCACACATTGTCACCTTTTCAGTGGATGGAATTGATATGATCTGTTTCTTAAGCAGCTTGTGAAAGGTTCTGTGTAGAGCTGCAGCACCTTCCTGGTGGCTGCAGGCTCCTGCTCAGTGTCAGGGTGTGTTGGAGCAATGAGATGTTTGTGCTGTGGCAGTGACCACAATGTCTCTGTGTTTGTGCACGAGGAGTTGCCATTGCAGACTTTAACCTCTTGTGCTGAGCTCTCACAATGAGCAGGGCTTTCCTGTTGTTCCTAGGATGCCGAGGAATGTGATAAAGCTGGAAGTGTGGCCACATGCCAGGCGATCATGAGAGCTGTGATTGGGATCGGGATCGAGGAAGAGGATCGGAAACACACCTGGATGGAGGATGCAGACAGTGTATGTCCAGCTGGGATGCTGCTTTTTGTTGGTTTTGTTTTATTGTGGGATTGTGTTATTGCATTAGAAGAAATTGAACTGGTGCCTGGGAAATGGCTTTGTCAGTGACAGTGGATGTGATTCCCACACCACCTGCCTGCCTTTGGCCACTCTGCCTCAGGAGGTTATTATAGAGCTTTATTCAGATTTGAGTTTTTACTAAACAAAAAGTTGATATTGGTATAGCTTGTATGCTAACTTGGTGTGGATTTTTTTTTTTTTTTTGGTGAGTGTGAGACATCAACAGAGATTGAGTTATGAGTAAAGGAGCTGGAAGTTGAGTTTCAAGGCATAACCATTGTAGCTCAGCAGTTAATGTTAGACTGGACAATGGAGCGGGTAAAAGTTTTACCAGGCTTTTTTTCCTTTAGGGGAATAGTTTGAACATGTGCTAAGAACTAAATCATGTTTCAGCATGAGAAATGTCCAACTTCACTGGCCTTAAATTGGGCTCAGAGCAGTGGGGGGCACATGCTGTGGTGCTTAGGGTTTTGCCTGTGAAATAACAAAATGAAGTGCTAACATGAGATCCTTTCCAATGCCTTGCTGATGTTTCAAGCTGGCCTGTGAGTGTCAGTCCCATTGAAAAGGCCAGGGATTCTTGTGCTCTGTAGAGGAATACTTGGAAATTCCTTCCCTGCTCGCTTTTAAAAAGCTGATTGTAAGTGTTCTGTTCTCTATTAATGCCTCAATTCATGGATTACACCAAGTTACTGAGTTCTGGGTTGAATTGTGCATGTGTAATTCCTGCTTGCTCTTGATTCCTGTGCTCCCTTAAGCTGGCTCAGTCCTGATCTGTTTTCCCTCAGTGTGTTGCTCATAATGCCTTGGAGTGTGCCCGAGCCATTTATGCCTATGCCTTGCAAGTCTTCCCGAGCAAGAAGAGTGTGTGGCTGAGAGCAGCCTACTTTGAAAAGAACCATGGAACCAGGTACGTGTGCTGCACAATCCCTGTGACAGGGGGACAGGCTGGGGATGAAGGAAAACTACAGCATGGTCCCTGGTGTGGTGCAAGTGCAGAGTTAGTGCAGCTGGATGAAACTCACTGGTGTTTTTTGCAGGTCTGACCTTCTTTGTTATTGTTGTGCTCAGAACATCCTTAAGTTTTATGAAGTCATAAAATGGTTCTTGGCAATAGGGGTTACGTGGTAAAAATAGCTGTGAAGAGACAAGGTAGGAACAATTGTCTTTGAGAAGGCACCTCTGGAAAAATATAGGGCTACAAATCACCTAAAATGTGTTTTATTTAGTTTTCATAGATAAACTACTTCAGGGTTCAATGTGTCCAAGCATCTCTGGTATTTTCTGATTAAACACTGTGAATGTGTATCACATTCTGAATTAAGATTGGTGTTATACTGTTACAGCTCAGGCTCTTTTTAAAGTTTATTCACAAAGCTTTACATGTCAGAAACTTTCTACCCACAGCTTGGACTAAAGCAAACAATCTCTGCAGTAGGCCACTTATACACGTGGAATCATCCTTATTAAAGCCAACCAGGATATGTTGTGGAAGTGACTGCAGATGCTGAGTTCTTTCTCATTCAAGCCTTTTTTTTTATTGGGAACAAATATACCTTCTCTTTTGATGTTGTTTTCGCATGTTTCCCAGTGGTGGCTGGCTTTTAAGCCCCATGTTCTACCTGAAAAGTGTATTTGCCAGAGGAGAAAAAAGTAAATTGCTTAAGATCAAGCCAACCTTATCTAATAATTCTGAAAACCTTCCTGTCTCAGCTTCTAGAAAGGTTTGTTAAGCAGAATGACTCTTTCCAACAGAAAGGAGCTGTTGGTGTGAGGGCTCTTTCCACAGAGGCTATCAAAGGTGTCTGAACAATGAGCCGTTTGTGGAATGCTGATTTCAGAACCCTTGTGAAAAAAGACCACACCCTTTCCTTGTTATGAAACAACTTATCAAGGTTTACAACATTGGACTTTGTAACAATATTTATAGCACTGAGTGATAGTGGAAATGGTGTGAGAGAGCTGGCCCTTGGCAGTACCTGGAGGGATTGTAACTTGCTGTTTCTTGTCTTCAGAGAATCCTTGGAGGCTCTTTTGCAGAGAGCTGTTGCTCACTGTCCCAAAGCAGAGGTGCTGTGGCTCATGGGAGCCAAATCCAAGTGGCTGGCAGGAGATGTGCCAGCAGCCAGAAGCATCTTGGCCCTGGCTTTCCAGGTGGGTCTGTTACACTTGTCAGAAGGTGTTAAATGTGACAGGTAAAGAATCCAGAGCAGGTTTTTCCTGTCAACACCTGATTCCTGCTGCCTTTCAGAGTGATGGAGACTTCCGCTGTTCTTCGGTTGCTTTGTGTGACAAAATGTTCTGTAAAATAGCAGCAAGCTGGAGCAAGGCTGTGGTACTGCTCTTTTAGTAGTTCTACACCAGGTTCTGAGCTGGAACAAGTTGTCCAGAGAGGTTGTGGCTGCCTCATCCCTGGAGGTGTTGAAAGCCAGGTTGGATGGGGCTCTGAGCAGTCTGGTCTGGTGCATGGCATCCCTACCTATGGGATTGGGATGAGATGATCTTTAATGTCCCTTCCAACCCAAACCAGCCTGTGATTCTATGAGTTTGCAAACCATCAGTTTGACTAGCATGACTCCCACCAACCCCAGTCATGGATCAAAATCCTGTTGTCTTGGGTCACCTCAAGGGAAGGATTGTGGTCTGCCCTAATGAGGTCACTGCATTACTTATGTCTTGGATCAGTCCCACTAATGAAGGGAATTGCCTGCTGGATGCTGTAGCAAAGATAGGCAGAGTGCTTCTAACACTGGGAATTAGGCTTAAAAGCTAAGTGAGAAAAAAAAAAGACAGGTCCTGAAATGGAAGGTAAAAGATACTTCCTTAGTTACTAGGCTGAAAAGTTCTTGACTGAAGTGACTTTTATTGGAAGAGTTTTCACAGACCTCAGTGGGGAATTAAAGCTGCAGCTTTTTTGCTTGAGGGTAATAAAATGAGGGTCTCATTGTGGCAGACCCTGTGATGTTTTCAGTATTTAAACTGGAAGTTCAGAAGATCAAGCATTACTGCTTTTCAACAATTGAGAAGCATCCAACTTCTAAACTGGCATATATCTTTGTGTTGCCCATCTGTTTTGGAGGATTTCTATAAACTTCAAAGGTCAAAGAAGACTGGGAGGAGCTTGCACTGAAAAAAAAATCCTACTGTGGATTGACAAAGCTCTGATTTCAATTTTAATCTGGATCAAACAGAGGATTAAATCTGCTGTTGATTCACTGTGTGCATTTGTCTGTCACTTTGTGTTCTTGCAGGCCAACCCCAACAGCGAGGAGATCTGGCTGGCTGCCGTGAAGCTCGAGTCGGAGAACAATGAGTATGAAAGAGCGAGGAGGCTGCTGGCAAAGGCTCGCAGCAGTGCCCCCACAGCAAGGGTAAGGACATGGGGAGGGTGGAGAGGCTCAGGCCTTGTGGTCACAGGGGATTTGGGACGGAAGGAGGAGTTCCTTCAGTTCTGTGGCCGTGGGGATTGACCCTGTGGCTCCCTGCCATTGCCTTCTGGGGCATGGGGCCGCTTTGCGAGCGCTTCGAATTGCGACACGAAGTCGTGGCATGATGGGAAAAAAAGGCCAGGATCAAGTGAAGGGTTTCAGTTGGTTTTTTACATAAATGGCAAAAGTCAGGAATTTCCCACTTTACAGCTGTTTGTGTAATGTTTGTTTTGCATAAAAGCACGTCTTGGAAAAAAGAGAAAATGCTTTCACAGAAGACTCACTTATGCTTCTACTAAAGACAGCTCTGGGGTGGTTTGGTGCTTAAAGTCACACTCCTGTGTTTTATCTCCAGTTACCTCTGGTATGATAAACTGTCCATTTTCAACTCTTCCTACAAAAGCATTTTGACTTGTCCAAGTAAATGAAAAGTTAGTTTGATCTCTGTCCTCTGTTCCTCCCCCTCAGTTGTTGTTACATCCTACATCTTTTTAACTGTCCTCTTCCTCCCTGAGTCAGGGAGCTTCTGCAGCTGGGGCTGAAGCTCTGCTCTCAGACTTGGTGCCTCTGTTGTGAGGTCACAGCTGGAGGAGCTTGGGAATGGGGAGGATGGGGATCAGAGAGCAGTGAGAGAGCCTTTGGTTTGTAATATATTTCTCATAGCTGTGACTTCCCTGCATAGCCAGAAGGAAGGATTTGGGGGACAGAAAAGTACATGTACCAGTTTGTAATAAGCAGGACAACAGAGCCTGAAGCCATAAGAAAAGGTTGTCTTGATAGCTTGGATCTGAGGAGATCAGATTGTGCTGGCGAAGGAGGCTCAGGTTTGTTAATTGGTTGTGCTGTTAAAGCTGTGCTCTTTATGCAAATACTACTTTTCCAATGCTGGCCATTCTGTGATTCTGTGATAATGCAAATGCCAGATCTATGTTAATAATTTTGTAAATAGGTGAGATACAGCTGGACCCCACTGTTCTAACTCCTTTAGTATTTGCATTTACCTTTCTTACTGTTACTTGTTCCTGCTATTATTTAACACTGATATTTTAATTTTTATTTTACTTCAAACTGTAGCTAATCAATAACATTCTAATATGATACATGAAAGGATACATGAAAGTGGGAACCTGCTGCTTTGGCAGATAAATGGTTTTCTAATGGCTGCTGGTGGTAAACAGCTCTGCTTTGTTCCCAGGTCTTCATGAAGTCTGTGAAGTTGGAGTGGGTGCTTGGGAACATTGCTGCAGCCCAGGAGCTCTGTGAGGAAGCCCTGAAGCACTATGAGGACTTCCCCAAATTGTGGATGATGAAAGGACAAATTGAGGAACAAAAAGAGCTGGTAGAGAAAGCACGGGAGGCTTATAATCAAGGGGTAAGATCGATGTTACTGCAGGTTTGCTTTGTGCTGCTGCCATGGAGAGATGTCTGTCTTTGAATCAAAATGGATGCCCAAAGACATGATTTCTGTCATTGGTTAAAACAGCAAAAGAAAAATGAAATAAGCAAGAATTTCTTTTACCCATTACCCATATGCAAGATTGACTTTCTTGCTTGAGAGAGTTCTCTGTATGCCTGACTCCTCACAGGCAGGAAAAAAGGCTTTGCACAGTAGTTCTCTAAGATCTGTAAAGACTAAAACCAGAACTCTTAAAAGAAAATCTTTCTCAGCAGCTCTTAGATGCACACTGTGAAAGGAGGTGGCCTACAGAGCACTATTCTCTTTTAAATGGTAATTGGTGTCCTTGGGTATGAATGCTCAAAATCTACAGCCATCAAAGTCATTTGGGCACAGGTTTCTGCCAGGGTCCGTATCCTAATGACTCCTTGCACACTCTGCTGTGGTTTAGGGATGTATGAGAGCCTCCATCTGCAGAAAGAGCACAAATTGTAGCTGTGTTAAGGGAGGTGTGTTCTTTCTCTTACTGCTGGGGTAGCTCAGTCATACCTGATGCACCTGCCTATTTTGGGTACAGGAGAAACTTCACTTCTGTGCTGTAAGATTAGCTGGAGAAATTTGAGAGACATAATCAGCTTGGTCTCTCTTCTGCTAAACTCTCCAGGAGGATGTAGGGAGGGAAGTTCTTTTCTATAGGAATTATAAGATTTTTTTTCAAATTTACCTATGAGCATACTTTTTTTTAAACAAACAGTTGAAGAAGTGCCCCCATTCCATACCCCTGTGGCTTTTGCTGTCCAGGCTGGAGGAGAAAGTTGGGCAGCTGACTAGAGCAAGAGCCATCTTGGAAAAGTCTCGCCTGAAGAATCCAAAGAATCCAGATCTCTGGTGAGTTGTGTGAAGTTGAACTGAATTTGGGCTACAAATTCAATCTGCTCTTCCAGACAGCTATTTCACATAATCTCAGCCATTTGAGCCTGGGACTTAAAACCATGCCCATCCTGGAGTTTCTCCTGGACTAATAACTTCCCTGAATAGCAGGAATGCTTTGGTGGTCCTGGCTAGCTACTGTAAGGATCTGGGAAGTAGTTATTTCTTTACTGATAGTTGTAGTGCACAGAGCATGTAGCATGCACAGGGCTCTTTGCTTGCAGGTTTGTTTTTTATCTGGGCCATTATGGAATAAAAGTCACATTTATTTTTAGATGGAGAGGAATGGGAAGATGTCAGTCACCTACACATATTCAGAATATGGGCAGATGTTTTCAGTTTCCAGTGACCTTCACCAGTGTTTGTTTCAGCCTGGTGAATGTTGTCATAAATATCATCAGAGTCTCTTCCCTACCAGGTTGGAGTCTGTGCGCTTGGAGTACCGAGCTGGGCTGAAGAACATTGCAAACACCCTGATGGCCAAGGCACTGCAAGAGTGCCCCAATTCAGGTGAGCTGGGTCTCAGTTCTACCTTAACCACAATTGTTTTGCCCTGTTGATAGAAGCACATTTTTTCCTAAGATGTCCTTTCTGGCCAGGTCTCAGAATATGGTGTTTTGGAGAGGTGGCAGCCATCCTTCTGCAGAGGAAATGTTGAGGGTCTTTGAGAACAATACAAGTTACTTTGTGCTCTCTTACACCTGAGGGATCATGGGTTGGTGTTGTTCCATTTTTCTGCAGTACCCAGTGTGTTATTGGATCCATGGTCCACAGTTTGTGCCCAGGCTTCCTGCAAAAGCAGCTTGGATATGGGTGGGCTTTTCTCGGAAGCTGGTAGACGTCTGCCAAGGTTTAAAATGAAAGAAGTGTTTGTAGTTAGGAAGTTCAGTGGAAAAAGAATGGTGCTTTCCCTGTCCCTCTGGAGTACAGCTGGCCTTAGGAGATTCCCAGTTGCTGGTTTGTCTGCAGTGGTTGCACCACTGTGAGTTTAATAACTTGTGCTGGCAGTGAATTTCCACCACAGTCATGATTAGAGGATCATGAACCATAAATGTTCAGTCCAGGTTTTTGATTATTTTAGCTCGTGTAAGAAAAGGCTAAGAGGTCATATGATGTAAGTCAGTTAGTTCTAACCAGCAGTGGAAACATTTGCCTCTTGGGATGGGAGGATAAAGTGCCTATCACATCCCTATTTTGGGGCAGAATTGAACGAAGACTTAATTATTTAAACATGTTGATGTCTTTGGGGAGAAGATGTCACATAACTACAAATTGTAGTAACTTACTTCAGGGCAAGGCTTGACTTTCCTTCAGGCTAGGTTTTGAAGGGTGTTTAATTGGTGGCTGCTTAAGTCTCGGTAAAATAATTGGAAATTAAATGACTTTTATGACACGATAAACTCATTGCAAGGTACTCTCCATGCAAGTGGATCACCAAAGCAGCACCACCCAAAGTCCTGCTTTGTTTTTGTGAATGACCTAATGAGTGTTTGTCATCACAGGCTGTTTTACAGATCTGCCTGTTGCTATGGAAATGGGCAGCAGGATCTCAGTTTTTGTTTAAACAATTGCTTCCAACTTTATCTTAGACCTCAACAAACCATAATCAAAGCCTGCAGGACTTGGCTGGTTGGCCACCTGCAGTCATGTAGACCAGAGGTTTGGGTCCATCGATTGCTGAATTGATTCCTGATGGGTGGCAGGCTGCACAAAGAATAAAATAGAAATATTATTGTGTTTGTGATCCTATATGTAAAGAGCAAGAAGAAGAGAGTCTCTCTCCTGTCCATCACTGCAGTTATCAAAGCTGTGTGTGTTCCTGTGGTGCCATTTATGAAAAGCATGAGTGCTTTGATGGAGTCCTGGCAGACACCAGCTCTCAGGCTTTGCTTTGAAGTGATCAGGTGTGCCTGGCTGACATGAGAAACTGCAGATTTCATGCTCCCTTGAGCATATTTCCTTCCTTGCTTTTGGCAGTGAGAAGGGCTAGGGATTAAACCCAGCTTTCCTGGATCTACTCTGTCCTTCATCAGTGTGTGTGGAGCCAGCATCAATAAGACTGTGGTGATCTCCAGCACCCTTGAAACTGCTCCCAGACTGTACTTTGCACTTTTTGAGACTTCTGCCACTGCAGTTGCCTGTTCAAACAGCCAGCCTTTTGGAAATGCTGATTTGCCCTCTCTGTCCCAGAGTTTGCAGTGTGTCATCTGAAAAGCCTGAGCTCTGGATTAGGAGGTGCTGGAGCTGCAGGAGTTGTGGTACAGAAACCCCCAGAGCTGAAGCTCCAGTGTGGTGCACAGAGTAGCTAAAAATTCATAGTACTGAATGAAGTATTGGTGTGGGAAGAGTGGTCTGGGATGAGGTTGGGGGTGAATAACCACCAGGGTGGGGACTGTACTGCTGCTTGTGATGCACAGCACCAGCCTGATGCCAGGGCGGGGAGGGTTAACCTCAAAATAACACTAAACAATCTTCCTACTTGATTTGATTAAGGAATCCTGTGGTCAGAAGCAATTTTCCTTGAAGCGCGACCGCAACGAAAGACCAAGAGTGTGGATGCTCTCAAGAAGTGTGAACATGACCCACATGTCCTGCTGGCTGTGGCCAAGTGAGTTTCTGTGCTTGATGCAGTAAAAATATCCGTGTCTGTGTGTGGCTGCTTCCAGGATGGAACACTGCACTCCAGCACAGCCGTGTGATTCTGGCTGCAGCAGCTCTAATAAGTCCCAAAGCAAGGAGCAGCTCTCCAGCTGTCTCCTAGTAACTGTGCAAATCTCTCCCTTGATTGCAAGTGGGGGATGTCAGGCTGCCCTCGAGCTGTTCTGGTGGGTCTGGGACTGGCACAGGCAGCAATACACTCACACAAAGCCCTTTGCCAGTGCTGGGTATTGGCACTCTGCAAGCTGCTTTCTTTCTGTCCCTTGAAGAGGGTTTCACTGTGCTGTCAGGTGAACTAGGCTTTATTAAGTGGTTCGGGATATGTTTTAAGTATCTGTGAAGATAGGGACTTTTTTTTTAGTTATTTTTCAAGTTTTATGTGGCTGACTGTAGTTTTAATTTTTTTCTCTCTATCTTAGATTCTATCAGGTATCTTTTTAAATTCTAAGCTAGATATTCTGCTCGTGAATGTCCCCTATGTCAGTGTTCTTCAGCTGTGCCCTTTGCCAGAATGCAAACCACCAGCCATTCTGTAGTGTGCTTCTCTGGAATGGGAAGATAATCTACTAGGAATTGTTTTCTTGTCCAGGTTGAGTTGTAAGGATTGCAGTGATTAAAACCCACTGTTAGAATTGACATGTGCCATATCCTGCTCTGATGTGTGAGCAGTCTTACAGCAGCTGTGATGGAAACAAACTTATTTTTCTTCCTCTGTGAATAGCAGAAGAGGTTAATACAGGAGACATTTTGCTCGAAGTTGCCCAATTCTTTCACAACTCTACTTTATAAGCCAAAGAAAACTGTAGGATACACTCCAGTGACTGCAGCACTGGGTTCTGCCAGATTCTGACAGCTGACTTGTTCAGCTTTAGCAGCAAGTGAGAAAAATGTTAACTTTTGCTTTATGGCAACTGCTCCCAGGCCCCTTCTGGTGCAACCTCAGGCTGTTTAACAGCTAATCCCAACATAAACAGCTTCCACCACCCATCAGGACTTGCCTCTGTAGGTACAGTGTGTCACACATCTGTGACAAACTTTTGTTAAATATGTTCCTGAAAATGGCCACTACTTGCAGGTGTTAAACCTCTGCTATCATTGTTCATGCTCTTGTAAATCACAGTTTATTTAACACAGAACAATCAAGAGTATTATAGGGCTTAAAAACAATCACATAAGCTGTATAATTTTATGACAGGCTAAGCTCTTTATGAGGGGTGGCTGATTTGATAAAGACCTTATAGCTCAAATGAACTCTTTAATGCAAAGAAGTGAAACCAAGAGACTCTTGACTCAGCTTGTTCATTACTGGGGAGAAATTTCAGCATTGACTGGTGCCTGGATGAAATGGCAGCAGTGGGGCTGTGCCAGGCTGGAGTTTGAGTGCAGAAGCTTCCATACTTGGTTTTCCTTGGAAAATGGGGCTGATAAGGCAGGTCTGCTTCACTCCACTCCAGCAGGCTTTGTAGGTGTGAGCATGTGACCATACAGCAGTCAGTTACCAGCTTTTAGAAGTTATTTAATTATTAGATGCTAAAATTGACTTGTAAAGAAATGGAAGGATTGGGAATAGATGTAGGCATGTAATCCTGTCTCTTTGACACCAAATCTAGAACAACAAAATTAAAGCAACTGAGGTAGCAAAGGTTGATCTCTGTAGTGCTTCCCCTCTCAGCAGAGCCTGTCTGTGCCTGGGGCTGAGTTGTCCTCTAAGTTGTCCTGCCTCAGTGTGGGGCAGTGAATAGGAAGTGCTGGATGTTCTTCTCAGTCCTCTCACTCCCTTCCCTTCCCAGGGGCAGGATGGTTTGCTAGTTGCCTAAAAATCTGCTGTTTACTTCCTGGGAGAGCAGAGAACTGGAACACCTGCAGCAGAGCCTTTAAGCTGGAGCTCTTGTGGGTTGCCCTCTTCCTTTAAAGTGAGGCTGTTTGTCAGCTCCCCTCTGCTTTTCCCATCAGGCTGTTTTGGAGTGAGCGGAAAATAACCAAGGCCAGAGAGTGGTTCCACCGCACAGTGAAGATCGACTCTGACCTGGGGGATGCCTGGGCCTTCTTCTACAAATTTGAGCTCCAGCACGGCACAGAGGTGAGTGTGTGCCTGGCAGCAGCAATCCCTGGCTGGCAGGGGTTGCCCAGGCCTGGGATTGCTGCAGTGCTGGGCTGAGCACGCTGCCACTGCTCCTGCCTGTGTGGTCTCAGGGGAGGCTGGGTGTCACGCCTGGTCATGAATGAGCATGAACAGGCCTGTGTGGTGGCTTTTCAAAGGTGCTGTCATTAGCTGAGCTGTGTTACAGGCTGCTTTGCTGTCCACAGTTCTGCTGGTTCATGCAAAAATCTCTGAAATGAATCTTCCTCTTGTAAAACTCAAGCTTGCTCAGAGGGGATTGTGCTGGAATTGTGGTGCTGGGTTTGTGTAACTGGGGCTGTTTCTTCCTAAGTGTCCAGTACAGGTTGCACGTGAACACAGCCAGAGGAACAGCCAACTCTAATCTCTTACAGCAGTTTTTACTGCTGAAATGATGGGGGTGTTTATCTTCTGACTTCAGAGAGACCTTTCACTTCACACAGCTCCTGCAGGTGGTAATGCACAGGAAGTTTCTGTTGCAGTTTCTCTGCAATAGCCCAAACTTGCTTACCTGCGGCTCAGCCAGGCAGGAGACTTGCTGCTTCTGAATTTTGACTTGGACTTCCTTTGAAAATAACAGACCCCAAGCCCCACCATCATCTTTGGAAGAGTTTTTGAATTGGGGAGAGTTCAATTTTTGGCTGCGTTCTGGAACAAACCAGGCCAAACTGTCATTTCTCTTCCCTGTAGGAACAACAAGAAGAGGTGAGGAAGCGCTGTGAGAATGCTGAACCTCGCCACGGAGAGCTCTGGTGTGATGTCTCCAAGGACATAGAGAACTGGCAGAAAAAGATTGGAGAGATTCTTGTGCTTGTGGCAGCCAAGCTGAAAAATACCTTCTAGAGTGTGCTGGCCTCAGCTGCCTCAGAGGTCCCTGTAGGACTCAACCTGCTCGTGGTGCCCTTCCAGAGGCACAGATTTCAAAGGACAGGACGTGGATGATGATAGGAAGGAGCTTTCTCCCAAAAGGAAAAGCTGCTTCTTTCTTTCCCCAGCATGGCCATCAGCTTCTGCAGCACATGGGAACATTGTAGCTGGTGTCACACAGGAGACAGGAGCAGTCTTGTGAGGCTCTGTTGGCATTTCCATGTTGATTCCTGATTCCCCCTGCAAACACAAGCTTTAATTAGCGCTTGTATGGGTTCTGACATGTGGCAGTCCCTCTGTTCTTGGCCCTGGCATGTGTTCCCCGTCCCCCTTTAGTGTTTGGCCCATCTGATGTTGGTTCCTTGTCTGGGTTGTTGCTGTTGGAATACACTGAGTGTCCTTGAAGGAGATGGGTGGAGTTTTGGGAGCAGCCCAGCAGCACAGGAAAGGTCTGGGCTGGCTCCTCTTCTTTAGGCGCTTTAGTTTGGTCTCTGCTAACAAGCTGCTGCACAGCTTGGAGGTCTTCCTCCAACCTGAGCTGCTGGAGCATTTTGTCAAATTCAAAAGCATATTTTTAGAAAACTTTTCCTCAATTTTTAAATGTATATAGTAAAGCTTATTCTTTTAGGTATCTGAGTTCATTAAGCACAGTGGTGGTTTGAAGTAACAAGGCAAAACTCAGCAATCCCTGAAAGCCCTTTTGAAGGCAGAACATTTATTTAGAGTTGTTGGGAGACTGTGCTGTTACACAGCTGTGACTGCCTGTGGCTGGGAGGTTTGGGATGGCTCCCTCCAAGTGCAGATAGAAAAAAGCAAACTCAAGAGATGGAAAGCTTTGTGTTTGGGACCCTTTGTACACTGTCTTCAATTTTCTACACTTGTGTTGTGTACTATTTTTACCCCAACCTCCTGACTTTCTTGTGATCATAGAATGAGAAGCTGTACTGTCTTATACCTGAGGCTATAGCAGCTGTATCCAGGTCTGTGGATGTGCATTATCCCATGTATTTAGTTGGAGGAGAAACTCCCTTATTATTTGTTGGAGAATATGTATAAAATACAGCTTCTTTTTTTGTTTCCTTCTGTTGTCTTTGAGTGTGGTCTTGTCCTTTGATTCTGACTGGGAAGAGGGGTCTGATAACAGAAACCTTTGGACTTATCAGGCTCCCACCACTCTGGGAAGGTGCCTGCCAGTGCTGGCTGCACCAAGCTGGGCTACAGCCTCTTGCCAAAACAGATGAGAAGCCAAAAATGGATCTTTTAACGCTGGAGCAGAAAGGCTTTTGCTTGCAGGTTGGTCTGGAAGCAAAAGCCTTTGTTTCTTTGGGTTCATAATGGAAACTCTTGTGCATTCTCTGGAATAGCTGATGAAAGGTTGTAAATCACGGATGCCCCGTAGAATTGTAGTTTCCCAAAGGTGAGTGAGAGGCATTGGGAGTTGAGAGGCTCTTGCTTAGGGATTTTGTGCCATTGCTGGAAGAGAGTGGAAGAGTTTGGGAAGGGAGATGGAGATGATGTTCAAAGGAGAGGGTAGACATGGCAAGGGAACTTAGCTGGACAAGGATTCAGGACTGAGGCAGAAACTGCAGGATGAAAACAACTTTAAAAGTAGTTTTCAATGTGTGCTGTCTTTCAGCCTCTTGTGCTCCCATGGGGGCTATATCCTGCTTTTCTGGGCAAGGAATGTGACATTCTGATTCTTGGTGTAGTAATGTGCTGGGGAAAGCTGGGTGCTTGTGGCGCATAAATCCCTCTGCCCAGCTGGTGGTGCAGAATTGGGATGGGAAAGGGAAGTGGGAATTGCAGTGGTGTGGCTTTTCCTGCTGGGGAGATTCCTGACTTGTGGTGGGAGCGTTTCCCTTGAGCCAGGTAACACATGTCCAACCCACTGATGGGATCCTCGTGCTACCCCTGCTCCTTGCTTAGGTGGCACTACCTCATCTAGCAAGGAATTTTGGGGATGTGGAAGCCCCAGGGATGGGGCCCTTTGCTGGACACTGTGCCACCTTCTCACAACATCAGGCTCCTTTGGCCACCTGCTTCTGGTACCTGCAGCTTTCCTTTCCTTTGGGCTACATTCCTTAGCTTGGAGATAATTTTTTCTTCCTTAAAAGGGACCATCAATCTTAGAGCCTTTTAATGTTTGTAGATGTCTTGGTGGTTTTTAAATGGATTATGGCACCCATGAATTTTAGCTATATATAGAGCTCAATAAAGAAGTTATATGGGTCCTGTCCCAGTGGAATGCTGCAGTGTGCTGTGGGTCCCACTTCCTGGGGAGGGACATTCTCACCAAGCTGAGCAGAGCTGGATTATTCACCATTTGTTCTATTTCTTACTCAATCACCCGCATTCAGCTCCTCAGTGGAGCCTTGTTACAGTCAGTTCAGTTTTTCCCAAAATTGATGGGAATTGAGTCAGGGCAATTTTTGTGCCTGGGCTGGGGGTGAGGTACAAAACGCAGAGGGGAAGGAGGAGAGGGCTTTGGTTGGAAGCACGAGAACACTCCTCATGTTGATATTTTAGGAGTCTCACCCTGGACAGTCCCTTGGTGCCGTTGTCAGTGTTCACCCACTGCGGTCTGTGAACGCAGAGTGAAAGAATCGCCCCACGCCAACAGAAATCGAAACTGCGGGGGTTTGCAGCCGAGCGTGCAGCTCCGGGCTAGGGACACGCGTGGGTTGGAACCCCCGGGTGGCTGCGAGCAGGGGCTCCTGCCCTGCCGGCCCCTCCGGGCCATTGGGACCCTCTCGCACCCCGGGCACGGCCCTGCGGCCGGGGGGGCCGGGCGGGCTCCCCGCGGGGCCGGGGCTGGGCCGGCGGCGGTGCCGTGTCCCGTCCCCCCCGCGGCGGCCGGGCCCGTCCCCTCCCCTCCCACCGTGGAGCCAAGTTCAAACCGCGGGCCCCGGCGCAGCGGGACGGGGCCGGACCGGGCTCCCCGGGACCGCCGCGCCCGCGGGGCTCCATGGTGAGTGCGCCGGGACACCCCCTTGTCCCCGGCACCCCCTTCCCCTTTTCTGGGACACCCCCTTGTCCCCGGCACCCCCTTCCTCCTCTCCGGACACCCCTCCTGGAGCCCTCTGACCGAGCGGGGCCCGCCGCGCTGCCGGGATGGGGTCGGCTCGGCCGGGCGGGGATTGCAGCACCCGCGGTGGGGCTTGGGACCTGTCGGGAGGTGACTGCTTCTCCTGGAATGAGGCTTGGACCGATCGGGAGAGGGGCTCGCACTGGTCAGGATGGGGCCAGAGCACTTGGGAAAGGGCTTGGAGCAGTTGGAATGGGGCTGGGCTGGATCCAAATGGGGCTTTGTTCCATCGCGACCCCTCTAAGGATCTGAGCTGGGACTCCGTGAGGAAGGGGCTGGGATCTGGCCGGGGAAGCTGGTCCAGCTGGGATCAGGCTGCTGGGTCTGGGATGAGGCTTAGACCATCGACACCTCGATGGGGCTTGGATCTGGCTGGTCCTGAGGTAGAGAGGGTCTGTCCTTGGAGGGTCTGTCCCTGCCTTGGGGCTCTGGGAGGTGACAGACTCCCTTTGGGTAGGAGGGACTCGGGGACAGTCTGGCTGGAAGGACCTGGTGACCCCGGTGGGGTTCCCAGGCTGGCAGCAGGAATTGCCCCTTGCTGCCTTGCTGGCTGGGACTGGCAGGAGTGCCAGCAGGAGCTGCTCTATCAACAATGGTGATTCCCCTTATCTCCTCGTATTTGCTGGAGGATTAGAGTGAGGATGAGATTAGCTGTGCCTGTCCTGCACCCACGCTTCCCAAGGCTGCTCCTTCACTGCCAGCTCTCCCCTAGGAAGGGATGTGCCACTTGCCTGTAGCTTGCTGCTGTGGGATGGGGGTGAAGGCAGAAGGAATAACCCTAAATCAGCTGCTGAACTTGTTCTCCTCCATCCTGAAAGGGGAGAAGTCAGGAGCAGGATTTGCCACCTCAGTGTCCCTGCATCCCTCTCTTGTCACTGCTGCTTTCCTGCTTTCCATGGTGGGGGGAAGCACCTACAGCACCTGCTGACCTCCTGCCCTGGCTGTTCCCTGGCCTGCTCTGCACTTCCTTCTGGGCTGGACACTGAGCCCAGCCTTGTCTTGGAATGCTGGAAATGGTGTGCTTTCTCCTGAAACTGGGTTCCAGTTGTTTAATAAACCACTTCAGGGAAGTAATTCCCATTTTCTTGGTAAAATTGCACCGCCTTGCCTTCCTGGCAGAGGAGACCTCTGGAGAGCAACCCTTAGACTTTGGCCAGGGTGTCCTCATGGAAGCAGTGCTCTCCTTTGATTATACCCTCAGCTCTCTGCTTAATCACCTCTGGGGCCAGATCTCTCAGTGGTTTGCAGGGAGCAAAGCCAGCAGCACAAGGAGGCTTTTCCCTGCCCTTCCCAGCTCCCAAATAGAGCTCAGCACAGCTCTGCTGGAAGGTCTGTGGTGATTAGGGATGCTGAAGAGCCCAGTGGGGTTTCTACTGGTTGTACCTGGGTTTGCTCCTCTCTTTGCACGTGCTCCAAGGTGGTGGTTGTGTCCATGTGTTCCCAGAAGTGTGCTGTGTTGAGTTTTGCCTCATGTTAAGCCTCCATCACTCCCATTGAGCTGCAAGAGGATGGGAAAAGGTTGCCTCACCCTTTTGGAGCCAGGTCCAGCCCAGGATTGAGTAGGGAGCACAGAGCAGGTGTGGATTTTACAAACAAACCCCCCCAGGTTCTCACCAAAGAGGACAGATGGAGTGTGCCTGGGCTTGGAATTCAGTGAGGGAAATCCTTATGGCTTCTTGGAGCAGAAGAGCAAGTGCAGAGGTGCTGGGGAAGGCAGTGACCCCTGAGCTGAGGTGGGGAGCAGCGTGCAGAGCCGCAGGCAGAGCTGTGGCCCCTTCCCCCTCGCTTTGGCCGCAGCACAGGGCTTGCATAGCTGGAAGGAGCTGAGCTGCTTTCTGCCTGCCCAGACCTGACACCTGCAGCATGAGGGTTGTTTGGGAGGGGGGTGTGTTTGGGGGGGACTTTTCCTGAAAATGTGAAATGACAGAAATGCCAGGATGGGGCCCCAGGGCTGTGCCATCCCTCAGAATGTGGAGACGTGTCGAGCTGTTGGGTTCCTTTCCTGGAACAAACTTTGAGCTCCCCATCCTCACTCTGCTGCTGCTGGGCTGCTCAAATATCCCCAGTCCTGGTCACTTGAGCTTGTGCTGGCTTTTCTTCAAAGCTGTGGGAATCATCCCTGCCTCGGAGGGTCCATCCACCCCTCCCTGTGCCCCTCTGCCAGCTCAGGTGTCAGCCCCTGGGGTTCCCCGCTCTGCATGGGCCAGCACGGGGCTGCTGGAGGTTTGGAGCCAGGAGCTCAGAGGCAGCTGGGATGTGCTGGGAGAGCAGATGCTTGTGCTGCTTGTGGTGAAGGCCCCCAGGCCTGGGATGAGCCTGAGCTGCAAGGGAGGTGGGAAAATGCTGTATTACAGAGGTGTGGGAGCATCCTTTTGAGGGTTTTTGGATCCGTTTGAGCTGTGGATGTTGCTGGTGGGGACCAGACAGCTCCTGCCTCCAGCTCCTCTCCAAGGAGCCCAGCACCTCCCTCTCTGCCCCCCTTGGGTTTTGGCACTTGAGGCTCTCTGGCCTTGAAATGGCACAAAGTGGGGATCTAGTGGAGCCATGTTGGGGCAGAGAGCTCAGGGATGAGCCCCACAGACTGACACAGGCCCCTGGCATAGCTCTGTGCCATGAACCCACCTGCTGGCGTCAGACAGAGCTCTGTGTGTGCCATGGGCAGCGCTGCTGGGCTGGGCTCGGGCTGGAGCAGTTTCCCGAGGGCTTTGCCCCAAGGGGTGATGGCTCATCTGGGAGGATGTTCTTGGGGAGAGGAGACAGCTGAGGCTCCTCCATCTCATGTTGCATCTTCAGGTACAGGTCCAGTGGAGCTTCTGCCTAGGGGTTGAAGGCAGAGCCCAGGACATCCTGTAATCCCCAGCTGACTGTGAGCCCTTCCCTGGCAGATTTTCCCCCGGGTGCTGTCCTGTGCTGTTCTGCTGCTCCTGCTGGTGGCCGTGCTGAGCAGAGGCAGGAGGTGCAGCATCGCCAAGATCCTGCGGCAGTACCGTGCAGTCATCTTCCATGAGCTCCAGAACCTGGTGAGCCGAGGCAGGGCTTGCTCTGCCTGGGGCCAGCCCTGGCCTGGGAATGCTGCTGGGCTGGATGCAGCCCTGAGGAGGGATGTGGGGAGGGAACCTTCATGTGGAGCCGGCTGCTTTGCCAGCAGCGTTGGGGTTTGTTGTTTAAATGGGAGATTGTGGTTGTGTTTAAATGGGGGATCCTTGCTCCAAGTGGGAGGCACTGATCCTGTGAGAGGGTGGATGTTCTCGCTTCATTTCTGCAGAGGAACCTGACTGGGTCGGTGTACAGGAGCGGGAGGGCCGGGCCCGCTTGCCGTTCGGACAAGGTGAGCACAGAGGGACCCGGGGCTGGGGCATGGCGTGGGCTGAGCCCCCAGGGAGCCACGGAGCCTCCCTCCCTGCCCTGTGCTTCTCCTCTGCAGGACCAGAAGATCCTGCTGTCCATCTACAACATCAGCATGTCCCTGCGGGAGGCGGGGGCCGGCACCCTGCAGGGCCCCGAGGAGCTGGCGGTCTGGAGGGTGGCCAGGAACACCAACACTGTGCTCCGGGAGAACTGCAGGAAAATCAGCAAGGTAGGAAGCCCTCTGCTTCCCAGCCAGGTCAGCGGCTCCCAGTTCCCAGGGCTGTGGGCAGAGCCTGCCTTGTCCGTGCTCTCCTGGCTGCCCATGAGGAGTCTCCAGGCTCTGCCTGCTTTGCTCTGGGAGCTGGGGAGTGCTGATGGCACATCCACCCCTGGGGGCTTCAGAATAGCCAGGGGAGGGAGGTTCTGTTGTGGCAGTGTGGGCCAGGCTGGTGGGGTTTTACCTCTGGCTCCCAAGTGGGTTTTTCCACATGTGCCATGATGCCATGGCTGAGGGAACACAGGGCCTTGTCCTGGTGGGATGCTCACCCTGTGGGTGCATTCACCCTGTCCTGCTCTTGCTCCTGAGTGCTCATGGGCAAGAATTGGGATTTCTCCCCTAAGGGCTGGTCTGGGTTCCTCAGGCATCTCTAAGGCTCTGCTGGGGAATCCCATCCAGGGAATCCCTATGGCAGCACCAGCAATTCACCAACCAGCAGGGAAAACCAAGGGCAGTGGAGCGCCAGCTCCCAGCTCTGCCTGACCCTGGCACAGGGCTGGGACTGTCCTCCCTGCCACTGCTGGGGACATTGGCTGGGGACCGCCCTGCCTGGGGTCTGCTGGCGTGGGATGGAGCTGCTGCTGCTCTGGAGACCTGCTCTGGTGTCCGTGGCTGTGCTGTGGGGTGCACACCGCCAGCTCAGACAGGCACAGCCACCTTCGGGGGATCCTGGGGCCCCGACACCATGGCTATAGGCAGTTTGGCCACCTCAGCCACGTGTGTGGTGCCTTTTGTCCCCTGACTAATGTCTGTGTGGTGTGGGGGGGATTTCTTTCCCCTCCCCGGGCGCACGGACCGCAGGGCCCGGCGCGCACCGCCCCGGCCCCGCGGCGGCCGCCGGCCCGCAGGAGGCAGCAGCGGCTGCGGGACATCGGCAGGAAGGCGGAGAGGCTGGCGACCTGCTGGGAGAAGCTCAACGCCCTGCACGATCCCCGCCAAAGCTCCTGGGACTCGTAGGGACGCCCTGGCCGCCCGCCGGGGGATGGATGTGCTGCTCCAGCCCCGGGGCTGCCTGCGGCTGGTTTGGGAAGCTGGGACAGACTCAGCCTGGAGGGCTGGATTCATCCTCCTGCTCCAAGCCGTGCCCAGGCACCCGATCCACCACTCCTGGCTGGGGCTGGCAGGTTGGTTTGCTGTGGGATGGTTGTGGCAGACACCTGGAGCACCAGAAACACTGGGGAGAAGAAGGGAAAGAAGCAAAAGGAGAAGGTGAAGTGTGGATTCTTAGCTGCTCCCGGCCCTGCAGCACCTGCTGCTCTCTTGAGGACAATGGGTGTGTTTTGGGGCAGAAAGAGGACATGTGGGGCATGGCTCTGCTCTGGGGGCTCTGCTGGAGGTGAGGCCACAGCGATCTGCAAGGCTCTGAGGTTAGCAGGGCTGTGCGTGGGGACGGGTGTCCCTGAGGCACTGCTGGGATGTGCAGAGCAGCCAGGCACCCACAGTGGAAGTAAAGGTGCATCACTGGGGAAACCTGGGGGCTTCTGATATCCAAAAATGCCAGGCAGTGTGGGGGCTTGAGGCCAAGGCTCAGCCTCAGTGACAGGCAGCACTGTGGAGGGGACGGGGTGCTTGGCACTGTGGGTGCCCCAGCAGGGAGGGAATGGCAGGGTGTGGGGTGAGGTGAGGTGAGGGGCATCCTCCCTTGTCACTGTGCTCTGCCAGCACCCTGCCTGTGGCCTCCACTGCTTTGTTGGGTAGCAAACAGCCTCTGGGAAGCCAGAAATAAAACCTCTCCTTCCCTGGAAGTGCTTTGGATGCTTTATCTGGTGATGCAGGGGCTCTTGTGCTGTGGATGGAGCTGGCACAGTGCTGGCTCTGGCCATGGGGCCAGGCCCAGGCAGAAGCCCCCAGCAGTGGAGGGCACAGCAGCATCCTGCCTCTGCTCGCTCTCTCTGCATCCCTGCGGTGGGGCGATGGAAACCAGAAGATGCTTTTTTGGAAAGACATTTTCCCTAGAACAGCGGCCAAATGAGGCAGTGTGCCCGTGCCTCATTTTCCCCAGCCCCGGTGTGCCCGTGCCTCAGTTTCCCCAGCCCGTCTCGGCCGTGTGCTGCTGTCCCAGCCCTGAGGGGCTGAGGAGGACACGAGATGGCAGCAGCGGGCTGTGTGTGCCGAGCGGAGCCGGGCACTGCCCACGCCGGCAGTTCCCATGGCCACTCCAGCATCGCCGGCCTCCTCCCCACCGACCCCGGGCCGGGCAGGGCTGTGCCAGGGGGGCACTGAGCGCTGCAGGAGGGGGGGCACCCCCCATGCCCTGGAGGAGGTGGGGGCGGCTCTCCCTGGGGTTTCTGGGGGTTCAAACTGGGAAGGGGGGATTCGGGAAGGGAAAGGCAAGGGGTGCTCAGGGGTCCGTGCCCCCCCCCTGCCCCTGGGAATTGGGCTGGGGGGAGCTGGAAGGGCTTCATGAGCAGGGCTGGGGGGGAGCCCTCCCTGCCCGGGGCACAGCAGAGTCCCTGGGGTGCAGCAGGGTGCGGGCAGGACGGGTGGATTGGATGGGGCCGGGCAGGGACTCTGGTTTGGGGGTCAGAGCAGGGGGTGCAGCCTGGGAATGCTGCTCTCGTGGGGTCCCTGGAAGATGCTGCGTGCCCGGCACGGGGCAGGCTGGCACCAGGGGCCATCCAGGGAGCCACAGCTCAGCACATCCCAATGCCAGAGCCCTCCTGGAGCCATGCTCCTCCCCGGCTGGCCCCACAATGCCGGGGCTCCTTCCTCTCAGCTCCATCCTCCTCCTCGGGAGCCGGCGCTGCCCTTTCTGCTGCCCCCACAGGAGGTTTTGCACTGGTTCAGTTCCTTGGGTTTTTTTCTTATTCCTCCTCCCTTATCCCAACCAGGGTCCCTCCACAAACCACTAGCATCCCAAAATAGCCCTACTGACACTTGTTATCCCACGGATGAGGCTGGGGGCCACGGCAGAACCTGGTAGCTCAACAGGATGGGGACGGTGCTTGGGACAGGGTGACTCGCAGCCTTTCTCTTTATCGAGGCTGGAGCAAAGTCCCCCCTTTAGTGACCTGTCAGCTCCTTCCCAGATAAACCAGAGCAAAAACCACCTCCCTTTTCTACCCCTTCCCTCACAGGCAGCTGCTGCTGGGAACCTGGTGTGGCAGTGGGAATGAGTGCATGGAAAGGAAGGAAAGAGTGAAGGAAGAAGCAACAGGGAGGGAGGGGGAAAAACGAGGTCGTTGTGATGGTGGAATCACAGCAAAAACAGCCGGAAAAAGGAAACAGGCCCTGAAAAGTCAAATAAAAATAGCAGCGAGGCGAACCCAAGTGTGCAGCACATGGGAGTGAGCGCATTTCCTTCGAGGGCAGCTCTGTGCGCTCCCAACTGCTCCGAGGGGGCCGCTCTGATGTGGCTCCAGCCGCTGCCACAGCCCCCCAGTCCCCCCGTGCTGTGCCAGGCGCTCGGCACCAGCTCAGGGCCCAGCCAGCCCCTGCCTCGCCCGGGGTCCCTGTGTGCCCTCGTGCAAGCCCTGCAGGGATGTGGCAGGGGCTGCACAGGCTGCTGGAGCCCAGGGCAGGGGCTGGGGGCTCCTGGCCGTGCCCACAGCCCTGCCTTGTGCCCTGTGCCCGGCTCGCTTTGCCAGCTGCATCCGAGCACTGTGTGAGCAGCACAACCCCGGCTTCCTCCCCTCCCCTCCCCGCCTGTTTTGCAATCACAGCAGGGTCCCCTGGGAGATGGGGGTTGGTGGAGTGGCTGCGGGGACAGGGATGGGGGCGAGGATGGGGGCTGGTGCTCCCTGCCAGGACCGCTGGGCTGCATCCCAGCACGGCTCGGGGGATGCTCAGAGGCAGCAGCAGAGCCCAGTGAGGGGAGCACTGCTCTGGGGGACCAGAGTGGGGCACCGTGCCCAGGGCCCGTACAGGGGTGCAGGGCCCAGGTGCTGTGCTGTGGGTCCACCTTGGGGTACCGTGCCCAGGAACTGTGCGTGGGGAGCTTTGCCACGCTGGGGGACCGTGCCTGGGGGACAGGGGCTGCTGTGGTTCCACAGAGGCACGTTTCAGCCCTCCTCACCACCACTGTCCCACCAAAATGCAACTGTCCCCGAGCCATCACCATCTTGGGGTGCCAGCAGCCCCTCTTGGCCCTGGGGGACCCTTGCCCACATAAACCCTCTGCTTCAATGCTCACTCCCTCTGCAGCAGGGCTGGGGGCCCAGCCCCTGGCAGCCCTGGCACACGCAGGCTGTGTCTGATGGAGCAGAGCAGCGTTTTGTTCTCTCCCATCTCCCTGCAGCTTCGTGAAGCTGCTGAAAGCCCAGATTTACAGTGTGATAAACGCTGGAGGCTCTGCAAAATATCTGACTGCTCCATCCTTTGGAGAGAGACTGGTTTGGAGGAGCGGGGAGCTCTGGGCAGCACACCCAGAGGCAGAACAGCACAGCGGGTCTCAGGGAGGAGGGATGGCCGGGCTGATGGAGCCGTGCCATGACCCAGGTGGGTCCTGGCCGTGGGTCACCGGGTGCCTAAGCCCCTGTGGGCAGTGGGAAAGCGCTGACCCCCCCATCATTTCTTGGGCCTCTCGCTGGTTTTTGGAGCATCTGCCGACCAGATTGCGCCGCGGCGTGCCGGGGTGCCCGTGCCAGGACATGCCAGCCGGGAGGCGGGGTGCGCCGAGCCCCGGCTCCGGGTGTGCTCCCCTCGCTGCTCGCTCCCCCGCTGGCTGCCGCGGGCTGCTCGGCGGGAGCCTGCGTCCTCATCCTCGCCGGGAAGGGCCGGGAGATGCTGGAAAGCGGCTGCTCCGCTGCCCCCGACAGCAAGAGGCTCGCAGCCTCGGGGCTGTGCCTGCATGTGGGTGTGAGTGGGTGCTGGGGTGTGTGTGCACAGACGTGTGTGTATGTGTGTGTGCACAGATGTGTGTGTGCATGTGTGTGTGTGCATCACACAAAGGTGTGTGCATGTGTGTGTGCATGTGTGTGTGCATGTGTGTGTGCACAAATGTGTGTGTACATGTGTGTCCGTGCATCACATGCAGGTGTGTTCATGAGTGTGTGTACACATGTGTGTACACGTGTGTCTGGGCACATGCCTGGGCTGTTGTGAGCGCAGGGCTGTGCTCACACGTGTGTGTGATTACAGGTGTGTAAACGCCTGTGCATGTGGCTCCCCTCCACCCTCCCCGCAGGATGTCTGAGCCCCGGTGCCGCTGTCCCCGTGTCCCTGTCCCTGTGCCGTAGCTGCCATGGGACCCGGCAGGCCTCGATGCGGGGCAGCCGCGGGCCTGGGCTGCGGGGCTCTCACGGGAGGGCTCTCACGGGGGCTGGTGCTGCCGATCCGGCCCCGGTGGGATCGCGGCTCCCCGGTCCCGGCGGCTCTCGGGGCCCAGCGGGATCCAGGCACTGAGGGGCAGGACCGGTCCCCGCTCGATGGCTCCGCTGTCATGGGGCACATCCACACCGAGCTGCCAAGAAGATGAGGGGCTTCTGGGGCTCGTTTGGGGAAGGGGGAACCGAGCTGCCTCCCGCCCCCAAGGCCCCTGGCCCCACTGCTCAGCCCGCAGCATCCTGAGCCGGGGCCCATTGTTCGGCCGCGCCGGGCTGCGGGGCAGGATTTCTTTGTCAGAGCTCGGCAATATTTTATTCTAACAATTAACCAAACACGCCCGGCCCCCCAAGCCTGTTTGTGATTATTGGAGGGCGAATTCCCCAGCCTCTCTCCCTCTTGGTGTTGGCTCTGCCTGGGGCTGCACCGGGTGGAAGGGATCCAGCCGCTCTCCCACCCTCTCAGGGTTGGGGACCCCCAACCTCGCCGGCAGCCCCCCACTCCTGCACCAGCGCTGGGGGCTCGGTGGCCTCGACCCCCTCGGGAGCCATGGCCCGCATTGTCTCGGCGGGGGCGCAGGGGCAGCGGTGATTCACGGCGGGGGGGATGTGAATCACAGCCCTCGCTCCCCGGGCAGGATGCGGCCCCGCGCTCCCAGCTTGCCGCATGCCAGCCATGGACCGCAGCCTTTGTCCTCCGCAGGGTGGAAGCGGCTCGCTGCCCGTGCTGGGATGGGATGGGGCCGCTGCTCTTCCTGGGATGCTGGCGCAGCTTTCCCAGCTCCAGCTTCGGGGTGGGATGAGGGTGCTGCGGGCTGCGGGTGCCTCCTGCATCCTGGCTCTCTCCGAGGCTCCTCGCCGTGCTTGGGCTGCATCCTCGCTGCTGCACCAGTGGTAAAAAAGGGTTGGCGCTTCCCTTTGCAAACTGTCCTGGAGGGTGAATTGCCCAGCTCAGGTTATCAGATCCCTGTAAAGTCCTTTGCTTGGGGCCATCTCCCTGCTGCAGCAGTTCCACGTTTCAGGCAGTGGATGCTCAGTTCCTTTCCTGTAGCTGTGGCCTGAGCTGGCAGCCTCCTCCAGGTGCTGCCCGTCGTGGGCAGGGGAATCTGGAGCTGAGGGTCGGGGTGAGCACTGAGGGTGATGCCGCTCGCTGGGAGTGACGCAGCCAAAGCCAGTGCTCTGCAGAGCGGCCGTCTGTGCTCCTCGGGGGCTATTAACCATCCTGGGGAGACACCCTGAGCAGGTCGTTTCTCTGGCTGCTGCCGGGAGTGAACGGATGCTGGGAGCCACTGGGACACGGGAGAGGGGCTGCAGGGCAGGGTGGGAGCACAGAGAGGTGACCAGTGCTACGGTGCTGACCCAGCTGTGCCGGCATCCTCCACAGCTGGCTCCAGGCGTGGGGCAGGAGTGAGAGCAGGCAGCATCTCCTGCCTGCTGATCCTGCCGGTAACATTGCCTGGCCCTCCCTGCTGCTGCATGCACGCCACTGCCTAAACCTGCTCTTTCAGAGCCAGGGCTGCTTCCTCAGCGCTGCTGTCTGGCCCCGGGCTCTCAGCCTGATCGTGGATCTTAAAATACAGCGAGTCCTCGAAGCAGAGGCGCTCGGGCGGCCGGGCCAGGCAGGGCAGCCGGAGGGCGCTCCCGGTGAGCAGCCCCGCGAGCAGCGAGGCCCCCGCGCCACCGCCAGCCCCGCCGCCTGGCACAGCGCCTGCCCGCCCGCCCCCCGGGACCCCCACTGCCCCGCCAGCACCGCGCTGGCATTGCCCCCAGCGGGGGACAGCTGCGAGGGATGGGACCCGGAGGGGTCCTCGGGTGCCACCAGAACAGCCACGACGCTGGCGGCGGCGCCGAGGATGCCGGGCAAGCCGTGCAGGTTGTGGATGCCGCACTGGTCGTGGAGCGTGAGTTTCCTCGCCAGGAACGGGGTGAGGAACCTGAAGCCGAGGACGCACAGCGCGGCCGAGAGGCTGCCCAGGGCCAGGGCGGCCACTGGGGGCACGGCCATGTCGGCCACCACGCCGATGGCCACCCCGCCGGCCAGGCTGCCGTTCTGCAGGTGGCCGGGGCTGAGCTTGCCGTCCCTCTCGAGCAGGCTAGAGACCACCACGGTGGTTATGGCACTGGCACTCATGGCCAGGAGGGTGTTTAGGATGGCGCGGTGCTGGGCATAGCCCGGCTGGCAGAGGACAGCCACGAAGCTGGGCCAGAAAACCCAGAGGATGAGCGTCCCCACCAGGGACATGAGGTCAGAGCTGGTTGTTGGGGTCTCCTTAGGGTGCAGTGGCTGCTGTGTTGCCCTGAACAGAGCCTTGGACACGCCAAGGCCGAAGTAGCAGGAGAAGACGTGGATGGTGATGGTGCCGCCAACATCCAGAACTCCCAGGCAGGTGACAATGACCCACTCGCTGGCCAGGTAGAGGGGGATCTCACAGGTGGCCATGACGAGCAGCTGGCAGGGGCTGGCCCTCCCCAGGATGGCCCCCACGGAGATGAGCACTGTCACAGCAGCGAACTCAGACAGGAGGAGTTTGTGCAGGTCCAGGTGGATCTGGCCGTGGTGGAAGTGGTGCAGCAGGCCCTGCAGCACCAGCGCCCACTGCGTGGAGAAGTTGAGCAGGAGGAAGTTGTGGGTGAGGGCGCTGAACCCGTAGCGTGGCAGGAAGGTCAGCAGGAGTCCCAGCCCCACCACCAGCATCACCTGGATGTCCTGGAAGAAGGGGAAGGTGCTGTAGACCTGGTTGGCCACTGAGCTGGTATCCTCTGCCTGCGCTGAGGGCCCATCATACGTGACGAAGAGGGCAAAGAAGAGGAGCAGGATGCCCTGGAAAAGCCCCAGGAAGAGGGGCAGGAGGCAACGGGGATAGATGGAGGGTGGCACAGCCATCCTGGAGCGGACAGGAGGGGATGGTGGTCAGTGGTCAGCAGGGCACTGGGGTGAGGTGACAGCCCAGCAGCGCTTCTGGGGTGAACTCTACTTGCTCCTACATCGAGGGTTTTATGGCCATGGCTAATCATTAACCAAAGATCTGAGTTTATGTTCCAGAAGAGGAGGGGTTTGCCCCTCCCTTCTTTAAACACAACACCCATAAAACAACCACATGTTCTTGTTTGGCCGCCATAAAAGTGGACATGAGAGGCATTATGATTTTGAAGGGAAACAAGAAAAACCTGTGGTGGGGCAGAGGAGGGAGAAGGAGTTTGGTGAGGAGCTGGCCAGGGATGGGGTACCACGGCACTCACCCCTATTGAACTTATCCCCATCCAGGCATGGGGACCTCCCTGCTGCAGCCCTGGAGTGATGCTGGCAGCTCAGACAATGCCAGCTCCCGCTCTGGCTCTGCCACATTCCACTCCAGGTTGGCTCTGGCACTGCCACCACCCCATTCTGTGGGATGATGCACGTTTTCCTTATCCACCACTTGGATTTTGCAAAGCCCCATAAAGTCCAAAGCCAGGGCTGCAAAGATCGTTTTCTCACAGGTTTGCATTGGCTTAAATGGCTGGATATTCATTAACAATTAGCGCGCAAGAAAAACAAAGCCCAGAGCAGCCAAGCAGCTACCCCAAAGTTTCTGGGTTGCTGCTTAGTGTGACATTTTGCCAGTGAATGTCTGGAAAAAAAGAAATTAAAAAAAAATATATGAGAACCACAAGAACAAAAGGCAGAAGGGTTGGTAAATATTTGTTCCAGAGAGGAGATATTTTTGTGCTGTCCCTGATCTCAACACCCCTGCCGCGGGCGCTGGCTCCGCGCCGCTCTTCGTCATTGTTACTGGAGGATGAGGCAGGCGAGGGCGCAAAATGGGAAACAATTGTTGAATAATCTGCACGAGGCTCCTCTGCCAAACTCTCCCCGGCCATTTTTCAACCCAAAGATGCTGGAAATGGGGGCAACAGAGAGGAGGAGGTGGTGCTTTGAAGGCAGTGCCTTTGACGGGTGAGATGGGACTGTGTTGTGCCCAAGCCGTGGCCAACAGCAACAGAGGGGTGGTGGGAGCACTGGGGGTTTTGGGATGGGAGTTGGGATGCTTTGTCTGCCCCTAACATGTCCCTGCTGCATGGCTGGAGGTGCTAACAGCAGTGGATGCTCCTATGGGGATCCCTCACGCAAGGAAATGTGGGGCTGGGGTCTTTGTGGTGCCATTCGGATCTTTGCTGTCCCTGAGGTGGCTGGGATGGGATGGGATGGGATGGGATGGGATGGGATGGGATGGGATGGGATGGGATGGGATGGGATGGGATGGGATGGGTAGGCAGGATGCTTCCATTGCTCCTGCCTCTGCCTGCACAGGGGCACAGCCTGACCCGCCTCCCGTGGCTGCTGCCAGCTCCCAGCTCCGCCAGGCAGTGCATGAAGGACAAAGGGTGTAGGCAAAGCCAACCCTGGTTGCTGGTATAAAAATGGTAAAGAAAGGGGATTCCAGCCCCCAACTCCTTGCCTGTGTCCCTTTGCACACTACACCAGCCCATCAAGGGGATTCTCAAGGAGCCTGCCTGGTACAGTGAAACCTCTTTGGTTGACTCTGGGTGAGATACAAACCCAGGGAGATGCTTGGAGCAGGTTGTGCTCCTGTGATGGAGGAGCTGGGCTGCTCTTAGAGAGCTGAGGCAGCATTTTGGCTCTGGATCAGCAGGGGTTGGGCTCCTCTCAGCGTGGCTAAAGGTGGGTGCTGCCCTCTTGCTCCTCTCCTGCTCCCCACAGCATCTCAGCCTTCCTCTTCCTGCTTTGGTATGCAGCTTTTTAAAGGTGTGGTTAGATCAAATGCCATAAGGAAAAGCTATAGATCAGGTCCTTTAAGAAACACAGTGTTTGGGAGACTTCAAGGTTATGGCTCAGTGCCTCCTGCAAGGAGGAGGAGGAGGAAGATGCCAGAGGGATGCATCCTTCTGGAGCATCCCAGCACTGCCAGATCTGCTGGAGAGGACAAAGAGCACATTGGGAAGTTTGGGATGTAAATGCTCTCCTGGATCTGGCCATCATCTCTGACAAGGGACACAGGCACAGGGCACCAGTTCAGGGTCCCTCACTGGACTCTGCCAGGTCAAAGGTGCTGGGGACACAGGGGAAGCTCCTGTGCAGGGCTGGACTCAGTGCCTGGGGAGGGGGTGCTTGAGGAATTGCAGGGTCTGCAGGATGTCCTTGGACACACAATCTTTTTCCACTTGGAAATCTTGCTCTGGCAGCACTTGGGATTTGGGATGTGTCTCTGGGCTTCTGGGATTCCCTGTGACCCACAGCACCTCACATCCCCACCAACAGCACCCTCAGCTCTGCCGCATCCACAGGGCCAACAAACACCACATTGCTTTGATGAGCTGCTGGGTACCACAATCCCCTTCCCTTGGGAAAAGGCCATCCTGTGAGCCTTTCCACTTCCCAAACCAGATGAGGCACAAAAAGCAGTGATGCCCAAGTACTCCCCAGACCAAAGACCCCACAGCTGAGAGGGGGGAAACCCTGCTAGGTTGCAGATTAAAAAATAACCTTTATGGCACCCATAAAAGACGGTCAGAATTCCAAGAGGTCGCTGGGAAGGTGAAAGTCCCCCCCAAGCCCTGGGGCACTCCTGAAGGCAGCGAATGATTAACCCCACAGAGCAGGGTGCACCACTGGGATGCCACGGTCCCTGTGAGGAGAAGGTCCAATCCCTCCAGTAACATTTTCAGGCACTCCAAGTTTTCTCTTGGCACCGAAGGACAAGGGATGGAGGAAGCATCTGGCGAGGGCCTGGGCAGCAGGGAGGGAGGGGAGCATTGAATTCCACCCCCCACATCCCCCTTTCACTGGTGGGGGGCAGTTGTTTTATGGCAGGAGGACTGGGGAACCATTTTAGCAGGATCCACGCTGGGACTGCTGGAGGAGTTCCCCGCTGAGGGCTGGATACAAAGAAAAGCTGAATTAACCGAGGGTCATATAAGGCAACAGGATCTGACAGATCCGAGCCAATATATGCTGGCAGCAGCCAGTCCATGGCACTGTGAGAAACACTCCTGCAAATTTAACAAATCCCCATGGTCTAGAAAGTCATGTACAAGAAATTACTAATGAAGGGATCTAGTCATATCTGGATTTCCAGACGTTGGTCATGCTCCCACCGCGTTCTGCTGGCCATATAAGTACATGGATCTGAATCCCGTGTGCTGGAGACCGGCAGGGTTGTTACGATCGTCCTGCCTGACCTCCTGCGTCAGACGAGGGCTCCCTCCCGGCCAGGAGGGGACACCGGGCGGTGGCGGCCGGATCCTGCCCCTGTGCGAGGCTGGGGATGGATGCAGAGAGAAGCCTGAGGGGGAGCAAGGCTGGGGAATGCTGCAGTGGCAGCGGAGGGGCCGGCAGCTCCCATCACACGGTGGTGATGCGCTGGCACCCAGATGGCTGCTGGGCAGGAGGGAGCAGGAGCTCCAAACTCATCCCTGAAGGGATGGGAGGAAACTGCTGACAACACCTTGACTTGGGCATCACTCTTTAACCAGCTCCCTCCAGCCTGGAGCACCCCAAAATTCCCCGTTCCCTAAAGACCCTGCCACAAAGCCGGGCTACCTGTGCAGCTCCGATCCTGTTCCATCCCCTCCGCGGCTCCTACAGCACCCACCCTCCTGCTGCCGGCAGCGATCACCGGGAATGCTTTGGGAGCTCCGGGCCAGCTGTGACCCCGCGGGCCCCGGTGCCGCTGTCACAGGGGCGGGCAGGGGGCCAGCCCCCTCCTCCCCAGCCCCTCGCAGCCGGGTCCTGCCGGGTGGGGGGGACACAAAGCCCCACAGACGTCACCCCGGCATCACGCGGACCGAGTGGCCTTCTCCATCTTGTTAGCACATCGTGTAACACAACATGTGGAGGCGCTGGGACCGCACACGCATGCACTCCCCGACAGCCCAACCGGGGGGAAAAGAGGGAGGGGAAAAAAAACAAAACAAAAAAAAACCCCAAAAAACCCCAAGTCAAAAAAAAAAAGGAAGCAATTTAAGCTTTGAATCTTTCTCTTTAAAATGTTCTCATGGCTTCATTAGAATTTGCAGCCACAGAGGCTTTGAAGAACATGGTATAAGGAGTGAAACATCTGGAAAAATTAGGATTAATGAAAACATAATTCCCAAGACTAAAGGAAAGATTAATCCTGCGTTACCACTTGTGTGTTCCACAGCTTTTCCCCAGCTCGTAACACTGAACTTATTAAATCGCCCTGAGCTGAGTTTTCCTTTTCTCTCTCCCTCCCCTATGGAGCCCAATGGAAGCAACTGATGCCAAATGTAAGGATAACCAAGTGTGCTGGCCAGGGCTGGTGTGAGCACACCCAGCCCTGTGCCCAGGTGGGCACCCCCTGCCCAGCACACCTGGGGGTGTCCCTGGGTGCTGGTGGGGGTCCAGTGGGTTTTAGGGCACTCTGTTGTGGGTTGGTGGGTGCTGTACCCCACTGGGGCTGCACCTGCTCCTGCCTGGGCTGGGTGGGCACTGACCAGCTCATGGGATGGGGGTGCTGGGGAATTAAAGAGAAATTGATGAGCCCCCCTCTCTGCTGCTGGGTGCTTGGCCAGGGTCAGACTGAGGTGCTGGTGTCTCTGGGTGGCATTTCTGTGAGAGCAAGGGCAGCCCTGGCGATGTGCCACACTGTGCCACGCTGTGCCACACTGTGCCACACTGTGCCACGCTGTGCCATGCTTGCCATGCCACACCACTCCATTCTGTGCTGTCATGCCATACCAAGCTGTGCCACACCATTCCATGCTGTGCCTTTCCATGCTGTGCCATGCCATGCTCTAGCACCACCCCTGCTCCAGGATCCAGGTTGTGACCAGGGGGTTGGCACATGCCAGCCCCGTGCCAGCTGGCAGTGTCCAGCTTTGCCACTGTGGTGCTGGAGGGTACTGGGCGGGTCAGGGGGTCACACTGGCTGTGCCAGCCCCTGTTCAAGCCCCCTGGACAGAGCTGCCCTGGGCTCTTGGGCAGCTCTGAGGGGAGCCCAGCCACGCTGAGGGACCCTCTGGGGAAGGTGCTCTGGGATGACAGACCCCTGGTCCCTGTAAAATCCTGCAGCAATTCCTCTGCCACCAGCAAATACCACCGTTGGGTGCCAGCGCTGGTTTGGGGTCACGTCAGAGGTTTGTCCCTGCAGCTTTGTCACCTCAGGCTCTGATCTGCACAAACAGGTGGGGCCGGGCCCGGGGTGGGTCCCTCCCCACACCGAGGGGCTGTGGGATCGTGGTGCTTCGTGGGAAGAAGGAAAACAAGGAGAGCTCGCTCTATTGTGTCTTCGTCCACCCGCCCTGGGCACAGGGAGGCCGGGCACTGCCAGCTCCACACCTGGGCTGGCTCTGCTCATCAGCCCCGCGGCGATCCCGGGAGCCTGCAGGGATCGGGATGCTCCGAGGGATGGGGACAGAGAGCAGCGCCCGTTCTGCGACTCTCTGCTGGGGTCTGGGTGGGCTCTTGCCTGCTGGGTGCTCCCCACGATGTCAGGGTGAGGGAACCAGATGTTTTCTGCATCCCCTCCTTGCCCTCCGCCCCGGGTTATGCCAGGACTGCATCTGGACGGGGCCAAAGGTGTGTTTGACCCCTGCACGGGAGAACAAGGCCCATTTGCCCCAGGCCTGGCTGAAAAAGGCTGCTTTGCCCCACACACGGAGTGAAGGAGGAGGCAGCATGCCCAGGCCACTCCCTGACAGGGGGAGGCTCCCCAGGGGCTCCAGGGGACCCCACTCTCCCTCCTTCCCACGCTGCCGTCCCGCTCAGCTCCAGCTTGTTTTCCAGAGAGGAAACCGGCAACCTTGCTATTATTATTTTTTTCGATTTTTTTTTTCTATTTTCCTTTTTCTCGCGGTGTGAGCGGCGGGGCCCAGCTGGGGGGCAGCGGGGCCGGTGTCGGCGGGCGCCAGGTGCCGGCGGGGCGGCGCGGGTGGTGCCCGCCGCCCGCGGGGGGACAGAGCCGGCGGAGCTCGGGGCCGTATTGTGTGAGCGAGGAGGAGATGGATGAAGGTCACATCCTGCCACTCTTCCGATGCCCGGCACCAGGAAAAAGCTGCGCTTTGTAAATATAAAAATAAACAACAAACTCTTCCCCCCATTTACCACCTTCCCTCCCCCCGCCCCGAAGAAAACAACAACAGCCCCCGCGGTATCGCAGCCACCTGCTCGGGGAAGTGATTTTTCATATAGGCAGGAAACGGGGGTCTAATTAAATCTGGGGTCAAGAGCATAAAGGGAGAACGAAGTTTATTTAGGAGTCCTCGAGGAGGGTGGGAGAGGGATGCTCAGCAGGGCTGTGGGGGAATCATAGGACGATGTTTTGGTGGGGCTGGGTGGGGGAACCTGGGAGTGTTTTGGCTCCAGGGTGAGTGGCAGGGCAGCACCTTCCTCCTGCCAGCGGGTCCAGCGTGCCACAGGGGACAGCGGTGGCAGCTGGGTCCTCACCAGGGCAGGGATGCTCTGGGCGACTCCCCACTCTCCCCATCCCCCTGCGGGCAGAGAAAGGAGCCCGGGGAGCGTCACGCTCAGACCTACAAGAGTGTCCCCAAGCCTTCAGCGAGATCATATGAGGTTCCTGTTTCACAAGAACGGAGGATGGCATTTCCATTGTGCTCGCCGGGGATGTGTTGCAACGGGGCAGCCGCTTCCATCCTTTGTCCTCCTCCCCGCAGAGGAGGAGTCTCAGCCTCTGCCAGGGTGACCCGCCACACCCTGCCACCCCCCCAGCCACCAAATTTGGCTCCCCTGGCCGCGGCAGCCCTCCTCGGCGGGTCCCGGCCGCAGGCATCGCCCTCCGCCAGCGCTCTCCGGCTCCAAAGGCGCCTCCTTGCAGCGGCCGCGCTGGGTGCCCTCGGCCGGGGTCCCCACCAGGCTGGGGACACTCCAGGAGGGTGACACCCACCTCGAGCCGCTGCCCCTGGGGTGCTCCCGCTGCCTTCCCTGCCCGCTGCGGGGCTCCTGTTTAATTTTCACCACCAGTTAATAAAAGAAGGACTGACCCCACCAAAGCCCAAGTGGGGAGCCCTGGGTGCTGGCAGCAGCCCCAGCTCCCCGGGATGATGGCACCACCCCGGCCCCTCTCCCAGCGGGCAGCTTCCAGCTTTTAGGAAGCGCTGCAGAGACCTTTGCCTTTGGGTCGGGTGCTCCCAGCCCGGAGCCGCTTTCTATTCCCCAGCTGGGGTGTGCCGAATATAAAGTATTACAGCATTGTTATGAAAAATAATTCAAACCCACCAAAAAGGCCAGCAGCAGATGGAAGGGTGAAATCGGAGCAATCCGGGCTGGCTGTAACCCTTCGTGGGCAGGGAGGGCAGGGCAGGCAGGGAGCAGCATCCACATCCCAGCCCTGCCGCTGGTGCTTGCGGGTATGGAAGGGAAGGTGATGGGCTGGAAGCGCCCCAGTGCAGGCTGTGGGCAGGACAGGGAATGGTTTCCCATGGGAAAGGGGGAACTCGTGCCTGGGGGCTCATAAAACAGCCCGATTTTTAGACAGGCTTTAGGGATGCTGGGGAGCGCCCTCGTCCCCAAATTCCTGCGGAAGGATGGGACATCCGACCTGGGCACCACGCAGCCCGGGGGCTGCCCATCCACACACTGCAGCGGGGAGTCAGGTCGCTTCTGCGAGCACTGCTAGGACGCAGGTGCCACCCACCACCCTGGATGCGCGTCCCCTCCCTGCCAGCAGCATCCCGCCGCCCAGCCGGGCACTAGGGTGGCGCTGGGGACGAGGACGCGTCCCCAGCCGCGGGCCTCGCTCCAGCTGGGCGCTGTTTTGTAAGGACTCCTGGGCCTCTGCGGCGCAGAGATAAGCCCAAGAATTCGCCGTCGGTTCCAAATATCCCGTCCGCTTCCTCCCGCCGTCCTCGCCGCCGCTCCAGCCCGCTTGTCTCATTTCCGCAGCACCGTGCTGGGGAGCGCTTCCTGTTTTCCCCCCGGCCCCGGGGCGGCGGCGGGGGGCGAGGGGCGCGGGGAGGAAGGGCAGGACAATGGGCGCGGGTCGGACGGGCAGCTGCCCATCGCCCGGGATGGGGGCTCCTCGGTGGCGGATGGCAGGTGGCAGCGGCGGGGATGTGGGTCCTGGGCTGAGCTGAGATTGCGGATAGGGTTTCTTTCCTTTCCTGATTTCTTTTTTTCTTTTTTCTTTCTTTTTTTTTTTTTTTTTCCAAGGGCTTTGCTATAAATCAACCCAAGCTCCCTAGAGAGCATCGTCTCTGTACCGCAGTGGGAGCCTCTGCTGCAGCTGGGCATGAGGACAGGAATGAAGCCGGGTGGAGCACAGCCCTGGGTGGGGGGACCCTGCCCTCTATGGGGCAATAAATAGCCCCCCTGAAAATCGCATTTTAGGGTCCCTGCAGTCAAACCACCCACCACACCCCTCTCCTCCGCAGCCACAGCATGGGAGAGCAGCATCCCCATGCCACCTCCCAGGAGCTGTGTCACGGGGCAGGAGGTCAGGATGTGGCTGCCCCATCCCAAACTACAGCTTTGAGCCAAGAGAGATCCATCCTCGGGGCTCTGCTCACTCGGAGCTCAGCAGCCTCCTGCCGCAGGTAGGACCAGTCAGTGGGCAGCCCTGTGTCCCCCTGTTTTTGGGGCTCCTGTCCCTGCTCCTGGGCTGAGTGTGAGTGTTTATTCGGTGCCTTTCTCACCGCTCACAGTGTGGCAGGAGTTATTCAAAGGCAGGCGGAAGCGAGCGCAGCAACTGAAACAACAATGAAAAGGAAACAGAGCTCGAAAAATTCTCCGTTCATAAATCAACTGAACTGCAGGTGATCCCTGGGCAGGAGCGAGCTGAGGAAGAGACACAGCTCGGCTCGGCATGGCCAGCAGCCAGGCAGGCTCCGGCCCCCCAGGCAGGGGTGGGGGAGCTGGGATTTCCCAGGGTGGTCCTGAATGATGCTGGGCTCGGTGTCCATGTCCCCGGGGCTGCACATCAGGGACTTTGAGGCAGGTGAGGTGCAAGCATTTCTGGATTTATTTTTATTACATATTTTTATTATGCATCTGGGTGAGAAAGGTGAAGCTGTGCTGGGTGGAGTGGGTTTGTGGAGTCAGTGTTGCACGCACACGCACAGGCACACGCCTCCTTTCCAGGCCAGAGGAATGCAAAAAGCCCAGGGATGTGATGGAGTGCAGGGACCATGCCACAGCCCCTGGTGGGCAGTGGACTGGGGGGATATGGTAATTTTGGTGCTTGAGGCATTGCAGAGCAGCCCTATACTCTTTATTCATCTCCATGCCTGCCTTTTTGGGTTGAAATTCATCATTTTGGAAGCAGAGAAGCCAAAAAGGTGTGGGTGAGCATGGCTGCAGTCTGTGGCTGTGCCATGGGAGATGTTGGGGTTAACGGGAGATGATCCAGGGCTCTCGGCAGCATCAGGCCATGGCTCCTTGCTGGGATCTCATAAAAGCTTTTTCCTCCTTAGGAAATAGAGCTGCTGGATTGGGACGAGCTCCTCAGTGCTGGCAGCATCTCTGCACGGGCAGGGGATGGGCATGGTTAGAAAAAATCTCCCTCTTGCCTCCAGTTGTGTCCTGCAGCATCTTGCTGCAGGCAGCATAGGGGCCAGTTTGGACAAACCTAGCTGTCCCCTCCTAGCTGTCCCCTTTGCCAGCTCCTGTAAGCTGAGACCCAGTTCTGGGGACACCAAAAGGAACTTATGCTTTTGGGACCAGTGGATGGCCCCAAGGACCAGGTTGGTGGCAGTGGGCTGACCTTACAGCAGAGGAAATGACCCAGTTGTGTTCCCCGCAGTGGGAAAGCCAGGAAAGATTGCATGTCCCCCTCTGCTGCTATCTGTTCTCCCTCCTGTGAATTCACTGTCATCTTGTCTTTTGGCAGAGCTGGAAAACTGGGAGACCACCGTAAATAAATCCTGTGTCTTTAAGCCGTTTTGTACAGTACAAGAAAATGCACTCGTTGAATTACAGCTTTTTAATCAAATACATGTAACCATGTCACTTAAAGTGCTCGCGAAAAGCAAGGGAGAAAAAAACCCCAACACAATTGGAAGAGCACGATATTAAAACCAGCTGCCTGCTTACCCCCACCACAGTTAATAGTTTTTGAATGTTCTGAATGAGAGAGAAACCAGAGCCAAGCTCCACTTTCATGTCCATCTTTCTGATCAAGCCCTGCCAGACGGGGGAGCCGGGCAGCCTGGCACAGAGGCGCGGGATGCGGGAGAGCTGCACTCCCTTGTCCTCCTGCTCTGCCCATCCCTTTGGGCTTTCTGGTGGTGATGGGATATGGGAGCCCTTCCTGCAGGCAAAGCAGCTCTGCCTGCCTGGGACCCAGCCTGGAGATGGGAGCACAGGTTGCCCAAGCCACGCAGAGGTGAGAGATGCTGCTCTGAGACATCTCCACCATGTTGTGTGTCCCCTCCTGACCAAATTTAACTCAATTCTATCTCTTGATGCTTCCTACAAGCTGGCATCACCGCTTGTCCCCCTGAAGCGCTGCTCTACCCACAGCATCCCTTCCTCTGAGCATGCCGGTGCGGTCCATGGTGTCACATCCCCGTGCCCCATTCCCTTGGGACACACATGCCAGGACCTCCTCAACGCCTGCCTCCGGCCTCGCTGGCCATCGACCCCCCGCCCGGCACAGCCTGCCAACCACCCGAGCTGTGCAGTTCCCCCGCAACGTGGACCAATGCTCATTAAGCATGAGGCAGAGACCACCAAATATGTCAAAACACACTTAAAATTTATTGTTTCATACCATACGTTTGAGTCTCTTGAACGCTGGCCAGTGTTTCTCCCTCTCCGCGATGGGGCCTATCTGCTGTCACCGACGCTTTGCGTATATGTATAGCCCGCTCGCTTGCTGGCTTTTCTTTCCCTCCCCCTTCTTTCTTTAAATGCAAAATACAAACAATTGATGGAAAATGTACATTTGTTCCATATGGGACGGTCGGAGCGTGGAGAAGAGCCAGCAGAGGCATTTTTAGGCAGACTCCTCTCTCCAGCGGATGGCTGGATGCCTTCCCAGAACGGCCCCGCGCGGCCTGGCCTGACTCTCCTGACGAGCTTCAGACGCTCTGTGACGCTCCCACGATGGTGGGGGGGACATGATTCAGTTCCCTGAGGGGATCAACCTCCCTGGGCTGCCGAGCACAGGAGGAGGGAGAGGCTCCCACCAAAACTGCTGCGATATCCTGGAAGGGTTGAGCTCGGCTGAGCGGGAGGCGATGGGGAGACTTGTCTTAGAACTTGAGTAGGAAGTTGAGTTAGGCTGGTTGGGTCATGTTGGGTTAGGTAGGCTCAGCTGGGTCGTGTTGGGTTAGATAGGCTCAGTTGGGTTGGTTGGGTTGTATTGGGTTATGTTGGGATAAGTTGATTGGGTCCTTGGGATAGGTTACATTGGATTGAGATTGGTTAGAATGGGTTAGTTTGGTTGGGTTGGTTTGCGTTGGGTTCTTTATGATTAGGTTGGCTTGGGTTATGATGGGTTGTGCTGGGCTGGGTTGGGTTTGGCCTTATTGATTTAGGTGGATTGGGTGAGCTGGGTTAGGTTGTGCTGTCTGGGTTGTGCTGTGTTGGATTGGATTGGACTAGGTGACCTCTGGAGAGCACTCCCAACCTTTCCATGGCCCTTTGGCCTCCTGGTACCTCACAGCATTGCTGAATCACCTCAGAAGCGAATCACAAAGTAGTTCTGACAGATGTTGTGGGGCTCAGTTGGCTCAGAGCCAGTGAGGAGAAGAAGATCCCAAAGCCCCTCATGGCTCACACAATGAGGCCCAAACCTACCTCCTTCACAGGGATCTGTTCTCTCACCGGGGCCCCAGCACAGTGCTGGGTGAGCAGATGTTGGTGTGGAGCAGGGGACTGGGGGTCCAGGGACTTGTGGTGGCCCTAAGACAGGGGCAGGGATGTGAGGACTGGTGGGGGCAATGCTGGGAGATGGGGGGAGAAAACTGAAGCTCCACAAGGAATGTAGAGGCTGAATTCACAGCAATGAAATGCTGAAGTGTTTCAGGCTGCACAGATTTCCCAGGGCACAACATTAAGGACTCCTTGCTGGCTTCTTTTCTTTTCTTTTGCAAAACCTGTAATATTTATGACATCCCAACTCCTGTTCCCTGCAGGCAGCTGCCCTCCCCTGCCTGCAGAGAATTCCTGCTGCTGGAAGCAGAGCTGGGGCAGGCACCCAGCCTCACCCAAGTGTTCCTGCTGCCCGGCAGCTCTGGGCATGGCGCAGAGGAAACGGGGCCTTTCCTGTCTGCAAGGAGCACTGAGATTTCCAAACATTTCCTTTCCCAAACTGAGCTGCAAAGAAGAAAGTTGGGGAAGGCTTGGGAACTTTGCTTCTGCTTGACCAGGAAAGGCTGTTCTGGGAACATTTGAAACCTTTCTTTGCATTTCAACCTTTTCCCTTTGGTTAACCTCCCACCACAGAATGCTGTTACCTCTCCAAAGGTTTTGCCTTCCATCTAAAAAAACCTGGAAACTTTTTCTTTTTTTCCAATGCACTTTTTCTTGAGTCAGGAAATGTTTTGGAGCCGTTTCCCACAAACAGATTTGGTTTTGATAAATCTTTTTTTTTTTTTCTGGAAGAGGGGAGAAAATATAAATCCCATCATTTGGTCTAAAGCAGCTGCCTGGTGCCACAGTGAGGAACCAGTATTTTCCTTTTCCTAGAGATGCCCCTATGCTGAACACCCAAAATACAGGGATCAAGAGGCTCTAATTCCCTGTTCATCCCAGCCAGGATGACTTCATCAAGGCTGTTGTGTCAGTGTTCCCACCCCAACGGTGGGCTCTGGGCTGGGATGGCTGGGGCTGCTCTGGAGCTGCCACTTGCCACCCTGAGCATCCTGTTTGCCCCTGGCTGTGCCACAGCCTCAGCCTTGGGAACAGCGAGCCTGGAGCTGAACGCTGCCGGGCTGGGCTGGCTGGCACATGAGGTTTTAATATTTGGGTGGGTGATGTCATCGAGCGCTCTGTAACGCTGTAAAAAATCCAGAACGTCTATAAAGCTGATCTGTGAACCTCCAGCAGAACACACACACACACACACACACACACACACACACACACACACGGGTGTGTGCACATGGACAGACACACGGACACATGGACATGGACAAACACATGGGCACATGGAGGGATGCATACATGGAAATGCACACACACACATGGATGCACCTACATGCATGCACACACATATTCACGGAGAGATGCACACATGGATACACACGGAGGAACACGTGGATGCATGTGCAGGCTCGGACACACAGAGGGACAACAAGAAAGATGCACAAAAAGGAGCAGCACACACGGGCAGAGGTGCTCACACCTGCACACACACAGAACCCACCCAGATGCAGGCACACAGATATCCAGGGATGTGCACTCACACACACAGAAATGCCTGCACACGTGGATAATGCACACAGGGGTGGATGTGAGCATGGATGCATGCAGTGGTGCAGGTACACACGGGTGCTTGCACACCCATTCACACCCATTCACACCAAGGCTTGCCCACGGACATGTTGGGATGCACGCACAGTTGCACACAGATAGAATCCATTGCCCCACTGCCCCAGGGGACACAGAGCAGATGCCACCTGCCCATAAAGCCCAGGTAGGACCTGGCATTGCCTCCCCCTCTCCTTGCATCCTGGGAAAGCCGGCAGGATGGGCTGTCAGGTTTTCCATTTACCTGTCAAGTACCTTCTCCATATTTCTGCCGTAACGACCTGCTAAAAGCCCCTCACTCCTCCTCCCCAGCCCAAAACCATCCGGCCTTGAGCTTTGGAGAGATTAAGTCATAAAAATCGGAAGGGGCTGTGCAGTAACAGCCCCAGCCTGAGCCATAACGGCAGTGAAATCATCCTCAAACTATGTCAGCTCCAGCCATTTCCAGTCCCACGTCACACCTGAGCCATTGGCATGCAGTGAAAGAAAACACTGGGGGATGGTTTCCTGGCCCCAGAGCAGCTGTACAGGGACAAGGGCAGGGGAAAGATAAAAATAATATATATGTTAAAAATATATAAAAGTAACATATAAAAATATTAAGAAAAAATTAAAATATTAAATATTAAAAAATTCTAGTGTATAAAAATTATACAGATAAACATAGAACTAGTATATAAGATATGAAACAAGATACAAAATTATAAAAATAATATGTAAGATAAGTGGTAGGGTTAAAAGCCATCAAGGTGCCAGCACCCTTCACAAAGACCCAGCACCTCTCCCAATTTCAGCTGAGCCCTCTGCCTTCCTGATGGAGCCAGATCAGCCCTTGTGCCGCCAGTCTCACCAAACCCTGGATTTGGAGGGGGACAAATCCTGTCCTGGTCATGGCTAAACCATGAGGCTGCAGCAGAGACTGTAGAGAGGTGGAGGTTTTTTTCCTCTCTCCTTTCCCTTCTCTTTCTCTACCCCCTGTGACCTGGGGTAGAGCTGACCAGCGAGGTGGGGCTTTCACAGTGGCTGTGGTTCCAACATGGTGTGTCCTTGGTGCAGTTGTGGATGGGAATGACCATCCATTGCAGCTTTCAGTACCTGCTGTAGCCCCACAGCAGAGTCTGGGACATGAATCACAGCGTGGTTTGGGTTAGAGAGAACCTTAAGGGTCATCAAGTTCTAACCCTCTGCCATGGGCAGGGACACCTTCCACTAGACCTGGCTGATCCAAGCCCAATCCAACCTGGCCTTGGACACTTCCAGGAATGGGGCATCCATAGCTTCTCCAGGAACCTGTGCCATTGCATCACCACCCTCATTCTAATGACTTCTCATATCTAATCTAAATTGACCCTCCTTCAATTGAAAAACCATGGTGAGCTGGCACAGCTGAACCACGGGGACAGAAGGGAATTTCTGCTGCAGAAATGTGACTTCACGTTTGCTCCACAGTGTGATGGACAGCAGCTCTTCCCAGCACAGCGAGCAGCTGGGCAAGGACCGGCCTGCTCACCGCTGCTTTGAACCGCAGGAAGTGACCGCATCCATGCCTGGAAGGTACCTGGAAGCTGGAGCTGGAAAATAACTCCGGGCTTTCTTCTTCTCCCCCCCCTCCCTCATCTCCTTCCTCCCAGGCCGCTTCAGGGATGGAGCCCATAGCCGGCTGCTTCCTTTCATAGTCATCGGCGGCGGCACAGGATGCTTCTCATTTGGTGTTGTGTTTGTTTGCTGCAGCGCGGGTTCTGGCACCCACCGGGCGCCCGCCAGCCCTCCCGTGTAGGTAGTGAGGTCATTTTTCCATGTATTCCCCCTTTTTACATACTGTATATGGAAAGACAATGAAGCGCCTTTGTGGCGTTCCATGGGAATGCGCCGCCAGCCCCCGGAGTGGTCCTGTTTATTAGCGCTTCACATTCAACAACAACAAAAAAAAGTGAGTCAGGATTGAGTCCTGTTAACACTAATGTGAATTTAATTTAGGAGAAGCTTGAAAATTAATGTCATTTGTTAAATATCCATTTCCCCTAAAAGGCAATTCTTTGCCAACAACAACAACAAAAAACCTCTTCTTCTATTCAATTTTTGATTTTTTTTTTTAAAACAGCCTTTTTTGGCGATATCAGCCTGGTTTAAATCACTCGGCGCTCAAGGAACGGATGCCACCGGGTTTTAAGCAACAGATTGTTGTTCCTCCTTTTCAAATTGAACAAAAAAGCTCCCTGTAAATCATACAGTGATTCACAGGAGGGGGATGAAGCTCCAGCAAAGCACCAGCAGCTCTGAGCAGGATCCGGCTGGGCATGGTGGTGGCTCGGCAAGATCCGCCGCTGCTGGAGCCGGGAAGCAGCCAATGAAGGCCAGGAGGAGGAAAGGCTCCAGTACACGGAGTTTTATTCCAGCTCTGAGGATTGGAGAGAAAGCATTGGAGCAGCCTGGCTCTATTTTTGGGGGGTTTCATGGGAAAACAGGGTGAGCCATGGGGACCACGCATCGGTGCGCTGCCAGCCTGCCAAAACAATGACCACACCAAGGCTCGTTTCGGAGGAGGATATCACATGTTTTATTATATTTTAATCTGAGAACAGCTGCTTTTCCTGCTGGGAGCATCTCCGGGCAGCACGGCGCGGTGCTGTGGGGCTGCCGCCAGAATCCCATCCCATCCCATCCCATCCCATCCCATCCCATCCCATCCCATCCCATCCCATCCCATCCCATCCCAAGCCACTGTCCCGTGCCGAGCCGAGCAGAGCCGTGCTCGTGGAGCCCGAGGCGACTGACAGGGCGGGCGGGCGGCAGCTTGGAAATTAATACATTTGCCAGGTTGTCAAAACATTAATCAACGGATACAAAAATCTGGAAATGGTTGGGACAACATGTATTTGCGGAAAATATGTGTTCACACAACAAGCACACAAGATGGGAACAATTATATGAAGATGTTTTAATAATTAACCAGAATAAAACAGTTTGCTCTCCATACAGTTCTAGACAATAAAAGTGTTTGCAGTCATATTTTTCTTTTATACAAAATTCCAGTCAGTTGTTCCTCAATATTTACATTAGCATTCCCTTTTCACAAAATATCTCCTTTTTTCCCCCCTTCCTTTTTTTTTTTCTTTAAATCCAGCTTTGCTACATAAATGCTTTAGATCTCATGGATATCCCTTGATTTCTTTTTAAAAAGTCTAATAAAAAAAACCCAAAAGACATTAAATACCATTTTATATATAAAAATGCTTAGTAAAAATATAGTTTTGTTGCCCAATTAAAATATATTGCTGAGAATACAGTAAAAACTGTCCTAAAGCCCACCCCTAATGGGCGCCGACTCTTTAACAGCCCCGGCAAAATCTTTCTAAAAGCTTTTTCCCCCCTAAAAGTTCGCCTGTCATTGGGTTAAATACTGGGGACAGGTCACATTTTGGCTCATCCTGGTGTGATTGTTTCAGGCAGGATTTACTGGAATTGGCTTGAAAATGCCCCTTGGAGCTGGTGGGAGCTGGAGATGTGCCCTGCCGAGGGCTGGAGCGGGGAGCACGGCGGGGAAAGGCGTCTATCTGTGTTATATAGTTATACGGTATATCAGTGAGTTCAGCATGGTCTGTCTCTAAAAAAATTAAAAAAAAAATCAAAATAAAAAAGAACAAACAAGAAAGCGATGCATGTAATGAGATACTCTAAATATGATGGAGCTCGTGGTTAAAGGAGGATGGCTTTTTGTTTTTTAGAGGAGAGTCGGGGCTCTCCTGGTGCACGCATTGGATGGTGGGGTCAACCTAACCGGTGATGCAGGGGCTATAGTAAACAGCACTGCTGGCATCGGACAGGGCGGATATCAAACTGCTCTCCTCGCAGGAGATGCTTCTAGGAGTCACTTTGGACAGGGAGACATGGTAAGGGAGGCCCGAGGCTTCGGGACGAGTCCTGCTCATATTCAAATACTGGTCAAACTCATTGCGGTCAACGTCTGTCCAGAGCTCGGTTTGGTTCAAGTGATCCACGCTCTCCATGTGGTGGGCTTCAGGCGGGGGCGACAGCTGGCCCAGGTGGGCGGAAAGCCCGTTCTGAGTTCCTGAGCACATCTGGTTGTAGTAAAGGCTGGAGGGATGGGGAGTCCTCATGGCGTCGGCCAAGTGTGAGGGGGTCTGAGTGTAGGGCACGGCCACGTCCCGCCCCATGCACTTCTCCTGGGGAAACTCCATCTGGTGATGGTGGTGGTAGCCACGAAAGGGCATCATGTTGCAGTCATCCTGCATGTGCGGGGGGAAAAATGCTGGCTCGGTCTGTTCCAAGACATCCAAGGGAGACATCTCAGGAGTTGGCAAGCCATAGTTTTCAATATCCGACCCCATGGAGTGGAGTTCTCTGAAGTGGTTAAGTGGGGGAGGCTGGGGGTGGCCCGGCTGGCTGCCGCCATGGTGACTCATGCTGAAGTTGTCACTGCAAGGCTGGGAAAGGTTATGCAGGAGGATATTGGGTTCCATCCTCTTGATTTTCTTGGCTTGCTTCTTTCTCCTTGGGCGGTATTTGTAGTTGGGGTGATCCTGGAGATGCTGGATTCGCAGTCGCTCTGCCTCTTCCACGAAAGGACGCTTGTCGCTGGCGCTCAGCGCTTTCCATGATTGGCCTGGAAGAGGAAAGAGAAGCTCTGTCAGAGTGGCTCAGGCACCTGGTACTGGCCAGGGCATGGGGGCACCCAGGGAGAGGCAGCCCAGAGGTGAAGGGCTCCTGCAGATGGCTTGGCACCTGAGTGGGGTCTCACTGCTGGCAGCAGGAAGGGCTGGGGAATGGGTTCCCAAGCCAGGCTGTTCCCTTGTCCCAGAAGGAGGCTCCAGCAGTGCCCAGCACCTCAGTGCTGTGGGAGAATGGGGATGCATGGAATGGGAACCCCTCTGCCAGGGCTGGGGATTCTGCCTCCCACTGCCCCTTGGTACAGACCACAGTCCCTGCTTCCCTGCATCTCGCATCCATAGCCTGCACCTCTGCAGAGCAAATCAACTGTCCCAAAAACTCACAGAACCATATCCTGAATCCTACATCCCCACACCCCGCAGCCCCGTGTCTCTGCATCCTGCTGCTCTGTCTGGCCATATCCTGCTTCCCGTAGTCCCGCATCCTGCAGCTCCATTTACCCATATCCTGCTTCCCGTGTTCCCACATCCCGCATCCTATAGTCGTGCATCCCGCATCCTGCAGCCTGTATTCCCATATCCTGCATCCCTGCAGCTGTGTACCGCTCAGCCCTGCATCTCTGCATCCCACAGCCTGTTTCCCTGAGATGTTTCCTTGCATCTTGTGTACATGCAGCTCTGTATCTTCACATCCTCACATCCCACAGCCCCATATTCCCACATCCTGTAACACCACATCCCACAGCCTGAGTCCTGCATCCAAGAGTCCCATCCAAGAGTCCTGCATCCTTACAGCTCGCATCCCTGCAGCCCTGCATCCTTGCAACCTGCAATTGGTAGCCCTTCATCTCACATCCCTAAAGCTTGTGTCCTGCAGGTCTTTACTCTTGCAGCCCATAGACCTGCATCCCCCAGCTCTGTATCCACAGCATCCCATCCTTGTATCCCAGCTCCTGCACCCCCATATTCTTGCAGTCAGCATCCCGCAGTCCTGTACCCTTGGAGCTTGGCTAGCAGAGCACCATATCCTTGCATCCTACACCCTGCTGCCTTCTATCTGTGCAGTCTGCATCCCACAGCCCTGGACTCTCAGCATACACTCCAAATCCCTGCACCGCTCCATCCCACACTCCCAGCTCTGAATCCCTGTACCTCAGCAGTCACACCTCCAGCTCTGTAGCCCTGCATCCCTCTGCCTTGGACTATCACAACCAAACCCGCCTACCCCTACACCCCCAGCCCTGTACCCTAACATTCTGAGCTCTGTACCCCTGCATCCTGCAGCCCTGCACTCTTGCAGCATCATCCCCAGACCTGTATCTCTGTATTGCTGTATTCCCAGTTCCGTACTCCCACATCCCTGTCTCCTCAGCTCGATATCATCCCCATCCCACAGCCCTGTACTCTTGCAGCCTGGATCCCCAGCCCCACATCCCCATGTCCCTGGCTCTGTAAACCTGCATCCCACAGCCCTGTACTCTTGCAGCCCGCATCCCCAGCCTCGTAACGCAGCATGCCCGCATCCCTAGCTCCATACTCCCGCATCCCCAGCCCCGCTCCCCGCATCCCCGCGCCCCCAGCCCTCCTCCCGCTCCGCTCCCGCTCACCCAGCATCTTGCTGAGCACGGCGTTGTGCAGGTCGGGGTTCTGCTGCGCCAGCCGCTTGCGCTCATCCTTCGCCCAGACCATGAAGGCGTTCATGGGCCGGCGGATGCGGGAGTCCTCGGCGGCCTTGCCCTCGGGGCGGCCGGCCGGGGGGCTGTATCCATAGCCCGGCTCGGGGCTGGGCGTGCGGCTGGGGGCCGCGCCGGGGGCCGCTCCGCCGGGGCCGGGGCCGAAGGCGAAGCCGGGCTCGGGGCTGGGCGTGCGGCTGGCGGGGGAGGCGGCTCCCGGGGGACGCGGGAAGGCGAGCCCGGGCTCAGCGGCCGGCACGGCGGCGGTGACCCATGAACAGTCGCCCCGGGGTTGCGATATCTCCTCTCGGCAGTAGTTAGACTCAGATATATTCATTCCAGCTAGACAGCACTTTGTGTCCGACCCGAGCGGGTGCCGGAGAGAGAATCGGGATTCCTGCCGCGTCCCACCGGGTCCAGCACCGCCGAGCAGCCGCCCGCAGCTCGCTTCCCTCGCCTGCCTTCGGGGGACTCGGGCTCGCCTGCGTTTGTTTTGGTTTCTTTTCTTTTTTTTTTTCCTATATTTTTTTTTTGGTTTTTTTCCCCCTTTCCCCCCAAAAAAAAACTTTTGGGATGATGCTGGGCTGGAAGGGGCAAAATATAGCCGGGCTGGACCAATCAGCGGGGCGAGGGGAGGAGGAGGAGAGGGAGAGGAGGAGGAGATGAGGGGGAGGAGGAGAAGGAGGAGATGAGGGGAGGAGGAGGAGGAGGGAAGGGGGGCGTCCCCAGGCACCGGCAGGAAGAACCACCCGGGGAGGGCCGAGCTGGGACCGGTGTGGAAGCTTCTGCCCCGTTCCCTTCTGTCCAAGGAGAAGGGTTCTTACATTTTTCTCTTATTCTTTCTAATTTTTTTTAATTTTCTTTCTTTCTTTCTTTCTTTCTTTCTTTCTTTCTTTCTTTCTTTCTTTCTTTCTTTCTTTCTTTCTTTCTTTCTTTCTTTCTTTCTTTCTTTCTTTCTTTCTTTCTTTCTTTCTTTCTTTCTTTCTTTCTTTCTTTCTTTCTTTCTTTCTTTCCTTTCTCTCTTTCCTTTCTCTCTTTCTTTCTTTCTCTTTCTCTCTTTCTCTCTCTCTTTCTCTTTCTTTTCTTTTCTTTTCTTTTCTTTTCTTTTCTTTTCTTTTCTTTTCTTTTCTTTTCTTTTCTTTTCTTTCTTTTCTTTTCTTTTCTTTTCTTTTCTCTTCTCTTCTCTTCTCTTCTCTTCTCTTCTCTTCTCTTCTCTTCTCTTCTCTTCTCTTCTCTTCTCTTCTCTTCTCTTCTCTTCTCTTCTCTTCTCTTCTCTTCTCTTCTCTTCTCTTCTCTTCTCTTCTCTTCTCTTTTCTCTCGGTCTTTCTTTATGTCTTCTTTTTTCTCTCTCTCTCTTTGCGAGCCCCTTTTCTGCTCGCTGTGCCCTGCCCTCGCCCCCCGCCACCCGCGGTGCCGAGGCAGGGAAGCAGGGAAGCGTTCAGCTTTGCCTGCCAGGCTGTGTGCAGGAGCACAGGGATGTTCAGGGCTCGGCGTTTATTTTTCTTACGGCTGACTCCGTGTGTGTGTTTTGGCCAGCATTCCCCATCCGGGGCTGGGAGCAGCCCTGGGGTGAAGGCAGGGGTGAGCCCTCTCTCCCCCGGCAATTTTCTGTGGGAATTTCAGTGTCAGGCAAAGAAAGAGCTCCATGAGTTTTACACGAAAAGCATTGTGTTTTCTAGGGACTGTTGAGGAACGGGGGGTTCAGTGTCAGCCAGGTGATGGTGGCTAAGCCCAGCCTGCAGGGCTGCCGGGGCTGGCAGGGCTGTGCCATCGCTGCATGCCTTGGGCACGGCTGGGTGCCCGCAGCACGCTGCCATCGGCAGCCACAGCAAAGCAGCACGTCCCCTGCCACCAGGTCACTGCTCCGCTGGCTTGGCTGCCATCCAGAAGGGATTTGCAGTGCCAAGGGTCAGCCCAGGTGGTCTGAGAGCCGTTTGCAATCAATTGGCTGGCACACTGTGACCCCTGAAACCCCCGGGGCAATCGGGCTGACTTGGAAGAGATGTGCCAGCTCCGGGTACCTGCCCCCAGGCCCTCTCTGGCTGTGGACATGGCCCAGACCCCAGCCTGAAATGTGAACCTCAGCCTCAGGAAGACTTGGGGCACTGGGTTGCGCAAGAGCCCAGCTCCAGCCTCTCACAGCCGTGGGGTATTGCATGCCATGGTTTCTGTGTGTCTGGAAGTGATTTGGACAAGCCGATCTGCTGTTAACCCTAAACAAAACAAAGGCCTCTAAAAAAAATATAAAAATTTAAAAAATCATGTCTCACTTATTCTTCAGTCATCAACCAGGAGCGACAGAGGTTTCAGGCGAGATCTCCTTCACGTTTCTGGAGCTTCTTATTAAAATTTTGAACGTGCAAATCAGCACCAGTCCACAGGAGAGCCCACACAGCTGCAAGGAGTCTCCTCTCTCCCCCATCCAGAGGGAGCTGGAGCACTGCTTTGGTGGAGAAGCAGTCCCTGCTGCCATCCAGAGCAGAGCCCCTGGAGGCTTTGGCTCTTTGTCCCTGCTCTGGGAGGAGCAAGATGGGTGCTGGGGGACCTGTGGCCTCTCAGGCTGGGACCTGTAGCTGCCTATGGAGTGAAGTGAGCAGCCTTTGGGGCAATCAGTCTCAGCAGCTGATGGGGACATTCCCCTTCTCCCAGGCTTCAGCCAAGCATGTGGTGCTTTCCCTGATCACATCCTCTCTGTGCCTCCTCCATGGCCCTGGCAGAATCCTTGGCCTCCAGGTGTGCTCAGAGCTGCCCTGGAGCTGGGGTTGGACCTGGTGGCACCAGTTGGCATGTGGGATGTGGTGAGGATGAGCTGCAGCAGGGTGGGAGTGGGGGCAGCTCTGACTTTCCTAGCCCTGGAACGATGTTAAGAGCTGGGGCAAACCCTCCTCAGGGGAGGTAGAGCCTCATGTCATCCACACTTGCTCTGTGCAGCCACTCCAGGCCTGGGCTCAGGATGTTCTCCCTGTTGCAGGGGGCAGAGATCAGGGTGGTGCTGCTGTCCCTGTTATAATGGGATTGTTTGAGAACTCCTGACCATGGAGCAAAGCCAGGTACTTTGACCCTCAAGCTTGCATGAGACCCAGCCTTGCATTGGGTCTGCAAACCTGGTCTTACTGTGCATTTGCTGTTGGTTCTGCATCATTAGGAAATCATTAAGGGGAAAAAAAGGAAAAAAAAAAAAAAAAAGAAAAAATTTGCAAAAAAGGAAACAAATAGGAAAAAAAAAAAAACGGGATGAAGAGCCATGGAGTGTGGCTTGGTTTTGGAGGAGGCAAAGCACAGAGAGAGGGGAAGGAGAGCTGAGAGGGGGATGGAGCAGTATACAAAGCACACAAAAATGCCTGGATGCAGAAATGCCTGTGTGCAAAGCACCCAAAATATCCCCAGGCCAACCCGGGAGGAGCCTGCCTTCAAGGACAATGCCACCCTGCTTTGTTCCCCTCCCTGTCCCCACAGCCAGCACCAAAGAGCTGCACTCCAGGAGTGAAAGGCCCCTCACCCAGGTGTGGGGTGAAGTTGCAGGGTCTGTGCCTGGCTCAGCCTTCCTGGGAGGGGTTTGATAAAGCCCTCCTTTCTCCCTGCTGCCCACAGGGCTGGAACGCGGGGTGCTGGTGACCCAGTGGCTCCTCAGCAGCCACACCAGCAGCCGCAGGCAGGGAGGAAGCTCTGGGCATCCCCGGGCGGAGCCAGGATCGGTGCGTGCCAGCCGAGTGACCTCTCCCCGGGCCCTCCTCGCTGCCCTCGGAACCAGGCAAGCTGGACCCCAGTCCAGCACACAGCCTCTGGAGTTGTGTGCTTTTTAATTTCTTTTTTTTTCATTCCCTCCCCAGTTTTATGGAGCTGGCAGCTGGCTGACCCCAGCCCGGCCCCTGGCTTCCCTCCCGAGCGTCCCGCGCAGCGCAGCGCCACACCTAGCAGAGGAAGCGTGGCGGGACGGCCGCCTCTGCTCCCCAGCACAAAGCCATTGTCCCTGCCCACCCCCAGCCCGCCCGCTCCCGGTGATTTCTCCCAGCCAGGTCCAATGCCGAGCTCCCACCCGGCTAAAAATAGATGTAGCACCACCTGAATCATCCCAAAGGATGTCAGGGATTTGAGGGCTCAAAGAGGGGCTGGTGGGGATGGCAAGAAGGGAAGAGCCTGGTGCCAACTGAGCCTGGGGGTTATTTCTGCTGCTGCTGCCTGTGGGTTGGTGCAGGAGCCCCAGGCTGAGGCTGTGCAACCAAATCCGAGAGATTTGTCCCCAGAATTTGCATCCAGGTAACAGAGGTGGCAGGTGGATGCTGGCAGGTTCCTGTGGCACAGCAGTGGCCAGGCTCCAAGCTGCAGTGGGAAAATTGATTTTTATCCTCATTTTTCAGAGGGTGCAGGGCAGGGGCAGGGGCAGGATGGGTCCTTGGGCCTGGGTGCAAGTGCTGCACCCTCCTCTGGTGCCCAGCGCTGCCCTCCCTTGCTCACACAGACCAGCCTTGCCTGTAGATATGTTCACACCACTAATTGATTAATCACCGTGCAATTACCAGCAGTGTGTGGCCGGTGCCATTGTGTGTCCAATTGGAGGAATGAGATATTTCGCAGGGAGAGATTTGTTATTAATTACAGTGAATAATTATCATTAGGCCACTAGGAGCCAGGTGGGATGGATGCGACACCTGACAAAGGAGATGGGGATCCTCGGGGTGGCCACGGGCTGTTCCTCACACAGTTTTTGGGGACCTGTGCAGCACAGCCCAGGCTGGCAGCTCCCCCAGTGCCCTGAGAGGTGCCCCCATGCCACAGGTCCTGTGGGCTCCCCTGGGGCTGGGGCTGCTCCAGCCTTGCTGGAACAAAGGCTTCCCAAAGAAAGGCGCTTCCTGCAGAGCAAAGGACTCGGGGCTGAGGCTGTGTGTGAGCCCTGCTGGGAGGCTGAAGTCATCCCTGGGAAATGCTGTGTTCACCGGAGCCTCCCTTGCTCCAGGGCCCAGCTCAGTGCCCAGTTTCCTCAGGCACAAAGAGTTCAGTGGGTCAGGTGGAGCTGGAAAGTGCCGAGCGAGGCAGCTGGGGTTCAGCATCCGTGTCAGGAGCATCCTGGCTGCAGCCATGTGCCTGCACAAGGGTGACAAATCCCCTGTGTCCCCAGCCAGGATCAAACACCCACCCAAGTTGGGGAAAGTGGGCGGTTGTGCCACTCCCAGTCCAGGGAATGCCCAGCTCAGCTATTTTCTGCTCATGTGCCCTTTTTTTTGGCTGCCAGCTCCCTCTGACAAGTGCAGGGCATCAGGGACAGTGGGAAGGTGTCCTGGGCCACAGTGGCTCTCTGCCTGGGTGCCCACTGCCACTCTGCCCTGCTGCCAACCGCGCTGCAGGTCCCCAACAGCTGCAGGGGCTGAGCTGGGAGCACAGTGTGGGCTGCGTCAGCCAAGCCTGGCAATCAGACACTGCATCTGAGGAAGCAGAGAAAGTTGTCTTTATTTTCAGCTCTTTTCAATAACCAGAGGTCAGCCTTGTTTATACAGGATTATTACTGGAACGACAACAGCGATATCCATTGTGCGAGCAGAGAAACCTACAGCTAACCTGAAAAAGCTGTTTGCTCTGCATGGGGGCAGCCACTGCACCTCCTGGGTGATGGCCAGAGACTTTGGGCCTCCCCAAGGCTGTCCTGCCTCCCCTTCCCCTGCTTTTGCTCTGCCACAGCCCCTTCTGGCACAGCTTACTCTCTGGTCCTACCATCAGCTCGGAGTGCTGCACTTCCAGCCACATCACCCTGTGTCTGCTCCCCAAGCTGCTCTCTCTGAAACCTGGGGTGAGGTCCCCACACCCCAAACATGAGCAGAACAGCTGCAAATCCCACCCATGGTGCTTATGGACACTAAATCCCAGGAAAGGCTTCAGCACAAGGAGATCAGAGCACGTGGGAATGCGCAGGGCACACGCCGCCTGCAGTCGCTTCCCTGGCAGCTGATTGCAGCAGCACTCGTTGCTTTAATACCCAGTTCCCATCACAGAGAGAGCCCAGGCTTTTAGGAAGGAAAGTCTTACACTTCTACCAACTATTTCAAGACTTCCATAAACACATTTTTGGTTGAGCATTAATGAATTACCTCAATGCAGAGCTACTCATGCCAAATACAAGAATACAGAGTGTAGAAAAGCCGCCGAGAAGCAGATTTGGCTGCCATTCAGCTGCTCCGATCCGCACAATTTCTTTTCTTGATTATAGCAAGAAAATGCTCCCTGCCTGTGGCACTGCATCCTCCCAGGAACAGGCAGCTGGCTGACAGTTGGGCTGTGCAGAGCCTGGGCATGCCGGGGTTATTCGCTGCTTCCATCGCTTCAGTTGGCAGAGAACGCTGCTTGCTGGTGTCTGTGCAGGAGATGCAGCCAAGAACTGGGATCCTGCTCCCTCTGCATGCCCAGGCTGGCTGCCTCGGGATGCCTGACCTCCTTTTGGGTGCTAAGGAAAGGAAAACTGCAATTAGAATGATTTCTGAGCCTGGGTTTTTTGGGAGGTAGGTTGGAGCTGCCCATCTGTGGCCCTGCAGCCACACATGCCCATGAGAACCACAGCCATCTGCAGCTCCAGCACGGCCCCTCTCCATGGCCTTAGCCCTGGGGACTCCCAGGAGAGGATGTGATCCCCAGGAGAAGTGCAGCCTTCCCTTTGAATACACCTTTCTCACAGGGCTCTGCTGTGTGCGTTCCCAACCTCTGTGCCCATGTGAGACAGTGGGTGGTGGCACCACTGTGGGCATTGAGCCCCCTGGCTGGCAGCAGAAGGGTCACCCATCCTCTCTCTCTCTGGGATGCATCCAGCAGCACAGGACAGCTCCATCTGGGAAAGGTTTGCTGTTCTCAGGAACTACTGTGCCTCCTGACACGGTTTAACTTTGCATGAGGCATGACCTCCACAGGCAGCAGCAGATGGCAGATGGCTGCTGGCTGTGCCATGTGCCCATCTTCCCTTTCGCCTCTCTCCTCTCCCCCCCCTCTCTCTCCACTTCCCCTGTAGCCCCCAGCCCAGTGCTTTCTGCTCAGGGTTTCCACGCACTGGCTGGTTTTTGCTCAGGAAAGGTGGCTGCCTGATTTCTGAGCATCATCACAACCAGGCCTGGAGGAGGAGAAGCCCTTTGCAGCATGCCTGGAGGGAGAGGAGCACTGCAGCATCCCTGGAAGGAAGGGAGCCCTTTGCAGCATCCCTGAAGTGACAACCTTTGCCAAAGCTTGCAGCCCACCCCATTGCACACAGGATCTCATGGCCACCTCTGTGCTTCACCAAGGCTTCCGCTGCCCAGCAGAAAGAATGAGGATGTTGCTGAGAGAACCTCACACCTCACACAGACAGGGAAGGAATTTTGGCTCAGAGTGGGGTGGATGCTGCTGTGGCTCTGTGCCTCAGTTTCTCCACGTCCTGTACAAGGCATGGGGTGACCCAGTCTCTCCTCAGGACCTTTGGAGACAACAGTCTCCCCAGTAAAGGGCAGGATGTATCTCTGACAGAGTGCTTCTATCCTCAGAGCGAAATATTATAATAATTACAACAACAACAACAACAATAATAATAATTACAATAATAACACTAGAAATAAAGAGAAGGACCTGAGAGCAATCCCTCTTGTCAGCAGAGGAACAACTTTTGCTTTTAGGTGCTGCACTGGGGACAGTAAGGGAAGGGAAAGAGGATGTGCTGCATTTGCAGCTCAAAACCCCAAGAATTGTGACATCCCTCCCATAAATTGGCCTAAAAATGAGATTTTAAAGCTTGTTACAGGCAGCATCGTTTTCTTTGCTTTCTGATTTCAGAGCATCCTTTGTGCTGCAGCTCGGAAAATCCCCCAGCAGCAGAGCTGGAGCTCGGGGATGCTGGGAGCAGTCATGGAGGGGTTTGGCACAGGGATGCAGGGTGGGATGGGGAGGGTGCTGCGGACCCCCGGGGCTGTGCCGATGCCGGGGGGGGGGATCCCCGCGGCTGGCGGAGCGCAGGGGGCCGGGGCAGGAGGGAGGCGGCGGGGAAGGGCTCCAAGGGAAAGGCTTTGTTCGCGGGCCAGCCGGGAGCGTGCGAGGGCCTCCGGGCTCCAGCGTTTCTCCTCCACTTCGCTCCTGCTGTGCGCGGGAGCCGAGCCAAGGTGGAGCACGGCGGGGTGGAGCGGGTCCCTGAGGAAGGCAGGGGACAAGGGACGGCCGTGCGTTTGGCCCTTAAATTGCCTGGGAAAGCAGCTCTGTCTTTCCAGCTCCCCCCAGGGCTCTTCTCTCACCCAAGCTGAGGCTGTTTCCCAGGCTGCTTGCCCTGAACACCTCCACCTCTGCCCTTTGCCAGCGACCCCTCCTCTTGGCCCATGGAGCCCGTGGATCTGCAAGCTCAGGGGAAGGATAAGGAAAAGCTCACGACAGAATGGCCCTTCGAGGAGCGCTCGAGCTGCAGAAATAAGGTTAAAGGCTCTTATCTGATGGAGCTGCAGCCTTGCCAAAGCCTGTTGCTATCAGCTCGGGACACATGTGCTATTGGCAAAGCTTCGGGGACACAATAATACAAACAGTTTTCATTGTCGAGTCAACAATGATGGGAGAAGGAGCCTGGTGCTATTACCGGTATAAAAGGCACTGTAGGAAAGCTCAGGACAGGAGGATGCAGTCGGGATCAACAGCAGGGTTTAGCAGATTACAGTTATATTTGTATTCGGGAAGGAGAAACCTTCCATCCCCAGTGGGCTGGAGCCAGAAAGATGGAGCCAGCAGTGGGGGTTTAGGCTGCAAGGAAAAACTCTTAGAGCAGCACTGGAAGCAGCTGCAGCAAAGTGCTGATGGCAGCGGGTTTGGACAAGGGCAGGTTTGCAGCACATCAGCCCAAGGTTGTGCTCTGCTCGTGAGGAGTCACCCAGGGAAAAACTCACAGCTGCAAGGCAAGAGAGGCTGTGCAGCAACAGCCTGAGGCTTGCACAATCCTCCACATTTTCACTAAAAAGTCTGTTTATTTGGAAAAGCCAGTGTTTGCAGGGTGGATGGGTGATGTGGCACACACTGTATCCAGACCCTGCTGTCACTTGGGCAGATTTGAGGATGATGGGGAGAAGATGAGTGCCTTCCACAGGGCTGGTGCACAGAGGCTAGGCAGTACCTGTGTGTTTCACACACATCCTTCCAACACCTGTGCTGCTTACCCCCACATTCCTTCTCCTCAGCCTTCCTGGCCCCTGTCAATCTGAACAGGGCATTTTTGGACAACACACACTCCCATGCCACCCCATACCCTCAGATGAGGATGGTGAGGTGATGGGCAGCATCATCTCGATTGTGCCCATGGTAGCGTGGAAGAAGATGCAGGTTTGCCAGCTGTTGTGCCATGGTGGCAGGAGTCAAGCAGCAATCTATCTATCTATCTATCTATCTATCTATCTATCTATCTATCTATCTATCTATCTATCTATCATCTTTCTACCATCTCAGGCACAAAAGCCTCCCCACCATGGGGGGCCGTGGGAGGCTGAAAAGCCAGACAGGAGGTCAGGAAATTGTTGGCTAATGTCAGGGACCGAGTGGGGCCAGGGTGGCCATTCCCACCGGGAGCGATGATGTCAGGCAGCCGCCGGGCCAGGAGGCAGGAAGCCCAACGCAGCCAGCGAGTCTGTCCTCCTTGGACTTCCCCATGTGTTTTCATGAACAATGCACCTCGTGTCAGGGACACTGGGAGGCAGGTCCTCCTTCACTTGGGACACTGCAAGGTTCATCCTCCTGCACTGGGAACACTGTTGTGCTGTTCCAGGTGCCGCTCTTCGCTCGTGTGAGCTCTGGGATGGTGCTGGCGTTGCACCTTTTGCAGGGGGATTTGGTGTGTCTGCTGCATCGCTGTGATGTCTGCAGGTGACAGCTCTGTGCGGCTTCCCTGGCACATCTGGCCTTGTGTGAGGAGCAGACAGGCTGGTGAGCTCCAGAAAAAGTGCTTGGAGAAAGGATGGCCATCCCAGCTGCTGGCCCTCTCCCACTTCCAGCTCAGCTCAGACAAGGCACATACCTGCTTTGAGCACCCAGCCATGCCTGCTTCAGCGTCCAGATATTCCATCTGGAAGTGGAAACAGCAATTACTCAAATGTGACAGGAAAGGCTCTGTCAGCCCGAGACACTTAGGGAAACTGTGAGATGTGGAAAAGCCTCTCCAGGCTGCAGGTCCCCCCTGAGCTGAGGAGTGTCCATGGCTCTGTCTGTATCCTCCCAGCCCAGGCAGCTGGGGCTAAGTCTTGCATCTCAGCCCCTTTGTGAACTGAGCAGGCATTCAGAGCGGGCAGGGGCTGCAAACGGTGTGGCTGGGACAGGGTGAGACACCTGGTCACAAACAGCAAGAGGGAGAGGGACTTCCTGAGGACAGCGAGCTCATGGGTGGCCCCAAGGACTTTCCCCCCACCCCACCCAGCACACCCTTGTTTTCTCGGGGGTGCCTCTGCGCTGGGGCCGCCGCAGGCTGCGTTTGCCAGCGGCTGGCAGCGATGGCTGTGCTGGTGCCGACAGGCCGGCTGGCATGCTTTCCCCCAGGGAGGCTTTAGCAGGAGGCTGTGCATTTCTGGGAATTGTGTTGGTTATTGTTCGAGCTGCAAGTGTGCGGCGCGCTGATGAGATCAGGGCTCGGTGCTCGGCGCTGGGGCAGCGGGGCCGCTGCAGAGCCGCTGATGAGGCGATAAGCGGGACAAGGTCCTTATCTGTGCTGCCATCGCCGCGGGGAGCAGAGGGCACGGCACAGCCGCGGTGACCTGGCCCTGCTCGATGAGGGCACTGAGGAGGGAACACGCTGCCTTTGCCCTCCGGCAAGCCACGGCTGAATGCTGAGGTTATTTCATGGAAAAGGCCCCAGCCCTCCTCGCTGAGCCTCTCCTTCCTCCCTCTCTGCCAGTCAATCCCTGTTTCCAGCCCCTCTGAGGTCTCCATCCCAATCCTGTGTGCTCTGCGACATATTTGCTCCTTTGCTGACAGCACACAGGTCCTGTTGATCCCAAACTCTGCGGGAGACACTATCAGAGCTCTGCTTGCAAAAGCACTGAGAGGAAGGGGCTGGGGTGTTCGAGCCCTCTGCAATCCTTTGCAGAACTGAGAGGTGCCATGTTATCCCATAAGAATTCAATTATTTTCCTCCTCCTCCTCCTCAGGAGGATGCCTCCACTGTGCCTTTTGACACAGAACAAGTCACGAGATCCTGAGGAGGTCAGACCTGCTGCCACGGAGGGGCACTGCCATCCAGAGCGCTTCCCACTGCCCGGGTCTGGAGATCGCATGGGTGAGCAGGGACAGCATAGGAAATGCTACATGGGAAAGCCCTGTGTGGGAGCCCAGGAGCCCCTGCCTTCCCACAGCAGACTTATCAAGGCACCAGTTCAGAGTGGTGCTTTCCATGGGCCAAAAGGGAAGTGCATACACACCAGACTTCTCGGGGTCAAGGATGCTGGGCAAGCAGTGAGAGGAGAGGCTGCAGGGGGCAAGGGAGGGAACCGGGGCGTGGGGAAGGAGACACAAATAGCAAAATGAATGGCTTGAACTTCCTATGTTTTATGGAGGTGAATAAGAGGAGACAGAGAAGGGGAGAGAAAGGAGACCTGAGTGCCTGCACAGGCTCTCACGCTCACACAGGCCAGCCCAGACCCACCATCTGCTGGTGGCTGATGTGGGGTGGCAGCCTGCACCCACTTGGCTGGCATGGCTCTGGGCTGGCTGCTTGTCTGGCCCAGTGTCCCCCGGGGGCATCTCACGAAGCGTGACAGGCTGCTGCTTAGCATTTATTTCTCTCCCTGTCATTATTGTTTTGAACAGCAGCCAGTATAATTAAAATCGTTAGGAGGAAGAGGTTTAGGGAAAATCCAAAATGTCTCAGAAGAGCATCAGCAAAGCTGGAGGTCCAAACTCCACCCTGGCACTCGCAATGAGCAGGGCCCGTGGGAGCCATCATCTCCTCTGCATCCTCCCTTCCATGCTCCCTGTTTCTCAGGGTGGCAGAGGCTGGGCTAGCACACAGGGTGGTCCTGGCCATGTTCCCCTTGCAGCTGCTGCCCACTGTAGCCAAATCCTGCAGCTTTTCCTGGTGTAGGAGTTGTCCCAGGAGGTCCAGATGGCAGTATCCCCAGGCATGGGTGCTCACCTGCAGCTCCAGGACAGATGCAGTGGGGGGATGTAGGGAGTGGAGGACACAGAGCCTCTGTGGGCTGCTCTTCCACAATGGCATGGATGGATCCTAAAATATCTCCTGGGAACCATGATGCTTTCTGTTGTGTTAGGAGGGCCTGTGCCACAAGAGGAGGTGTGGAGAGGTCCCTTGGCTCCTCAAAAGAGAAAACAGGATGGTCTGTAAGACAGAAATGGAAGCCACCATTCATGCCACATTCCCCAGGTTTCCTAAGTGTTTGAATGGAGGATTTGTCTGCTCTAGGGTCAAATGCCCCCAATGCCAAGGTTCTGAGATTAAGGACATCAGACAGCTGCAGCAAGGAGGGGAAGAAAAGGCAGATCCCTGCCTCCATTCCAGGGCTGGCACAAGTGCATGGCTAGAGGATCAGCCAGGAGCCCTCCAGCCAAGGCTGAGGGCGCAAACGAGGGGAAACACATCAAAACCATGAGGGTGAAAAGGAGGGGAGACACATGAAAACCCCTCCCCAAAATAAGTGGTGCTCTGGCAAAGCCTACAGCAGCTGCTCCCATCTCCTGCCTCAGCACCTCCCAGCTACTGATTGTCTGTTGCTCTCTGGATGGGCTCACTCATTACCAGCTCAGAGCCCAGTGTGTCACCCAGGGCAACCAGTCCTCCAAAGCTGAGGTCCTAGAGATCTGAGCACCCCTGAAGTTAGGGGGTGTCTCAGGAGCTTTCCTGTGGGTTTTTTGGTGGGTGGATGGACAAGGCAGGCCCAGGAGTGCTTCTCATCTCTGCTTTTTCCAAAAGTGGACCAGACCAAGCCTCTGGTGGTTGGGACCAGAGAAAGGGTGGGGTTTGATGGCTGATCTCCAAATGACTGGAACTTACTGGGGATAGTGCAAGCAACTTGATCCAGCCCATTCACTGCGTTCAAATCTGCTGAGAGTTGCTTGGGAAATACAGTAGCCCAGTGGAAAAAACAGGTGAGATTTTTGTGGGGTTTTATTTTGCAGGAAACTTTTCCTGGCTCTCCCAGATCTGCCTGCCAAGGGCAGCTGCCAGCGAGGCACCACAAACAGAGACTTTCAGGGAGTCTCTTGGTGTGCAGGGGTCAGCAAAAGCCCCCTCCCAGCCTCTCCCTGATGGACTCGCCCCTGCTCTGTTTTTAGCACATTCAAGTAGCTGCTTTCACAAGAGGTAAAAGAAAGTTCATGGATCCGTTGACAGATCACCCCAAGCGGGAATTTCTCTGGGAATTCCTGCAATAGCAGGTTGGCTCCCGCGGAGGTGGAGTTTCCTCTGGATCTACCTCCACCCAGGCTTGGGGAGCGCTCCGGCCAGCGGCTCCACGCTTGGGGGGGCAGGGCTGAGCGACGCCACCGCTGCTTCCCAGCCAAGGTCAGCCAGAAACCCTCCCTGCTCTGCAAGCGCCTGGCCTGTGGTGTCCTGTTAACCCTTGGGAAGATCAGAGCCACAGGCCAGCAGGGTTGGGCTGCAGAGCTGGCCCATGCCCATGGGCACACAGGGGCGGGGGATGTGCCCAGCAGGCACATAGGATTTTGAGGATTTTGTGCCATTCTCTTCCTCAGGGGCCCGCTGGCAGGCAGGCAGTGGTGGGCCCTGGGTGAGGCTGGCTGCCACTGCAGGAGGCCAGTGCTGGCAGGGTGATGGCTCCTGCTCGAGGCAGGGAGCGACGGGGTGATGGCGCTCGGCATCAGTGACTGTGTGCTCTGGAATCTCAGACACGTCCCCGGCCATACTTGTGGTCAGGAACCATCTCTGCGTTGCAGCGACACAAACCACACTGACAGTGGCAGCAGTGCCGCTCGAGCGTGTCTCTGACGCCAAGGACCGGCGTGACCTGACCCCACACACGGGACAGGCAGCTGCTCATTTCCACGAGGTCCCCTTGCTGGGACTTGTTTCCTCCTCCCTAATAGAGGTGGGCCTCTCCAAAATGGCACCCCCTGACTCCACAGCCAGACCCTGACAAGGGTTGGAGGATTTCCAGGTGCTGCACAGGCTCCAGACTGTGGGGCAGAGGGAACTTGTGTTCGCAAACGTGTGGCCAAGCCAAGAAGTTTCAAGGTGTCATACCAGGGAGAGGGTCCAGGGCTCACTTTTGGTATAGGACCACCTTTGCTGCTTTAGGGATGAACTGACATGTGTCTCACACATCCAGGGAGCAGCTCTTGCTCAAGGGGATGCCAGAGCTCCATGGTGTTTCTATAAATCTCCATGGTATTGCTATAAAGAACAGCAAGCTGGCAGCTTGCTGGTGGGCAGATTTGGGGGTCAGGCACCCATCGGAGCTTTAGCACTGATCTGTTCAATACTTCTCTCTCTGGAGGCATTCAAAACCCATCTGGACAAGTTCCCGTGTCACCTGCTTTAGGTGATTCTGACTTTGAAGGGGGGGCTGGACGATCTCCAAGCCCTTGAACCCTACCAATTCTGTGAGTCTGTGATTATGCCCTCAGTGACTCAGCCTGCCCCAGGACAGAGTGCAGGTGGAGATGAATGCTGGGAATTCTGGTTCCCAAGACCTGCCTGTGCATCCCGAGGCCACACGTAGCAATATCCCCGTGCTTCCACATGATCTGCAGCTCCACCGGGGCAGGACACGGCTGCTCCTCACCAGCACAGTCAGGGCCCTCTCTGAAGCAGCGCTTGGCCAGGGCTGTGCAGGCGGCTGTGCATGGAACCTCTCCCTCTGCCAGGAACCAGCTGGAGGGAGCGACAGCGCTCAGCAGCAGCTCCCGGGGGATGCGCTGCCCTCGCACAGTGTGCGAGTGCCATCTACAGGGGGTCCAGCCTGCCCCCCCAAAGCATCCATCCTCTCGCCACTGGTAACTGCTGCCCAGTCCCCAAGGCCGTGTGAGGGGCACAGCCTCGGTTTATCCAGGGAGCTTTTATCCAGTTTATCCAGCAGTTTATCCAGCACTGCTCCGAGGGCTCAGCACAGCCATGGACAATGGCATAGTCACAGAATGATTTGGGGTGGAAGGGGCCTGTAAAGCTCATCTTGTTCCAACCCCCTGCAACAGGCAGCGACACTTTCCACTATTCCAAGTTGCTCCAAGCCCCATCCAACCTGGCCTTGGACACTTCCAGGGATCCAGGGGCAGCCACAGCTCCTCTGGGCACCCTGTCCAGTGCTGCCACCACCCTCACAGGGAAGGATTTTTTCCAATACCCCATCTAACCCTGCCCTCAGTCAGTGTGAAGCCGTTCCCCCTTGCTCTGTCACTCCAGGCCCTTGTCCAAAGCCTCCCTCCATCTCTCTTGGAGCCCCTTTAGGCACGGGAAGGGGCTTTAAAGGTCTGCCCGGAGCCTTCTCTTCTCCAGGCTGAACCCCGCAGCTCTCAGCCTGTCTCCCCTGCAGAGCTGCTCATTATCTCCGTGGCCTCCTCCGGACCCACTGCAGCACTTCTGGGACACGGCTGTTCCTGCCGTGCCAGGGGTCCCTCAGCCCCGGCTCCGCTCCGAGCCCCCTCCGCGGGGCGAACCGCAGCCCCCACAGCGCCCCCGGCGGCCGGGCGGCACCTCGCGAGACGGCCGCGGGGCACGCTGGGAGATGAAGTCCCGCCCGTGGGCTGCGCTCCGGCAGGCGGCGGGTGGAGCTGGAGTCACGAGGACTACAACTCCCGTCGTGCCTCGTGTGCACCCGCCCTGACTGCGGCACCGGGGGCTGAGGTGGGCACCGGGCACCGACCGCAGCTCCCCCCGGCCGGACCCCCGTCCGGCCCCGGCACCGATCCCGGGGAGCGGCGAGATGGGCGGGGAGGACGAGATCGTGCGCATTGCCAGGCGCCTGGACAAGATGGTGGCCAAGAAGAACGCGGTGAGTGGCAGCGGCAGGGCCCCCGCAGCCCGGTTGGCGAGGGGAGCCGCCCCCTGCCCCAGGCTCTGGTCTGGCGGACGCTCCCCCTCCTCTCCGCAGGTTCCCCTCCTCGCTGCCGCGCTGGTGGACCCCCGCCTCTCCTTCGGTGCCCGTTGTCAGGAGCCTCCCTCCCCCCAGACCCCATTTTGGGAGCCTCTCTTCCAGTGCCGCCCCGGTCATTACATCGTGCTGGAGCAGACGCTCCCCCTTTTAAAGTGGGGTTCCCTCCCCCAGGCCCCGTCGCCCTCTCCTGTCCCCATCCTTTGCGGAGGTGTGGGATCCACCCACTGCCACTTATTGGGCGGGCAGCCCTATGTGCCCCCTTGGGTGCTGTGGCACTCTCCAGTCCCCATGCTGAGCCCCGCACCCCAGGCCTCCGGCATCCCCAGCCCGCATCTCAGCCCTCCGGGGCTCACCCTGTGCTGCCTGCCCGGTGTTCCCCTCCTGGAGAGCATCCCCAGCCCTGCTCCCCTTCTCGCTGGGAGCCCTTTGGAAGGGGAGTCCCCACCAGCACCGGCCTGGGGCTCTGGTTTGCCCTCCCCGGTGCTGATGGATTTGCTTCCTGCATCTCCATCCCACACCGGCACCACTGCTCACTGCCGTGGCCTCTGGAGTGTGCAGGGCTGGCCAAGCTGCTCTCTGCACTCGGGGAGCCTCGCAGGGTGTGCTGTGACCCGTGTGACAGCCTGGGGGGACAGAAGCCGCTGCTTTCCAGCTTAATGAGATATATCAGTGCTTGTAGGAGCAGTGTCATGCGAGTGCTAAGGCAGAAAGCTGACAAGGGTTTGTGATGGAGGTAGGCTGTACATCTGTGTTTGGGGTGGGGGACAGGGATTCTGGGCTGGGAAGGGCCGTGGGGCATGGGAGATGATGGGCGAGGAGGGGAAGGGATTAGAGGAGTGTGGTACTCTATGGTGGGATGCTGGGTGCTGTTGTCACATGAACTTTTTGATATTGGACTGACCTTGCCAGCTGTGGGTAGGGCGAGCGCTGTCACTTCTGTCACTGTTGGAACAGCCCAGGGAAGTGTGTTTGGGCTAAAGCACAGCCTGTGATGTCTGTTCTCGCTGGTGGCAAGTTTTCAGCATCAGTGTTGAAATAGGAAAGGAGCAACTTAGCAGAATTTGCTTCCAACTTCATTGGGAAAGAGGCAGCTTGTTACAGGAGGGGTATGCAACATTTCCTCTTGGCTGGCGTTTGAGACAGTGCTGAACTGCAGCATGTTGTGTGTTGGCTAATCTTAGAACTCTTCCTGCAGGACAGTTTGCTGGAGTACCTGTTTGTTGCTCTAGTTTTTTCGTGGATCCTCATTTGCTGCCATTGTGGCAAATGGCTCCATTTGGAGTCAGACCGGGTCACTTTGGGTGTTCAGGGCTGGAGGAACAGGAAGGTGTGAAATTACCTGAGGTGGAGGTCAGTCGTTCTGGGTGGGGTAAATGTGTGTGGTTTATGCTGGTGTGAGTTGCTTGTGTGCACGCTGAAAGCTTTGACTCTGCTTTGATTTGAGCATCTGTTCTGTAGGGTGGATTGCAGCTGGATTGCTTCCTGGGATGAGTTGGAAGCAGCCCTTCTGCATAGGGAGGACGGGATGTGAGGACAGGGCTGGCTCCCCTACAGTGGTGGCTGTGCAGGCCTTGTGCTGCAACTGGGCTTGGAGTGGTCGGTGTTGTAAATGAGCTGCTAAATGTGAACACTGGAAGCCTTGTTTGAGGGAAGGGGGTTGGGAGGAAAGAGCCAGCTGAATGGCCACAGGCTAGGCCAGGCTGGGATGTGCTAGAGGGAGACAAGTGATTTCCAATTCTCTGAGTGACTGCCAGTTTTAGGTATCTACAGATTTTTCCTGGTCCTGAGTTCTGGGATGTAGAGATGATGTAAGGAGACTTCACAGAACAAGTTTCAAGTGACCAACTCTTCAGCATCACAGCTTGCTGGCTTTGCTCCTGGTCTCTCTTTTCTCCTTGAGCAGCTACATGGAGTCACTGACAGTTGTAATTCAGAGTGTGTTTTTCAGGTGTTAAAAACATTCAGTGTGCCAGATAAGAATAATAAACTAATGCTGCACTTGCACCATACACAAGCAAGGACCTGTAGCACTCCACTGGTCTTCTGTTTCGCCCATTCCAATGATTCAGGTTCCTTCAGGTTGCAGGATCTACTGTCTGTGTGGAACAGCACCCAGCAGTGCATTTGCTGATGTTTTAGGGAATGCTTGTTGGTGTTTTTCCCCTTGAATTCAACTTTCTGTGTCTATTCCCAAGCTGTTGAATTTATTTAATAAAAGCTGAGGCACTAATTCTCTTTCTCTTTTCCTCTCCAGGAAGGTGCAATGGATTTACTGAAAGAACTGAAAAGTATGCCTATGACTTTGGATTTACTGCAGGTGAGTTGCACAATTATGGTAAAAAGCTTAAGTGTACATCTGGATGAGTTCAAAATGTTGTCTAAATAAACTTAATAGATTTTCTCACACTTCTTACTTCATGCAAAGAATAAACATAAATCCAACAAAATAGTGCAGAAGTTGGGTTTTGGACTGGCAGTTAAAGAGCTCTGGGTCGCCATGTGTGTAACTGCTCAACTCCTGTTTGTAGGCTGCAAAAAGAGGAAAGACTGGATTAAAGTAGCAAACACAGAGGGCAGTCGTGGGAGAAGTTCTTTGTAATGTTGATATTTAGAACATTGGGGAGGAATGAGCAGAATTACAATTTGGAGATTGTGATGCATCTTGGAGTTTTCACTCTAAGCTTGAATGTCACAAGTGTGTAGGGAAGGGATTTGTGGGGATTGGATGTGTCTTCTGTTCAGTTGTGCAAGCTGGAGAGTGCCACCTCACTCTTCCAAAATGGTAAGGGTCACAGAATCATTCTGCCAGCCTTGGATACTCCTGTCTTGGTCATGGCTTTGACTTTGTTGTGATTATTTGAGATTTCAGTTAGTAGCTAATATTGAGTCTGTTCTGGAGTGGTTCACTGGGGTGTTTCCTTGCAGTCCACCCGCATTGGGATGTCGGTGAATGCACTGAGGAAGCAGAGCACAGATGAAGAAGTGATATCACTTGCCAAATCCCTCATCAAATCTTGGAAGAAACTTCTAGGTAAGGAAATCAGCATGTTCCTGTCAGATTCAGCTTGTGAACAAGCTGCCTTCAGTGGGAGGCTGAATTTTTTGGGAGAGCTTATCTCTTGATCTGAATAAACATTCTAGCAAATCAGCCTTTACAATTCCACCCTCTCTGTCTTTCGAGTTTTGTGTCCTATCATGCATCCCTCTAGATTTAGCTCCTCTTTAGCCAGCTCATCATTGGAAGAGCATTGAAAGCCTCAGGACTATTAACTTATACCTCATCACATAATAATTAGCAATGTTATTTGTGCTCTGAACCCTCTGCTCCCACTTGTGCTCTGCGTGGCATTAGCACCATGTGTGCTGTCAGGAGCTCAGGAAGGGAAGTGCTGGAATGGATTTGGGGTGGTGAGTTGGATCTTAGTTCACCATCTTGTAGATAAATTCACATGGACTATGTCCAGCTGGGGAGGCTTTCCCTGTTGTGGGCTCCCATTTCTTGCCAGGCTGGATGAGTGTTAAAAGAGCTCTTTTCCTGTCCTGCCTGGATTGTTACCTCCTCATTAGGTTGGGTGTGTATTGGCTAGACTCAGACAATTTACCTCTGGGTCAAACTTGTTCTACAGTGTCAAGAAGGTCCTCTCCAGGGTTGTGCTGTTGGCTTTCAGCAGCACTTGGGAATCAGAAGAAGTTCCACAAGGACCAGCCTGTACTGGCCCTTCAGCTGGTGTTGGCTGGAAATTCTGCTTTTAGTTGTGCTTGAGAGAACTTGATCTAATCACTGCTCAGCAGCTTCTGAAAGAAACTTTTGTGGAGAGGCTTGTCTTGTGAGGAGGCTTATCTCCCAGGCAGGGAAACTGATTGCTGTCTAGTTTGGTAAGGAAAGCTTTTGTTTGAATTAGTTTCTACTTGGAGGCAAGGAAAAGGTCTGTTGGGAAGCAGGAAGGCCATAAAGGAATTTTCTCCTGATTCTTTTTGGGAGAATAGTAACTTTAGGCCAACAGTGGGTAGTGTGAAAACACTGAGGAGTATAGGCCAGGCTGTAGCATAAAGACCAGTTCTGAACTTATTCCTTTTTTGAACATAGATGCTTCTGAGGAAAAAAATGAGGACAAAAAGAAAAGCCTGTCTTTGCCAACATCTTCCTCCAGGGAGACTGGTAACTCAAGAGACCAAAGGTAATACTTTCCTTTTACCAAAGATGACACGGTTAGAGAATTTAAGTTTTCTTAAGGCATCTTACTTTAATTTTTATTTTTAAGTGTCTGAGTCAGGAATTTTGTATAGTCAAATTTCTGGTCAGAGATGCTGGAAGTGTTTCTTCTTCAGGGTTGATCTGAGTGATTACAGATTAACTGTAATGCAGAAATACACATCTAAAAATACAGTGGCTTTAGTGAGTTTTTAAATTTTATTCATATTTTATTTAATGTTTTTTACTCTTGCTTATGTATTGTTTTTTCTAGTAGTAGAACATTCCCCATTTCTTTTTTATGTTGCATTTTTATGCATTTTTGTTTATTTCTAAATTTAAACTCCTTAGAGTGAAGATTATTTTTGGCCTTTGCAGTGGATGGGATTGATTGATACATTACTAAAGTAAAAGGTCCATTTCTTTGTCCTTGACAAATGCCAGCAGAAGTCCCCTTTTCCCTGTGGCTGATGTCCCCCAGCTGGCAGGTCAGCTGCATGCTTGCTCCTTGCCATGCCTTGGATGCTGCATCCTGTTTCCACTGCCTGTGACTGCAGTTGTTGAGTGCAGACAGTGATCAAAGGGGAGGGGAAAAATGGGATTTAAAGCTTTCTTCTAGAAATTTCTCCCAGCCTCAGATCCCAGGAGGGTGTGTGCTTCCTAGATTTGGCTCTTAAGTGATTTAGCCAATTTCCCAAGTTTGACAGAAGATTTAGAGTATTCAGGCTGTGGTCCTGCTGGCTTGCAGGATTTTCCATGTTTGCAGCCTTTGTTTGTCACTTTTTTGTCACTTCTTTGGTTTTGCTCAGCTCTCTCAAGGCTTGGCACTTCAGGGTGAGCCTTTGCAGCTCGATCCAGAGCTGCTGATGGAGAGAATGCTGCTGATGCTCCATGACTTTAAATGATTTGTATCTTTGGTTATTTCACTTCCATAAAATGGCAAAAAGGATTTGATAAGTAGTGCAATGAAAGGACTTGGGAGACTTCACAGCCAGGATGGAGTTCAGTGATGCAGTGCAGAGTGGGAGCCAGGGCTGTCCAGATCTGTGTGTATCTGTGGGATTTCACTCAGAACAGGATCTTGGCTGTAGGCACAGAGGCAAAACCCCTCCTTGCTGCCTCCTTGCTTTGTCACTTGTCTTGGGGTATGTGGGGTGGAGCTGTCTGTCTTGTGCTGGTGATGTTCCCTTGTGCTGCAGATACTGCAGTTTGATGGGTTTTTTAATCCTTGATGCTTTTTATGTGTATTCAACCTCCATCTTCTGACTAGCCAAGCATCCCCTTGGCTGTGAAGGATGAGCAGAAGCCAATGGATTAGTGTAGCCTAGACCAGGAGCAGGGGCCAGCTTCTGGTGTTAGTCTGTTGAGCCAGGCTCTCTTCCAGAGACAGGAATGTTTTTTCTCCAGTCCTGCAAAATAAACTGATAATCTGCCTTAAAAAAATAATAATTTATTGGCAGAGGAGAGTCTCTGTTCTTTGAAGCAGAGACTGCAGTGGAGTCAGACTGGTTGCTCAGTCTGTGATAGCTGGTTCAGATGAGGCTGCTGTCAAGACACCAAAGAAATCAGTTTGTATTCAGATATTTCAGCCTCTTAGTCTGTTAGATTTTGGCTACGCCTTCCATTTTGGTCAGGGAAAAATATTTGACTAAGTCTTAGCCTGAAACTCATCTTGCTTTCTGGAGCACAGATGTAGAAATCCCTGTGTAGTGACTGGAGCTATCACTGCAAGACCTGAAGGCTCTGAGCCAGCCAGTGTGGGGCTGGCACCTGTGAATTTAGATACTGCATTACTCTAATCCAAAGCATATTCTGTTGTGCTGCAGAGTTTCAGACCCATAGTGTGGTACATCTTAATGGGCTGTGTCTAATGTTTCTGTCTCTGGCAGCATGAGGTTTTTCTTTTCCAGGATTCTCTAAACTGCCTTTATTAGGAGGTTTTGGATCTGTGGCCTGAATTTAGCTCTTCTGTGGCATTTTCTTCCAGTGCAGCCCTGAGTTCTGTTTGCAGTCCCTGGCTGCTGCTTTGCCACCATTTTGTTCCAGCACAGCCTTGTTTTATGTATAAACTTTTGCTGCCTGGATAGATTTACAAGCTCTTTCTTATGTTTAACAGGAACAGTGTGAACCACAAGGATTTCCTGAAATAAGTCTTTTAGGTGTGTTTGAGCTCCATTTCCCAACAATTCTATTTATAAACTAACCTCTAAACCTTAATAAATAATTTTCTGTCTTTGGAATGGCTGAGAAGTCTGTTTCATCTAATTCTTGAGGGATCAGCTCTCATCTTAGTGCATGGTTGATGTGTGTGTGTGCAGGCAAATGTATCTTTCCTCATCAGCTAACAGAAGTGGGACTACCATGCATCTTGTTGAGCTTTTTTTCCATCCCCAAGGAATAAACATCTAAATGTTCAGTTGCAGTTAGAACCTTCCTGAAAATCAAATATTACTTCTGGAAATACAGGTTTGAAGAGCTGTGTTTGCGGACTCATTGTAGTGAAGGTCGATGTTCTGAGTTCACGCTGAGGTCGCTGAGGTCACTGAGTTCACACACAGCATTTTGCTCTGGGAAACCTTTGTTTGTTGATTGAAAAATGATACAAAATTTGAATCTGGAAGAGCTCTCAGGAAACTTCTCCTGCAGCCCCTTCTCAGAACAGCACAACCTCTGCCTAACCTATCCCTGACAGGCTTTTTTCAAGCTCTTTGACAGCCCTAGAAAACCTCAGGGCAAGGCATTTCCACAGCTGCCCTTGGCAGTATTTCCAATTCGTAACTCACCTTTACAGTTTAAAACTTGCTCTCAATCAAAACCTGTCTTACAAAACCCATATCTACACCCTTCTGTGGATTTTTTCCTACCATCCTCCTTTGTAAGGAGTTTCAGGACTTGTCTCCTTTAAGTTTCTCTTGCCACAAACCACCCATATTCCTTCAGTCCTTCCTCTTACTGTAAGTATGCTTTGCCTTTGTCCTTTGGGAAGTCTAATTTTTCCAAACTGTTTTATGTAACATGAGAAGCTGTGATTTTTTAGATGGGTTGTTCCTGAATTATGGGTTATTCCTTAGTGTATGCTCTGGTATATATACCCCCATGAGTGGTGCCTGTGATTTGTGTGTAGCTTCTTAAGCACAAAAGTACCTGATGGCAGTTTCTACATTCCAGATGGGAGAAAATCATCATCTAATGGATTATTTACAGGCTAAGTTGTTTCTTCTTTTTGTAACACATGCAGTGTAAATCCTATTGAATGTTTTGAGCTGCTTGGACACAAATCTGTTTTTTAATAAGGTCCTGCAGTGCTGACCAGTAAAACCAGCTGGTAAAAAGGGGTTTTATTCAGCTACTGGTCAGTAAAACACAGTGAGCTGACAGTACAATCTCCCTCACAGAGTGCATCATCTCACTCATATAAGCAAGAAATCAAAGTTCTGCTTTGGTTTGATGTGAACCATTTGCTGAAGGTTCACTGATGGATGCTTCTGAAAAGGGCTTGGTGAGGTTCTGAACTGAGAAAATCTGGTAGCCCCAGTGATGATCTGTGGGATTTGAGCCAGACTGGATATGACCTTAGTCACAGGATAAGTCCCTAAAGTCGTCTGGCTCAGTTTGTGAGGCAGCAGATTCAGAAGGTTTCCAGCTTAGTGCTGTTTTTTTGTGGGCTGACTAATCTCTTCCAGGACAGTGTAGTGGAAGTGCTTGTTCATAACAAATTTATTTTTGATGGCAAATAACTGGCACTAGTGACCCAGCTTAACAAAATTTGTCAAGCCACTTGGATCTTCAAGGAGATATTGCTGGCATGCCATGGGTGAAATATTGAGGTTTCTTTTTTTCCCTTTCTGTCTCTTTGTTCAATAATGGTACCAGGCATTTTACAGCCAAATCACCAAAGCCAGAGCAATCTCTGCTGAAAAAAATTGCTGTTCTGCTGCCTAGATTTAGGGGGGAGAACAAAGCTCTAGAAAATCATCTGTGATTCATACTAACCCAGATCTTTTACCAGCAGTATTTGCAGGGCTGACTAACACCATGTGCAGTTGTTAGGCTTTCTGCATACACAACCAGCTGAGCTGCTCATTGAGGTTCCTTCTCTGCATGCAGACCCCGCAGCAGTGACTCAGCCTGCCCACATCATGTGCTGATTGTGCAGGCAGGTCTCCATCCTGCTCCCCTGGGAGGTGACCTGACTGAGTCAGCCACAGCAGGCAGGTGTTTGCATTCCCTTGCCTGTGCCCATGACTGTCTGCAGGTAGAAATGGAGTTATTTTTGAGAGCAAAGCAGTATTCTTAGTCCTGTGCTAGCCTGGCCCCTGTATGAGCTGTGTGTGGCTATGTAGGTTTGCTCTTCTGTGAGATGAGTAATCAGTGTCTTGCTCAGATTACAGGAAAAAGGAAGAACCTTTTATGTGCTGCACTTTGTTGTTGTTTTTTGTTAAATATCAAAGCCGAAGGAGCCATTTTCTTTCTTTTTCTTTGTTTTCCTTAGCACAGCTCCTTCTTCTGGAGCTTTCTGCTTGCTTTCTGCTGAGGGCAGTGATAGGCCTGGTGTCCTGCAAAGTTAAAGAGGAAAGAAGTACCATGAATCTGCACTGCACTGCCACACTGAGAGTGCTGATGGTCTCAGATGTCCTGAGTGTATTTGGGTTACTGGTGGTGTTCAACAGTGATGTTTTTGCTTGATGCCCAGTGGTGCAGCAGCTGATATGTGTTCAATAACACAAGATTGTTCATGGATCAAACCTCTGCTGGCAGCCAGCAGTGTCCACAGGAGAGCTCGTGTCTGGGCTGAGGGCGTTGGCTGCCGTGTTGTGCTCTCTGCTGGTTTGGGACAATGACTTTGCACTGTGTTCTGACTGGTTCTGTATTGTGATTAACAGGATGCTTGGCCACATACCTGCTGCTTCCTTCTCTGCTCTCAGTGGCGCAAACTGAGACATTCTGACAGGTGAAGTTTTTCTTTTAGCTCCAACAAAAGGCAGGAGCCTCCAAAGACTCCGACCACCCCCAAAATCACCACCTTCCCTCCGGCCCCCATCACGTGCGACGCTGTGCGCAACAAATGCAGGGAGATGCTGACAGCAGCTCTGCAGGCTGATGGTAAGTGCTGGGGGAAGCCCTGCATTGCCTCAAGTGCTTCACAGCTCCTGGACCATTCTCACAGAGACTCTCAGTGCCAGCTCAGCTTAGACATACTGTTCTAGAGCAGCCTTGTCAAAGGATTATTGCCAGCAGCTCAGTCTAGCCACTGGTCACCCCTTTGATGAACTGGCTGCTGTTGCAGCGTTTTCAGACACTTACACAGGGACCTGGCTGCAGCTGGAGGCATGACAATGTGTCAAGTAATGGCTGTTAAGAACATGGGGTTTGTCACACAGGGTTGCAACATGGGTGGTCTGTGTGTTTAATCAGGTGTGCAGGGATTTGCTTCACATTCTAGATCTTTTCTGATTGCTGTTAAGTGAGGCTGTCTTCCCTGTCACCCTTGGGGCACAAAGTGAAGCTGTAACTCAGTACATGGACTTTGTAGGAATGGTGCTCATGCCAGTCAGCATCTCCTGTCAGACTCTGCTGCCTTTGCAGACAGGAGCTCCCTAAATATTGTGGTCCTCTGGATCTGGGGTGGAACAGATCCCTCTTGCATTCAGACTGTGCCATCTCAAGTGAGAGGCAGGTACTCAGCATGTCTGGAAATTTGAGCATCTGGTTGTGTCCACATTGCAGATCCCTTTAAAAAATTGGGGTCTAAGCACTGCAGAGTCTTATTAATTTGGAGCCAAGGAATGTAGATGACAGATGGGGAAGTTCATGAGGTCTTTATTTCTAGCCTTCCTGTGCATGTATTTATTTGCTGCATTAAATGCTTTGCACAGCTCTTAGAAAAACCCTTTCCATATGAAATCTGGGAAAGAGTTCCCTTGAGCCTTTCCCTAAGCTCAGCTGTGCCCTACCTTCCTTCCTTTATGGTGTTTATCATACTGGCTTTCCAAATCCATGGCAGTTATGCACTCTGTGTAAAGCTGTTTAACTGGTGTATGGGAGAAGAGGGGAGGAGCAGACAGTCCTGAGGTGAGATGAGAAAGGAAGGCTTGATCCCAATGCTGCACACCTCCAGGCCCTCCCAGATGGCTGGTCTGAGTAGAGTTACATATTGAGGTGAATATCTGATGAAACTCAATTCCTGCCTATATACATTTGATTTCAATTGTATGAAAAATATATTGGAAAACGAATAAGTTCTTGGGCCAAGGCTGTTGTTAGCTCTGTCTCATGCAGTCCATGTCCTACAGAGGCACAGGGCACAGACTGGCTAGATTAATCTATTTTCATCACTGCCCTTTTCCAAAGGGTCAGAGAGTAGCAAGAGCAAAGGCCAAGATGCCATTTGATGGGAAGAGCATGTAAATCAAACCAGCAAACTGTCCAGATGTGTAGCTCAGAAATACTGAGTCTGGGGAGCCCTGGCTTGGTTGGAAGGCACTGAGCTCCTGTTTGTGCTGTCTTACAGACGACTACATCGCCATCGGTGCTGACTGCGAGCACATAGCAGCCCAGATTGAAGAGTATATCCTTGCTGTACTGTGCTTCCTGCATGCCTCCAGCAGTGAAATCCATGTGCTCAAAGGAAAAACAGGACTCTCTGTGCATAAATGTTCTGCTGCAGCTTGTCAGGGTTCTGGGTCTACTAAGGAACTACCAGTGTGGAGTTGGAGCTCAGAGACTGTAATGCCTTGTTTGTCCTTCCCATCAGAATGTTGTTTCCTGCTTTTGATTCTGCTTCCAAATACATGCAACTTCCTTGTGCTCCCTGTTGAGGAGAGTGTGCTGATCTAGACAAAAGCAATGGAAAGGATGGAGCAGTGAGGATCAAGTTCCATGGTGATGTGAGATAAGCCTTATGAGAGGAGTTTGCTTGGTTTAGGAGCTAGGAGCTGTGGGGTTGGAGGTGCAGCTAGGCTCTCTCTCAGTGGAAGGGTTTGTGGCTGCCTTGCTGAGAGAAAGGGGAGGTTGTAGAACCTAAGCATAGCTGAATATTTCCAGCACAGTGAAAAAGCCCAAGCTGGAAGCCCCTGGAGTTTGGGATTGTATAAACCTGCTCTCAAATCCACCACTGACCCTCCGCAGCAGATGCTGCTTTTGTGTCCCAACACCTCCATCCTGGCAGTGGGTGACAATCCCTGCTCTTTGTGGGTGGCTGGGAAGTGCTTGATGCCTCTGGGTTGGTTGCAGGCTCCTTGACTGCCCTCACGCATCTACCAGGACGTCAAGAACACCGACATGAAATACAAAAACCGCGTGAGGAGCCGCATCTCCAACCTGAAGGACTCCAAAAATCCTGAGCTGAAAAAGAATGTGCTCTGTGGGGCCATCACCCCCGAGCAGATCGCAGTGATGACCTCGGAGGTGAGGGAGCCTGGGGAGCAGGGTTTGCTTCTCACAGGGGATGTCCTGAAGCTTAGCTGGGCTGCTGTAAGGGTTGCAGTTTTCTCACTAGCTGCCTCCAGAGTGCATGGAGTGAGCTTGCAGTGGGGTTTGCAGTGTGGAGAGTGGTTTGTTGGGCCTTCACATCATCCCAGGGCCCTGGGTATGAACCAGAAACCAGAACTGGAACAGGCTTTCTGTGTTAATGCCCATCTGTCAGGCTGCCTTGTCCTGTTGGCTGTTTCCACTGTAGTGGGTGTGGTGGTAAAACTGGGCAGATGTGATTTTATTGCCTTTTTTTTTTTTTTTTTTTTCCTTCTGAAAGGAAATGGCCAGTAATGAGCTGAAAGAGATCAGGAAAGCCATGACAAAAGAAGCAATCCGGGAGCATCAGATGGCCAAGACAGGAGGGACACAGACTGACCTCTTCACCTGTGGGAAATGCAAGAAGAAGAACTGCACCTACACCCAGGTTGGTTTTCCTGCTCCTTTCTTGGCCTCTGCCCAGGCCATGATCTGTCGTGGTCATGAGCTTGCACTGCTCCATGACGGGCCCTGCAGCACAGCACAGATTTTGCTACTGGTGGACAGAAAACACTCATGGCTGTCTAAAATGTACTTCTGCACATGCTTCTGTGAGCTTGTGTAACTTTTTGGCTCACTTGTACGAGAGCAAGAGTTGTGCAGCACTGAGGAAGCTTTCAGAAGTTCAGCAGTGCTCTACACTGAAAGCAGGTGCAGGGAATGCTGGGATTCAGACAAGAAAGGAGTGGGTAGTGTAGAGAAGAGGCTGCAGAAACTGACTCAGACATGTTGATGGTATTAAAAGTACAAATTAAGAATATAGATTACCTGCAGGTGGATGAGTCCCAACTTATTTAAAATCAAATAGCATGAAATGAGTGAAACAAAAGGAATAAACGAAGCTGTGATGTGAGCAGACAGAGGATGTTTCTTCCCCGTGGCCAGCTGTTGGAAGCCTTGTGCATTACCAGTGCTTTTTAGCTCCCATGTTTGTGCCAGGCATCTGGAGATAAATGTGCCTTTGCTGTGAGTCAGTGGTTTAGAATGTGCAGATACCCAAAAATGCACCAGCAGCCACCAGATTGCTGCTGAGTGACTGCGCACAAACTGCGTGTGCAAGTGCCGGCTGAGACTCCTGCATCTGCTTGAACTTGACATATAAACACATGGAAAGAGAAGGAGATCCAGGAATCCGACCAGGGAGTTTCCTTTGGCTTAGCAGCAGCCTTGCATCCCACAGGCTGGCTCAGGCGAGGGGCCTCGCTCTGCCAGTGCTCCCAGTAAGCATTCCTGGGCTGTCCCAGCACATGGCACTGTCTCCACCTGGAGTGGACTGGAGTTTGACTGCCTGGAATTTGAGCAGGAGACAGCAGTGTCCTCGAAATAGCAATATCAGGAGGCTTTCTGTACTTTGACTTGTTTTCTAGTGAAATCACTAGTGGATGATGAGATGTAAGTCTCAAGTAAATGAACTGGCTTTTATGAACATGTTGGAAGCAGACAATAAAGGGGGAGAATTACAGAATTTAGCTATCCAGCATTCTTGCAAAAATGGTTAATTTGCATCATGAAAATACTGTGACTCTTGCACCTTGGGTAATTACACATGTAGATCACCATAATCACCCCTCGGCATAGTTCTGCCTGACTGGTGTGGGGAGTTCCAGTGTTTTCAGTCTAGATCTGCCTTGTGGTATTCAAATGCCACGAAAATCTGGTTTTTAGTAAAGTATGTGTTTCTGGCAAGAGCCAGTCAGAGGCAGCAATCACATCTGGGTTAAATATCAGAGTTCCTTAATGGCTCAAATACAAACCAGACTGGAACTGTGCAGAACCTGGTAACCCGGAGTGTTTTCCTGTGAGGCCAGGATGTTGGACTGCTCTGTAAATGGGAATGGTTTGAGTGCTTTTTTAATGCTTTTGTGCTTGGGACTGAGGAGTTTGTCGTGGCAGTGCTGGCCACATCCCTTCCTGGGGGACAGTTTGGGGAGGGATTGGCTGTGGGCATGTCCACTTCCAGAGTCACGTGCAAGAAATGGACAGCAGAATGGGTGAGGACAGAAATATGCTGTCCCAAAATTTGTCACTGAGGTAATGTCAGGCTGAAGGGGGTCATGATGTGTGTATGTGTGTAAGACAACCACCAGACTGATTTTACTGGGAAGCTCCTTTTGCCATCCCAAACCTCAGTCTCTCATTGATTTTGTGAGCCCAGCACCAAGCCCTGGAGGCCAGAGGGACAGGGCCATGTGTGATGCTCAGCTCTCACCTCCCTTCTGTCCCCCCAGGTGCAGACCCGCAGCTCTGATGAGCCCATGACCACCTTCGTCGTGTGCAATGAGTGTGGGAATCGCTGGAAGGTAGCACACCAAGGGCTATTATTGGCACTGAGGGGTGGTGGGGGGCTGCTCCCACCATGCTGCAGGCACTTGGCTGCTGCTCAGAGGTGCTTGCCAAACTCTCACTGGCTATAGAGAGTGATCTTTCCTCTCAGCACAGAGGCGAGAGCTCCTGGGTTCATCCCTGCAGACCAGCTGGGGTCAAGTCTCACTTCCACATTCCCTGCTCTCTTCTCATGTCCCTTCTTCCACAACCAGCTTCACAGTGCTTTCCATGCTGCCTCTGCCCTCTGAGAGTAGTGGTGATGATGTTCAGGATTTCAGAACAGCTCTTTCATGCTGTGCATAGAGCTCAGGGGTAAGCAGAAATCTCCTGGTCAGTGGTGAGCAGAAATGATGCCACTACAAAGTGCCAAAGAGCCACAGCAAGAAATACACATGGGAGCTCCCTTTGGCCTCTGCTTCTGAGAACCCCCAAGCCCTTGCCAGCTTCTGAAACAAGCCCACACCTGGATCCTTACCTTTTTCTGCAGCTCCCCTTGGCAGTGAGGTTTCTAATTGGGGTTTAACTCCCTTCTCTTGCAGTTCTGCTGACATGTGCCAAGGCCCGGAGCGGCAGCCAAACGCAGACCCGAGCGCAGCCTCCACACGCCGGCTCCCATGGCAGTTGTGTTTTGTGTCCCAGTGAGTTTGCATTGTCACACGCTGAGAGCAGCAGCAGGGAGGCCTGGGCCTCGCAGAGAGCCACAGCCATGGGCTGACAGGTTGGCAGGAGAGCTCACTAAACACACCCAGTCATTACTTTCTCATCTAAGCGAGTACGGTCACTTTCTCTTCAAAACTAATATTAAACATTTTTGTCAGTTTCTGACTTCTATTTCAACTGTGTGTGAAGCACTTTGTTTTTCCAGCATGGGAACTTGACAGGCAGTCCATGTCCAGGTGGATAAGGACTGAATAATGCCTGGAGCAGCAGAAAGTGAGATGTGACTTGCAGGCACACCCTTGGTGTGTGAAGGCTTGTTTCTGTCACCTCATGGAATCTCAACCACTGGGCCATGGCCTGAGGCAGCTGGGTGGGCAGTACTGTTGACAGGAAACAGCTTTTGGGGCAGAGATCAGATGTTGCTTTCTATCTTGGCAGCATTCACTGGATTTTGCACTGATTCCTTGTCATCTTGAGCTTTTAAATGCCAACAACACTGGCTGCTGCAAAGATCAGAATGTACTGCCCAGGTTGTAACAGACTGAAAGCAGGGTGACACCAGCCACAGTAAATCCCACCCCAAACTGTTCAAAGTGAGTCCCAGGCACTTTCCTGTTTGTGCTCTGCTTGTAGCTTGACAGATGAGAAACAGCCTGGAGTTTCAGAGGGGCTTGCTGGACAGGCTCAGAAGGAGGGAAAATGCTGCAAATACAGGAATTTTTCCAGAGGCTTGGATCTGGACAAGGTAAGGGCTAGAGGGATGGGTGGGAGCTGTTGGCAGTTAGCTGGAGAAGTGGTGGAGGTTTGAAGTGAGCTCAGAGCTGGTGCTTGGAAGGGGTCAGATAAGGAAAGGATCCTGTAGCAAAGCCAGCCCCAGGTGCCACAGCTGCAGATGTGACCCTGTGAAGGAGAGATACAGAATCAGGCTCTTTCTGGGAGCTAACTAAAACCTGGTGGGGAAATTCCATCTGAGCTCACAACAGCTTTCAGCCAGACTTAAAATCCCTCTTCTTTCCTTTTCATAGCCTTTAGCTGGGGTGATGCAGCATTTGGGGGACCCCAGCAAGCTCTGTGGGTCTGAGGCTGCCCAGGAGCACTGCTGTGCCCTCCAGCTCTTGTGCTGACGGGCAGGGCAGGAGCATTTGCAGTCACATCTCTCATGGCATCGCTTCCCTCTTCCAGAGCAAAAAACAAGTATTTCCACTGGCTTCCCAGCATGCCAGACAGCAGACATTGAGCAGAGACCTCGGAGATGTTTGGAGAGGAGTAAGCAGCCACATGAAAGCAGCGGAAAACGTGCTCCCAGCCCCTTTGAGGGCTGTGCTGCTCCGGAGGCAGGGATCCCACCAGCATCCTTCGCTCAGGGCTTTCACTTTACAGGGTGCAGCCAAGTCTCCCAAGAAGGAAAATATTCAAAGATGCTGACAACTCCTTTAAGCCTCACGAGTCTTGTGGTGAATGGGATTATTCAAGCCAGGCTTGGGAGGGAGCAGTGTCCTCGCAGTGATGCTGAAAAAGCTTCAGGATCTAAAACCCACGCTGGCCACAGCACTGGCTCATGTGCTGGGAAAGGGAGCCAGCTCTTTACCAGTGCCTCTTGCCTTTCTTGTGTTCCCGTGAGGAGCGGAGCTGAGCTTGTGTACAGCCTTCTGACAATCCTGAATTAGGTACCAAGAGTCCCAGGCAGGAGTTTGGGAAAACTACCATGTCATTTTACAGTTCTATTTTCCAGGAGAGTCAGGGAGGGGAAGCACACTGGGTAAAAAGGTGTTTCAGAAGTAAAGATTTGCTTGTAAGGTGTTTAAAAGGGAGTGGGAGCAAGAGAAAAACTAGATTATCTCGTGGCAGTGGGGTCTTCCCTGTGCTGAGACCTCTGTGGTGTGTGGAGGGATTCTGAGCCCCAGCCATGCTCTTGAACAGCTTCAGGGATGTTCAACCTCCAACCCTCAGGCTGGGGCCACATTTGAGAGTATTTCCCTTACAGAATGAACCCAGAACTAAAACTTCCCCTGTGCAGGGTGGGGATGCTGTAAGGTTGCAGACTGGGGAAAAACCTGCCAATAATAACAATACCGACATTCCTAATAAACCATTGCTGGTCTCTCTCAAAAATACATTTTCTTGAACTGTATTTCCAACTTGGCAAAGAAAACTAAATTTACTGACATGAATTTCCACACAGTCATGCCATGAGGAAGGAAGGAAACAAAAACAAAAAGAAAAAGCTGAAAGAATTGGTTTGTTTAAAAAATATGTTCAATAAAAAGCATTTTTTTCTTTTGGAAGGGCTGAAGAGAGGAGGGGAAGGGATGGATAAATAAGAAACTGCTGTGGTGGATCAGGAGAAGCAAAGACTGGCAGCAAAACCCCTGTGTTGGCTTTGTTTCAGTGTGAAGGGCAGGGACAGACATGTTTTAATCCTGCATACTGAGCCTTCAGTAAATCATTCCTTGTGCTGTGCGAAAACATGGGAATTTTGTATCCTCCCTGTGACACTTCCATCCTGCATGGAACCCAGGTCCCTGTTCAGTGAGGGACCAGGGCAGACCCCTGGGCTTCTCTCTGCTGGCTCAGCAGGTCTGGGCCAGCTGGGAGCTCTCATGCAGGCATCCTGGTGCCTGTGGGTTCTGCAGGAGGGCAAACAACACCTTGCACAGGTGTTTTCCCCCTCTCTGAGGTCCATGAACCAAGGATGGAGGATGCTCTGGGTTTGGGGTGACAGTGTGTGGTGTCCTGGGGCTGAAGCAGTGCTGATGTGTCACGGGGAGCTGTAAGACATCTCCTGCTCACCCCCCAGCACATCCCCATGGTCCCTTATGGCACCTCAGAGCTCTGCCCTCTGCCCACCAGGAATACAAACAGCCTCTAGCACCACCCCCCTGCCCTTTGGGCCGTCTCAAACAGCTGGAACCAGGTAAACCTGACAAGTTTTTATATGTACAGAGATGCTCGTCAACCCCCCTCCCGCTCCTCAAGTCCCCCAGTAAAAGCCAACCAAAGGAGCATTTAAAATTAAAAAAACCAACCCAAACCAACAACAGTCAACCCCCCGCCTCAAAAAACCCCCAACCCAGTCCCCAACTGGGTCTCAGGTGGCAAATGGGGACGTGCCATGTCCCCAGGTGTGGAGATGGGATAAAGTGACCTCTTCCAAACAGGGTATGGGGGGAGCCAGGCCCTGGGCACTGTCCTGTGCTCCCCCAGCTCGCTCTGGCCAGCACTGGGGACAGGGCAGAGAATCAGTAGTATGAACTGGCCCAGGCTGTGTCCTGGGGACAGTCCTGGAGTGTGGCCCAGACACCGGGGTGACAGTTCATACGTAAAAAGCTAAAAACTTGGTGAGGTCTGGCAAGGAGGGCGGCAGAGGGGAGGAGGCACCGACCGCCCCTGGCCACCATGTCCCCACTGGTGTCCCCACGGCTAGTGGGTGCCCTTAGGACTCTGAGGAGGAGTGGGAGATGGTCTGGAGCAGCGATTTGTAAATGGCAGAGTTCAGGAAGCGGGGATAGGAGTCTCTGTGCATCAGCGTGTAGATCTGGAGCTGTGCATCGTCAAAGGTGTGCGAGGACGGCTCCTGCATCTTCCGGTTGATGACCTCCCTCACCCGCGAGTCCAGGCTCACCTGGGGGGCACGGAGAGAAAGCGGGGGCTGGGGGACACCCAAGGACAAGCCCCCGGCCCAGCATCCATCCCCACACCCCCTCTCAAGGGAAATTGGGGAACAATGCAGCACCAGATGTAGGGAGAGCACAGTGTGCTCCATCCCAGAAGATCCTGTCCCTGGAGCTCTGGTGGCTGGGGAGGGTTGCAGGGAGGACTGTGGAGCTCTCTGGGTCCCCTCTGTGTCCCCCAGCTGGGCACAGGGAGGTGCGTTGGGGTGGTCCCGCCCTGGGTACCCCACTCCAGGGATGCTGTAAGCCGGGATGCAGCATTCTCTCGGCCCGCTGGTGCCCTCGTGAGGTCTCGGCCCCGCAGCACAACCTGGCCCGCGATCCCACTGCCAGCAGCGTCCCGGGGGTTTTGGGGGGCTGGATATCCCCCTCCCACCGCCGTCACCCTGCCAAACTCATCCCCAAACTGTCACAGGGCTCTGGCAGCAGCTGGAACTGAGCCCTCTCCCTAAGAGCCCTCCCCATTTTAGCCTGAGCCCTCCCCTCAAAGGCTCTGCCTCCTACCTCCTTGGGAGAGAGGATGGAGATGTAATCCTCGTAGATCATCCTGGCCTTCTCGTCTATGGTGTGCTTGTTGCACTCGGTTTTGAGCTCCTCACATGCCAGCCAGAAGAGCATGTTCTCCTCGCTGTACTCAGTCCGCAAAAACTCCCGGAAGACGTTGCGCCCCGCCGGGCTCTTCATCAGCTTGTCAAAGGACTGTGCCCAGCCCTGCACCTCCTCCGGCGTGGGTTTGGCACTGACAGGTCCATGGCAAGGCAAGGGGAAGGTGTTACAGCCAGCCAGGGATCCCACTGTGTCCCTCCTGCTCATCCCTGGTCCCACCCCAGAGGAACTGCGCCCAACCACATCCCCCATGCTCATGAGGAGATGTTCCTGCTCAGGCTCTGCTGGTGTGGAGCTCTCAGAGGTCACTTCTGGGGTCTGTCCTGGCTCTGCTCAGCCAGGCTGGAGCATGGCCTTGCTTTAGGCTGGATTTCCCAAACTGGGATGTATTTTGGTGCTGGCTCTGCACAAATCCCACCAGGAGGAAAAGCCCTTTGGTGGAGAGGCAGCTCTGAGCCAAGACTGACATGAGTCCATCACCCCTCTCAGCTGGGGAGGGAGAGAAGGGGGTGGAAAGGGAAGGAGGGAGGCTGTTTCCCAGCAAATGCTCAGCACCTGCTCAAGCAGGCCAGGTACACTCATTATCCATGGCTAATTAGCACATCTAACCCCAGCCCAGCTGTTCCATGCACAGCACATGAGCCCCCATGGCTGGGTGTGTCACACCTGTCACTCAGGGAATGGGTGCTTGGTGCCCAGCATTCCTGGAGTGGGGTGCTGGCCCATCCTGCTCCTCCCTGAGTGGATGTGGACACTGCTGCTGCTTCCACTTCAGTGCTGAAACCCCCTGGGAATGGCCTGTCCCCTCCTCTCCCTGTGGCTGCAGGATGCTCTTGGCAGTGGGTCTAAATGGCAGAGTGAGGTCCAAAATCTGCTGAGGTTCTTCCATGCCTCAGTTTCCCTTTGCAATGGGCCTGAGGGCAGAACCACAGTAAGATTCAGCCTGTGGCTCCACATTCCCTGTTTCTTGGTGAGAACTGGGGATGAGCTGGACACATCACCAGGAACCCCTGAGCCCTGGTGTGTACCCCGAGGGCAGAACACAGTCCTGGCTGCCATGGAGGGCGGCAGAGGGGACAGTGCCATTCTGTGCCATGCTGTGCTTGTCCCCAGCCCACTGCACTGGCCCTCCACTCACCACGCTTCACAGTTTGGGATGTTCTCCAGTTTGGTCTCGCGGGATGCCCTCCATGCTCGCTCTCGGTCCTCGTTCCTAACGGGGAGACAGAAAGGTAGTCAGGGGCATTGGGGACACATGCAGACCCCACCTTGACCCCTGAATCTCCTCCGTGGACACCAGCACCCCCAGCCTTGCCTTCCTCTCACCCACTGTCCTGGCGGCACCCTGGTTCCCCCATGCTGGCACCATGTGAGCGTGTCCCTGTGCTGTCCCTGTGCTCAGGGGCTGCTGTGGCTCTGGTCCTGCTCCACCACTCGGGCTGTGTGCCAGGGCCATGTGCCAGGGCCACGTGCCAGGGCTGAGCTGAGCCGGAGTGGCCACAGCAGCCGGCAGAGGTCAGTGCTGGACCAGCCCAAGGCGAAGCTGATGTGTTCACAACAATTGTGAGCTGCAGTGTCGCGAATAATCACCAAGAAATAAACAAGTGTTTATTGGTGATGTGCCAGCACCGGTCCGGCCCGGAGGCAGAGAGTGGGATAGAGGTGCTGGGGCTTGGGGATGTGGTGTTCCCTGTCCCTGTGTCCCCTTGTCCCCGGGGGTGCTGGTGGCACAAGTGGAGAGCAGCCATCAGCCAACTTCCCCTGGGCCCGTGAATTCCGGTGCCCAGCACTGACCGCAGCCCTTCCTGCTTGCGACACTGTCCTCGCTGCTCACACAGGACTGGCTGTGCAAACCTCTGCCCCAGCGTGGGCAGCTGGGGTGGGCAAAGCTCTGGGCATGTCCCTGCCTGTGCCACCCCCAGGGCTCACTGCCTGCCAGGCCTGAGCCCCACTCAGCAACCAGCACTGCTTGCTCCAGGAACAGGATACAGGAGGGATAGCTGTCCCATCTCTGGGATTTCTGCTCCCTCTCTGCTCACAGGCTCTTGTAGAAATGAAGGAGACACACAGTGAACGCCACCAAGCCTAGGGCAGTGTCTAGGAGGGAGATGCATGGGGCTCAGCTCCAGGGTTTTTTATTCCTCCAAGCCCGCTGCTCTTGGTGGCTGTAAAGACCAAAGCTGCTGCAAAGCTGGAGTCATCAGCAATCTCTGAATGAGCAGATGCTAAGGAGGAAGAGCAGATGGGCTCTCCAAAATCTGGGCTATCCAGAGAATAAGGAGCTGGAGATCCTCAGGAAGGACAGGAGATGCAGGTGGAGGCAAGCAGCTGCTTCCATCCTTGGCTTTGGGCAGTGTTGGGAGGGCAGGGCTGGACTCTGTGCCCACTGCTGCAAGGCAGAGCTTCCCAGAGGGCTCATATGGATGGGGCCATCCTTCCCTGCAGACCATCAGGGCAGCACTGGGGAGTCCCTCCATGTATTCCAAGAGATTTGTCTCACGAACAGGAATCACAGGGCACCCAGCACTCTATGACCTGCCCTGCCCACGGGATGGCGAGGTGGGTGATGCTCAGTGGGCCTGCAGGAGCCAGGCAGGGGGCAGTGGGACGTACCAGGAGCAGCTGCAGCAGCAGCACCAGCAGAAGCAGCAGGCGTTGGGGCGGTGGTTGCTGGCGGGTTGCACCGTGGTCGGAGAGGTCTCATGCCGGGACATCGGAAGGAGTGACTCTGTGGACGCGGGTCCTGCGTACTGAAAGGTGCAGAGGGTCAGGGAGCTGCCAGTGATCAACCCCCACCTGTGCGAGCACACAGCAACAGAGGAGCAGCCCCCGTGCAGTGACTTGCTGTAATTTAGTTCTGGCTCCTGCCTGCCACCCCGGTCACGCCTCACCTGTGTCCCAGCCTCATACACGGTGGACGGCGTTGGGTCGTGTTTCAGGGGCTGTTCTGCCGCTCTCCGCTCCTCCCAGCCCGCGGGTGAGCTCTGAGACCCCCTGGCTACTGTCCCTGCCGCCTCCTGGCTGGAGCCTGTGGGGAGGGAGAGGAGTGGGACCATGTTACTGCCCAGAACCCCCGGCCTGGAGCGGCTCCGGGGGCAGCTCTGTGCTGGGGAAAGCCCTGGGCAGGTGGCAAGCAAGGACAGGGCAGCAGGCAGAAAGTGCAAGAAAAGGAAGTGAGAAGGAAAGTAGAAGAGGAAATGCATTGGGACATGCTCTGTCAGCCCCCTGCTTTGCCTGGGATCCCATCCCACACTTTGGGGATGCTGTGGGGCTCACTGCAGGCAGCAGTGGGGCTTGGCAGGGTGAGGGGCTCAGTGCCGGCCCTGCACACCCCTGGCCATGCTCTGTGCCACAAGGAAGAGTGGCTGAAATCCCTGGTGTCTTCAGGCATGGCATGGGGAAGTCAGATCTGCTGCACAGCATCACATGAGTGGAGGGAAACAGGGTGGTGGTGGTGAGTTTTCACAGCTCCTGGTACTAAACCAAACCTTGTCCAGGCCACCTGCCTGTCCCTGCCTGCACCACTAGCTCAGCCTGGAGCAGGGATGCTCCTGGGAAGGAGAGATGCTGGGCTCAGCATGGGCAGAGGTTATGTCAGGCCACAGCTGGCTCTACCTCCCTGGGCCTTGCCAAGGGTGATGGGCAGCAATCCTGGTCCTTCCCCTGCCAGAAGGAAGGAATGGGAGCAGAGGCAGCAGGCAAGGAGAGCCCCCGGAGATCTCAGCCTCAGCATCCCCACCTTGAGCAGCCCCAGGCCTCGTCTGAGTCTTGCTGCCACTCAGCAAGGTGACAGAGCAAGGCTGTGGGATGCAGCTGGGGACACAGCTGTCCCCAGAGCCCTCCATGAGCCCTGGGGTAGAGCCCCCCTGTTCCCAGCACAGCCATCACCCAGCAGTGCTTTCCTGGGTCCTCACAAACCCTCCCGCAGTCCCAGTGTTCCCACAGGAACGAAAAAGGAGAGAGTCTGTGTTTCACTGCCCATTGTCCCTATTTATAGCCCCAAGTGCTGGCAGGATGGCTGTGACCTTGTCCCCCGGTTCAGCAGCAGCTCTGCTCCCTCTCACACCGTGCTGCCTTCGGGTCCACCTAAACTCCCACTTTTTCCCTTTCCTCTGCCTCCCCTGGCCCAACCATCTTCCACTCCCAGCACCCTTCTTCCCACTGCCCACCCACATCCCACTGCTCATCCCATGGCACCCAGCACTGCCAGGGGCTGTGGCACCAACAGGAGCTGGGGTTGAGGCGGTGGGAATGGGGTAAGCAGGACACCCTGAGGATTGGGAACACCCGGCTCCCTCCCAGCCCAGCCTGGCTCTGCCACAGCCCTGGCTATGGAACTGTTGGACTGGGGGTGACTGAGGGACTGGGATGTGGGGACAGCGTGTGGCTTTGCTCTATGGGGACATCCAGGCACTTCACGTTGCTTGTTGGCCAGAGCTGACCCGTAAGTGGCTGAGCCAACACACCCTGGAGAGGCAGCAGGAGGGAGCAGCATCCCCTGGCAGGATCATCCCCTTTCCCATACCCAGGGGTGTGCTCAGCACCCAGCCAGGAGCAGGATCAGGTCACTGCCCACCCTGGGTGCTGTGGGACACAACCCAGGGCCATTCTGGAGGAGTGTGTTGTGCCATGGGGAGCATGGAGAAAGGAACTGTGGGCCTGCACAGGGACCACAGGGACACTGTCTGATGGCAGCAAGAGGTGCTGCTGGTGTGATCCTTGTTGGCACCAAAAGGCAATGCCAGCACATCTGGGCTGGCACCAAAAGGCAATGCCAGCACACTCTGATGGACAGCGAAGGGCACTGCCATCATGGTCTGGATTTGCAGGGATGATTTCCCAGCACCCTTTAATGCCCCTGCCACCCCCACCTCCCCAGGCTGGCAGGCACTGGGTGCCGTGGGGCTGTCACCAGCTGCCCCAGTGCCAGCCCTCCCCACGGGGCTGGCGGATAGGGAAGTGCCGCAGGGAAGGCGAGGGCGTGCGCTCAGGGCTGCAGAAAGAGGAAGGATGACAAAAAGGGGACATTTCCCCACAGAGAGAAGAGACACCCCAGAAGCCACCCTCCCTGAGCTCCCCAAGCCCCCCATGAGGCTGGGAGTCCCCATGTGCAGGATGTCCCTGGGCTGTGCCAGGTGGCATCACACGCCAGTGATGTCCCCATGATGTCTGGCACTGTCCTCTTGCCAAATGGAGTGGGGACCCTCCAAGCAACCAGACAAGATGAGCTCTCCCCAAAATCACTCTCAAAGGGGAATCTCCCCTTCTAGCAAGCCTTGCTGAGACGTTGGCCCCATCCCATACACCTGCATATGAAGCTCCTTGTGCCCTGCTCACCCTGAGCAGAGCAGCATCCCCCAGTTCTGCAGCATGGGGCACAAATCAGCACCCACCTCAGTGCAGGGGCACTCCCAGCACAACCTGGGCTGTCCCTGATGCGCTGTGGGCGCTGGGAGGACCGGGGGGTGTGGGAGCAGCTCCTGTGCTGTGTCCATACCTGCAGCCTGGCCATGGCACCAGCCAGGGTGACCCCGGCTGGCTCAGGGGGTGCGCGGCATCGCCAGGACCGCCGGCTCTGCGGGCAGGGAGGTGGGGGAGAAAAGAAGAGAGAAAGAGAAAAGAAAAGCGGCTGAACACATCCTCTCACAGGAAAGGGAGTGGTAAGGGAAGTGGCAAACTCAACCGAAGAGTTCAGGCCTTTTTTGGGAAAGCCCCAGCCTGGCCCAGACGCTCTCCTTGCTGCTCCATCACGGGGCCGGCTGCCCCATGGAGGGGCACAGCGGGTGCCACCAGGGGCTGAGCCAGGTCAGCCTCCTGCCTCCAGGAGGGCTGGATCCATGCAAGCACGAGGGCTACCAAGATGGGGCTCCCCAGCCAGGACTGGCACTGATGGCAGCTCCTCGGAAACAACCCGGGCACGATGGTGCTGCAACAACCCCGCGGCCGAGGAAGCGGCTCTGCCGAGGGTGACAGGCAGGATGTGTCCCCAGGCTGCACCGAGGTCCTCGGTGACCAGCCGAGGCCACTTCAAAGCGACAGTGCTTTCTGCCACGCTGTGCTTCCGATGTGCCCGGGCTCCCAGCACTGCCCGCAGGGCACAGACACCAGTGCGGGAAGGGGCTGTGCGGAGGGTGGGCTGAGTCAGAGCCGCCGGCGGTGCCCCCCGGCAGCATCCCCGTCCGTGCGAGGTGGGATGTGCCAGCCTGATGCACAGAGCGCAGCCCTGCTCCCTCGGCCAAGGGTGACTCACAAAGTTGTTTGATTTTTTTCCTCTTCAGGAAAAATAGAAACAGAAGAGAGAGAGAGAGGAATCAGCCGCCAACCTCCGTTTTCTTGATTAAATTCACCCTCAGCACTGCTGTGGGCAGAGGAGGCTCCAGCCCATGAGCGACCAACACCGCTTGTGGTCTCTGCTGGCGGCTGCCCCTCAGTGGCACGGTCTCGCCGCAGGTGAAAAAGGGCAGAAGGGGAGAACGAGGGAGGAGGGATGCTGGCAGCCACCGCCGCTCCCCTGGGGCAGCGCCATGTGCCTGTTATCGGCTCATCCCAGCGCCGCCTTCCCCGGACACGAGTTATCACCTCCCCTCCTCCCGAGCCCGCACACCCGGCACCCAAACCCCACGCGGTTGTGCTGCCGCTGTCCCCAGCCACTCCATCGGGATGGAAACCTTCCCGTCACGTCACCCAAAAGCCACCACCGGCCTGGGCAGCTCCTTCCTCTGCCGTCATCCCCTGGCGCCGCTTCTCTGGGCACCTGAACCTCATTTACTCCCCAGATGGTTTTCCAGGATTCCCTTCGCTGCTACAAGGCAAGGGGAGAGCTGGGGCTGTCAGGATGCAGCCACGCTCTCACAGCCTCCGGCACCCCCAGCTCACAGGCACCGAGAGTATTTCCATTCTCTGGCCACCTCTTGTCACTCTCCGCCCAGGAAGGACCTTCCCTTCGTATTTTATGGGTCAAAACCGGGACAGCAGCTTTGCTGCTCATCACAGAACCCCACAAGGATCACTTGGGTGGGGACAATGAACAAACCCCCAGTGGCATGGAGACACCATCCCTGTCCAAGTCCCTGACACAGCTCAGCGATGCCTCAGCCAGGAGCAGTGCGGGATCGGAGCCCTCTCCATGCCTGGGAGGAGCTGCAAACACCCATCACCTGCTAGACCAGCCCCGCTGGATCAGCGCAAGGAGAGCCTGGCAGCCCTGGCGTGCTGCTGGATCCTCCAGTGTCTAATAAGGGCTCAGCACAGCCTGCAGCTTCCCCACCCCCTCCCTGGCATTCTCCCAGGAGGTCCCAGCACCTCTGATCTCTGCCAAATTTGGCTGGAACCAGCCACGGAGCGCAACCAGAGGCGAGGCAGCCCAGCAGGCAGCTGGGGTGGGTGGCAGGGGGCTGGCACCCCCCGGGACCCCCCTGCCGGGGTTACCCCACGCTACAGCCGAGGCACGGCCCCGAGCCCCACAGCTGCCTCCCGCCCCCGCAGCCTGTCCCAGCCACCTGCCAGCAGCACAGGAAGTTTTAGGAGTTATTTTTAGACTCGGTTTTCAATCCCCCCCGCCCGCCCCCCGCCCCTTTGCAATCTTTTAGAAAAAGATTAAAGAGGTTGAGGGCTTGAGCCCCCTGGCTCTGCGGGATGGGGCTGGGCTGAGCCCAATCCTACCGGCACAGAGGGGCTGGGTGGGCTCTGCTGGGATGAAGGCGTGGTTGTGCCCATGTGGCTGCACCCTGCCGTGTCCTCGCTGCCCTGAGAGCCCACGGCACTGATAAGGAGCCCACGGCACTGATAACACCACAGATGTGCCCGCTGAGGCAGCGGTGGCCAGCGGGCACCTCTGGGGAGATCCTCTGCCCTGCAGTGATTCCTCTGCCGTTCCCAGAGGCTGGAAAGGCAAATCCTGCTGGTGGGAACTGTGAGATGCTTCAGTGTGTCTGAACACCTCCCCAGTCCTTAACACCACAAGAGCTGACAGCCCCTCTCCTGCCAGGATGAGGATGACACCAGGGTCCTTCTCCAGACCAGCCACCTCCTCTGCTCCCTGTGTATTTCTGCTTTAGCATCCTCCACGCTAAATCCCACCAAAAGCCCTCCCAAAAGGACCACATGAACCCATCCAGCACCTGCTGGGAAGAGGAGAACAGACCCATGGCTCTGTCCTGGCACCACAGCTGCTGGGCAGCAGGATGGGCACAGTGCTGCCAGCACCCACCCCCTGACCCTGAAACACTGAAACAGAGTCAATTATTTTATAGCACAAAAATAGCCCCATGCCAATCAGCTGGGGGATTTAGTAAGGCAAGCCCTGACAATCATGTTTCTACTACCAGAGGTGTTGTGGTGTTAGGGCAGGGGCCTGTTCTGCCCTCAGTAATGATCCATGGGAGAGGAGGAGACACATCAGTGATCAATACCCAGCAGGGACTAAACGGATGGAGAAGCCTGCTGGTTGATGGGAGGGAAGATCAGAGGAAAGGGAGGGGGATAAGGCACTGGCATGGCCAGGGTAAGAGCAGAGCTGGGCGGGTGGTGAGGTGCTCCTTGTTCAGAGCAAGCTGCCAGGCCCCTGGGACCACAGGACAGTGGTCATTTGAGGGATGAAGAGTGGCATCCTTCAAGGAAATGAGGAACCAGACAGAGAACCAAGGCAGGACTGGGATGAAAAGGAAGAACACTGCATCACAGGGCAATGCTGGATCAAAGGGCTGGCTCAGCACAGCTCTGAGAGCTCCCAGCACACCTGAGGGATGATTCTTCCCCCAGCCCCAGCACAAGCCCAAACCCCATGGCTGCATGCAGAGCCCTGGGAGGCACCAGGAGGTGCAGGAGGAGGTTTGGGAGCCTGTGCTGGCATGGGCAGGAGCTGAGTGTGACCACACTGAGGACAGGTCTGGCCCTGCTCTCCAGCCACACTTCCTGCCCAAAGCATGGCCCCACATGGCATTGATGTGGTCAGGGCAGGGCAGAGCCTGGCTCAACCAGCAGTGGGACCAGCCAGGCCAGGGCCACACCAGCAGCTGGGGACAGCTGGGAACACGCCCCAAACGCTGCGCCCAGGGGCATTTGCCCACCATGGTTTATTCAGCTGTAGGTACTGCTGCCTGCACACTGCTAGGCCTGACAGATGCCTTTGGAGGCCTGGCTTCAGGCAGATGTCACTTTGTGCAGGTGGGGACATGTACCAGGGCTGGGACATGTCCCCAGCATCAGGTCCCTGGACTACAGCTTTCAGAGCTGGGCTGTCACGTACCAGCAAAACTTCCTCCTACATCAGACTTCAGTCCTGCACTAAAACACTGAGGGACTGAGGAATGAGCCCCCCAGGACTCATCCTGCAGGCAAACACCCAGGGAAAGGGGGATCTGCTGACCCAATGCCCTGCCCAAGTTCTGGAGAATCCCAAGGGTCACCAGTGACCCCTGTGGTGTGGTCATGGTGCCAGGGCAGCAGGGAGGCTCTGCCCTGCCCCAGCCACCAGAAGGGATCAGGGTGAGCAATTTGTCCTCTGAATCCAGCTGCCCTGGTGATTTAAACTCCAACCTACGGGGAAGATTGATGGCTGGGTTCAGCTCCATCACCCCAGGGAGGAGCTGGCAGTGTGGGGAGGAAGGAAGCACTGTCACCCTGCGTGGCCCCATGCCCTGGGACACTGTCTGGCAGTGCAGCTGCTCATCCCCCTGCTGCCAGACAGGGCAGGCACAGCCAGGGTGCAGGACCCTGGCCATGGTGGGTGCCCATTGCAGGCATTCTGGGCTCAGCTGGTGGGAGTGGGCCTTGCAGGGCATCTCAGTGAGACCCTGATTTACAGGCCATGGTGATGCCCTTTGCTGAACCCCCAGGATGCTGCAGGGTCCAGGTCCCATCAGAGCACACGAGTTGCTGTCATGGCAGTACATTTCCGCAGCCCCAAATCTGCTTTGCCAGCTCTCTCCTCCTGGTGAAACTCACATCAGGCTCTCAGGCAGCATCTTCCCTTGGTTTTTATTGGGTTTTTTCCAGTCTACCTTGAAGCTTTCTGCCCACTAATGCCAATATGTACCTGTTTGTTCTTCTCCTGCCCTTTGCCCTGGAGCGCTGCTTGGGCATTCGCCTTCTGTCGAGGAAGCTGCAGCCCTGCTTGGGTTAAACCTGCAGGAGGGGGAGCAGCTGGAAAACCCAAACCCTTGCCCCAAACCCTTTTGCTGACCCCCTTTGGGCTGAACCAGCAGTGCTCCCAGTGCCAGGGAACCCAGAGCCTGTCCCCTGCACGGAGCCATGCACAGGAATGCCACAAGCCCCGCTCTCCGTGCCCATCCCGCTGTCCCCCTGGAGGCTTTGCAGCATTTCTGCCTCCAGAGCGGGCAAGTGCTGACAAGCGAGAGTGGAGTGTGGCAAACCTGGGCCCCCAAGCCCAGCGTGTCTCCACAGCTGGAGCAGAGAGCCCTCAAAAGGTCAACCGAGGCTGGTTCCGAGTGCTCGGAGAACTGGAAGGGCAGCTTGCTCGAAAACTCAACCACACATTTTCCTGCTGTCAGGAAACCCCCTTCTTTTCCATGTCTAAGATGAATGGTGAAGCTGAACCCCTAAGAACTTTGTTGTTGTTTTCATTGCTGCTCCACCCTTCTGCTGGTTAAATGTTGCTCTCACGAAATGGCCAAGGGCAGGAGGTTTTGCAGGATGGGTGAGTGGCAGAGCACTCCCTGCCTCTCCTGGTGCACTCACCCAGAATGACTGAGGTCCCATGGACCCAGAGGAGATGATGGGATGGGCTGAGGCATCACCCTCCCTGCCCTGCACAGTGTCTGGGCAGGAGAAAAATCATAGGCAGGAGGTTTCTGTTACTGGTCCACTCTGAAGAAGGAACCCAGTGGATTTCCAGCCAAAAATAACAGAAATAAAATAATTCTCCATGCTCCCAGGGAGTGCTTTCGCAGAAGGGTGAAAGGTTGATCAAAACTCTGGGGTTGCTGCCTTGTTTTACACGGTGCTTGGGATCTGGATGGAGCCAGGATTCTGCCTTCACTAGTTTTACCCCAAAGCCACCAGCTCCTGTGTCCCCAGGTCCTGAGGAAGGCTGGGCAGCTGCGCAGGGAACTCACCCCAGGGCTTGTGAACCAGCACAGCCAACAGCTCCTGCAGAGCATGCACAGCTGGATTTAAGATGTTTGATCCCTGTGAGAAGTTTTGGATGTCCTGAAACCCATGGGAGCAGAGGGGAGAGCTGGCCAGTGGTGTTACCAGAGTTACCATCACACCCTTTGGATGGCCAGGGCAGTGAGGATTCAGGATTTTCTGCACGTCACCCTCCCTGTGCTGCATAGGGTAACCCATAGAGTGGCAGCTGGGAAAGGAAAAGGGCTGGCTGAGCCTAGCAGTGATGGGAATGAGCTGGAGGAGGCTCGAGTGGTGCAGGATGGGCAGTGAATAGGGAGATGTCTGGGGCTGGATGCCCATTCCCTGAGCCACCAGAGCTGGGGCAGTGATGGCACCACAGAGCTGCTTCCCCTCTGTGACAGGGTGTTTGGAGTCCCTGTGAGTTCAGCTCCTTCCCCTCTCACACCACGGAAGATGTCGGACACTTCCCTGTCCTGTCCCCCCCACAGGTGAAACCCAGGTTGTAACACATGGGGGGATGTAAAAAATCACTGATAAGGTCCAGAATCTTTCCTTCTCCCCAGAATAAGTGACAACTATGAAATAAAGTATAAAACCAGCTGGATTTAGATCCCCCCCTCTCTGAAGAGCTTCTGTAATAGAAATGCAGAGAGGGATGTGCAGATGAATAAGGAACTGAGCAATAGGAAGTCTCGGGTGAAGGCCCTGGGCACCAGCTCACTCAGAACCTGCTGTTATTCAGGCAAGAGCCCACTGCTGAGCCCTGAGAGTGTGGCATGGCAGGGGGAATGCCTGCTGGCCTTGCTGTGCCCTGCCTGTTCTTTTTTGAGGTGCTCAGGCATGGCCAGGGGTTGCTGCATGAACTGATCCGAGGAGCAGGAGGAGCTGGGGGGAAAAGCAGAGTGGCTCTTACCTCCTCCTGAGCTTTCCAAAATTATTTTTATCCAGAGGATAAAAATTCGGGGGGAAAAAAAAGAGGAAAAGCCTCAGCAGCTCAAACTCATGCTCTGCAGAGGTTGAGGAGTGACACAGTGGCTGCTTTGCTCCTCCTGACCTGTTGCTCACAGGGAAGAGCTCAGAGCACTGAGCTCACCCACTCACTTCACATCAGCCCAGCTGAAACCCAGGTCCAGCCTAAAAGCAAAGAAAGACTAGAACCAAAGCTCAGCCAAGATGGGAGAGGATTCACCTCAGGAGATGGGCTGCTCCAGCACCTTGGGCAGACTCAGAACCAACAACCCAGCCAAGGTATTTTTCTCCCTTACCCTTTCTGGGTTTCATTTGAATTATTTATCTGCCTTCAGTTCCTTCTTTTCTTAAATAATAATATCAAAACGGGTGCCTGCACCCTGATTGAGATATATTCGTGTCACTAAACTCCTGCTTCTCCACTACAATCCTGTGAGGTGGAGGTTGTTTAATTGCTGAAGAACATGACTGTATTTTGATCAGTGGCTTGAGTCATTTGTGGGGAAGGGCTGACGCGGAGCAGCTAAAATCCTTGTAGGGAAGTCTGATGTGGCGCTCTCCCCTGGGAGATACTCTGAAGTATGTGCCCACTGGGGTGACCCGTTTTCCCAAAGAAAACGCCGAGCACCAGGCCAGCAAATGCCACAGCTCCGCTCACCCAGCGTGACACGGGATGAGCATCTCCACTGACGGGGCTGGAGACGCATCCAGAGGGGAACGAACTCCCCTCGCAGCAGGGGAATCCCTCCCACTCGCTTCACACGTTTAGTTTCTTAAATAAGGCCGTGGATCCGCGCCAGAGCAGCCTCATGGAAGCAGCGGGGAGAGGGAGCTTCCCGGGGAGCCTCTGGGTGCCGGGGGACGCTCGGTGACCCGCACGGGGCGCGGCGGCCGCGCTGTCCCTCTCCATCCCTTGGCCACCGAGCCCAGCGCCAAGCGGCGGCATCCCGCGAGGCCGCGCACGTGATGGGCTCGTGTCGGGCGACAGTCGCATGTCACGGCCCTTCTGGGGACAGCCGCGTCCTCGACACCCCCGAGGCAGGTCCCTCAGCCAGCCCTCGGCCGTGCCGCTGCTGGAGAACCCCGCGGGCACCGCAGCTGACCTCAGGCAACCTCCCCGAGCGCCGGCGCTGCCCGAGCCCGGCTGAGCGCTGCCCATGGCCCGGGCGAGGCTCGGCACCCTCCGCACGGTGCCCGGGGAGCGGCACGGGCAGCGAGCTCTGCCCGGCCGAGCCGCAGCGGGGATGCTCCGGCACCGCCCCGGCACCCACCTGTGGGTGCAGGAGAGCCGGGGAGGCCTCCGGGGGGAGAACCTCCCTGCAACCCCCGCCCCGGGCTGGGCAAACCCCGGCGCAGCCGGCCCTGCGGCTGGAGGGTGCCCCCCTGCTTCCCCCTCTCCATCCTCCTCCTCCTCCTCCTGGCAGGAGCCCTGCCCTCCCCTGGGGGGATGCGGCGGGGAGTTCCCCCTCCCTGCTCGGTGCTCGGGGTCCCCCCGCCCCGCCGCCCGGTCCCCACGGAGCATCCCCCCGCCCCAGCGCTCGCACACGGGGCCGGTGACAGGCGGCAGCCGGACACACGGACGCACGGACAGACAGACAGACAGGCACGGGCAGGGCTCTCCATCCTCCGCGGGGCTCGGCGCGTGTGGGGGGAGCGGTGCAGGAGGGAGGATGCTCGGGGCAGGGGTCCATGCAGGGGGAGCGTGCGGAGGGGCTGGGGGAGGGAGAGCGGGGTGGGCAAAGCGGGGTCCGCCGGGGGAGCGGGGCTGGGCTGGGCAGCGGGCGAGGGAGGGGGCGAGGGGAGCGCGTCCCCCCCAGCCGCGGCAGCCCCCGGCCGGAGCGCGGGGTACTCGGGGTACTCACGGGCCGGGCATCCGCGCCGCCGCCGCCGCCCCCCGGCCGCCGCCGCTGCGCTGCCGCCGGGCTGGGCACCGGAGGGAGAGGGAGCGGCAGCGGGAGCCGAGCGGCGGCGGCGGCACTGCGCAGGCTCCGGCCCGGCCCCGCCGGCCACTTCCGAAAGCGATTGCAGCCCTGGCACTTCCTCACGGCACACACACGCACACTCACACACTGACACCCACCCGCGCCACCCACCGCCCCGGCCTCCTGCCCCCAGCACCGGGCACGCACTGCTGTGCCCGGCACCAGCATCACAGAACCAGCACTGGTACCCAGGACCAGCACCCTGCACCGGCACCCGGTGTCAAATATGGGCACACAGGACAAGCACTGTGCTCCCACTATTGATAACCAGCGCCAGCACCGAGTGCTCTTACAGTACCAGCACCATGCACACACTATTGGCACCCAGCACCAGCATCACGTACCCTGCAGTGTCTCCCAATACCAGCAGCATGCAGCCTGTGCTACCCCTTGCATCAGAATCACATACTCAGCGCTGGCTCCCAGAACTCACACCCTGCACCCCAAACTTACACCCAGCACCAGCATCGTGCACCCAATACTGGCACCCTGCACCAACCCTGGGCATGCCCTCTGCCCCTCTGGGGTGTTCTCCCAACCCCAGGGGATGAGGAAGGGCTCTCTGTGAAGCTTCCCCCAGACTGCTTCCCACGTAAGGCTCCCTGCCCAGGAGTGGCTTTCCCTGTGTCAGTGGTTTCTCTGCTTTTCTTTTTTCCCCTCAAAAGTGGGGATTATACATCACTAAAAATAAAGGGTGATAAAACTTTGGGAGAGAAAGGAGGCATAAAAATTTCATGATCTTGCCAGCCAGGGAAATTATCTCACTTTATTATTTAAAACCTCATTAAAAACCATTTCCCTGGGAGAGACAATGATCAAACCGCCATCTATTTCAATCCTCGAGAGGTGCGCTCGGCGACGTGGGGGATGTGTTTAAATTAGGCCCCAAATGTGACTCCTGCAGTGAAAACTCCACCCTGAGCCCCACCCATACGAGCAGCGTCTCTGAGCTGATCCCTCTGCCTCTGCACTGGAGGATCAGACAGACCCAAAGTGCCTCCCACATTTTCAACCTGCCCTGTCCAACACTCTGAGTTTTCCTCTTTTCACCCATCCAGCTCTCAGTGGGATCTCCACAGCTCTCACCCAGGGGGCACCTGCCCCAGGACCTCTGCAGACAAAGCAGGGTCCTTCCTCTGCCTGCAACTTGTGCAAATCTTGGGAGCAGCTCCAGTGTGGAGTTGTGACTGCCAGGCTGCTCCCTCCTGCTGTGTGACCGGGCCACCAGCCCTCACGATTTTCTTTAGCAATTCATTTAACTGGAAGCTCACAAATGCCCATAAAGGCTCCCCCATCTTCAGGAACTGCTTTGTAGTGTGTGTTTGAGATTTTTAGAGATTTCCACGAACATTTGCCCCATCCCTGGAAGTGTTCAAGGCCACGTTGGATGGGGCTTGGAGCAACCTGCTTTACTGGAAGGTGTCCCTGCCCATGGCAGGAGGCTGGGATGAGATGATCTTTAAGGTCTCTTCCAATCCATGCCATTCCAGGATTCTATGATTTGGGCTTGTGATTTCCTATGATTCTCCATCCAGTCTGTCCTTTCAGATGATGATAAGAAATCACCGTTTTTCTTAAAAAAGTGTGGAAACGCTTGGAGCTTCCAAACCCCCTGCACCATGGGGCTGGCGCTGAACAGCCAGACTCTCACCCCTGGCTGCCCAGGGTGCAGCAGCTCGGCCTCGCACCTTTTCCAGCAATCGGAAACGCTGCCATCGATAGCCAGGAACACTGCTGGGGGCTGGAAAGCTGCTCTCCCCCCGCGCCAGCCTGGAGAGCTCCCTGAAGGACTGGCAGCATCCTGCCGCACCCAGAGGCACCGGCGCAGAGAGCGGCATCCTCGGTCGAGCCGTGTCGGTGCCGAACCGTGGCAGCCGGGGGCGGAGGCGCTGCCCGGAGCTGCCCGTGCCGCTGCCCCGGGGCCGTTCCCGCGGCTGCCGCTGCAGTAGCGGGACCTGCCCGCAGGTGCCGCCCGACTCCGCCGGGAGCGCCGGCTCGGGGGGCCCGGGAGCCCGGCAGGTCCCGGCGGTTCGGGCACCCCAGCAGCCCGGCAGGTCCCGGCGGTTCTGGGGGCCCGGCAGCCCGGCAGGTCCCGGCGGTTCGGGCATCCCCGGGAGCCCGGCAGGTCCCGGCGGTTCGGGCATCTCCGGCAGCCCGGCAGGTCCCGGCGGTTCGGGCATCCCCGGGAGCCCGGCAGGTCCCGGCGGTTCTGGGGGCCCGGGAGCCCGGCAGGTCCCGGCGGTTCGGGCATCCCCGGGAGCCCGGCAGGTCCCGGCGGTTCTGGGGGCCCGGGAGCCCGGCAGGTCCCGGCGGTTCGGGCATCCGCGGCGGTTCGGGCATCCCCGGCGGCTCGGGGGTCCCCGTGGCTCGGTGGGGCGGGGGTTCCCGGCGGCTCGGCGGGGCTCTGGCGGCTCCCTGCCCCCGCCGGTGCCCGGGAGAAGGAGCCTGTGCGGAGCGGGGAGCGGACCCACTGCAGCGCCCCAGGAGCGCGGGGCAGCCGCGAACCATCCCCGGGAGCTGCCTCTGGTTCCTCGGGTACCCGACGGACACATCGTGTACAAGAGCTGGGTACTCCATCGATGTTTCCCCTAATTTTCTGCTAATTCTTTTGTTGCTAAATAGGCTCAGACCTGGCCAGCAGGACCAGGACAGCGACTGCCTTTCCTGTGCTGGGAACTACTGAGGTCACACCTCAAAACCGGTGTTTGGTTGACAAGAATGACATTGAGGTGCTGGAGGTGTCCACAGAAAGGAATGGAGCTGGGGAGGGGCCTTCTCACTCTCTATAGCTGCCTGAAAGGAGGTTGTAGCCAGATGAGGATTGATCTCTTCTCCCAGGGGACAAGTAACTGGACAAGAGAAAATAGCCTCAAGTTGCACCATGGGAGGTTTAGGTTGGATATAAGGGAAAATTTCTACCAGAAAAGGTTGTCCAGCATTGGACAAGCTGCCCAGGGCAGTGGTGGAGTCACCATCCCTGAAGGGATTTGAAAGCTCTGTGGATGTGGCACTTGGTGACATGGTTTAGTGGTGGCCATGGGGTAATGGTTGGACTCGATGATCTTAGGGGGCTTTTCCAACCCAAACAATTCTGTTTCGTTCTGATTCTGTGCTTCTAAGAAGGTGCTGGGTGAGCAGAGGTGAGCTCTGCCATAGGCTGCAGAGTGCTGTGAGTACAGCACAAGAGCAGCACCTGCAGAGCTGCTGCTCCTCTTCAAGGAGAACTCCAGTAACTCCAGGCAGGATGCTCAGGAGCTGGAGGTCTCCTTTGATGAATATCTGAGATGGGCCAGCCTGTGTCATGACTGAGATACAGCAAGGTTCCCAGTGGGTCTGCAAAGCACGATTTGCTGGAGAAATCCTTCAACAGTTGCTCAGTGCCATCTCCACAGTGCTCTGCAGTGTCAGCCGGGCTGCAGCAGCAGAATGGGCTGATCCCTTCCAGAGTGTTCCCAGCTTGTGTGTCCCTTGAGAGGCTGGCAGGTGATGGAGCTGGATGGATGAAGGCTTCAGAGATGTTTTGCTTTAGGAAAACCTTTCCCCCGCCAGCTACCTGGCCTTTTTAAAGCTTTCCAAGCAGCAGAGCATGTTCAGACTGGATTGACCAAAAGAGATGCTCCTGGCACTGGGCTCTGAGGAAGCAACAGTCCCTGAGATTCTACAGCCCAGGTGAGAGGCAGAGGAGAAGCAGCTCTGTGCTGTCACCCTGCAGGAAGTGCTTGTGAGAGCTGAGATTGTAAAGGTCACGTTCACCCTGTGTCTGAACGTGCAGCTCCTGTGCTGGGGGCAGCTGGGGACACGCTGAGGTGATGCTCCTGTGTGTGCACAGAGCTGGCACGTGAGGCTGCAGGGAGCAGAGCTGCTCTGGGGACCAGCCCTGCTCCAGGGCATAAATCCACCCTGTGAATCTCAGTGGTGGAGCTGTCTTTGCAGAATACCTGTCTGAGCTGTGCAGTCTCATCACAGCTAATTTATTCCTTGTGAGAAGTACCTGTGCAGCCTTTACAGCCTTTTTACTCTTTTAAGGCCTCAAAGCTTCCTGTGGAATGTCAGAGACACGTTTCCAATCCCAATCTCTACCTTGGCTATCAGGTGTGCTACAAACCAGCATATCTCTGTGGCTCCCCAGGGCTGCTCACAGCCTGACTCAAGAGCCATTCTGGTTGGGGCCACTTTTTTTCCACAGGGACCTGAAGTGCAAAGATTGCCTCTCCTGTGCTCAAGCGTGAAGATAAAGCAGCAACTTGAAGTTCTGGAGTGTGTCTGGAGGTCGTGGAGCAAAGTTTAAAAGAGGATTTTGCACTACCAGGCTCAGCATTTAGTCTTTAAATTCTATCCCATTTAGGGGGAAAAGGGTCGATTATTTTGATTTCCTAATGTAACAGAGCTTATGCAATCACATTGTATATCAGCCCACTCATGTTCCTCCAAATTATTCTCTTCCAAATCTTTTTAACCCTTTGGCCAGTTCTGTCAAAAACTGAGAGTTGGTTAGAGCTGAGCTCCTGCCATTACAAACAGCTGGGCAAAGAATGACCCTGCCAGGGCTGCAGCTGTGAGAAAAACCAACACATGCTGTCAGACCTTATTAGACACTGGAGAATCCACTGGAGCTGACATTTGATTGATGCCCAAATCGTGGGAAAAGCTTCAGTCAGGGTCTGTGCCCTCACAGGCACCCAGGTCTGTCCCCCCAGAGACACCAGCCTGCTGAAAGCCAGACTCTGCAGATCCTGCAGCTCCCAGAGCTCTTTGTTTGCTTTCTGGTGCCAAGCTGTGAGGGGGTGGGCAGGGAGAAGGAGCTTAGCAGAAATCTTGGCCAAAAGAGCCAGTGCTGGTGTTCCAGGTTGGGGCTAAAGGTCCCAAAGCCTGCCTGTGCTGGTGTAAAGATGCTGCCCTTGAAGGAGTCACTGCAAGCTCTCAGCTCTGCTGCTGGGTAGTGCCCAGCACTGACAGGGCCTTGGAGGGCACAGAAATCCCTATGATAGTAAATTTCCCTCAATCCAGGGGAATAATGACAGTAGGAATATAGATATTTTCTCACTTTCCCCTCTTCTTTCTGGAGTGGATGTGGGGCAGAGGCCACAGTTGTCACCTGAGCCTCTCAAGGACCTACAGAGCTTCTCTCAAACTCTCATCAGTGTTTGGAAGGTGGCTGAACACTCATTATGAAGTATGTCAGAGGGAACTGGTGACAATAAGGACAAAGCTGAGGTGGTTGGACTCCTCTGATTACTTTTGGCTGAAATTGAGCCAGGCAGGGGAGATCTGGGCAGATGTGCCCTTTCCTTGACTACAAATGGACAGTGGAAAAAGCTCGACCACATTTGAAAAAGTCACAGATGTTTTGGAACTATCACAGCAGATTGGAACAGACAGGAATTGAGAGACACTTTGGAGCTCTTCCAGCATGGTTTGGTCTGGTCCCTGCATAAAATTTCCTAAGCAGGTGGAACAGCTCCTGAGGATGTGTGGAGAGCCCATAGGAAGTCTCCACTCTTTGGCTGCAGGGGAAAGGTGATGCTTAGAGGTGAGCAGAGTGTATTTGAGAGGAAGGTTTGAGGAGCCAAGTGTCTATCATGAGAAGAAAATTCCTTGCCCAAAAGGGGAAGATAAAGATACTCTCAGCTGTATAATCCACCCCAGGAAGAATCTACATTCTCCCTTTTTTATTCTCCTTGCATGAAGAGCATCTCCCCATTGCTTCCTCATCTCTAAATCATTTGCTACACAGAGTTCATGACCTGCTGACTACAAGACAGCAGAAAAAGCAAATGATGGTTATGAGTGTGTGAACAAATATCACCCTGATATTTCCTTTTGAACACAGCAACGTTCAGGAGTCATTGTCAGGAAAAGCTGGTCATGATTTTGAGGTTTCTCACTTTTATGCTAAGCTGAGAACAACTTTGACATGCAGAGCAACGATGTTTGAGTGTGGTTTTTGGTTTAACACCATACAATCCTTATTTCTCATTGATTTCATTGACACTGAAAGGGGTAAAGCTTTGATTACAGCCTGATTTGCATTGCCTGCAATGCCAGAGCAAACAGTGGAGCTGCAGGGTTTATATTGGCATCCTTCATCACTCAGACCCAGTGAGATGATGAGTAAAGGAGAGCAGGGTGCTGTGCCCTGAGAAAATACATGAGTTCCCAAGTTATGATAGTAAATTTCCCTCAATCCAGGGGAATAATGACAGTAGAAATATAGATATTTTCTCACTTTCCCCTCTTCTTTCTGTAGTGGATGTGCAGCAGAGGCCAGGTATTATTTGACATCCCTGCACTCTTAAGATGTTTTCACTGTAGAATTAAGTGTCAGAAGTGAGAGCCTTCCCCGGGCCTCACAAAGCCTGTCTCAGTGGGGGAAGCACCGTTTCTGAAGGGAAAGGGTTTATTTTTGCTCAGTCTTGAATCAGTCTTGGCTTTCCCTGCTGAGAGACTGGAGGAGGAGGAGGAGGAGGGGAAGCCAGGCAGGCTTGTGTGTGAGGATTCATTTCCTCCAGGTCACCAACAACCCTCAGATAAGGTGACACTGGGGTTCAGCATCCCTAAGCCCAAACTGAATTTGAACCAGAGTCCCCACCTGAAATTCCCAGGGTGTTTTGGGGAGACATCCCTGCCCTGCTGCTTGTACCAATCCCCCACTCTGCTGCTCCTGCTGCAAACGGGTGTTAGGAGAGGTCTGAGCCAGCCTGCTCTGAGCTCTGAAATCTTCTCACTGTTTTCTAAGACCTGTCCTGGGGACAGACTTCCTTGTCCCAGGAACAAATGGACTGATGCATCCTCTTTCTGCCACGCTCCGGGCTGAGAGGAAGGGAGGAGGAAGGGAGCTGTTTGCTCCTTCCCCCGCCCCTTCTCTCGGTGAGACAGATGCGAGCCGCGCGGCTCTGCCTCTGCTTTGCCGAAGGGAGGGGCAGTTTCCTGTTTTTATACAGAAATTCGATAGATCCAGGATGCCTTTGTGCGGCTGCCGGTCCCGATGCGCACAGAGGCTGTCCGTGGGCTCTCTGAGTTTTATTTCAGCTTTCCTGCTGGTGCTTGAGATCCTCCTGGCTGTACCCTATGGAGAGATCTCGGGTTTGAGGATGGAGGGACATCCCTCCATTCCCCTCCATCCCTCCATCCCTCCATCCCTCTATCCCTCCATTCCTCTCCATCCCTCCATCCCCCTCCATCCCACCATTCCCCTCCATTCCCCTCCATCCCTCCATTCCCCTTCATCCCTCCATCCCTCCATTCCCCTCCATCCCTCCATTCCCCTCCATTCCCTTCCATCCCTCAATCCCTCCATTCCTCTCCATCCCTCCATCCCCCTCCATCCCTCCACTCCCCTCCATCCCACCATTCCCCTCCATCCCTCCATCCCTCCGACCAAGCAGTGCAGGAGGTTCCCAAGCACTAGGGAGAAGCTTTTCCTGCAAAACCAGAGTCTGCTTTTCCAGGGTGCATTCCGGATTCCGGGCTGGGTTTTTTTAATTTAATTTTTTTTTTGGTTTTTTGGTTTTTTTTTTTTTTTTTTTTTGCAGCACAGCTCCATCCTGCCCCAGCCATGGCACTGCTCATCCCAGAGCAGGGCTGTGCCTGGCATCAACATCCCAGGAATCTGCTGCAGGAACAAAGTGCAGAGCCCTGTTTGCAGCTCCTGGGCAGGGGGGAAAGCACAGGAACTGCCCAGCACAGCAGCCCCACGGCCCAGGCTGTCAAGGAATTGGTCTTGCATAAGGAGAAATGGAGAGCAAGCAGCAGATTGGCCTTGCTGAGTGCTTTGGGTGCAATGAATAAGGAGGGAGCTGGGCAAAGGTACTGGCTAATTAAGTTGGCTGATAGCAGAGCTCTGTCCAGAGCAGGAATGTGTTGTGTGCTGTCACGCTAAAATTAGCAACGTTTTGTTATAGTGCTTTTCCTTCTCAAAATGCACTCGGGTAAAGTTGCCAGCTCCCCTCGGGGAGGGAGGCACCACGTCCTGATCCTGCGTGTGGAGGGCTCTGGGGCTGGCAGAGGGAGTGGGATGGGGCTTTTCCTGCAAAAAAAAAAAGAGGAATTTTTCTATTTCAGTGCTTTTACCCCCACATCTGAAGACACAGGGTCCCTCTGGCTGGGGTGACCAGTGGGCTGGGTGATTTTGCCTGTGAGAAAGCTGGAGAATGGAGGGGTGAAGTGGCTGTCTGAGGTCACCAACTGAGTCATGGGTAAAGCCAGGAATAGAAGCCAGCAGTCAGGCTCCCAGCTGCTGTACCTATGGTTATTTCTGTTTATGCTCTTCACTTCTCTTGCCCATGGTTTACTGAGTGCATTCCAAGAGTAACTTGCCTGCCAAACTTCCTCCCCTTTAAAACCAGAAATGGATAGATAAGATAGTAAAAGAAATAAGTTTAACTGCTGGTATGTGCACAAACATACCTGAACCCTGTCCAAGTTATCAGCCAGTTTTTTTTTTAATGCTCTTTTGGGACAGGAGAAACTCCTCCAATCTCAAAGTGCCTGTGGCAGTTTGCTGGCACGATGTCAGATGATTTATTTGCTTTGCCTGTGGTCAAAAGGAGAAAAAATTTAAAAAGGAAAAAAATAAAGAAACATGTTAGACATAGCAAAACCCGGTCAAGTGACTCCACTATAAATCCCATGAAGGCAGTGGGAGAATTGTGGCTCTGGGAATTGGAAGTTTAGACTGTAAACCAAAATAAAACTGAAACCCCAAACAAATGCTACATTCTCACCCAATAAATTTTCCCAGAATGCCTTATCTGCTTCTCAGTGAAGGCTCTGAGACTTTCTTCCACCAACTTGTAAATCAGATTGGGCCCAAGGCCAGAGAGTCTGGAAAATCCTAAACTGAGGGGTAATGACTTGGATCCTCCTTATTCTTGGCATAAGCAGAATCAGAATGTTCTGTTAGCTGCTGTTCAGAGGCAGCATAAAAAGGTTAATCCAGGTAGCAGAGTGACATGAAGTCAGACCCTCAGATCAAAGGGCAGTGGCACAGGTGTGCAGCCATGCTGTGCTGTATCCCTACCCCAGGCTGCTGTCCCAGAGCAGGCACTGAGGATGGGCACTGTGGCCTGAGCTTCATTCCCTCAAATTCACTCCAACAGCCTCCAGGTGTGGATCAGAGGATGGGCTGCCTTTGCATCCCACAGCACAATCCCATCACATCTTCACACTTGGCTCTGTCTCTCTTTCCTTTGTTTTCTTTTTCTTTCCTTTTTTTTTTTTTTTTCTTCCCTTTTGCATTTTGCCCTCTCTGTTTCTATTTCAGTGCTTTTATTGCAGTTTTGTTTTATGGCTCTCCTCATTCCCTGACTGAGGGGTGATGCACTGTGTAAGGCATGCAGAAGCTACTGCTGCTGGCACGAGTCCCCTCCAAGAGCAGAGAGAGGTGCCTGGGTCCCCAGGCTGCCATCTGACCCTCAGGATATGGCCCTGGGTATTCCTGACAGGGATCTGGAACCAGGGAACTGCCTGATCTCTGAGCAGGAGGGATTCAGCATTGGGTGGTTTTCTGTGTTTCCTCTGTTCTACTTCGCTGGATTCTCCCCAGCTTTCTCTGGGATTTCTTTGCAGAGGGGTCAGGCTGGAATAATGTTGGTTTGGTCCCCAGACATTTTGTACACGCATATTTTGTACACCCAGGCTATCCATTTCCAGGAGGTGACTTCCAGAGTGTCCCAGGCATAAGGGCTGACCTCTCCTCTCTGCCCTGGTGGTGATTCCCTGATGCTGGAGCTGATGAGCATTGTCCAGCCCAGCTCTCCCTCCTCCTGCCAGCCCTGGCTCTGCACACTGGAGTTCCAGGTCCTTGCACAGAAATTAACATTTACTTTAAGAACTAAAAACAAACAAACCTCGAATAAATCTCCTCACAAAACAAGATCAATAAAAAACATAGCCAAGTGCTTTGTTTTGCTTAGAAGACGCATCTTTGTACATATCCACTCGTGCGTTGCCAAGTTTTGGAAATCAGCAGAGGCTGCCATTGTTTACTGCAAATTAAAGACCCTTTGGAGACATTCTGTCTTGCTTTCCAGTGCAGCCTTGGGCTGGGGGAGGAAAGCACTTGGACAGTAGCATAGAAGAAACCCTGTTCCAGTGTTGCTAACTATAGCATTAATTTCAGAGTCATAAATAACTGCAGTACCATGGTTACAGCACTAGCCAAGTATGATATCATTTAGTTTAGGATTAGGGGAAAATATCTTCCTTGAGGCTGTGGGTTCTAAAATAAGCAACTTTTCCAGTAGAAGTTTTCTCCCAAAGACTACACAAACACCAGCCTGTGGCCGTAAATTAGGAGGATTACTCTGGTAAAACTGACTGGATGAGAAGTGTCAGCAGGTAAAACAGCTCAGAGAGCAGATTCTTCCAAGTTCCTCAGGGAATGACAGCCTGGCACTCTGTCAGCTTTCTTAGAAAACAGCACTTTCCGGGAATGGGAGCAAGCTCAGCCCCTCCAGCCCCAGCTCTGCAGTGGAGAAGAAGATCCCTTCAGAAATGATCATTACAGAGGCCAGCACTGCCAGCTCCCATGGCTGTGTGGGCAGCATTGGAGGAACTGCACAAAGCAGTCCCAGCTCGTGGGCATCCATTGGCCCAGTCGAGCAAACAGCTGGGATGTTTGTTTTACAAAATTTACACACAATTACACACACACACAGATCTGCAGGAGCAACTGGGAAAGGCTGTTGTGAGGGACATCCTGAATATATGTTTCAGAGAGTACAGCACTATCATGAATTACAGAAAGCACTCAAATGGGATGAGGGTCTCTCATAACAAGAGAAAATTTTATGCACAGCAAAAAATGGTCATCGTTTGATAAATCAGGAAACCTGGCTTTAGGGCTCCTGGGTACAAAATCCTAGACCACACAACCCAAAGCACTGATCCCATTCAAAATTGTTCAAGAAGTTATGACATGAGGTCTGTGTTGGTAGGCTTTATGCCAGATTAGATATTGTCTTTCTCCCTGCTGCCGGCACGCAGCCAGCACAAACGCCGTGTTGTGAGCCCTGGCTGATCCAACAGAAACCTCCTTGTGTGCCCAGGCACGGTCTGGATTGAATTTGTCCTGCTAAATGATCCACTCGTGCTCAAACCTGGCAGAAGGGACCATAGAATTGTGGTACAAAATTCCACTTCAAATTTCTTTTTCTCCTCTAACGCCAGGCAAGAGGGTTTTGCCCCATGCAGATATCTGAGATAATAATTGGGATGTTTTCCCTCAAAATTCCATTTCAAATTACTTTTTCTTCTCTAACACCAGGCAAGAGGGTTTTGCCCCATGCAGATGTCTGTGATGACCATTGGAATGTTTTCCCCCAGTTTATAGAGGGAGTCCCCCCATGGAAAGCAGTGGATAAACTTGAACACACAGTGAAAAATGAAATGTCTTTTTTATCTCTGCTGCTCCTGGTGCTGCTCATGCAGACATCATCTGAAAAGTGACATTTTGGGATAGGCTGAACCAGCCTGATGCATACACTGCATTCATTAGCCCTGCCTCTCACTGCTGCAGCTGGATCCCTGGTGAGAGATCCTCTGATGGTTAACTTAGATCCTGAGAGCAGAATCTCAGCTTTCAAGGAGATTTTGGGCTTCTGCAGCTCTGAGCAGCCTGACAACCCCAGCCTCTTTCTTTTGCTCTTTACCTGTTCTGGATTTGACTTGGGAAGTAACTGCTCTCCACCACAAAGGTGTGGGAGGCCAGCAAGGTTTTCATTTTCTCACCAGTGGGCAAACATCACATACTTTGTTTTGGGTTGTGTTAGACAGAGGAAGGGATGCTTTTGGTTTAGCAATAATTCTCTATGTGTGTAAGATTCTCTGTCTTGAAGTCATCTTTATTGCACCTGTATATTGCAAAGGAATGTGTTTTTCTCCTAAAGAAGAAAAAGAGAGGAAGAAGATGGAAAAATGATATTTGTGTATGAGGACAGAGGGTTTTTGAATTATCTGGTATGAGTTACAAGATAAAATACAAAGGTCATCTGGCCAAGGGAGTGGATAGAAGAGGTTAACTGACATCAGTACTAATTTAGGGTGTCAATAGCTTCTTTAATTCAGCCAGTGAATAAAGATATTGCTGTCAGGTTCAGAAGATGGACAACGTTTGTGGCTTTGATGCTGATCTGTCCTTTAGCCCTCACAAACTCAAATCTTTGTCATTTCTTTGGCTATGCCCATTTTCTCTGCAAGAACTGCAGGACATCCATTCACTGCCAAATAATACAGGACCCTGATCTACACTGGGATTTCTACCACCACAAAGGGCTTTACTCTTACAGTGACCCAGTCCTATTTCATCAGGGTCATTTAGAGCTTCACTGTTCTCTTCAAATCCTCTGCTGTCAGGGACTAGAGCCAGCTCTGGGGATATTTTGCTGGTAGTTGAGCTGCAATATTCCAGACAGCCTAGTCTGTATTTGGGATGGGGATTGGAGAGCCTAAGGAGCTCTCTCTCCTGCAAGGAGGAACCATCTGTCAGAGCTGTGTGCTGATCTCTCCTTGGAAGCTCCTGGAAGCTGCTCCCCAGTGTAGTTCAGAAATATGCAGGCAATTACAGCTCACTGCTGTTGCACTGAGGCTGCCAGCTGCGGGGTCAGGTTGTCCCCTTTGTTTCCCAGTAATTACTATTTTTAGTTCAGGTTTCATGAGCCCAAAGGTCCTCTGGCTGTGCACTGTGCAACTTCAGGGAAGACAGATGGGGCATTACAGGCACAGTGTACTTAGTCCCTGCCACTCATGAGATTCAAAGTCCAATCTGGTTGGTGAAAGAACAATGTTTTCAAGTTCTGGGAAAAGCTCTCTCTGGGTGGAAGCAGAATATCTGCAGCAGAAGCACAATTAACAGGGAATAATTTCACTCCCAGTGAAGCAAGAAGGTTGGAAATGTTCAGGGACCACAGGGAAAGTCTGCCATGGCTGGGGTTGTTTGACTAGCTCAGACCATGTCAGCTCGTCGAGTGCATCCTGAGAGATCCTCAGTTCCAAGGCAGGAATTGAAACCAGCCCAAAATCCAGGGAGGGAACTGGGTGTGCAGGTGCTGGGCAGAGCAAGTCAGCACAGCTCCCCAGCTCAGAGCAGTGGGGAAGCTGGGCCAGGCAGCATTCCTGGAGCTGTGCTTCCATCCTAGCTCAGTGCTGAGGCTGCCAGTGGCCATCCCAGCTGCACTGGGAGCTGAGGGCATGAGTCAAAGCCACGAGGGGCTGCCATGGTCTTGCCAAGTATGAAAAGCACAGAGATGCTGCCTTGTGTGTGCTTTGCTTCTGGCTGAAAACAACAGAGAGGGTATGAGCCACTGCATATCTGCTGCTCAAGAAATCCCAATACCGCTTTGGTGGATCCTAAAAAGAAAAAAAAACCCCAAAACCAAACATATATGCTTTATATGTAAATATATATACATGTATATGCTTATATATGTTTTTTTAGCATCATACATATATCTTTATACATGTATGATGCTAAAAAAGTATCATGCATATTCTAACCTTCCACAAACATTAACCAAGGGATCGTTGTAAAAGGCCTGCGAAGATCCCAGATAGCTCAATCTTAATTTTACTGAGGCCACTGCATATCTGTAGCTCAAGCAATCCCAATACTGCTTTGATGGATCCTAAAAAGAAAAAAAAAACCAAAACCAAACATATATGCTATATATATATATATATATACACATATATGTGTGTATATATATTTATATATATATTTATATGTGCTTATATATGGTTTTTTAGCATCATACATATATGTTTATGCATGTATGATGCTAAAAAAGTATCGTGCATATTCTAACTTTCCACAAACATTAACCAAGGGATTGTTGTAAAAGGCCTGGGAAGATCCCAAATAGCTCAGTGTTCATTTCACTGAGGCCACAAATAGTAATTAGCTGAGTAAGGAGTGCAAACTCAGCACCCACATTAAACTGGGGCTCGGGGAGTTGTGCTCATGCCTGGCACACACCTGCAGCAGGGAGGGCAGCTGGGGAGCACTGAATCCATCCCAGCACAGGGAAACCACAGCTCTGGAGCACAGCACTGGCACACAGGCACAGGCAGGGTGTCTTCACACCCAGACAGGCAGGGTGAGGCCAACAGCTTCTGGAAACAGGCTGTGTAAAACAGAAGCTGCTGTTGAATTTAGCTTGTTGCTGCTGACACAGGTTCCTTGGAGTCTCAGCAGTGTTCCAGAATAAACCCTGCAGTTCAGCTCCTGCTTCCAGCCCTCAGGGTAAAACTGACTGCAGGTTAAAACAAGGTGGCCACAGGTGAGAATTATACTCAAGGTGGGCAAAACACAGATATTATGGCTGAAATGTGGTGAGGTGAAAGACACAGGGGGAACAGCACAAACCCATGGATGGACTCTGGGAGCTGAGGTTGTTTCCACCACGTCATGTGAACCAAACCTGTCGAGTTTCACACGAAGGGAACACTTATTTTGTTCTCAGAAACTGGAATTTGTAGTAAATATGTGGCAGTCTGTGGTAACCAGAAACTATTATTATCACAGGAAACGCTGCTGGTCAGGAGGAACAAACGTGTTGGATCCCCGTGGTGTGAACAAACCTTGAATTTGTCTGTGCCGCACAGACCCTCGGGATTATTACATGGGCAATGCTCTTAATAACAACAGAGACTGAGTAAATGGCTTGGAGCAGAGAAGCCAACAAGCCATGAAGAATAACACGTTGTGAGCAGAGGAATATTGTGGAGTGTAAACAGCCTGCCTTTGCCTCAGCTGGGCTCTCCTTAGAGCTGCACCCTGATGAACATGACTAGCAGGGAGGTAAATTGATTGAATTTGTGTATTAATAGGAAAAAAAGAAAATTTAGCGCGTTTGGAGGGTTTATAACACACAATGGAAGGCGGGTGGTGATTTAACTGAGACTAAAATAATCTGAGTGTATCGGAGGTTAAATTTTCTGCCAAGAATGCCAGAAAATTCCAACTTATCTCAGCTTAGGATCCATCAAAGCAGTGTTAAAGCTGGGTCTTTGAGTCAGCAGTTTATGTTCCTGTGGGAGGGAGTGGCATCCCAGCCACAGTGGGAGTGGTGCATAGTGCCTGCAAATGACTCAGAATACATTAGCGTTTCACAGTGGATTTTGGGATGAAGGTGGAAAGGAAATTAATTTCTATTTGAAATAAAGCCAACAATGTTTGTGGTTATTATGACCAGTAAGTGATTTCAGTGAAAAATTGGTTCCTGTGCATGACCTAAAAGCTTTGCTGTGCTGTAAATATGTTTTGTAACAGAAATTGTGGATCTTGGGGCTTCTATGTGAACAGTAATTATATTAAAAAAAATAAAACAGAAAAAAGTGAGGAAAAGGATTTTGACTGTAGAGAAAATACTCTGAATTCCAGGGGAAAAGAAAAAGGAGAAAAGAAACAAGAAAACCTGCTAGAAAAATGCTTTAAAGAGGGATTTTGTAAGTAGATTTGAAAGAAAAGCTGCTAAAGACAGAGAAAGGCTTTCTATAAATGAGGAATCCTTTCATTTGTGCTGCTCTTACAAAACAGCACAGGAAATCACACAGGATGTGCTGACGAGGAGAAGGAAGTGGTTTTGGGGATGACACTGAGCCCTGCCAGCCGTGCTGGGCTCTCATGGAGGGTTTGGTGCTCCTGCCACTCCCACCCTGAGCGGGGATGGAGAGCCTGGGGGGCTCTGTGAGCATCCCTGAGCCAAACCCCAAACAGCCCCAGCCCCTGTGGCTCCAGGCAGCTGCTGGGCTCTTGCAAAACCTGCTCAGGAACTGAAACTTGTGAAGCCTTCCCGAGGTGTCTGGGGAAGGCCCCAGCTCCTGAGAGTCCTGGGACACTCGTGGGGACACTTTGAGGAGGAGGTGTCATTACAGGAACAGGGCAAAGCACTCCTGGGGAACTGCAGCCTGCCTTGGCCCTTTTGAGGTGATTACAGCAAACAAGATAATCCGTGTTTATCGAGGTCCTTGGTGTGTTGTTTTCCTCTCCCTCTTGATGTGGTGTGCAGGTTCAGAGGCAGCAGCAGAGCTCTTTGCTCCCCAGGAGGTGCAGGGGGTTTGTCAGCAGACAGCCTCGGGTGACTGCTGCCATCACATGTGCTGCTGCAAATGAAAACAGTTTCTCTTCTGGACACTCATTTGCCACATATTTGAATATGCTTAAAAATAACTGGGCACAAAAATAATACATAGGGGTGCACTGACAGAATTTTTGTGAGTGTATATATCCATATCTATCTATCTATCTATCTATCTATCTATCTATCTATCTATCTATCTATATCTCTATCTATATCTATCTATATCTATATATTTATATATTTATATATCTATCTATATATTTATATATCTATATTTTATCTATATATTTTATATATATTCTATATATATATGGAATATAATATATATATATTCCATATATTTATATATATTCTATATATATTCTTTATATATATACTATATATATAATATTCTATATATTTTATATATTTTATCTATATTTATCTATATTCTATATATTTATCTAACTATATATTTATATATTTTATCTATATCTATATATCTATATCTATCTATATCTATATATCTATATCTATCTATATCTATATCTATCTGTCTATCTATCTATCTATCTCTATCAACTTGGCATATTTTCAGTGAAGGTGCCTGTGTATTTCTGCACAGAGTCTAAGTCTGTGCTTCTTTTCCTGTGTAGCTACTGTAGCTCAGACTCTTTTCAGCTAATCTACACGGCTTTTAAGCAGTTGAGTTCAGGTCAGTAGCTGCATGAAGCTGAAAAATATTAAATTTCTCTCAGAGCCCTTAAATCCAAACCCACAGTAAAATAGTTATTCATAAGGCTTGCTCATAAATGGTTCATCTCAGTGTTATATTGGTGAGCCTATAACAAAATGCAGGTTCCCACCTCCACGCTGTTTGTTACTTGTGAACAGAAATTCAGGAGGCTGACTCCACAGTATTTAATTTAATCAGATCCAGTGCAGATCTAGCAGTGCCTGTTCGTGTGTATTAAATCTCCTAACAGAGCAATGCCTCAGTTCTGTCAGCTCCTGCTACAGAACTGAAATAAATTTTCCTGCTGTCACCCAAGCACCAGAGGGATGAATACCAGAAGGAAAAGCCCCAGCTCTCAGCTGTGTGGCTCAAAGGATCCCTGTTTCAGTGGCACATGTCCTACCTCCCCTCACAAATGTGAAATGTGAAATGTGAAATGTGAAATGTGCTGTGTGACTCTGTCTTCCAGGCAGAACATGGCCTCAACCCCTGACTTCTGCAGCAAAGCAAGGGACAGCTTTTTCATCAGTGAGAGAATATTCTGGACAAGACAAGAAGAAATAAATGCAGTCACATTTTAAACCTGCAATTTATAAAACACAACAGAATTCAAAATATGCTGTAGAAAGAAGCACCCTTGCCTAATAAACAAGATCCACCTGCTGTTTGGCTCTTTTAGTTTCAAGGTTTCTCTTTGCTGCTGGAAGTGGCCTTTGTGAGAATTAAATTCCATAAATGGTTGCGCATTGAGGTTCAGTGTTTATCCAGTTTCCCAAGTGGAGGTCAGCTCCTGATATTCCTTGGTCCAAGGTGAAACAACACGGATTTCCATGATGGTAAAAATGAGACAAGTGAGATCCTTGCTCTAGAGGTTATCCAAGAGCCCTGGGGCCAAGGTTTCCCCCACTGCTTTCCTTGGGCAGAAAAGTGAGGATTGCTTCAGTGCAGTCCCTGCTTTCCCATGTTGGAACTCAGTACATCCCTCTGGGTGTCCAGAGTTGCTGGGGCCCCTGTAGGGGGGCTTGGAGACCCTGGCAGGCAGCCCAGAGCACCTGTGGGTTTGATTATGACCCGTGGAGCAAATTACCAGCTTTGTATGAGGACCTGAAAGTCACAGAAGTTTAAATGATGTAATAATAAAATGATCACCGGGTGAAAAGGTAGATTTTGGGATTTTTAGAACAGGGGTCTTGGGGACAAAATGGAGGGATTTGGGTGTGTCCAGTTCTTCTTCTTCTTCTTCTTCTTCTTCTTCTTCTTCTTCTTCTTCTTCTTCTTCTTCTTCTTCTTCTCTGCCTCCATCTTCTGCTGTGATGCTGGCACTTTGGGATTGGTTTAGAGTAGAAGTGCACTGTCTAACATAGGTGATGGGTATTGGAAAGTAATTGCAAATATGTTATATGTAGTTTGTAGTATAAAAAGACAACACTGCCCTGGGAGCGGTCAGAGTGCCTGTGGCCGCCCTGCTGAGCTGACCTTGGCTGGACAGGAGGAAAATTTTATAGATAAGAATTAATAAACAACTTCAAGACTGGAAACTGAAGGACTCTGGCTCGTTCTTCGAATGCGCGGACCGAAACAGAGACTTTTCATGTATCTCAGGGCTGCAATTAACAACAAAACTCCTGAGACTCCCAGATGGAAAACACCTCTGCAAACAAAGGAAAGATGGATTTGCCCCAGAACAGTTTCCTGGGCTAGAGGAAGGTAATTCCCAGTCAGTCTGCATTGCTGCTGCTCCAGTGTGGGTGCAGGCACACACATTTGGTTTGGTGTGTGCTCCTGGGGCTGCCCTGGCTCCCAGGGCTGGCTGCCCACCCCAGGGCAGTCCCAGGCAGGGAATTCCTGGCAGGCAGCCCCTGAGGCTGTGGCCTGGCTGGGAGGAAGAGCTGTGGCCCCCCAGCCTGGCCCGGCTCAAGGGTGGATGCTCAGCAGAGCTCAGCTGCTCGGAGTGCTCCCTTTGGCAGCCAGGCTTTGGGAGCAGCTCAGCCCTTCAGACCGAACTCTGGGAAATCTGCTCACTTGTGGAACAAAAGGAGCTGCCACACACTAATTCATAGTGATTCTATCTCTAAGAAAAACCACTTAGCAGACCTGGACAAGGGCTGAAGCTGATAAGGAAAGAACTCATTAAACTGATAGAATTAGAGATCTCTTTTAGCCTTCTCCCCATCTGTCTTTTGCCACCTGTCACTCACTGTTGTGTCTCTAACTCAGAACTGTAGGTTTGGGGAACAGAGATTATTTCTTCCTACATCTTCTTCTTAAGGTTCTTTTAACATTACATAATTACCAATAGCACAAAGGGAATAAGGTGTGAGAGCTGCAGAAAACCAATCTTTGTGATGCTGCTCTTGACAGCAAAAAGCCCCTTCTAGCTCACAAATCCTTTATAGTAAGTACATCTCCTAAATAAAACATGATAAGACTCAGAAAAAAAAATGAAAACCCAGCAAAGCTCTCTGGAAAACCTCTGTAACTAACACATTGCTGGAGCCAGCAGAGGGATCCTCACCCCCCAGCCGTTGGCTCAGGCTGAGAACAACTGCAGGAGCAGATGATTTGTTCAAACACCACATTTCCCATGGACGCTGAAGAAACAAACCTTAAATATATTTGTATAGATATAGATGTTTTAAATGATCTTTTAATTTATTTTTTTTCCTAGGAAGGCTTGGGAGACATCAGAGATCAAGAAACACAGGACTAACACCCCCTGCCAGCCCAGCCCAGCACAGGGTGCAGCAGGGCCCTGCTGCCCAGCCCAGAGGGGAATTTTCTGTCAGGGTTCTCTCTGTATTTTCTCTGCTCCCATCCTCACTCCACCACTCCCCTCCATTGCTTCAGGGCAGTGCAGGGAGCCCACAGGGCTCACAGATGTTCACAGACATCTTGATTTCCCTTCTCATGTCACAGCTTGTCTTGCAGAATAATTCCTTTTTTTAATGTTTAAATGCCTTTTTATATAAGGAAAAGGTGTACAGTGAAATCTCAGTAAGTGGGTACTCAAGCTGTCTGCTTCATAAGCCTGTTTTTGTTTAGTTTTTTTTTTTTTTTTGTTTAAATTTATTATGAAGACAAACACTTTCAGAAAGTCCATTTTTATTTCCCAGCATCTTTCATTTCTTTTGGCTGGGCACCATCAGCCAAATAGGTGTAATAAAACCACGGAAGAAAAGCAAATGCACAACAAGGCGCTTTACCTGGGCAGATGTAAAATTGCACTCATTAAAGAAGCACATTTAGGCATAAAATGCAGCTCAAAAACCTCCATTAAGAGCTTCCACTAGGGAAAAAGATTGCTTTGACCTTCAGAGATTGACGCAATGTGTGCTGTTTATTAATAGTTTTAGTAAGAAAGTATCTATACAGGGGGTTGTCTTGCCTTTTCATCAACCCTATGGGTTGATGAAAACTCCCTGCTCTTAGGTGGATGTCCATCAAAGGATTTTTTTGTTCCTCTGATGATGAAAGTAGTGCTGTGAATGCTGCAGGACTCTGGGCTTAATCCCATCCAACACCTTTCCAGAAAGGGAGGGATGGCTCCAAGGCTTCTAAAAGCTGTTCTGCATGTGAGAAATGCTCTCTGAAACATGAGGGGCTTGGGATGACTGCTTGGGGAAGCATCTCCTTGTTTCCCCTCATGAGATGTTTCCTGCCCTTCAGGAGGTTTTCTGTAATCATTCAAGATCTGCTTTCATGTTTTTGCTCATGATTTGTGCTGGGTGTAATTACTCGTGCTGAGGGGCTTTGAACACCGCTCTAAACCATCAGCACTACAAACCTGTCTCTTTGCTGCATGAGAGTTTCTCCATCCTCCACAAAGATCAGCTGAATTTTATCAAACCACCCATTTCTCTTTGTTGACAGCACTCTGCTTGCCCGGGCCAAAAGGAGTAAAGCTGACACGCAGAGAAGAGTAAAGCTGACACAAGAATGCCACTCTCAGGCCTCAGCGCTCACATTTAATGAGTCAGGGCCTGGGAAGGGTTTGTGATGTTACTTTTCACAGGCAGCGAGAGCAGCTTTGTTTTTTCCCTTCTCCACCCCTGGAAGTTTTCAAGGCTGTGTTGGACAGGGCTTGGAGCAACCTGGTCTAGTGGAAGGTGTCCTTTCCCATGGCAAGGGCTTGGAACGAGGTCCCTTCCAACCCAAACCACTCTGGGATTCTCAGATTCCAGGATTCCTTCCCCGGAGCCTCTCCCCAGCCCAAGTGAGCCAGCCAGCAGAGGGAGCGCAGCACATGAGCTCACAAAAATAGGAGCCTGCTAAAAAAAACCCGCCCCAAACAAACCCAAACAGCAGAATGATTATGGTCTTTAGCAGAATAAACAGAATAGTCAGGAGGCAGAAGCTTTTCCCCTGGCAATGAGATCCAGCTGCAGGCTGGATGGGGAGCAGGCACCACATCTGGCAGCGAGCCGTGTTCCTGCAGGGGGGAAATCCCCACGGTGAGGATGTTCCTGTGCCACCCCTGCTCTGGGATGGGGAAATCCCCCGGTGAGGATGTTCCTGTGCCACCCCTGCTCCAGGAGGGAAATCCCCCGGTGAGGATGTTCCTGTGCCATCCCTGCTCCAGGGGGGAAATTCTCATGGTGAGGATGTTCCTGTGAGCCACCCCTGCTCCAGGGAGATAATCCCCAAGGTGAGGATATTCCTGTGTGCCACAGGATGGATTCCCCACGGTGAGGATGTTCCTGTGCCACCCTTGCTCCAGAGTGGGTTACCCATGGTGAGGAGGTTCCTGTGTGCCACAGGATGGGTTCCATCCCATGGTGAGGATGTTCCTGTGTCACCCCTGCTCTGGGATGGGTTCCCCATGGTGAGGATGTTCCTGTGTGTCATCCCTGCTCCAGGCTGCGCTCCTCCCCATGGTGAGGATGTTCCTGTGTCACCCCTGCTCCAGGGGGGAAATCCTCATGGTGAGGATGTTCCTGTGAGCCACAGGATGGATTCCCCACGGTGAGGATGTTCCTGTGCCATCCCTGCTCTGGGGTGGGTAAATCCCCATGGTGAGGATGTTCCCATGCGCGACCCCTGCTCCAGGCTGAGTTCCATCCCATGGTGAGGATGTTCCTGTGTGCCACAGGATGGGTTCCCTACAGTGAGGATGTTCCTGTGTGCCACCCCTGCTCCAGGGGAGAAATCCCCACGGTGAGGATGTTCCCATGTGCCACCCCTGCTCTGGGCTGGGTTCCATCCCTTTTTCACTCTCCTTGGCAGGGGCACCTCTGTATTTGCCCCTCAGAGCAGAGCATCTGTGGAGGAGCCAGGATGGAGCTTCCTCTCGCAGGGGCAGCAGAGGGTGGAGGCGGTGGCCGGGGTGACAGCAGTGTCAAAGCTGCTGGGCTGTGGGGCCTGCTGGTGCTCTGGCCATGCTGCAGGTTTGGGCTGGAAGCTGGGAAGTTTGGGGTCTCCCTGCCAGCAGTGCAGTTCTGCAAATGTGGGATGTGATCAGCAGGGAGGGTGGAAGTTAACCCACCTGCCAGTCTTAAAGAGGATGGTAAATAAAGACCAACAGGAACTGGAGGTGCTCTCTGGGACTTTATAATCTACAAAAGGGTTTTTCCAAAGGTTTGGCATCACCTGACACATCCTCCTTGTGTCTGGGTATGGGGCTAGTTTGTTTAGGGGGCTGCAGCAGCTGGTCCTGCTGGAAGTGTTTAACTCTGGGGCTTGCTGCTCCCTCCCTGCACTCCCCAGGGTGAGAGGCAGCTGGATGATTTCTCCCATATTCCTGCCAACATCTGGGCCCTCAATATCTCATTTACTGCTTGTGAAGTTTCTAAAACCAGGACAAACTGCACATCCAATATCTGATCCTTCACTCAGAAGGACAGGGGAGTTTTGACAGACTCAACTTCAGCCAGGATCTGTATCTGACACCAAACCATTTCTATAGCAGGCTGGTCATTAGCTGGAGCTCAGTGTTTGCAGGGTATTTCCATAAGAGATCTGCAGCCCTTCAAATCAAATGCACTGCTTTCATTGTGGATTAAAAGTGCAGTATTCAGCCAAGCTTTGTTAGTTTAGTTTTTAACAAGGATTTAAACTTTTTAAATTCTTTCAAAGCTGTAAGTAAGGCTCATCATCTAAACCCTCACAGGCAGATATTATAGCAAAAATATGAAGGCTATTTAAAGACAGTCAGTCTGCCTGCCTGCCCATCCATTTGTCACCTTCTAATCTGCCTGCCACGTGCCATGGCCTTTCTCCTTCCAAACACAGCGAGGCCAGGTCTGCACAGGCACGTGTGGAGTGACCTGAGCTTCCCCAGGGTCTGGCACACACACTGCCTGCCAGCTGCAGCCTGGGAATGGGGTTGGGAATGGGAATGGGAAAGGGCATGGGAATGGGAATGGGGATGGGGATGGGAATGGGAATGGGAATGGGAATGGGAATGGGAATGGGAATGGGAATGGGGATGGGGATGGGGATGGGAATGGGAATGGGAATGGGAATGGGAATGGGAATGGGGATGGGGATGGGAATGGGGATGGGAATGGGGATGGGCTGATGCTGATCATGGAATCACAGAATCACACACTGGTTTGTGTTGAACTTGTCCCACCCCCTGCCATGGGCAGGGACACCTTCCACTATCCCAGGTTGCTCCAACCTGTCCAACCTGGGCTTGGAATTTCCAGGGATGGGGCAGCCACAGCTCCTCTGGTGCTCAGCCTTGTTGTGGAGCAGCCTGGGCCTGCCTGGATTGGAGGTTCAGCCTGGTACCTGCAGATTTGGTGGAGGAATTTATCCATCCAAGGAATTCTTCCCTCTGGAGTCAGCGAGAGGAGAAGGAAGGCATCCAACTCATCACCAGATCCAGTTTCTTCTCTACTTGTATGGGAACAAGCATGACACAGAAACTGCATCACTCTTTGGAATCAAGTGAGACAAGATATTTCACTTTTTTAGGTGACCTGAGTATATTTTGTCCCTCCTGTAGAGAATTAAACGATGCTCAGCCAAGTCAATCTCTTACTTGGTCAGGCCTTTCCGGCTGCCCTTCATTGGCCAGGGACCAGTTGCCTTGTATGGGAGCCACAGCTTCCAGAGAACCCACTCAGAGCCCTGCAGAGGTTTTTTGGGGAGGCAGGAGGGATCAGCAGCTTGAGCTGACACACACGCATCTAATTCTGGCACTACAGAGGAGGGTAAAGGTGACAAACGACTCAGGGATGGCACATCTCCCTTCCAAGGCTGGATTTAAAGAGTGGAAAAAATGTTGTCTGGTTACTTGTCTGAAAAAGTTCAGGAATATTATTTTTAAGATATTTTTGAAGTCAAAGAACTGAGCCTAATTCTGTCTTAAGAAAACCATAAAACCATTTTGGGGCTGACTGAAATGCCCCTTGTGTCCGTGGTGGTTGGAAAGAGAATCTGAGTTCATTTGGTGAATTTATATGAGGGGCTGGGGCATCTGAGCAGGAAAGTTCATTGCAGAAATTCTTAAGGCTCCATCCTCACGGCTGAAGGAGCATTTCCAGGAACTGGTCTGGTGTCATTCTGAGAGATCAAAGTGCCCTTTGCCTTTAGCTTATCAAAGGGATTTGATTGTGGTGCTTGAGTTGTGCAGCACTAGGCAGCTCTATGGGGCTTAGCAAGGATCAACATCTGGATACAAAATGCAAATGAGTTCAAATTAGAAACCAGGAAAACCTCTTCAATAGTGTGAGATTGAAACAGCAGAGCGCTCTGCCAGGGGGAGCTTCTTTATCTCTGAATAATTTTGAGCTGTGGCTGATGACCTTTCTGCAGGTGCTTTTATCCAGCACAAGTTCCTGGGCTCAGCACAAAAATAACTCTGAAGGGGGAGAAAATGCAGCAGCTTCTTTTGGCCTTAAGGTCTCAGGAAAGTTGAAAAGGACAAGGCAAACTAAACTCGCCTTGTGTTACTGAGATTATCGAGGAGATAAAGAGGTTGTTACAGTCCAGGCGCTGCTGCTGACTCCCTGACATGGTATTTTGCTGGCTGAGGTCTGTGCCTCAGCCTCTGCAGCCCATCCTTGGGTTTTGGGAGGGTTAATGGGTGTGTGCAGAGCGCTCTGGGTGAGGAGGGAGGGCACCACTTATTGCTGCAGAGATTGGAGACTCCCTGATGTGATTATAACGTGTAGTGATGGAGGCTATTTTTGTTGTATGTTGTGAATATTTCCTTGTATGGAATCACAAGGAGCCTGCTTGTGACTTGCAGCTCTGTTGAATGCTCCAGCCACGAAGCTCCCAAAGCCTTTGACATTCCCAAGGCAGTGCTGGATGCAGCAGTGTTAATTAGCCTTGGGGGCAATGCATAATATTGATGAGATGATGATAATGGGAATGCCTGTGGGCTCTGCTCTTTGCAGAGGGGTTGGCACAGTCTCCTCTGCACTTTGGGGCCTGGCATCTTGCACCTGGAGCAAGTAATCACCATGGAAGTGGGAGGAAACTCTTAATTCTTCTTAGTGCTCCAGCCTGCTGTTCAGCAAATCCCCTCACCACTGGAGCTGCAGATCTGAAATGGCATTAAAGAGGAAATCAACCTTTTGCACAGTTTCCTCTTGGAAAGTGAGTGTTACTTCTAATTATAGCGATTGCAATGTTTCAAATGCTCTCCCAGGGCCCAGGATGCTGGGGGTGGGGAGGGACAGCTGGAAATGCAGATATGTCCCCCCTGCCCACTGATTCCTGTGTGTTATCTGTAACGGGAGAGGAGAGAAACAGCCCTGGCCATCGTCCCCACGGCTCTCCTGGCGCTGATCACCGCTGTGTCCCTGACAGGCACCAGCCTTGGTGGCAGAAACATCTCTCCCGAGCTGTGATTGCTTTCCAGAGAAGCTCAAACTGTCTCTTCCCCCCGCTCTCTTCCTCCAGCACTTCAGTTCTCCAGTTCTCGGGCTTCCCTCTGATGGCGAGCAGCGCATTCTGAGCGATTCTGCCCCCGGGCTGGTCCCTCCTGCAGAGGAGCCACCCATGGACGAGTTGAGCCTGCCACCTCCTGGCCACACTCCCCAGCACTGACCACAGCTTGGAGCTTCACACCAGCACATTTTGGCTTCACTTCTCCCTCGCGCCCCCTCACCCTGACCCCAGAGATGTTTTTGCTGTTGTGGAGTTGCCCTTGTGGCTCTGCTGTGGTTCCCCCGCTCTTGAAGAGGTGAGGCTCAGAAGCTCAGCTCTGACCCCTGCGATGTGCTTGAGTTTGGTGTCTGATGCTTTGAGGAGGTGGATTTCCTGTGTGGAGAGCACACAGCACACTAAAAAGAGATGGACTTCTGAGGAGGAGGGTCCAAGTCACCCTCTGGAGGTCCAGTCACCCTCTGTGGCTGTCTGGCTCTGAGCCTGGCCTGGAGCCTGTCCCACTTTTGGCCACCTGCTGCTCCTGGGTGGCTGGTGCTGGGTGCTGGGGGAGCCTGGTTTGCCCTGGGAGCTCACAGAGCCCTGTCCCTGCTCTGTGCTGTGCCTCTGGTGATCTCATTGCAGCCACACTCAAATACCATCTCTATGGTGATGGCTCAGGCATGCAGCCCCTCTCTGGGCTCTCCTCTCCCTGTCCAAATTCAGATCTCTGAGGAGCTCTCTGACATCTCGTGAATGTCTCACCACCCTTTCAAGCACAACACGGCCAAACCAGAGCTTTTAACCTCTCCTTCTCAGCTCAGGGATTCCCTGAGCTCAGCAACCCCAGGATGCTGCTTTGCTGCCAGAACCTGAGTCCTGCCTTCACCTCCCTCCTCTTCCCATGTCTTCACATCCTGGGCACCTCTCCATCTTGCACAACCTTGCTAACCCTTTCCTAAAGCTAAAACTCTCACCTTCTCTTTCATCACACCCCCCTCCCCTTGTTGCAATATCCTTTTTTGGCCTCAACAAACTCACTGTGGGCCAGCTTGCATCCTCTGGGATGCTGTTTCAGGCCTTGCTTGCCACCTCTCCTCCCTCATCCTCCGGGCTGCCCTCCTGCCCACAGACACCGTCTGCCTCCCCTTGATCCCACCCATGTCCCTGCCAGGCCTGTATCCTCCTGTTAATTCCTCATTTTATTTCTAATTGTAAGCTTTCTTTGCTGCTCTCCTCAGCAATTCCAGGCAATCAGGCTGCTGCACTCCTATTGACTGGCACAAATGGGAAATTCCTCTTGTGAGCAGGGAGAGGGGCACTGGAGGGACAAAGGATTTCCCCAGGCTTTTGTCAGGGAGGCATCTCGTCCTCAAAGCATCAGACACCAAACCCAAGCACTTCAAAGGGGACAGAGCTGAGCTTCTGAGTGACTCCAAGGCTGTCCATCTGTCCCTGGGGGTGCTGGCTGTTCCCTGGGGGACATGGGACTGTCCAGGGCTGCTGGCAGCACTGAGCTGCACCCTGCCAGCCAAGGGATGGCATTTCAGGTGCCAATAAACATCCCTGGCTCCAGGCACAGAAAGGACTCAGCTTCTTCTTGCAGCTGTTGGAGTGCTGCTACTCCAGAGGCTAAATAAGCCTAAACAGGCCCCAAAATAGGGATTGGGAATGGGAGGCTGCTTCAGGGGAGTGAGCAGGGCTAGAACCATCACCTGTGAACACAGGGAGGCTGGGAGGATGAATTCTGCCCCAGGGTCTGAGCTGTCAGCTGCACTGGCATGGAGGACATGGAGCAATGCCAGGAGCTTGCTGCACCCCTGGCTCTCGTCCCCTTGCTGGGCAGAGGAGGCTGTTCCTGCAAACCAGAGAATTGGGGCAGAGCTGCTGCTGTGTCCCAGAAAGGCGTTGGCAGAGCCTGTACCTGCAGCTCCCCTGCCAGCTGAACATTCATTTAGGCAGGAAAAGCTGTGATGTGCCTCTGCTCGAAAGCAAAGGCTTTCCATTAATTTATTGATGCTGGGCTCCAGCCTCATCTCTGCTCCAGCAGAAGGATGAAAGCAGCTCCTTGTTCTCTCCTGCCAGGAGCAGGGCAGGTGTGTGTCAACAGGAGTTTTATGCCGACATGTGAGGAGCTTTTCCTAAAGCAGCTCATTCCCGGGTTCCTCCTGCTGGTGCCGATGTGCATCCCTGTGCTCGGACATCCTGCAGCCCTCCCAGCCCTCGGGCCATGCCCTGACCTCTTTGCAGCCCTCACAAGAGCTGCCCTTCTCAGCTGAGCCATCCAGACGAGGGATGGTTTTAATGTGGCCGCAGAAGAGGCACACTTACACTCCTTGCTCTGATCCTTTCTAACAGGGAAAGGTTCTGTTCAGGAAGATTTCATTGATTTCTTTAAGATTTAAGGATGGAAATAGTAAGAGAACCTCACCACTGCCTAGCTGTGCTCTTTCTTCATTCCCCAAATCCTCCCAGCTGCGATTTCTTCACTTTTGCTCTGTCTCCACTGGGTTTCATCTTTGGCACGGCAAAAGCAGTGTCAGGTGTTCTGTTTTTCCTGTGAATTCATCCTATGGCCACGGCCTGCCTGGGGTTAAAAGCTATTTCTGGGCTCTGGGCAGTTTGCTTTGCAGCAGAGAGCACAGCTGCTGGGAGACAAAAATGAGTGATGCAATCCCAATTTTGAAGAACTTGACTTTGGATCACATGATGCCAGCCCAGAAGTCAGTAAAAGCACTAAATGGGAAATCCCCTAAAGTTCCCAAATCCCCATAATGTTCCCACAGTGCTGCCCTGGGGGGATGCTGTGGATCTGCTCCATCTCTGGGCAGGGAAGGGCAGCACAGTGTGGGCAGGCACTGCTGGGCTCCTCAGGTCAGTTCTGCCTGCCTGGAGTCACCCACTTCCCTGGGATGCCCTGGCTGAGCAGGGCCAAACTGCCTCAAACAAGCCCCAAACAGTTTGGATGGAGCTTTCCTGGCTCTGTGCTTGAAGTATCTTTAGTTATTATCTGAAGCAACAAGGTCTGCTGGTGGTGTCTTGACACATTTACCTTTTCTCTACTAAAAAGGCCAAAGCCAGAGTCCACAAAAGGCCAAAGGCCGAAGCAGAGTCCACAGGTGCTCAGCACAGAAAGCAGCTTTGCCTTGCTGTGCTGGCTGATGCAGGGCTCAGCCCTTGCTGTGTCACCCTGCCAAAAAAACGAAGGCCTTGCTGTTTCCACTGAAATTAATCCTTATGGGAATCTGCTCTCTGATGCAACGCCCAGCAGGAGATTTCTTTTTCCCATCACTCCGCTTATTTCAGCTTGAAAAATAAACAGAGGAGAAAAAGCAACAGACAGTAAAAATATCAGTAAAATAGACAGTAAAAATATCTGGGAGCTGCAGGAAGAGCTGAGGGTTTGCCATCTGCCCGTGGGGAGCGCGGTGTGATGGGGAGCGCCGGGTGCTGCCTCAGCTGCCATCCCCAGCACCGAGAGCCAGGCAAAGACTAAACACCCTGCCTCCTATTTTGGCTCAGGATTGCATTAGAAATAACAAACATCTGAGCTCTGATTCTCAGCTGACAATATCTGTAAATGGAAGGGAATGTACAGGATGGGAACCAGCAGCCAAGGAGGGAGCAGCCGCTGCTGGGAGAAGGAAATGTGCGCAGAGGGAGGGGATGGGGGCTGTGGTGGGGCTGGGGGTGCCTCAGGGTGTGGGATGGGGACCAAAGGGGCCTGCTGGAACCTGCATTCCTCTGAGGACAATGGCGAGGTGGAGGAGGAAGAGGAGGAAGGCTCTTGTGTTTCTTCGCTGCTTTGTATCTGGAACATATCTGGATCCTGGGCTTGAGTTTCAATTAGGGCCTAAAGAGTGCTTCATGTCCAGAGTGCTTGGCCTGAGGCTTCTGTTTGTGCTGGCCCATTGCCCACAGCAGGAGAGGGGTGTCCTGGGCCCTTGGGAGCAGCCCTTTGAAGGCCATGGCTGTGGCTCTCCTGGCTTTGCTCTGCATCTCCAGGGCTGCTCTGCTTTGCTGTTCTGCTTTGGCCCCTGTACCTTTGCTGCTGGGTCCATCTCTCCCTGCCTTTGCCAGCCCAACACAGATCCCCTCAGTGATGGAGGCTGCATTTGAGAGGGTTTTTTTGAACTCTTCATCAGCAGAGCAGAGTTGAATGAAGAGCAGGTTTCCCTGTTCAGTGGCTGAGCTAAAAACACTTGGGGAAAAAACTCCTGTGGGGTTGAGCTGGGATCTGTGGGAAAGGCTCCCTTTGGGTGTGCCCAAGCACACACATGAGCTGCTGAACACCTGCAGGAGCTGGGGCTGGTGGGCTGCAAGGCTGGGTGACCTTGTGCCTGTCCCCAGCCCCATGACAGCACCGTGCTGCCTCACAGAGCCAGGAGGAAGAGCTCCACAGCCATGGGAGCTGACTCAGCCTCTCTGTTCACTTTTTCTTCCAGGGCTTGTTCCTCTCAAAGCTGTTTGTGGCTCTTTTTCTCCATTTCCCTCTCTTCTAGAGGGCTCATCTGTCATCCCCTGCAGACCATCCTCAGTCCTGCTTCCATGAGGAACTCAGTGAGGTTTGATGTGTGAGACCAGAGAAGGCAGACTCAAATGTCACCTCCATGAGAGACCTGATTTCCCAGGGAGGGAGGAAGGGAGAAGCTCTGCAGGTGTTTGTTGGCTTCAGGATGATGAAAACCCAGCCCCACACTCATGGCGTGCTCAGGGCACACACTTGGGTCCCCACGGTGTGCTGGGCAGTGTGACCTGCAATCTGACAGCAAAAGTGCTGGGGCAGGGCAGGCTCACCTCCACCTCCTCCTCTTGCCTGGCTGTAATTTCCTGCAGTGAACCAAATCATCATTTCACGAGAAATAGATGAGTAGCAGGAACACTGAGAACAGGCCCTTGGGGCATCTGTCTTGTCAAGGGGATGGGTCAAACAGAACTACTCAGACTCAAGCACTGGCCATGTTTTGCCTCCTAAGTGTGGCTCCATTCACCAAGAGGTGGATTCCTGATGAGATGAGCTCGAGTCAGGCAGCAGAGCACTGCTGATAATAGCCTGAGTGAAAAACCAGCCGAGTATAGGAATTTTAATTAAACCTGACAAACCCTGAGAGGAAAAGGGGAGAGACAGAGACCAGCTGGCATAAAGATGCTGAGTAATCTGAGTTTGGTGAGTGCTGTTGACCTGCTGCAGTTTAGGAGGGATGTGCATGTCCCTGGGTGCAGGGGCCAGCCACAGGTCCTTCCATGATGCTGGGTCAGGAGAGAAGCCACAAGGAGCTCTGGTCATGCTGTGCTTTGCACAGATACATCAAACCTTCCTGGGCAGGAAACTGGCACCGGGATGCTCTGCCCTGTTTCTGACAGCACTGAGATGATGGGGCACGAAGGGAGGATGGACTGTGCTGCTGGGGGATCTGTGCCCCCTCCTCATGATGCAGATGGGGCTGATCCATCCTCTGCAGCCTCCAGCTGATCCAGGCACACTTTGAGACCCTTTGCCCTTTGCCAGGTACCCATGCCATGCTCCTGAGGGAAGGCAGGGCCATGCAGGAGCTGGGAGCAGTCCTGATACCTGGAGCCTTATCAGAGACTGGTTTGGGGTGGAAGGGGCCTTAAAGCTCCTCCTGTTCCTCCCCCTGCCATGCCCAGGAACACCTTCCACTATCCCAGGGTACTCCAAGCTCCATCCAACCTGGCCTTGGACACTTCCAGGGATGGGGCAGCCACAGCTTCTGTGGGTCCCCTGTGCCAGGGCCCTCACAGGGAAGAATTTCTTCCTTATATGAACCTAACCTTGCCCTGTGCCAGTTTGATGCCACAGCCCCTCACCCTGCCACTCTCTGTCCTTGTCACAAACCCTCTCCAGCTCCACCATCAGTGTGGGCAGCACCCCTGGGCCAGGAGTGGTGCTGGGTGGGTGGCACAGGCTCTGCAGCTGGGCACAGTGTCTGTGGCATGGGCAGGGACCAGGGCAGGGCTGTGGGAGCTCCTGGCTGTGCACAGAGCCTGGCTGCCCTTGCTGAGCTCTCTGGGGCATTTGACACACAGTCTGAGCCAGCTTTAAGTCCCCCATGGCTATTAATGCAAACAGAAAGGCATCGGTGATACATTTTAGTTTAGCTGGAAAAGCCTTCAGAGCCACGCTGAATAAGGATTAAAAGGCCATTTAATCTATTTTTTTTTTGCCTTTGCAAACACAAGGAAAATTCAAACCAGCTGACAGGGCTGGTGGTTTTGAGCCAGTTGCAGCAGCCTCTGGGATTTCCTTGGCATGTTGGAGCTGCCTGTGGGGAAAAGCTGGAATGAACCAGGTAATTTGGGCTGTGTCCTGGTGGTGCTGCAAGCAGGGGTGGCTGATGGGTGGCTCTGCTTTCCCTTGCCCTGGAATGGACACAGTGAGCATTGTGCCAGGTGTTTTACCTGCCTGGGGTGAGGATGGATTCCTGCCCAAAGAGGAGAGCCAGGGAAACAGAGCTAAAGAAGGCAGGAGGGATGCTGGAAAGATGCCATTGACCATGTGGATCCTGCTGGCAGCCAGATACACCCCCAGGCATCCCTCCCCTCGCCTGCATGCCCAGCATCTTTGCTTGGCTCTGCCCTGGCAGATCCAAAGCCTCCATCTGTCTCCTGGGCTGGAGATGATATCAAACCCATGTTGATACTCTGTCCCTGCTCTTATCTCCCAGCCCTGTATGTGGCTCTGGGGATCTTTTCCTGCCTGTTTAACCCAGCTGGGAGCATTCTTCAGGTGCTGTTCACATCTGCCCTGTCTGACAGAGCCCAGCCTGCCACAGCCCTGCCTGGACATCAGTCTGACCACCTCATGCTTCACCTGGTTTTTCAGCCCCACTCCATTCACCGCTCTTGAATGCAGTTTCACCAGTCCTGAATACAATTGTTTCCCGAGTGCAAGTTCCATCTGGGGTAATTGCATCTTTATTGCAGCCATTGTATTATGCAAATAATAAAACTGCATTAATTGGGCATACAATGAGGGCAGCACAGGCTGGAAGGAGGATGCACATGGGGTACAACTGCAGTATCCCGTGCTGGATGCCACCTTCTGGTGCCTGCTGGAGGGCTCAAGCTTTCCACAACCCCCCCCCGGGCCCTCCTGGTGTCCCCCAGCTCCTGCCTGGAGTTGGGCTGCACATGTGAGTGAGGGCACAGAGCCCATCTCCGTGTGCCTGCAGTGCTACACTTGGAATAATTGTGCCCAAACGTTTTGCCTTTGCTGTCCCCATCCCAGCTCTGTGCTATCCCTGGAAAATGCTGGCTCTTGCTGAGGGCCAGGCTCTCCTGGCTGCTCCTCCAGCTGCCGCTTGGTTCAAATTAACTTTGCGAGCAAAGCTCTGCCTCGTTTTCTTCTGCCTCCAACAAGCTCGGGGCTGCTCAGAGCCTGTGTGGCCTGTCCCCCCCCGTGCCTTGGGGACAGAGCTAATGAAAATCATTCTGCTTGGAAATCACAGCCTGGGAGAACGGGTTTCTCCTCTTCTCACCAGGAACCCAGCTGGAGAGCCCGGGTGGCTGAGCAGAGGGATCTGGTTTTGGGGAGCAGGGGGGGATGTGGAGCAGGGCTGGCTGATGGCATTTGGGAAGTGTGGTGGTGGCTGGGGAAGGGGAGATTCCCTGCAAAGCCCTGCAAGGTCTGAGCTTTGCTTTTCTGCAAACCATGAGCATGGGCTGGATTCACCAGCCAGAGAGGCTGGGGTGCCATAAAGACTTCAAATGCCCTGTGCCCCAGAGCAGGCTGCACCCCCTGCAGAAATGGCCTGGTGAACGACAGACCATGGAAAGGGAGGGGTCCCAACGCATCTCAGGTGCCTGCAAGGATTTTAGGAAGAGCCTGGTGCATTCTTGGGAAGCTTTGATCCGCACACACAGCCCATGTGTCCTGGAGCACATGGGTACCAGGCTGCTAATTCCCATCCCTGCATCCCCATGGCCACATCCCTGCTTGCCCCAACATGGCTGTGACAGCAGGTCACAGGAATGGGTTTCTTGGCTTGAAAACCAGAAGAATCCTCAGTCTGCAGGGGCATGGAGAATCCTTGGGAGGCCAGGAAGGCTCCAGGGGAGTCCATTGGGGCTGCTCTGTTGGGGTCATCCCAGCCTCTACAGCACTGCAGGCTTGAGTGGACATAGGACAGTGATTAATTGCATCTCACATTGCTTTGCCCACACAGTGAAATTAGCAACCCTAAAAACGAGGGGCTGTTTCCCAGGGGAAGAGCTGAATCTCAGCCCAGCAGGGCCTGGTCTCCTCTCTGTGGCTTGGTGGAAGCAGCCTGTGGGGCTGGCAGAGCTGAAACTCTCCGTGTTCCACTTCAGTGAGGAGCAACCAAGAAAGCTGGGCCAGCTCTGAGGATGTGTTTGGCCCGTGGTCAGTCCCATGTGTGCACAGGGTCCCTCAGCCAGCTCTGCCAGGCGACACATCCCACTGCCCCTCTGGGTTCTGCAGGGTCCCTGGGGCCTTAGGAGGAGAGGAGAGTCAGTGGGGAGCACAGCACTTCTCCTGGCTCTCAAGAGTGTCAGTGGGGAGCACAGCACTTCTCCTGGTTAACTCAGACAGGGGAAATACCCAAAAGCTGATGCGCTGGGTGCTGGGGCTGATGTGCTCAGTGCTTTGGCAGTGCCCAGTGTGCTCGGCCCGCTGTGGGCAGCTGGCTGCTGCTCCCAGGGGAATGGGTGGAACCCTGCTCCAGGCTGAGGAAGGAAAGCAGGAGTGCAGAAGGATGCTGTTCTCTCCAAAGCCGGCTCCAGAGCTGGCTGGGAGGATTTCTTTTGGAAATGCTGGCACAAGTTGCAGGGGAAATCACTCACAGAGGAAAGGCTGGCTTGTTCTGAGATTTCTCCTGGGCTTAGGTGGCTCAGGAGGGTGTGTGTGTAACAACTGCAACTCTGTGAGGGGCAGAGGGAGAGAATTAACCTCTGAGTGAAGAAATCCCCCGTCAAGCACAGCCCAAAGCTCAGACGAGCAAATTGATTTCACTCCTGCATTTCTCTCTCCTCCCTATCAGCACCCATGGAAGCACCCATGAAAAACTTGTCAGTGATGAGCTTTGGGAACAATTCTTTCAGCAGACTTTTCTTTCCCAAAGAAAGAAAGAAAGAAGAATTAAGAAAAAAAAAAAAAGCTTCTCTTTGAGTTGCTGGGTCAGCTCTTTGGCTGCTGCTGGTGATTCCAGTGGATGCTTTTCCCCTCGTTAAACCCTGCCCTGTGCGGAAATGCGTGAGCTGGGGGACTGTGACACCCTGGTCCCTGCCAGGGCCCTGCCACCACGTCTGCCGTGATTGATGACTGTGCACAGGGGGCTGCAGATGCTGTGGTTGCACAGAACAACAGGGAGCTGGTTCCTGTGGTCGGGGGAGATGCTATCTGCCTGGGATTTGCCTCAGGAAAAGCCCCCCCCAAGGCCTTCCCTTCGAGTTGCAAAACCAGTTGAGGCCACCCCAGATTTGGCTGTTTCTTTGCATAAGCACTAAACGGGAGGGAGGATTTTAGCAAGCCCCTTCAGATGTGCTGCTCAGTGGGAAACAGGGCAGGAGAGCCAAAATTCACCATGGCTGCTGCATGCAAGGACACAGGGAGAGACCTCTCAGGCTTTGGTCAGACCTCTCCTGGCTCAGTAAGGATGGAATTGATGGAGCCATGGAAAAACTGAGCTGCAGGGATGGGATCTCTGGACCCTTGACAAAGGGAGCTCTGGAGGAGTGAAGATGTGACACTGGAAGTTTAGAACCACGGGGTGTGTGTCCCCAGAGCCTGGGGCAGTGGTCACTCCTGGGATGAGCTGGGTGGACTTTGCCACTTGCCCTCACAAGGGACAGCTGAGCCTCCTGACCTCCGTGGGGCTGGACCCACCAGCCCCATGGAGATTCTCCATTTTGAGCTCTTTTCTTCTCCATGACACATGGTTAAAATACAGATTTCCAGTGGCCTCTTTTTTTATGTACAGATTATTTGGGAGGGAGTTCCCAGAAGGATGGAGCCCACCTAAACACACAAATACACATAAAACCTCTTGCTGCTTCAGAGTGCAAAACAGCCCTGCTCAAATGTGTTGTAAAACCAGGCAGATCCAGTCTCCCCTGCTGTAAACAGCTGCTGTCAGCTGTAAAATACCTCCTTTTTCAATTTGCAGTACCTGGACAAAGCAATCTGGCAGGATTTGGTGAGACACCATGCCCATCTATCAGCTGCTGTCACCCTACCCTGAGTCTTGCTTGATCCCAGAGAATCAATCCTGCCTGATGTATAAATACTTGATCTGGAGTCTCAGCTGTGGAGGAGAACACAGAGCTGTCAGATAAGCTGCAATTAGTACATTTATCTACTTTATTTTCCTGTCGTTTCCCAAACACCATTTGCCTGCCTGCTTTTAATACACGTTATTAAACCTGCAGTAAATGTTGATTAAAGAAGCCTTAATCCCAGGTGTTTGTTTTCTAACACTGCTGTGAGATGCACTCTTCAACTGCCTTCAGGAAATGTTATCTTTTTAGGATTTTCTTCCACCTTCCAAGCACAGTTATGCCCGGGAAATAGGATTTTAAGAGCAGATTAGTGAGTTGTCCTTCTGATTTGCTTTGATGTGCTTGGCTCCACTGGAGAGGGTGATGGGTCACAGCTTTGCAGGCAGCTCTGCTGCCATGGAGAAGCACTTCCACCCCTTCACCAAATGCTCCACAGCCACTTTAAACAAAACACTGCAGAGGAGATAGATATATTCTTATTAGTCTTGCAAGAGAAACTACAGCAATCAATCCCAGTGCTAGACTAACTCCTTCCCTTTGCAATTTGGATGTTTAGAAGCAATTTGGGGAGTAATCTCTGTGAATGGCAGCATGGAAGTAACTGCCTGCAATAAAACATTGCGGGGGTGACTGTTATCCTAATGATATTTCCAACAAACATTACTGAAATATGTTTTCCTCTCTAAAAATGGCAACAGAATTTAAATGTTCTTAGTGGTAACATGGAAATGGAATAAAAATTAGCTGGGTTGGTTCTGTGATGATGATGATTTCTTTATTATTGCCATGGTGGGTGGGTTCCCCCCTTCCTACTGCCCTGTTTATCCAGGGGTACAGCATTATTCCCTGTTCATTATTCTCTGCTTCACGAGCTGCTCATGTGCTATTTCATGTGACAAAACCCCTTTCCATTAAACCAATATAAATAATTGCTATATTCTTTCACAGAAGAAGCAGGAATATTGCACGTGGCAATAGCATTACAGGAAAAAGCTGCTGGCCTGATCCCAATGGCCTGTTCCTTTTTTTTTTTTTTTCCAGATGGGTTAGTCTCTTATTCTTTGTGAATAATTTATCCAGGTACGCTTGGAGAAATACTCTAAAGAAATTACAGCTGTCTTAAAACATCTATACCAGTGCTCCCTGTTGGGAGGTTCTCCAGTGATGCCTAAAGAACCTTCCTTTTATCCTTTCAGCAAAGTGGTTTCCTCTGTGTGTCAGCAAGCCAGGGGTGTTGGGCTGTGCTGGGATTTTGGGAGAGAAGCTGGGGAGGGTCAGAAGCTGGAGGTGGGCAGTGAAGGGCAAGGTGTGGGGACCATCCAGCCACCATCTAATTGTGAGGTTGGAGGGGGGCTGAGATGTTTGGGGGTGCAGTTTGGAGTTGGGCAAATCCTCCAGGACCTGTGACAGAAACACAGAATTTTTAAAGCTGGAAAAACCCTTAAGATTTTTCAGTACAACCATCCCAGCAGCACTGACAAGGGCAGCACTAAACCCTGTCCCCAAGTGCCACATCTACACATCTTTTAAATGCCTCCAGGGATGGTGACTTCACCACAGCCCTGGGCAGTCCTGGACAACCCTTTCAGTGAAGAAATGTTCTCTATTTTCTCTACTAAACAATCTAATTCTTCCTTTAACTCAGTCAGTCTGCTGGCTGCAGCTGGGTTGGGTTTATAGAGCAGGATAGCTGAGGGTGAGGGCTTCAGGGGGAGCTGCCCACGCCTTCCCTGGGTGTGTGGGTGCATGTTGGGTGCCTCTGGTTGCAGATGGAGCCCATGGTGGCCAGATCTCTCCAGCCAATTGTTTCCTGTTTTTCAGCATTTCCAAACCAAAGTGGGATGGATGGAGGAGCACTGCCAATCCTTGCTCCTGTCTCCATCTGGCCAAGCTGAGAGGGCTTGGAGGCCAGAAGGAAAAACTCACCAGGATCATCATCAAGGCATCTGAAATCTCAGGACATCATGAGCTACAGGAAACACAAGCAGGAAAAAATTTGGGGAGGCTTCAGACATTTGCTGTGCCTGGTGCTCCTGCTCAGAACGCAGCCAAGCATCTTCCTCCCCCGGAGTCACAGCACAGCCCTGCACGGCCAATTAAATTCTGAGTGAAATGAGGGCCGGGGTGTTGCTCAGCCCTCGCTGTCCCTGTGGAAGGAAGGGGGGGCTGCTGTCGTTAGCAGGACTGTCCCCCCTGAGAGGGGGAGCCGGCTCTTTGCTGCTCGGGATGCTCTTTCCACGCCCTGCCTCTGGCAGATGCAAAGCTATTGAGGCAGGTGATTAAATGCGATGCCTCTGTTGATCCTCCGCAGCTTCCCAGAGCCAGGGCTGACGTTATCCTCTTTGGATATTCATGGAACTGCTGCTGAGAGCTCGGAAATCCTCCTGGACAAAGGTGTCAGCAGCCACTGCCGCCTTCTGCAGCACTGAAGGACTGCCAGGGTCCTGCACGGAGCTCCTGGGCTGTGCTATTCACATGGCCTCTGAACAGAGAGGAGCTGAGAGACAAGCAGAGAAGAAGGAAAACACCATTCTTATCTCGCTTGCTGTGCCTGCGTTGTGCTAAAGTAAAATGCAAGATGGAGATTGTTTACCCAAAGTGAGGATGTTTTGTTCCCGTGGCCTGTCAGGGCCAGGTGTGTGTGTGTGTGTGTGGGACTGTCACGGGACAGTCACGGGAGAGTCAGAGATGAGTGCAGGGTGAACAGTTCTGAGCAAGAGTGAGTGCATGGCAGATTCAGTTTAGATGAAATGTACATGGTACAGTATAATAAAGTAATTAATTAGCCTTCAGATAAGCTGGAATCCTCATCATCATTCTATCTCCTCTTTGTTGGGGACGCCTTGCATCCATACGGGGGGACAAGGGCTGGTGGTCATTGCCCGTGAGCCACCACGGTGTTGATTTATTAAAAATATGGATATTGATCTAGTACCGATATCCAACAGTGACGGACAAAAACTCTCTAACAGTTTAAAATTAGAAAGTTAAGTTTATTGTGGGATAACTCCCAAATTCACACCGCAATTTACAGGTGATTACAGAGTCCTATTATCGATACAAGTATTGATTTACAGGTGATTTCAGAGTCCTTTTATCTATACAAGTACTGAATACCCAAAATACAAATACATATTCATAACTTTGGTACATCCCATTCCCTGCTTCCTATGGTAATTAGTTCAAAAGCTATTAAGCATGTGTAGTTTGTTCCTTGAAATGGGTCCGTGGTCCCTTTCATGGGGAGGGGTCCCAAAATGAGGAAGTAAATGAAGTGTTCTTCGTTCTGACCTTTTCAATGCAAATATGACAAATGAACCCTTGGTAGAACTCCCATTCCCCATCTTCAATTGGTTTCAGAACAGAGGAGGCCACAATTGTCTTATGTTCCTAAAAGCTATTTATCAGTTCCTATATTCTTCATTATAAACCCAGCTAACCAAACATTGTGTGGACAAGCAATCAATTATTAGTTAACTACTAGCTCTTAACTTCATCAAGGCCTACCCATTTATTTTTATTAACTCCAATAAAGCTTATCTCTAACTGAAATCCTAGCTCCTCTAAAATCTCTAAATTCCTTTAAGTTTGTGTCTTAGTGTGATCCCATGGTGGGAAGAGGAGGAGGAGGAGGAGGAGGAGGGGAGGTTCTGGTGCATCCTCCCGTTCCTGCAGCTCAGGCTCCCTCTGGCTCTGCACTGATGGGATGCTGATGTCCTCTCTCCTCTGGATGTACCTCTGGGGATCACTTCTTCCTTCCCACTGGTTGTGAATACCATTCTTCCAACGGTTCCTGTAGTTTTGGTTTTTTCTCTCCTAATTTTCAATGGCAGCATCCCCTCATGAGCAGATGCTGAGGGAGCCCGAGTGACACTACCCTCTTATTTGGATGGGGAAGTCAAGAGCAAAAGGGAAGGCCTTAGAGCAGGCAGGCTGTTCTCCAAATGCACTGGAAAAAAACAACAAAAAAAATTTGGTTTGAAGGCATTTTTACTAGGTGTTTGGTTTGCAGCCAACAGCCTAATGCATCACTGAGTTTAGCTCCATCCATTCCGTGGTGCCGTTGCCCAAGAAATCAATGCCCTGACATACTTTCCTTTGCTAGAAAATACACTTTTGCTTGAGTGGGTGTGAAAACCGAGCTCCTGCCAAAACCTTGTGAGTGCCGGGGAAGGCTGTCCCGCTGAGCCCAGCTTCCAAAGGAGCCGCAGGACAAAGGCTCCGCTCGCCGCCTTCTGTTCTGCCCGCAGGGGCCGCGGGGCTTTGAATACTGACCAGAGAGCAATTTAACACGGGAAATGTCTTCCAGTTTCTGGCTGAAAAGAACCTTTTCCTAGTGCCTGGCCAGGTGGTTTGTAGTCTAGGCTGATTTTCTGGCTTCCGTTATTCATGAAGCATACAAAAATTCCCTCCTGCATCACCTGGGCTGGGCTCTGAGCCCTGCACAGACACAGCTCCGTGTGTTTGCTGTGGGCTGCCTGCTGAGGTGATGGTGATGGGCTCCTCCCAACAAGGGGGATTTTTTGGAAGCTGTTCTGAAGGGCCAAGTGCCTCTGCACGGTTATCATTGTGAGCATGGATTTTGGGAAATGGTGGTTTCCTGCAGGGACAATCGCCATGGATTTGGGTCTGGGGGTTGCTCTGCTGTTGTCAGCCCTCTGCCGCCCCAGACCTTGGCTCCCAGATCTCTGCCCCACTGCTGGCATTGTCCATCCCCTGCCTCCCTCTGCGAGGTCTCTGACTCAGAGCCTGACAACTCTGTAGGTTTTCCAGAGCCCTTCCAGTGCTGCTGAGGCAATGCCTTTCATTCTGAGGGTGAAGCAAGGAATGGTTAATGCCTTCAGGAATGGGTGAGCCATGTGGCTGGCCTGGCTTGTGCAAGGCCACTGACCCTCCATGCCCCACACCCCTGCTCCTGATGCAGCATGGAAAAGCACAGGAATGCCCTGATGTCATTCCTGGAGGGTGTTGGAGGGGCTTGCTTGTGTTTCCAGCTCTGCTGGGTGGTTTTGTTCACATCAGAGCCCTTGGCTGCCTGCTGGGATCTGCCTGGAGCAGGGGCATGAGCAGGGTGTGCAGTGCCCACAGTGAGTGGGCTAGGAAAGCCCCAGGAAAATCTTACAGGTGTCCTGGGCACAGGGTGCTGCCAACCCATCAGAGGCTGCTGGATGCTCATTTTCTGGATGGGCTGACAGCTCCCAGCTCTGGAGCCCCCAGGAGAAGGGCAGGGGAGCTCCCTGGAGCCCTTCCAGCCTCACTGTGCTGAATGGAACACTTGCCTGTGACCTGGGAAAAGCACACACTCCACCTTGAGATTCACTCTGCCACCTCTAAGAGGTGTTGATGCCCTATCTCCTGCCCAGCTGCCAGCTTCTTTTCCTCCTGTGGGTCTGGCCAGCTCCTGGGCAGAGCTGTTTGCTCTCCCCACACCCTCTGATGGCAGCACACCTTGGGGACCCTCTTCTCACCTTGGAGGATGCCAAGGTTGTAAATCCACTTTGTGGATTAAAAAAAATTAAAACGTTTGGAGCATGAAGAGCCTTGTCCCACACCCCTGCTGCCCCAGCACCCAGCACCATCCCTTTGAAGGCACTGTCAGTTTGCAGTGCCAGGCCAAAAATGGGAAAAAAAATGTGCAGCTGGGGAAGGGCAAAAAAAGAAGGTGTTTACTCCTTTACCACATTATAAGAGGATTGTGATGGGGAGGAGTGAAGTGATGCAATGAGCAGAGTGCTCCTGAGTGAGCCCTGCATTTGTGGAAGGGGAGGCTGATGACAGAACCCACATCTTTGGGACCAGGGATCATCTGTGTTAACAGTGGGGTGGAGTAGAGAGTGGGGCTCTGGGGAGGAGCAAATAAAACCCCAGAAGAAAGGAAAGCCAGTAGCAAAGCCTTCAGAATGATCCCTTTCTACTGTGCCCAGAGCCCTTGATCCAAACCTGTGGCTGTTCAGGAGGGATGTCCCTGTGTGGTGGCAGGAGGACAGCAGCTTCCCCCCTCGAGACTGGGGTTTGCACAGAGATTGGGATCTCAGCTGGGACAGAAATCCTCTCAGCAGAGTGCAGGGGAAGGAGCAGGGAGAGCACTTAGGTGCCCCTGTGTGACACCTGTGAGCTCCGTGTGAGCTCTCTGTCCTGCTGCATGGCCGTGTGTGCAGAAAGCAGCTCTCAATTTGAGCTGAGCACTTTCTAAGTATCCAAAGGTTCTGGGGAGTCGATTTTCATTACCTGTTCACTGCAGGTCACTCCTGTCCAGGAGCTGGGAAGATGCTCTCTGAAATTTAACTGCAGGAGAGGAGTCAGTCAGATGTGCTCCAAGTAATTTCCACTCCTGGAGCCCCACAGGGGTTTTGGAGGATGCTTATCCCCTTCAAGGGAAAAAGTTGCTCCCAGTGCTGTAGAAATGATGTGAGGCTGGGCTCAGCCAGCTGCCTGGAGCAGTGAAGTCCAAGGGAGATGCTCTTTGAGCCAGCCCACTACACCCAAAGGATCTCAGCTCCTTTTTCCTGCAGGGTGGCAGGGAGAGAAGCTGAGGGAGAGCTTCTGCCCTGAAATGACAACAATTGAATGACAGCGGGGGCTGCCACGTGTGAGACACATTGGGAAAGTGACCGAGGTGCAGTGTTCAGTGGGACAGTTTGAGGAGCAGGTCTGAAGCTTAGCACAGACATTGCCCATCCAGCAGAGCTGCTGCAGGTCTCCTGAACTCTGCTAAGTGCAGAGTTGAGCAGTTTGTGCTCAGCTTTGCTCACAGGTAGCCAGCTGTGAGTGCAAAACCTGGCTCAGCTCCTCTTCCCTCTGGTCAGCCCAGGTGGCTGTGACCTGGAGAAGCTGAAGCTTTGTCCTGCCCTAGACATGCTGGATCTCCAGATGGAATATCCTAAATGCCTTTGCAGAAGCTGAGCTGGTACAGAGTGGTGTTTTTGCTTTGCTCTTCACACGCCTGCCCTTGTCCCTCTGGTCCCACCCTGTCCCTGCTCCATCCCTGCCTCCCCCCGGCCCTGCAGGGGAAGCCGTGACCGCTCCCGGTGTGAAGGAGATAACGCTGGAAGAACTGCTCTGCCAGAACAGTGAATTCAGCTCATTACAGAGTGTTCCCACAAATTTCTGCTGCCCTCTTATCAGCCCATCAGCTTAAGCAGATCACCCTCCAGCTCCCAGCAGACACCTCAGTGCCTCTGCAGTCCGAGCCTTGGGAGCTGCAGCCTGACTCACACTGTGTGGGAGAGAGTAATTGCTCCATCCACAGCAAATTGGACCTGTAACAACCTCTCTCTCCATAACAGCAATGATGCTCCTTCAAAAATATATTTTAATTGATTTTGGATAATGAATTCAGCTTAGCAGGGAGCGGGCAGTGGAGGGATGAGGAATGGCTGGATGGGGAAGAGCAAGCAGAAGGGAGAGCTGGCTGTTGTGTCCCGTGGAAGGTGCAGGAGGCCAGGCAGGGCATGGGCAGGGCAGCCAGCCTCTGGGGCATGAGCAGAGGGTGGGCAACACCACTGCTCTCACCATCAGTCTCTCCCAGGGCTGTTTTTGGCACTGTGCTGTGAGCATTGCATGTGCATGAAAGGGCTTTCCTGCCTCCTGCTCCTCCTCCCTGTGCCAGCCACTGCAGAGGCTTCCTCAGGGTGCTCTGCCCACGCCCTGGGGTGCTGAGGAGCTGCTTCACATCTTTGAAAAAGGACAGTTGCCCCCTCCTCAGCAGCTGTGCTGTGAGCCAGCAAAGAGCACCTGATGGAAGGAGAGCTGCATCCAAAACTGCAGTGCCCTCCTCTGCAAGGCTTTGTTCATCCTCACAGCTCACAGCAGAGATATTCAGGGGGTTAATGTGAGATTGCCATGTACCACTGCAGCTGTTTCAAGTCCTCTGCTTGGAGAGGACTGTTCCTGTCTCTTGCTGGGAAGAAAATGCAACAATGCTCTCTAGAGGCAGAAGAAGTCAAGGAGAGCTTTGCTTTCCCTGGCTCTGTCTTTCATCATGACCTCACTGCTCTTCCCAGCTGTTTATTTCCCACAGAAACAGCAGTTTCTGGGCATTTTGACCTCCTGAGATGCAGCCTGGGTAGTTTGCTTCCCCCTCCCTCCTCACAGGACAATCTGATGCAATTATTGTGGCTGATCAGAGGAGGGAGAAGTGGGGAGGATTTGGCTCAGGGTGGGGAGCAGTTTGGGTCAGGATGGAGCTCTGGGCAGAGCTGGCTGTGCAGGGTGATGGAGGAAAGGGGAAAGGGCTGGAGGAAATGTGCTGCACTGTGGTCCAGCATCACTCTGGGGCAGGGAAAGTGGGGCTGGTGTTCATGGTGAGCCACGGAATCCCAGAATGGTTTGGGTTGGAAAGGACTTTAAATCTCATCTCATTCCACCCTTCTGCCATGGGCAGGGACACCTTCCACTATCCCAGGGTGCTCCAAGCCCTGTCCAACCTGGCCTGGGACACTTCCAGGGATGGGGCAGCCACAGCCGCTCTGGGCACCCTGTGCCAGGGCCTCACCACCCTCACAAGGAAGAATTTCTCTCTAATATCCAATCTAATCCTGCCCTTTGTCAGGTTTGATGCCATTCCCCCTTGTCAGCTGGGCTCCCAGAATCAGTGGGGATTGTCCTTTACCTTATGCCTGGAGCTGGTTGGATGCAAAGCCCAGACCACCCCTGGACATCAAAACAAAATAGAATAATTAATTTTACTATCCTGGCCAGTTTCCAGTCCACTCAATTACATTCTGCTGATCCACCCTGCAATCCCATATGTTGTTGTTTATTTTATTAGCTCATATTGCAAATCTTTCAGTAAGAGCTGCCCTATGAATAGCCTCGCCTGCTGAATTAATTGTGCTGCTGAAAGTTTCAGGTTAATGTATAAAATGTACTTGCAGGCCCTGGATAAAGGAAACAAAGGAAATTATATTACTGAGCTGGACTGGGCAAATCTCGTGTCCACAAGTGACTGAGAGGATACATAAAGAATTAACTGGACAAATCACCACCTTCACAGGGAAGAATTTCTTCCCAATATCCCATCTAACCCTGCCCTCTGGCAGTGGGAATGGATTCCCTCTTGTCCTGTCTCTCCAAGCCCTTGCCCAAAGTCTCTTTCCAGCTCTCTTGGAACCTCTTTTTAGGCCCTGGAAGGTGTTCCAAGGTCTGTCAGCTCTGAATAGTGCTGGGTTGGGCTTCATCAGCCAAGACACCTGAACCTGCCCTCCCAGGCAGCTGCCCTGGGGTTCTTGTGAGCTTCTTTATATTCCTGGTAACGTTCCTGTTGGAAAGCCAGTCCCATATTGCATCTCTGCTTTGATTCAGGATGTTTGGGTGCATCTGGCCACATCTTTTAGCTTTTATTACGTGCAGCCTGCCAGCCAAGGTGGGGTGTGTGGGGCTTTGTGCTTCCTCTGCTGTGCTCTGATCTATCAAGGGAGGCAAATCAGCGCCGGGGGCCACACGTGCAGGCTGCAGATAAACATGGAAGGGCAGTTTGTGTTAAATTGCACCAGATTAAAGCATTGCTGTTCGGGAACCCTTGCTCTGGTTTAATTTCATGGAGTTGTGTGCTCTGAGAGACTCGGTTGCTATGGGGAGCTTGCTGCCTTTGGAGCTGGAAGGGATCGCTTTGGTTATTTACTCCGACATCCAACGAGGTGTGAAGTATTCCCCACAATTCTGCAAGCCCACAGTTCTGCCTGAGCTCCTGCATATGCTGCATCTTAACTTCAAGACTGATATATGATAGCAAACCCCTTGTTAAAAGACCTTGTTAAATTTGGAAATTATGCTGGCAATTGAAAGCTGTCCTGTTTCTAGCTCCTACTTTATTTCACTTCAGTTTCCAGTGCCAGGGGCTCCTTATGGCTTTCCCTGCTGCATTAGAAGATGTTGTTGGGCAGCACTGGGCTGTCCCAGAGAGACTGAAGGGGGATGGCTGGATGGCCTGGGTGAGGATCCCTAACTGGGACTCGCATCTGCTTTGGAAGGGGACAGGCAGGAATGGATGATAAGAGACTGTATGAAATAACAAAGGCCTGAGGCAGGAGCTTTTTTCTTATTTCCCATTCCTCAGTTCATCAAGTTGATGCCAGTCTTTGCAAACATCCTGGATTTGTGCAAAGGCTCAGCCAGCTCTTGCTCTGTTAAGGCAGCTTTGCTTCTCCATCTGCATTTCCCCCACCTCGTTAGTGTTGCTACAGGGGTGGATGAGCAGTGCAAAGATTTATCCCTGGTCTTTGGTTACTGGGAGGAACTGAGGCTGCTGCTGTCACTGTCACTGCCCAGCGTGGTGCTTTGCTTCCCGAGGGCAGAGCAGCGTGGCCGGCATGCTGGGGAGCCTCAGGGATGGGGCATTGCTGAGATCAGAGGTGATGCTCAGCTGATTCCAAGGAGCCATGAGGAGCACAGATTCTGAGGTGTGGGGAGGGCATAGTGCTAAAATGGTGGGGGAATTTGAGCCCATGTGGGACCCTCATTAAATGTTTTCACTCCCTGCTCTCTCAGCCCTCCTTTCCCTGGCTGTGCTGGCAGGACACAAGCTCTGGCAGCACTGCAGACCCCTCCTGTCACTGCAGGGTGACCTGTGCTTGCTGCCAACTCATACTTTGGTGCAAACTCTTTATTTAACCCAAACTCTCATGGATGTCTGCAGGAATTTGTGGTGCTGTTGAGGGGAACTTGCATTTGGCTGGTGAGGAAATTGCCCAGCCAGAGGAATGCTGGTGTTTTCCACCAGGCAGTGAGTGCCATCCGTTACTCGCTGCCCTAACTTGATTTGAGGCTGTGCTGTCAACTCTGTAAATCTGATTAGCACAAGTGTTTCTTCTCCTCCTTAGTGATTTGCTGTGGTCTTAATGTGATGCCCACTAATGACAGGGGAAGAAGCCAAACCAACTTATTTTCCTATCGAATAAATGGCAACTTTCATTGCTCTTAAAAACAGTGAATGGAAGGGGAAAGTCCTTCGTGGAGGCTGCTCGATGGAGTCAATTAATTCTGACTGCTAGGAGTGGGATAAATTGGGAAAAGGGAGTTGGACATGCACTCACACTGCCCTGAGAGGAGGTGATGATGTGCTCTGGCTGCTCTCAGGCCTGGCCAGGGACACTTGGAGCTCAGAGGATGTGTGGTTTGGAACAAGCCAACTCTGGGAGCCACCAGTGACCCATTAACCTCCCAGATTTCTTGTTGGCACCATCCACCTCTGCAGCCCAGCTAGCAGAAGTACCCTTGGGGATGTTTTGTGTTATTCCCCAGGTATGGTGCTGGTTCCTCTCCCTGTTTGTCATGGCAGAGCCAGAGCCAGGACCATGGGGATCTCTTTGCAGGAAGCACTGCTTCTGCTTTGCATGCAGAGTGCAGCTGCCCAGACAAGGGGAAATGTGGCAGAGGCTTCGAGGTGATGCAAAAAAACCCACTTGGCTTTTTTTTTTTCAAATGCCTCTCCTTTCTGTTGAGAAAAAGTACACTGGAATGGTTTCTTTCTTTCTTGATGTTATTTTTCATTCTTGCTGTGTGTGTTTTGCTGCAGGATTTACTACACAGAGCCCTTCATGCTGTTTCCACAGGCTTATTTAATATCTGGGGTCTATAGCAGTTCCTCCCTGGCCTATAGGCTTTGCTGGCTTTTTTCTCCACACTGCAATTTGCCATTAAATTTCACTGTGCACCCTTGAGTGCTTTTGTGGAAGGATCCCACTGATGTGTTCACTATGATAATCATAACCCTGTGCTAATTACTTTTCCATCCTAGGTCGCTGTGCTCAGCTCTGAAGCATTTCTCCTTCTCTTTATTCCCTTCTGTCTTCCCCTGTTCCTCCTCCCTCCTGGGCAGCATCCCTATTCTGTGTTCTGCTCATGAGTGCCACTGAAGAGTTGCTCCTTGCTAGAATATCCCAAATAAATAGTTTGTAAAGCAGTAGTGTGTGTTACACATCCCAGAGTGATCCCTGCTCACAATCCCTGATGCTCCCTTGCTGGGGTTTGTGCTCAGGGATCTCTGCAGGCTCTGGGACGGCATTTTCCATAATTGATGTCCCACCTAAGCAGGTGATTTAATTCTGCTGAAGTCATATTTGTTTTCTACAAATCTCCCAAAGTTCATGAGGCCAATTAATCCAAGGAGATGAGACTTTAATGGCCCTGATGTATCATCCTGTGCTGAGCTCATCCCCACGTGCCAGGCAGGCTGATGCATGGCATGATGATGAGGAAGGCTTTGAGCTGACCCTTGGAGCCCTGCTGTCAGGCAAGGTGTGATGCTTTGTTCCAAATGGACACAGAGCAAGGCCAGGACTGTCCCCATCTGAGGGAATTTGCAGTCCTAAAGTATGACTCTGACACAAGCCAGGACAGATTTACTGTAGAGCCTGACTCAAAAACCATCCCATTATAAGTAAATGTAAAAGGCTGCTGAGGAGCAAAGCCTCCAGAAGTGGAGTAACATCATGTTACATGTTCCTCTGCTCCCATCTGCTCTAGAACATTTTCCCCTCTGTATTTTCCAGCTTGGGTGGTGCCAACTGGCTGGGCATCCAGGACTGCTGTCAGCTGGGTGCTGCTGTGGTTTTTTCCATGTAAGAGGCTGAGGATTAGAGATGTGTAACCCTTACACCCAAACCCTCCCTGGGGGTCCTTCATACTCAAATCCTCCTGTTTGCCCTGCTCCTGTAAGCTGGTTTCTGTGAGCTGCAACTTAATCAGGATGTTAATTTTAACCTTTTCTTGAAGGATTATGTTCCACCCTGCTTAACTCCCAGAAATGCTGACACCCCATGGGCATTCCTTGGAACCAAATGTTTTTCTCCCTTCAAGCTTTCCCTTGTCTTTGCAGTTCTGCCTTGTTACTTCTTCCTAATGGCACCAGCACAAATCCTGGGGCTCACTGAATAACTTTGCTGTGTGCTGGAATTAATAATTAATAATAGGCATCTGTCAGCTGGAAGCTGCATTATACCAAGAGGGATGATGTGGGTGGGCAGCTGCTCTGCTGGGGGAACATCTCTCCCCTAGCATCATGTCACAGCACTAGGGGAGGGCTGGCTGATGTGCTGGGTATCAGTGGGTGTGTGGGAAGGATGCAGGTAGTGATTCAGCCCTGTGAAAACACGCCTTGCCTGCTGCCAGGACCCATTTCTGCGGAGAAGGGTGGGAGGGATGGCTGTGAATCTCCCAGGGCTTTGTCAGGATATTGGGAAGTCAATGGGACAGAAGGGAAGAGCTGCCAAGGCAGAGCCTGCTCTGCTTTCCAGGCTCTGCTGCCGTGACTCAGGGGGGTTGGATCACAGGTTTGCCTAAGTGACAGCTTTGCAGGTTTTGTTCCACTAATTTCGGTGGCTGGTTTTGTTCCCAGAGGGTTTTTCTGGGATTCTGCCTCCTGCTGTTTCCCTGGGGGTTTCTCAGTGACACCTCCATGGTTATTCTGCAGTGCTGGAGCGGCCTCAGGTGACCCACAGTGAGGGAAGAGTTTTTCCCAGGGTTCAGTGATGAGGACAGGACACCCTGAAAAGAGAATGCTCCTGTGTTTGCTTCAGGAAATACCTGGAAAAGAGATGCTGATGGATGGTACTCTTTTAAAATTATTTTTCCCTCTCAGAGGCTTTTTATAAAGTAAGAGCAGGATAAGCATCATCTCCTGGTGCCAAGGGTGGCTTCTCTTTAGCAAGGAGCACTGCCACGGCCATGGAGTGACATTTCAGCATGGCAACAGCATGGTTCAAAATAGTAATGAGGATACAACTGTTGTTTGCACAGATGAATGTAGAAAGTGATGTGAAATGGCAAGAAACCCATTTGTCTGGAAACACAGGTTTCTTAGCACCCACTTAAGCCCTCTGACACATGACATTTCTTCCTCTGAGCTTCAAAGGAAGTGAAGGCTGTGAAAAGCAGGTTGTCTACCACGGGAAGAAGAAATGTGTCTCTAGATTAGAGATGTCAGTCCACGTTTGCTTTTTGCTGTGGAAAGGATAGGTTTGCCCAGGGGGCTATAGGAACTTCTCTCTTTGCCCCTGCCTGTCCTTGCTGGGCAGGAGGATGCTGAGGATGGGCATGGATGGAAGGCCTACATTTTGCCATTTTCCTTGCCACCATTGCAGTTAGTAAACACCATCTGCCTACCAGTTTTTCTGGTGGAAACTGTTCAGGAAAAATGCTCTAAAAAAAAAAAAAAGCAGTTGCACAGAAGTGATGCTTTCAAATGGGTGCTTTCTACTTTTTCCATCAGCTGTTGCTGTCTTGTGAAGTACCGGTTACTAATTAGCCCTCGTATCTCATTAAAATCATAGTGGGTTTTTTTTTACCTACTGAAATTTTGTAAATAGCCTTTATTCTGGTCTTTAATGCACAGTGATTGAAGTATTTATTGGATGTCACTTATGCAGCTCAGTGCCTGTGTTCATTTTCTTCTTAAGACATTTACTAAACCACTGCTTAGAATTACTCCAGCCCATCTGGCATATTAAGTGTTTGTGCAGAGTGTACCCGACTTTCCCATCCACTTCCTCAATTAATATTAAATATTCACGGGAATTGAATCTTTCTTTTTTTTTTTTCCCTCCTTGCCATCTGATCTTGGTGGCTGTAATGGCATATTTGGGTGGAAACGTGGCTCTGGCAGTGGAGTGTGAGCTCAGAGGTCAGGAGGGGGTGTTGGAGGTGAGGTCAAGGTGCCCAGCTCTGCACAGCAGCAGAGACTGCAGCAGGCAGATGGCTCTGGTGATGGCTGTCCCCAAAGCCAAGGCCAGCACAGTCAGAAGATATTATTCCACCCCATTCTGGCCGAGCAAGGAAGGGTTCCTGGAGGCAGGCATTGAATCCCACCCTGCCAGCTGTGTCAGCGCTGAGAGCTGCCCTGATCCCCAGGGAGCAGCAGGGATGGGCAGCACTGGGAATGAGCAGGGCTGGCAGAGCTCCTGTAGGAAACCTGTGTGCATCAGGCACGACAGCAACCCTGCCCCAGTGCTGCAGGCAGCCTCCCTAACAAAAGGGAGAACAGAACATGTCACTTGCCTGGTGATTATCCAAAGCTGGCTAAACCCCGTGCCAGCAGCAGAATCAGGGCTAAGAAAGGATTTAAGTGGCAGTAAAATATTCACAGTGGGGTCAAGGTGGGAGGGATTTATTAGCTCTGAAGAGGATCTCCTGCAATAAAGAGCACTCTGGATTTGTAGCTCTTCCCATTAGATGGGAAAAGGTGCTGCTTGGACTATGCCAGCCTTAAACCTGGCCACCTGGAGAGAGAAGTAAGAGATACAGAAGGGGAGGGTTAGAATTCTTACTGTGGGATGTTGTACAGTCTTTATAGCAGCATTGTGGCTGGCTTGGAATGTTGATTAGAAAATCTTTCCATAACTGTTTTCCATTATCTGCTTTTTTTCTTTCCATCCTTTCCACAAGACAAGAAGAAGTGAGCTTTCACAGAAGGTGAAAGCCCATGGAATCTTTCCCCTGTGACCCTGTGTGTGTGCTGCTGTGCAAGACACCAGGCCCTGGTGAAGAAGCGGCTCTCAGGTCCCTCACCAGGCACTGGGAGCCCTTGGCTGCTGCCATTCATCTCCATGGCAGCTGCTTTCCTGCTTTCCCTGCCCCCTAACAAAGTGGACTCTGCAGCTTGTGGAGCTCATGGGGAGCTTGGCTTTGTGTCCCAGGCAGCTGCACTGAGGGGGTCTGAGGGGAGACGGAGCATTGCAGGGCCATGGCGGTGCAGGCACACGCTCATCAGCATAAACTCGGTGTATGTAATTTATGTTGATCCAAACAAGGCTGCAGGGATGCAGATCAGCTGTCTCATGCCTCATTAACACGCTCCAAACCTGCCTGTGCTGCTCCCAGCAGCAGAACAGCCCCTGGCTCCTGGGGGGGATGTGTGGTGCTGCCACCCTGGCACGAGATGAGGCTCCAGGGCTTCTTTTGGGGTGAAGCTTAGATTCTGGCCACTGTTTTATTTTGCAGTGGAGCTGTGCTGGGTGTGAATTCAGGAAAGGTGGAACTGTGTGTTTGTGGAATTCCTGCCCAAAAAACCCCTTCTCCTGTCTCCAGCAATGCCCTGAGATGGATCTCCTTGGGAGGGTAGAGCTGACCACTCAGTGCTGTGCTCCTCTGGGCTTGTTTCATGTGTATCCTTTCTTATGGCCTTTTTTTTCCCTGAAAATGATACGGAAAAGGAGGGAAAAGCCCCTTCAAGCTCTCCTCTGTGTGTTTTCATCTCTCTTTGGGGCATGTGCAGCTCCCTTCCCACTGCTTCTTCTTCCAACCCCCTGGGAGCCAATATCCTGGTTTTTGGAGACCCTAAGCAGCATTTCCTGCTGCAAGCCACATCCACAGTGCCCAGCCCAGCCCCAGTTTGCTGATATTCCTGAACAAAGCAGTGAAGAGCTGTGGTGCAACTGCAGAGTCCTATGGCAATCCTGGTTTTTCTTCCCAAAATAGCAAAGAGACTGTTTAGCAATAATAATTCCTTCTGCAATGGGAGTGACAGACAACAGCCTCTCCTGGTGAGAGACACAAACGTGGTGTTCCAGAAAAAAGGAGACATTTCCTTTCCTTCCCTTCCAGAACCACAACCTGTGCTGTGCAAGTGAAACTGCTGTGATTCCATTGGAACCCACCTGGTGACGAGCTGGTTATTTAGTGACACACTGCTCCCAATTGCACACCCCCTACTCCTGCTATTTCTAAATAACTTCTGCTAGAAATTAGTCCTAAAGAAGTGCAAACACTCAGCGTGCTGACAGCCTGAGGGTTCACTGCCTCCCCTTCAGTAATTATGAATTTGGCACGTTTGTGGGAAGGGGGTGCAGGAAAGCCTTGAGTGAGGTGTTGCCCTCCCTGATGCTGTGAGGGGCCAGGGGAGCAGGCACAGGGAAAAAACCCATTTTTTGGATCATCTGGACGTGGTGATTTGTGCAGTGTGGGCGGCAGGTGGGCACAGAGGTGCTGCAGAGCCCTCCTCCATCTGTGCTGGATGGCAGCCTGGGGGGGTCTCTTCCCAGATTTTGCTGACAATGTGTCTCCCCAGTCTTGCCAAGGCAACAGAAGGGAAAATTAATCACAGGCAAGGCTGCTTGGAGCTGTGCTGGAAAACAGGCAGAAGTGACTCGCTGTGTTGGTTTCATTGCTACAATGATCTAAATTGAATTTTAACCACTTCCATCACTTTTCTCTTTCTCTAGAGGCAGGGAAGGCAGCCTGTCCTGTGTCCCCACCTCTGCTGAGCAGGATCCCTCTGGAAGCAGCTGGAAGTTTCTAATTCCCACCTTCTGCCCTCCTTGGCTGCTGGTTTACTTTGCAGCCAGCCCTCCCATGGGAATCACCTCTGGGAGCTGCTGTGGGGATTCGCAAAGGGATATTTGTCTTTGTTCCCTGCTTGTGAAAGTGCCTTTGCTTCCAGGCACTTCTGTGTCCCCCTGGGTCTCCCCTGCTGCCCTCCTGGCCAGGGAAGCACCTGATGCAGAGAGAAAAATCCCTGCTGAGGGCTGGTGATGATCATGTCCTCATCCACACTTTTCCATGGTGGAAGACATGGCAGCCCAAATTGCTGGCGGATTTTTGGGTTTGAAGGAAGTTATCTCCTCTACTGTTCCCACGTGGGGAATTGCATGTGGTGATAGCTCCAGCTTGCAGCTCCCTGCACCCTGTGGTGACTCTGCTGCAGCCAGACTTGCTCCTGACGCACTTTGTCACCTCCTCAGCAGCTCAAATGTGCCTTCCAGTGAAAAATGGCAGGAGGAAATGGAAGTGTTTTTCCTCTTTTCCAAGCAAAGTTGAGGGGTTTTCACCCAAACACGTGCCTGTCATCTGGAGTTATGAGAAGCTCCAGAGTGACTCAGTGCCCGGCAGATGCTGGGGAGTGCTTGGTGCAGTGATCCACCTTGCTGGAACTGCTGAAACCTCATCACATCAACTGAAAACAAGCCAAGAAAAAGAAATTTCCTTTATTTAACTTATTTATTTGCATTGCAATGTCACCCCTTTTTTTTTTTAAATTTTTTTTATTTCATCATCTTCTGGCTGAGTGCTCTACTTTGGCTGTTCAAAGCCATCAGTGGGCAAACAGCGCTGGAAGTTTGCTCATGGCAGTGCAATAAAAACCTGCCTGGACAAGCCCAAGGTCCTGATTTCAGCAGGAATGGCACCAGGAGAGACCTGCGAGAGAAAGGAACGTGGTGGAGAGGAGCTGCAGGTGCCTGTGGGGCTGCAGGTGGTGAACCAGACCTGAAGGTTGGGTGATCAGAGGCACAGGATGTGCTGGGCTTTGCACACTGACCAACCTCAGCCATTGCTGCTAAAATGAGATTAGTATTTTTCTCACCTAGTGTAGCTTTATTTGGGATGCACAAGCCAAATCTGGAACTGTTTCCAAGTGTCTCAGGAGACCCTGCCTTTGAGAAAACCCAGTTTGGAACAAGATGGGCACATGACAGCTGCCTGTCTCTGGGTGTGAGACAGCTGCTCATCAGCTTAATGGCAATAAATGAACTCCCAGGTGGTCTCAATGGTGTCTTTGGGACGTCCCTGTGCTGAGGATCTGCTTGGGTAGCCGTGTTTCTCTCTATTTTTGGTGATCAGACTCTTAAAATAGCCTGTTTGCCCTGCAGCTCTGGGGGAGTTGGGAGTTTTGCACATCCCTGTGCGGGTGGCTCAGCCTAAAAGGGAGGGAAAATACACAGAATCATAGAATAGAACCCCCAAGAGCATCAAGTCCAACCTGTGCCTGCATAGCGCCACTAAACACTGTCTAACCACTAAATGCACCAGTCACAGCTCTACATAAAACCTCTACATCAGCCCTGCCCTGGCTCAAACCCAGCAATTCCCTGCATCCCACTGGCCTGGAGCTGCATCATCTCTTCAGTGATACACGCTGGTTACACCTGCAGGAGCAGGGAGAGCCTTGCATGGGACAGAAATGGGGGAGCATCTCTCCATGGCATGTGGGGCTGGAGTCTCCTGCTGTTGTGTGGCTGCTGGCAGTGCCTGCTGGGAGCAGCAGCCAGCAGCTGGAGCCCTGAGCACAAACACAGCCAGGCTGGGCTGACTCACGCCCGCTGGTGTTGCTTGCCATGTGCGATAATCACCGAGAAATGCTTTGCCTGTGGTATCATTTTCTTTAAATATATCATTAGGGAAAATGACAGCCCAAATTGTGGGAGGATGTTAATGGCTCTGGAGTGGCAGACAGATTGCAGAAAATAGTTCCCTGCAAACACGTGGCAGGTGGGAGCTGGCAGGGGAGGGAGGGAGACGGGACGGGCACCGGGAGCTGGGACAGGGCTGGGGTGGGACAGCCCTGCTCCCTCCAGCCTTTGGAAAACGCTCTGGGCCCCTCTGCTGCCTCTCCTTGCACTTTAGAGGGAGTGGGGTGAGGATTGGGCCGTGCAGGATCACTGGGAAGAAGCGATGTTTGTTGAAGCCCTGTGAGATGGAGAGGTGCCTTTGCGAGGCACAGCCAGGATGGAGCTGGCACCTCTGCCCTGCTTGGCACGGGGTTTGTGCTCCTGCCCCTCTGCTGTCCCTTGCAGGAGGTCTGGGTGTCCACAGCTCACCTGTTTTTGCCTCAGTTTTTTTTTTTTTTTTTGTCATGTGAAGAATAGCAAGGGAAAAAATGAGGTTTGAACTTTGCAGCTCTCGAAGTTCGTTGTTTTTAATCAGCCCTATGTCCTCAATTTTTTTTTATTTCTGCTGAGCCTCTGTAAGAGCCCATAAAAAAGAATGACATTTAATTTCCATGCAGCAGCCTGCAGTTCCTGCACAAACACTGTGTATCTTGGTGGATAAAGGTCTTCTGCCTTGTTCTTCAAAGATTTTGTACTTAAATCTCCTTGCATTGGAATTTTTACTGAAATTATTCCTCTCTGAGAGCACTCAGCAGTGAGAGCTGCTCTCACATGGAGGCATTAATTACCTCTACCCATCAGCAGCTCAGATCAAATGCTGGGGGCTGTGGGGGGCCCAGCAGGGCCCTTTGCAGCAGAGGAGTGGTGTGGGGATGGAAGGAGGCTCCTCTGAAGGAAGAACCTGTGGAAATGGTGGTGCTTCTGCTAAACCTGCAGTCTTGAGCCTGCCCAGAGGCAAGGAGAGCAGGATCCATGGTACTGGGAGTGCCAAAGCCATTTCTGCTGGTACAAAGTTCTTCCAAAGCAGGAGCACCTTTAGGTTCTGGAACGTGCTCTAAGCTCTTCTCAGAGTGATTTTCCTCCAGGATACCCAAAATTTCCCATCAGGGAGGTGGGAATGACTGCCCTGCCCCCTGCTTCTCCAATTATTTCTTTGTATATTTGCATTTCCAAGGCTGCCACGTTGCTCCTGGCACCGCCCTGGGGTGAAGGGCAGATTTATGGCTCCACTGAGGGGGATGTGGCTGAGCTCTCCTCTGATGTGTCTGGTCCTGGGGTAGGAATATTTATAACAGCCAGCCTGAATCATGTCCTTGCTTTTGATGGCGTTTCAGGGGTTTCCAGCTCTCCAGGGAAGAGGGGATCCCACCATGCCACCTCCAGCGTGGCAGATGGAGAGAAAGGGGATTTATTTACTATGAACAAGCTGGAAACACCCCCAAATGCTCCCCTCTGCCAGCAGCAGCAGTTGGGAATGGAAAACACTTAAAAATGATGGAATTTGTTGACTGTCATTAATGTTTTATCTCCTCCATGAGTGCTGTGTGGAAATGTTGTTTCAGGCTAGCCGTGCTCCCAGGCAGGGAGCTTCCAATGGGATAAATCAATGGGATAAATCAGATCCTGCTCATGATGCTGGGCCCTGAGGAGATGTTGTGGCTGTTTTCTTAGCTTTCAGTTGTTTCTTCTTCAAATTGAAAGAAGAATTAATTAATGAAATTTAGTTTAAAAGGGATTTTCTTCTAAAGCCAGTAAGAATTTAGGTGAAATGGCACTGAATTGTCCTGGGTGATATGGGAGGGATGGATTCAGCACAAGAAAAGTGTTTTCTTCACATGGGCTGATAATCAGCCTGCAATGTGAATATTTTCACACATTCAAGTGAGGTCTGACCCTCTGAGAGGTTTTTCTTAACACAGATCTGTGAATAAAATAACATTTCTGTAAAGCTACAAAAATAAATAACAACCCAACATGAATCTCATGTTCCTCTTCAGACAGTAAGAAAGTCACTGGGTATTTCTTGAACAGAATTTGAAACACCTGAAATGTTAAGGAAAAAAAGACTGAAAAAATGTTCAGTTGCGTGGAACCACTTGGCAAATCAAAGGCTCAGTTGGTCCCACCTGTGCCAGATTCCTGTTGCTCTCCTGAGCTGGTGAAGCTGGAAATGATTCTGATAAATGTGAAAAGCTGATGCTGGGAAGGAGATGGGCTGGTGGCCTGAGGGCAAGTTCCACCCCTGGAGACACTGCTCACCACACAGGTTTGGTGTGTGAGAAGTGTGAGTGTGGAAAAGCTGCCCATGCCTCAGCTATTTATGTGCATCAGTTTACCACTCTAATTCCACCTTAATTTTCCTTTGGCAATTCTTCATGCTCGGTGTTTGATGCAGCAGGCGTGAGATGCTCTTTGATGCAATTACACCTCTGGATCTGGAACACCTGATTTAAATTCCAAACCCACTGTGAGACAGATGAAAGCAGTCACTTGGATGGCTGCTGGCTCCTCTGCTATCAGTGCAGGATCTCGGGTTTGCTCCTTGGCTGGATGATATCACCACCATCCCAGCTCAAGGCTGCCCTGCGGGGCTTTTTGTGGTGTTTTTTTCAGTCTTTCTGCCACTTGACTGCAGTTAAAAAGCATCAAGTGCTGCCTCTGGGTGAGGGAGAGCCTGGCTGATGAAATGTGTGTTCTTGTACTCTTGGGCAAATGTCCAATGTGACAGCTAACAAAGGTACATGGAGGTCAGTTCCTCAGGTACCCAAGGGCAGGAGAGAGCCAGAAAAATGGATGGGAAATGAGGCTGGTTAGCTCTGCTCTGAAGCAGAAAGGAAAATCCTCATCAGGGGATGTTTTGTGAACAATTACCCCCATGTCCACTGCTCATCCTGCAAGAAATAACTTACAGTTGAAACATGATTTGTAGATAAATTACTGATAAACCAATTCTCACGTTCTGCTTGGCTTTTCCTGCTTATTCCATCCTTCACTTCTTCAAAAGGGCAGTTGGTGATTTGGGTGATTTGCCCATGTTCCAGCTGTGCACACCAGCTCTGTGTTTGCTCCCCAACCTCCCTTTTCCTCCTCCAGCTGCTGCAAGAGGGACTCAGCTCCTGGCAGGAGCTTCAGCATGTGCAGATGTGCTTCATCATCTCAGCTGCTGCTGCTACGTGAATACATTCATTTATTGCTGCCTTCACTAAATAAATAGCCAGAGCTTATCCACGTGGCGCTTGAGGAAACTGGAGATGGAAAAGACAGATAACAATAGGAAAAGCCTCTTGTGGCTGGTTTGTAGCAGCTCTGCCTGAAGCCCAGCAGTCTGACCAGCATTAACCATGTCTCCCATCCCTGTGGGATCCTTCCTGCTGGGATGCCTGCATGCTGCAGGCACCACGTGGAACAATTTGCATTTAATGCAGTGCCAGAACGTGTGCCTGAGGTTGGAAATAAGGATGTCACAAGTCAGTAGAGAGGCATAAAAAAAGAGATTTTTCTCAACTTTCACTTGTTTCTTTAAAGTCTCAGATCTCATTGGTGTTTAAGGCAACAGTCAAGACTATTTTGCTAAAATCAGCAGGACCCCAGAAGTCCCTGACAGGGTCCTGGGGTGCCCCACACCTTGAGCTGGAGGCGCTGCCCAATTGGGGAATCCCCTCTCCAAAGGGAATGTGCCTTCTGGTTGTCTCCAACCATTCTTATGCAATATTATCCTGAAAAACCAATCAGAGAATCCACAAAATGACTCACTGAAGTGAGGGCAGGTCAAATTGCACATTATCATATGCCTTGCTGAGATGTTTTAAATTAGCAGAATTAGCTAATTAGGCAAGCTCTCTGCTCTGTCCTGCAATTTGCAGCCCCAGGCACCGGTGGGTGGGAGCATCCTGCAGGATCTGTCCTGCTCTGAGTCCACAGGGGTCTTGGCAGTGACAGGAGATGCTCAGCAGACTTTAATGTCTGTCAGCTCATGAGTGGGGTGGAAAAGTGGAGGAGGAGGGCAGAAAAGTGGAGGAGGAGGGCGGAAAAGTGGAGGAGGAAGGTGGAAAAGTAGAGGAAGGCAGAAAAGTGGAGGAGGAGGGCGAAAAGTGGAGGAGGGTGGAAAAGAGGAGAAGGAAGGTGGGAAAGTGGAGGAGAAGGGCAGAAAAATGGAGGAGGAAGGTGGAAAAGAGGAGGAGGGCGGAAAAGTGGAGGAGGAGGAGGAGGGTGGAAAAGTGGAGAAGGAGGGTGAAAAGTGGAGAAAGAGGGCGGAAAAGTGGAGGAGGAGGGTGGAAAAGTGGAGAAGGAGGGTGAAAAGTGGAGAAAGAGGGCGGAAAAGTGGAGGAGGAAGGTGGAAAAGTGGAGGAAGGCAGAAAAGTGGAGGAGGAGGAGGGTGGAAAAGTGGAGGAAGAGGACAGAAAAGTGGAGGGGGACGGTGGCCATGGCAGCTCCGTGCTGCTGGGCTCCCCCAGCCCTGCAGGGGGAGGAGGCTGTCAGGGAATCCAGCGTCTCCCTTTCCCTGCAGGGTTTCCTGTGCACCATCCACTGCCTCTGGGGTGTAACTCATCCCAGTTTGGCTCCGTGCTGGCAGCTCCCTGCCTCTAATGAGAGCCCCAGGCTGCAGAGGTTCCAATTAGGGGCTGTTTATGGAAAGCCATTCCTCTGCTCAGATCCGTGGGGAGCTGGGGCACGCTGGTGTTTGTGAGCAGGGTGGAAACAAAGCTCGAGAGGAGCACAGAATGGTGGGACTCGCCAAAGTTCTTATCTTTCATGGAGGCAGTTTCTCTGTGAGGCCGTCAAGGGGTGAAGGAAAGTCCCTCTGAGGTGAATTTCTGCAAGGACAAGAAATCCTCAAATCTCAGAGATTTAAGCAGCAACTCCTGTTTCCTGCTTATCCACAAACAGGACATGAAACCTCCTTTGCCCCCAGATGAGCAAGGCTGTGCTGCAGCCTGGATGGGGCTGATGGAGCTCCCTGTAAACCTCACCAAGCCCAGGCAATTTATCGTCAGTGTAATTTTTGTAACAGCTGGAAAACAAGCTGGTAAAACTCCCCAGAAAGGAGATTTGCTTCCTCAGCAACGGGCAGGGAAGGGATTATCCTCATGTTTGTTCTGCTCTCCTCTGGTGATGGAGACAGGGTGGGGAGCACCGTTGTGCTGTGTGGGGTGGCTCTGTGGAGAAAAATGGAGGAAAATTTCCCATGGACAAAATGAGGTGCTGGTCTGGGCTCTCAGGACTGACTCCCAGCTCAAAAAATGAGTGTGGGATGGATTCTGCCCGAGCAGGGCTGCATCCCTTGGTGTGGTGCTGGACCACAGGGCAGCCCTGGGGGTTGTCCTGGGATTTTGCTGGTAAAAATGGATCTGTGCCCTTTTGTGCTGTCTTCTTTCCTAAATCCAGTTGGTGATGGGGCATTGCTCCTGATCCTGGCTGTATAGAACAAGATTTTCTGGTTGTAATATAGATGCCTTCTTTTCTAATATCTTTTCACTGAAGGAAGTGGTTTCCTCCCTCTCCAGGGTGGCTGTAACACACACCGTAAAACCAAGTTATGTTCTGTGGAAAATCAGTTTTCCTGTGCTCTTTTCCCATCCACAGTGGCTCTGGGGAGGAAAGCAAGACAGCGTCCTGATGGTCTCATGTGGGGAGAGGTGCAAAGCCAGAGCAGACTGAAACAAATAGGAACCATTTTTCATGAGGTGTCCCCATCTGCACACGGTGCTGAAGAGCTGACAAAGTGAGCAGAGTGGGGAGCAGGGACAGAGGAGGCTCCTGTGTTGAGCATCACCAGCAGCCTGGCCTGGGGGAGATATTCCTGACATGTTTCTGGGCTTTCATTCAATTTGCAAATTAATTTTACGGTTCTCAGTTGCGTGAAGGGATTCTGACACGTACCTGTGACTGAGACTGGGGTAACGTCCAGGTTCAGAGGGAATTGCAGTGAAATTGTGAAATCCCTTAAGCTTATTAGTGAATAATGGTGTTGGAGTAGCAATAGCATTTTAATTTTCCTAAAAGGTCCATGTAACACTGTGCCTGGTTCTCTCAGTAAGAACCACAGACAACTCCTTGCCAAGGAAAGCTTAAAGTTGTTCTCCAACAAACTGACTTTTTTCTTCATTATTCCTTAGACTCTTATCTCTGATTCCAGGCTAAGGGATGCTAAACTTGAAATATTTGAAACATTAGAAGTTGCAAGATGTGGGCAGAAGTGGTCCCAGGATATGGGGTGTGGACAGTTGTGTGTGTCTGCAGGAGTTTCATGGTAATCAGGGGAGAAATCAACTGAAATAAACTTTATTGGAGCATTGCTGCCTGGCCTTCCCATGGAAGCTGTGCTATGAATCAAAGGAGCAATGAAAATTTCAATGTTCTCTCCAGGCTCTGTAAAATGACAGCAAAATCTTTGGGTCTCTCTGTCCTGGGCTGCAGAGAGCCTTGCTCTTGCTGAGCTGTTGTGGCTGTGGCAATGCTCCTGCCACAAAGCTGGGGTCATTCTGGAGTTGGATTGGAGCCCCTGTGCTGGGAGCCACACCTGTCCCATGGTTCTCTTCCAGTGCTGGGCAATTTCATTTTTGGGGGTTTGCTGGAAACATCTCAGCCTACCATAACCCTGTCCTCACTTGATGTGTTTGTGGGCTGAGGCAGCACAGGTCAAGCTCCAAATGTCACCAATATGGGAAAGATTAGGATTTTCCTTTCCTCAGGAGCTTGAGCTCAGCCTTCTATTTGTGTGAACTGCTCCTGTCAGGAGCAGAAAGGCCATATGGGAATTGTGGCATAGGAGGGATTAATTTTCTCACCTGAGTTTTGTGAGGCAGGGGCTTGCACTTAAACCACAATAATAACCGAACACAGTAAATACAGGTAGTTAAGGAGCATTAGGATTTGGCAACTACCAGCAATCACCACATTTCCCTGGTTTATTAGGCTGTGGAGGGTGTAATTGGGAGTGCTGCTCCTGCCTCTCCCCTGCAGTGCTTTTTACTCGGTGGATTATTAAACAATTCCAGGAGAACCACGCACAAGCCACTTGTTTTGCTCTGTTTTTTCCACTCTTTTTATTTTGTTTAATTTTTCCCCGTTACACGAGCCTTTGGGAACACACTGCTAAAAACGTTATTAAGAAGCCATTGACCACAGGTGCCCTGCAGATTTCTCTGATAAGAGCCACTGCCTGTTGCTTCAGAGAAAGGAAGATTAAATACAGGGCCATGGCAAACACGTTCCTGGGAAGAGGGGGTGAAGCTGCAAAAGCAAAGACCTTCAGACGTCAGTGATGTCCTTTGTGGCTGACACCATGGCTCGGGGTCTGTGAGGACAGCAGGCTCCTGAGGAGAGCTGGGGGTTTATGGATGGCTCTTGTCTGCAGAAAGTGGAATTAGATGAGAACATCGTGACCTTAAAGCTTCCTGAGTAGCTGGATGCATGCGCCGGGCTGGGAGATGGAGTGTGGAGGGGTGCTGTGGGGTTTGGAGCTGGGGAAGGCTGGTAAATGGGAGAGATGCTGCGGAGGAGGGGGGTGAGGCAGAGGTCAGCAGGGTGAGCAGGGTGAGGAAAGCGGCTGTGGCTAGATTAGGGGTGGCAGAGTTCCTATCTCTCACCTGAATATTTCCTTTTGTCATCTTAAGAAGAGAGAAAGTGTGATGTTGTGGCCTGGGAGGAAGGAATCTGCAGGGCTGTCCCATTCCCAGCTCTCTGCTGGCTCTCAGGCAGCTTCTCTTTCCTTCTTGAACGTGCCCAGCCTGAGGTTTGTGATGCTTCTGGGCAGCTGAGTAAGTTACTACTTGGTGCTGTCCTGCCCTGCAAGGAGGTGCTGGAGCACTGAGAAGGGCAGGAGCTCAGCTCCTGGGCTGGAGACAAGCTTGGAGCTCAGCTCCCGGGCTGGAGACAAGCTTGGAGCTCAGCTCCTGGGCTGGAGACGAGCTTGGAGCTCAGCTCCTGGGCTGGAGACGAGCTTGGAGCTCAGCTCCCGGGCTGGAGACGAGCTTGGAGCTCAGCTCCCGGGCTGGAGGTGAGACGAGCTTGGAGCTCAGCTCCTGGGCTGGAGACGCTTGGAGCTCAGCTCCCGGGCTGGAGATGAGACGAGCTTGGAGCTCAGCTCCCAGGCTGTGACTGGGGCTGCTCAGAGCCTGGGCACAGATGCCCTCCCTGTGTCTCTGGGCTCAGTGGATGGAGCACCCTGTGAGCACTGACAGCAGTTTTCTAACCAGCTCTAGAGCCCTTGTCAGCCCGAGCTGGGTGTTTAGCCCAGGCACTTGAAACAAGCTGCTGCCAGCTTTAGTTGCTGTGTGTTACCATCTGCATTTTTAACAGGGAGAGATCCTGCCTCATCTGGGAGCTGGGCTCTGTGGATGGAGTGATCTGTGCAGCCACACGGCTCAGATGCATTACCCAGCTATGGCAAAAATGTTACAAGGGCTGGATAGAAAGATAAAAAGCTCTGCTGCTCTTCCAGAGGGCTGCCGCATGCAATTCACCCAAGCCTGAAGTTGTTATTTTCCTCTCTGGCTGTCAATTGTTCTGATCAACAATGTATGAAAGACACTACATCCAAAGAAGGGGAATCAGAGAGATAACAGGCCTTCCTAGGGAGCTGGAATTACTTGGCATTTGACTCTGTGGCTCTGGAAATGAGGCACCCAGAGACACCTGTGTGTCCTGGGTACAGCTCACTCACTGCCCATCCAGTGCTGTACCTTGGTCTGGATGCACCTTGAGTCAGCACAATTGGAATTTTGTTATTTTGGGGTGCTGCTTCTCCCTCAGTGCTGCAGCTGGGTGTGGGGTGCCTCTTTTCACCCTCCTGTCACTGTGATACTATCTGAAAAATCCCTTTTCCAGGATTTCTTCTCCTGGGAAGTCAAGAAGCCTCAGAGAAAAATCTAAATAATAATTATCTGATTGCTTCTCTTGTGTTTGGCCACTTTGGAATGTGGTCTGGACATTGTTTATCCAACAGGTGAATGTTTGATTGGTTCCATGTGAATTGTTTTTACTTAATGACCAATCACAGCCAGCTATGTTGGACTCTGAGGAGTCAGTCACGACTTTTTATTATTCATTCTTGCCAAGCCTTCTGTCTGTATCCTTCTCTTTCTTTAGTATAGTTTTAGTATAGCATTCTTTAATATAATACCTTAAAATAATAAATCAGCCTTCTGAGAACATGGAGTCAGATTCTCATCTCTCACCTCATCCTGGGGACCCTCACAAACACCAAACCCTCCTGTGCATGGGCTGGTGCTGGTGGATGGAGAATACAATATTTTGGGGGAGAAAAAGCCCAGATGCTGCTCTGATAAACTCTCCTGTGCAAAGTGATGCCAACCCCAGCTCTGGAGTCCTCCACTGCGGTGGGAGGAGGTTGTTAACTCTGATTAGAGCACTTGCAATTCCAACAAGGCCTTTCATTTCCACCCGGGCTCCTGTTCTGCATATTTGATGCCGTTCTCTAGTGACAGAGTGCAAATGTTAAGATGTTAGAGTAAGATTGCCCCGAGGTTCAGACACTAATGACAAGAATTATCACAGTCTGAGTAGTTCAGGACTTGACAAAAGGTACAAAACAATTAAGCCGTGATTAACAGTTGAGTGTTCCTGTAATTATAGAGGGAGGTTTTGTGGTACTGTTTACTGCCTTTTATAAAACAAAAGGAATCCATTTGCAGAGACTGGTTTACTAAAAAAACCCACTGCTGAGATTGGGTAAGCAGAGAAGCGCAAGTGAAGCCCAGCCTGTGTTATGATGTAGGAACTGGGGGTCCCAGCAGGATGTGGAGCCTCATTAATGCACACTGATGAAACAATTCCCTCCCTTTAGGTGACAGATTGTGTTGCAGTGGCAGGGACTACTAAATACAAGCATTAAAAGTGACTTCCTGGAGATGACACCCTTGTCACCTCCCAGCCTTTCTTGAGGCAGTGGCCCTCAGCCCCTCTAAATATAAAAGGATGAATTATTTTTGCATTGGGAAACCTGTCACTGAACAGAAGAGAATTTAACTTCACTTTTTACATACAAAGACTTCCAAAAGCAGATTTTTTTAGAATTAAATGAGGGATTTAAATCAAGGAACAGGATAGAGAAATTAAAAGGTTTTGACAACAAGGCTAATTATCTGTGAAGGGGAGGAAGTTGTGTGGGAGGCCAGTCCTGGATGATGCTCTTTGCCCTTTGCTGCACACCCAGAAGGTGCTCAGAGGATGTAAATGTAGCAGAGCACTGGATCTGTTACGTCCATTTAACTTGTCAGGCTGTGAAGAGCTGTCAACTGCATGGAAGAGGAAGCTGGGATAAATCATAAAGAGTTTAATTATTAGGTAGTGCCATAAATACTCCCACCAGCCTCCTGGGGATTAAAAAGGTCCTGGTTTTGGGAGTTGTTTTGCTCTTGCAAAAACAACGAGGGAGTTGAGAATCCAGCCTGGCTGGGTGGTGTGCAGGGAGCAGCGAGTCCCATGGGGTGAAGGGGAATTCAGCAGCACACCAGGGCTCCTGAGCTTGTCTGAAAGCTCCTGAGGTCACTGGGAGGTTATTTACGAGCAATCAGAAATCAGGAGTGATTTGCTGTTACTGAGAGATGCTAATTCAGACTCTGGAGGGGATTCATTAGCTGGAATGGCTTTGCTGTGTGCCAGCTGATGACAGCCCTGTGGGTGCAGTGCCTCTGCTCCAGGGGGGCTCTGGTGCTGTGGGGGCAGGAGGAGCCCCAAATAGAATAAATCTGGCACCAGTGGTTATCTGAGTCCACCCAGGCAATATCTTACTGTGGGGTGAATGTGACCGTGTTCACAGGGGTCCGAGGATGAGGGAAGAGATGAGGATCTGACTCCATGTTTCAGAAGGCTGATTTATTATTTTATGATATATATTATATTAAAACTATACTAAAAGAATAGAAGAAAGGATTTCATCAGAAGGCTAGCTAAGAATAGAAAAAGAAAGGAGTGATAACAAATGCTTGTGTCTCAGACAGAGAGTCCAAGCCAGCTCACTGTGATTGGCCATTAATTAGAAACAACTCTATGAGACCAATCACAGATCCACCTGTTGCATTCCACAGCAGCAGATAATCAATGTTTACATTTTGTTCCTGAGGCCTCTCAGCTTCTCAGGAGGAAAAATCCCAAGGAAAGGAAAGATTTTTCATAAAAGATGTCTGTGACGGGTGAACAATCCCAGCTCATCCTGGGGTCTCCCAGATGGCCCTTGAGGAGTGGATCCTGTTCATCTTAGAGGACTTTTTCAGCCTTAACATGACCATGTTTCTCTCCCCTGAGAGGATATTTCCTTTCCATGTTTTCCCCAGTGTCATGGCAGGGCTGTGGAGCACTTCTTGCTGGAGGCAGCACCACTGGTGAGGAGCAGCTCTTATTTAGCATTATTTGTTTGGGACAGCCTAAGACAAGGACAGAAAATCACATGAAGCAAGGAAATACATGGGTGGCGTGGCTGCAAATCATTCTGTTCCTCTTGGCAGAGGAGTTAACTGCTGAAGAAAACTGGGCAATTGGTGGTGCTGCCAGCTGTACAGTGCTTTGGGATGGCCAGGGTGGCAGAGCTAATTTTCAACCCTGCTGGGATGGAGAAAGCTGTGAATTACAGAGGGTGGAAAAGGCCACAAAAAAGAGATGAATAGAGGGAAAAACTGTTTTCTTCCCTTGAAATATTTCTTGATATGAAAGAGTCTTAGTTTTGAGCTAGAAGAGAACCAAGCATCCTGTATTTTGTGTTTTATTACTGTTGACACCAAGTTGCCATCACTCATCATTTATAAACACATGAGAAAGGATGAAAAAATAAAGGAAAGCCTTCCAGTTCCTTCCTGGTGTAGGTGTTTTTCCTGACTGTGGGATCAGCTCATTAATCAGCCAGTGCTGCCCCTCCTGTAGGTTATGCACAGGAAGCCTCAAGGAGAACCAGGATGGACCTGGTAAAACAGGGCAGTCAGGAGGCAGCAGAGCACAGGGGACATCATCTGCCATGGAGCTGGGACCTGCCAGGCACCCCCAGCTTTTCCTGCCATGTCTGGGGTGTTTGCAGCATTTCCCTTGTCTGATGCAGGGTAGAGCTCCCATTTGAAGGTGGATTTTAGCAGGGGCTTGTGAAAAATGTGTATTTTGTGATTGGCTTTTCACAAATATTAAAATGAATATTATATGTGTTATGTTAGAAAGTTATGCTGTATTAATTTTTTAAAGTAGTGTGGTAAATATAGTTTTATGTTATAACAAGATGTTAAAATAGAAACGATGCTGTGTAAGATACTTTTTTTAAAGAAAGAACTCGCACCAGATAGCAGGCACAGGGCACCTAAATCTTTCAGAGAAAGAGAATTTATTGTTTTTTTATCAGAAGAAACGAACTTCTTCCTGCCTCACTCAGCCATGAAGACAGGGTCAGGATTCAGAGGAAGAAGCTGATGCTGACCAGACAGAATCCTGTGTTTGAATGGAATTTATGCATCATGGATGAGGTGTATGAATACACAGCAGGTTATTGTTTTTAAGGGTTAATCGTTTGTTAATTGTGCTCTTTTTCAGGCTTATTTTGCCCAGAAAAGGTACCCAGACTGCCTGGAACTCTTCATTTTTATTGTCTCATATTGTCCTAATCTCAATTATTCAAATTTTTACTACTCTAATTATATCACTATTTTTATAATCATTTTATTACTATTAAAATTTTAAAACCAAGTGATTGGCGTTTTTCACAGGCTCTGTCTGGGAGGTGCTCTGGTTCTTGGGACCAGGCTGGGGAGATGCCTCTGCCCCCATGGCTGGATCAGGGAATGCCTCTGTACCTGGGGCTGGCAATCAGCCCTGCTCACTGTGTCTCTGTGCCTCCCCAGCTCCAGCCTGGCTCTCTCTGCCTGGCAGGGAGTCAGAAATGCTCCTGCCTGCAAATAAAACCCTGCTCCACTTGGCTCTTTGAAACAGAAAGGAAGCAGAAAACACCTGTGAAGCAGGGAGTGAGGCTGTCAGCACTGGTTTGTGTGAGTGTGAGCCCTCTCAATGCACTGAGGGACAGAGCTGGGTTGCTTTGCTTAATGCTTGCCAGGCTCTTTAGGAGAGGAATTAGCACAAATATAATTGTTCCAGCAGGATGATGGCTTCTGCAAGGCTGAAATTCCCCTGATGCAGAGACTGTGGGGAGAGGGGGAGGCCCAAGAAGAGTGTGAAGGTGAGGGACAGCCCATTGTATTAATGAGCCTCAAAACACTGAAAGAATGAGCTTTGAAATCATGTCTGAACTATTCCCATGCCTTTTGGCCCAAGAGCAGCCTCTGATGGAAGCCCAGCTGGAAAGAAGGATGCCTGAGGACTTTGTGCAGCAGAAATATCCCAGGCTAGGAATGCTGTGGGGTGGAGGCAGCATTTGGTCCTCTGAAGCCTTTCCTGCCCCAATTCCAGGTGAGATTATCCCCAGGCTTGTGACAGTCCTGAATTATGGTTTGGGGAAGGAAAAAGCATTGGAAGGGGGAGGATGAAGCTTGGACATCACTAACAGAAAAGTTCCCTTGCTTTTGTAGACACAGGGTATTTGTTTTGTAAGACATCTAATCTGGTCTTAGGAACATCAAATATTCATGAATGTGCCCTCTCTCTCAATGCCCTGTTTTTCTGCTCAGTTACCTGGAATGTGAGTTAAACCTTGCTCCAAATCCAGCCTGACTGTGCCAGTGTTCATGATGCAGGTCTGAAAAGGCTTTGCTGCTCTTTTCCATGCATGGAAAGAAAAAGCAGCGCAAAAAGGCTCCTTACTATTCATTCCTGCAGGAATTGCACAGTTGTGGCTCATGCCTTGCCATTTCCAGCCTCTCCATCACAAACTGTCCCTGGGGGTGGGTGACCCCTCTTGGGGCAGCAAAACCTTGGTGGAGATGGGAATCACAGGGATGATCTGTCCCACAGGGACCCTTTCCTCCAGAGGCATCAGGAATGGAGAGTCAGGTGGGAAAGGAAAGTCCTTAAAACACTAAAAAAATAAAAGCCAACCCCGGCAGTCAGTCCAGCAGTCACCATCCACCAGCTCAAGAGGATGCTCTGCTTCACCTCCAGCATTTTTATTTAACCCCCCAACACTTTGCTTTTGCCTTTTGCAGTGAGATGAGCAAAGAAAATAAATGTGATGTTTAAAAATACAGCAGGATGGATGTGCTTTAAAGGGGATGGGGCCAAGTGTGAGCTCTGAAGTGCCCTTCCCTGAGTGCCTGCAGCACATTTCCCTCTGGGGCAGAGCCCTGCTGGCTCCCAGCTCCTCAGGACAGGCTGTGGTTAGTGCTGGAGCAGGGTAAAAGGTTTCTGTTTATCTTGGGTTTGTTATTTCAAAAGGAAGACAGAATAAATACCAGGCAACAAAGCTTTTACCTCTTTGCCCATTGTGTAACACCCTTGTGATTAATAGAGGGTGACCTCAGCCCTCCAGAGAAGTTGGAATTAAAGACAGGTGAATAATAGATTGTTTTTCTGCCTTTGTGGGTGGCTCCAGGAGAATCAAGTACTAATTTAATTTGGGCTTAATTTACAAAGATATTTTTTGTTAAGTTTAGGTTGTTTTTTCCTGGTGTAATACGAAAGAGTAATGTCAGCAAGGTGATGGCTTCAAAAAGCCACAGCCTCATGTCCATTATAAACCTGTGGATGCAGAAATGCACATCTGATTTTGGCAGGGGGTTTGGGACACTTGCTGGGAGAATGTTTTGTTGTAATACTAATTTTCTTGAAGGGGAGTTTAATGGACAGATCAAAGAATCCTGGAATGGTTTGGGTTGGAAAGGAAAGCTCAACTCACTCCACCCCTGCCATGAGCAGCGACAACTCCCACTCGACCAGGTTGCTCCAAGCCCCATCCAATGTGACACTGAGCACTTCCAGGGGTGGAACAACTTCAGCTTCTCTGGGCACCCTGTGCCAGGGCCTGACCACCCTCACAGGGAAGAATTTCTCCCTAACATCCAATCTAAACCTGCTCTTTCCCAATTCCTGCTCTGGGTGGGGTTTTGCAGGACTCTGCTCTCCTCCCCTTTGGAGTAACCACCATCATTCCTGAGCTGGTTCAGCACCTTTTCCTCCAAAATGCTGGAAAGCCAAGCCCTGCACTCACAGAGTCCTTTGGCAGCAACACAACCTACAGGTTTTGTGTCATCATCTCCTCACAGAAGGTAAAAGCCAGAAGACAGAATGGGATTTGGGATTTTCGCTCCATATTTATGTTGTGTCTCCAAGTTCCTCTGGAGCATGATAAACGTTTCTGCTGGATTTCTGGGTCCAGACCTTTTACCATTAGTGTCAGCTTTTAGTTCCTGGCACCAAAAGTCTTGCTGCAGGATTTAAAAGTATATTGGAAACAATTTTGTTGCAGGCAAGTTATTAAAGATTGAATGATGCCAGACCATGTGTTGAAAGCAGTGTGAGTAGTTTAATATAGGTGTAAATATTAAACTGTCAGGGGCAAGTATATGAGAAAAACAATCCCTGAATGGTGTAAGGAGGAATAGGTAAACATCACATTTCAATAAATTCACTTACAAGGATTCTGCCAAATTTAATTCAGACCTTACATTTAGGTATATGAGGAAATAATTGCTACCAGTCAGCATAAAGAAAATGGTTGTTTTTCCCCTTTTTGCTCCTGAGTTTTCAGAAGTGAATTGGGAGTTGCTTTTATCCAGTTTGCTTTACTGGCTGCTGAACAGAAGGTAGAGGCAGGTGGGTTTGGGGCTGTGCTGCTGCACCAAACCCACAAATTTTCCCCTCCCTGTACATTCAAACCCAGCCTGGCTGCTTTGGAGCACACAAAAATGTTAAATTGTGCAGTGCCCTGTACCTTTGAGCAGCTAATGGGGGTCAAAGAAGGTCTCAGGAGAGGGGTGGGAGTCAGGGGAGTTTGTTGCATGCAAGCCCCAGATTTGGGAAGAGCTTCACTGCAGGAACATCACTTCCCAAAGAGGCACTTGAGGCTCAGATCCCTGAAATCTAAAGCCAGGCACTTAAAAGCCAGTGAACTGTGGAGTTCCTGAGTTCTTCTGTAAGGGTAATTTCTACCATCAATTTTAAAAGCAAATCTAAGGGATGTCAGAGAAATAAAACACCCAGAGATGGGCAATGGCTCTGTGGGTTGAACAGCTTTACCCTGAGCACCTCCTGTGCAGTCCAGGCTGCCCAGCTGTGAGACAAGCTCAGGTGAAACTCCTTTACTGATGGCTTTGTCTGGCCATTTGGGTCATTAAAGTGGGGTTTGCTTCATGTTTAGCAATCTGAAATTTTCCCCATCTCCTGCAAAGAGCTGCAAACATTTATTCATTCCCGGGCTTTGACCTGATTCCTGGCCATAAATATTAAATTTCTGCAAGGGACCAGAGAAGAGATGATAAAGCAGAAGCCCCAGTCAAATGGCACAGATGTGAAACAGCCTTTAATTGACTTGCTTTTGTCAAACATAATTAAGTCCTACATTTCATTGCAGTCCTTGGCTCACAGTCAGATCTCGAGAAGTCTTTGGTGATAAAGGATTATTCTGGCTTCAAATGAGACTGATGAATTCTTGCAACCACTTGCACAGGAGGCACAACATTTTCTGTTGTATTGGCTGAAAGTAAAGCCGAGAGGCACTGCCAAACCCTGGGTTCCTGATTACAATGAAGTGCCAAGATGTCACTCCTCCTTCTGTGCATCTTGCTTGTGTATTCCTTCCACTCGTGTGAGCATCACTTGCTTCACAGTTTGTCAGCTCTGGGTGGGCTCAGCTGCCCACCCTTCCTGTCAGAGTTTGCCTGTACTTGCTTAAGCACATGCTTAAATCTCCAATAAATATATAATTCCTAATTTTTTAATTTTAAATATTTTTTCCCCTGGGTGAGGATGGACTTCAACACCTATCCAAGTGGCCCCAGGGCCCAGTGCTGCGTCTGCAAAGCCCCTGCCAGCGTGCCTGACACGTTTTGCTGGGAACAAAAGTATCAGGAATTTAGGTTCCTTTGTACTGCTCATTGTCCTCCAGAACCAAGCAGCACCTTTTCCCTGTGAGAGAAAAAAAAAATGGTGATAAAATGAAGGAGCTGGATCAATGGTTTGAGTGGCAAAGCCCAAGCCAGTCCACATTAAGCTCAGCTAGCTGTGAAGTTGGGTCCTTCTGCAGCCACCCAGGAAAGCTTGTAGTGAGGCTGTGTGGGGAGTATTTGAGGTACCTTTGTTAGACAACCAGGGAGACGCAGATGTGAAGCCTCCTGTAAGCTTTTCATTCCTCCTTGCAGAGGAAAAGGACTTGAAACCCTTCCCTTGCCTTGCTCTCTTTGTGTCTGCTGCATTATTGAATCTCACCTTCGCTCGCTGGGTTTCTTATGCGCTGAAAGGAAATGAAATCTCTGCTGTGCTGTTGTTGCTCCCTGCTCAGATAAATAATGTTCTGCTGAATTCAGGGAATTGCATCCTGGCTTTTGCCTGCCAGAGGCACAGCTCTGGGGAAGCATGGCTCTGACAGGTGGGAAGAGCTCAGAAGTGTTGCAGAGAAATCTTTAAATCCACACTTTTGAAGCTGGATCCTTTAATATCCAGGCAAAGCTACTGGGTGTTTTGGATGAGAGTAACTCCAGGAATTGTCGCCTACCTGGAATACAACAGAAAAAGCTGAGTTTTGATTCAGTTTTAACAGAGATACTTTGTCTTGTTTTTTTTTGCCTGCTGGGAAGAAAGGAACAAAAGGGGGAAAAGCCCTTTTCTGAAGGAAAGATGTGTTCCATCTCAGATTCAATGGACAGAGAGAGTCTTCACACAGCTCAAAGCACAGCTCAGCTGCTCTGAAAGCAGAGGTATCACTGTGGTATGAAAGTTCCTGTGGGACAGTTCTCCTTGTCCCCAGAATGAAGACAACAGACTGAGGCAAAGGTGAGCAGAGCTTTCCAACGTGCTGCTCACCAGGAATGATGCTCAAAGTCCAGCAGCTCTGGAAGATGCCTGATCCATGAGAGGAGGGATGGGAGGAAGGACAGGGAGATCTGGGGAGACCTTTAGAGGTACTGAAGGTCAGGAGGGAGCTCAGGGGGTGGCTGCCCTACAGCTGAGCCTGGGAGAACTTGAGGATGGAGGGGAGGGAGGTTGGTTGGGTGTGGTTTGGTTTGGTTTGGTTTTGGTCTGGCTGCTGCAGCCCCTGCCTGCTGGTGCCTGCACTGCAGTGGCCACGAGGCCTCTGGAGAGGGCATGCAGGACACCTGGCACTGAGGCTCTCTGCAGTTTTCTCCTTTGCCCAGTGTCTGTAGCATTTCTATTTTTGGACATTTTGGGACATCATTCTCGCAGGCCCTTGCTAAGATGTGAGAGCAGGTCCAGGTGACCAAGCCTCCCTGTGATCTCTGTTTCAGCCCTGCCCTCCTGCTGGTTGGCTGCTGACACTCAGGTCCTTTGAAGGGTGCCAAGAAGTTGGGTTTTCCTTGTGCTGACTCTTTCATCTCCTGCTGCAAAGGGCTGTTTCATGCTCTTTTGAGATGTCTTTGCTGCTTCTTGGTTGCCCATAACCTCCTGACACTCAAGAAACTTTGGAAAAGGATGCATCTAATTCACTTTTTAATTAACTGAAGAAAAAATAATATATCCTTTGGAGAGAGAATGTTATTTTCCATCAAGATTTTCCTGATTCAGATTTAATTTCTGCCCAGAGGGAAATTTGAAGTGGCTTAATACAAGCAGATAAGAGCGGAAACCTGGAGAGATTCAGCTCCAGCAAATAACTCCTTACTCAGAAATGTGATCAGAAATGCTGGGAAACTGAAAATCTGGGAATCACCTGACTGGGAAGGGAGATTTCCATCTTCAGGAGCAGGGAGAGCTTTTATCTGTAGCCCTGTACGACCTCTTGCTTCACACTGGAGGAGTGAAAATGTGTGTGGATGTGTTTGCTAATGAACCCTGGGCTGTGGGAGAGGGATCCTTCTCCCAAGGAGATGCTGCATCTTGCAGCAGGGTGGGCTCTGCTGCTCCCGCTGACAACCTGCAAGACAAAAAACTGCTATCGTTCCCAAGAGTGACTTGTGCTGGAAGTCTTGTGCAGCCAGTAATTAAAACACTGCAAGCCTTTCTCATAATGAGCTAATAATTTTCTAACGTGGAAGATATTTTGGCCAAAGGAAACCTGGAGCCTGTTCTGGACTTGGTTTGCTGGACAGGAGTTTCGTGGTTGCTTAGGAACTGGTGACCAACGCTTGATTATGTCCAATATGGGCTGGCAAAGGGCATTTTCATCAATATCATCATTATTTACGGCCATACGGTCCTACAGCAGCTTCCATAAGGCTGCCTCTCCAGCTTGGAATTGTTGGAAAGCTAAAACATGAACAGAAAGGGGTGAACAAATTTGGAAATTTTTATGTAGAGATCGCCATGTGGACAAGCCCCTGGAATTTGTTATAAAGAGATATTGGCTTTGCCTTTGAGGGACATCCTTTGCCTTTGCCTTTGAGGGACATCCAGATCCAGGAGCCAGGTCAGAGAAGATATTCCAAAAAACTCCAGAAAGGAGTAATTTGTAAAAGAAGCTGATTAGCCAATGATGTGTGTCAGGAACGATGAAGCTCAGCCTGCTGATGAGGGCCAAGAGCTTAAATCTGTGGCTATCAAGAGTAAGCTCAAAAATTTTAAATATCATTAAACAGAAAAAAAAATAGTGCCAGCTGGTGTGTTCATCACTGGGTGACACAGTTCAGTCAGCACAGTAAGATCTGGTCAGTATTTCTTTGTGACATTTGGAAAGACAGAATGATGTGCTTTATCTCTGTAATGGAAGAGCAAATCGTTCCTGTTCCATCTCTAATCAACAGCGTAGTAAATGATATCTGCCTTGTCAGGGGGTACACTTAGAAATCAGTGTCCATATCACTCATGTCTGAGTGGCTCAGAAGATTGAGGTCTGCAGATGTTTGTTTTTAATCAATACCAGAAAAATTGGGCAAGAGCTGGTTTATATTTTCAAAAGGCTGTCCTCATGTCCCAGATAACTGCAAGCCAGTAATCCTGGGCTAAATAATGATATAGGTGAAAGGGAATTCAAATGAGGAAGAATTAAAGGCTGGGGATAAAACTAATGGATTTATGAAACACAGATCCACAGACCTGAATTCTGAATTCATTAGCTTAGTCATGGTTATTAGGTAGCTGTAATATTCCTGGGGTTTTGCAAAGGGTTTGACATTGTTTCACATGGAATTTGGATTAAGCCACCCGAGGGGGCACAGAGAAACACTGGAGGGAGCAGGGAGCTGCAGGGATGGGGGATCCTTACCCCACAGTGGGAGCTTTGCTGGGGAGTGGCCCTGATGGGGGCTCAGCCTCCATCAGCTCCAGCACTGGCCTTTTCAGGACAGAAAACCTCTTTCTGTGCTACTTGTTAGAGAACCAAGCTTTTTTTTTTCATTGCAATGTTATAATTATGGGTGAGGATGCAATCCAATAGAAAAAAATTAAATGAAAAAAATATCATTTAAATATAGGGATAGAATCTACCCAAGTAGCTGTGCTCCATCGGAAAAGGCACTTGGATAAACTCTCAGCTTTTGACTTAGCCCAGATGTCACAGGGGCTGTGTCCAGAGGGACTTCCTTTGCGGTGCTTACAACAACAGTGCCTTCCAAAGCCAAGGCACGGGCTCTTTTTGTCTTCCCCAGGATGCTGAGGGCTCCACAGGAACAAGAGGACCCCAGTTTTGAGCTGTGCCTCCCTGTGCCATTCCCCTCCTTAGGGACTGCTCCCAGCTCTGGGTGACTGGAAGCAGGGAGTGATGCTGTCCAAACCTGGCTATTCCTCCCTGTTAGCCATGAAACCCTGGGAGAAACACAAATTCAGCCCCAAACAGGCCCCAAGCTGTCCATTCTTCTCATGTTTCAGGTTTCTAACTGGACTGGAAGGGACCCAGTGGCTGTGAGAATCAGCCAGGAGCTGCTTTGGCATCTGCTGCCCTCAGGGCACAGCCTGTGCCACCCTCCAGGGTGAGGAATGCATCTCCACCTCATCCAGTGCTGCCACTTGGGTCTCCCAGGCTGAGTCAGTCCTGCTGGACTTCGTGGGTGCCTTCTGCCATGCTGAGGGGGCTCAGCCTGTGGTGATTTCGGGGTCCCCAGGATGAAGGAGGAATTGAGAATCTGACTCCAGGGTCTTAGAAGGCTGATATATTACATTATATTACATTATATTATATTATATTATATTATATTATATTATATTATATTATATTATATTATATTATATTATATTATATTATATTATATTATATTATATTATATTATATTATATTATATTATATTATATTATATTATATTATATTATATTATATTATATTATATTATATTATATGATATGATATGATATGATATGATATGATATGATATGATATGATATGATATGATATGATATGATATTATATCGTATCGTATCATATCGTATCATATCATATTATCCTATACCAAAGAATAAAGAAAGGATACTTACAGAAGGCTTAACAAGACACTAATTAAAACTCATGACTCACCAGAGTCCTGACACAGCTGGCTGTGATTGGTCATTAAGCAAAACCAATTCACATGAAACCAATCAAACAACCACCTGTTGGATAAACAATCTCCAACCACATTCCAAAGCAGCAAAACACAGGAGAAGCAAGCAGATAATTATTGTTTTCATTTTTTTTCTCTGAGGCTTCCCAGCTTCCCAGGAGAAGAAATCCTGGCGAAGGGATTTTTTCAGAAAACATGACAGTGACACTCAGGCCCTGGACCAAACCTCTCTGACTGGGCTGTGCTTGTCCTCAGGAAGCATCCCAGCCCCACCACTGCAGCATCCCCTGGTGCAGGGGCAATAAAGGTGTGCCTGCTGGCCAGCGTGCTCTGGTGACAGTCACAGACCTTGTCTGGGTTTTTTTTGACTGTCCCTGGAGGGATCCCAAGTGTAGAGATGGGGAGAGCAAGACAGAGGGAGGAAGGTCACACCAGGACAGGGATGAAGGCTTTGACACCTCTGGGTGTGCAAACAGATGCTTGTGACATTTCTGTGGACTTCCAGTTTTTTTGTTTAATTTTTCAAGTTAAAGACAGTTCTAGGCTAGCACAAAACTGTTGTTTGGCTTATCTTCCCCCTGGTTTCACATGTGAGATGTGATTTCAGGTTAAAAGCTGTTTTTGCAGTGGCCTGGTGATATTAGGGGTGAATTGATGCACAAGTGCTTTAAAGTCACCTCTTCCAGGAGGACAAACAAGGGATATTTTAATCCACAGAAGCCAATGTTTTTAATGCCTCAGTGCTCTCTCTCAAGAACATATTGCAAAGTAAAAGGAAACTTGGTTTAGTGAATTTCTCTGGCCAAGTGGAAAATATTATAAATCGTTGTGTTTTCAAGCTGTTCCCCCTAATTTTTGGCATTGCAGGAGTGAAATGGTTGCAACCAAAGTTTGAGGACACAGGTCCCAGCACTTTCACAGCAGCAGCATCCATAAATCCATTCCCAGGCCGTGGCAGATGCTCCACAGGCACAAACTGGACATCAGGACCTGCCTCAAACCTTGCATTAAAGGGAGAGAGGAGTGGGAGAGTATGAGGATTGAGGGGTCACCCATTAATTTCATCAGTGCTATTGAACATGATCTTATCCCATTGGGTTTTGGAAGCTTTTATGTAGAATTTGGAATAAACACAGATTAGGAGGTGAAGGATTTTTTTTCCACTAGGGTTTTGGTGCTGAAAAAAGCTGCTGCAGAAGAGCTGGGGGTTGTGGTCTGGGAGCATGACATAGGAAGCAAAGTCCTGTTTGAGGGTCAGGGTTTCTTCCACAAAACATCAAGAAGTTTTGGAAGCCCTGGGTGAGCTGCTGGTGTGATCTGCACAGAGAGCACAGCCTCACACAGCTAATGAGCTCCAGGGCAGCTCTCCTGCCTTTGATTTGAGGTTCTTCTCCAAGCAGGGATGGTAAATTGTAGGCAGAAATAATTTCTGCCAAGGATCTAACAATGTTTCAAGTTCCTGCAACCTTTCAGACAAACAGGGGGGAACAGTACAGAGAATTTTATAAGGAATCTCTAAAAATGTGCCGTGAACATAATGAAGCAAAATTGATCTGTTGTTTTCTCTCAGGAAACAAATGCTGCACAAGGAAGCAAAAAGAAGATAGGCCAGAAAAATACAGCTGTACTCTCAAAATGGGTCAGTCCTTGGACAGCAGCTGTCCTCAGATGTTAATGTTTTCACATTTAAAAAAGAAGAAAATTTAGGAGCTGTATTTTAAAAGAAGAAAATTTAGGAGCTCAACATCTAAGGATGAAATCACCAAACAACTCCTTTAAGTATTCAGCCCAAAGCCACATAAATTCAGGACCTGAATGCAACCTTAAGACAGGAGTGCTGGCCTTGCTGAGAGACAGGGATTTGGGAAAGGGAGCTTGAGTCTGGGTGAGATTCATTTACACATAAAGGACAAAACCAGGGCTTAGCCAGGAAAAAACCCAAGAGCAAATTTCCAGTGCATGGTGCCCTTGAGGAGATGGATGGTGAGCAGAGCAGGGGCAGCCACTGCTGGGCTGGGCTGGGAAAACCCCAGACATGTCCTCAGCAGGGCTCAGAGTGACATGTGATCCCAGGAGAAATGATCTTGGAATCATCCACCCTGTCTGAGTCCCTTGGTGGAGTCCCAGGTGAATCAGTGCCACAGCTCTGCTCTTCCCCAGGTGCAGGTGTGTCACCCTGGTTTTTTAAGATTTTCTAGGGCTTCTGATGTTGACATTCTTGTGGTGAACTTTCTCAGACACTTTCTGTAAATAACTGATTGTTTTGTCTTCCTTTATGGAGGAGGAGAAAGTTGACGGACTGTTGGTTTGTCCAGTGTCATTGGAGAGGTGGCACTGTCACCCTCCAATGCACTGTCACGTTTGGAAATCTATAAATGTTGGAGTCAGAAAATAAACTTCCTCTTTCTTCCTTCACCTTGAGAATGGTGGTGTGCTTGTGTTCTTTTGTGTCCTATAGTGACACAGGTGGGCTCCAGGACAGCCACCTCAGGAGTGGGCCAGAGCCACCAGCGGGGTCATTCTGGGGTCCCAAACTGCACCTGGGGCAATCCCAGAATGGTTTGGGTGGGGAGGAATGTCCCTGAGGCTTTCCCTGTTCCTGCAGGTTTGTTTAACTGGTCCAGTCTCACCCCAGTAGCAGGGAACAGGCTCCTTTTGGCATCTGCACCTTCTGAAGATGCTGCTCAGAGCTGGGGAGGAACAGCTCCTGCTCCTGGCATTGAGCCACTGAGCCTGAGGGATGACCTGAGAACTGATAAATAGAATTTCCTAAATGACTTCCTAAAAGCTTTCCCATGCTTTTAAGACATACCCCATCATCAGAGGCTGTGATGAAGCAGAGATCTGGCTGGTGCTTTAATGTACCCACTGTGTAAGCTCAGCAGGGGCCAAGTGATTTCTGAGGATGGAAAAGGTCCCTGTGTCATTCCTGGGCTGGGAGGAAGAGGATGGTCCTGGCAGACCTGCACAGAGGAGGGGGAATGTTCCTGCCCAAAGCAGCTGATGAACTGCAACCAGGTTTGGAGAAGCCTGGCAAGGGTAAGAAACTGCAATTCTCTGCTGTGGATGTTTATGGCAGAGCCAGCAGGGCTCGCATTCATGGCAGCATGAATTCACTGCTGGATTCTGATGCTGCCATAAACATTTCCAGCTCTCCCAAATTCGGGCTGGCTCTCAGAGCCCTGTGCAGGGCATGGCCAGAGATGTGCTCCAAGTGCAGGCATCCACGTCCCAGGGACTGAGGGAACAGCACTTCCCTCCAGCTTCAGGGGCTGCACGTGCTTCATCCTCCTTCATTAGGTTTGGCCACATCTCCTTGTTAAAGAACAAAAAACCCAACAGCCCCTGGCTAACCAGGAAATGATTTTTCAGTCTTTTCCTTGAGGACGGCAGCTGCACATGATGTTTCTTAGAATGAAAGCAAATCTTTTTTTTCTTTCTTTCTTGCCTTTTCCTAGAAATTTTCCTCCACGTCATCTGATTGCCAGAGGTGACATTTTCTGCAGCTGAGGTGCCTGATGTCATGGCAGGAGGCTGTGGAGGACTCCAAGTGTTTCTGTTTCACGTTTCTTCTGTTTATCTTCCATCAAGGTCACCATGTCTCTTAGCCAGGGTTTGGCTCTGACTTTAGCTGGAGCTTTCAAGAAAATGTTAGCTGCATCTTTACTTTCTGGGAAAAAATGCTGTACAAAGTCAACTGAAACTGCCTGAAAATTTGGATGAAATTCATCTAGGATTGAGCTAGGAATTAAAAAGGGATATGAAAGTTTGCTCTGAACTTGTGATCTTTGTTTGTTCTCTTTGGATCCTTGCGCTGTGTGTGCCTTCAGGGAAATCAGTGCACATAACTGAACTGAATCCTCTGGGGAAGGAAAGGAAAAGAAATTAAAAGATTTTGCAAAAAATATTCATCAAGCAAAACTTTTAAGCCTAGTACATTTCCATCTTGGAAATAAATGCCTCCTACAGACGCCCAAACCACCAAGGTTTACTGCAGCTTTACGTGGAAAGCACCTGGGTACAGTGGTGAAGCTCCTTAGAAAATATGTAAAGGATTTGTGCAGGCAAAAGCTGTGCCAGGGCCTCCCCACCCTCACAGGGAAGAATTCCTTCCCAATATCGCACCTAACCCTGCCCCCTGGCAGTGTGAAGCCATTCCCTGTGTCTATCACTCCATGTCCCTGTCCCAAATGCCTCTCCAGCTCTCCTGGAGCCCCTTTAGGCTCTGAAGGGGCTCTGAGCTCTCCCCAGAGCCTTCTCTTCCCCAGGCTGGACACCCCCAGCTCTCATTCTGTCTCAGAGCAGGGGGGCTCCAGCACTCTGAGCATCCTTGGGCTTCCTCTGGGCTCTTTTCAGCAACTCCAATCATCCAAAGAGAATATTTGGGTCCTGGTCCCCACAGTGAGTGGGGAAGGACTGAAGGTATCAAACTCTTCCCTTGACATATTGAAGATTGTTTTCCCTGAAAATTTGGCATGACTTGCACTTGTCAGTGCCTGTCAGGAAGATCTTTTGCATTTGCCATCCCCTGGAGTGGAGGCTGCCTATCAAGTGTCTCTTCACCACAGTTTAATGTTTCTGGTAAAGCTACTAATTTGATTTTTAGATTTTGTCTGAGCAGAATTAGCACATATCACACATTGGAGCTGCCAGTTAAGGGAAAAGCCAAGGAATGGTCAGGGGAATGAGAGAAGTTATCCCTCCTGGGGCTACAGCAGCAGACAAAGCCCAGATGGTAAAAGCCCATGTGATCCTTCTCTGCACATCCCTGAGATGACAGGGACAGGAGGGGATGATGAGCAGGATGGGTTCTGCCCCAGTTAGGAGTGAATGTTTGCGGGGTGAGGGTGTCACAGCCTGGGCTGGGCTGGCCCTGCCCTTGGTGGCAGCTGGAGAGCATCAGCTGCTGTGGAAATGGAATGATGGGGTGGTGGCTGCCCTGCTGGGTGGGGCTGGGACTGACCCTCTGTGCCATGGCTGGGGGAGAGGGGACGTGACAGGGGCAGGGGCAGGCAGCTCCTGCCATGCTGGTGCTGGAGGAGGCTGGTGGGAGTTTAAATCTCTCAGGGAACACTGGCACCAAAAAGGGATCCTTTTTCTGCTGGTATTTACTGATGACATCCCCATTTCTCCTTCTTCCTTTTATCTAATAAATGCCATCTCTCCCACAGGCAGATGTCTCAGCCAAAACATTAAGATGCAGAATTAAGTCAAGGACTAAAAGCAAAACACCAGCCCAGAGAGGCACATCTGTGGCACTGCTAACCCTTGCAATGTTCCAGCTTCAAGGGAAGCCCATCAGGATGATTTGCAGGGAGGTTCACAGCTCAGTGTGACCCCCAGAACCTGCTGATGGTGCAGGGGGGGTGTCCCCCTGCCATGTCCTTGCTCTGGGCAGGGTCACTGACCATGTCTGCAGAGCAGCACAGCAGGAGTTAGCAGGATGCTGAGCACAAATCTCCTCTCCCACCACAGCTGCTCCCTCAGTGCTCACTCCAACACCTGCAGACCTGCAAGGGAACACGTGGTGTCTGTCACAGACTGGGAATGTCACAGGGAGGGCACTGGAGAGCAGCTCTGGGGCTTTGCAGGTGCTGTGGGAAGAGCCACTCAAGGAGAGCTCAGACCCCACCAACTTTCCACTCAAGAGAAGTTCCTGTGAGTTCAGGTGTCCTCTCTCTGTCCCAGGTGTGAGAAAGCCCAGAGTGTTTTCCCTGGGATGGAAGAGCTGAGCAGACAGTGAGAACAAAGCCATATGCTGTATGCCAGCATTTCTATCTTATGGTTCTAAATACCCCACCAGGATCACAGGATTGTTTTTTTTTTCTCACTTGTGAATTTTATATGGGAGGAAAAGAAAAGCCTAATAGAAGGCAGAGTGAACTCCATGTTTTCTGCTTCAGCATCACCTGCTGGTTCCAGTGGGAATTTACAAACTCGTGGAAGAGCAGGGGAGGTGTTGGGCAGGAGGTGCCAACCAGCCCATTTTGCTTTGGGATTTGAAGATTTGGGATGCATGGAGTGTTTCTCTGGAATGGTTCACAACCTGAAAGCTTCAGTGAAGAAAACAAGGGCAGAGAGGGCAGTAAGAAAGCAGTTTGTTAAATCATTAAATTTTACTGTCATGTTTTGAGCTTCACAATGAGGAGACAATAAAAGGCAACCTTGGGCAAAATTTACCAACCACCCTTGGTGACTGTGGCCCTGAACTGCTTTAATTTCTACTTCAAAGTTAGTAGAAAGAAACTCCAAGCATATTGCAAAATCTAATTCACCTTGTCTGAAAGATCAAAGCCTGCAGGAAAGCACAAATTAAACCTCCAGAAATACAATTTCCCCTCAGAATTATTAAAAATGCCATTTCCCTTCTTCTTCCTTTTCTTCAGTCCTCATGTAGATGTTCTTGAGACCAATGGACAGCATGAGATGATGCCCCAGCTTGTAGGGTGACCTCAAACACAGCTAAAATCTCAACAGAGGTTTATAGTTTTTGGAATTTTAAAATTCTTATTCCAAGAACAGAGTTTTTGAGAACTCTGGGAGAAGATTTTTTTTTGCTCTTGGGTCTGTTTTCTCACCTGGATTGATCCTCAGTGCAGAATGGGGATCTAATCCACCTGCAGCAAACTTCAGCCACAGGGAAACCTTGGGAAGAACTTGTGGAAACATCTGATCCAGAGGTCATGAGGCAGAGAGGGTCAGGGCAGGGAGGAAGAACCATTTCCAGGATTTTCCCTGGCCACTGCAGATCTTTATTGTGTGAGAACAAGAAAGCTCCAGTCACACATAAGGATGGTAGCTGGAAGCCTTCAGAAACTGGGACAGAGCTGGGGTCAGGCTTGGAGGAGCATGTCCCCATGTCTGAAGGAGAGGGTGAAGTGCCAAAATGCAGCTGTGCCCTGCTTTGTGCTCCTGGCTGGAAACCACGGAGATAACAGCCCCAAATGTGTTCCCTTGGTATTCCTGGGCTGGAAAACACGGAAATAACAGCCCCAAATGTGTTCCCTTGGTATTCCTGAAAGTTGTGGTAGGCTATCTATTTCCTAAAGACCTTTCACACAATTCTTCACATCCAGATGAGGAAATTGTAACAGGATATATGTTGCTCAGGGTCCTTTCTCACAGTTTTTCACATACTAGAGCCTGGCTCAATCACAAACACTCAGTCTCAGCATCAGTGGCTTTCCTGAACTGGGTTTGAGAAGCTCTCCCAGTTCCCAAGGTGCCACTGCAGCATTTGTGCCACAGGCTTTGCTGAGGCTGGAGCAGCCCATGGGGAGGAGCAGCCTCAGGTGACACAATTTCAGTCCATGGCGAATGCAGGTGATGTGGCCTGGCTGGGAGAGGGACAAAAGGGCTGTGTAGAGGTGGGGAAGGGGCTTTGATTGTGTGGAGAGTGAGGGATATGTGGAAATGGATCAGCTGGTGGGATGAGGCAAGTTGCTGTGGCTTTAGGCAAGGATGGAAAGGCTTCTGATGGAGGTTAAATGTCACTTTTGTAGGGGAATAATACAATTTCCTCAGCTGGGAGTGAGCTCAGAGCAGCCCAGGGTGCTGGATAGCCTCTCATGGCCACCAGTGCTTGTGGCAGGCATGGCTGGGTGCAGCCACTGACATCTGTGATGTACATTAAAAGTGTTCTTTTATCCTGTCAAACACTCAGACCCAGTTTTTTGGCTTCTGTTGAGTCAGCACAGCTTTGCTGGAACCAGCTTGTCCCAGCAAGGCTGTGGACTCTCAATCTCACCCAAAATTATGGGGATTTGGAGTGTGTGCATGGTGCTGCTGCCACAGCTCTCTGTGTGCCGTCTCCAGAGCATGACAGCCACATAAATAGCATATGTGAGGAGACAGCACATATCTGCTGCTTGCTGCATCTTATTTACATACATCTCCTCTACCTAACTGGTGGTTCTCCCCAGTTCCAGATTTGTTAAAGGCTGCAGCCTTTTCAAGCCTTTGGTGGGAATACATTTCCCTCTACAGTTGCTTGAAATTTTCAGTAAACATCCATTGTTTCCTCTTGCTGGAGAATGGAATGAGGGAAGGTTTCTGGAGCTGAATTCAGGTGTGTTAAAGCTGTGAAAACATCTTGCTTTGGGGTGATTTATCAGGCATCAGCTGCTATTGATCCACACAACAGTGAGAACTTGAGTGACATCACTTTGGGGAGAGCAAGTTCAGGGGGAAGCAAACAGCAAATGGTTTCTGGGTATCTTGGTGTCAGACTTTTTTTTTTTGCAGTGATTTTGTTGCTCTCCAAGCTGTTGGCTGTATAAAAGGACTGCAGCACAAAGGTGATAAGCAGATCTTTACTTTGAAAGGCTCCTGTGAAATTCACCCTCTGAGCAAAGAGATGTTTTCCTCCCTAAGGGATAAAAGGTTAAAATGCTGGGATGGTGTTCAGAGGATCTAAATTAATAATCTGCTGCTGTTTCTTACTCGGTACCTGTGTAAATCCTGCAACCATCACTGCCTTTCTTTAAATCAGAGATCCTTACTCTCTCAGCCTCTGGGACACCTAAATAGTGAGCCTTGGATTGTGGGTGCCCATTCCCAGAATGGTGAAAAAAATCAGTGTACTAGGCGAGGAATAATGGGGGTGAGGAGAGCTTGTGTCTTGTAAGAGTAGAGGGACTTGCTTGTTTCCAGGTTCATGAGTTTGAGATGCAAAGAGGAGGAAGACAGTAAAACACAATTTAATGCTGCAGTGAAGATTTATGGCCTCATCTGCAGTCACCTGAAATGATCAGTCCCTTGAAAATTGCAAATAGTGATGGCAGACAATAAAATATCAGTGAAGTTGGTACCACTGTGTGTTCTTTCTCCTGCTGGAGCTGGGGGGATTTTGCTTTAAATTAATTTTTGGTGAAAGCAAGGTCTGCTCTAATTAGTTGTAAGTAATGAGGATCACGCCAAGCAGCACACAGAGTTTTCTTAAAATGCAGGTGCCTTCTGGCACTAATCCTGGTTATTCTCCTTACCTTGGACCCTGTAGATGGGTAGAAGAGAAATGGAGAGATTTCCTCAGTATTTGTGCTTGAAATGGGCATGAATCACACTTGTTCTGCTGTCCTGCTGTTTTAGAAAGAGGAGCCCATTGACTCCAGCTTTGTCAGCCTGGTGGCCCTGGGAACCAGCTGATCCTTCAGGAAATTGTTTTATTGTATAATACGCCTGTTCCTATAAATCAGTTCCTTGCAGGCTCAGGAATTGGCAGGGAGGTCCCCAGCCAGCATTCAGGTGGGTTGTCAGGGTACAGAAGTGCCAACACTGGGCAGGTGAAGCTGCCCCTCAGGAATGTGGGGATGGATGAGCTCAGCTGCCTTTCTCTGCTGGGCTGGACCTAAAATCTGTGTGGGAATGTCTCAGCCTGTATTTGTGACCGGGTCTGAGAGTTTATGGGATGCACTGGGATCAGCCAACTCTGATAGGAGCTGGACCATCACCCTGCCATTTGCATCCTGAGATCTTCTCCCAGATCTGCTCCTGCTGAGGAGTTCAATGATCATGGAAGGGAGATGGGGACTGTGAGCAAGGCAGGACATGGCCTGTGACATCCCACTGACCCATTCCCCTTGCTGGGACTGGGATTTAGGCAACATCCCAACACACGCTGCTGTCAGTGGGATTCCTTTCCCACAGTGTGTTTGTCCCCAGGCCCATCACTGCTCCTTGGGAACAGTTTTTCTGGTTTTCTCTTCATTCTGATGCTCAGCAATGCAGGGAAGAGTCTGCAGAGGTTTCTGTCATCTCTGAAATGAGTCTGACTTGAGGAAGTACAAAAGCTACAATGAATATGTATTACTGGAAATATTGAAGAAGCCAATGTCCTCTTCTTTTTAATAGATGTTATTTCTCATTCTTTGAATGAGTCTGCTGGCCGTGGAGGGCAGATAATCCAGTTGTGGAATCTTTCTTGTCTTGTGTTGTTTCATGATTTATAGCACCATGCAAGGAAGAGAATTTATCACCACTGTCTCAGTGAAGTACCACTGAATCCCCTTGTAAAGGCTGCTCTGGAAAAGTGGAGTTTAGGGTTCAAGAAAAGATGTTTTCATATTTTTATCTCTTTTGATTTATTTTTTTTTCTTGTTTCCCTGCTGCTCTGTTGACCATAAATCCATAAAGATCATCCAGTTGTAACTCCCCTGCCTTAGGAAGGGATACATCATTGCTAAATTTTTGTCATCATTAATGTTCTAATATCACCCATTACCAGTGGCTGTGGTCCAAATTTAGCTAATTAGCCTTTGGCAAGCCATTAATCAGGTGCCCATCATCCCAGGAATGACAGTTGCATTTTTGAACCTTTGCTTTCCAGCTCACTCCACATGCCCCCAGCCTTTCTTCCACTCCTCTCCAGCCCAGGTGCTCATTCCCTGCATGAAAAAATGATTTTACATCTTGAAAAATTAATTCTCTGCTCATGATGGCCTTGATTAAACAGATTGACAAACCATGCTAAAGGTGACAAAACAGCTCTGACATGCAGACATCTTCACCCCCTGAAAGGAAAGGCAAAGAAAAAAAAAATCCCTGTGGGCTATTGCTATTATGAGATGCAGGTGGCTGAGAGGTGTTTTCTGCAGAATCAGCAAAGGTTCTCCACATTTGGGAACAATGTCTGTAAAGTTAAACTGGTTGAAATGGCAGAAGATGCAATTACTGACACTTGAACTGGATTATCTTGAAACAATTAAGGATTTTTCATCCACAACTGATGCAGACTGTGCTGATGCTCCAGGAGTTTGGAGGTAGAAATGGTAAAGGTGTGTGTGGCTGCCCCATCCCTGGAAGTGTTCAGTGCCAGGTCGGATGGGGCTTGGAGCAATCTGCTCTGCTGGAAGGTGTTTTCACTTGCATGTTGATGCTCTGGACTCTCTGTTGTAGATTCAGCATCTCCTGATGGTGTGTGAGAGCTGCTGCCTCCCCAGAAGCTCTCTGGGCATCCCCTGGAAGAAGGGTGGTTTTTTGTCTTGTCCCTTTCTTGGCTTTTGTTACCTTGCTGTCTGCTGAGAAACCTTCAAGCGGAAGAGCTAATCTGTTTTTCAAAGAAATAGCCTGGGATAAATCCTTTTTGGGTAATGTTGACAAAATGCAGGCTGTCTTCATTCCCAGGCTTGGTGCACAGACCCCAGTGGACAGGAGGCTTCTGGTGAAGAAGAAATGTGGCAATGATGCTCTCGAGGTGATTGTCCTCCTCTCACCCCAGGGACCCTGAGCAGAGCATGTGTTAGGATCCCATGAGATATTCTGGAAGGACAGATCTCACCATTATTGAATTATAATTGGAGTGAAATCATGTGAAGCAGCATGATTGGGACTAGAGGTGCAGCATGACCATCCTGGGCTTTTCTTCCCATGCAAAGAGGGCAGGGATGAACACTGAGGAACAACTAGAGGGTTGGATGAGGGGAATTTTTAAGGATATTTGTCCCAGACACATATCTTGGCTGTCAGTAGTTCAAAATCCCCTTTCCAGCAGCCTTTTTGGAACACATCTCTCAGGCCAGAAAGAAAACCACAAGATAAATAAGTGAACCTGCTGTATTTGCTGCTCTGCATGAACATAAAGGAGAGCGGGAAGGGCTGAGAGCACTTGTTGGGGTGAGAGCCAGCAGAGAGGAGCAGAGCTGAATTCTGAATTTGCAAACACTCTTCCCGTCAGCTCCTGGGCTGTCCAGCTGGGAGCTCTTGCGCTGATTTACTGCTGTCCTTGCTTCAGCCTTTGGAAATCAATCCACTGACAATTAAGGTAATGTCTGGTCTAATATTTATTTCACACTCTCATTAATGGGCTGACAAAACCCCACTTTTTGAAGCAGTGAGACTGTTCTGTTCTGCAGGAGGGCTGGAACTCTGGGTCATGCTTTTTTCCCTCGTCCCTGTTAAAGCTGAGATCTCTTGTTGAAGCTTTCAATAAAATTGCCATGCAGCACCACACCTTAGCATTGTGTTCCTGGTGAAGAAGGTGCAGCTTTTGTGCTGAATATCCCCAAATGTGCATTAAAGGAGAGCTGGAGCACAAAGGGGTAGCCCTGCTGCTGGCTGGGGCCCAGCAGCTCTGTGTTGGGCTGGCTGTGGGTTGGGAAGAGAAAAAACATTTGGTGCCCAAGAGCTCATGTTCTTTTTCTCCACTTCTTAAGCAAGAGTGCCCTGAATTTGCTCTGATCTGCTTGTGTCCCCAACACTGAGAAATTTCCCCAAAATGCTGGGAAATGGCTTCTTTGGGGAAACGCTGCAGATGGCCAGAGGCACCAGAGCAGGGGGCTCTGGTATTCAGCAGTCAAACCACTTTGAGAGTGAGTCCCAAAGTCCTCTGTGCACCCCGGCCCGCCTGGGGGACTCTGCAGCTCCTGGGAAATGAGTTTATCAGGGCCAGTGTCCCACAGCCAGGCTGGGAACTGCAGGTACCTGTGGGCTCTGTGTGGATCACCCCACCTGGAGGTGAGGAATTTACCACTGCAGCTTCTGAAATACCCAACTCAGATGAGAAGTGCAGGATGGTTTGGGTTACCAAAATCACCTTTAGTTAATGCTGCTGGAAGAATACTAAATAATAACAATTTTCTCCTCGTAGTTCTCATTCCTCCTTGAATTTTTTTTGCCAGTTTCTAGGTCAGATTCCCCATTCCGCTGCTCCTGCGCTAGAACAGCGCTCAGGTTGCACAATTGCAGGGGAGGGAGGAATCTGCTTCCCGAATCCCGAGCTCCCCAGCAGCCTTGCCCGATCCTTCCCTTCTCCCCAGCATCTCCTGCTGGGAGCCCACCCCAGGTAGGCTGGGGGTCGGGGGTTGTGCCAGGGGGCTTTGGGGATGCTGGGGGTGGGATGGGGAGGCCACCGCATCTCCCCGGGGCGGGGGGAGGACGCTGCCCGTGTCTCTCGCAGGTGTGGGCTCTCCTTCCCTTTGCCGCGTTTGGTTATTTATCATTCCCCCCTCCCTCTTTTCCTCCTTCCCCCTCCCGCTTTTCTCTTACGCAGTGGGAGCAGCCCGGCAGCCTGGCTCTGCCCAGCCGCCCTCCGTCCTCCCTCCCTCCCTCTCCCTCATCCCTCCCTTTTCCTTAAAAACGTGGGCTCCGGGGTGCAGCCCCCTGCGCTGGCAGCAGCCCTGCCTGGAGAGCAGCCCTTTCCCCTCCTCCACCTGCGGAGCCCCCGGCTCTGTCCGTCTGTCCGTCTCCCCATCCCCCGGCCCGGGGTGCTGGATGCGGCCGCGGGCAGCGGAGTCAGCTCGGGAGCTGCGCTAGAGGGGACCTGCGGCAGGTGAGCAGCCAGCAGGGCTTTATTGCCAACTTCGGGCTTTTCCTTGCTGTTTTTGGGTGTACGAACCGCTGGGGTCGTGCCGGAGCCCCGCTGCCTTCTCGGGCGGCAGTGGAAGGTCTGGGGGCACCAAGCCGAGAGTGGGGGACTCACCGACCCGCGGGGACGGCAGAGGCAGGTGGGGACATGGAGAAGGAGGGATGGATGATGCGTGCAGCCCGCACTGCCCTGCGCCGGCGGTGTGCAGAAATGCGTGATCCCTGCGAGCTCGGGGTGCGCCAGGCTCGCGGGGTTGCATCCTATTAAAATGCTCCGGGGAGGGGGGCTGCGTTCCGTGGCCGTAAATCATCCTTCTCCCTGGTAATAAATCACCCTGCCCCAGCGTTTCTCGTGCACTTGCCTCGCTACAATCCCCTGCCCCCCGTTTGATCAGCAGATTTTAAAGCTGCCTCTCGCTGCCCCAGGTCCTTGGCGCAGGCTGCTGCTTCAGGATGGACCCGCTCTTCCCTGCCCGTATTTTTGAAGACCCCGACCTGAGGAAGCTGCTGAACGACTCCTCCATGCTCAACCTGAGCTTTCTGCCCAGCAACTGGTTCAACAACAGCACCGGGGACGGTTTCCTGCCGCTCAGCATCAAGATCACCATCGTGGTCGTCTACTCCATCGTGTGCATCGTGGGGCTGGTGGGCAACTGCTCCGTCATGTATGTGATCGTCAGGTAGGACACCGGGGAGGCTCCCGGGAAACTGGGAGCGGGGCAGACCTTCCCTCCCTCGATCCCTGCTGCGGGTGAGGCAGCCAGGAGCTTCCCTGGGGTTACAGACGTGCTTTAGAGGTAGCGATGTGGCATTTGTTTTATTGTTTTGGTTTTATTTGTTGTTTTTCCCCCCACCCCCTTCCTAGGCTGTGATGAAGGTTTCTGCCAGTTTTCAGCTGCCCTCTGGTGCCTCCTAAAGTTTAACCCAGAGAATGGAACAGAGTGAGCAGATCTGCTCAAAAAAATGGGTCTTTTTTTGCTTTTTTTTTTCTTTTTAGGGATCTGTATGTCCCTGGGGAGGGCAATGTGCTGGGAGCATTCCACTGCCAGGGTGTGCTGGCTCCTTAATGGGACCTCTCCTTCCTGTGCAGTGTCCGGCACCCCAGCTGTGTTTGCAGGTGCTGCTCCATCTGGGAGCTGGCTCCTTCCAAAGCTGAACCTTGTTGCAAAGGAAAGAGCCTGCTGGGAAGCTTCTTTTTACTTTTACAGAAGAAAAAAAACCCCAAATGTAAGTCTTCCAACCCTTTGGAGCCTGCAGACTTGAATAAGATGTGAGAGGATGCTGCAGAGTTGAGGGCAACTTGTCTGGCTCCTTGTGCTGAGCTCAGGAGGGTGGGGGGGACCTTTGCAGAGGGACAGCACAGAGCATGCACGACTCCATCCTCCCTGCCCATTGTTGGCATTTTGAGTGTCCCTGTCTCCTTCTGCCGTGGTTCAAGCCCTTCTGGTTCTGGGAATCAGAAACCTTGTTCACCCTGTAAGTACAGAATAAGTTTGTGCAGCTCTTGGGGCTGGGATTATGTTAAAGCCAGCATCCCCCCTCTGATCTCTGCACCCTGCATGTTAAGGAGGGAGCTTCCATTTTATCCACATCTTGGAGCAGATTCCTGGTGCAGGTGGATGCTGCCAGCACAGAAAAGACAGGCTGAATCCTCCAGCAGAAGAGGAAAGTATTTAACAGGTATTCAGACACTGATGAGATTGTCTTGCTCCTACCAGGAGCCCAACTGCTTCCAGAGCATCCTTCCCCTGAATAACTACAACTTGGCTGGGGGAGATGCTGTAAAATCAGGTCTTTGGTACCAGAGCTTGCTGAAGAGTGGCTGGATCTCTGCTCCAAGGGCACAGTGACGTGACTGATGTTCATCAGGCTGCCTGTCTGTGCTCTTTAGCTGAGGAGTTTACGGCACAGAGAGGGGATCCCATTAGCCCCAGGGAGTCTGCAGATGCACAGAGGAGGTTTGCAGCACACTGGTGCCATGTCTGGACAGCTCATGTTCCTGCTCAGTGTAGTAGCAATTGTTGGAGTAGTTTGTGGGTGTGTGTGAGTGTGTGTGAGTAGTGAGGCTCTGGAGCTGGAGGCCCTTGTCTGATGATGGTGATGATGGTGATGTGCAGCAGAGGAAGGGAGTTCTTACCCTGTGCATAAGCTTTGATGTGTGTAAGGAGAAGCCTTGGCAGAAATCTCCTCCCTGTCTGCAAAGCTCTGGTGGGATGTGCACAGCAGGATCCTGCTGGCCCTGCCCAGGGCTGGGGCTGGAGCACCACCAGTAACATGAGTGTCCCAAACTGGGGTCCTGTGCCATGGCTAACCATGAAAATACTGGCTTCTGTTCCACTCCTTTTTGACTTTGTTACCTTCCAGTTGGAAAAATGGCACTCAGGGATTTAGCACTAGAATTTCCATGGAATGTAACTCTTTTTGTGTGTGTCCTCTCATTTTACAGTTTTTAAGCAACTGAAAACTGAAGACAGGTGCCAGCCCAACCTCCCTCAGGTTTTTCCATTTCTCTATTTCCCTTTATTCAGAAATGGAAAGTGTGTGCTGGGGAGGTTATAACTGAGCTAGAGCACGTGCAGGAGCTGCTGTTCCCCACCCATGTTCCCTGGGAGCCCAGCACTGAGCTGAGACCAACACTGAGTTAGAGCCAAGGCAATGACCCTTGAGTTGATGAGTACAGCTTGTGGTGATCTCTGCCCAGGATTCCTCTCTCCTTGCCCTGCCTGTCCAGGTCAGCAGCAGTTGTGAGGATGAATTGGACTCAATATCAAACTCTTGACCCTGGCCACATGCACAGATTGGTGAAGAGCTGCCAAATTGTGGCTGTACAAGGAGGATGCTGATGAGCTTCTCAAATGTACACTTTTCCCCTCAGATTAGAGCTTTGATGTTTCATGCAGGTTTTCAGTAGGTTGGAAGTTGGTTGCTGTTAAGTCAACACAGGGTTCAGGGGCTCTTAATGATAAATTAATGGAAAAATGATCAGCAAACTCTCTGTGCTGCACTCTTTTCACTGTAGGTAATGTATACCCCAATAAGCTTTTTTTTTCTTTCTGTGCTTTGGCAATGATAACCAGGCTTCAACATATTACACAGCCCATAGGAAAATGGTGTGCTACCTTCCAGAAAAAGACTGGTAGTGTTACAGACAGTAATTGTTTCCCATTTTTGTGGGAGCTGGGAAATAAAAAGACTCTAATACCAGCACTCACGGAAATTGAAGGCATCAGGAAAACTCATTTTTTTGTTCCTCCTGAATGAGTTTTCTGCAGCACCAAGGGAAAAGTTTTAAATCTCCCGGTATTTCACACAGAAGTACAAATTCAAGGTTTCCCCCTCTGATGTAGAAGCCAGCCTACATCTCTATTGTATTTGGAATGATTTAACATTTGGAGCTATTAATTTATAGAGACAGTCATCATGTGACTGTCAGTCCCTTCCAGTGCTGAGCAGCACTAATTGGGTAAGATGGAGAAGGGCTCTTGTCAGGAGCAGGATTTCCTGGGCAGTGAAGGGCCTGTTGTGGGAACCTGCCTTGTCTGTGCCTTTGTTCTGCTGGCTCATCCTGGAGCTCCTTGCCAGCAGAGACGAGGCCTCCCCTCCCTCCTCCTTCTGCTGTTTGCTCTCTTCTGCATATATTTCCTGTTCTGCTTCTTAATGAACACGAAACAAGGAGCTGAACAGAGGGTTTGGGGAAAACCAGGCTGCTGAGATCCCTCCTAGCTATTAACTGAAGTCTGCAAGGCTGCTTGCCAAAGATCTTTGTATTTAGGAAGGGAAGCAAAGGGGAAGGAGGGTGTATTTTTGTGTTTTTGGCCCTGGGGTGGAGCTGACCCAGGTGTGACAGAGGCCCCAAATCTCTGCCAGCCACTGGTGACCCAGAGAAGGGACAAGGTGCAGCTCATTGTCCCTACTCCACCATGCTGCTGTGATGCTCAGCAGTGGGGATCTGGAGCACTCCATTCCTCCAGTTCAACCCTCCCTGGGAATGCTGCCTCATTTCTGGGGCAGCTCTCTGTTGGGAGCCTGGCAAAATGCTGGGGATGCTCAGCTCTCCTAGGGCAGAACACCTTGCAGAGCATTTTAAGCAATGTTTTGGGCAGTTTAGGGCTGTCAGGCCCCTACATTTTCATCTGCTGCCTCCAGGTGAAGCTTTAGGAGGAAAAATGGGATGGGGAGGTGCCTGCCTGGGGATGCTGTGCCAGCTGCTGTTCTGCTTGAAAACTGCCTCAGTCCCTGAGAACAGGGGTGAGGGCAGCTGGCTGTGATGAGACTGGGGAAATTAAGTTAATTATGACATTTCAGAGATGCTGATTTCTTAATAGAAAGCTTTCTCAGGGAAAAGCCCGGACCAGCTGTGTGTCTCAGAGCTGAAATGAAGTGAGTGCTGCATGCAGGGGGGACCCAGCAGACACGAGTGGGGCCATCTGAGGCCTTTGCTGTCTCCAGACCTGCCTCTTAGTCTTTCCTTGAAAAACAAAATAAATAGACATCAATTATTGCAATTTATGGAGAAATGAAACCCAAACCAAGGGCTCTTTGCCCTGGAGAGTGAGTGGAGCTGGGTGAGGATGTGAGGTGAGCAGCAGGGGACCCTGCTGGGATAATGGCTGCAGAGGACAGGTCTGCAGCTGCCTGATTTCTGGGTCCCCATGAGCCCAGGTGAGCTGGGCTCAGCTCCATGACCCGTAGTAGCCACACCTGGCCCCTGCTAACACAGGTCCTGCATGAAGGGCTCTTTGTTTCACCAGGCTGGGGTGGGATGGGTGCAAGGGAGTTGCCCATGTGCAGCAGGAACTCTGTGATGGTTAACATGGGACTTGGTTCCCTGAGTTTTTCAGAGACTGGGCGATGCCCAGAGGCATTCTGGGTGTCAGCAGAGGCAGATCTGGCCCAAGAGCAGGGATAAGAGTGTCCTGCTGCAGGGTGGGTGCTGGTGAATGCCCTCCTTGGACCAGAGCACCCTTCCTGGTGGCCAAGCACCTGCTCAGGGATGTGGGATCATCCCTGAGAGCCCCTGGCTGAGCTGCTGAAGCCTTTGCAGCAGCAGCAGCCACAGGGGCTCCTCCCTTGGCATGGCAGCACATCCACAGTGGTCCCCAGAGAGCACCGGCAGGGCAGGGCAGGGCAGGGCAGGGCTGGTTTTTCAGAGCTGTCCCCCAGACACAGAGGTGAGACTCAAGGACAGGGAGATCATTTGTCCCAGGGTGTGTGCTCATCCTGGCTGGCTGCAGATTCCCTTACTAGCCCCTGCTAGTCAGTCCCTGTCTTGCTGGGTAATTTATGGGCTTTTAGGTGCTGTGTTGGTGGCTGCCTTTGCTGTAGCGTCTGGCCTCAGAGTCCAGGCTAATTTAAATTTGTCCTTCTCCAACTCTGTGCGGTTTTTTCAGGGCCTGTTGAAGCATTAAGAATAAATCATCTTGCACTGGTCGGAAGTTGCAGGCTGAGGGGGCTCAGGGATGCAGAGAGCACGGTGTGGGTGGACACTGAGGGGACACAAATCATGACAGAACGTGCCAGATCAAACATCAGCTCCACACAACCTGAGGCCTGGGAGAGAACTGGGGCTGATTTCCACCATCACAGGGTGGGAGCAGCTCAGTAAAAATCCTCTCTGAGCCTTTTCTGCTCTGTTTTGCTTCTGCTGGAGCATGTCCAGGCACGGGGGCAAAGGGTGGCACTGCTGCCAGGGTGTGAGGTGGGGATGGAGGAGCTGCTCAAGGTGAACATCACTGTCTGCATGCTAATCAGCTGGAGCTACACATATCAAACCAGGAGGCTCCAAGAGGCAGAGAGCTCCTGGAAGCAATGCTCAGGGTTTCTCAGGGCTGCAGGCTTTGCTCTGGTCCCTTTGCCCCTGGTGTCTGCAGCTCCATTTTGGGTTGTGGGTTTGCTGCAGCCAGCTGGTCCTGAGCCCCAGCCCTTGCCCTGCAGCCTTGCTGAGGCAGGGTGGAAAAGGGAAAGATGCAAACACAACAGGTCTGCAGCTCACCCCGAGGCTCAGGCAGGGGCGGAATCTGTTCTTGTGACCAGCAGGTCCTTAAAGCCCCGAGGGTGTGTCTGCCTGCCCTTAACGACCCAACCCTTGTCTCCTCTCCCAGCCCGCGTATTCCCCTTGCCAGAGGGGCCAGGTAGCACAAAGGAGAGGGAAGAGAAGCGCTGAGCTGATACGCAGGTGTTCTCCCTCATGCCGGGGAACAGGAGAGCAGAGCAAAGCAATTACTGTTGTGACAGAGGGGGAGCTGGATGCAGAGCTCAGCTCCACCCTGTGGGGGGATGCTCCATTAGGAAATTACCTCTGTGGCAGAGTGCAGGAAAGTGGCCCAGCAGGGAGCTAATGTCCTCCATGGAATCCACAGGTTTATCTGCAGCAGGTTTGTGCTGTGGGGGAGGACACTGAGGTGCCTCCTGAAGCCTGAGAGTTTAATTTTTTTTGTGCAGATTAAGAGAAAGAACACTCTCAGTTTTGGAGGAAAAGAAAGAGAGGTTAATCCACAGAGAAGTGATTGATTGATTTTTGTGTGTACTGAACATTCTGGAAATGTTTAGGAACATTGCTTGGTTGGGACAATGGCTGTTGGCTCTCAGCATGTAGAGAAAGTGGTGTCGAAGTAATTAATTATGTGCAAATTAATTTCACCCCTTTTCAAGAGTGCAGAATCAGCTTTAAATTCTGTTGGAAGATGTGCTGAAGGAGGTGCTGGGGCAGCCACCTCAGTGTGTCGGGGGAAGGTGGCTCTGCCATCACCTCCAGAGGTGGTGAGGAAGGAGGCAGAGGACAGGGATCTGTGCACTGAGGGGTTTTGCAGGGCCAGGCAGAGCAATTGTACCTGGACTCTGAATTCATGCTGGGAGGAGTGGGGCCAATGGGGCTGGAGGGATGTGGGAAGGAGTTGAGGATTTTCTCTGCACACCCTGAGTTCAGGGCTGGGGACACAGGAGTGTGCAAGGAGGCAGCTTTGTCTCCCATGGATGCTGGGTGGAGCTTGGAGGTGGGTGAATTGTTGCTTGTTTCTCCCACTGGTCAATGACAAAAATTAAAACAGGAACAACCTTTAATTTTTACTGTTTTGCAGTAAAGTTGCTCACCGTTGCTCAAAACTGTTATTCCCTTGAGTTATAATGCCAGTAAAAAGGGTTAGAGGCATGATGATGAATTGCTTCTGGCTCCAGCCCTCCTGGAAGGCTGGACTGCAACAAACTTGACCTTTGGGAAGCTTGAGCCAGCCCAGCCAGGTCTGTGGTGCTCCGGGGAAACTGCAGCTCCCAGGAGACCTTTGCCACCACAATCTTGGGTGACTGCATCATTTCCTAAAGCCTGAGCTGACAATGCTTATTTTTGTGAGAGCTGATAAAACAGTGATTTCACTTCTTCTTTTTAATCCCCCCCTGCTGACCTGGAGGGCAAAGTGACTCCACTCACAGACCCACCTCATCCCCTGTGCTTTACCACATTAATGCCAAGTGCAAGAATTCAGGAAAGGAAAACTTGGCCACCCTGAGATGCTCCTCTGGAGTTCAGGGCACTGGAGGCTGCTGTAATTCTCCTTAGGAAATCCCAGAGCTTAAAGCCCTGGCAGCTGCCTGGTTATGTTGGATTTATTATGCAAAAGCAAAGTGCTTTTGCTCATTCATCCCATCACAAAAGGAAAGGCACCAGTATTTTCCTCCTACTGCTTTTGGTTATGTAAGTTTGTCTGGGCTGGCTTTCTAAGAACTTGTGATTGATTTCTGGGCCAGGAAAAGCCTCACTCAGGCTTGTGTGGGGACCTCAAGGTATTTCCAACAATGTTTCTCCATCAGTCCTCACCTCCGAAAGCTTCCCTTGGCTTTCAGGGTCAAAAATAGGATAATTTGGTTTTGCTTTCTGAAGCTGCTTTCAGACTTCTGATACAAGCCCAGCTTAGAGCTCCAAGGCAGGTAAAGAAATAGACTTTATAGTCTGGATTGTGGTTCCCATGTCTGCTTTCCTTGCAGACCTGGGCAGGTCACCACGTGTCCCAGCAGAGTTCAGACCACCAGTGGTAATGTTCTGCCAAGCATTTAAACCATTTATCAAGAGCTGAAGAAGCTCAGGGGAGGGCACAGAACAGAGAAGGGAAGTCGGGGGTTTGCTGTTCTGAATCAAATTGGCAAAAAGAGCTTTTTAAGTCAAATCAACCCTGTAATATTTTAACACGTATCAGGCTGAAAATAGTGCAGCAGTTTATGGGTAGAAGTGTTACCCTCAAATGAACTTGCTCTCTGTTAATAACATCATTGTCTGCCATTTTTGGCCGTGTTTCTGCTAAGGCCATTAGTAGAGTAAATGATGGATGATCTGCAGTTTTAAAATTATACCTATTTGAGCTCTTATTCTGCCCATGAGAGGAATATCCTGGAGCTGAAATGTTAGATCCAGTCACAGAGTCACTGTTGAGCTTCCATTTCTGCAGACACTGCACGTCCCCCCGGATAGGTGATCACAGCTGGCTCTGCATCATTTCCCAAGTGTGAAAAGGAGATGATTGCCATTAGAGCAAGGTGACTCTTCCTTCAGGGCAGGCAGTTCGTGTGGTAAAAGTAATATTGAAATGACAAAAAAATCTTTAGGGTTTGACTTGGGACTTTACTCCTTTATCTAGAAAGATCCATGATATTCTGATTTCTGATTCAAACCTATCTCCACACCATTTTTTGGCTGGCCAGGGCTGGCCATTTTGCCTGCTCTGATTTGACAGCTCACGTTAGCCATGCTCTCTGGCTATGAGCCCATATCAAAAGAATGATCAACTTGCCCCTGCACCTTTCATTTACTGGCTAAAGCTCTCACCAATACTTCTAACAATGAAGCCATAGGCAGTGAAACCCTAAGTTGGCCTTACTGAAGTAATTTTTCAAGAAACACCATCTGATAGCCTCAGGCTTTCGTGGTGCTCACTGGCAGTCTGGGGGAATGATTGTCCTGCCCATGGAACTGACTGTGGAGGGACCATTTGTGGTGTTGTAGGAGATGGGCTCAACTGTGTGTTGGTAAACCTGGGGGAGGTTGAAAGGTGAGGATGGCCAATCTCATTGCATAAGAAAATACAGCATCTTCTTTTGAAATCAGCAGAATCTGCTTCAGTAAAGTTCAGTATCTGAGCCATCATGGTCAGTGGGAAATCTGACTATTGCTCATTCCTGCCTTTCAGATTCACCAAGATGAAGACAGCCACCAACATTTACATCTTTAACCTCGCCCTGGCTGACACCCTGTGCCTGATGACCTTGCCCTTCCAGGGAACAGACACATTCCTGGGCTTCTGGCCCTTTGGCAATGTCCTGTGCAAGATTGCCATCTCCATTGACTACTACAACATGTTCACCAGCACCTTCACGCTGACCATGATGAGCGTGGACCGCTATATCGCCATCTGCCACCCCATCAAAGCCCTGGACATCCGCACGCCCCACAAGGCCAAGGTGGTCAATGTTTGCATCTGGGCACTGGCTTCTGTCTTCGGCATCCCAGCCATGGTGATGGGATCTGCAGAGAACGAGAACAATGGTCAGTAAAACTGCACCCAGCGGGAGGGACATGAGAGCCCAGGGATAGGGGCCAGTTTCATCTGTGGGGTGAGGTCTGTGCTGTGAAATCATCTTAACTCTGCCCCTGCCTCTCTGTATCACTGCTGCTGCTTTTCTAGTGTTAAACATGGAATTATGTGAGGAATTGAGCATTGAATATAGAATTGTTATGTTAGGTTGGGAAAGCCCTCTAAGATCATCAGGTCAAACCATTAACCTAACTAACCAAACTAATCTGAATGTGCAGATGCTTTTCTGCTTGATCTGTGTTTGCTGATCTTCCTTCCCATTTTATTTTTTCACTCTTGCAGAGATTGATTGTCTAATTAAGCTCCCTTCTCCCGTCGACTACTGGGACCCAGTGTTTGGCATCTGCGTCTTTCTCTTCTCCTTTATGATCCCTGTGTTGATCATCACCATTTGCTACAGCCTCATGATCAGGCGGCTCAAGAACGTCCGCGTCCTCTCGGGCTCCAAGGAGAAGGACCGCAACCTGCGGCGCATCACCCGCATGGTGCTGGTGGTGGTGGCAGTCTTCATCGTTTGCTGGACTCCCATCCAGATTTTTGTGCTGGTGCAGTGCTTGGGAGCCAAGGCAGAGAGCGAGCTGGAGCTGGCCATCTCCTGCTTCTGCACCGCTCTGGGGTATGCCAACAGCAGCCTGAACCCCGTGCTCTATGCCTTCCTGGATGAGAACTTCAAGGCGTGCTTCAAGAAGTTCTGCTTCCCCACTGCCTTCAGGACCGAGCTCCAGATGTCCAACAGGATGTGCAGCATCGCCAAGGATGTGGCCTATGCCTGCAAGAACTCGGAGGGGACTAACAATCCGGCCTGACTAGGCATGGAAATCCCCATGGTGGCTGTCGCCCAGCAGAGTCCGACCACCCCCACATCAGAACTGACTCAGATAACGGCCCTTTAGCAGGACCCCAAAACTGAGAGGTGAGAAACCAAGGAAACAATTGTGGGGATTGGGAAAACCGGATACTGCGAGAGCATGCAGAGAAAGTGAGCCCATCTGATGCATTTTTAATTTCCAGTGCATCCTGCACTGAGGAACGTGTTTGAAATCAGCCCACTGATTCCTGCAAAACCCTGGGGGTTTGCAACATTATTGAGAGTTTGGGAATTAAGGGTTTAAAATAGGCATCGCTCCTGGGGCTTACACTCCTGCTGCTGCTGCTGGGAGACAGACAGAATGTGAACTCTTGCATTGTTTATTTCCTCCCTGGGTGGAGATGTTAACAGCTCGCCTGGCTCACCAGGCGCTCGTGTGCGGGTTTTCCTCCTGTGCCATTGCTCTGAAATCAGACTTTGCTGCAGCCAAAGTGGGCAGGAGCCATCAGACAAAACCCAAGATCATCTCCAGGATGAGTCATCGTGCAGGGAAGGATGCAGGGAGGGAGAGGAGGGAGCTGACGGGAAGAGAAATTCGAATGGCCTTGGAAGGACAGCGCCAGCTCCTGCAGATGGGATCTGCAGTGAAACCCCCCTCAGAGGGGAGCAGGGTGGGGAGAGGAGACTGTCAGAGCTGATGGTGTAGCTCTGAAGAGGAAGAAGAAAAAAGACTGAGGAAATGAACACAATTTCTCATTTACATGCTGCTACTACTTTTTTTTTTTAAACTCTGTATTTCCAGTGTAATAATGGACAGAATGTGTCTGTATGTACATGTCTGTAGTGGAATAGGTGCAGATACATGGTAGGATTTCTTCACCTTACCAAGCATGCCTTGGGCATCTTCCTCGGTGAGGGGAGGAAGGAATGAAGTGGCCTATAGACACATGTATTTATATATAGGAAAAGCCATTTTGGAGAAGTCAGAATGGCAGCTCTTCCAGAAGACATGGACATTCCTGGTGGGAGCAGGCAGCCTAAAACAGTCCCACCCGCTCCACATGGGATAAGTGGGGTACAAACCATACAAAACCTGGGGTTCTGTGGTTTGTTTTATGTTTTTAACTGAAATGAGACCCACAATGCTGAAAGCACGTGGGAAATGCTGCCTGGGTACCACCCCTCCTGCCAACCATGGATTGCTTTTCCTCTCCCAAAGTAGGCCAGAGCTTTGTGGAAAATGAAATGTCCTGTCATTTCACTTGATAACAAAAGCTTCCCCAAAGAGTTTCACCACTTGAGTGCCCTCTGTGCTGGGGAGAGCAGCAGGCTGGGGTTGTCCCTGTAGCACAACAGCCCCAGGAAATCTGGGCAGTGGTGGCCAGTGGTGCTGATGGGGGAGCAAAGCACCAACCTCCACCTGGAGATGGGAGGTCAATTCCAATATGAGAACCAGCAGTGTCACCTGGACTGTACAGATTCCTATGTGAATATATTTCTTGTGCTCTGATCTATGAGATTCTGTATTTTTAATGTATTGATTTGCCAATATTTTAATGCTGTCATGTTCTTTCTATATGCTGTACAAAGGAATTGGATGTTATATTTCTATGTAGAGTGTTTCTCTCATGGTTGGGCTTAAAATATAAATGCAATTCCAGTGTCCCACGTGTAGGACCCAGATCCCTTGTAAAATGCTCAAGCTGGGAGGATTTTGATGCTGATTAACATTTGATTGGGAATCTGGATGTGTACCAGAGCAAACTTTGCAATTAGCACTTCCCCATACCAATCTGGAGGGAGGAGGAAATCTGGGCACTTTAAGCACTTTGTAGTGGATGTTAATCCCAGAGCCCTCACCAGGAAATCCCATATAAACCCCAGGCATGTGAAGAGCAGCTCCTTGAGAACTGTGCTGCTGGCAAGCTGCATCCATGCCTTTGGAAAACTGGGGTTGGGTGGGATGTTTGTGGGTGGTAACAGCACTGGGCAGTGAGAGACCTTGGGTCTGCTCAGGCCTCAGCTGTGGGGTGGTCTGATGGGGTCTGGGAGTGGTTGGGGCTGAAGCTGGGAGCTGACTGCCAGGCTGTTCTTACCTTTAGGGAGTAGGAGAACATTCATTAGTGGCTGGCCAAGGAACAGCCACACGCCCTTTGTCGTTCTTGGCTGGGTTTTTAAATAGATTTATGTCCTCTGAAAGAAAATATACCAGTGTTTGGCATTTTTTAAATATGGATTTTGTTATAATAACTATGCTGCAACAATCTTACATAATCAAGTACTCAATAAATGTGTGTTTACCAAGCTTTTGGGTATTTCCACAGCCCTTGCAGTGGATGTGTTTAGGCATTCTGTTCAATGCTCAGTGAAGTTTGTTATAAGAAGAGCAGCAAACGCCTGAAAGCAAAACTTTATTGTACTGTGCCTCTGGAGTTACAGGCTCATGGTCAGCTGGATGGCTTTAGTGCTGGCTCTGTAATTCCCTCTGGAAGTGGTTGTGTTGGTGTGATTTTTACAACTGCCGCAGTGTAAATGACATTTAGGTGGCTACTTGTGTGCTTTAATAAAGGAAAATTAAAACCCGTGTGGTTTGGATGATAATCCAGAAGAGTTCACTGGGTGGATTTGGAATGTCTCAGCCCTGTGGGATCTTTTGTTACACAGACAACTTGGTCTGTAGTTAACACAGGCACAGAAGATGTGAAAATTGGGTCCCTGGCTCTTGCAAAGGGCAGCTGTGATGTGTAGCAGGGCAGCAGTGCAGGCAGCTGCCTGCTGTTAGAGGTGAAGTCTGCTGAAGGATGAGAAAAAGCTCTTCCCACCTCCTCTCCCCACGATTCTCAGGAGTTATGGGGTTAGCTGTGACCTGGGACAACAATAAATTGCAGAGCTGTTCTGAAAATAAAGCCAAGGCCATATCCTGTAGGAAAGATGGATCAGACAGTGAGATGTGCAATAAGGAAAATGCTTTCTCTCTGCAGAGATCAATATTCCTACCCAAGCAGGTAAATATCAGGAGAGGGTTTTTTATTAGCAGTGATGGTTTTCTTCTTAAATAAGAAAAAGTAAATTGGTGAGAAAAAAAATGGAAATCCTTATTTTTCTCTAGTTCAGTTAAGTATCCAGGGGTGAGTTCTTACAGCAAAACCATAAACCAAAGTGCTTTATTCAGTATTATGGGATTTATTAATGTACCAAATATTCTCTCTGCTGCTGTTGGCTGAAATCAAGTGCTGGAAAAGGCTGAGGAATGGATGAGCTGGGGACTGAGCTCTGCCTCAAGCAGCTCCTTGGCTCTTGGTAAACCTGGGCAGGGATCTGGCTTTGCAAGAACCAGATCTCCCTTCCTCTCCCTCAGCCAACAACACTCGTCCCTCCATCAATTACAATTTCTGACATCAAAAATAAGGAGCAGAATTTACACTTTCACTGAGGTTTGGGTGGAGAACACCCTCAGGCACATGGTGGGGTTCTTGGTGTTGTTCTCTGCAAGGCCAGGAGCTCATCTCTGATCCCTGTGGGTCCCTTCCAGCTCTGGATGTTCTGTGGTTTATGGTTTTATGTCGTGGGAAGAGCTGAGCTGGGGACACGCTGGGTTACCCTTTACTGAGCTGCAGGTCAGAGGGGCGTTGTTTGTTTTGGGTGAGAATTCAGCTGAAATCCCTCTCCCCATGCCCACAGCCATAGCAGCCACAAAGCCTTTCCCCTGCTCCAAACGCCTCTGGCCCCCAGGTCTGGGGACAATTCAGCAGGTGGGAGAAACCCCAAATGCAGAAAGAGCAAAGCTGTGGGGGGCCCTGCTCCAAAGCTCCAGACTTGCCCTGCTGAAGACTCTGCCTGAGGCTGAGCAGTTCCATGTCTGTTTTCACAAGTTTTTCATGAGAAGTTAGACTGTAAATATGTCTTTCTTTTTTTAAATTATCTTTAAAAATTTTTTTTTTGCTTGTTAACTATTTAAAGAGCTGTCATTGGGCTCCAGTGTTTCTCTGGATACTCTCCAATATCATTGTGGGGTACAACAATGTATGTCCAGAGAAGGATGCCTCTCACCCTGCAATGCTTTGTAGGGAAGGTGGCTACTCTCCATAGTTAGAGCTCCTTTTTTTAAATGAGAAGGATCTCCAGCAGCAGCTGGTGTGGGTGCTGCCTTTGATATCTGCTCAAAAGAGAGACTCAGACTGGCAGCAAAGCAGGCTCTGCCAGAAAAGCTCCAGCTTGCTTTCCCACTCATTTTGCTGTGCTTCCCCTCAGCTATTTTTGTGGATGTTTATGCAAAAGCAAATTTCTCCTTCCTTCAACAGGAGAATCTCCTTCGGACACATCCCAGGCTGCAGCCCTGATTGTGCAGTCGTGGCCTGTGCGTCTCTGTGGCAGCAGAGCTCATCACTGCTGTGGCTTTGCAGAATCTGTTGGTTATTCCCACCCCTGATGTTCGCCCCCCAACCCCTGCCCAGGGCAGTCTGAAGGACCTGATCTTGCCCACCAGCCTTCTCTGCTGAGGAGGACCACGGAGCTGAGGTGGGAGGGATGGAGGGTAGAATCCAGCAGCAGCAGATGTAGGAGGGAAAGTTGTCCCATCTCCGTGGTGAGGACTGCTTGTGAGATGGGGAGGCTGAAGAAGGGAGAGAAGGGGACAAGGGGAACCTGTTGGAGCAACAGAGGAGACCACAAAAATCACAAAAAGGGCTGGAGCATCTCAGTTACAGAGACAGGCTGAGAGAGCAGGGGATGTTCAACCTGGAGAAGGCTCTGGGGAGAGCTCAGAGCCCCTTCTAGTGCCTAAAGGGGCTCCAGAGGGCTGGTGAGGGGCTTTGGACAGGGGGAAACAACTTCAACCTGCCAGAAGTCAGGTTAGATTGGATAGTGGGAAGAAATTCTTCCCTGTGAGGGTGGTAAGGCCCTGGCACAGGTTGCTCTGAGAAGCTGTGGCTGCTCCATCCCTGGAAATGTTCAAGGCCAGATTGCAAAAACCTGGTCTAGTGGAAGGTGTCCCTGCCCATGGCAGGAGTTGGAATGAAACGTCCTTTAAGATTCTGTCTCAGCCAAGCCAATCTATGATTCTGTGGTTCTAGGAAATGGAAGGTGGGAAGAGCAGCTCTTAAGCCAAAACTCCTGGTGCTGCATGAGGAACAGAGATGGACTGTAAGAAAGTAGAGCATGTGCTGTGTGATGCTGGTGGATGTTTGGCACACGGTTTTTTTGGACCCCTTCTTGTCATGTCTGAGCTGCTGCCTGCCTGTTTTGAGGGGCCCACAGGGGCTGCATGCACTTGCCCTATTGTCCGTTTAGACTGGGGATTCATGACACCCTTGCTCAAAATGTGGCAGCAGAAGAACCAAGGTCACAGCTCCTTTTGAAAGGGGGAGTTTTAGGTTTTTTCCAAGCAAAGGGATTGCTATTAGATTGGGTGCTGTTAAATCAAAGAGGCCCACGGCTCACAAACTCCTTTTGTTCCTGCTTTCAGCACTCTGAAGCCTGGATAGATTGCATGACAGAATGAAATAATCAATAAATAGAGCAACATGGTTTTGTATCTTGGCAACAATGATGCTGCTGAACCATGTAAACTGACTTTGCCCTCTCTCCCTCAGTGCAGAGATCCTGTCTGGATGCAGGGAAGGAGTGATGCCAGCTCTCCACAGTGCTGAGGGACACAGACAGCCCCTTCTTCCATCTCAAGGTTTGTGCTTCAGCAATCCCTGAACTGTCCTTGGGTTAGAAAGTGCACAATAATATCCTACTCCTGCTGGGATCACCTTCACCCTACAGTACAACACCTCCCATGTTCAGATTCACAGAATCTCACAGTCCTAGAATGGTTTGGGTTGGAAGGGACCCCAAAGATCATTTAGTTCCAACCCCTTGGCATAAGCAGGATTCTTGGGAATTTGGTCTTCCTGTGGCTGAACTGCTGGAAGCACCTCTGAGAGGAAATCCTATCCTGTTCAACCAACCCGCTCTCGCAGCAAAAGGGGTTTCTCCTCCAGTCTGTGTTATTTCTGAGGGAGGATGTAGCTCCAGTGCTGGTGGAGTCTCCTGCTGCCAGCAGTGGTCAGGGAGAGCATGGCTGCTTCCCTTCCCTCTGGGCCCGAAGCCAGGCAGGAAGGGCTGGAGCCTGGAGCAGCACCAGCACTGCCAAACAGCACATTTTCAGTATAGTGAAATGAGGAATGATCCTTCAAGAAACCAAGCAGGAAACTTGATTTTTCCAAGGAAACCATTGAAAGAATCAGCATCTTCCTGTAGACTGCTTTTGGCTGCATTAGATCACTATTTTCCTGGCCACAGAGAGGAGCCCAGGCAGAGCCTGAGCTGGCTCTGTCCATTCAATAAACATCAGTTTCTCTGTGTGCTTCCAGCCTGGCATGTGCAGTGAATGCTCCAAGAACAGCTCATGTCATGCTGATTTCATTCAGTGACGAGGAATAAAAACAGAAGCTCTGTAGTCAACATGAAATTAAGATTAATGGCTTTTCAGGTTGATTTCCTCTGTGTGAAACAAACCCCATACTGCGATTTGGCTATTTAATGTTTGCTCAATGTTAGTCATTAATAGCAACTTCTCCACATGCACAGGTCATTTGCTCACATATTTTGGAGTTTCCCTGATCTCAGCCTTGCACTGCTCTTGCTTTGTTTAACCCCAGGGGAAATCATAGAATCACAGGATGGATTGTGCTGGAAGGGACCTTAAATGTCATCTCTCCAACCTTCATGACATTAAAATGTCTGGAGATAATCACCTGCCTCCAGGGACCCAGCACAAAGGGGCAGAAAATGAGCCCAGCCCCTGGTGCTGGTGTTTATCCTTGTCCCTGCATCCCAGAGGTGACTGGGAGGTGGCAATGGAAAGCCATCCAGGGCTCTCCCTGTGCTTTGCTTTGGCATCTGCACCGGGTTTTTTTTGCGTGTGTTTAGCTGGAAAACTGCATCATCATCTGGTGGGTGTCAGCGATGCCACTGAGCCCTTCTGCCTGGGGCTGTCCCCCAGGAATTGAGGAGGATGTGCTCAGGACCAGGCTGGATGGGGCTCTGAGCATCCTGGTTAGTGGAAGGTCCCTGCCTACAGCAGGGTGTTGAAACTGGATGACCTTTAAGTTGCTTTCTAACCCAAACCATTCTGTGATTCTGTGGGTCTGTGAGTCTGTGAGTCTGTGAGTCTGTGAGTCTGTGATTCTGTGAGTTGTGATTCTATAATTCTGTGGTTCTGTGGTTCTGTGGTTCTGTGATTCTCTGATTCTGTGAGTCTGTGATTCCATGATTCTATGACTCTGTAAGTCTGTGATTCTGTGATTCCATGATCCCATGATTCCATGATTCTGTGATTCTGTCATTCCATGATTCCGTGATTCTGTGGTTCTGTAATTCTGTGATTCCATGATTCTGTGCGTCTGCGATTCTGCGGTTCTGTGAATCTGTGATTCAGTGATTCTGTGAATCTATGATTCCATGATTCTGTGATTGTGTAAGTCTGTGATTCTGTGATTCCGTGATTCTGTGATTCCATGATTCCATCATTCCATGATTCTGTGAGTCTGTGATTCTGTGATTCCATGATTCTGTGAGCTGGTGGCTCTGACCTGCCCCATCCATCAATGGTGGCTATCAGCCTCACACCCCAGTTCCTGGTCAGCGTGGATGAAGGAGCTCAGCCAGGTGTGGCCACGGCATGAAGGATCCTGCTGAACCCATCACATGAATAAAGGAAATTTAATTACATCTGTAGGATTTCCATCAATGCTGAGCAGCAGGAGGCTGGGTCTCAGGGGAGAATTTTTCATTGTGTTGAAATCTGACTTTGTTAATTACCAGTCTCTGATCTCATTTGAGGGTTAAGTTTATGAAACAGAATCCTTATTTCTCTGATTTCCTTATTCAGCTAGTTTGTTGAGTCTTGTACAGGGAATGGTTTGGACCTTAGAAATTCCCAAGGTGTCTCACACTTCTGGCATGAGCTGTGCAGGAGAAGCATCGGAGCAAGGGGAGGTGATGAAGGTGTGCAGAAGTCCTGGTGAAAGACAGAGAAAGAAAACATCTCAGGAAAACTGAAAATGAGGAAAAAGGTCTTGCTGCCAAATTATTGCTTATTTTACCCCCAAAGGGAACTCCCCCTTCCCACATGGGAAGCACCCAGAGCCCCCACCCCAGGCAGCCAGGGAACATTGTGGTGGGGGGCTTTAGCAGTGACAGCAGCCTTTGGTGCACCCCAGGCTGTTCACTTCCTCACAGGGAAAGCTTCCCATCCTCTGTTTACCCAGGAAGCACCAGATTTGGCTGTAGGCAGTCAGTAGAGCGCCTGGTTTTTATCTACACATCAAATTTACTTTCTTTTTTAAAGAGAAAATAGCCACTGAACAGCCCTTGAAGCTTGGGGCTAGTGTCTAATTCCACTTGAAGAGCTTTGTTAGATAATTGCAGTATTTTTCTGAGAGAAAATAGAACAATCAAGGCTTGTAATTAAAAGCCATTCAGGCAGCTTTGATCCTTCTCTCTGCATCTTCACTTACCAAACACAAATGCCAACAAGGACTCATGGCAATATTTACAGTCACTATTTTTGGCCTTTGCCTTTAAATTAAATCCTCTTCCTCGCTTCCAGTCAAAAGGACGAGGAGGGAGGGAATGTGGTTTTTCAACAGGTGTTTCTTTGGAAAGATTTTTTTTAAGGATCCCTGATATCATAGAATAATTAAGTTTAGAGAAGCTCAACCAGTCCAACTATCAACTCAGCCACACCACCACATTCACCACAAAACTAAATGAAATGCCACACACACACAGGTTTTTTGAACACTTCAAGGGATGGTGATTCCACCACTGCCCTGGGAAGCCTTTTCCAGGGCTTGACCACCCTTTTGGTGAAAAAATATTTCCTAATATCTAATCAAACCTCCCCTGGCACAACTTGAGGCTGTTTCCTTTCATCCTGTCACTCCATGATGACAAGCCTGGAGCTCCTCTGGAGGCCTCAGAGCTGCCACAGAACAAATTTGTCACCCCGAAACTGCCTCCAGGCACAACCTCAGCTGCAGGGGTGGTGTGCATGGGGCAGGACCCACACACTCTGCCCTGGGCATGGACAAGGGAGCTGCCAGGGCCGTGTCCCACAGCCCACAGGGCATCCTCAGGCAAGCTCCTGACTCACTGGGAGAGGGAATCCAGCCTGGGAAGTCCCCTTTCCTTCAGCAGCAGGTGGGAATGTCAAACCTTGATGTGCTGAGACCCTCTGAAGGCACCAAACTGGGCTTGTTTCTCCCAAAATTGGCAGCAAAGCCAGTGGGTCACCACTTCCTTGGGTTTATGGTGGGACCATCAGTGGCTCATCAGCACCCAGGGGCTCCCAGCAGTCCCAAGGAAACAAGGTGAGTGCTGCAGATGTCAGGCTGCACAGAGAAGGGGCAAATTCTCTTTCTTGGCTTGATTTGAACACTATCTTCTGGATACCCTTCTGCTTCTCATCTTTTACAGACCAAGTTTTTGCTTATCCATATTTAATTTTTATTTTCATATTTTTCTCGCATCAAGATGCTTCTGAGAGCCAGGCCTTCAACTCTCAGCGGGGTATTATTTCTTTTCTCACCCAAAAATCGTGACCAGCCTTAGGGAGGCAGTGTGAGACTGTGTAAGACCCAGGGGACTGGAGCTTCCCGGGAGAACAAGCTGCAGCACAGCTCAGATGAGGACAATTGATCCAAACAGCCAATATTGCTGCAGCACGAAGACTTTAAAAGCAACAACAGCTTCCGATCCCCCGCCCTAGCTCAGATGCTGGTGTTAAAAGCCTGCAGTGGGAATATGAGCCCTAATTCCTAAAAGTGGGAATATGAGCCCTCATTCCTGTTCCAGGGCAGGAAATGGCTCCCAGGGAGGATGGAGCAGAGCCCTCCAGGGCTGTGTCCTCACGCGTGTGACAAAAGGAAGGCGATGCCTCCCAGCAGCAGCAACCTGCAGCTGCAGCGGGCAGGAGCAGCAGAAAAGCTTCAGCTCCTGCCGTGTCCAGGGAGCTGCGTGGCTGCCCCGCACCTTTGCACCCATTAACGCAGCACACACTGTCCCAGAAGGAAATCCACCCGGCTTTGAGGCTGAGCTGACTCTGTGCATGGCTGGGAAGGGGTTAGGAGGAGGAGGGAACCCTGGGTTCCTAATTCACCCTCCCTGCAGACCCCAGACGGGATGCTTGCTTTAGGAGGGGATTTATGCAGTGAATCGCTAGTGGGCTTTATTTTCCTACTTCCAGTCTTCAGGATGCAGCTGATGTGGGCTGGTGTGACAAACCAGCCCCAGCAGTGGGAGGAAATTCAAAGGAACGAGCTGGCGTGCGGGGTTTCCCTGGGGAAATCTGCTGCTGGGAGTGGGCAAGCATCTCCCCGGAGGTGTTTTCTGCTCTCCCAGAAGAAGCCGAAGCAGCCTGGCTTCGGATGCTGCGCTCCGAGGATCTGCCCAGGCACAGGAAGGCTGAATGTGCTGTCTCCCCGCAGGAGCAGGGTGCCAGGCTGTGTGTGAGGCTGAAGATGCTGCGATGGGGGGGGGATGCAGCGATGCTGAGCTGAAAGCAGCGAGTGCCGCTTAGTGCCTCCGGGCTGAACCGCACCGGCCGCCCGGGGCTCCGCGGGAGCTGCAGCCTCCCCTGGGCTCGGGAGGGGACCTGGCCACGCAAATCCTTCTCCCCTGGGAGCCTGGCACCCACACGAGCGGCCAAGGCTCGTGTCGGGTGTTTGGCATGGAGAAAATCGCGGATGCAGCAGGATGCTGCCATAGGGAGATGCTGAGATGGAGCTCCCCGTGCTCAGAAAGGGAAGGGGCAGGGGATACAGGAAACATCTGGAAGTGCCCGTGGAGGGTTCAGAGACGAGGAAACCAGACTCTCCTCAGTGATGTCCAGTGATGGGAGACACCAACTGAAACATGGAAAATTCCATTAAATCATAGGAAGGAGATTCACTGTTTGAGTGGTGAAGTACAGGAACAGGTTGTCCACTGTGGCATCTCCATCCTTGGAGACATTCAAACCCAAGTGGACACGGAGCTGGGAAATTTAACTCTGCTTGAGCCATGCTGTGATTGTGTGGCTGTCATGGAAAAAGCTCCAGCAATATCATTGTCGTGTCTGAAGTGGGTAACTCACACTGAAAAGCTCCTTTCCATCAAAAAAAAAAAATAGTAGTTTTCCTACTTAATAAAATATATTGCCTTTCCTAGAGCCCCAGTGCCAGTGAACAGCGATGTTTCAGCTGATTGGGCAGTTTGTGTGAGAGGTGACATAATTTGAGGCAGTGTTCTCACTCGGAAAGGTTTTTCCACCTGGGAAGCCCATTGCCAGCAGGTGGCAACCATGCTAAAGCAAAATTTCTGGAGAAGGTTTGCCTGGAATAATGTGTTCTCCTTCATTGTTCTACCACAGCTAGCACCTTTAATATGGAGAAGGCAACAGAGTGATCTTGTATCCACACATCTGTTTTTAGTTTTCTATAAATGAAATTGGCATCCCGAGGAACTGAGGGTTGTCAGTTTGGGTGTTGGGGTGCTCAGGGCACTGAATTGCCCCGAGCAGTCTACCTGGGGTCTCCACCCACACCCACCCATGGCTCTGAGAGGCCATTTCACCTGAGAACTGCAGCCTCCTTTCCTTTTGTGTTACCTGTCCTGCACTTCCCTGGGGGAATTGAGACAGGTAAGAGCCAAGCTTGGTGCCTGGGGTCAGAGGAAAGATGGAAAGAAATATTTTAGCTATGACAGCTTTCCTAAAAGCAGTAACACACAAACTTCACAGGGCTAAAGAGTGTGAGAATGAGTTTTCCAAGCTTTCCATATGGAGTTTCTGATCTCCAGGCTCTCCCAGTCAAGTCCTGGTTTTGTTCATATATTTTGACTATTTGTCTGTGAAAGAAGAAACTTTATGTCTGCAGTGCTCACTGGAGTTTTTCTTATGGCTTACAAAATAGCTTAATTTTGTTACAAACCTACCGTGTTTTATTTTATAATAGGCAACATGCAATATATATAGCAAAGATATGGCACAAGTAGCATAAATTTTCTCTTGTGAAAGAAGGACCAGTCTCTTTATTCCCCCATGAGGTTTATTTCATTACTCACTCCTAAATAAATATGTATTTGACACTTAACAGGAACAACTAGTTCAAAATGATTTCTAACACAAATTCTCACAGTTGTTATAATATTTGTATGGTGTGCTGTTTAGCACTATTTTTGAGACTCAGATCTTCCTTTTGGTCCAAATTTAACAAGTCAGAGAAGAGGAAATTTGTGGTGGGGTGGAAGATGGACATCCTTTAAAATCAAAAGAAAGCCATAACACACAGGAACATACATGAACATGGAAAATAGTTTCTTTTCTCTTCCAAATACTCATCCTCTGTTTTACAGATATTTCATTGAAAGTGCTCATTAGCTGTGCTCCATTAAACAATCCTCCCTAATAACTCAGTGATAAAAAACTGAGTTTTGCACTCCTCTGGAAATTGGTCTCCAGCCTGTCCGTGCTGTACAGCAGATGGCAATAAAGGACCACTCTGTGGCACAAGTACACCCCTGAAAAGGAAATGTTCTGTCCTTAATAATTCAGAGGGTGAAATTAAAAACCAGGGTCTAGAAATGCAACTCTGAGAAGCTGGAAGGAGCAAAGAGGGGAAATACAAGAGTTGCAAATGGGCAGGACAAACCCTGTTGCTGATGAGGGTTACAAACAGACCACACATTACATGTAAACCAAAGAAAGGATGTTGTGCATTCGTTGGCCACTCCTCCAGTCTGCAAAGTTTCTCCTGAAAAACCCTGGAAGGGCAGGGACCTGCCAGCCCCAGCTTCCTGTTCAAGAAGTTCTGCATTCCAGCAGCTTCCGGAAACTTTTCCGAAAACTGTCATCCAGGAAAGCGTACAAGAAAGGATTCAAGCATGAATTGGCATAGCTTAGGCTGGTGATGAAGTAGGATATCCCAATGACCATGGAGGTCTGGGGTAAGTCAGTGGTCAAAGCCACGATGGTGGCCAGGTGGAAGGGGGTCCAGCAGAAGAGGAACACAGCCAGGACTATGAAGACCATGATGGTGACTTTCTTCTTGGCTTTGTCCAGGGCTCTGGCATTGGAGTTCAAGTGCATGTTCCTCAGCTTGTAGAGCATCATGGTGTAGAGGATGCAGATGGTGGATACCGGAATGGCAAAGCCAAGGATGAGGGTGTAGATCCTGCTGGCTTTGAACCAAAACCTCTCAGGCTTGGGAAAATTGAGACCACAGCTCTTGATCTCCAGGTCATCGGTGTAGACGTTGGCAAAGATGATGAAAGGGAGGACTATGATGGTGACCAGGATCCAGATGCACAGGCTGACAATCCTGGCTGCTCGGTACGTTCGGTGCGGCATCCTCTTGGACCTGACCGTAGCCAGCACCACCAGGTACCTGTCTATGCTCATCACTGTCAGGAAATAAATGCTGGAGAAGATATTGTAGTGGTCTATGGACAAGATGACCTTGCAGAGGATTTCTCCGAAGGGCCAGTAGCGGAGGAGGTGCTCTGCAATGTTGATGGGCAAGACAAGGGTGAACAAGTCATCAGCGATAGCAAGGTTCAGGATGAACATGTTGGTCACAGTCTTCATCTTGGGGGCCTTGAGGATCACATAGATGACAGCAGTGTTGCCTGTGAGCCCCACAGCACAGATCACAGAGTAGATCACGGGCAGGACAACGTAGAAATCAGCTGCCTGCTCTTGGAGGGTGAAGTTGAACCTCATGCTGTTTTCCAGGTAGCAGCTGTTGCCTGCATTGCTGCAGGAGCTGTTCAGATCATCCCAAAAGGAGATGTTTCCCATGCCTATTGACCACAGACCACCCTCAGATCCCACTGAAAGCCTCATTAGCCCAGAAGTGAGAGGTTTTTTGTTTGGTTGGGATATTTTCCCCCTCCTGTGAGAAGCAGCTGTTACCTCATTTAGATGCAGCTTATTTTCAAAGGTGAATTGTGAGGCTTCATGGACCACCTGACTTACCTCTCCCCCCTGTTGGAGAAGTTAGATTTTGAAGTGATGATGGGAGAAAAAAATGTTTGGAAGACATAAGGCTCCATGAACTAAGAAAACAAGAGAATAATGACTTTCTAAATAAATCAAGGAACTCTTCTTTCCGAGAGCATTCCGGTGAGCTTTGGCTTTTCTTTGCTGGGGGAGTTGAGCGGCTCCCGTTCAGCTGTCTACAGTGAGAGTTCTTCTGGGGCTGGCAGGAACAAGGAAGCAGAAGGGGGAATTTTGTGCCTGGCTGGCTGTTCACAGCCCTTGGAGGACCAGAGGGATGGCTGCTGTTTCTCTGGCACAGCTCTTGCTTTCCGTGCCGGGGCAGAAGCGTTCCAGTGGTTAATTAGCGCCTGCCTTTGTGTCTGAGTTCAGGCTCTTCATGGACTGGGATTTCACAAACAATGAAGAAGTTTCTGACACTGCTACTCCCCGCTCCCAGGGTCCCCTAGCAAAAGAAGGAGGGGGAAAAATAGTTCAGGGAGTGTTTCTGAAATTAATGGTTAAAGGGGATTAGCCTGCAATCAAAGTACACCTTTAAGCAAGGGTGAGTTATGAATTTACTCACTCTGAAAACCATCCCCAGTACAAACAACCGCGAGCACCCCAAATTTGGCACAGACAGACAGACAGACAAACCTGTAACTCTCAGAAGTTCAGGATTAATCAGGGAAGAGGGAGAAAAGTACCCTGAAAGCAAATCTACTTTAGAGACACAGCAAGAATCATCCCACCTGGAGCAGTCACCACATGCATCACTATTGCCTGACCCATACTTCCAAGAATTCCTCCACAGGGAATGAACAAACAACCCACCCCTACCCCTCCACGGTGAAGATCAAAGGTTTGGCAACCGGTCCCAGGCTCTGCAAAGAGAAGTGCCTCATTTCTCCTACCTTTTGTTGTCGCACAGCAATAAAGTGAGCAGGACTGCCGGGGATGGGGAGTGAGGTGTCCCTTACCTGGGAAGCGGCTCCGCTGCCTCCTCCAGCACCTGCTGCTCGCACTGGTGAGCCTCTTCCCTCTAATCCGAGCTGGAGGAGGGTCTCTGGGCTGCTGACGTACCGGGATTTGCAATCAGATCAACACGATGCTTCTGTGTGTGCGTGTTGTGTGTCTGACCAATTAGCACTTGCTCAGCTCGGGGAAGGGGGGAAACAAGGGTTTTCTCTCTGCAGGGTTATTGAAATAGTAAATACGGTGGATGTTTCCTTCAGGAATGAGGGGGATGTTGAGGGACACGGGCAGCACCCAGGACTGGCTGAGTGAGGGATGAAACGGTGGGAAGCAGGGGGTTAAACTGCTCCAATAGGGAACAGTGGCTGGTTTTAACAAAGGAAGCAGTAGGAGGGTGAGCAACATTACAACGTGCAAAATAAACAAATAAGCAGACTTACCTTGCCAGATCTGTGCTGTCTTCGGCTGCTCTGGGGGAGTTTGGCTGGGTTTCTCCAGCTGGGTCTCTGATCCAACTTTGGAAATTCATTGAAACCCTTCAGATGTGCATCAGGAGTGCAGGAGTCCCGTGAAGCTTCTTGGAAATGCACCCCAGGTCATAGAGCAACAATGTAAGGTCACTTTACCAACATGTCCCTAAAGAAAAAAAAGAAAAAGGGAATCAAGAGTCTTTTGATTCTCCTTTAATCTTTTAAATATTGCCTGACCTTTGTTTCAAAACAAAGCAAGGGAAAACACAGGAATCCATCACTGCCATGCCTGGCTGAGTGCATTTAACCAGGAGGGCCAGCTCATAGATCTGAGCCAGTAGCCAAGAAGTGTGTTTGACTTTGCTCCTCTTCTTTGGATGTTTTTATATTCTTCTGGCAAGATTATTGTGCACCAGTAGCTGGGTGGGAGTAAAACATTTCATGGCACTTCTTAAGGCTGTGGCTATAACTGACTTTTCAGCAGATGGGATTTTTTTTTTATGCCCAATGTACAACTCTTCAAAATATTTTCTGTACCTTGGCCAAAATCTAACCAGACATTGGGCTGAAGGAAAATGAAACAGGAATTCTATTTTCACATTATATTGCATAGGAATGATATGGATGATTCTTCTGCAGATGAAACACCCCTGGAGCTTTCTTCTTGGCTGTTTTGGGAAAGCTGGTGTGGTTTATATGGAGTTGTAAATGAAGCAAGGCTTTGGTAGGTCTGCAGGGGAATGCAGTTTCCAGGAATTGCTGTTGTCTTTTTTCGGAGAAAAACATACAGGAAGGCAGAAAAATTCAGGAGAATGTGATGTTACATTTGCTGATCTGTAACTATTCCCCAGGACAAAAGGGTTTTAAAGTATTTTTCATCCACAATCCTTTGAGGCTTTCTGTTTTTCAGCATAAAATATATCTCTGGTCTCTGGGATAGCTTAAAAGCTGTTCTTTCTCTGCCCAAACTATATTATCTTGGAATTGGCATCATGCTGCCATGGCCAGGGGTTGTGTGCCTGGGTGCTGTGTGTTTGAGGGGCTGCAGGAGCTGTGGTGCTGACGATGCTCCCTTGTGCTTTACCCTCTGCCTTGTGCCTTACTCCTCATTATCCGTAGTGAACGTGCTCTCCGTGCCTTGGTTAGGATGTGCTTGATTAAAATAACCTGTCAGAGATGAGATGGAGACTAATTAAAGCTCACTGCCTGGTGTGGGTAGAGGGGCTTTTGCTTATATGCCCCAAACAAATTACTGGCACCTGCTTTCAGAGCTCCTTGCCTGGTTCTCCAATAAAACTTGTTTGCTTTGGGGAGAACAATTTCCAACAGATCTAAATTCATGTAGGAAATTGCTTTGCAGTAGGAACTGTTCTACCAACAGAGAAAATATTTCCTCTGTGTGTCTCTGGGCCCAACCAGGGCCAGAGGCTGTGCACAGGGGAAAGAGATCTATTTATATTGGTGTGATGGGGAGTGCTTGGAGAGAACATTTCACTCTTCTTGTCTTCTCTGGCTGGGTATCCCTTGATTATAAAAATTACAGTGGGAAAAAGCCCTGGAAATCAAGCACTGGTTTGAAGATGCTGCTACAAAGGGCACGAGCTGCCTGGACCTACTTTTGTGCCAACAGCTCCATCATCAGCACAGTGCAGCAAGGACAAAGATTTTATTCCTGGCAAATCTGTGCCATGGAGATGGACTTTGCCTCTTGAAGCACATGTGCAGCTTAGGTCAGCTGTGCAAACAAAGGCAGCATTTTAGGGAGGGGGAAATCCCTGCCAATGCTGAATCAGCGGTGCTTTATTGCCTCCCTAAAGCTGATGTGCTGCTGGCTCCAGACAAAGGCCATCCACCATTTTGGAGTTATGGAGAACTTGTTTTGTTGGGCTCCTGCTGCTGTCAAGGAGTCAAGTTCATCTCAAGGACACAGATATACAATCAATAATCTGTTTACCAAAACAAAATGTTCTCGGCTGGCTGTCTTGCAGTCACTGGTTATTAAGGTGATTTATTTGTATGAAGTGTTCAGGCTTTTAAAAGCATTGCAGGTTAATAATAGAATCAGGGAGTAGTTTGGGTTGGAAGGGACCTTTAAAGGTCATCTAGTCCAACCCCCCTGCAATGAGCAAGGACATCATCAACCAGATCAGATTGCTCCGAACTCAACCATCCCACCTGACCTCAAATGCTCCCAGGGATGGGGCATCTACCACCTCTCTGGGTAACCTGTGATAGTGCCTCACCATCCTCATTGTAAAAAAACTTCTTTCTTATATCTAACTTAAATCCACCCTCCTTCTGTTTAAAGCCATTCCCCCTTGTCCCACCACAACAGGACTTGCTGTCCTGAGAAATGTCCAGAACTGATTACATCAAATGGGCTGAAATTGCTTCTGGCAAGGTAAGTGTGCCTGGTCAGGCTATTTGTAGGATAACATTCACCCACAAGCTGGGAGGTCCTCCTGCTTCCCCCCAAAACCTTCCCAGCCTTATTGAGCCAGGCTGGCTTAGGCAGGTGATGGTGCTCACCTTGTAGGACACCTCAGGGAACCAGGCAAGAGCTGCAGGTGGTGAGGGGTGACTGCAGGGCAAAAGTCCCCATGGGTAAACTGGTGAATTGTGGGCAAAGAAAGTGCTTTTGAACGGTGATAATTGTCACAGACCCAGGGGCTGGTGGCACATCCTGCCCACCCGAAAGCTGCAGTGAAGGCAAAGGGCTTCAGGAAGTGATTTAAGGAAAATGGGAGTCCATAAACGGCCTGTTTTTGTCAGGGAAAGCACATATCAATAACTGCCCTGTCTGGCTCTGCAGGGGAGCAATCCACACAAACCGTGCAGCAATTTCCTCAGACCAGCTGTGATGGGGAATAAAAGCTGTAGCCCTGGGAGCTGGTGGGTGGCTGGCTGGAGCTGTTTGCTCCTTGCCAGCCAAGAAAGAGGTTGGGAGGCTCCTACAGTGGGTTAGCCCTCATTCCCAGCACTTCTTGGAGACCCTGGCTCTTTTACCACACCTTCCCCAGCCCCGTGGTGCTGTCTGGGGCCATCCAGAGGTACCACCAGCCATGGAGGGCAAGTGGCATTGCAAGAGGCTGTCTGGCTGCCAGCAGGAGCTGTGCTGGCAGATGTGTTAATTAAGGGAGCTCTGTAGAGTACTCGTGACAGTGGGAGCAAGGACACAGTGCCAGTCTTGCTGCAATTAATACATAACTGTGAGAATTTGAGTGCAGAGGGAATGCTGCTTTAAACACCCTCATTTCCTCTCCCACTCCCTGCTGGTCTGGCTTCGAGCAGCCTTGCTCCAGAGAGAAATTAAAATCTGCTTCCATTCCAGGATGCTTTTATTCTCCAGCATTTATTCCTGCTTTTCTCCAGGGCTGGAAGTGAGTGTGTACTTTGGTTGGTTTGCTGCCCTGAGCCAGCTCAGTCTGCTGAAAGCAGAGCCCTTTGGAAGAGGGAGGTTTCTGGAAGTGGACTGTCCCCTTTTCCAGCGCTGCTCATCACCTTTGTGGAGTGTGAGGGGCTCAGAGCAGTGGCCTGGGCTTCCCTTGTGTCAGTGCTGCCACAAGGAGAGGGCAAAAACTGTCCCATGGCTCTGACTGTGCCAGGGATGCTGCTGCCTCATCCCCTTAACTCTGGAAGCAGGAGAAGCAAATCTGCTACATCAGTCTATGGGTTGATTAGTCCTCTGGACTTGGAGCTTTTGTGCTTCCCTATCTCAGAGTTCTTCCATCAGCCCATGTGAGTGACAGGTTCTGTGTAATTTGCCTGTGGGACCTGTGAGGAAAAAGCCTTGGATGTGATGGGACCTGGTGCTGCAGTACTCTGGGGTACAGCTAATTGCTTCCTTTTGGAGTTCTCTTGACCATGGATTTATTAACAGGGCTCTGTTTCCTGCTGGTTGCCTTTATCAGACGTGCACAGAGCGTGTGCAAGGAGGTTCCTCAGCACAGCTGAAGATTAAGACATAAGGAGGAATCCTGGTTTGAAAGGATGAGAACAAAACCAAAATAAAAGGATGTTTTTTACCCAAAGTTAGTGTAAGTCAGCAGGTAGGAATCAGCTCTTCCCTGGATCCCTGTCCTTCCTGTGCTGCTGGCAGATGAGGGTGTCCTGCAGTGCTGTGATCCATCAGCATTCCTGGCAGGAATATACATTATTTAGTTGCCATTAAGCTGGTTGTAACACAGCTGCTAAGAGCCCTTGGTATCTGCCACGTCCAAGTGAGATGAGTTGTCACTTTGACTTTTTAAATGCCATCTGAACTTTCACTTGTGAAAAGTCACCCTTTCTGTCTTTGCTTGACCTGCTTGGAAAATCTGTGAGTCTTTCTTTACAAACATCAGCACTGCAACAGGGCTATAATGCATCCTTGGAAAAACAGCCAGGAGCCCTTCAGGGATCTCACCGGGGAGCAGGCTCTGTGCAATATATTCCAATATCTCTAAGCAACAGCTTAATGTGTTGCCTTGTCTGCTTAAGTAGCAGAGCTCCTCTGGCCTAAAAGCCTCATCACCAGAGGGTTATGGAGTGCAAATTGCTGCTGAATGAATTTGCTGCTTTGTTCACTCTGGTTTCCCCTCCCTTTTGTGTTATGACAGTGAAATGACTCATCTTCACCTTAATATCATGTTTTGGAGAAATGGTCTAATATTTTGTACAATGTTCAATGTAAAAAAACCCAAACCAACAAAACAGATGAAATCTGTTTCCTGGAACAATGTTTTCCAGTGCAATTACACAGAGCCAGCACCTTTCTCCACACTCTTTTGGGCAACAGACATTGTGGAGTACAAAGTTTACAATACCATCAGCTATTGTAAGGAAAAGAGGGAAAAGCAGAAGGAAAAGAAGCAAAAGCAGGTTTGAACTTAGTGAAACATGATTCTGGCTTTGGGCTGCAATAATTTATTACAGCTCTGTTTTACAATTAATGCCAGCCTGACCTACTTAAATAGGACATCATAATTCTTGTGGCCATGTATGTGGTCATGAAAATTCAGTGCTAAGAGCATGAGCCCTGTTGGTTATGTCAGTGTGATGGAGAAAAATGTAAGTTGGATAACTCAGGTGAATTGAGTAGGAAATGGTGTGCTATAAAACTCATAAAAATAATTTAAAATGTGAAAGATAAAAGGAAAAGGGAAGGGATTGCTGCAAGATGGGGTTTATGGCTGGTGCTCTCTGCTCATCTGCATCCCATGCTCATGGCCATAGTGGGGATGTTAGGGACTGCATTCAGTGTGGGCCCCAGAAACAGCCAAAAGAGCAGTGACAGTCAGGAACACCTGGCTCTCCTCTCTTTAAAATCTAATTTGAGCCCCAAAGCAAAGCCCCAGATTTAATTCCCTGGGGATTGAAGCTGTGAGGTCTTTGGCTGGGGCTTTCACAGCATGCTGGGTAAATAAAGCCCCCATCAGAAATCATATTGATCCAAATTATAAATAACCACACCAAAAAGAAGTTTTGGATGCTTGTGGAGGAGAAGCAGAAAAAGTAAAAAAATAAAGGTACACCTCTGTGTTTTCCACAGGGAATAATTTCTGATGTGCAGAACTCACCAGGCCATGCAGGGCCTCCTGCCAGGGGGAATGATTTCAGACAAGTGCTGACTGCGTGGGAGAGGGTGTTTTGTGTTGGAGGGCTGAGCTATCACTGAAGTTTTTCACTTCTAATACTTGGAAATATCAGTGTCATTTTGTCAGTAAGGAGCACACTCAGTGTCTGAGACATCTCCATCTCCGCCTGCTTCACAACTCCACTTGAAGGCAGATGAAAATTATTTCCTTGTAAATGACCTGTTGTCAACAAATTCTGAAAACCCTTACTGAGTCTCATTGCCATGAAGTTGATTTTCTATTTATTTTTTCCTTTTTTTTTAATAAGAAGAATTGCTTTCTTCTTGCAAATGTTAAGTAAATTTCTCCCAGCCTGGGATGTCAGGAGGTGCACATCCTGTACAGAAACACTCCCCAACTGCATCAATAACCTTTTTGTACTGCTCAGTGAGTCCTAGAAAACTGCAGAGCAGTTTTGTGTCTCTGCAGGTTACTTGGCAATCAATTCTCCATCTCTGATGAATCCTAATTTACAGGGAGGATGTGACGAACTCCCTCCTCTGCAATCGGGAGTTGGCAGTGCCCATTCTTCTGCGGATTTTTGGGTTCACCAGAATAATATCACAGGAACAGAGGTGTTGTGCAGCATTCCTGCTTGGTTTGCTCCTCATTTTGTGGGGCAGACAGCAGCCTTCTACAGCCCTAAAAAGGGCAGGGGATTTTCTGGACTGGGAAGAAAAGCATCCGTGAGAGAGGCAGGATATGATGCTGTTACCCATCACTGGTGTTCCCACCTCTGTTGGCAGATTTCCCTCCCTTCCTGCCCTGGGGCACCTGAGTAATGGGTGGTGTAGTGATGTTGTCCATTTTGAAATCAGTCAAAGGGTTTCTGGACTTATTTCCAGCATGAAAACAAACCCTGTTCTGCTGGTTGTATGAGGGGGAAAGAATGATTTCAGGCAGAGAGAGGCAACAAAGAGGTGACAGACCAGCGAATTTTTTCCATGTGGCTGCAGGGAGGGAGAAGACTTGTGGTGTGGAGATCCGTTGTTAATGTAAAAGCAACAAAAGCAACCCAAACAGTGAGTGAGCATCGCTTGAGCTGTCAGTAAGGGCTGAATCCCTCCTGCTCTTTCTCCTGCCAGAGGTGCTTGTGTGAGGCTGGCTGTCCCTGTCATTTACCTTTTGATTGCACAGCTGTTTCTTAGAAAACAGTTGGCTTTTCAGACTCTCCTGGGCATTCAAGTGAGTCCAGGAGATGTGGGGGTGAGCTGATACGTGGGTTTGGATGGCCTTGGCTGCTAGGTGTTGCTATGTTCCCTGATGCTGGTCTCCAGAGCAATCCCTGGCACGCTGCTTTTGTGGAAGGCAAAACAGAAAAAAGTGCTTGAAATTAACTGTTCTGGGGAAATGCAATGAATTTTCTGCTAGGAACTGCACGTAAGCAAAGATGGAGCCTGAATTAGGGATCTACCCTTGTGGGGGTCCCTTACACTGACACAAAGCCCTCTGTGCCTCTCTAGAGGGTTGTCACCCTACAGAAACATGTCACTTCAGGTCAGGGAGGGAGATTTGACATCACAAAACATCGAGGGAAATTCTCCTTTTCTGGCCAGGAAAACCAGGGGGTGTGCCTGCTGTGTTCCACGAGCAGGAAATCAATTGCTGAGGGATTTCTGCTGGGAGATTTGTGCTTTATGAAATTCATGCCAGGGGCAGAGGACTGGGGAGCTGGAAATGATAGCGCTGTCTTCCTCCCCTCTGCTGCTTTAATTGTTTGTAATGATTTAATAAGCAGCACTATTCTTCCCTGCAGCAAACACAGACATGTGGCATTTTATTACCTTTATTAGGGCTCCTTTTTGGAATCTCTTTGCTGTATTTCCTTCTTTGCAGGCTTGGTCCAAAACTTGGAGAAGTCAGTGTGAGAACTGGACTTTGTGCTGTCAACATTCTGAGCGTTGAGCCAGCACCAAATCTGTGCAACTGTATGGGAAGGAAGTAATAAGGACAAATGACGTGACTTAAACAAGGAAATGCTCTTGGCTTTCGCACTTTATGTGCACAAATGCACACCAGGAGAGGAAGAGCAAATCAGGTACAAGCTCCCAGTACTTGCAGAAGAATGAATGGAAATAACATCCTGTTTAGGCTGGAAATCAGGAGGAAATTTGTACCCATCAGAAGAGTGTTGAAGTGGAGCAGCTGCCTAGTGACAACAGTCAGGTAGAGAAGCGAAACCCCAAATTAATGGCTTTTAATGTGGAGTTTTTTGGATGTTGGAGTCTTTAGAAGCAGATCTTGTGAGTCCCATGGGCAATGCAGGTGGCTTCCCAGGGGAGCATCCCTGTCCCGTGCCAGGGATCTGCTGCCCTGGTCCCACAGAGTGATTTGGGTTGTACCTGATGGCCCAGCAGAGCTTGGGGAAATGCCTCAATGCTTTTTGGATTTGAATGGCATTTGGGTCAAATCAAGCTTCTCCTCTGAGGGATGGATTCTTGAGCTCTCACAGGTTTTACTTGAACATTCCTTTAATCTGTCCCCATGCCAAAACCCCCCAGCAGATCCCCTGCTCCTGCCTCTCTGTGTCTCCCACAGCTGTGACCCTCAGAGCTTTTCCCTTACACTAAAAGAACTGGAAATTGGCTGGGTTTTGCTGCCTCTTGGCAACAAAATTGTCTCCTATTGTGCAGCTCAGGGGGAAAGAAACCTCTTCCTCCCTTCAGTCTGCTGCAACAAAGTGTTTTGTTCCTCTTTGTGAAGAACTAGGAAGAAACATTTCTTTTTAAGATGAGGGAGCCCAATTCAATTCCCTTATCATTTTGAGCAAAATAACCAAGTTATTTATGTTGAAAGTCACTCCAAAATTTTGAAGAGATCTTTTTAGAAAATATTTCTCTTGGTGACTGATTATGAGTGGGTATGGGAAGAAACTCTTTGCATTGAACCACTCAAAGCAGTAATTTCTTCCTAAACAGTAGATGTAATTACATTTTTTGGGTGAAAAAAAAAAGTAGTAGTGGACCAAAGAAGCTTCAAGCTGATCATTATTTGCTGCCAATGACTGAATTAAATGCACAGGCTTCCTATCAGCTCTGCCAGACAAAACACTGCATTTGGGTTATTGGGGGTTTTGTCAGAAATCTCTGTAGCATGAATAGTTCATGGACTTATCTCTGCTGGCTTCAGCCACTCCTGCTGTCCATCATATCTGGCTATTATAAGGCAGCTCTTTTCATGATGATGTCTTTTAATTCAGATATCTGAGCCTTTTTTCTACTTCTAGTCCCAGTTTTCAGTAGGACAAACATTTTTTTATCTGTGAGTGTATTCAGTGGTGGCCACACAAGTGAAGGCAAGGAGCTGGCAGGTGATAATTTATGAAACTTTCTATAATGGGAAAAAACTCAGCATTCAATTTCCATCTCCTTAGAAATCTCTATTTCTTTTCTTGTCTCTTGTGCTCTTTGTGGCTGGTCTGAGTTTAGTGCTTGGAAATGCAATTATATGGATTCCAATTCTTTTGAGAGAGAATAATCTTGTACACAAAGCCAAATAAATTTAACTTTTCAATATTAGAGCAGTTTGATGTCCAGGCTTGGGACCTGGCAGTGGTTAGTGCCTGGCCAGCCTCAGAACACAGAGTTCGTCTGATTTAGGTGAAATTTCATGCATTGGAGACAAAGTAAAATTGCCTCTTATTTGCTCAGCACTAAAAATCCATCTGAAGCTGATTGCCAAGACTTGCTGCTGAATGATGGGATTAACCCCTGCAATGGCACCATGAAATGAGAGACTGGGAGAGGAATATTAAAAAATGGCGTTTCCAACCATGCGCAGGCCCTGGCGTCCTGCTGTTGGCTTGGTGCTCTCAAAGAGGCTGATTTTGATGGTTTTAGAGGCACTAACCTGGGCAGGGAAATGCACCTCAGGCAGCAATTTCTTCTCTGGTGTGCAAGTGCCTTTATCTCCCTTCGTCCTCCTCAGAACTGAAATTCTGCACGGACCGAGGGAATCTGAGGCTTTGGGAAGGCCCAGTAGTGACAGATTTTGGTGAGATTTGAGTCAGGAGACGGAGGCAGGAGCAGAAGGCACTGCAATCTTCATCCTTGTGCTCTCCTGCATGCTGATGCAGTGTGAAGGAGGCAGGGATTTCATAAAGCTCCTTCTGTAGATCCTGAGGGGAAAAAAAAACAAGTGGCAAGTTCTTTAATTTGTTAGAGTTTCAGGCTGTGCTGCACCTCAGGGCCAGGCTCTACCTCTCTCTGCTCCAGCTGGTGCTTCCACGCTGTCCTCTGTGGTTTTTATTTGCAAATCACCTCTCTGACCAGCTTCCACTTTAAAAATTCAGCACCACGTTTGTGGCTGAACAGGTCCCAGAGCTGGGGAGAAGGATTTGAGATGCAATTTGCACCACAGAGTTGTTACAGCGGGGAAAATGTCGCATCCCTCCTGTGCCTGGAGCAGCTAATCTTGTTCTGAACATTGGAAACCTCTTCAACTTCTCTCATTATACCTAAATTTGATTACTGCTTTGATTTCACACCTCTTTCATGCAGGCTTTTCCTCTCTCCTTGGCTGGAATTGTCAGGCCTGAAAAGAGAAATTTTGTCAAGCCTTAGGACAGTTCCCATCATCTATCCCTGCTCCTAATGCTGCTTTTAATTACCTTGGGAACCTGAGCAAGAAGGAAACTGGGAGGAAAAGTATAGGCACAGAGGCCAAAGTGTAAATGCAGATTCTGGGTTACCAGAGTCTGCAGTGTTGTGGGGATCTGGGCCATGCAAAGTGATGTTTTTCTCTGTGATGAATGGCTGATTCCCTCTGTATCTCCTCCTGAAGTTCCTGTAATTCCTGTGCACCAGGGCTGGTGCTGGAACTGCAGCCACACAAACTCCCCATGGAGCTGTGTGGGACCCAGTGGGAATCATTTATTTGCTGCTTTTGATGAAAAGTTGTGACATGAACCTCAGTGTCAGGGAGGTGACACATTAATGCTGCTGCTGTCAGACACTGCCCACACACCGTGTCTGGAGACAGCTCAGGAGAAGATGAAGAAAAACCAGGATTAAATCCCATGTGCTACTGAACTCTATCAGAGATAAACTGCTTGGAGTGAAGTCTGTGAAGTGACTGGGGAGAGCTGGATGCAAGGGACAGCTCTGAGAAGTGTGTGGTACGTCAGTGATGTCCTAATACTGATCTTTGCACAGAGATGAAAAAGTATCAGTTTGCATGGCCTGAATGTCTGGGTCTGGAAATTCTGCATTGCACAAACTGTGCTGAGCTCGTCTGGCTCTGAAATATCATCTCTGCACCTTAGCCATGAACAGCATCAGAGTTCTGAACAGATTAATAAAAATCAGTCATAGCCCAGAAGCAAACCTTGGCAATACACGTCTGTGGCAGGTGAGGAGACCAAAAGCTTTCATTATTGTTCTTTGAAAATGAATTCAGCAATAAAAAATCCTCTCTCTTGGCATTAAAATGCTTTAGTTTCAGCTCTGCCCCAGACTATCAAGGTCAAGTGTTTCTCTGGGTGGTTGGGGGTAGGTTCTCCCCCATAGCTCTCTGCAGGTTGGTGCTAATTAAAGATGTTCTGTCAGGTTCTCATATTTTGGTGCCCAAGCAGGGAGTGCAGAACAGGGATTACAAGTACTGACATTTGCTGTACTAGAAAGTCCAAGGCACAAATTTGTGCCAATTAACACCTTTAACTGGGAGGATTGATTCATGTTGTGCTTGTACCAGAGTCTGGGGACAGAGGGAGTTTCCAAAGGAAATCTTGGTCCATGGAGGGCTGAGGCTCCCTCCAGGCTGGTCCACCCCTCAGGGTGCCCAGGAACAGGGGTTGCCACAGCCCAGTGCACCCTTGTTAGCCCTGGGGCTACCCAGGGAAGAGCCATGGCTGAGGCTCTGCAGGAGCAGGCAGGCTCAGCCCTGCTCCAGCATGGGATCCCATGGGACAGGGCACACTGGGATTTGCCCCTACAGCTACCAAGTGTGCCCAGAGAAACTGCAAGGAGAGGGTGACCTCAGCCAGTGGGACCCCTCTGTGCACAGGGACCTCCAGCCCTGGGAACCTGGAGCAAGTGGAAACCACAACTTTGCAAATGCTGCCTGTGCCCAAAGCAAATGCAAAGAGAACTGGGGTGTGAAAAAGAAAATTTGTTTATTTATAGAAGAACATCAACAACAATACAGAACTTTTACATTGTAAGAATATTTGTAACAACAACAATCCATAGAACATATATACATAAGAACCTATCTAGCAAAAATATGTGAAACGTATTTACAGAAGACAAAAATAAGTCCTAAATCCTATTCCTGAAGACAACAAACTGTAAAACCTATGTACAAAAGGGTGGCATCTCTATCCGAAATGTCCATCAGTCCTGGAAGAAAAGCCATGGTCACTCCAGTCAGGCACAAAGGGCTCTTCCATGTGCCCTCAGGCTGGCACATGCTGGCACAGGAGGACTCTGCTACCAGAGCTAAGCCTGGCTGGGTCTGGGATGGAGCTTGTGTGGCCCAAAGCGAGCACAGGACAGGCTGTGGGTGGCCACCAGATTTCAGTGCATGGGGTACCATGTCCCTGAGCAGGGACCAGCCCAGCTCCAGCCTGGAAGCACGGGACTCACTCTGCCTGTGGGGACCACATGCCTGTCCTGCTGCTGGCATTGGTCTTCATCCCAAAATCATGGCCTCTTCCTCATCTTTTTCATCAATGTCCATGTCCTCAATATACTCTTCCATTTCCACTTCCATCTCCTCTTCCACATCCACATCCACTTCCATCTCTTCGTCCACATCCATATCCACCTCCATCTCCTCCTCTCCAGTCTCTTCTTCCTCCATTTCCACGTCCTCCACTGTATGAGTCTGGATATCCACCTCCATCTCTTCCTCTCCATCTGTGACAGCCTGCAGAGATGGCAAAACCTCAGAGTGGGGTCCCTGGCCCACACCATCCCCACAGAGCTGCACCCCACCCGGGCAGCTGGGGGTGTCCACCTCCATGGAATGGCACCATACCTTCCTCAGGACAAACGTGAGCATCCTGCAGGGATGGATGACAAAATCCAGGCACTAGGGAGCTTTCAGGACTGATGGGGGTAGCAGGGGGCAAGTGACAAGAACAGTGACAGGGGTGGGCAGGAGCACAGTGAAGCGTGGGCTGACACAAGGGCTGACACAAGGGCCAGTGGTTGAGTTGTGCTCTTTGCTGGGTGCTGGCAGTTCCAGCTGGAACGTGGGATGTGACATCACAGTTCCCAGGAGTCCAGGGTCAACCTGAAGTGGACACTGGGGATCTCTGAATGGTTGGGCTTGGAAGTGACCCTGAAGATCATCTTGTCCAAGCTGAGCAATCTTACCCCAGACCTTGGGGGAGCCCTGTTCCCAAGGATGGGACACCCACAGCCTCTGTGCACAGCCTGGGCCAGTGCCTCACCACCCTCGGTGCAAAAGAGCAGCTTCCTTAGATCCAGCTTCAATCAGCCTCCTGCAGTTGAAAGCCATCCCCCTTGTCCTGTCACCACAGGCCCTGTTGAGCCCTCTGTCCCCTTCTTTCCTGTGGGGCCCGTCCAGTCCTGCACAGCCGCAGTGGGGCCTCCCAGTGTCTCCTCCTTCCAGGCTGAGCATCCCCAGCCCCACTTGGACAGCAGTCAGTGAGATCAGGGGATGTCAAGGCTGAAGAGTAGCAAGTAGCATCAGGGACTGAGAGACGGAAGCTTTAGACCCAGATTTGCCTCTAAATGTACAAAATTAATAACAGTTGAGGGGAAGATGATGGGACACTGGCTCTGTTCTAACTGGTCAATTTTTTTTTCTTCTTTTCTGTCATGCTGACCCAGGTTTTTCTGTTTGAAAGGAAGCTTGGCACAATGTCCACTGTCTTCTCCATTTGTGAAACACCAAGCAGAGTCTGGGCAGGCTGATGATGCAGAGCAAAACCTGCAAATATACTGGTGATCCTGAGCCTGGGGGTGCAGCTAAACCCAGGCAAAAGTAATTTCTGGAAAGTCGAGCCTGGTTTACATTTTCTTGAGTTTGGCTATGCCAACTTAACCAGTCATTTATAAAAAAGCAAATAAAAAGCTCAAACCAAAACAGACAAAAACCCAAATAAACAAACCCACGCAAACCAATCAAACAGATAAAAAACCCCAAATAAAACCAAAGGGAATGAGGAGTTAGTGTTAGTTGTGAGGATATCACAGCAGGCAAATGGCTGCTTCCCACAGGATCACCATAAAAAACCACATATAACAGCTGCTCCAAAATATACCCAACAGGAGAAAAATAAAAAGTGATACATGGCAACTTTGGGGGCAGCTCCACATTAAGGTGAAGGATGAGCAATGGTACAGATCTAGCATTCCCCACCCTCCAGGCTGCTGTTTGCTCCTGATGAAAGACCCTTGCAGGACTGTGGCCCCTCTCAGTGCAGTGTAAATCATTCCCACAGCTCTCAGCTGAGCCACTGGCATTTCCAGAGTGACATCCAGGCACAATCCTGAGCATCTTCATGCCTAGAACCACAAAACAGCTCAGGCTCTCCCTGGACTGGGTTTTCAGGGGAGGTTTCCATATCACTGTGAGATCTGTTCATCCCTCAACACGTCTGACTTTATGTACAATGATACATTTGGGTTCCTTCCTTGTTCCTGTGTGCCAGTGAGAAACCATCCGTGTGAATGGAGGATGTTGTGAACAGGAACATTTATTCCTGGATTGCCATTTTGCTTCACTGTCACTCAGCTGAACATAGTCCTTATCTAAGAAGGACTTACAAGAAATGTGTAGGAATTTTGGCTCTGAGAGGAGCAGAAAGCACATTTTCTACACCACATTCAGAGCAGATGCAGCTTCCCTGGCAGAACAGAGATTGCCATTCATCTTCCTGGGAAGAATGTGGAGACATTCAGAGATCACAGGTTCAGCTGGCCTTTGGCTTTGTGTACCTCATTTCACATGGCCAGTTTCAAGGGCCATTAAAAGAGGTTCATGTTTGCCTTGCTACCCAGAAGTGCTGTAGTTATTTCCAGGAGAAAACAAAAAATTGACTGTCCTCTGGTGTGGTAGAAATCCCACCTCAGTTGTGACTCTGAGAGCAAGGACAGCCTGTGCTTTTTGGGGCTGTAACAGCTGAGAGTGTGGCAGAGCAGTTTTTATATTATTTTTAGAGTCCTGAAAACATTGTTCCCAAAACAATCTTTCTCTCCTGTCTTCTGTCATAAACTGTGGAACAGAGAAAATGGAAAGGAGCAGAGGTTTGTTTAAATTGGCTGAGGTTTTTTTAAGTCTTAAAATAGTGTCAGCTTGATGCATGATACTTTAGAAATTGGATTAGTAGCACCTTTTTCATCCCACCAGAGAGGTGGGATTTAAGACTTCCAACAACAGAAACACTGCATGTGCAAGAGCTCAGTTTTCCACCCCTCACACAAGTATCTTGCTGTACTATTTTAAGCAGCCTCAGCCAGATATATTAAAATACTGCTCCAAACAACAACAGAATGAAAACGTTCCACCAAATGGGGAAAAATAAGAAAAGTGGGCGGCAGCCCTTTCTGAAGAGCTTGTGTTGATTTTGCAAAATTGGATGCAAACAAAGTTTGCCATATTTCTTTCCTAGAAAAATGTAGATATTTAATAGAAATCTGTGTTTGAGGCTGCTAAATTGGGTGTGATTTTGGACCTGGGAGGAGCAAAACAGGTTCCAGAGAAGCTGTGGTTGTGTCACCCTTGGAAGTGTTCAAGGCCAGGTTGGATGGGGCTTGGAGCAACCTGGTCTAGGGGAAGCGTCCTGAGTATGCTGAGTCCATGAAAAGAAACTTTTGGTTTTCCTGAGATGCTGCCTTTGCAAGGGGAGCTCACAAATACCCCACGTAGTTTGAAATGCCCTGAGCAAAACCCAGCTGTGCTTTCTCACAGATGATGAGGGATTTTCAGTTTTATTTTATGGGGGATTTTCAGAGGGCAGTGCAAGAGCAGCTGAATGTGTTTGACAGGCAGAGAGGGCCAGTGTGGCAGCAGCTTAATTCAATGGAGCTTTTCCTTCTGTGATCCTGTATAACCTGAGGCACTCTGGGGCTCTTGAACCCGGCAGCTGGGCAAGTTAATCATGGTAACAAGTGATAAATTAACCTGCCTCACTCTCCCTAGCATGGGTGTGATGAGCATTGAGTAAACCAATGAGCACTTGCCGAGATGGGAGCTTGTTCTTTGCCAGGGAGGAGGGAGAAAATATTGCTTGGAGTAAATAAAGCAACTCTGCTTCCCCAGGAAGAGGAAAAGAAGCAATTAAATATGTGAGTGCTGCATGGAATAATTTGCACAAGGATATATCTTGTCTGCTATGCAGGAATGTTCCCAATAAACCATGCTTCTCCTGACCTTTATTTTTCTGTATTTCTACCACATGATACAAGAGACTCTCAATTAAAAAAAACAAAACAAACACCTTGTGGGGAGGCATTTTTTCCTTTCTTCAGAGTGCCTCTTTCTTTTGTTCCCTCCAGAGCTCTCACTTCGTTTCTGCTGTTCTTTGGAGCACATGGTTACCTCTTTCCTGACCCCCTGGGCTTGTTTTGGCTCTGGGTGTCATGGACACTGTTATTTGTGGGGTTTTTTTCCTCCATCTACTCCTGTCTCTTCAAGTGGTTTACCTTCATTTGCCTGTTGGAGTGATAGATTTTTCTCACACTTTATTACTTAGTGCTTTTTCTTCATTCTCTAAAACCAACTTCTCCCTTGCCCTGTGGCTGTTAGATGCCATTATAGGAGCATTCATTCTTTCTCTACTGCTTGTCTGAGCTTTCACAGGGAGCTGAGAGCTCTTTGGGGTTAAACTTGGCTCACTTCAGTGCCTTCCTTGATGCTGCCCGTGTACTCGGACACTTTAAGGGAATAAAGTCTCAGTGTGGAGATTACAGCTGTGAAATGATGGCTCTTTTGAAGAAGACAAGAATGCTGTTGTCAATCTTTTCAAGGATAAACTGAGCACCTTCTTTTGGGGAGAAACAGGCTCAGCTCAGCACAGAGGTGGCTGTTGCAGGTACCCAGGTTTGGAGGGAAGGGTGCAGCTCCTGGGGCTGAGTTTGTGGGGGGCTATGAGGTTTGTGCTGGGTCTGTGGAGGAGTAGGAACACCCCACTGGGAGATGCACATCAGGAAATGGGTGCACAAAGAGCCTGAAGTGTGACCTTCGACCTTTGGTGAAGGTTTCCATAGGAAAAAATATTTTTACTGGGATTTTGGACAATTTGAGGCTCCTTCTCATATCCTTTGCCTGATGAACATTCCTCTTCTGCAAGAGCATGGGGAATCGTGAGCTCACACAATGAAAATCCCTGGTAATTTTTTTTTTTTCCTATTTTTTGATGTTGTCATTCCAGCAGGAGTCAGAGAGTGTGTGTGACCTGTCTGTCTTTAACTTCACGACAGGAACAATGCCATGGGGAAGCTGGTCAGAGGAGCATCACTGTTCTGTCCTTAATTTTCCTGCACAACTGAGGATGATTTAAGAACCGAGGCACAGCCAAGACCTTTCCTCCTCCTGTGCTCATCAGGCAATCAGTGCCTCATCACACCTCAGCTTCAAACACCTCGTTTGCATCTGGCTGACCTTGACTGCCCTCCCTAGATGGGAAGATGAAGAGGTGGAAGTGCAAAAGATTGGGATTTTATGGGTGAGCTGTGAAATAGTGGCTGGTGCAGGCTGGTTTTGTGGAAACATCGTGTGCTGTGCCATGGAGGATGAGAGTAAATGGATTAAACAGGAGATAAAAAGGGCAAGGCACCTGGTTAGCTACTGTTGAAGAAAATGTTGGAAAAAAAATACATGTAAGAAATATGTCAGAGATGGTCATTAACTGCACTGCAGGGTCAGAGCTCCTTTAGTAATTGGCCATGTAGTGAATACTAGAAATGATTTAAAAAGTTCCTAAGTGACTTGAGGGCTTTTAGTGAATGGTTGGGGGAAACAAAGGAATACTGTTTCTGGCAGAACTTTTATTATAATTGAAGTATGATCCTCTTTCTGAGATAACAGCTGCTTTGAATAAACTGAAATATCTTCTCCATTAGCTCTGGCTGGATAAAGCTCTCATTCAGGTAAACTTTAATCCAACATATGTCTGTAGAATAATAAATTTAATGAGAGTCATCAAACCTATTGTATGAGTAATGATTGTGCTTAGGGCAAGAAGAAAGAGTAATTAGGAGTGGACAAATCATGAATTATAGTGGGGAAATTATGATTTATGGTGGTTTAGGGGGAATATTTAACCAAGATGAGATAAAAGTCTACCTTCGTTGCAGGCTAAGCTTTATAACAGAATTCTATTAGAGCAAATTTAGTAGTCCTGGGCTCCAGACAGACCTTTAGATACAAGTTTACCTCTGGTTTGAGAAAGCTCAGGGCTTGAGCAGCATTTTATGGCTTTGCTCTTGACCCTTGGGCTATAAATGCTCCTGTAAAATTAATGCCAAAGTTATAGCTTCTACAAATTTCTAAGAGTTCCAATGGAGAAAGGTCCACGTGGACTTTGGGGACAGTTTCTCAGAGCAGAACATTTCAGGTGCTATTAAACTGCATTCAAACTCCCTTTTATTGGGGCATAAATTTCACAGCCTGGTCTATCAGTCTGACACATTCTTTGAGAAGAGACAAACTTTACAAGCCACTTTAAAAATAATTTCACTGCCAGGTTTGCAGCTCTGAGAATGTTAATAAACTGAAATGGCTTTTCACCCTGCAGTAACCACTAAGTAATTATGATTGTCTGTAGGCAGACTAATGAAACCAGCTGTTAACAACCCAATGAGAATTTTAACCAGCCCTCTGCTCTGCAGACAAATCCCTTTTCTGTCCCTGATTATCCTGCACCCAGTGCTTCCCAGAGAAGTTTAGTGTTGTTTGATGGTCAGGTAAAAACTGCTTTATTTTGTAGGAGTGGTGATGCTTCACCTTGGGCTGCTGCCATGCTGGGGTCACCTCACAAAGTCCAGTTTCTGCAGGAGCTGGGGAGCATGGGGAGCTTTGATAGCACAGCATGGCAAAGCTGGAGTGGAGGGATTCTGGTTTAGTGTGCCCCTCAGTGGCAGACAGCATTAGTTATTGATAAATCTTTAGTTCAAAGATAAGGTGTTGCTGGTTTTGGCTCTAATCTTAGGTTGCTTTCAATACAGTTTTCCCTGCCACCTAAGATACTGTTTCTCTCTTGCTTTGAATACTCTGTCATTCCAGATGACCTTTAAAGGTCCCTTCCAACCCAAACCATTCTACAATTCTCTGGATACATGATGAATAGCAACATGTATTTTACCCTTATTATGGATGATATTACATCGTGTCTGGCCTTTTGGGGCTCTTTCTTCTCCAGGTCCTTGTGACTATACTCACTCCTATATGCTCTTAATTTTATCTGTTGCTTACCAGTGAGCATTTTCAGTTCTGCCCCCCACGTTTAGAGCAAGTTCTGTGTGAGTCACTGCTCCAGAGACCAGGTCAGCCCAAAGAAGAGCATTAGGAAGTATCCAGCTGTATTTCCTCTTCTTCCTTCTGTGTACATGCTGCTGTTTTGAGCACTCTGGCTTTCTGAGCTCCCTCACATGTCGTGATCCTTTTCTGGAAAACCAGAGGGATATCAGGATTAAATCCTGTCTCAGCTCTGAGGTCTGGTTTTTGAAGAGCCCCAGTCATCCTCTCCCACTCATCTCATCCTGGCCTTGGTGGAAACATTATGCCTTCATGGGACTGTTGTTCAGCTTTGGGGCATTCTGGCACTGCTGTTCAGTGAAAGTTTTTGAGACTTTGAAAGGTTTCCTGGTGTGGGAATGACAATCCCCAATCCTAATGCTTGATGGGGGTTGCAGTTGCCTGAGTTGTGAAACCTCCTGAAAAACATTGTTTGTTCTTTTTTCCTTGACTTTTCCTTGACTGTTTTCATCAACAGATTGGGAGGTCTGGGGATATCTTTTCAAAGGGAATTTCAATGAATCTCCTGTCTGGCATTTCAAAGGGGAGCAGGTTTGTTTTTTTGTTTTAATGAGCACCTGCTTACCATCCAATTAGCTAACTGCCTTTAATTACCCATAATATATTCCAGGAGAGCAGAATAACAAGGGAACAAAATCAAGTGGTGACAACTCAGTGACTGAACCTGGACTTCCCCTTTCCCAGGTGCAGGATTCTGGGCAGCCCTGTAACCCTTTGCTGTCCACTTTGAGCTGTGCCGTGCAGTGCCTTGGGTTTCTGGAGCGGGAAAAGCATCCAGTCCCTCAGCTCCAGGTTAACACCTGCAAATCCAGAGGCCAGTAGGTATTTCTGTCTGTGGGATTTGCACACTGGAGCTTTGATTTTGAAAGTTTGGGCAGCCTGGCTGCTCAGGGAGGGATCTCTCTGGCTTGAGGGTCTCTGAGCTCTCTCCTCTGCATGAGGGGCTTGAATCTGTTCTTTCCTCACCTCCTTACCTGGAGATTTCTTGGTGGAGGCTTTTGCAGACAGCATGGCAGGAATGTTGGAATTAAACGGTTATGTCCAGGGTCTGGCTTTAGGTAGTTGATTCATCCCTTAGCTGCTGGGCCTCAAAATTCTTTAAACTCCACATCCCATCTCCTCTTACCAATATGGGACTGAGACAACACTGAGCTTCTGGGCTTTTCCTATGTTAGCAGAACAAACTCTTGCACTTTTCAAATGTGCACATCAGCACTAACCTGAGGCTTCACCCCACTCATTACAAACATGAGGGGGTAGCTGCTTACACTGCTCATCTCTGCCACTGGAAGAGAGGCATTCAGAGAACTGGATGCCCCATAGGATTCTGGTTGGGAGCTTTCCTCCAAAACAGGGTGAGATGAGGTGTGTAGGACTCATTTCTCCAGAAGGGCAGGAGAAACCTCTGAAGGCCTCCTTACCCAGCAGTCTGACACAGATTTGCTTCTGAAGAGCTTTGTAATTTGTCCTTATTATGTTCTATGTGTGATTTAATGAATGCCTCTTTCTCTACTGTAATTGAGCTCTTAATCTCATCTGAAAAGCAGAGCACAATCCCTTCAGAGATGGTGTTTGAGTAACAGCCTGTTTGTGTTTCCTCTGCTGTGGTGCTGCTCATGGAGCTGCTCACTCCTTATTTAAGAGCAGAAAATAAACAGATTTCTCTGAGTCAAAAATACATCAGTGATGCCACGCAGACTAGGTTTGAATAGAAAACTCTTTTTTTCTATTGGGCAAGAGACCTTCCAAGCAAGATCTTTCCTGGTTCTGCAAGGAATACGAAGAAGGGAGTTTTCCTTAGTGAGCACCTGAGGCCTCATGCAGGTGATGCTCAGCAAATGGCACATGGGCATGGCAGCTGTCAGCAAAACAATTGGCTCTGAGCAGGTAAAAGTTGGCAGGAGATAAGAGTGGAAAGTCAAAACAACAGGATGCTGAAAAACTTGTAAGAGGAATAATGACTTCGGTGAAAATCCCTCCATCTTAAAGCTTCAAAAAGCATTTTTACAAAAAATCTACAAAGGTGTCCTGATTTTGATCAGTCTGATCTTCCAAAATAGCATTTTACAATCAGAAATAGAAGTTGAGAGACACTAAAGAAGGCTCACCAGAGGATTTTTCATTGTGACCTTAGTACCTATTTTTTACTGTGCTGTAGTTTGGAAGGAGGCCCCGAGCTCCAGCTGCAGCCTGGGGAGACCCTGTTGACCTAAACACTCCCCAGAGCTGCTGTGGGACTGACCCAGAACCAGAATCTGTAGGGAACTGGGTAAAAGTCTTCCCACTAGAAAACACTTGAAGCTTGATTCACAGTTCCCGGTTTAGACCACGGGCAGTGCCAGTAGTGACCAGTTTGCTGCCTGCTCTGTGCAGAGCTGGTGGCTGTGAGTGGCAGAACTGTGGGGTGAGCAGGCTGATGGCTTTTTGGGGCACACAGAACCTTCCATCTCTACTGCTTTGTCCACACTAGAGCATGGATTTTCCTAGAGAAATACCTGGAGAGTGGGAAGGATGAAGAGCAAATCATTCCCTGCCAGTGGATGCTGTGCTTGTTGCAAACACAGGAGTTACATCTGGTAGGAGTCCTTGCTGTCAGTCCACAGGGATTCCAGGCTGAGATCAGCTCAGCTCTGTCATTTGCCAGGGGAGTGAGGATCAGACTCTGCACCACACCTCCAGAGCTGGGGATGAGTGTGTTGAATCACATCCAGAGACAGGATGAGGAATGGGCTGTGTTTTGTCTTGCCATGCACAGCAGATATCCTAATTTAAAACTGTTCTGTCTTCCCAGATTCTGCTTCTTCCTCTGAGAAGACCCATCCATTTTGATCCTGTTCCTTTCCACCCATCCCTCTAAAGTTCTCCATTACTGGAGTAATTGGCACTATTGGATCAGCCTTTGATCTGATGAGCAGTGGATTTTTGTAGTCAACATGCCAATTTGAAGTGCCACAAATAAAAGATCAATTACTTCTTTCCTGGAGAAGAAATTAAGGTAAAATCTTTCCATGTTATGGGCTGAGTGTACAAAGCTAAAGAGGTAGAAGATTTAAATGACACTGTCTCCTGAGAGGAGTAAATTTGTCAATTTAGCAAATTACAGAGAATATGCTTTCACCTTTGAAGTAGTCAGGTACCAAAATGATGCCACTTGGAGTAGGCAGGGCTGGGAATTGCTCCCATGGGCTTTGACAGATCTATTCACACAAAAACCCATTTGCTGCAGCCAGCCCTGGAAGCAGGGCCTGGAGAGACAGCTGGTCAAGGGCAATGTCTCTGCCTGATTTTACAGCACGTTTGACAGAGCTTTCCATTCCCTTTGCAGCCCTGTGGGAGGTGTCCTGGCTGAGACCATCCTGCCACACGCTGCCTGCCCGGTGGCACCGGGGTGGCTTCGCACGGGGCGCCCGGGCCTGCAAGGGCCCTGTGCCCTCAGCCAGAGCTGTGACAGGTTAGAGGGAATTTAATGAGTTATTAGGCGGTACCAAAGGCCCTGTGAGAAGTAATTAGTGCTGTGAGGTGAAATCAGAGGGTTTAATGCTTTTTGGCAGGGGATCAGGTGCTGCTGCAGAAACTCCCACCCGCAGTGTGGCAGCCCAAGGCATCGGGGAGAGGGGTGAGGTCCCACCCAGCTTCTTGTCCAAAATCAGCCCAAAACACATTCCCTCCTAATAAAAATAACTTCTTCTTGGTGCCTTCTGCCAGAAACAGGGCAAAAACTGGGAGAGGGGTGAGCACCAGCCCTGAAATGCTGAGGAAAAAGAGCTCTGTTCCACAGGGATGCTGTGGAGGGGGCTGGAGGCAGCGTGTGCCAACTGGCGAGTCCCTTCTGCAACTGCTAGCGTGCTCCTGATTTTATTTAATTAATTAGCAGCGGGGGGAGAATGTGTAATCAGGGTTGTGCTGCTGGAGTAACAGGAAACAAGACGTTCTGTGGGTGCTGGAGCTGCTCTCAGGTACTCGTGGCTGTGCTCGCCAAGGTAACGGGGCAGTGACTCAGAGGAGGAGCGGGAGCAGCTGCTGGCACCCTGCCGGCCCAGCGCTTGGATTTTGCTGCTCCCAAGCACGGACCTCACGTCCCTGCAGCAGCTTTCCATCCAGGAATGGCGTGGAAAAGGGTGCTGAGCCCATGGGATGTGATGAGATGAATTTTCCACGTCAGCCCTTTCTTGCTGTGTTATTTCCTCCCCTAGTGAGCTGATGTGCTGGGATCCCTTTCAGTGGGGCTTGTTACTAAGTAAAAAAATTAAGGGTTTTTTCTGCTTTTTGGCCCTGATGTTGTGGCACTAAAGCCTGTGTTTTATTGAAAAATGTGATCAGTCCTGCCACTTTCTTAGGAGTTGCTCAGATACCTGAAGTTAAGCAGGTTGATATTTCCCAGGTACCTTCAGCTGTAATTGCAATATAAAATACTTTCTTCCTTTTCAGTCTCATGGAAATGATCTATTATTTGATTTCTGGTACCTCCTTAGTTTGGTTAATTCCTGCTAGTCCTCTTCATGTTCCCTTGAACACTAAAAAGAGGCTAATGCTAAATACTTGAGAGAATCAGAAAAAGGTTTGGGGATATTTGAAAACCATCATGTATTGCTGCTCTCCCTTAATTAAGGTTCCTTCCTTTTTATTTTATTATTTTTGGGGGGTGATCTTTTCCCCCATCTTTTTTTTTTTCATACTGTGCTGTTGCTATCTCACTGCCAAGCTCACAAAGGAACCCCAAGAAATCAGCCAGCCAAGCAGATAAGAAATCAGATATTGTAGAGCACAAAGGTTTAATAAATACAGAGAACTTGAAAAAAAAAAAAGGATTTGCAAAATGATGGGAAGCTGCTAAGGTTAAAAGAAAGGGGATTTGGGATGGGATTACAAAGGGGGAAACCCTTTTCTGAAGAGAAATAAAATACCTTGTGCTCTAAAAATATCTTAATTAATTCAGGGCAATTATAGAGAAGGAATAAGAATTTGCATTAGGTAAATGGGAAGCCCTTACAGCCAGTGGACTCTGTTCAGAGGCCATTGCAAAGCTGTCCCCAGTGCTTTTAGGCTCTGATTTTCTTATTGTTTTTTGGTCTCTTTCACATGAGGAATAACAGGGAAGAGCTCCGACCCAGAAAGCATTTAATGAACTGTGGTAGGTAGGACTGGCAGGGTCTAACTGGCTGCTGACCCTCATGGTGGCTTTGCTCCCCAGTCTGTGTAACTGAGCTTCTTTCTGGTCTGTTAGAAAAGAGACGATCTTCAATTAAAACTCAGTTCACTCCAGCCTCATTAGCCCGGGTGGTATTTCACTGCTCCCTGGAAGGCAGGCAGAGGTGGGACTTGTGCTTGTTTCATTACAAATGCAAAATGCCACCGGGTGGTTGCTCTGGGAACAGACAGTGCCTTACACTCCAGCGTTTGTCCTCGTGGAATGAGAAACCCTCCCCCAGATCCATCCCAATGACTCCATCAGGCGCCCTGCCACCCCAGACAGGGCAGGTCTCTGCCCACCCTTTGCCCTGGCAGTGCTGATCCCTCCTGGTGATGCCCTCCCCTTCTCCTGGCAGCGTGGGAGGGATGCAGAGCTGGCCTCAGGGAACCACAGGGCTTGAGGGTTCCTGTGTCCTGGCATTGTGTTGATAAAAATTAATGAACCATATAGATCTTGTCTCTCAATTATTGAACTCTGGCTGCTTGCTGGAATTGGTGAAGGATGTGGAGCTGCTGGAGCCAGTCCAGAGGAGGCTGTGAAGATGCTCAAAGGGCTGGAGCAGATGGGACTGTTTGGCTTGGAGATGAGAAAGCTCCAGGGAGACCTCTAAGCTCCTTCCAATGCCTGAAGGTGCTTGAGGAGACCTGGAGAGGGACTTTGGACAAGGGTCTGGAGTGACAGAACAGGGGGCAGTGGGTTCAGCCTGACAGAGGGCAAGTTTAGATGGATATTGGGAAGAAATTGTTTTCTCTGAGGGTTGTAAGGCCCTGGCACAGGCTGCCCAGAGAAGCTGTGGCTGCCCCATCCCTGGAGGTGTTCCAGACCAGTTGGACAGGGCTTGGATCAACCTGGGATAGTGGAAGGCAGGGGGGATGGAACGAGATGGTCATTCAGTTCCTTACTAACCCAAACTATTCTAGAATTCTATGACTGGGCTGCTGAACCCAACCAAAAGAAGAGCTACATTGCCCAGGTTAAGTGAAGAAGGGGATTAAAACCACCTGTGTTTGCACTTTCAGTCCCTTCCAACATCAATTAAGATTGTTCTGATAAAGACCCGGGCAGTGCTCAAACAGCTGCTGAAGCTGTTCCCGGCTGTATCTCTGGGTAGGATCACAAAGGAGCCTTTGTTGTTCTTCAGTCATGGCTGAAATCTAAATCTCAGCAGTGCAGCTCAGAGGGTGACATGTGCTGGCACTGGGGCCACTGTGTGGGACTTGTTTTCAGGAAAATGGGAGATGCAGAGGAGAGGTTCCTGGATACAGTAACTCTACCTACTCCCAGAACTGAGGCATCTGCCCAGGGATTCCATATTCACCGTCTGGGAGGGAAATCTAATCAGGGCTTGCTAATTTTCATGAAGTCAAACACCTGGGATTCACTTCAGACTCGCATTTTCCTGGAATAATTCAATACAAATGTTGTATATTTATACACAGGCGCTTGACTTTTCTGTTGTTTGATGAGACTAAATTTGTCTTCCTCTTGTGGTTCCTGCAATCCTTCCTTTCCTGTGGTTTGCAGTTGAATTACCAACCTCTACCCCAGGAATATTCATCTGTTTTGTTTTGGATATTGTTGTCCTTCAAAGCAAAGCAAACAATGCCAGTTTAAGCCAGCCCTCTTCCCAGGCAGATTTTGTTGGAACCAAATCCTGCCTCAAACCAGAATCCAATCTCCTCTCCATTGTTGTGTATGTCTATTATTTTTCTCATCATTGCTTTTCCATTTCTTATTACTATGCAGTTCTCAGTCTTGAGCAACATCATTCAGAATTACAGACATCACAAACTGCTGCTTTTCTATTCATATCTGCTTGTTACCTAATCCCAGCCAGCTCTCTATTGAACATCTGCTTTTACCTGGGCTGACAGGTGTATTTTTCTAGCTGCAAATATTGCAAATCAGGGGTGCAGAATTTTTATTACTCTGTGAATCTGATCAAGGTCCTTTTCCAATGTGGAAATGAATTCTCCAATGAACAATGAATTCTCCCTTTATCCCAACAACCTCCAGTGCTGTTTTTGGCTAAGATAAACCAGACAGTGCTGTTTGGAGTCACTCCCTACCTGTTTTTCCATCTCATCCCTACAGGCTGGGGTAGGATGGCTGGTTGGGTTGTACAGCCAATGCGCTGCACCTTCCCCTGCTGGTGTCCAGCCTGGATCATGGCAGGTTGGATCCATGGGATCCATCCTTTGCCATGCCATGTGATCCTCCATGCAGTAGGGATAAAAAGCCCAGCATTGGGGAAGCCCAGGTGCTGCAGCAGTGATATTTTTGGGAGAACCACAGAGCTGTGCATGGCCAGCTGGATGTCTGTGCTGGTGTGAGCACCAGGCCTGATGTGCTGAGCCCAGTGCTCACCCTGGCTGGGACACTGAGTCAAGGAGCTTTCCAAGAATTGTTTAGCTTGGAAAAGCTCTCAAAGTTCATGGAGTCCAACCATTCCCCCAGCACTGCCAAGCTCACCACTAAACCATGTCCCCAGGTGCCACATCCAACACTTATTTTAAATCCCTCCAGAGACGGTGACTCCAGTGCCCTGGGCAGCCTGTGCCACTGCTGGACAATCCTTTTGGTGAGGAAATTTTCCTAATGTCCACTCTAAGCCTCCACTGGTGCAACTTGGGGCCGTTTCCTCTTGTCCTGTACCTGGGAGAAGACACTGTGCATACACACACAGAGGAAGAGATGGGCAGGGGAATGGGAATTCCCTTTGACTCTTCCAGCAGAAACCCATGTGGATGATCCTTCTTTTATCACAGTAGGTGGAAACTGAAGCAGTAAGATGTATCCTAGCTAGGGAGGTGGGGGTAGAAAGATGCTTTGAAAGGGGATAAAACTTGCTGCCAGGCTTTCCTCTGTGAGCAAGTCCAATTTCTTTCTCTCTCTCTCTCTCTTTTTTTTTCTTTTGGTGCTGTGTTATTCCTCCGTGGGCAGGAGGCTGCAGGCATTTCAATTTTCTTCAAGTCCTTGTTTCAAAAAGGGCCCAAAATATGTTCTCTTCTCAGAGGCAGTAAACAGCAAGTGCACAATGCAGCTTCTCTAAGCCTCTCTTCTCCTGTCTCAGGGAGAAAGGAATTCTCCAAGCCCTAGAGCCTGACTCACTCGCTGTGTGAGCATGAATTAACCAGGAATGTTCGAGAATTATTCCTGAATAATTCATGAACCTGAATTAATCATGCATTTTCATGAATTATTCATGAATAACTCATGGAAATGCAAGGTTTATTCATGCTCCAAAAAACCCAAGGCTTTTTCTCTTCTCTTCTGCTCTCTCTCCCTGTAAGAAACAGACCTGAAACAAGCTAAGGAAAAAAATAATATATGTATATGGGAAAAGAACAGGAATAATAATGCTGAAACAAAACAACCAGGAAAAAAGAAAGCAAAACCTCTTTTTTCTCTTTGCAGTGGGGACAGCAGGTGGGAGCTTTCCAAGCCAGACAAAGGAGACCTGACAAGGACCTGTGGTGAAGGGACCAGCCCAAGGCAAGGAAGTGTCCGGTCACCTCCTCTCCTGGAGCAGGCAGCAGAGACCTGGAGAGACAGGAGACATCTTGCACGACTCAACACCTGGAGCAGTGCTAACCAGGCAAGGAGCAGCTCTGTTGCTATCAGGATTGTGATCTCTCTCTTTTTTTTTTTTTTTTCTCTCTCTGTTTGTGATTTTGTGTAATTTTGTTGCATTCGTAAGGGTAAATGAACAACTGGTTTGGGGAAGGAAGATGAGTGTTTTTCTTTAAATGTTAAAGGAAAGCCCTTCCAGAGAGCTGTTTGGGCTGGGGTTGTTTGCTGTCTGGAATGTGGAGCTCTGTTTCTGGGAGGGAGAGGGCTCAGCTATGCATTTATCCCAGTTTCTGCTCTGTAGCATTGCCTGTGTTTGGGAGAGGGCTGGGGGCAGCTGGGAGGGGATGTGGGGAGACAGGCGCACAGATCATTTGTATATGGTGCTTCCTGATAAAAAAATCAATGCCAGGGTGTGTATCAGTCAGGAGAAAAGGGCTGGAGAAAATCAGGTGTGAGACTGTGCCAGCAGGGTGTACTGGCATGTTTGGGGAGAGTTACAGTTCCTGCAGGGAGCTTTGCTGCAGCTGATGGTGGCTGAGATAGGGATGGAGAAAGTTCTCAAGGGTGAACTTGGACTTTCCAAGTGAGAGAAATCAAATCCAGGCAGGACTTTGTTGGGGGTGTGGAGACAAAACAAGAAACTGGAATAAATTGGGTCCTAGCTGCCTTTTCTGCCAGGTCCAACTCTCCTCTGCCTGCCACAGCTCCCTCCCACCTTCTTTGGACACCGTGGCCATTCCCCACCTGGTGCCCAGCACGTGGGCTCAGCCCTGTCCCCAGAACCCTTCTGCCAAATGCTGCTGCCAAGCAGAGCAGGCAGGACTGGGGTGATGCTGCCGGAGCCCTTAGGAGCTGGAAAGAAACTGCTCCTGAGCTCAGCAGCCCTCAGCTGCTCCTCTGGCACGGGAGGTTTTGGAAATCCCCACCAGCCTGGCTCTCCAGCTTCTCCAGTGATTGAAGTCTGCAGCTCCAGGGGCAGAAGGAGAAAGCTCAGTGGGCAGAGCAGTGGGCCAGGACTTAGGTTGCAGCTCCTTGCAGCTTTGTTGCTTGACTGCCTTAGACATAGCTATCACTGGCCCGTGCCTCAGTTTCCCCATGGGTGAAATGAAGGGAATTTTCTGTTCTCCTTATCAAAGCATTTTGGTGTTCACTGGGGGAAATAATTGTGCAGGCAAAGGAATTTCATTTCCTGGAATACCCCTGGGTCTTTTTGAGTCTCTTCTCTGCACTGGCTTGATATCACACAGACACAGCCCTGCGCTGGAGCAAACTGCTGTAGATCCACTGAAGTCCTTTGAGCAGAGGAAGCAGCCTGTGTCTGCTCAGGGTCTTGTTCAGCATCTGCTCAAAGTATCAGCTGTGAGGGCTGCCTGATCCCAGGTGAGACCTGACATGGCAGTCACTGCAGAGGACACTTGGATGCACTGGAGGCATGTGGTGCTGTGCTCAGCCAGACCCAAGGCAGCCTGCCAGAAAAAGGGCTTTAGGATGAGGCAAGCTCAGAAGGGTGGGAATGGGAACAGAGAAATAACTGGTAGAGACCCAAGATAGCCTCCTAGCAAAGGGCTTTAGGATGAGGCAAGCTCAGAGGAGTGGGAATGGGAACAGAGAAATAACTGGCAGAGAAAATGCAGTGCCAAGTGCTTTATATCTGCAGGTTGTGCTGCCCCGGGTAAAGCACAGCTTGTGAACACTCCCACCCACAGGAGAGCCCAAACCCCTGTGGTGACACTCCCATCCTGTCCCTCTGCTCCAGGTGGGCAGCCCTGATGTCAGGCAAGCTGTACGTGCTCATCAGCTGGCCCGACGGCAGCCGGGTCATCAGCATGGAGAACATCAAGGAGCCCCGCAAGCCCTTCCACCTCTACACCGTGGGGGAGCAGGTCCTGGCCCGCTGCCCTGGCTTCAGTGGGCTCTACTGGGGTGTGGTGGAAGGCATCAGTGGTAAGTGACACCCCCCTGGCCTGGGTTTGCAATCTGGGGCTGCTCAGGAGCAACCTTCCAAGAAGGAGTTCAGTGCTGAAAGATCTTCTCTTGTTACAGAGCATAAAGGTATTTTGGAGAAGAAGCTGCTGGAAGATCGACAGCTCCTGGAGAAGTTAAGTGAGTAAGGGCTTTTGAACATTGCACCTTTCTACTTCCATGGGGTTTTTCGGGTGGGAGGATGGTGAGCATGTTGTAGTGGCATTATAAATTTCACATCACTGCAATCAGTGTACAGAACACTGAGTGGGAGTGGAAGGCACACACATTGCTGCCCCATTGCACATCCTGAGCCTCTCCCTTCCTTTCAGAAGAAGAACCAGCTGTCCACAGCATGATGCCGTCCCCACCAAAAAAATCCAGGAAAACCTTTCCAAAATGGACCCCAGGGAATGCATCCAGGAAACACCCCAGTGACAGGACCTATCCTGCAAAGCCACTGCTGAGAGTGGCTGAGGCCAGCCTGCCCCACGATGCCAGCAGCTCCTCCATCCTCAAGGACAGGCGTGTCCTGGGAAGCGTGGCAGGGAGCCCCCGCTCGCTGGCAGCTCCCCCACACCCAGCCAGTGCCTTCACACCTCCCTCCACCTTCATCACCATGGCCATGCCAGGGCCAGGCACTTCCCAGAGTGAAGAGGACAGGGCTGGTCCAGCTGCCAGAGGTAACCTTGGGTTCTGGCTCTGCTGCCTGGTCCTGAGTGACAGGATGGGATGGGGACTTGCAGAGCAGCCAGAAAACCTCTGCTTTGCTCTGGGGCTCTATGGGCTTTGTCTCAGGGCTATAGAGGTTAGAGATAGCATTTCCTGGTCCTTTCCACTTGGGAGATCTGTTCCAGCAGGGGTGTCTAAGGGGAGATGCAATGTATGGTCTCTGCTCTGTCTTCTGGGCTAGCAGTTCTCTCCCCCCAAGCCAAAAGACAATCTGAATGAATGCCTGCCTGAATAACTGAAATTCCCAAAAGCCCTGTGTCTCCATTAGTCAAACCTTCTAGATTTGCCTATTTCCCTATTTTTCCACCCACTACTACACCCATTAAATGCACTTATGGAAATGTGCTAGTGTCTTATTTACCTGCTGACTAACAGCAGCATCCAGAGACAAGTTGGCTCTGTTTGCCTTGCCCCCACCATATCATTTGCACTGAGAACAGAAGCCCTTGAGATGCCACCTTTTTCTAACAACAAATCCCCATTGATGAGTCCTGGAGAGCCTGTCTGGATCACTGTTATGCAAATGGAATAACGTGTTGCCATGCAATCTAGCAGAGGTTCTTAGATAATCTGTTCTGGGGACAGAGGGATTCAGGACCTTTTCAACAACTGATTCTTCAGCTTGTCTCCCACCCCTGCTACAGATTATGTTGCCCTACCAATGAAGAGGAAGTCAGATGGCATCTTGTCCCCGTGCCAGCAGCAGATCTGTCTGAACAGGTAACACCTGAAAGCACAGTGAGGAGCCTGAATGTTTCACACCACACATATTGGTTTCTGTCCACTCTGTCTCCATTCTCTGCCAGTGCTTGCTTTGACTAGATGCTCATGGAGGTTAAACCCAAAGCCCAGAAGATAATAGGAGCTTGTGTGGGCACATACAACAGAGAAATGAGCCTGTGCTCTGAAGTCCTGATTCCATGGTGGGTCAGTGTGAGGTCCCCCATATCTGTGTGCCAGAGGGATGCACACGAGTTTGTTCACATCAAGAACCCCCTCATCTTCCCTCTCAGTCTATTTTATTCTTGTTGCAAATGAAACCAGAATTGGCTTTGCTTTGCATTCCAGATAATTCTCCTCAGGAATGAATTTGAAGATGAGCACAAAGCTGTTTGTGGCAGTGCTGTTTAACTTGCTTGTTTCTTCCAGCCGTGAGGAGCGAAAGATCAATGCTTTGCAAGAGATGGATGGCTTCGAGAGGGCTCACAAAAATTTCAGTCCTGCTGAGGTGGAAAGGTAACTAGCAAAAGAAGGCACTGTGTTCTCCTCCTCACTACAAGAGTGAGCAGCAAGATCACAGATGGTGACAAAGTGGGATGATTTTAAACTCCAAAGTTGCTGAGTCTCTTTACAATTGAGCCAGGTGTTTCTGATTGTATGGCTTGGATTATAGAGATGCAAGAAAGCTCTAAAACAGTGCAGAAACTACAAAGTTCTTGCCTATAACAATCAAAACATGGTTGTGTGTTCCTTGTTTTATTGCTCATTACTTTGATGGCCAGTATCCAGTGATAAAGTGATGCTAGGGACAGTTTTCTTGCAAAGAAATGGGTACCAAAAATTCAAGTTATCGTTCTTGTACTGTCATTTCCCACAAGTCTGTTGTTTAATACCACAAATATGTGTGTCCTGGGACTTGCAAGCCAGGCTTTATGTCTTTCCTTAAAACTGAGAAGAGAATTGAGCATCAAAGTCTCCACGTATGCATGCCAAGGGGGATTTGAGGGTTAAACTGAACATTCCTGAGAACTGAAAGTCCAGACCAGGTTATTTTTCTCTCCTGCCTTATTCTTCACCCAGGATTAGCTGGAAGGGCTGGTACTCTGCCAGAGGAGCTGTCCTGCCCTGCTGGCAGAAGGCGCCTAATCACTGCTTGGGTGGAGGAGCGACATCCACAGTGAGGATGTGGCGTCTTTTTGCCTTTAAACAAGCAACTTTAATTTTTCAGGGTGGAGAAGATGGAGCAGCTGGAAAGGATGGTGTTGGATCTCCAGCAGGACGTCCTCTCTCTGAAGAAGAAGGTGCAGAGGCTGGAATCCCTGTCCTTCCAGGAGGAGCCGCACCGACAGCCGTGTGAGGTGGTGGAGCTCTTCAATGGCTACACCAAAGAGCAGCTGAAAGAGACCATCAGGTTTGACCAGAAAATCAGCACAGCCTGCAAGACTCTGCTCTACAAACTCTTCACCTCTGACTACATCCAGAGCCACTCCATCACAGGGCGCAGGGGCAACACCTTCCGCGAGGCGAAGCCCATGATGGACGAACGCTGCATCAAAATCATCAGGGTGCTGCTGAAGCAGAAGTTTGGGGATCACCTCAGTGACACTGTGATCACAGAGAAGATCCAGAACGTGCAGAAAGCCCTGAGGCAGAAGTTTAAGACAGAATGTCTCTGAGGTGTGGGGGATTTGGTGTCTCCTCCTGCCATTCCCTGCGTGTCCCTGAGCAGCTTTCCTAGGAGAGGTGAGCTGAGCAGCTGCTGCTCAGTAGATTTCCCCCAGGGAGCCAGCCCAAGTAAAGCATGTGCTAAACTCAGCTCAAACACTGCCAAACCTCTGCTTCCATTAACTGAGCAGGAATTGGGCTCAGCTTGGTCCAGTTTTTGCACTCTACAAATTCCTTCCCATCCAGTCTGTGTGCAAACCTCACTGTGGGTGCATGGAATCACCTCTGTGACTCTGAGGATGTGCTCAAAGGCTTCAGGGCTCCATTTGGGTCCAAGAATGGGTCAGGAAGGTAGCTCTATTCCACACTGCAGAAATGTTGGCTTTGGGATAGGGAATCCAGCTGCAGACAGGCTGTGTCACCCAATGCAGCTTCTCTCTGTCTGCCTCTGGTTGCTTGTTCTGCCTGTGGGACAATATTTACTCTTTCCTCACAGAGAATGTCTTATTTTCAGCATTAACAAAAAGGCAGACTCATTAAAGCAACATCTTAAAACATTCAGAAAAAGATAACTTGTTTTTTTTTCTGTTTATTTTGATGTAGCTATATGGAGGAGTTGTCTTCCCTAACAAAAGCCTGCTGAACAAGAGAAGGAGTCACCCATGGAAGTTCCATTAATTTTCCTTTCAAGATCAGATTATTTCCATACAGGAGAAATCCCTAACATTTTTATGACACAAGAGTGAGGGATGGAGGACAAAATATGGCCCAACTTTGCTTTGAAGGTATACATCTTGTGGACACTGACACTATTATTTAAATGCAGTAATTTTATCCTAGATAAGAAATGCCAAGTACAATCAGTCCCTTTGCTGAGGGACTATAGAGAAGGTCTGAAAGACACATCTTTTCCTAAATAATGCAGAACTGGAGTGTGGGTGGGTTAAAATTGTTCTAAGTGTTAAAAGAATGAGATGCTGACACCAGTCCAGCACTTAACAGAAGTGCTGCAAAATACCAAACATTCCCTTTTACAGAGGCTTCTCAGACAGGGAATTGGTTTTCTCAGCTTAATTTTTAAATTATTCAGGAAAAGAAATGCCAGTGGGTTTGCATTAATCAAAACATTTGGTTTAATTTATATGTTTTGTTGTGTTTTCAAGTATTTAATTTCTTCACAGTTACATGAGAAATAATAATGCAAAATAAATGTATTGGAGAAACAAGGAGCTGTTTTGAAAGGGGGAGAAAAAAAGAGAGATGTTATTCTCAGAATTTTCCTCCCCCTTCAGCCTTTTCTTTGAGCTCATCCATTAAAGTGGGGTTGATGCTGTGATGTATTTTGGTTTTGGAGGGAGATAGTCTTGCCAATGTTTCTGGCACTATTTTCATCATATATTTCTGACAGTCATGTTAAATTGCAGAAGTAAGAACTAAAGATATTCCTTCTGTTTTCCCAGTGCAAATGCTTTTCCTAACTATGGTGCAAACACATTGGCGATAATTTCTCTTTTGTGGGGACCTTGGTCTGAGCAGCACCTGGAGCAGGTCTGCTGTGGTCACTTAGAGCCCAGAGTGCAGCCAGTCCTGGAAAATCCACTGAAACTGAGCAGAACTGCCCCAAAACCTCCTCAGTGCAGAAACACATCTTGAAATACACCAGCCCTGCCAGAAACCTGGCACCTTAGGCTGGAATCACTGCTCAGGGAAATGCCCCAGGGGATGTTTTTAATGTTAACTTATCAGAAAGAATATTGAGGAGGCACAACCAGCCTTATCCTGCAGAACCTTAAAGCTCACCTTGTTCCAGCCCCTGCCATGGGCAGGGACACCTTCCACCATCCCAGATTGCTCCAAACCTTGCCCAACCTGGCCTTGGACACTTCCAGGGATGGGGCAGCCACAGCATCTCTGGGCACCCTGTGCCAGGGCCTCTCTCAATCTTTTCCTCCCGATGTTCATCACATCCATCACCGAGCTGCAGCCTGGAAAGCCAGCTCATGAATGTTATTTATTAAAATAAGTACTGCTGCTGTCCTCCCCTGCTGAGCCCCCTCTGAGGAGCTGCAGATCATTACTGTGAGCAAAGGGAGAAAAAAGAACTGGGGAATGGACCTGCTGCGGGGTGCCACGGCTCCCAAAACATGCGGCTCTAATCAGCTCCCCTAGAAGCAGATGAGCTGGGTGACCTTTCTGCTTGAAAAACCCTGCTTGAAAAACCCTTCGGTGGCTCCCTCAGAGGTGACTTCCCAGCCTAACACACTTGCTGGTGTTCAGGAGTGCTCCTGTTAAGTGGGCTGATGGATGCTCTGCATCTCCGTGGGCAGCACAGCCGCAGCACTAATGAGCCAGCGCTCAAATGGGCCCTTCTCGGCTGTAAAAGTTGTCCTCAGATACTCTCAAAGGCTTTGATTTGGCAGAGAGGGTTGAAGAATGGCAATGCAGGTGGCTTTTTGTCAAATTTCATTTTCGAAAGTGTCTGTGAGCTGGAGGCGGCGTTTGCAGGCTAATTGGGAGCACGGGCAGCCGCTGGATCAAACGTCAGCGCCAGGACGCTGCTGCTCTCACCTCCCTGAACTCTCCAGCTCTGGCTAATCAGCCTCCAGAGGGAGGATCACACAGCCCTGGCATGTGGCATTCCCCAGGGATGCAGGGGTCAGGGCAGATAGAGGAGGAGGAGGAGGAAGGTTTGTGCCAGAACCGCTTCACTCAGGGACGTTCAAAGCTGTGTCCGTCTAAGTGTTGAAGGGCAGCTCCATTGAATGGAATTAACTTCCCACTTTAAATGAATTACCAGGAAAAAGTGGATAGCACTTGCTGTTGAGATTAATTACTCTGCTGAATCTGCAGCATCTTGTTAAAAATGGTGCTCCTGCTCAGCTTCTGGGTGAGGTGGGTGCAGGAGGGTGCAGACAGGGAAAATGAAGGTCAAAACTCATGGGAGGTCTCCAAGGAGGTTTTGCATTTGGTTCAAAAGCAGAAGAAATGGTGCCTGTCAACACTTGCAAAACCAGGACAGGAATGGAGCATCCAGACCTCTCTCCCTCCAGGAGGAGCTGGAACAGCAGGGCTGACCTCAGGCTGGATTCAGCTGGGATGTGCAGGGACCTCAATGGGCTGTGGGGCTCTCTGAGGGCCCTTGGTCCCCAACACCCCAAAATGCTTCAATGGGGCCCTGCCACACCCCCCACACCTGGGTACACCTCTGTGGTTTCCTTAGGAACCAGCTGAAAGCTGTGTGTTGCTCACTGGCAGCAATACACAGGTTTTCAGGGAAAGGTGGGAACCTTTCCAGCCTGCTCTGTATCAACCTTTGCATTTTCAGCTTGGCCAATGTGAGGCTTCTGAAATTTCATAAAAATCATAGAATTGCTTGAGTTGGAAGGGACCACTAGAGGTCTTCTAGTTTCAACCCTCTGCAATGAGCAGGGACATCAGGTTGTTCAAAGCCCCATCCAACCTGACTGTGTCTGTTTCCAGGGATGGTTCATCAACAGCTTCTCTGGACAACCTGTGCCAGTGTTTAAAAAAAAAAACAATCCAGTTGTACAGGTGCTGCTGGCAGCATGATTTTTTGTGGGAAAAAATTCCCCAACCCAAACAAGTGGGAGATTCTTTGGTGTTTAACCCCATTTATTTAAAATTAATTTCCTTGACCCTGCCAGGGGGGTTCCATGTTCAGCACAGGCAGATTTTAATTTTCCCATTATGTGGTCTGTAGGAAGCACTCACTGCTGAGTCTCTCAATGCCTGCACTGTGTGCATCCCCCAGAAACCAAAACACATTCACTTAATGACATGCAGACTGTGAGTATCAGATAAAGGAATGATGTTAAAATGGAGCTGAATCCCTCCCTGGGTTTTAATCTAGGCTTGGAAAGCCTGGCTGCCTTTCCATGAGCCCCAGACAGCCATCCTGGTGTTCCAATCTGGTTGGATGCACTTGGAAAAATCCTCTGCACAGGAGGAGAGGTGCAGTGGGTGGTGGAAGTGCCTTTGGTTTGATATCCTCCCATCAGGCAGCTGCAGGAGCAGGGAGATCTCAGCTGGGGGATGAAAGAAATACCAGAAGGACAAACCTTGGCCTGTGTGAGCTTGGAGCTGTGTGTCATTTCCTACTGTCACCCACACACAATACTCTGTGTCACAGGAAGAATTTTTTGTTGTTGTTCTGGTAATTCTTTGTCTTGTTTTGTTTCAAAAAGCTGGTAAAAATAAAACAACACACAATAGAGTGTGGCCCCAGAGCTATATCTGGACAATATTTTTATAAAAGTAAGTTTTTATATAATTTTACTTTCTTCTTGAAATCATATCTGGTTTTGGTTTTTTTTTTTTTTTTTTTTTTTTTGAGAGTGCATTCCCATGCCTGAGAGATGAGCAAATACATCAGATTTTGTATTTAAAGCAGTCTTTTACGTCTCTGCCTCAGTCATATATTCATCACACTTCACTTTAACCAGTATTTCTCTGTCTGCAGTACGTGATTACATTATTCCAACTCTCCATATCTCTCCATCTCCCCCACCTTTTCAGAGCTGAATGGAACTGGGGAGATCATTATTAAAACACAGAAAGCAAAGAAATAAAATTAACCAGAGCACCAGTTCTCTTTGTGCTGAATACACTGAGGAAATAAAAGGGCCTTCCACTTCTAATAAAATCTGGATGTGAATTGCCTCATAAAAGCTTGGATGAATTATATTCAGAGGCCACAGAGAGAGAAGAGAGAGAGCTTGGAGCCCTCCACCAGCAGGATGCTCTCCCTGCCATGGGGTGCAGCCCAACAGAAATGCCAGGAGGGCTTTGGAATCAGGTGAGATGTTCTGCTCAGAGGATGAGCTTCAGGCCTGGATGAAACACTTGAGTCACAGGGCCACAGGCTGTTCAAGTCCCTGCCAGTGAAATATTAGTGCTCCTGAAGATGCTGGAGCTCTTCCTGCTGCCTCCTGAGGTGTCAGCCCTCCCTTTGGTTCTTGCCCAAGTCGCTGGATGGTGGAGGAAGGAGCCTGCAGTGGTAGGGTGACTTCTCAGCCCTGTTCACCCCCACTCTGACCTCCCAGGGTCCCAGGAAGGTTTTAGGATATGGACATGGCTTCTCAGCTTCATCTGTGTGCTGGAAGAGGAAGGTGGTGAGGGACATGCCCCAGGTGTCCTCTTGTCACAGCACATTCCTGCTGTCCCAGGACACAGCTGTTCTCAGGAGATGCAGTCTGGTGACATGCTCACTTTTAAGGATGTATCTGATGGTGTTGGCTTTTCTTTTGGCACACAGATTCAGCTGAAGCCAAGGGGACTGTGCCTAACTGAGTAATGGAGAGATTACCAGCCCAGAAAACCAGGCCTGCACGGTGCTCATTGATTGTTTCTCTCAAATATAAGCAGAGCAGCCCAGAGTGTCAGGCATCTGAGGAGAGAGGAGACAGCAGAACTGATGTACTCCTGCTAATGAATAATCGTTAAACTGCAAAGGAGTTTATTATTATTGCCATTAATTCTGGTTGTACTGTGCCTGGAGACAAGGAAGGTGGAGAAAGATAAGTTCATGACCTACATACTACAGAGTAGATTTTATCCTGGTAATATGAGAAAATCGATCATTTCTTAAGTGAGAGGACTGATAAAATCACTGACTTCTGAAGAGCAACATCATTGCTTTTATGTGTTTAACAAGCTCACCAGGATGGTGCTGGAGAAGGGTCAAATCCTTCTTCTGGACATCCTAAGGTCAGGAGTTAGTTTGCCCTCAGTTTCCCAGAGGGAGGAGAGAAGCAGGAAACACCATCAGCATTCACACCTTCGCTTATATTAGGATTTCTCCTCCATGCTAACCATGAGGTTTTACTCACCCTGAACTCAGAATAAATTGCCAAAAGTCAAGGAAAGCCATAGGAAGATCCCTCCAGCCATAACAGGGATGGACCCAAGACAGGGGTTTCATTTTGTTCCTTAAGGTGTTTTGGATCACAAATAAAATACCATCATGATCTGAGAACCCTCCTCTTCTTCACACTCCCCAAATTACTCCAGCACATTCCTGAGCAAGAGGACTCCTTCCTCTCCTGGAAACTAAAAAGTGAAAGACACAAACGACCCACAAAAAATATCTGTTGTCATTTGTGCAGGCCAAAAGAGAGGTGCAAACTGCTCTCTGCCTTTTGGCTCTTTGATCAGTGCATTTCCAAGTCTCTAGAGCTGAACCAGGAAGAAGTTGGGTTTGCTTTCTGCAAAGTGCTGCCTTCCCATGTGGAGATGTTTCTGTATTTCCTGGCTCAGAATGGAAGGAGCAAATATGAATGCATTCATGATCCTTCCCATGAGATCTTTAAGGTGAAAAATGGAATCAGTCACTTCAATGGGTTGTCTTGGTAGAGGAATTTTACATCTTACTGTAGTCTAGTCATTAATTTAATAATTCCTATTTATATAATACCCAGTGCTGGTTTAGCCAATGCTCTGAGGAGTGGGCTAGGAATGCTTATTTGTGGGAGGGAAAGCAATTCCTGAGAAAGCCAGGAGCAGACCTACTTTCTGATGAATAATTTGAAAGTTGGAACTGTGATCCCCATATTTTTCCTATAAATGCTGCAGACTCTGACCCGCTTTTTTGTGCTTGCACATCTTGGAGGGCTGTGTTTACCAGGTCACTCGAGAGCCACCAATACAAACCAGGGAAATGTTGGCATTTCCAAAGAACTGAGAGAGAGTTGGGACCCTCTGTTCTTTGGGAAAAATAACCCACTAACCCTGCCTGCCCTGGGAAAACTGTGTCAAAAATCTGGACTAATCTTTGGTGACAAATGGCCTGGAAAGTGGGAAAGGAGAGAGCTCATGCTCTTTTGTAAGAATAATGATGAGTTAATTCTTGATTAGGAAAGACGGCAAGCGGAGACACTTCCAGCTGCATGGACATTGTCTTGACATTGCCTGTTAAATGCCTAATGATGACAGTTAGTGTGAATTAGCTACTGAATATGTTTTATTGTGTTTTGTGGTCCCCAGGGCAGACATGCCAGACACTTTTAAAGAGAATAAAAACAGAGAAGAGGAGGCCTTCATATAGCTCATTTTGAATTTGTAATGCCTGGTTATTAATGGTATTGAACAGTCAAAAAGCCACATGTGGCTCCCATATAGTACATGTTAAGCCTCAGCATGTTGTACCTTCATAAATAAAAGCATGGAAAAATGGATGGATCTCAAAATGACAGGCAGAAACATACCTGCACACAGGAATTTTTTTTTTTCATTTTCCATGCTGAAAAGTGGGATAATGTTTTTGATAAGCTGTTGAACTGGCAGCTCTTCCCATCCCTTTCCCAGGATGCCAATGCAGGGTCCAATTTTCATTGCTGAAGTCAGTGTGAGTTTTTCTCAATACCTTTGATAATCAGAAATTCAGATACAAGAAAAAAAAAAGTCATCAGAACTCAGCAGGATCCAATTTTCCACCCCTGAATTTCAATTTGTCAACAACAGTCCATAGAAAAAATGCAAATATGTTTTCTGGTGCAGGCAGGAAGGAGAGAGGGTGCTGAGAGCTCTCGTGCTGTTTGATCACTTTAAAGCCTTTCCTGCAGAAACCGAAATGGTGAAAGTTCTGCTTGAAATGTGCTGGGTGCATTTGCAGGCAGAGAGATGAGACCAGTAAATCTTCTTCAGCTTGGAGCAGCCTCCCCCAGACCTTTATGTTTATCTACTTAAATACAAAGACAGGATTTTTTTATTTTTTTGTGTGGCTCATCTGTGGATTCACCCTGAGTGCTTCTGGTTTAACCATCCAGTTCAGGGAAAGAAGAACCAAACAGGTTCCATCTCTTTCCCCCAGCCCAGCCTTTTCTGTCCTGCGATGTTAATGAGTGATAATGCTTCATGAGGGTTTTTCACAGGCTATTGCTGCTCAGAATCACTTTGATGCACTGGGACTCTTATTTTCTGGGTATATCAAGAGCTATCTGCAAAGCAGAGGAATAAAGACAAATGGAGTGTTGTGGCTACAAATCCCTTAATGGCTTGCCCTTTATTTCTCTCAGAATCAGGTTTTAAAGAGTGGGTCCCTCACCAGGCACGCTGGGGATGCACAGCACTGCTTTGTCCCTCTCCTCCATAACTCACACTTCCAAAAGGCAATAATTTCCATTTGGACTGAGGAGTTGTCGGGAACTGGACAAAGATTTTTCTTTTCCTGGTTAAACTATAAAATATAAGACTGATGAGCTTATTGCCTGGGGTGGAATTAGTTGTGAAGAGAGGCTGGGGCAGCTCTGTGGCTCCATCCCTGCAACCTCCTCATTGCCACAGTGAATGTCTTGGGCTCTCAGTAAGGGAGGGATCACTGGGGTTTGGGTAACCAAGATTTCTTTGGGGTTGGTGGTTGCTGAGGCATTAATGCAGCCAGGAGAAATGGGAAGGACTCTCTGATAAAACAAATCTTTTTCTCAGTCTGTGACAGAGCAAGCCCCTCTCCCCAAGGCTCTAATAAAGCTTTGCAGGCAGTGGTACGAACCCCATCACATGTGGCAGGGAGCTGCTGGATGGAGCCTGGGCAGGGGGATGGAGGGAGAGAATTTCTGAAACCTTCTTGCCTCTCAGTACAAAACCAGCAAGTCCTTCATGCATCCCCTCATTGATCTTTAATGTCCCTTCCAAAATTCCATGGTTGGACCTGCAGTACCTGCTTGTGCATATGTAGATATGGATAGTGGGATTTCCTTCCCAGAACCTTTGTCCTCTTTCACTTCTTCCCCAGTTTTTCTGGTCCCATAGGAGACAGGAAACATGAGTGGCTGCAAAAGTGATGCTCCACAGCCAGATTCAAACCCATCTTGCAAGCTGTGCCCTGTCAAAGCAGTGAGAAACCTGACAGTGGCACAGAGTGCTGCCTTTTTTTCCTTCTCATTTTGGCACAGAGAAAATGCTTTTGGCCTCTCCTGTCCCAAGAGGAGTGGGACACAGGTGTTTGACGGAGCTGTGAGCACGACTTGAGAGCCATTGAATCCGTGGGCGAGGTGCAATATCCTCACTGCCCGTGTCCATTTGCAAAGGTGCTTTGAGGCAGCTGCATTCCCAGCTTGCACAGGCACTGGCAAGGGATTTCTGGGCTCACACTGTACCATTTCTGAAAGGATAACAGCCTTGGATGTTAAAGAGCCTCTGGTGGAACAGGAGCAGCTGCGCGATGTTTTTGTAGACCGAAGGTGCGGCTCTGGCAGCGCTGAATCTGGAATGTCAGCAGGCAGATTAAACAAGATGGTTTAGCTCTGAGAGCCAGCCTCTGGCTTGCCACTGAAATTGGTTATGAGAGGCTGTAATTGAAAGGAAGTCTGATATTTCTGAATCTCAGAGGGTTTGGAAGCTCTGGGTGATGGTGTGCAGGTGTGGGCGGGTGCAGCTCCATCCCAGTGAACCACTTAACTTCTCTTGTAAACATCCACAGATCATCTTGGTTACCATTTCATTAGGAATGAGCACTTGCTGGCTTCAAAACCTAGAGTAAGATTATTAATTATTTGTTACATCTACTTTCCTTTGCCCTTTTGTCTGTGTGGAGAAGGATGAGTGTGTGTCTGGTTTGGGGTTTGGATCATAATGTTTTTCTTATCTCATGCAAGGAGTCCTTGCAGCCTGCAGCTGACCAGATTTTACAGCCCACACTTGCAGAAGTGGGACTCTGAAGTGTCTCCCCTCCATCATCACCTACCAGGGATGACTGGTAGCACCAGCACAGGTTCACTTCAGCTTCTGAATATTAAAATACTGTCACCCAGGTTTAGGGGTTTATTCAGGAAAAGGGCAGCACAACAGCAATGCTTTCCCTTTCCATCTACTCAGCACAGAATGAATTTTGCTCAAGTGTCAACTTCTATTTTTCAGAAAGAATTTTTTTTTTTTTTTTTTGCTGGACATAAATGCATCTGTTTTATTTTCTTATTCGGAAAAGAAATGAAACAATCCCCTCACTTATTCTCATCACTCAACTTTGATAAAACTGCAGCTTAGAAAACTCTATATATTAATAGTGTGAATCACTTAAGTGGGGTATAAATTTCCATGATGCTTTTAGTGTAGGCAACTTATCAGGGGCTGCCTTTTAATCTGTTGCAGCAATCTTGAACATTAAAGCCAGGTTGTTTCATAAAGGGATGTATTCCTTTCACTGGGGAGGTTAATATCACCCATGATTATATTTGACATTTGGGCCTGGCATATTATTTTTCATACTGTGTCTGAGCCTAACTACCCACTCCTCTCATGAGCAGAGTTTGAAGTGGGTACATTTCAAATCTCTGCACACATCCATGAGTGCCATCCTAACAGCCTCATCACTGGAAATAAGAAAAGACAATTTAATGAACAAAACAGGGAGGGTGAATTCAGTAAATGAAATTTCTCTGGAGCAAGAAATGGGTAAATGTTGTTGTTGTGCATTCCTGCTGAGGAAACCACAGAAGGGGAGAGGAGCATCTCCAGAGCATCCTCCCTGGAAATACCCCTCAACAAACACTGCTGAGGTGCAGCTGATGTGCAGCCAGGCCTCCCAGCTTCTTGCAGAGATTCCTTTCAGAATACAACCCACAGCATGGCTTAGGGGGCTCCTCTCCCTGAGAAACAGGGATGCATTTGGAGGGACAGGTCAGGGGCTGATGGCTCAGACTGAGGACATGTCCTGGAAAGTCTCTAAAGCAGACTCTGGCTGGCAGGGCTGCTTGGGTATGAGCCTGAAAGGCTTCAGAAATGAAGGTGGTAAAACTAATCTTGAATTTCAGTGCTGGCCTGGTGAAGCTGGCAGGTCTCAGTTAGGGTAAATGCCTTTTGTTCAGTAGTCAAGGGAGCCCATGGCTCATCCTTGTCTCCACATGAATTGATGTGCAAACTCAAGCTGTTCACTCTCTATTGGAGCCCCACCAGCTCCTGTTTGTTTTTGCTAAGAGCAGGGAGTTGAAGGTGGAGCTCTGGATGCTGTTCTTGGACATCAATAACTTGAGGAGCTTAGTGCCACCAGCAATACCTTGAGCTGAGCAAGTTCTTGAGGAAACCAGGGCCTTTCTATCTAAAGTGTGAGTTCCTAAAGTGTGAGTTCCTAAAGTGTGAGTTCCTGGGCTCTGTGCCTGTCATTAGCCAGCTGTTTGCAGTGTGTTGGAGCCAGCAGGGCCTTGCCATGGCCTTTAGGTGTTTGGTTTTGTTAAATCACTGTCCTATTTTAGGCTTTGTTTGTTCAGCCTTAGAGCCTTGGTTATGTCCCAATGAGCCCTGGAAACAGAGCACTGGACTGAGGGGGAAGAAAGGGATCTGAGGAGATGACAGAGCAGGAGAGGGGAAGAGTAAGTGGAATTAAATTACCACCAATTGCTGATGCACAGCAATGCATTAGGGGATTTCATGGAGGATTCAAACAACTGGGCTTGAAAAAACTCCTTTCTCAAAATTTCATGTCATCAAAGATGCAATTTCCACAGTCCCAGCTTTTGATTTATTTTCAAAGGTAGCTGATAATGCTGCCGTAAATTCTTCTGCCTTTGTCTTTTATCTGATGCTGACACTGAGGCTGCAGTGGAGGAAAGACTCCAAGCAGTGAGAACAGCAGCTCTACCCGTCGTTTCCTGCAGTGCAGGGAATTTGAGACAAAAGGGACTCTGTAGGACTACAGGAGCAAACCTAAGCAGGCAATGAAAGAAAGAATACCCAGATTCCAGGCTCTCTGAGCACTGCTTGGGTAAAGATCCCAATCTATGGGATCACAGCCCACTTCCCTTTGCTTCCTAACCCAGCCCAGCTCTCCCTGGGGATGTTGCCTATCAAGGGTTCTCCTGAAATGGAAGCCCACTTGACAAATCTAAGCACAGCTTAGAAAAATGTCACCAAAATGAAGCCATTTGGATTAATCACAAAACACCCTGAACTTAACAGGGCCAGGATTTTATCCTGAAATCCTCCTATTGCTCTCACATATTAAAACAGTCCCAGTGATGGAAAATGGGGGTGGGAGAGGGCATCAGGATGTCACAGAAATCTGCTCCTCCATCCACCTTTATCTGATCTATCATTTCCATTCCTGTTTACACAAATCTCATAGACTTGGAGAGACTCAACTTTCCCCACACAACTGGCTCTGGGGAAGCCTTCCCAAAGCCTGACTCCCACCAAGTGTGGGTTGGGGAAGTTCCAGAGGTGAGTTTAGGGTACAGATAACCTTGCCTGTCTTTTGAGAAGTGATCAAGTGGAATATTTTTGTTTCATAAAACACACTGTTGGGCAAGCTGGTGGCTTTTTATGTATCAGCCCCAAATTTTTAAACCCACCTGTTTTCACCTGTGGCACAGCACTGCTTAAACAGAGCTGCTCATGGAGGAGCCCAGGACTGTTCAGGTGGAGGGAAATGCACCTCTGGACCCCCTGTCCCCTCCCTCCTTGTTCCCCACTCACATGCTCTGCAATCAGACCTGGTTCCAATCAGAACTCCTGTACTCATGTTCTGGGGTTTTTTATGACTGCAATTTTGTTTAACATTGCCCCTGAAGAGCTCTGTAGTGTTTTGCAGAGCTCCAAGTACAAGAGCTCCTTGAATCTTTCCCCTAAGTATTCCTGCTGCTGTCAGGAAAGAATATGAGCGAGTGTGGTCCTGCCTTCCCCTCTCTCATTTGGAGGCTGTGATTCATGTTTTGCAGCATCCTGCTCCCATTACCCAGCTCTGTGTTCTGGGGGTTTGTTCTCTAGCATCTCATGCAGCTGTAGGGCTAATGAGTTTTTATCTCCCATGGGTTTGCATCCTTTATCTCATATCTGCTCTCTTTGATTTCAGTAACCCTGATCCTGTATCCTGCCCCTTGGCCATCCTGTCCACATGAGCCAGGGCAGAGGGAAGGATGTTTTCCAGCTGCATGGATGCAGACTGGTCCAGCACGGCCCAACTGTCCAGCAGGACACTGCCACCAGAAAACACAATTTTTGGTTGTTTCATTTACTTTACTCAAGCCATACTTTTGACTAAAGTTCAATTTCAGACCCTTCCTACTTTCCTCCCACCCATCCTTCCCCTCATAACTGAGTGATTTGAAACATTGGTAATGTTTAAACATTACCATGAGAATGAACATGAGAAACAGCCACAAACATGAGAAACAGCCAGATCAACCAGTACAGTTGCAGAAACCTCTTCTCCTTTAGAAACCAGGATAAAAATCCAGCTGCAAGGACTTTGAAAATGCAGGGAGAGGATTCTACAAACAACTCCTATCAGGGAATGCTTGTGAATGCCATTTGATAAGAGCTTGTCAGCATAGTGGTGTGGAACAGCTGAACTTGTTAATGAAAATGCCTTTTCCATCACCATTCAACTATTTTGCAAGGCAGGATTGTCTCAAACAAAATTATTTTTGTAAAGAAGAAAAGATTTCTCTACTATCGCATCTAATTGTGGCATTGGGGAGCAAAATATAATTTTGAATGGACTTTTTGGAAGGGAACTGGTTATTTTTAGCCATACTTTGTAAAAAATTGGTCAGAGCAATTGTTTGAACTGAAAAGAAGCTCATTAATTTTTTCTCTCCCTTTCCTCTGCCAGGGCAAACAGCTGCTCTTGGGCTGTGCCCAGCATGGAGCTCTCTGCAGACCAGCAGTGCCACTGCAAAAAGGAGGCAAAAACATCATCTGGATGATCATTATTTCATTTCAGACTTTTTTGGTTAGAGGAGAAGACTCTTGAGGTGAGGGTGAGTTAGGAACACACATTGCTGGTGACTTCCCTGGGTTTGTGTGCCTGAGCTCAGGGCTGGGCTTTCCATCTAAGGTGTCCATCACAGGAGAGCTCCTGGTGGGCCTGGAAAACCCAGCCGTGCTCCATCCTGGATCCCATGCTGTGCTCCCCTGGATCCCTGTCAGAGCCCATCTGTTGGAACCCAGGACATTCCTCTGGCTGCCCTGGAGGACTCGAGACCCTGGCAGGGGGCTCAGAGGCCTTGGCACAGAGTCAAAACCACCTGTGCCTTTGGTTTTAACCCATGGACACAATTACCAACTTTGTGTGAGGATTTACAAGCCACGAGGGTTTGAATAGAATGATAGTGAATTTATCACAGGGTGAAAAAGTAGAATTTTGGGGATTTAGAATGGAGGTTCAAGAGGCAAGATGGAGGGATCTCACACAGGAGTGTGTCCTGTCTTTCTCCTTCTTCTTCTTGTCCTCCCTCTTCTGCTGTGATGGTGGCACTTCTGGATTGGTTTAGAGTAGAGGCAGACTGTCTAACATAGGTGATAGGTATTGGAAAATTATTGTAAATAACGTACTTGTAGTTTTTAGTATAAAAAGATAACACTGCCCTGAGGGCAGTCACTGTGCCACAATCTGACCTTTTGGACAGATCTCAGCAGATCAGAAAAAGAATGTCATAGATAAGAGAAAATAAACAACTTTGAAAAGCACAGCTGAGGAATCTTGACTTCTTCTTCAAGCACAGGGCTGGGAAAAAAGACTCTTTAATACCCTGGGAGCCATTTCAGCAACAACAAACCTGACGCCCATCCTCCTCAGGCCTCCTGCCCCTCTCCAGCTGCTGCTCTCAAGCAGGTCTCTGCTGAGCTTTGCCTTTGCTGAGCTCTGCCTGTCCAAGCTTTCCAAGGAGATAAATGCTGGCACAAGCCCTGCATTGCTAATTAGCAGTCAGTAAATGAGCCAGCATCCCACTGTGATGCACTGACACTGCCTGGTGTTGCATGGTGATATCTGGGATCGGAGCAGGGATAGCAGGGACTGATTTTACTGCACATCTCCCTTTGTGAAACCTGGAAACTGGCATGGGGGACATCACCAGAACATCACCACCTCACCTTTGCTTCTGGGTGGTGCAGCCCAAGCTCATTGCCAGGCCAAGATGCTGTTGGATGTTATCCCATGGGTGTGTAAGAGGAACAGACATTTTCAGGCTGTGATGTGGACTCAGCTCACCCCAAGCTGGCCCCAAACCCACCCCAGAATCCTGGGAGCTTTCCCCTCTATCAGATTTGTTCTGCAGCTGAGCTGCTGTGGCTGGAAAGTGTTCAGCATCATGTCCACAACTCATCTTGTCACACAAGGGAAGCCCAAAAGTCTCGTTAAAATATGAGGGGAGAGGATGGTCCTGACAGTTCAATTAATGCAGGGATTGGGACATAAAAATCCATCAGGAAATGTTATGTACATTTGTGAAATGGCACTTGCTAGGTAGGAGAAAATGTAATTAAGGTGCTTTATTTGAGAATTAATATGAGCCCATTTCACTGCCTGGGGAGAGCCAAGGGGAGAGTGTGACTCTGTGCTTAGATCTTCACAGCAGCTTCTACTTTCAACTGTTCAAACCCAGCACCACTTTAAACTTTTTGTACAAATAAGAGTGAAAGCAACACTAAGCCCTTCATTGTGAAGCGCAGAAACATCATTTTTCTTTGTAAGTCATCGTGAATTACAGCTGCAGAAGCAAACACTGCTCCACCTGTGTGTCCAGTAAATCAAACTAAGCTCCTATAAAATACAATGCTCTCCCCACAGACACAAAGTCCTTGCTGAAAACCACTAGGATAACATGAACTGACCAAAGAAGTGAAGCACTTTAATCTTTGTTTTGAAATCCCCTAAACTGCAGCCCTGCCACTGCTCAGAGCCACCTGCTTCCTCTCCCCACTAACACAGCCCAGGCTGTTTAGCTCCAGCCTCCAATTTTGCTCTTCATTATTTGCTGGCTACTCAGAACTGCTCCACTTGGGGAAAATTGCTGTTTCCATGTGCCAGCCTGGCTGTGATGTGCTTTTCTCCAACTGCTTGGCTGCTGTGTGTGCATGAAAGCATCCAGGTGCAAACAGCTGGGGAACCTGTCCTGCAGAAATGCAGTGCTTCCCTTTGGGTTATTCCCTGCCTCTCTCCTTGGCTGCTCTGGAAAAGTTCTGCCTTAGGCTGTGCTGGGAAGGGGGATTTAGTGTCCCTGTGGGTGCAGTGGGGTGAGGTGAGGTGTTCCCTGAGGTGAGAGCTGGGGTTGGGTGGGTAAAACAAACAAAGCCCAGGCTGGGCTTTCCCTATGAGAGGAAAGGCGAGAGCAAACCACAGCTCAGGCTTTGTCTTCCAAAATCTGGCAGTGCTGGAAACCTGCTGGTGTCTGGGAAGCAGGTGAGGAAGATGGTGATTCCCAAGGGAGTCTCATTGTCCTAGTTGAGGAAACTTAATTACCAGCAGTGCCAGCTTTGCTTTTGTATGAGAGTACATTTTCTGTATCAGACAAACTCAGGCAGGAGAACCCACGGGGGCACCACACCCAGCCAGAAGGGCAGATGGCATTTTATAACTCCTGCAGTATCCTTAATTCCCACCCAGTCCCAGGAAGGAATGGGAGCAGACAAAACTTTCTCTGTGCAGCAGGAAGGTGTTCCCAGAGCAAGCTGGAAGTGGGACCTCCTGGCACGTCAATATTTGGCTGGGGGAGGTGTGGGGGTGGCATTGATTGTGTTGTGGCTTTGATGCATTGTCACTTCAAAGCACCAAACTCCCCACATAGTTCAGGATCTGCACAGGTGTTGGCAGGTGATGATAAATCCATGCAGAGATGGGAAAACCCTGTCTTTGGGGAGAGCTTCAAAGCTGAAGCTGAGAACATTGCAAATGTTATGAAATATTTCAAGACTGTCAAGTGGGAGCTGTGCTTTTAGATTAGGTTAAGAAATGTGTGGGCTAATTTTGTGAGACTCTCCAGCATTTATTGTGGATTATGGAGTCTCTTTTAATCTTGAAGTGGCTGCACTTTTCTTTTAGTTTTCAGAAAAGAAAAAAAGCCTCAAAGAAACCTGACAGAAGTGTTTCTCCATAGGCTCAGTTTGAAGACAACTCCCAAATGACTGCAGTTAGTGAATTTTACGGAGCCTGTTGCTAACAAAAATGGGCAGATGGGTCAAATGGGTTCCCAGCTCAGAACCTGCAGCACTCCTGGCACAGGGAAGGACACAGCATCAGGGGACAGCAGCAGGGGGACCACAGACTGCTCACAGCTCCTCCTCCCATCACCTCCTGTTTTGCTGCTCTTGCTCATCCATCTTCATCTTTCCAGCTCAGTGTTTTCCCAGCCTCACAGGAGTGACACAGAGCTGAGAGAGCAGCCTGGACCTCCTTGGCTGCTGCATTCCAGCAGAGCTCCTCCCTTACTGATACAGCCCTGGAAGGGACACAAAGATAATTTAGTTCCAACTTCATCTGCGATTTGCCCACCTTTCAACCATGTCAAGCCTCACCAGAATAAATCCCAATGCTGTGTTTTTTGCTGTGAATCCCCTTTTAACTCTGCTTTGTTTGGCCGCCACTGCCCTCCAGCCAGATGCAGCACCCACCTAAATTTAGTCCCGTGAGTCAGCGCTAATTTTTTGGCAGGGGAATATTTTATTTCCCTTTAGGCGGTGTGGGAGCCCTCTCCACACACCCCAAGGACCAACAGCTCCATCAGTGGTGTCACTGTAAACACACGAGCAGCTCTGGGCTTGCGGGGACAGACTTTTAGCAGCGTGCGTCACCAGAGCCACCAGCTCTGCTCATTAAAACAAAGTCAAGGACCGGCTGCTAATGGAGTGCCAAGTGGATTTTTTTATCCTCCTTTTCCTTTCTGTACACAGGGGAAAAAAAAAGAGTGAGCTTCTTGAACCTCCTAATTGTAAGCTAATGTGTTACCCGCTCAAAAACCTGTCAAAATCAAGAGGAAAGAATTATAATTTTGATGTTCAATTGCATGATTTCTTTGTCGCTTTGAGTCAAAGCATTGTTTTAAATTATTTCATCCATCAAAGCTTATTTAGCAGAGATTAAAATTCAAAATGAGTTTAAGAAAAGATAAAGAACCATTTGGCTTGTTTTAATTCCTGTTGTCTTTGTGGGCGTTAGTGTGAATAAAATAGAATAATACATTTGGTGCTGGAGAGCAGAAACTGGAATTTGAGCCTAAAAAACCAACACATACTTATGTAGGCACAGCATATTTTTTTCAGGAATTCTTTATTTCAGATACTTAAGGAACCCAAGACATTACAGAAATGACAAAAAAAGAGAAATATCTTGCTTTATAGCAGCTCTAGAGCTGTGGAGGCAGATATTGCTTCTCTTGGAGGCAATTTGCAGTGTGGGAGCTTTGGTCTGGGCATTGGGTTGTAAACTGGTGTTGTTGGTACCTGCTGTACACTCAGACATCTAAAGGGGATGAGCAGGGGGCACTGAGCAGGAGTGAATGAAAAATCTCCTTTGGGATTTCATTTTGTGATAATTGTGGGATTCCTTTCTGGTTAGAATAAAGCATTTCTCCCAACAGTGAGTCCTGTGCTTTGCCCGGGTTTCCAAACCGAGTTCATGAGCCTGTGATGAGGAAAGCCGTGTGAATCACTAAAACACAATGTGTGCTGCTGAGCCTCTGGGGCAAAGCTCATTCCCAGGCTGTGAGGGGCACTGACATCCCAGAGCCACACTCCCGCCAGGGCTGGGGCCAAGCATGGAGATAATGAGGCTCAGCCCTGCTGCTGGCCCTGCCTGCTGCTTGCACAGGTGGAATGAGGTCCTGGGAGACAGCAGCCTAAACTGATTTGGGGGATCTGTCACACCTTGGTTGGTGCTGGTGCTGAAATGACATTCCCTGGTGCTGAAATGACGTTCCCTGGTGCTGAAATGACGTTCCCTGGTGCTGAAATGACATTCCCTGGTGCTGAGGGGGAACTGGAGGGACAGTGGCAGCACTGTCAGCTCTGCAGCATCACAATATTCCCATGGAAGCCCCTCCAGGAGATTTTCCAACAACTTCATCTTGACCAAAGACAGGGCTGCTGCTTCTGTTTCTGTTTAAATTTCCCCCTGAGGACACATTTCAGCAGTGGGAGGTGGTTTTGATCCCCACACCACCTGGGGTGGGATCCTGGGATCAGATACAGAAAACCAGCCCTGGTCCTTTCTGTATCTGCGCAGCAAAGGTGTAACATCTGCATATTAAAACAGGATTTATGGCAATGCAGCATAAATAAAGTATATGGATGTAGTGGTCTTCTTGTGGGTGTGTTAATGAGGACATGGAGAATGAAGATCTGCAGGGATAACATGAATAAATTGTATATTTATGCTACAGAAAAACCCCAGCAAGGATTTCCCTCCACTTCAAACCAAAAGCCCCATAAAGGGGTAAAGGAGAGGAGATTTATTCCCAAAGTTTGCTGTGTTCAGCCACAGGAGAGCTCAGCAGGAGGAGGGAACTCGGCCTCCTCTTCCTCAGCCTGCCCTGAGCAGAGGGAGCTGCACTGTTGGAGCTGGGGAAAGAAATGAGCTCTGATCAGGTACAGGTAATTCATGAATTCAGTCTCCTCTCCCTGCCCCTCCTCAGCCTCTACCCAGGCAGCCCTGGAAGGAGCAGAGCTGCTTATGGGTTGAGGTGATGGTAAAAGTGGTAATTTTGTCAAGATTTTGGCCAAGATTCACTTAAATGAATACAAGTGAAGCTGTAGGGACAGAAGGGCGTTTTTTTGGTGGTTTTTTACTGCTTCTTGTACCTTGAAGTGCTGCCTTTAAGCCATCAGGAAGGTCCCTAAGAGCCTTTCTGGGAGAATAGGGAAAGCAAAGCCTCTTCTCTGAGCAGTGGTGGGAAGTTATTGTGCAATCAGGATTAGTTGGTGTTAAAAGTCAATATTCTGGCAATTTTCTGCCAGGGATGGAGCACTTTAGAGGCTGTAGCTACAGACTCTTACAAGGCCCTTTTCTGCTTCCTGAGTTGGGCAGCTTTTCCTCTTCTTTTCTTGTCCTGTGTCCTACAACAGGAAAAAGAAAATTAAGTGTGGAGTGGTCATCCAGTGATGAAATGTGGGGGCGAAATGGGACAGTCCCTGAGCCAGAGAGCTGAAGGAGAAGGGAAAATCAATTAATCCATCAGGCTGAAACCCCCAGTGTTGAATATTCTTTTCCACCAGAGTGTGTTGACAGTTGGAGCCCATGAGCAGCCCAGGAATGACAACCAACAGGAAACTTGGGACCAAAATGAGGGAAGAAAACCTCAGCAGCGTTTTCTTGGTAAAACTTGTGGCAGATGCCACATGAGAGCCAAGAGAAATGAAAGAAGCAAATATGAGGTGCCAGGGGAGGGAAGGGAGACGCGAACATTTTTCTAATCCCTGAATTTGACAGCCAGTTTATATGAAATAAACTCTGAAGGCTCCTGCCTTCCCCAAGGTATTTTCCTTCTAAATAGATCTATAGATACACTAATTAGTCAATGGAGAAGCACAGGAGTTAATCCCTAATCATGTAAATGTGTTGTTTCAATTAATTAATGCACGTGGCACTTGTGCTCTAGTGATCGGCACCCTAAGGAAAGACAGAGGAAAATAATCATATTTAACAGTCTATTCCCATTAATTCCTCCAAACACTGATGGTGTCAAAGCTTCCCATGGTCTTTTCCTACAATTCAGTGTTGTTCTGCAGTGGTGTGTTAGAAATTAGCCAGAATCACAGGCTGGAAGTGGCAGTTTTGGAAAAAAAAAAGAGAAAATCAAAAATTGTTCAGAGGGATTTTTTAAAACTTTTTGGATGACTCCATAAAGTGGTGCAGAGAAGGGGAGAAATGAAACACTATTTAATGGGTGCTGATGGGGCTTTGCCTGTCTGCAGGATTATAGGGGGATTGTTGGAACCAGCAGAAAGACCTGGAAGAACAAAACAAATCAGCAAAGGGAATATTTTCTGCCATGAAACAACTCTTCCCTTAATTAAGCACCTCTCTACTGCCCTGCCTAAGAGAGCTGCCCAAACCATTTCTACTGCTTTTTTTGCCAAATATTAGCATTTCAGCTCAGACAGTCATGATGAAGGTTAATAAAAAGAACATGCTTAAATAAACCTGAGGGGACTGTAATGTCCATTTTGTGCTGTTACTGAGAACTGGAAGCACCAGAATCAGAATTAAAAGCTGCTTTGTTAAGGAAAAGGCATAAAAGCAATCTATGAAATAAGGCAAGATGGATGAGCCCTCCAGAGCAGACAGCACAGGATGGGGCTCACAGGAGAGTTCTGGCTCTTGGCAAGATAAAAATACCCACAAATGGGGGGCAGAGGCATCTGTGGAGGCAGCAATTGCCTCCTGACCAGTCAAAGGCTGCTGTTATGAAAAGGCAGAGCTCTGTTTGGTTTGCCTGGGGTCTCTGTGGAGAGGTGTGATGTTTGCAGAGGTTGTTCTGTTTTAGCTTCACTGACCAGCAGCAAACATGCCCTTCCTGCAGCCCATCCTTTGGGGTTTGGAGCTCCAGGGCGAGGGTGATGCTCAGGATGGAGGACAGGCAGGCTGCAGAGGTGCAGGAGCAAAGTCCTGGTGGTGCTGGGGGGAACCTGCAGAGTTTGGGGTCTGCAGAGCCCCTCGTGCTTGTCCTGACAGCAGCAGCCTCCTCAGCCACCAGGCACCCCCAGGCTGGTGGTTCTTCTCCAGCAGAAATACCATTACTGCCAATAACTGGTTCTTCTCCAGCAGAAATACAATTATTGCCAATAGCTGAAGAAGTGGTTCAAGGAAAGGCAGGAGTCAGGTGAATTGCAGAGGCCACTGTGGCTGTAAAAATTGGGGTTTTTGTGTCTGCTCTCTCACCATGTAGCTGTGGGCTGATCTGAGAGGAGCCCTGGGGCTCTGGCAGCCCAGGGAGCTGAGGTTCATGGCTCTTGGAGTACATTTGATTCTGGCTGCTTTGCACCTGACTGCACTGCTCAAGGTCTCATTAATCCTCCTGGAAACACAATTTTATTGAAAACTCCTTGGAAATGCACTGCACAGGGGCTGGGGGCAAATGCACTTGGACTTCTTTGGCCCCATGGGCCAAATCTGTCTATTCTAAATTTGATTTTTTGGAAACTTTTCTTTCCCTTTCCTGGAGAACTCACACTGCAGCTTCCTCAGAGGCTTCCTCCTTCTCCTAGAAAGCAAAGAAAGCTCTTCACACATCAGCCAGGGTTTCCCAGCTTTCTCAGGCTGATGAAGAGGAAGGGTTTGCAGTAACAAACTGTGAGCTCTGCCCTGGCTCTGCAGCATCCCAGCGCAAACCCCAGCCCACAGCGGCTGAGCACATCTGTGTGATGCTCAGTGCAATTAGAAACTGTTTTTTCCTCAATTTATTGGGAGGGTAGGGGAATATCTGAGTTTTCTGTGGCATTTTTTCCCACCTGTTGCTACAGTAACTGTTTTGTCAGGCTGCTGATTTGGGTGTTTGAGTGACAGGAGGTTTAATTTTGCTGTAGCAAATTGTCGCTTCTTTGAGAGCGATTTCCTCTGGTGAAAAATCCCTCCTGAAGCTTCCCCTCCCTTCAGAGAGAATTATTTTTGAAGGTCACATCTCTCTGATTTCCACAGGGAGCACAAAACCTCCCGTTTGTCCCTTTGCTGGACTGGCTGGGGTTTGCCTCCCTCCTCTGCAGACGCATCTCAGGGTTTGTGTCCTGATTTACAGCCAGAGTCAGCCCCAAGCTCAGCTGTGGGGAGGGAAACTCAAGCCCAAAGGAAAGTAAATGGATTGCAGGGAGGAAAATCACGACCCTGTTTTGAGCCCCAGGGCATCACTGGCGAGCACAGGAAGGTGCTGCTTCACCCAAACTAAACCAAATTTGTCTCTGCCCAGCCTGGAACAATGCTGACAGCAGGGCTGAAAATTGTACTTTGTGTTGTTATTTTATCCTTCTTCCTCAACTGATCAAGATCTATGACAAGATAAAGCTGATTATTTTTTCTTGGTTCTTTCCCTTTCTTTCTTTTTTCTTTTTTTTAAAAATATAATTGTTCTGAAGCTTAGAAACTTACTGTTAGTCTCCTGCTGAAATGTATTTATAACCAGTTTATTGCCAGTTGTTTAACTGAGCTGGAGTGGGGCGGGTACAGAGAAGACAGGAAGAAATTTCCCATTTCTGAAGAGCTTGGAAAGAAATCTGAAAACCTGAAATCCAAATTATTCCCCTTATTCACTTCTGGAGCACTGTTATAATTTACAAAAACATTTCCCTGCTTGAGAGTTTGCATTTTCTTTCCCAGTTTACAATTCCCTTGAGCGGGTTAGGAACTTCCTAATAGCTCCCAGCAAAACTCTCTTAGAAACCTCAGTGCAGACAAAAAAAAATAATTGGAGTTTTTTCTGTTCTGTTCACCTGTGCCCAAACCCTGGAGAACTGTTGCTCCTGTTTTCCGAGCAGGTTCAATCCTGATTTATTCCCGTTTTAGGGAGGTGGGGAAAGATCAGGCATCAGCATCTGGAGCCGGCAGCGTTTGGTGCCTCCAGATGAGCGATGGAGCTCTGCCACCTTGTGGGGCTGTCGCCTCATCTGCCTGGCAGCTTTCACACCCAAAGATCCCTTTTATTTCTTTAAACCTTGCAGGGAGCTCCAAAAACAAATTTGTCAGGCATTGGAGAACATGCCTGGAAATTCTTGGAGTCTCAAGGGTCAAACCTGATGCTGAAGTTGCATTTTCAGAGGAACATCTTGGGGAAAATGTGACATTTGCATTGACCCCAGGGCTCTGCCCTGGTGGGGTTTTGGTGCTCCCAGTGCTCCTGTGCAGGATCTCCATGTGGAAGGAGCAGGGTGAGCTCTGCAGGTCAGGACCAGAGGGTGAGTGGTACCTTGGGGTGTTTGCTGGTTTTGGGAGGTGCCTGCTGCCAGCTGAACCCCACAGGGATGTGGGGCTGTGCAATCCTGGGGCTACTGAGGGCTGACCTGTGCTCACACACAAAGTGTCACCTTAGTGTCACCTTCCTCTGCCTCGGGAGCTGAGCAGGAGAGGGACCTGGAGCTCCCTGTGTCTACCCCAGCCACGGGGGGATTTTTGAAATCCTCAAATTGATTGAATCATGGAATGGTTTGGGATGGAAGGGACCTTTAACTTATCTTGTTCCATGCTCTGCCATGGGCAGGGACATCTTCTACTATCCCAGGTTGCTCCAAGCCCTGTCCAACCTGGCCTTGGACACTTCCAGGGATCCAGAGGCAGCCACAGCTTCTCTGGGCACCCTGTGCCAGGGCCTCACCACACTCACAGGGATGAATTCCTTCCTAACATCTAATTTAAATCAACTCTCTCGCAGTTTGAAGCTCTTGCCCCTTGTCCCATCGCTATGGGAGCTCCAGCAATCCCTCACAAGTCCCTCAGGTTTTAAAGATTCCTTCATCCCACAGGTGGGATGCTTTTGATGATATACTGTGGAGCTTAATGAATCTGATCTACTGGACAGAAAACAAATATTCTAAAGCAGTTATTCCGAGGTAAAACTTTATTTTAGGAACATTCTATCTGTCCTAGGAGTAGCAGAGAAATTCTCCCATCGCTTTAAGTTTACACCTGGGGAACTTTTCAGCCACAAATAGTCAAGAGTTGCTATTCTGGATGTTCAGAACTGTTCAAAACAAATAAAAATAACCCTCCAAAGCACAGAATAGATTTCTGATCTCTGCTGCCTTGGGCCTGTGGGACTTTGCAGGAGAATAAACTCCCACAGATTTGATTTGCTTTAAAAGAATATAGGTGCTAGATTTGGAAGTAAATCTGCTCTGTTTTTGTTTAAGTGGCTGCTATTGTTTGCTCTGCTCCTTTGGGAAGGAATGACTCACCACCTGAAATCAGTATGTGCTCAGAAAAGGTTTCAATTTAACTAAAAAGTCAACAAAATTCATCTCCAAGCAACTATGGACTATTTATGATGTCAGGTCTCATTTGTGGAAATAGAGAATATAAAAACACTTCCCTCCCCGAACCAGAAGGAGTTGTAATTCTTAAAGGAAATAAAGCAAACAAGGGAGCTTGAGCTAACAGCACCAAACTGTAGGATAATCTGCAGGATTATGCTTTAGGTATTGATCTCAAGAAAAAGAGGAGCAGCTGCAGAATCCTCTCAGGGCAAAATAATTGTGTCTGAAAGCTTGTTTGCCAACTGATCTGTATCCAGAGCAAAGGAATTATTTTGGCCTTTGGAGGGGGGCAGGGGAAATGTCAGACATGATAATTTCGTTTGCTGCTGGGATGATGCTGGGAAAGCCTCACTGCCTGCTGAGGCTCTGCACCACACTGAGTTTCCTCTCAAAATATTGGCTTTTTGAATTTTTACTCCTTGGGAAAGCCATGCTGTCCTGGTGCCTTCTCAGCTGTGTGACCATGTTCACAGGGGTCCAAGGATGAGGGAAGAGACAAGGATCTGCCTCCATGTTTCAGAAAGCTTGATTTATTATCTTATAATATATATTACATTAAAACTATGCTAGAAGAATAGAAGAAAGCATTTCATCAGAAGGCTAGCTAAGAATAGAATAGCAAAGAATGATAACAAAGGTTTGTTGCTCAGCTCTCCGAGCCAGCTGGGCTGTGATTGGCCATTAATTACAAACATCTAACATGAGCTAACCAAAGATCCACCTGTTGCATTCCACAGCAGCAGATAATCATTGTTTACATTTTGTTCCTGAGGCCTCTCAGCTTCTCAGGAGCAAAAATCCTAAGGAAAGGATTTTCCAGAAAAAAGTTTTCTGCGACACAGCTGTTTCATGGAGGGAAGTGGTTTCACTTTGCAAAATCCCTCTGGCACTGCTGGAAATGGGTGCTCACACCCCTCTGCTCCCTCATTCCCCATCCTGTCCCGTGGTGGGAGCAGCTCTGGGGTGACCCTGGGGTGACAGAGTCCCTGTGCAGCACAAGGGGTGCTCCAGGGCAGGCTCAGGAGTGTGGGCAGAGCACAGGTCTGGGTGCTGCTGGCTGCCAGGCTAAACTGAGCTGGTGTTTAGGCTGGGACTGTGAAATTGGTGTTTTATGCTGAGTGTGGCAGAGCAGGGCTGTGGAGGGGGCAGCTGGAGGAGGGATGTGCTCAGCCCAGCACCTGGGGGAGATGCTCTGTGGTCCCTTTGTGCCATCCAACAACCCTGGCTCTGTTGCAGCCCTGAGGCTGGAGGAAGGCAGAGCAGGAAGGAATATTGCCTGTCCTGGAAGTGGCAGCACTACAAAGCCTGCATTGAAGGAGGGGGATGAACTGAGAGGGTCCTTTTAGTCCTTGGAAACCTTCCTGAGTGAGTCTGAGGCACTTTGGAGTTGTCTTTGCTTGCAGAGGGAGGCATTGACAGAGCCTGACCTCATTTCCCCTGGAGCACAGACCCCTGTGTATTCCCCCTGCCTTATTAACCCACAAGCTCTGTCACTCCCCTGTTTGTCTGAACAAGATCCCCACGCTTCTTTCCTGGGTGGGGCCGGTCCTGCTCTCTTTCCCTGTGCATCCCCAAGCCAAACCACCTCAAAACTAACTTCAGAGTAATTCATTATTAATAAATTAATTTATTAATATAAATTAACATATTAATTTATATATTAATAAATGACAGAGTAATTTATTCATATATAATAGCGTATTGTTAAATATACTATTTATTATTTATTTATTCTTTTCAACCCCTCTTGCATTAGATTGGATCCCTTTGAGCTCTCCAGCATGAACCCTGTTGCCAGTTTATGACAGTTCTGGCCTGGGGGGCAGCTCCTTTGGGAAGCCACTCCTTGCTCTGGCTCCTGCTGCAACTCCTTGGTCACCTGGGGGCTGTGTGTCCCCTTGTCATTGCTCCTTGGCTGGAACAGCTCTGCCCTGGCCTCCTGGTGTGGTTTGACTTCCTCTCTCCCCTCTCTTGAATGGAGAAGGGATCCAGCCCACCACTGAAATTGAACAGCAGATCCAAAACCTGCCTGGGGAGGATGAATGTGCAACTCAGTCATGCAGAGGAAGCCCAGGATGATACAGAATGGGATTTTTTGACTCTAAGCCAGGAAGTTACTCAGCCATTCTGCTCCTGTCTCCTTTCCTCCTGCAAAGGCTCTGCATGGTGCCCAGGGAGGCACAGATGTAGGGATGCTTCCGTTTGCCATCAGCTGCTTCTGGAAGAAGATTTGCAGGAGACTAAAAATGTCAGTGCTCCTGGAGGAGGAGCAGGACTGAAATCCCATCTGGAGCTTGCAGAGCAGTTTTCAGAGTTGAGGGGGATGGCACTGAGAGGACCTTGTTCCCTCATGTCATCACATCTGACCAGGAGACCAGGGCAGGGAAGTGAAGAAAAACCTGCTTCTAAAATGCCGTGTAAGAGCTTTCAGTTCTGGGTGAGATTTTGGGAGGAAAGGGGAAGGGCAAGCATCTTCCTGGACACCCAGCCCTGGATGTGCATGTCTTGTTCCCAGTGTTTTGGCATGGCAGAGCTCTATTCCACCAGGACTTTGGAGAAAATCCCTGAGGACACCAAAAATCACATTGGAGTGTACAGTGTGGTGATGGGGACCAGGGTCACTGGGGTTCAGGGGGCTCCTCACAGCAGGGAAGGACTTTTAGCAGTGACAAATTAGAGCTGGAAAACCCAGCTCAAAGAAGCCTCAGGGAGGTGCCTGAGGGGGTTCCAGCCTTTGTCCTCTCACTTCAGCCAGGGGGAAGCAGCTGAGCGGGACATCAGGCTTCAGGCTGGCTTTGGACCTCTTCTGATGAAGATTTTTAGAACGGGGACTCAAATTCCCATTCCAGTCTCTGGGGTGTGTGTCACTCGTGTGCCATGGAGTTATTTCCATCCTGCCTGTTGATCCCTTGCCCGCCCCCCTCACATCAGTAGATGGCAGCAGCTTCCCGGGAGCTGGTGGAGGAGCCTTGGCTGGGAAGAGCTGGGATAGACACTGGAGTTCAGCCTTTCCCTTCCCTGCCTTCCCCTGGCTCCCAGCCCAGCCTCCTGCCGCACTCCAAACTGTAGATGGCAGCAGGAAAAAGATTTTCCTATTTCTTTGTGACTTCTGGGTAGGATTTTCCTGTTGCTGGCTCTGGGTTTTTGGGTCAGATCAGAGCCCTGGCTGGACTTAGGTCGCTTTGAAGGCTTTGATGAATGGGCTGAGAGAATTTTCTGCGTGTGCTCCTGCTTCCAGCAATCTGCATGGGGAACTCCTGCAAGCGCCCATGGGGATGTGAAGGGGGAAGCTCCCAGCAAACCACACAGCACAGCAGTCCAAAAATTGAGGTACAAACTGGTGCCTCACAGCCAAGAGGATAAAGTGGCTCTTGGTAAAGCAGACAGGGTTTTAGCAAGAGTTGTGCAGGCAGAGAGATTTTGCCATTTCCATCCTTGGAGGTTTTCAAAGCCTGACTGGGCAAGGCTCCAGCATGCTGAGTTAACTTCAAACCCTGCTCAGAAAGGAGGTTGGATCAGGGATATCCAGAGGTTTCTTCTCAGTCTCCTCTCAGACTTTCTGCTCTGCTGTGCTGGTCACACTCAGCTGGGCTAAGGTACCATGGTTTTCCCTGTCTTGTACTTGACTGCATGATTTGTGACCCCTTCTTGAGCTGGGATAGATGAGTCTTCAGAAACTCCATCCAGGCTGTTTGACACCTCACAAATAACAGTCAGTGTGTCCCAGGTGTGTCTGTAGGACCCTGAGGCCACATCCATCCATCCATCCATCCATCCATCCATCCATCCATCCATCCATCCATCCATCCATCCATCCATCCATCCATCCATCCATCCATCCATCCATGTCTCCGAGGTACAGCCATAAACCTTCCTGAGGTGCTTTTGAGACTTTATTTGGTGAATTTTTTTAAAGTTTTACTCTTGATCAATGCAACTGGAGCTTAGCAAGCTGGTGTCCTAAGGAACTTGGATCATTTGAAGAAAATACCATTCATTGGAGGAGGAAATGTCACTGTGGCACTTGCCAGCTAGGAAGAAAAATCTAGATTAAGGTGAATCACAGAAAACGCTGCCTTGAAATGAGAGCTATTAGCTATTAGAGTAACTCACGAGGAGAGAATATTTAGACTATTTAATGCACCATAAATTACACAGGAATTCTCCTGCTTTAACTCAGTAGTCATTTGATTTAAATCTGCTTCTCTCCCCGGCTTCCTATAATTACAGCATAGCTACCAGCCACATCCCAGCCACCTGCAGTGCCTGTTCCCAGTGAAAGGGACTCCCAGATGTTCAGCACCTCTCAGCACAGGGTCCCACATCCATGGGGTCTCTGTGCTGGAGCTGCTGGGTCCCACTCCCGCCCCGCCAGCGGCTCTTGAACCGCCCGGCTGCTTTTCACTCTGCCTCTCTCTTTGTGGAGCTGGGAAAGCATCCAGAGCAGCTGTGTTAGGACCTGTCAATCTCAAATTGCAAAGTCATAAGGAGGGAAAATAATCATCGTAATAATAATAATAATAAAGTCATCAACTTGTCTTACCCTCTAAGAGAAAAAAGGTTTTGGTTGGAGGTTTGCATTAGCTATAATTTTCTCCAAGCTGATTTCTCTCTGTGATGCCACTATACAGCCTCTGAACGATGCTCAGGAGAAATCTCCTCTGACATTCATCTCTGTTTACAGAGCTCATCCAAAAACAAGAGGCCTTTTCTTCACTTTATTCAGCATTGCCACGACTCGGTTGCCAAGGCATCAGCCTTTGATTCCTGCAGTTTGGCTCTCACCAGTGATGCCCCACACTTCCCATCACTGACTGGTGAGTGCAGCCACCCCAGCATGGACCCTGCAGCCGATGGCACCGTGTCCCCAAGGTGGGACATCTGCCCTTGGGGGGCTCTTTCCTGATATTGGGAGCTGCCTTCAAGCCTGATTTGTTAGAAGCTAAAATGCAGGTGGAAAAGACTCTGGAAAAATATTTTGTCAGAACTTATGCATTTGTTGCTGTTCAGCCAAAATCAGTTTAATTCTCTGAATGGAAGGGCTGGTCAAGAAGACCCTGAGGCTCATGAAGCCCTTGATGGGTCAGGAGCAAAAGTGTGGCTGTTGTCAACTCTCCTGTCTGCTCACTCTCCCAGCCACACCACCTTCACCCCCTGAAGCACATCTGTCCTCCAACACCCTGGGATTTCTGGAAAAACAGCGTCTCATTGCAGAACCCCCTGTCCTGAGTCAATCAGTTGTTCAAGGTCTGAGCTGATCTTGGATATGAGACCTCTAAGCCCCTCATCCCTGCACTGCTGCTGAAACTGCCATTATTTATTAATAGCTCTGAATCCAAGTGTGATCCATGGAAAAAGATGTTTCTGCTTTTCTGGTTTTCCACCAAAAAAAAAGAAAGAAACCTGTTTTAGGCTGCACAGCGTGCCAAGGGAAAAGATTGGAGGGAAGCAAGTTGGGAAGGGACAGAAAGTGAATCTTGATGCCTTTAAGTCACTCAGATGAAGTTCATTTCTCCTTGTCTGTACAAGGTTGGACTCTTTGCATTTTCATGGTAAATTTGTTTACCGAGCCGTTGTTGAAATTCTGGAAGCAGAGAAAATGCATTTGCTCCATAACCTTTCCGGATCTGACAAGTCCTATAAAATCTATTAAAGCCTTTAATGAAATCCCCGCTCGGAGCCAGCTCCCATGAATGAATGTGGAATCGGAATTTAAATTAAAATGTTGTTTTTGTAGTCTGTGGGCTTTAGCCTTGACAGAAATTAAAGGGACAGTTCACATTTTGGGGTCTGCTGCTTTCTCCCTGTAGTTTTTTACTGCCTCTCCTTGCAGAGGATGGGTGTTTGAAGCTCTTCTCCTCCTGCTGAGCCTGTGGCCAGTTGTGAGCACTCAGCTGCAAGAGCAAAACCTGCTATACTGAATAATTTTAATTAGAAATGAGTAAATTGCTTAATAGGCAGCACTGTCCTTTAAACAAGACACAGAACTCTCGTTACAAATGGAGGGGTTTGGGTCCAATCCCCACTCTGAGGAGCATAGAGCTGGCCTTGCTGCAGGGATAACCACAGTGCCACTGTGGTCAAGAGCATCCTCAAACACTCCCCTGCCATCAGCCACTCGAGGACATGCTGTGGCTCAGCCCATGAGCCTTGGCACTGTGGAGGCACTTCAGTAAGGAGCCTGGTGTAAATCCACTGGCTGTGCTTGGCTTTACCTTCCCAAGGATTTAGTTTCCATATGTAAATACAGGTCTGCATATGCAGGGAGTGTGCAAGCAGTTCATTATTTTTGATCTCCTCTGCACTGAGCAAAGAGAAGTGTCCCACAGTGGAACACATCTCTGAGCCTGGAAAGGAAAAGGCTGCTCAGGGCTTGGATCTCCTTCTGCTGAGCTCTGACCCTGCTCCAGCCTGGCCCAGCACAGGTCAGCAGCAGGCCAGGGTTCTCTGGGTCTCTAACTCCTTCCTCCAGTGACAATTTGACAGGGTTTTGCTGGGTTTGGCTTCCCAGGGAGTGATGCCACCAGCTGTCCTCACTGCCTCTTTGGGTGTGTGTTTTCCAGCAAGAAGTGACAAAAGTCTGCCTTTGTTTCCTCATACAGGTTTACTCCTTTCTGACATATTTTGTATTTACCTATTTGCATCAGCTCTTTCCATACCCTGCAAGGAATCAACTCTTTATCAGCTCTGGGAGGAAACATCCATCTTCCCTTCCTAGGAGCCAAAACTGCTCCAGCTCTGGAGCTCCCCAGCTGCAGCCTCTCATCCCTGGGCTGGGACCTCACCCAAGGGGGCTGCAAAAGTACCCAATTCCCTTCATTTTGGGAATTTGAGATTCTATTTACTCTTCTCACAGCTTGCAGCTCATTCTGTTTATGTTTTCCCCTTTGCAAGGGTTATTTTTATCCAGAGGGGCCCTTTGGCCTGGATTTATGCCATGTGAGGGGCTCCTCTTGCCAGACTCAAAGAGTCCTCACCCAATGCCTCAAACCAGATGGAGGATGCCTGGTACTTCATGGTGCCATGGGCTCAAATGTTACTCAGGTGCTTTTTTACGTCCTTTCCCTGCAGTCTAATTCCAGAAACACCTTCCCAGTCCCCAGGCCTGCACTGGTCAGTGTTAGACTGCAGGGTCTCAGCACAGTGACTGTTAAGACCAAGGCATTAGGAGGAGGGTCTCAGACCACAAATAAATGCATAATAAACACATGTAAACAGATATTTGGTTCATGGCTGATAAACTTTCATGGTCCATTTTATCGCTGTGTGTGCAGAGGAGGAGGGCTCAGGATGCTGCTGGCTGTGGACCAACCCTCTCCCTTCTGTCCTGCAAGAGGTTTGGGTGGGATACCAGGTTTGGGTCATGAATCCCAGAATGATTTGGGTTGGCAGGGACCTTAAAAGACCATCTCATTATTCCATCCCCCTGCCAGGGGCAGGGACATCTTCCACTATCCCAGGTTGCTCCAAGCCCTGTCCAACCTGGTTTTGAACACCTCCAGGGATGGAGCAGCCACAGCTTCTCTGGGCACCCTGTGCCAGAGTCTCACCACCATCACAGGGAGGAATTTCTTCCTAATATCCAATTTAATGCTGATCTCTGTCAGTGTGAAGCCATTCCTCCTCGTCCAAAGCCCCTCTTGATCTCTCTTGGAGCCCACTTAGGCTCTGGAAGGAGCTCTAAGGCCCCCCCAGATTCTTCTCTTGTCCAGGTTGAGCATCCCCAGCTCTCCCAGTCTGGCTCCAGAGCAGCTCCAGCTCCTGTATCATCCTCATGCCCTCCCTGGACTCCAACAGGTCCACACCCTTATGCTGGGCTTTCCCAAGCTGGGCACAGCACTCCAGGAAAGTCATGGACTCATTTGGATCATGCACTGGTTCCTCCAGCCTGGGATCCAAGAAGCTCCAAAGTGTGGCTGGAGCCAAAGGAAAAAGGTGATTTCTGGCTTGGGGGATAGCACAGAGAGAGGTTTCATTCTGCAGGATGCTCAGCACCTGAGCAGCAGAGGAGGCAGCTCATCTTCCAAAGAAGCTGCTGGTGTTGAAACCTCTTTGGGCCAGAAGAGCAGCAGTGGGCAGGAGATCCCCCAGAAGGCGAGAGCCTACTTTCAGTGCAGGAAAGGAGGGAAACTCATTAGTGCAATGTGAAGTGAAACAGAAAATGCCTAAATTTGTTGGCAAAATGACAGGAAGAGGGAAGAAAATGCTCTTTCCATGTCAATGTGTTGCTGGAAGGATGGTGAAAAGTTTTCATTTCATTCCTTTTCCTTTAACTCAGGTTATTACAAAGCAATCCATGATGTTACTAAGGAAAAAAAAAATCATTAAGTTTCACTTTGAAAATGTCAAAACAAAATGTTTTGGCATTTCTGAAGTGAAACATTTCATTAAAAATGCTGCATCTGAGTGTTTTGACATTTTTAAAATTCACTCTCCTCCTCCTCCTCCCATTTTCTCAGCCTAAATTTGTTAATATTTTTAGTCCTTCTGAAACTTAATTTCCTAGCAAACATAGTAGCACTGAAAAAATGAATTGCAGCCTTGTGTATACTGAAAACTGTGAGCAATGGGCAACCTGGGCAGCCGAGCTGAGGCTGCCAGTGCCTTCAACCTGGGCTGTCCTTTCTGTGGTGCAAAAGAATTGTGTAATCATGGGACTGTGCAGTGAGAGCTTTATTCCCTTTTGATTCCTTGAGAGTCAGACTGGTAGGAATACCTGACATGCAAAAGGTGGGGAGTGGAGCTGGAGCAGGCTGGGAGCTGGGTGATGATGCTGATGTCCCTTTCCTCTCCTCCTTCTTTCCTGTGGCATCACTGGTTCAAGCAGTGGCAGCCTTGGGACACCAAAATGACTGCAGAGAATTGTCCTGGTGCCTCATCCAGGGGAATGCGTGGGGGTGGAGGGGGGCAAACAGCCCTGCAATACAACAGGATGGGCTGTTTCTCTGTTTCTGAGTGTTTCCCACCTGACAACAGCCACCACCACCCTTCCAACCCCCTGGCACACCCTGGGCATGCACGAGGCCCCTCCAGCCAGAGTCAACCACTGCTGCTCTGAGGCTGTTCAAAAATGGGCCGAGTCAAACGCCATCAAAAGCTGCCTTTCAAGTGATGCTTTTTGTGCAGGGGAGGGAAGGGCTGGCGGGACGTGTCACTTGTGGCAGAGTGTGATAGTCACCTACAAAGGCTTGAGGTGTTTGTCAAAGGGGCCGGGGAAGCCTCTGAAGCCAAGAGATGCTTTCAAGAGCAGAGCGCGCCGTACGCACCCCGTCACTCGGAGATGAAAGGATCCAGGCTCTGCTGCATTGCTTGTTGCTGCAGCCCCAGCAATTGCACACCCTTTCCCTGCCAGAGCCTCAACACTGCCTCAATGAAAGGGGAAAATGGAAGAAAATGTGGAGGTTTTATATCTGGGTTCAAAGCCCCTGGCTCCAGGAGCTGGGGTGGTGATGGGCACAGCCAGTGCAGCCTCAGGGCAGCGCTGCTGCCTTGGCTGGTGTCGCTGGATGGGGGGAAATCAAGTCAGTTCACCCCCGATCCTCTTGTCAGGAACCTGCTGGCAGCCAAACCAGAGTCCCACCACCAGCTCCTGCCACAGGGGAGGCTCACACCAATCTCTAGATGGGGGGGATGGAGTTTGTCACTTTTACTGCTCAAACACAAAGCACCTGGTTTAGTGCAACGTCACTGTCATATTTTCTGGAAAAATCCCCTTGCCCAGGATTCATCTCTGGGGAAGCTGAGAAGCCTCAGAGAAAAAGGAAAACAATATTATCTCATTTCCTTCTCCTGTGTTTTGCTGCTTTGGAATGCGGTTAGGACATTGTTTACCGACAGGTGCATGTTTCGTTGGTTTCACATGAATTGTTTTTACTGAATGACCAATCACAGCTCTGGAGAGAGTAATGAGTTTTTCATTTTTATCTTTTAGCCTTCTGTCTGTATCCTTTCTCTATTCTTTAGTATAGTTTTAGTATAGCATCATATCATATCATATCATATCATATCATCAAATAATAAATTAGCCTTCTAAGAACATGGAATTGGAGTCATCATTTCCTCCCTTCAACAGGGGGTCCCTGAAAATACCACAGTGCAAAGTGTCCCTGCTCCTGGTGGGGGCTTGGATCAAAATCATCTTTAAGGTCCCTTCCAAGCCAAACCATTCCAGCATTTCTTTGGTGACTGGTTGCCTTCTCAGGGCTGCAATGCCTTTGTCCTGCATCACTGTGCACTCGACCCCTGCAGAAATGACCTTCAAAGGTCCCTTCCAGCCCAAGCCATGCTTTACTGTGCTCATCCAAGCCCGCCTGTCTCCTTGGAGCCCTCCACTTCTCTTTCCTAAACAAACATTAAGAAAATAAGGCGGAAGGGAGGTGGTGGTTCAGGAACATAAAGTCCCACAAAGAAAATTATCTCCCTTTCACTTGAGTTTTTTGAAAGCTGCTGGGTTGCAAAGGCGGTTCTGTTGATTGCAGTTTTAGTCCTTGATTATGCAGTAATGGAAGCATCAGAAATCATCAAGCTTCCTTCCTCAATTTGAGTTTGCCCTTCATCCCGTGGTTTCAGACTAAGGATAAAGTGGTCATTTGGAAGAGGAAGGAAGGAAAAAAAAACCCAACGCAATATTGTTTATCTCCCTTAAAGTCACAGCTCTTTATTTGCCATTCCCGTTTTACAGCTTGGCCATTTGACAGATCAATTAGCAACTGCCTTGTACAGGAGCAGTAAAACCTTTCAGAGGGAAACTTTTCCCGGGGCTGAAAAGTACTTTTCTGTCCTTCTTAAGAAAGAGGAAAGGTCAGGTGGCTCCTCAAACCAGGAATTCCCAGGTAAGAAGTTTCAGGGGGTTTCAGAAGGGCCGTCACACCCTGCTCTGTGGGCTTTGGGCTGAGGGTTGGCATCAGTGAGCAAGAAATGAAATCAGAAAGTAAAAAAAAGGAGGAAAGCACCTGCAATGGGAGGGTTTAGTGAATCTGCTCATCCTCTCCCTTTCAATGTGTGCATTCTCTAATGGTTGGGATCACCTGGGTAGGGACTAAGCAGTTAAACCACTGCATTTGGTTCATTCTTTTTGGGGCAAAAGTACAGCTTGTATTTTAAAGTTTATATGTGTGCACATCTATTTACCCACAGGATTTATAGACATTTCTGTAGATAAGGATGTAGATAAGGATGATCCAAAGTTCAAAAAACAGGGCCAAATTTAATACAAACCTCAATTTTAGGGCATTGCACGTGAACAAAACCCAAAGGTGAAGCTTTGGCCATTCTACCATTCCTGGGAGACTGCCCCTGCTCTCATGGTGCCCCGGGCAGCTGATGGGTCTGCACCTCTCACAGGGGCTGAGCACTTTTCTCTCTCTTGTATTCTTTTTTTTTAAACTCCAATCTGTTTGCACTTCTCCCCCCTCCCCATCACCATCCCTTAGGCCTTCTGGGGAAAGAAAGAAACAGCCTCTCTGTTTTTAATCAACCTAATTAGTGTATCTTTAATACAATTAGAGGGAAATTTTACCGCTCCCCCCCTCCCCCTGTATCAATTAAAGCCCCACAGTTGCAGGGTAAATTTTTAATCCATTTAGGACCATCTCCCCCAGCCCCACAGCCCCCTCCTCCTCCCGCCTGGCAGAGTGTTGCTTCCTCCTCCGTTTTCTTTGGGAGTCTGTTCAAACAGCACATTGTGAGGAGTAAATAAATTACTCTCTGCCCCCTTGCCCTCTCCTGCACGGCAGCAGGCCCCGTTCCAGGCAGCTGCCCTGATTGTAGGGCGGGCTCAGGGGGGCAGGGGCTCGCACAAAGCCGGGGCTGCACGCTCCGGGTCAGGGGGGGTCGCGCTGTTCATCCTCCTTTCTTCTATTCTTCCTCCCCTCTTCTGCATCCTTATGCGGTTTATTTCAATTTTTTTTTCAGATATAGGGGTGGTTGAGGATTAGTGACTATTTTTTGTGGCATGTTTCCACCTCCCCACAGTGGGCTTTTCTCCCCTTGGGATCTCAGTAGGGTGGGAGGTCATGGTCCTGTTTCAGTGGTTGTGTCCTCATGATGCTGCATGAGGAGTTGTGGGGTCCCAGTGTGCCTGGCTGCCTACCTACCCCTCTGCCATTCCCATGTGGAAAGAGCCTTGGGCTTAGGTAAATTTGGAGTGAACAGCCCCATGCCATCACCTACAGGCCACCAGGCTCAGCCCCATCCTGCCCTGCACCCCATGAGAGCAGCTTGGGGAGCACGAGGGATCTGCAGGTGGAGCAGCACCTAAATAATGAGAGCATTTTCTTGGGTTTAGGATCTTTTCGTGTTATAAACACAGATGGCTGCTGGATCTGCAAATTGAAAACTACCAAATGTGGCATCCTGCAGTTGGAATCACAGAATTCCCCATCTCTGAAGCTCCCCAAGAGGGTCCCTGCCTGGGATGCTTCACTTCAGTTTCTGCAGGACTTGAGGAACCAGCCCAGAGAGCTGTTTAATTAGTGCATGTTCGTTTGCAGGCTTCTGAGATAGACTGGGGGCTCTGGGCTGGGTACCTGGAGCATGGAAGGGAACCAGGAAGGAGAAGGCAGGATCCCACCTTCCCCACTCTTCCCATGTGGGTGTAGGAGCTCATTCACAGAGGTGTGAGGGAAGCTCTGGGTGCTGTGGGGTGGGGACTGACCCTACCCAGTGCCTGGCTGGTGTCCCAGCACGGGGTGGTGGCCTGGCAACCCAACCACAGCCAACAACTGAGCTGAACTCCAGAAAGTCCTGCCAGTGGCTCGTTATCATCGTGCAAACACAATTAGCAGCTTTGCTGCTGCCTTTTGGAGGTAGATGAGTGAGAGTTCCCCTCTCTGAATTTCTCCCCAGCTGGCCCACAACTACAAGGTCCTGCCTTTATGGATCACCGCGTCCCTGCGCTTTCTTAATGAACCTGCATTTAATGCTTGACTTCTCCGTGTCATGTTTAATTACAGCAGCTGTAACTTCCTCGTTGGCTGGCTTGAAATAATATCTAAGTGCTTCTGAGCTTTAGAGCCTAGTTATTCTTCTATAATTAGAGTTTTAAGGCTGGTGTGAGCCATCTCTGTAAAATAGGCAGCCATTTGCCAGGCATGCTTAGTGCCAGGCTTCAGGTTTCCCAAAGATGGGAAAGAGATGCTGGTAATGAAAGCTGGCAGGTTTGGGTGGAAGGAGAGGTGAGCCTGGGGTGCAAGAGGTGGCAGCCATGATCTGTGGCTTGCTGGCACTGGAGCCTTTTGCTGAGCATTTCAAAACTCAAATGTCATCAAGGAATAGACACAAAACTGTTCCCCAGGGTGTATCAGACACAGGAGCATGGGGTTTCTTTTGCTTCAGGTTGAGTTTGCCTACTTTCATCTTTGAATCTGCTGCTTTTCCCCTGGGAAGGGCTGGGGTTGGGGGAGATTTGGGATCCTCGTTGTCTCTTCATGTCCCCTCTGCTTCAGTGTGTGCCTGGTGACCCTCCTGGGAACAGGGATGAGCAGCAGCCCGTGTGAATGGTCTTTGAGACCTGAGGTGACACGAGGGGTGAGACAGCAGCCAACTTGCAGAACAAGTGGCCTTTTAGGACCTGCCAGCTCGGGAGAGAGGGGGCTTTGAGCAGGCAGAGAGCCCCCCATTTACAGCACATCTGCGCTCCCACAGAGGGGCCCCAGTGTTCCTCCTCTCAACCTCCCCCTCTATATTTGCTGCCTTTTAAAGGAAGGGTTTTATTCCAGCAAAAGGGAAGGGATTGATGCCTTTTTCTTCCTTTTCTCTTCGTGTACCTGAGTTGTTGAGGCAGCTGCAGCGAGAGGTTGAGCGTGCAGACACACAGCCCAGCTGGAGGGCTTGTGCTGGCCATGGTGGGGGACTGAGCCCCAGTGACCACCCAGCTCTGTCCTTGCTCTCTCTGGGGGGTCTGGAGCTTCATGGGGGACACAGGGACTTGTTGGCTCCTGTCCTGGTGGGTATGGTGTGCTCCCAACTGTTCCAGAGCCAGGCAGCCCCCACAAACAAGGTGAGAAGAGCTCATATTCTCAAATAACTTTTATGGCTTATATTACACTCACACACTTTTTAAATTCCCAGCAACTGGAGGGTCTCATTGTCCCACATGAGGCAGAAAAAGGCCCAGCCTGTGATGGATTTTGAGTTTCTCCAGGGTACAGTCTTAGCTGTGGTACATGTGAGGATCAAGTCCCAGACCCCAAAATATGGGACAGAAATTTGGGAACAGACTGAGCTGCAGGGTCAGGGAAGCACTGGGCTCACGGGGGCTGGGGCAGCTGCAGACAGGACACCCCACAGGCCACAGCAGCTCCTCAGTGTGGCTTAGGGAGGAGCTGTCCCCCCATCCCTGTGGAAAGCTCTTCCTTGGCAGGGAAGGGCAGCCTGCTGATCCATCCTTAAATTGGGATTAGTTAAAAAAGACCAGGGCAATCCACCCTGATACATCAATTTACACTGGAAACTCTTCCCTGAAGCATCTGCGTGTGGAGGCAAGATCCCAAATCCATCAGAGCTCAGGATGAGGCCGCAGCACAGGACTTTGCACTCGTGGCCACGGAGAACCTCATCTCCTGCCGAGATCCTCATGGAGTACTGAGTATTAAGAGGGCTTTTTCCAGCGAGAAGGGGATGGTGAGGAGTGACAGTCTCTGAATTGCAATTTGAAACGTTTACAGCCCAGTCAATCCTAATTCATTATTAGCTGTAATTGTTTCAAAGAAAGTGTCCACTGTTATGTAAAATGCAGTCCCAGATGCTGCTAATGGTCCAGGCTCTCTGATTGCTGTAATTTGCAAAGCTTTCGCCTTTTTTTTTTCCCCTCCCTCTGTAGTTATGATGTGCCTTTTATGAGCCAGCGAAGAAGAAAGAGAAAAGCAGCCATTAGAGGAAAATAATAATGTTGTACCTGAAAGGCCATTAGTGAGTCTCATACAGAAGTATGCATCTGGTCTGTGCCCGATGCTCCCTCACACCCGGACTCTGGGATGGGGACACGGGAGGCTGGGGACGGCTCTGCCTGCAGGGACAGGGGCTGGACCCAGGCCTGCAGCCCAAAGTGCTGCTGCCCTCACCCAGGATATGTCAATACAAGCATGCCTCAAAATTAATTTTCACTATTATTTTTTAATGATTAGAGACGGATATGTGGGTAGGAAATCAGTGGGGTGAGGCAAATTTTGGCTGCTAAATTTGTTGTGGGGGGTGGTGGTTTCTGGTGAGGGGGGCTTTGTCTCTTTTTGACATGAAGGAAACACCCATTTCCCATTTGCAATCTCTGATTCTCCTTTGTGCAAAGGCAGAGCCACAGGGATGTCTCTCACCAGGACACCCAAGCTGTGAGCTGGGGGGCATTTCAAAGCTCTCATGACTTGCTGTCTTTCGCCTGCACCTCTGCTTTCAGCTCAGGTGTTTGTTTTAGCCTGTCTGTGTCGATCCTGTCACCGGGAGCTTCTTAAGTCCATAATATCAACCTAATTTAAGGAAGGCTTTACTTGATGAGACAGGTTTCAGCCCCTGCTGTGTGCAGAGGAGAGAAATGAAGGTTGATTTGGTGTTTCCATCACACCCTAGCCGAGGCTGAGCTCCCATGGGATGAGGCATGATCCTTGTGCTGAGTTCGTCAGTGCAGCTTGCCTGGATGAGCTGTGCTAGATCTGCAGCTGGGATCAAAGAGGCACTTTTAGTTCTTTTGGGGGTTATTTTTAGGCCAGAAAGAAGAAAAAAAAATGGAACGGAATGGAATAGAATAGGATGGAATAGAATAGGATGGAATAGAATAGGATGGAACGGAATAGGATGGAGCGGAATAGGGTGGAATGGAATAGGATGGAATGGAGTAGGATGGAATGGAATGGAATGGAATGGAATGGAATGGAATAGAATAGAATAGAATAGAATAGAATAGAATAGAATAGAATAGAATAGAATAGAATAGAATATTTCAGTTGAAATGGACCTGCATTGATCATCTAGTCCAACTGCCTGAATAACACCCAAACTGACTGTGAGCAAGGATAGAGGGTGTGAAAGCTGAGTTTAAGTCCGGTGTCCACCCCATGTCTGGCAGATGCTGTGTCCGTAAATTATCTGGGAGACAAACACTCCGTGAATTGTGCTGGGATTTCCCTCGTTCCGAGGCCAGGCTGGGGGAGCAGCAAGGCGGGCAGAGGAGCAAAGGGCAGGAGGGGCGGTGGGGAGGGCGGCTGGTGGGAGGGCAGCGCTGCCCTTTCACCCCTGCTCCTGCAGGGCTCTGCCGAGCGACCCAGCCTTGACACTTCCCACCAGACAGCGCTGCCCCTGCTGCCCCCTGGGCAGGACAGGCTTTGTGCTGGGAAGATGGAGAGGCTGCGGAGCGGGGCGGCTGCCGGCCCTTGCCCTCCGAGGAGGGTGGTCCTGGGGGTCATTGCCGGGGGCAGCAGGACAGGGCAAGGCGGCATTGTCCGCCCGGGAGCCTCGGGACAGGGAGAAAGGCACAGCGAGCCCATTCCAACACTTCCCGTGTCGCAGCGCCCATCCCTTCCCCTGCCCCGCTGCCGGAGATCGCCCGGCGCTGCCAACAGAGGGGATAACTCTTATTCATGGGGAGGGTTTTACACGGGTTAGCACCGTGGGTCTGGCTCTGGCAATTAGCAACAGGCACGGGCTTGGAAGTGTCAATTAGGCTTTTGAGTCATTGTTTACTCATTAACACGAGGTCTCTAATTACCCTGACCTGATGCTACGGGGCTGCTGAAGTTGGCTAATCAAACATGTAGAGCCTTCAAAAGGAAATTAGGACTCGGCATTGAGTGCAAATACCCTTTCCGTGGCTAAGCCCGTGTTGTTCGGGGATTTATAACTCCACGCTCTCCATCCCAGCGGAGGGCGAGGAGGAGGAGGGAGCGGATGGCCGGGCTCTCCAGGTGTCTCGCACGCTGCCGGAGCAGGGCTGGGATGGCTTTATTGCCTCCGCTGTCTGCGGCCCCGGCTCCTGCGGGAAGCGTTAATGCAGGTCAGGGCACGGCTGGGATGCGGGGACAGCAGACAGGCAGCAGTGACCTTCCCTCACCTGCACCACAAGATGCGGTTCGTGTGGCCGGAGAGCTCAGCTTTGCACCGAAATGCTGATTTTTGGGGTGAGGTAAAACGCTCTGAACTCCCCAAAATCAGAGCTACAAAATGGATACCACGATCGTGAGCACGATGGTCACACAGGAACAGAAACAGCGTTTCTTGTTCGGTCCCGCACCCCGGCCCCCCCATCTCAATTAACTCTCTTTTTTATTCCATCATGGCAATAGTTTGTGCCTTTAACGAATGGGAGGAACACTTGCAAATGCCTTTTTGTCTGAAAGCAAAGCTGCTTGGTGTTACTGAACTTCAAGGGATCATTCCCTGTTTCCGCTCCTCTCCCTTTCTCTGCTGAGGCAGAATGTAGCGTAACTTAAAAGTCAGTGATTCAGACTGCAATTATAACCTAAAAGCACAAATAAAAGATAAGCTGGCATCCTACTGTTCCCCATTTGCATCTGTGTCGCATGGGATGAAGGGAAAAATAAAATCTGCTTTTATAAAGTGTTGAGCCAGAGAATCTCGTCCAGCAGAAAGAGGAAAATAAACAGATCCCCCGAGGCACCGGCTGTTTGAGCTGCAAATGACAACTGGGGTGGAAGATGCACCAGAGAGGCACGAGGGGTTTGCACACAGGTTGGTCACCCTGGCCACAGATGGAGCCAAACCGTAAACCAGACACTGGTAAAAAGCCACCTTTTGGGATTTTTTTGTGTATCCCATAAGCACGACTCACCTTAATTGGGGGTTTCCCATTGCCCCCCCAATATGTGCTGTAATTTCCAGTAGTGAGGAAGGGAGATGGTGGCTGCCCAGGTTTGTCCATCCCATCAGTCACCCCACACAGCTGCTCAGGACCAGCAGCTCAAACCTTGGTCTCTGTTTTGGGGAGTGATGGCTCCTTTTAGCACCAGCAGGGATTTCTAGTGCTCCTGTCTTGGTCGATTGAAAAATCACTTCCCAGAGTGTCTCAGGTTTCTCTGTTTGCAGAGATGGCTGGGAACTCACCAGGGCCCTGTAAACACTTCTTGCTGAAAATAAACAGGTTTTTGAGACAATAGACACTGTTGGTTCCCCCCCTTCCCCTCAAGAATGTGATGGGTTTCTAACTGAAAAAAAACCCCAACAATCCAAAGAGAAGGCAGAAGGAGGAGTGGTTTGGCTGAGACACTGAAGAAATCCAGAGGTATCTGTCTGGGGGGGGCTGAGCTTTGTGTCTCGGGCTGGAGGGAACTGAAGCTGTGCCACCAAGTCTCAGCTGCAAGAAATTGTCTTCCAGCCCAGGAGCAGACTGCTTCCCAGCCAGGCACTGGGCTGGACAAGAAGAGCCACAATAATACAGAAAATACTCTGGTTTGGTCTTCTAACAAGACATCATCACCTTCTGCTTTCCCAAAGACCCTGATACTTTATAAAGGCAGCTTGATTTTCCCCTGTCCCTATCCAAGACCCCTGAGCACTTCATGGCAGAGCCTGGCTGTGGAACGGGCAGCACCCGGAATCTTTGCCTGAATTTGTGCCGTGCTTTACTGGGTGTGCCCGTGTCCCGGCCCCGCGGTGTGTCTGGCCGGAGGGGCTGGGCCCGGCCCCGGGAAGCGGAGCAGCTGTGCCGGGGATGCTCGGAACAAAGTGCCTCCTCTCGCGGTGCTCAGCCTGCCATTTGCATACAGATGCGTAGGGAATCCTGTCAGTCCCGGCCTGAGGGGGAAGGGGAAGAGAGGTGAGGCTGCACAGCGTGTGCTCCCCAAACCTCCACCTTCTTTGGGCAGGCTGGGGCTGGTCCAGCCTCCAGCCCAGCAAGCCTGGGGTGCAGGTGTTCCCACCAGTGCAGCACCATCTTACCCTGTCTGTTCATCCTTTCTCCCTTTCCTGCCACTTCTCTTGTTCCTCCTCTTCCCTTCTCCATCAGCCTGTTCTCCTGTATCCCCTTGCTGTTTTCTTATGCTGAAATTCCCGGGTAATGCCTCAAAGAGGTGTTTAGATCCTGCTCACCGCTGTCTGACTGCTCTGCTGTCTCACCCAGAGCAAACCCCCACCTGACTGTGCAAATGGTCAAACCCTGTCCCACCACCCTTGCTCCTTGAGTCCCATCCTATATCAAAGGTGACCACCAGCAGTGGATTTTGCAAGTTAAGGGGAGTTGAACAAACCCTCCACCAACTGCAGCCTGTGATCCCTTCACGTCTACACAGCAGAGAGACTCCAACTGGAGACTGCCATGGTCCATCAACTCGCTTTACTTTAAAGAAGAGTTATCCATCAAATCTGTTTGAACAGCAAATAAATGCAGGGAAGCTGTGAGTGGCCATGAAGGGTCCTTGGGCAGAAGGGGAGGATGAATTTGTCAAACCCACTGTTTGTACAGCTGAATCTCTGAGTGTTTTGCAGCATCCAGAAGGCCGAGGCTGACTATGAATGAAACCCTGAATTCATTCCCTGTTTTTTCTGTTCTCTTCCCCAGATGCCAATGGCTCCAAGTTGCCTTTGCTGCTGGACTCCAAATCCCACCTGACATGACGCTGGTGATGGAGGGACTGGTGACAGAGGGACACAATGGTGCAGCAGCATGGATTGCCTTCCCAAGCTTTCCAAAGGTCTCAGAGAGGTAAAAAAAAAACAAAACTAGATACACGCATCACATCTCAGTGAGGAGGATCTCAGAAAATCCCTCTCCTCCACACATGCAATTAGAGAGAACAAAACCCCAACACCGTGGAGGTGCTGGAAACGAGGCCACTCCCTCGCTGTCCTTGTCACTCCCATTAACAAATACCGTCCGTGTCACCCCAAACGCATGACCTCGGCAAACAGCAAATTGAGTCTGTTTGTCACGTGGCTCCTTGAGAGGTGCTTGCCTGGTGAATGGCCTTGGCATACATTAAGTGAATAAACCACCCCATTGTTCCGCTCCTTCAGCCGCTCTGCTCAGTTGACCCATTCAATAACTGTTTGTTTGCACAGATTTCCCCATACAAGTGCAACAAGCTGAACCCTGGATCTGAGCAGATGTGTTTGGAGTAGGCTCCCTCTCTTCGCTTCCTTCCCATCAAGGTGTATTGTTGTGTCTTTTGAGAGCTCAAACTCTCCCGAGCGTGACTCATTCAGGCAAAATTTCTGTGCTGCTCTCAGGCACCCTCAAGGATTTCCAGGCATGATTCACCTCTTCTGTGCCATATTTTGAGGATCAAACCAACCCAAAACTTCCTAAGAGTTTTCTTTGTCTTTTATCAGCGGATCTGCACGTGAGAAAACAGGGGATGCAATGGGGAATGGAAAAGATGTGCTACTGTTGTTTAAGATCAGAATGTCATCAGAATGTGCCAGCATCTTCTCTGCAAGGCTGTCTGGCTCTGCAGTAGGTGCCCTGAGTTCCCCTGGGAATGCTTCTTCACAGGCATCCTTTGCCTTGGCCTCACAGCGCTGTGAGGTCATCCCTGCCCTTCCCAGCAGCCTGGGGCTCTGCCTGGCCTCGGAGGTAGGGAAGGCCCAACCTGTACTTGTGCAGTGCTGGGAGTGCTGTGGGTTGAGCTTCTTATTGCCAAAAATGATGTTAAACCATTTGGTTAAACCCTTGTGCTACAGCCAACACTTGCAAGTGCCTTTGTTTCAGGAATCCCATTTTCCAGACATGAGATCAAGAGGAGTTTCACAACTATAGAACTTCTTGGTCTGAAAACCATGGTTTGACCCCTAAATTGTCTGACATACAGAACCCACTGCCCACAGCTCGTATCTTCTACCCAGAAGCACTGGGTAAATGTCATGAGTTCAGGCTGATCAAGCACAATCTCACCTTGGTGCAGGGACCCAGTATCTGCAAGATTCATGGAAAAACAGCGGGAAAAGTGAAGGGGTGTAGCCTTGTGTTTTAAAAACGTGGGTGACTTGGTTTGCAGAAAGGGTGCATTCTTTAAAACAAAGAAAAGCTCTGGAGTGTGGGATGTTGCTGCCTGAAATCAAAGTCAGCTCGAGGTTAGCTAAAAATACAGCAGGCACGTTCTGAGGGACTGTGGGTGCCAAGACTCTGTGAGCTATTAAAAGTTCTGGAGATTTTAAATCCCCTTTTTTTTTTTTTCCCCATTGATGCATCACATGAATCACAAATACCCTCAAACGAGCCATTTGTGCGTCTCCCTCCAGACGGAGCTGACAGGGGGATAAACCAAACGCATGCAAATATTATCTCAGGGCAGGCTGAGATTGGATGGGGTGAAAGAGAAAAGTTAAACATGGAAGCATATTTATTTCTGCATAATTTTGTCAGCTTTCTGCCGGCAGCGAGAGACTAAACTTCGGAGGAGCCTGACCCCGGGATTATCCGAGGGAAGACATGTGCTCGCTGTTTGGGAGTCACCATCTGCGAGGGAGATGTCGGGCAGCGGAGACGCGTGGCAGGGACACGGCTGCATCTGCCCAGCCGGGAGAGGAACCGCCGGCACCTCAATTCCTGAGCATCCTCCCAGCCCTGCCCCGCGCGTTTATCACCGCGGCGAGTTTCTGCTCGACAGGAGGGTTCTTGGGCTTTTCTATTCCTTCCCCACCAAGCCTGCAGCCCAGCTCCGGGGGACTTTTCCCTCCTCCCTCAATCAGCCCCGGCGGGTCCATTTGCTTTTGTCTCCCATTAATTGCTTGCTACTTTTCATTGCCTGCTCCTCCCCCTTTTAAAGATAAATTTTAAAGCCCGAGCGGGGTGGAGAATGGCTGAGCCCGCTGTTATTTTTGACATTCGCCCCAGTGACAGCTGGACCTTGCAAGGCTGGGGCCGTTCGCACACAAAGCCTATTAGCTATGCCCACTCACTTAATGAGCCCTGAAGTCTGGAAGGAAAATTTCCTCCCCTAAGTGTGGCAGAGCCCTTTGTCAGTGTAAACAGGCGCTGCTTGCCGAGCCCTGCCTTGCCTTTCTCCTTCCTGCCACCGTGGCTTTTCTATTTACTCAGGAAACAAAAGCGGAGCCGTGTCAGCGCGCAGGGAAGAAAATGTACCCAGCGACTGGGGCTCACACGGGCCCGCCTCTGCCACCCACCGACCGCGGCCGGGGCTCCCCGGTGTCCCCGGCACCGAGGGGACACCTTGGATGGGCTGCGGGAGATGCTCCCGGGATGGCAGAACCTGCAGCTGCTCCCTGCGGGGACCGGCTGTGCAGCTCAGAGCAGCCCGGGGAAATCATTCCTTCACCTGAGCACGGTGGTTTGGGGCTCCAGAAAATCCTCAGAGTTGGTTTGGAGGGGTGTTTCCTTCCGTGAATTTCTGTAGTTATTTTCTGGATTCTGTCCCAGCTCTACAAATAATTCACAAAGGGATCTTCTTTCCTTCTGCCTTGTTTGAACTTGCAGCCTGCCCGGGCTTGCTACTTTTTAAGCCCAAACATGTCCCGTTTTATGCCCATTTCCAATGCAAGTCACTACCCAACAGAATAAAACCTTAAGTGCCAATAAAGCACGGTAGAAATGGGAACATTTTGGTGTGACTGGCAGCACGTGTTTATTGAGACAACTGGCAATTGCAAGGAAAGTGGGAAAAAACCCCCACCCAATTGCTTGGCCTGAGCAAGGCCACGTCACAGAGGTCCTTCCTTGGGCTGAGGGTGACCAGTCACATGACACAGACCCTCTCACCAAGGGCAAAGTTACTGGGGTGAAAGATCTGGAATAGAGGTTTTGATTTGATTAAGAAGGTGAAATCTCTAGGTCTCATCATTTGCAGCATAATCTTCAATATCTGCCGGGTGTAAAAACGAGCTGGAGTGTCTGGTCTTCATCCAGGCGGGGAAAGAGCTGTCCCTGCTTTGTAGTGCCACTAAGGGAGCCTAAAGAACATTTAAATATTCTGCTCTGAGTGTGTGTGAGGGCAGGCTGAGGCTGCTGCAAGCATCACAGCCTGCACAGACATGATTTGCTTTTCAGGTTCAAGTGTGCTTGAGAGCTGGACCTCGAGGATGTCCTCATGCCATTGCTTTCCTGGGCTGTCCCTGGTGAGAACTTCCAAGAGGCTTCAGAAAAGCAGCTCCCAGCCTGTGACATCTCTATATTCACTGGCACCCCTTCCCCCACTTCTTTTTTGTTCCTTCTTCTCCAGGGATTTGCTTGCTAGTTTTTAAATATTTGCATATTTCAGTGCTTTCTTTCTGTTGGTAACCAAGACTGTTTGGTAAAAGCTGAGACATTTCTGAATGTAAGTCAGGCAAAAAATTACCTTTTTTGTGTGCTTTGCAATTATCACAGCAAAATGATTCCTTTCTTCCTCCCGCAGTCAGTAATTTATTTTTTAACAGAAAATCTAAAATGTTACTTCAAGAATGCTGGGTTAATGCTGTTCTTGTTTTGCCTGTGAAGTTAAGCTGGCTTCGTGACTGAAGTGTTTGTCTTCAATTTATAAAATTGCTTGTGGGTATGTCCCAGTTTGGGAAGACACAAGAAGCATTCACAAGCAAGAAAATCTCAGGTTCCAAAGTGGCTGTTTGGTAATGAAGGGAAAAGACCAATCTTCATCCTGTGTTCTCGATTTGCCTTTGCCAGCGTTTCTAAAGTGGCTTTTCCCTGTTTACTGCAAAAATCCTAAGGTGTAAAACTGACTGTCAGGATATTCACAGGGGTCTTTGATCACCTCTTTCAGCATCTCCTGCTCGCTCCTGCTGTTCCTGTGCTGACACCAGCCCACATGGATGAGGATTCCTGTGCCCAGCTCGTGGCAGGCTCTCCTGAGCAGTATGCTATCGAGATATGATGGAGACAGAACTGGAATAAGTAATGGTAGTGAGAAATCACCAAGTCTTTCCCTTCCCAAACCCCACAATTGTCTTTTTGTTTGAAGTTCTGTTGGAGCAGAAAAGGGGATTTTCTTCTCTTGTTTGTCTTTGTGTTCACTGCTGGGACTTTTGTGGCGTTTGGGGGGCCCTTTAGTGACCACCCTGACTCCTGCCAGCTTGGGCCAAGACCATCCTTTGGAGCTTAGTCTGTTTGGGGTAGTAGAGTCCTGACAAACAACCATTTGGAAGTCCAAGTGTCCCAGCTGAATGAACGTCCAGTTTAGGGAAATATGGGTAAATGCTGATTGCAGAATAGGAATACGAAGGCCAGGGCTAAAATGTAGCTTTTCTGACTGCTTGAGCAAACTTTCCAGCTGCTCTGCTTGACAGCTCCTGCATCTCCAGCACACCTGAAATCCTCTCAGTCACAGTTCTACATAAATGCTTGGAAATTTTCCCTAATGGCAATAGAGAACCACTTTGCTGCACAGTCACCTTGTTATATGGAATAGTTTGGGTTGCAAGGGACCTTAAAGATCACCTGGTTCCTGTCACCTTGCCGAAGGTGGTGACTGGGGAGCAAGGAGCCTGCTGTTGCTCATTCCTTCTTGTTCTGCATAATTTGGGGGCTGGATTTTGACACGGAGAGTCAATAGAAGCCCCTCTTGCCTCTGGGATAATTTAATCCCTGTGCAAGGGGATTAAGACATGGCAAAGGAGCTGCAGAAGTCAGGAAGGAGATTGTGCTACAAACCAAAGTGAGGGCCAGGAGTCTTTCCCCACCACTGTGGCCCCTCCATGTCAATATCCTTCTAATATCTGCTAATCAGCTTTTCATTTGTAGGCTCCATTTTCATTCACCGGTGTCCGTACCTCTGACATTAAGTTGGCAAGCTCGTGTCTGTGTAAAACCTGTGAGTCAGGACTGGCCAAACGGCTCAGGAGTGCGGTGAGCCTGGCGTGTGTCGAGGGGATTTGCATTTTGAAGGGAGCTAATCCCTTTTCTATGGCCTGCACTCGTAGGCAGCTGCCCCAGGAGCGTTTGCCCGTCCTCTCCTCCATCCACCCTCGCTGTTGGAGGGGATTTCAGAACAAAGAGGGCCGTGGGTCAGGGCTGGGAGCACAGACCTGGCATGCAGGGACCTGGCTGCAGTGTCTGCTCGCACACAGCCACTCAAGGTGACCCTGGATAAATCCTGCAGGCTGCGCCTACCGGGCACCAGGGCAGGCTTATGCATGCGGACACCCGATCCACCCATGAGCCTGGCCCCCAGCCCAGCCCTGGCTCTGATGGCCAGCCCAGGCCAGGAGACCTGCTGGGGGACACTGCTGGACAGGAATAAATACATAAACACCTTAGCAGCACTTCCAAGCAGCCTGTTACAACTTGAATTGCCTCTGCTCGGTACTGCTGGGGTTGTTTTGAGAGCTCCGTGGAAATCTGGGCAGGTTTCTGCTCCTCTGGTCTGCAGAGCTTTCCAAAGAGCTGATATCGAGTGAGGGTTGTGTTTCATATCATCTCAGCCGGATGATGCACATGCTGCAGGAGCTGCTGTAGCCAGCAGCTGACGGGGGAACATCCAGGGTCCCTGGATGAGACACGATGTTCAAAGTCAGCTGCTCTCCCAGAAATGGAGTGTTCCAGCTAAATGTTCAGCTGGCTTTGCCAAGCAAGCACAACTCTCGGGAACATCCCTTTTGCTGCTATTTCATTAGGGGAATTAACCTCGAGGTCTGTCCTGAAAGTAAGAGAATGGAATGCCAAGAAATTTGGCTGGGTTTACCTTCTGTGCTTCATTTACAGAGGCCACAATGATCTTCCCACACTATGAGTGATTATTTGCCCCAAACACGTGCACTGTGGACACTTTTACACAGTTGTGATGAGGGATTTGGAAGCTGAGGAGGATTTTTTGAACCATTTCCAGCTCCTTCTCTATGACTCTGGAGTTACCTGCCAAGTTGCTGTTAGATTCACAGAGGGCAAGCTGCCTGCTTACCTTTTGTGGAAGAAGGAAGAGCTACAACACCAATTTCTATTCCATGAATTCTTCCCTTTCTAGCCTACATTATCCAGTTCTGGGAGGTAAAATGTAAAATGTTTAGAAAATCTTCCAGCAGCTTCACAGCTCCACACCAAGTCCATCACTAGGTCAGGGAACTATCATTATAAACCCTCAAAAATTACAAAGTTTACAACTATAACAAACAAACATTACCAAATACCCATATTTAAATAAAAATTAAAATATCCATGTGTTTATAAATACTTTTTCAAATACAGCTTTTACTTCTACACTCACAGTCATGTTGGTAAATCGACAGTGTTTGGTGTCTGACCCCTTCTCTTGGAGTGGGAAGACTTGCACCAAAGCAAACAGTCCTCACCTCTGTGTTAGTCCTGAGGAAAAAAGCCCAGTGCTGACAATTTTTGATGTAATTATTTCATATCACAAGGTTGATGGATGCTGCCAGGGCAAGGAAACCACCCAGCACAGCTCAGGCAGGTGGCTCTTGTTGGCCATGCAGGATTGCAGGGGAAGAAAACACGGATGGGTTGCATTTGAAATAAAGCTCATGTGAAAATTTGCATAATAACATGTAAAAAAATGTGCCATGAAACTAAATATAGTGCAGTGCTATTTTACCAACCTCTGGTTAATCAAAGTTAACAGCATTATAATGTAACAGACGTTGTCTCACTGCATATCAAATTTCCGTTCCTCCAAACCATTGGTGTGGCTCTACATAAAGAGTGCAGTGGAAAACAAAATCCCAGTGACACTACACTTCAAATCATGACTAAACTTGCTTTTACATGATTAAAAAAAAGTTGTAATTCTTTCAGTCTCACCATGTGATCTGAAGCAAACCTGGGGGAAAGGATTGTGTGGAAGGGCTACTGGAAGGATACACCTGTTTCCAGTGCTCTGGAAATAGCCAGGTTTGTCTGTCGTGGCTGGAACAGACATACAAATATTTGCTTGAATCAAACCCACAGTTTTCTGTAGAAAGAAAGAATGTTTTCAGGTAAAGCCTTTCAGCTTGCTCTATTTAATCTGCAGTGTTTTGAGTCTCTCAGAGGAGCATTATCACTTTGAGCATTAGCCAAGGCTGGTTCTACAGGAAAGTCAGAGAAGAAAGCACCAATCCTTTCTTTGATTTTTTGTTTCTTTATCTTTTTTTTTCTTTTTCTTTTTTAAGAAACTTGTCCTCTAAACCTCACATAGCTCCATTTTCTCCTTCAGTTTCTATCACAAAGTGTGATCTCTGTCCTACCAAGTGCTTGCTGTGGTTCCAAGGTGCACGGCACATACTTCTGTGTAATCTTGATTTGAAAAGCAGAGGTTGTGTTGTAAATCAGAGGCTGGGCAGTAACCCTGTGCGAACCTTTCTGCCCTGGACAATGCCAACCTCTCGTTGCTCTTCCTACAGGAGCCAAGAGCAGCTCTGATGGGCTCTGTGGTGTTAGATCTCACACCACCCCTGCTGAGTGAAACTCTCCTGTTTCTGAGCCGATGGTTGGGTGCCCTGAGCCGGGTTTGACGCCACGAGGACGCCGGCGCTGGGCACGTTCCTGGAAAAGCCCCTGTGGGCTGAGCTCCTCCATGGTGCTGTTAATAGGTTAATGAGCCCCTCGTCTGGGAGTTAGAGTGCCTGGCTTTCCAAGATAAAACTATCCAGCCACATTAGGAGGATGGGCCTCTTTATGACTGAACGCCATTCATCCTGAGTACACAAGAGCTCGCAAATTTAATAAGCAGAATCCATTTCAGCCCCGTGGCCTACCATGGCAACAGGAGAGAGGGGCTCCAGCCTCCGCTGCTCAGGCATCATTATCTCCAGGGCCATCTGCTCCAGAGAAGCACAATCCCAAACTCATTTAAATAGAGCCAGCCTGAAATATGTGACGATTTTTCCCAGTCTCCCCCTCCCTCCCTGACGGCTTTCCCCCCTCCCCGCACACGGCTACACCTCCGCACGCAGGCGGGAGGAGATGTAATATTCAAAGGGTGAGGAGAGGGTGCAGGAGATAAGATTATAGTGATAATGAACTGAGGGAAGGAGGACGGGGGAGGGAGGAACTTTCTGCCTTTGGCTGCTGTTCCCTGACAAAGCAAGAGGTTGCAATAAATTATAAATGTATTTTTTCAAATTGTCTTCTTGGAAGAAATATTTCCTAAACAATGATTCATCATCTTCCCCAGAACTCTGCCTCTCTGGAACAATTAAGCAGTGAAGAAATTCACTCAGTTAATTCATCTCTTTCCGTGTTTTCTGACTGACGGTTTACCGTCTTTGTCATAAGTGGATAAAATAAATTACTTAAATGTGTTCACCCCTCGTAACTGGTGACACTTTAGAAAGCAAATGGGAGGGGTTAGGGGGGAAAAGGATTCAGTGCTTTCCCTGTGGTAAGGATTGGAACCCATGCATGTGCTGTCTCATGCTAAGGGCTCCCAAGCCAAACTTTGGGACAGGGACGTGTAACAACTCGCTGAGATTGGTGGCCTCAAGGGACAGGGACTTTGACAGAGGGGATGAACAAGAGCGTGCAAAGTTTCACCATGTCTCTGCTTCTGGACAAAGTTTTTATGAATGGATCTTGTTTATTTCACCCACAGGCAGGAGCTGTAAGGAACCAAAGCAGGAGCAATGGGGGATGCTGGCAGGTGGTTCTACAAATCATTGCCCCAACAGTGTGTAAAGTTTAAGGAGCACTTCAGGCTGTAGCAGGGAGGATATTACTAAAAACAAGCACTGAAAGGCCCTGAGGAGACATCCTGGTTTCACCCAGGCTGGAAAGGGCCTCTCTGCCTCGCCTGTCCCCCATGGATGTGCATGGTGGGTGAAATGCAGTGGGCAGAAGGGAAAGAAACTACTGCAGGAATTTCTGAAAGATGCCATTTCTCGTTTGTTTGCAGTCAGGGCCTTCTGACCTCTGCTCGCTGGGTCACAGGAGTAAATCTGTCACGGGCTGAAAGACACATTTCCTCCACTGAGGCAGAGGCAGTGCCTGCCCACTGGCGCCCCTGACCCTCCCTAGAGTCTGCCCTGTGTCTGCAAAGCCCTGCCCTGCTCTCACATTTCCAGGTCTGCAGGACACGTACACCAGCATGAGCTCAGTGCTCTGAGGTGCTCAGGTGGTGGATGGGATGGGATGGGATGGGATGGGATGGGATGGGATGGGATGGGATGGGATGGGATGGGATGGGATGGGATGGGATGGGATGGGATGGGATGGGATGGGATGGGATGGGAGCTGCATCCCCTGTAACTCTCAGGCCAAACATGCAGTGGGATATATGACATTTCCAGCTCATATCCATGCCTGTGTGGTGCCAAGGTCTCTCTCACCTGAAGCTCTGACCTCACAGGTCTCCCAGCTCCACTCCATGGCATGTGCAGCTCGTGTGGATTATGCAGACTGAAGCCTCAGCACATCAACAAGACCAAAGTGCAGAAATGCATCTAGCAGAGGGGGGAAATTAAATAATATATATTCATTACATTTACTTAGTGATGTGAAGCCTCCCAGAGCCCACAGCACCCCGAATCTGCCACCATCATTCACCCAGAGCGTGGCAGATGGCCAGGAAGCCAGCACAGCACTGCTGGGGTGGGATGTGATGGATGCCTGCAAGGACAGGCACCTCCACCCGGCCCCAGGGAGAGGGCAAGGAGGCAGAATGGAATTATGTGGCCTGGAAATTGGAGGTTTCCCCCCATCCATTGAGTCCTGGGGTATTTCACCTGTTGCTCAGGTGAGGAAGTTGTGGTGCACACCCAGAAGGATCAAGGTGCCCGGTGTCCCCTGCTGGAGGCTGGAATGCTCTGGTCACATCACTTGGCACAGGTATAACCTTTAAGTGTTCACTAACTCAAGGTGTCAAGTCATTGATTAGGAATGCAGACTCAGCAGACCCTGGGTGATAGATGGCCTGTGACATATTAACTTACACAGAAAGCCTCTACTGCTTGGAAATCTTTTTAGAGTGATAAATTGGAGGATCTACCACAAAATCCATAATAATGTGTTTTTCTCTGTAGCGCAGTTAGAAATGATAAGGTACCAAATGTTATCAGAGATGAAAAAGCTTCAAAGTATTTGCAGAGGTATTTTAATTTATTAAATCTACAGAACAGTTAAAAAATTAATAAAAATGGTTTTGCTGCAAATTTCGCAGCTTTGTCTTTTCCTGGACTGGCCTATGCCTTAAAAAGACCTGAACCTAATCAGGCCTCTGAGGTCTCGTCCTGGGCAAAGATTTGGAAAACAAACAAAAAACCCTCAAGAGGACACAACTTCAGCTCCTGTTTAGCTCTTATTTAGAAGAAACATTATTTCCTTTAAAGGAATTTTGAACCTTTGTATCTCCTCATGTAAATCCTTGTCAGAAATGTTCCAGGAATTGATGTTCACAGCAACACTCAGTGTCTACTCCAGATAAAAGGAAATGCAGATTTCTTCACAGAGAGCCTGGTGCTGCCAACTCCAACTGATGCTCTGTGAGAGCTTGGCCTGGAGTCACCAGCCAGCCTAGACCTTTGCCTTAAGCACATGCATTCAATTATTTAACAAGGAAAATGGGCTCCTGTAACTAATAAAATATCTGATTTAGCCCCTTAATCCCACACTAACATCTTTAAACCACTGCCAACACAGGTGAGACCTCTGGGAGAGGAAAGCTAAATATTGCTCCCTGCCTCGTGGCTTGCTTTCAATCCTACATTTCATTCCATCTCTGTTGTTCAGAATTAATGTTGCAAGGAGAGTGGCAGAGAGCTTTTCTAGGAAAGCATGGCAAACACCCAGCTCCAGCAGGAACCAGGCTACCACTGTGCAGATCTGCTGGAACAAGAGGAATTCATCCTGGATGGCAAAGGCTGGGCTGGTCTCTTTTTGCTTTTCTATTTTGTTTTTTGAATGCTCAGCTTTTAGAATTATGAGAAAACCAGCTCATGGGTCAAAGCTCTCAGAGCCAATATTTCTGCCTTATTTTTCAGGTTTTAAGAGATGAAGCCCGGCAGGTGGGAAGGGAGAGATGGAACAGGGCAGTTTTTCATTCTTCCGTGAGTAAATTCTTGGTTGCAATCTCTCCAGCTCCCTGACGTAAGGAGCCAGCAGAGCCCAAACCTTCCCTGCAGAGCTCTGTGCTTGGCTGGGCTGACACCACCAATGGATTTGGCCCTCCTGAGGCTCAGCTGGAGGCAGGGTGGCTTTCAAAGGGCTTGGGCTCTGTCCCAGCATATCACCCCACACTGATGGATCACTTTTATTGCAGACTCTGACAAGAGGTAGGAAATTATCATTAAAGATGCCCCTCAGAAAGGCTCTGAGCCATTTTCTGTCAGATTTACACTGTGTTGGGAGGAGGAAGGCAATGAGCTTCCCCCTTCACACCCTGTCCTGTGCAGCCCATGGAGCTGGTTGGGGTTAAAGGGATAACACAGAGGGGAAACTGTGCTGTGAACCAGGTCTGGGAGATCAGATTCCAGTGTTCTGCTTTTAGCCTGACACAGGTCAGCTCTCAGATTTGATCACATTAGCAAGAGTAAAATAAAAAAAAATGCAGAAAGTTTGACATTTTCTGATTAAAAAAAAAACATTTGGGTTGCTCACAGTGAAGAAGCATTGGGTTAAAAGCCCAGGAAAATTTGGGGCAGGCTGTAGCTATAAATGTAGCGAGCATCCTTGCCGGTATCTGTTCACACACAGCCTCGCTTTCTTGCGTATTTTCTATTTTTGTTTTCTTTAATGGGTTTCAGCCGTGATATTTTTAAGAGCGCTGTTCTGTGCATAGCAGCTGCCATTGCCACGCTCCCAGCCCCGTTGCCATGGCTGATACGCGGGGCTTGTGCCAGCGTTTTGTTGGTCAACAAGTCACTGTCAGCGCTGTTGGGCAGCGTGTTCCCATAGCTATCCGTGGAGAGAGGCATCCTCGGGTGATGGGATGCTCAACCTCCTTTTTAAAGGACTCAGCCTAAATGCACTGCAAGTCTGTAGTGCTTAATGGGACTATTTAGCACCCTAACAGCTGAACTCTTTCCAAATTAGCCTGAAAAGCAAGTGAGACAATTTTTAACACAGCGCTGGTGGAGCAGCTCGTTTGTGCTAATCAAAAGAGAGTGATCAGCTTGAAAATGTCCCCTCTTAATTTAATTCATGGACTTCAAAAATAAGTTTCTTCAGATGCAGGTGCCTTGAGAACATCCGTTTTTAACTCATTTGAAGTGGTGAATTCCTCTCACTGGACTTAATTAGGGACAGGTATTAAAACAAATTGGGCAAGAAGACCTTAGAAGAGAAGTGATTTTATTAGGAAGGAACTGTAGGGCGCTTTAATTAATGCCAGAACAGCTGTCCTCAAACTGTTTCTCTCTTATGAACAGATTATCCCAGCAAAGGCTGAGAGGCTGTGGAAAACAAGGAGCAAGTTCTGTTCAGAGATTCTGTCCCTGCCTGTGCCACAGTCACCAGAAATCACAGAGCATTTGTCTGGTCCTCCCTTGGATTGCAGCATTTCTCTGTTTTCTTACAGTATAGACTCATCCCAGTTTGTTTCTGAGCAAATTGCTTTTTTGTTCATGTTGCATATTCCCCAAACAGCCGTATTAGTGGTGGCAGCATGTCATTTTGATGGTGTTGTGACAGTGTGACGCCAAACTCGTATTAACATAACATTTCTTTTTAAATCTAGTCTGGAAACATATTGTTCTCCCTTGCCAGCGCTTCTCTGTTTCTCTCACCCCTTGCCATGGCTCTGGGTTGTCTTTTGCTTTAGCTCAGTTGTTGCAAAAGGGCCAAAACTCTGCATGTACAGGGGAATTCTACTGAGCATTCAGGTGATGGGACCAAGGGAAAAAAGAACAAGCCTGTTTGCCCAAAGATATCCGGAAGTCTCTCCTGCAGGAGATCTCCAAGCTCACATTTCTCTGGCTGGCATCCTCATTTCTCTTATGCTCCCCTTTGGTTTATTGAGATTTATTGAGTTTAGATTTATGAAGTTTAGGTTTCAATGTCTCCCATTGCTTCCATGGAGTTATTTTTATTTCTTTGGTATTTCCTTCTACATCCTCAGTTAAAAGGTGGACTCTGACATCCCCAAATGGTGAAATCAGTCTTAAATTCAGAGAACTGCGCCAGGAGCTGGCAGAGAGCCCCAAGAATGGAAGCTCAGCCTCCCTGTGGGACTGAACCAGCAAAATTTGGTGGAATTTTCCCCTAAGAAACGCTCCTCACTTCCCCAAAGGGGTGGGGATGCTGTGCTCCAGGATTGCTGGCTGCAGGATTTTCCTGGCTCTCAGCCCATTAGTGATGAAGGGAGGATGGGATATGACATGGAAAATGTCCCTGACAGTCACTGATGGGTGTAAACACCTTCTCTGCTCTGCAGGCACCATCCCCATCACCCTGCACCTCCGCACCCCACAGCTCCCCCTGCCCCCTGTCCCAGCCCCTTCCTCAGAGCAAACCTTTGCTCAGGTTTGATTTTTACCTGTTTGTTTTCCCACCCCTCCCTCTGCTCCTTGACCTGACAAGTGCTCCTTTTAGCAGGGTATTAATTATCACTGCAGTGCTGGGGCTGGTAATTATCCCTCCCTTGTGCTTTCTGGGCTTCCCAGCACGGGTGGTGGCGAGGACAGGGTGAAACAGCTCAGCTGGCAAAGGGGCTCAGGGTGTGTGTCTCAGAGCTGGGGTAATTTTCCTGTGCCTGAGAGCAGGGAATGAGACCAGGAAGAAGAGGAAAAGGAGAAAATTGTGTCTTTATAGTCAATGGAGAATGGAAGAGCTCAGCCTGCAGCCTTTAACCAGGCTACTTTCTCCCCAGTGGCTCCCAGAGTTCACAATGGAGGAGAAAAATAGGAATAACTTTAGACTGTCCACCAGGAGAGGGAGAAGCCCAGGAAAGCTGTGAGGATGATGATGCTTGCCAGTGCTGAGCTACTCCCTTGTAACAAGATGCATGAGGAAAAAATCAGAATAAAGTTCTTGAGAGGGGTCAGAAGGAGAAGATTTCAAGGATGTGGGTACACCTCTTGGTGTGGGCAACTGCAGCAAGTTTTGTTTTATGGGGGATCACTCATGTTTCCTCACAGGGCTTCATGTGGGCAGAGCAGGCATTTGTTCTCTCTCTGTTATGAATTACTCTGCTTGTGCCTGGTTTACTCATTTAGGACCTTGCATTTCTCTGAACATTTTAAATGAAAAACTCCATGTTTAACTCTGCCCCCTCACACCAGCACAGTAATTCTGTTACACTTTGCTGCATTTTGGTGTCAAAATTACCCAGCTAGGGCTGATGCTCTGAAATGTTCCTCATTCCAGTGCTGCCCTGGCCAAAGGGACCTGCTCTGGGAGGTGAAGGCCATGCTGAGCCCAGGGAGGAGGCACCATGTGGGATGGCAGAGCCAGAGAGCATCGAGGCAGGAGCCCGGCTGCCTTCCAAGGCAGAGAGCCACTGCCACTGCCAGAAATGCAACAGCTCTCTGACACCAACAGAGTGAAAAAAAAATCAAAGAAAATACTCCTCTCTGGCCAAAACTGTGAATTTTTCTTCGGCAAAATGACAACACTGTGCTAGTGAAAATTGCCTTTCCTTGCAGCAGGGAGGGGAAAGGGAGATAAAAATGAAATAAGCTGTGCTTTCCTCCCCTTTGTGTCTTTTTTTGCAAACCTATAAGGATTCTTTCTGTGTTTCCTCCCCACCACAGTTTCCTGCAACAGTAAGAAGTTTTAACACAATTTATTACAATTTATTGAGGACTTGTCTAGTAATTTAGGGGTCTCAAGCAAATCACAGCCCCAGCCTGTAAAGCACAGCTAATAGGTGTAGTAAGAGGCAGGATGTGCTCTGAGCACCTTTTATTTGAAACAGAGAAGCCAAGTGTTGGAGGGAAAATGGATGAAGACCCTTTCCCACAGCCACCCCCTCAAAAATCAGTGCCAGGAGTAGAAATGAAATTCACATCTCCCTCTGTGGGAAAACCTGTGCAGTGGGGGACTTTTCCCCCAATATTATGGATTAATTGCAGCAGTGGAACTGGGATACTGAAGTCCTAAGCAAGAAACCAGCAACCTGCCCTGGCTATTTCTCTGTCCCATGCTCGACTTTGGGACAAATGGCACATGGGAGGCTTGAGGCCATGCACTGACCCTCTTGTTCGCTGTCAACAACATTCCCACATGCAGTGTCTTGGAGGTTGTGGGACCAAACTCTGCAGCTTTTCCCTATAGTGGTGCAGAGCACAGGAGGTTCTTGACTCCCTGGAGGACATTTATCCCACAGAGATGCCCTGAGCAGGTAAATCCCCACCCGATCCAGGCTGGACACCTTGTCCCTGGGGAATTAGGCAGAGTTGTTTGCCTATCATTAATAGGAGCAGACAAAAACACCAGGGTGGTGATCAGCCCTTGGCTGCCAAGACAGAGTTATCCTGGGACATTTAACCCTCCAACACATAAACCTGGGAAATTTAACCCTCAAACACATAAACCTTTGCAGCAAGGGAGCTCTGAGCCTCATCTCTGACACCCTGCAGCCAGCCTGGCTTTTGGCCTTGGGGCTGAGGAAGATGATTCCTTAGCCTTCCCTTAGATTCCTTAAATTTTTGGCTTTGGGGCTAAGGAAGATTCTTGGCACTGAGCTCTGCCTGAGCTCTCTGTGTAACTTTGGTCAGATCACCTTGAGGAGGATGGAGGAAGGTTCAGTGCAGCAGCTCCTGAGGGTGGGCAGCCCCAGCTCTCCATGTGCTTGAAGGAATGGAGCAGGTGGGCACCAAACCAGAGCTGCTGAGAGTTCCAGTATGGCTTCATCGTCGTCGTTGTCCTCCTCCTCCTCCTCCTCCTCCTCCTCCTCCTCCTCCTGCTTTGGGGCAGCCATGGATAACAGGCAGTCTGCTTTGGCTGCCTCTTTTTTGGCTGCTCTGTCTCCAGCTCAGCAAAGAGATTCCAAATACGATCCAGAATCACCACGTGCCTCAATTTCCCCATCTGTTAAGCAGGGACAAGCCTTGATTCCAGCCTTGGGCTGTCAGTGTTGCACTGCCTTGCAGAACCTGACAGAAAAGAGAGGGGGATCAGCACCCTGGAACTGAGCAATGCCCCTGGTTTGGCATCCCCCTTCCACGGTGGCTCTGCTGATTTTGGGAATGTGCTCATCCTTCCTTCATGCCAGATAAGGAACTGGCTCAGGGAACTGCATCCATCCTGCATCTCGTGTGAAGGCAGATTGTTCACGGGCGGAGGAAATCTCCTGGAGAGTGAACCTTGTCAGCAAAAATGCAAATATTTAGAGACAAAGTGTTCATTACAGCAGAACTTGATTTCAGGGTCAACCCTTTTTGCAGCAAATTGTTAGCCAGCTAAAATGTTTATTGTCACCACACTCTGGCAGTTTTGACAGTACCTATCAAGTTGAGCTTGACAATATCTGCATACGGCTTCTCCAGCTTTCCCTCACGCAGCCATGAAAGGGATTTAAGACAGAATAAAACAGCCAACAGATAATTGGAGCTATACCCTCCTTTGTGGAAAAGCCGGGGTTGCCATTGGCCGGGGGAGATATTTAGGCTGTTGGTGAGATGGTGCCGGGGTACATAGAGAAATATCTTGGTGATTTTATTTATTTCAGATGCAAAACTGCACACATGAAACAATAACCCCCTCCCAGTCTGGCAGTGCATCAACAGAAATCAGACTACAAAGGGACAGTATTTCCTTTGGTCTTTTTCTGTGTGAGCCACATGGCTTCCCAGGCCCCTCAGCAGGGAGCCACCCAGATATTAGTGGAGTTTCTGCGATTCTTCTCCATTCCCATTTGTGTTCTCCTCTGCTCCCCTTAATGCCTGCACAGGACTAAGGCCAGTGGCACCTGGGAAGAGGATCACACTGCTGGCAAGCTCACACCTCACAGGGATGAGCTCCCATCTCTGCACTGTGCTCCAAGACTGGGGGATGGATGGGGCCAACTCTGCCTTGCTGCTGAACTGGGGAAAGGAGATGCAGCTGCAGGAATTTTGGGAAAAAAGAACCAGAGTGAGATGCTGATGAAAATACCTAGGAGTGGATGAGGCAGCTGCAGCCACAAGGCCTCTAATAAAATTTTGGGGCTTGCTCTGCTAGACAAAAGACAGCAGCTTTGCAGACTCTTTATCCTGCTTTTTGCTCCTCCGTGCCTTTACCTTTTCCCCCAGCTAATGCTCAGGGAAGGTGAGGCAGTCTGGAGCCACTGTGAAGGGGTTTTGTTTCCTTGCTTGCTGGAGCTCAGTGAAGGCTGTTTCATCTCGACAGGCTGCTCCCAACACCCCTTAATTTGAGAACTCCTGCATGCAGGAAGCAATGGAGTTGAGTGACCTTGCTGAATCCCGGCCGCTGCAGCTGCTGGAGAACAGGGGAGGAAAAGAAAAGAGGGGAGGAGGAAGAGGCACTTTGCTGTCTCCCATTAAAGCCCCAAGAGGCTGAAGATGAGAGAGCGGAAGTTTCAAATTGCCAGAACATAATTCTGAAAGTCATTTTCCAAGCGCAGAGCTCTCCGCAATGTCACCTCTCATCTTCCAAGGTGGGTATTGAAGGGACAATAAAGCACAGAATATTCTGCAAAGGCAGAGCTGCTAATTCAAAGAGGGAAGAGGTGCCAGTCCCCAAACGGGCTGTGTCACACCCCTTTCTGCTGGAGAGCTGTGCAGTCAGATGGAGCTGTACAAGGGGCCAGTCCAGCTCCTTTCCCAAACCATATCCAGCCTGATGCAGGACCCAGCTGCCTCACCCAGGCCCTGTTAAGAGTGAGGATATCTCCCTATTCAACAGTTAGGTTTTTAATTTGACTCAAACCCCTGACTTTCAATCCAATGGCAATGATAATGATTATTGTGATCGTTATTTTTCTCAGCCCTCCCTGAGACCAGCAGAAGACCATGATGGATGTGTAGAAGAAAAGGTGCACTTTGATATTCACAGCCCCCATCAAAGTTGTCCCTGCCTGCTCTCTCTTCCAGCCCTCTGCCTGCAAAGAAATTGGAATTAAGGAGTTAGATGTATTCAACAAAGAATTTGGCCTGGGGTCTTGCCTCAAAGAGTGAATTCTCCTCTTTTTCTGCACACTTTGTCAACCTTTATTCCAACTGCATCCCCCACTATGTTGATAAAAAAAAAATCCGAATATGCAGGCATGTCCTGCTGATATGAATTGCTTTCAAATCTCCCTCAGTTAACATCAGCTTTGTCCCATCTTCCTTATTACTGGTGCCAACTGTCCCTCCAAGCTCAGGGCTTTTCCCCTTTCCCAAATTACTGGAGCTGAGACTGGGCCAGGTTTGTTCTCTTTTTGTAAATGCACTTATTTGTCCATCCAGGTGAAGGTGCTGAGTTTTTACACTGACAATCAATTTTCACCAGGAAATCCCTTCTCTCTCTCATTTTCAGAAATGACACTTTTCCTTCCCTTCAGGCCAGGGCTGATCCACGGAAAGAGCTGGCTTTGTTTTAACCTCAGGTGGTGAGCTGGGAGCAGGGGGTCCACAACCTAGAGACAGCACTTTGCCCTCTAAGCCAATGGGATATCAAAGTTCAGTGCTATCCCTGGCTAGCTGTTTTATATTATTATTATTATTATTATTATTATTATTATTATTATTATTTTTTTTTTTTTTTCCTGGTAACTATTTCCCTGCTTTTCCATCTGGGAGGCCAATCAGAGTATTGCTTGCTGGCCTGTATCCAGTTTTCTCCAGCTGGGATCAGTTCAGTCCAATGTTGCCATCTGTCCTTTGAGGCAGGGGGACATCCTCTTCCATTCTGGATCTCTCCCAGAACCAGCTCCCCCTTTCCCTTCCCCAGTATACCCTGGACTCGACCAAAGTGTCCAACAAGCTCTATGTGACCATGAACAGATTTGTGAATTTATAAATTGACTTGGGCATGTGAGAGTCCAGTGACTGATGGCTCTGCAGAGCCCTGTGGGTTGTCCTCAGGGCAGTGGCCTCTGTCTCTGTCCACTGGGTCAACTGGGAGCTCAGGTGTGCACAGGGTGCCCAGAGGAGCTGTGGCTGCCCCTGGATCCCTGGAAGTGCTCAAGGTCAGGTTGGATGTGACTTGGAGCAACCTGGTCTGTGGAAGGTGTCCCTGCCTGTGGCAGGGGGTTGGAATGAGATTATCTTTAATATCCCTTCCAACCCAAACCATTCCATGGCTGGGTTCTCTGGGGATGCTTCTCCTGGGGTTGTGCGCCTGCCCCGCCACCCCCCTGCGCTGGGATGTCACTGTCACTGCTGTCCCCTAATTACGGGCAGGAGGGATGCGCGGAGCCCCCGCCCGCGGGGAGGACGGGTCCCTTTGCCCTGCTTCCCCCGCAGCCAGCCCGGAGGGAGCGGAGCCGGGAGGCGCCGGGAGAGCCGGGAGGGGGGCGCGCATCCCCGGCCCGGGGGGAGCGGATTGGCCGCCGAGTGCGCTGCGAGGATTTTGCGGCGCGGCCCCATTGGCCGCCGCCGCCCATAAGTTTTTGCTCCGGACGGGAACTTTTGCCAGGGATGATGGAGTAACCCCGGGCGGCTCCGCGCCCGCTGCCCCCGCCACCCGGGCCCGGCAGCCACCGCCACCCGGCAAGGATGAAGCTCTGCGGGACTTTCCTCGGTTCGTAGCCGTTCGCCGGCGGATGCGGGGGGGCGGTGGGAGTGTAGGGAGGATAGTCCTTAGTGTGTCTCCCTCGTCTCTCCTCTAAAACTCTTGAGTTTCGCAATTCTGCCGAAGTCACGCCTTGGCAAAGGGGCTCGGTGGCCGAGGGTGGGGGAATACGGACCCTCAAACTACCCTGCTGGACAGTTTGCTTTATAGTATGTTCCTTGTTTTATTGTATTTTCCCCTCGTTAGGCGGTAGAAAGAGGCTCCCGAGGACATTTCGGGGCGCAGGGCTCCCGGGTTTGCCTTTCTCGAGCGAGGTGCCGGTGTCACCCTCGCCCCTCCCCGCTCCGGGCTCAGCTGCGAGGGGCTCCAGGTGCGGGGGGTGCGCGGCCCCCGGTGCTGCTGCCCCGGGGCACCCCCGGGGCTTTGTCCCCGCTGCTGCGGGCTTCACCTAATTGCAAAGGACGAGGAGCGCAGGGGAGGGGGACGAGGAGAAAATCCTATTTTCTGCAGCTTCTGGTCGCAGTTTTGCTGGGCGAGGGGGTGGTGGCTGGTTTGGTTTGGCTTTATGGGCTTTTTCCACCCCTCTTACACAGTGTTGGATAATAAAGGGGTGAGGGCGATGTTATTAAATAAAAAGTTAGTTCGTGCCCGTTCAGCTGGGTGTGTGTTTCGGCGCCTGCATTAGCCGAGGCACAAAGGAGGAAGTTTTGGGATAATGCGAGGTGCCTTTTGCAAAAGATGGTGATTGCTCCAATTATTGTCCTTCAGGGAGAAAAGAGCTCTAGATTTGGCTTAGACAAAGGCATTGCCTCTTCGGGAAGGACCCGCCCAAATCGGAGCGAAGGGGAGCGCTGGAGAGCGAGCAAAGGGTTATTAAAAGTTTTTTTGTGCCTGTGCATGTTGTTCCATCTGCCAGGGGCCTGTAGTGGGCAGGTTTCTTCGCAACCCTTCAGCTGTTCCATATACAATATTAATGCTGGCCATTTCTATTCGGCATACAACAGCACTAATTGTAGTCTGAGGCATTAAGGCAGCCAGCCCATCTGCATAGAAGCTTTCAGAAAGAAACAAGGAAAAAAAAAATCTTTCACCCCCAGCTGGTAACCGGAGAAGTTGGTGCCAATTACAAATGCGTAAAGTTTGAGATCTAATTTTCTTTGAAACAGACTCAAAGAAGCCCATGGAACACAGTGCCGTGGGTCTATGGCTGTGTTTACACAAGCAAATGGAGTTTTATTTTAAATAATTTCGAACTTGAAGAGCTTGATCTGAAAACACGAGGGGGAAAAAATGGCATGGAGAGCAGGGGAGGGGCGTGAAGGGAATTTGCTTTTAAAAATCCTCTCTGGGTTCGGCTCTGCAGGCAGCCTGCAGGCAGGGACTCTCGGAGCCCCCGTCTTAAACCCCCTGAAGATGAAAAAACATGAACTTCTATTTTAGACCTCTTTGCTGCACGGCTCCCTTTAGGGAAGCCACGGCTCTTTGAGACCTGGGAACACACGATGATTATCTCCTCCCTGAACACAGCTGTGGAATGACTCTGGAGAGGTTTAGGGAGTGCGCGTGGGAGAAACAGTATTTTAGAAGGGCTGAAAAATGCTTTAAAAGGTCGAAACTGCGCGGGAGGGAGCGGGCGGAGCTGTCCGTGGTGCTGACCCGCCGCCGCCCGGAGCCCACGCGTGGCCTTCGCCTTCCCCCGCGGGCTCCGCCAGCGTGGGCTGTGGGGCTTTTGGCCCAAGCCGGAGATTTTCTGGCGGTAGGAAGGGATTTGGGGGCTGCGAGATGGGAATTCCTGCCGCTGCTAAAGTTGGTAGCAGTGAGAAACTCCGGGAGAGGCGCCGCTCCTTTGCAGCATTTTGGGAGGAGAGCAGAGGGAAAGTCTGGCGAGTTTGGGAACAAAGAAAAGCCAAACACCCTCTGGCAGCCCAGAGCTCAGCCGGATGCTATCAGAGCTGTCAGCTGCCTTAGGGCTCGTAGGTGCGTCGCGTGTTAATAAATGCAACAGCAGCAGTAATAAAATCCCTCTCTTAACGCTCGGGGAGGCACATGTGTGTGCTCATATCCATGCAGGCTGCGTGTGCTCCAATTTATGGAGGAGCAAACGCAAGTAAACACACTTCCCTGCTGCCTCCCGGCCCAATCTATTGTGCTTTTGTTTCTCAAGTTTTAGCATTAGGGCTCTAAATGAAGCAGCGGTGGAGAGGAGCAGGCAGCATTGTGAGCGGAGGGGAGCCGAGTCCACCCAGCCCTCCCTTTGATTCTATCGCGGGTGCAGAACAATGGAGATGCAGTGTAGCACCAGGCCTGCTGCCTGCAGATAAGAGTTTAATAGAATTTCTGAATGCCAAAGGTTTAGGATGTAAAATATCCCTGTCTTCGTGGTGTGTCCAAAGGAGATAGAAAACAGCTTTTCAGGAGTACTCTCTGCTGAATATCTCCTTTATGTTAATGGTTTAGGAGCACACCAGGCTGGCAAGCCAAGGAAATGGGCATCCTAACAACCTCCAAAGCGGCCTCAACTGTTTAAAATTAGTATTTCTGCCGCCCTCTCATCAATAAAATTCCTGAGATGGGGAAACCGAATCCTTCCTTCCTGCCGTGTGCCCTGCAATGGCCTGTGAGCGACACGGAGCTGCCGGCAGTACCCACCCAAGATAAATTTGCCAGGTTTTGGGCAGTCTGAGAGGCTTTTCCCACTCCTTCCTGCACAGAACCCATTCAGGATGGGGGTGAGCAGGAGAGGAGCCCGGGGCCCCTGCAGCTCTGGAGCTGGAGTTTCCCACAGGAGAGTGCATCCTCAGCAGGATTCAGCTTTCCCTGCCAGGCTCTGCCTCAGCTCTCTGAGGACTCCTGGGGTTTCTGTCCATTTGTGAGCTCCCGCATCTTTTTGGAAATCTTTATTAAGATGACAGGGAAGTCTTAATTGCCTCGGCGATGCTGGGCACGGCACGAGGGTGCAGAGGAAAGCGTTGGGTAGAAAAGTGTCGCTCCCCCTCTCCTCTCCCAGCCCGTGGGGCTGCAGCCTGGCTGTGTTTTCCCTCGCTATTTCCGAAAAGTTGCGATCCAAGTGCTAATGCTCCCGTCTGGCAGCGGCAGGGATGGGATGTGCTAATGCCCTTCCTGCCGCTCTGTGCCGGGGGCTCTCTCCAGAGCCTCCCTCCCTCTCTCCAGCTCGGCGGGGACTTTCTCCTCCCGGGGTGGCCGGACCGCCGCGAAACAAGCATTTTCAAGGAAAGGGGATGCTAACTTCTGGAAAGTATGGCTCTTTCTGGGAGGAAAAGATGCATAGTGCAAAATCCTGCATTTTTATCACTTAAAACAACCCCTAAACGGTTTTAGTTACCGTTTTCTTTTAGGACTTTTCCTTATGTTGTTGTTCCCATCCCTACATCTATAATGTAAAATGTAAACCACCTTCCCCGGGATGAGAAGTTGACTACTGGGAACGCATTGTATATTTTTTTAATTGTCTTTTTTTTTTTTTCTTTTTTTTTTTTTTTTGCTTTTAAGGGGAGGCAAAAAAAAAATTAAAATATTTATACACCTTTTAACCACCGGCTTTTGAATATGTATATCAGCTAATATGCAATACTTCCAGGTTCATAGAGGCGATAAATTTCCCGGTCTGTTCTTTATGGTGATAGGTCATCTTCCTAACCACCAATAAATATTGTAAAGTACTTTCGCTGGAGCTGTGCTAACCCAGGGCATCTGTCACTCGCTGCTTGCTGCTATTAGGAATTATTGGGCCGTACCACGCGCCGGGATGTGCGGGGGGGACACGGAACGGCGCTCGTCGCGCTCGCCGTCCTTTTGTGTTGCTGCTGTCAGAGGAGCCCCGAGCCTCGTGCATATTAATTATGAATCAGCTCGGGTAAAATCATTCACCTTCTGCTGGGTCTCGGGGAGGGGGGAGCGCCAGGAGAGAGGGGCCGGCGGGGCCGGGAGAGCCCCAACTCTCGGTGCACTCAAGGCAGCCGCTCCATCTCTCTCGCTCGCTCTCTTTGATGCTATACTGTAAATTTATTTCACCTCAGAGAGTAAACAGATATATTGCAACCCCAAGGGTTCATGGGTAGTGTATTTACAAAGGGAAGGCGCAGCAAGCCCCCTCTGTGCCATTTCCATTAATGAGAGCGGTCATTAAGTAAATGAGACATTGCCTTTAGCAGGCTTAAGAGTTCACACACTAAGGAGTATCAGATATTTAATTGAAACCAACAACCCGTCTTACACGCGTGTTACTGGTGTAGGGAAGTGGGCTGCCCTCCAAGAACTCTCCCCCCACAACCTCCCCCATGCAAATTTCATGATTGGTTTCCGTGATGTCATTTTGTAAAGGGGCAGACAATAGCTGTGGGGAAAGGTAAGTCAATATTATGTTCTTTCGCTGACAAAGGCAGATAATGCTGGCTTTTTTTTTTTTTTTTTTTTTGGCTTTCTTTTTTTTCCCCTCTTCTTTTTTTTTTTTTTCCCTCCCCTCCCCTCCCTTGGATTGAGACAGAGGGGAAAGGCTTTCGGAGCACACAGTTGATGTAAACAGACGCAGGCGTTTCGCCTTTACAGCACGAAGGCTGGGTTGTTGTTTTGAAAATTGCACTGGAGAACCGAGGGGATTTTTATGATGATCATCATGCTCCTAGGTCCATCTTTGCTCGCTCTCTCTCTCGCCGGCTGCGAGACGCTAGTGGACATGTTATGCTTCTGACTGAAAAGAGGTTGGATAAGATGAGAAAGGAGGAGATTTATTAAAAAAAAAAAAAAAAGGCACAACGTCGCATTCAACCGGGAAACTTTCTGAATATTTCTGGAAGAGGATGCTTGCCGGGTTTGTGAACCGCGGGATCGGTGGATGTTTATCCGGAGGGAGGTGTTAGCAGAAGACGCTCCCGGGCGGGCGCCGGGAGGAGTTTGCGCCGGCGGCGGCGGCCCCGCGGCCGCGGAGCTCTCGGAGGTGCTGATCCGGGCGGGACCGGGGCTCCACGCGTCCCTCACCGCGCTCCCCTCATCCCAGGCCCTTCCTGCCAAAACTCAGCCCGAGTCCGCAGCTCCGCACTCCTGGGCAGCTCCGCGGGCCCCTCGCCCGGGGACACGGGTGCGCAGGGAGGGCTGGGGGCTGCTCCCTCCTGCCACCGCCAGACTTTTCTTTTTCTCCTTTTATTTTCCCCTTTCCCCCTTCTTCTTTCCGATTATTGCCTACTTTAGAGCTCTCTATTTATAGCAGCGAGGCACAAGGGAAGTGTGCCATGTTTGTGGATTTCTCTCTATACATTGACCAAGACAGAAATCTGCGTGTTCTTATTTTTAGCTTGCTCGGAAGAGGCTTTGCTTGGCTAATCTCTTTATCAATTTTAGCAAAGTTTGTTGTTGTGGTTGTTCCGTGGGTTATTTGCAGAGGGAGTGAGGGGCAGGGGAGTGCTGCCCGAGGATGTGCTTGCGCTGCCATCCCCCCCGGCCACTCGGGCTGAGTTTGAGTTTGGGGTCCGGGTAGGACGGACCCTCCTGGTGGAGGCGGCCCCAAAGGGGGTCGGCACCCTCGGAGGCACAAAGGGGAGCTCGTGGGCATCAGCGCTCTCGGAGCAGGAGCCCTGGGCCATGCCAGGCTCCCCGGAGCTGGGCAGGGCAAGGGGGCAGGTTGCCCCCCTCGATCCGGCCGGGCAGCCGCTCTCCTCCCGCTATTGTTGAGCCCCCTGGCTTCGAGCAGCCGCTGAAAACAAGTGCGAAAAGCCCCGGCTAAACCCTCGCCATCGCCCTGCCGCTACTTTTAGTTATTCTTTTTTTCTTTCTTCCCCTTTCCCTCTCTCTCGTTGGCTCATCTGCTGTTATTATCAGCCTTTTCCATATGGCCACTTTAATTAATGGCAGACAAAAGGGAGTTTGCGGGGGGGGGTGGGGAGGAGGAATCTAGGAATTAGAGTTTATAGTTGGTTTGTCTCTCTCTGATGCTGTCATAGAAACCAGAAGCAAAGATGCCGCCTTTCCACTTCTTTGTATGATCCTGTTTATTGTTCCCGAGCGGCGCAGATTGGAGCAGGCGCGTGTTGCAAAGCACAAACCAGCGCCGGCTGCTACCGCCGGGAAACCCGGGCACAACTTGTCCCCTTCGGCTCTTTCAAACCTGCCTGCCCTCCCCCCTTCTCTCCCCTCCTTCACCTGCCTCGGGAAAACCAAGGCGAACTTCGTTTTCCTTTTTTCCCCCTCTCTCTTTATGTTTTTCCTTGTTTTCCTTTTCCATTTTCTTTTTGTGATTCTTTTTTTTTTTTCCTCCAAGTGATGTGGTGGGTCTCTGGGATCCTCACCGCACAAAGAGTAGGAAAACTCTGGAAAGTTGGGATTTTCCCTTCCCAGAAAGCAGTCGGGAGCTGTCCCCTGTGTCCCGCTGGAGCTGGGGTCCGGAGCGGCGGGCCCGGCTCTGTCCCGGGTGCTGTCACCGAGCTGTCCCGGCTCCCCCGGGCCGGGTGGCCGCGCTCGGGGCTGGCGATGTCCCGGGGGTGTCCGGTCGGGGAGGGGTCTGGGCTGGCAGCGCCGCTTGCTCCCCATGAGGAGCGGGCATCCCTTTGCCCCGCAGGGTCACCGCTGTCCCGGGCAGCTCTCGGGGACTCGGGGGGCAGCGGGGACACCTCGAGCTGTTGGAGAGACAGAAATTCCTCCCGCTGGGAGTGCTGGGGCTTGGCCCGGCTGGAGGGGTGTCCCGCTGCGGGATGGTGCTTAAGGTCACTGCCAAGGGTGGCCTTGGTGACTTTGGGACCGGGGTGCTCCCTCCCCTTTTGGCAAGTCCTGGGCTGGAAGTGGGCGAGAATCCCCTTTCCTGAAGATCCCAAAATTCCTTCATTCTCCCACCACCTCCACTCCTTGTCTGTCTGATCTCCTCGGTCCCTTTGCCCCCAGGAACGTGTCCCCGAGGCAGGGGGGACACCAAGCAGGGGGACAGCAGCCGGGGGCAGCTGCCAGCCCTGCATTTCCCGGTTCTTGCTTTGGAGTGGCTGGGAGAGAAGGGGGGCACAGGGACCTTCTGGCCTGTGACTGCCCCGCGGGGCCGGACTGTCCCCAGCAGCCCGGAGTGACAAACTGGGGGCTGGGGTGCGCAGGGACAGGGGAAGCCCCCCCGGTTCCGCGCCTCCCCCGCCCCGTCCCGCAGAGCCCCGGGAGCCGGAGCAGTTCCCGGCAGTCAGATGATGATGAGGATGATGATGATGATGAGGGCAGGGCTGACTTCGCAAGACGTAGCTCGGCGTCAGAGCAGCTGCCATTTTAGCAGACGGTACTAAACCCCCCCTCCACCCACCCGGAAGGCACGGCTTTGGGGTGCTGCCTCCAAACTTGGCTTCTGGATGGGACAGGCTGTTCTTGTTGGGCTTTGGGGGAGCAGTGCACCCTAAGTCAGCAACACTCTCAGGAGAGGCTGAATGACACAGCTTTAGAGCTCAGGAAATAGAAACTCTTTCCCCTTCCTGAAATCCCATGGCAGTTTTGCATCAGGGCTTGAGGAGGACAGGTGATATTACACTCCTGAACCCCCAAAATCAGTCTGTAAAGTGATCTCTCTCTGCCTGCCCGGCGAGGGGCAGAGCCCTCATTTGCAGCCTCGGGGGGCTGATTTTGCCGAGGATGCTGCTGTCCCAAATCAAGGGTTGGGGGCACCGGGACCCTCTGCCCCCCGAGAGCAGAGCGTGGCAGGGGAAGGGGAGGATTTACAGTAAAGGCTGGAGCCAGGGCTGGGCTGGGCTTCCCAGAAGAACGAAATGAGGCGTGTGAAGGGGAGGGAGCGGCGGGGAAGCATCGCCTCACCACGGGGAAGTCAGATGTGGAACTTTAGCGGCAAAGTGGGGTACAGGACCCACTCTTTCCTTTGCTTTGTGAGTTTGTAAATGGAAGGGCTTATTTTTCCTGCTGTAAACTGAGTTGTTAGAGCCCTTTCCTTAAAGATAAAGTGCATCTCCTCACTTTATAGCTGTTCCTCTTTCTCATAGAGGGGAGCTGAGCATGGAGGATCCACAGTTCAGGCTTCCAGAGCTGTGTTACTGTGCCACTGTGTGTTACTCTTCTTTCCCCAACAAATCCCTTTTGGGGTATTTATTGTGCAGATGCTGTTTGCTCGCTGGCTGTGTGGACAAGGAGGGAGGCTGAGGTGGCCCACACTCTGGGTTTATTTGGCTTTACTGTCCTGCAGCAGCTATGAAAGGTTTATCAGCCTGGGGTTAACTGCTACACACTCCCAGGTATTTCTGGAGTTTTGGCAGGGTGGAAATTGCTGTCAAGAAAATTTTCCCACCATTTTCTCTGCCTTTCCCTTCTTTCTCCCGTGTTTTACTGGTTTCTACAAAGAATAATTCCACCCATGTTCCCATGCTGATCTTCCTGGGTGTGTGGTGCAGAGGCCACTGGTGTCTCTGACACCCTTGAGGTGGGATTGTATGAAACTTCTCATTTTAAAATACTTTTTATCACTTCTGAGGCTGTTTACCTTTGCAAACTAGAAGTTTGATCTATAGCCCAGGCCTTAAAAAGGAGAATCATGGTGTGAGTAGAGAAGTGGAGAGAGAAGTTTCTGGAGTGGAGAAAGGCCCCAAATACTTTGTTCCTAGAATGAAATGAAATTATGTGAGAGTTTCTTTCCTGGAATCTGGGACTCAGGTCTTGAGCAATGGCAGAGAGCAGGGCTGGGACATCCCTTCTGCTCCCTTCAGAGCTGCGAGGGAAATCTGTCCCCTCCCACTCCCCACAAATATTTTCACCAAGGAGAAAAGGGCTTTGTGGGTTTATATTTGGAGTCTCCCCTCTTGGCAGGTTAATCTGTCAAAGGGGATTTCTGGAAGCGCAGTTTGCCCTTGCAGAGCTCAGGAGCTGCTTCTCTGGGAGCAGCTGGGAGGTGCCTTTGCCCTTTGGGATGAGGCTGATATGCAGAAGGTGAAGAGCAGTTTCCAAGCATCTCCTCCCCATGCAGGTGCCCTGGCAGCAGCAGCACAGGAGGGCACCCCCTGGCTGCCCTGAGCTGCTTTCCCACAGCATCTTGCCTGGAAGGGAGGTTGTTTCTGATTTGGGAATAGCTGAAGTTGGGCACTGAGGTGAGGACATCTCAGGGGTATAAACATGTATTGAGCAATTGTGTTTAAAGTCTGTAAACATTAAAAATCACCAGAGTGGAGCAGATCCTCAAAAACTTTAAACACTGTGGATTTTCTGAGGAGTGTTTCACAGAAGGCACAAGTTGGAGTTTTAAGGAAAAATGGCAAATACACACCCCAAAATGAGTGGTTTTCTATTGCTGAGGTTATTCATCCCTGCAATGCTCCTGTGACCCTTGCTGTGGGTTTGTAGGACTGGCTGGGGAGGCAGAGGAGATTTCTGGGCTGCAGAGGTGCAGACAAACACGCTGACCACTTTCTATGAAGTGTTGGTCTCTTGAAGCAGCAGTTTGCCCTTTGAGAGGCTGCATTTTGAACAGTTCTGGCTGCTTTTTAATGCCATGCATCCCTCCCTGCCACAGCAGCCTTTGGGGAGGCAGTGCCTGTAGGAAACTGGTCCAGCAGTGCCCTGCATGGACCCAGCAGTGGGAGCTGTGGCTGCTTTTGGGCAGACCCAAGGGGGAAAAGGCAGATGTGGCTTTTTAGGGACAGGATATGGGCTGGGGCTCCATCCCACTGCCCTGCTCCTCTTCTGCTCCCATTGGAGCATCCTGTGTGCCCATTGCCACACACACATTCATGTGTGACTGATGCCAGGCGTGTTTTGTAGCAGCAAGGAAATGAATTCACTGGGAAAGTTTGCCCGGGGAAGCTTGGTCTGGTGTGGAAGGATGTCAGGAAAGGGAAATAGGCAATTCCCAGGCATAGTTTGGTTGAGAAAAAAGTGACTGGGATCGCCTTGTTCTGCCAGTTGAGCTGTTCCCAGCAAATGTCAGTCTTAGAGCAGAATAGTGAAGTGCTGTGTTCTGCAATCCTCTGATTTTCAGTTTGGTTTGGTTTAGGAAAAAAAAAAGGAAATAAAAATTCACCTAAATTAAAATACTTTTGATCTTTGTCTTTCATTGAACTTTTTGCTTCAGAGAGAATAGATTAATAAACACTTTCAAATGGAAAAACATAGTTTGGAAAGGTTCCCCTTTCATCTTTAACACAGAGCTTTAATGCTAACCGGAGTTTGAGTAGGCTGTTCCCCCATTCCTTTTCCCTTGCTTTTTTTTTTTAATCTTAACAACAATAACTTTGCTTTTATTGTGATCATGCTGGCCTTTACTGGTCACTTTTTATTCTTTCCTTTTTTATTTTGAAGTCAGCATGTTAAAAAGAAAAAAAAATCGCAATGTTATTTTAATCAGACCAAATGAAAGAGCAAATCAGAGTGAGAATTTTAATCTGCCCCAAGCAAAACTGCCTTGTACATCTGTCATGTTGGGATTAGTGGAACTCTTTAAAGAAGCGGCAGACTTTTTAAACAAAGTATTAAACATTTGTGACCTGATTTCCATTCTTACAATATTCTCATTAATAAGAGTGCAGGCTGAAAAGACATCTGTTAGGTCCTATTTGTTTTAAGAATATTAAAGGCTAATAAGAATATTGGAGAATGGCGGGGGGCGGGGGGAGTCCAAGTGTAATATTTGGAGCCAAATCTCAGATCTGCGGTTTTCCAAAGTGATTTTGGGTCTAACTTGGTGCAGGGCAGAGGGAAACACAAATCTTGGACTTTGGATGCTGTGTGTTGTTGTCTGTGATCCATTTAGGCTGATGGTGCTTGTGTGAGCCTTCCCTTTGGGCTGGGAGCCTTGCCTGGGGCTCCATCCCTGTTCAGGGAGTGGAGAAGGGGATCTCTGCCTTTCCAAGATAAAATCTAGGCTGAAATGGTGCAGAAGCAGAGATACAGTCTTAAATTGTACACAAACAAAGCTAGCATGTGTGTGTCACCTGCACTCACCCAGTGCTGCTTTGGACTACCAGGAAGCAGAGTGGAGAGGGAATGAAAATGTCCTTCATGGGCTTGCTGCCTGTTTTTTGCTGAATGGAAAGGCAGTTAAAGTAAATGGCCTGCCTTGGACCCCTAAGGAAAAAATAAAGCCAGGCATGTGTCGGGTAAAGCACTCACTGAAAGAAGCCTTCAGTATTAACGTGCATGTATGGTTTAAGAGAAGGTTGCTGTCGACTGCAATCTTTGCATCTTGTTTATGCTTGCTGGGTAAAATATTAACTAAAGCATCTGAACATAAAGTTCTGGTGTGAAAGAATATCAGCAGGGGAGAGCCATATGGTGCCAGGCTGCTAACAAAATACCAAACGCTGGAGATTCCTTTTTGCAGAAGCCTGAAAACTCTCGTTCCCATCCATAATACATGAGTTCACGCCTTTGATTACTCCAAACATTAGTCCAAGTGGTGCAGGAGTCTCTTTGGAGCTTACACAACTTAGGGCACGCTGTGCTCTTCCCCCCTCTTCCTTTACATAAAAGAAATCGATGTTGAGCTGTTAAGATACAAATATCCAATATGCTGTAAGACAATATGTTTCTGAAACTGCTGCGTAAGCTGCCTTCCCTCTAATTAAATATAAACTGCAGCGGAGACTCGCCTTTCTTCGTTCCTCTGCTTGAAATTGTTTGGCAAGCATGTGGCTCTCCCTAGGACAGCATCTGCAAGGGAGGCTGGTGCCAGTTTTAGGGAAGCCTCTTGCTCCTTGTGGGTGCAATCAGAACCTCTCTGATCGATGCTGGGGGCTGTAATTGTCTCTCTGAGCAGCAGCTGCCAGACTCGTTTATCTGAGCCCTCTCTGCAAGCCCAGGGTCGGGTGTATTCAGCACCAAAGGGTTCAAACCCAGCATTAGGAGGATTCCCTTGGTGAATATTATTATAAGGTACAAGGGATGGCTCAGGGCAGCTTTCATGCACACAGTACTTAAAAAACTAGTTATTGCTGGCAAAATCTATAGGTGACAGTCTGAAGACTTTTGAAAATCTTCTCTCTTTTAAACAATCCATGGAGACCAACAATTTGACATTGAACAGCTTGTGCTTGTCGCTGGGCTCCCTGAGAGTGTCTGGTTAAGTTTGTGGTGAGCACCTGAACACCTACAGAGTGCAGAGAAAGCTCCCCAGCAGCTGCCTTTGGTTTTACCCACATTTCAGAGCTGGAGCCTTTCCCTGCTCCTGGTGTTTCTGCAGCCTGGGAGCTGCAGGTCTGGGGGCTGGAAGGCAGCGGTTCTCTGGCAACCGTGGGTCTAGAGCCAAAGCTTGCATTTGAGTCACCTGTTTCAGCTCTTGGACATCCAAACCCCCTGGAAGCACATCAGGTTTAGCACCTAAATGCAGAATTAGGCTTTCCTTTTAGCACTGGCTCTTCCCATTGTGGCTGTGTGGGCAATGAAGGGTAACAGAATGGAATTAAGTCAGTGCCAAAATGCTGCTGGCTGAATGTTTGGCAAAAGTTTTATGGCAGGGAAGGGTTAAATCTGCAATACTGGGTCCCAGAGAAAGACTGCTCTAGTGAGCTGCTGGGATAAGTGAAAGTGTCAGGTGGGCTTTGAGAGAAATTGTCTGGTTTCAGCCTAAAACTGAATTCTAGTGGGGCTTGAAGCCTAAATTGAGCCTTCCTGAGGAACATGTGTCTGGTTCTTCCTCCCAAATGCCTGTGTGAGAATGAGAGGAAAATAAATGAATTGGTTGAGGAAGGCAGAGGAAAAAATATTCTTTATTTGTGGGAAATCAGAATCTTCAGGTGGGTGAGATTCTGGGTGAAGTTATGTTGGGTGAAGTTAGCCCGACTTGAGTAGCTGCGCAGAGAGGAAATGATTCACCCCTCTAAAAGCTGTTGGCCACGAGCACGTCTGGAGTCCCAGCTTCTCCTGCTTTTGCATACGTTTCTCTTCCATAATTCTGAAGCTTTGCATCTAGCAAGCTTCTGGCAAGTGGAGTTAAAGGTTTGTTTGTTGCCCTCAATATTTTGATGTAATTAGTCAGCGAGCGACTCACTGCTTTTGCCCAGAGAAACGCGCTCTCCAAGAACACAAGTGACAGGAGAGGATTAATAGCCTTCTGGAGAGAGCTGCTCCATTTTTTATTTAATAAAAAAGGGAAAAAAAAAAGTGCCTGGGAGCAATGTTGTTGCTTTAAAAAAAATGACATTTGAAATGGTTAACTCTGCCTGTGGTGTCTCAGCGGAGCACAGAGTTGTCAGCTCCTGTCCCACATTCCCTAGAAACTTTCATCTCCCATCATGGAGCAGCTTTCCTGGCTCCCAGGGAGGCAGGTTGGCTGCTCCTGCTGCACTCACCCACCCAGCAAGGACACCCTGCCAGAAAGGGGGGAATTGGGAGAAAATTATTTGGAGAGGAGAGAAACTTCCAGCTTGTGGGATATGAGCTGGAGCTTGGCTGTGGAGCCTGGGGGTGACTGCCCTGCTGGGGACTGTGGGTTCCCTCTGCTCATGGCTCAGTTTTGGGACAAAACTGGTGCAGCACAGAGGGCTCAGCCTGTGAAAGAGGCTGGAAGTGGGGGTGAAAGCTGCTGCTGCCTCACCCTCCTCCTTGTTATTCCTGCATTGAATTCCCAAGCAAGTGAAGGCTGCAGGAAGGACAGAAAGGTATCACTCGCCTCTGTTTAATTTCAATTACACAGAGCCCGCAGGAGAGCTCAGAGCAGTGCCAGCAGGGCTATAAACTCCACATATCTGATGATTCTCCTTTTTTTTTCAGGCAAATGGTGCACAGCAGCCGCCCCATTCAGCAGCAATAATCCTGGGGGGCTGTGACACTCGTGCTGCAGTGGTGACTGCTGTTTAATGAGCTGACCCTTCAGAAGGCATTAATTGCCTCATTTTGTGGTGGGCAGCGTGGCACCCTGTGCCTGCCCCTGGTCTGGGGGTTCTGCTGAGGGAATGGTTTGGTCTGAGCGTGCCAAGGCCAGGAGGGGGATGCTGGTGGGGGCTGAGAGCCAGCAGGCACTGAGCAGAGCTGCCTCGTACCCCTGGGGAGTTGTTGCTGCACGATGATCTCACCTCCTTTTATGCCTTATTGCTTCTGTCTCCCTGACTCCATATGACACACGCTTACGTGTCAACTTTTCACTTCTTATATGGCAGCAGAGAGAAAAGGCTTAATATCGTAAAGACAAGCTGGCAGCTGGGAAGTAGCCCATTTAGTCATCTACCTTTGCGTCAGAGGCACTGCCAGCCCCTTCCCTGGCTCTGCCAGGCAGCTTCTCCCTCCTCTGCCTGACCTGGTGTCACATGTGCTAGAAATCCCTGTCAGGAAAACACCTCCCTGAGCAAACACAATCCTGTGCTGGGGAAAAGGCAGTTTGTGTTCCACAAACACATCCGTGTGCCCAGCTTGGGCCAAATTTGGGCAGAAACAATGTGGGGTTTTGTTTAGGCTTTTGGGATTTTGCAGTTGTTCTTACCCAGAAACTACGGGGATGAGAGTGAGGTGTCACAGCACATTCAAAATAACTTGGGCTGTGACAATCAGCACTGGGGCATCCCAGGAGGTTTGGAGCCCAGAAGGAAGCCAAGAATCATTGACAGATAAATCTGTCAATGGATGCTGAAGTGGCAGAGGAAAAATCAGCTAATATTTTCCATTTCTTCTACTCTTTCTCTACACACTGGGGAAATCTGTAATTGCTGCTCAGATGCAGGTGCTGAACCTGTGCTGCCTCATCCCAGGGATGTCCCAGCAGCTGGGAGAAAGAGAGCCGAATTAGGGGAGTATCAGAGCTGAAATCCCCAGCTCTCATTTGTTCTTCTGAATCATCGTGGCTCCTTCCTCACCAGCCCCTTCTCCAACCACCCTTCTCCCTGTTCATCTTCAGCCCCACAGCCCTAATGCTGCCCTGGAGCCCCTCTGTACAGCACAAAGAGCACACACAGCCCTGAAGGTCATCCCAGACCTCCTCAGGTGGGGAAGGACATCCTTGCCCAACACCTGCACTGCCAGTGACACACTCCTTGTTCCTGTTCTCACCCTGGCTTACACAAGTTGTTTTCCCAATCCTGAGGGCTCCTGATCAGCAGCACCACGAGAAGGATTTTACAAGACCTTTGTAACCTCACCCTGAGCCATCAGGTGGTTTCCTTCAGCAGCAACTCTCTTGGGGCTGCTTCCTTCCCACTGGTCCAAGACGTGCTTGTCCAAAAGCATCTCCAAGAATTTATCCACACTGAATTCTCCTGCTGGTGTTTCGACACGTTGGCTCCACAGAGGCTTTCAATTTGGTATGAAAAGTAATTATTGCCAGGGTGCAGTTTAGCTGTTGTGTTTTACAGTGCTGGTAAGGTTAAAAGAAATAATAATAATAATACAAGAAAGACTCAGCCAGAGTAACTGCCTGCAACATGCTATTTGCATTTTTAAGGAAATACTTCTTTGAGACAGCTTGGGTGAAAGGTCGGCATTTGCATATAAATGGAAAAGAAAGTGTGTGATGCTGGAAGTTACATCTATATTATTTTCTCAGCAGTGAGCTGCTGTTCTGGAGATTAAGGGACGCCGTTTGCATTTGGCTTTTGTTGAATAGAGAAGGTACCAGGAAAGGCAAATTAGAACAAAATAATGAGGGAAATGTGCAAGAAGAAAGAAGCAACATCCTGTTTCTGAGAGATGCTCTCCTGCATGCCTGACACCTCACACGCCTGCTTGCACATGCACTGGGCACTGTGGATGAGTGTGGCTGAGAGGGGCTCCCTTTGCTTGTACAGAAGGAGGGATGCTGGGGAGGGGTCTCTGCTGTGAATAAGCCTGGCAGAAAGGAGGATGATGGTGCTCATCATTTGGAAGGGATATGCTGGGGTTTGCATGTTGTTTTATTTTTTAAATATTGTTATTTTCTATTTTCATCAGGCTCAGGTATGTTTGGGAAGGAATTATCAGCCATCTCACTGAGATTCCTTCAATTGCAGTAGGAATATTCACACTTGGTGGCTGGCAGGGCAAAGGCAGGAGGCAGAGAAATCCACAACTCAGGTCTTGCTCTTGCCTTGAAGGGATCCACATTGGCTGAGGGATTTTCCAGGACCTGCTGCTGCCCTGGGCCTTGGAAACACCAAAAGGATTCTCTGGTAGAGAACCCCATTGCTTTGTTTCCCCTCTTGTTGGTGGCCTCCCTCGCCACACTCTGAGCAGCTTTGTGCTCTGACAGCTCCCCCACGGAGCTGGGGGAAAATGGGATGTTGAACAATGTTCACTCTTTAATCTTTTTGATCAATACTTAAGAACACCGTGCAGACAGCAGCGGAGCTGTGGGCACGCGGCTTTTGTTCCTCTCTGAAGAGTACACAAGTGGCTCAAGGATGGAAAGTGAAAAACACCTCCTTTTATACCTTCTGCTGTGTCCTGCTGCTGTGTGCTGTGCTGCTGCCACTTGGTAGGAAAAGAAAAAAGGCTCTAATAAAAAACTCTTATTAACTGGCCGTGAACAGTGGAGCATGAATATTGCTCCTAATGAGGAGACACCGCAGCCTCATTTGCTTCCCTTGCATTGTAGGTGCACAGGGCTCCAGCTCCTGCAGCCCTTGGTGACACAGAGGAACAGGAGGGAATGTTGGTCCTTCCCTAGAGCACAATTTGCTGTGCAGAGGTGCTGGGCAGAGATTGAAAAAGGACCCCAGATGAAGGGTGGCACAGCCATCACCAGGGTCTGGGGATGGCAGGTCCCATGGCAGGGTGATGTCTGTACCCTGCTCCTGGTGGATTTTGAGCTTGTTAATGAACCCCAGCACTGAGGGTTTTGCTCCCTCTCCAAGGAGCAGTTTTCCATGCTTCTTCACATTGCAACATGTTTTTGTGTTTGGGAAATCTGAATCTTTTTGTGATTCAACTAGTTGCTCACTGTCCTGTCCTGGAGCCATGGGGAAGGGGTGATTCCCTGATTCCCTGCTCCCATCAAGGACCTGACAAAGAGTTCAAGAGAATGCAAAGGTGCCAGGTATGACAGGACAAAGAATGAGCTGGCAGGGCTGAGGTGAGCACAGGGGTGACACAGCTGCCACATCAGAAGCAGGATGAGCCCAGAGGTGAGGTGGCAGGAGCTGGGAAGGAGGACATGGGTCACTTGTGCTTCAGGCAGCCCTGGAGGAGACAGCCAGGCAGGGGATGCTCCCTGGGCTGCAGGAATGGCTGGAAGGAGAGTGGCAGGTTCTTGTGGCTGGAAATGGGGAAGCAGCAGCAGGGTGCTGGTGGTGACCTGTCCTCTTTCCCTTGGCACAGTCTGGTGCTCCCCTCCTGTGTCCTGTGCCCCAGGACCAGCAGAGCTGAGCAGGCTGCTCTTGGCTGTCAGCACAGAACACCTCGGAGCTGCGCTGGTGCTGAGCCAGTGGCTCAGTGTGTCAGCAAGGCACAAGCTACAGGGGGCTGCTTGGCAGGGAGAGCACTAGAAAGGCTTGTTCCCACTGAAATCAAACCCTTCCTTATAATAAATAAAAGGTCAGAGCATGCATCACAGATTTCATGACGTCACAGCATGTGCTTTGGTGGCAGGGTAGGCTAAGCCAGCACTGTGTGTTTGCCAGGGCAGTGGAGTCACAAATGCAGTTCAGTGGTGCAGTGAGTTGTTGGGTCTCTGGACAGCCATGTAGTGCTGCAAGGCACCCTCTGTCTCTGTGCTGTCCTGAGAGGAGCCACAGCTGGGAATGATGCAGGGCTGAGGAGCAGAGAGCCCATGAGCAAACTCTGCGATCTCTGCAAACACAGCGACAGGGTTGGGTCACCACAGCTCAGCCCTGGCTTTTAGGAGGAGACTGCATGTGACCCCTTAATTTTTCTTTTTATAGAGATTACAAACAGAGACTTCTTCCAGGGGAGAATGTCAAAACTCAACATCCCCATCCCTGGAAGTGTCCAAGGCCAGGTTGGATGGGGCTTGGAGAAATCTGGGACAGTGGAAGGTGTCCCTGACCATGGCAGGGGGTTGGAATGAGATGAGCTTTGTCCTTTCCAACCCAAAACATTTGATGATCTCCCTGGTGATTGCCCAGCTCCTCTCTAAACATGATAAGGAATACTATCTTCAGTTTAGCAAACGAACAAAGTAATCCACAATCCAGCCAGCCATGCTAGATCTCCCATCCATACATCCCATCTTAACTAATTATTAAATCATATTTGCTGATAAGTATGAGATGTAATATCTATTACACAGCTGTTAAACCTCAATTAATATGTTTTAATGATCAGTCGTTTACTGTGCAATATACAATTAACATCCGGTATTAGATCTTAAATTAAATGCGTGTTTGGGAAGCTAAATTTGCAGCACTGAACACAGCCCTGCTGCAGTAAACAGAGATAATTGCCTGGAATAGGCAGCATTCCTGTGCCCTGAGAGGGGGCTAAACCAACCCTCCTGGCATTGGAGATGAATGGAGGAGAATTGCTGGAGAAGCTGGGTTCTACTTGTTCAGTGTACTTTGATTCCTACAGAGGTTTTAATTCCTTTCTTTTGGAAAAAAGCACCCTGATGCAGAGCTGCTGTTCCTGCAAGTGGGAAGGTTGAGGTGCGTGGGGTGCCGGCTCAGAGGGGTTTTTACTTGGTAAATGTTGGGCAGGAGCATGGGGCAATTAATTGTGCTGAGTTCTGGGGCTGTGTGAGGGTGTTCAGTGCTGCAGTTTGGAGCTGAGGCTGAGGCCTGAAATCAAAGATAAGGCTCATGTTACCTGCCAGCAGGAAAGCTCTCATTGCACCAAGGGCTTGGGGCCGGGCAGGGCAGTAAATTCACGTATTGGTGTTCTCCAGAGCTGTGTGTGTGGGCAACAAACTGCAAAATCACAGAAACACAGAATGGGCTGGGTTGGGACCTTGAAGATCATCTTGTTCCAGTTCTCTGCAGTCAGAGACACCTTCCATGGTTGCAGATTGCTCCAAGCCCTGTCCAACCCTATCCAGGGCTGGGGCAGCCACAGCTCCTCTGGGCAGCCTGTACCAGGGTCTCCCCATTCTCTGAATAAAGAACATCTTCCTAACAGTGAACCTAAATCTCTGGTTCAGTTTTAAGCTGTTGCTCCTTATCCCATCACTATTCACCCATGTTAAAAGTTGCTCTCCCCGTTTTGTATAAAATGCAGGGGTGTCAGGCAGCCAGCAGTGCAGAGGGGCGCAGGAGTGCCTTCTCCAGATTAGAGAAGGTGCAAAGTTTGGTTTTGAGATTTTTTTTTTTAAATTCACATAAAATTTAGGGCCACAAAATTCTCCCTCTGATCCCAGATACTGCTGCAGTGTCTGCTCTGAGAAGAGGGCCCACATTGTCTGGTGGGATGCTGAAGGATCAGCCTGCTCTCAGCATGCTGCTGCCTCCTTAACTCAGGATTCACCTTTCCTGTGAAAAATGTGCCTGAACAAAAATGAAGAAAAATTTTCCTCCCTTCCTTTTTCTTTTCTTACACTTGGAGGAACAAATGAAGATTGATATGTTTTTCCTCTAGTCTTCAGTTTGAATATGCAGTGATGGATATTACAAGGAAAGGAAGCCTTCACCCCACCATGTTTTCTCTGCAGAACCTTCCCCTCACCCCATCACCTTGTTATAGCAGGTGTAACCTCTGCAGAGATTTGGGGATGGGGTGGGGCTGCAGCTGGGGCTCCCCTGGCACTGTGAGCTCATGTGTGAGAGCTGCCTGCCACCAGGCACCCCCTCCTCATCTCCTATTCATCCTCACCCCAAAGCTTCCTATGAGGTTTGTTATGTTTATTTTGGGGGGACTTTTCTGTGATTCTTTAGAGGTTTTTTTTCCTGCCAAATTAATGCTTTGTTCTCTCTTTGGAAATGTGAAGTAAAACACACACAAGTCTGATTAACACTCCAAATTGCTGTGGTCTCCTTCCCAAGGTTCCACATCATCTTGTTTGGGGTTGGATGAAGGTGATTCAAACATTTCAAGGAACCTGTTCTTTTGTACCAGGATTCCACACAACTTGTAGTGCTTTGGTTCACAGCTGTAGGTATCCCAGAGGGGATTCGAGGTTTGGGAAGAACCTCATTTGGCAGAGGATGGTGGTGGCTTGTCATGAATGTTGATGGGGAAAAGCAGCCTAAGACTCCAGTGTGTGCTCCAGCCCTGCCTGGGTGGTGGCACTGAGGAGGGAGGTGGTGGGGGAAAGCTGCTGGCTTCCTTTGGGATTGATCCATCAGACCAGCTGAGCATCTCAGTAATTTTCCTAGGGGGTGTGGATGCAAGTGCTCCATGCTCTGAGCTATCGCTGTCCAACCTCAGTGCCAGGAGGGGACCCCAGATTATTCTGTTCCCTCTGGGATCTGCCTCCCATGGGCTGAAAAAACTTATTTAAAACATCATCCCACAGCTGCTCGTGGGTGGCCCAGGCAGGGGTTAACAGACATGTCCTTCACACAGCCAGAGAGCTTCGTTTCTGCTGAAGCCAGGATCCAGAGGGAGGTGGAAAGGGCAGAGCCAGCAGTGCAAGCTGATCCTCCCTGGAGACCAGATGCATTTAAGCAGCATGGAATAGAGGAAATCTGATTCCAGTGTTGACAGAGCTGCCTTGGCCATTCCAACTGGGCTGGGCAGAGGGGCTGGAGCAGGCTGGAAGGCTCTGAGCTGCTGTGGCAAACACACCCTCAGCCAGGCCAAGGCTCCTTGCCCCAATACTCAGTCTTCTCACCTCTTGCTTAAAGGGATGAAGGCACGGGACATCAGGATGGGGCCTTTGGCAAGGATAAGATGGCACTTTGAGCCAGATTTAGCCACAGCAGCTTTCAGGATTCACCCTTTACTTGGGCTCACATGAGAAAACAGGCCCAGAGAGGATGAATGTGCACATGCTGCTAATTTTTCCTCCTTGTGGTTGAGTACCATGACATCTCATCCTTTTAAAAGTCTTCTAAGCTATCTTTCAGGTTATCCAGGATCCATTGTTTGTACAGTTTAACCCTCGCTGTGCTCCTGCCCCTACTGCATCCCATAGAGGATGCTGCTATTTTAAAATGTGCAGCTGGGAGAAGGATGCAGAGGGAAATGCTTTAGATAAGCAGGCAGGCAGTGCTGACCTATGAATGCGCTATTGAAACATCTTTATTTCTTCTTAGCTGATATTTCCCCCCTCTGTTCTCCTTTCTTCTGTCCATTTCTAGCTTCTTTCCCTCATTTTCTTTGGTTGTCATCATCTGCTTGGCCATCTGTGCCACCCCACTCCCTTTCCTCAGCGCTTCTCCAAAGCAGAATAATGTTTCAGCAACTCTTGGATTTTGTCTGCAAGCCTTGAGCCTTTTCTGGAGGTCCAGGCCAGAGCAAAGTGCTTCAAACACGGTTTGGAGTCTCTAACACAAATGATTCTCCTGTGACACCTAGAGAAGTCCCCCCAGCTGCCTTCTTGGCTTCAGAGCAGCTGTTTTAGGACAAATACATAAAGGGGACTTTGACAGCCACCTATCTTAAGAACCATTTTGGATGTACATCACCCTAAGATTGAATTATCCCAGTTTTTCAATGTGAATTTTCAACTGTTAACAGTGTGTTTTCCAACTGAGAACTGAACTGAGCAGAGCTGCAGTGTTTGGGGTAGGCTGAGGGTGGAAATTCTTTATGGTTTGGGCTCTTGCCCTTGGCAAAGCACCCTGGGGTCTTGCTGGGGGCATGGAGACCCTCAGGATCTGTATGGGCATTAAAGAAATCAGGCAGGGAATAAACACTGCATTGCTGTCTGGTGGGTGCTGCTGAGGGGGCCTGGGCTGACTCTGGGTCCTGACCCTGTTTTCCTCTTTCCCTGCCCAGAAAATGAGTTTCGGGGCGAGCTGCTGAGCCAGAGGTGGACCTGTGGAGAGAAAATCAGCAGCTGCGAGGGAGCCGCCGGCCTGCACGGCACACGCATCAAGGTGGGCACACAAGCAAGGACATTTTTAGGACAATCACCCCTCCACCCCACGAGCTGGCCATGGGACAAGGGCCACATGTGCTCCAGCTCCTTCTGGACCAGCTGCTCCTGGGGGAACAGAGCCTTTCCAGTGCCCACAAAGTGATGGGCAGCACTTGGAAATCTCTGCGTCCTCGCTCCAGCCAAACCTCCTGTACAGTGAATCCGGGCAGGGAGGGCTTCCAGCTGTCAAAGTTTGGCTTGGAGTCCAGATATTTAAATCCTTGCCTTCCTCTCCGGTGCCATCCTTCAAGGGTGGCTCAGATGTGGGTATTTAGGTCACTCCCAGCCCTGTTAAAAGAGGCTCTTTCTCCAAGGCGCCGGCTGGTCGGAAGGAACCCCTTGAACACCAGGTGAAGCTGTGGTGCCTTTGGAGGGGACAAGCGAGTCATTCATCCCCACCGGGACCCTGGACAGCTCCCGGGGCTCAACACAGCCACTCATTTACTGCTGCAGCTGTGGCTGATGAAAGAGGTACAGCCAAGGCTGTCAAATCTCCCGGCAGATTCACTGCCAGCAGATTAGGAAGCTTTAATTAAGCAGAGAACTGGGCTGTTCACTGCACAAATGGTGCTTCCTGTCCTATTTTGGCCTCTCAGTAGTCAGGCACCGTGTCCAGTGAGTGGATGGACCCACCTGGGTGATGAGGAAGCTTCCTTAGGTGACTGATGTTACCAACTCTTCCTGTATCCCTTGATAAACTAAACCCTGGGAAAATTCCAAACCAGCAAAAATCCACACTTAAAAACATCCTTCTTCCCTAACAAGCTGTCAGCTGCACGCAGGTGTCGCCAGGAAAGCTCACACCTTCTTAGAAAGCAGAGTAAGCAGTTGTTGCTATATTTAAAATGAGCTCAATTAAGGCTTTTCTATTGAACCTGCCAAATAAGCACTTAGGTTAGATTTAATAAGATTGTCATATGTTAATAAAGTAATGATTACAAAAGGTAACATTCCCAGTACCTGGCGCTCATCTGGTGCTCTGTCTCTAACAAGCACATCACGAATATTTAACCATTTCTTGCAATCCCTAGCTCTGCTTATCTGTGTTTTATCTGAGTGCCTGGCTCAGGGGTGAGAGGAACAAATGGGGAGGGGGAGTCTGAAGGGAACCTGGATGTTGTGTGAGTGTGCAGCCCTCTTACCTCATGGGGGGAGAGGTCCTGATCACTCTCTAACCTTTGGATCTGCATTGTGTGCACATGCTTGCACTTCTCTGTGTGCTCATAAATATATATTGTATTTAAATGTAGTTTTTCATGCCAGTCACAGCTCGTAATCCACAGGACGTGCAGCGGTGAAGGACAGTGGGATGTGGGGCACGTTTACTTATTTATTTTTGCTGCTAAAGAAGTCCAGGCATGGGATAAAATTTCCCATGACAGGTTTGAAATGAGATCTCTGCAGTGCTGGGGAGAGCTGATCTCTGCATGGAGCCAGCTGAGCCCAGACACTGCTACCAGGGCTAGTCCTGGACCACGGTGTCTGATGGCAAAAATGAACTTTTACCTCCCAAATTTCTATTTTCCTGTGCCGTTGGGATCTAGCTGGGAGGCAGCTGAGTAGCAGGCAGGTTGTTGGTGAGGGCCGACTGCTGTCAGGACAGGTAGGGCAGACGGTGGTGGGGCCACCAGAGCCCATCCCTGCTGTCCCCTTCGCAGAGATCTCAGCAATTCCCCCACGTTGTGCCACCCCAGGATAATCTCATGGAAAGGGCAGCTGGCTTATCACAGAGCTGGAAAACAATGAGATTGAAGAACTACAATTATTTCCCCCCTCTTCCCTACCCCTCCTCTTCTGGCACGAGAGCCGTCGGCACGTACGGAGCCGCTCGGGTCCCGCCGGCATTGGGATTGCGCGCTGCAGCGCTTCCCAGGAGTGGAGAGGAAGGTGTGTGTCAACTCCAACCACGGCCCCTGCAATCAGCCAGCCTAATGCTGGGCTGTCAGAGCCGTGGAGGCAGCGGTGCAGCTGCGCCTGTGTCAGATGTGATGCTCAGGAGCAGCTTTTCTGCTCCGCTTCCCCCGAGTGTGGAGGATGCTGCTGCCATCGCGGCAGCGCTCGGGAAGCGCTTCACTCGCAGCACTGGGTGGTTTTGGGGGGCTGGACCCTCTCTGCAAATGCAAAGTGACAGCACGGCTTCAGGAGGATGTTTGTGACACAGCTGGAGTGTCAGATTCGAGGTGGGTACAAGCTGTGGGTTTGCATCTCGACATGTCAAGGCAAAATCCTCCCCCCTCCCCGACTCAGAGCCGGGAACACTGTGCAGGGTGTCCTTTCCTGGAAGCAGTCAGAGCAAAAGGCAGACGGGAGCTTATTCAGCTGAGAACAGGACTCACAATAGGTGGAACGTCAGGAGGATTTAAATCAAGCAGCTAGGAAGACCCTAAAGGAAGGAGAGGGAAAAAAATCCCTCTAATCTCAGAGTGTGGTTATAAAATAGCAGCTGAGAGCTACTATTGAGCCTTTTTTTAAAAGTAGAGGTGCACTGTTGATCAAGAGTATTTCTTCCTCCATCACCCCTTATTTATTTATTTATTTTAAAAATTCTCAGCTAGAGAAGGTCCAGCAGGACAAAGTCCTCCTCATTTTCTGCAATTAACAAAGATGCCATGGTGCTTTATAGAGAGGAAAGGGGAGAAATTTGGAGACCCAGATCCAGGTCTCTCCACCTGTGTTCAGCCTGCAACAGCCAAGGAGGAATTACTCATAAGAAACAAAAGGGAGGAGAAATCAGGATAGGCCATTCAAACCCATCCTCACCAAGAGGCAGTTTTTCTGCCTTTTCCCTTGAGGAGCTAAAGAAGGGACCCTTTGGATCTTCAGGAAGGGGAGGACCAAGCAGAAAACCCCTTTTCAACAATTCTGTAGGAAAAAATCTCATTTCTTCTGGCATTTTCCTTCTGCTGCTAGGCAAACATAAGTTGGGGGGTTTTAAAAACTAAAAATAGAGGAACTCTGTGTCTGTCTGTCCCTCTAAAGCTCAGATGCTGCTTCTTGCAATTGGCATTTTGCTACATCCACAAACGAGCACCGATGGAAGCTCTGCTGCTTTCAGTGTAAAATAAATATTCCTGCTGAATCCTCACCTCCCTTTGTCCAGCTGAAGGGTTTTTCAGCATGTTTATTTTCTCTGAGCTCCGTGGTGCTCTTGAATACATAAAAAGTATTACTGCTGACCGGGGGGAATTTCAGCAGGGCTTTTAATGGCAGATTTGCATAGAGCTGTCGAAGCCCAGGCACACCTGGGCATCAGCACATGCTGGGCTCCCAGTGGGTTTGTGTTCTGTTATGTTCCTCAGGTTTCCAATGCAAAGGGAATGTGTATTAAGACAAGAAGGAAGAAGAAAATGTCAACCCTGTAGGTACTCCAGAAAATGAAACTTCAGATCCCTGCTGTATTGCTGTCTTGGCAGCAGAACAAGACCTGGGCTGTAGAATCTGGCTGTTAAAATTCACACTGTGCTCGGGTTAAACTATTTTTCAAGTTTATCTGTCTGAACATCATTGATTTAAGTCTGCAGCATTGACAAATTATCATTATAAGTTGTATTCTGCTCATGTCAGGGAGCTCCTTAGTGAGGGTAAACAGGGTAGGGGACATTTCTTACTTTTAGAGAGAAAAGAGGGGGGAAAGGGGAACATAGAGATGCAGTCACATTTCCAAGGTTACCCTGACTATCACTGATCTGAATCCTGAAGGAAGTGCCCTGAGACCCAGCATAGGGTCCTCTCCTGTAGTGTTGGGTTAGGAAACTTGCTAGATGCTGATATTGATTTAATCTTAGAGATAATCCATGCATAGGGTGAGGAGATGTGGAATAAACCTCTGTCTTTTCCAGCCAGACTAATGTGCTTGTGACTGGCATCTGGCAGCAATAATTTATTTGCAGGTTTCCTTTTGGGCTGCTTTGTTTTCATTCAGAGTTAAAGCAATAAGACTGAAATCCAGACAGCTCCTCAGCCTGGCTGTTATGTGAACAAGAGGGAGAGCTAATGAAAATAGCCTGTCGGTCTCCAGGACTGCAAACATGCACTGTGTGACCTGAAATTTCACATTAAAACGATCTGTCTAGAGGGCTTCTGGCTGAGAAGGCAACAATAAAGGACAATGGTTTCATGTAACCTTCCTGCATCTGAGCCTGATATCACAGAGGCTCCAGAAGCACAGTCAGGGCTCTGCCAGTTGTTTAGCTTGCCTGGGAGGAGCGGGGGCTGAGCTCCATAATGGATCTTATTCCTGGTGTTTCTCCACTTTGGAGGAAATGAGCATTTTTGAAGATGATCCTGGTGTTGGTTTAAGCTGAAAAAAGGGGCTTGATGGTAGAAAACAGAATCTGGGAGCACAGAGCTCACCCATCCCGATGGTGATATAAGTGAAACATTATAAAAACACAGCCGTGAGGCTGTGTCAGGGTCTCTTAACAAGCAATGGGGTGTTCCTTCTGGGGGAAACTCCCAATAATTTAGAAATTTGGGGTTGGGTTGTTTTGGCTTTTTGTTGTTGTTGGTTTTTGGTTTTGGTTTGGTTTTTTTTGTTGTTGGTTTTTCTTTTTTAAGATTCGGCCAAACAAGGCAGCCTATTTGGCTTTTCCATTCTTTGGTCCTTAGCAAGGTTGGGTCACCAGATGTCCCTTCCAGCCCTGAGAATTCTGTGACTCTGTGGGTCTGTCCCTGCCTTAGGTGGCTCCTGTCCCCTTTGCCCATGTGGTGACTGAACCTGCTCCTGCCTTCCCAGGGAGTTTGATCCTGCCTTGAAAGAGGAATGGGAGGCAATGGGAGGAACTGCTCTGAGGTGCTGTGGTGTAGTGAGGAGCCTGCATGCCAGCTCACATGATATTTAACTCCCAAAGACAAATGTGACCTGAAATGGGATCTCCCCTATTTATAGATAAGCAGCTTGAGCCCGTCCCACCTGTCTGGCTAAGAAAAATGAAATTTTGATTTGCTTTTCCATGCTGTCTGTGGGTCCTGGCCCCTCACAGGCTTTTCCCATTGCCCTTCCCACAACCTGACCTCCTCTGCCCCTTTGAGCTGCAGGAAACCCATACTGCCCCAACACACACCAATTCCCTGTAAGAATAGTCCAAAAAGGAATAAAAGAGAGAGCAAAAAGAGAGAAAAAGCCCTCTCTGGCGTTGCTGTTGGTGGAGGCTCCCAGCAGTGCAAGGTGCTGCGGCGTGTGGCGGCATTAGGGAGCGAGCTCAGCGCACGCCGGCGTTGGAAGGCTCATAAATGTAATGAAGTCCCCGTGACACCTGCTCCTCTCCACTCTTTAAACCAGAGCCATTGGTCCACAGGGAACTGGGGCTTTAAAAATACAAATTATAGTAATTGTCTGCTGTGTTATTGGGAAGATTGTAATAAACGTGGAGCACAACACTGCCGTGCCATGAGCTGAATGCTGACAGGGTGCATAAATTGCTCCAGGTTTTGATTCCCCTCACCCTCCCTCTTTTTTTTTTTCTTTTTTCCTCTCCAATCCCCCCATCTAACAAATCATTGCATGTTAACATTGAATTCTGGAAGGTGGCAGTGTGAAGGAGAGAGGTGCCTGGGGAAAGCTTCATCCCTCCTCTGAGGGGTTTTAGCTGTGATGCCCCAAGGGCTGGAGACCTTGGTCCTTTCTCCCTGCCTGTCCCAACAGCCTCCCTCCCTCTTTGCTGCTCCCAAACCTCAGGGAAAGCACCAAGCAGTGTCTCCTTTGAGGGTGAGGAGCCCCTGGGAGCTGGGAGCAGCATTCATCAAGATGTTTTTAGGGTGCATGTGGGCATTCAGCAGCACATACCCTACCTGCACCATCCCTACTGCCAGTGGAGCAGCACATGCTCTACGTGCGTGTCCCTTCCTGCCCCTGGACCAGAGAGAGCAGAGCTGGTGTCCCTGCTCTGTCAGGGGTGCTGGAGCCATGGAAACTCCTCATTCAGGAATAATACAGGAGCTGGACTCTTCCTTCTTTAACTGGGCCTGTAGAGGATATTCCAAAGAGAATTGGTTTTTATTATGTCAAATCCCACTTGCAAATGGTTCTTTCACCTCCTTTTCTCTCTCCTTGTAATCTCTGGAGGAAGTGTCCCACATGGTAACATTGCAGTAAAAACCAAATTGTCTTCCCAACCTAGCAGGCTCTGACCCCCTGCCCTGCTCACACCCCGACCTTGCCATTCCCCCTTGGCATTTACAGCCAAACACTCCTGCCTGCAGAGAGAGCATCTGTGTCAAGGGTGAGACAGAAAGCAGCTCTTTGACCACTTCAGCAGCTCCTCTGACAACGTTAATGAAATCCCATTTATATCATTCCAGCCATGCCGTGGAGGTCCCTGCTTTCCTGCTCCCACCTCCAGGCACTGCCTGCTTTCAAAGGTGCTGTACCCCAGAGGTGGCTGCACTTCAGACTTCTGCTACCTTGTGGCATGTGGTGATGTTTCATTAATATCCAGAACTTTGAAGTCCCTCATGTTACTTATTCATGCCCGTGTTCCCTGCAGACCTCGTGTTTGATGTCCATGTTGTGAGTTATTTAGATGCAGTCATTCTTTGTGGCAAATTTAAGCAGAGAGGAGAGGTTGTTCTTTAGGGCACTTGTGAAAAAATTGCCCATTTTCAGCCAGGAGATCAGCTCAGGTGCATATTCAGAGATTTCTGATTCTGTGTTGGCATTCCACCCAGGTGCTCACAGCAGTTCTGTGCTGTAAATCCAGAGAAATCAGCTCTGCCCTTAACAAGGGCTACCTCATGCACAGCCAACACATCTGGGCGTTTGTTGCTCTGTGCTACTCAACAGACAAAGTCCTTCCTGTGTCCCAGGATGTGGAAATTAATTTAAAATTGCTAAATCTGGGCACTGTGGGTTGAACAACAGCATCAAGGTAAGAAACCTCCATCTCAAAAACACGGGAAAGCTTTCCCAGCCACCCACAACGCCACAACCACATACAAGCTCGTCCTTTAATGATGATTTTCTGGCTATCTTTCAGTAATGATTTTTTTCTTTCTGTTGCAGATGAGTTTAGAAAATGATGATAAGAGAGCACGCACGCGATCCAAGTCTGTCCGAGGTGAGTGGGGCACACTGGGCTCTGCAGAGCTCAGCTCCCTGCACTTCCCTTGTTCCAAATAAGCTTTGGTTTTTCAAGTCCAGGCTTAACTCTTAACTGGTCACTACCCCTGCTCTAACCTCTCCTGAAATTTGTCTAAAAAACCTACAAACGTCCCAACCACAAAACTTTATAGGTTCTTATGATATTTAACCCTCATCCACTACATTCAGCTGAAGGAAAATAACAGGCAAATAAGGGAAAAAGCCCCCGTGCCTGCTTTGCTGTAGGGGATGGCAATCACTGGAGCTTCAGATCAGCTCCCAGGGCTTTCATCAGGCTCATTCTGCCAGCGGCTTTGAAGTCACACATCTGAGAGTGCCTGGCAGAAGTAGCTCATGCTGCAGAAGCAAATGGGCCATGCCCTGGCAGGGATGGGAGGACAAACAACTGGTTAATTGAGATTGATTGTGATTTATTTCTGGATTAGAAAAAAAACCCAAAAAAACCCTGAAATTCTGTGCATGTTTTCTCTCTGGGAGAAGGTGAGAGCTCTGATAGAGCTCAGGGTGTCACCTCAGGTAGTCCCATAGCCATGGGTGATGGTTACAGAGCAGCCTGTCTGTTTTTTGGTTCATTTTTGTGGCTGTAGATGCAACGAGTGACAAAGGTGGCTGGAAGTGAGGAACCAACAAGGTTGGAAAGGTGTGATGGCTGCAGAGACTGCATCTTCACCCTACAGCTGGGCTGGGCCACCTTCCTTTTGTCCTCACCTTCCTTCCTCCTTGCTCTTTACAGCATCTGCACCTTTTAAAAACAAAACCAAACCCAGATGTTGCCAGCTGTGTTGAGCTGAGCTCGAATATTTGGATTTCATTGCTTTGTTGCACTTACACAAAGGTGCTCGTTCAGGTTGCAAATGAGACTATCCTGATTCTATTTATTTTCTCACACCCTGCCTTTTCCACACTTGAATCTGGATTTCTTGATGTGAAAAGGTAATTTATTGCCTGCACCCTGGGACTCGTCACTGCCTCCAGTTTGTTGAAGCTTGTGAGTCATCCCACTGGGAGCTGGATCCCAGGAAACCCAATTAGCTCAAACAAATTGAGCAAACGTGTTATGGTTTTTAGCCTGGGCAAATTTAGACTTGTGCTGAGGGAATTTTTTTTTCCTCTTGATTATTTGGATTCCTGGCTGGATGTAAGGTTTCAGCTGCAATTGTGAGATGGCTTTATGTTCTTGTTTTGAGCAGTGAGAAGCTCTCTTATTCACAGGTGGGGAATAATTCCTAAAAATCCTACAAACTCTTGTTTACCCTATACCCCAAATAACAAATCTCCAGCATATGTCTGAGCATTGGCATCAGTCTGATGGGACAGGGAGAGGAGAAAGATGCTGGTGTTATAGAGGTGAATGTGGCCATTGCAGGAAAACAGTTGTGAAGTGCGAAAGAAGAAATTGATGAGCATCTTTAAAGGGCAAAAAGAGAGATGAAGGCATTAGAAAACTCAGTCTTTATTTAGAAGTGTTTGAGTTACATGCATGCATGTCAGAATAGTTCCATTGACTTCAAAGTCATCACAGATTCAAAGAACAGAGGCAGTCCCTGATGCTGCCAGTGTGCACTCACCTGCCTCAAAAGCAGCACAGGTGTGAGGATTTACAAGGCAGGATTATAATTTGCTACAGGCTGGCATGCAACAAAGGACAACAGGAAAAATTGGCTCTTTCTTTTCCAAATGGGAGGAAACAGAAACCCAGCTGCTGTCAGGAGAGCTTCAGTCTCGGGGGGTCGGGCACCTCTGGTTTGTTTCTGACCTTGTGTTTGTTTCCATTGCTGCATCCTGCCCCTTGCCCAGTGCCCACGGAGCTCATCGGCCAGGAGGTGAGGTAAGGACCCTGCTCCTCCTTGGCCATGGGAGGGATGGGGAGGGCACATGGTGGGACTGGCTTGAGAGAAGCCCCTCAGCTGGGAAACCTGGGTGAGGGCAGCAAACCCATGGGACTAATGGGGTCTTCTATTAGGGGTTGTGTCCAAGTCCTCAGGGACAACTCATCAGGGGAATCACAAGAGTTAAAGAAATAAACTGCAGCTCTGGATGAATGACTTTACACAGGAGACCCTCCAGCCATCCTCTGTCCCACCCCAGATTTAAACCCCAGTCAAACCTAATGCCCAGGGTCTGTGTTTCAGCATCACTGGGGACACCATCCTACTAACCAGAGGTTTTTTTCCACGTATTTGTCACATCACTTCTGGTGCTGGATGCTCCTTCAGCCCCCCGTTCTCTGCTCAGTCACGGTGCTCCTGTTGTCACTCATTTAGCAGCGCTGGGATGCCAACAGCAGCAGCCAAAAGAGCAGGAGCAGAGCCTGTGCAGCCTCCAGAGCTTCTCATTAGATGTAACAGCCTCCCCTACCTGCGAGCTCCCCCTAAACCTTGCCCAGGGGCTTTGCCAGGGGTAGGAGCCTTTAACCTGGACAGGGGCTGCCTCTCCTTGCAGCCTCCCGCGTGTGTCAAAGAGTAATTGCACCTAAACCAACCCAATTTCAGAGCATTTTGCTCCTCCACTCTCGGATTACCCTGGAGAGCCGGGAGGAGCCAGCACTGGGCATGCCCCTTCTCCAACTTTTATTGCTGAACACTTGAGTGGAGGTGGTAATTGGAGCAGGTGACATATCTAAGGGGCAGGACAGAGTGCTCCACAAAGCCATCTCTGCAGCTGTCACCTAATTGCCTGAATAACTGGACGATTAATCGACTAATTGGAAGCAGGGCATCGTCTGCATAACAATAAGAAGCCCTTTTGTCAAGCAGATGAAGGCAGCGGAGGGGGGGGGGAGCTGTTCGGTGTTGTGGCTCTTGAGGGATGGAGAGCAGCTTTAACAGACCTCAAAGCCCGTTTCCCCTTTCGGGACTCGTGCCAAAATACACGAAAATTCCCCAAAGGAGAGTGGGGAGGGAAAGCCTGGCCCAGAGCATGTAGAGCATCACCTTTGTGCTGGTGTTTTTTAAAGGCATTAAATCAACAAAGTGAAGGCAGAAACATCCCAAATCGACACCTGCTTAGGCAAACCTCGATGCTGAACCACTTGTCTCTTTCCTACATACTTTTTACTGCAGTCTTCATCAAGCCACATTAAAAATGAGGTGATGGGTAATCTGCTTTAATTGATACAGGAAAACTTATAAAAGCCTGTAACGTCTTCATCAGAGCTGCTCCTGTTCGCCATTGAATAAGGCCTTTTTCAGGCAAGTCACTGGTGACATAAACACTGCTCTATCTTTTGGTGTGCAGCCACTGAAAGTGTGTGGCTGGGGCTGCTTGGGACAGAGCAGCCTCAGTCAGGCCTGAGGACAATTACAATTAAATAGACTTTTAGATCATAAGCAGCAAAGAGGGAAGCTCCCTCTCCCAATTGCACGTTAGTGGGATGAGATCTTGTCCTCTATGCCCTCGAGTGTCCTGCTGGAGAAGGGACACTGTGCTGCCAGGCCAGACCCCAGGTGTGGTGGGGCTGGGGCTGTGTGTGGATGCCAGGAGAGCTGGGAGCCATCCCACAGGAGATGGCACTGGAGGATGTGCAGCAGCGCCGGTTCAAGCCAGGTCACAAGCAAAAGACACAGCAGGAAGGGGGAATTTAAGTGGAGGAGCCAAGAGGGGCAGCTTCCACCTCCCCAGAGCTCTTAGGGGATGTGGTGCCACCAACTCACCCTCTCAGCATTTGCTTTGCTAACCTAAAGCCAGTCAGTCTCCCTGAAGGAAGGATTCCTACTCTCCTGACAGCTCAGCAGCACTGTCCTGCCCTGGTTTTGGGTTGAATTGAGGTTTTTGAACACAAAGATCTGACTTGTATTCTAGGGAGTTGAACCATTAATAACCCACCAGTGCTCCCAGAGCTGCTGCACCCATTAGTGCAGCCAGACCCTCTGTGTCCTCAGCTTTCTGCAAGGGCTGAGCTCTGCTGAGAGCAAAACTCTGAGTCCCTAAAGCCTGGCTTGGCACTTGGTGCTATTTAATGTTATCCCATGTCTTTTACTCCGAGAATAACAGGCTGGCCAGATCCCCTCTGGGCTGGTGATGCCTTCTCCCTTTGCACTGTCATCAAGAGATTTCATTAGTGCTTCCAGCTTCCCAGGCTGAGGGTGATACAGTGCTAAATGAGGTTATTAATCCTACACGACTCCAGAATTCCTCAGACATCAGGCAAGTCACTTGGGCATCCTATAATCAATGCCATAATCTGGTTTTGCCAGAAAATGTTTGCTTTAATGCTCCTTATCTGGAGCCCTTACAGCTCCTGAAGCTGGGACTAATTACCCCTGCAGGGGAGGCTTGTGGTCCCCTGTGAGGGATGCTCAAGTGAAGGCAGCAGTGGCTGTGAGCGGGCTCAGAGCTCCCTGCAAGCCTTTAACTCATCCTCTTCTGCAGAACAGCAAGAAAAAAATTGCAGGGATTTGGGAGATCTCATCACCTAAATCCCATCCATTCCCCCAAAAGTGAGGTTTTGAGGATTTTAGTCCTGGGGATCTCCATCCAACACGTCTGGCTAAAACCTCCTTGATAAAGTCGCAGTCTGCTCTTCCCCAAAACACACACATTTCTTACTGGAAGTGGCCCCAGCTCCCTGACAAGCCACCAGATAAGGGAAAATCCCATGTTTTTCCTCCTGAGAAAAAGAAAACTGGAGAGTAGCAGCAGGGAGGCAGAGTGCAGTAGCTGTCTGCCTTTAAAAGCCTGCTCTCACACATGCAAATCTTTAATTAAACACACTCATAAAACTATAGCAAACTGTTCATCTAATTAAATGGGGTGAGTAATTTCATTAATTTTTAGCAAACTGCAAGGCTGCTCTCCTGCCCTCCTCCCTTGGAATTCAAAGGGACAAACAGAACCATTTGAAGGAAATTAACTTCCTGCTTGCAGTGAGCTTGTTCCTCGGGCACAGGACCTGTTTAACTGACTGTAGGTGATACAATCCTCATTAATTCTCTTGCTGTTCCTGATGGTTGCTTGTTTCCCTCCCCAGCTGTCCAACCCCAGGCTGCAATGGCTCAGGACATATCCGTGGGAAGTATGCGAGACACAGAAGGTGAGGTGGGGTTTGAGGCAGAGGGGATGGAAAAATGTGAGCAACAGAGCCAAAGACAGGCATTCACCGGAGAAAGTCTGGTTCAGAGCAGCAACTTAACTTGTCTGCCCCAAATCTTCTTGTTTCTGGCTCTCCATCAGTCCCCAATGGATTCTGGAGGGATCTGCTTCTCCAGACTCACAGCAGCCTTCCTATAGACCCCAAACTTGGCCAGAAGTGCCTGACTCAGCTGTCTGGGGTTGGTGGGAGCTGCTGATGGGCAGAGATTTTGGTCTGCCTTTATGGATGGGGAAGGCAAATGCGAACATATTGGCTGCCTTGGAGGTCATGCAAGCCTTAACTGAGGGTTTTCATCACCCCATGAAACATGAAATTGGAGCAGGTGGGGCTAGTTCTGCACCCCTGCCTGGTTTCATCCCCAACATTAGTCCCGGGATGCCACATCCCAGCATTTGTGTGCTGATTTCCTGAAAAAAAGTTGATGTAGTTGCACAAAGTCAAGGTCTAAGAGCACATGTGGCCACAGAGGTTAAACCAGCTAAAAATCTGGGGTGCTGGATGATTTTTTTGGTAGGATTTGTGTATTTGTCTCACTTATGTTTGCCTAACCAGTTGGGATGAGGTAGCCAGGTGTCTCTCACTCAGCAATGCCTCCTCTCTGCTCCTTGATCCCATCTGCAGTTTACAAAGCTGCCCTCTAGCCAAGAAGAGGAAACTTCAGGATGCTGAGGCCGAACATCTGGTGTCCAAGAGGAAATCCCACCCTCTCAAGCTGGCCTTGGATGAAGGCTACAACGTCGACAGCGACGGCAGCGAGGAGGCCGAGGCCAAGGAGGAGTCTGGCTCTGATGAGTCCGAGGGGATGCTGGAGGAGGACGAGGCAGAGGCCATGGAGCAGGAGGAGACCCACAGCCCCGAGGCAGCAGAAGGTGCTTCATCATTATTGATGGCAGAGCTGGGTTCTGCAGGTGAAGAAAGAACAGGAAGGGTTAACAGCCAGGAGTTACAGCTCCTCTGGATTATGTACAGGATGGGAACCTCAGTTACTGGGGGGACCCGTTGTTGGGTAGAAGCACAGTGGCAATGCTTGGGTTAAGCTGAGAAGGAACAGTGTCTCCAGTGTCTTAAAAATGAGAGCTTTTCCTTCAGGGATGCTCCCTAGGGACAGACCCATGGAAAACACAGAGGAGCTGACTGAGTGATGGGGGTCCCACACAGGTGCCATGAGGGGCTCAGCAGGATCCTCCTCCCTGGACAGATCTGGCCACTATCCAAGAGCAGAGGAGTGGCAGGAAAAGGACATGGAGAAGGACATGGATTTTCAGCTGGGGTCCTGACACTGCCTTGCTCACTGGTTTGGAGCCCTGGCCTGGGGAGAGCAGGCACTACAGGTGGCAGGGGGCAGATGGTGCATCAGAGTCCCATGTGGAAATCCTCTTTCCACTTGCCATACCCAAATTCAATAAATTTGGATGCTCCCGAGTTGGAGCTTCCAGGTTCTGGTTTCAATTAAGTTTAAGCACAACAAAGTTGTATTTTATGAGTTTATATAATTACTTTCTTTGCCTCCTTTTTTATTCCCTCTTCTTTTCTCTTCTCCCTCATTTTCTCTTTTTACTCCTTTCTCCTTTTCCTCCTTTTCCCATTTCCTCTTTTTTTTTTTGGTTCTTTTCCATCTTTTCTTTCTTTCCCCCTTCTTCTTTCTATTCCTTCTTTTCCTCCTTCAGAGAGAAGCCCAGCAAAATCAACCCACTACGGACAAAACACAGCAACAAGTACATCTGGGCCCAGCAAGGCCAACTACAGCAGCTACCAAGAAATAATCGCCAACTCCCTCCTAAACTTAGGCCAAATAGCAGAGGAAACCCTCGCCATCGAAGGGCAACTGCCTGAAGCGGAGCTGCAGGGCTCCAAGCCAGCATCCAACGTCGTGCATTTGGTCCGCGAGGATGCAGGAGAGGAGTTGGTGGAGGAGGAGTGCGACAAGGAGATCATCATCCAGACGGAGGACGCGGAGGAGGTCATCGAGGTCACTAGCGAGCGCAGCAGCGAGTTGTGTCCGGAGCCCCGGGATGACACGAATGGAGAGGAGTCCTGCAAACTGGAAAAGGCTGAAGCAGAAGAAGAGGATGAGGAGGATGATGATGAGGAGGATGACGAGGAGGAGGAAGAGGAGGAGGAGGATGATGAGGAGGAGGAGGAAGAGGAAGAAGAGGATGAGGAAGAGGAGGAGGAGATGGCTCCTGAAGTGATCTGCGAGGAAGCTCCTCACACTTCTCAGGACCCCCAGAAAAGCCACTGTGAAGGGCAGTTCAGCCCCAAGCCCGAGTACTCGGTCATCGTGGAGGTGCGCTCGGATGACGACAAGGATGACGACGCCCGCTCCCAGAAATCAGCCGTGACGGATGAGTCGGAGATGTACGACATGATGACCAGGGGCAACCTGGGGCTGCTGGAACAAGCCATTGCCCTGAAAGCCGAGCAGGTGAAAATCGTGCGGGAGCCCAGCCGGCTGCCAGGAGAGCACGTGAAGCACTTCCAGGTGGAGGACAAACAGAACAAACCGCTGGACAGCATCCGGAAGAGCTACTACGGCAAAGGTATGGGACAAACCTTTGTGTGTCTCCCTCCTTCCCATCCCTGGTGGAAGAGCTGAACTTATGCAGCTCTGTGGGCTTGGTCTGCTCAGCATGGACCATTAGGCTGATGTGAGGAGAGTTCACACCCCACAGGGGGAATTCAACCACAAATCCTCAATGCCCAAAGGGGTGGGGACATCCTTGAGGTCAGTAGTGAGTGCATAAAATGATGGTGTCCTCTACACTGTCACAAGGGTTCCTCCCTCTGAGTAGAGGAATTGCTTGGCTAAATTGTCAGTTAACCTTGAAAATTTCAGCCTGAGCAGAAGCGCTGGATTAAAATCCAAGTGGTTTTAAAGTACTGGTACGAGTCTGACCACAGAAACATGAGGGCAGGGACTTTGGCATCCCCTAGCTCTGAGCCAGGCTGCCTGCTCAGTCACTGTGAGTGTCTCCATGCTGTGAGCTGTGTCAGTTCCTAAAATCACTTTGCCAATTTCAATTTTTGAAACTTCCAGTGTTACGCTTCCAACTCCATGGAAAAAACCTCCAAAGCCAAAGGTTTCCCCCTGCTTGACTGGAAAGGCAGTGAGAATCATCCTCAGCACTTTCCACTTCTTCCCCTCCAAATCCACTAACCTGCTTCCCCCTGCCCTTTCCGCACAATCCTTAGATCCTTCAAGACCTGAGAAGAGAGAAATCAAATGTCCAACTCCTGGCTGTGATGGGACCGGACACGTCACGGGACTTTACCCGCACCATCGCAGCCTCTCCGGCTGCCCGCACAAAGACAGGATCCCCCCCGAGAGTGAGTACATGGTGGCATACCAAGGGCTGCTTCCATTAGTCTGGAGCCTCATTTTCTTGGGGGAATTTCTCAAATGATATGAATTTTATGACATCAAGTCTGATGTTATTCCTTGGAGTGGTGTGGGATGATGATTTTCCAAGTTGATCCTGGATGCTGTTATCCACCAAAGTGTTATCGCTAATCACAGGAAACATGATGGGGATTTACTTGGAAGTCCTGTCCTTCTTAAAGGATTTTTAGCACCATCCTGTGGAGAATGAGATCCCTTCTCTGAAAATCAAATAGGGGCTTTAAAAATGCTTGCCCATCTCCAGAGGTGTGTTAAGCAGAGCCCTCCTTTACACTGAAGTCGCATATTTTTCCCTACCTGGGACATCATGATGGGAAAAAAGGGATATTATTCTACCGTGCTGTGCAAATATGTTGCCACGCAGGAAAGGAGTGATGAGTGATTCAGGATGTGCAGGATTGCTGAGTCTCCTGTGCCCTAATCTCTCCAGAATTCCCAAAGGGCTATACCAAGATTCACCTATTCTATAGAAAATATTTATCATCCTCATAACAGATTTTTGTATATACATATGCACAGAGAGATTGCATTTCCACCTCTCTACCAGCATCCTAAATAGCTTTCCCTGTATAGATACATAAAAATCAGTGTTGTATGTTTATGATAATGGCATAATAGACCAAAAGAAAGAGGAACCCTTCCTTATCAGTAATTTCTAATGTTGCAGACCTGACATAAACACAGAACTGGAAGAAACAAGGAGAAAGGACAGTTATCTTCACAGGCTGGAATGCAAGCAAAAATATTAATAAATAACTAACACAAGCTGTGGGCTTTACAAAAGCTTGCAGATCAAATTATTTTCTTTACTTTTAAGGTCAGCACTGCAGGAAGCAATAATCCTGAAGATTAAAAATAAAAAAAAAATCAAACAAAGACTAGTCCTAAGGATAAAAGCAGAACTACAACTTCAATCACTTAAAACTACCTGAAACTGGAGACCTGGTTCCAAAACTGGGGTGGAGAGGAGGGGCTGGATGGGGGAAACTGGATTGTAATCAGAAAATGGGGAGGAAGCCCAGGCTGTGTGCAGAGATGCTAACCTAGTGCTGACCTGGGCACTGCTGCCTTGTAAATCTTTTACTTTTTCCTCTACAAACTCTAATTACAGCATTTCACATTCCCTGATTTCTAGGAAACCAGCGTACAAGGCTTGATGATTTTCTCTTTTTTTTTTTTCCTCTCTGATTTTTATTAAGTTGTTTTTCTTTCCCTCCCCTTCTCCCCTTCCCCTTCTTGCTCCCAAGTCCTGGCGATGCACGAGAACGTGTTGAAATGCCCCACGCCCGGGTGCACAGGACAGGGTCACGTCAACAGCAACCGCAACACGCACAGGAGGTACCGGCTTCGGCTTCTTCTGTCACAGCCACGGGGTGACAGGGTGGGGGAATGGCTTCAAAATGACAGAGGACAGGGTTAGATTGGAAGAAATTCTTCCCTGTCAGAGTGATGAGGCCCTGGCACAGGTTGCTCCAGCCCTGGAAGTGTTCAAGGCTGGGTTGGATGGGGCTTGGAGCAACATGGGATAGTGGAAGGTGTCTCTGCCCATGGCAGGGGGGTTGGAATGAATTGAGCTTTAAGGTCCTTTCCATCCCAAACCATTCTGTATAATTTCATGATTCTGTGTTGATGAGGTGCAAGGTGAATTTGTCTTGTTGATTGAACTTGTTCAGTGTGGAGGAAGCAAACACTTTTCTCACAGGCTTAATGTAGCTCTGGATCTGTGAAATGAAGGTTTTTGTGCTCATTCTTCATGCTTGGTTTCCTTCTCTGTTTTTCTTCTCCTTCAAAAAAAAAAAAAAACCAAAAAACCTCAACCAACTCCCACAGTTTATCTGGGTGCCCCATTGCTGCTGCTGAGAAATTAGCCAAATCACATGAAAAGCAACAAACCCAGTCTGGTGATCCTGCGAAGACCAGCTCCAATTCTGACCGGATACTCAGGTAAGGGGGACAGGAAGACTCAGCTCCATGTCCCCACCCTGCCCCAGCACTCCCTGCCCTGCCACGCTCCCAGGAACAGCAGCCACAGCTCCAGCTGTATTTTGATACTGCTGAGTCCTGTTATTATGATCATAGGTCTCGCCAAGGTGGGGAGATATTTAATTGATGATCCCAGGGAGAGCATTGAGGACAATGAATTGCTTCTGTAGCATCAATTAATGCTGAGGCTACAGGCCAAAGGGTTTTAGCAGTGCAGCGGAAGGCACTTGTGCCGATTGCTCCGCAGCACAAACTGCCAGCCAGGGCTGGTTGTTATATCAGCGTTATAAGAAGGGTGGGCTTGGGGAGGGGGGAGGAGGAGGAGGAGATTTAGGCTACACACAAATCACTCCATGGCAGTTGTGCATTCAAGTCCACCTGCTTTTCTTCCTTAGCCTGCAGGTTTCAGAGGAGAGGAACCTGCCGCTCGTTTCCAAACCAGTCACATTAATTTTGATACTTTGCCCATCTCTCTCTTCCCGAGAGAAAGGGCTGTCTCCCATTAAGGATGTCCCTGATAGATGCTGGCTTCCGTAGCTGATGTGATTCACAAGGCTACAGATGGATTGGAATATGGTTGGTTATTCTGCAACGAGAGCGGGATAAAAACCGCTGTGCGAGCCCCAAGCAGCCCTCCCACAAAGGCAACGAGCTCTGATTCATTTATTTATTTGCTCCCCAGGACTGCTGGGCACCCTGGTGCTCCAGCTCTCACTACTTTGGAAAGGCCATTTAGAGCAATTACTTATTTATTTGCAGCGGAGCCCGCGCAGAGCGCTCTGAGCGCATCACGAGGACGGTCCATGCTCCAAGGAGCTCCCGCTCCGAGAACTCTCTGGTGGAAAGAGGTCACGGGAAGGAGAATAACAATAGGCCATTTATATACAATTTATATGCAAGAAAAATTGATTCATGATAGGCAGCCCCGTGGCAGCGGGTCTCTAGGAGGAACTGAGGCAAGGGGGAGGCCCTGGTGCCTCTGCAGTGAGCCTGCAGCAGGGAGCTGAGCTGAACTGGGGTCCTTGTGCCTTTGTGTGCCACCCCGTGTCATGGGTCCCATGAGGAAGTTACTGCCCAAGTTGGTTCTCTTCTGGAAAGTGCTGCCACACCATGACAGCCTGCAAGAACATTGTGCTGGATGAGGGTGACAACTGGATGTTTTGCTTAAAAAGACGGGGAAAAAAATGATGGTAGAAAAGGACAGAAAAAATAAAACTGGAGTCTGAGAGATCCAGATCAGATGCAGACTTGCTGAGGGAGAGCAAAAGGGCTGTTACTGCCTCCTCATCCCCAGGAAGCCTTTAGGAACAAGGTGCAGCTGTGCCCCCATTGTGTCTGGTCCCATCTCAACAGTCACCTCGTCAAGGAAAAAAAACAATAATTGCTGTTCATTGTTTCATCCTCAGGCCTATGTGCTTTGTGAAGCAACTGGAGATCCCTCAGTATGGAAGCTACAGGCCCAACATGGTCCCAGCAACCCCCCGGGCCAACTTGGCCAAGGAGCTGGAGAAGTACTCCAAGGTCACCTTCGATTATGCAAGTTTTGATGCTCAGGTTTTTGGCAAACGCATGCTTGCCCCAAAGATTCAGACTAGCGAAACCTCACCTAAAGCCTTTAAATGTAAGTTGGGAGCAGGGATGGACTCGGTTTTTGCATTTTTTGCCTTTCTCAGCATGTTGCAAGGCTCTTGGGATTGTGGTTTGGGTAATGGGAGACTCTTGGGGCTGAGCTGGGATGGGGAGGGTCAGGTGAGTCCCAAGGTGGGTGCCTTTGATGGTGAGGGGCGTTCATGGCTGCTGGGAAAGCTTTGTTTGGAAGAGAGTCTCTTTGGCTTTGGGAAGAACTGTGGTGGGAACATTAATCTGAGTGATGTCTTGAGGTAGGATAAGTTACACAGTTGTCCTCAGTTGGTCCCCATTGCTTTGCAGCTCATATCTATTGATCTGGCTTTCCTCATCTAGCTAAATGGATTACAGTTTTCTTCTCTTCCATCTTATATATGACCCACTCCCCTCATTTGTCTTCCCTGCCATGCTCTGCTCTCCAGCTTTACCTATCGATCACCCACCTCTATCTTCCAGCTCTTTCCTATCATAGCCAACCACCCCTGCTCTGTTCTGAGGACTTTGCACTGGCTATAACCCTGGGTGAAAATGAAATGACTGAATAAACCCTGAGGGGTCGGGCTACCAAAGGCAAGAGGGGCACTGCATGGGGACACAGCCCTTGCAAATGTGTTATCTGACCCGAACTGTGTACCTCAAGATATTTTTTGAGGGGCAAAAGAAAATATTTAGGAGCCCATTTTGTAGAAGTCAGCGGCCCCAAGAGGGCTTTCTGTCTGGCTAATCCCACTTCCACAATCCTGTTTAATCCTGATGCAGCTGCTCTCTAAAAAGTGCTCGTACTTGAAAGTATCCCGGTTGTTGCACTACAATGGGAGCGCTCTTTATTACAGTACTAAATCTGTACAGGATCAGACAATGAAATTGGATGGAGGCCAGAGAGCACAACTGCCACTGTCATCCTGGGTTAGGGCTGATGGAAAAGTAATTTGTTTCCCAGTACAAGTGATTCTCTCGCTGAATAGATTGTGTTATTTGCAATATTAGCAAAGAATTTTCAGGGTAATTGTACTGACAAAAATAATTCCAGCAGACCCACTAGGATAATCCTTTCTATTTTTTCTCATCACTTATTTCACTAATTTGCTGATTGCGAGTCTATTAGTGCTAGAAATACTTATGAAATGGAAAAGCATCGCTGAGCCTACGGTGTGAAATTGAAATTGGCATCTCCTGATCCTGGATATTGTCAGGTTGGGTTGGCAAATACTCACACCCCGCCTCGAAGATGTGGATTAAACCGGACAGGAAAACAAGCAGCCAGACACAAGAATAACCATGTGGGCAAGCCTCCAATGAGTTAATCAAAGCGACAGGATGAATATGATTGCCAATCATAGCAGGGAAATCTGCTCCTTTCACTGAGAACTTATTTTAAAGAGATCTTCATCCAGAGGGATTTATATTCCCCCGCATGTGTGTGCGTAACTCCCATTAATGTCAATATGCATTATATACGCACGCAACGAGGAAGAAAGCAGGGCTGGGGAAGATTAGTATTTTATAGTGTCTTATATTACGAGTTTGTAATGGGAATAATGAAATCACTTTGCTCCGTGGCTGCATCAGCTGAGGTTGGCTTTGTTTTGCCATGATCAGGCCAAAGCTTATGAGTCTTCCCTGTGTGAGCCTGTCACTAAAGTGGGGATGGTTTCCCCCAGAAAGAGCATGGTGGAATGAATTAAGGATTTGAAGATTTTGATACTTGATTCAGAATACAATCCTGTGACTGTTCTAAATGAGATGATCTCCTGTTCGCACCCACTGAAACTACTGATGGCCCCTAAATGGGATCAGCTTCAAGCTTTATTAATAAGGAATTATTAGTTGTTATTATTAGGGAAAGTTTTATTGTGCATCCACCCTGAGAAATATTTTCATTTCACAGGTTATGAAGAGAAATTGCATCTCCAGGCTGGTTTGCTGCTGCTGTGACACACAGGAGCAGAGCAGCAGCGTGGATATGTGCAGCTGTGCAATAAATCCTGTTACTCTGGCATATTTAAATGATATGTCAGCTGTCAGAAAATCCATATTTCACCAGTGTCATCCTTGGAAGCTCATATTTTATGACCATGTGTTCTCTATTAATGCAATTTTATAAATTTAAAGTTTTCAAACACAGTACTAGCAATCTCCTGGTAAGGCAGCCCTGCAGATAAGTTATGGACAGAGAGAGAACAATAAAAAATGAGTCAGGAAGTTTTTCTAAGCTTTCTCCTTTAACTGCTTCCACCGAGGAACAGCTCTAATGAGGAAAAGCACTTGTGTTTTGGGTATTTATGGCAGAGTCAGTTAATGAATTAACCTTTCACACCAAGCACAAGCTGCAGCCAGCACTGCTCCTGTTGCACGTCCCAGGCAACAAACCAGCCCCTGGATTGGGAATAACCCCAGGAACTGTGCATACATTAACCATGTCACGCTGACTTAACCTTCCCCTGCTGCTCATGCCGCTTCTACATTAGCCTTGTGTTGTTCCTTCTCTTTTTTATTCCAGCCAAACCTTTTCCAAAGGCCTCTTCCCCCAGCCACAGCCCCTCCAGCAGTTACGTGAAGAGCACTTCATCTTCCTCCACAGGCTTCGACTATTCCCACGACGCTGAGGCTGCGCACATGGCGGCCACCGCCATCCTCAACCTCTCCACCCGCTGCTGGGAGATGCCCGAGAATCTCAGCACCAAGCAGCAAGAGGCCCCTGGCAAGGTGGGTGAATGTGGCCAGGAGCCACTGCCCAGCAGCCATACTTGGAATTCAGGATGGGAGAGACGCCTTGGTTTACCCTTCCTTTCATTTTGTTTTTTAAATATAGAAGCAATGCAGGCATTCATCCAAAATCACCCTTTTGGCTCCTCCCTTTGGGTTTAGAGGAGGGAATCTTGGCTTTTTGAGTGATGCGGAGGTGCCTTGTGGTTCAAATTTCCAATGTGAGATGAACATCAATTCCAAGTCTTGGGCTGAGACTGGATATTAGGAAATATTTATGACTTATGATGGTCAAGCCCTGGAACTTGCTGTCCAGGGCAGCGGTGGAGTCACCATCCCTGGAGGGATTTAAAGGACATGTGGATGTGGCACTTGGGGACATGGTTTAGTGGAGGGCTTGGCGGTGCTGGGTGAATGTTTGGACTTGATGGTCTCTGAGGGCTTTTCCAACCCAAACAATTCTGTAATTCCATGATTCTCAGAGCTGGTTTCAGTTGTTTCCCGATCTGTATCTGGTGCCATTTGAAGTTCCCCAGTTGTGTCCAGTCTGATCTCCAGCTGTTTTTCAGAGGAACACAGGTTTTGCCAAAGTCCCACAGAGAACTTCCAACACTGGGCAAATGTTTTGGATGCCATGAAGCATCCTGAGTGGTACTAGATGCCTGTGTTCAATCAACTGAGTCAAAATGCCAAGGCTTGGTTGGATGGGACTTGGAGCAACCTGGGATAGTGGAAGGTGTTCCTGTTCATGGCAGGGAGGCTAGAATGAGTTGAGCTTTAAGGCCCTTTCCAATCCAAACCATTTTAGTAGAGGGGTGCCTTTGCATGACATGTTCCTGAAATATTTAGGAAAGAGCAACCCTTTTTATTCAGTTCCTCCCACCTGACTGTGGAGAGGATGGGATATGAATACCTGCCCACTGCACTGCAAGAGACAAACAGGGTCAAGATCCCCATGGGGACCTTCTGGCAGCTGCTAACATTGGTTGTGTTCCCAACCTTCCAGTCCATGGACATTGAGGTGGATGAAAATGGGACTCTGGACTTGAGCATGAACAAGCACCGCAAGCGGGAGAGCACCTTCCCCAGCAGCAGCAGCTGCAGCAGTAGTCCCAGCATGAAGTCTCCAGACGTGTCCCAGCGCCAAAACAGCACCAGTGCCACGAGCAGCACCATGACCTCCCCCCAGTCCAGCCAGACCTCCCGCCAGGACGAATGGGATGGGCCCATTGACTACACGAAACCAAACCGCCAGCGGGAAGAGGAGCCAGAGGAGGTGAGCTGGGCCTCTTCATGCTTGAATAACAGCTCAGGGGACATTGAATGCCTTGTTTGCCTGCACAGTTGTCCTGTTTTCCCTAGAAACCCCAGTTTGTCCATTGAGCCAAGGAAAGAAATATTCCTGGCTTTGTCAGTGCTATCAGATATCAACCAGGCAGAATCTTGCTTTTTGGATCTGTTGAGATGCCCTTGCAAAGGAAGAACCCACCATTTGACTTGTCCTGGGTCTGCAGTGTTTTCTTCATTGTAAATCCTGTCAGCTCCCTTGCAGCAGTGCTGCTCCTGGTGATGTTTTTCAGGATGATTTATATCTGCCATTAGCAGCTACAGCCCTGCATGGCACTGACATTAATCCTGCAGGTGGGGAATCCAGCCATGACCCCCAGATGGGGTGGGGGTTCTGGCTCTGAGACCATCACCTGCCTCTCTGCCCACAGACAGGCTGCTGAGGAAGAGTGTGAGGGGGTTGCACTGAGCTTCATTCCTTCAAGACCTTGAGAAAGCCACGTGTAAATCCCTTTACAGACGTGGCTTACACAATTCTCCTAAAACCCCAGGAAATTCCAGGCTGTTGGATCTCTGGGCTGGGTGCTCTGAGGTGCTTGCAGGGGGCTCAGGAGTGCTGGCAATGCTGCACTAACCCTTAGCTTTGGTGAACTTGGGATTTTTTTCCCACCACAGCTCAGCAGCAATGACCACACCACAACTCTGCCCCTTCTCTTGCAGTCAGAGCCTGCTGCTCACTCTTTTGCCTCCTCGGAAGCTGATGAGCAAGAAGTGTCAGAGGAGAACTTTGAAGAGAGAAAATACCCAGGTGAAGTTACTTTAACCAACTTCAAGCTGAAATTCCTCTCCAAGGACATCAAGAAAGAGCTGCTCACGTAAGTCGTACCTTCTTGTCTCTTCCTCCAAAATCTATTAATATGTACTTAGCCAGGATGGTTGGAAACAAAATTAGAAAGCACATTATAGAAATAAGACTGTAGCTCCCTTTCCTACTGTGATTGATCTTACTCATCCTCCTACAACTGCTGATCAATGAGGCAAAATACATTCCTACATTACTTTGCTGTGATGAAGGCAACCTGAGAGCTTTGTGCTCTGAATTCATGGACAGGGTTGTGGGAAACTCCTTTCAGGGCCAGTTTTTCCTGGTATTTTCCTGCAAGAATGTTTCTGGCACAGTGATGGCCCCTACCCAATGTCCTAATCCCCTGTTTTGGGACACTGGCTGATGTTGTGGAGCCAAGAGCACCCAAGGGAGCTCAATGCCTTCTTGAAGAAGGTGTTGAACACAACATTGAGAAGACAGGATTTGTTGGCTCAGAGCAATGGGTCCCAGCACTGTGATACTGCAGGAACACAAAATGTGACCTGAGGTTGCAGCAAATTTGCTGTTGTGTTGCATTTTGCATTGGAGAGAGACCTTGACCCAGCTCACATCTGTCTGTCCATTGAGTGGGTGGAAGCACAGACCCAGACCTACCCTATTGGATGGAGTATGGCTCTGCGTCCACACCAGTTCCCACAGGAATGGTTAATGATTTAGGGTTTGAGCCAAACACAGCAACTTGGACCTGGCTCTGGTCTAACAGCACGTCAGGATCAGCCTGGAGGTTGTGATGGGGAGATTTCCCCTCCGAGGCATCCCAGCTGTTCCTGGCTTCTTTTCCCGTGCATCTGACCCTCCCACACATCTCACAGGGAGTTGGTGGGCACTGCTTTGCTGATCTCATCCAACCCACTCGTTATCTGCAGCCAGGCAGGGAGGAGATCTGTGGGGGCAGAGCAGCAGCAGCATCTTCCCTAAATGAGCAAAGCTCAGACCAGCTGCCCTCCACAAAGCTCTAAAGGGTTTTTTAAAGCTCACCAGTGATGTGAACAGCAGTTTCTGAGCTAGAGCCCTGAAGTCCTCCTGTGCTTTAATTTTATTGTGATGGTAGAGAAATTTCCTGAATGGAAAAAGCCCTGGAATAAATAAATGGTGTCATGGGCAGCCCTGAGCCTTCCCTCTCCATTTAATATCCTTGTTCCTCTCTGGCCCAGGGGCTGTAATGAATTAGCTGTAGTTAACTCAGCAGCAGACTCGCCTGCTGTGTCTGATGCTCTGTGTCTGGGTGCAGTTCTTGTGCCATTTCCAGGCAGGTGCCCCTCACCTGGATCTGCCCATCACCCCCAGGCACAGCCAGGGCTTACTGTCATTCCCTTTCGGCAGCAAACAGTGATTGCAAGCTTTTCTTTGCAACTGTAAGGGCTGGGAGGAAAAAAAAATCATTTCAGAAAGATGAAATCTGAAGCACCTTATCTGAAATCTGAACAAGATGATTCCTGCAGCCAGAGTATGGCAAGAATGATCCAACCTGGCAGCAGCCGGGGGTGGCCACGTCTGTCAGGCTGTGCCACCCATCAGGCTGTGTCAGTCCCCCACTGCCACCAAGCCCTCCCATCAGCTAAAGGTTTTAAACACTTTCTTTGCCTTTGCCACAATTTTTTTCTCTTTTTTACCCCCCCAATTGTTTTTAGGATCCTTATGATCTTTTAGAAGTAAAAAGGGAGGAAGGGGAGCTGAAACGAGAACAGCTGGTTTATATCCATGCAAACATAGAAACACACAGCAAGATCTGATGGATGGGACTGGTGTCAGGGGTCTGGGAGCAGGGCTGGACTGAGACACCCCAGACAGGCCCTGAGGGGGCTCTGCTGGCTCTGCCCACCCGTGGATCCTGGGGAATCCATTCCTTTCCCACGCTTATGCTCTTTGTTGTTGTTGTTGCCCAGTTGCCCAACCCCAGGCTGTGATGGCAGTGGACACATAACGGGGAACTATGCCTCTCACCGCAGGTGGGTGGACATTTTCTACGTGCTTTGAACTTTAAAAACAACTTTTATTTTCTTTTGGTATAGTTTGTGACCATGTGGATAGTTTGGTTCTGTTTCCTCCCCCTTCTGTTGCCCCTCTCCCTCCCCATGCCCCAGCCCTTTTTCTTTTTCCTTTTTCTTTTCCTTTTTTTTTTTTTTTTTTTTTTTTTTTTTTTGCTTATCCAGATATTCCATCTCTTCTCTTTCAGCCTTTCTGGTTGTCCTCTTGCTGACAAGAGCCTCAGAAACCTCATGGCTGCCCACTCTGCTGACCTCAAGTATGTTTGCGCTCAACTTGGAACTCCTTTTTTTTTCTTTATTTCCACCCTTTTTTTCTCTCTTCTCCCTTCCTGCCCCCACACCTCTTGCTCTGCTTTTGCTTTTCCATCCCCTCCCCTCTCCTTTCAAAGAGCTGATCAAAACCTGCCTGCGAGGAGCTCTGGTGGAGTCCAGCTTCCAGCTGCTGCGTTGAAGAGGCAATGGCATGGAGGAAGGATAATTTTGGGGAGGGGGCTGATGGCAATGATTGGAAATAACCTGGATGCCTGGCAGGTTTCCTCTGGGCATTGTACACATGTTATTTTCCTTTTCACTTGGCGTCTTTTCCTAAGCTCTTGTTCCCTAGTTTGGGTCATAACCCTTTTCATTTAACATTTTTGTCCATCTCAAATAATCCAGAGCCTGGATTTATTTTTGGGTAGAGACTCAGCTGGGAGCTCACTGCCAGCACACAGCAAAGCCAGCCCTTTTGGAGAACCTGGAGTGCTATTTTTATGCTACTTTTTAGGGGCTGTTTGGGATGTAGTGAGAGAGGTTCCTCTTCATTTCCATGATTTGTGAGGGAATGAAAGAAGGAGTGAGCAAATGCTTGATGAGGCCAGATCCTGAGCCAGTGGTCGAGGGCTCACAGAAATCCAAACTTCCCCATTCCCATTTCTGTTTCTGAAGAGAGGAACCTGGTTTTGACATTTTCATTAAGGTATCTTCCTCTGAATGCCAGATTCAGCTTTGCTGCTATCTCCTCCAAACCCCTCCTTTTCAGTCGGAGCTTATTCATTCAGGTGGGTTTCCCAAATGCTCTCTTAGGTTGCCTTACTTAAAGGAAGGTGAAATTGTATTTACTTGGGAGCACTGGGGGAGACCCCAACCCTCTCCACCCAATCTGCATCTCTGGTGTAAAGTCCATTGAGAATTCTTTTTCACCATCTCTTTCATGGGCCCAGCCTATCCTTGCAGGCTGAGTCTCCTCTGAGTTCCCAGCCTTGCTGAATCCAGTTTTTGGACCATTTGGACACTGAGCTAACTGAGGAGCCTCCACTGAGAGTAAAGCCTCATGGAGGGCTTTACATTGCACAGGGTCATCATGAAAAAAACCCAAAAGTGCTGTGCCCTGTGGGCCATCAGGGGTTTCTGAAGGTGAGCCAGTGGCAGCCCCATTGGTCACTAAGACCATTGGAAAAGTCCCAAATCCCTCTGTGGTGGCTCCTGGGCTTCTCTGTGCCCCACCACCAGTGTGGGGCTGGCGCCAGGAAAGGTGTGAGTTAACCACCTGCTCCTTATCACATAGGTGGACAAAGTGGCAGGATTAGCTGATATTAATAGAATTTGCTGGTGGATGGCAAGGACTGCTGCGATTAGTGCTAAGTACACTTAATCACACACTATAGACCATACACATTCTGAAAGGAGCTCTTCAAAGAGCTCTGCTGATCTGGTGTTTCTCCAGCGGTTTGAAAGAACAGCCAAGTGAGCAGACAATTAGTGTTAAAGATATTAAAAGCTCTCAGGAGCAGTGGCCATCCCCAGTAAGGGCCAGACAAAAAGCAAACAGGCTCATCCCTGAGACTGAGCATCGTGTCCAGCCTTGCTGTGTTCACCCCTGGCATCCAATGTCAGAGCTTTTTATCAAAATACTGTGTAAAAAGGGAGACTTCTGGCCCAAAAAAAGCTTGTTAATATTATTTCCTCAAATATCACTTTTTTTTTTCTTTTCCTATGTCCTGGTGAGGATGGGAGCAGAGGAGGGAGGAAGGGATTTTGAGATATCATAAATTGCACAGTCACAGCTTTTCAGAACTCCAGATAAGACCATGTCAGTGTTTCTATTATAAATTCTATTTCAGGGGTTAATATCCCTGATATAAAAAAAATAGCTCCAGGCTGGAACATGCAATAAAAGGTCTCTGTTGGTATGATTTGTCTCCAGATAATTAAAAATAAAAATCAAATTACTTCTCTCTCCTCTTTAAAAATCCTGAAAGGAAGAAAGAGCTTGGTGTTAGTGTTTTCATAATTTCCTCCCACCCTGAAGCTAGAACAACAGAGAAATAGTTTTGCTTTCTACTGGAACAGTGTAGAGCTGGGAAATACCCCAGTCATCTCCCAAACCTGCAATTTCTAAATGAGTTGAAGAATTTGCACCCTCATTCAGGTCCTGCTGGATGTGTCCTGCCCTTACTGCACCAGACCCATGTGCAGTTATGTTTTCCTGGCTCTGAGCCTCCCTGTTACCCCTCTAGGACCAGGCCATGCCCCTGCTCTCTTACCCCAGGTGAGGTGCCAATTTTTTTTGCCAATGGAGATTATTCAGTGACCTGCAAACACCAAAGTCTCCCTCAGAGCTGCTGCAAAGAGGAGAATTTTGGTATTTTCTGAACAAAAAGAGAAGACTTTTTGAAAAAAGCTGTTTTCCAAGCTGCCAAACAAAAGTCACCTGTGGAAACCATTGCTCCCCTGGCTCTCAGGGGGCAGAATCACAGAATAGTTTGGGTTGGAAGGGACCTTAAAGGCCAAACCCCCTGCAGTGAGCAGGGACATCTTCAGCTACATCAGGCTGCTCAGAGCCCTGTCCAGCTTTAGGGAAAGCATCTGCCTTTCCCAAGGGCCCTGAGCTCAGGGGCTGCCTGTGCATCACCACCATTTCCCTGCCATGTCCTGGAGACACCAACCCCTGCCCTGCTGCAGGTACCAACCAGCCACCCACACCAGGCATCAGTGGCTTTAAAAACAGGGCTGGAGAAAGTGGGGACACCAAAAACCCCTCCTTCAAGGAGAAAGGGGGCTCTGCAAGCTCCTGCATGTACCCTGAGCTTTGCTCAGAAGGAGCAGTGAGCATCTCCCCCTGGTCCTGCAGCAGCACCCTGCATTTCCTCTGCACACCTCTGTGGTGTTTGTGAGGGTCCCCAGGACGAGGTGAGAGATGAGCATCTGACTCCATGTTCTCAGAAGGCTGATTTATTATTTTATGGTATTATGTTTAAAAATGGTAACTAAAACTATACTAAAAGAAAGAGAAAGGATACATCAGAAGGCTAACAAGAATGATAAAGAAAAACCCAACTCCTCAGAGACTCCACACAGCTGGACCATCATTGGTCATTAAAATAAAGCAATTCACATGCTGGATAAAAAAATCACATTCCAAAGCAGCAAAACAGGGAGAAGCTGAAGCCTCCCAGCTTCCCAGGAGAAGAAATCCCGGCGAAGGGATTTTTCAGAAAATATTATGGTGACACACTCCCTCCCCTGGCCTTAATCACTTGACTCAAAAAGCCCTGGCTAATTGGCAGGCTGGCCTGCACATCCTCTGCAAACACTCCTCGCCGCTCTCCCTCGTCCCCATGACAACTTTTATGTCACCTACAGCACTGAGAGCAGATCTTTGTGCTCCTTTCCATCCCTTGCTGTTAATGATGCGCTGCTGAGCTCGGGCCATTCCCTGCCAGCTTTGGGTGATCACAGCAGTGACCTCCAGCCTCTGTGGGGCTTTGGGTGATCACAGCAGTGACCTCCAGCATCTGCTGGAGAGCTCTGGATGCTCACCTGGAAACTCACGGCTGCAGATGCTCCTACTCAAGAATCTGCAGGAAAAAAGCCTCTTTTGGCTCAAATACGCTGAATTGCTGGTGGTGTTGCAAGGCTGTGCCATTAACCAGCAACACAGAGAAGGGAAGGGCAGGCAGCAAACTGATGATGTGCCTCTTTTGTAAGGCAGCGGCTGAAGGGCAGAGTCTGCACCAAAAGGCACCGTCGGTGGTGAGCCGGGGGTCCCCAGCCTGAGGACCCTCACAGGCTGTGCCCTGCTGACTCCCTGTCCCCTGGCCATGGTGCTGTGGAAGGAGGGGGTCCCAGGGCTAACCTAACCTTTTTCCTCCTGTTTCTCCATCATTTGCCATCAGAAGCATTGGCCAGTTTTGCACTCTGTGGATCCTTCTGCCATGGGCTGCCCACTTGCCCTCACTGAGATTATGCTCCAAAAGTCACCCAGAACTGAGCCAAAACCTTCTGTTGGTGGTGGCCATGGTGGGCCCTGCAGTCCAGAGCTGTCAGCTGTTTTTCTGGTTTCTGCTCTCTGCTTGGGTCCATCCTGCTGGCCCTGGATGGCCCTTGCTCTCTCCTTATGCCTTCCTAAAGATGACAAACATTGTTAACATTGTCCTGGAGGGGCATTTTAGCTCATTATCAGCTCCTGAGCTGTCCCCTTCACGAGGGTGGGGACACAGGCTGGGACCTGTGTCCTCACATGGGAGAGCAGCTCCTCACTGTGCTCCCAACATCCCAAGGTGTTCCTCTCCAATGTCACATCATGCAGTGGTGCACTGACTTCAGTACCACGGATATTACAGACCAAATCTTGTCCTTACAGAAGGGGAAGGGGCAGGAAGGAAAAATCTGCTCATGCTGACAGTGCCCAGATTTCTCTTTGAGAAGAGCTGTCACAAAGTGCTGATCCCCTGCTCACATCCCCAGGCTAATCCGAGCCTCCCTTGCCTCTGCAGGTGCCCTACTCCTGGCTGTGATGGCTCTGGTCACATAACAGGAAATTATGCATCACATAGAAGGTAAGATCTCCCTTAAATTATTTTCTCTCTAGTCTCTTTCTGTGTTGCTTCCTCTTTCTCTTTTTTTTTTTTCCCTGCAGTGGGCAGAGTTGTAAAGTTCTGAATAAAACATTAATGTTACTGACAACTGAAGCCTATTTTCATCTCTTTAATCTGACTTCTTTTTTTTTTTCTGATGTTTTCAGAATCTGATTAGAAGCTCCTTTCAACAGAATAAAAGACAAAGGGTCAGATTTTAGCTGATGCAATGTTCCTGTTAATATTGCTACCTATTTATGACTTCTATTATCACTTTAGAACATTAATAGCACAGATCTGAGCCTTCTGTTTCAACAATTCCATTAAACATTGCAGGCTGTTAGCAGATATCTTCTTATCTAGACACCATTAATTACTGTCCACCTCCCTCAATTTTTTACTATTTTTTTTCCTTCTGACTTCTCCTCGTGATGTGAAGCTGCAAAACGAGAGAGATCAAAAACACTGTGCCAAATTCAAGGGAAAGATGACTGAAGCGGGGGAATAGCAAATGCAGAGATTCTGCCAGTGAGACAGGCCTTTCTTCTCTTTTTAACCACAGTCTGTCAGGCTGCCCTCGTGCCAAGAAAAGTGGGATCAAGATCACCCCGACAAAGGATGATAAAGAAGACCCAGAGCTGATGAAGTAAGTCTGGGAATAACTCCTGAGCAGAGCTTGTCACTCCCTCCACTTCATCTCACACAGATTTACGTGGGGGATCACTCAGCTCCCACCCCACATCCCCCCTCTCTCGTGCTGCTTTGAGCATCCTCTGCCAAAGCTCTTTGCTGTGTTTTGGTGTTGCAGTTTTGATATTTGATGGACAAATTGGGTGGTGGGGAGGTAATGGTGTAGTTTTCTTGCAGATGTGAAAGGCAGGTTGGTAGGGCACAAACAGTTTCTCTGCTAGCTGTGCTTTATATAATTCCTGGAAAATCACAGCAGTGTTGTAAAGGAAGGTAAAACCCCACAGTCAAGTCAAAAATTGCAGGTTTTTGGGAAGCAATGGGCAGGCAAGGGCTGATGGAGTAGAAACTACCCAGCACTGAGTTGGGTCAGGATCTGGTAACCCTGAATGAACTGTGTTTTGTGGAGTCTTTGCCAGAGCAGAATATTCTAAGTGAACTGGAAAAAACCTCTCTCTGCTGCCTCAGGCTGAAGTTTTCAAAACATCCCAGGGGGTTTATTCCTGTGGGGAATAGAGATTTGAAATTGCTTAGTCCACCTCAGGAGTTTTCATGAGCTGTGAAATCCATTTGTCCTGACTTTTAGCAAGTCTGAACATCACAGGCTCAGCATGTGGGGTCTGGCATCTGTATCTTCTCACACAGCTACAGAACATGAAAGGCAGCACTGACTCCAGGACCCTATTTTTTTTTTTTTGTTTGTTTGTTTTTTTGTTACCTCAGAGCATCTCCATTCTTTCTGAAGCCTGTACACTCACCCGGCAAGTGCAGGTGGAAGGGGGCAAAAAGAAACATGGAAAAAATTATCAACCACTTCCAAGGGTTTCTGGCTGCCCATGAGTGCTGCCATATCTGTCCAAACCCCTTTGGCTCAGCAGACTGTCTCCAAATGGAGCTTTTTAAAAAAAATATTTCACTCCCAGGGCAGGTCTTGCCCTCCAGAGGAGCAGAGGTGGATATCTCCATGTGCCCAGATTTTGGTCTGGAGCAGAGGCTGAGCCAAAGCAGGACCCAGTGGGGGTGGAAGAACCCTGCAGGGGCTGTGGGAAGCTGGGATGTGCCTGCTGGGGGGGAAGGACCTTTCAGAAAAAGATGATATTTGAGCCATCTGCTCTGTTCTTCCTCCTCAGTCTACAGGAAGGAAAGCCTCTCAGTTAAATGAGCCGTGTGATAATTAGCAGGAGTTTGCAGAGTTTATTAAAAATTAAGCAACCTACTCAAGAATCTGCAGGAAAAAAGCCTCTTTTGGCTCAAATACGCTGAATTGCTGGTGGTGTTGCAAAGCTGTGCCATTAACCAGTGACACAGAGAAGGGAAGGGCAGGCAGCAAATTGGTGATGTGCAGCTGCTGGCTGTACCTTTGCTCTCACCATGGTTGGAGACTCCACTTGGGAGGTCACCCCTCTCCATGGTTTCTCCAGGAACACATGCCCTGTGGGGCTGGGGAAGCTGTGGTTTTGCTGATTTGTGCCTTCCTCATTCAGGGCAGGACAGGGCAGTTTCCCCAGTGTGGTTTCTCTTCCCAGTGCAAGGAGAAAGGAGTTTTTATGTGGCTGTTTGGTTGTGGGGAACATGGGGTGGCCCACAGCAGAGTGAGGGTCCCCACCAGCATCCTCACCAGGGGCTGGGTTTCTCCTTGTCCACCCTAAGGATGTAAACACTGGGAAGATAAAGTTGCAAGAAATCATAATTGTTTGAGTTGGAAGGGATCTTAAATCTCATCTCATGCCAACCCTCTGCCATGGGGTGGGACACCTTGCACTAGACCAGGTTTCTCAAAGACCCATCCAATCTGGCCTTGGACACTTCCAGGGGTGGGGAATCCATAGATTCTCTAGGTTCCTGGCTCCAAATGGGGCTGGATTTTCTGACTCCTAGAAAGCTTGTGCCAACACCCCCCAGACAGGTCTTGGTGGAACCATGGACATGGGTGCAGGAAATGTGAGATGGAAATCTGAAATGTGAAATATGAGGCTCTCTGCAGCAGCAGCAGGAGGTGGAGGCATTCCCTAACATCCCATGGCCCAGACAGCAATCCCCCCTCTTCCAGGAGGGGCAGAATCTCCTCTGAGGTGTGCAAAACAATGTGGCACAACAATCCCTGGCTGGTGCCTCCCCCAGCCTGTGGCATGTTTGTCCCACCACCCACGGCAAGGTGCGCCTGGTGTGGGTTTATCTTAAGGAGCTTTGGCTCTAAATCCTTCCTCTGTCTGCACTGAACTCCACTTGGAACCCGGCCGAGTTTTGCACATCATCACCGAGGAGAAAGTCATTTAGTCCCTGTTGTTTGTGCTGTTCATCCTTCAAGTAATTTGCTGCAGATGTGATTGAACAGATCACCTCAACCTTCAGCCCAGCCCATACAGCGGAAGCATCCACAGGTGTCTAATTGATCAAACGCTACTGGTGCTCCCATTAAATAATAATAATGTTAAAAAAAATAAAATACATCCAAGACAGCTGTTTTGCACAATAAGGCTCTGGTTTATTTTTTAACAATGAAAATGTAATAAAAGTTAAATTAACGGTGTAAAATATGTAATGGTTGGGCTGTAACGGCTGCATACGAAATGCTGGGGTTTGTCTCTTTCTCTCTTGCTCTTCCCCCCTCTCCCCCTTCTCCTTTTCCTCCTGAGGATTCAGTAATTTGCTCGTGATCATATAAAAGCAATGATGTTATGAATTTACTGAGGATCCTGCTGGCAGGGATATTATAAGTGAATTGTGCTGCATTTGCAGCTGATTAAAATCGAGATCAGCATTTTTCAAATTATCTTGGGAAAAGGCTGGGTGTAGGGCCCCCCCTTTTGCTGTCATCTCCCTTTTGTGTGGAATGTAAACAATCAGGGCAATAATTTCTGTGGTGAAACGCAGCTTGTGATTTTCAGGAGCAGCTCTGTGAATGCTTTTGCTGGAGAGCCTCAAAGTCCCTAATTGCTTCCAAACTAAGGACATAGGGGCTATTTTTGTCATTTCTTACCTCCTTCCACCTCCTCTATTTTTGAGTAACCTCCCTTGAGTAATAAACTTTTAACTGTATTTATAATTGACAAGCATTTTTAAAACAAATGCAAACCACAGCAGAAACCCTGATAGATACACTGGGCTTGTAGGATGGCAGGATTTAGGGAGAATGCCATTTGGTGGGGAGGGAGGAAAGAGGTGCCTTTTAGAGAGCCACTCTTGTGCTTGGCAGTAGCACAAGTTGTGTTGGTGCTTCCACAAGGCTCCTCACAGCTCCTGTGTGTTTGAACTGGCCATAAAGAGCTGAAGTCTGGTAAGGGCAGGGCTCATGTGCTGCCTTGATGATAATTCCCACTTTATCCCCTTGAGAGCGTGGGTTGATCTCCCCGGAGAGGCAGGATGTGAACAAGGAGGAGGAGGAGGAGGAGGCAAGCGGGGCCAGGCTGTGGCTGCAGGGTGAGGGGTGATTCAGTGATTTGTCCTGTCTGATGGGGTGCAGGCTCAGAAACCCCTCAGATGCCCTCCTGGCAGGAACAGGGCTGCAGCTCTTTGTGCACAGCCGGAACAGCTCCTGGCTCAGGGACTGGCTCCTGGGGAGGGCTGTGCGCCCAAGGGCACAGACAGGGCTCCTATGCTGTGTTGACTGTGCTGGGGCAGGGTGTTAAGAAATGAGCCTGGGTTCATCAGCAGTGACACAGGGCAGAGCCAGCAGTACGTGTGTGATGGTTCAGTGTGATGTCAGCCTTGGGGTACATCAGGATCTCATGTCAGGCAGCCCAACCTGCCCTTTTTGTCCCCAGTGAGGCACCAAACACCTGGTTTCTGACACCACGGGGACCTGCTTTTGCCTCATGTGACGTGACCTCCACAGACTTCCCTCCTGCAGAATTCTCCTTGATTCTCTTTGGCTCTTTTGAAGGAGCACTCGTAGCTCTTAATTTCCCATCTGCTATTTCCATCAACCAAATATCTCCCCTATAAACTCCAGACGAGACCCAAATACAAACGCTCTCTTCCCAGGCTTCCTCATTGCTGCTCATCAATAATTTCCTCCCTTTCTTTATTCCTTCCTTCTGCTCCTTGCCCTTGATGTAACTTTGGGTGATTCCCTGTGCCCAGGTGTCCCGTTCCGGGCTGTGTTGGGCTGGGACACATCAGCGGCAAGTACGCGTCCCACCGGAGCGCCTCCGGCTGCCCGCTGGCTGCCCGCAGGCAGAAGGAGGGATCGCTCAACGGCTCCTCCTTCTCCTGGAAGTCCTTGAAGAACGAAGGCCCAACCTGCCCCACCCCAGGCTGTGACGGTTCTGGCCACGCCAACGGGAGCTTCCTCACTCACAGAAGGTAAATCCTGCGGTTTGTGTCAGTGTGAGCATGGTGGTTTTGCTGTAGATAAATGTACCTGCCCCAAGATGCTGCTTGAGCAGTGTGCAGCTCCTCATGCCAGGCTCAAGAATTGGTGATCTTGATGCTGAGTTGAGTCAGGTTGATGTTTACTGAATGGAGAAAATGTGTGGTTGTTTTAATAGTCACAGAATCACAGAATGGTTTGGGTTGGAAGGGACCTTAAAGATCATCTCATTCCAACCCCCTGCCACAGGCAGGGACACCTTCCACTAGCCCAGGTTGCTCCAAGCCCTGTCCAGCCTGACACTGGACACTTCCAGCAATCTTCCACAGCTTCTCTGGGCAGCTCTGGGCTCACCACCCTCACAGGGAAGAATTTCTTCCTAACCTCAAATCCAAATCCCTATTTGCATGCTGAGCAAATAGAACACAATTTGAGCACCACAAATAGGAGTTTGGTGCCCAAGACAACCAGACTCATCTCGCCCTCCTCACCTGGCACACCTCCTCTTTTAGGAAGCAATGTGTTTTTAATCCTTGCTTAAAGAAAATAGCTCTCGCTTTATAAATGGGGCATTTTGTGGCATTATTCATAAAGCAATTTCCTCTGTACCATAAAAAGCTTTTAGAAGAACTGTCTCGCAGCTTGAATTCCACCAAATGGCACATGTTCTTATGTTGGGAACATAAGCACCTATAAATACTGAGAGTTTATGAAACCCATTTTTACTTGTTTTTCAGTTTGTCAGGGTGTCCAAGAGCTACTTTTGCTGGGAAGAAAGGAAAACTCTCAGGGGATGAAATTCTCAACACCAAGTTCAAGACCAGCGATGGTAAGATTTTTCACTCCTTTGCCTTGCAGGTGTGTCAGGGTGTTGGGCCCATAGATCTTTTTCTTTTTAGACTGGGGAGGTTTAAGCTGAAATCTGGGCACAGATTTCAAGGACATCATGTACTTTGAAGACCCATTGCTTGTGTTTTCTGGGTGTTTGTGCTGGCATGGTACCAGTCTCACTCATTGAGTCACACGTTTAAAGGGAGCAACAATAAAGAAGGCAAAAGAAGTAATGCTGAGATTCAGATTTTTTTTTCATATATTCGCTGGCATTTTTACAAATCCCTTGCAGTCACTCAGCGATTTCCACCTATTCAGGGCTTTTAATACTGAGATATTTCTGGATCTGGAATTTTGTTAGCAATGGCACTTTGCATTACCAGTGCTATTACTGAGCTTTCTGTGGTATTTGACAAGGTTCAAGCATTGAACTTGATCGTTTGGAACCTATAAATACCTGCACTCCTCTAGAAATATTGCTTTATTTTATGGACCTCGTAATTTCTCATCAAGATATGCATTAGTTTTTTAAATGGCATCATTCCAAACTCAGGATCGGAGAGAGTGACCTGACTGTTCAGGACAATCAACCTTGCTGGGTGTGGGGATGTGTTGGGCTCCAACTGCTCTGCTGTCCTTTGCTTTTGCATTTACATATTGACCTGTTCAAGTATCATTGACCTGTGATAATAAAAATATTAATTATAAAATAAATAGAAAGAAAAAGGCAGGTGAGAGGTACGTCCTGTTTCAAGGATGTAAAAGCCAAGGTAAGGACGGTGCAGCAGGATGGGCTCAGCAGAAAGCCCAACACTTTTGCTTTTCCCAAGAGCATTTGCTGACTGCCCATGACCTTTCCTCCTGCAGTTCTGGAGAATGATGAGGAGATCAAGCAGCTGAACAAGGAGATCAGTGAGCTGAACGAGTCCAACTCAGAGATGGAAGCAGCCATGGTGAAACTCCAGTCCCAGGTTTGTGTCCTTGGCCATGCATTCAAGCCCAGGGGTGATGCGTGTTGGTGGGTGCCACTGGTGAGGGTTGGTGACCCTGCCGTGCTCCTCGCTCCACAGATCTCCACCATGGAGAAGAACCTGAAGAACATTGAGGAGGAAAACAAAATCATAGAGGAGCAAAATGAAGCCCTGTTCCTGGAGCTCTCAGGGTTGAGCCAGGCTCTCATCCAAAGTCTTGCCAACATCCGCCTTCCGCACATGGTAAGAAACTTGACAGTGCTCAGCCCCAATCCAGCATCATCAAGGGAGCTGTGCCAAACCCAATTCATGATAAGGCTTTTTCACAATTAAAGAGTGGGAGAATTTCTTTCTATACACCTATGTGTCCTTTATAAGATCAGTACTTTTCCCTTATCTCTGAAGCTTGCATTGTATCTCCCTTTTGTTGTCATTTTCTGCTGATCTCCCTTTTTATCTATTGTTCTGTCTCATTACATCTGGGAGCACTATCACAAAATGGGAAACTTTATCAAGGGCACCCAGTGCCTTTTAGGCTAAGACAGCACAAGCAGAGATCAGGAGGGATTGGATTTCAGCATCAGAAAGATCTTAGAGCTCCTATTACAATGCAGGTAGTTTCAATTCAGTTTTGAATAGCTGGCAGCTAAAGAATAGCATTCTTAAAGAGAGTGTATTTTGTTTAATTTAACAAGGTCTAACAGCCCACAGCATGTTACCATAGAGTTACTGAGAAATGAAAAGACTGCATTAAAATAGTAAAACCACAAAAGGCTATTAATTACCTTCTCTCTATTCCCAGGAATGTAATTACTGTTGTCAAAACCAGGTGTGTGGAGGTGGGGCTCGTGTTGTTGAGGAAGCTGTCCTCTTACAACTCAAAAAGACCATTGCAATGATCAGAGGAATGAGCTTTTGATTTATTTTTTCTTCCATCCTTTTTTTTTTTTTTTTTTTTTTTTTTTTTTTTTTTTTTTTTTTTTTTGGGAATCCTTTTCATTGGAGTTTGTATTTAAATTCAGGCTGGTTGGAGAGAAGCCATCCTCCAGCAGAGCAGTTTTGGATAGTATTCACCCAGCTGCCTAACTGGCAGAAAACCACTCGCTGAGAGCTTTTTTGTGAAGTATTTGACACATAAAGGTCAAATAAACTGTTCAGCAAATATTTTTTCAAGGTTTCAGGCAACTCTAATTAAATGATGCCCATGAGACTTTTATGCTCATTTTATTCCTGTTCTTTTTCTTCCTTCTCCCTCTCTTTTTTCCCCCATTAAGCCCAAGTTAGATGCTTGCAATGCCCCTAAACAGCAGAAGCTGTACTGCAGCAGAGAGCTGGGCTGGGCAGCTGTGAGCCCAAGGTGACCTGACTTTGCCTTTGGTTCCCTCCGTGATGTTTCAGCAGTCCTGTTGTCCTCCAGTCCTTCATTTCCCTGCCTTAATTCAGCCCCCAGCCTGTCAGGCTGCCTGCACACACTTTACCTGATGCTGTTAATAGCTCCACAAGGCCAGTGCATAAAATTAAGGACCTGGTTAAGATCCAGTGGGATTAGGGCAATGATGACATTCCTGTAGACGCAGCACTGCACACAAAAATGCTTTGATGTGGAGACCTTTGGCTGTCTGTACATACAGAGAAACATGGAATGGTTTGGGTTAGAAGGGACTTCAAAACTCACACTGTTCCAGCCCTCTGTAAGGACATCTGCCCCTAGACCAGGTTTCTCCAAGCCTGGCTTTGAGCACTTTTAGGAATCCCCAACTTCTCTGGGCACTAAAATACGCAGATAATTTATTGCAAAGACTCTCATCCTCGTCCTGCTCTTTTAATAATGCTTTTATTGGCTTTGTTTTTTTTGGCTGCAGGATCCAATTAGTGAGCAGAACTTTGATGCCTATGTGAACACGCTGACAGACATGTACACCAACCAGGAGTGCTACCAGAACCCAGAGAACAAGGACCTGCTGGAGAGCATCAAGCAAGCTGTCAAGGGCATCCAGGTGTAGCGCCGTGGGATGGAGAGCAGCAAGCAAACAGACTGTAAGATGGAACTTCCCCTCCAAGTATTCAGGTTTACAAGTTAGAAAACTTGTTTAATGAATGAAAAAAAAAAAAAAAGGACCAAAATGTAACCAAGAGGCCATTTCTGAGACATGGAACTGATCAAACTCAATGTTCTCGTTTACTTAACTTTGGACCTTCTTGAGAAAAGTGGGATTTTTTTTCCACCTTGACCACGAGGTAGATCAGGATGGAAGGTTAAATTCTCCAGTAGGCTGTGGGGCTTGGTAGCAGGTGAAGAGCAGGCATCTTCCGTGAGTTGCTTGTTCTTGCAGAATAGATCCAAGGGTTAAAACATTACAAGAACAGGGTCTTGTCTGATCCAAGACTAGTGTATGACTGGCTTAAACCCTCCTGTTGTCTATGGTCGTATGTCCAGATCACCTACTCACACATGAGTTATGTTCTATGTTGCTACAAGTGCTGGAGCTGCAAGCTACCTGTAAATCTGAACCTGTGCTGGGCCTCCCAACCCTGAAGTGTTCAGATATCCACTGGGCATGGGAACTCTGAAGTATTATAAAGTAGCTTATTTTTATTTTCTGAAAGAAATCTGAAGAGCAGTTCTGGATCTCCAGTGGAAAGCGCAATGGAAAAAAGGTTCTCAGGGAAGCTTTTGGAGTTTGCAACTACAGTATTCCTTTGTCTGTCTTAAATATGAGAGTAGCTGTTATGAATAGGCCAATTCCAGATATTTCAAACAGAAGAATTTCTTTAATGTGTCATGGTCCGGTGTATATGATTTTTTGGAAATCTGTTTGATGACAGTTCTGGTTCTTTTCATTATTGTGATCATCCCTACAGTGGCGCAGTACTGCCAGTCCAGAGATCATACATCAATGCCAGAGAACGGTTGAGATTGTGATGAACAAAACAAAACAAATCAAATCCAAAAGAAGCAAAAACCAACAAAAAGAGATATGTTAATTGATGGCCAGAAAAGTGCTTATGTACTGTGAACCAGGAGTTGATTCTTTACACGTACCCACAGGGCAATGAGGATGGTTTGGTTTGGTGTTTTAGGATTTGCGTGAAATCACAGCGCGAGCGCCATTCTGCAACAAAGAAAAAGGGGAAAAAAGGGGAAAATAAAAGAGGATTCAGGTTTTGGGAATTCTTCCAAAGAAGCAGTTGTAAGCAGCTGGGTACACGCAGCCCTCTGTGCACTTAGAGAACAACTCTGTGAATGTCTTCAGGGCACTGCTCTGCAGCACTGCTCCATGGCCAGGGCCAGCTGTCACCCCATGGGGCTGCTCCCCAACTTTGCTCCCACTTGGAGCTCACTTCCTCCTCCAAACACTTCAGTGGAGCAGAACCCCCTGAGGGGCCCAGCGTGAGGCATCCCATATCCCACATCCCATATCCTGCATCACTCCCAGCCATGGGGCAGGCAGAGCTGGGGAGGTTCTTGTTGACCCCAACAAAAGGCAAGAGTGTGGTGTTGTTTCAAACCAAATCCTGCAGATATTTAGGGTATAATTCCCAATTTGGGGAAGTCAGTGGAAAGTCCCAGTGGCTACCATGGCTACTGGATCTGGCCTGGAAGGCCATGAGTGGCTTGGTTGGAGTTGTTCCCTGTGTTGAGTTCCATAGGGCAGTTCGGCCTGGGTGGGCTTGCTCCCATACTTGAGTGTTTGCAGGATCAGACTCCACGAGTTCACTTATTTTAGAACCCATTCCAAGTGCAAAAATACACAAAAAAAAAAAAAAAAAAAAGTATAAAATTTGAGGTGTTAAAAACACAACGTTCTTAACATGTAAATAGAGTCCAAATTGATTGTGACTGCAATTCAGTTAGTATTTAAAGGTAGAGAAATTGCACTTACTGGAAGAAAGAGAAGAAAAAAAAAGTAGTTAGTTTAATTATGCTGTAAATTATTTAATTTTGGCAAGATGTATGTAATTTATATTTACAACAGCTTATGTTAACTTTTTGCTATTTATTTAACTTTTTTATTTATTAATTTTATACTTATTTTAAACTGGACACTGCACCATAGAAATGAAGATAAAAGAAGCAAAAAAAAAGTTAAAAATTAAAACTTTTGACCATAAAAAAAATGATATTCCAAAAAAAAGAAAAAAAAGGAAAAACCCTATCTACAACTCCTACTTGTAATTTTGATGCAACCAAGTTATTTTTTATATATTTTGTTATTTATTCTTTTAATGATGGGAATTTTTTTAAAGATATTTTATAACTGAGACATTTTGATAATTTTTTGGTTTGTTTTTTTGTGGGGGCAGGGGCACTGGGGGGAAGAGAGACTTTTTCAGTTTTTTTTTTTTTTCATTCATATTGTTTCAGGCACTGATAACAGGAAATGAAAATTCTGTATTTATTATTTATTTAATATTTAAGTCGGGAAAAAAATGAACTGTGCTCTTGTTGTATATTTATTTTGTTGTTTGTGTGTTGGTTATGTGATGACTGAGTACTTGTTTATGTGAAGGAATACTGTTAATATTTAAATAATAAAGAGTCACATTGAAAGTTATAGCAGGCTACATGTTATTCTGTGAAAACGAATACTGTGATCTACTTTCCTCAGGAAATGTATTTTGCAGACAGAACTTCCTTATGTACTGGCAGGGTTATTTCATAATAAAACCCAGTTCTGTTTGTGACTTTAGTTCCTATGGTCTTTCTTCAAGCTGTTGCCAATGTGTCCCTGCTGGGCTTTGTCCTTGTCCTGCACCGTGGTTTGGGGGTGGTCACTGTGTCCCTGCTCCCCTGCAGCTCTAGCCAGGACTGTGCACCTCCCACCTGGCTCTTCCCACCTCCTAAGCTGGGAGATTTCAGGGGAATTTAGGTTTGGTATCTCTGAAGGCTTTGTAGAAGGAGCTGCCATCACCCAGCCAAGCAGGTGCTTAAAACCCTGCTGGTGCTGTGATGGGAATCCCAGGTCCCAGGAAGGCTGGAGGCAGGATTCCTCTGGGCAGGGCTTGCCCTCTGCACCCCCAGGAGTGCAGGAGCACCTCTGCCGTGGAGACAGGCTGAGAGAGCTGGGGGTGTCCAGCCTGGAGAAGAGAAGAGCCTCTTCCAGTGTCTGAAGGATGAGAGGGACTGGGGGTAAGGGTGTGGAGGGACAAGACAAGGGGGATTGGATTCACGCTGACTGAGGGCAGGCTTAGATGGGATATTGGGAAGGAAATCTTCCCTGTGAGGGTGGTGAGGCTCTGGCACAGGGTGCCCAGAGAAGCTGTGGCTGTCCCATCCCTGGAAGTGTCCAAGGCCAGGTTGGACAGGGCTTGGAACAACCTGATCTATGGAAGGTGTCCCTGCCCATGGCAGAGGGTTGGAATGAGATGATCATTAGGGTCCTTTCCAACCCAAACCATTCTAGGATTTCATGATCTTGTGGTTTTGTGCTTCCACAGGTGGTGTGTGAGCAGAGGAGATGCCATTGGAAGCAGTACAGGAGATGCCAGCCCTGGGATGCAACACAGAGGTGGACACTTTTCCTTCCTGGATTTACAAAAAAACTTCAAAACCTGATTTTTGTCAACAAGATTTGCTCAGTTGCATCCACCTGACTGTGATGTTCACAGATTGCCCTCTTGGAAGAACAGAGCCTTTTCTCTGGTAAGAGTTTATGTTTTGAAGCTGTGGCAATGAAGAGAATTTTTCACTGATCTCTGTGTTGGATAATTTCTAAAGTTGCCAAAATTCAGTTTTGCTCTGCTGTAGCAGAGGTGAAATAATGTAAATCATGTTAAGGCCATTTGGAGCTGCATGAATTGGATCAAATGGGAATTTCAGGCAGGTTCATCACCAAGAAATTCAATTGTCTGATTAACTGAAGTTCTCTGTCTGTCCCTGCACGGAAGCACAAGCACTGCTGGGTTTCAGCAGAAGGAGGTGGCCCTACCACAGGCACGAAAGTGAAGGGGCAGAGAAAAACACAGCTGAAAAGGCAAGAACTGGAGTCAGAAAAATGTGGAGAAAAGTTTGGGTAGAAGGAAGATTTCCTAAAGCCTTTCCTTGAGCATATGCATGGCCATGGGTGTTCACTGGAAGTTTTTTCTGCCTTCATTTACTGTCTGCAAGGTGTCCTGGTGCAGAACAACCAGCAGAAGCTTAGGACAGACTTAGGATCCCTTAGCCAGTGGTCCCTGAGAATAAACACCCCAGCAAATATGGAGATGCAGATGGAGCCCAAAGAACAAAGTCTCTTTGAGCCTTTGCTGGACTTAACTTGGAGTTGATGGGATTTTGTCCTTTTCTCAGAGGAGGAAAAGCAGTCGGACTCATGTTCACCTCAGCGGCTGGCACGCTGTTTTCCTGAAGGGCACATAATTGTTTTATGGGGGTTTCACTCGACTTTGCAACGCTGAGCAGTTCCTTGTGCCAATATTTGATTATGATGATCGAGCTAATAGACGTGCTTGCCTGTCCTTCCTTAACGAATTGGCTGAGCTGGATAATAGAGCGCTCAGATTTGTGCTAAATTGCAGCTTGGGGAGCCATCACTGGGAGATGTTATCTTCTCGGAACTGGCGTCCGTTATCACAGGGAAGGGAATTGAATTGGTTTAAGATGGTACACTGTCAGTTTATAGGTGTGCTTAGGAGAGCTCTTAAGCCTCCTCCAACAGGGCGTAGGGTGAGAGAGGAATGTCAGAGCAGAGTGGGCCTTTGGCTTCAAGGATGCCAGGGAAAAGATACTCGTCAGCATATGGTTGTCTCTAAACACATCGATAAACCATTGACCAATGAGAGTCATTTGGCCTCACTCATGCTGCTGTTAATTGTTAAAAGCTGCTAATGACCCATTCCTCCAGTGGTACCTTCCACTTGTCAGCATTGACCTGATCTCTCCCAGAGAGGCGTTCCAGCCATGGCTTTCAGCTGTAAGCAGAAATGGGGGTTCTTTCCCAGCCTCATGCATTTTTCTGATTTTTTTCCCCTTGCCCTACAGCTTCTCTGAGTGAAAGCTTGAATCACCTCACCCTGCTCCCACAACCAAGGGGTCCTGAAAAACACACAGCTGGGTGGTCAGGAAGGGGTTGCCTCATTCCCATCAGGCTACTGGGGAGAAAAACCAACTTCGCTCTTCAGAGATGCCATTTAGCATCAAATTCATCCCCCCTGGGCCTCAGAAAGTCAATGTGAGGCTGGGGAGCAGTGGGATGGGCTGGAGATGATACTGCAGCCAATAGGGCAGCCCCGAGCAGGAAATTGCTCCAGCACAGCTTGGTTGGATTCAAAGGCTCTGGCCTGCACTTGTTAGCACACTCACTTCTCCTACACTTTATGAGAAGATATATCCTGAAACGACCTCCTGCTTTGTACAGAAGGGCTTGTGGGATTGAGGCTTTGAAAAAGCATGAGGATGATGCATTCTTCAGACAAATAGCTCTTATTATTGCAGCTGCCTTCATCCCCATCCCTCAGTGGGATGAATAAACCAGCAACTATTGTAGAAATGGTAGTATCTGTTTTGAAGACATTTTCGACCCTGTCAACAAGGAAATATAAGAACATCTAAAGCCTGCCTTCATATCTATGACTGCAGTGCTCTTTTGTTTAAATGACAGGGACTATCTGTGATGCCCCAAAGAGCTACAAAGGGGTAGAGCAAGGACACACGCTCTGCCTGAGCTTCCCCAGAAGGACCTGTCCATGCTAAGATGCCCTCGCAGCATCCTGCCCATCCTTATTGAAACCAGGATGTGCCAGAACTTTTCCTTGCCTCTTCATTACTCACAACAAGTCCCAAAGTCCACCTACACTGAGCATGAGGCAATGGTTGAATGGTTTAGACTCAAACAGGGGCTAACCTGGCCTTAGCACTGCAGGGAAGTTGGTTTTGATAAGCCAAGTCCGAGATCAAGCTCCTCAGGTTTTGCCATTTGTTAGAGGACTCCCACTCAGGCTCCAACATTTAATAATCCAGCCTAACCATGCTGAGGCTGTTTAGCAATTAAATAACATAAATCCAGAAGCTAGATTAATAAACAGTCTGGTGTGTCTAGAGCATTCTACAGGGTGGAGAGATAAAACTATAAAATATTTATTACCAGCTTGGGCATGAAGTCATTAATTTAATAACTACCCATTGCTTTACTTCTTACAGTTGTTAGGAGTCTGAATGTTGCAGAAGATTAGGTGGGAAACTTACTGCTTCCCTGCTGAGTGGAGCCTTTCCCATGAAAGCCAGGGCCCAGCTCCCATCTGTCACCCCATTACGTTCGGAGGCGGTGAATATATTACTGTGCTGCTTCTCAAAATAAAACAAAACAAAATTTCTGCTGGCCACATGGCAACCCTCCACGGGATTTAATGAGGACACTGCCCTTTGTGCAGAGGCCACTTCCAACAGCTGTAGAGATGAAGGCAGGGGGATCTCTGATCATGCTCATGACGTGGCTGCCATGGTGAGCGCAGCCCTGGCAGCACTGCCAGTGCAGGTGCCTTTGGGGACCAAAGCTTTGGCTGCCTCTTGTCCTGAGAGGTCAGGAGCGCTGTCTGAGCCTCCCTCATCAAGGATTTCTCAGTGGCTCTTCACATTTTCAGGAGAGGGAACAAGGGTATTAGCTGGGTCCCTGCTGTGATTTGATATTGGGGAGCATCCAGGACTTAGATCCACGCATCCGCTTTGCAGTGATTATGGCTGGAGTCCCCTGATGAGTGTGCTCCCCTGCTGACAGCTACAATTTACAGTGATGCTGTAGCAAAAGTCATGGGGGAAGAGGGAGGGAGGGTGGCTGTGTGCCCTCAGCATGTTCTATCATTGGTTTCATCCAGGGACAGCAAAGGGGTGCCAGCTGAGGGAGTGGGGTTAGAGCAGGAGCACTGTGTGAGGTGGGACATCACTGCTGATGAGGGGCTGAAACACTGATAATCCTCCCCATGACCGCACTGACAGCAAAGGCAATCAAATTCCCTAAATAATTGAGTCGAATTATTAGCCTGTTTTGTAAAATAAATAAACTAAAAACAGGCTCAGCCTGTGAACACCAACCACAGCATGGATGAACACAGGGGTGCAGCCACCCAGTCCTGCCTGGCCTGTGGCTGCTGACCTGCCAGCAGCACTTAGTGTCCACCCCTTCTCCTGAGAAGGGCAGAGGAAACAGCTCAGGGGCTCCTGAAGGGTGCTGGGGGGCTCCTGGTGGGACAGAGCTCAGCCACCAGCCCCAGAAGAGCCCCGTTGTCCATGGGCATCCCAATCCTCCTCCAGTCCTGCAGAGCCACAGGACTGACCCAAGAAAAAGCAGCAATGAGTGAGAATCCTAAGTGGATGCATTGAGGAAGTAAGAAAGGTCAACAGCAGAGATGGTGGCCAGGGATGGAGAAATGCCTCTGTGCTGTCCAGGTGAGAAAGGAAAACAGCAGCTGTAAAATAATGCTCTGGCTTCTGAGGCTCCCACAAAGGAGGTTCTTGCATGAGGTTTGTGGGCAGCTCAAAACAGACAAGTCCAAACCTGGGTGTCCAGGTACTGGAGATGAGGAGCTCTGGGTGAATGGAGCACCTGCAATATCTTGGCCAAGACTTTGTACCCACAAACAGTGAGATTTTAGGGGTACCTTTAGCAGGGTAGGGAGGACAAGGAAAGAGAGAGAGAAAATTCTTGTGACAGAATCTGCAAGATATTTATATCATCACCCAAAAAGTAACAGAAAGGTTTCTGCAGAGCATTCACCTCAATTTTTCTGTCACAACAGACTAATTTGAAACTGTCAGCACAAGCATCTTTGTCCTGACCATCCTACACTGCAGTACACATTCAGCACAGGCAGGGCTAACTGCAGAGGCCCCACTCCAGTATCATGTCATCGCATTACCCTTTCATTTCTCTTATCAATGCTGCCATTCAGTTCCGCTCCTTATTCCCAGTCCTTATCACAACGAGCCAAAAAAGTGCAGAACATCAGTCAGGAAAAAAAAAAAAAAAAAGAACAGGTGAAATTCTGATTTTTCAGCTAAAATAGTTTTTAGATGAGCTCTGCCCACAAAGAAGCTGAATCTTGGTGATTTAGTTCCCAAATTTTACATTTGCTCCCTCTCCCCCATCTCTCCTCTCAGCTCTTAGCTCAAAGTGGAGTCCTGACATTGCAAAGTGTTAATAGAATTAGTCTCCTGCTATAAACTGTTCACTGGGGCTTGTTAGCTCAATTGTTGATGCTAAATTCTTATCAGCAGAGCCACCTAAAAGAGCATTAATCAAGAAAGGCTGAACTCCCTGCCTGGGTCACAGAAATTTAATTAAACCCTGAGTAAAACTGGAAAATCATTTTGAAAAGAGACGAATGCAAAATGTTTTTCATCATTTGACTTTGCATCTCCACAGTCAGCCGTGATTTCAAAGGGTGTTTTGCCACAGCAAAGGCTGAGGGAAACACAGAAAAGACTTTCCTCAGTGCCTCCTGTAATACAAGGTCCTGGTGCTCACCCAGGGTAAATGAAATATGGAAACTCACTGGTTGAGGCCTGTTAAGGACCTGCACCCACAAATGCAAAGGAACAGAATGTAAGTCCAAGTAACACAGTGATCTCCTTGAGCAAGGGTCTGTTATGTTTAAGGCTGTGTTATGATTATTAATTTATAGATTTGCATCTACTTTCCCTTTGTTCTGCAGAAAGTCTCATGAAACAACCCATTTATTTGTCAGACACAGAGAAACATCAGTATTGGTACGACCTCATGTGGGGTATTGTATGTAATTCTGGGATCTCTCTTTGGAAAAAGAAAAGATTAATTTATCCTTGAACAGGTGCAGAGAAGGACTGGCAGAGCGATTAGCAGAACTGAGATCCTGTCTTAGGAGAGGAGATTAAAAGAACTTGGCTTGTTTAGCCTAGAAAAACAAAGGTTAAGAGGGGATATGATTAGTTTTCATAAATACATTCAGGGTGGGAGGAAGGGGAATGATTTATGTTAGAAGATAATACAGGTGGGAGATCAAATAAGGCACATCTTGGCCAGGAATAAATTTCCACTGGAAATTTGAAGATATTTTCTTATTGCTGTAGGAGGGAGGTTTTGGAAGGTTTTGGGAGGTTTTTGGAGGTTTGGGCTTTCTGAGTAGGATGGATGAGCCCCCATGGTCTTTGAGGGGACAAATGTGGCTGGCTCAGCCCCACCAGTGAGTCTGCAGGGTGGGATACGTAGGACTGCCAAAGGCAAAGGAGGGAAATGTGATATGGCTGCCACCTGATGGCATTTTTGTTATTTATAAATCCATAAAACCCATTGATTTTATTTAATCCATGAATCACTTGAAAGATCCAGGAATGCTTTTCTTCCTCCATCAGTACGAAAAACTTGATTTCTGAGATTTTTATTTGGGAGCTGCCTCCTAAATCATGGCAGATGGGCCACGACAAGGCAGCAGAGGGACAGGACAGAGAGCTGGGCTCGCTGGTGCTCCTGGCAGTACCAAGAAGAGATGAAACACCTCTCTGCTCCATGTCCCCACTGTCAGGGATGCCTGGTGACACCTCCTCCCACTCTCAGCCAGGCTGCAGCATCTCCTGGCTGCCTTCCTTCGATGACACACTTAAGCGAGATGAATCCAGGGCTTTAGGAGTCCTTTCTCCATGTGGCATTGGTTATGTGCGGTGCAATCCAGTGGAAATCAAGACATATGTTCTTCCTCTTGCTTCAGCAATTACTCACAGAGCCCTGAGATGAAGCGAAGCAAGAGGACACACGCAGACACACACACACATATATATATATATATATATAAATATAGAAATCCTTTGCATGGGTAAGAGGATCTCGAGTGATTTGCTGTCAGTGTGTTAATATTAATTCTAGTGTAAGTGCATATGTCGGCATGTATTTGCATATATGCATGTGTGTGCATATGCATATACAGAATATTTGCATATGAAAGTGGTATAGAGCCAAACTGACCACAGAAAAGGCAACACAGCATATTTTACAAAATGAAAAAAAAAATGGTGAAAAGATACCCCTATGATTTAATGCTCCCCCAGCTCTTAATTTATGAGTCCTCCTATCACTCACTAATTACCCTGCTGACTTAAGCAGCCATCTGTATCGCCAGGCTGCAGGTCAGCTCAGTCTGCTGGGCCCTGGTTTGGGGGCTAAAATGCATTTCTGCTGTTTGATCTTCCAAATAAATGAAAACATCTCATTTTAACTCAGCATCACTAAGAGATCAGAAGTTAATTCATGCTGACTGTTGTTTTGAAAATATTTATTAAAGAAATTAGTTTCAAAAAATGAAGTTGGAAACTGTAAAACAGGAGGAAATAAAGACAAGGAAAATCCTGGCTTCAGCTTGGCCTTGTGAAAATTGCTAGCTCTCAGCAATTATCCCAGCTAATGAAGGATGGAGACTGATTCTCCCTGGTGAGACTGTTGCTGAGAGCAGGGCCTTGTGCCTGTGAGGGACCCTGCCCCAGCCCGGGAGATGCTGAGGTGCCACCTCCGAACCCTGAGGCAATGCCTGTTCTGCTGGGGACACCTTGTGGTGCAGGGCTGGGACAGAAACGCTGCCACTGAAGCGCCACCAGGCCCTGCTTTCCTAATCCTGCTCTGCTTTTTCCACTCCCAGGGGTGCTGGGCTCTCCAAGCCAGGGGCGGCTGCCCACAGGGGTCTGTAGGCAGGGGAGAGTCATTGAGTATTGCTGACTCTAACTCCTGGCTCACAAAGCCCCAGAGAGCTGCAAGGAGGAGAGGAAGGAATTTGTGAAGAGCAGGGAAAGAAGAAACACAGAGAATCAGCAGCTGCAGACTGTGAAATGATGAAACACCCAACTGTGTTTTTTTCTAAATGTGGGGGTTTTTGCAATATTATCAGGCAATTTTTGGTATCCCCCAGAGCTGGAGCTCCTTGCTCTGACACCCATGGAGGTGTTTTCAGCCACAGCTACATTCTTGGAGAAAAGAAATGGGAAAAAGCTGCCAGGGGAGGAGAACCAGTGGGAAGCTGGGGGTGAGCCCGTGGAGCAGTGACAGTGGGGCTGAATGGGCACAGTGTGGCACCAGAGATTTGGGCCATGTGCAGCAGAGAGTCAGAGGTGCTGAAAACAACCTGTCCCTTGGGATGATGTGTCCTTTCAGCTGCTCCCTCCCCATGGATGTGCTCCTGACAGGTTTGGGGTGCAGGCAATGAGCTAGGGACCTGCAGTGGGTAAATGTCCTCCTTGCGTGTGTTTCTCCTGGCTAATCCCTGTAATTGTCTGGCTGGAAGCAGAAGCTGCAAGTCTCACTGATCTTGGCAGTTTAAGGCTGCTAGGAGTCATGAATACACCCGGGAGGGGACAGGGGATTTGGGAATCCCTAAAACACCCCCCAGGTTCTTACTGGGCTTCCTGAGGACTCGTTGCTGCCAGAAGGAAGCACAAGCACTGCTCTCCTCTGCTCTGTGAGCTCTCTGCTGGCAGCACAGCTGCTTTAGCAACAACTGCAATATTTTTTTTAACCCAGCTTTTATTTTAACAATTTTTTGCACTTTAAAAAAACCCCCAAAAACCCCAAACCCAACTGCTATTTTTCAAGTGATTCCAGCAGCAAAGGGAGCAGATGCTGAATGGAATCACACGTGCAAGGAGTTTGTGTGTCCTGCGTTTGCAGTTTCCAGTGGGTTGCCATTATCCCCGAGCATTCTCCGTGTGAAAGATGAGGAGAGTGCAATCACCACGGCCTGTTTCGGTTGAATCAGCAAGGAGGAGTTTCAGAGCTGGCTCTCCACGAATAATCCCATTCTCCCAGGCAGCTGTCTTCTGCAAAATGAAAGTGCAGACATCTACAGTATTACCCTGCTCCTGTTTGCAGAGTCTGCTGTTATCACGTTAATGAAGGGAGCTGAGATAATCACCTTAAAGCATAAATAAATCTCGGATGCTGATTCACTTTCCCCTATTTGAGACTCATTTACCAGGATAATTCTTATTTTTTTTTCCGCTGCAGGCTTGTTGTGTCTGCCAAGACAGCTTTTTTTTTTTCACAATTCATCTCCAGAGAACTTGAATTAAGGAGGCCTCTTGTCTTGTTGCAGTTGTTCCTTCTCATTTTGCAGCCATATGAAGTCCTAGATCCAAGGCCAGGCCAGACAATTTTATCAAATCTGCAGCATCAGCCAGTGCTGGGTGGCCTCACACATGAAAACAAACACACACTTTTAGAGGATAATTTCTCTCAGTCTTAGACAGGTGACAGGAGACACCTTTTCCCCAGGTCACTGAAGGAGCTCACACAGGTGTGTAAAATTTAAATTTGTGTCCTAACACTCAGTTATGGGACAGGGATCCCACACAAAATGAATGGCATGTCAAATGTTGTGAAGTTTCACAATATTTCATGTTTCCTTCAAGCCCCAGCCCCTGGAATCAGGTGAACCTGCATCTCACTTATTTATCCATCAGTAAATTCACATCTGGAATTCATGCTTGCAGGGAAAAAAAAATCTGATCATGTGACTAAATTTGGATGTTCATCAGCTCAAAATGAAGAATACCAACCAGTTCCCACCACATTTTTCCCCCCTAAGTTCCCATGATTTTTTCCCAAGCCTGACTAATGATATCAGAACATCTGGTGCAGGCCAGGCTTCACTCAGGAGGTTTGGCTCCTGTGTCTGTGCCAGCAGCTCACTGGCATCCCCCAGCCCCTCGCTCCTGCATCCTTCCTGCATCCTGGGATATCTTGAGCAGGCTGACCTAGAACAGAGGCTGGACAGAGTTGAAGAATAAAGTAGGGATTTATTAAAAAGCCTCCATGGATCCACCTTGGGCAGCAAGAGCCCAGCCAGGGCTGCACCCAAGATGAACCAAAATGGTCACAAAATGGACAACTGGGCATGGGGTCTCACACTTTTATAAGTTCTGCATATTGGAGTTAATTGTCCAATTAAAGCTTTAGCTTATGAAGTCCCATCCTGCTTGTTATTTCATTCCACGTTGTTTGTGCTCTTGGGCCTAAGATTGGGATCATTTGTCCTTGGTCCCCAGCTGGAGAAGAAATTGTTTGGTCTCCCTATTCTGTGAAGAGAGCTTACCATCTCCTAATGTGAAGCTCAAAAGTACACACTGAAGCAGCACAGAATCTGAAAAACATAAAAGCTAAACCTGAGGCATCACTGGGATGCCCCAATCCCACAAGGGGCTGTCACAGCGCCATTGCAGGGCGCCAGGCCTGGGACAGCTGGGACAACTGACCGGGTGTGGAGATGGAGCCTTGGCCATGAGCTGGAGGAGCAGGTGTGGAAATGGAGCCTTGGTGGTGAGGTGGAGGAGCAGGTGTGGAGATGGAGCCTCGTGCTGGGAACACAAACTTTGGGAAGGGCAGAGAGTCCGGGAATGGGGAAAGACGCCCAGGCTGTGATGGGGAGATGGGCCCAGGAGCTTTGTGATGGGAAAAGTGAGAATCACAGCCTGTGTCTGGTCTTGGTACGTTACACTGAGTGCGCATGGCAAGGTTTGGGTAGTGGGGTGGCTTTTGGTAGAAGCTGCTGGAAGTTTTCCCAGATCTGACGAAGCCAATTCCAGCCGGCTCCATGCGCGGGACTCCCGTCACGGAACCAGTCGTGGTACAGTCCTGCGCCCCCCTGCGCCGGCTCTGCGTGGTACGGCCCAGACTGCGCCCCCCACCGGGCAGCAGTGGTGCGCTCCCTTCCCCAGGCCCGCCCGCGGTGGTGGTGCGCTCCGCGCATGCGCAGTGCCGCGAGCGGAGCTCAGCTGGGCAGTGTTTACAGCCCGAGCGCGCCGGCCTGGGCTGAGCCGAACGGAGCCGAGAGGAGCCGAACCGAACCGAGGCCAGCCGAACCGAACCGAACGCAGCCGAGGCGAACCGAAACGGGACGAACCGAACGCAGCCGAGCCGAACGGAGCCGAGCCATCCGTTGAGGTACCGCTTTTGTCTGAAATCCCGGAATAACCTCCCCTTTGCCACTCCCGGTGCCGTGCCGGGGCAGGGACTGCCCTGGAGACCTGCCGGGGGCCAGCGGCCGCGATTCTGTGCCTCGGTCATTGTTCTGAGCCCTACCCGAGCGGTGCTGCTGTGCCGGGGCTGCAGCCGCAGATTCCCCGTTCGCCTTCGGGTTTGTTTTCCTGAGGGGAGGATGGCAACGAAGGGATGGTTCAACACGCAGAACCGCCTTTGGTGTCTCTGCTTTGCCCCCTTTGGTGTCTCTGCTTTGCCCCCTTTGGTGTCTCTGCTTTGCCCCCTTTGGTGTCTCTGCTTTGCCCCTTTTGGTGTCTCTGTTTTGCCACCTTTGGTGTCTCTGTTTTGCCACCTTTGGTGTCTCTGCTTTGCCACCTTTGGTGTCTCTGTTTTGCCACCTTTGGTGTCTCTGTTTTGGGCAGCGGTTCGGGTTTCTGCCTGTGGACTTTGTCCCTGCTCAGATTTGGGGAAATCTCTGCTTTGCCCTAGAAGCGAGGAAAATGCACCCGGGGGTTGCTGCGGACGGAGAGCGGTTTGTTTTGAAAAGTTTAATAACAATAAGCCCTCCTGGGTTCCCGTTTCCCACCAAATTAAACAAAGGTGTGGAATCACATGAGGAGAGACGTTTGAATGTCAGAGTTTTAAAAAACACTCATTTTACTGGAAGTAGGTTAATGTGCTGGGAAAGTGATGATTTCAGAAGTGACTGACACCTGTCACAGGGCAGATATTCCCTGCTCCCATTATGAAAATATCTCAGCCAGCTGTGTTTGTTGTTGTTTTCCGTGGTGTAGAACATGGAAGAGCACTTGTTGTCCATGGAGCTGAGCTGAAACCAGGTCAGACCAGTTGTCCCAGTGGGGCTTGCGTACATCAGCAGTAATTTGTTTGGGATCCAAAGTGGAGCACTGTTAAAGGCACAACTTCTTGCTTTAAATCTAAAAATGTAAATTTTCTGTTTTTTTTTAATAGCAAAAAGAGTAGAAGAATAAAGGAAGCTTAAGAACAAAAATATATAAAAGAAAGTCAAGGGAATCAAAATCCTTGGTGAAGAGAGTATTCTAATGTGGAAGGTTAAATTAAAGGTACAGGCAGCCCTGTGTTGCAAATGCAGTGAGGTTTTGTGTATGTAAGAGGAGGGGGAAAAAATAATTGGTACATTAACCCACCTAACCTTCAAACTGGTGTGTTCCTACTGTGAAGTAATAAAACAGAGTCATTTTTTGTAGAGAAAATGAAGGAGTAACTGTGGAAAGGAGAGGGGTGGTGTTTTATTTCAATGTTATTAATGGTCTTGAACTGGATTGATGTGTTTGAGACATGAATGGATTAAGAACTGGCTCGAGTTCCCTGCCTAAATATATCCTGTTTTGTGTGCCTCTACAGGTAATCAGAATGGTGTGTTATTTGAACAACTGTGAAATCTCCTTGGAGTCCTGTAGCTTTGCTTTGTTTCCTTAGAAAATGAAAGTTTATAATTTGCTGTGGCTGAATATAACAAACAGACCCTAACAATATCGCTGTAGGCAGATCTTCTGATCCCAGGAATGAACTCCAAAGCTGCTGCTTCGTGGTTGTTACTGTGAGCAGGGAAAGGCATTGTAAACAAACACGGCTTAAAATCATGTTGCGCTTTCTGGAAAGGATTTTTTTCCCTTAATATATGAGAAGGGGAGAAGAAGTCAGGTTAATTTTGAGTGGTTTTGTTCCCCTGTACATTTTCCTTTAAAACGTGGAGGCTGCAGTGGGAATGGTCTCTGGAGCTGCTGTCTGTGTCATTAAGTGCTTTACTAATGGTGGTGGCTCAGGCTCTGGAGATGAGCTGTGTGAAAGTGCATTTGCTAAAGTGCATTTACCAAAGTAAGTGAGGTTGACAGGTCAGAGTTTTGTTGGGATTTTTGAACCTCTGTTCAGTCAGCATCTAATGCACGTTCAAAGGAAATGCAATTTGAGATTTTTCTGGATTTTCTGCCTATTTCTTAGTCTTGTCAGGTGCTGTTAGAGGTGGAAAGTTTGTGTGTGACAGGAGCTCTGACAGACAGCCCAAACTTGCCCTGTTGTTTGGGCTTGCAGTGAAAAATGACCCCTAAGCACAGGAGCTGGAATAATCCTTCCTATAAAAGGGTTCAGTGGAAGAGCTGATGAGGTGGTAAAATGGTGGGAGGGTTTGAAGACAGGCCTTGCACATTGAAATTGCCTATTGTGATTTTTTCCCCCCACTGGTGTCAGGTACTGGATGCCAGATCTGCTGCATTTTGCTTTCCATTGTTGGCGTGGGGGGGCGCTGGGTGAGGTTTTCCTGGAGCTTGGAGTAGGTAAAGATCTCTCTCAAAGCACTCCATGTACAGCAGCATAATTTAGTGTTGGAGTGCATGTTCTGTACCTCACCTTGCTTTGTTGTTATTTCCCTTTCAGTGTTTATAGGAGGCTGCTGAAGATGGGAGGTGCAGTGAGTGCAGGAGAAGATAACGATGAATTAATTGATAACCTGAAGGAGGCCCAGTACATCAGGACAGAGCTGGTGGAACAGGCATTCCGAGCCATTGATAGGGCAGATTACTACCTGGAGGAGTTCAAAGACAATGCCTACAAGGATTTGGCATGGAAGCATGGAAATATTCATCTCTCAGCACCGTGCATTTACTCAGAGGTGATGGAAGCTTTGGACCTGCAACCAGGGCTGTCGTTTCTGAACCTTGGCAGTGGCACTGGTTATCTGAGTTCCATGGTTGGACTCATCCTGGGTAAATACCTCTTCAGTCACATTAACTGGTTATATTAGAGCTTTAAAAACAGGTTTTGAAATCGGGGATGAGGTGTTCCTCCACTAATGGAGCTAAAAAGGTAGCTGGGAAAGGAAAGAATGCATTAATCCAGCTCGGCAATTTATCAGGATTCTCACAGCCTTCTCTGGAACTGGATGGGATCCAGGCTTCTGTGGCAGATCAGAACAGGCATCAATGTAGTTCCAGAGGTGGCTGTAATGGATTCCTGCAGGTCTGGACACAAACCTGGGTTTGTTTCTCCTTAAGCAAGACCCCAGGTCAGGATCAGTAATACAGAGTTGAAACTGGGACTGAGCAAGTCCACAAAAAGCTGTGACTGCTCTGTGCCTGGTTTGTGTTCACAGCCCTGAGACAGGTTTGAGATCCACTTTTGACTCTTAACTCCCCAACACACAGATGGGAATATTCTCTGGAAAACACTTTAGTGCAGCAGAGCTGATTTTGTGACCACATCTACAGTGGCACAAAGCAAATTATCCAAGTGGAATTGGACAATTTAAATTCCCCCTGCAGTGTTTCAGTCAGAGTTGTGCTGCCAGGATAGATAGCAAGTGGCCATAGGGTAAAATCTGGGGGGGTGTCCAGAATTTTAACTGCTGGGATATTTATTCTCAGGGTAAAGTCTCATTTCCCATTTGTGATTTTCTCCTAGGTTTGTTGACATTACTTAGAATACGATTTGTAACTCCAGGGCTTTTATATTCTTTTTGCAGAAGTTATCCTGTCAGTTCTGAATAAAAAGCATGAGTGCTGAAAAACTTTTGTATTTTCCAGTTTGTTTTTGCTGTTAATTTAGGTACAGTGTGTGATGACTGTTCCTGATTAATTGCAGAGATCTTTAGCATAAAAATAACATGGATGTGCTAAAACATGCAGGCCGTTAGGATTTTTTTCCAGGTGATCACTTTCACAGCAATGGCATCAGTGTTTCCCTCCTATGGAGAAGTTTCCTGCATAGTTAAGAGCAAATGATTCAGAGTCAGCTGTGCACAAGAGGCTCAATTGCTGCCAGAAATTGCAAGTATAGAGTTGCAAATCCCATTGTAGCAGTGAGAGAGCTGACCCCACACAAACACCGACTCTGACACTCATGGAACAATCTGCTGGAAGAAGGAACCCAAAGTGTGTTAATCCTGCTGGATTTGGTGTTGTTGTTGTTGCCATTCCCTGGTGTTCTGCACTTGCAGGTCCTTTTGGGGTTAACCACGGTGTGGAGCTTCACTCTGACGTGATCGAGTACGCCAAGCAGAAATTGGACTTTTTCATTAAAACAAGCGACAGCTTTGACAAGTAAGAATGCAAAATGCCTGTTGGGATTAATTTTGTGCTTTTGGCTTTACTCAGGGCAGTTCTTGCTCCCATGTGGCGCCTCTGGATTCAGGGTAATCTGAGGATTCAGGCTCCTTAGGCTTACTGAGCTGCACTGTGTGACCTTCGAAGCCTGTGTGTGTCATGAGGGAGTTTCAGAAATGTTTGCAGAGTTTTTAATAGCAGTGCTGATGTTGCAGGGCTTAGAGGGAGCTGAGGAAGTTTGTTTATTTTTAAATGCACTTGCAGTTACACCTTAAAACTTGCAAGTAGCAATACTTGGTTGTGCCTGTGATCTGAGAGCCTGCATAGTGATGAGATTATGAACTGGTTTTTGTAGTGGCTTAATATGTTTTATCTGAGAAGAAGGAAAAATGGCATTTTAAAATATGAAGGTAGTTTTATGATGATTAAGTTGGTACTAAAACTGGCTGGGATTTGATTTATGTTCTTCCTTAGACCCTCCATTCTGCTGCTGTCACAAGTAATAACTTCCCAGCTAGATAACCACTGCCAATAGTAACCTCAGCAATAAAAGTTGTGGCTGTCACATTTTTGGATCTGTTTCACAGTTTGTTCAAACAGGGAAGCAAACTGATACTCTTCTCTCCTGGGAGGAAGAAAATGAAAATCATGGCATGCAGGATTTTAGGCTACTCAGCCTTTGGCTGTTCCTGCTGCCCTGGGAAGCTGTTGAGGAGGGGCTTGTATTTTCTGCATCTTGGCAGAAGACTGAAAGTTTCTGGTGCTCAAAAGGGGTTTTTTTCTGTCATGTTGCTGTTGTTTGAGATGTTTTAAGACTTTCTTCTCTCTCCAGACAAATATAGCAATGGAGCAAAAGCAACCTGAATTCAGAAATTACCATGCCTGGAAAATTGGCTTTGCTGAGTGATGTCTGCTGGGTTGTGCTCCTGGAACAGCGTGTGTAGGAACTGTTCTCTGGCTGCTCTGAATGTCCAGCCCTCTTTGCAAACCCAGAAGGCTCCAGGAAGCATTAGGAATAAATAGGTGCTATGTTGAGCTGCCACTCAAGATACCAGTAAAAGAATGGATGTGTTGAGTAACTTCTACCAAAATCAGCCTTTAAACATAGGGCTTAAAACTTAGGGAGTTTTGGAGCTTGTAAGAAAACCAGAGGCATCAGGAATCACTCATTCTTCTTGTAAATCAAATCAGAAATACTGTAGGCAAAAAGTCTTTTTTATGAAGGGTGAAATCACAGTTCTTTTGAAGCTGATGGCAAAACTTCATTTGCTTCAGCAGAGCTTACTTCTGTATCATCAGGTGGTAATTCCCCACATCTGAAAACCAGTTAAAAGCTTTTGAAAATGCAAAAATAAACCCAGGTGCAGTCCTTAAAAGACTTTGACATTTGGGAGCGCAGGTCTAGTATTTGTATTTGCATTTTATTACTGAGTCAGCATCAGGTGACTAAAAATAGCTTGTTCTGAAGAGTTACCTGCAGCTCAAGTATGAAATTATGCATCCTTATCCTTTAGAGGTTTTAATGCATGAATTCTGACCTCATTTTTCTGTGGTTTTGAGACTTCTAGCTGTGGTCTGTTACAATAATGTCTGGAATAGATGGGCTTTGGAGGAGAAATCCTGTAGAACCGTGGGGTTTTTTTCACGTGTTTTCCATAGTTCAATCTTTCCAGAATTGTGAAAATAATTTATTTTGATAAGTTGTTGTAGTCTTGTCTAATACAAGTCTTTTTCACTTTCAGGTTTGAATTTTGTGAGCCATCCTTTGTCATTGGCAATTGTTTAGAGATTTCTCCAGACTGCACTCAGTATGACCGGGTTTACTGTGGTGCTGGAGTCCAGAAGGAGCATGAGGACTACATGAAGAACCTGTTGAAAGTTGGGGGAATTCTTGTCATGCCTCTAGAAGAGAAGGTTGAGTGCCTTTTTACTCATATTTCAGTTATTCTTAATTCTGATCATGGTTTGGTCAGTGGCTGTTCTTTTATCTTGCCCTTGTAGCAGGCTGAAGAAAGAATTACATGCACTGGTTTTCACAGTGACTGAAAACTGAACTCTGCACATTCCAAATATTTAAGAAATTTGTAGCTTTGCAGTCTTCCATATATTACAGTCTGTTGTTAATTGCAATTTTATTTCCACACTGCAGAAAATGAGAGCAAAGCTTTGTTTAATTATAGAATTCAAAGTTTTGTTTAATTATATAATTTAGTGTTGTGCTTAAAGGCAAAACACAACTTTTTGCTCCCTGACTGGCTCTTGAAAGAGTGTGCAAGATGTCTCTATCTACAGGTGTCAGTGGATTCTTTTAGTAAAAAGTGGGTCAAGTGCCTGACCTTTTACCACTGTCAGGGAATGTGACAGGGGCAGGGTGCAGGGTTTCTTCCCAGTCAGAGGCTGTGCAGTGGGTTGGGGTAGGAGATTTGATCTGTGACCTTTTCAGGAGCCAGTGCTCGTGGTGACTCAGGAGTTTTCCCAGAGGTCAGACACAGCTGCTCTGGTCCAGCCTGGAGGGAGATCTGGGCAAGCAGAGTGACCCAAATTACCAGTGCCCATGCTCTGTTGGAATAGATGAAGTTACTTGGGGCTAGTCCTGCAAGGAGTTCCCAATTTTTTTCAAAAAACCAATGTTGTTTCTCATCATCTTTTACTGTTGCAGCTTCCAGTACTTCAACTTGTCCAGGCAGAAAAGTCATTTGTTCATTTTTTTTGTTCAAAAATCTCATTGTAGTTCCCACAATGGACAATAATCTCCTTGTTTTGCTTCAGTTGACTAAGATAACTCGGACTGGTCCTTCTGCCTGGGAGACCAAGAAGATTCTTGCTGTTTCCTTTGCTCCTTTGATTCAGCCAAACCACACAGATTCAGGAAAATCAAGGCTTGTTCACTTGCGTGAGTACAGACATTCCTGAGCTTGGGGGACTTCTGCTGCTGCTTGAGTGTGAGCTGTAACATCCTTGGGAATCCTTTCCAGGAAAATTACTCCAAGTCCTTCCTTTTTTTGAACAGCTGTCTGTCTTGTGCAAGCATTGGAGTTGAATGAAATAGATTCTAAATCACAGACTCAAAGAGTGGCCTGGGTTGGAAGGGACCTTAAAGATCATCTAATTCCAGTATCCCTGCTGTGGGCAGGGACACCTTCCACTGGGCCATCATTCTAAACACAAATTATTTCTTGTGAAGTTGTACCTGAACTTTGCAGGGTGTTTTGTCCTTGTTTTTGCATATTTTGTTCCAGTCCTGAATGATTGAATCCTGTCATCGTTCTCAGGCACTGTGCCACAAGGAGAGGGAAATAAACAAGCACTACCTGTGAACAAATGTTTTATCTACTCAAAGATTCTCACCCTCAGCAATCCAGAATTATCCTGAACCTGGAATGCTTGAAGGATACAAGTTGTGCAGTTCTTGGTTAGCTGTTTGAAATGCAGGTCGTATCAGTGGCCCCAATCTTTAGATTAAGACTTCAGTGTCAAGAGGCCTCTTAAGAACACATGAAGACAGAGGTACTTTCATAAAGAGATTAGTCGGGCTTTGGTCTTAACCTGGAAAGGTGTCTGCATGACAGGAGCTCAGGAAACAGTCTACAGCATGCTAGGAAGTCCCACAAGTGCCTGTTTCAGCATGTTCTCACTTTGTAGCAAGACCTACCCGTGAATTATATGTAGTTATTTTCTCCTTTTTTCATTCAGGTCCCAGGAAAGCTCACTTGTTGGCAGAGGAGAGGGACTTTTTGTGTCAGTTTTAATTCATTTTAGTTCATGGATCTATGCGCATCTATACATTTTTTGTTTGCTGCATTTCTAAGCTGGCAGCAAATAAGTGCAGAAGACAGAATAGTCTTCCAAGCCATTAATGTGGGAGGCATTTTAATACAGTCACTTACTGTGATGTTGCTATAATTACTTCTACAAAATGGTTTCCAACCTGTCTTCACTCACTAAGTCTGAAGCAGTTTTTGAAGAGCATAAATAGTACTTGTGTTTTATAAGTGCAGAACTTGGCAAAGCTGAAGGAGCTGTATGATAGAAAAATAATTTTATGGAAGAATTAAACAGACTTCAGGTTTAGTTATCTACCAGAGGAAAATACCTGATTCTAAGCCATGAAACAATCACAGCTCCCATCACTAAGTCTGCATTCAAACAGTCTTTAAGATGTGCATCTTAGAATAATTGAGAACTTGAAATCAAGGCAGGACATTTTTTAATGAGAGAAACACACAATTAAATTTCATTTGGAAAGTTGCAGCACAGTTTATCCGAGTTGACAGGAGCTGAATAGAGTTGTTTGTGTAATCCCAGCAGGGAATTCAAATGGCCTGATTTAATCTGAGCAAACAGAACTTTTCCTGGGAGTACCTCTGGGGGGAAGTTTCTCTGTCTGTGCTCACAGATTTCTTTGCTCACAGCGCCCGTGGCCGTCCGCAGCCTGCAGGACCTGGCTCGCATCGCCATCCGGGGCACCATCAAGAAGATCATCCACCAGGAGGCCCTGGGCAGGGCTGGGGACGGGCTCAAGAGCCCACCCAGGTTCAAGAGGAGGCGGCTGCGGCGCCGTCGCATGGAGACCATCGTGTTCCTGGACAAGGAGGTGTTCGCCAGCCGCATCTCCAGCCCCTCCGACGACAACAACAACTGCGAGGACATGGAGGAGGAGAGGCTGGAGGAGGAGGAGGAATCCAAACCCTCTGAACTAAAGCCAGACCCTCCCGTGAACTTTTTGAGAGAAAAGGTCTTGAGCCTGCCACTGCCTGATCCCTTGAAGTATTACTTGCTTTATTACAGGGAAAAGTAGTTTTCCTTCTTTTAGGAAGTGAGAATTAGGAAGAGAATAAAGTATCCCTTAGGGCTTGACAAACATGTCCCACTTGCTTGCCTGCCAATGTGACACCCGAGGCAGTAGGCTGGCTGGGGAATGTGGCTGCTGTAAACTTTGACATTATAGCTTTTTTGAGTTCTTTCTTTCTTCTCAGTTGTGTGCTACAGTTTTATTCTACAGCAGGGATTCCTTAGGAAGCAAGTTGGTGAAATGCTCAGCTGCTTATGGAAAGGAGGATTTAATTCCCTCAAAACTAACTGCAGGAGATATTGCTAAAAATCTCATGGCTGCTCTACCGAATATCAGTTGGGAAAAACTCCTGAGCAGTTCCCCAAAGACCTTTGCTGTCTGTGCTCTCTCCCAGTAAACCTGCCATGTATTTGCCATGGTGTGTGTTTCATGGAGGACAGAGATAATTAGTTAAAACCTGACCTGGCAAATCATGTTTCTTCCAGTAATCTGAAAAGCACAACCTTTACAAAAAGGAAAGAATTTTTGGCATGACCCTTGTGGCATCCAGGTTTTGAATGAGAAGGAAGGTATCAGCTCCCCTTTGGCTGGTCTGCTTTGCTTGTAAATGATATATAATTTTTAGTAAAAAGTTTTACAAAATACTGGTTTTTTTTAATGGAAAACCCCTGTTCTAGAGAATGAGTTGTTAGGTTTCTGTGGTTCTTTCAAAGCTATGGAGGCAAGTTAGGAATTACAAAGCTGTTTAACTTCGACAGGATGCAAGGTAGTCAGAGTTGGGACTGCTGTCTCTGAAAATGTTTACAGAGTAATTCTGAGTGGGGAAAAGGGTAGAGAAGAGCTGCAGAGCAGTGAGTTTGTGCAACCTGGAAGCAGTATCCATGGGTTTTGCTGTCATGTGAGAGAACTCTCATCGTCTGGGCTGAGCAGAGTGAGGTGCAGAGCACCTGAGCATTAAATCAGCCAAACAGAGTTTTGTGGGGGATTTGCAAAACCTGAGAGCAGCCTAGGGAGCCAAACTGATGCAGTTCTCAGGTGTTCCTGTGTGTGTGCCCCTGCTGTGGCAAGGTGGCCAGAATACAACTTGTTCACAAGTGTTCCACAGCAGGGTGGAGCTGCTCAGCTGGGTAGGTGATTTTATTCCCGCAGCAATGAAGTAGAAATTTTAACAGGTTCATATGGAAAGACTTATCACTCTACAGTTCTGTGGATGTGAGCTGTAATTTTTATTCCCAAATCTCTCTGTCATGGTTATAGAAGGGGATGCCATGGAATCATAGGATTACAGAATGGTTTGGGTTGGAAGGGACCTTAAAGACCATCTTGTTCCAACCCCCTGCCATGTACAGGGGCACCTTCCACTAGGCCAGGTTGCTCCCCGCCCCATCCAGCCTGGCCTTGGGCAGTTCCCGGAATGGGGAGTCCACAATGTGGATGATAAAATGGATGATAAAATACTATGTTTAGAAGACGTTTACTTGGTTCAGCCTGTTTGGGAAATGTACCTGAACTGGTAAAGGCTGGAAAGAAACCCTGGAGTTTATGTTGATGTGAAATAGTCCTAAAACTGGGGGGCATGAAAAGCGCTCTTTCAGCAGGTAATGAAACTGTGTTAAGGCATTGCCCCTTCAGAAGCACTTAAGTTGATATCAGTTTGATATCTTTTGGTTTTTGATGTGTGCCGTCTCCTCATTTTCTGAGGAGGAATGAGTGAAGACTGTATTGCCAAATGGTCCTGAGTTGCACAACTTGCTTAATGAAAAATAGTTTCAAAGTTCTGTGTGGCTTTGAAAATAAATGAATAACATATATGTCTAAGCCTGAAGTGGAGAATTTTCCTTGCTTAACAGGATTTTTGTGTCTCTCTGGGAATATTGTCTGATAATCCTGTATCATGTGGTTGATGGCATGTAACACAGTTGTAGGCTGGGTTTTGCCTCTGGTTTCCTGTCTCCACTTCTGGTCTCAATGGTACCCCAAGTTACCTTGCTCCCTTGGATTTTAATTTCTTTTTTTGCAGTGGGGCAGTTCTGTGGCCACTGAGCTGATGTTTCCTGTAAAGATGCACATGCCCGTCATTGGATTCTGGCAACTGCCATGAATTTCTACAAATGCAAGTCCTGAATGTGGTGGTAAACAGAGGGTTAATAGCATCTGTGTGTAATTATTCTCAGTGCTTCCCTACAGGCTGTGGCCTCTTATTTGTTGGAGAAGTCTGTTTAATGGGTGTCATGCCAGGTATGTGCCTTTCTGGATTGTGGCACAATTTCCACACCCCTCCATAGTCCAGGATGCCTCCTGCTTTTGGCTACCAGGTCATCCTTCAGTTTAATCACAACATTTTAAAGAAGTCCCTTTAAAAATGACGTTAAACTTCAGGTTCCTGTTAGTAAGCCTTGCAGAGATTCTGTTAAAGCTGACCAGTTGAGGGAGGATTATCTTTCATTTATCCCTTGTTTGGTTTTTATCCCCATCCCAGCCTGAGTTGTAAAAGGTATTTTATCAGATTTTTTCACCAGATTTGCCTTTTTTATTACATTTGCTAGATTTTTGTAGCTTTCTATAAGATGCATAAATACTGCTATTTTTCCTGTATAAGGTTGAATAAATAAATAAATATATATATATATACACACAGGAAATTTATGTTCTAGGTTGTCAGATTGTCCTCTTGTCCAAAAAAAACCCCACAGATCTAAACAGATAGTAGAAATTCTATGTATAATATAACTGTGAAATAGTATTGCTTATAGCCTGTAAATAAAGGGGAATTGTAAATACATTTTCCCTGTGCACAAGCACTTGCACTGTAGTTTTGTAGGCATTTCTAGCAGAGGGATGGAGGCAGAGCTGGGTTTATATGGATCTGTGAGCTGTCCAGGAATTGTACCTGCTTTGTTTCTTTTTGTGTTCTCAGTAGCTGTGACTTTTTTTTTTTTTTTGTATGTGACTCCTTTTAGGTTTTGATCCTGCAGGAAATTTGCAAAGAGAACTGAACTTCAAACTGCTTTAGTCATGAGTGTACAAGCTGAAAAATCTCTGTATAGAAACTAGAGTTCAGTTGGCCTGAGGCATGCAGAAGTGTTATGCAATTTAAACTTTATTAATAAGTGTTTCTGTATCAATAAATCCAGTAAAAACTTTTTAGCCTTCTTAATATGGCTTTGCATTATGTTGTGATTAGAATACTTTGTAGGTGAGTGCTTATTTCCATAATTGGAGGTCAAGACACAAAATCAGCAGAACAAGTGCTTAACAATATGGTGCAGGTGCATAGTTTTAGATGAACTGCTCAGAATGTGATGTCTCAAACCTGCCCAGATGATGAGTCCCAAACCCTGAAGTAAAGCAGCTGTGCAGGATGAATTTTGGGATCAGCACACACAGCACTGATGTAGATTTAATGTGTCAGAGTGGTTAAAGAGTGGACTTAGTTCCCTGGCTGTGTGACTTGTAAACAACAGATATCAAAAGGTGATTTCATGCATTTCTGTACTTCAAGGAGTTGCCTAAGCCAAAGGTGTCAGGAGTTTATTCTGTGCATTCTGAACTGCAGCTCCCCTCTTGTGCCCTGGGCTCCGTCTGAGTGTTTAATTAACGTGGATTTTTAAGAGTGGGTGTTCAAGGCTTTTATTTCTCCAGTATTGAGAACAATATTTTGGTTTCAGCTGTGCTAGGAATCTGATCATAATAGCAAATACAGCTGCTGCTAATTAAATGAATCTGTTAACCTTTATTCCGTAGGATAATTGCGTGTGTGTTTCTTCCTGTCATCTGTGTATATGATAAATGTCCTTTTCCCAGCTATAACAGGAGATTAGTTCAACGTTAATGTTTTCCTTCACGTGATGCGTGCTGAAAGAAAATCCTTTTCTGCTTTGCAAAGCCGTGATGTGTCATACAAATGGTATTGAGGAAATTAAATTTGTCAGATGATGTTTATGTTCACTTCATTGTAAAACAGCATCACAGTCCCTCCTGACACCTTCACATCCCTGATCTTATTGGGGTCCCTGGGGGATCCCCACGTTGAGACATCCCCCACCTGGAACTCCCTTCTCAATACCCCTCCTGAGGGCCCCCACCATGGCACCCCACAAACTCCCCGAGCAACACATCCCAGGGTGGGGGTCCCCTTCCTGACTTCAGCACTTCTCGGATTATTGCACGTCCCCACCTGTAATCATTCCAGGACCCAGGAACTGGAGGGACATCACCCCCCAAGGGGACATCCCTAGAACTCACACTCTATTGGAGACCTCCCTCACTACTGCTGGACCCCAAAAAATGTCTCTGATCCTCAAATGCTGCTGCTGGTGTGAGGGAAACTGGGGGCAGGCGCCCATGAAGGAGGCTCTGGGTGCAGGGACTTAAGGGGGGGGTGGGAGTACCTCCACGAGGGCTGTGGGAATTGGGAGAGTGGATATCTGGGGAGGTGAGGAGGAGAATGAAGCTTAAAATGTCCCCTTTATAAGGTGGTGTTTGGAGGGGCAGGTCTTGAGGGGGCACTTTTATAGTGGTGGGGTCATTTTGGGGGGTTAGGGATTAGATTGCTTTATGGAGGAATCAATGCATCGGGAGGCGCTCTTTATGGGGCTGGGCTCAGGGTCCACTTTTGTGCTTATGCGGGGAGGGTTGTCTTGGTGGGGTGCTTGTGCACCACCTGCGAAGGGCAGGACTTAGGTGGTTGTAGAGTTCCCCAATAGAGGGGCTCTCCGGACTGCCCCCTGCAGGCCATGGCGGCTGCGGCGCTGCTGCTGTGCCTGCTGTCATAAAATCGGCTGTAAAGTGCAACACTGTCGTAAAAGGTGCCGTAAAGCGCGACTGTCGTAAAAGGTGTCGTAAAGCACGACTGTCGTAAAAAGTGCTGTAAAGCGCGACTGTAGTAAAACCGGCCGTAAAGCGCGACTGTCGTAATACCAGCCGTCAAGTGAGACTGTCGTAAAAGGTGCTGTAAAGCACGACCGTCGCAAAAACGGCTGTAAAGCGCGACTGTCGTAAAAGGTGTCGTAAAGCAACACTGTTGTAAAAGGTGCCGTAAAGCGAGACCGTCGTAAAAGGTGTCGCAAAGCGCGAGTGTCGTAAAACCGGCCGTAAAGCAAAGCTGTCGTAACAATGCCATAAAGCGAGACTGTCGTAAAGGTGTCGTAAAGCACGACTGTCGTAAAAGGTGTCGTAAAGCAACACTGTTGTACAAGGTGCCGTAAAGCAGCACTGTCGTAAAGCTAGTCATAAAGCGCGACTGTCATAAAAGATGCTGTAAAGCAACACTTTGGTAAAACTGACTGTCGTAAAAGGTGTCGTAGAGCAACACTGTCGTAAAAGGCGTCGCAAAGCGCGACTGTCGTAAAGAGACTTTTCGGACCCAGTGGGAATTAAGCTCTTTAATAGTATGTCCCGCCGGCACATTGGTGTCGCGGAGCTGGTCTTAGTTTGCAGGGCACTGGTTGAGCTCTTTGCTTCCAGGGGCATGCCCGCAGCAGCCGCCCCGCCGAGCTCTGCTCCTGCCGCGAGTCCATAACAAGACACGACCCCCACCTCCCGCCCGCTGATGGGGCTCCCTACGCTGACCTAGCGACGCAACCACGCATGCACAGTTGCTGTACACGGCACCACAGCACGCGAATACTGCAGCGCCTCGCATGTGTCCTTCCGCGTCTCTGCTGGACCTTGAGGATCCGGGCACGGCCGCTGTGAAAAACGCCAATCGCTTGTTTTTAAAATTTTAAAAGTTTAATAGGAATAAAGTGGTTATAAAAATAGTAATACAATTAGAGTAATAATAATTCGGACAATTTGAATTAGGACAATATGCGGCTTGACTGATGGAGAGCTGACGCTGAGGGGTACAAAGGACACAGGGTACCAGGTAGGGTTAGGGTACAGGTGCAGCAGCCCTCAACCCAACCCCAAGGCCACCCTAAACAGCACCCCTAGGACCCCAGTTTTCCCCAACAGCAGCACCAGGCAGTAACCCCAATGCTGGGACAGCCCCAGAACTCTCCCAGCAGCTGCAGGCAGCAACCCCAATAAAAAGGTAGCAATGATGTTTGTGGTCTAGAGAGTGACAGGTAGGAGTTGGGGGCTGAGCAGTTTTTTAGGGTTTTTTTTAGGGTTTTTCTCATGGCATTAAAAGGATATTTTAGGGCTTTTTTGGAGGAGTTTTTCAGGAATTTTCTGGGAACGTTTAGGATACTTTTAGGGCTTTTTCAGGGCTTTTAAAGGATTTCGTTAGGGCATTTTAAGGGCTTTCTTAGTACTTTTAAGAATTGTTTGGGAGGGTTGGGTGTTCTTGGGGTTTTTTTAGGACTATTGAGGGTATGTGGAGGACTTTTTAGGGCTAGGGTATTTTTAGGGTTTTTGAGGGAATTTTTAGGTTTTTTTAGGGTCTTATCAGGGCATTTTAAGGATTTTTGGGGTATTTTTAGAGCTCTTTTTGGACTATTTAGGGTATATTTAGGGATTTTTAAAGATTCTTTTGGGATTTTTAGGGGTTCTTTAAAAGTAGGGTATTTTCAGTGTATTTTAGCAGCATTCTGAAGCTATTTTTAGGTTTTCATGGGGTTTTTAGGACATTTTGGAATTAGGGGGTTTTCAGGGAATTTTTAGGTTTTTTTAGGGTCTTTTCATGGCACAACACATGGAGGCAAGTTGTTGTGGTTAGGGTTAGATGCTGTCAGATAAAAGAATCCACTGACACTTGTACATAGAGACATCTTGCACACTCTTTCAAGAGCCAGTCAGGGTGCAAAAAGTTGTGTTTTGCCATTAAGCACAACACTAAATTATATATAATTAAACAAAACTTTAAATTATATAATTAGATGCTCTCAGCTTTGGTCTGGGAGAACTTCTGCACAGAAAAACCCACCCCCCGAATTTCCTGATGCCGGTTTGCAGGAGGTGCTTGGCACTGTCAGGGCAGTGTGAGTTCTCGCTGGGGGCGGCTTTTCTCCTGGAGAAATCCTGTGCTGACCCTCTTCCCTGTAAAACCAAACTCACCCCTGCTGCGTGTCGATGTCTGTTCACAGGGGGCACGTGGCACTCCAAGAGCAGCAGGAGTTCTTGGCGTTGGCAGCTGCGGTCCGTGAGAAATCGTTCTCTGCAGTTTTGGAGGCTGGATCGCAGTTTCAGCCATGGGCACACGGAGAGGAAAGACTGTTAATTTCATTAGAAAGGAAAGTTTGGCACCCCAGGGTTTAAGGGGCGGATGAAGGGCTGTGTAGGGGAAGGAACTCCTCACAGGACCTTTCTTCATCTCAACCCCCACTCCAAGGTCTAGCAGCCCCCTGTGTGACCAGCTGCTTTCAGAGGGTTACCCAGGCACACCTGCACAGGGAGCTGCTAGTCCAGAGGGGCTAACAGGGGTATCCCAAGTGTCCCTCCAGGAACTACGGTTGGAGCATCCAGCACAGACTCAGGAGCAGCCAGACCCACCTGGGCATGGAGCATCACTTTGAGCAAATGCCAAGGGAAGAGCCCTTTTGCCAAGGGGCAGCATCTGAGCAGGCCAGGCAGCATGTGAGGTTCCAGGAGAGGGCTTTCAACTTTCCCCTTTTACTGTGTCAGTCCCTCCTCAGAGCCCCCAGACCCTCCACAGCACTCCCAGAAAGGAGAGGGGTTATTAAGAGGAAAAGGGTTTAGAAAAAAGGGAAAAAGCTTCCCCTTCCATTATTTTTTGTGTTCAAACTGGGAGGGACTCTGCTTCCCCTGCAATTTGAATGGTCTCAGTTGAAAGAATCCCTGCCTTTTCTATGCTGTTAGGGGCGTTAATTGACAGGGAGCCCCCATTTTCTATTATTTTCCAGTTTAAATAGAAGGGGGAAACCTTGATAATGTTTCCTATGGGTTTGAATTAAGGGTAGCCGCCCCCTTTTTGTTGTCCTGAGGCCTAAATTGAGAAGCCCAGCTACCCCTTCATCTTAAGGGTTTGAACTGAGGAAAAAATCCCTCTTTTTTCATCACTGGAGAGATTTAAAGTGAGGAAAACCCCTCTTTTCCCAATACTTAGGGAGAGTAAATTAAAGGGCAGAAGCTATTTATTTGCCATTGTATTAGTTTCAGTAGAGGTAACTGCCCCATTTCCTCTTTTTGAGGGGTTCACTGGAAGGAAGCTCTGCCTTTTTCAGCATTTTAAGGGTCTAAAACTACATTTCAGGGCACTTCTTTCTGTGCCATAGGACCAAGTATCTCAGAGAAGGGTGAGCCTGGCATGCACTTAACCCTTACACTGCCTGGGAGGCTTTTATTTTTCTTATTTTTACTTATAATTTAGATAGCCCTAATTAGAGGTCCCAAGGAGACTTAGACTATTCATATCATTAGCATTCTTCTCCACCCAGCTTAGTCACACATGAAGTACTACTTAGTAGCCACTAAGGAATAATTATGTAAGTTAACAGCAAATTACCCAATTTATCTAGTTGTGCTGCCTAAACAGAAAGTTTTATTCCTTACCAGTTTTCTGCCCTTTTGCTCAAAGTAGTTGTAGCAAAAAAGAAAGCGCCGTCATTTCCCTGAATGTTTTTCTCCTGTATCAAGCCCTTCACTCCCCTTGAATTCAAGACAGAGGAGCCAAACAGCTGCAGCTGCTCTGAGGGGTTTTATACCCAGTGGGATTTGCCCTCTCCCTTTTCCTGGGTGCCATGGGAACGAGAGGCGGGCACCATTGGGGGTATATTAACCCCAGCCTTTGCTGAGGGGCTTCATTTCTCTCTGGGATGTACTGGGATAGGAGCTCTTCTCTCATCTCAGTGAAGAGGCTCACTCAGCTCAATCAATCCCAAAGCTGCTTCCCCCACCCCCAGCACAGCCAGACTTGAAATGCAATTCCACAGACAGGACTCATCCCACAGAACTGAGACTGAGCCCTGGCCCAGCTCTCCTCTTTGCAATACAAATAAAAAGGGAGTTTTTTGTTGTTGTTGTTGCAGAGGGTTGGTTTAGAACTCAGAGTTTATGCACCACAGAGGCAGAAAGCAAAAGCCTCATATTTGCAAAGTGGCCAGATGTGCCAGGGGAAAGGATGGCTCCAAAATAACTGACACATGGTTTGGAGAGGGCATTTTTATCTTCCTAGCTTTGCAGAACAGCTCCAGCAGCTGTGCTGCCCTGTCCTAGCCGAGTCCTGTGGGCTTTGGAAGGAGATGATGTGGGAGCAGTGAGGCTGGAAGGACAGAGAACTTCAGTCAGGAGGATTTTCACATAACACGTGTTACCTGATGCACATGGAGGATGTGCTTCTAAAGCACTCAGTGCCTCAGCAATTAAAACCTGTCCTATTCACTAGAGCAGTCTGGTTTCAGCTGCCAGTTGTTGTGTGAAGGCTGAAGAAGACAATTGGGCTTTTTACAACCTGTTTTTGTGGGCAGGGTTGGGTTGGGTGGCCGCTAGAGGACACTCTGCCCAAAAGCATGAGTTCAGTGAACTTGCTTAGATTTCCAAGTGATGGCAGGGCAAACAAACAGCCTGAGGGCTGAGTGCAGAAAGCCTGCAGGATAATTCTCTTTCATAGCTGGGCAAACCAATACATGTTATTCCTTCCCTTCGTGCTACTCTTATCTGATCCCTTGTCTTGGATGACCCTTTTTTTGTAAGTAGTTGGAAAGACTTGTCAAAAACACTCTCCCCAAATGCTCAAGTGACAAAGAATCTGAACCAGGAAGGTTTAAATGTCACTCTTGTCTTCTTTGCCACATTAATTATTTTGCAGTGTACAGTACAAAGCAGATGTGCAGGTTGATGGGAAGCTTTCATTTGACCTGCCAGGTTATGTGGGATGGTGCTGTGTTGGAAATCCTCAATAAAAATTCTAATGTGTGTTAATGCATCCCTTGTGCTCAACCCATACATTTTGGATATTGTGTAGTAATAGCTTGAAACCTAAAGATAAGCTGTTTTTACTGTAGTTTCTTCATAAAAGTGATTAATTCACCTGGAAACAAATTCTTCCTTTTGCATCTCAATTTTATTTTCTAGTGGGGAGAAACAAATGGAGGACTGCATTCCCTACAGTTCAAACTTAGCTGATTTCATATTTTTTACCACTCTTCACCCCTCAGTTGCCTTGAATTTCTCAAAAACCCTGACATTTTTCCAATTAACATACTTGTTGAAAGAAATTATACTTGGTCAAAGACCTTTGAAATGAATCTTTTACTCTGCCTGAGAAATCACATATTCCTGGATGGGGTTTAGTCTTTATTTGCAGGTTATTTATCTCTGTTACTGATCTCTCATTTAAAATCCCTTATCTGTTAGATCCCACGCCCACTCAATGCTTGGAGGCGTATTTTTGCTTGATGTTGTAGCTCCATGTAATAGGAGACAGCCTCTATCCTGAAAGTCTTACAGCACCATACATTTGACAGGCTGTTAGATAAGGTTCTCTTTAGTTTGCAGACTGTGCTAGGGCAAAAAAAAAAAAAAAAATTGACCTAAAAACCTTGGCCCTGGATTTTTTGCATCCCAGCTCAGCCCTGGACCACGAGGTCATTTTTTGGTCGCTGTCCATGGAGGTGCGCTGTGTTTTCAGAGATGCCTGAGGAGAAGGTGAGGAGTTAACTTGCTGTTTAAAAGAAGCAACAAAGCGAAAATAGATCCAAAGGAAGAGTTTGTATTTCAGCGCCACAATCAGAGAGGGGTGGGGACAGTGTGATCTCCAGTGATGTGCAGAATGGCAGAGAGGGTGGGCGGTTGGACTGTCAAACTGCCTTAATTTAATTGCAAACACATGCTGATGAGTCCCCTCCTCCTGGACCTCAGGGCTGGGAAACTTTTTTTGTCAGCTCCCTGCAGCTCAGAATTGAGGCAAATACGCTCCAGCAAACACCATGCTGATCAAACCTTCAGTTCTTGGAGGCTTTTTGTATTTTCTCCTTCTGCCTGGCTTCTCCTGCTCCTGCCCCAGCCGCTGCCTGTGCTTCAGGACTACAGTGAGATGCATGCATCTGATGTTAGAAACCATCCCCGAGATCCCGCCCCAGACAAACATTCTGTGAGTAACCACTTCATTTTCCTGCCTTTCTTACCTGCATGGTCTTTAAAAAAAGGGGAAAAAAGGGCAAAAAGGCCAAATGGATACTTTTTATCCTCTTTTCCTCCTGCAGAATTATGAGCCTCAAGAACGGGTTTGTGCTTTTAAAACACAAAACAGAAACTGCTGCTTCTGGCATCAGTTAATTGCTAATAGGACAATCAAGGGAATTGAAAAATTTAATGAGAGTAATTCCAAGCAAGCACTGGAAGACAGTTTTGGGGAATCAAAGGTCAAAAATGTTAAACTGAGCTTATGGAAAGGAACACAGTTTGCATTTTAGAAGGCTTTGTGTATGGGTGTAGAGGGAGAGAGGAAATAGAGCAGCTCAGGCTTTTGTCTCCAGTGACACAAACACTTCCCTTATATATACAACACCATTTCAGTACTGAATTTCTAAGTACTGGTTTTCCACTTTCTACTTGAACTGTTCAAATCAAAACTGAGGCTTATTTGGAAAGTAACAGCTGTGGTAACTCACAGATTACTTGAGAAATAAGAAGATGAGGGAGCTGGTGGCTGAATCCATTCAAACAGGAAAGATGGAGGAAAAAGACACTGAATTCTTGGAGGCTCTTAAGGAGTTGTTATTGGAGGAGAAGAACACTTCCCTGTGATTCTAAACTAATCCTAAATTTAAAGGTGGCTTTAAGATGCAGTGACATGTGACAAAACCCTTCCCTCTGTGCTACTCTTATCTGATCCCTTGTATTGGATGACCCCTTTTTTGTAAGTAGTTGGAAAGACTTGCCAAAAATGAATCTTCATGCTCATCCTCCTTAAATCTGCTGCTTGTTGCAAAACTTTTCCAACACGAGTTTGAGCAGCTTTTCCCTTTGCTTATAACAAGTTCACTTCTATCTCAGCTGGCACATCCGTACCAGCATTTCTCCCATGAACATCTCTCTGATATTGCTAATGCACTTTCTCTGCTGGCAGCCAGAGGAGAATGCTGTGGGCAGGATGCTGGAATTGGACTGTTGCCATCCAGGTCTGCTGTGGTGGGTGGAGACCACAGAGGTTCTTGCATTGGTGGCCCAAAGGATGAGATCTACACTTGTTGCAGCTGCCAAAGCTTTCTCACTGCCTGGGCTGGTGCTGGAATGATTATTTGCAGTGTGACCCTGCTCAGTACTTGTCACTGGGCAGTGCTTATGTGCTCTTACAGTGACTTGCAGCATCTGACTCTTCACACTCTTACCAACCTTTTTCTCCCCCTTATTCCCCTGCATCTTGAAATATTTAAATATTTAAAGTACATTGACACTGATTTTAGCAAAGTAACTTGTTCCTCCTTGTTTAAACCTAGATTTTATTGAGGGAAAGGTTTGTTCCATTGGCTGAACTGAGGTATTTCTGAGATCACTGAAGCTTAATTCCTGTTCTCTGTTTGCAATGAGGCAACATTTGCTGTCACAGCGGAGCCTGAGTTTCTGCTCAAGATCCTTGGAGTGCAGAGGGAGGGAAGTTTACTGTGTCACCAGCTCTTTCCCAGTTCTGGAATGGTGTGCTCCCTCTGGCAAGAGTACACTTCATTCTCTGCACCACCTTGAATAGGAAACTGGCTTTTAAAACATTAAATAAATAGTATGGATGTGAGATATAAAAATTGCAATATTGCAAAGAAAGATAACTCTTCATGAGCCACTATTTTTTAAGATGATTTATCCATTTTATCCTCTTTTACTGCTGTCTACGTAATTATAAGCAAACCACATATTGGTGATCATAGACATAAAGAAGATGAGCCTGGTGAGTGCTCTCTGTTGGCAGATCTCGGGCCTTTGTGTGGCAAGGAAAAATCCTGACTGTCTGGCTATCTTGAAGATCTAATGTATGCAAATGCATTTCCCAGCCAGCATCCCATTTGTATCTGTTATAAATAGCATTTGAGTAATTAAACTTTTTTTGAATTGTGGAAGATCAAGGAATGCTTCTTAACCAAGCCCTGACTCCTCCAGCTTTTTGGTATGTTAGTGTTTCTCCTGGGAGAATCCTTGTGTCAGACTGAACATTTGGAATTACAGCAAGAATAGTCTTGATCACGGAGTTATTCTGAGCAGAAAATGTGGGATTGGGATATTTTCCACCGTTAATCTTTGGTGTGAACAGGGCTGAATCTGACTGCAGCTCCCAACACGGATCCCAGGCTCCAGCTCGGTTCCCTCGAAGAACAGCTGCAGTTTCCAGGTGGGATTTGCTTTGAAGTTGGGAGTTTGGGACTTTCTGACCTCCATGACTCAGTGCCACCCTCTCTAAGAATCCTGGAAGAGTGGGGAAGTGTCCTAGCTGGCACAGGCTGTGCTTTACCATTGGCAGATGGCCCCTGGGGCTGCAGCCAGCTGGCGGCACTCGGAGCCGCCCATCGCCTTCCCTGAGCGATGCTGGGATTGGCACGGAACCAGCTCCAGGATTGATGAGCTGTTACTGGCTCCTCTTGGGTCGCCATTTTCCCCCTCCCTTCCCAATCCCAGCTGGGTACAGCTGAGGAACTGGCCCAAAGTCTGGTTTTAGCAGTAGACTATTAATCTTTGGTAATGGAGACTGCTCGCTTTATCCCGAGCAGAGAATGGGATGGCAGGAATGACTACACGTGTACAGATAAGCCATAAAAATTCATGGTGTAGAACTGCAAACATACTTTGGCTGGTGTCTGTTCAATTGGAACATGATTATCCAGATGTGATCTGCTGGTTACTGCTGGGATTCAGGCAGTTCTTCCAGCCAGCAGCCTAAGGAAGCGAACAGCTGTGGAACATACACTGAAAATTTCAATAGGTCTTTAACCTTCTCAGCCATTTGTTCTGCAGTGTGACATTTAAAACAATAAACTTCCAAACGCGTGGACATGAGTAGAAGAAATCCATGGAAAGAAGTTCCCCTCTGGCTGGCAGCTAATGGATTGCAATCCAATTATCCATGGGTTATTCTTCTTTCTGCATTATGCAGGGCACATAATGAATGAGTACTGCTGGAGAAACATAGCTGAGGGCACAGGGCAGGATCTGGGATTCGAGCACATGGCTGGCATGAACTGAAGGTGACCCAGTTGTGCACAGACCTGGCTGCTAATTGGGCAGTGTAAGCATGGCCAGCTGGACAAGTTTTCTTTCCCTTCCTTGTTGTGCTGTTTTTGGTGCCTGCTCAGCTCCTCTCTTCCTCCTGCAGGAGGAAGGCTGCAGTAGGACAGGGTGTAGCTCTCTTGGTCTATTAATAAGCACATTTTGAGAAGGAATTTTATACATTTGCTGGGGAAAGGTTTACTGAGCAAATGAGTTCTTGGAAATGCTGCTCAGTTTCTGGTCTCTGTCGTGTGTTTTGGGTTGAAGAAGGGATTACTCATTTCCTCTTGTGTGATAATCTTATATACAGCCATTAAGTGCACAGCCACACATTCTGCGTGTGCCAGGTAGAATCTCTTTCTGACTTCTTTCACTCTAGTATTTAATCCTTATTAAACATTCTAGAGGTGACCAAGAACTTTATGTTCTATTTTTAGATGCCTCTTCATTGGCAAGAAAATGGGGAGGGAAGGTATTTCAAATATATTTTCTTTCTAGAAGCATTCCAGCATCTTTTGATGGAAGCATTCTAAGTCTTGTGATTGTAGCTACCTTAAGTGTTTAAAATTCTGCTTTTACTGAACTTCCACTGCTTCAGCATCTGGTTCCCACTTGAGTATTTGTATTTTTGTTGCCCTCACCACATCCCTCTCCCCACAGGGATACCAGGACTCTTTCCTGTTCTCTTTAAGGAGAAGTCAGTATTTTTTTGGTGAAAGAATGTGTGTGTATTCTGGGTAAAAACTTTAATGATCATGCTCATAAAAAAAGTGGAAGACTGACACTTAAGCTACATGAGACTCAATATTAAAGTGTTTATTTTACTTCCTCTGAATCAGGGTCAGAACATACTCCAGGAGGAGGGAAAGTTTTCTTCCTTTGATGTATCTTTGATAAATGGTGCAAAGGAGTTATGCATTAGGTTAAGAGAGTCATGCTGCCATGAATGCCCAAGAACAGACTCAGCTGCTTTGGGTAAGATCAGACCCTACTCTTCATCCCACTGCTAATAAATAATAGTTCAAATTATCTAACACTGATGAATTCAGCATCTTTTTTTTGTAATCTTCCTACTTGAGCATGTGTTCAGGACCAAAACCATGTTTTGGAAGTAATCCTTAGCCCTACCCTTCCTGGAAAGAGCTAAAGGGATGCCAGGTGGTATTTGAAATGATCCCACCAGAAATGAGGCACCAACAGATCCCTCCTATCCTGGGACTGCCCTTCAGGCTTGGCATTCCCAGCAGCTTACATGGACAGAAAAAGTGAGATCAAACCAGCTTGGTACACTGGCTGCTGGATTTTGGTCAAGTTCCTGCCCCAGCTGACGCAGAGGGAGCCCTTTTGAAAACCTGACTCCTGTTTGTGGGAGCCGGAATCTTAAAAAGCTGGGTTCAGGAATGCCTGTGGTAATTTTCTTAATTAAAATCTAGTGTTCCTGAATCTTCAGAATAAGTGGTGTGGCAGTGCAGCAGGGAACCACAGCCTGTTCTGCAGAGTGAGGCTCCCTGCAGCTGCTCGCTCTCCACTGTTTCAACCATGATCCCATCGTTTCATTTCCTTGTATCTCCATGCTCAACATATTTTCCTTCCTCTTCACTCTTTGAACAGCCGAATCTTGATGTCTTAATCTGGTAGGGCCCAAAATAGCCAGGACTTGGAAAATCCCCAGCCCTGAGCCTCCCCATGGTCTCCTCATCTGCCTCTGAGGGCTGGCAGGGCTCAGCTGTCCATGTAAGGGGTTCTGGGATGAAGGCTGTCATTTATTAAAGCCACTTGGGGACTTGTGTGGGACAGGGACATTCCTGAGCTGGGGAGCTGATGACAGTGAGTCTGGAATTCTTCATTTCCATCTCAGCATGGCAGTTTTCCCTTCCTGCCAGGACTGGAGTGGTTTGGCAGGACTGGGGAACCTCCAGAGCTGACTCTGATGTTGTGCAGATAAATGTGAGGAACGAGCATCTTTCTCATAAATATCCTGGCTCTTCTTGTACATTGGAAACTTGTCTTACGGGATATTTTTATAGGATGTCTTTCACACCCTCCCTTCCTTTGGAAACACTGGGAGGAACTTCAACATCTAATCTCTGTAAAAGCACCTTTACTCTCTGTGTCATTGTTGGTGGTGATTGTGTGGCTGCCACTTTCCAACCAGCTCTGGGCAGAACTGTCAGCATCACTGCTGTGCACAGTGGTGGGAGCACAAAGGACTCTTCAATGACACAAACCCAGTAATTTCCACAGAAGTGCAGTAAAATGCCTCTTGTAGCTAATTATCTGCTTAGTTAACATAGTAATACATGAGTCTGTGAAAGCCTAAATAGATTAAACAGAAGTGGAAGTTTCTTGTAAAAGCCATTGATTGCTTTATGTGCTAATCACTGATAATTATTTAACAGAAGGCTTGCAGGGATGATTGTTCTGATAGCAGCTGAGAGGCTCAGACTGTGTAATTCTGTAAAGATCCATTTCTCCATCCATGTGCAAATTCTGGCATTCTTTGTAGTCTCTGTCAATAATTCCCAAATTCAGAAAAGGTGACTGATTTCTACAGCAGATCCTGGGTTATCCACACATTCCAGGTCACTTTCCTGTCAGAGCATGAGGATTTGGTGGGATTTAAGCTGAGCCAGTCAAATTGGTGCTGTCCAGAGGGATCTGTGCTGGGTGATGCTGCTCTCCCAGGCCTCCTCTTTGTGTGAAGGCAGAAGAGGATCCAGAATCCCTTAGCAGCAGCTGTTCCTTGTGGGAAGGTCATTTGTAATCCCAGACTGCCACCCTTGAAATCATGGGGGAGAGTTGAATCACGAGGGATTATTTTTTCCCTCCATTTTTCAAATTCCCAGGTGGAAGGAAGTGGGCAGGAGGGAGGGAGCCCAGCTGCTGTGGCGTGGGGCAGCTGGGAGCAGCTGCCCTGGGAGGGGCTCCGTGGTGAGTCCCTGTAAAAAACACATTTGTTCCTGAGCAGAAATGTGAATTTCCAGAGTGAGTGCCCTGGGAATAGAGAGCAACAAGTGTTTCTGTGGGAGAGGAGACAAACTCAGTGGGGAATGTTCTCAATCAAACACATTCAAGCCAGGGATTCCCAGCGCAGCCCTTCACTGCCAGCGATGCTTTAGGCTGAGGCAAGGTCTGGAGTGAAAATGCTAAGGATGAGGCAAAGTATTGGGGTTTTTATATGGTAAAGAGGAATATGCAGGTTCCTCTGCATGCCCAGGGACATTCTTTGCTGTGCAGGGATGTCAACGCTGGTATATTTTAAAGCTGTCTGGGGTACAGGGGCAGAATAGCCTGGTCCATCCTCCAGGACAGAATCCACCTTCCTAAACCATGTGTGGCTAATGCCTGTCTCACCTGAAGTACACTGGGTGTTTTATGAGCCTTGTTAGTTGGGATATTTAAAAAAAACCCCCTGAATCTGCAGTTTCAGTCAGTGACTATTTGCCCTTTCTATTTGTAGCAATTTCCTGCCGTAGTTATTTTATCTATGGTTAAATAAGCAATTTCAGTTCTTTTCATTGTCATGTTTTCTAGACTTCATATCATTCCCATTGCTTTATTTTGGATTCTCTCCAGTTATTTCACATCATTCCTTGAAATGAAGTGCTCAGAGAAGGGATGCAGTGTTTCTGTTCCATTTTTGTCTGTGGGGAAAGCTGTTGCCCTTGTGATGGAGAGCAAACCAAAAAGAACTTTCCAAAGGACTGAAAGATATCCGGGGTCCAGAGAATCATCTAAAGGCCTTACCTGGAAGGGGAAACAGAAGAAAAATTAAAACATTTCATTAAAACAATGAGCTAAGCTTTGTTACATGCTCCTTGGGGGTGGTGTAGTTTAAAAAGAACTCTAATTCTGTGTGGTTCAAAGGGCTGCAGTTGTCTTCATTCATTAAAACACTCAGAGCATTTTGTCCCCACCTGCAGCCTGTGAAGTTGGATTTTACACTGCACTGCCTGCTGCCTTCCCTGAGCATGGCCAGCTCCAGCTCTGACCCCTGTGTGCTCCTCCCATGTATTTGTAATATTCCCTATACCTGCAGCTGCCTGAACTAATTACAGGGCCCTTTACACACCCCCAGGGCAGCAGGGTTGGTGTTTGTGCATTGCAGGCTGTAAATCAAGTTTGCATTTCTCCACCTTTTCTCCTGGTCTGGTCTTCCCTGGTTTCCTTTTAACGAGGCTGTGGAGAAGAGGCAGCACGCTGTGCTGTCACTGCTGCCAGGGTTTAATTGTGTTTGGCTTCATGGTGGCAGCCATTGCCTGGAAAAATCCATAAAGATACCCTTCAAATTCACATTGTCAGGGAAGAAAGATATAGAACTCCCTCTGAGAAAAAGGGCAAGAAATGCACATTTGAAGCAATGCAAGTTAAGCCAAACATTTTCTGCCTAAAAAGTAAGAAAATTCATTATGAATTTTTTAGCATAGAAAGACTACATTTTGCAAACTGCTTTTTTCCTCTTAAAGAAAATGCCCTTAAAAGGCTGCCTTAACATGAAAAAATAGCTGTGTATTCCCTAAACGTGATAGATCAAGCAGTGCAGGAGAAAAAAAAATCCACTTCAGTGTGTGCTTTGGACAGAAACTTGCAGCAATCCCCATTTGTCAGCTTTTGTGATTTGTTATAATACACTGGGCCATGCAAGGTGCCAAATCAATGCACCATGTTCCCTACAGATGTGTTTATCCTTGGTTAACCAGGTTAAACCACTTAGCTCTTATTTCATTATCCCATTAGCAAGCCAAACCCCATGGTTTTGGGTTCCAAGCTGATGTAGTTCCATGGGCAGCCCTTGAAATTTGCCAGAATCCCCTGGACTCCAGTAATTCTAATTGCAGTTGGCACAGATCTGAAGTGCAGGCAGAGATAAGCTGTTGTAAGTCTTGGAGCATTGCAGAGCAAAATGGGAAATTCTTATTATATGAGGTTATTTGGGCAGATTTAACCATTGTAGGGCAGAGATAGTTTTAGTAGGGAGCTAAATTATGGATCCACGTGATGATGTGTGTTCCTCTACAAATCAGGATGAGATGCAAGAGTAATTGTGAACTTGGGGTGGTTTGCTGCAGACTCTCTTCTGGTGCTCATGGGAATGATTCCTTGAGTCCTTTTAGTGTCTGGTTTTCTGTGGAATTAAAGTAAAGAATTTTAGCACTATAGGCTTATCCCAGCTTTTGCCTGACGTTGCAGACAAGAGCAGACCCCAGCCACTGTCCCTTATCCTTCTCCACTCCCTTCCCTGGTCTAATGGCTTGTTTATACCCTCTGCTTTTAGAGATTTACGCTTCAACCACATCAAGGAGATACAACCTGGAGCCTTCAGAAGACTGAAGAACCTCAACACACTGTAAGTTGCACTCCAAGGAGATCCATTTATTACTTGTGTTAGCAGAGTCTCCTAAAATGGCTTAAAGGTGGCCTTGGGCTTTTATTTATTTCAGTCAAGTTGTGCATATCCAGCCAAAGCTTAAAATTCCCTCTGTTCCACCCTGTGTCATGTTACTTTTTTAAAAAATGTGGTGTTTAATAGGTTTCATTTTTCACAATTAACCTCTCTGCTTAAAAATAAAATATGATGAGCTCTAGCACTGACTGAAGATGTTTGAGCAGGTGTGGCCTTAGAGTAGCCCATAAAAGAAGTTCTCATCTGGGATCAAAACAGTGGAGGGGTGGATTAAAATCATCTTCCTTTCCACGGTCTCCTCTAACTCATGAACCACATCAGTTGCTCTGTGTGAGTTCCACTGAGCATCCTTCAAATGCCATCTTTCCCTTTGCCCTAAAAGAAGCGCCTACATCTACCCTATGCAGGTAGGAAAGGGGGTGGAAAGCTGCCCCTCCAGCCTTGTATCACACTCTCACACCACTGCACACACTGCTGCCCTAACCAGCTTCTCACTCTTCCCAAGGGAAATCCTGGGATTCTCTGCTCCTTGTGGCTGCTGCAGGGCTGAGGGCTTGGAGACAGATCTGAGAGCATCTGCCCCCCCATAGCCAAGGAGCTGCAAGCACCCCAGCTCCCAAATCAGAACCAGAAGCTGTGTCAGCGCTGCGCTGTGCTGGATGCAGTTGGGATGTTGGGACTCAGATCTAATTACTCGAGCTGTGACATGGTGCTAACAGCCTCAGGATTTCCAGGTCCAAGCCAGAATTCCTCAGTGAGGTAGAGCAGCTCCTTTGGGAACCTGACAGATGTTCATGCATCCATGATCCCAAATGGTAACAGAAATTCAGGTTGTTTTTTTCTCTCTGGCCTTGAGTGATCTGAAGTCCCTGATCCTGTGAAGGTGGCAGACCTGAGCAATAAGGCATTCGGTCAACACTAAGCAGTCGTAGGAAAAGGAGGATTACAGCAGGACTTTATTACTGAGACCTGCTGAAGTGTTCTTTGAAAAATCAACATTTGCCCAAGATCCTTGCACTCTGTGTGTGGGGCTGAGTGGCCAAGCCATGAGTGCAGGATGCTCAGAGTACCCTGGCTGTGGCCAGGACAGGTGATCATCAAGTGGACTGGTCACAAACTTTACTGCCTCTGATGCTGTACATCCAAAACAGCCCAGGTTAGACTCTCAGCCAGCAGTGTGTGGTACTTAGTTGCCAAAAATAATAGGGAAGAAAGGATGCTTTGGATGGATTTCTGTCATTTGAGATAGGGTCAGATACAGTGAGAAATGAGAGAACACTATCTAGAGAGATAATAGAGTCCAAATCTGTAGGGGTTTGTCTTATCACCAAGCTCTGCTGAGGCCTCTTGATCTCCAGCCCTGCTCTTGCACCCCTGGAGCTCTCCTGAGTGAGGAAACAAAGGGTTCCAGATGATGTCATCTCAGTGTGCTGCAGGCAGATGTTTGGCAGCAGCTCCCAGGACCACCGGGCGAGTTTCAGCAGAGCCCTGGGGAAAAGGAGGATGCTGGCAGGGCTTCACTGGGACAGAGGCTCCACCCAACCTGCTGAGCTCTGTAAGGGTCCCAATTCCTGCCCTGCCAGCTCCTTGGGCTGGGCAGGTCTCTGACCCCTGCAGGATTTTGCTTCTGTCTTCTGACTCCTCCACTCTGTGCAGAGTAGATGCAGATAGAGCCGGAGTGAGGGGAAGGACCTGACTCTCTCTAACACCTGTTTGTGCTCCACAAATGTCTCCAGCTCTTTTTCCTTTCTGTCTCCTGGACAGAGACCTCAAGGACAGCAAGGCCATGAGCAGATATTAGAGGGAATAGGCAGGAATGCACCCCTGGCATCCCTGAGCTCATGATTTGGGATGCCAGGGCAGTAAGAACAGTGAGTTTTCACAGATAGTGGGCAGACACTCCTGCTTTCCCTAAACAGTGTCCTGTGGCCATTGTCAGAGCTGGAGTATTGGACCAGGTGAAACACTGCTCCAACAAAATACTGCATTTTTATATTTGGATTCTGAAAATCGACCTGATTTGCCAAGGCAACCTTTCCATTTAGATAGTATTTCTTATGCTTAGTTGTATTTTCTGGTCTGGCCAGCAGACTGGAGCACTCAGTTACTCTCACACTTGCAGTAAAATACCACGGCTGAAGAGTTTGATATTTGACTGAGAGAACATTCGACCTCACACTCCTGAAGGAAATTTCTCTCCAGGAACTTTAGTTTGCTCAATTCCCACATCAAACTGATAAGAGCTGAAGAATTTTCTGGTGTTTCTTAGATGGTAAATTTTGCCTGAGGACTTAGATAGCTTTTCAAGTGATAAAGAGAATAAATCCTTTAAAATGCCTGAGAGACTTCCTGGGAAAATTTGTTCAGAAAATTTGAAGTGAGAGGTCTGGAGGACAGAAGAGCTCAGGTTCCACGTGGAGAGCTCTGAGCTTGCAGCTTTCTGCCATTGAATTTAAATAAATCTTCCATAAGCAAATAAATGTTTTTAAAAGAGCTTTTCCCACTAATGGCAAAGGAAGAGCAACAGATTCTGGTGAAGCTTCTGTTCTCCATCTCCTTTCGGGCAGGGTGGCTGTTCTGTGTCCAAGTTTGACAGTTTATAAACCACCCTGAAAAGGAAACCTTTGTAGCCTGTGCTGGATGCAGGGAGATGGGTTGAGATCCTGACAGGAGAGGAGCCTGTGTGGATGTCCAGTGGGGCTGTTCAACAGTTCAGACCATTCCCTGTGCTTTCCTCCAGTGTGGGAGATTTGATAAATCACAGAGCACGACTTTAGCATTAAAAACAGGAGTTGTGTTTGTGGAAGAGACGCAGTCACTGTGGGGACTCCTGGTGCAGACCACAGGTAATGAGCAGTTGTCCTAAATCCTGCACCACTGGGAGCTTCCTGTGTGCAGGTGGAGAAGGTCTCTTGGGCTGAACATCTCAGGGAGTTGTAAGATTTCCTTGTCCCCTCCTACTGGCTCTGCTCTGTTCCCATCTGTGCAGATGGAGCTGGGTATTTTTAAACTCTTAATATTTCCCCTTGGTACAAAAAAAAAAAAAAAAAGTAGCAGGCAGAATGAGGCAAAACCCCTCTTTTATGGCATCCCCAGCTCCCCCAGGTCCAGGACAGCTGTGTTGCTGAAGTTTGCCATCACTTGCTGCGTGGCTGAAGCCAACATTAGCTCAGAGCAGGTGCTGTGGGAGAGAGAGGAAAAGCTGTGAGCCCATGGTAAGGCACAGCCTCTCCCTGCTTTCCAGATTTTGCTCCTTTAGGTCATTTCTGGGTGGGAATGGATGATGACAGCCCTGTGATTCCAACAGGAGTCAGTGCTGCCTGAGACCCCTTTGGTTCCCTGCTGTATTTCCAAACCACAGCCAAAGGGCTGCTGCTCCCTGGGTCTCTCCGGCACCACCCATAGGAATGTCCAAGCCAGGGACCAAAGTTTCTTTACATCCCCAGTGTGTATTTTGGTATTCCTGAGGCACCCTGGAGAACAGGGACTCTGTGGAGACCACATTGCTTGTGCCTTTGCCTGGCCCTTTGCCCTATCACTGCCCACGTTTCTCTTTCTACTCAGGTGAGAGCAAAACACTTTTGGTGACCCCTGCAGCTCTGCTTTAGGTGCTGCTGGTGAAGAGTCTCAGATTGAACAGAGCAGCAATGTGGAGTTTCTGTCTTTTACTCTCTAGTAACTCCTGAGAGAATCTGTTCCTGCCAGCAAGGAGGGGATGTCAGAGCCTGCTTGGATCTCAGAATAAAAGTTTCTCCCTTAAATATGGGAAATAACTATTCCAGATAATTCTGTCAACAAGGGGGAATGTGTGGTTGAACATAAAATTCAACTTTTCTCCCCCTCTAAATACACCACGTGATGATTTCTATTAATGGTGTGAGGAAAAAAATAGCTGTTTTGTCACAATGGCTGTAGCATGTGGACTGTCAAATGAAAGGAGGAAAGAGAACATGGTTTGAGTCTGAATTCTGTCCTGTCACATCATTTAATACATTCTTCAAAACAGAAAACCACTCATTTAATGGAACGTAAGCCTGTGCCTGGAAACCTAGAGAGAGGGTGGGGAAGGAGAACGGAGAGGCAGTCAGCACATAAAACCTAGAGAAAACTGAATGTAAAATGTTCTCTTGGTTAATCTGGGCCAGATCTCATGGTGCTTGTATATCTCAAACATCCCAGAAGAGTTTGGCAGGAATAAAACCTGTGTGACTGAGTTCTCCTACTCATTTGGAGTCCAGTTCATGGGGAATGCCCCATCCTATTGCCAGGAAATGTGCTTCTGAAACTTTTAATTTGGCCTGTTTTGCTACAGGGTGTGGTTAAGCTAATGAGAGAGATAATGAGCTTCCCAGCCTCTGTCTCCCATTTATTCCCAGCAAATCTGGGTCTCAGCTTTCAACCCTCTAAGGGCAGCAGAAATTCAGGCATTTTGCTATAGTTGGGACAAATAGCCAGGCCATGCCAGGATTTGGCACACTTCTCTGCCTGGGTGAATTGCAGAGGAGTCAGGGAGCAGACAGCTGTGCAGGAGCCATCCAAACTCTCTCTAGGAGCCAGCTGTGCTGCCTTGTCCGTGGATTTCTCTGAAAGCAGCATTTTGGAATAAATGGGCTATTATGGGCTTCATCATTATCTCACTTTCCAGTGTTTTCCAGGACTTATCCTTCCATTACAATGGGGAATCCTGAGACAGGAAGCAGAGATGGCTTCTTCCATGCACTTTTTATTCTTAAATCAGGCAATGAACAAGTTTTTAAGTATCAGACGATGAGATAAGAGCCCTGTGTGCTGCTTGCCATCTGAACTTCCAGGATTCATCTTATTTGGCTGGCTCAGTGATTACACTCCCTTGAACTGTACAGAATAGCCAAGACAACAAAACAGACTGGGATAATGCTTTTAAATAGCCCCAAAACACAGCCAGACAACATAATGGAATTTGAAATCCCAGTGGAGATCAGTCCTGGTCTGAACTCTGAGCATTAAAGATATCAATCAGCAAAGGGCTGCAGACTGTGCTGCTGCATGGGGCTGCTCAGGCTGTTGGTGTGACCCTGCTCACCTGGTCACTGCCACCTGTCCCCTGGCAGGCAAATGGCCAGTGCCAGCTGTGTGCCAGGTGCTCACATCCATGGCAATGAGGTCGGTGCTGGCAGCCCATTGTGTGCTCAGAAGTGGGGCCAGGGCTCAGATAACAGAGCAGGAGATGCCTTGTCCTGCTCTGGCCAGAGATGAAAGCTGATGGGGCAGAGAGGGAGCAGGGCTGGTGGCTGGGTTGTCTTTGTCCTGCAGGCAAATAGACAAAAGCCCTCTCCCACACTGCCCTCAGGCAGTCATTGCCAGCCCTTGGGTGTTCAGTCATCAAATAAACTTTGGGTTGATGCTCAGGGACTGTATTTCCACTCAGCATAGCTGGCTGGACCCTGTCAAAGCAGGAGCATGTGTTCCAAGGACTTGACATCATTTTTGCATCCTTAGGAGTGAGCCCGGGCTGTTTGAGCTCAGCTCTGTGTGTGGAGCCATTGCTTCCAGCTGTGCAGGAGCTTTCCAGCCTTCTCTGCCCCAGCCTCTGCAGGCTGCCTGTGCCCAGCCCTGGGCTGTGCAGCCTGGCAGTCGCACCCACACCCGTGGTGTCAGGGCAGCTGATCCAGGCAGGATGGGCAAATCCAGGGTAATGAGGTTTTTCTCAACCCCTCATTGCCTGGCGTACAAAGTTGTTTGCTCTTGAGTTTCTCACATGCTTTTTCTGACCCTCAGTGTAATTCTCCACCTGAGAAAAAGCTGGTGGAAAGCTGATGTGGCTCAGCTGCCTGGAGAGAATTTGTGAAGCTGCCATCACATGTGTGTGTGCTTCTGACATCTTCTATCTCTTCTGTCATCCCTGAGGTGTTTGGTTTCACCTTCATCTTCTTTTCCCAAAAGTTTTTTACCCTTTCTCCCCATCTCTTTGTCTTTTCTCTCCACCCTTTACCTGCACGATCTTGTTTTTGGCCAGGAAAAGACCTTGGCTTGTAATGACAGAGGTTAACTGCTCTTTTTTTGTCCAGAAAAGCAGGGCAAAGATTGGGTTTTGCTGCTGGGAAAGCGCTGAACTGTTTTCTCACCTGCTGCCTGGTGGCAGATTGTTCCTGAGGAGCAGAGCTATGGCAAAAATCAGCTTGTTAAATGCACATCCAGTACATGCACTTAATGTGAACCAACACAGTAAGGTCTGGCTGCTTGCACAGAAATTGCTGGTTTTCCTACAACACCTGAAAAAGAAATCTTTGCAGTCAGTACAGAGTCACAGATTCCCTCTCTGCCCACAACTCCATTTAGGAATTTTAAAAATGAGTGGTGCCTGGTGAAATGCTTGCTCAGGGCTGTTCAGCACTAAAAACTCCACCAGCTCTGAGCTTTGCCAGACCTGAACATCAGTGGGAGCCGCAGCGAGGGACCTGTGGGAGTGTGGCTGGGCAGCCACGAGGAGCAGCTCAACTTTGTGTGTTAGGGAGCTATTTATAAGTGATTTATTGTGTTTTCTCCGTGCTGGGCTTGGCAGGGGCTGCAGCAGAGCTCTGCAGGGCTCAGCCCTGTGGTTACACTGCTGCACAGCGTGGCTCTTGCAGAGCTGGGCTGTTTCTGGTCACTGGCACCAGCCTTCAGTTGCACACACAGCCATGGCAACTGCACACACCAGTGTCACACAGCTCTCCAGTGCCACGTGGCCCAGAGGTTTTGGATTAAAATCTGGCACAAAGCTCCCGAGATCGAAAGACGTTGTCTCTGAGCAGCCTCAGGAGTCAAAGTTGAATTTATTTCTTTCTCATTTGTGGGTATCAGTTACAAAGTGATTAGAGCAAAGCTATTAGCATTTTGTGGCTCCTATAACTCCACTGGGAACTGGTGTTTTCAACTGCATTTGTACTTCTGAAAACTGGCTCTGCACTCCCCTGCTCACTTGTTGAACACAGCCAGGCACCTGCAAAACCCATTGTGGTTGTACAAGAGTGGCAGCCATGATTTAATATCTTACTCCCCACTGCTTCTTTCTACCTGTCTCCCATCCCCTCATCCCTTTCCTGCATGAAATTGTCACTTTGGGATGAAAACTGTGGCAAAAGGTAAAGAAAATACTTTGAACACTGCAATATTGGAAGTACTTGGCCCCTCTGGGTGAGAAACCTTCTCACTGACTTGGCTGATGTGAGGACCCAAACTTTGACTTGCTAACCCCATTAAATCTTTAATTCTGTGACACCTGGGCTCAGAATTTTTCAGTGGGCATCCAAGAACAGAAATGCCACAAATCTCACACGTGCTGACTTCACCAGCTGTGTTTTTCTTTCTTGACTTGAACAGGCTGCTGAACAATAACCAGATAAAACAAATTGTGAGAAGATCCTTTGAAGATCTGGAGAACCTGAAATACCTGTGAGTTGGTGGCTCAGTAATTTCTTGACCTCTTCAAAATCTAACAGCCCACTTTTAATATTTGCCAGTCAAGGATGTACTGTGTGTGTTTGGAGTTGAGTGTCAGAGGTATAAAACATTGTCCTTGAACCCAGCCAGCAAGTTCTGCTTTGGGTCATTGCTGTTTTCTGTGACTTTTGAGAACACAACTGCAGATCAGTTCCCCTAATGATGTTTCCTTTCTCTCCTTTTGAAAGCTACCTGTATAAAAATGAAATCCAGAGCATCCAGCAACATGCCTTCCACGGGCTGCATTCCCTGGAGCAGCTGTGAGTACAGATGAGCCTTGTTTGCATGCTGTGCTGCCAGGCTTGGGGAGCAGCAGGCACCTAGCGAGGGGTAGGATGGAGCTGCTGCTCTTTTCTCATCCAGATTCACCAGACTACACTGGGTTCATTTCAAACCAGCTGTTCTGGGTATTGGTTTTGGTTTCTTAGTGCTGAGCTCTCTTCCTACTGGTTTTCCATGGGTTTCTCTGGCCCCCAAACCTCTGGAGCATAGGAAGAGCCCAGCTGTGCTCCTGATGGCCTTTATTTCCAAGGACCTCATGAGGGAGGAGGGAGGGGTCTGCAGGAGGGCTGGGGGCGGAAGGCTCTGCTGGGTTTGTGTCTGGGGATTCCTCGAGCAGAGAGTCAGATCTGTCCTTTACTTAAATTGAGGGTGGTGCTGGTTGAGTTTGTCTCTCATCCAAAGCTCTGCTGGGAATGAATGGATGCAGTGCAAGCTGGGAGCTGGGGCAGCCAAGTATCCCTGGGAGCTACCAGGGTGGTGGTGCTCCCATGCTGCAAAGCATCTGGAAATTGCTGTGGGGGAAGATGAAGGATCCAAACAAACACAGTCACGACCTTCCCTCGAGCTGCGTGGCACTCTGTGCTGGGTCTGGGCTGGAGGGAGCCTTGTGTGCTCTCCTGGCAGCTGGAGTCCATCACTCCAACAGTCCCCATTTGCTCCCCTCCTGTCTAGGGCAAAACTCTGCTGTTTGTTCAAAGAAGTTTTTTTTTGACTCTTAGTGCACCACTCTCGAGGTGAGATGGGCAGACTGAGGTCTGACTCTTCTGAAGTGCCTTCCTAAATTGGGACTGGATTTTTCTTACTTGGGACTGGTGGAGAGAGTGTGAGCTTGGATATTTGAATCACAGATACATGGAATGATTTGGCTTGGAAGGGATCTTAGAACTCATTTCATTCCACTCATGGGCAGGGACACCTTCCACTATCCCAGGTTGCTCCCAGCCCCATCCAACCCCTTGGACATATCCAGGGATGGAGCAGCCACAGCTTCTCTGGGCACCCTCCACCCTCACAGGGAACAATTCCTTCCTAATGATTTATTCTTCCTAAATAATTGAAATACAGGAATTACTTGTATCATTGGAGAGCAGGGACCAAAGGTGAAACTCATCTAATTCCTGAATTGTTCCCAGCTGCAGCATTTGTAGGGCTGGAATGTGACCAAGGACTTTGCTGTAAAAGGAATAGGATCCAGCTTGTTCTCCAGGTTGACAGCACAAGAGGACAGAGCATAATTGGAAGTTTCAGGCAATCCTAACAATAGGTGTCCCACCAAGCTTGTGTACAATGTGGTTTTTCTGTCAGCCAACTCAGCAAGGATGCCTGGGAGAAAATTTAGGAAGCTGAAACTGGCTCTAAGCTGAGCTTAGAGAGCTGATGCTGCCCACAGGGATATTTCAGCAGTGAGTGTTCCAGACTTGATGTCACGAACAAAAGAAAAAAAACCAAAACCAACAAACCCACAAAACCAACAAACAACCCGCTGAAAGTCCCATCTGTTTTCAATCCCAGGCAGGCTTAACTCCAGAAGAAATAGCTTTGCTCAATTCCTACCCCGTTTTCCTGTCCCCACAAGCCAGCTTTTCAAGAAAAAGTATAACCCAAGTGATGGACAGGATCAGATGCTTTCCTCAAGGTCCAAAGCAATCTCAGCAGGCATCTGAGAGCAATTGGAGCACGTCCTTGTCCTCCCCACTGTGACCCTCAGTGCAGAAGCTGAGTCACCCTCTCTGATACTGGACCATTTATCATGAATCCTTCCATTACAAATCAAGCAGCCATGTGGAGGCTTAGGCAATTATTTCTCAATGCAGTCAGCTACACTAGCAGAATGAGTATTTGTAGATCTGTGATTAATCTGTGTCTGCTGTGAAATTTATGCCTGTGTAAAATAAAGGGGAATAGTTTAGGCAATTTGAGGACTGTAAAAAATCCATCTAAAGACCAGGAATGTGTCAGTTGTGCTGGTGAATGTCACAGCTCGTGGCAACAGGGAGGCTCAGGTATCGTGGTGAGTTGCTCTGCAGGCACCACATTTCTTTTCTTGATGGCAACGGGTGACCTGGGACAGGCAGGAGGTCCCTGTGGCCTCTGGAGTGGCAGGTCACACTTTGGATTTTAGTGGAACTAAAAATATTACTCTGTATTAGCAGAAAAGCCATGTTGGCTGCTGTGTTTGCCTGTGGAAACTGGAGACACTAACGTGGATTCTGGCTTCTCCACACCTGCCCTGAGATGAGTGGTGACCACCTGGGGGGCACTGGTGGGTTGATCTGGCAAGATCTGTCTCTTAAATTCAACCTGTGTGTGATTTCTGTCACAGGTACCTGCATTTCAACAACCTGGAAAGTCTGGAGCTCGAGACTTTTAGTGACCTGCCTAAACTTGAAAGGCTGTGAGTAAAGATGGGGAATTTATTGGGACTAAGAGGGTGAGGAGAAGGGGAAAACCCCCTTTATTTAGTGTAGCAGTTTTGCTAGCATGGAGTGTGATCTCCAAAATACAAAAAGAAACTTCTTTAAAGAAAGAGATTTTACATAATTGCCGAGGGGGAGGGTGACTGAGGATGTGAAGGGAATTTCCCATTTTATGTTATGTTCAGGTTTCCATCTAAATAGGAGTAAATCTGCAAAAAGTCCTACAGCTGGTCAAGCCAAGTGAAATTTTACTCTGAGCATAAGGTCAGCAACGTTAGTCACTGTTGGGCAGAGTGAGCTAAAAAAAGGGGGTGGAAAAGGGATAAAGTCAGAAGAAAGTCTAACAAGAAAAACACACATCCTTCTTGAAAGAAGTAAGGAAATGGAGTCTCCTGCTCCCCAGGATTGCTTCTAGCAGTAATGGAGCCACCAGCACAACAGTCCATGTGTGGTTCCCACTCCATGGAGAAACCAGCAGACTTTCCTGGGCTGTGTGGAATTGTGCCTTATATCCATACATGCCAAAGAAATAAAACTGTGGGATCCCACACCCTTAGGAAAATTCAGACCTGGATCAGTACATGGCTGATCTCAGTCACTGTATTGGATCCAACAAAAATTCTGGATTTAAATTTTAAAGGAAGGTTTTTCAGCCTCCAATCTGGGCAACCAGGCTGGACTCTGGTGCACACATGTGTGTGCAGACATTTGCACTCGAGCTGTGCTGCTTTTGTGCTTTTGTGTTCTCTCCTGTTCCACCACCTACTAAAATTTTCATGTCTTTTATCAATGGTCTCTTATGAGTTTTAGATGTAACCAACACAAGTTACTTCCCCCACCATTATGGGAATGGGGAGTTAATGATCCCCTCTTGGTCTCCACTAATATTTGCATTTAGCGCAATCAGGGTTTCTCCCTAAGAACTGGAGAGTTTTATATGTGTGCTAAGACTTTAGAGTGAGAATTTGCCTCAGTTTTGTTCAGACATAAGCCCAGTTTAGGGGGCTGTTGTCTGAATTAGATTTGCTCATGGATTTGGGCTAATAACTACATGGAGTCTAATGCAGGAGTTGTCTAACACCAATGGCTGCCCTGGTGGAATTGTCACATCATCTGCACAGGGGAAGGAAAAGGTCCCTTCTAAACTGGAGCTGACCCAGGCCCAGAAAACAGAGAGTGGGTCCAGTCTGAGGGGATTTTGTGCCCTTTCTCCTCCCTGTGCAGAGAGACTGGAAGGGTCCAGTTCCAACCTGTTCCATCCCATCCTGAGTCACCATTTCCAGCCCATGCCCGCTCTTGCCTTTGGGAGGTTACGTCACACCCACCAAGGGATGAAATCCCTCCAGCTCATGGAAGCAAACATGGAATTCAAACACTGAGCTCCGTTTGGATGAGTGGCCTTTGCATTTAAACTGAGTTGTGACCTGGGGTGTTGTCATCCTCACTGTGCAAATACTGAATAATGTTTTGGCATGGCTTCTCCCACTGCAGATTCTTGCACAACAACAAGATTTCCAGGATTCATCCAGGGACATTCTCTCAACTGGAATCCCTCAAACGGCTGTAAGTAAAAAATACTGCCTGCAAAGAGGACTTGTTTATCTTCAATCAGATGGGCAGGACCTGAGGAAGAATGTGCCTGGTTGGCAAAGCTTTTAGTTGTTGCACTTCTAAGGCCACTGCTTAGTTTATAAAACAGTTTTGATTGGACCTGAAAGCTTATTTAAGCAGTTAGAAGTTTCTTTATGCTAGTGTCTAATTATAATCAGCTTACAGCTTAATAATGCCACAGGAATGAACATTCTTGGAAAGTCTTCACAAGGGTTTGAACCCATAAAACATCCTCGAAAAATGTAGAAATTTCAGGTCACGGATATGACCTTGAACATGTCTGTAGATCAGTATCTAACATGGTTAGAAAAATCATAGCCATAAAAGAAAAGGCTTGTTTTCTAGATTGAAATTAGTCAGAGGAGTGCCAAGGGGCATGATTCCCTTTCCATGCAGGAATTCCCCAGAGTGCCATTCCCACATAACCTGTCTGTCTCTTCAGGCTTACTTCTTTCATGCTTTGGTTTTATGATCTCTGGAAATAAGTTCTATGATGTGTTTGGGAGGAAAAAAATTCAAAAGGTAAAGAATTTTGGTGTTCTGCCATGATTTTCAAGTACAATAAAGTAATGTATTTCTCACTGCTGCCCTCAGTGCTCTCTGCACACAGGTAAAATGCTTCACTTCTGTTTAACAGGGAATATCTTGTGAAATGCTGTCTGTAGGTGCCAGAGAAAAAGATGGGATGTCTATAAAATACTTGGTCATGGCCCTGTGTGAAATCTCACATTCTCAAATATGTGACCCTGAAAGTGTTAGATTTTTCTTCCTTTTTTTCCTGTTTGTTTGTTTGTTTAGGGTTTTTTTTGGTTTTTTTTTTTTTTTTGTTTTTGGATGGCTGTCCTGGTTTTGAAAACCATGACAATGGCCCAGACCCACCGACTGTAAAACTGTCAGTGGGGAAGGAGGCACAAACTAATCCCCCTGTAGTCCTCATTTATCCTCGTGGATAGCACTGCTTGTAGGAATGAGGTCAGTGCAGGGAAGAGGCTGGGGGCACTGGGAGGTCACTGGAGCTCCATTTGCTGTGGTTCAGCCTTGTGTTGCAGTAATAAAAGTTCTTCCAGTTGTGCAGAAATGCTGCAACTCCTCACAGCTGGTTACAGGAAGGGTCTGATCCCATCCACACATAAATAAATGGTGGTGGGGGGCGGTTTGGCGATAAAAGAGAAAAGCTGTAACAGAGGCAGTTCTTACAGAATTCAGTAAAGGTTGAAATCTCCATCCCAGGGCAAACCCCAACATTTCAGTGTCTCAAGTAGTCCAAAACTGCATAACCCAGTTTAACTGAATAATTTCTATTTGAAACTGGAATGGTTGCTATTAGTTTTTCAATTTAATCTTTCTAATTGGTCAAGCATCCTAGCTTACCATCGTGGCAATGAAATATCTCAGATTTTCACTTGGGATATAACCAAATACAGAACAAACCACCCAGGTGACCCTGGAGGGCTGTGTCCCCTGCAGAAGGAGGCAGCCCAGCAGCTGCAGCCTGGGCACTCAGCTGCCTTTTGCTGTTGCAGGAGGCTGGACTCCAACTCGCTGGTGTGTGACTGTGAGCTGCTGTGGCTGGCAGAGCTGCTGAAGCAGCACGCAGAGCAGGGCAGCATCCAGAGCGCCGCCACCTGCGAGGCTCCGCGGGACCTGCACGGCCGCTCCATCGCCACCCTGACCGCCCAGGAGTTCAACTGTGGTGAGCCAGCTCACAGCCCTCCATCAGCCCATCCCTGCAGCTGGGCTTTGGCCTGGGAATTGCTCCCTCCTGCCCTTTTCCTCCCTCTTCCCTCTGCTGGCATCCTGGTTTCTCCCACCTTCGCTGCTGGAATGGGAAAATCCCAGTGGGGCTGCAGGAGGAAGCTGATATCCCCAGGGGTGTTGGAGGCAGCTCTGTTTTGGCTGGTGGGTGTTGTTTTGGCTTTTTGCACAGAGTATGGCTGGTAAGGGATCTGCTGCACCAGTGACTAAACCAGGAAATACCCCACATTAAGCTGAATAGAATGGGAACACTGGGAGAGCTGCAGTGGCAGGAAACACAACTGGAAACCTGAGAGAGAGCATTGTAGATATGGAGCTGAATGCTGTGTTTGACTGTGGTGTAACTGATGGATTTTGTTAGGCTGTTGTTCTTTAAACTTGGAGTTTTAAATTAGGTTTTTTACAAAAAAAATCTTAAATTTAGTTATTTCATATAGAAAAAGACAAATCTCTGATTTTTAAGTGGAGGTAAGACAAAACTCTGATTTTTAAGTGGAGGTTGGCACAAACGTTGGCTGTAGTTCCATGGTGCTTTGCTGCTGGCAGAGTCAGTTTGAGACATTCCCACCCACGTGGGCTGGCTGTTAGCATCCCCCCTGGATATGCCAGTCCAGCTGTGCATGGCCCTGCTGTGAGCCAAACGTGTGAGCTCAGCTGGATTTTGAAGAGCTCTCCATTGAATTCAGCTTTTCTCTTATGATTTCATTATTTTGTTAAGAAAAAATTTTGACCATTTCACAGATTAATTTAGGGCACAGCCATGGAAAGAGTTGAGTTGGCACAAACAGGTCTGTGACCTCAAGGGAGGGCGGATAGGAAGGGCCTAGGGAAAGCAGCTGGGGACACATGGAGTGGCTGTGCCACACGGCAAGCTGTCCCCAACACACTCCCAGTGCCACAGTACAGCTGTTAGTGCAAATTTGTTCTGGTTTAGGCATGGAAACACAGTGGGGTGTCTGTCAAATTACCAGAGCACCTGGTGGGAAGATTTTGCTGGCATTTGGCTTTCACCTTGGTGGTGTGCCAGCTGGGAAGACAAATGATACAGAGTTCAGCACAGAGCTCTACCCATGCAGGTGGCTGATACTTGAGTCAGTCTGAAAGCTGCTGGTACCATTAACCCATGGCTTTGAGCAGCTGTGAGCCACAGGGGCAAATCTGCCCTGGGTCAGTGTTTTGTACTGTGGGGCTGTGCTGGTTTGGGCTGTGCTGAGTTTGCCTTTGGGGATTTTTTCTGAGCCATTAATTTGTGGTCTGAGGAGCGAGGACACTGACCTTCCACTGGAGGAGGTGACAGGTTCTCAATTTTAGGAATAATCCAGCTGGTTTTACTGGATCACTGGTGAGCATGCAGATTGTGAAATGGGTAAGCTTTTTGAATCAAGCTCAAGCACTCCAGGCTTGTCCGTAAATTCCTCCCTATTTTAGCACATCCTTTCAATGTTTAACTTTCTTGGTGCTTGAGTACATTCAAAGTGAAGAACACAGTGAAAGGCTTGGCTGGATAGGGACAGGATGATGAATTAGGGCCATAATGAATGAAATCCTGTTGGGAAGGAAGTGGTCTGGTTTGCAGGGAGCTGGCTCTGTGCTCAGGTGGAGCAGAAAGCTGCAGGCTGCCAAGGGCAGAAAAACAACCCAAGTGAGGATGCTACTGACTTCTTTGCTGCTTTGGGGGAGACAGGGACCAGCTCTGTAATGAACCCCTGTACAGTCAGGACTGTGAGAACTGATCCGCTGCCAAGCTACTGGGAATAGGAACAGCAGCAATTCCCCAGGGCCTTTACAGGTGAATGATGCTATTCCTCCATGATATTTGCAGGTGTCAGTGAATTTTGGGGTGGCTCTGAGTGGATGCTGCTGTGCCTGGGGCTGTGCCTGGTGCCTGTTCCTTGGGGCATTGCAGGATGGGTGTTGTGTGTCCCACCACACCCCCCAGCTGGGCTGCAGGTGGTTTCGTGCTGCTTTGGACTGGGTTTTGTTCAAACGGTGTTTTGCAGAGAGGCCTCGAATAACCTCAGAGCCCCAGGACGTGGATGTGCTCCTGGGAAACACAGTTTATTTCACCTGCAGGGCAGAAGGAAACCCAAAGCCTGCCATCATCTGGCTGCACAACAAGTAAGTCACATTCAAGGAACCCTGGGGTGGCAAAGGTTTTCAAGCACTGAGATCTTCAGTGCTTGCCTGTAATCACAAAAGTTGTTTCACACAACGTTAAAAAAAAAAAAAGAATAAAGAAATGGTTATTTCATGGGTTATATTTACCTTCCTTTTAACAGCATTCTCTGGTGACCACGTAATCCAAGTGGTGTTTTCATCTGCATTTGAAATATTTCATCTGCGTTTGTAATGGATTCCAAGAGCTTATAACTTTCCTATAAACATACTCTGCAGGCTGAAAGCAGTTGTCTTTGGATCAGGAAAAAAAAATAAAATTAGAGTTTCATGTTGCTCTCAGCCACCATGCTTGCCATTTGTTAACTGCTGAGATGCTTCTCACTAAAGCCTGGTCATGCTAGGTATGAGATTTCTTTCCAAAAGAAAAAATTGCTGTGCCACTGAAGGACAGAATTTGCAAATTCTTGTATAGGTTATGTGCTAGATGCCAGAGTGTTCTGGGAAATGCTGCACAATAAAATATTCTGTGCCCACTGTGGAAGTGAAGCTGCCTTGCTGCTTTATGAGCTTCTTGGCTGGTGAAGCCTGAGCAGGGCTTGGTTATTAATAAAAATGATCAATGTGTGCTTCTTCAGCAAACCCCCCACCAGGCAGAGTTTCAGCCCAGAGCAAAAGTTTATGGCTGAGTTAAGTCCCTTTGGAAGGAAGGTTTTGTTAGGGAAATGCTGGCAGGCTCCCAAAGACAGCATTGTAAGAAGGATAATGATAATAAATGCTCAACAAATGAGATATGGCTGGAGAGAGGAGACACCAGGGGAATTAAATAAATGCCCAGCAAGCAGATTAGATTGCATAGTGGGTTCAGCCTTTGTCCTAGGGGGAGAGAGGTCCCTTCTTCCCTTTCCATCATCTGCAGCCATCCAAGATTCCTCTGTGCTGGGACAAATGGGATGCAGCACTGGGACCTTCTGCCGTGGGCTGGGATCCAGGAGTCACAGGTCACTGCAGAGGAAAGGAAGACGTTTCACAGCTCTCGGGTTGGGTTGGAGTCCAAGCTGTGTTGGGGTCCCATGGTGACTTCTCAGAGCTTTTTGCTCCTCTCAGGCCTTTGAGTCTGGAGTTTGAATAGCAATGGCTGCACACAAGAACAATATTAATTCATTGTTAAATTTGCACTTAGTGAGTAAGGGGAACAGGCATTCCGGGCCAGGACACCCTGACAATGGCAGTGACATGGGAACAGAGTGCTCTCCTGGTGGGCTGTAAATGTCCTGTGTAATCAGTGGGGAGAGAAAAAGCAGCTCACCCAGGGAGCAAATCAGAGCTGGAGCTGCACTTCAGTGCTGTGAGTCAGAACTCTTGCTACAATGTCATGAAGTCTCAGAATAGCTCCGAGAAACACCAGTTTACTGCAATGCAAAGCCCCCAAATCCCCCCGGAGGGGGGACCACCAGTCTTTATTCCTTTCAGATTTTGCCTGTTTGTGGCTGTTTTTTCAGTAATAAGATTGACATGAAAGATGACAACCGCCTGAACCTGTTGCAAGATGGGACCTTGATGATCCAGAACACCAAGGAGTCGGACAAAGGCGTCTACCAGTGCATGGCCAAGAACATTGCTGGGGAGGTCAAGACACAGGAGGTCGTGCTGCGCTATTTTGGCACCCCATGTAATTGAGCTTTGTGCACCCCTTTACAATCTGGGGATGGGAATGGAGCTGAATCAGAGTCAGTCCCAGCTTTGGGTATGCCACAGTGTTCTTGGTATGCTGGGGGAGAGAGTGGAGGCAGGCAAGCGAGGCCTGAGCTTCAGGGGTTCCCACTGGAGTGGGAAAAGGGCAACTTAGAGATCGGAGGTAATTTGGGATTGGGGAGGGAGTTTGAAGTCTGGGATGAATTCTACAGCCCAAGGGTGAAGGGGACATGGGCATGGGGTGCTCCAACACTGGGTGAGTGGGTGTGAGGAGGTGCTAGGAAGATGCTGGGGGCATTGCTCACAGTGAAGGTTTGGATGTCAGAGAAGAACCAGGGTGGGTTGCTGGGTTGCAGAGGAGTCCAAGCAACTTCTGCCCATCAGTGAGCAGAAGAGCTGGCTCCTAAAGCTCTCCTTTCCTTCCAGCCAAGCCCACTTTTGTGATCCAGCCACAGAACACTGAAGTGCTGGTTGGGGAAAGTGTCACCCTGGAGTGTGGGGTCTCTGGGCACCCCCAGCCCCGCATCAGCTGGACCCTTGGCACGGGCTCTCCTCTGCCACAGGATTCCCGTTTCACCATCACCAGCTCTGGAGGACTCTTCATCCAGAACGTCACCTTCTCGGAGCAGGGACAGTACAACTGCAATGCCAGCAACACTGAGGGCTCCATCCAGGCCACAGCAAGGATCATAGTGCAAGGTCAGGGCTTCCAGGCTGATCCTGGGAGGGTTCTGGGACATTTCTGGGACACAGTGCTTGGTCAGTGGGGTGTATTTGAATCTTGTGACTGGTTCTGCTCCTATGAACTGCCTGAGTGTTTCCTGCTGCTCAGTCATTGCTTTTCCTTCCAGATTCTCCCAGGTTTCTCGTCATTCCCATGGATCAGACAGTAACTGAGGGACAGAGTGTGGATTTTCCCTGCTCTGCTGAGGGTCACCCTCCCCCAGTGATTACCTGGACAAGGGCAGGTACTGCCTCACTTGACTTGTGGCTTCTCTCTCCCATGCCATCATCCCATGGGGTGTGTTTGGGAACAGCTGAGCTGCTGGTCCAGGGTGGTGGCTTGCAGTGGTGGCACAGGACAAATTGTGACCAGCACAGAGCCAGTCCCACTAGGAGGTGTGTTGTAGATCACCAGGGACGGTGTTAAGCACTGAGGAAGGAGCATTTTGTGTCTCTGTCACAAGGAAGGAGTGTGACGGTTTTCATCAGCATGAAACCCATGGAAACCCACTTCTTCCTGCAGTGGCTTCCCACCTCCTCTGGAAAGGCAAGGTCTGGAACCTCCAAATCAGTGGATATGAATCACAGAATTGTTTGAGTGGGAAAAGACCTCTAAGATCATGAATTCCAGCCTTTAACCCAACACTGCCGTGTTCACCACTAAACCGTGTCCCTAAATGCCAAATCTACACTTTTTTTAACACTTCTGGGGATGATTCCACCACTTCCTTTTGCAGTACCACCATGTGCCAGCTCTGTGTCATTGTCCCTGATGTGCTGCCCCTGTGGAGCACGTTGCAGAAGGGCACCATTGACTGGCACACCTCAGAGTTTTCTCATAGCTTAGGAAAAAAGATTTTGGGACAACAGGTGGTGGTGAACTTTTAAAGTCTCAAATAATTGTTAGTGCTGGCTCCACTGAACTGATCTCATCCAACACTTTCTGGGACAGAAGCCAATAATGCTTGGCCCAGAGGTCCTCCAACTTTTCCTTATGCTTCACAAGCCATAATTAATGGTTTAGGGCTGTGGAGATTTTGTGGGTATTGTGTTCCAGCTTCCACAGCAATGGCCCTGACGCGGAGTTAAGAAGGACCAGCTGAAATTCTGCTCTGCCAGCATGTTCTCCATCTCCTTTAACCTATTTTCCTCCACTTCCCAGAAAATATATCTTAGGCACATGGAAAGGAGCACAGTGACAAGAAGTGAGGTTCATAACTGCCTTGTAACCAGGTTTGCACTCAGCACTCCATAAATAAATAAACCAATGAAGCTTTACAGTGCTTTCACATGCTGAAAGCAAGGCAAGAGGAGGGGAGCATTGAGATAAGCATTGCTCATCTCAAAGCCACTTTTGAGAGCATAGGGGTTTTAGTATTTGGGATGATTAAGTAGAGGATGAATAAATAGGGGAAAATGGAGTATATAAAAAAAAAGTTGCTAGCCTGACAAATTTTGATAATTTTATTTGGGTTTGTTAAAGCAGTTTAGTTTTCAGCTTTTCTCCTGAAATAGAGAAAATATTGAAACAACTGTTTCCAGACCAACAAGGAAATCAGACCAACAAATTTAGAAAGATAATGCCAAACGTTCCCATTTATTTGATGAAACAGAGAGTTTGGATAATTGAAGAGTGATTTGCTATCCATCAAGGGTCAAAAAAATCTGCAGGTTGCACCAAGTAAATTCTTAGAAGGAAAGAAAAAGGGTTCCAGCTCTTCCAGCTGGTCAGACAAGACAACTCAGTGAAAGGTGGTATTTCAGGGCAGTTGATGCTGAGAAGGAAATAAAATATGTGACTATCACACAGACCCCTACAGTGAATCTAGAAACCACATTAAACATTTTGCGACAATATTAATATAGGAAATAATATAAAAATAGGTCTTTAACTGGAGGCGTCCGCGTGAAAATATGGCAAATTGCACGCTGAAAATGTTCTGAAAATGCACATGTGTCAAAGCACATGTGACATAGGGCAAGTAGAGTTTTATAAGTTCAGCAAATTCTCATAATTGACAAGAATCCCTATTTAGAAACACAGGTAATTAAGTCATTCCCCCTCTTGGTTCAATCACTTCTGAAGCCTCCGCCCTGCTAGTTGTTCATGTCTAATCACGAGGAAGTGTCTTGGGAAGGTGTCTTGGGGAGGAGTCTTGGGAAGGTGTCTTGTCCTTGATTTCCACAAGAAGCAAGATCAGAACCGGCCCTCAGGAATTTGTTTGTCTGACAAGAAAAGCGCTAGCGTTAAGAAACTTTATAACAATCCAACAACCGCTCCCAGAGCCATAGATAGATACGAAAACCATACCAAAGCAAAAATCATTTTGGCGTTGATGGGATGAGGGAATTAACGAGCTGTTTGACCCCCCCAGGTGGGCCCTTGCCCAGCGACCGGCGGCACAGCGTGCTGGCCACGGGCACGCTGCGCGTGGGGCGGGTGGCCCTGCACGACCACGGGCAGTACGAGTGCCACGCCATCAGCGCCATCGGCGGCACGAGCATCCCTGTGCAGCTCTCCGTGACCCCTCGAGGTGAGCTGGGCTGGCAGAGCTGTGATGTTACTTTTGTGGTAAATTGCTGGAACCCTGGATGCTGAGAATTTTAAGCTTTCCATGCTGAAAGGCACAGACCCGCAAGAGAAGACGGCATCTGACTTACTGTCACTGTGATATTTTATGAAAAATCCCTTCGCCAGGATTTCTTCTCCTGGCAAGATGAGAAGCCTCAGATTCTCTGTGTTTTGCTCCTCTGGAATGTGATTTGGAGAATTGTTTACCCAGCATGTGAATTGTTTTTAATTAGTGGCCAATCACAGCCAGCTGTGTCAGACTCTGAGTCTGTCAGGGGTTTTTATCGTCATTCTTTTCTAACTTTCTGATGTATCCTTTCTCTTTCTTTAGTATAGTTTTAAATATAATATAATATAATATAATATAATATAATATAATATAATATAATATAATATAATATAATATAATATAATATAATATAATATAATATAATATAAATGGAGCATATTTTCTAGAAAGCCTTTGAATTAAGGATTTTAAATGGTGCAGCACATTCCTGTGTAATTGCCCCAAGTAGAGACGCAGAGGAACAGAAAATAATGAACATAAATTACAAAAATTTATGAACAGAGAGCTTGGTAGTGAGACAGATAGCACAGGGTGAGCTGCTGCTGCCCCTCTGCAGAGCCCTTGCAAGAGTAGCAGCTCTGCTTTCCCCATGCTGAGATGGTTTTTTACACACAGATTTCTCTGTTTTCCTTGGTGCATTTTTCACCCCAGTGACTTTTTTTCCTTGTGTTGCACAGTGATCCCAGTGTTCCTCCATCCCCCCCAAGACCTGGTGGCAGAGACAGGCCAGGACGTTTCCATCTCCTGCACTGCCCAGGGAGACCCAAGGCCTACCATCACCTGGGTCAAGGTATGTGGTGATTTCACATCACTGGGGAGAGGGACAGCTCCTCTAGGGGAGAATTAAACAACTCTCTCCTTCAACACCGCTCCCAGTTTCATTAGTTTTGCAATACACGTGGATAAGGACCAACATTTCCATTGATTTGGGGTTTTTAAGAGAGCATGGCAGTTTCTCAGGCTCAAAGCCTTACAGCAAGTATTCTCCTGTTCTTCCTTCCAAAAGAGTTACTTGAAGCCAGTGACATTCCAGGATGATGTAAATACTTGATTGACCATCCCTAGAAGAAAAAAAAAAATGCAACCCTGAAAATATATTTTTTTCTAAGTAGTTTGTCATTATATCCAGGATTTCTGCTATGGTATTGGATGATGCTTTTTAGCTCCAGCTGAGGGATCATGAGGCAAAGCCATGATCCCTCAAAATCACACAGAAGCCTGGCTGCTCTTTCCATAAATTCATTAGATTAAGTTCTTCTGACTTTTTTATTGCTATTCTGTAGTACAACACTTGGGACCTTCCTTGTTACCTGCCCTGCCTTTGAGCACAGTCAAGCACAGAAAATGCTTGATCCACACTTACCCCACAAAAGTCTGGTGGGAAGTGAACCAGCTTTCTTTCTCTGCAGCTTTCTGTGGGCTCAGCCAGGAGTGGGAGCAGAAAGAAAGGGCCTGAGAGGGCAGCAGAGCAAGCTTTAGGTTGTGGCAGGGCAACAGAAAGATGTTAAGAAGTAGGAGAACAAAAAAGTAAAACCTAAAGTCATGTCTGCCACCAGCCAGGCTGAGAGGCTGGGTTTGAGTCATGCTGTCAGAGCCAGCAAAAACTGGGATTTGCAGGTCAAGGCCAGCAAAAATCCATCAGTTTCAGGTTGTCCTAAAGCTGAAAACCTTTCAGCTTAATTCTGTGCAATGAAACTTCTGTGGGGGCATCAGGGCTTGGGACTTGTTCCAGCCAGCCTGGCTGTGTGTGGTGTTGTTGTGGGGTGTCTGTGTGGGGTGTCCCGTGGGGAAAACCTGGGGAAGGAGCTGAGCAGGGACCTCCTCACTGTGGTTCCCATCAGGAACAGGTGTCTTTGGACGTCTCTCTGGTTTCTCTGGAAGAGCAATGCTAACATCTGGTGGCCACATTTGCTCATCACATCCATCCCTGTGTTTGCTGAGCAGGCTGAAGGCTGGGCCTGTGGGAAGCTTTCTGTGCTCTGACACAGCTTCTTGTCTTTTGATGGTGCAACAGGAGGGCATCCAGATCACAGAGAGTGGCAAATTCCACATCAGCCAGGATGGGACCCTCTCCATTCAGGACCTGGGTGTGGCTGACCAGGGCAGATACGAGTGCATAGCAAGGAACCCCTTTGGCTTCACCTCGAGTGCCATGCAGCTCACCATCACTGGTACTGTATCCCCCCCTGAGCCTCTCTGGCTCCCCTGTAAGGACCTGCTGTGCTCTGTTGGCAGCTACACTTTGAGCAGATAATTATGTAAGAAATGATTTCTTCAGCTTCTTTGCAGACAGGTCCTTTTGTGTTGGAGTCACCTCGTTGGGAAAGCCCACGCATCTCCCAGCTGCCCCTTGCTGTTTGCTCAGCTGAGCTGCAGTTGCTCCCTGCAAAGCCAAAGGTGTTGTCTTAAACCTCCTCCTGCCAGCCCAGCTGCCAGTGTCCATGTAGTTATTGCCTCTGCTGGGAAGGAGAGACTTATTAAAATGTGCCAACGTGCTCACAAATCATCATCTGACTGAAACCTTGCACGCCGGGGAAGGGAGGAGCAGAACAACACTGTCACTGCAAATGCAGGGGTGTAAATGTCTGCTCAGGCCATAGAATCATAGACTCACAGAATCAGTGAGGCTGGAACAGACCTTCAGGATCATCAAGAGCAGCCTTAGATCGTGCACTACTTTTGGGAATGGGAACTAGGTCTGGTTTTCAATCTCCTGCTCTGTGTGTTAGGGAAGCTGTAATGAACAAGGAGGAGTAGCTGTCCTCTGCTGATCAAACCAGAGGTCAGGAGTGGAAATTGTACCTCTTAGAGGGTAAGAAAACTGGCAAAGGAAGAAAGAACTCAAAGGCAAGCAAAAAAGTTTAAAATATAAGTAAAGAGCTGTTCCAGCAATAGCCACAGTGGATAGTGAGTCTCTTATTAGATGAATTTAGTAGCATTTTCCATACAGGGGCTGTAAGCAAGGAGCTGAAAATAGTCAGAAATGTCTTTGTTGTTCGAAATAATTCCTGAGATAATTTCTGTGGTTTATTCTTGATTGGTGCCTCATTCACCAACTGACTGTAGCATACACCAGTAGCCAACTGGGAACTGGTTTGTTCAGCTGTGACACAGGCCCTGGCTTAAAAATGCATCCTGTAGTAATTTTAAAATGTTGTCTTTACTTCTGAAGGTATTCCAACAACAACTTTGGTATTTTTATCTAAAATTATGTAGAAAATGTGTTAACACTAAATTTGAACTATTATTATAATAAATATTTATTAAATACTACCAGTAATGAATAAGTAAAGCCTTCCACAAACAGAAAATTATTGTATGAGCAATATATTTAAATTAATTTCATGAATTTGAGAAGTACCTTTGTGGGAAGCAAATATATGCTTTTGGATTAAGATCCAAATCTTAATCACTGTGATTTTTACATTTTCTTTTTGCAGTGTAACTGCTAACCAAAACAGGCCTTTTTTTTTTTTTGCAAAGCTGTACATGAGAAAACTCTGAACCTGTGCCCACAGACATCTCCTGAAAAAGTCACCTTCTTTTTCAGGCAGTTCATATTCTTCAGAATATCTCTCTTAAAAAATAAATTCATGGTGTTTATATTACAAACGGAAATGCTGTTTGTTCTGCAGCGCGGTCGCTGGAGCTGGTGCTGCTGCACAGATTTTCATGAGCTGGGAGGACCCATTAATATCGAAGCAAATTGAGGGTGTTTTGTTGTTTCTCTGTGCTTTGGGCAGCCACGGACGTGGGGCGCAGCGGGGACACGTTTGTGGCCACGTCGCTGCGCGAGGCCATCAGCAGCGTGGACCACGCCATCAACTCCACACGCACCGAGCTCTTCAGCAAGTGAGTGTGGGAAGGGCCTGGAGCTGGGGCCTGAGGCAGAAAAGTGATAAAAACCCACGAGAAATGAAGATTTATCAAAGCTTATTTTAGTATTGGCAGCCTGCAAGGCAAAGATGCAGGATTTTTTTGAGTGCTGGAGGTTGAAGCTGCACCAACCATGTGGGATGTGATAGAGCTTCCCTACGGATTTGGGATTCTGGAAAAGTGAGATACATGAGCATCATCTCTTATGTCACTTCTATCTGCATTTTGTCAGCTGGAGTTGGTTGTGGAGATAGTGAATAAAAAGGAAAATAATCAAAGTAGTCATTTTATGAATGCAACTGACTTTGTGGAGGGTGTACAGAAATAATAATATAAAAATTCCAACCATTTCCTCAATAAAAAATAAATTCTCGAGTGAATATGATTCAATCCTTTTCTACCCTAATATATGTTTTTATTGGAAGGATGGATAGTTTGTATTCAGCCAGAAACCCTCTGGGTTTCAGCTGTTGAAAAGTGAAAAAATAAATTGCTATCATAGAAAAAACCCAGAGAAACTGAGAGAATTAAATATGTGCATTTTCCTGGGGAAAATATCCTTTCTTTAATCATCTGCAATGTGCAGGCAAGCCACGTTGGTCTTATGAGCTAATTTGGGGCCCAAGCACTAGACCAGCTTAGAGCCTGACTCTTGCTGCTTGTAGGGTCTCACTGCCCTGGGCAGAGCGGATTAATTTTAATGATCCTGCATCACTTTTAATTCCTGGAAATAGGCGACCCAAGACTCCCAATGACCTCCTGGCTCTGTTCCGCTACCCAAGGGACCCCTACACCATCGAGACAGCCAGGGCAGGGGAGATCTTTGAAAGGACCCTGCAGCTGATCCAGGAGCACGTGCAGCAAGGGCTGATTGTGGACATGAATGTTACAGGTAGGAGAGATTTCATTTCCCTTCTTAATTTTGTGTGCAGGATGAAATGAAAACAATGAAAGTTTAAACTGTGCAGTGGTGTATCAAAAATCCAGATAAATGTTGGATATATCAAGAAATGTGTTGTCTTGGTGGCAATTCTTTCTATATCTCGTGGTTTTTTTAACAGCTCAAGGGCTGGTCTTATATTCACTGAACCAGTTTGATACCCAGGAAAATGTTTTAATTCCCTGTTTTGGTAAAGGTTTCTTAGATGGCTATAAAAGCCCTATTCCTTAAAAAATAGTAGCCATCTTACTGATAAAGGAGTATCCTTGTGGGTGTGAAATTCAGACCCTCAACAGCATGGTCTGAGATGTTTCCTGCCCTCCAAATGGCCATGAGAACAGTGCTGTGAACTCTGAGGTATTTGGGTGCTGTTACAGAGAAAGTGGGATATCCCTTTTCTGTCTCTACTACTTTGACCTCTTAGCTACAAACTCAGGTAAATCGCAGCAACTCAGGTTCCTTCTATCGAGGTAAGACAGCAAACAACAAAGCAGTGTAACACAAAAATACCTAATGGGGTCTAATCATGCAGCAGCTGGACCCCAAAACTTCCTACCTGGCCCTTCCTTGATATACAACGAACATTCCTGTACACTGTGTACTTCTACCTATATGTGTGATTCATCATGTAGCAGGCATTGTATGTTTGGGGCCTGTAAATATTTTTTCCTGCCTGGATGTATTCCAGGGTGCAAGGAATGTCTCTCCAAGCGGCAGGTCTGGTCTGGGCTGGTTGGACTGCCAGCTTCTCCTCCTCATTGCCCTGTCAGCATCCACACAATGCAGCATCATTCAGCGCTTTCACATGGCCCAGCAGTGCCCTGGCAGTCACCCACGGCTTCCTGCTGCTCGTCACGTAGAGCTTGGGTGGGTGACAGAGCTTGTGGTGGCAGCAATAACCCAGGGAGCTATAAAATAAACCTAGAATAGGGACCAAGACCCCCCCCCACAGTTTGCTCTGTCAGTCACAACATTTCTGATTTCCAGCTCTGTGCAGTTAAACTCTTTTCCCTTTCTTTTTTGCCTTGTGGGTCAGATGTGATGCTGTGCTTCCTTTGCCTCCCATAAATTCCACAGCAACACCGCGCTCAGAGACCTGGCCATCCCATGCCCATCCCAACAGGGGTTTTCACACAGAGCTGCTCCATGGGACAGTGGGAATCAGGAGGCTGCAGGTGATGCCTGACCTGGTGCTCTGCCCTTCCCTCTGCAGGCTATCGCTACAATGACCTGGTGTCCCCTCACTACCTGACCATGATCGCCAACCTGTCGGGCTGCTCCGCGCACCGCCGCACTCCCAACTGCTCTGACATCTGCTTCCACAAGAAGTACAGGACCCACGATGGCTCTTGTAACAACCTGCAGCACCCCATGTGGGGTGCATCCCTCACAGCCTTCCAGAGGCTCCTCAAACCTGCCTACCAGAATGGATTTAACCTGCCCCGAGGGTTTTCCTTGGCAGAAGATGCCAGGGATCTGCCCCTTCCTCTACCTCGCCTTGTCTCCACTGCCATGATCGGGACTGAGACCATCACGCCCGATGACCAGTTCACACACATGCTCATGCAGTGGGGCCAGTTCCTGGACCATGACATGGACCAGACGGTGGCAGCCATCAGCATGTCCCGTTTCTCAGACGGAGCCCCTTGCAGCGAGGTGTGCACCAATGACCCTCCCTGCTTCTCCATCGCTGTCCCTGCCAACGACCCCCGCGTGCGGAACGGGCGCTGCATGTTCTTTGTGCGCTCGAGCCCCGTGTGTGGCAGCGGCATGACCTCCCTGCTGATGAACTCTGTCTATGCCAGGGAGCAGATCAACCACCTGACATCCTACATCGACGCCTCCAATGTTTACGGCAGCACGGAGCAGGAATCGCGGGAGCTGCGGGATCTGAGCGGCCGGAAAGGGCTGCTGAAGACAGGGCAATTTGTGCCCAGCTCGGGGAAGCACCTCCTTCCCTTTGCTGTGGGGCCGCCCACGGAGTGCATGAGGGATGAGAATGAGAGCCCCGTGCCGTGCTTCCTGGCGGGAGACCACCGTGCCAACGAGCAGCTGGGGCTCACGGCCATGCACACGCTGTGGTTCAGGGAGCACAACCGCATTGCCACTGAGCTGACCACCCTCAACCCTCACTGGGACGGGGACCTCCTGTACCACGAGGCGAGGAAGATTGTGGGTGCCCAGATGCAGCACATCACCTATGCCCAGTGGCTGCCCAAGGTCCTTGGGGAGGCTGGGATGAAGATGCTTGGTGAGTACAAAGGCTATAACCCCAATGTCAACGCGGGGATTCTCAACGCCTTTGCCACGGCCGCTTTCCGCTTTGGGCACACCTTGATCAACCCCATCCTGTACCGGCTGAATGAGACCTTCCAGCCCATCCCACAAGGCCACATCCCCCTGCACAAGGCCTTCTTCTCCCCTTTCAGGATCATGCAGGAAGGGGGGATCGACCCCCTCCTCCGTGGGCTGTTTGGGGTTCCTGGGAAAATGCGGGTGCCCTCTGAACTCCTCAACATGGAGCTGACAGAGAAACTCTTCTCCATGGCACACTCCGTGTCACTGGACTTGGCTGCTATCAACATCCAGAGAGGGCGAGACCACGGCATCCCACCCTACAACGACTTCAGGGTCTTCTGCAACCTCTCCTCTGCACAGGAGTTTGAGGACCTCCGAAATGAGATAAAGAACTTGGAGATCAGAGAAAAGCTCAGGAGGTACTGTAGCTTGGATGTGGAAGGATCAAAATTACTGGAGACCAGTCAGTGCAAAGTTCCTGCTTCTTCCAGTACACCCATGGATTAACCTTCCCAGATATTGCCCCCCACAGATGTTAAGATAGGGTAATAACAGTGGTTTAACAATGAGGTTAGACAAATGAAGTTTCTCCAAGTGATCAGTCTGGTTTTGGGTGGAATGTTGTCAGGCCCTGCTGTGGTGTAGTTTGGGAGCAGATTGAGCCTTGGAGCTATTTTCCAGTCTGATTAAACTGCGTCCTATCTGCCCTGTCTGCCTCTTCCAAGGCAGGTCTTTATCCTATTGTCTTTTAGATAAAACCATTAAAAATATTGTCCAGATTAGTTCCTGACATACAAATTTCTGTGTTGGTATCAGATTTATTTTATCACCACTCTTTGAGAGCCTTTTAACTTTTTTTTTTTAATATCTGTTATCCTGCAGTTTATATGGAACTACCAAAAATATTGACCTGTTTCCAGCACTTATGGTGGAGGATCTTGTCCCTGGAACCAGAGTGGGACCAACACTGATGTGCCTGTTAACAACTCAGTTCAGAAGGCTGAGGGATGGAGACAGGTATTGCCATTGGAATCATCCCAAATCCTTTGGTATTCTCTTTGTGAGGTTTTTTGCCTTACAGGAAGAAGCAGAATATGTATTTTTTTCTTATTTATTGTCTTATGATATGAGGAACAGTGTTCTCTGTCCAGTGTATTTGCAAGAACACTTGTCACAGTTACTGTCAAGGTGTCCTTTCTTGATTTAATGATTCTCATTTCACTGCAGAACACTGGGAATCATTGAGGATGTTCCCAATATCTCATGAAAATCCTAGAAAATGTCCACAGGAGCTTCTTTCTCATCCCTGTTTGCTGCTTGTGTGAGAACGAGACACCTTTGCCTGGTGATGCACTTAGGGCAGGAGCATGGGGGTTTGTGGCTCCAGAAAAAGCCATCTGTGTTTGCAGCCACCTGACACCGGAGCAGACGCTCATTTTGAGGGGTGTGGGTGCTGCCACACAGATGTCAGGGAACTCATATTCCTTTCCCAGCCTCACTCACTCACTCACTCACTCACTCACTCACTCACTCACTCACTCACTCACTCACTCACTCACTCCCTCCTCTCCCATCCTGAGTCATGCTGTGATTACACCCCACTGCAGATTTTGGTATGAGAACCCCGGAGTGTTCACGCCAGCGCAGCTGACTCAGATCAGACAGGCGTCCCTGGCTCGTGTCATCTGTGACAACAGTGACCACATCCAGCAGCTGCAGAGGGACGTGTTCCAGGTGGCATCATACCTGCAGGGCATGGTCAGCTGTGAGGAGATCCCTGCTGTGGACCTCCGCCTGTGGCAGGACTGTTGTGAGGGTAAGGAGGGGGATGCTCTGGCGCTGACTGCTGTGGGCACCACTCTGGGTGGCATTTGTCATGTGCCACAGCAGCTTTTATGGAATTGTAGCTGATTTCTGGCTGTACCATGAGACCCCTGTGTCAGCAAATGGGCGCAAAGAGAACTGAAAATAGAATAGAATAAAATAGAATTGGAATAGAATAGAATTGGAATGGAATGAATGGAACAGAACAGAATAGAATAGAATAGAATAGAATAGAATAGAATAGAACAGAACAGAACAGAATAGAATAGAATAGAATAGAATAGAATAGAATAGAACAGAACAGAACAGAATAGAATAGAATAGAATATTTCAACTGTAAAGGACCTGAAGCAATCATCTTGTCCAATCGTCTGACCAATTCAGGGCTGATCAAAAGTTAAAGCAAATAATTAATTATATCTTAATTATTATTATATCCAAATGCTTCTTCTAAACCTCAAGAGGTTTGGGATATTGGCTACCTCTCTAGGAAGCCTGTTAACTCTGTTAGCATCATTTAATCTGTCTGAAAGCCCACCTCACTGAGGTCTTTGGTCTCTGGCTGAGGAAGAGACTGAAACAGGACATGATCCCCACCACATGTCACTTCACAGATTCAAAATTTGATTAATTCTACTTCCCCCCCTCCCATCGGTGGATGGTGACAGGGGCGGCTTGTGCTGCTGCAGTTCACACAGTCCTGCTTCAAACACCAGTCCTCACTGCAGACTTTCCCTTCCTTCCCAAGACTGCAGGACACGAGGGCAGTTCAGGGCTCTTTCACAGCGCTTCCGAAGTAAGAGGTCTCCTGGCTTCAGCTACCCAGAGGAAAACCCTGCAAACCACAAGCCTGCCTTGCCCAGGTGCAGTATCACCCCTTCTACCTGCAGTTTATGAAACAGGAGTTTCAATAACTCAGCCCATTCAGGCCTCTGAATCTGGTGCTTTGCAGAGATCTGGAGTTGGGGGTGGATCAGCAGAGAGGTGCTGAGCTCAGCCAGTCCTCCTCACTTGAGTGTAGAGCCCAGCTCTGATGTGTAAACACCTGGGCTGAGGGGCTCTTTGGCAATTGGGCCCTTCCCTTTGATGCTCACTTGGAGGCTGATGTTGGAGAAGGCAAAATGATTCCCTCACTCAGGAAGCTGCAGTTTGCATAACCCCTTTCACTTTTTATCCCTGGCCCCAGAGACGAGGCACCCCTCCAAGCTCTTCCTCCAGAGAGAACCTTGAGTCCCTTGTGGCTGAACTGGAGAAGACAGTCACTTCCCTACGGAAACAGGTAAAACTTGGTGCCCTGATGCTTGTCTTTCATGGAGTCATGAACCTCAGCAAAGAAAACTTGAGCCAGCATTTTCTTCTTGCATTTGGGGCAGGTTAAAGATTACCTGTGCAGTGGTGAAGAATCCTTGCATTTGGGGCAGGTTAAAGATTACCTGTGCAGTGATGCAGACTCCTCTCAGAGCTGCTGCTCTCTCCCCCCCAGGTGAATGCACTACAGAGCCAGCTGAGGTGGCACCACAGGAGCACCAGCACACGTGGACAGGGCAGGAAGGTTGGGGACAAATGGAGAAAAAGATGACCATGTTGCCTCCTTGTGTAAGGTCAGTGTGTTTGTTCTGGGCTGGGGCCCCACAGGGTCAGTGTGGGGGGACACCTCAGCAGTGTTCCCATGCAGGGAGGATGGAGCAATGAGGTGATGAATGGGACATGAGGTAATAGCCTTAAATGCAGCAGGTTAGACATTGTCTCTGCTGGCAATGATTAGTGACTCACTGGAATGGGCTGTCTGGGGACGTGGTGGCGTATCCATTCCTGGAGGTCCTTTAGGAACTGGTTTGGCAAAGATGGGGAAAGACATAAGTATAGGATGGACCAGGTGGTTTGGGTGAGGTCTCCTGGGCCTATTCTCCTGGGACTCTGGGTAGGTTTATTCTAACAACATTTAATGTCATAACCCCAAATCCAAGAGCCTCAGAAGGATCTTTGTGGGGAGGGATATCACAAAGCTCAGTGATGGAGTGGATGGACTGGTTCCTCCCCTGGGGAACAAGGACATCTGGGCAGATGGAGCAATCCATCATTTGCTTACAAACTGGCAGAGATTTCCCCCTGCCCATCTGAGTCACCGTGCTCCTCACTCCTGAAGGCACCAGTCCTCTGTTTGTTGAGCCCAAGCCAGGGCAGCACAGCTGTGAGGTGCCTGTGTAAAGTCCCTGTCAGCCCCTGCCAGCCTGGGGACTCCCACTGCTTCTCAGCAGTGACACAGTCCTGGCCACAACTCCAGTCCAGGCGCTCATGGGCACGGACAACACAGCCTGAGCTCCCTTCTCCTGCTTCCCATGGAGATCCCTGCAGCCTTGCAGAGAGGCTGAACAGCTCCCTGGCACCTGCCAATCTGGAGAAGGTGGTGAATGGGTTTTATGTGTTGCAAATCATTATTTCAGGGACAGGAGCAGAGGAGTTTTGAGAAGTGCAGTTCTGCCAGGCAGTCAGTGCTAAGAGGAACATTCATTCTCTGGAAGTTAGATTAAAGGATGGGGCAAGCAAAGGCTGGTCTGTGCTGATAAACACAGGAAAAAGCAGAAAGGGAAAGCCTGGAGGCTGGCCAGGCTGTTTATCAGCATGATTTGGTGTTTTGGTCTTTACAGATTTTCCACTCAAACAGGGACTCTGCTTCAGAAATGTGACAGAGTGCAGTGTGATGTATGAATTGGCTTTTCCTTGCCATTGTTTCAGATCCTTGATGAGGCCTGGCTTTACAGGGTCCCTGAAAAGTATTACTGTGGGTTTAAAGGTTTTCCTGCCCCAGACCTGCCAGGTACAAACAGCTCACTCTGCCTCCAGCTGCTCTTACAGAGCTTTTCTGCTTTCTTGTGCCATTTCAGGTGCCCTGAGACCTGCACTCCTGCTCTCCACCAGCCAGTCCAACCCACCCCTAGAGGGCTCAGAGAGCCACCATGAGACCCCCTGGTGCTGTGCCTGCTCTCACACCCCCTGTACCACCCCCTGTCCCAGGACCACTGTACTTTTGCCTGTATTGAACCCTCTGCACTGACTGTCCACGAGCCCCTCAGCCCCTGGACCCTTCCTGCCCTTGTCAGCCTCCCAGGGATGGGCTCTGCCCTCAATGGGGGCAGCCCAGAGTCTGCCAAGGTGCCTCTTTCCTCCACAGCCCCCAGGAAATACAGACAAATTGAAGCTGCTTTGATGCCACTGTTCTACTCTGCTCCTCTTCCCATGCACTGCTGTCACCACCCACCCGCCCTTGTGTGAACTGTCCCTTGGACACCCATCCAAAACTATTCATTAAGAAGCTAAACCTTCCTCAGGTGCACTGTGCTGCCAGGAAACATCTGGAGAAATCACTAAAAAATAAAAGACAAAGAAACATGAAGCCCAGAAGAAACCCCAGCCATCTTCTGTTGCCATCAAAAAGACCAAGAGCAACCTCAGGGCTGGGGTGCCAGGTGCAGTGTGGCCAGCCTGGATCTCCAGCTCTGCTTTGCCAGCTGTTGGTGACAGGTGGCACATCCCATGGCCTCAGAGTCACCTGCCATTCTTCAAAGCCATTTTCCTCAGCATGACCTCCATTCTCCAACTTTCTTCCCATTTAGGGGCTTAATTGGAATTATGCTCCTCTTCCTTTTTTTTCCCTCCAAGAAGGCTCTTTGCTGGAAGATGCATTTTGAGTGCAAACGTAACAGGACCTGGAACAGAACCTCAGCTAATTAGGTGTAATGGCTGCTCTCATTAGTGGAGGGGAGCTGCTGGTTTCTGTCAATTAGGCTGGGAGGCCACGCTGTGGGTTTTGGGTGGATGCAAAATGCTGTTTGTGTTTGTGGCTCCCTGGTGCTCTGCAGCCAAAGCAGGGCTGTGCAGGCAGCTCTGCTGGTTTGGGTGCTCTTTGGAGGTGCTCCTTAGTGGTGCTAGAACTGAAGTCCCTGTGTGGCCACCACAACCCCAAATCTGTGGACAGATTGGTTTTTAATACATCTTTGTAGGCTGGTCACAGGGACTGAAGAGGAAATACTTGATCCATCAGATATCTGTGCCTTCCTTATCTTTGTCACTTTTACTGCATCCTCCCACTTTCTTTCCCCCAGCACAAGGACCAGAAACTTCTATGAACACACTTTTTCTTCTTTATTTTTGTTTTAGGTGTTTTATAGTACTAAAAGGGATTCAAAGCAGCAGGGATGCTCCTGGAACTGAATAGGAAAATAATAATAAAACAAAAGATACTAGAAAAAGGTTGTGATTTATCATCTCTTTCCTGGCATGGGGCTGAGCTGTGTGTGTGTGTCCTGTGCAGACAGAGGTTTGCAGGGATGAGTGTGTGCTCTGCATGTCTGGTAGGCTCAGCTCAGAGGCAGTATTTAGTCCTCAGGGATGTTTGTCATTTGAAAGTACTCTTTCATTTAGGTGCAAATCAAGATCCAAAGCCTTGTGTGTTAGAAATCAGCTGCACTCGTCTATCGCTGGTACCACTGCAGGATCTAATCTGGCAAAGGTCAATAAAGGTAAATCAGTTCACAGTCTCCTTTTGCACACCAGAAGTTCACTGAGACCTCATTTAAAACAGTGAGGCACAAGCTCTCTGTGCTGCATCTGGTCAGTTTTTTTTATTCAGGGCATAACCAGGCAGCCCCTTTTGCTCCTGATGGAGTGTGACATGAGGAGCACGCTTGTCACAAGGGCTGCAGAAGGGTAGCAGAGGGAGTGTCCCTTCCCTTTGGTCTGCAAACACTTCTGTGCTCCATCCTCAGTTCCCCTCCTCATGCTGAAGTGAGAAAAATGCATGGAGACATCATTACACAGTGGGGAAAATGCACAGGGACATTACACAGTGGGGAAAATGCACATCCCTGTGTGGCACTGGGAGCAAGGCTGAGAGCTGAGACCTTGGGGGACTCACTCATCTATTCAGGTGCTGCTTGGGTAAGAGGGAGTAGAATATTTTATTAAAGACTCTCTTTCTTCCCAGTTCTCATCAGTTCAGGAATGCACAGGCCACGCTGAGGCGCGCTCTCTCCTCCTGCCCTCTGCCCTGGGCATCTCTGCCTGGGAGAGGGTGAGGAAATTGCTGAGTCCAAAACCCAGACAAGGAAATCCTTTTGCAATTTTTTTGGCCATCATGGGACACCCAGGATGCAGGACACAGCATGTCTAGAGCTGTTGACCCAAGGGTGGGTCCAGCTTGTTCCTCATACCCCACCATGGTTGCAGTTGGCAGCCCAGACTCCTACAATTAATTTTTCATATTTCTTTTTAAGTAGCCTCTTTCAAATCCCAGCTGCACACCCAAAAATGAGCTACACAGGCCAACTGCAAGCAGAGGAGAATCAAAATAATGGGCTCAAGGCCAGGAGTGGGGGTGCCAGGCACAAAACTCCCACTAATTAGATGGAACAGTTAAATGACAAAGTCCAGGTGGGGGCTGGGGGGTTGGAGTTGGGATTTCTCCCCAGAGCAATCTTCAGGTGACCTAAAGTGCACATGGAAGATGTGAGGGCATAATCTCTGTCTTTTGGGTGATGGCTGTGGGTGGTGGGATTTGGGAGGGGGTTTGGAGCATGTCAGTGTCCAAGTATGACCAGAGCTGGGGAAGTGTGGCTGTGCTGACACTCAGAGCTGGGGGTTGCATTCCAGGGCTTGGCTGTGGACACCATGGAAGCACCTGAGGCTGATTCAGACCCTGCATCAGGAAAAGATCTCCTGATTCTGAGGGGGACCCATCTCTGGTGGAAGCTGAGTGAGCAGCAGATTCTGGTGGATCTGGGATGTGAATTCCCAAGCAATCCTCTGCAACAGGGAATTAGTGTGAGGAGGCAAATGCTTTAGTGGGGTAACTCTGGGAGGTCATTGTCAACTGAAGGAACAAAGGATCTTGTGTTATAAGCCCCCCAATATCCAGCCAGGAAATATCCAAACACCTCAAATCTCTTCTAAGATTATTTCCTTAATTCTGTTTTAACTCTCCCACATTTGTGGATGCAATTATTGTCCTATGGAAAAAAAATATCCTCCCACACAAGTGAGATGAAGACTATTAGCTGGACTCAGCCACTTGTGACAAGAGCTGCTCGAAGAACAGAGAGCTGTGTTTATGGTGCTCTGGTGAGAAGCAAAGAGCACACTTTAAAATGATGATTAAATGAAACAACAGCCGTTCTCCTGCTTCTTCGAGAGCAGCAAGCCCGGCTCCAGCTGTGCCTGTCTCCCAGATGTGCCCGTGGGTCTGAGCGTGGGACTCCTGCCTGCAGACTCATCCCGCCGGCAGACTCGTCGCACCAGACGAACCAGTTTCACTTTCAGAAATAGGAAGTTGGCCGGGAAGGGCCGGCGAGCGCCCAGACGCGTGCGGGTAACGCGGGCGGGCAGGATGAGCTCCCCGGCCGGCGGCAGCAGCCCCGCATCCCCCCTCGCCCCGGCCTCCCGGTGGGCATAGCCCACCGCCTCCAGCGCACCGCCGGGCATGGAGCAGTTCGTCAGGAAGCGCCTGACCTTCCTGACATCCTTCTGGAACAAGCTCCGTCCCCGCTCCGTGACGGAGAGCTGCTCGCTGGGGTATCTTGGCTCTGATTCCGTTTCGCTCAACTCGGAGGCGACTTCCATTTCCTTCATCCCCAAGTCGTCTCTCTGTATCGCTTTGTACGCTTTCACAGCCCGCAGCGCCGAGGAGCTGAGCATAAGCGCAGGGGACAAACTGCGTGTCCTCAGAGAGGAGGGCGAGTATGTGTTAGCCCGGCGGCTGCTGGGGGAGCCGGCCATGGGCTACGTCCCCGCTGCCTACGTGGCCAACCTCAGCCAGGGCACCTCCGCTCACCGCCCGTAAGTACCCCCGGCTCTGGACGCACCGGGGGATGGATGGAGGCTGGGCTCGGGCAGGGAAAGGCAGCGCTCGCCCTCCACAGCGGCGGCGAGCACCAGATCCCCGTGCCCTGCTTTGGCCATCAGCGGCGCTGGGACTGAGCGGGGATCTACCATCCCCTGAGCATCCCTGCCCATCCCTGGGCACCCCTGCATTCCCCGCAGCCCCTGCAGCCCCTGCAGGTCCTGCAGGTCGTGGCAGGCGGGTGGAGGTGTCGGCAGAGGAAGCGAGATTTGGGGGATGCGCCAGAGATGCCGGTGCCCCTTCCTGGCTGCATCACCGTCGCACGGGCTGGGCTGGCTCTGGGCTCGGTGCGGGGTGATGCTGGCCAGGGTTGCAAAGGCTCCTGCTTGTTCTGCTGCTTTCCCTCTTGTTAAAGGGGACCCAGCAGGAAGAGAGGGAGCTGGGGAACTTGTCTCTTAGCCCTGCCAGCTCCAAAGGGCTTGGGAGCACTGGAGGAAGCATTTTGGGTTGGCACCTGCCAGGAAGCCCAGAGCTCTGCAGGGCCAGCTGTTGCTGCCATCCTGCTTATCCAGGGCTGGGGGTTTCCTCCCGGTGGGTGCCTCTCCCAGCCGGCAGGGAGCTCGGGGCATGTCTCAGCCCTCTGGCAGCCGGGGAAAGCCCAGCTCCTCGTTGCATAAGGCATCCTGGTCTCGACACGTCGGGCGAAGCGCCCCGAGCCACAGCTGTTCCCTCCGTGCCCTGAGTCACCGAGCGCGGGCAGCGCGGGGCTGCGGCACCCCGGGGACCCCCCCGCGCCCGCCCTGCGCTGAGTGGGGTGAAGGAAAGGAGAGGGAGAAGACGGGGAGCGTCCCCGATGTGCGGGTGGGATGGGAGAGACCCTCCCTGCGTGTGCCTTGAGGAAGGCAAATCCACTCCGGTTGTGCTGTGCTGGGACCCCACCGGTGCGGACCGTGGGGTCGGTTCCCTGCCTGCCTTATTCCCATGGCATGGGACAGCTGGACAGGCTACGGGGGAGCGTGTAGCACACACACATGTGTGTGTACCTGTGTGTGTGTGTGTGTGTACCTGTGTGTGCCTGTATGTGCGTGTACATATGTGTGTGTGTACCTGCGTACCTGTATGTGTGTACCTGTGTATGTGTACATGTGTGTGTGTACCTGTGTACCTGTATGTGTGTACCTGTGTATGTGTACATGTCTGTGTACATGTGTGTGTGTACCTGTGTACCTGTATGTGTGTACCTGTGTATGTGTACATGTGTGTGTGTACCTGTGTGTGTGTACCTGTGTGTGTGTACCTGTGTACCTGTATGTGTGTACCTGTGTATGTGTACCTGTGTGTGCACCAGTGTGTGTGTACATGTATGTGTGTATGTGTACATGTGTGCACCAGTGTGTGCACCTGTGTGTGTACCTGTGTGTGTACCAGTGTGTGTGTACCTGTGTGTGCACCTGTGTGTGAGTGTGTGTGCCTGTGTCTGCGTGTACATGTATGTGTACATGTGTGTGTGCACCCGTGTGTGCACCTGTGTGTACCCGTGTGCACACCAGTGTGTGTACCCGTGTGAGCAGCAGCCGTGAGCAGCCGCTGCCCAGCCCGATCCTGCGGACGGGGCCCAGGGCGCTGCCGGGGCGGGGCAGGGCCGGACCGAGCGCGGCTTCCCCGCCGGAGCGAGCCGTGAGCACGCAGACTCCGCGGAGCCGCGCCTCGGAGCTGCCCGGTAATTTGTTCACCCCATCACATATAATTTCCTGCGCGGCTTCTCAGACGCTGGCGATCCCAGCTAATGAAACTTTTGGCTTCTCACGTCCTGGCAGCCTTAGGCTGGATGGAGCTGCGTCTTCCTGTGCATCCCGCTGTGTCGGGACCCAGCCAGCCAAAGTGCCTTTCCTTACGGGAATTCAGTGGTGAATCTCAGTGATGTGACACAGAAAAGGGGCTTGGCTGGGTCCTCCCCCGGCTTGGTGCTGCCACGGCTGGAGCAGCAAAAGGCAATTGCCAGAGATGTTTCCATTGATGCCATTTGCTGATGGGGTCAGAGCTGGTTCTGCCCATGAGCTGCAGGTCAAGAAGTGCAAAGGGATCCTGTGCCTGCAGATATCCCTGTGTCATGGCAGGACACAGGGATAACCTCTCCAGAGCATCTTCCTCACAGCACCAGGTGGTTGGTGCTTTATTTACCACAGGCCGTCAGCCCAAGAGTATAAACCTCACCTCAGGGCTTGGGATGGAGCTGAGACCTGGACAGCAGTGTCCAGAGACTGGTGGAGGAAATGCCCCATCCCTGGCAGTGTTCAGTACCAGGCTGGGTGAGGCTTTGAGCAGCCTGGGCTAGTGGAAGGTGTCCTTGCTCATGACAGAAGGGTTGAATGAGATGAGTTTTAGGTCCCTCCCAACCCAAACCTTTCTGGGATTCTCTGATTCTGTGAAATGGTCTGCAGGCAGTGAGCTGCAATAAACTGCAGCAAGTGCCTGTAAAGCCCACCCAATGGAACAGCTTTGGTGCAGGCAGCCACATCTACAGGTTTTGAGACATGTTCTAGCCACCGTGCCACTTGGTGGCTGCAGGAATGAGCAAACAGTGGGATCCCAGCAGCTGCTCCCCCTCCCCAGCTCAGAGGGTGCAAAATCCCCTGAAATGAATGTTGATCCATCAGTGCAGCATCCCCCTGCCCTGCTGTGACCCCTCTGCTCTGCTCCCCAGCTGGTACTTCAGCAAGATCAGCCGAAATGAAGCGGAGCAGCTCCTCCTCTCGCCTCCCAACCAGCACGGCTCCTTCCTCGTCCGGGACAGCGAGAGCAGCAAGGGAGAATACTCTCTCTCAGGTGACCTTGTGGCAATTATCCAGATATAATTAGCACAGGGAAAGGAAGCAGACTGCTCCTTAGGAACAGCTCATGGCTTGCTTAATATGTGCTAAAAACAAGAAAAACTTTAAAGCACTTTTCAGCACCTTGTTGAAGGGAATGGGCTGCTTTCTGAGAGCGAGGGGAAAGTTTACAGAGCAGGGATGGATTGTTGAATCACTGTGGCAAAGGAAAGTGCGTGGCTCCTGTCTGGGGTATGAAAGCCATAAACATTTCACTGCAGCTTAATGATGGTTTCGTGGCACTGACTCCCAGGATTTCATTCCAGCAGCTTTTGTCATCTGAGGGTTGTTTAAAAATATGCTGCCACTCCAGATTACCAGGGCCTGGGCTGCTCCCACATACTGAAATCTGAATTCAGGGGGTTTTGGACCAGGCAGTGCCATTACAATCTGTTTTAATCCCCATGAAAGAAATCCTAGAAAAATTCATGGCAAAGTCTGCATCCCACCATCAGTCCCTGAGTGTGAGAGTCACAGCCACTCCTGGTTTATCCTCTTTGAGCAGCTCTGATGTTGTCTGAGCAGTCCATGGTGGAATTACGCCTGGCAATAAAGCCTATTAATTACCCCTGATGATAAAGCATCACCTCTGTGGTCCAAAGGAGCCTGACCCACAATGGCCAGGAGTCCTCTGGGCCCGGAGGTGGGAGCAGAAGGGAGGTGGGGAGTGGGATGAAGCAGTCCAGGGGAGAGTTTTGTTGCTTTAATTTTATTAGAAGACTTGGAATCTTTAAAGGAGAGAGGGTGGAGCCAGCAGGGAGGTGGGGAGGGACTGATCTCTGCACCAGTTGAGTTTTCCCCAATCTTCCCCACAGTTCGCAACCACACCAAGGTCAGCCACTTCCGAATCTGCAAGAGCCCCAGGGGCAGCCTCTACATCCAGAAGGGACACCCCTTTCCCAACATGGAGGAGCTCCTCGCCTTCTACACGGAGCACTGGAAGGTCATCCAGAGCCCCCTGCTGCAGCCCTGCAGCCCTGCGGTGCGTACGGGCACGGCTCGGCCCTCCCCGGGCTGGGAACGGGATAGGGGAACGAGGGAAACTAGAAAGAATTAGTCCGTCCCTTCGGGTTTTGAGCTTTGTTTAACTAAATTTAAAGCCCACCTCTAGTATAGCTGCCAGCATCGCCTTTCATCAGCCACGTTAAGGCATTTATATGTATTTTTGAGAATTTTCTGAAATCTGTTGTCCATCTCAAAGACTGGAAACCAAGTTGTTACAATCTCATTCAATACAGATTCTGGAAATACCTGCCCTTCCAATTTTTTCCTGAGAATATAAGACAAAACCTATGGCTTTTATAAAGTTTTCACACCAATTAGTGCAGTGCTCATAAGTCTAATTACAGTATTAATCCCAAATTGCCAGCTCATTTCCTGATTAGAATTCCATCTACTGATTATGACTTGGAAATAGCAATTAACCATGTGAATAATCCAAGAGTGAATTTGAAAGGTGTGGAATAAAAGAAATGCTCAATGAACTGAAGTCTAAATCAGCCATAACATGCAGTAATATTAATTCATGCATTTTTATTTATTGGTGGAGATGGAGAAAAGGCACTTTTGAGGTCTGATGAGGAGTGAATCATGACTTGAACTCCTGGTATTCTATGTAGTCTCCAAACTCTCCCCCTTGCACACCTGGGGTCCCAGCAGGGCTCATGCAGAGGATGTGTTCTGTGCCTGCAGTGAGCACAGAGGGAAGGGCAGTGCTCAGGCTCAGCCCTGGCTGGTGGAGCACCATGTCCTGCTCCTCTGTGAGCACCAAGGGCTGCTGCAGGCTCCAGCAGCAGGTCCTGGCTGTCTGGCTGGTTCGAGTGTGCCATTCCTTGTCCATCTGACAGACTCCCCCCGAGAGGGATGGCTGGGAGCGCCCACGCTGGGAGTTCACCCTGCGGAGGAAGCTGGGAGAGGGCTACTTTGGAGAGGTGTGGGAAGGGCTGTGGAGGAACACCGTGCCAGTGGCCATCAAGATCATTAAAGGTATGTGGAGAATCAGATGTTAACAGCACAACTGAGTCTCTCGTTCACTGTCATTATCATTGGTCCTCCTTTATTTCCTCATCCTCTTGGCCACTGTGACTCCTTTATCATGCGAACTGCATGATAAAAGGACCTGGTGAGGAGCCACTGGAATATTTCTGTGCACAAACCTAAGCTTGAGCTACATCCCTATAAAATGGCTCCAGCCACTGGGTGTGTGACAAGTGACATCACATCAAATCAAATGGGCTTGTGATACATGAAGTCCTGATGGGACTATGAACCTGAAAATGAGACCCAAAGCCCCGTGGAAAACATCTCTTTGGCTCTGAAACACAGGTTGTGCAGACCTGAGCTTTGAGACCAGTGATAGGCTGTGAGGAGGTAAAAAGGTCCTCATCCCAGTTGGAGGCACTGAGCTCCCAATGTCTACATGAGAAAGTGGCTCACAAGGGCTGTGTTGGCTTTGTCCCACAGCTGACATGAAAGCAGAAGACTTCACCAAGGAGATTCAGAACCTGAAGCGCCTGAGGCATGAGAAGCTGATCCAGCTGCACGCCGTGTGCTCCCTGGAGGAGCCCGTGTACATCATCACCGAACTCATGCGCAAGGGCAACCTCCACAGCTACCTCAACAGTGAGTGCTGTGCCGGCCCCACGGGATGGGGGATCCTGGGTCGCTGCTTCCTGTGCCTCAGAGGGGCCCTATGAATCTGAATGGGGACCCTAAGAGAGTGGCAGCCTGGTTCCTGCCCTGTTTGACCAGTGTTAACACGGAGTAATCCATGTGCAGATGGATTGGTGGAGATGGTCTTGGAATCACAAAGTCTGCCACGATCCTCTGGGTGTCCATGTGGGCTGGGTCTGTATCAACCCCTGGGAGCCCAAGCCCGTTGGTAGGGACTTTCATCCCTCCCCCACCTCCCCATGGTCTGTCAGCTCCCGCCAGAGCACAGAATCTCACTGCTGTGTTTGGGCAACTCCACCCTCTTTAGGAACGAAACAGCCAAACCCCCCCGTGGGTTTGTGCGTGTGCAGAGCTCATAACATGGCATGGACCACTCATCGCCCAGTTTAATTTTCTTGGCCTTTCTTTTCCTGACCCAGCACAATCAAACAAACCGCTCCCACCAAGACCTGTTTTTCTACAGGATACTTCTCCTCCCACCCACACTGGTTTTGTTTCTGGTTGGGGCTCCAGCAGCAGAGCTGGAGCTCACAGGTACAACAGGCTGAGTGGCCTGCAGGGAGGAGGTTTGCATGGCAGAAGGTCACCTTTGGCTTTGAACAAGCCATGGATATCTGTGACCTTGGTGCTCCTCAGAGCCCACCCCTGTCCCATGCCTGAGGAGCACATGGCTGTGCTGAACTTCCCACACAGCACAACAAGGATGGTTAGACAGGAGCACAAATTTGAGGTTTTACATCATCCTCATGTCCCACACTACCAGCACAGGGTCTCCTTCCAAACCAAAACACCAAAAAAGGTGTTGGGAGATTGCCCCCAGTGCTTGGATTGTCTGGATTAACAGGTCCTGAGGGGAAGTCCCTGGGCACCTCCCACCTGCTCAACATCTCCTGCCAAGTGGCGGATGGGATGAGGTACCTGGAGGAGAAGCACATTGTCCACCGGGATCTGGCAGCCAGAAACATCCTGGTTGGAGAGGAACTCACCTGCAAAATCGCTGATTTCGGACTTGCCCGGCTCCTCAAGGTCAGCTCAGGGGATGCTCTGGTCCCTCCCTGCCACCACTCGAGCTCACAGAGCTGTCCCATGATGGAAGCAATCCCTGCCATCCCCAAAACCTGTGTCTGTGTTGTTCACCCCATCCCTCACGTCCTGTCTGCCATTGCTTTTCAGGATGACATTTACTCCACCAGCAGCAGCACTAAGATCCCAGTGAAGTGGACAGCCCCAGAGGCAGCCAACTACCGCACCTACTCCCTCAAGTCCGACGTCTGGTCCTATGGGATTCTGCTCTACGAGGTCTTCACATATGGACAGATCCCCTATGAAGGTAGGGCTGCTGCCCCACTCCATGAAATGCTATATTGTCCTTTCCCTAAGGGATATGGAAGCAGCTCCTGGAGCATGAGCAGCTTATTGTCCATTTAGGGATGGCTTAGAGGGATATTCAGTGGTTGCAGAGTGGCTGCAGGAGCTGGGGGCAGGAAGCTGGTCTGGATGTCCCAGATCCTCTTTTCTAACACTCCTCTGGCACAGGGACACCACAGCACCGCCAGTGACATCTTGGCCACCACAGGTGTACATTCAGGGCATCCTTTGGGGACATCAGACTCAGGGCCATCTCCTTCCTTGCAGGAATGACAAACCAAGAAACCGTACGGCAAATCACCAGGGGCTACCGCCTGCCCCGGCCCAGCCCCTGCCCTCCTGAGATCTACAGCATCATGCTGGAGTGCTGGAGTGGCAACACAGAGGAGCGTCCCACCTTCCTGGCCCTGAGGGAGAAGCTGGGCTTCATCTACAGGCGGCTGCTCAGCTCCCTGTCCTGAGGGACCCCTTCCCACCATCCTTCCTGCACAAGCCCCTCCAGGCCAGCTCTTGCCAAGAAGTTCCTTCCTTCTGGTTTGCCCTGTGACAGGGCTACAAGGAAAGCACATCCCCCAAGAAAACAGCCTGTGGTCCCTCACAGCCAGGGTGCAGGGAGGTGGCCAAGGCAGAAAGCAACAAGTTGTGCAGGACTCGTTGCCGGCGCTTGGCTGTGTAACGGTTTGGAGAAGCCCCATGGAGGCATCACTCAAAGTTTACATCTTTGTTCACTCAGCAGGGTGGGAGGCCCTGCTGCTCCCCACAAAAACGTGAAGGTTTGCAGTTCATGTTCAGTTGTGGCTCTGCTTGATTTATCTTGTAGTGTGTGTTCGGTGTATTTATCAATAAATGTGTGTGCATCCACCCACAGGAATCCTTGCAGGGCATTGCTGGATGCTATTCCCTCAGCACACTGCTCCACTCCCTCCCAGGAATCATGGAATGGCTTGGGTTGGAAGGGCCCTAAAGGTCCTCTTGTTCCCACCCCCCTGGCATGGACAGGGACACCTTCCACTAGAGCAGGTTGCTCCAAGCCCTGTCCAACCTGGGTGTGAACACTTCCAGGGATGGGTTCAAGGAGCCCACCAAGGATAGGTCCAAGAAAGCGTTGAATTGCAACCAGCTCCACTCTTGCAACCACAGATAAACCATTCTTGTCTCTCTTTGGACTCTATTCACCCTGTGTGCCTCTGCCACCCCTTTCCCTGGCAGCAGCCCCACATGCCCCAGGGACTCTGCAGGGTCAGCTCCTGACTGGGCTGCTCTGCTCTGGATCCTTGTCTCACTCACCTTCCTGTGGTTATTCTAAGAAAAATGGATGTCTGTGTCCTAATATTGAATGCCTCCTTATCCCAGGTGCAGACAGCAAAGGTAAAACCCTGCATCACCCTACTTTGCTCTTTATCCCACCCATGGGGCAAGCCAAGAGATGCTCCCACCACCCCCAGCTCCTCCCAAATCCCAGGATCTGGCATTGCAGGGGGACCTTGAGCCTCTGGTCCCTCCCTAGTCATGGCAGAGTTTGCTGCACCAAGTCCCTGCTGCCCCCTGCCCGTGCACACTCCCAGAGCCTGGACTGTCCTTGGCAGCAGTGGAAGGACACATGGAAAAGCAGGAATTGGAGCAATGGCAAGGCTCCAGGCTGGTGCAGGCAGGGGCAGCCCGAGTGGGGCTGTTAGAGCCCTAACACAATTGTGGTGGCAGGAGCAGACAGGCTGTGGGTGAAAGGCAACTGGCAGAGGTTTAGAATTCCTCCTGACAAGATCATCTTGCCCCTTTGCAGGTGACCAGTGGGACTGAGCCAACAGCAACGTTGGAATTTATAAAGTTAATAAAGTTTATGTAACATTCCCCACGCCTGGGCAGTGTCCATGCTGTGCAGAGCAGCAGAAACAAGTCTGGCTGTTGGCTGAGCAAGTCTCCAAGCACGAGGGGCCTGGAAAGGGGAGGCAGGAATGTGGTTTAGGGGTGGGATGAAGCCTGCTCTGTTCCTGTCCACAGAGCTGCAGCCCTGTCCCTGTCCCAGCAGCTCCCGGTTAGAGCATTCCCAGATGGAAAAAGCAACAGGCTGTGTTTGGACATGGTTGCAAGGGGAAATCCTCTCCTTGCACAAACATTTTGCAGCCTGATCAAACACCTGAGCAGACAGCACAGCTATGCCCAGCCCAGGTGCTCTCCTGCAGGACAGTAAAGACTGAAGGCACATCCAGCAGGTGAAGGGTTGTGGCACACTAAGGAGGGACACGGTGGGGGGCTGCTGCACCTCAGAATCACAGAATGGTTTGGGTCGGAAGGGACCTTCAAGATCACCTTGTTCCAGCCCCCTAGACCAGGCTGCTCAAATGGCAGTAACACAGTAAAGCTGCAGGTCTGGCTGCCAGCAGATGGAGCTCAAAAATAAGCAGGAGCAGAAGGGAGTGCGTGGGGTGATGGGGCTGGTGTGGGGCACAGCCATCCATGGTGGGGTACCCGGAGATGCCAGGGTATCACACACATGGCCCAAAACAGCTCACTCTGAAGTCACAGTGACCTCTTGGGGGTGTGGAGAGGGAATATGGAGATGTAATGACACGGTGCTGCCCACAGCAGTTTTCCTTCCTCCTCCCCTTCCTCTGCTGCATGAGAAGCCAACCCCCAGCCTGGGTTTGCCCTCCAGCACGGTCTGCTGGGGTTTGGCATTTCTCAGAGTCATTACTTGTTTTTTAAAAGTAGATAAACTTACTGGGGGGAGGGTGAACCCAAATTTTCATATCTGCTCCCAGGATCTCAGCCTGAGCTGGGCACTGCAGCCCTCCCCCAAAAACTGGACCAGGCTTTTCCTTAATCCACTCCACGATGCTGGGGTCCCAGTCCCTCCAGCACTGCTCCGGAGTGGGCACTGCAGATCCTGCTGTTGGAGGGCACTGCAAATCCTGTTACAGGTACCTTCTGCTCCACTTGCAGCCTGGCATGTGCCCGTGTGAGGATTCAAGGATGGGAGCCTTGACCCAGTGGCATTTGGAAGCAGCCTCAGGCTAATGCGATGTATTTCAGCTGCACAGCTCATTTCTATTTTTAAGGTCCCACATCAGCGTTTGAAGGGTGAGGGGGAAGCAAAGCTGCTGGAGGGAAATAAACCAAACCAAAACAGCCCCCAGCAGCAAGAGAGAGGGAATGGAAAGAAATACTTCTCACTGGAGGCGGCGGGGTGGCGCGAGGGCTGCTGCAAAGGACGAGCGAGCAGAAAACAACAGCGAGTTTTTAGCAAATATGTGGATTAATCAACAGTAAAAACACCATCAAGGGAGGAGAGGGGGGACATCAGGCCCTGTGGAATGTCAAGGAGGGTGGATGCTTGCCCCTACAGGAAGAAGGGGATTGATCAGGGAGGTGTGCAGTGTATGGGGAACCCCCTTCATTATCTTCTACTGCACAATGTTTCCCTTGCTATCCCACCACAGCAGCAACAGGAGGACACAGGAAATCAGCTGGAATCGTAGAATCCAGGTTGGAAAAGCCCTCTAAGATCATTGAGTTCAACCATTCCCCCAGCACTGCCGAGCCCACCACCAACCCATGGCCCCAAGTGCCACATCCACGGGGCTTTTAAACCCCTCCAGGGATGGGGACTCCCCTGCTTGGGAACTCTTTCAGTGTGAAAATTTGTCCTGATATCCAACTTAACCCTCTCCTGCCACAATTTGAGGCTGTTCCATAGAATTGTGAAATGAGAGTTTTCTCTCATCACTTGTTACTTGGGAAGAGAGACACCCACAGCAGCGGAGATAGAAACAGAACAAAAATAAATGTGCTTGGCTGTCAGATGCTTTTCCAAAATGTCTGCAGGCTGTGAAAGGATAAGAAAGGCCCTAAAAGCCTTTCAATCCCAAGCAAAAAAAAGGCAATGCCAAGGGCTTTGCTCTCAGAAATGCCATGAAGCTGCCCAGGAGCACATTTCTGGGGGTCTGGACTCTCTCTGTATCTTCACGCCCAGCAGAGAAAGAGTCTGAGCCCGTGACACTTCACAGACATTCAGAAAAACAGCCTTTAATTCAGCAGGGTTTTTGCAGGCAGTTTTGCTTCACTGGACAGGGAACCATGGGCAGAAGGGCAGACACTGACAGGTGTTGCAGTCCCTGCTGTAAATCCATCCCACCTTGGAGCAGTGTGGGAATGAGCTTAACCCTCATCCAGCATCCAAACACTGGACAGGGGAGCATCCATGTGTTAATGGCATCAGAGAGCAGCTCACTTAGAGCTGGATCAGGCTGGGGAACATGCCCAGAGGAAAGCCAGGGATGTGGGATTGGTGCCTTTGCTGTCACCACCTCCCCTGCGTGCCTGAGGACAGTTGCTGGCTTTGTCCCTCCATGATCACAAGACCAATAAGGAAATACAGTAATATTGACTTTACCTTTGTGTGTCCACACTGATTGCCAGGCTTGGAAAAAAATATTTGTCTCTCCAAAATACGTGGCTTTTGCTGGCAACGAGCAGCAGAGGAGATCCCTGAGGCACCTGGGGTTGAGCAGCACCCAAAGGGCTTTGCTGGGCCCTGGGAAGAGCCTGGAGCAGTGCCACAACCACATGTCCCAGCCAGCCAGCCCACCTTGCCTTGTCTTACTCAGAAAGGCTTTCTTTTATCTTGATTTTCCTGTGTTTCATGAAGTTTAAAGGCAGCCCCACAGCAACAATAGCAGTTTGCTGCCTGACTGGAAGTCACATCAGATCAGTTGCTGCCATGGACATGGGGGTCACCTTCAGGGTGCTGGCAGTGCCCAGAGTGCTGGAACAGCCCTGAAGCCATCCCCCTTGGATGCACACACTGACACAGGGGAAGCAGAGGTGCCAGTGCTGCCCTGGCCCTTCGGAGGGACAGGGGACACAGACATTCTGCCCTGACAAGGACCAGTGCCTGGGGAAGCAGAGCTCAGGGAAAAGCTTACTCAACACTTCCCACTGTAAAAACAACAGAGCTGGAAGTGACCCTGGATGCCCCTGCAAGCAGCCACAAGGCAGAGCAGCCACTTGGCCCCAGCTGCTCCCTGCCCTTTGTCCTGCCAGCACGGGACACCAGGAGGCAAAGCCACAGCTCAGGGGTCCCATGGCCTCAGCTGCCATCAGGCTGCAGCCCCCAGTGCCCACAGGGACAGCCCCACACCTCATGCTGTGGCTGGCAGCAGAGCAGGAAGATTTGGCACCTTTAAATGAACCTCTGCAAGGTTTTGGTTTTTTTTTTTGCCTCCAGCAGGAACAAAGGCACTCCCTTCATGCAGGTTCTTGTTTTCCCAGCTATGGGGCTGGTCACAGAAAGATCAAACAGCCAAATTGAATAATTGAAGGCAAAAATCAGGCAAAACAGCACCTGGGGCAGTTGGGATCCAGGGCTGCAAACCCAGAGCAGTCTCTGAGCTGCCATTCACACCATGAGCTCCAGCCTGATATCCAGGTCCATAAAATGCATGTCTTGAGCAAGTTTAACCTCTCTCCTCATTATGGAGGGGTCATTGTGCACCCAAATCCTTCCCCAGCCACACCCGCTCAGGCCCTGGCACTCGCTCCTACCCCTCGAGCCACCAAAGCAGCGCAGAGCAGCCGTGTGCTCAGGGAACAAAACAAGTTCAGTGCCAGCAGGGACAGGCTGTGTAGCCAAGTAAGGAGAGAAGAGGGTGAGGGAAGGCGTTTGCAACACCAGCACAGCCCAGCCAGACCTTGCTCATGTGCAAAACACACAGAGAGTCAGGCTGGCACGTGATATTGGCACCAGCACATCCTGGGACAAACCATCATCCTGGTCCAGCCCCGCCAACACCCCCAGCACCGCTCTGCAGACAAAAAACAACCCACAACGTCTTAAAAGGCTGCTCAAGTTTATTCATTGCCATTGTACGAGTTGAGGGTAAAATAAAAACGTGTTTCCGCATGTGCTTCGAGAGGGCTTAGTTACACCGGGAGAGAGTAAAAAAGGCTGGAGTGGAATCATCGGGGTTGCTGCGGTTTTCCATGAGGAAGCAGCGCATTTTGCTTGGAGCAGCCGGCTATTCTACAGGGGAGGGGCTGTGCCCGCCGGGTGGGAGGGAGCGGCCGTGATGCTGGACTCACTGGCGTGGCGCCTCCGTCCCGCGCCCGGGGCTGCCACCAGCCCGCAGGCCATCGCTCCTGTGGCCACCCGCAGGGCCCCCAGGCTGTAACACACAGCACAGAGACAGTCAGACATCCTGCCAGCCCCCACATGCGGCACTGCTGCTCTGTATTTATTCCTGGGCATGGACGTGGTCCATGGGGTCAGGATGCGCCCTGGGGGATGCAGCAGGGGTAGCCCCTGGCGCTGCTCCCCGTGTCACCTCAAAGCACTCACCTCTCCTGGGACTCTGACACCGTTGTCATGGCTGGGTGAGCTGCCTTCCCAAAGAAGAAGCTCGCCCACCACTGGCCAGGGTCAGACTTGGGCAGTTCTGAGGAACAGGGCATGGCAGGGAGAGTCCAGGTCAGTGCAACCTGGGCACCCAACCTCACCCCACAGGAGGGGCTGGGTCACCTCCTGGAAGAGCCCCCATGAGCCAGGACAGGTGACACTTACCTGGGCCATGGGGGATGACCTCCCCAGAGTACTCTGAGCTGCAGGAGCTGGTGCTGGATGTGGAGCTCAGGCGCCCTGTGGAAAAATCACAGCCATCAGAACCACTGCTGACCCGTGGTCGTGCCATGAGAAGGAAAACACAGCCTTGAGGCTGTGCCTGGGTGATACAGCTCAGCCTCATCACTGACTCACTCCACTGCTTGCCCAGTTTAGTGCCATGCCAGTAAAAATCACTAGGAAGGCAATACTGGGGAGATTCCAACTGCAGAGAGCAGAAAAACACCTGAACACCTCTGCAGGAAAAACCTGCAACCCCAAGGACAAAATTTAGTGGCTTTGAGAGGCCTCTGCAGATGACTTGAGGCCAAGAGGATGCAAATTCCTGTGTATAATCCATGTGCTTTTAGTACAACAGCTCCAAGCCTGCTGCTTGTTTCATCTTGGGGGAATCCTTTAATTCCCTCTGGTTCAAGCAATCCATTAAACCAGAAACTCTCTCCCAGATGAGGAACCAGGAGCAACCATCACCCAGACTGGTTTTGGAGCTCATTTCTGAAGCAACAGTGTGAAGTGAAACCATCCACCCCATCCCATACATTCTTAGTAACAAGTGAAGAGATTTGAGCCCCCTCAGCAGCTGGTACAGACGGGCTGGGGGCCCCAAGGAGGGTTTGGGCAGCAGCAGGGACACTGCTGGCTGTCCCCTTTCCTCACCAAACACTCACATGGGGCTGCAGCTGAAAGCACAGACCTGAGCTCAGCTCCATCTCTGCTGGAGCCACATCCCCCCGCAGCTGGCAGAGACCCCCATGTGCTCACCCAGCACCCCCAGCCCCCCGCCAGCCCCAGCCTGCCCTTACTTCTGCGATAGTTGTGCGTGGCCATGAGCGAGCCGCTGGATGGGATGGATGCCATGGTTCCTGATCTTGGTTCTTGTGCAGATCTGAACCTGGGAGCACAGAGGCAGCTGTCAGCACCCACCCTGACCCAGCCCTGCTTCCCCAAAAGCTGCAGGGGTGTGAATGGAACCATTTACAGAGTTCCATTCCTTGCCCTGCACTGGGAACTGCGGCTGGGGGCTCACTGCACACGGATTAAACACACAGAGCTCCAAGAGCTCCGTGCAAAGCCAAAATAATTCCGTCATACACAACTGCCTGTGCAGAGCACAGCCTGGCACAGCCCCTTCCCGACCCCCCAGCCCCACCCCGGGTGTTTGCCTTGCAGGAATCCAGCTCCCCTCCTTGGACCAACATCTGGAGTTACAAAATCCCGGGCGGATGTTGCATAAGAAGCAAAGAAACGTTGAGCTGGGGCACACACCGAGGGTGTTCCTGCAAGAAGTTCCAGCCCCAGCCTGTCCTCAGCGAGCTCCCCATCAGCCAGAACCGGGACAAACCTGCCCGCGCTTCGCCTTTGATGCAGTCCAGCTCCAGTTCTGAACTGGAGGAGTTCTTTCAGAACTGGAGCTCCAGTTCTTTCCCTCTTCCGGGCACAAAACACCTTCCTGCCAGCCGCTGACTCTTCCCACAGCCCGACCCCTTATTCTCCAAGAAAGCCCTGAAAACCGCGCAGGGGGTCACACGCGCCAGCTGCCAACAGCTGCCGGACACGCGGGGGAATCACCCTGAGTGGGGAAACTGAGGCACGGCGAAGTTCCGCCCCACAGCGACCCCAGCGCAGCCCCCCGGCAAAGCAAAGGCTCGGGGCCGCCCCGCTCCCCCCCGGCAGCGCACCTGGGCCGTGTGCGGGCTCCGGCGGGCTCCGGCGGGGCAGGGCAGGGCAGGGCAGGGAGGGCCGGGGTCCGGCGCGGGGCCGCGGATCGCTCGCACCGCACGGCCTGAGCCGCGGCGCTGCCGAGCCGCCCCCGCAGCAGCGCGGCTTTATCCGCCCCGGGCACGCCCGGCCACCGCTCCGCCTATGGCAGCGGGGGCGCGCCCGACACGCCCCTGCCATCCTTCGGTCGCGATTGTCGCGGTCGGGACAGGGGACACCCGCCGCGGGCTCGAGAAACGGCGCAACAACGCCCGGAGCTCGGAGAGAGGGGGTTCCGCCCAAAATCCTTCATCTCTGAGGTGGTTCAGCTCCAGTTCCGAGCTGGAAAAGTTTCTTTCTCCTTTCTGCGTTTAAAATGAAAAATAACTAAATTTTATTCATTTATTTAGGGATTCGAGGGATTCTGAGCTGGCTGGGCTTTACCAGTTTTGGAAAAGAACTCTTTATTTCAGAGGAAAAGCTTGCAGCAAGGCCAAAGTACAACCCACAGCACAGAGCAGTTCCTCCGTGTTTGGGTGCCAGGGTAGCATCCTGTACAGGTGCTGCTGCTCCATAAACCACTGGTTTTGTGGGATGGGAGAGCCAAGGCAATGGATGTGTGTACAAGGAAGCAGATCTGTTGAAGAGGAACAGAAACTTCACAGATAATTTCCTTCCATTTGGATGGAAATGGGGTTGAGAACAAAACACTCTAAGAGAAGCCAGAGCCTTAAGGTATCTCCACAAAGGCAGTTTGGTACTTGTTATACCTAAAAGATTGCTCATTTTCTCTCCCCTAAAATTCAGTAATGCTCCAGAGCAGAGCGTTGCAGCCCAGCACGGTGAGGGCTGCAGTAAAACTTTGCAGTTCGGTTGAAGCTGTGGGAAAGAACATTTTTGGGGGGTGATGCTTTAACCATTTTAGGTATTGAAGGCAGAAGGGAGCCCACATCCCAGCCTGGGGTGGTTCTATCACAAACTCCCCATGCAACGAGCTTCATTCCTCCCCAGTCTGTTTTTTTCCTTATTAATCTGGAGTTATTCTTTAATCATCAGGACAAGGACCCAGTGCCAGGGGAGGCTGCCCTGGGCTGCTCCAGGACATCAATCTCCCTGCCCAGCTCATGGGGCAGTAAAAAGGCCAAGCTGCCCTCAGGGGTGTGTTTCTCAGTGGGGTATGACCACCCCAGCATGGGGACACTCCATGTGAGCCATGTGCCCAGCTGACCCAAGAAGGCCACACTGACCACTGCCATGGCCACACTGGCATGGACACTGCCTGCACCCTCTGAGGAAAGCAGCCAGCACAGCTCTCAGGGAAAGCCTTGGCAGTAAATAAATAGATAAAGTAAATAAAGTCTGTAAATAAATGGATTATTTACAAAATTTACCCCAGAGGTTAAAGGGCCAACACAGGCACATGTGTGGTCCAGCTGGGGACCAGGTTCCTCCAGCTGTGCCTCAGTTTCCCCACTGATAATACTGACTCAGCGCTTTCCAGGGAAGGGTTTGGCTAAAGGTTGAGATGGACTTTGAATACACAAATTCCAACAGGCAGTTTAAACAGCCACGTGGTTGTTTTCATGCCCAGCATAAGGCTTTGTTTTTGTGCTGCGTGACTGGGTTTGATCACTGGTTGGATTTCAGGGTCCTGACACTCCCAGCCCTGCCTACACAGCATGGAGAGTTCCAGGGCACAGGCTTGGGAGATTTTCCTGGCCTGGAAGGGAATGATAGAAGGCTATAAATCCAGTGCTTCGGACATGAAAAGTCGCTTTTGTTTTAGTGTAGCCTGTGTCATCTCTCAGGTTCCTCCTCAACTCCCTAGAGATGTATTCCTGCATCCTCCGCCTCTCTAATAATGTACAGAGCAATTAGAGTGTATTGATAGAAAGATTATATTCTATAATGGATTATATGCTCCCCAGCAGGTACAGGATGATTGTGTACCCCCACTGAGCCTGAGCAGGCTAATTGCTTTAATTAATGATAGAGCAGAAATGAACAAACCTGCCCCAGTCTCTTTGTGCAATTTCACCACTTACACCCCCATCTGGGGCTGCTTCTAAAGGATCACCTCATTAAGCAGATAAGACTGGGGGTGTGATGCTGCCCCCACAGCCATGAGGGGTGAACTGGGGCTTTGCTGCTTCAGGGGGATTAGTCTCCAGCAAATCGTGCCTTGTTCTGCTTTTCCTCTCAAAATCAATTCCATTTTGCCTTAATGATGCAGCAGGAGCAGCATGGGTAGGACAGAGCAGCCAGGGGAGATTGAGCAGCCAGTCTGGTTTCCCAGGACAAAGCCTGTTCATATCAGGTGTGTTGAAAAGAGGAAGATACATTTCATTTATATTGATCAAGAAATGGTACTTTTAAAATGAGCAGATGACAAGATTTGGATAGATTTTCCTCTTTGGTTTTCCTCTCATTAGAGCCCCTAGGCTAGAGCCCAGGACTGCAAGTGTCTCCAGTTTGCTTTTTAGCAAGGTTTCTGTGTTTTCCTTTTTTTTTTTTTTTTTTTAATCTGGCTTTTAGCTTCTGGCAACTGGCTTTTGTTATCTGCCATTTGTGTGGGCCATTAAGGAAGAGCCTTTTGTGTCATTTTGAACTTGGCAGAAATTTCTGGAAGCCGGCAAGAGCTGCAGAGCTGAAGGAGCTGCTGGCTCTGGACTCCACCAGCCCTCGTGGGCCAGCACCAGGGGGTGTTTCGGGCACCCCAATGCTGTTACCAGATGGGACATCCCAGTGGCTTCAGGAATTTGGTCAATAAAATGTTGCCCAGCAGCCCCTTCCCCACCAGAGTATGCAGCAATTTTCTTCCTGGGCAAGAAGGCAGCACTCAATCCTGGCACAGCAGCAGAACCACAGACTGGCTTGGGTTGGAAAGGACCTTAAAGCCCATCTCATTCCAGATCCCTGCCATGGGCAGGGACACCTTCCTCTAATCCAGAGGTCTCCAAGCCCTGTCCAACTTGACCTTGTATACTTCCAGGGATGGGGCAGCCACAGCTTTTCTGGGCAGCCTGATCAGCGACACAGGTTTGAGCTCTCCACAGCGCTATTCAGCCTGGTCCTGCCCCACAGAAACGTTTCCCTAATTCTCCCTCTGCTGAGGACCTCTTGCTGCAGAGGAGGGAGCAGGCAGGACCGGTGTTCAGGCTTGTCCTCCTTTTCCCCTCCTCCTTCTCTCGCTCCTCCTCCTCCTCCCCTGTCTGTTCCCGGCTCTGTTATTCACTGCCAGGTTTGGGATTAGGGCAGCGTCCGCCCCGCACGGGCAGCTGCTGCCACCTATGGATAAAAAATACCCAAAAATATTCATCCTAGATGCCACACCGGGGCCATCTCTGGTCAGAGCCAGAGCAGCTGTGACACCAAGCCCATGCTCAGGTTGTGGCCTGACAGAAATGCCTGGACATCTTCCCCTGCCTGTGTGGGTTTAAATTGGAAATGGGAATGCCCTGGAAATGCAGGGAAAGACTTTCCTGAAGCACAGTGCTTGAGCAGCATATTTTACCTGTCGTGTGGAAATCATGTTCTGCCTTTCTGGGACATGTGCAGCAGTGACCCAAGTGCCTCATTGGCAGGAGAATAAACCAAAGTCAGCTCAGGGCATGGATCACTGTCCCCATGGTGATGGGAGCAGCTCTGCTGTCCTCACCTGCAGTCTGAGTTCCCAAAGGGCACAGGGAATTGACATCAGGACCCCCAGAATTGTGAGTCTGATCCAAAAATACATCGTGGAGAGAGTTAGACAGAGAGTCACAAAGTGTCTGATTTACCTGTGCAAAAGGGATGTCTCCAATTTGGAAAAGCCAGCGAAGAGAGATGACAGCTGCTTGCTGCAATCCAGAGGCTCATGGTGAACTTGCTTCCACAAGTTCCTGACTTACGGTTCATCCGTTCCTCTCTAAAAACTGGCAAATCATCTTGCAGAAACCAGCAGCGACACTGAGCAGGATCCATGTCTGCAGAAAACTCCTAAAACCATGTTTGTGGGATCAGGGGAGATGCCACTGCCAGTCACTACCACCACATGAAAACAAATTATTCACCAATATAAACCCTAGGGCTTTTATAGGGGTTGCTTCAGAAAAAAAAAAAAAAAATCTCATTAAATTCTCTGATCCTTTTTTCACCCTTTGGATGCACCCAAAGCTCATGCTGTTCTCCACATATCTCCTTTAACATTTCCACTAAAGCCATCAGAAGATGTGGGCAGTCAGTGCTCTTTTCACTCAGTGCCTGTGGTTTGATAGGAAAAGCCATCCCTGGGATTAATCAGGCTTTTCCTAACTGGGAGATGTGCGCAGCTGCCAAAACAAACACATCAATCTGGTGTAGCTTGACACAGCACCAGATATCTCTGCTGAAAACCCAGCATGGTCCAGGGGCAAGGCAGCATCCTGCAAACAGCACTAAAGCACAGGGCAGAGGTGCCTTATCTCATTTGGGCTTGACCTAGATTGGGCTCTGCCCCATCCTCAGCTCACAGGGAGATTTAAGGGATCAGAGTCTCACAGCCCCCACAGATGCTGCATCCAGGCACCAGAAATGTCACAGTGTCCCTGATGAGATGTGGATGAAATGGTGCTTGTCTCCTTCCCTGGTGCTAAAAGATATTTCAGGGCATGGAAATGTTCATCCTGGCTGCTTCCCAGATGGACAGCAGCTCAGGCTGAGCAGTTTTATCCTCCACAGCCTCAACCCCATCACTCAGATATTTGGTGGAAAAGGGGTTCCTGAAGAGCATCCTCTGGAGCTGTGTGCTACCACTGACATCCAGGAGGGATGGGGACAGTTTTCAAGGCCTTTAAGCATTGTCCCTCCAGCACTGATACCTGAGATCACCTTGGACCCCCAATGGCAGTGATCAAACCCCACTGGGCAGGTCCCAGTGGTGTGAGCACCGTGGTGGGTCCTGAGGAGCAGCCCACCCTGCCCTAGGTACTCTGCTGTCCCATCAGGGATGACACCAGACTCCATCCCCAGCTGGCCAAGTGGCTGGAGGACTTGGATGTCTTGTTATCACTTCCAAAGTTTATTTTTAAATCTCTGGCTCCAATTTAAAGGTATCAGCAGCATGAGCTGAGTGCAGGACCTTAAAATACTCCCTTTCTCCTCCTTCCCCTACCTTTCTGTCCCATAAATCCTGTTTTTATCTCTCCTCTCCAGGTCTACAACATGAACATGAGCTGAAAAACCTGCTCATGTTAAAAGTTCATGAAATCTACTCCATCCCTGGAAGTGTTCAAGGCCAGCTTGATGAGGCTTTGAATAAACTGGTCTAATGGAAAATGTCCCTGCCTATGGCAGTGGGGCTGGAATGAGATGATGGTTAAAATCCCTTCCATCCCAAACCAGTCTGGGGTTCTATAATCCCATGATCTTTTCCTATTTGGTGCCTTGGGCCAGGAGTGCTGCCAGGCAAACACACTGGGAGGGTCACGGCATGTAAACACAGGGACCTGGAAAGTGTGATCTCAAAGCCAGCCCCAGGTACACATGCTCTAGAAACCCCTGGGATGTACAGCAGGGGATCCCACCCTGTTTTCACACCAGTTAATCTGGGTTTAACTGCAATGGGAATGCCTGGTTTGTGTGCACCAGCAGTCAGGATTGCCATGGGGTGCACGAGTGCACGAGCAGAGGATGGTCAGTGCCTCGGTGTTTAGAGCTTGTCCACCCCCAGCAGATGGTAAATGCTGAAATATCAGGGAGCAAAACCTCAGCAAAGCCTCCAAAGCTGGTGTGGAAGGAGCTGAAAGCCTGAACATAGGAAGAAGGAAACCTAACAGCCTCCACTCTGTCCACAAACTGGCTTTTAGAGGACAACCACTGCCCTACCCCCCTTGGATCTGCTTTCCCAATGGCTCTTGCACGGGGCCAGGCTGCTCTTCTTCCTTTCAAGGACTCTGTTTCTTTGCATAGAAAGAAAACAGCAATTTACAGCCATTCCTGTGTCTAGCCCCAACTTCTCCCTTGTGAGACCAGAGCTCCTGGAGCAACATCCAGGCTGGCATTCCTTGTGGCTGCCATCTGCCTTCCCCAAACCCCCTCCTTCAGAGGAGACCTGCTGCATTTTATAACCACAAACACACAATTGCTCAGTGAGCTGAACACTCCCGGGCAGGAACACCCCCAGAGCCAGGCAAATCCAGGCAGGCAGCCTGGAGTGTGCACATCCCAGATCCATACAAATTACCAGCACTGCGGATTATTCCCTCTCCCAGTCACACTGTGAGGGCCTCTTGGGGGAAAAAAATAAATTCCAGTTGTTATGTCTGGGCAAATGGAAATTTTAGCTTAGTTTAAAGCACCAAATCTCAACCCAGGGGCTGTGGGGATGGATGGGGTGGAGGTGATGATGATGAGAGGAGTAAGAGGTCCCTGCCATGCTTGTGTGCAGCCTGCCCATCCCTTCTGGGGAAGGGGATTTCTGTTTTATTGAGTCATCCTAAATTATTTGGTGGTGGCTTACAGGGAGGGTGAATCAAGCCCCAGTATGATGGAGGGGAATTTCAGCCCTGGATCTGACACCAGATGGAGGCAGACGAGGCGCTAAACTTCACCCCTCGGATTTCACTTCCTCGGGTCTCTGTTATTTCACACGGCTGAACATTTAAGGGCAAATTTACACCGTTTTGTTGTGAGGGAAAATGATTCCGCTCAGGCATGGCTGCTGATGGTCCCCGGGACCACATGTGCTCAGTGAAGCCCTTTGGCCCGGGTGCCAGGCAAACCTGGGCACACAGCTGTGCCTTTAAGCCTCTCCAGGCTGGGGTAAAGTGGCTTAAGGGAGCCGGGATTAGCCAGGTCTGAGAGCCCTCTCTCCTGCTCAGGTCCTGGACTATTTATAGGCTGATGGGCCGTCAGGCTCTATTTCAGTGCAGAACAGGGCACTGCCCAGTTCCCTTCTTCCTGCCTGGGAAAAGGGGGCGAAACAAAAATTCTTTTTACTGGAGAAGGAAAGGAGGCAGGAGAGGCCCATCCCATGCTCACCTGGCAGGGGTGACCAGGATTTACTCCATGCCCATCTTCATTATTAAACTCAGCCATTGCCCCACTGTTCCCAGGCTGCCTCAGCCCTTGTATAAAAAAAAGGGCAAAGGACTAAAATATGAATAGGAAGAATAAGGGATTTATAAACCTCTCCTTCCTCCATGTTATCACACTTGCTGTCCATCTCCAGCCCATCCAGACCTGTGGTAAAGCTTCTACCCCTGTCCCAAAACAAGGCTGGGGTAATCTCTTTAAATCCTCTTAGAGCCTTCTCCTTGGAAGTTTCTTTTTTATTTTTCCTGGCACTCGGTGCATTTTATGTTGTGCAAGGAATGCTTCATAAAAACAAAAGATAGTTTGACTATCAAATTTCTAAGAAAATACCAGTGAGCTATAATATTCATTAAAAAAGGCCTCCCTTTAAGCACTAATGAGAAGTTAGGAACATTTTTATGCACATAATGAGTAAGTTTTTAACCATTAGCCTAGGAAGGTAAGAGTATCTTCATAAGGGTATCTAAATTAGCTGTTAAATTCACTGGAAGGATGGTCTGGGCCATAAAATTGTTCTGGGTTATTTCATAGCTTTAGTCAAAATTAGCTTTCTTTTGACCTATATTTGGCTTTGGGACACAGAAAATTTTGTATTGGCCTTGGAAATGCACAGTTGACACAGACATAAATATTCTGACCACTATATATTATTTTTTATGCAAAGAAAATGTCATTATATTTGAAGGTTTATGGTTTATGATTTATGGTTTCCTCGTCCTCCTAGGACTTGAACCCCACTTCCCATTAAAAATGAGATGATGTTGTTAAATCACAAATTCTTGAGCAGCCCCCATATGCATTGCAGGTGCAGAAATCTGTTTTGCTGTGTTTGTCCCTTGCTTTGTCACTTGCTCCTGGACCAATGCATTCCCAGGGAGGCAGAGATGTGGGGCTGTGCCCTCAGGGTCTGCCCAGGGTCGTGTTGCGCCCTGCAGGGACCCCTCTCCTCCCAGCCCCGGTGGGAGCACAGCCCTTCTGCACCACTGGGGGCACAGCAAGGGATGTGGGATTTGGTGGCCCCCTCCAAAGCCAGCCCTGGCCCTTCCCAGGTTCCCACAGGGAGCCCAAGTCTCCCTGGGCCAGCACTTCCATAATTTCCCCTGTCTTCCAAACAGTCCTTCCCTCCATCTACCTGTCTTCCTCCCATCCCTCTGTCTCTCCATCTCTTCCATCCCTTCATCTCCCTCTCATATCTTCATCTTCTATCTCTCCTGTTTCTCCATCTTTCATCCTCCCATCTTTCCCCCATCCCTCTATCTTCCATCCTGCTGTTTCCCTCTGATTCCAGTCTTCCATCTCTCCACCTTCCCATCCCTCCATTTTCCACCCCTCCGCCTCTCCATTTCTCCTCCATTTTCCCCATCCTTCCATCCTTCTGCCTCCAATTTCTTCATCTCCCTCTCATGCCTTCATCTTCTATGTCTCCTGTCTCTCCATCTTTTCTACTTCCACTTTCCTCCCATCTCTCCATCTTCCATCTTGCCGCCTCCCTCTGACTTCAGCCTTCCACCCTTTCACCTTCCCATCCCTCTCCATTTTCCCCATCCCTCCATCTTCCTCCATCCCTTTATCTTCCATCCTTCCACCTCCTTCCCATCCCTACACATTCCCTCCCCGTCTCTCCCGCCTCTCCCTCCTTCTCCTCCTCCTCCTCTTCGTCCTCCTCCTCCTCCCCCCGTCCCCCCCGCGCCTCCTCCTCCTCCTCCTCCCCCGCCCGGTACCGCATTGCCGTAGTGCGGGGGGGCCGCTGCATTGCGCTGCCGCCGTCGATAGGTGGGCCCCTCCCGCGGAGATAAAGCCGGCGGAGCCCAAGCCGGCAGCCTCTGGCCGCCCCGACCGCCGCCCCGGTAAGAGCTGCGGGACCCCGGCGGGATGGGGGGGACAGCGGGCATGCAGGGGGGGTGTCCTGCCCCAGGGGCTGCGGGAGATCAGTGCCCCCCTCCCGTGTGTGGGTGCTGTCAGCCCCTGCGCTGGGGGTACCCCCAGGAAGGAAAGGATGGGGCTGGACCATTCCTCCATCCAGCAGGTGCGTCCTTCCCGCAGGTGGGAAATAACACGCAAGCCGTGGTGCTTCGGGACGTGAAAATCCTTCTAAATGTCGTGCATGAGGAGGAAAACCTGACAATCCCCCCCGGCTCCCCCCTCCCCTCCCCCCACCCTGCCTTTAGAATCATAGAACCCTCGAATGATTTGGGTCGGAAGGACCTTAAGGATCATCTCCTTCCAACCCCCCCGGCCATGGGCAGGGATATCATTAGCGCCGTGGGGAAGGAATAAAAAAAATTCCCCAATTCCCAAAGCGATCCTGCATCTCCCCCCGTGTGCCAGGGGTCTGCAGGGCAGAGAGGGACCCGCACCCAGGACTCGGAGCTCCGGGGCCGAGCATCTCAGTGGAGCCGCAAAATGGCCAGGTCCGGGCTGGCAGGGCTCAAGGGCAGGAGGGACGGGACAGCCGCCGCTCCTGCTGCCCAGGGAAGCTTCTCGCTGGGAATGTTCCCACCCGCATGACTGAATCGCTATTAGAGCAGCAAACTCCTCCTGACCTCCTTTACTTCTACGGGCAGATTCGTGAAATTGGATTTTATTAGACGTCAGATTAAAGCTCCTAATTGTGCCCGGTTTGTGTGCAGCTGCAGAGCCATGGCAACGCCGGGAGATGCCAGGACAGCTCCCCGGATATATCCGTTTGCGTTTTTTAGCCTCCTCCCTCTGTTCCATCCAGCAAAATATAATAAACCCCCCCAAGTGCAGGCTCAGAGGAGCCCTGGGCAGCCCCGCTGCTCCAGCCCCGCTCGGGGGAGCAGGCGAGGGCTATTTTTGTCCACCCCGTTTTGCAGACACTCTGTTGTCACCTGAACTGTGCCCAGCTGGGGAGCGGTGGGGGCAGCCCGGGAGGACGGGCACCCTCGGCTCCTCCCAGGGCATGCAGGAGATGCCCTCGGGTTTGGAAAGAGCGAGAAGGCAGCAGTGGGAGCACCCCTGAGCGTCGGGAAGGTTTTCCAGGAGGGAAGGGCACCTTCGAAGCATCGATGACGTAGCCCTGGGAACTGGGGGTCTCCGCGGCGGAGGGCAAGATGCCGATTAACACGGCGTCTTGCCGAGACTTGGAGGCTGGACGTGGCAGCCCGAAATAGCCCGGCTGGCCTCCTCCGGGGGCTGGCTCTGACCCAGAGCTGCCAGACGAGGCCGGGCACCCCCGGGCGCATGGTCCAGCGGGAAGGTGGGGCGAGGGGAAGACAGCCTTTCCCCAAGGGCTGGGAGGGGGCTGGCACAAGGGGGGCTCTTTTTGATCCTCCTGACTCTTTCCCCTCCCAGCCTCCCCCCCCAAAAAAAAGGCAGCTGCGTTCCCACCGCCCTCCCCAGCGCCGCCCGCCCCGGCCAGCCCCGCGTAGCCCAGCAGCATGGGGAAGGAGAAGACGCACATCAACATCGTCGTCATCGGGCATGTGGACTCTGGGAAATCCACCACCACCGGGCACCTCATCTACAAATGCGGGGGCATCGACAAACGGACCATTGAGAAATTTGAGAAGGAGGCTGCCGAGGTGAGGAGCCCGCCCCCACCCCGCGTTCCCACCCGCGGGGATGCTCCGCGCTGATCCCCGCCAGCATCCCGCAGGCAGTATTCCCCTTCTGCTGGTGCTGCCCTTCTCTTGCATTCCATTTCTCCCTTTGTTCCCATCTATTTTTCTCCCTCTGCGCCCCTGGGCCCTCCCGACTTCTCTGGCCTTGGGAAAATAGGCCATTTGGGCGCTGGCCACCCTCTTTTCCGGAGCTGGGGGACTCCCTGCTGCCGGCTGTTAATGAGGGCAGGGGCACGCCGAGGTCTGCAAGATGCAGTAATCACTAGGATTCTGGAAAAGCCACAAACCGTGGTGCTTCAAGGCATGAAATTCCTTCTAAATATGGTGTGTGAGGGGGGAAAACCTGATAATCCCTCCCTGCATGGGTCAGGGCTGCCTGAATTTCACTCTGAAGCATCAGTTTCCAGTGCCTGCTGGGGACAAGGTGCAGCATCAGCTGGACCACTCATTTGATCCGGTTGAAAAACCTCATTCCCATTTTCCTCAGGCAGGTGGTCTGATGTGTAGTGTGATTGGCAGCCTATGATATAGAAAACTGGCTGGAAATATGAACATTGAAGTGAAATTCTTTTGTTTGACCCTTGCAATGATGGCATTTTATAACAATTTTATCGTGCATGCATTTAGAAACTGTCACACAGCAAAGCACCACCTGATACCTGTAATGTGGCAAACACCAAGATTAAAGAGGAAAAAACAGTCTTGGGAAGAAAAATGTCAATTGGGAGTGCTGGGAAATTAATGATGGTAAATTCTAGAGAGGTGGGTGAGCCAGGAACAGCCTGGCTGTGTTATCCATAGGGCAGCTCCTGCCACTCAGAAGATGGCTTGTCGTCATCGCTCTGGGAATGCAGATATCCCTACTTTTTTTTTTTTTCCCATTTTTTTTTCTGGTCAAAATCTCACATTTAATTGAAAAAAAAAAGTGATTTACAGAGCTGCTACTTTTGATTTCACATTTTTCTGTCTGTCTGCCTTAACCTTTTTCATTTGCTGATAGCATCTGAGTTAAATCCCTTATTTTCCTGCCTCACTTTCAGCCTTTTTTTTTTGCATCCTTAAGCCAAATAGCCTCTTCCTTCATACAGAATTATCCCTCTCCCCTGGTTTAAAATGATTGCTGATATCCTTCCACAAATTCTCCCCCTTTACCTACAAGATCAGATAAGGCATGGTGAGGATATTGTCGATGTGATTGCAGTGATTTTAATTGAAGAGGCACTTTCACTGCCTTGCCAGGATCCGCGGGCACCGGAGGCTGCTATTAATAGCCTATTGACTGAGCTTACAGACTCCATTTTCTGATGCAGGGCTGGGGAAGGGTTTGCTTCCATTAGGTGGCATTGACAGGAAATGGAGGCCTGCGTGCACCCAAAAGGCCAACAAAAAAACCCCAGGGTCAGTTATTTTATTTAAGAGAAAAGAGCAAGGATTTCTCTTTTTTTTTTTTTTTCCTTTTGCTTCAAGGGCAGAGGTAACAGTATCTTTGAAAGAAGAGTTGTTCTGTTTTTTAAAAAAATTAAATAATCAGTATTTGTGGCCTCCGAATAGAAAGCTGTCCCTCCACTGGGGTTCGATGAGGGAAATTCAGGCTATTTCTGGCACTGAACAGGGAAGGTATTGTGCAGAGCTAGATAATACCCTGGGTTTTTCAACACCAGCCCTGGGTAACTGAATACACTCCATGAAAGGAGGGAAACTGTTTGCTAAATAAAGGATCTCGTTTGTCTTCATGTTACGTGTGATGCTGAGCTCTGGGGGGGTCTCACACGTGATGAGCAGCTGGTTTTGTGTGTGTGGACATGGCTGATGGCAAGAAGGTGCTGATTGCCACTCAGCTGCCATGGGAGAGCCAGGGCTCTGCTCTGTGCCTCAGTTTCCCCATCCAGGAGGGAGGGAATAGGCTGCTGATGGGGGAGAGGCTGTGGGATGTGCTGATTGACCTCCTGCCCGAGAAGAGCCCATTATTAATGCAATGCACAAATGCACCATTCCCTGCTGTGTCTCCATTTCCAGCAGTGAATGAGCACACTCTGATGACTCCTCCCCGTTCCCTGGGAAGGGGGAGTTTGATGTGAGCCCTGGAAAGGGTTAATCTGGCCCCATCCCAGGAAGCGTTCAAGGCCAAGCTGGATGGAATTTGGAGCAACCTGGTCTAGTAGAAGGTGCCCCAGTCCACACCAGAGGGGTTGGAATGAGACAATCTTTGAGATCTTTTCCCCCTCAAACCATTTTGTGATTCTAAAAACCTCCAAGCTCCTCCTCTACCCCCTTGCTAAATCCAGTGTCAGGAAGATGCTGAGGAGCAGAGACTTGATTCTGGATTTTTCCATGCCAGTGAGAGCTCACAGCTTCCCAGCGGAGATAGGGCATCAGCTCCTCGACCTGGCCTCCCCTCTGAGGAGGGGAAGTCTTGCCCCTGGCTTTAGGATTTTGCCCTTAATCCTCCGGAGCAAGCTGCAAAGTCATCGCAGCACTCAGCGGTTACGAAACAGGCTGTCACCATTAATTCCTTGTGCTGGCTGGGAACAGGGCTGGAGTGTGGGAGATGGAGCAGAGCAGCAGACCAGCCCCCGGGCAGGGTGTGGGCACGGCAGGTTTGGGTGGGATGCTGTGTTCTCTTTCCTGGGGGGGCTCATCCCTGGAGTGTTCAGTACCTGCCATCAGGAAGTGCTTCCCTCTGACTGGTGATTGATAATGGGCCAGGAGAAACTGTGATTGCAGTGGGGCGAAGGAAGGAAGGAAGGAAGGAAGGAAGGAAGGAAGGAAGGAAGGAAGGAAGGAAGGAAGGAAGCAGGATATCACAGCTCTGACCTTGCGTAATAATAGGAGACCACAAAATCATCTGCAAATGACCTAAATTCCTTTCTCTCCCTTAAAACCTCCTTGTATCTGAGGCCAAGAGCTGATGGCTGCAGCCCATTTAAACCCCTTGCTTTGGCCAAGCTCCCCTGACTGCCCCAGCTCACAGTGTGGGCAGCAAGGGTGGGTTTGTCCTGCCCCATCTCCACTTTGTCAGTGCAGACTGCGAGCATGACCTCCAGGCTGGAGGGAAATCCAGCTCTCCCTGGTGCAGTGACGTCAAAGGGCTCCAGCCCAAAGGAGAGGGCCTCCCAAAAGTGCCGCCGTGGTTTTACCAGGGAATGTGCTTTATCACAGGGCAGAAAGATTTACTGGAGCTAATCTCCCCCAGCGTGATTTCCTGCATTACAATGTTGGCTGAGATTTTGGCCATTTGGCAATGACAGTTGGTCTGGCTGCAGCTCACAGTAGCTTTTCCTGTGAATTTGCACACTCTGTGGCAAAAATCAATCACGTTTCTATTCTGCGCATAGCAACCATCTCTCATTTCATTTTATTTTAACCCATTCCACCCCTGCCGGTTTTGGGCTCACTCACGTAGCAATGCCCTTTCCCACTAACCAGCTGCCTCACAAGTATGAGTCATGGATTAAAATCACAGAATCAGAGAATAATTTAGGTTGGAAAAGCCTTCTAAGATCATCGAGTCCAACCAGCACTGGCAAACCCACCACTAGACCACGTCCCTTTGTGTGCATCTCTTCGATGGGAAATAAAATAAATCTCATAAACTCACATTTTTCAATAACTTCATTAGCATTAGGAAATGGGATAAATACATAAATATCCTCTCAGAGACATTTAGTGTGACAAGAAGCAGCTTTCCATGCTTCTGTACAGGATTTCCAGCAGCAGTGCAGAACCATGATGAGTGTTTCATGGAGGAGACCTCATGGGCTGCTGCCTCCACTCCTGCCCACCCAGCCCCACTCCCAAATTCACTTCATGGCTCTTCTTCCAGCCTCTCCTGCATCCTGCTGAGAAACATGTTGAGAACAGTATCTCCTTTCACCTGTATTTTTTAGTAATAGACCACTGATAGATCCTGAATTTAGGGAATTTTAAATGTTTGCGGTGTGACCCTGTGTGAGCTTGGGAAGTGCCCTGCAGGGTGGGAGGCCATCACCAGTGCTGTGGGCTCAGGTTTCTCACCAGTTCTTGCCTCTGTGTTGGCCAGATGGGGAAGGGGTCCTTCAAATACGCCTGGGTGCTGGACAAGCTGAAGGCCGAGCGCGAGCGTGGCATCACCATTGACATCTCTCTGTGGAAGTTTGAGACCACCAAGTACTACATCACCATCATTGACGCCCCTGGCCACAGGGACTTCATCAAGAACATGATCACCGGCACCTCCCAGGTGAGGGATGGGGCCCAGGGCATGTGGGGCTGCTGGAGGGGGGAGGCTGGGGTTGTTCACAAGCTCAGGGTCGTGCAGGAGCTGTTGCAGTCCTTTTGGGGGTGGGGAGTTGGGAGAGCAGACATGGAGGAGTGTTCAGCAGGGTCCAGCCAAGAGACTGAATGGCACCAGGGCACCCAGCACGCCATGGTCCTGCACTTCCCTGGGTGTCTTTGGACACAAAGAGGTGGTTTCTCCTCCCCATTTCCACCCACATGAGAAGGTGGGATGAATGTGGCCTGCCTGGTGCTGGGGTGCTGTGAGCTACAGGCCTTTGTGTGAGGGCATCTCCACACCATTTTAGCCTCAGATAGATGAGATATACAAGAAACTTCCAATACACTAGGTTTTACTGGATAAAGGAGACTCCACAGATATTTTGTCCTCCCTTTTCCTCAAACAGCTGTCTTTGTCCCACATTATATTGCCAAACCCAATGGCCTACCCTTGCTGAGTAGGGGGGTTTCCCCTCATTTCGTCGTGGGACATTCCTGTCCCATCAGACACACCTGTGACTGATGGGTGCTGAATTAACCCCACTGCATGCCCAGTGAGATTTCCATTGAGTTACCAGTTGGACTGGGCATGGCTTTCTGCCAAACCCAGGCAGCTTCTGCTGTGTGTTTTGGTACAAAAGCAATCTAGGGAACACTTTCCTTTCCTGGAGTCACACCCATCACCCAGGGAGGTTTTTTGCAAGACTTCAGCAGGGTTTTAAATAAAACCTTGTCTGTAGATGATCAAGATGAGGTCCTGGTCAGAGTCCAGGAGGGATCCACATTGGTTTCCCACCCACAATGCAGAACCGTGTGGGGTTGGCAAGTCTGAAATAGCACAGCTGGGTCAGTTTTAAGGCAGATCAGCAGCTGGCAGCTGCTCAAAGCCTTTGGGGTGTCACCAGGGCTGTGCAGCAATTCTCTTGCTCTCTCCCCCAGGCTGACTGTGCTGTCCTGATCGTGGCTGCTGGTGTGGGTGAATTTGAAGCTGGCATCTCCAAGAATGGGCAGACCCGCGAGCATGCCCTGCTGGCTTACACCCTGGGGGTGAAGCAGCTCATCGTGGGCATCAACAAGATGGATTCCACAGAGCCCCCCTACAGCGAGAAGCGCTACGACGAGATCGTCAAGGAGGTCAGCGCCTACATCAAGAAGATCGGCTACAACCCGGCCACAGTTCCCTTCGTGCCCATCTCGGGCTGGCATGGAGACAACATGCTGGAGCCCTCTCCCAATGTAAGTGTGCCTTGTGTTACACTTCTCCCCCCACCCTCAGGATCCTTACCTGGGCTGGAGATGAGCTCTGTGCTCTGCAAGCATTTCATGCACCTGCTGTGCACATAGGTGTGCTGGCAGCAGGTGATGTGTCATGGAGCTCTGCTCGGCTCTGGGCAGGATGGATGGGCTCACTGTTTGTGGGTGCTGTGCCCAGGCCAGGCACCCCAGCAGCTAAACATGAGCACCTTCAGGAGATGATCCGTCTGGCTTTGTTTCTGGGCTGGGATTGGCCAGAACAGAGTTTTGGCCTTGTCAGAGCTCATGATGACGTTAGAGCAGCAATTGTCACTCTCAGCGGGAGCAGAGGGTGTGTTTTTAGGGCATTGTTTTCTGAGGGGAGTAACACAATCTGGGGTCAGGCTTGGAGCAGCTCCCACAGGGCAGCTGGGTCTCAGGTCCCCTATTCCAACAATGCTCTGTGTCACTGCAATGGCCAAACCTCCTCTTCCAGGGCTGGGATCTCCTACAGGTGATGTTTTCTCCAGGAAGCACCACGTTTCCCATGCCAAAACCTCAGTTCCCTAGAGCATCCCTTTGAGGCTGCTCCTTTTCCAGTTGGTTTTTACTCCCTCTGCGATGGGGATCGTGGGGAGACAAAGGCAGGGTGCTCTGGGTGGGCCCGTGCCATCGTTTCATACACCAGCTTAAGAAGGATGGAGGTTTTTGGCAGACAGGCTGCCCATAACTATTCTGACACTGGTTTTGTTGGAGAAAAAGCTGCCTCAGGGTTAGTCTTTTAAAGAAATGATGGGCTGGAAAGTTCTGGCCAGGGGAAGGTCCCTGCTCTCCCGGTGACTTCTGTGTGACCTTGAGCAAGTTGCTCAGATCAGACACCCCAGGAATCTCTTGTGAAACCAATGGGAAATTTGATGCTTAGGGGGACTTCAGGACATCACCTGTGGGTGAGGGCAGGGCTCTGTGATGAGGGAGGCAATCCACGAGTCCAGCAGCAACTGAGGGAGGTCAGGGATCACAGGCCTGAGGAAAGGGAGTGCTGCAATGCAAACTCACACAGCCATGAAACACAGCTCCTGCCATGCACAGGAAAGGCAGCTCACTTGGGATGGCTTGGAAGGAAGGAATTATTGGGGTGCTTGGGAGATTCCTGTTCCCTGAGGAGCAGAGCTGGGATAAAGGTCAGCCACGGCCATGCCAAACCCAGCCCCGTGGTTCCTGAGTGCCTCAAATCAGGCAGGCTCCAAATGTCAGCAGCTGCTGGGCTGGGAAGATGATCCTGAACAGTTCTCCTATAAATAGGCAGCAGAGGGGAGGCACAGAGCAGGAGGGGCTCTGTGACCCCCTTCCTGCAGAGGGGTCTCAGGGCAGGTTCCCAGTGTGATGTGGTGCCTGAGAAAAGGCAGGGCATGAAACAACTCTCTCCTTTGTCCTAAGGAACCAACTGGCTCCTAGGGAATTGGGAAGAAAACCTGATCTGGTCTGGAAGAGCATGAGCTCTTCTGGAGAGATTGAGGGACAGACTCCTCCTCCTCATATTGCACCATCTCTGGGAAAGCTTAAGCAGGAACCTGGTGTAGATGTCTCTTCTCTTTTTCCTTGCCTGAAAAAGCTCTGATTATTTTCACTTGTAATTTCTGGACAGGTTTCACCGAAGCACAAGGCAGTCAAGTGACTTGTCTGTCTGTCAGGGGACTTATCAGAAAGTGGGGATTGGAGCCATGGTGTCCCTGCAGCTCCCGTTGCCTCTGAGCAAGGGGAGGTGTGGTGGTACATCAGGCTGGAGCTGGCTCTGTGTGGGAGACTCCAGCCCACAGCCCTGTTGCACAGAATCCCAAGGCCAACTGAAAAAATGTCAGCGGGGCTGTGCTTCCATCGAAGTTTGGCATTTGAGAGCTTTTTGGGAAGTGGGGTGTTCTGTGAAGCAGCTTTGTGATGCTCCAGCTGGCAGAATGGGGCCAGTCCAATGTGGTTTGGGAGATTTTCACCCCATGGGATGCTGCAACCCAAACACTCCCAGTCTCTGGTGTGGTTGCCTGGGGCTGCAGCCTCAACACTGGGGTGTGTGCATGGGGGTGTTGAGGTGCTCATGGGCTGGGAAAAATCAGGGAAAGGCGACTGCCCTGTGAAATAAACTTTGAGTGTTAAAGAGCTGGAGCTCAGCTGTTATTTTGGGGAGCTGGAGCCTGTCTGCCTGCAGGATTTGGTCAGATCCTGCTTTTGCCATAGGAGTGGTGGAGTAGGAATTGCTCTTTGGGGAGCAGATTTGGAGAATACATGACAGAGGTTTTATTTGGGTGGCCATAGGAGGCAGCACAAACCAGGTTTTGCAGATGCCTTTCACCCTGAGGCCATACTGAGGTTTTGCAGAGATTTGTTCCCAGAAGGTGTCTAAGTTCATCTTTGCCTGATTCTTGGCATGTCAGAAGTCCCCTGGAGAGAGGGACATGGGCAGAGGTTGTTATTTTCCTGTGTGCCAGAGCTGTGTGGGGCAGAGGGATGGGGGCTGTGGGTACCTGGTGGCCACCATCCTCGAGAGCAGAGCCTGTGGGCAGGTGGCCACCAGCAGCTGCTGGCACAGGTCCCTGCCTGGCGTTTGGGCCATGCACCAGCAGAGTGGGGGAAGCTCTGAGTCATCCTGCACACAACATGAGGCTCCCTCACTGCCTGGATGCAGTTCTCATTTTGCCAAGCTGTGCCTGGCTGTGGGTCTGGCTGCACAGCGAGAGCTGCAGTGCCCTGGGAAGAACCCACTGCAAAAGTGTCCCCAGGCTCCTCCTGCCACTGCCACCAGGAAAGACAAGTGGCGTCAGACGTGACCCTCTGAAGGGGCTGACCGGAATGCTTTGGATGCGTGCTGAGTTCCCTGGCTGCATCCTGTCTTTCCTTCTCTCCTTCCCAAAGCTGGTGCAGATTGCAGGATAGGAAACCAGACTTGGCATAGCCACATCCTGCAGGGATGGCTGTGAAGCTGGGGGCACTCTGGGGGTCTTGATTCACCCCAGCCCACCCTGCCCATGGCACTGTGCCACTGGTGCTGGTGCTAAGGGAAAAAAGCCACATCCACAAAATGTGTGATGGATTTGGGACACACAGAAAGCATTTGACATTATAATGGGAAAATACTGTCTAACCCTCTCTGCGCAGAGGCAGGGGAATGGCCTCGCAGACTCTGACCTCTGCTTGTTGTGTTAGGGTTGCCTCAGACCCAAGACTAAATTTTTCTTTCCAGCAAGCTCCAGATGTTGCTACAATTTCCAGATGTGCAGCATCACCCCAATAAAGCACTGCAGTTCCCTGCATTTAACCATGGTACCTGAGCAATTTCCACCCCTCTCTTCCTCTTTTCTGGGCAATTTTTAGTTTCAAAACCCACTTTAAGGCAGGAGAATGGAACATCTGTGAAAAGCAATGCTGTCTCTTGGCAGCCGGGTTTGCAGCACCCTCCCATGCCAGGGTTTAGAATCCAGGCCCTGGAGGGGTGATAGCAGGAGAGAGTGGGGAGAAGCATCTCTCTGGGGCTTGCCTTGGAGAGCACCTTGGTTGAGCACTTTGTAGCTGGTACTTGGCTGCAGACCCTGGGGTCCCTGTGCTGGAGGCAGCATTCCTGGAGGGTGAAATCCAGGCAGCTGGTGCAGTGCCCAGGGGTTGGTGCTGGAAGTGGGGGCTGTGAGTTTGCTGGCTTTAACCCCTACCATCCTTTTTCTCCTGTTAATGGATGTGTTGCTCATTTCTAGAAGAGAGAGAGGGAGATTGAGCCAAGGGGAGTAGATAAACCTGCAGGGATGGTGGAGTGAAAGGAGCTCCCCAGAGCCCTGGTAAAGCCAGGACTTGGCAGAACTGACTTTATGGATGTTGTCCTGGTGGGATAGCTCTCTGGGTTTACCTCTGGGCGCTGAGCACAGGCACACTCAGGGCATGTTGGAAGTGTTGAAGGCCAGGTTGGATGGGCCTTGGAGCAATCTGGTCTTATGGAAGGTGTTCCTGCCCATGGCAGAGGCGTGGAACAAGATGGTCTTTAAGGTCCCATCCAATCCAAAGCATCCTGTGATTCTATGGTTCTCTGTTGCTGCTCTCTCCCCAGATGCCTTGGTTCAAAGGCTGGAAGGTGGAGCGCAAAGAAGGCAACGCCAGTGGGGTGTCCCTGCTGGAGGCCCTGGACACCATCCTGCCCCCGACCCGCCCCACAGACAAACCCCTGCGCCTGCCCCTCCAGGATGTCTACAAGATTGGAGGTGAGCCTTGCCACTCTGCCTTAACTGGAGTCTTCATTCCACAGAAACCTGGAAATGACATTTCCAGGTGCTGGGAAACTGGAGGGATTTGACTCTTCAAGCCAGACATAATGTTGGAGAAGAGGGTGATAGCTCCAGGGCAAAAACCCCATTTGAGCTTGGGCTGTCTGGGGTGGAGGTGGACATGCCCAAAGGTACCCAGGGAGCAGAGAGGAGCAGCAGCTTTGTGAGCTCTCCCCCAGGGAACACACGATGCCAAAATGGCTGCAAATTTATGTGTCCCAGAGGTCATGGCTAGCCAGGCAAGTTGGACACAGCAAAACACATTCTGTGACCCAGGTGAGAGACAAGACCAGCAGGGAGGGCCACTGAAGCTGGTGCCTGGCAGCTTGGCTGTGACCTGCCCAAGCTTCCCAAATGCTGGTGTCCATCACTGGCACCTCCTCCTGCCGAGCTGTGCCAGCCATGTAGGGAGCACCGTGGCTGACACGTGTCCCCTTCCCTCTGCAGAGGTGATGGGGACACTTTGCTCAGCTATAAATACCCCTCTGTGAGCTCTCTGACCTGCTGGCATAAGTGGACAGCACTGCTGACTCCCTGGCTGCTGGACCAGGCAGGCACAGACTTTTCCAGCTCTTTCCCACCCTTTTCCAAGGACACATGCACTGCAGGGGTTGAACATGGCATTTTAGCTGGGTTTTTAATGCAGGCTGCTGTTGTTCGCAATGAACGTGAAAGGTGGTGAGCTGGTCTGTGTCCCCCCCTAGCTCAGCTGGTGCAAAGGGATCTGGTTTTACTGGGAGGCAAGTCCTTGGGGAGGACAGACACTGTGGGAAGAGGGGAGGTGGAGGCAGCAGGGTGGATGTGGAGGAGCAGATGGGTCCAGCCAACCTCTTCAGTCTCTTTTCAATGTTGTTTCTCTCAATCATTCTTCACGTGCCTCCAAAGGGGAATTTTCCCAAAGTCTCCTGGCGACACAGGGTGCAAAAGATCCCAGTCATTTAATGAGCCGCCCTCATTCTCTGTCTCAGCTGGTGGTGTGGCCATCAGGGATGTGGACAGTGTTGTTGCACACATGCTGGGATGTCCCAGTCCTCCATGCAGGACATGCCATGGCTGCTCCAGGAGAACTTCTGAGACATGCAGATTTTTCAGGACTTTCTGACTATGAGTTACTTATTTTTTAAAAAACCTCTGAGTAGGAAGGATGGACTCATAGTGATTTTCAAGATCCCAGTGTTGGGGGTTTTCAGCAGATCAACACTAGGGTCTTGAAAATCACTATGAGGCAAGGAGCAAACGTGTTCTTTGGTGACAACCAGTGTAGAAATCTTGCCTTTGCTGAACGCACGTTCTGGCCCAGGGATATACCAAGCAGACTGAATTTTGCTGCACTCTGTCCTTGTCTCTGCAGGCATTGGCACAGTTCCCGTGGGCCGAGTGGAGACCGGCATCCTGCGGCCTGGCATGGTGGTCACCTTTGCCCCTGTGAACATCACCACTGAGGTGAAATCCGTGGAGATGCACCACGAGGCCCTGAGCGAGGCTCTGCCCGGCGACAACGTCGGCTTCAACGTCAAGAACGTCTCGGTGAAGGACATCCGCCGCGGCAATGTCTGCGGGGACAGCAAGTCCGACCCGCCGCAGGAGGCAGCCCAGTTCACGTCTCAGGTGAGCGGGGCTTGGTGGTGCCACCACGCCTGGCTTGCCGCCATCCCCCAGCTGCCAGATGCTGGGGAAGATGAAACAGGAAAGCCTTATAAGTATGATTGCCTGGCAAAAGATTTTGAGAATATAGAAACTATAGGCGAGATTGAAATGAAAGCAAGCTTTGAGATCCCTTAGTTACTGAACAATGGGAAAACAATGGTGTGGCCGGCTGAAGGTAATTCCCTTTTGATGAAACAATACCCTCTGCTTGCAGACAGGTCCAAGGGTCAGAGCAGACCCTACCAACTTGGCAGAAGGGGTCCAAAGAGTAGTTTTTAGGGTTTAAAATGTAGCACAGTATGGTCATGTAGTGATTCTTACAGGCTGTATGTAAATGCTATAGAATTTGTATATTGTACTAGATTGGTTAGTGAGAATCAGAATATTCAACACAGAAGATTTATTGTATTGTAACAGGAACTTTGCTCTCTTACCCCTTTTACTCTCTTATCCCTTTTACTCTCTTATGCTTTTGCTCTCTTACCCTTTTATGCTCTTACCCTCTCATCCGCTCTACCCCTCTCTTGGGCCTGCTCTGAGCTGTGGCTGGCAGCTCCCAGCAGGGCCCTGCACCCAGGCCCTTTGCAATAAACCCCAAGTTCCATGACCTGGCTGCAGAGATCTCTTGTCTCCATCCGTCCCCACCGTCCTACCCCCGACACTCCCACGCTTGCCACCATCCCCCAGCTCCCAGCCTTGCCATGACACTGCTTTGTCCCCCAGGTGATCATCCTGAACCACCCAGGCCAGATCAGCGCTGGCTACTCGCCCGTCATTGACTGCCACACCGCACACATCGCCTGCAAGTTCGCCGAGCTGAAGGAGAAGATCGACCGGCGCTCCGGCAAGAAGCTGGAGGACAACCCCAAGTCCCTGAAGTCGGGTGATGCAGCCATCGTGGAGATGATCCCTGGCAAGCCCATGTGTGTGGAGAGCTTCTCCCAGTACCCACCCCTTGGTAAGGGAATGGCTCTTTGGAGGTCTCCTGTGGAGGAGCGTGAGGACTCTGTGGGTGCAGAGCTCATACCAGGCATGCTGAGCTTCTCCCAGCTAGGTGGGGAGGGAGCTGAGGATGGTTTTTTGCTCCCCCATGTGCTGCTGAGCTGGGTTTCCAAAGGCTGAGTTTTCCCTCTGGGAGCAACAGGACCTTTTCTTTATGGTTACTAAATCATGATAGTTTCTGAACACAGAAACATTTCCTCCTCTCTGCTCTAAAACAATGGTCAGGAGAAGAAAGAAGGAAGTTTGCTCAGTGGAGGCCACCATTTCATGCTGGGAAGTGTCATGCTTGAGTTCTAGGGCAAATACACCTCCAACTAGACCAGGCTGATGTTGCATATCTGGAAGCTTTAGCAGTGCTGGGAGCTTGCAGAGAAGAAATGGGGTTCAAGTTTAAAAAACAGTAATTTAAATAGAGGGGAGCATCAGAGCTAGCAAGGGTTGAGAGCTCAGGGCTTGTCCCTGCAGCAACCTGCTCCAAGGGCAGGGATAGCACATGGCTAATGAGTAGGGGGGTGTTGATCCCACCACCACCCTCCCAAAGAGCCCAGCCTTGGTGCCTCACTGGCATTCCTGCAGGGACAAGCCCTGAGAGCTCAGCTTAGTGTCTCACTGGCATTCCTCCTCTGTCTGTCCCTCAGGCCGCTTCGCTGTCCGTGACATGCGGCAGACCGTGGCCGTGGGCGTCATCAAGAACGTGGAGAAGAAGAGTGGTGGGGCTGGCAAGGTCACCAAGTCTGCCCAGAAGGCCCAGAAGGCTGGCAAATGAATCGTGGGCTCCCAGTGCATCGCGCAGAAACCATCCCTGACACCAGGACGCTGCCACCGACTCCCCCGGGCGCACGTGTGCACATCAGCTTGTAAGAGTTTATATGTCAACGACTGGATGCTCACCATTAAGGTCCAGTGGAAATTCTTTAAAAGGAAAAGCATGTTCCAGCGTTTGTGAGGCTTCATGTTAATTTTACCAATAAAACTGGTACAACATCCGCAGTGGAAAAAAAAAATACAACCCAAAACCAGACAAATCCCCCCTTCCCCAAAAAAAAACCAAACCAAACCAACCAACCCAAAAGGTGTGGAGCAGTGTGTGTGTGTCTGTTACTGAGAGGGGCTGGGTTGGCTGGGGGTTGTGTAGTGTCACTCAGAGTAGATGGTGGGGATGGGCACAGGAGGGGCTGGGATGGAAATAAAGAGGAGGGACGACAGTTGGGAGCCCATATTCAGGGTGTCAGCCAGCAGTCAGCCCTTCCCTATCCCTTGACCCAGGTGATTCCCCCAGCCTGAAGCAGCAACAGCTCTCACAGCAGTTTTGAGGCTCTACTTTACCAGCTCAAGCCTCTAAAATAATTTTCCAGCGTCTTTATTATATTTCATTAATGCAAAACAGGCTTAAATTGAGCTCTTACAGTTATGCCACTGAAAGAAAGGAAAATAGGGCACCCCATGTCTCTGTAAGGGTGAGCAGCATCACTTTGGGTCTTTGTCATTCCCCATCATTTTGGGAGCAGTGACTGAGTCTGCCTTCTCTCCCCACATCCTGCTCGGCCTCACACATCGTGGATCCCCAGCCCTTTCCAAACAACACAACAGAAACATTTCTTCCTGACTGAAGCCCAGACATGATTCAGGTCTCACAAGAAGCCCCAAAACTCAAGGTCTTCACCCAGGGCAGTGCCTTGACTCCCATCACGATCTTGCAGCCCCAGGCAAGGTGTGCAGCTCTCCCAGCTCCACCCAGTGCAGCTACCCCAGTCCAAAGGGTTGTGGTTGCTGAGTGGTTGGGATTGACCAAAAAGCCCCAGCCAGGAGCTGTGAGGGGCTGGATGGGAGCAGGGAGTGTGAGGAGGAGCTGTAGGTGGGGCAGGGAGGAGGAGGAGGGAGGCAGTGTGAGAGTTGTGCGTCCACTACACCATTCCAAGGATATTTCCAAGGGACTTTTCCTCCCTGGAGGAGGCATTAGCAGCGTGCTGGGGCATCCTGAGCTTGTCTGTGCCCATGACTCGGCCTTCAGGAGGAGACAGTGCTGGGAACAGATGCTCTACACTGTCTTTGTGAAGGGCAGCATCATGCGAGGCCCTTCCCAGGAGAGCTCCAGAGGCACCAGCATCATCATTACTGTTTGTGTCACAAAGCCCTTAATGATCCTAATTAGCATCTGATGCTCTGCAGTGCTGAGTGTCCCCAGGCAGAGCCTCGAGGAGCTGACATGCAGCTGAATTACAGAGAGCTCTGCATGATCTCACCCTGCCTGCTCCCCCAGAACTCTCCCATCCCATGTCTGCATCTGGCAGCCCACAGACACAGGCTGGCTTCCTGGGCCAAGATCCCCAACACTCTGCACAGCCCACCAAGGCTCCTCACCCCTCTCCTCACACCCCACATCCACCAGCTTCATCCACAGAAATCAATTTGTTTCCCAAGGCCTTTGTGGTACCTGGGCTCTCTGAAGAGCCGTGTCCTTGGCATGCCCCAGATTGGAAGGGGATCTGGGGATCCCTGCAGGCACAGCACAGCCACAGGAGAAGGTTGTTTTCCCTTAAACTGATAGTTTAATCTCATCTTCCAGCTCCTCCTGCATTTCCCAGCTCCCTGGGCATGTTTTCCCTGAGACAGCTTGTGCCTCTCCCTGGGTATTTCCAAGCAGGAGAACATCCTCATGTGCATGGTCTTCCTGCATCCTTAGAAGCAGCAGCAACAGGAATTCCTGTGGGAATATCCCTCCCACACTGTTCAGGAACCTCCTGCTCCTGTGCCCCATGGAAGCCAGCCCGTGGCACAGCCAGTGGGGACAACCCTGGGCTCAGGTGGGGGACAGAGAAGAGCAGGAGCAAAGTCTGCACCTCTTTGCTATTTTAAAAGCCAAAACAGGCCTGACAAAACCACGGCTTCGTTTCCATAGAAATATGCCAGGGGAGTTGTGAAAGAGACTCTGGTAGCACTGCACAAGTGGTGAGGTAATTAATGATGGAACTGCAGAACAGCAAAAATACAAACCCCAGAGGATTTAACTCAGACTTGCTCATGGCTCAGAGCAGGGCCAAGTTTTCAGCCTCATTTCAGTGTGGGTTGGTGCCCCAGGTGATCTGCAGGAGCAGAAAGAAGAGATGGAGCCTGCAGTGAGATCTCAGCAGCATCTCCCATTTTGGGAGGTTTGGGTCGGGATCTTTAGCGAGACAGAATTAACAGAAATATTGTTATTTAAACCCACTTCAAAGCATGAAGAAAAGAAAAATATTATTAAATTCTGGGCATCTTAACACAGTAACAATGAAGCCACAACCAGCCTCCAGCCAAACCTTGGGTTTGAATCCATGTAGATCTGTATTTTAGGATTGGATCACCATGTGCAAATCACTGTCTGGCCCCATAGGGCTTGCAGGCACACAAGCAATGACGCCCTTAGTTTGACATGATCCACTTTGGGGTCCCACCAAAATGATAAACAACCCAACAGCCCCCTGAACTGGACCACAGGTGGATTTTGGCAAACCTTGCAGTGAGCTCAAGCTAATTTTGGAACCACCAGCACCGTGTTGGAGCAGGTGGGTGTGTGTGACCCATGGCAGGTGACAGAGCTGTGGTGGTGAGATGGATTTTAAAATACCAAATTCTCCTCCAATTCCTCCCTGCCATGGCCAGGTGTGCTAGGACACCACAAGCCAGAGATCAGAGGCATTTTTTTCACAGCAACTTTTATTGTTTTGGAGTCATTTTCCATCCCGGTCCTCCCTGGAGGCGTCGCTTCCCGTGGCAGCCTCATCGGTGCCATCTCGTGGAAACAGGGACAAAATCCTCCAGGAACAGATGCCAAACCGAGGAAATCCAGACCCACGTCCCTGATCCCGGCAGGGACCTCCAAAGCAAAAAGAATAGCCTCGGGAAATGCAAAGTGCTCATTGCCGTTTCTTTGGGGACCAGAGCTTGCAAATGTGATTGTATTTCCTGAAATTTGAAGCTGGTGGAGGGAAAATTAATTGAGGTTGTAGGAAAGTCAAAAAGCATCAGGGCTGGCTCTGCTGTACAGCTGGGGATCTGCTCCTCAAGAGGAGAGAACCCAAAGGGCCTGGAAGAGGAGGGAAGGAGAGGGAGGTGTGTGGGGGCTGGATGTGAACCAGCACCCAGTTTCCCAAAGGGACATCAACTCCATGATGCTGCACACCCTGTGCACAGCATGGCACTGTTGGTGGGGGCCCCTGATGGAGAAGGGAAATCCCATGGATGGGACCATCCTTTAGGTGTGAATGGACACCTCTGCCAAACCCCAGCCTGGTGCTGACTGCTCTGGTGGCATCCACTGGAATGAGGAATGAGTACTTCTCCCTTCCCACCTCTACCCTCGTGTCTGGCTGGGTGCTGTTAATAATTTAAAGTAAGTTTTCTTAATCCACTGGAGCCGATTGGCCGACTCAGCAGGCGTTTGGGGCTGCTCTAAAAAATTTATAAGGCTTTTTCAAGATTGCAAGTGGAATCCAGGCTGCAGATGCTGAGCTGGGGGAATTTGAACTGCCTGCTGCCCTTCTGCACTTGGAGGGGAGTTAAAGCATCAGCCACAGCCCCTTGTCAGCCTGGGCAGGTCCCTGAAGAGAGCCAGCACAGGCCACAAGTCACTGGCACACAGAAAACCTCTCCAGTCAGGCAGCTTCTCTCCCATGGCTCCATCATCTGTCACCAGGCTTTGCTGAACCTTAACCCCACACAGGCACTGAGGTCCTGCCTGTGCCACACTGACTCAAAAGTCTTGGTGACATCTTGAAGCATTTACACAGCATTTGAAAATACACCCCACTGGGGGAAAAAAGCAAACGAAGATCTCCTGACCTCCCATTCTGGTTTTGCTGCCTTGGAAGTCAATGCCACTGACTGCCAAGGAGGCCAAGGTGCTGTTCAGCCCAGAATTCCCAGAGGACATCTCCCAAGGGAGTCCTGCCATCACTGCTGGTGATGGAGATGCTGAATCATCTGTGGTAGCAGTGGGGATGATGCACATGCAGCACAAAGTGACTGTGTGACCTCAGAAAGTGACTTCATCCCTGAGCGATGTCTTCCCTTGTGCCCCAGCAGATGCTTCTCTTCTCCTTGGACAGCTGCACAGCACATTTCCCCCTTGCAGAGCTGCACTGCCCTGGGCAACTCTCCATCCAGCCCTGGTGTAAATCACCTCTGCTCTGCTCCCCAGCCCAAGTGTCTGGGCTTGGCCTCTTTCCTGAGCGGATCTGCACGATGCTGGGCACCCAGGTCAGAGCAGATGGGGCTGAGGCCATCCCCACAGCCTGGGCAGTGCCTGGGGATGAGGAGTTATCCCTGGGTTTTGTGTCCTTGGAGCTGGACACACACCCCTCAGACTAAACCTTCTTGGGAAGTAGAGGATGGGCCAGAAGCTGGGGGAAAAGGCTGATCAGGGCAGAGCACACCCACACATGGGTGGGTCTCATCTCTCCATCCTGCTTCCATCACAAAATCCATCAGCCACCCTTGGCCCCAGAGGTACAAATTCAGAGAGCAGGGTGGGAAGCCAGGCTCTCTCCCAGCATTCTGTAAGGGCCAAACCTGGGAGGTTTTGACTGATTTCCTTTGACCACCTCCCTCTGCATTTCCCCAGGTTGAGATCCAGGTGCACCTGCAGCCAGGGAAGCACAGAGCAGCAGCTCTGGCCAGGGCAATGCATCACTTGGCACGTCCCATCCTCCTCTTGGCCTGTGCTTTACCCTGTGCAGGAATATTGCTGAGCTGAAGAGAAACTGGAGCTGTAGCACAGCCCAGGGTGCAGCTCTGGGCCGACTCTCCCTTCTGCCTCGGGAAGCATTTAGCCACCACTCTGATGCTTTATGTAGAGGTACTGCAGCATCTTCAAATAACTCATTTCAGCTCTGCTCACAAAAACTCCTTTGCTGCCTGCAAATTTAGGATGGCCTGGTTTTGCTAAGTCTAAATGATTTGTAATCACCCCGAGTCTGGCACTGTTCTCATGCCTTGTATCTGCTGAATGCTCTCTGCAGCCCTGGCCAGCCACAGCACTCAGAGTGATGAGTCTGGCAGCAGCCAGGCTTTGGGATGGGGACACAAGCAGGGCAAAGAGAAGAGGACAATCCCCAGATATCAGTTTTGTGGGGATGTGATGGCTGTGACAGCAGTCACCTGGCACAGGCTGCGGGTGTCTGAGCTGGGTTTTGGTGAGGGGCAGGAGGACAGGGGACACAGGAGTGTGTGTGCCAGCCCTGCCACCCCTCGCATCAGTGTGGTGAGAGGATCCTCTCCAAGGACACAGCCTGGAATTGTCCCCAGCCCTGCTCTGAAGGACTGTGGTGACCAGGGAGGGTGGGAGGAGGTGACAGTGATCAATGGGTCCCCAAGGACAGGAACAGCATGAGCAAGGTGAAGTTGGGAGAACAAAAGAGGAGTTGCATGAAAATCAGGTTGGAAGCGAGGAGATGCCACCCTGCAGGCACAGCACCTTCATTTGTGCCCAAAGTGCTTGATCCTACCCTGTCAAACACCCCAGATGTTCAGCAGGTGCTTCCCACACAGGATCCAAAGTTTGCCTGCAAAGAGGGAATTTCATCACCAGTAGAACCAGGGGTGCCTATTTTCCTATAGATTTATATTTCTAATAATGTCCTGTGGGTTCTCTGATGTCCATTGTTATCGTGTCCATGCATCACCAGTTCCTGCACTGAGGAGATTTCTGTCCTGTCTCTCATCATGTATTCTCACTGAAAGCAATCTGAAATGTCCCCCCTATCTTTAATAAAGAAGATAAAAATTGCCCAAAAGCTCTGCAGTTATTAAAGGAGGGAAGAGAGATGCAGATGCACGTACACCAGCTTTCCTTAAGACCTCAGGTTAAAGATAAATAAATCATAAACCCTTGCCCTTTCACGTTCTTTTGATTTCCCAGGTGTCCAGGCTGAAAGACTGACGAAAGCCTGCAGCAAAAGCCCATGGTGCAGAGAAACTATGAATTCAGTTACTTTGAGAGTTTTTCTTTGCAGATGACACATGGTATGCTGTGACAGAGGCAGGAGCATGGAGACAGCCACGTCTGCCTGGCAGCTTCCCAACAGAATACTTCCATTTTTTTTTAAACCTGAAACATGGATCAAAAGCAGCCCTCCCAACTAAAATCAAAAATCTAATTTTCTTTCTTCAATATTTTTGAAATGGAAAAAAATTACATGGAAAAAATGTAAAGCAGATTTTTTTTTTTTTAATTTGGAAGGGTTGTTTTAAAATCTCTCTCAATAATGAAGAGGTAAAATAATTAGCCTTCAAGCTTTTCAGTATTTTAGTAATTGGGTTTGGTTTTCTTACTTTCCAAATCGGTAGATTTTGACATTTCAGAAAGAAAGAAAAAGAATCGAAAAAAAAGCTTTTGCATCCAAAAAAGAATTTTTTTTTTCTCCATGCAGGTTTAGAGCTTTTGCATCTCCTCATGCTGCTCCCCTCCTAACCCAGAACACTTGGGACCATCTGGAGCCCATTTATTTGAGCTGGTTTCCCTTCCATGTCAGGATAGAGCACAGATCAATGTGATGTGCCCCTCCTTGCAGAGATGATGTGTCAGAATCAGCTATTTCAGTATGGGCTTGTTTCTCTCGGATGACAACCCCCAGTCCCTAAATATTCATGCAGGTTTTGATTCAGCTTTGAAGTCAGTGGGAGGCAGGTGCTTGAATGGGAACAAAGCACCTAATGGGCTCTGTGGGACTGGGCCTCAGCCAGGATGCAGTTATGGTTCTGGGAGGTGCTTTACTGGGACCAGAGCCAGTCCTGAGCTGGATTCCAAGCTCCTGAACCCAGGCAAGGCTGGAAGAGCTCCCAGGTGAGACCCAGTTTAGTTTTGTTGCTGTAAATTGTGTATTGTGAGGGGCACAGCGCTGGTTTGGAGATGCTGGGAGGGGGCTCTTGGTGGGAAGGCTCCTCCATCTCTGAGTGGTCGTCTCCAAGGAGCTTGTGGTGGTCATCAGGGTGTGGGAGGAGGTCCTGGAGCCTCCTTGTCCTGGGGGATGAGGTCAAAGAGCACTGAGGTGATGGCAATTTGATGGTGTGGCTTTGGTCCTTGTGGGTGCAGGAGGAGGTGGAAACCCAAGGAGGTCAGGAGGAACAATGTGAGCGCTGGGAGACGTGAGGGATGACTAAGAGAGCTAAATTTACAGAGTCTGGGAAAAGGAAGGCTCAGGGGCAACTCTGGTCACGGGCTAAAAATACCTTCAAGGTAACAGCATAAATGAAGAAAAGAAATTACACGTGGTCCCAAAGGAGGCGAGGGCAGGAGAAGGAGCTGGAGGGCAATGATGGAAGGGTGGAGAGTGGAGATGGGGAAGGAGACCTGGCCAGTGGGGAATTTGCCAGGAGAAGGGTCTGTGTGCACTGAGCGGGGCAGAAGCAGAGCAGTCTGAAGGTGACAGGGAAATGGGCTGGATGCTGGTCCTTCTGCGACTTACTTTCAGCTTTGTAGGTGCTCTGAGGGTAATGCAATTTAATTCAAGAGAATTCGCCTTAATTTTGGTTTTTTTCCCACTTGTTTCTCCTTCCACATGCCCAGTCAAGAAGCTGTTCTTTCCAGAAACCAGTTTTCCTTAAAGTCAGGCCTCCACAGCATAAATTAATATTCAGACCTCAGCAATTTTAATCACCCTTAGAAAGGAGGAACATCAATTTCTAGTTAAGAATGGAGCATGTGTATCTCCCAAGTCAATTCAGCATGACTTGGAGAGGTTTCTGTTCATACAGTCAGACACTTCCAGCTGCAGCTCAAGCTGATCTCATACAGCAGGATTTGTCCTGACTTTTTTCTGGAGCAGCCTCCAATGAGGTCGGTGCTGTCTAAGAACAGGGCAGGAAGATGGATGGTGGCACAGAAATTTTGCATCCAATAAATATGTAATATAAAATAAGCAGCTCTGTCAGCAGCAGGATGAAGGGAGCCTGGCGGCTTCTTATCAGCATGTTGCTTGCAAATTCTGATTGATCTAAAGATTTTTAGTGGTTGGGAGGCGTGGCCTCCTCATGGGCACCTTTTCCTGTGCCTGGTAAAGCGGAAAATTCACTTTAAAATCCCCTTTGAAGGGGGAAGAAGGAGCAAATGGGGAGCCTCTGTCTATCAAGGCTTCTAGTTTTGATGAAAATTGATAGAAACTTAATTAGCATTGAAACAGGTGACTGTCAGATTTGATCAGGACAGGAAAACCATCTGATGCATCTTCATTCCAGGTGATTAAAAACAAAAGTTTAAAAAAGTCAGTGCTGATGCTGTGGTTGTGACTGAGTGCCAAACGCAGCCTTTGCTCCCTGCCAGTTTGAACCCTCTTGGTCTCAAGGTGGTCCTTCTGCACCAGTGTCCTCACCAACCTGCACATCCTCTGCAGCTGTACCACATCTCTTCATCCCAAATATGGAGGCTTTGGCTGAGCATTGCCTTCTATTCCAGCCAGAAATGTCACACTCACCTTTCTCCTTTGGAAATACATAGATTTCTCCATTTGTGCACATGAATTATCTTTCCTACAGCTTTTTTTTTTTTTCCCTGAAGGCTCCACCTTATGCTGGGGAAGCATCTCCTTCCAGGTCTAGTTCCTTGTATGAACCAACCTCTCTTTGGTCAGGGCTGCTGGTTTCAAAGCCAAAACTGATTTGGCATGTGTTGGGAAGAGTCAGGCAGGGAAGAGACATGAATAATCAATAGACAGGAGCTCTTGAGGGCTGCTTCCTGCTCAGAGAAGAGGATGGGGGTGGTGGGAGGTGAGGGGGAGCTGAAGCAGAGTGGGATGGGTGGACACTGGGTGCAGAGAGACCGAGTTGTTAATGTCTTTTCCCTTGGCAGGTTAGTGTTGCTGGGATGTTGCAGCATCCTGTACAAGGGGAGGTAAAGCCATCTGCTTTAGGGTTTGAAAATAGCTCTGGGAGAGAGCTGTGAGTGACAAAACCCAGGCTATGGGTAGCACAGTTCACACAAACCACCAGCTGGGTGGGGATGGAGAAAGGGCTCTCGTTCAGTGTTTCAAGCAGAAATTTATCCCTGGAGTCATTCTACATATTTCACACCAGTCATTTCTTACTACATCTCAAAAATCGCCAGGGGACAGAGCATGGACTTTCTGTATCTTAACATGGATTGATGGATTTCATCCTACCTTCAGGGTCTAAGCTATCTGCCATGGTGTTTGTATTTTAAAGCCATCACCAGTGTTGAAAGCAAAGGACTGACTCAGTAATTCTGTTTGTTTGTGGAGACATAATATCCTTGGATCAGATAAAAGCACCTTCCCACTGCTGCTTTTATATACCTCATTAATTCCCAGTGTTAATGGCTGTGTCTTGTCTTGTGCCACCCAGCGCAAGTGGCACACAGGTAACTTCATTTCCAAAATTACCTGCTGCAGGCTCTGTGCAGGACGTCACAGCTCAGTGTTTGCAACCAGTTGCTGCTCCTCTCAGGGCTGAAACTGGCCAGGCACTGGACACTGGATCAAGGGACAGCTCCTGTGAGTGACACGTGGGGGTCCAAAGGGTGAAGCCATGTGCTTCAGAAACACTCAACTGCATCTGGTGGTGCCAAGCCATGGAATATTATAAAAAATGAGTTAGAGACACCCTAAGAGTCCAAGGTAAACAGAAAGAAGGGAAGAGGCTAGAAGAGGCGTTTACCCACAATTTCAGGCCTTTTCCACCTCCCTCAGACCACTCTGTTCACAAAAGGAGGCAATCCTTGATGCCAAGGCCTTGCTTGTCTTTGAGGTTTTGCCTCCCTCGTCAGTGAAACAACAATCCCTGACAGTCCCTATAACCACACTGTGCCTTTCCTCAGCCCACCCATGACTTGGAAAGGATGAGATCCCACCCTTTGCCTTTCCCACTCCCCATTTCTGGTGGTCTCAGAAATGCAGGACACCCAGAGCTGTGCTGCAGTGTGACACTGCGAATGACCAACTAATTAGGCAAAGAGGAGTGTGTTGAATTTAGATTCTTCTTTAGGGCTCACAGACTATTTGTAATCTTGAATTTGTTAATTGAAAATTGCTTCCTTTGTTTGTTGTTGGCCTTTTTGTGGAGGGGGATATTTCCTGCTTTGGGACTGCGTCACTGGATCTATAATAATGCACTTTGTACATTAGTGCCAGGCACATTTGTAATTGGCCACCCTATTAAAGAACACTAATGATCTTACAAGTGTTCACAAATAATGAATAGAATGGCCCCTCATTGAATTGAGCAATTTATTCACTGACATACTTGCAGATCTGTTTTTCCAGTATTTAACCCAGCTTTAGTTTTCTCCCTGCCTTGCAGAGATGGATTCTCTTTCAACCATGTGTTGGGGAGAATGTGGGTCACAGGAAACGCTCTGTTCATAAAAAATGTAGGGCTGCTCCACGCTCACTTCTCTCAACGTGCATGGCAGGGTTTGGGGAGTGAGAGGCAGTGGCTTTAATCTCAGGGCTCCTCTTATCCATTAGTTCTCACTGGGATCCTCCTGAGAAATTAGGAGAGGACCAAAAAGCCAGGACTTGAGAAGAGCATTCTGAAAGGTTATGTTGATTTTCTCGTTTAAATATGAATTTCAGGAAAAGCTGGCAACAATACAGAGTGGTAAGATTGGTTTTCCAACGAAACCCAGCCCTGGGTGGCTCCTGCAGCCATAGAATTCGGGGCCACCATTTTGCTGCTTCTCTACTAACATTGTGTCAAGGTATTTATGATGAAAGATGCAGCTTACCTGAGCTTGCTATTTAATTTACAAACAAAAAGTTTTGTCCTAAAGCCTTGTTTTACTTACGAAGAACGTGCAGAGGTGTGCAGTTCACAGATCACCTGTGATTTTTTGGATTGTAAGGGATAGAAATGTCACTGGGAAGGAGATGATGATCTTGGGCTTGGTTTTATTTGATTGCAGGTCTTCCCATTGCACTTCAAAGAACCCTTTCTATGGAGAATAATTATGTGGGGCAGGCACCTCTGTCCTGTCTTCTGCAGTCTGCCTGTCTCCGCCTGAGTCCAGTGAAGGTGTGTCAGCAGGAAATATTCCTTGGGGCAGAACCCAGCCATGGTGTAAGGGGGGAAAATGCTGCTGGACTATAAATAGTGGGGTATTAAAGAGCTGGTTTGGGTCAGCACATCTGGAGATGGACTTTCTGTGCTGGGAGCTTGGTTTCTGAACAGCTTGGTGACCATGTCATGGTGCAGTATCAGCATGAATGCTGAATGTGGGCTTCCAAGGGGTTGGGAAGAGGTTGGGAAGCATGGAGAAGGCAATGACAGCACAGTGGGATTTGTGGAGAGGTTGAGCAGGTCTGCTGCTGAGTGGGCTCATGGAGATTGGGTCCCCCTGTGACACTGGCAGTGTCTGCACCCACTGTCAGTGGGAGCATGGGGATGGCATCCCACCACAGGGCACTGCCCAGCCCTTCCCGGGGGGCAGTAGGAGACCCTTCCATGGGGGTTTTGAGGGGGTGCCAGAGCCCGTTTTGGGGAGCAGACACTGCGCTGTGGGCAGCAGGAACATGTTGTACCTTGATCTGAGGGTGGGATGTCCCCCCTGCATTAGGGGGGACCTACATTTGGGGGAACAACGCCAGACACTGCTTTTCTTGGCCGGAGCCGCTTTTTTTTTAAATTTCGAGGGAGTGAGGAGTGGCAAACCCGGATTTTTAGGAGTGTGTGCGTGTGTGGGGCGGGGGTGCGGGAGGCTGCTGCCGGCGGGGGATGCCAAGGGTTAAGGGGGCGGGCGGCGGCGGGGCGGCGCTGGCGGAGCCGATTGCAGCGGCTCCTGCGGCTTCGGCTGCGCCGGGCGCGGAGCAGCGGCGGGGAGCGCGGGCGGAGCCCCCGCCGGAGCCCCCCGCCGCCCCCCGCCGCCACCATGGTGCAGAAATCCCGCAACGGAGGCGTCTACCCGGGGCCCGCCGCCGAGAAGAAGCTCAAGGTGGGCTTCGTGGGGCTGGACCCGGGCGCCCCGGACTCCAGCCGGGACGGAGCGCTGCTCATCGCCGGTTCCGAGAGCTCCAAGCGGGGCAGCATCCTCAGCAAGCCGCGCTCCGGGGTCTCGGGCAGCGGGAAGCCCCCCAAAAGGAATGCTTTTTACCGCAAGCTGCAGAATTTCCTCTACAATGTGCTGGAGAGACCGCGGGGATGGGCTTTCATTTACCACGCATACGTGTGAGTAAAAGGGTGGGGGGCAAAGCTGGTGGCAGAGACCCCCACCCTGGGTCGGGGTGCCCTCGTCCATCCCCTGAGCCCCCAAATGCGCCGGAGAGGGGGGATGCTCCAGCTGCAGAGCGGGTGCGGGGAAGGGATGCCGGGTGCCAGGGCTGGCTGGGGAGCCCCGGGGGATGCTGCGGGGGGCGGAGGCTGAGCCGCTCCCCCCCATCCTCCCCGAGATCAGCCGGGCCGCCCGGCCGGGCCGCCGCTGCCTCCCGCATCCCGCATCCCGCATCCCGCATCCCGCATCCCTCGCCCCAGCCCAGGCGGTGCCGGGTTCGGGGCGGTGATGGCCACCCGGGGAAGGGGGCGGGGGGGAAGAAGCTGCCCCTGCAGAGCTGGGGGGAGGCTCCCGGGAGAGGAGCGCTGCACCGAGCCCCTGTCTCCCCCTGCCCGCTCCTGCTTGCGGGGGAAGGGGCTGCTCATGCGGTCGGTGCAGCGGGAGTGATGGGTAGCGACTGTTCCTCCGTCTTGCTTGAAATCACCATAGCAATGCTGTGAGCAGAGGAACAAAAAGCTCTGCTCAGGCACCGTCTCTCCTCCCCCCCACCCCCCAGCATCCTTCCCTCCCCGGCCCCATCTTTGCCTGCTGGGTGGCTGCAGTCGGTTTGGGGCCGGGGTTGGTTCTGGGGCTCTGCTCAGGGTTCTGGAGGTATTCCTTGTCCCCGGTGGGAAGCGCCTGAATGGGAGATGTGTCTAGAAAGAAATGCTAATCAGTGTCTGGGGCTCCCTGCCTGTACAGCCGAGCGGTAAACAAAGGAGCATCCCTGGGTGCTCATCCCCCCCGGGTACCCGGGTTTTGGGCAGAAATGGCCCCGCTGACCCGCGTTTGGCAGGAGGATTCCCTGAATCCCTGAAGCATTGCTGCATAGGAGTGCAGATGACTTCCCGTTGTTCCCAGGCTTGCAAAGGGAGGGTCAAGATAAATCTCGGTGTTACTGCAACTCCCTTCCCTCTGGGACTTTCCACAGTCCCACCGGGCTCTTCTGCAGGCCTGGGCTCAGGCTGAGCTGCTCCTACCCTTGGTGCCAGTGCTTTTTTTGTTTTGTTTTTGTGCTTTTCCTCATGGCCAGGGCCTCTATCAGCCACAGCAAAAGGCTTTTTGGGGCCTTTGCTGGTTTTTTTTTTCCCCCTCCATCCTTTTGCTGTTGTGCTGCTGTAAGATAAGGAGTTGGGATGTGCTTTCTGCTCCTCAGCCATTTTGTACATTGGGGCCTTCCTTGGAGGTGTTGGTGGGACCAGTGGGAGAGGGGAGATCCTTGCTGGGCGCAAGGGGCAGGTTTGCTGAGCACTGCAGCGACTTGGGGTCCTTGGGGAAGCTCATCTCCCCTGGGAAATGGGAGAGGAGGATAGAGAGCATCTGTGGAGCTCAGCTGCAGCTGTGATGAGGAGTGTGAAGTCCAGCACTGGGCATCCTGAGCACCTTTCATGCTCCCGTCCATCCTCTGGAGTTGTGGGTTTGGTTTGTGTCGCAAAATCTTCCAGAATGGTGTGGAGGGGCCAAGTGTTCATGCTGGGAGCTGGGTTATTGTGTGTGCACTGAGGGTGGGGATGCTGTGTGCAGTGTGCTGTAAATACAGCTGAGACCCCAGCTGGGGACACTGGGGTGACAGTGACAGACGTGGAAGGGGCTGAACGCCGAATGACAAACGGCAGGGGTAGCTCTGACTGTGAGGGCTTTACAACATCTTCAGCTTCTTCAGCTGCTCTGTCTTAACTTCTGACCTGCTTGGCTCTCTGCATTTGCTTGGGCAGCCAGGAGTGCTCCCTGGGCCACCCCAAACTGCCCTGTTCCCCATGCCAGGCTGCTCCCAGTGCCCCTTGGCTCTCACCACAGAGCTGCATCCCCCCAGCCCGGGCAGCTGCGTTTGTTGTGGGCTTGTGACTCTGCTTGTATCTGCCGTGGCACCACAGGGAGCCTGTAAAACCAGCCTCTGCCCCCTCCCCTCATGCACCTGCTGGGAAATGGAGGCTGAATTCTGGGCTGAAGTGGTAATTGCACCAATGTCTGTGAAGAGTTGGTGATATCATCCTTTTTTTACAGTGTATTGGGAAGTTCTATGGACTCCAGTTTTCTGCACTGTACCCATGACAGGTTTAGCTTTGGCAGTTTGCTGTTACAGCTTTGGAAGAGCTGAAGGATATGGGAACCTTCACACAAAGCTGCCAGGATAAGCTCATGCCTCAGTTATCCCCCCTCGCTGCCCGGGTGAGCCTGGCATGGCCTGTGCCAGGTCTGGGGGTGTTGGAATGGGTTTTGTGACTGGAAGTCAGTAATGCAGACAGGCAGGACAGATAAAAAGCTTAATCAAAGGTGTGGGAGGATGACAAACCTGCCTCAAGGTCACAAAGTTTGTATGGAAGGGCTGGAGCCATTCCCATGTCCCAAAGTCCAGCGTGCAGTGCCCTGTGTGTGCCATTGGGGTCCCTGCAACTCCTCATGTCCCAAACCTCATTTTGTGCCAAAGCCTGGAGCACAGAAGCACCTTTAGCCCTCATCCTGCAGGAATGGGAGTCCTGAAGAAGGCTGTGGATGAGGGTGCCCTGTCCTGCCACTGTCCTGCCTTCAGCCAGCCCTCTCTACTGCCAGCACCCCTATTTCCCTGCTCTGCTGCTCACAGGGACTTTCTTGCATGCAGATTTATTTCCAGTGTGAGTGAGTTTGTGATGCTGCAAGGCTGGGTTTTATCTCAGAGATGCTTGCAGACCCAGCTGCCTTTGCAGGCACGGAGCTGCTCCAGGGCTGCTCAGGCAGCTCCCTGCACCCAAAGCCAAGACAAAAACTACCGGGACTCTTCCAGCACGGAGATGTTTTAATAAATATGAGAGGTGCCTCTGGGTAGGTACCTCTGCTAAATTCCTGCCTGCAGAGGCCCAGGCTGGTTCTGATGCTCTGCCTTGAGAAGCCTGTGCAGGTTGCATTTATTTCCAGTGCTGCATCCTAGATCCAATCCATCTGATTTCATTCCCCACCTCTTCCTGCTGTCGATCATTCCCTTTCTCACCATTTCATGCATAAGAAATCAGGGAAATTCAAACAGGGAATCTCTCACTCCCCCAGCCCTGGTCTCATCTCAGATGTTGCCTATCTAAAAGCAGAGCTGTTACCTCTGTGAGCAAAAGCAGGGTTTTATAGTTCTGTGTTATGATTCATTTTTGTACTTAATAGCTCTTCCTACACGGACACAACTGGGTGACCTGCTCTTGGGAGCTGTGTGCATGATATATATGATATATAATATATATTTTGCGTAACCCCATGGACATCTGAGCCTGGTGGGCCCCATCTTTGAGCATAGCTAGAGGTGCTCTCTGGCTCACAGAAATCTGAGCCTACTTTATTTCTCACCTTCTCCCAATATTTCTCTCAACACCTTTCTTTTCTATTCCCCCCCAATTTTTTTTTTTTTGGTGACAGATCCTTTACATTGCAGCACATGGCTTCATTCTGTTCAAGGCTGAACTGAAACTTGAAAAGTTGAGCTGTGTCTAAATAGCAGGTCAGGCTTTTTGAGGGGTGCAGCAGCACTTAGACCTCCATTTAGTTCTCTGTGCAGGTGGGCATTTGGCTCCTAAAAGTTTTCCATTTTATTACTCTGAATGATTTTTATTTCCTTCTAGTCCTTCTGGCTTGGTTTCTGTCACCTGTCCTGTGCACAGGAAGGGCTGGAATACTTGAAAGTGATTTTTTGTCCCTACCTGCCATCCTGTTTCAGGAGGGATCACTGTTCTGTGCCAGCCTAAGCAAGGTGCTCACACTGGGCTCCCCCATGGTCTGAGGTGTCTGGGGACACATTTGCTGATCCCTGGGTGAGCTGCTCAGCTTTGGTCTCTGAGCTGAAGAAGGGGCTGCATTTGGAACAGTGGCAAGAAAACAGCCTGGATTCAGGCACTTTTAAAGCTGTGTGCTCAGGAACCAACATAATTCTTGCATTTCCTACTTAGAATTTACAGCCCTGATGCATCTCTTTAACTGTGTTAAAAATAGTTTGGGTGCATTTTTCATCTTCATACTGTGCACCATACATTTAGTTAATTAAGCAAGTGCATGGACTTAAATTATAATAAGGAGGAACATTTCCTCCATAATTCCATTCAAATTTCCTTGTGCCATCCCTATCCCATTTGTTCTTCCCTTTTCACCCAGGCAAGCCACCCCTCTCCCCAGTGCCCTGCCTGCATCCTGGCATGGCCATGGCTGGCTCAGGGGGAGCACAGAGAGTGGATGAGGAGTTTCCCTGGAGTTCCAGGGTTTCTCTTTGCAGAAGTGGCCTCTTTTGTGACTCCTTTCACTCCTCAGAACTGATGGTTATTTCACATAGATCCATTCCCAGATAATCTCTTACCCTAGAATTCAGGGTGAATGTGGTCTGGCAGTCTCGATTGTCCATCCCCAAACCCTGAGGAGTTCATGGCAAGCCCTCACCCCCAGACAGGGTGGTTGTGGGCAGGTACAATGCCACCCAACCCAGCCCATCACCAGTGGCATGCAGGGACCCCTCCTGGGTTCCCCTGCCCACCTCCAGCTGAGGGGGATGAAGGGACCAGCACAGATCTCCCACAGGTTAATAAACCTGCTGGGCTGTGACCTCCAGGGCTTGTGCCCTGAGCTGTGGGGTCCTGTCCACCCCAGGGAGCAGGGCACCTTCCTGCTGGGATGCCTCACGAGCTCCCCTCCAGCTGCTTAGTCAGAGCTTGGTGGGAGCAGCCTGATTTCAGCTGCTTTAATGTGTCACGTTCCAGCCATCATATTCACCCCACACTGACATTAAGGAAATGAAAAACAAGCTGATCCCCTGGGTGACCTCCTTTTTTTGTGCTGCAACACACCTCAGATGAGTCTTGCTGTGGTTTGATGCATTAAAGAAGGAATAACCCAAAATGCAAGCTCCAAATTCTGTACTAAATGGAAGATGGGCATAGCTCAAAGAGATATAGTTACAAAAATCAGGTTTCTTGATTTTTTTGTTTGCATTGCAGCACAAGGAAGGGGTGACAGGGTGAGACACTGTGCAGGATGAGCAGAGCATCAGTGGTGCTCACAAGGCTAAAAAGCCTGTAAATTTAGTGTTCAGCTTCTGGGAGTTAAGCACCAAACACTTAGCCCTGCATAACCCTTTTTAAGGTAGCCCAAATGCTCGCTGGTTTCTTAGTTCCTGAGGAACAGATTGTTCTTTAAATTGTGGTGACAGGGAGCTGTGCCAGTCCCTTTTCCTGCCATGTAATCTCCTGTGGAACAGATATGGTAGAGCTGAGAAAGGTGGGGAGTGGTTCCTACAGAGGATTAGTGTCCCTGTTTGTGTGATGTCCCTGCACAACAAAGAGAGGAGTCTCCAGCACTGAGACACACATTTCTTTAGAATAATGCAATGATTTTTCACCCCTGATGGTCCAAAAGGAACCACATTGCAAAACCAGATTGTTGTGGTGGCCTGGACTGAGTTTCATGAATGTATTTAGAATGCATTGAGACTGTATTTAGATGTGCTTGACTGTTGAGCACATGATGGCACAACCAGGTCGTGCAGAAGGACAGTGGGTGCAGGATCCTCCACCAGCACACGTTTGAATGCTCCTAATCAGGCTGCAAGAGTAAAAGATTTGGGCTGTTCTGACAGCCACCTGTGACAAAAGATGACTCCACCAGGACTGCAAGAGTAGATATTTCAGTGTGAAATTTGTTTTGCACTGAGAGCAGTCTGTGTGATGAGCAGGCTGTGTGAGCTTGCTCAGCTCCCTGAAGCTGTGCTGACCTCCACTCCCTGCATGGCTCCCGTGGCCTTTTCCTGGGAAAGCTGCAAACTCAGCCTCCTGTGACACTGACACCAGAGGCGTCTTGGGGGTGTCCTGTGCATTCATTGTGAGGCACTGAAATAATTACTTGTGCTGCTGGATGGGGAGTGTCACACAAAACACTGGCTGGGATGGCAGGAGCTGCCTCCCTACAGCCTCGGGCCTTCTTGGCTCTACAACTGCCAATCAATGAGGGAAAGCAGAGAGCTCCTGCAGAACCCTCTGGTCTCTCTTTGGCATCACTCCAGCCTTTTAATGTGCTTTTTGGATGTGTGGAAAAGTTTTGGTGTTGGTAAGCATCCATAAGGTGATTTTTTTTTGGAGTGGATTAGATGTCAAAGAGCTGCCTTTTCCAAGAGAGGAAGCAAGAAGACCTCTGGAATCTTCTCACCTCTCACTCTTGCTGCTGTAGGGAGGTGATTTAGAGCCACATCAGAGTCACTGGGGTGGCTGGGTGCAAGCCCTTGTGACTGAGTAGTGACTTGATTTGTCTTGGGATCTCTAATGTCCAGATGTTTAAGGTGCTGTGAGCTTTCATTGTGAATTTGGTGATGCTCAGACACGTGCTGGATTCCTCGTGGAAATCCCACAGCAGCCTCAGTGCAGGGTTGGGTGGGCAGGTTTGCCTTCTGGAGGTGCCCGTTTCCCTCTGTTGATGGCAGAGGGAGCCTAACTCACCTTGGTGACCTTAGTGAGAGCTGGGTGGGACCAGTGCAGGCAAGGAGGAGAGATTTTGCATGATTTTAAACTGAAAAACAGGAGTGAGAGGAGGCATCTCCCACCTCCTGCCACAGCCTGTGGGAACTGGGGTGTTCAAAGGCAGAACTGCCCTGTGGACACCCCAGCAGGTGAGGTGAAGGGGAGAGATGAGGCTGATCCACATTGAAATGGGATGACCTGGATCTGAGATCCACTTTGGAGAAGTGGTTTTGAGAAAGGAATCTTTGTAGCAAGCCCTGATCAACTCTGGTGATCTGCAAGCAAGACTGGGAAAAATCAGAAGCCACCAAGCCTTGTTGACGCTTGTTTTAGTTCCTAAGGAGCTCCAGCTGTGTTTCAGAGAGAAGTGCCCAGTTGCCATCTTCATTCAGAAATCCTCCTTTTCTTACTGCCACCCCCAGGAGGGTGGGACAGGGAAAAGAAACAAGAGGATGGGTAAAGGCAGAGGGAATGACTGGGTTAGGAGGCAACTGCTCTCTGTCTGAAGCTCCTGGCAGCTCCATCGTGGCTGGTGCTTGGTCTCTTCAGGACAGATTTTGCCTTGCGGAGGGTCTTTCCCAAGCATTCACAAATTCCTCATTTGTAAACAAACCGTGATGTGCCTGGCAGTTCTGCTCTCTCGTTTAGAGCTCTGCCAGCCCCGGGGAGGTGACAGTGTGGGAGCACATTAGGGCTGGGGTGGCAGCAGAGCTGCTGTCACGCACTGCAAGGGATGAGCACAGCAGGGCAGGCACTCCTGACAAAGCTTCCACAGCCAGCCTGTCACTCTCCATGAAGTTATCATGATGCCCAGGAAAAAAAAAATAAAAATAAGCTATCAGGAATCCTGGATCGAGGGTGACTTGTGGACACCTCGTGTGTCTCCTGTGTGAGGGCAGTAGGTTGTGTCTGGGCACCTGCTGTGCCTGTTTCTTGCAGATTTGGTGTGGTGGAAAAAACTAATATGGGGTGCAAAGGAAAAAGAAAAAAAAATTAATGAAAGAATAGTTAAAGTGAATAGAAAGGGGAAGATGTTATTCTGTTAGTATTACAGCAGTGTGTAAGCACCCCTAAGGGGAGTAGAAGTCTACAAGCTTCTGTTCTGCCCACCAAGTCAAAAAGAGCCAGTCCCTGCTGGAAGAATTGGTATATTGAGCATCCAAGACACAGAAAAGGCATAAAGCAGTTGTTGGGGCACTGCTGGTAAATGTTATCTTTGCTCCACTTTTATTTTTAACAGCATTTCCTGTCACCTGATTTGCTTTTGGATTGCTGCTTTGGTTTCTGTCTATGTTCCTTGCAAAGGAAGGTGGGGGTGGCTTTGGCCAGCCTGAGAACCTCAGCAGGGCTGGGAGGATGAAGGTGGCACCTTCCCAGTGACATGGATCACCCACAGAGGCACAGTTTGCTGTGATCTCACTGTTCATTACAAATGCAGCACGGGGAGGGCTGGGAATGGGTCTTGTTGACTTTCTCCTGTTGGGGTGTTATGTGTGGCAGTGAAATGACAGCTCTGGGAGATGTTCTGCATGTTTATGGGCTTGTGCTCAACTCAGAGTCTCAGAGTGGCCATTAATTGGGTTTATGCTTGCTGGGAGGTTCATTACCTGATCTGAAGAATGTAATAAGGGACGTAAGAGCACTCCATCTTTCACTCAAGAGGAGAGCAAATAGGTAAATATAAATATCTGTATATTATAGCTGGACAAACAGGGAGTGAGGCTGTGTTTCCTCCTGCCACTTCAAGCCATATGGTGGTTAAGCCTGAGTGCTTCCAGGAGGGGCGGTGAAAAACAAAACTTGTCCCCAATAACAAAGACTACTCAGTGCTCTTGAGGCAGGTGTACTGCAGGAAGGACTTGGGCTGGTGTGACCATTGCCTCAACGTTGGACATTGTTATTTTTCAGTGGTTGTTCATCCTTCCTCTTCCTTTATGCCTGGCAAGGATGGAAGTGCCAAGTCTTGCCCAGTTGACCTCTTGCTAGGCCTTCCTCCAAGCTTTCTGGGGTTTATTAGCAACGATTTGTGCTTTAAGGACTGGTGAGATTCCTGAGTCATCCCCTTAGGCAGGGAGCTATTTATTTCAGTGTGTGTGTTACACTCCCTGGGAGTGGGTGTCTCTCTTCCGCTTTTGGATCCTGCCCTGACACTATATAAAGACTCCAGGCTTGAATGAGCAACAAAGCCAACCCTCAAACTGGCTCCATCCTTTGGAAGATCCGTGCTGCTGATCCCATCTCTCCTGGCTGCAGGAGCATGGCTGTTTGGAGCATGGGTAGGAGCTTGCATGGGATGTTTGTCCATCTCGGGCTGTGGAGCTGCTGGGACAGCTCCTGGGGGCCTGAGTGTGCTGCATGTCCTTGTCCAGGAGCAGCTCTTGCTCTCCAGTGGCTCATGGCTGAGGGGGAGGTGGGATTTGTACCCTTTTGAGGTTTCTCTGCTGATCCCGCTGGGTTTTTGATTAGTGGGGTTTTCATTATTTAAAGAGATGAGGTGTTGAGGGGCTGTGAGTCTCTGCTGGTATCACAGCAGGGACTGGAGGTGCCATGGGCAAAGGTGGGTGGGCTCCTCTGAGACACTCCAGTGCAGGAATTTTGTTGTGTCCTTTTCCCCAGGATGGGCCTTTCTAGACACTCCCCATGCCTGCAGAAAGCTGCCCTGCAGTGGATTTGGGGGGAAGGAGTAGCACCTCTCTGGGACCTGCCCAGCAGCCAGCCTGCTCATGGCAGTGTTCATCCAAAAGCTGTCTTCACACCCAATTAAGCATCACCCTGAGCCAGAGGGACAAGTCCTCATGTCATTATGTCTTGAACTCAATTGCTGGCACTTCATGAGGGCTGTGTCTCCACAGCCTGAGGGAACGGAGCATTTAATCCGTATCAGCTCTAAAGAAACTTGGGTAATGTGATCTCTGGTTGGGTTCTTGTGAGTAGGGGATGCACATCTCTGGCACGGTCTTTTTCTTAGTTATGGCTATTCCTGTAAGGAAGGGAAAAGTCTTAGACAGAAGGAGAATTTCTTGAGCTCTTTGTAATTTACCAGAATTTTGCATTGAATTTTTCTTCTCCACGTTTTCTTCTTTTAACATCGTGATGTTTTTAATGCTATTCTTAATTAGCAGCTTCTTGCTTATCGTGCCAGCTAATGAGGGATAGGAAGAATTTCTCCACTGACCTTTGTAGCTGATGATGTTTTTCTTTTCTGCAACAGAAAACAGATGTAATTTAAAACTTTCTCTGAGCTGCCCCTCCAGACCCAGAGGCTGCACCCTCCCCCTCCTGATGCAGTTTTGGGTGGTGAGAGCACCTCAAGTCATGAAATGACACAGAGAGAGCTGCTGAGGCTTGGTGTGAGGATCAGCAGATTAATGGGATAAATAGAATCACAGAATTGCATTAGAATGGATCTTAAAGCTCATCTTGTTCCACTCCCTGCCATGCCCAGGGACACCTTCCACTGTCCCAGGGTGCCCCAAGCCCCATCCAACCTGGCCTTGGACTGTTCCAGGGATCCAGGGGCAGCCACAGCTGCTCTGGACAACCAATGCCAGGGTCTCAGCACCCTCACAGGGAAGAATTTCTTCCTAATATCTAATCTAAGTCTACCCTCTGTCAGTTTAGATTATACCATGTAGGGATGAAACTTGGTTTTAATTTGGCAGTGATTTTAAACAATCTTAGTATTGGGAGAATGATTTGGGGTTGTAAGTATAGGAAAGGGTAATGGAAGTGTCTGAATAAAATAAATGAATGGGACTCTAATGTTGTTTCTCTCCTACTGTTTTTAGCAGGTGGTGGGGATGTAAACATTTACAAGAATGTGGGGCATATCCCAACCTTGGGTCTACACCCAAGATTTGGAATAGCCAAATTTAGGAGACCTACTAATAATTCAGGGCTTGATCTTGCCTGGACTTGGCCCATCCATATGCAAGAACTTGGGCACCTGGAGAGCACCTCCACCAAACCTGCCATTTTTGGTTCCCCTCTTTGCAGACAGCCTTTTGTGGGTGTGTGTTTGGCAGAGAGCACCTGCCCAAAGCCCAGCCTGCTGTAGATAAACAGGCTGAACCTCCAAGAGGAGTTCAGTCCTCTCTGGCCTTGCTCTTCCCCCCTTGGGAGGTGAAAATCACAGAGAAATTCATGAAGGTAATGAATTGCCTCCCCATCTGTTTCTGGGGAAGCCTCTGCAGCCACATCCCTGTGGGATGTGCTGGGAAGAGTGGCTGGAGTGAAGCCTGGCCCTGTGATGGCATTCCCTGCTGGCTGCAGTGGCCTGGTGGGATGTGCATCCCATCTGGATGAGCCCAGGGCTGCAGCATCAGGCACAGGCCTTGCTCACTTATTTTCCATTTTCTAAAAGACAGCAGAAATTAAACGAAGATTAATTAAACTTTACCCCCCCTCCTTCCTGCTTCCTCTTGCTCTTTGCTGTTTCTAGGGAAGACTGAAAATAGGTGCTGGAGAGGAAGCTGAGCTCTGAGCATCCTTTCAGGAGTGCAGCATATGGCCCCCATGGGGCTGCAGGGAAAGGCCCTCTCATTATGGGGAAAGTCCTGTGAGGCTGGGTTACACAACCAGCATGGAGCTGCTGCTTCAGCAGCAGGCTGAGGATGCTGTGACTCCAAACACTGTCACTTCCACGGTGCCAGGTTATAAATTGTGCTGTTCCCACATCCCCATCAGCTCCTCCTGCAGCTGAGGGTGGCCCTGGCAAACCAGCCTGGCCGTGTTAGACCCAGGACTGTAGCTCTGGCTTAGAGGGAGCAAGGAGAAGGTGCAGATGCAGAGCGGGAGGCCCAGGGCCAGCTGCAGACCCAGCCAGCTGCTGAGCTCAGGGCTGGTTTCCTGTGGCTCCTGGAGCCTGCAGTCCTGGCTGCAGATTGCTGTAATTCCCAAGGTCAGACCCGTGCTCGCTGCCTGGAAGGGATGGGTGGTACCTGCAGCTCTGCAGGAGATGGTTTGAGCAGCACAAACCCAGCTGTGGGCCTGCTGTTGGTCATTCCCTTGCCCCACAGCTGGGCACATCTGTGTGTGCCTGGTGCAGGCACCTGCAGCATCCCCGAGAGGAGCTGCTGGATGTGACCCAGGTGGGTGATTCCCTGCTTTTCCAGAGAATGGGCTGTGAAAGCTGCCTTGGGAGTAAGCTGGGAATTTGATGTGGGATCTCACTGCTGCCAGGCTGGCTCTGATTTCCTCTGGAGCCCAGGGGAGCAGCAGCATCTCCTTCTCCTGTTCCCAGGCTGGGCTGCAGCAGCTCCCCAGGCAGCAGCAGCACAGCAATGCCGCAGGGCTGGGGGGGCTGCTGGGGGACTTGGATCATTCCTGAGAAAAGGGGGTTAAAAGCAGGTTTTTGCAAGCCTTTGCCTGCCATTTTAAACGGGAAGGATGTTTCCCTGGCAACGAGATGGATGCTTCCCAGCAGAGCATATGGCTTCCATCGACTTTGATTTACCAGCGTGTTGAAATGGCAGCTAGATAATCTCTCTTCAGCTTGACTGTGTCCGTGCCATGTGTCCCTGGTCCTTAGGAGTTTTTCAAGGGTCCAGCCCCTGCTGTGCTGCCCCTGCTCCTGTCCGAGGGCTGGGGCTGCTGGGGTGCCAGGGCTGAGTCTGGGGACTTTTTCAAAGAGGCACCTGCACAGACAGACCTGAGCATCACCCAGAGCAAGGAGCTGGAGGCTGGGAAGGAAAACCTTCCTTGCTTCTGCTGCTTTTCCCCAGCCAAGCAGCTCCTCCTCCTCAGAGATTATAATCCACAGACCTCTCTTCCTATTCTCCTGCCTGCTTTAAATCATTTTTAGATGTTTTCCACCTTTCACCACACAATCATCTGCCTCCTGCAGCTTGCTATTTATTGTTGTGTTTACTGGCACAGGGGAAAAAGTAGAGGGATCAAACCTGTCATTTGCTGTGCGGGGGAACATGGGGGAGCTGCTTTCTGGGAGCTCGTGGCTTTCCCAGGCTGGCTGGGGTGTGCCAGCCCTATGGAGCTCATGTGGCAGCCTCCTTGGAGGGGCAGAAATGGGGGGAAAGATTCTTATCCTCACTGATGCCTGTCACTGTGGCAAACTTGATGAAAATCAGCCAACAGGTCCAAATTTTAGGTAGAGACAGAGAGGCAGCCAGACAGGGTGATTGTGTGAGGCTCATCCATTGTCAGGGATGTCAGAAATTTATTTGGTCACCACCTGGTTGGTGCTATCTGAGCCTGATTCCCATCTGCCCATGTCTAGGTGGTTCACAGCAATGAGCAGCAGTGAGGGACAGGCGTGGGGTTTGGGAGCTGGCTGGGTAATGCAGCCTTAACTGAAGTGAAGAGGTTGTGCTGACCTGTGAACTGCTGCAGTGCAAGGACAGCTGGGGGGGACACACATCATTCCTCCCCTCTTCCACTGATGGGATTTTGGGGGAGTTTTGGGTGAGGTAATGCCACCTTTTTTGTGAATATCCAGGTGAGCACAAAAGCCCTGAACTGGCTCTCAACCCCAGCCCTGCTTGCAGCAGCCCCCAGAGCTGCCCAGTTCAAACGAAGCTCCCTCATTAACTGAGGTTGCCTTGGTTTCCTGTGGCAGGGCCATGGCTTCCCTCCCCTTTCTGCAGGGTTCAGGGCAGCCTCTCTCTCTGCAGAAGGCTCTCAGTGTGTGAGCTGTGCTCTCCAGCTCCCAGCCACACCTGGCCATCCACCTGCAGAATCTGGGTTATGCCAGGGAAGAAGTGAGAGGTGACAGAAGTGATCAATTGTCCTTTGGTGCTGGGGATTCCTGCATCAGGTACAGAGAGAGGCTGTGCCCTGGCAGAGCTGGCACTGTCTGTGCAGGTGCCACGAGCTGCCCTGAGCCAAGGAGGTGCCCACGTGGGTGGTGGCAGGATGGTGATGTCCCCATGGCTCCTGGGGAGCACAAATCTGCCAACTGCTCAGGGAAGCTTTGCTGATGGAGAGGAAAAGGTGGAAAAGGACTTTTGAATTCAGACTTGCAGTTTTGGGAGACTCAAAATAGTTCTGTTAGTGGTGAAGTTGAGCAGGGATTGACTGACAGCTGGTGTGATGTTCTCCTCTCCCTGCGGCATAACTGGGCTGGTTCAGCAATTTTTTAGGGCTAAAGAGCACTGTCTTCTAAATGCTGAGCTCACCAAAGATCCAAGTTTGTTTTGTGTCCCTTCACCCTGGGCAGCTCCTCTGGGCTGCCTGTCTGCATGGCCCAGATGCTGCTCCTGGAAAAAATGTCCCCATGCTGACAGGAGCAGCTTCCCAGGCATGGAAACACCGGGGCTGTGCTCTGCCACCCCTGCTGTGGAGGACCGTGATATCCTGCCAATGTGGGGAGGGGATGCAGAGCTCCAAAACTACCACTGGCCCTTTATTTCTGTTTGTTGGACCTAATCCTTCATCCTCTTTGCCAAACTCAGGCATTGCAGGGTTTGGACCCAGCTGAGCTGGAGCCTCTCCTGTGGCAGTGCAGCCCCCTTGGCTTTCAGGGGATTATTTCTGATTTGTGCTGGAGTGGGTGAGAGGGAATATCAATTATTGTGGCATTCCTGTACTTCCTCAGGTTACTCTTTTTTTACCCAGTTTGGGGGGTCACAGTCTTTTGGGGACTGAAATCAAAAGGCTGTGAGCCAATTCTTTTGCACCTTGGCTGTGAGCTCCTGCTCACTACCTGGGACAAGAGAGGCAAAATTAAACAGATGTTGAAATTACCAGCTCTTAGATTTTATATGGGCAGTTTGCAAATATTTCCTTATTTTCCCCAAGACTCTGTTAATTAAACAAACAAATGAGCAAATGAAATGAGCAGGGCTTTGGTAACCCTTGCATTTTACACTTTGGTGTTATCCATTAGCCTCTGGTTCTCAGAAACCACATCCTTGTCTTCTAATTATCAAGGAATGAAGCTGGGGATGGATCCTGGGAAGTGACTGGGGCATCTGAGTGCCTTGAAAGTCCCCAGTATCTCAGCCATTCTCCTTCACTCTTAGCTGGGATGGAGCCCAAGAGCAGCAGTTCTGGGCTCCTGCTTTTTCAGTAGCACAAGCCAAGGGCCTCACCCATGGGAAACAGAGATTTTTAAAGGCAGCACAAGGATTTTGAACTATTTAGTTGCTTTCTGTGGGTCTGGGACAGTTCAGGTGGCTGCTGAGAGCTGCTGAGCCCCTGTGGCAGCAGCTCCCTAAGGATGCTCTCAGCAAGGAGTTTTGGTTTTGAGGTGCTGGAATTCGTGGTGCTGTAGAAGCAGTGCAAAGTCAGAGATGGGGAAGGGAACCTGCGGGAGCTCAGAGGGACGGAGCTCATCCTTTGTGGGCAGGAAACCTCAGGCTCCAGCTGAATTGCTGCTTCTGGGACAGACCTTTGAAAAACCAGCTACTATTCCTGTCTGCTGTAGGAACCAGCCCGATTGGAGACAATCTTCCTATCTGCAATTAGACCAGAGCCTATTTTTGTATATCACATTCCCTCGAGGAATGTTTAGATGAGATGCAGCATTACATTTTATAGGGACAGCTTTCTTTTAACCCAGTTCTAGAGCTCACCTCAGATCGAGTGACTTGCCCAGGTCAGTCAGAGGAGTTTGACCTCAGCAAGAGCAATTTCAATTCCTGCATGCTCCAACCATGCAGCATTTCCCTGGCTTCTGAAATTTATTTTTCTTGAGGTGTTGTGGAAAAGCAAGGCTTAAGAAACAGAAATAATCTTCAAATAGGGATAAAGGTTGGATCAGGAAGGTTTGTATTCCTGTGCTCACTAGCAATGATTTTTCCAGAGTGGGGAGGAAGCAGAGGCACTTTTGGGGGAATACCCTGTGGGATGAAAGAGAGACAGTGCTCAGATTTCAATCTGAATAATGTGGGTATTGCATGAGACAGCAACTTTCCCTCACATTAAAATCAATGAACATGATCTGAATAAATGCCTGCACAGACATTTTAAGAATTACTTAAATGTCCAATATTTTATACTCTTAATTTACCTCCCAATGCACTGTAATTGCACCGTGGGCTTTAGGATTCTCTCCCATGAACCATTTCTGCAGCTGCATGAATATATTTCTCCCCACCAAATTTTTTGAAAGAAAGCCTCAGCCCAGCAGAGCTGGATCCCAGCAGGAACAGACTCTTCTGGCAGGTGCACAGGCTTGATTAATACTTTGGGTTTTCCCCCAGACATCTGGCTCCTCTGAGGCTGCGTGTGCAGGGCGAGGAGAATACGCAGACAAGCGTTTCCAAGTGATTCATTCTGGGTGAGGACAAAGCAGAACATTGGAGCTAGAACTTTGCATGCAGTCATTATTATTAATAAGGCTTTTATTCAGCCTAAGTTAAATGATTAGAGCCAGCCTGTAAAAATCCCAAGCAATTCCTTACATTTAACTCCTTTTCCCGCTGTAAGGGTTCAGATCTTGATTTCCATTCCCTGGCATTTCCAGACAGCTTTTGTTCTTTGAGGCTTCAATCCAGAAAAGCTCTTAAGCTCACTCTTACTCCTAAGTGTGAGGATACACAATCCTTTGCTGGACTTAGGACAAATTATTTCATGGAAACCAAATTTCAGCTCAAATTCCTGCAGCCCATGGGTTTGGGTCAGGACTCTGGCACTCCTGTTACAAGCAAGGGCAAAAGGCTGGAGGAGCTTTTGGAGTGGCAACTGATTTCAGAAGTGGTGGATATTGAAGGAAAAAATTCCTAAATCCTGCTTTTATTTCGGAGAAATGTGCTTCCTAAATAGGAGAAAGGCAGGGGAAGAGGTTTTCTTGTGACTTGGTTGTGCCACTTTGCCATGCTCTTACAGGGAGATTTCACAGATGTGTGGATGTGGCACTTGGGGACATGGTTTGGTGGTGGCCTTGGCAGTGCTCGGGAAGGGTTGGACTCAAAGATCCTGGAGGGTTTTTTCAACCTAAGTCATTCTATGATTTTCCTTCCCATCCAGGGCCAGCCCTTTAGCATGGATCTCTGAGAGCTGTTTCTCTGTGGCCTGATGAATTCTCACCTCCCAGCACATCACCTAAAGCCTCTCTGTGCACACCACAGCCTTCCCTGGAACGCTGCTTTGGTCCTCTGGAGATGCTCCAGTGCTCCTTTTAGACCACCAGCTCCAGTGGAAGGTGGCAGCCCCAAGGCAGGGGCTTGGAATTAGGTGATCCTTAAGGTCCTTTTCAACCCAGACCATTCCACAGCTCACCCCACAGTCCTCAGTGCTCTTTACGGCTTTGTACCAGCAAGGGGGCTCTTATCAAGGCAGCTCAGGCATCACCTGAGTGCACTGAGAATGCACAGGAGCGGTAAATGTTATCCCAGACAGGCCTTTGATAATGATTTATTAAAAAGTTCATAAACCATGACAATCCCTGCCTTGGAGCCAGCCACTGAGCTCATCAGAATGTTTCCTACCCACATGGATGCTCAGGGATCCTCCAGGCTCATCCAAAGAGCAGAATCTCAGGACAGAGGATGGGGCTGGGCATGGCCAAACCTGAGGGGGTTGAGATGGCATCAGGAGTTATTTTTGGGAAGAAGGAGAGCATTTATTAAGGCATAGCACCAGAAGGCAGGAGTCTCCACTTCTATTTCCAGCTCTTCTAGTGACAGAATTTGCCTTGGGAGATGATTTTGGCTGAGACCAAGTGATGTGGGAACACGGAGTGAGGTATTCAGGCTTCTATTCAGCCTTGGAAATGAGCAGCCAGGTTGCAAGTCACAGCAGGATTGCTTACATGAATAAAGATGATGGATGCTCCTGGCTAGGGGTAGGTGCCATACAACAAAGTTTTTATCCCTGGAAAAGTCACAGCTTTCTCAGCATTTTGCTGCTGACTCAATGGAGGTTTAAACTGAGCTGCAAATACTCCCATTCTGATTTTGAGGCTCTCTGAGCACTAAAAGGCATTTGCCAACCTCTGTTCCTCTTTGCTGTGGATGCCCTCTCACTTCACTTATTGTCATTTCTGTGTTTTCCTGGCCTTTGATTTACATCAAAGTTTTAGGTACTTGAACTGCAGGGTTTTACAGAGCCCACAGCAAATGGGTTTACTGGGATTGCACATAAGCATGTCAGTTTTATTTTAGCACAGTTATCAATTCCTTGTTTACATCCCCAAAGTAATTTTCAAGTGTTTTAAATGTTTTAAGTTGCTTTTCATTGTGCAGCTCTTGAATGCCTGCAGTGAAATACTCCTTCCTTTCCAGCTTTGCCCCTTCTAATTAAACAAATCATTAATGGCCTTTCCCAGTTCCAGGGCAAGCCATCAAAGTGGGCAACAAGCACAGTGGCTCATTGCAAGCTTCTGTCACCTCCTTGTGTTGTACCCATCTCCATCACATCCAGAAACCCAGTTGCTAATTAGTGGTACTCCATCCATCAGAGGAACCCCAACATTTCTGAATGTCAGTGAATGTTATTTGAATAGGAGTATTTCAGGAATAAATTTAGAGGCCTGTTAAAATTCTTATGTAAATGGGCATGTAGATTCCAAGGGGGTTTCTTTTGGAAGGCAAATTAGATGATTAACCTGAGAAGGTTTATGATGATTCCATCATGTGCTTTCACCGAGGAAGAAAAAAAAAAAAAGAGAAGGACAATCTTTCGTGTTTCATGCATTTTAAGTATTTTCATTTCCAAGGGAGAGTTCAGTCATTCCTTTTTCTGTTGCTAACCTGAAGCACAGTGGATATGAAATGTGGGTATGCAGATTTTGTGCTGGGATTTAAAAATTGTAATAAGAAGCTTGCACGGGTGTTTTAAGTCAACATAACCTTTGGATGTAAAGTCAGACTTTGGAGGTCTTTGGATTTATTGGCATTAGCAGCAGTCAGATTTGCACAGCTGAGTCTTGGCTGAGCTTAAAGGTCTCAGCAACAGGTGTGGGGGATGTCAGAGCAGCAGAAGGTGCTGGGGGCCTGCAGGAATGAGAGGTGGGTGAGAAATGCCATGAAATGTCCTTCTCCAGCAGGCTGGTGACAGATTTCTCCTTCCTGTCACTCTGGAGAGGAGACAGTGGTCCCAAACCACCCTGAAGCTGCCCCACATTTTGGGGATGCTGGGTGCTGACTCCAGCCCTGCACTGGGCAGGACTGTCTGCTCAGGAGGCGGACAGTGTCTTCTCCAATGTTCCAAGCAGAATTGGCATCTTTAATGTAAAAATCATTAGATGGGACCTAATTAATGTTCCCTATTGCAAACTAACATTTCCCAGAGTCAGGCTGCAGACGTAATTTACTTTCATTAGATATGTAGCTTTAAAAATTAGATTCATCCCAACTGCTACACTATTTATTGGCTTGTTTCCCTTTCCTTAGCTATCCATTATTATCTGAAGCCCTTTCCTGATCTGTCTGGGTAGATTAGGCGGAATTAAAGCAGAGTGCAGCTTCCTGTTCCCCAGTGCCCTCCCTCTGTGACAGCTCAGAGGATGCATGCCCCGATGTGCACGTACCTCTGAGCTTCCCTCTCCCACCCCTCTGCAGATCCCTCAAGGCCTCCCAGGAGCCAGACAGACCTCAACCCCCCACATGCAGCTTCCTTGCAGAAAGGTGCCATTCTCTGAGTCTCCTTTTGCAGCCCCCCAGAGGCTGGTGGGGGGGATTGAGTATCAGAACAGCTCAGAAGGGGCTCTTGACATCCTGGTAAGTGGGGGCTGACAGTGAGGTATTAAAATAAGGTCAAAACCACAAAAATCCCTGAGACTGGAGGTGTTTGAGGCAAGAATTTAAAGTGTCCCTTGTGGGCCTGCAGGTCAGAAATAGGAAAAAAAAAAATTAAAATCCTGGGTTGCTGGATTTACCTGTCTCCTCTCCTTTTGTCGGTTTTCCTCTTCCCCATTTCTGCCCTACGTCAAGCCAAAAGGTGATCCGGACTAATTAGGGCTTCACTGGTTTGACGCATGAGAAAGGTGAGACAAGATCTCAGAGGGAAGGCAGCCTGCACAGGATATCCACACGCTCAGGCAGAGGAGCTGCATCACCGTGCAGCTATTTTGGGATGTGTGTGCTGCTCATCCTGAGCTGATCCAGAGCCTGCACCCCTTGCTGGCAGCACTCCTGGGACAGGGAGATCCCTTACCTGTTGGGGCTGAGCCAGGGCAGGTTTTGTCCCTGTGGGGTTTGGCCATGGATCTCCCATGCTCTGCTGGAGGAGCTGGTGCATTCCCTGCTGCCTCCTGTGCTCGGCAGAGCTGTAATTAATGCTGGCCCTGCCAGCCTGATCTGCATCAGGTCTCCCTGGCAATGGAAGCCCTGGGGAGCCCAGAGTGGAAATTGCAGCAGCTCTGAGCTGGCCCTGGGGAGCTGAGGAGCACGGGGAGGATGCAGGGATGTGCTGCAAGGGGGAGAAGCAGCACCCAGGTGTCCAAGTGCTCCAGTAGCACCTGGAGCTGCCCCAGCTCTCCCCATAACCACGGCTTGCACAATCCATCCTCGGGATTTGAAGTGGTAAAGCAATTTCTATTCCTTTTTTTTCCCCTCTCCCATCAATATCTGTCAGCTTAACATACAGGAATCCTTTTTTTTTTTTTTGTGGTGTGTGTCCCTGCCAGGACTCATGAATTGATACTGGCTTCACTCTGATCCATCCAAGGTGATCAACTGAGCAAACACAATGTGCAAGCCTGCTCTGATATTGACATTTTGCTTTCAGCCCTTCGTCAGGCACTTTACAGTGATGTTTGGTCACAAAAATAAATACAGCTCACATTCTACTTCTTTAATCAGAAAATGTAGAATCCTCTTTTCCCTTGATCCCTTTCCATTACAGTTTTGTTTGTTTGTTTGTTTGTTTGTTTTCCCTCTTTCTTCTCTCATTGATTATTCATTTGTTTCTCACTTCAGCACAGAAGTTTGCAGCAAAATCTGGGCCATTCCAGGAGTGCAGCAACCTAGTTGCAGCTCCTTTCCTCCTGGAGTGTGGGATTCTGCTCCCCTTGCCATGGTGTGGGCAGCAATGGGGCCCCTTCTCCAGCTCCCAGAGCATGGCCCCAGCAACCTGGAGGATATTGGGGATGGATGGATGGATGGATGGATGGATGGATGGATGGATGGATGGATGGATGGATGGATGGATGGATGGATGGAGCCCATCTGGCTGCAGGGCAGGTTGTGCTGGGATTGTTTATGGCAAGGGTTTTAAGAGACCAGCCTGGGGAGAAAAGATATTGAAGTGGGACTTAGACAAGACATTGAGTGACATCATGAGTGGGATTGCAAGTGAGGTTTTCTTACTCTCTTGAGATTGTTTCAAGTGTCTGCACAACAAATCTGGTGTGAGAAGGAGAAATTTGCAGTGGGAAATCAGGCAATTACTTGCTTGGTGCTGGATTCATCTTGTGGCTGATAAAGCTCAGCCTTGGCTGAGATGGCTCTGAAGTCCCTCACCTCCAGCAGTCTCTTCCTCACCACCACGTTTCAGCCTGTGGTTCAAATAAATACTGCAAGTCTCCCTATTTTTACTTGTTACTGTGACATTAATGGTCACTGCAAAGCCACAAGCACGACCTGGTGGTGTGAAACTCCTTTTCTTTATTCACCAAAAAGCAGTAGCCCCCACCTGCAGAACCAACCCTTATAAATATTCACAATGCAGTTGGTAGGAATGTGAGACAAAGTCAGACAGATGAATTATTTAATGCTCTTAAAGAATGCAGCTTTTAGTTTCTCCTTGCACTGGCCTACTTTATTGTATTAGTAAATCGATCCCGAGTAAATTAATTTCCCTGCTTTTGTTGGAGCCAGCAGTGGTCAGGGGTGGCAGCCTCCATCCTTGAGCAGATGCCAGGACACCTCAGCAGCTGCAGATTCAGGCGCTGAGTGTCAGGAGAGAGCCGAGCTCCTGTCACTCATCCTGTGCCCTTTGATTTGCACCAGCACATCCAGCACTGGGCAGCCTTGGTGGGGGCAGGCAGTGAGTGACAGCCCGGGGTGGCACTGCCCAGGCTGCTCTTGGGAGGCTGCCCGTGGATGGGGATGTCAGAGCTGGGGTTTGAGCATCTCTCTGATTCTGTGGTAAGTTAAAGACTGAGAGAACTGATATCAAGGTTGTATCCCTGCAGCTTTTGGGGACAGAGATCAAGCCAGCTCCATCCCCAGTGCCAACAGCACCAAAATCATATTCCCTTGAGCTGGATCAAACCCCTTTTCTGTCCCAATGGCCACGGAAGAGCAGAGTAACAACCACCCACCTCGCAGTGATGCTCCAGCAAACCCAAAAAGTCACCAGTCTTTCCAGGCAGTGGGGAGTTAATGTGGAGTACCTGCCTGAGAAAGGAACATTAAATCCACCCAAAAATGTCCCACTCTGGCAAGAATTATAACACCACTTCTGTGTGAGTTTTTGTGGGTGTAAATGCATAAGTAGAGCCCATGCTTTCAGGCCATGCTCCTGCTCCTCAGCCAGTCTGCTCCCCTCTTATCCCTGTTAGAAATGTCCCTGCTCGTTTGGGTGCTTTTGGATGTGTGTTGATGAAAGAGCTGACACTTCCTTGGGGAAAAAAATGTCAGAAGTGATCAGAGCAGCCAGCTGGAAGGGGAACTGGATGGGCACTGGCCAAACTGGGGATAGTCCAGTGGGTCCATTCACACATAACCCTTCCAGTTAGCAAAACTGGGCTTGACTTACCCTTTTTACATGGTGGTGTGGCAGCTGTGCAGTAAATATTCAGAGAGAAATATATCCAAAATTGCTCTCTGAGTTTGTTGGATGAGTGTGAAAATTTACTGCCATTAAGACTGACTTTCTGTCTCCCTTTTTGTGTTCTTTAGTTTTCTACTAGTGTTCTCCTGCCTGGTGCTGTCTGTCTTTTCCACCATTGATGAGTATCAGAACAGCTCAGAAGGGGCCCTTTACATCCTGGTGAGTGGGGGCTGACAGTGAGGTATTAAGATAAGGTCAAAACCACAAAAACCCCTGAGACTGGGGATGTTTGTGGCAAGAATTTAAACTGTCCCTTGTGGGAAGAGGACCACTTAGGCCTGTGGATCAGAAATGGGAAAAAAAAATTTAAAATCCGGGGTTGCTGGATTCACCTGTCTCCTCTCCTTTTGTCTGTTTTCCTCTTCCCCATTTCTGCCCTACATCAAATCAAAAGGTGCTCCAAAATAATTAGGGCTTCACTGGGTTTGACACATGAGAAAGGTGAGACAAGATCTCAGAGGGAAGGGAGCATGCACATGATATTCAGGTGGAGATGGAAAGAAGTGGAAAGAGCTCGTCTGGCATCAAGGGATGGAGGACCTACACCATGCCTGCACCACATCTCCCATCACACACAAGCAACCAGCCAGTTTTCTAGGGAAAAAGCTGAAATCCCCTTTTGTCATCCTCTAGGATTAGGTTCGGTGATTCCCATCTCTGCTCTTCCCTCTGCATTAACTGAGTCCTGGAGACTGGTGGTAGGGAGACAGCGAGGTGTTCATCAGTCCTGTGATGGGGGAACAAGCACAATATGAGGAGGTGTAAAACTCCAGTTCATGACTACAACGTGCAGCACCTCTCACCACGCTGGGGAGGGGGAGGGAAGACACAGAAGCAGAGATCTGATGATCTCTCCAGCCTGGGCTCTCTGTCGAGCAGTGCAGATTGCTCAGCTGTGTATTTTCTGAGGTACATTTTTTCTGAGGCCGTGGGTTTATCCTGAATTCTAGAGCGTGCTCTGCACCATCCTTTTTCCCCCACTAATGTCACTGTCCTCCTTGCAGGAAATTGTCACCATCGTGGTGTTTGGGGTGGAGTACTTTGTGCGGATCTGGGCCGCCGGCTGCTGCTGCCGCTACCGGGGCTGGAGGGGACGCTTGAAATTTGCCCGCAAGCCTTTCTGTGTCATTGGTAAGAGCTGAGCCCCTGCATGAGATTCCCTAATCCAGGATGGCCATTCCAAGCACTGGCTTGCATGGTGCTCCAGTCTCTTGCATGTGTTTTGGGGGTTAAATTTCAGCTGCTTCATGGTCACCTTGAGAAAGGGAAAAAACCCCAAAGGCAGAAGTCTTAATCCATGGCCATGCTTTTTGTTATTTGTCACAAACAGGGCTCTCCCTGTTTTCTGCTGGCCTGGGAGCCATCCCAGTGCCCTGCGTACCTCAGGTGTCACTGACAGCTGTCCACAGCCACAGAAACAGGGTTTAGCCAGGAGAAGCTGAGCACAGGAACTGGAATCCTGCAATCCTGTGTCCAACCTCCATACCAAATTGTTCCCAAGTCATTGAGACTCCGTGTCTCACTCTGCCTTCCCTGGTGCTGATGAGCTGCCTCACAAGGGAGCTGTGAGACTTAATTAATTATTGTTTGTAAAGCACTCAGCAAGTCTCCTGTGAGAGGGGCCATCTGGGCACAGCAGTGATATTTTCTGGGATTAGAAATGGACACAGTGGCCATGCCCTTCGCTATGGAGGCTGCCTTTGGGAGCTGGCAATGGTCGTCTGCAGGATTTCAGTTTATTCCACAGAAAAACACTCCTATAAAATTTGTGTACCAAATCAGAGAAGAGGGAAGTTTATGGGATCTTTGATATGTATTGAGCAAGACTTTTTTTTCTTGGCCAATTTCTTGGACTTTCTTTGTCCTTAAGCACCTTAGGATTACTATGGAGGATGTATGGATTTTCATTCCCAATTTAGATGGGGGAATTCCCTGCTCTGTGTAACAGGCAGCTATGACTAATAAAAGAAGGAGCCTTTGGCAAGGATTTAATCCAATGGTAACACTGAATCAGATCAAAATCCATTTGCAGCATTTGACCCATTTTCTATGGGAATGATGACCATGGAGAAGGAAACCAGGATGTTCCCACAAGGTGTGCAGTGGCTGCTTTTCTCCAGTTTCAGATCAGTGCTGTGTCCTTCCAGCAGGGGACACAAGTGTAGGGGACCCCTGTCACGCACAGCCTGAGGCAGTGGCAACACCATTCCCTTTGGTATTGATCTGGCAGTGTGGGACTCACATTCTCTGTACCTGAGAGAAGCAGAGAAGAGAATGATCCAAACAATTCTCATCTCATTTGCTGCTCCTGTGTTGTGCCAAAGTAGAATGCAATGTGGAGATTGTTTGCCCAAAGTGATGGTGTTTTGTTTCCTTGGCCTATCAGGACCAAGCGCATGTCCAGACTGTTGGTCAGGAGACAGTCATGATATTTTGTTCAGTTGAGTGCTTGTGCAGTTTAGATGTAGTGTAATATAGTATAGAATAATATACTATAATAAAGTAATTAATGAGCCTTCTGATGTAATGGAGTCCTCCTCATCATTGTTGCCTGCTCCTGTGTTGTGCCAAAGCAGAATGCAATATGGAGATTGTTTACCCAAAGTGATGGTGTTTTGTTTCCTTGGCCTATCAGTGTCCCGACTATTGGTCAGGAGACAGTCACGATATTTTGTTCAGCTGAGTGCTTGTGCAGTTTCAGTTTAGATGCAGTGTAATATAGTATAGAATAAAATAGTACAATAAAGTAATTAATGAGCCTTCTGATACCATGGAGTCCTCCTCATCATTCCTCCCTTCCTCGCGGGGTTGCCTGTTTGCTGATCTGGCAGCGCTTCCTCAGCTTTCCCTGGCCTGTGTTCCCACAGACATCATGGTGCTGATCGCATCCATCGCCGTGCTGGCAGCGGGCTCCCAGGGGAATGTCTTTGCCACCTCGGCCCTCAGGAGTTTGAGGTTCCTGCAGATCCTGCGCATGATCCGCATGGACCGGCGCGGCGGCACCTGGAAGCTCCTGGGCTCCGTGGTCTACGCGCACAGCAAGGTGAGCAAGGCCCAGGCAGGGACGTGGAGCTGCTCTTTGTGTTCTCCCCACCATGGACACTGCTTTGGTTCAGCTCTCCATCCCAAAGCTCTTCCAGGCCTGCGGAGATTGGAAGGACACTGTAGGTAACACAGGGAAGCAACACGGGCAGAAGCACAAGGTCTGATGGAGTGCTCCACCGGTCAAGGAGGGAAGGGAGAGGGACATTCCGGTCATGGAACCAATCATCAGTGTAAGGGCATCAGTTTGGGAAGAGGTTGTTGTTAGTTTTTTGCTCCCTGATGCTGTATTTATGATTTTAACATTTTTCCTGCTTCCTTCACTTTCTTTTCCCCAGAGAAGCTTAGCCAGCTTCTCCAGTACTGTGTAAAAATCACAGGAAATTTGTGTGTCTCCTTTGTCCACCCTTGCACTAACCTAATCCAAAATCCTGTGAATTCTGAATTAAAATTTGGGGGATAGTCCATCCAGACCCCAACTTCACAGCTCGTCCTTTTGTGGATTGGACCTGCCCTAAGTAGAACCTTCAGAGATCTGGGGGTTCCTATTTCAGTTTCAACTACACTTCCCTGTGTGAACTGGGGAATTTTCAGAGTTTTTAAAGTCTCAGTTCCAGTTCTTGTAATAATGGAGCTTTTAGCACTCCCTTCTCCATTTGCTGTGTGTGTTTGGATGATTTGATCTTCAGACAAGGCAGAGCCATGGTTCCATCACAGAAAGTGCCATCACTGATCTCCAGCCAAAGCCCCAAACCCTAAACAAGTGCAGGGCAAGTTCAGATCCAGCAGCAAGCAAGAAACTCAGCGTTTGAAGATGCGCACCAGGACTGCAATTATTCTCTTCTTTCTTTTAATGATCTCACAGGAGCTGATTACTGCCTGGTATATTGGCTTCCTGTGCCTCATCCTGGCCTCTTTCCTGGTGTACTTGGCCGAGAAGGGAGAAAATGAGCACTTTGATACATACGCAGATGCACTCTGGTGGGGTCTGGTAAGTAATTTCCATAGAGCAGCTGCTGGTTATTAAAATAAAATGTCCATTAACCCTCCATCTTCTATCACTTACGTGAGGTATCAACTTAGAGAGTGCTTGGTTAACATTTTTATTAAATGGCCTCAGGCTGTTCCATTTAGCTCTTTTTCTTACATAAACCTCATAGAAATTGTTGGGGGATCACATTTCTGAACTGGCTGGAGCTGCAGGGGAGCTGAGAACTGGTGTGCTCCCAGTCGTGGGATTGAGCTCTGTCGTGACAGAGGCAGGTCAGAGAGAGATCCCACACCATGGGGTGCTTTGATCATTGTTTTGACAACTATTGCTGCCCTTTAATTATTTAAATTGCACTTGGGCAAGGCGCTGTTGAATATGCTGGAATAAATTTCATAAAATTAATAGGGCCTAAGTAGCAGAAAGGCTCCAGTGGGGCGAGCACTCCCCATCACAGTTCTGCTGAAAGGGCAGTACTTGTGGTTTGCTGTGCCTGTGTGTGTGTGCATGTGAATTATTGGATTACCCGATTAACAAAGAGAGAATTAATGACATTCTAATCTTCTTGTGTTATTGTTCTTCTGCTCCATCACTAGTTTGGCCTTGATTACAAAGCATGTAATGAAAATCCCTGATCTGATCAAATCCCAATAACAGGCTTGGGGAGGAATCAGCTGATCAAGCAGCTCCTCCATTCCTACAAAGAGAAAGAGGCAGTAAATTGCTTTTCAAGCCCCTTAGTTACTACAGAAAAATAAAAACAAAGCCCAATTTGACATAACGAGAAAATAAACAATGAAGGAAAAGTGACAGCCCAGATTAGAGCTCAGTCTGGGGAGAACCATGGACAGATTTATCCCTTCTGCTTCTGAGACTCTTTTGCCATTGAGAAGTTCAGAAAAAAAATTGAGCTTCATTAAAATAAACAGTTTTTGTCAGAGTCCAGCTCATGGATCCAATATGGGCAAATGTTGAGAGATGGGACAAACCAAATTTCAGGTTCAGAAGCTCATTCCTTGGTTGATCTTAGTGAATCCAACACTTCTTGTTGTCTATATAAATTACAAAAATACTGTAAACCAGCTGTGCAGTGATTATGAAGAGAGCCTTGCTCCGACTCTGCATTTCAGTAAGGATTAGCCACATCGATGCATTTTTTAACCACTTGGTCAAAACAGCATCTAATTGATAAGGCTTTTAGTGGGCCCAATTAAAAGACACTTTGGGATCCTACTTCCATTTGTGTAAGAGTGATTTTTTGTTCTAAATGGAATGCATGTTTCCAGTGCCACATCAGCATGGTGTCAGATCCCATCCCTGGGGCCAGTGCTGTCCGTGGAGGCTGTGTGACAGGGACAGCCTTTGGGATCAGAAGTCTCAAAGATCTTTCTAATCAGACCATCCTTCTCTGCCTTGTCCTGCCAGTCCCAGGCTCTCCAAATCCTCTTGGAAGCCTTGGGGGAATAGCCAGCATTTCCCACTAGTGATGTCCATGGACTGAAGTGGGAAAAAGTGTCTTCCTCTGCAGTTTGGAATTCAGGGGGCTCTGTCTCCAACAAATCTCTCAGGTCCTTCCCTAAAATGCAGACAGCAGCTTGCCAGCTCTCTCCTGGTGCATTGCAATAACACAAAACCCATCTCTAAATGAGGTGGTGCGAAGGAGCCGTAATTCATCCTCTAACAGGCTAACAGGCTGTTGTTAAATAGGGGAGTGGAGACCAGCTGATGGGCACTTCTGAGAAGGTTGGGAATAAACAGCAGCAGATCTCTGTGCATGCCAATAGCTTTCCTGAGCTGCTGAGAGGGAGTTTGGGGGAACAGAGCCGTTTCGCTTCCCCTGCCGAAGGCACAACCCCTCCTGGGGGAGGTTCCGAGCTGCCGCCAGCCTCTGCACCAGATGGCAGCTCTCTCTGTGACAGCAAAAGGCACCAAAACGCTCCCAACTGGTGTGAAACCAGCACGTGAGCGGGGGGGGTGTCGGGGTTTTTCTGCATCCCATGGAGCTGCCCATCCCTGCTGGTGCCCCAGCTCCCCGAGTTGCACCATGCCTCACACGGCTCAGGGCATGCGGTGACCCGGCTCCTCCGTGTGCCACTCAGCTGTTGTGGGAGTTTTGGCTGAGTTTTTTTCAGTTTTAAGGCTGTCTGACCAAGGGTCGGGCACTGATCTCCTCCCTGCAGATCACTCTCACCACCATTGGCTACGGGGACAAGTATCCACAGACCTGGAATGGGCGGCTGCTGGCGGCGACCTTCACGCTCATCGGTGTCTCCTTCTTCGCCCTTCCTGCTGTAAGTGGGTGCTGAGCTCACCTGGGCCTTGTCCCCAGCCCCTGGAGCTGGTGGCACTGTAACAGCTACAATGTGATGCACTAAGAGAGCTCCTGACTGTAATGCTCTGTGGCTTTTGAGTCAGAAAATGAGGGAGAAAAATGGAAAACCTGTTTGAATGTCCACAACTTAGGAATCGTGTGCAGGAGCAAATGGGATGGGAGCTCTAGATTTGGCTCTGCACAAATATTTATGGAAGCAATAAAAAGCATTTCTTTTCCCCAGAAGGCTGTTCCTTGGGGTAATTAATGTCTTTAAGATGAAAGAGGGTAGATTTAGATTGGATGTTAGGAAGAAATACTTTCCTGTGAGAGTGGTGAGACACTGGCACAGGTTGCCCAGAGAAGCTGTGGCTGCCCCATCAAGGGGTTCTTTTGTATTTTATCAGCTGGCTGGAGGTAGTTTGGGAAAACTTGCAATTCCAGTGAGTGCCGGCAAAGTCTGCTGCCCCTTGGAGAGTGTATGCCATGATTACCAGGATGGAGGCTCTTTCCTTCCTCTATGTTTGAATCAAAAAATGAGCCAGGAAGAAACCTTTAGAGGGAAAGCTGGCCACAATTTTTAAGTGGAAGCTTAACTAAACCCCTGCTAGTGGCAAATTGTTGTTCTCTTTCCCAGGGCATCTTGGGTTCGGGATTTGCTCTGAAGGTTCAAGAGCAGCATCGACAAAAACACTTTGAGAAGAGGCGAAACCCAGCAGCGGGCCTGATCCAGGTGAGGGTCACATCCAAGGAGCCTTGTGGTGACACCATCCTGCGTTTAGGGGGCTTCATAGACTTTTAGAAGTTGGGGAGGAGACAAATGGGGCCGTGTGTGTAAGGTGTGAGACAGCAGCTGGTGGCTGGTTTTGTCTGGGAATAAATGCCAGGAAATCAGCTATGGGAAAACAGCATATGTGGTAGGGAATCTAGAGAGAAAAGGGATGGAATTCAGCAAGCAGCCAGCTCAGCAAGACAAACGCATTAGGACAGTCTGTTTTCACCCTTTTTTCTCCCCAAAGAGAATATTTATCCTGATATAAAGGTACAGTTGGGAGCATTTTCTTCGCAAGAACAGATGTCCATGCAGAAGGCTTGCCTTGTTGTATGTCTTGGAGAATTGAAATTAGTCATTTTACATTCCCCTGCTCCTCTCTCTCTATATTTTTCGCTTCTTAATGGGCAACAACACCCATCCTTACCTCAGCCTGGCAGTGAATGCCTGGGACCTGCAGCATTTTTAACTGGGCACACATGGTCAGGAGTGTCATGGCAGCACCCCACGTTTGTCACTTACCAAATCAAGGGGAAGGCAGAATGCTGAATCCATCCCATAGGACTTGGTGTGGTTGAGGTTTATAAACCCAGGAGTGGTTCTGGCCATGCCTGGGTGCACAGTCCCACTGGGTTTTCTCCTGCACAGGCGGCTTGGAGATTTTATGCCACCAACCTGTCCCGGACAGACCTGCACTCCACCTGGCAGTACTACGAGCGCACCGTCACCGTCCCCATGTACAGGTACCTCCTCCTCCAGCTTCCTCCTCCACTGCCTTCCTCGTGATGCCACTGTCTCCATAGTTATTTTTGTTATCTGAATATATAATTTTGCTTATTTATTTAATTTTTTTTTGGTTGAAAAGTTGATTTTGAGCTCCTAAGGGCTGGTATATGCTTTTGCTTTTGGAAGTTTTTTTTGCTTTGTATTTTTTCATTGTTTTTCTTTTTTGACTTGATTTTAATTTCCGTGTTGCTTTGTGTTTTCTTTTTTTCTTCCCATGTCTTTGTGTGTGTACATGCTCTTCTTTTCACCTTTATTTCTCCACGCCTGCTGGTAGTTGCATTGTGTTGTGACAGTTGCCGTGCCCAGGTGTGAAGACTTCCCTCCAAGCTGCCCTGGATCATAGGTAAACACCACCCTCACCCTACCTGCAGCTCCTTGTGCGCCCTCAGGCTCTCCTTGCTGGTCCAACTGGTCTCTAATGGTCCTTCTGCCTTTCAGCAAACTTCTCTCCCACCCTTGACCAGCCTGGCCCTCTCCCAGGTGCATTTTCCCTGGGTCCTCCTTTCCTTTCTTTTCCTTTTTTGCCTCTAAGAGGAGGAAAACTAACTCGGGATTCAGGGAGCATTTTTCCATTTCTTGTATCTCATTTATCCATCCCAGGGAGTTGACACAAGCAGGGAATGACGTTGGAGCCATGATGGATGAGGCTGCTGAGCACCAGTGTTTTAGCAGTACCCACCTCCCTTGCTCTACCTGCAGTAAAACCAGGCAGGTTTTTATGGTGAAACCATTCAGGTTAGAGCAGTGCTGTGGAAATTCACAGCCTCCTGGGATTTGGAGCTTCATGGAGCTGGGGACAGAGTCCCCTGCCATGCCTCCCAGCCCTCCAGGACATGGGGAAGCACTGCATCCTTCATGTTCCCTTTGGGCCTGGTGGGTTCCTCAGAAGCTAAAATAGAAAATGTTCCACTCATTTTCACCCCACACCTCCCTGTATCCTGGGCAGGGCCGTGTGCCCCTTCCTGGTGTATTTTTAGAGCCTATCCATGACTCTCTGTGTTTGTAGAATGGTTGGATATGTTTGTTAGATGTTCCTGTAGCTCTGTGGGGTTTTGTTGGGTGTGCCCTGTGCCCCATCTCCCTGCTCCCACACAGGGCTGTGGCCCAGCACTGGGCTGTGCCACTGCAGGAATAATCCCTTCCTGATTTCCCATGTTACTGGTGCCTTCTAGCCCTCAGGCAGACAGCCTGGATGTATTTCCTGGGGTAAGCTTTAGCCTGTAATTCATACACAGCAGCCAGCCTCTTAACCCATCATAAAAACCTGTTGGAAGTCCCATTGTTGTGGTCAGTAAGTTCTCATTGGATTCATTCCCAGTGTGTGTCTGATTGGTTGCTTTTTCCCTAGAAATTTATGAACCAACTTGAAGATTTTATCTAAAAAACCCAAAACAACAACAACAACCCAACAGAACAGAACAAAGCTGTTTTCCAATAGCATTAAACCCACCCATTGAAGCTCTCCCTCCCAGTACCTGACCTCCTGGCTGTACCTTTGCAGCACTGCCTGGGATCAGCTACTGGAGAGGATGAGGATGGAGCTTGGCCCAAAATCCACTGCAAAATGCAGGCACTCAGGGCTTGTTTTCAGTGGACTTTGCCAGATTTTACTGCTCTTTGAAATACTGAACTTACCATGCAGCCAGACATGCAGTGACACCCTTTTGATTACCTGTTACACAACCCCCTTGTTAGAACCTGTGTTTCCACAGAGCTAATATGCAGGAAGAAATCTGAGCTAAAGATCTCCAGAAAAGGCTAAATAGAAACTCTGGGGAGGAGAAAGAGGAAAAAAAAAAAAGTAGTTTGGAGAGCCTGCTTATCTTGAGTAAAAAGCCAGGACAGATTTGTAGCAGGGTTGTAGCAGTTCTGCTGGCTGCTGCTGTGGGTGCTGCTCAGCCCCACACAGCAGTGTCACCCTGGGCTTCCTTAGAAATGGATTTCTCTGGACTCTCAGCTTCTCCCTTAAATCCCAGCTCCTCTTTGTGCATAGACCAAGTGAATATCACCTGGGTGAGTGAGCTGTGGGTGCACCAAAGGATTCAGCCCTCAATGAAATTGTTTTACCAAAAACCAGTGAACTCCTTCTGACTGTATTTTGAATGCTGTCAAATAAATTAAGTGGAATTTTTTTTTTTCAAAAAAGGGAGTAACTGTATGTTCTGGCTGCAGCTTGCATCACTCACACTGACCATCTCTCCTTGCCTCCCCACTTCCCCAAGCCAGCTGGCAGGCACTGGCAGCCCTGTGCTGCTGCTGGTGCTGCTGCAGCCACAGCAGCACGTCAAACCCAGCAGCCCCTTAAGGCTGTGGCTGCTGATATGTGGCTGCAATGCACAGTGTGGTGTGGAAGTGGGCTAGAGGAGCACAAAATCCCCCCTCTGGTGCCCGGGGATGATCTGCAGTCACCACTACCTTGGCATCCTTTCTGCTCAGCACTGAGCTGCTCATTCCTCATAGCAGGAGGCTGTGCCTTTAGCTCATCTCTCTTCCCAAGGCATCTCTGGAAAGGCTTGGCTGCTTGATGTGAGAAAATTGTTACAAGTGCCTTGGAGGAGCTCATATGGCTCCAGAGCATCACTCCAATCACTGCAGTAGAGCTACTCTGATTTGTTTTGGGGGAAAATATGGCGGCCTCTGAGAGAATCCCAGATTTCATCTTTAAATCCAAAATGTGGCAGGACCAAATTCTGAAATATACACTGAAAAAGGCTTCTGTGTGTGCAGGTGTGGTTTGGGTTGGTGCACCCAGACATCATAAATAACCTGTTCTGCATCAGCCACTGGATTTATTGGGGGAAAAAAAATCTGCTCTTATTGTCACTCATGAGAGCAGGGCCTTGCTCTGAGCTGCTATCATGTATTGGACTTCACTAAAAAAATCAAATCCATGGGAACCTGGCCATCAGCACCCCAGCCCAGGGTGTCCCTGGCTGGTGGGGGTGAGGGCTGTGGATGTCCCATGGAAGGTCTCTGGGAGGCCCCCACACTTTCCCTGCCCCGTGGTGCCCATTTGCTCTCAGAGCAAGGTGCCAGCTGCCTGTCCCCGAGGGTGACACGGGCGTGCCATGGCTCCTGAGCCAGCCACAGCAGGAGCCAGCTCAGCCCACGCTCCTGTGCCCACCTGTGAGCCTGGCCACAGCATCTGCTCCTGGGGACACACTTGGTTCATATGCTAATTTTCTTTATTCTGTTTCTTTCCCCCTCTCCTCCACCCCAACTTCCCCCCCTGTTTTTCTTTCTCTTACCCCTTTGGTTTTCTTTGGTGAAAACACTTGAAAAGCACGCAAACGCAAACGTATGGTGCCTCCAGGTATGAAGTGCATGTGACTCTGAAAGTGTGTGTCATGTCACTCCTTGTTCTTCATTTGGGACTGTAACATGCAAAACCTTGAATTTAAAAAAGAACACAACAAAACAAACAAACAAACAAAAAAAAAGACAGAAACCTTTGAGGATGAGTTTTTTCCCAAGGAATGAGTGAAAGCCCAAAGCAGACACGCCCTGCTGCTGCTACAGACTAAGCCTGCACCTCCATGTACATTTTAGCTATTGGTACACACAAGTGTTGGGAAACTGCCAAAATGATGATGTCAGGAAGGAGAAGGGGAGCGTGCTTGATAAGCTTGCTTTGTTAAGGATGATTTCTTGATGGTCTTTCCAACCTTCCCCAATTCATGCAACGCTTAACAAGAAAACATCCCCATTCATCTTCCATTGCCCTCTGCCCTCGCTCCCCCGTGTTCCCTCTCTCCAGCCCTCTTCTCCCATCCTTCATTCTGTCATTTATCTGGCTCTGAGCTGCAGGAGTGGTGCCCACCTGGTGATGCTGGCTTTGAGTTTGCTGGTGTGGTGGCACCACAGGGCACATCAGTGGTAGCACAGAATAAAACCTCCAGAGCAGCTGTGCCTGCTTTTGAGGGTAAAACCTGGAGAAGAGAAAGATCTGGGATGCTAAACTGATATGATCATTCATTTCTTTGAGTAATCCAATCTGATTTTTTGGTGAAAGAATGCTTCATCTCAGTAGGACTTTTCCATTTCAGTTTTTAGTTCCAAGACCCACCTAGAGCTAAGCAGTTATTAGCCACAGTTATTCAATCTGGGACTTAACCTTTTGGGATCAATCCAAATGCAAAGTCCTGGATATGGCTGTGTAAGATTTATGATAAATAATATTATCTCAGGTTCTGCAGAAAGGAGTAGATTTGCAAATCACAGGAGTATTTTATATGAGATGGGTATCTGAAGGTGTAGTCAAGTTAATATTTTAAGATGGGGAATAAATGACTTTCATTTCAAGACTGCAGGACAAGCTCTGTTCTTAGAGCAGTTTAAATCCTCCCTAGATGCAGTAATGCCACTAGAGCTGATGTGATTTAGTGTCTGATTTCGAAACCCAGTTCCACTTTTCACAGATGCAAGTTTTACAGCCTTAGTAAATCACACTTACTGCTCTGTGTGCTTAATTTATAGCAAATTGCATCAATGAACTGCAAGTATAATATTAAGAATATATTTTCCTGTTGTGCTGAACAACAGCCTGTTTTGAGAATCAGACATTTTTCTACTACTGGCAGAGGAATAAGAATGTGCCACTTCTGTTCCATTTGTCGTAATGAAGTATTTTATAAGCTTCACAAATGTTCTCAGTCATGAAAAATAGCTTCAGTTGGAGACATAAAGTCATGGTTAGGGCACAAATTGGCTGCTCATAGAAACTCCAGCACCGCATGGAGGCTCATTTAGGTTCCCATCCCATTCCAGCACCATTCTCCTTGTCACCATCTCCTTAACTGTTCGTCCTGGGACTGTTCCAAAAAATCATCGTGGCGTCCGCGAGCGTGTCGTGGTGTGTCCGTGTGGCTCCCACCGTGTCGTGTGCTGCTGCCCTCCTCGTCTTGTGGGGTTCTGGTGGTGTCCTGGCCCAAGGCATGACCTCCCTCCTGTCCCCTAATGCTTGAACAGTTCTCTGTGCTCCCAGGAACAGCGGATCCTCCTTTCCTTTCCCCGCGGATACGGGAGCCGGCAGCTGGAGTTAGCGTGGCCTTTCCCTGTGCTGTACTGGGAGGGGTGGTGGAGGCAGCTGGGGGGACCCGCAGCAGCTCACAGGTGTTGCTGTGGTGGGTGGCATGAGCTGTGTGTGTCCCGTGGTGTGCAGACTCCTCAGCCAGCTCCCCCCTAACCGGAACGTGCTTCCCTTGCTAACCAGTGACACACGGACCAGGGGGAGAGAGAGAAAACGTGAGGAGCCCCAGCCAGAGGTTCCTCCTGCACCTGGCACCTGTGTCCCCTGTGCACCCAGCATTCCACAGCAAAACTCAGTTCAAGAGCTGTGCAGAGTTTTGCCTTTTTTTGTTTTGTTTTGTTTTTTTTTTTTTTAAGGTTCTGGAGAAATGGGGTGGTGCAGTAGCTGTTCCTCAAGCTGCTCTTGCAGTGACAGGTTAGGCTGAGCACTTAGTTGAGATTAAATTTCAGGTCAAGTATATGTTTTCACTCATTTTTAGTAATAATTATTCCATTAAAATACTGGTTGTTTCCACCTCCATGTGTGCCAGGCCCGTGAATCAACCACAGAAATGGTGAATTTCTGTGTTTGTTGTGTGTCTGTGCTTCCTCATGGAAGCATCTGTGGTGGGCCAAGAGGTGGGTGCCTTCAGCACACTGCAGACCATGGGTTGATGCAAATGAAATAGTTCCTTTTGGAACCCTGAATCCTCCAGTCTTTTGAGCTAATGAGCTCCTTAGCTGAGACTTCCACCAGTGAGAGCCTGGGATTTGCAATCCCAGCTGGAGAAAATGGGGTGATTTTCCTGTGTTCTGCTGGGGTGTGGACCTCTTCGAGGAATTAATTCACCAAAGAAGAGCTATGCACCCTTCATTACCTGCTGAGTACACCCTGTGCTGGATTTATGCACCACCTCTGACAACCTGGAACGCATCTCCAAACCCAACTGAAGGGAGGTGACAGCCCAGCACTCGTGCACAGCTCCACTGCAGCAAGGTCAGCTTCTTCCTGATGTCTGGAATGAAGAGGATCATTAATTCAGCAGATCAGGATGTGCTTTTCTCTGGATGGAAGCGACTGAGGAGCTGAGCCAAAATTTTTCAGGCCTATTTTTATTCTTTTCTCCATACTTAGAATTGGAAAATTTTCTGATTGCCTCAATCTTGTGAACACAAAATCTCTGCTGAACCACTGTGGATTTGAGGATAAGTTTTCTGCCTGCAGAGAAGAGGCTTTTCCAGTTGAGTTGGATTTTTTTTAGTTAAAGTGTGAAACTACTGGTCTCATCATGACTGAAAATATGTGAGCATGAATATCTCCCTTTATTTTATTAGAATCCTCATTCCTTACAGTCTCCCCCTGACGCCTCCATCCTATGTTACTTTTGGTTGAAAACCTGGCTGGGAATATCAATATGAAATATTTATGGACCAAGCAATATTTATTCCCAGGTTCTCAGGGAAGAACCCAAAAATGGATGTGGAGCTAATTCCATGGCTTTTAAGCACAAAAGCAGGATAGGCCACAGAATGTTTGTTCATTGGATTTTTAATTCTTACCAGCATTCCCATTGTCAGATTTTTATTTTTTTTTTAACTGATAAGGGAAGGAAGCCCTATGGTTTCTGGAAGGCAGTGACACAAGGCTTTTGTCTCATTTTAGGGCAAAACCTGACATGGAGAGTAGGGAATTGGAGCCCACTGCTTTTTCTCCTGGGATGCTCCCAACCCAGGTCCTTGTTTTCTCTGCTCCACAAGCTTCTCCCTCCCATGCCTTCCCACATTCCCAAGAGCAGCAGGGCTGAGTTTTCCTATTTCCCCCCAAAGCTGGAGTTTCTCTCCATTTAGCAATGCCAACCTGCCCGACTACAGCTCTGCCAAAACACCACCGGGCTGCCCAGGACCCCTGGCAGCTGCTTGGTTTTGGGGAGCTTCAAAATGCAGTGGTGCAGACAAGTTTCTCTCTCTCTCTCGCTGTCACTTTCTCTCTCTTACCCCACTGCTCTGCCTCAGGACACTGTTGGAAGTAGCAGCCAAACCCCTCTCCATCCTTCCTGAGCTGTCCCCCAGCTGCAGTTGGTGGCACAAAGCTGGTTCTGGTTGAAATGATGGGGCAGCAGGGGAAGTTGCCGAGACAGGAGGCTCTGGAATCAGCTCTGTCTGGATATTAATGCCTGTTGTTTTCTCCCCCTAGACTCATCCCTCCTCTGAACCAGCTGGAGCTCCTGAGGAACCTGAAGAGCAAGTCGGGACTGACATTCAGGTTAGCAGCAGAGTTAAGAGAGTTTGGAACGCACACACTTTGCAATATTTTTCTTTTTTCTTTTTTTTTTTTCCTTTTTTCTTTTTTCCTTCCTGCCTTTTGCATATGGACATCCTTGAAGATGGAGGAGGTTTGACAGCTGGTCCCACATGGGTCACTCAGTGACCTCCTCCCTGCCCCTCTCCCGTGCTCTACATGAATTCCTTCAGCCTAACTTGGCTCTGGAGCAATGTCACAGTGCTTGACTGACAACTCAAAGCCATATTCTCAAAGGGGCTGATGGAGGTAGTGATCCCAGTTTTCCTCTGACCTTTCTGCTCCTCACCACACTCAGAGGACACTCAGGCCCATGATGTTAATTCATTCTTGTTCCCTCCAGTGACAGCAGACAAGGTTGCAGCAGTGAGACATTTTTGCTAAATTGGCTGTGGAAGGGTTTACATGAATCCCCCAGAAGGGCAGGAGTCCTGCACCTTCACCCTCTGCTTGGGAGGGGTAATTCCTGGGGTTTTTGAGCACTCCAGGCTGCCCTGTTGGTGAATGGGGAGTGTGCAGACCCTGGGAGGGATGGAGAGGAGCCAGTGGGCATCGGGGCCAGCTGGGGTATGTGGGATGTGGCCTGCCCTGGGCTGTGTGCCTCCACAAAGAATATACACCCCTGGGTCAGCCTGAACAGATTAAAATGTGAGTATTTGAGCTAGTAACTGAGGCTAGGCTTCCAAGCTTTTTGAACAAGAAGCAGAGGTGGGCGGAAGGAGATTTTTGTTAGTCTCTCCAGGCTGCTGCCTTTAGCCGAGGGACAGGGGTCAGGCTCTGTGCAGGTCTCAGTGGTCACTGCTGAGCAGCAGCAGGGCCAGGGCTGGGGCAGCATCACACTCAGAGGGCACCTGTGTTAGGCGAGGCAGAGCTGTATCTGCTGAGGAAACAATGTCTGCTCCCTCTCTGGGGGGCTGCAGGGGCAGGGCTGGTCGAGGTCCCCACTAAACAACATTCCCCAGCGTAGGAATTATGAATCAGAGCAGCTTTTCCTCAGTGCTGGAGGGAAATGCCACCACAGTGCCTGCTCAGTGAAGGTGTGGGGTGTTTTTCAGTGTGGCCTTAGCATGGCTTGCAGTGTCCTGGCTGCCCTTTTGTAGGCATTCAGCTCACTTTGTCCTCAATGATTTTTCAGGGCAATCCAGTTTCGGATCTCAATACGAAACTGCAAACACAGACTCTGGTGTCCCACTCCCTCCATGCTGCCTTTGCCAACTACTTTGGTAAAGTAGCTGCCAAAGACTCTGGAGGCACAAACCCCCCCTGAGGTGTCAGGATGCCAGGGAAGGGGTCTGTGCTCCTTCCCACCCATGTCCAATCCCAGCACCTGGTGTGAATCCGTGCATTCAGAGATCTGACATGAGCTCTGTCCCCATGGTCAGGGAGGAAAAGCGAATGCACCGAGGTCATGGGAGCCATTCAAAGCCTTCCCCATGTGCAAAACATGAGAGCAGTGCATTTCCAAAGGAAGGGGGCCGCTCCCTGAGCCCACAGAAGTCCTCCTGTGCTCACACAAATCACACGACCCTCAGGTGTCTCAGTGGTGCGTAGGCACAAGGATGGGTTGGGATGAAATCTTCAACCCTGTGCGTTGTATGTGTCTTCTCTGAGGTTGTGTGAGTCTCCAGTGATCTTCTGTCTGGGCCAGAAACTCCAGGAATTAAGTGCTCCTTTCCCTTTCTTCTGTCCACAACTTCCACTTAGTTGTACTGTTGGTATTGTCGTTTCGTTATGTTTTAACAGTGAAGCAGCAACATCTTTTGCCACCTGACACCATGCTAATGTACTATTGCTTCTGTTTAAAGGAAAGAGCAGCAGCCTGAACCATCGCCAAGGTCTGTATCACTGCCAACACGCCATCCCCATGCATTCCCTGTAGATTTCTGTGTGTGTGAGTGTGTGTACCATGTTGTGGCAGCATCGAGGGAAGCATTCCTAGGTATTACCGTGCTTTTCCTGTGCTGTGCAGTCCAATGTATCTACGTGTATGCTGGACCTTAAATCATATCTTCCCTCCAGCCTGCCTCAGGCTGGAGCAGGGTAGTGAGGCTGGGGGGGAATGGAGAGTGGTGGCAGCACAGGCAGAGCTGGCAGACACTCACGGGGGTGACAGCAGGGCTTTGGTTTATGCTTCTTTGTTTTATTTTGGTGCTGGGGTTATAGCTGAGTAACTGGGTATAACGCAGGCTCAACGTGTGCCCAGGGCAGGTGAGGCTTTGCCTGTGTCTCTGTCCCCTGTGCTGGGCAGAGGTGACGTGGGGGACACGAAGCCATCGCCGCGTCACCGCGTTAGCGACTCCTGCTGAGCTCCTCTCGCCGCAGGGCACAGCCTGGACCTGCTGCTCTCCGTGGGACACAGGAGGGCTCTCTGGCACGGCACAGGGTGGCATGGCAGAGACACCCTTGGTCCTCCCCGCTCCCTGGGGAGGAGGCACATTCCCTGCTCCATCTTCCCTCCATGCCTCGAGCCCACGGTGCAGAGCGTGCTCTGGGTCGTGGCGAGCACCTTCCAAGGGCAGCTGTAAATCTCACTTGTGGTAGAGCTTTTCTCTGTTCACAACTCCCAGGGAAAGCAGCAGGGCTGGTGTTTGGGATAGTTTTAGGACATTCTTCATTAATTCTGGGATTTTTTTCATCCTGTATTTTCCAGTTCTTTTAAAGAATAGTTCTGGAACTGAATCTCTTTTTTTTTTTTCCTTGGCTGATGAGACACAAAGTGATGATCAGTGGAGATCATCTGCTTGGCTTTCTGATCTTCCATCTCATTCCTCAAAACACAGCTTACAGCCTAAATTTTGTAAACAATGAATACATTTTCCAGAAGTACAGCTAGAGCCTGGCATTCTGCAGATGTACCTCTCTGCCATGCCTCTTAGCTTATAAGAGGCCAGAAGCTAATTTTTCCTTGGCATAAAAGCCAACCAAAGATATCTGGGTAGATATACTGCTGACTAGAGGGTGGAAAATTTTATCTTTCCTTCCTTCCTTCTCCCTCTCCCCCCCCCCCCCTTTTTTTTTCTCCTGTCATTCATTTGAGCTTTTCTTTGCAAGCAGAACCTTTGTAGCTCCATCTATTTTCCTGCCAAATAACCCAAATCTCCAAGATCATGTTTCAACTATCCAGATTTTATTATTTTTTGAGGGTTTTTTTGCTTAAGTGCAGCTCGAGTGAAGGCAGCCTCCATCCAGCATTATTAAAGCAGGGAGCATTACTTGGGAACAGCTCTCTGGGAGCAGACCAAGGCTGAAATCTTGGCCACCTGCCTGTGGCATCAGAAGGGTCAGAATTTAATCCCAGGGTCTGGCTGCTCTGCTGCTCTGCCTCAGCCAGTCATAAACTTTGGGTGCATCAAAGGGTAAATCCACATTTCTTACAGTGCAATGAGACAAAATCCCTGTTCAGCCCCATCTGCTCCATAGCCAAGGAAATCTGAGGTCTGACAGTCTCTTACAGGGTTACCCCAGCCAACATCCCAGAAATCTAACCAGACTAAACAGTCTTATTTCTGAGTCACTAGCCTTATTTCTAATTTTTGAATTTTGGTCCTGTCTTGCAGGGTTCTTATTTATTTACTTGACACCTGAAGTTGAGTACAATATTTCTTCGTAGAGGTTGCAGGTTTTTCCCTGATCATTTTCTACTTTCTCAACCTTATGTCACAGAAAGAAGTAAAAATAGTCCTTCCCTGTGCTTTCTCAGAGTAGTTTTTACTATTTATAGGTCCTTCATCAGTGCCATTTCCAAGTGCTGTTTCCTGCTCCTGTGGTGCATCTGTCTCTTGTGACACTGATGGGTTTTGTTGCTAAACCCCAGCCCAAGGAGGGCTGAAGCTGAGGGTCTGCAGCTGCTGTGCAGAGCTTTAAAGTTTATCCCATCTCGTTCAGTTCTGCTGCCATGGCAGCACCAAAGCTCCTTTCTTCTGATTTGTTAGGGCAATACCAATTCTACCAGTCCCCACTGTCATTTTCCTTCCATCTGATAATTCCTCAGCCTTCAGGAAGGATTTTTGTGTTCAAGGGGGCCCAAATTGCCTATTTTCCCCAATAAAATTTTCTGGGTCTTTTACATTCACATCCCAAATCTTCCACCCACTCGAATTTCCAGCAGCCTCTCGGTGATGCTCAGTGTGTCATCCTGCCCTTAGAAAAGAGAACTCATCCTGTTTCTCTGCCCACCTGACAGTTAATCACCCACTTGCTGGTGATGCTTCACTCAGGAAGCTCCTGGGGATGAATTGTCTCTCTTAGCAGACCCCAGCTCTACACTTCTACTGCTTCAGCTGGGAAAGGATTTTCCACTTTGAATTTCCATTGCTGTAAGGAAACAGTCTTACACCTGGAGGGAGCTGGATCTTCCTCCTGTTTTAGTGATGTGTAGGGAGTGGCTGATTTCCTACATCCTTCTTTCCATAACTGATACACCACAAACCCCCTGCAGCAAATGGAACAGAAAGAGCTTTTTCACTATTTTTCACCTTATTATATTCCAGTTTAGAGGAGGGATGCTGGCATGGCACATGGGATTATGTGTGCAGGATAAACATTGTCTTGCAAGGTCAGGGAGCATCCCAAGCGTTCTGCCAGAGCACAGGAGTGGCTGTTGGGGTCCTGCCCTCTGACCCCAGTGCTGCTGTGGCCGTGCTGATTTCTGCCCACACAGCCCTGGCAGAGCTGCTGCCCAGGCTGGGAGGACAGGAGGAGGTGATGGGGTCAGTGTGGCAGAGGCTCGGGTCACCTGCAATTTCTCTTGGGTGGCTTTTGATTTAATCTTGGCGCAAAATGGGACAGCTGATCTGAGAGACAGGTTATGTCCTTTCTCCATGGTTTCTGCTTTGTTTTCCCACCATGAGCTTGTCTGCATCCACATCCGAGTGCTGGGAATGCTCTGTGCTGCCTTGCTTGGGGGCCTCACTGTCCCCACAGGTGGACACCAGGCTGTGATGAGCAGAAGAGATGCTGGCCTTTTTCTACATGCCATGTACCCCTTCCCCACTTTTTTATTTTCCTCCCTTTAAAAATACAAATGCTTTCAGAGCCTCCTGTTGTCCATCACTTTGGGCGTTGTGTCCCTGCCCCAGCCAAGCACTGCCCCCTGCCCCTCCCCAGGCTGGCTGTGCTCCCAGGGCACCAGGACCCATCCCCACCTCCGAGACCCCACTGCTTCCACACAGGGTCCAAATACAAATCCATTCTCCCTCCTATCCCCAGGGAAGGGGGTCTGCTCTGTGCTAGGGCTTTTCTCACCCCTCCTGCTGCAGAAAGCCAGCAGATCAGCGTGGTAATGGGGGGTGATTACTCTTCTGTTAATCAGGCTGAAAATTAGCTGTGGCATCTCGTTTCTGTTTGTTTTGCTTTGATTGTAATGTCAAAAAGACAGACACATGGTTCACCAGGGCTATGGAGGCTTCTGTATGAAATGTGGGCTTCAGATGCTCTTTAACAGATGGTTTGAGAAACATCTGAAGGCATCCACGACCACATTTCTTCCTCTTGCATTTTCCAAAGTACAATTGGGTGAAAAGCTAAAAATTAATGAACCAAATGATCATAACAACACATTCATATCAGAGAAAAAGAAACAGAAGGATTCCAGGGAAGTGGGAAGCTAAAACTCAGATTACTTTGTCCAGCATGAGTTCAGTGCTGTAGGTGATGAGAGGAACCTCTTTGGAAGGTTGTTCTCAGCTGTGGCTTGTCCTTGACCCCAGTGAGCTCAGCAGGACCTTGGCTGTGTACTGGGTGAATGCTGGGCTGGGTCCTTGTACCGTGTGTGTTTATCTGTGTGTATATCTCTCTCTCAGTGTGTGTATATGTCTGTCTGAGATACACACAACCCCAAGATCTCTCTTCAGGGGTGTGATTAAGGCTTCTGTACGCACTGGAGGATGCCTTTGGTTGACTCAGTGGGCCCCTGCTCATCCAGCCAAGGATGTCCAAGGTGTCCCAAACCTCTACTGCCCATGGAAACCAGGGTCAATCATGGGAACCCCATGGGCCACATGAGCCTGGGCTGGTGTTTGGCCTTCTAACCAATTTAACTGGTGTCAGAGACTCATGCTGGGACTGACAGTAATCTGGAAATAATCAGTTGCCTTTAGGGGAGCGGATTATTTGCACGGAAGGAACTGCATCTTTCTGGAGGGACTGCAGAGGAGACTGAGAGGACAGAAACCCATGTGTCTCCCTGAGGCTCTGCATGCTCAATATCCCACTCCCACGCCAGCTCCAGGACAGCCCTGGTAGCACCACCAGCCCCTGGGGCTACCTGGGGATGCAGGATCCCATTGTGGACACCTGAGGAGTCCCCAGGATGCCGAGGGTGGCGTCAGCTGAGCTTGCATGGGATGCTGTGCCCGTCAGCTCCTCTGATTACCCACCTCAGTGTAAAATAAGATTGGGATTTGATGCCCTTCAGCCTGTCCATTCTGCCCCTGAATTCAGCAAGAGCTGCCTGCTGGTGGTTGGTGGCCTGGTGGGATGATGGGGCCACGTCATTCCCCTTCCACAGGTAGAGGGCTGCTCCATGGCGTGGAGGACCCTGGTCCTGGTGGGCATCTCCTGGCAGGGCAGTGCCTGAGCAGCCATTTGGGATGGAGCTGTGGTGGTGCCTCCTCAAAGTCAGCAACTCCCCAGAAGTGGTAGGCCCTGTCTGAAAATCATTACAAAAACCAGATGTGTGAACACAGGTGTTCAACTCCCTTCCCATAAGGGACTGCACCACACCCTGTTTTTTTATCTATTTTTGTTCTTTTCAATGCCAGGCTTCATATAGTGGTATTTTCCATATCAAATAATTCACAGATAAACTAGCTCTTTTTGTGAGTGGGTTTATTTTTGAAAAAAAAAAAAAAAGAAGAAATTTGAGATTTTTGGATATTATTTGACAAAACAAGTTAAAGTTTTGGCTTTCCATGGTTTACACAATTTGAAAAATATTACTTTTTACAAATATATTTAGAGGAAGAACAGAGTATTATTTTTGTTTCCAATACAGATGAAAAATCTTCCTGAAGTTAATTGTAGATAAACTGACACCACCAACTCAATGAGCAGAATGCCTCATGTCTAATAATTAAAATTACTCACCACAATGAAACAAATTTCAGAAACCCTCATGACTTTTTATTTACTTATTTTTTCCTCACTGAACACTCAAACAGAACAATCCTGTCATGAACCCGGCCCTCAAAACACCTGTCTTTTAAACCCAGAGTCCATAATCAAAAGTTTCCTGTCTGGCATTTGCTTCCAGGTCTAATTTTTACTCTCCCCTCATTTCCAGTAAAAGCAAACCGTGCAGAGAGTCACTATGCGGATGCTGCTCAGGAAACTCTAGGTACCACGGGAAATGCGTCGCACGAAACTAATCAAAAGCTGCACGGCTCATTCTCCCTCTACCCTGCTACCACCCGTTCTGATCACTTCTCTGCTTAATAGAGGTACTAGATGAGTAAAAAAAAAAAGGTGGAAGAGCCTCCCCGCTGCCCGCCCCGAAATTAGAGCCTTCCCTGGCTGCCAGTTGTGCAGAGCGCACGAAGCGAAGGGATGAGGATGGGGAATTTGGGCTGGGCCAGCCAAGCCAGTGTCTGCTCAGCAAGGGAGGAGGCCAGGAAATGAAGTTAAACAAATGATGGAAAATTTTCAAAAAAAAAAAGCAAAATGAAAAATTTTAATTTTTTTTTTTTGTAAAAGATCCCGTCCTCCCTGTCTCTCCACCCCTCCTCAAGGTCCAGGGAATCCTTGCAAATTGACTTGCACTGTACAGCAAAGTCCAGTTAGTAGCATGAGAAATACCAGCTTCCTGCCTCTGCTCAGTCACCATTCCTTTGGCTCTCTGACCGTGACAAATTGACCTTTCCTAGCCTGGTGGCCTTTGGAAGCCACAGCTTGCCTATCTAGCACCTCTACTACGCAGCTAGAGAAGGACTAATCTCAGCCTGTCCCGCCAGACGTAGGGGACAGGGCTCCCCTGAGCGTTGACATTGGCCTTGTGAATGGTTCTGTTTCTAGACCCCCAGGGGGACAGACAGCTTTAGCTCAGGGCTTTCTACGAGCAGGGTTTGCATCTTTTTCATCCAGCTGACAACTGCTAGGTGTTTTCAGGGACTTCCCAACCAGCATCCCTTAGTGCACCCACGGCCATATACACAGACGCATAGATCTTCTCTTACTTGTGCATAAATACTTTCCACACCTGCACTAGAAGAGTCTCTGCCCCCACCCCTGCTCCTCAGCAGCAAACATGCACCTTCTTGATCTCCCACTGCCCAGAGTTTGCATGCTGTGAATGCCGGCAGGGGACCCCCAGCTCCTTGCCCCCACAGGCAGGCAGGTGGACAGCCCAGGAGTGGCAGGGCACTGAGTGATGCCGCATGTTTGTGAACTCGGATTTTTGCATGCTCTTTTTTGGAGTCCGTTTTAATTCTCAAAATCACCAGTCTCTGTATCCCTCAGAAAGCCAACAAACTACAGCTTTGAAAGTTATAAAACTGCAGCTCTAACAGTATATGTATCTCTGATTTTCTTCATTAATTGTTTCAACCTGTATCTTTTCTTTTCTTGCTATTTTTTGACCTGCTGGCTCTTTTTATTCTCTGTCAGTCTAGAGAGTAGAACTCGTGGCTGAGGTTTGCGTGTACCAGGTGCTCAGATGTAGAGTGGTAAATCCCATCTCTGAATGGGTAACAAAGAGGAATGGGGCATGATCTAGGGTTGATTAAAAGCAGTTTCTCCATGGTAGGAAATCCCTTACATCTGGATAAATAGCCTGAACCTCTGAATCAGCCTCCTGCTACATACTTGGTGGTGCTATGGCCTTCCTTGAAGGTTAGCCTTCAAAAGTGGGGGTAAATATTGGGGGATCATCAGTTGCACAGGCAGCATTTCAAGACAAATGGCAAAGATTTGGTCAACAGTCTAGCTGGAAAAAATGATCCTGACTTCTGTGGTGTTTCCATTTGCCAGGTGAGGTTGTTTCATGTGTGGAGGTGTAGTGTGAGCAGGGAGTTCTCCCCAGAGAAAGCCTCCTCTCAGTTGCTTAACACTGAGGTTGTTTTTGGCAGAGATGAAAATGAGCAGTGCTATTCATAATCTGTCCTCTCATCTGTTCGTGTCTAGTTCTGTTTTCTGGAAAATCAGCCACTCTGATCTCAGTGTCTTCCTTGCATGTCTTCCTAGGCATGGATTTTTAATTGCTAGAGCCAGTGTGATTTTTTTCTGTTTTCTACTGAATTCCTTCCCACTGTGGTCCTCATTTCATCTCCCACGTCTAGAGTTCTGCAAGGGAAAGGGAGGATGAAACAAACTGTTACCTCAATATCTTCTTAATCTGTTGGAAAGTCTGAAAAGAAGGATGACAGACTGTGGTTCTTCCAGTCAAAAAGGAGCCTTTGTCTTTGGAGTAGCTACAAGAGCATCTTTGTAACCTGCATCCATCCTGAATGTGGTGTTATACACCCTGTGCTTTAGTAGAACTGTGGGTTAATTTTTAAGGGATGTAAAAATAATTGAGATTTCTTGTTTCTCTTGGACCCTTGGGTGTCTGCCACCAATCCCCACTGCACAAACTCTTGGGGCAGATGCCAGCACATTGATGCAGCTCAGGCTGAGTGCTAAAAGCCTTCATCTAGGATGCGCATAACGAAATAACAGCACATGATGAGGCAATCATGGAAAACTCAATGTAGGTAAATTAATAGGAGCTCCTTAGAAGCTGTGGTTTCTTAATGTACTAAACCAATGGTCTTTAGTCAATAAATGCAATAACACATTCATTTTTAGACAGTAATGTAACTACACCAAGCCAGATTATCAGCTCTATCATATTCTGCTTTGTAAGAGACTTTCCCAGCACACTCAGAGACGAGGGCACCTCACAGTGGGAAGAGAGCAGTGAAAGAAAGGTGTTTGCAGAGCCTTTGACTGGCCTGTGGCTCTCTGGGTGGTGCAGGTTCCTTAAAGGCTGCTTGGGGAATGATCAGCCAGCTCGGAGGTGCAGCCTGGCTGCTTTGCTTTGCTCCCAAAATGCAGCACAGCCGAGCTGGCAAACAGCAAAGGGCTGGGAGAAGATGCAGGATGTGGCTGATGTGGTGTCTGACAGCACTCAACACCAGTCTGGGAGAAGAGGGCTGGGAATTAGGAAGAGATGGGTGATTATAACAGAATGCTGCAGGACAGCCAAGGTTACAGATATGAGTCTGGCTCCACTGTCCCTTCTCTCATCCGAGGCTCTGTGCTTTTCTGTGCTCCTGTGGTGGCAACAGGAATGGTGCAACTCCAGTCCTCACCATCACAGCATCAGTGGCTCCCATCCAAGTCTAGCAGGGTGGTTGTGGATGAGGAAAAGGAGAGGGATTACTCACCATGACAGGATCACTGGCTGATGTTTTGTTTCCCTTACACTCATGTTTCTCTGGTTCTAGAAACTGCATTCTCTAGGCTGAATTCACCTTTTAGCAATGTTTTTTTTCTGGAGTCACTGGAATCAGACCAAGCTTGAGCCAGACCCTCTCTTGGTTTTTGTTTTAGTTGTGGCAAATTTTGCATACACAGTTTTATTTTCCTTTCCTTCATGTCTCCAGTAATTGTTGTCTGCCTCTTACAGCAGCAAGCAGACTGGAGCCCTGTGATAGTCACAAAGGCCATCATTCACTCCTGGCATTCCTGCCTGGTTTTAATCAGTTGTTCTCATATGCCACAAGCTCAGCACAAACTCTTGATTTAGAAAAAGCCCCTTATTTACCAACAGGAGACAACCTTTTTCTCCTGGCCACAGCTTCTCAGAAGAATGAGCACTGATACTGGTTGAGTTTGGATGCAGAGATGGATCTGAGTCTGTGCTAGTCCGACTCATTCTGGCTAGCTGAGAAGAAAATGAAGTAATGGCTCAAGCATTGTTTAAAATCAATGACAAGACCTTACAACTGATACTTTTTATTGATCTAAAATTACTGCTAATGTAATGAGTCCACATTTTTTTAAAGTGCTGATTTAATACTATAGAGAACTGGAATAAACCCCAAACCAGAGCATTTAAAACAGGAGCTTAAACCCCTGGCATCCTAAGGAGGCTGATGGCAGCTCATTTTGAAGGTCAGTACTTGTGCCTTTCTCTGCTGAGTGCTGGGCAGTTGGATTTAACCAAAATGCAAAGCCCACTAAAGCAGTGAGCATCATCCAGTTTCTCCAGCATGAACTCTTATTTTTTGACTGGCAACAGAGAACAATCAGCTCAGTTTCTATCCTTTGTTAAATTCAAAACCTGAATATTTATAAACCTTCCCCACAGTCAGCCTGGAAAGGTAATTTTTTGCTATCAAATCTGTTTTCATAGATGCTACTTGGAGTGTACCTAGAATTAAATCACAACCTGATTTAAACCTGTGATTTAAACCTGATAGGCTGTTGTGGCTTCCCCTAATCTGTGCCTCTGGTTGCAAAGCCACAGTTCCCTTTCCCTTCCTCCCCGTGGCACGAGCAGAGCTCCTGCCCTGTGCTCACGCCGCTGTCACGACTGTGAGCGTCCATCTGTCCCTGCTGTCCTCACCTTCGTGTCACCAACACCTCCCACTCAACTGGGGCTCATTACCATCCTGGAGTGACATCCCAACACCACCTCTCTGAGGCACTCTGCATCCCTGTCCCTCTGCATGACTTTCTGGTTGAGTGAGAACATGATCTTGGATTAGCTGACAACATATATCCCTATGTATGTCTGTATTTCTTTGGGATTTTTTTCCTACCAGCTCCTGCAGACCCCAACAGCATCCTCCTCTGCAGGGATTGTACTTGCATGTGATTCCAGGTGTCATTTCCAATGAGGAATTGCATGGCAGAAGGAAAAATTCTATAAGTTTTTCATGGTGTCTCGTGTCATCTATGTTAAAACAAAGAAGTTACATCAAGTGTTGGGTTTTTTTCCTTAGTGAGAACTTGGGAACAAAACCCACCCAGATCTTAACTGTTCATCAGATTTCTATGAGATTTTTTTATGTGTTGCTCCTCATGCTCTCAGGATTGAAACTCTTTGCTTGTATCCCTCACCAAGTTCAACCCTTTCTTTTTTGCTTTTTGTGATTCCTGCAAACATTTGTAGCACATTTGTTGTGGGAATGGAAAAGAGGCTCCAAGGAAAAGGCGCTGCCATACTCAGTGAAAGGCAACTGGTTTTATGCTGGGATTGGTGATGGGAGAAACTCAGCAGAGGATAGGGCACAAAAAGATCACTTTGAATCCTGAATATTGCTGTGTTGCTAAAGCATTTTTATAAAACTTACTTTTTAAAAAGGTAATTCAAAGTAATAGTACTACTGAAACACAGTGGATTTAAAACATATTATTCTTTAAAGTCATCAAAAATAAAGAAAGAAGATCCAGTTGGCCTATTTAGAATCAAATGATGAAATTTCAATCTGGTTTCTAACCCAAGAAACTCAGAGTGAGAATTTCCTTTAAACCTTTGGCACATTATGTACAATGGTTTTGGTGGCAGTAGTAATGAAGGCTTACATCCAGAAAGGTGTTTAGGCAGGTGATGTTTCCCAGATTCCTGTGTGGATTTGTACCTCTGACCTGGATTTCAGCTCTGCTGATCCCATGGCCTTCAGACGGACCCTGTAGATGGGCACCACACTGGAAATTCGATCCCCAGCACTTACCTGAATTAAAATTTGTCTTTAATTGGAATAATTTGGTCACGAGCAAATTTTATTTTCTATCCAACCCATCTTTCAATGTGAAATTGCTGCTGAGCTTGTGACTGCAGCCAACCCTTCCCCACAGCCCAGGGGATGCCCTCCCCAGAAAATTCTGCAAAATGCTGCCTAAGCACCTTTCTCTCCCTGTAAATGTTTGTTGTCTTGCAATGTAAAGTGACTTTGTAAAAATAGCACCTTCTTAGTCAACAAATCTGCTCCCTGAGTGTCCTCGAGTCACATCTTCTTCCTTGGATGGCCGGAGCTGGTGTCTGCTCCTGTCAGCAGGGAACAGCCAGCGGCTGGGAAAAGGGAGCGGCGTTTTGCTTTGCTTCAAAACCAGCAGCCAAGTTCTCACTGAAGAACCTCGTGCCAGTTTTGAAGACAAAGAAGGGCCGTGGGGCTCTGACTTTTAAGTTGGTGTTGCTGAAAGACACACCAAAAAAAAAAAAAAAAAGAAAAGCAGGTCTTTGGTTGGTGATGTGGAAATTAAAATTTCTGAAATGTTCTTCCCGCAAATAGCGGCAGAGAGTTGGCAGCAGAATGATAAGTGGCTGCAGCAATGGTACAGAATGTTGGGAATTCAATCCCTGTCTTCACTCAGTTTTGATATGCCTATATATAAAATATTGGCTATTTGTGCAGCTATCTCGCACTGGTTGTCCAAGCTCTAATCAGTGGAGTTTAATCGTTGATTACTATTAAGAAAATATGAAATGATCCAAAAGTATTTGCAGTCTGCTTTCCCCAGTGCTGTCTCTATAAAGTTTGTGGTTTCATAAAGATTCACAAAATCTCTTTGTTCTTAGATTTTCACATGAAAATTCAACATCTTCATTTGGGTGAAAGGCTTTAAATGCAAATTTCAGAATTTGGAAACTAATTAGAGCAGGGTGGTCACTATTTCCCAGTGAGAGATCATCTCTGTTTCACCATAATTGCAAGGATTCTAGTAGGAAAAGAGGCACGAAAGTGCCATATTCTGGAGTTTTAAAATTTTGCTTTCCATGTTTATGACAGCCATAGCAGACCTCGAGGGAGATGGCAGATAGCTTTTAGATGGGATTTTTATAGGATACAGAGGAGTGGCGCAGTGTTTGTATTTATGTGTTTCAATATGTAACTGGATAAAGAGGAACTTTTTTGGAATATATAAAGGGGGCAGATCATGTTTTAAGAGGGAGGAATTACAGGAAGTGAAGAAAGGGAAAGGACAGATCTGAGCACCAGAAATGAAGTGTTCGCACAAAAGTTTTAAGATGGTGGCTTGGGGTTTTTTTAATTGGTATTTTCTTATTAGCCATAGTGTTTTGGAAGGCAGTTGTGAAAGAAAAGCTTCCTAACTGGTAATCGGAGTTGATCAGTGATTTAAGGAATCATAACCTCATTGTTAATGTCATTCTGTCCCGCCAGCCCTGGCATCCCATGAGGGGCTTCTGTTTAAGTCCTCATTATTTTCTCTCTCTTACAAACCATTCCCATTTCACTCATGATGACGGAAACATTTCTACAATGCTTTCTTTAAAACAAAAATAAAAATAAAAAATACATATTGGAGAAAAAAAAAAAGACAAGCCAACAGCAAAGCTACATGTCACTGCTGCTTGGAAGTGCTCTTGGTTTCTAATGGCTGGTGGGGAAGGACTGCGTGGTTTCCAGAATGACTCCTCCTGCTGTCTCCTTTTTGTCTTTGTTTCAACGTGTTTCTCTGAACAGTCAGAAGGTCAGTTTGAAAGATCGTGTCTTCTCCAGTCCCCGCGGTGCTGGCACCAAAGGGAAAGGCTCTCCACAGGCTCAGGGCATCAGGAGGTCCCCCAGTGCTGACCAGAGCATCGAGGACAGCCCGAGCAAAGTGCCCAAGAGCTGGAGCTTCGGAGACCGCAGCCGAGCCCGGCAAGCGTTCCGCATCAAGGGAGCGGCGTCGCGGCAGAACTCGGAAGGTGAGGGCTTGGGCTGCTGTGCTGGACCCTAAATTCCCAGCTGGCCCCAACATCCTCTCCCCACCCACCTAAGGAGGGCAGAGCTGCCAGCCAAGGTGTTGGGACTCCTTCTCCTCCCAGTCTTTTAGCTTGGAGTAGCCTGAGCAACCTGATCAAGTTGAAGATGTCCCTGCCCATTGCAGGGGGTTGGGCTGGAGGGCCTTTAAAAGGTCCCTTCCAACCCAAACTTGTCAATGATGATTACAAGAGGCAAGAAAACCCCTTCTGATACCCATGATAATTTGTTTGTATTTCTGTATATAAGGATGGGGAAAGGAGGAAGAGTCAGGTATAGGAACAAGAGGAAATGATCTCAAGGTGTGCTGGGGAGGGTTAGGTTGGATATTAGGAAAAATTTCTTCCATGAAAGGGTGGTCAAGCCCTGGAACAGGCTGCATAGGGCAGTGGTGGAGTTACCTTTTGGAGGGATTTAAAACACATCTAGATGTGGCACTTGGGGACATGGTTTAGTGGCTGGGCTTGGCCGTGCTGGGGGAATGGTTGGACTTAATGATCTTAGAGGGCTTTTCCAACCCAAATGATACTGGGATTCACTGATACAGGGATATGTGAGAGCTGCAGTTGGCACTGCAAGTATCACCTAAGCATATCCTGGGAAATGCTCTCATCTGGATGCTCAGCAAAGGCTCCTCTGCTGCTTCCCCTGGGGTTGCTGTTTGTGATCTGCCTCATCTTTCCTTGTGCAGCACTGGCACGGGAAACAGTAACGTGTTGTGTTTCTCCTTCCCTGTCCCAAACCCAGAAGCAAGCCTCCCTGGAGAAGACATTCCTGATGAGAACAAAAGCTGCAACTGCGAGTTTGTGACAGAAGATTTGACACCAGGGCTCAAAGTCAGCATCAGGGCAGTGTGGTAAGAGGGGGAGAGGGGGGAAGCACTCCAGAAAAATCAATTATAGAGAAAAGTGAGAAGTGTAAAGCCTGAAAAGTGCTGGCAAATGCTGACATGTGTGTGCTGCAGGCTGCTTTTCCCCTGGGTGGCCTGCCCTGCTTTACAGACAATTTTGCCAGGAAGGGCAATTTTTGCTTAGGAAAGGAATAAATGGAGAAACAGGAAAATCCCCCGCAGGGATGCATCCAAATGACAGTTCTCACCAGCTCTGAATGTAATGCTGACATTTCTAAAAGTGGTGCAGAGAGCACACGCACAGATGACAGTCCAAGGGGCATCAGGGACCCCCTGGTGCAGACAGGGCTTCAGCCACCAGCCCCCGCAATCCCCTTCCTCTCTCCTCTTGCTGCATCCTCTCCCAAACCCACAGGGTTGGGATCTATTCCATTTTCCTTCCAAAGCAGCTCCCTGCAGTGTTTTTTATCTGCCATGAAGCAGGTCAGGCTGCACCCAGGGATGTGTGATGATTTTGCTCTCTGTCTCCTGCAGCATTATGAGGTTCCTGGTCTCCAAGCGCAAGTTTAAGGAGAGCCTTCGGCCCTACGATGTGATGGACGTCATCGAGCAGTACTCAGCTGGGCACCTGGACATGCTCTCCCGGATTAAAAACCTTCAGGCCAGGCAAGAGACCCCTCTCTTTGCTTCATTTTCTACTGCATTTTGTTCACTGTGGAGGTATTTTCAGGAGAGACACTTCTCTTTGCAGCTACAGCTTATTCTTTTCCTTTTTAAGACAAATCCCCATGGAAGATGTCAGTGCTTATGGCTGGGACCCACAGGGATAAGCAGGTCTTTAGGGCAGGGACTGCCCTAAAACTCCCTTGCTGCCCATCTCAGGACATACAGAAATCATGGCTCATCCTCCTGCTTTATTTTGGGAACTTTTGGCAATATGGTATATCCCAATATGGGAATCTCCATGGTCCTCCTGGCAGGGTGCAAAGTTTTGGTGCCCCAGGGTTAAGGCTGATGTGGGTCACTTGGTACCTTTCTGGGAGTGAAATAAGCCAAAATTTGGTGTCCTGGCTCTGGCCCTGCTGCCACAGACATGGAGAGCAGTGAGGAGGCAGCAGCTCCCTCCCACCGTTGGGATGCTGAGCTGCTTCAGGAGGAATCCCTCCTCGGATGGCACAGTCTGCTGAAAATCCATGCAGATGGGAGTGTCTCATCCAAGCCCACCAACGTAGGTGGGGTTTAGCTGAGCTGCATTTCAGCTTCTGTGATCAGATTTTAGGGCAAGATGTACTCATTTTAATAGGAGAAGGAATGTGGAAAGGGAAAAATGGAACCGAGAAGGTTCCATGTTTTCCCTGTTTCTTCTGGAGGAAAAAAAAACCCTCAAACACAGAAGTTTGATTCCTTGTACAGAGGATCAAAGTTTAATCTTTCAGTCTGACCACTTTTCTCTCAGCCCTGATTGGAAAAGTAGACCCCAGGCCTCCAACAGCCCTGGTTGTGTTGGCTCAGCAGAAGTAGCTCCAGCTCTGCAGGGTTTGAAGGACACCCAGAACTGTGGCAGGGCTTGGCCATGGGCAATCTCCAGTCAAAAAAATACACCACTTGCTTTTACACTTGGAGAATGAAATTGCTTCCCTTGATGGCTGTGGCAGCCCAGCTTCCCCTAGAAGCCATTGAGGAAGTTTTCCTTTCATTTCAGACCCATTTAAGTCCCCAGTAGAGTCAGCAAATGTGAAGAAAAAAGAAGTGTTTGTGTATGCAAACAGCTGACATGAACCTCAGGACTGAAGTAGGAAAATTGTCTTGGGAAAAAGAGGAGTCTCTGTTCTGCCATGAATCTCTCAGAGACCATTTTAACTCTGCTATTTTTGATGTTCAAGACGCAGAGGTAACTTTCTCAGCCCTGCTGCACACTGTGCTTTTCCCAGAAGGAACATTCTCCCTTGCAATGGAGACCAAAATATCCTGGAGAATTTCCTCTCTGTGAGCCTCTCACTCCTGTTCTGAACAAATTCAGTGATCATGGATCCAAGATGTGTAGCTGAATATAGAGGGAGAAGAGGAGAGGGAAGGGATTGAGATTTCCTAACTTTAGTAACCTGAAACAAGAGGCCTTGAGGCCACCTCTGCAGTGAGTCCTGGGCATTGGGGTTGTCATCTCTGCTGGCTCCAGGAGGGATGCCTGAGTCCCCAGTACCCTGAGGGCTGTGTTAGATTGCCTCACCACCCATCCAGGTCTCCCCAGTCCTTCAGGGGCATGTGCTGCAAAGACAAAGCAGTTTGGTTGTCTACTTTTTTGGGGAGGTTGGGGTATGGAATTGCAGCTTTCAAAGACCAAACTGGATTCTCCTCTTAGCTGTAGGTCTGGGACTGTGAGGATGAGGCTCTGGGGCTGGACAAGGCCACCACCCATCCTCTCACAGGGAAGCCAGGAGGACCAGGGGCTGCTTCAAAAGCATGAAGCATCTGGATTTGGGATCCAGGCAGCTTCACTGGTTTCACTGTCCCCACAGAGCAGGAGATCAGTGGTGGTGATGGGAGCAGACCCCTTTGGGGCCACCCTTTGGGCACCAACAGGTCCCATGGCTGAGCACCTGCCCAGTACCACTGGAAGGGCCCACTGTAGACAAGGCCATGGCCAGTGTTGGCCCCTGCACCATTTGGTGGATCCCAGAGAGGGAGTCATGGGGCGCCTTGGAGAACAGATATTTTAGTGTCCCTTTCCTTCATCAATCAGAGCCCCATGTTCTGTCAGCCCAGCTCAGCAGGGCTGGCTCTGACCTCCCCTAGATAGGGCTGTGGTGGATTAAAGCTGCATCCAAGCACATTTCTGGGGTGTTTACATGTACTTTCCTCTTTAATCAGTAAAGCCTCTGTCACTGTGTCTGCAATGTGCTCTTTTCAGTGTTGTGTTCACATTGTCTCGTGTTCCATCCTGACACCTTGCCAACCATGGATGTCTCCCATTCATTGAGTTATCCAGCCCTGCAGCGTTCCTCGCCGACTCCCAGCAGCTCATGCTTCCCTGAACTAGCTGAGGATGTGTTCTCTAGCACTGGAACTGAAAGGAGGATGAATATATGTTGTTTCATATCCAGCCACCTCAATGGGATATTGCCACACATATGCAAATATATTCCAGAGGGTAAAACATGGTGCCTGTTGTATCTGGGGTGGGGGGAGCTCCTAATGATGATGCAGTGGTGCCTAAATCTCCAAATCTTGCCCTGAGGTGGGTAAGACTGGTTTTTCACCAACAACCAGGTGGTAGGCAAGAGCCTTCTGTTTCCAGCGGAATATATTTTCAATTTCTCTCTCTTTCTCTCCCTGTCCTTCTGTTTGCCAGTTGTTTCTTTCCGCGACTTTTCTCTGACCAACTTTTCTCTACGTGTTGCTTCATTATGCATTTTGCTGGTGTCTTTTTTCTTATTTACTTTGCCAGGATAGATATGATTGTGGGTCCCCCACCCCCTTCAACTCCCCGGCATAAGAAGTATCCAACCAAAGGACCCATGTATTCTTCCAAAGAGTCTCCCCAGTACTCGCCTAGGTTAGGATTCACCAAAATGCCGCTTTCTCCGGAATTTTTTTCATTTGCTTTATGTCAAACCCCTTTCATGCCAGTTATATGACGGCATTTCTCACTTAGCAGTGCAGCCTGCTAAATCATGGCTCACAAGGGTTTGCTGCTCTGGGTGTGCTCTGATTTGCCTTCAAGCCAGAGGGGAACGAAAAAGGGGATGTTCGTTCAGTCATCAATAACCATCGGTTCTTCAGCCAGCCTATTTCCTATTTTCAGTCTTCTTCGAGGTGTTAGAAAGCTAAATTGTATCTTTTTAAAAGATCTCATATTTTATGAGGCTGTCCTTAAACGTAGAAGGTGGAACATTTACCCACAAAGCCAATATAAAGTGAACAATCCACTTCCTAAAGGATGACACCATCCACACACAAGCAAAGGAGCCTCTGCAGCTCTTTAGACAAGGAAATGAGTTTATTTCAGTGGGCAAAGTAAGAATGAAGTGTTTTGTAGCTGATGAAAACAGTGATCTCTATTTCCTCCTGGTGCCACTCTGCTGACCATGGAGGAAAAAATTGTGTTAAAATACTACAACCATGGGACTCATATTCTGAAAAATAAGAAATCAATCTTGATTATCCAAGCAAAAGGAGCAGGAGTCAAACCCAGCCCTCAGTCACAGAGCGAGATAGTTCTCATTAAGTTCTCTCTCTAAGTAAAACCATATCTGAAGCTCATGCAATGAGGAATATATTCTCACAAAAATTCCCAACGGGCATTCTGAGGTCTGGGCAGTGAGGCCATGAGCTGGGCTGTATTTTCTCCTTGCACTGAGACCAGTAGAGCTCAAAGCAGGTGTAAATATTTGCCAGAAAGTAATTTTCCATGCAGAAATAGTAGGTGATTTTTAAATGCAGTAAGCTTAGCCTGAAATATTTTTTCCCTAAATATATTTGCCTCCCTAAGAGCTAATATGTGACAAATCTCTTGATTTTTATTTAAGCTGCTCTGAGTAATCTTCACTAGAGAAATGTAAGTAAAAAGAATATTGAAAGCTTACCTTTTCCCACTCAAACATTAAAAAAATTGAATTTTCTAGAAGCCCAAAGCTTTATGCTTGAAAAAAAAATGCTTTCAGAAAAGTAGTTTTTCCCATTCTTCCTCCCTGCCAAAAGAGGTCTTTGAAAACAAAATAACCTTGCTATCTGAAGAAACATTTATATTTAAATTTAAAAATACATATTCAAATCAATTTTGTTGCATTTAACCTTTAGGATGATATGTCCGACAAGCCTTCACTAAAAGCAAGATTTTCGTATGAAAACTTGTGCCTCACACACAGCAAAGGTGATAAATGGATCTGAGGGGAGGAGGCCTCAAAATGGAATATTTATTTAATTCAGTCCAAGACTGCTGCTGTATCAGCTTCATCCCCCCATCATTTATACAGTTTCTAATACTGATTTAAAAATCTTTGCACATGCCCACAGGGCTACTGGGATGTTTAAGACTTTTTTCGTAATTTCTCCTTTTTCCAATGATTTTTTTCATTTCCCCCTTAACAAGCTGTGCCTGCAAAAAGCAGTAGGATACAGAAGGCTGCTGAAATCTCTGATCCCACCCATGAAAGAGCATGTGCCACACTTAATTTTTGGCAGTTTCATCCTCCCACAGACACCAGCAGCACTTGTGAGATGCTCAGGGGGCTGATGGGTGGGAACCAGAGCTCTGAGCAGCCCCAAGCCCAGATCCAAAAACCCTGGGTCAGGCTCTGCTGCTGCCGTGGTCTTTGTCCTGTGAGGTCCCCATGGATGGCTCCAGCCTCTCCTTTTCAGTCTGCACCCCCTGTTTTAGCCAAATTCTGCCCAGAGAAACATCATGGGAGGGATGTCCCATGAGCTGTCTTCACCCTATGGATTGCTCAGTTCAGACAAAATCTTTCTGCAAGCAGCTCCCAGAAAAGTCAGGGGGATCCTGGTAGGTGCCCACAGCTGTGGTTTGGCTGGTGGTGTTTGCTCCATGATCTGCACACAGACAATTTGGATTAAATTCCCTTGATCAGCTGATTTAGCCTAGAATAGGTGCAATCTCAGCTGTAATTTTTAGAAAACAGTTGTTGATCTAAATTTGTCCAGAGCAAGTTTTATTGCCAAATGAAGGGGTAAGTAGCCAGTCCTGTGACATGGATGAAGGGGGTTTGGCTTCAATGCCTGGATTGTTTACAAAAATTTATAAGAGATAAAGGAAAAAAAAAGGAAAATACTTGACTATCTATTCCCAAACACTTCATTTTTATATCATTTGAGCCGTTTGACCTTTTGATGTCTGCTTCTGGCCCGAGGGTGACAAATTACACCTCTTTGCATGCACTGTTAGCATGAAGCATAATGAAGCATGAGAAAACCTGCACTGTGGCTGATGCAAGAATTTACATTTTTTTTGTACCATTAGAAAGAAGGAAAGACAGTAAAGTCCACTTTAAAGAGCAATCCCCTCTTCTCTCTCCCTCCCAAACTGAGGCCCAGCAGAGCCAACCAAGGACAGCAGATGGCACAGTTGGTTGTGCATCCTTAGAAATCTCTGAATCCTCTTCTGCCAGGAAAGGAAGAACTGGCTGGCTCTTCCAAAGCTTCAGCTGAATTCTTCCCTCTGCACATGTGTATTTGGCACAGCAAAATTGAGTGTTGAGAAGATACAAATCTCCCCATGGCCTGTAGTGTAGAAGTGGGGTGGGCCCCCCAGAAGATTCTTGGTCCTTTGTCATGCAGTAAGAACATAAATTATCCCGTTCTGCTTCCTAAAGTGGAGTATGTTCTTTCTTCTTCATCTTTTGAGCTTTGTTGCCCAAGTTTGGACAAAATCTCAAAATCTTGTAATGGCTAAAAGGACCTCCTGCTCTTGATGGTCCTCAGCTAGGTGCAGGTGAGGGAGCTCACAATGATTTCCTCTTTTCTCTTGTATCAGATAAGGCACAAATGAAATCTAGGCTTTGCTGAGGGTAGGAGCACTCTCCTGTGCTCCAGCTTGTGCCATGGGAAGAAAAGGGGTAGGAGACCTTGAGACTGGTTTCTCCCATAGAGAAAGAAGGACTTGGTTCACCTTCTCCCCTCCCTGCACTGAATCCACAGGCCCAGAGGTGCCCCCTGCACCACCCTTGGTGCTGCTCTGCCTCCAAGGAGGGATCTGGCTCTGCTTCCTCAGAGCTGTGGGAGACAACCACCCCAGGAGTCAGGGCTGTGCTCAGGTACAGACAAAAAGGGAATGAATCAAGCAGGAATTCTGGGCTCTGGTGTCAATTACATAATGGGAAAGGGCTTCTGAGTGCTTTATGGGTGAGCTCTGGGAAGGGCTTCAGCCCTGCTCCTAAATCCCAGCAGGTCTAAAGGCAAGTTGTGTCCTTGAAGGTGAGCAACAACTCAGTGCTCTTCTTAGTGATCACTCTAGCTGTGAATTGCCAGCTGGGCCCTGGAATGGGCCATGTGAGGGTCACTCACTGGGTAGCTCTTCTCTTCAGATATGAAAGACAGCAGAAGTCCTGCCTTGATTTCTGCAAGGTTAGAATTAGGGTTAGGATGCAATGTTGGGTTCTCCTCTCTGTGTCACAGTCTGTCCTGCCTCCCTGCTCCGCTCCACAGCTCCTGAGGGACGTCTCATTTCCATGAGGTGGACATATTTCACAGTGTCACTGTGGTGCTGGATGCGACAGGAGGACAGAGCACCCTGATTGTTCTCGGCCTTCTGCAATACACAATAACATTTAGACTTTGGGCCTCTTTAAACTCGCGTTCATTCTTTTACCAGTCTACTTGCTTGTGCATACAGGAGAGGAGTTCATACAGTGGCTGTACCACGCCTTGGCTTGTGATTCCCCACCAGGGTAGCCCGAGGTACCCAATTTAACAGCTCTTTGCTTACATGGTAACGACATTGTCCTAGGATTTCTTGTGCTGTCTGTCCTGTCAGTAACTGCATCCTTCGTGGGGAGTTCCTGTAAATGTCAGTGACTTCCTTCTCCCATTACAAGAGAGAAATAAGGCATGCATATTCCTCACACTTGTAATTCCAGCACTTGGTGCTTCTTGTACTCCTGTGCTTATATTGCTAAGCAAAGGATCAAACATGGCTTTTTAAGCAGAACAGAATTCTGTCACATCCCTGCCCAAATCAAGTAGCTTCTGGGATCAAAGCTAAACTCTGAAACAATTGTTGGCTTATATTTTCTGTCTTTGGTATGATGTGCTCATCCACTTCATCTCTTCGAGCCAGATCTGGTGCTATAAAGTGCTGTTGCTCTAATATAAGCTAAGGGAGGCACGCTGGTCCATTCCCACTGGTACCTGTCCCTCAGTGTCAACAGCCAACATCAGTATGAATTCCCTGTCCAATGTGAAGCAAACAGGTGGCTCTTGTGTTGGAAATAGCCTCACGTCTCATTCCTTTCCTTGGTTTTTGTTTGTTCATTTTCCCCTGTCTGTCTGTGTTCAGCTCCTTCCTTTTCCTCCTCCTGGTGCATGGACCCATGGCCCACACGGCAGAACTGTGTAAGAAGCATTTTGAGTTTTTGCTCAAGATTCCTCAACTTGGTTTCAGTCAGATTAATTAACCCTTCTTTCCCCCTGCCACCCTTACATTTGGTGCATTATGCAAGAGTAAAGTTTGCCCAGCACAGAATTAGTCCATAAACCTGGCTGCCATTAAGAAGTTAGTCCAAAAATTAGTTGCTCCCCAAACTTTGGAGGGATCAAGAAGCTCCACTGTTTTGCTCTCCAGAAATTTATATTTGATGTCTCTAATAAAATTGAATTCCAGATACCAAACTGGTTCTGCTCTCCTCCTTTCCCTGCCTATGGAGCTGTTAATCAACCCAGGTGTTTCCATACTGGGAATAAGGAAGTGCAAATGTGATATGTGTAAAGAAGCCAGTACCAAATTATGTGCCTGGTAACTTTTCCCAGCTGATTTGGCAGGAGCCTCCTCTGCTGCTCCCAGCTGGGAGCCCTGCTAATAAAAAACTGTAAATCTAGCAATAGAAGTGTGAACTGCATTGAGATGAAAACAGTTTGGGAATGTTTGGTGAGTTCTGGCCAAATTCAGCCTTGATGTAATTCCACTAAAACATTTATCACTGCACCTGTTTGTCTGGATCTTAGGACAAGCAGCTTATTTTCATGGACATGAGAATTACACATGGACATTTGCATGGAGGAGAGGAAACTGCTGCAAAGACTGAAAAAGATCCCATTGATATTTGCTAGACAGAAAACTTGATCTTCCCCCAAAACAATAATTTCTCAGCGCAAATAAGAAGTTAATCGATTTGGAAGGAAGCCAGTTAAAGAAATTCTTTGCAGTGGGTAAATTTACTGTGCATAATGTGCCAGGTTTTATCTGTATAAACAGAAATGGATAATTTCAAATTCTGCTAATACCGCTCTGAATTTTGCATCTGAATTAACACTTCAGTGCCACTGCGTGTCTGTGAGTAATTTGGAGTGTTAGCTGGGAGAGAGGCTGTTGCTTTGTCCCGTGGAGGCACAACAAGCAGCGCCCTCCTCACCTGCTGCCTCCAACTGACTCCAGGTCCTTTTCCGGGGGTGGGGGGATTTTCTGATCCCGGTAGAGTTGACCAGATTGTTGGGAGAGGATCCTCCATGACCGACAAGGATCGGACCAAAGGGCCGGCAGAAGGGGAGCTGCCCGAAGACCCCAGCATGATGGGCAGGCTTGGAAAAGTTGAAAAACAGGTATCTTGGGTCAGGAAGGGGTTCTTGTCAGAGGGCGTTGCATGCATTGTGTTGGTTTTTCCTTGGCTTTTTCCTTCAGTGGAATGTTACCTTTTAGTTAAAAAAAAAAAGGCGAGCCCTGAATACTTTAAAAAAGAAGCAAGGTGGATGTTATGAAAAGGCACTAAATGCCTTGGAAGCCTAAGTGCTGCTTTCAAACCAGGCACTTTGAGTCTAGTTTAGTGAGTTTGTCAAAAGCCTGCATTATTTTTGAAAACAGCACATTGGTTTCTTTGCCACCGCACTGGACACGTTTCAAATGAGTCCCTGAGCCTGGCTGCTGGAGCTGCTGGCCTTGCTGAAAATTTAAAATCTTCCTAGAGCATAAGGCTTAGAAATCCCAATGGCCTTCTGAGCTCAGACAGGTACAAAGTGAAGGAAGGAGCTGGTAGAAGCGAGAGTTCTCCAGCCTTTCTAGAACTTGGTGCCTGTCATAAAGATTAGAGGAGCACAAGGAAAATCCTGTAACAAGGGGGAGAATTAAACCCTTCAGAACAGGACACTTAAATATTCACTAAAAGTTTGAGATGCTGTGGGTCAGTGTAGGCAGAGGTGATCTATGAAGCCCAGCCCCACACTTGTGCCTGAATGGAAGTTACCCATACTCAGGATGTTAATGTGCCTCAGCCTGCATGTAGTGCTGGAACTGTGGTGTTTTTGCAGGTTCAGTCCATGGAGAAGAAGCTGGACTTCCTGGTGAACATCTACATGCAGCGGATGGGCATCCCACCAACGGAGACAGAGGCTTACTTTGGGTCCAAAGAACCAGACCCGGCCCCTCCCTACCACAGCCCTGAAGACAGCCGGGAGCACATCGACAAGAACGGCTGCATCATCAAGATCATCAGGTCCACCAGCTCCATGGGTCAGAAGAACTTCTCCGCCCCACCAGCCCCGAGCAACGCCTGCCCGCCCTCCACGTCGTGCCAGCGGCAGAGCCACGGCTCCTCTCCCATCGGGGACCCCGGCTCGCTGGTCCGGATCCCGCCTCCGCCCTCCCACGAGCGCTCCCTGTCCGCCTACAGCGGCGGGCACCGGGCGAGCAGCGCGGAGTACCTGAGGAACGAAGACATTACAACCAAACACCACGAGAGTGCCATGAGAGACAGCGACACGTCCATCTCCATCCCCTCGGTGGACCACGAGGAACTGGAGCGCTCTTTCAGCGGCTTTAGCATCTCCCAGTCCAAAGAGAATTTGGACATCCTTAACAACGGTTGCTATGCAGCCGTGGCCAAAATCAGACCCTACATTGCAGAAGGGGAGTCAGACACCGACTCTGACCTCTGCACACCCTGTGGTCCCCCCCCGAGGTCGGCCACGGGTGAGGGACCCTTCAGTGACATGGGCTGGTCAACCCCCCGGCAGTGAAGCCTCCCTGCAGCCGCCGAGCCGCGTCCCAGCGCGGGCAGCTGCCCGCTCCAGCTGCCCACGCGTCGAACTTCTCAAGGAGATTGACAGCTAAGGTTTTCCTCTTTCTAGGACACCCTTAGCTGGCAGATACTTTCTTGCAGCTTACTCTGGGGGGACAAGCAGGTCAGAGCCTGCACTTGTGGAAGAGGTCACGGTGAAGAGCGAACTGGAGCCGTGAAGTCCAGATTTCTTTCATACTCTCTTTCTAAGATCATAAGGTGAAACTTCCATGGCGCAGAGTAGGCAATTTGCATTTCTTGGGAATCCTCAGAAGTGCAGGGCAGGAATAAATCACCCAGCCTGGGCTTTTGTAGATCACATTAACTGGTGGCTGACAAGTGTTAGGTGGGAGTTGCTATGTCGTGGCAGGAGCTGATCTCACCTTTAGGTGTTTTGGAGTCACAGAGAGAATATGTGTCTGTTTCTGGCTTAGGTTTCAGGGCACGTGTAATAGTGAGGGGTTGTTACCCCATGGTTCCTCATTAGCTGTCAGGAAGGTGACATAATTCCAATATAATACATGGAAAATCCCTGGAGGAGAGGGATGGTGGCTGGGATATTTCCATGAGCAGCAGACGTGGCCTTAAGTGGGACTTGCTGAGGTACTGCTCTGAACCAGAGCAGTTTGGAAATGATCCCATCTTGGGAAAAACTCAGAAATATGAGCTTGAGTGCAAGAAGAGGGACAATCCAGAGGGCAGAGAAATGAGACAGAGAAGGAGGATGAGACACTATGGGGATGGATTTTTATATTTTTAACCATGTATTATATTTAATTATCTCTCCTTCTGCTGACAAGGGACTTGGGGTTGCTTTGAAAGCAAAGATGAACCAAAGGCAACACCTCTGGAGGGCTGCCATGATCCCAAGCCATTCTCGTGGCCAGCAGAGCTGTTGGGGAGGCACAGCCACCAGGCAAAGGGAGAGGGTGGACGTGCAGGATGCTGTGGTCCCTGCCTTGCTGTGAGTGAAGTGCTGAGCTCCACCCTCTGGAAGCCCTGTTGGTCAGAGTGGGCACTTTTCTTACAGTTTGCATTGTGCCTGAACACTTTATTGCACACACTATGCCCGTGAAAATCTTTGCTTTCTTCTTCTGCCCTGCCAAGAACCTCACCCCCACATTCTCGGGACATCCTTTGGTTTGTTTGGATCCCTCAAGCTGAGTTAAGAGGCTCTGCTTTCTTTCTTCATGGTCTTTCAGAAGCCTCTTGCCCGTGCTTGCCTGCAAGTTGTGCCAATCCCCGTCTGCTCCATTTCGTTGTGGAAGCACTTCCTCTTGGAAAGGTCATTGTGTCACTACCAGGAACCTCAGCAGCTCCTTCAGCTGGGGGAAGGCAAGGGAAAAAGTGATGCTCCAAGTTTCTTTTGGGACCAAAACAAAGCCACAAAGTGATGCTTTACATGGATAAGTTGGTGTAGGGGTTTTTATTTGCAAGGGCATGGATCAGGAGAAGTTTGGTTTGGGATCTGTTTCCAGGGCTGGGACACCATGGCTGGCATTGTGCCTCTGAACCTTGCTGTGCATCCACAGCCCAAATCCCACACGTGTTTTCTGCTGTGATTTCAAACCCTGTCTTTCGACATTTCCCCTGTGTCATATCAAGAGCCTGTTAAGGCTATTTAGGTGACAGCTTCATTTCTGTGTGGCCTTTGAGAGGTTGGACATTGATTTGCTTGGGGTGAAGGGAGACTCACAGCCTTTTTCTCTCCTCCTGTTTGCTTGAACAAACACAGCAGCCAGGGGAGACCCAGGATAATTTTGGCCTTAGGGAAGATGTGGGTGAAGTCTGACAACTCGCAGACAGGAAATAAAACCATTATTTTGCTAGTGCCCAGGGCCAGCACACAGGTCTTATAATGGAATGAGGAAGGGGGAAGTATCTTCACAACTTTTCCTGCCATTTTTCACCATTCAGGAGGGGAAAACCTTGTTCTTAGGGAGAAACTGGGCTTCCAGCCACGCTAGTTCCTTTCTTTCCCCTCTTGAACCATGTTTTTGTTAACTTCTGCAGTTTTTCCCTCTCTGTGCTCCAAAACTCCTCCTGGCTCCAGATTCCTTTGTGCAGAGTTAACGCAGCGATGCCCTTGACTTCCGCACAGTGACAACTTTAAATGCCAAATGGCTGTAAATTGTGCAGATTTGCCTCTGGTGTATTCCAAAATGAGATCCTTTCTGCTAGAACAAGAAGTGTCAGCAGGTCCTAAATCAAATGTGTGGCCTGGGCTTTCTACCGACCACAAGAATGGAAATTGCATTTGGTGAGGCAAAAATCGACATTGCTCCAGCCAGCTGCTCACTGCAGATTTTGTCCAAGTCGGAGATAAAAAAGATTTATTCTGTTATTTGTTTGCAATTACTTTTCAAGGCCTGCTAGAAATTTGGCACAGAGGTATGATATAGAGGCAGGAATGCCAGATGAGGATGAGGATGAGGATGATGCCATGCAGCCGTATTGCAGCACAGGTACATGACTGGTCTTCAGTGAGAGAATCACAGAATCATCCATTCACAGAACCACAGAATGGTTTGGGTAGAAAGGGACCTTAAAGCTCATCTTCAGGGGTTGTATAGGAAAAATTGAGTTTTTCCTCTTCAACTTCCTGCACGGGAATCTATAAAGATCTTTTGACTTGTACCTTGAAAAGTTGCTGGATTTGTCCCTTAACCAGTGATTGCAAAAAGCTGGTTTTATACACATTTCACACAGAATTCACATAGATGTTTTCTTTGAAGGTATGAGATCTATTTTTCTGTGGCATCATATCAAAGAAATTCTTGCACACCTCCATACACAACCATGCCATAAATCATCACTTCTCATTCACCCAGGCAAAACCCCATGGACTTTGGGGTTAACTTACACTAGAATTAGCTACAAATAATGCTCATCATTTCAATGAAATTATTTAAGCCTGCATATGACAGGACAATGACAGGTCCTGCTTGTTGCTTATTGACATAAATAATTTCATTCTTCTCCTAAATCACAGTCCAATACTGTGAAAAGTCTTCCCTTCTAATCACTCATCTTCCCCATGTCTGTACCACACATTCCTGGTGGCAGTCTCCTGCAAGAACCACCAGACTACAAGAAAATAAATCAGTTTTGGGTTGCTGATAAGGCAGTCCTGATGACAAAGACCTTTAAAAGGGTGGACAGGCAAACTTTGTCCCTCTGCTGAGCCTCTCTTGGGCTACTCTTTGCTTCCCTCTTTCTCCCAAATCTTACTCTGTATTTTTGGAGGACAGAAACAAGTTCTAGGCAATGCCAAGTGTGGACAGAGGACTCCAAAGAGAGTTGAAGATGTGAAAGCCAAATTTCCAGCAGACCATCTTGAACTGCTCCATGTCTGCCCATGCCCACACTGGGCTCTGTGCCCAAGCCTGGTTCCAGGTGTGTCTGTGCTGAATGTGAAGCCATGACCTTGGACCACAGCCTGAGCTTTGGTTTCCAAGAAATTTCTGTTTGGTTTTTTTTTCCCCATAATCTGGGTCTAGGTCTGGAAAGAAATCCTGCAATTGGCCCACACACAGGATGGAGCAAAGCCTGGGGCTGGGACATGAAATATTTGGGCCCTTCGGGTCCAAGTGTGATTTGAGGTGGTCTGAGGAGTTCTCTGCACAGGAGAAGTGGCTGGAGATGTTGCAAGGTGGCCTTTCGTAATGTGACCCCGAGACAGAGGAGCAGCCATAAGTCAAATTTCCCAATATTTGGGAAGGGACTTTAATGTTACTCAAGTGCAGATTTTGTATGTGAATTTCCTTGTTGACCCATTTTCTTAACAACAATTTTTAAAGCAAAAAATGTCAAGGAGCTTACCAAAACCAAACCTCTCACCCAGCTCAGAAAGCCATTCTATTTCTTTAGACAATGTGATAGATCAGATTTTCTAAAAATGCATTTTGTTTCAAATGATGCTTATTAGGTCCAAATAAATTTTGCAGGGTCATTGCTATTTATTGATAAATAGGTATATTTTTACATTTTTATTGATTTTTAAAATTTTAAATTATGCAAATTTTTAGAAAAAGTTTGTATAATCTACCTGAGAACCCAGAGCATCACCTCAGAAACAAATGCTCCCCTTACAGATAATTGCCCAAAAGAAAAGAAAAACACCTTCACTCATACTTTTCCCAAGAGGGAGCCACTGGAAACCTCATTTTCCTGATATCCACAGACCACCATGGTCACAGCAACATTATTGCTAAGACTAAAATGTAAGTATTAAAAGAGAAACTGAAATTCCTAAGGCATTTACCCAAAGTTGTCCCATACTAAGACCCTTAGCAGTGAGTATTTTATTGGGAATGTTAAAAAGCCCAGGAGCAGGATAAGGATTTCTGTTTCTCCATCATGTGAATGCTCAGGGTGAGTGAACCCTGAGCATCCAACATTTTCTTCCCAACCCACAGCTGCACGTCCACATCCTCTCCATCCTCTTCTGTTCTCATCAGCTTCCTTTTCCTGAGCCACAAACAAGGAAATCAGATACAAAAGCTCCTTCAGCTGCAGGTAGCATTGAGGAGAAGGCTGTGGGGAGGGCTGAGGGCAGCAGCCCCTCCGAGCCCTGCAGGGTCACTGCTGCTCAGAGGTGTGAAAGCAAACCCTTGCTTTTAGCACACAAACACCCCGACTTTTCTGCCTCACAGAGCAGAACCTGCTCCGTGCAGGGGTGTGGGTTCACTGGTTTTTTTAACATTAGGGTGGGTTTTTAATAATAAGGATAATAATACTGCATAGGAATCTTCTTTAGTATATCTTAGTGTTTGATGCCCCAGTGACACAATACTGCTTGCCTTACCTTAGTGTCTAGAGGGAGAGGGATCACACACCTTTTGATACACTATTAATCACGCTTTCAATTTAGGTAGCAGCGGGAACCTTTTTAACTTATGAATGTGCTTTCTGGACTATCTCACTGACTGTACTCTCAATTTTTGCCTGCTACTGCATGCAGCCTGAGATGAGTAGACAGCAATATGCTCCAGCTGTATCTGCACTCCCAGATTGCTGTAGTACCTGACAAGGTGAACATTGCCAAAAGCATCACCCTGGGGAGAGGCTGTGCTCCCAGGGAGCCACCTGGCAGGGTGCTGCGGTGCTTCTGTAGGTAACACTGATATACCAAGTGTCTTTCATGCTGCAACTGGTCATCACCCCATCCCTCTGATACAGCATGCACAGATTCCATTTCTACTGCTTGTGACTACGGGGTAAAAAAAACCAACATGTTTGTACCTGTGGTTCCTTCAAATGTGTAAATGGGGAGGAGAAAATATGAGTTGTATTTGGCTGTGTGTCACAACCTCCTTTCCATCTGGATGCCTCTGAAAAAGTGCATCCCAGATAGCCCTTGCTGCGGGTTTGGAGGAGCAGGCAGTGCCAAGGATGGAGGCCTGGTCTTCATTTCAAAGATGCCATTTGAACCCACATGTGTGGGACCTGCCATATGTCTGGTTTGATTCCCATGGGATTTTCTCACCTGCATCCAGCCTGGGGTGCCGTGTGCTTTTGTGCCTGCAGCACAGCCCGAGGTGCAGGGGAGAAGGTGACTTCCAAACCTTGGAATCCACTCTTTGGAAATTCCACCCACCCTTCTCTACAGCCTTGGTGGTCTCAGACACCCTGGAACTGTGCCATAACCATTCCTCATGGAAGCATCTCTCACTCTCCTTACAGAGTGGCACTGAGCTACATTTTCATCTCCATAAACATTTTGCCAGTGTTCTCCCCACTGCAATACCAGGCTGCCATGAGGCCTTCAGGGTTTGCCCATCTTGCTGGTGTTTGCAGTCTCTCCTATCTCTTGGCACTGCTGCCATGACAGAGTTTGACCCCATATCCTCCCCTTCCTTGCCCAGACTATTTACCAGGGAAGCTGTAATTCCAGAACTCTGCTCTGAGACTTGGCCTGGCATCACCAGATGCACCAGAGAGCCTTTGTGTTTTGTTAACATGACAGTTTTGCTTTTTATTGGCCATTTATTTGCTTCCTCATTGAGCCACCATGGCCTCAACACATCCCTGGTTGTTCTGCTGGAGCTTTTCCATACAGGGATGGGGTTTGTGCTGTCTCTCTGTGCCCTGTGAGGGTTTGTCCCCATGGCTTTAGCTGATTAAAGTGAAACAGGGATGAGGTCTGGCTCAGGTTTTCTTGTCCAGGTGAACATCTCTGAGGAGAGCTCACAGGCTCTACCAGTGGGGATGGTTTTGCTCCCTGAAGCCAGAGCTGTTTTCAAGACCCTTGTCCCCTTTGGCAACCCACAGATGTGGCTGTGCATGGCAGGCTCCAGCTCAGTCATGGAGAGAGCTGGAAAGCAGCTGGTCCAAGCTGTGCTGTTCCCAAAGCTGCCAATGAACCTGGAAGCACTTTGCCCTCTCCTAATTCCTGTAAATACAGCTGCAGGTGGATTGTTCAAGCAGCATCTGTTTGCCTGGTTCTGAGAAACCGCAAGGCTTTCCAAAGCTCAGTGCCAAGCCCAGGCTGGATTTCACCTGCAGCTATGCCTATAATTTTAGGGCAGGGTTAATGATTTCAGGTAGAAGCCATGCCAGAGCCTCCAGTTTGGATGGTTCTGACCCCAAAACAAGGCTGAATGTCACACTGCCAGCAAAGCCTCTGCGGGAATTTCAGCTCCATTTGACACTGATGACTGTGGACGTGGAGAGATGCTCTTTTCTTCCCACTCCACACAAGAAAAGCTCAGCACAAGCCTTGCAAGCCGCGATGGGAAAATACCTCCTTATTTTAACATGCCATGGGCACCTCCCTTTAGAGCAGCAGCAGCATTTCACAGTAATTGCTTAAACTTGACCAACACAGTGGCCATGATCCAGTGTTTTCCATATGCAGTGATGCTCATGAAAAGGATTGATCACAGGTGTGGATGTGGTTCTTTAGCCTCTCCACAGACAGCACGTTCAGCCTTGCTGAGAACCTGAGGACAAGTCATCAAGGCTGGTGACAGGTCTCTCTGTCCTGCCTGCTTATTCACACTAGTCCAGCATCTTCCCTGGAGCTGGAATTACCCCATGCTCCTGTCAGCAGACAGGATGGAGACCTTTCTTTGTTGGTTACTCTTCCCTCCCCCCAAAACTCTAAAATTTGACATCTCTTCACTTTTTCTCAAAAAATTCACGCACAGTGTAGAGTACCTGAGACTTTCAGGAACACCAAGGCAAAAGAAGATATAGTTGATAAATGACATAGATTTTGTTATTTTAAATCAAGAGCAGGTTTTAAGCATAGCTGCAGTTGCTGCGTGGTGTATCAAATGCTTTAGGAGATTCAAGAAATTATTCTTATAAATGTTTTATTCTTTTATCAGTAATTCATATAGGTGGGTGCCACTGTTCTTATACAGAAACAACACTCCACACACTAAAACTATATTCCTGTTTCTTCAGTATAGACACTGTATTTATGAAATTTATCTTGCTTGGTGTCACTTTGGCACATTATCCACATGTACTGCACACAGATTGCACATTACATGCCACGTGCTGATCGGTATCTCTACATGTAATCAACCTATGTGCATTGAACAGACACCAAAGTGTCACCTGCCTGGTTTGTCATGTGACTCAACATAACTGGGAAAAGGGAAAAAATGAACATCCTGTTTTGTTAAGAAATTCACTGCATTTGAATGCTTCTTTAAACAGATTTTATCAGTAAGCTAAAATAGGAGATTGCCTCTGTGATGTTAATTAAAAAAATACCTGAACAAAACGAACACACACAGCCCATAATACTTAACAGCTACTGTATTCCTATATATTCTTCATTGCTATTCATCTGAACTGTAAATTCTGTACAGATTGAATGAAGCTCACAGTTTATCTTTGTCATAACCTGCAGGATAAAAGGACAACACAACTTTGGCTGCAGAAGCGTGTGCATGTGGTTTGAGTACATGCACCACGTGTGGCTGTGTGTGCATGTGGGTATGAACACGTGTGCACACGTGTTCTTTATCAAAACAGACAAAGCTGCATCTGAGATGCACAGGGGGGAAGAAAAGTTCTGGTTTGGAGGTGAGACAGTGGGTAAAATAAAACCAAATTACTTTTTCAATAATTTGTCTCAGTCAAAAAGGAAGATTTGCAGAGGGGATTGGCGTGTGACTGCCATCCCAAGGAGAAACCCCACTTCTGAAGGCAGCACAGCTCATGCAGCAGAGCGATGCAGTTCTTTGAGTGATAATTTCTTTGGCTTCCTTCCAAACAAACAAATATAATAGAGTGGCCAGTGCCAACTTCAAGTCCAAAAAGCCCATTCCTAAGATGTGTGGCCAAGCAGTTGTCCTGTGCCTTTGGAGATCCAAGGGCAAAGTCTTTATGTGCTGTGCCAGGGTGTCCCACGGCAGCGGCGCTGACTGAGGGCAGTGCCAGGGTCTCCCACAAACCTACTGCCCAAGCAGAGGATCCCAGTGCCCCATGGGTCTTACCTTTGCCTATATTTAAAAAGCCCTTAGGTAAGACATGTTTAAGAAAAGAAACATTAAAAGCCCATCTTTGATCTTAGAGTTATGGAAGAAAGGACCATGTTATAACCAATAAATCTCATTTTCCGAGCAGGTCAGCCCACAGATTTCAATAGCCCCTATACAGAGATTTCACCAGCCTCACCAAATGAATCATCCTCTAGGACTGAGCTTTGCCAATACTTTCACAGATACAAGATTTATATTGGGTAGAGCTTAGCCTTCAGTCTTTAATCTAAATAAACAAAGGCATGAAGAGGCAACTTTTCTGATTTAATACTGCTGGATGCCTTGAATAAATAGTAATCAAATTTTTGCATTGGCCTGAAATTCATCTCTGGGTCCAAAGTTCTCAGCTGTAAGAGCTGCTTCAGCCCTGAACAGGTTACTGAGCAGAGGGTACATCCATTGCTGGAGTGTGTTGCCGCTTCCCTGAGATACCTTGACACTCCCATGGTTTATAACAGCACCTGGCTCATTTGGCCTTAGCTGGGCTAAAAATGGTTCACGTTTTTGTCCTGACAGTGAGAGCTGAGAGGTGAATTTCCCGCCGGGAGGATCATGGGGCCGCACGCCCTCGAATCCCGCGCGGGAGGCGCCGGGGCTGGGCTGAGCCGGGAAGTTCGGTTGTCCTTTAGAAAGCAAAGACAGCTGCTGCTTTGCTTCCTTTCATTTGCTCTGTTGCCTTGGCTTTCTTGCACTTTCGTTTCATCTCCAAAGAATCTCTCATAATGCCTTTGGTACTTATGTACAATTTGAAAACATTTTGTATGTATGGAATGAGACACACTTTTCTCTTGTAAAATAGCAATCGGATTTTCTTTTCTCTCTTCTTCTTTTTTTTTTTCCTTTATTTTTCTGTTGGTGAATGTGTAATTTCCTCTGTACATTTCAATCATGACTTTGTGCAATGTACATTTTATAGGGACAGGTGCCAAGGGAAGGACCTGTAGTTTTCCTAAGGGACTGGCTAGAAGCTGACAGTCATACATGGTTTTACATGAGCACCGTGGAAAAGCAACGTAGCCCAGACTTTTACACTGAAGCACTGAGCGTGGGTCAGCTTGTACCTTCACAGGAATGACTGTGGCAGCTGCAAAACTCCTTTATGTGTGGTGTGAAAACCAACAGCGACGGTTGCAACTGGAAGGGAAATTGAGGAAAATTAAATAATCACAATCATTAATTTAAGCCTCGAAGCATCAGAATGGAAAATTTGCATTCAGTAAAAATACCAGAGATTTAACCTTCATGAGATGAAATACACATTTATTTTTCTTTGCACTTCTTCTGCTCTCTTTGTTTCTTTATTTATGGGGATTTCTTGGTACTTTGGGGATGTATTTAATGGCTGATGAAGAGAAGAGAAATGGGGACCTGACTTCCTGACATTAAACCTCCACACATTTTCATTTCCAATGTTGGAATATATTTTTCTTTCTCCTGTATAAAATCAAGCTCATAAATCTCAGATGCCCTTAATTACAAGGACACTGCCCTTCAGAGTCCTTTAACAATATTGACTCTCTTAAGGTTCAACATCAACCACATCCTGGCAGATAAAAGATGGTTACTGAAGCCTTTCACCCCCGTGCCAACTCCTTATCACCCTGCTAAAAATGGAGGTTGGTGTCGTTGAGGTTCAGAGCCAAGAAATGGCACTGGCAAGGGAGTTACCCATGAGTGACTTTGCTTACCAGGCATCAGCCTTAAATCAAAAGAATTGGATTTTGGAGCACTGTCTAGGAGTGAAGTGAATTGACTGACAATATTTCCTGTAGTGATCTTGGCTGAAAAAAACAGCAGTTCCATTTTGTAAGTGAAAAGGAAAAAGTAAAATCCCTTCCTCCATGCTGATATTTTTTCCCAGAATGATGTAGCATGAGAATCTGGATGATTCAGGGCCTGGGTTTTAGAAAGCCTGCCAGTCATCTGGGCAAGGCAGTGACAGAGGCTTGGCAGAATGAACAGCGTGCCCAGGCACAGCAGCCCCTGCTTGTGCCAGAGCCCTTGGCTGGGAGCCTTCAGCAGCTCCATCCTCCCCAGAGCTATTAGAGAAGTCCAGGTGTGAGCATTTCCCAATGGATACAGCGCTCTGAGTGGGCTTCAACAGCATCATTATATTTTATCTCATTAGGTTTCACACCACTGAGATAAACAGGAAAATTCTCAGCTTGCTGAGGCACATTCCCCAGTTGTCTGCACAGGATTATGAGCTGCATCCAAACACTGTCCTGCTGCATCCCACAGGGATTCTGGAGGAGCCAGACGTGGCACCTGCTGTGCCAGAGCAGAGCTGCCAAGCAGACCTGCAGCCTTTTCTCACATTTGCCAAGCCAAGAGAGGAGACCAGCAGGAGGAGGCATTGCTTTTCCTTGGGTATTGGCCTCCTGATAGTTTGGAAAAATCAAGAAGGCCCTTTCCCTGCAGCAGAAGTAAATATTGGAGTTTTAGGAAAAAAAATTATATAAATAGAAGCTATTTATATTCCTTAGGAGAGCAGTTGCCATCATAGGAACACATCTACCTGTCTCCTCACAGATAAAACTCCTCAAGGCAAACTGATTTTTACTCAAACTATTTGCCCTCAGTGTTGTTCAGCTCTTGGCCCATCAGGATATTCAGAGCTGGGCCCCAGGGAACTGTGACAACAACCTTCAGCAACTCAGCAATGATCCCCTGAAACTTCACAGCCCCCTGACTCTAACTAAACCTCAGAATTTAAGTAAAAGTGGTTTTTCCAAATTAGCACAGTTATTTGAAATTGTATATGCAGTGAGAGAATTCTGCAGGATGAACTCATTGCCAAAAGTTCTGCTGTGCTCTGCTCCTAAGCAGAATCCCAGTCTGGGTTTTTGGTTTTTGGTTTGGTTTTTTTTTTTTTTTTTTTTTTTTTTTTTTTTTGTTTTTTTTTTTTTGTTTGTTTTGTTTTTTTTGTTTTTGTTTTTTTTTTGCCTTGTTTGCTGATTAATTAAAACATTTACTCTCCTTGAAAATTAAAGGAACATTTCTTCCTTATTCACTGGAGGGGTAAGCAGGTGTTGCAAGATTAAGAAGCAGTTTGTAAAACCTTAGTCCTACATTTGGGCACTGTGTTTGAGACACCCAAAGCTGACACTTCTCAGTCCAAGGTGAAAAAAAGCCAACCCCAGCTTTTGATCCTAATAACACCTGACTCCAGCATTTTGATTTCAAGCTCAGGGTGGGCAGAAACCTTTTGCCTTTAGGAAGCTGTGCAATAACTCAGTGGCAGAATGGTGAATGAAATCTCTCTGATCCATTAAATGCTACTCCAGCTCTGCTCTGGGGTATAATTTACCCTTATTACTTTCTTGGCAGCTGTTTCCTGTTTCCTGATGAAACCCTGTTTCCATCAATAGTAATTTAATGGTGGTTTTGGGCATAAAGTGTCTTTCTGGAAAGAGAAGCCATTTTCAGCAAGGTGGTCACTCTCTTTACATAAGGAAGTTAATAATACATAGTTAAAGAGAAAGGCAGACAGAAATTGAAGTGGAAGGAAAAGGGAATGGGACTCACTTTAAAAGATTATGTAATGTGGCATGAATAAGGGATTCAGTGAATAATGGAACATGAGACTTTTCATACAAAACTTCGCGAGCAAATATTTTATCTCCTTGCCCTTGAAGGACTGTTAGCATGAGACGAGTCAGAGATGGAAGGACAAGGTTTTGGACACACCTAAAAAGCTGATAAGATTGCTCTTCACACCATGGTTGTTAAATAAAACAAACAAATGTCCCTGAGCTCCTCTTTCCACTTTGGATTTCAGAGATTTCTTAGCTTCAGTTGAGCCAGTCCCAGACATTCCCCCATCACCAGACCTATAAATTACACATTTCCCAATGATGTATTGAGCAAGTGTTCTAAGAGGCACTGACACACTTTGTCTCTCCAACTTTCTAGTATCAAAAATGAGTGGAAATCCTTGCTGTTTCTTTTTCTCCCTCTGTCACTGGTCAGCACCGATGTGAGGGTTTTGTTATACTGGCACGTCTTTCATTTTTGTGGCTTTCTGCTCCGTTCCTTTGTGAGCACAAAAGCAGTGCATGGGTCTGGGACTGCTGCTCCAAAGTAAATAAAAACTACAGTTGCTGTGCCTTTTCAGGTCCTATTTTCATCTTAAAGGGTAAATGCTAAAATATGATTTAATAGTTGACCTTTTCCTGACTCAGCTGAAGCTTTTACTGAAATCAAAGTATGAAGAAGCCGGTGAATATAAACCAATGAATACACTTTTAATTGAGTGGTTAAACAAACAGCAGCAAGGCACAAGAGATGAACTGGGAGAGCTGGTGTCATCCCATCTGCTCTTCATCAGTGGAGCATCATTAGGGCAGGTACTGGAGTGGCTCAAAGCTGAAATTTCCTCTCCAGCCCATCCTGCAGAAAAGCTGGAGCTGTTTCCCGGGGGAGGGAGGTGAGCTGGACCCTAGAGGGCAGAAGGAGCTTGCTGCTGAGCTGGAAACCTCCTGCAGCTGCTCAGCATCCCCTCGGTGGAGCATCCCTGTCATTCCCTCCCTGCTCCAGCTGAGCTCCTGGCTCCTGCAGAGCCCAGGAAACCACATTCCTGCTGCTGATTACAGCCAGGCACCAACTCCACAAACACACTGAGGACTTCCAGGGAAGCATCACAACCAGCTACCTTGGAGCTGCTTTTCTGGGGAGAAGCAGGAGAGTGCTCCCAGAATTGAACAAACACACGCAGGCTGTGCCCCAACCCGCCTAGGCAGCTCAAAGCATCTGGATTTCATTTCTCCTAAATAAGGGAAGAAAGCAGACAAATTTGGGTTCTTCCCTGATTTAACAAGTCTCCCTTAGGATGTCTCACCCTTGTTTTTTTCCAGAGTGAAACAGCTCTGTTGGCAGAAATAAAGGCATTCAGAGAAACTGGGCTCCTAAATGGGGCAAAACACGTTTGCTTGTAAGGAATGGGGTGCTCTGTGAAGTGGGAAAAGCTGCTGTGTGGGAAGAACCAGAGACAGGAATATTAATGTTTCCTGGCCTCCTGCCCTTTAAGCTAAGGATGGGAGGAGAAGAAACATTATTTAGGTTTTATTACATGATTTATTGATAGCATAGAATATATTATTCAAGGTTTCCTTCTCATCTGAGGTCTGCAGGCTTTTTGTTCAGCATGGCAGGAAGGGCTGGGGTGGGCGGAGATCCTGTCTTGTTTTCCCCATCTCAGCCACATCCCTGCGAGTATTTCCATGGTAAAGGAAGGAATTTTAGATTAAAGTCCTGTGAAAAAGCAGCCTCGTTGGTGTGCCAGGCTGTGCAGCCGCGAGCCTCTCCCCAGCAGAGGGTGCAGGAGCTTTATTTCCAGAGCGTTGCTTAATCCTCGCGTGTTTAATTTGAGCTGCAGTTTAATTTGTTAATGCAGCGTTGGTAAACTGACCCTGAGTTTTTTCACCAGCATTGTGTCCTGCAGACTACACAGACTGTGCTCACCTCATCCACATCCACAGGTTTGTCCTGTGAGAAGGGAAGGAGCTCCCACGTGGGTTCAGGTGTGTTTCAGCTGGAGGGATAACTGCATTATTTCTGCCCATCCTGCACAATTGCAGCTGTCCTGTGTGCAGCAGAGCTATTTAGCTAATGGACCCAGGGTTCTTGGAAGATGTATGGCCCTCTGTAAAGCCCTGCTATGTTTGCTCTTACTCATAAAAGGCAAAGGTGCAATTCGTCTTCCACCACAGCCTGGAAGCCTTTGGGACCAGCTGAAGAGCTGATTTACTTCATCCTTCCCTAATGAAGAGAGGGTTGGGAGGCTGAAGCTGGCCTTTGAAGGAGATGCTCTGTGGTGGATATTGATAGGGAGAGTGTTCAATAGAGAAATGGGGTGGCTGAGGGAGGAATAAAGGCAGAATAAAGGTCTGCAAATCAAATTTCTGCAGCTATGAAGTGGGTGAGGTGGCGTTACACAAAATGCAGAAAAAGCTGCTTTCATGGGCTGCAGTTAGGAAATGTGGGATAAACACCACTGGTTCTGCAGAAATATGAGCTCTTCAGGAATCCCATTTCCCCACAGCACCCCAAACTGTTTGACAGAGCAACCTGTGCACTCACATGGGGGTTTGGGACACCCAGGGACAGGGTGAAGGCTCCTGCTGCTGTCCAGTGGCTGAGGATTAGCTCAGAGGAGGCACCAAAAAAACCAATATCACCAACACAAAGTTCAGCAGCTTTGGAGAATATTATCTGCCACATTATGGGGTTCTGTAGGAGTAATCTTAAATAGGCTTTTCACCACATTGCCTGCCAAATGGGAATTTTGATCAAAGTGATTGAATCTCAAAGCTGCACCTCAATCATCCCAGGTGAATGAGGACCTGGAAAAACAAAAAAGCAAGCAAGGAACTTCTCAATTCCTGTAATTTACAAGATTTCCAGTTCCCAGGGGCCACCAGTACCAATGGATGGGATGAAAGCTCAGTGCTGTGCTGTGCAAAGAGAAAATTCCTTTAAACTGTCAGTGCATGGATGTGCCAGGTGCTGATCTTTATTCAGCATTCACCCTCTTGCTGTACAAGGAAGAAATGAGAGTCACTGAAAGGAAGGATCCAGCTGAAGAATGAAAGAGAAGCCAACCTTGGCTGGCAATGATAAATCCTGCTCCTTAATACAGCCCTGCTGCAGAGCCTCTTGTTCCTGCCCTGCTTCCAAGCAGAAAGGGTTTGATTCCCAAAGCCTGTTTTCTCCTTCAGTCTTCACAGATATTGATCTGTATGAAAATGGATTTTAGAAGAAGGAGGGAGAAAACAGCCCCATGACCTCCACATTTTTTCAGCAGTCAGAGTCACTTGAAAAATATCTCTTGATTATAGCTTGGCAATTTTCTCAGGCTGGGCAGCTGATGTAGGCAGGAGAGTGCCACAGGCAGCAGAATTTGCCTCTGTACTCTGAACAAAGATTTATTCCAGTGGGGATTTTGTCCAATTCAGCCCTTCTGAAGCAGACTCCAGGTAAGTGGTTTTGTGAGCACTGTTCTTTTTTTGGCTGCTGGTTAATGGGTGCAGCTCCACCAGAGCCACACATCTGGGCTCCAGTGTCACATGGGACTTGTGGATGCTCCCAAGCTCTGCTCACATCCCCTAATAAACCACACACATCCTTCTTGGGCACTGGGGCCTGCAGGGAATCACAGGATGAGCGCAGGGACTGGAACTTCAGTGGCCATGACTGAGCATAAACAGAGTTTTGGATTCCTACAGTGAAGGCATCTGATAAAGCCAGACCCTACTGAAGGCAGCACACAGAGCTTTGCTCACATTGTGCATTTGGAAAAAGTCTTAAAACTTTTCTGTTTGTGGATGCTGTATTAGTATGAGGTCAGAGAAATTTCCAGGCATCTCACAGATGTGGTGGTAGATGGGATTGGTGCCTGATTTCTGGAAATCTTTGCTCTTGAGGGTCTTTGCACTGTAGTTTTCATTTCTGTGCAAGGTATGATTTATGCAAAGAAAAAAAGAATTAAAAAAGAGCAACTTCTGAAGAGGAAAAGAGAAGTTTCTGTTCTCTTGCCTTTGGCTAAAGGATCTGCAGCAATGTTGGCAAAATAAAAGGAAAACCCAGGTTTTGTTTTTCGTGGACATATGGACAGAGAGCCAGAGAGCTTCTGAGGAAAGCTCCAAACTGACCCTGAGCTCTCCCTCCTGGGCAGAGATTTCCCCTTCCTGGGGGTTTTTATGAGGATCTGCTCTCTTCTCAAGGATTTTAAAAAGCATTTGATGAGCTCCCTGTATGGAAATCCGAAGCCAACACAACAGCACCACAGTCTGCTCTTCAACATCTCCAGTGTTTTCTCCCTCTCTGGAGCAGTAAAGGCAGGCATAGAAAATAAATAAATATCTTCAATATTTGTTAATCCTAAAACCTCCAGCCACCTCTATTCACAGCCAAGGCAGCTTTCCTTGGGGTCTGCACAGGGACAGCCACTGAAAGCAATGCCCTGCTGAACATAAAGAAATGCTCTCATTAATCCCCCATGGAGAGAAGACACACAGAAGCTCTGAAATCTCCTTCAGAAGTTGAGATCCCCTGGTTTTTGCTTTCTGTAGAGCTGCAGATGCAGAGTCCTGGCCCATTCCTGTCATGCCACTATTTGCTGAGTGAATTAAAATCTGTGCTTATCACGGGCACACAAAACAAGTGTTATCTCTGTAATTAGACTGTTAAAACCACAGCACAAGCTACAATTTCTCATGATAATAAAATAGTTCATTAGCATAAGTCCATCAAGAGCAGATTTTAAAAATAATTGGTTTAGATTTTGAGCTAATATCTGCTTTGATTATTAGCTCTTGGACACTTTGGTTTTAATTGGACAATTTAAAGAAAATGTTATCCAGAGCCTCTGGTCTTCCTTCAACAAAAAATTTGTTTTTAAGGAAGAGTTCAGTAAAAGTTTGCCACTCTATAAAGAAGTGTGTGTGGGTAAAACAGTCTGTAATAACAGCAGTTACTGCTATTCTTAACTGTAATGGTGGCCAGGGCACAAAATTTTAAAAACATGAAACTGGGCAGTATTTTCAAAAGGATTAATTCCCACCCTTTAGATCTGAGCACAATGCCCTGGAGGAGCCAAGCATCTTGCAAATCACAGTTTCTTCAGGTGCTGGAGATGCTGTTCCACCCGGGGTTGTACATTTTAAAGTGACTCAGAGACATTTTTGGGGGGTCCCAGCCCAGGAGCTGTACAGCTGCCTGCCCCTGGGCTGTGCTGGCAGAAAACCCACTACAGCCTGCAGAGCCAGGGACAGAGAGACAGAGTGAGCTGCTAGAAATGGCCCATGGAGCTTTCTGTTACAGAGAATGGATCACATGCACAGAACACCAATTTAGAGAGACAGAAATACACAGCAGATGGAGGAGACCCGTTTGTGCCAGAGCAGAGCTTGGCAAAGGGTGGCTGAAGCTGTTGAGGTAACATCAGCTTCTGTTTCCTTGGAAAGCTCAGTGAATTTTTTTTTAACCTGAAATCCTGTTGAAAAAAAAATAATAATGTGAGCAAAACAGATTTCACAGCACATGAGGGAGAAGTATCAGGTCACAGGCTGAGAGAAGACCCTTGAATCCTCCTCTTCCAGAACAATGTCAATCCTGGCCCATCCCCGGTGCTTCTCCTCCTGCTTTTCAGCCTTTGGCATTGCCAGGCATCTCCTGTTCTGCTGCTGCTGTTCAGCAAGTTGGCATCATGTTCTCAAATCATCCTCTCAGTGCCTCCAGAATCTTGGACCATCTTCTCCCCAGCTGCGCTGTTCCAATCCCATTTGGGGACCCCCCATCCTCCCAGGCTTCCCACAAAGGTCTCCCTCAGGAGCTCAGAGCTGCTCCCATAGAAATGATTACAGAACCCATCCAGACAAATTTCCCTTTCCAGCCCAGATTTCTGGAAATAGCAGCCTGCCCACATTTGGACACCTTGCCTGATATGAGGCAGAGGAAGCCTCTAGAACTCTTTCCCTGACATTCAGAGCTGCTATTTTTTAATGCAAACTGTTGCCTTGGTATTTGCATTTGAAATGGGTTTGCATTTCCTTAACTCTGGTGCCACCCCCTCGGCAGCAGGAGAGACTCTGTGGTTTCACAGGAGCATCTGAGGCACCACCTTGTCCCTGAGGTCTTTGCTCATGTCCCCAAGATGTGCAGACCTGGAAACACCCCACTGAAATGTTGCTGCTGCCCTTGGCACTGCCAGGAGTCACCCCAACAGGCAAATCCCAGTCCTCACAAACCAGTTCTGGCACATTCTGTATTCCAATCTCTCTTTTTTTCTCCATGATTTCATGACTTAAAAGCTGTAATCAAACCATTTTGTTTTCTCAAAGGCATTTTAGAACAGCTAGTCATTCAGCATGGATCAGCTTCTGTGGAGCATTATATCCTACAGGAAGAATAAGATGTAGTGTGGATGATAAAACAGTTAAAATCTCCTTTTCCTAGAAGATGAACACCCTGAATATAAAGCAGAAATTAAAGATGATACACTGGGTCTTCTTCATATCAAGTGTTTCCTGAATTTTTAGAAATCTGTCCTAATCAAATTATTGACAGGTAAGGGAGGGTGGGTGATACTGCCAGATAAAAATACATTTATATTGAAAACTCTCATAGCTTTTGGCAGTTGAGGTTAAGATTAGTTAAATCTACCTAGAAAAATATGGAGTCACACAGACTTCACTGTGGGAATATCCTGGGCTGTGAAATTTTCAAAAGGGACAGCATATCTCTGGAATTTTGTACACCAGCAATTGCTTGAAAGCAGAATTCTGCTTAAATGTGGAAGGATTTGATTGCACAGAGCCTACCATGCTTGCTCTAATATGATGACAGATTAGAAAGACTGAAAGTTAAAGGGGTATTTCATCGCTCTCTTTTTAAGGGGTGTTCACTGCAATCACTCATTCCAGCCATCAGATCTACAACCCTGCACAGAACCTCACATAAAAAATGCTGGGATCACCACCAAGTTTTCAATGTGGGTGTTCAGAGCAGACTGAAAGAGAAGTGAACTGATTGAGTGCCAAGTGTGAGCACATTTCTCAGGAGAGTGAATCAATTCCAATACACTCAGGGGGAAGGAATTTCATGCTTTGGTAACTTTTCCTGACAGTGTAATTCATATGGGCCCTGCCTGTGTAAAAGTGCTGATCTGAGTGTTTTTCCTGAGGAAATCTCAGCTCATTTTCCCCCTGTGACACCATGAAGGGCTGTAAACTGGAGGAAGCCCTGGGTGCCTCCTGCTCCATTCCCTCCCCAAGCAGGGAGGACATTGGTGTTAGACCCAGCTCTGAAGACAGACCCAGCTTTGAAGCCAGATTAGACTGCTCAGGCCATTTTCAATCCATTTTTGAATGTCTCCAGGGATGGAGACTTCACAGCCTCCACAGGAAACCTGCAGGGGAAGCCTGGAGCTGAACAGCAGAAGGGTTGACACAATTTTGACTCTGCTGATGACCCAGTGGTGGGCTGCTCTTATCAAAATAGAGTCCTTATCAAAATAGAGACAGCACTCAGTTATCCAAACTCAACAGACCCACAGACAAGTGCTGCACTTGTGCAGCTTCTCTGCCAAATCATGTAAGCACATAATCAAATGAAATCAAGTCATGGCATGACAAGTGTCAGCTCAGCAGAAGAGAGGAGAAAACCTGGTCCATGCTTTCATCCCTTTGGATGGTGAAATGCATTTGCTTAAGATTCCTCATAAATCAGTCTAGCTTGGCCATATTATCTGGCACTTGGGCCAGTCCACGCTGATGTGGATTATGGAAACAAACTGGGGGGCTCCCCTCTGTCCTTCCCTTTTCCTCACTGCACAATCAAGTTGCCTCACAGGAGATTAAATACTGAGGATGTTTATTCCAATGGGATTCAGACATGAATCTCAGGGGACAGAAGTTTATTCACCCAACCTCCCTGCTTTAAAACTGGTGAAATTCATCATGTGCTGACGTGCTGACTTCATGAGCAATCTCCAGAGCAGTGTTGGCTGGACAGTGCTCCTGGAAGCCTCTAATCCAACCTCCAGCTTGGAGCAGGACTAATGCCAGCACTTGATCAGGCCAGACATGGCCAGAAATTCCCGACCTTGTGGATTTTATCCCTGCCCTTCCCACTGTCCTATTTTTCCCTATTTTTCTCACTCAGTCAGTATTTCTATTATTCTGTCTCCAAGAACACCCAACTGCCATCATGCACCACTGTGCACAAAGATGCACGATACAAAATGGATGTGATTTGTCTGGAAACTGTCGAACTAAGCAAGAAACAGCAGTGTCTTTATTCTGCAGTTGGGGACACACAGAGGTGCAGATGTGCCTTAGGGCACGTGAAGGGCAGGAGGGACACAAGAAGAAGGAATATTGTGACAAGGGAGGCCTGAGCTTGTGTCTCAGGGTGCAGACACAAACGTGCTGGTGGGTCTGATGGAGGGGGAGTGAGAACAGCAAAGTGTCAAGAACTCAGTGACCTGATGCCTGGAACAAACTGGCTTTTCAGAATTCAACATCACACAATGGCTTGGGTTTGAAGGGATCTTAAAGCTCATGTCATTCCGCCCCCTTTCCATGGGCAGGGACACCTTCCACTACCCCAGACTGCTCCAAACCCTATGCTAGGGCTCCAATTGGACTCAAACATTTCCAGAGATGGGGCGTTCCAAGACTCATTTCTTGCTGTTTTTTATTTTCTAGACCCCAGCCCAAATTTTATCCAACTCAAAAAAATCCCTTTTGCCTCCTAATAATTTCCCATCACAGGAGCATCCTCAGGAGGGGCAGTTCTTGCTGATCTTCAGAGCTCTGTCATCTTGCAGCAGCTCATGATTTACTCCCCAAGAACACCTCACAATCAGAGGTTGCAGGACCTGGGCCTGTAATCTATTCAGGGAAAGGAATCCATCTTCATTAACTCTGGAAGCAGTCATGTGCATCCAAAGTCCTACATTAATAATAACTGGTCCTATACTTGATTAAAATGGGGGCACGAGTCCAACTCTCATTAAAAGCAAGGACCCAAATCCCATAAACATTCCTGGTGCCTTAATGACAATAGAACAGAGAAAAGACAGCACTTAGTCATGTACTTTCTGACAGGCAGTTGCAGTTGCTCTGTATTACAAGGGCACAGGGAATAGAGATCTTATTGGAATGCATCAAGAAACAGCAGCCCTCAAAAGAGCCCGAAGAAAATGTCTACCATATTTTAATGATTTTTTTTCCCCATCTAATTTTCCACTTAAACAAGGCAGCAGTATCAGTTTGCAATCAGCTGAGACTCTGGCACTAGCTCCCAGTGCTTCCTTATCACATTTCCAGCAGCTCTCCCATGCAGCGTGGCTGGAATCAGCATTCAGGAGCAGCAGCAGGGCAGGCTCACGAGCCAAGCACCTGTAGATGATGGAAATTAAAATCAGGAGCCTGAGCTGAAAGCCAGATCTCACATACAAGCAAGCCAGGTCTCCAGAGATGTAGTAAAGACTGGAGGATTTCACGCTGCATTGAGCATGAATGGAGGCTGATTTCTAGGACCAAATCTGTTCTTACTAAAGGCATACAGAGCAAGGATAACACATGAGGCAGGATTTGGGATGGGGGGCTCTGCTTTCCCACAGATGAATCTTGATCAATCACTTTGCTTCTCCATTCCTGAGTTGCCTGTAAAATGAAAATGGCAGTTTCCACCATCCGCCCTTCAGGTGAGATGCTGAGACCTTCTGGGCAGGAGGGGGTGGAGGAAATAGGCAGCAGAGTTGCTTGAATAAACTATTCAAATACCAAGTATTTATTTGAGTGGGGAAAAAATCCCACAAAAAAAAAAAAATTAAAAAGCACAGACACCCCTGTTTCACCCATTAAAATGCACACTTGTGGAAGAGAAAACCTGCCTGCACTGCAGGCTTGGGGACAGTCCCTGGCTGAGGTGGCCCTGCTCTGTTCCTGACCGTGCACTGAGTTACCTGAACACAAAGCCCGTGTGCTGTGAGCTCTGTGTCTGCTCACACAGCCCAGCCCAGCAGAATTTATCTGGTGCAGGCAGGCAGCTCTGCACGGCCCCAGGTCTTTGTGCCTTCCCTCTCCCTCTTTGGAGGAGTGATGCTGATCTCTCTCATCAAGCTTCTGGACACTGACAGCTCCCATCAGCTGCAGCTCCCAAGTGGGGCTGCTCTATCTCTGGCTCCAGCTGGAGCTGCTGCTCTCCACCCCACAGTACCTCGAACATTTTCTTTCAACACCCACTGTAAAAAAAACCCAAAAACTAAGTGTGATTTTTCCTTAATTCACAGCCATTTTTACAGTGCCAGACTATGACAAGGTGAAGATCACCATCACCTTGTAAACCAGTCCAAGGGCAGGGTGAAAGCCTGGCTGCACTCTGGCCTGACCCAGAGCAGCTCCCCTCATCTTAGGGGCAGGAGCTGCCTGCTCACAGTGTTTAGCTGGGGGCGGTGGAGGACTCAGCTTTTCCCCCAGATAACTGAGCTGTCATTTGGTCTGTGCCCTCAGAAAGGAGCTCACAGGACTCTGCCCAGACAATGCCTTTTGTTTCCTTTGCTGCTCTCTATCTAACTGAGGTTACACACCATAACAGAGGTTTTCTGTTGACCCCCAGGCTCTGGGCAGCAGAGCCTGGCTGTGCCCATGTTCCTTTGTAGATTTGGGCTGCACATCCCAGATTCCTGTTACCATCTCAGGCACAGGGAGGGAAGATGGGACGTGCTCCTTGCATTCAAGTCATGGAATCCTTGCATTCATGCACTCAGGTCCTGACCACTCAAGCTGACCCAAAGGAAGCCTCTCCTGAGCTGGTGGAGTCAGACTTTCAGTTATTCACATGTTACAGGCACTCACTGAGGTGAGAAGTGTTTTGTAGCACAAAGACCCAGACCCTGTCTGGGAAAAGTGAAGCAGAGCCCATCTTTGGGGTGAAGGACAGACACATTAATGTTCTTCTCACACCTTCCCAAGCAGGACTGAAGTGTTTGCCAGCCCTTAGTTTATATGAGGTAGATGAGAGTCTGGAAAAACAAGATTATATTCCCTGAGCACTTCAAAGAGAAATGGCAACAGCTCCATGCAGCAAACCCAGCTCTGCCTTTCCTGTGCATCCAGCCAGGGGAGGGCACAGGAGATTTGCCTCTACCAAAAGCCGCAAAGGGACTGTCCCCATCCCTGTCCCCATGCCTGCCATCTCTCCCTTGGCCACACTACAAGCAGCTCACTCCTTCAGAAATACCAAATCTGTGCTCTGCCTCTCCCTGGAGTCGTCTTTTCACTCCAGATGGCACGTGATTAGAGTTCTAATCATCATTAGCTTATCAGCAGCATCCCTAAGCACTGACCAACCCATAATAACAGAAAGCAAAAGGGAATTAAAGAACAGTGGATTGGCTTGTTTGGCTTATAAGGGTTTGCAGGAAGCAATTAACTTGAATCCTCTTGATTGGTATTTCGTAGAGAAGGATGCTCCTTTTGACACCTTGGCGGAAAAACTATTATGGGAAGGAGAGTTAGAATGCGAAGGGAAAATATGATGAAAATTAATTGAGCTCATTCTTTTACTTTAAGCTGAGAAAACAACAAAAAGCAAAAAAAAAAAAAAAAAGGTAAAATGTTATTTGTGCCCAGGCACATTCCCACCTCCACAGGCTCTGAGTCACTCTGACATGCACAATCCAGGGTGTAGCAAAACCTCATTTGGCTCCTGCAAGACCTGACAGTCATATCCAGAGGTTGCAAAAAAGCAGGTGAATTCCACGATTTTCACTGGAATTATGCAGATTTGTATCCCCTCTGATAATCTGCCCCTACCTATGCCAGGCATGACACAGAAAGGGGCTGGAACAGTTGAGGTGATCAAAATAATACCTTAAGAAAGCTGGAAACCAGGTAAGACCAAAATAAAATTAGAAGCTAATGACACATTTAGGAAGGCAGAGAAGAGGGAGAGAATTCCATCCTGAAAGGCCAAAAAGGAAGGAGCTGAATTACAGAGCCAGATATAAACCTGGTTTGGATGGGATTCACCCAACAGGGGAAACCCCATTGCATTAAAATAAAAGATAGAAACTTGCTCAATGCTTGGAGTACCACTGGACACATGGATCTGACACCTTTGTGATGAGCAGGAGTTCTTCCCCCAAATGTGCCACTGAAATTAAATTCAGAGTGAGCTCTCCAGTAACAGCTTTGTGCTGTATTCATCTTGGGAAAGGAAATGGAAAAAAGATTCCTCTTTTCTTCCTCATTGAGTCGTCTTTTCTTCTCCACCCCACTGTTATTTTGGATTATTTCATGTTCCAGAGGTCACCAAATGTGTCCTCAGCTCCTGTGGACTTATCCCAGTTTTGCTATTCCACTGTTTGTTCCAGCATGACAGTGCTGTGTGAGGGACCAGGCAAGTTCTTTGTGGGGGCTACACTGCAAGGATAAACACTTCCCCCTACCAACTACTTCCTCCTCATTACAACTTGGAAATCTATTTATTGCCCAATTGTCTTTCTTCAGCCAGGCTGCATTTGGAATAACTCCTTGCTGCCTTTTTCTAAATACAAAATCACTCCTGCTATAGCTTGAAATTCATTTGACTTTCCTATGTTACAGGAACTAATCTAAAATTTGACACCATGTGAGGATTCTCTCTATCTGTCTCCTTGTTGGGTCTTGTTAAAATAAATAAATAATAATTAAAAAAAGGATTGTAAGTCCAGTTTGAGCTGCTTTTGAAAGATACAATTGATTGGTGTAATCAGGTCCTTTGAAGCACCAAAGGAAGCTCTCTATTAAAGGGAGCTGGCTGGTTTCTCAGTGTGTCAGACAAGCTCTCCAGGTGGGATGGATGTATTCCTGTGATATTTTATTCATACCTGGCTGTGCTGAGGCAGAACTGATAGCACAGCAAGCTCAGAGGGTGGAGGTGGCACAGCTCAGTTTGGTTTTGCTCAGCCCCTCCTGGGCAGGCTCTGCCCTCAGCCCTGGCCAGGCAGGTTCACATTTCAGCTGTCACCAGAACAGGCTATAAATAGGATCCTTGGCTAACCCTTAAATGGCAGATCCTGGACCCTTTCCCAGCCTCTGTATCTCACAGAACATCTCTAGGTCAGGAATTGGTAACGCCCTGACCCTGAAGGACGTTGTTGGGTCAGTTTTGCCAGGATAGAAAATTTAGGGTTGAAGTTATAGGATCTTCCACATTTTGGACAGCTGGGAAGCAGGTCTCCTCACTCTGATCTATTTTTCAGAAGTGATTATATTTGTAATGCTCTATTATTTATATTTTAAATAGGGCATCAAGATTGCAAAGTGACTTCCATTCCACCGCCCAGTTTGCCATGGTCTTTTCAAAGAACAATCTGACAAATCTTGCCACTATGGCATGGGTTATTTTCCCCAAAAACAGCCTTTAGGCATTTGAAAGGAGAAGTCTGTGTCCTGTGAGAAGTGAAAGGCAGCTGAGAGAATGAGAAATTTGTCTCACTGTTTTTCCTTGCTGGAGACAGCATGAAGGCTCACACACAGGTCTAGAGTCACCCTGGGTCTTCCTCTGCTGAAATCAAGAGGAATTGTTAGCGCTGAATGGGGGAAAAGATTGCCTGATTTTGAAAATCGCGTACACTTTAAAAAACTTATTTATTGTTATTATTTTAAATAAAGATAGTGTGAGATCCCAGTGAGAAACTGTCTGGGCTGCTGAACAAAAAGGACACGAGAAAGGTTGGTGTGTTCTATGGGGGGTGGTTGCTTGTTTGCTTTAATTATTAAACCTCAGTGAAGCTCCATGTTTCCCACATTAGCAAAAGCTGGATTTTCCATCTTGCAGCAGGTATTTAGTTGTGACTAAGTGAATCAAAACTTCACCAAACCTCCCCTTTTTCTGACATTAACTTTGTGGTGAAATTCCACCCTGAGCCAACCCCCAGCTCAGAGTGAGCTTTGTATTGACATCTCCTGCTAGCAAAAGAAAGGAGGAAGAAAGGAGTAATCTGAACTGGAGCACATTGTATGAGTCTATTCATGTTTGATTTCTGATGCCCAGGAAGAAGATGTCAATAATGCATTGCTGCTGAAGGTTCTGCACAGCCTGGGCAGGAGGACAGCAGGGTGACAATGAAAGCAGCGAGGCACAAGTGTGAGCTCCAGAACCAGAGGCATCTCCCAGGACATTTCCATTGTGCCATTTGCTCTTCAAACCACAATAATGACAGAGGCTGGGAAGATCTGTGCTACAATTTAGTGGAGGAGCCATTGCCTCTTCTGTTATGTGCATTTCCCTTACAGAATGTGACATCTCTGGGAGTACCAAGCAATACATTGCCAACCACATGACTACATTTAAATGTTTAAAGCAAACATCACCTGAAAAGATGGCAAAAACCTCCCAACCTTCTCCAGAAAAGCCTCAGAAGCTGGTTGTGTTTGTGATATTTGTTAAACAAATATTATTGGGCTCAGTTTGTAAATAATTTCTCTCGATGCCTCAATTCTACACCAGGAGGGAGAAAAGTTGAATTTAGAGTCCCTACTCCTTTTTGAGGGTAAAGCACATGAAGTTTCTTTAAAATATTCAGTTTATTTAAGTGTGTTTAATAATTGCCTGTGAAACCTGAAGTAAGAGACAAAGAATAATTTTCTCTCCCGGGCTAAAGCTAACCAAGATAGAAGATGTATCTGCATTATAGACTATTAAATGAGAATCACCCAAGGAAAAGAATATGACCTTAAATTTAGAAATTTGTCTAATGAAAGCTGGTTTCTAAGGAGGGCATTATTACACTCTGTGAGAAACTGAGATATCAGTGCATTCTTCTCTTCTCTAGCAAGACTGACAGTGCCTCTGGTCAATGCCATTAGACTCAGGCTCCTGGAAGCCTTTGAAATGTTTTTCTTCCAGAATGAAAGGGAATAAGTCAGATCAAAGTTGAATAATGCAGGCTAAAAAGCTTCTCTTTTCCTCTTCCACTTCCTAATTAAGATGAGTGTGTAATCTCCATGAAGACAGAGGTTCAGCAAAACCAGGGAATGGAAGTGCTGCAAATACAGAGCCAGAACCTTTCTTCACTAATTGAACCTTTTCAAGTAGCCTCCAGAAGCCATGAAGAGACAAATTACCCTCCAGGACTGGGTGAGTAGGAAGAGGGGTTTGCTAAAGACAAAAGCAGGAGTAAGAGAAAGAGGAAAATACACATTCTGAATCATATTTATGAGTGAATTTCTAATTCCCTTTATCAGCCTGTACATGCAGTCCAGCTCTATGCAGCCTGACATTCTCCCTAATTATCATCCTGAAGACCAAACCCAGCCATTCCCAGAGCGTGGCTTTAGAGCAGCCTTTGAAGGAAATAACAGACTCATTTTGGGAGAGTTTAGGTGTTCTGAACATGAATATGATCATTTCTTCCAGAGCAAACTCAGTGCTGTTAACACTGAGCAGCTGAACAGGCAGAAGGTCTCAGCTGCTGCCTTTTTTTTTGCTGGCAAAATAGAAACAGTGTTGGGTGCTGGGGACCTGCCTGGCTCTGCCTGAAAGGTTTTTGTGTTTGCTCTCCTCTTGCTTAACAGAGCAACTTGCCCCAGCAGAGCAGAGCATCCCAGGGACTGCTCAAACCAGGGTCAGCCTGGCCTCTGCCTGGCTCAGGGCACAGACAAGCAACAAAACTATTGTTTGTGATAGTTTACTTAAGTATGGATTCAGTCCTTTTGTGCTGCTGTCTGAAATCACTGACACGGTGTCACATCACATCCCCTGCACAAAAACTCACCCTGTCTCCTCTGCTCCAGGCATCTGGCCAGCATCAAACAGTGGCCAGTGGGAGTGAGGTGAGCCAAGAGGATAAATAATTATCCCTTGGTGCAGCGAGATGCACTGGGGGAAGGGAGGAAGAGATTAAAATAATCTTTTTGGAAAATGGATCAAAAACCTCTAAGCGGAGATAATCCACAACACAAGGCAGGCCCAACGCCGTACCTTCCATAAATAAAAATACCACCCCAGTCAAATGAAAAGTCAGAGATTGACATAAACCCCTCAGAAATGCCTGGCTGTTTGGGCCTAGCAGCAGCAGCAGAATGACAACAGACAGATTAGAGCCAGCACGGGCGCCTGTGGAATCTGTTCCACTAATCACCTCCTCCCATGGGCTTATTATTATCTCGTGGGGTAAAGTCAGCTTGGTCCCACTACATCCCAGCCTTTCCCCTTTTCCCACTGGTGATAGATGAGGGCAATCCATCTCTAAAGGATGCCAAGAGCACACAAAGTACACAAGGATAATCAGTAGGTTGGTTTGTGATTTTCAAATTTATGATAACGGTGGGTTCTGCTACTTCCTTTAGGATAAAATAAGAAACCCATGGAGAAAGTGTGCAATTACCTGTCCCCAGAGGTGATGCTGGAAACCCCCAGCAGAACCAGTAAGGCAGGCTTGGACACAGAGCTGTGCAGGGTGAATTTGTGGGGCCAGGCAGAAGGTGAAAGGAGTTTTGTGTTATTGAGACTCTCATGCCCTTGTCCACAAAGAAATCCCAATATCTGTAAAGTGAGGCTGGTGGTCACTCCTGAGTTCTCTCATCCCAGAGACATGGAGGTGGAAGAGAGAAAGCAAAAATGTTACATTTTGCCTCCAGTTTCAAGTTTCCCAAGGAAAAGAATAAATATTTCATTCCTCCTTTTGCTTAAAATAAAATGCTGTGAGTCAGAGAGAAACTGGCAGCCAGATCAAGTGGGCAATGTTGAAAGATGCAGCTGGCTGTCTTCAAGCTGAAATGCCATGGCATAAAGTGACTGATAAAGGATGCTGGAGTCGAACTGACAAGTGCCCATTCAAGAACACTTAGCTGAAAGCTCAAAATGCTGCAATCTCTGTTTATAATATGATTATGTTTCAAATTACACAAAGGGAATGGGTAAACCCCTGGGAAATCTTTGCATGCACGTGCTAGGAAAGAGCAAGAGAGGAGCCGCTTTTTGTCGGGCTTCTGGCTCATCATGCAGAGGGAAACAAAGCTAAAAGTTAATTTTGTGTTGGATAATTTCTCCTCCTCCTCATCTCGCTGCTTCAGTGCTGTTTTCACTTGGAGGCATCACCTTGGAGGCAGAGATTCAGCCCAAAGCCTGGGCAGCTCATCTGCATCCCCGTTTGTGGAGGAGCAGACACGGCCCCTCTCCCGCGGCGGTGCTGAGTCATTATTTTGGCACAAAGGATCTGCTCTGCAAAAGCAAAACGGGTCTCAGAGGGGCACTTTTCCATGCTTTATCACACACAGACACTCGTACAGACATGCGTGTAAACAGAAAGGCAGAGCAGGTCCCAGCAGGGGCCGAGAGGGAGCAGAACAAAAGCTCAGACGCCAGAAAGGGTTTGGAGTGATGGGGAATGAAAGGAAGGACAATGGGAGGTGGGGAGAGGGAAGGAGGAGGGCAAATGTCGGGAAAGGTGGAAATAAAAGAAAGGGGAGGGAAGGGGGAGGGCAGCCAGGCGGGAGAAAAGAGATTGCAGAGCGGTCAGGACAAGCAGGCAGCAGCAGGACACGGAGCTCAGCAGGGAGAGCACAGCAAGTCCAGCTGGGCAGGTCCGAGCTCCCTGAGGCTCAGCCCAGCTGGTCCGCAGGTAAAACCAGGGTTTAGTGATGTGCTGGGTTTAGGTAGGTGCTGTTTCAGGGCTGAGTTCGGATCCCACCTCCTTCCAAAGCAGGGATGCAGCAGGACACCCTCCCTGTCCAGGCACACGCGGCGATGGAAGGAAACCCTTGGGATGGTTGAGCCTCCTCTGCCCTCAAAAGTGTCAGGAGGCTCATTTTACAGAGGACACCTTTCCCCACCAAGTTTCCACATTCCCCAGGACACATTCCCTGTCTTTCAGCCTCTGAGGCATGGCTAAATAACAGAGGTGTTTCTCCCTCACCTGCGTGTTCTCCAGTCCCTGCAATAGGCTCAGCCCGTGTTACATTATGCACTAGCACAGAACTGTTATTTTGTACTGAATTGAAATGAGATTCCTGGATTATGCATGGAGAGATAAGTTAAAGGGAAGAGCCTGGATGAAGAGCAGGGACAGGCTGTGTGCTGCTCGCAGGGCAAGGTGTCAGACTCAAGGTCAGTAAATCAATCACCATCCAGGGGACTGAAAAGAAATCGGACAATGCAGAATCTCTCTGACATGCAGATCCTAAGCACAGCCTTCTGGCATGGCTCCAGTGACAGAAATAAAGGGTTTCATTCCCTATGGCATCATTGCTGCTGCTGCTGCTTTCAGCACCTGGGCAATTCTTCTTCCCAGAGTGAGGACAGCTTTCATAATCCATTATTGCACTTGCTTGAACTTCTTGCCCATCCATCACACATGCCAGCACTCACGGCAATGTGGACCTCACACTTCACATCCCTCAGATGCGTCCTTCCCCTCGCAGGGCTGACTTGCCCTCAGGTTTCTGTCCACAGAATGTCAGCTCTGTAAATTATTATTTCCAAGTGAGAGCTTGGGGCTGCTGAGCGAGCCCAGCAACTCTCTCTTCCACCCTCTTCCTTCAGCACTGTGTAAATCTAACTTTCACCTGACAACTGGAAAAATAATAACCCACCACTGCCTTTTGGCTTATACCAAGATTAGAGTTGAAATATTTTATCAACATGAATTCTGGCTAACATCTGTATTTATTTTAAATCCCAGCCTGCCTGCCCTCTCCTAAGAGTAGCTGCTGCCAACCCTGCCAATTGTCTGTGCAAATGGATCCAAAAATCCCCCCCAAATATATAAAAATCAGTAGGTGCAGTGTTTGTGGGGATCTATGGGGTCATCCAGGTAAAATACATAGGGGATTTATCACCCAAGTGTATGTTATTATATAAAACTGCAACTCCTTCATGCCCCATGGGAACACTATTGTATTGGCAGGGAGGAATGATGCATCTGCCTCCATGGTCTCAGAAGGCTAATTTATTATTTTAAGATACTATATTATGTTAAAGAATACTATTCTAAACTGAAGAATACAGAAATGATACTTAATGCTGAAAAGATAATAATGAAAACTTGTGACTCTTTCCAGAGTTTCGACACAGCTTGGCCCTGATTGGCCAAAGAGTGAAAACAACTCACACCAGAATCCAATGAAACAGTCACCTGTAGGTAAACAATCTCCAAACACATTCCACACATGAGCACAACACAGGAGAAGCAAATGAGATAAGAATTGTTTTCCTGTTCTCCAAGGCTTCTCAGCTTCCCAGGAGAAAAATCCTGGATGAAGGGATTTTTTCAGAAAATGTGAATGCCACAGAACATGATTCATAAAACTGTATCACTGCAGTGAGGCTCCAACGTGCCACACAGCTAAATGTGATTAACCATCTTCCCTGAGTCAATTCAATCGTTTCAACGCATCCCCACCGCTCTTCAGTGTGAGCCTTGAAGAAAAACAAGTTGTTGTAAGGAATGGCTGTCCAGGGGAAGAGGGAAAACATCTTCATTTGCTGCCAGAACAGATTTGCTGCCCAGCACACGGCCAAGGATCAGCTGGGCACCTGCAGAGGGACACAGCCATCTCTCCAGCTGCTGGGACCAAGGGGGTTCTTCTGCTCATGGAGAGTTAGAGCAGGCAATGCCAGCCTGGTGAGCAGGTGGAGCAAAGCCAAGGGGGTCCTGTTCAGGCTCTTTCAGGGTTTGGCTGAGTTTTACCCTCTCCACATCTCTCATTATATTGGTTTCTTTCTGACCAAAGGAAGAGCAGAATTTGTTTTCCAGGTGCCATGGGAAGAGTGTTGTTCCAGCAAAGCCCATGCTCATTTGTGGCTTCAGGGTGAGATCCCAAAAAATGAAAACCTCAACTGCATTTCCAGCTCAAACAGCACCTTGCTCTCCTTCCCTATTTTGTTTGCCTTTGATCAAAGTCAATCCTTTGTTAAGAGCTGACAGGAGTGTCTGAGAGCTACCACAACTTTTATTTTCCACAATGAATAATGGTAAGTAATTAATATTTGACCATGGGACTACTTGCTTCACAATCTGAAGTTTCTTAAGCTGTCAGTCAAAAAGCTAATTTGCAATGGACTTAACTCTTCCTCTGCAATTCCAGGAGGGAAACCCTGGATGAATGTGCACTGTTATGCCTAAAAATGTGACACAAGAGTGATATGAAAATAAGGATCCAGCAGGCCTCTGGGTGTGTGAGAAATCCTAAGTGTTGCTGTGCAGGAAGAGGGTTTCCATCCCACTGGGAGCTGGTGCCTGTTCACTGACACCTGCAAATGCTCAGGGGAACAGGGGGGAACATAGAAATCCACACATTGTGGTGAAGAGCAGATTTGGGGTTGCTTCCTTACTCCCCATACACTCCCTCCTCTTCTCCATGCCTCACCCAAGTGACCCCTTCAGCCTGCAGGGTCTTATTATTTCCTGTTAGAAAGGTTTGGAAACAGATAACCCTTTGCACTCCCTCCTCCCCTCGTTCCCTCCTGCGCATCTTGAAAGACAACGCGGCACAAATTGCCAGCAAAAGTGGCTGCAGAGCAGGCGAGCCACATCTAATGACACCACTCAGCCCCTAAATGGTTGTCACTCCCATTATGGAATTAGTCCTGACAAGGAGTCATTCTCCCTGCAGTAAACACAGGCAGGGAGTGCAGCAGGCTGCTCCCAGATTTATTCCTCTGCTGGTGCTGCTGAAGCTGATGTTTGGCACCTCCATGAAATTTGCCATATGTGTTAACAACCCCCCAGCACTCACTTGCTGCTGAGCCACAAGGACAGAGGTCCAGACTGCTCTTTCCTGCCACAGAAAGGATGGTATTTACCCATTTCTTGGAAGTACACACCAAAAGGATAATTATTTATCATCTTGGTTCACCTATCTTTCTTTCATGTGTTCCTGGAAACCTCAGTGCTTTCTTCTGCCTCACCTCTGAGGCTTCAGGTTGTCCTGACCCACCAGAACAGAGGCACCTGCATTTCTGTGAATCAGCTTCCTCTTGTTTCATTTGGAGCAAACAACAAATAATTGGAAAGATAGGTTCTAAGGGAAGAAAAAAGAAAATAAAAGAGAGAAGCCTCTAAGTACTATCAATAAGGAACTTGGAATATGGAAGATTCACAGTGTTAGACTTTGTCTTTTCAGCTTTTTCCTGTCTTCACTTCATGACCTTAAAGCTGTTGTTCCCCGTGAAATTTCCATTTTCCAGTCTTTTCCTTTCTCTCTTGTTTTTTGTTTTGTTTTGTCTTTCAACTGAGAAGTGAAGAGAGTAGAGCTAGGTTTATCAGAAAGATTAGCTTGATCTTCTGCCTGACTCCTAACATGTTGAGAGGGGAGGAAAGGGTGGGAGCAGCTCATTGCTATGCTGTTGTTGCATGCCAAGGAATGGCTGATGAATACATAAAATGGCCCATCCCTGCAGGGCAAGGTTATCTCCCTGCTGCTCGACCCTCAGTGAATTCCTCTGCTGAAGACAACCAACTGCTCCACTGAGCAGCAGGAGGAATTAGGAATCCTCTTCTGCTCAGCCTGAGCAAACAGCTCAAACCCGAGGGTGGTCCTCTCTCTGAAACGCCCCAGGCTTTGCAAACAAATGCAACATACAGAAATCACATTGCTCTCCTTCATGACAACCCCAACCAACAAGGTATGAGAGTTAATAACCCTAAAAAACTCCTCTCCAAGTGTATCTCTCTATGCTAACAAATCTTTGTTAACCCTATTAATCACACTTTGCATAGACTCAGTGAATTCCCTCTTGTTGAAGCCTTTCTCGTCTCCTCTATTTCCTCTTTTAGGAGGTGGAGAGTTACCCTCGGACTGTTCTGCAACAGATCCTGTGGAGAGCTGATCCTCTTGTGAGGAAGGTCCCACATTTCTCAAGACTTTAAATCCACTCCAGACTAAGTGTGGATGTGGGTTTATCCAGGCAGATGCTGTCAAGTAGCCCTGCTAATTGTTTCTGTTATTTCTGAAGTGTTGATTTTGGATTTGTATCACGCTGCAAAGTTCGGGTGGGTCAGTCACAGGGCTGTGAAGTGAGAAACCACCCATGGCTGGGTCCTTGTGCACATCCCACCATCCCTGTCCTGTTTGAGCACTTCTGGCTCCCAGCACACTGTATTTAAAAGTACAAGATAAAAAATTTTTTTCCTCTACTATTTGGAAAGAGCTGATGGTCTCTATTGAAAGCTGAAAAATGCTCTTTTTGGAGTCTTTTCCTGGTCATTTGCAGCTTTAAATGTCATAAGGAAGGGAGCAGATGAAGCAGTTTCCATCCATCATTTGCCAGAATGTGTAACCAGCACCAAACAGGAATCATTTATCTGATGTACAAGAACCAAATTTAACACAGCCCTAGAAGACCTCATGGCATTGATTTCTTCTGGTCTGGGATGATCCAAATCTGTTATTGACAGGCTGGGCTTTGCAAAGCTGATCCACACAAACAAAACAAGGGATTGCATTGGCTTCTTGAGCTCCTGAGAAAGCTCTAGAAGAATCAGACATGGCTTTGAAGTTTGGCTCCACTTTGTTTGTCCCCAGTCCCATTTGGTACCTTTTGAAGTTTCCTCTCATTGTTCCTCATTGATCAGCGACTGACAATAAAAAAGCAATATGTAAAAATATAAAATTATACATGGGGAGTTTATATTAACTTATATATGTATTTATCTATATATTTGTATATAAAATATGTATTTGTATATAAATATATGGGTATTTTAAGTAAGGCTTTAAAGAGTTCCTACTGCCTGCCTGAAAATCAAAAGATGTTTCGGGAAAATGCAAAATTATAATTTCTTGTGACAGTAAAGTTATGTTTATTTAATCTATTTCCTGTACTGGCTTTCAAGTCTTATCCTGAAGAAAATGTTTTGCCGGTGCTTTATCATATTTTCACAACTTGGACTTTAAAGAAAATTATCATCCCTGAGCTATTTTTTTTCAGATCTTCAGAAACTTTAAATAGCATTTTCTGCCTTCATCACAAAACCAGTTAAGCACTATCTGACTAAATGCGTGAGCAGAAATATCATTTTGTTCAAGCTTTTAAACTCTCCTTGTCAACAAATGATTTGAGCATCTCTGCAGAGTGTACTGTCACTTCTCTGCCATCTGTCATCCATCACTTTTTCTCTCTTTTTCCCCAAGGAGAAATGTCAATCGCTGATTTATATTTCATGTTTTCCTTTACAACAGAAAATCCTGTTAGGATACAAATAAATTTTGTAGCTCTTACTCAACTTCTCAGAGGTCATTAATTGTTCTCTTCCAGGCACAAAGTAATTCCTTCCTACTGACATATTCTGGTTTTCTCCCTTTTTTATAATTTATTTTAGGAAGCCATACCTTCTGTTCACTTGAAAGTAAGGAAAGCATAAACAAGTTTCAGCAAAAGTACTAATTGTTTGTTGATACTGCTGGGAAGATGTGGAATCAAAGGTCTGTAGATTATTCTAAATTAGAGGAGACAAACAGTATTATAATTTCTCATGTCTGGGATAGCCTCAGACTCACAAGATTTGCTTTTGGAAAAAATATTTTAAATCACCCGTGGCAAACCATTTCCAATCAACTCTCACACACTCTGGGATAAGGGATGGCACATGGGCAGACCAGAACAGCTGACATGTTCTGAGACAAAATTAAGATTCCCTTTTGATTTTAAATCTAAGAAAGAAGGAGGAGGTGGTTTTACTGCTGTATATTTAAATTGATCCATTTACATCCATTTAAATCCACTGTCTGTCCGCTCTGTATAATTAGGAAAATGCTGGTTTTCTACACATGGCAAACCATTGTTAATTTTGAACCAGAGGACCTGTTCATCAGTTTTTGGCTCAGAAAGTGCGGTGATGGTGTTTGACCTTCCTTTCTCCTTGGATGCTCCTGATGAGCTTCCCTTTATCTGGCTCGGAGCCCTGTAGGACAAGCAGTGACAGAGGAAGAGGCACCTGGTGCCAGAGGGAAGCACCACAGGGGGCTCTGCTGGAGAGGCAGAGAGAGGCCAGATTCAGGGGAAGGGTTGGAAACCTCTCTGACACTCTCCATACTTTTACTGCCCTGCAATTGTGTGAGAACTGGAGGAATCTCAGATGCAGGCAATGCTTTTCCAGCAAGGCCACCCCACTGCAGTGACCATGGAGAAGGAAAGCCAGGCTGGTGGTGGCTTCTGGTGGACTTTTCCCTTTCAGGGGTGTAGGGCAGGGTTTGGAAGCTGCCAGAAATTTTGCTCCCAGTTTCTCCTACACTCAAAGGAAGATTTATGCTTCTGAGATACTAAAGTTTTGGACACAGCTGGTAAAGAACCCAATTTGAAAATTTTAATAGTTGCCATGTGTTTATTTCTTCTCCATCTGCTTTTGATCACTTCTCTCCAGCTCTGGAGAGTCTTCAGCTAATGGGTAGGATTTTCACTTTAGCTCAGAAAAGCTGATGATTTCAAGATTTAATTAAAAGTAGCACTTGTAATGATTTAAGAAGTGGCCTCCATTGCACAGGGAGGTACCCAAGCAAAATATTGCTATAGGGGAAATGGTGCAGCTCCCACTTTGGGAAGAGCCCTGGCTTGATCAGCAGCTCTGGTTGTGGCTACAGGGTGAAATGGACACTCAGGACTCTTTACAGATTCTTTACAGCCCCCTCCCCTACCTCACATTTCTACCTTTCTTGAGAAACACTGATTTATCTTCTGTATAAATGCCGTAAAGAGAAGCTCAGTCCCTGGGGAAGCTCTGGTAAGCTCCAGTTGGATCCTCATGGTGGGATTCAGTAGGAAAGGGTCACCCAAGGCCCTGTGCCCCTCACAGCCCTTCCATGAGCATTTTCCCATTAAATCAGGAATACTGTGGTGAATTGTGCAATTGGATTTTTGAGCCGAGCGTCTTCAGTAGAAACAGGGGCAATGCAAAGCTAAATAACAGATGAATAATTTCAACAGAAAAAATGTAACACATTGCCCAGGGGAGCCTGGTGATGCCATTTACCTCATTTCCCCTGTGCCTGAGATGATGTGCTGCTTCCAGCAAAAGGTGAAAGTCTGCTCACCCCTCCGCATCCCTGTGCACCACAAATTAGATCCAGATGAAGCTGACTTTGATTTAAACACCCTTGCAGGAGGAACATCGGCAAGCTAATTAAACTTGCAGCAGTTCACCTTTGTGAGAGCGTAATTAGCTGAGATACTGCCTTCTCTATATTTATCTTGTGTGTCTTGCAGAGATGTGTGTTTAGAGGGGGGTTGATTTGTGGGTTGTGTAACCACGAGTGTGCACAAGCTCTTCAGTTCATCTCCCTGCAATGCTGGATGTGGGGTGGTGGAGGATCAATGGTTAATTCTTTTTTACTTACATGGAGCCTGAATATTCAAGGTCCCTGAGTGTTTTCAGACACAAGTGCCATAATTTTAAACTGAGTTGCGCCATGAGGTGTGTCAGTCACTCCCAGTGCTTGAATTGCTGGTGCATGTCCATTAACATCAGGTCACCTTTCATACATATCCTGAGAAAAGTCATTTTGCTCCCCTGCAATATTTTTAAAAGTATGTAAAAGTCATGTAAGTTCCACAGACACTGCAATTCTGGAAAATAATTGCTTTAAAAGTACTTATATCACTGCCTTCCCTGAAAAATTCCAATGCTCTTGGAGAATACCTGGGAGCAGTCCATAATAGTGCAATAAATATTCATCAGGGCTTTGGTGGATGGCTTTGGAGAACTTCTAATTACCTCTAATTGGGCTTACAAAGCCTCCCTTGTGCACACTTTAGTTGAGACTTCTCCGGTTTTCAGTTCTTTCCTCCCCTGAAGGGCAGCTCTGGGCGCTGCTCACACCTGGCATTGTCACACACAGCCAGGAGGAGAGATCCAGGGAAAAGAGGTGGGAAATTAAAACGGGAGACTTCAAAAAGGGGCTGTCCTGCTGGAGGTGCCAAATCTGGGAAATGCAGGGAAATCCAGCTTCTTCCCAAATCTGCCAAACCTGGGAAATGCAGGGAAATCCAGCTTCTTCCCAGCAGTGGGGAGAGTGTGGCTGGCACCTTCTGGCTGCAGAGCACAGCCTGAAAACATGGATCCTTGTGGAAATCATTGCCCTGCTTGGGAAAGTAATGTTTTTGCAGGAATTAAATGTCCCAGGAGTGATGGTGGCCACTATTTGATTTATCGGTGATTTGGTGGCAGCAGCAGCCCAGTTCCCCAGGAGGAGCTGCCGTCCCAACTTTTCCCAACTTTCCCTCATCCACCCTGCAAGGGATGCCTGTAGCCAGTCAAGGGCCATCTCTAGTCTTGGCTGCCTTAAACACTCTGCATCTTCATGGGAGATGGGGGTATAAATTTCAATTTAAATTCTTGGTGCTGTGTTTTCCTAAATGTGGCACGTGAGGGGCAAGGCGAGCCTTGGCAGGGCTGGACAAGGCGATGTGGATAAAGGAAAAGGTTGTGTATGGCTCTGAGCTCCCACTTTGGGACCAGCACTGCTGACCACCCCCCCCTTGAATTCCACCTGCACAGAAATCCTTGCAGGGACCATTTTGCAGACATCCACTTTCCCACTTAATCGATTTTCACGGCTGACAGCTGGATTATTTGGGTAAAGATGTTTACATCTTGGATAATCACCAAGAAATTGAAGTGCTGACTAGAGTGAACCATCTCCTCAAACGTTTGGGGAATTGCTTGTAATCAGTTGTTGCTACGACTCTGGACACATTTCCCTGTATCCTAGCAATGATTGTCTCTGACTGAAGCTTTGGCTGCTACATTTGGGATCCTGATGGAAATATTCCGACTCTCAGCTCCCCACCCTCACTTGTGCCACCTCTTTCATGTCTGATCTCCCGCCCTGCTCCACAAAGCTGGTAACTTTTGCCTCAGGCAACATCATTCCTTGCAACACAGCAATTTGCACCTTGCTGAAATGACTGGGGTATTAGAATAACATCACTGCTGTGTGGGACCTGACTGGATTTTTAATAAACCGTGGTGTGATCGGAGCTTACCGGCCACAACTCCAAACCACTGCCAGTGAATTCCCCCTCAAAAGCCTCATTGATTTCTGCCTGCATAATTTATACATTTGTGTTTTCCTTCTGTGAATAGAGGACCAAACAATGGCAGTGCATTGAAGCAAATATCCCTCAATGAAACACTTTCATGACTTCCAAAGCACCTTCACTTGCAGGAGGAAAATATAACAAACCGCAGCAATAAAAAAATATTACTATTGTGTGGGTTGTCAAATCTAGGAAGTTTTGCACACTTCTAGAAAAGAGCATATTCCAGAGGAGAACAGGCCATGATGAGATGGGGCCAGAGGTTTGGCTTTCTCAGCTTGTTTCCTCCTAGAATTCTGCAGCAGAGTCACGGGCAGAGGCTGAAAGCTGATGCTGGGGGAAGGGCTGATTTCAGGGCTGCCAGGTCTTGGGGTTACACCACAGGGCTTGTGATATCTCACCAACAGCCTCAGACACCGAAGGGAAATAAATGTCTGACAACCTCTGGTTTTTTCCCTTATAGCCATAAAAAATCTTAGTCAGGAAGTGAAGTGAATGGTCTCTGTAGTATTGGGGTAGTAAGGATTGCAAAGAACCTCATACACACGTTTAATCCTATGATTTTGAAGAAAAACTCCTTTTCTTTGGACTATGACTCATGTTTGTGGGCGCTTTTTTATGTTAAGTGGTCAGCACTTTCTTCCTTGAACAAAGCAAGGCTCAGCTCAATGATTTGAGTGTTCATTAAGGACTGAGATGAGAAATCTCTCTCCATCAGAAAAGAGATGCCTCACAGGAGCCTCTTCTGCTGCAGGTGTTTGAATACATGGAGCAAAATGGCTCTTCAGCCCTGCAGCACAGCCTTTGTATTTGCTATTATAGTTGATTGATTTTTCACTCTGTGCTGCATGGAGCTGTCTGTCTGATTTCCATTTACAATCTCCATTGCTCAAGGAATTTATGGGTTACAGGACATATGCTGTATGTTATGTGATATATATCCGAAGCCACAGGATCAAACTCAACTGCTGCCACATAGGAACAGCCCTTTATCCCCCAAAATCTTCATCCCACAAAATGGAAACAATCAATGATTTCAGTGTTGTCCTGTTCCAAGAACCTGGATTGATTTCCCTGCCAGTAACAGGATCATGACTAAGAATATTTGAGGGTTGCAAATATTCTATTATAAGCACTTTCTGAATAGGCAGAGGGAATAATTTTTTCATGCCCATCCTTTCTTTCTTTACACAAATTTAACTTCTTGCTGCAACCCACAAATTGCTCAGCTCCTCTGACTGCAGTAAAATGCTTTCATTGGGTTTGCTAAAAAATAATGTTACCACCAGCCTTGCTACTAACAGGGGGTTTTGTTATTTCCTGCTCATTTATCCACACCTGGTTTTGTGTATAGTAGTCTGGGGAGTCCAGGCTATTTCAAAACTAAAATTAATTTTTAAAAATTTAATTAATTAACAAAATTAATTTAAAGCTATTAATTTTTAAATTTCTTTCCTATTCCATAATGATAAAATTTGAAAGAACAAATAAGTTTTACTCCTGATGGTGTGGATAGTCCAGAGGACTTCAAGGAAAGTCAGTCAAGACGTGCTGTGGTTTGGGAGATGGGTTACAAAATGAAATATCCCAGTGTCCATGTCTCCAGACTTCTACCCCCAGGTCATACTCTGTGGTTTTGTCGCATTTCCTTCCTCACAGATGAAAGGAGGTGGTTGATCTTGTTCTTGTTCTTGGGTGTGGGCAATCCCATGTGAGAGTTTCAAACCTGTGGAGAAGGAGATTGCTCAGGCCAAGAGTTGTGTTCCCCAAGGGATGGAGCCATTTGATTTCTAAACCCAGAGGTCAGAGCTTGGGTTTTTATTCCCCCAAGTTCCACTCAGAGCTGAATGTGTGATCTGAAACCCATTTCCAATTGGAAACATGCTCCAGGAGATCAAAAGAGGAATATTTCATCCCCTTAGAGAATAAACTTTTATGTATATTGCTCAGTGTATAAAATGTCTTCTTCCTGTTGAACAGTGAAATAAAAATGACACGACTGTTTCCATTTGCCAAGAGCATTTCCAGCCTGAGCCAGCCCAAAGGCACAACTTGGTATTTTCAAGTGTCAATCAAAGATGCTTTTCCTTCAGCTGGTGCAGGGTCCAACAATGGGCCATATGGGACACCAGCCTGTGCCAAAAGAAGAAGAATAGAATCAGGAATAAAATATGTCAAAGTATCTTCATGCTAATTCCAAGCTCTACCATCATCATGATGGGAGTTGCTGTAGCCACGCCAGCCCAATCATCTTGCTTGGAAAAATTAGAATCAGTCCAGGTATAAATATCCCTGAACTTTTGGATGTTTAGAGTGGCAGGATAAGGCCCAAAGACATCATGATAAATTGTTTTTGTCCAAAAGTGCAAAAAATAACTGAGTTCCTGAATAGCATGAGACTGCTTGGTTTTCTGACAATACTTTGGTGGGCATGGTCCAGATTTCCAAAGATATCCAGGCACTTGAAATCAAGTGTTTGTGTTCCTTTACCCTGACTGAGCAGTGAGTAGTGCTGTAAATAACTGCTGTGCAAATACAAGAGTTGTACATGGATCTGAAGGAAAGGCCAGTGTGTTGTTAGCATGCAGGACAAGAAACTGTAATTTTAGATTAAGACACTATGTTTTTGGGGAAATCAGTGGGAAATGGGTGCCTTTTGGAAAAACATCCTCCTTAATCAACAACACTCTTGTGATCCAGAAAACTGTGGGAGTAACAGATGGCTGATGTTTCTTTTTGTGTGGGCCAGCCAGCAGGAAAATAATAGAAGCCCGTGTCTTAATGAGCAGAGAGAAGATGGGAGCCTGAAGGTACCAGAAACGTGGGAGAAGGGTGCAGACAAATCAGGCTGTGCCTTCCTGGCTACCCACAACCTTTCTCATCTGTTGCACAAAAAGAGATGTAAGGGGTAAAAGGATCTTTGGCCCTAATCCAGACTAAGGACACATTTTTCTGAAGCTCTTGGATGGTCCCCTCTGCACCTTCCCAGGCGCACACAAGAGAGAGGCAGCACCCCCAGCACGTACCAATATGGTGAGTGTGGCCACAGCTTGTCTGCAGCCATAAAAGATGATGCTCTGAATCCTCTTTATTATTTTTCTTTAACTTTGAACACAGACTTTATAGTAGGTATGAAATATATCTCAACTTGCTTGATCACAGCTAAACTACCAGACAGGATGGATGGTAGCATCTCAGCAACTTCCAGTTCCAAAAATTCTCTAAGAAACACCACCTTTCCTTTCCTGTTTGTGCAGCACTTCTGAAGATTCACATCCTAAGAATGTCTGTGAGCTATATATGAATGAACCCAGTAAATAAAGAAATTGATGGAAAAATGAAAGAGCTGGAAAGGAACTGCCACTACAACATCTACTGCAGGAAGTTTTTGGACAGTGCTTAAGGAAGTCTAAACATGAGGGTTTTTTCATTCCAGCTCTTTCTAAATTAAGAAAACAAATGCTGTTGAACTCTGGAAATCAGAAATCAGAGTTCCAGGGTTGCTTCCAAAGCTGTGGGAAAGCTGCCCTTATTTGCCACACAAGCAAGGCAGGACCCTGGTGCCAATGAGTGGGAGCCAGTTACTACTCAACTATAATTGAGATTTAAGAGCTATCATTTCCTATTGGTTAACCAAGGAAATATTTATGGCCAAAGCTTTGTGCCAAGCACAATATTTATGACCAAGTTTCTACCACTGGCTGCATTTTTTTAATGCTGATATTTGCACAGAGGACACAGCTCACATTCACACTGGTGTGGGCATGAAAATGAAGGCTGAAGTCATCCAGACAGAGCCTGGAGTAGGGTCTATCTCTGGCAAAGCTCATCTCTGCCTTCACAGCAGCCTTGGTGAGGGCACTTGTATTTCAGGCTCAGATCACTCTCCTCTCCATGCCTGGCTAAAATATCCTCTGTTCATGGAGGTAAGGCCTGGTATGGGAGTTGTTCCAGGTCATGTCTGTGCAGTGGCATCAAGAGCTTCAAATCAGGGACCTCCTGAGCTCCACTGATGCCAACAGGGGTGGCTGGAGAAGCTCCCAGCTCCTGCTCTCCAGCTGGATGGGCAGGTCCTGCACCTGACCCTCACAGCCTGGGCTGTTCAGCAGGTTTATGTCACTTCCCATCAGCAGGCCAGGAGCTCAGGGGAGGTTGTGACTTTCTTAGTCACTTCATCTAGCTAATTATAGCCTGTTCTCAGGAGCCCTGGCTTTGCCTGTAGCCTGCAGCACCCTCAGACAGGTTTGCACTGGCTGGGAAGTTGTGATCTGTTGCTGGAGCTGACTGGGGAGAGGAAGGGATTTGTCAGTCACTCAGCTCCAGATTTCTACAGTGAGTAAATTGGGCAGTGTTTGCCCTCTGGTGAGGAAGGACAAGAGCCTAATTTAGATCCACAAAGCCGAGCAGTGAAACCAAAGCTATCCTTGGAGAACAAACTTGTCTGGAGAAACACGCTTCAGTTCTCTAATTTAAAAATCCATCTTTGCGGATCTTAAGAGAAGTGAAAGCTGCCTCCTTGCTCTTTATGGGCTCTTTACAATGGAGTCTGGCATTTACAAATAAGATGTAGAGGTTCATCTGATCTGTAACATGAGCCCTTTAATAGTTGTAGAGCTGGAAGTCTTAATGAGGCCATGACTTTCTGCTTTGCTTCATTTCCTCTTTCAATGCTTGGCTCACTTTGTTTGTTGCTTTGTTTAAGTATAGCCAGAACCACAAATCCTCCTGTTGCTTCATTAATAAAGAGCTTTATTCCGAAATTCCCAGGATATGCCAGAGTGAGCAACAGGAAGAAGAGAAATCCAGAGAGGAAGAAATGTGTGGATTATTGCGTTTTGTTGGCATGATGAGTCATTGGTGAGACAAAAAGAGAATCAGTGTCTTGCTGTGGAGGACAGAGGTGGGAACAAGTCTGGAGACAGAAGGAATGAGATAATTCCCCCTGCTCTCCATCAGCACAGGCTGTTCAAAGGTAAATACAACTAGATTGTCCCCAGAGCTTCATTATGGAGTTAATCCTGCAAGGTTCTGAGCTCCTTTAGCTCCCAGCCTGGCAATGTGTGAGAATTCCAAGGCAACCCAAAAGGTTAATGCATGGGGGCTCTTGTGCTGGGGTTCAGATCCTAATGAGCACCCAGAGGGGAGGGGGAGATGCTGCATTAGCCACACTGCCCTGCTCTGGAGTGTGCATGTCTCTGCTCCAGCCCCACTGAGCATCTCCCCATGGATGGGCTGCCCTGGCTCAGCACTGGAGGAGCCTGGACGCCTTGGAGTGGCTGTCTAGAACAGAGCTAGGCAAGATTAAGAGGTTGAAAGCAGGTATTTATTAAAGGCCTTCAATAGGTACACCTTGGGCAGTCAAAAGCCTCAGAGAGGGGCTACAGCCAGGAAGGACAATGGTCACAAGTTTTTCACTTCATAATTATGAGTTTGGTCCATTTACAAATCAGGGGTTAATCCTCCAATTACAGCTTCAGGCAATGAAGCCATATACCCACCGTTTCCTCCTCTCCCAACTTACTTTTTGTTTACACTTCTCAGGGCCTGAAACAGCAGGGTGTCCTTGAGATTCAGGCGCAGAGAGAAATTGTTTCACCTGAATAAAATGGGAAGGCACTAACTAACAGGCTATGGAGCTTTAGAGTTATACACTAAAGAAGCACAGGATCTGAAAAATATAAAAGCTAAAATCCTAAGGCATCACCCTGACTGGACGAGGTGTGCCTGTGGTGTCCCAAGTAGCCAGGGCTGGGCTGCCAGGGGTGCTCACTGTGTGCACCCACTGCTCTGGAGGGGAATCACATGGGAGGCGCAGCTTTGGAGCATCTCTGGCACAGCTGGGCTCTCACTGAGGCTGAGGTTTAGCAAAGTCAATGGCACTGCCTTGGTCTGCAGGGCCTGGTCAGTGCCATGAGGATGCTCCAGGAAATAGTAAGAGGATATGGTAGAATTCAGTAGCTGAAACAGCCAACTTCCAAGAAGGGGAGAAGCCTTGGGAAAGCCTGGGCTCCATAATTATATCTACTGCCTTGGAAATAATAATTCCTACATTTACAGAATCTCTCCCTCCTCTCTGTGTGCTCATTAGGTTTTGAATCCTTTCACATTCCTACAGTGTTGTTTTACTGCTGTTCTCACTCCCATGCAGGTGTCTCAGCTCCCCTGCATGGCCAGAAATCTCTTACACAGTAAAAAGCCTTTGATTTAGTTAAAAATGTCTTTTGAAGCATTCTTTCACTTCAGAAACAAACTGAAATGATGAATAAATCAGAGTCACTCTTGAGAGGCCAGCAGCAGCTCTCAGGTTTCCCCAGGGGCAGATGGAGACTGCTCTGCTCAGAAACAGCCCTGCATGTCCCTCTGCTCTGCTCTGCTCATTCCAGGGCACTTTTCACTGAAAGGAGATCTCTCTCCTTTCACTGTTGGTTTTCTTCCCTCTGCTTTTACTTCACCTGAAGCCCCTGTTGATGACAAATCAGTTAGGAACAGGGGAGGGAAATCTTTTACACAGGAATGAAGAGAAAAGGAAAAAAAATCCCCTTTGAATGCAAAGCTGGTGTTTCTCAAGCATTCCATTAACCCGAGCTGTTCCTCGTGCCAAGCCCAAATGGGCCATGGGTAAGGAGATATTATCATTATAATGTCTCACTCTGGTAGATTTAAACATCCCAATGACATTTTACGAAATAAACAGAGGTCAAGGGCTTGCCCTGAAGAGCTGGCTGTGACATCCAAGACAAGATCATGGAGAGAGAGCAAATTCAAAGGAAATGTGCAGTCCTGGGATTCTCTGGCAGTGCAGCAGCTTCTGCCTCCTCCAGCAGCTGAGTATTTTCAATATTGAATGAGGCAGGAGAGGGGGCTTGGGCACAGTTTATGTGCAGGCCTACACAGTTTATGTACCCACCTCTCAGGGATCTTCAATCTGCTTCTGCCAGTGTCTTTTATAGAATAAAAATTATTTGAGAAAGGTTTAAAGTAGACAAGAGATTTATAGGAGTACAGAATGCAAGAAGGCACAGTCAAGACTTACCAGATCCTTGCAAAATCATGGAATTCTACTAAATGGCTCAAAACTGAGCTTGGTACTGGCTTGCCCTTTTTCCAAGGACAAGTCTGAGATTTCACTGGAAACCTTAGGGAAACACTGCCTTGTTTCTGTTTTGTTCAGTCTAGAATCTTCAATAACTGGGATGTTTGAATCAGCTTTTGTGAACATCTGGATCACCCAAATTATCCACGTCTTTTTCAGACAAAGGAAGATAATAATAATGAAGAGACTCAGAGCTGGGTCCCTGGAAAGCAGGCTGGAGTTGCAGCTTTCTGCCGCAATAAAAAAAATAATTAAAACCTTTAAATGGCATCTTTTGTTCCAGTCAGAATCCCTTGCACATGTACCAGTGGAAGTCATCGCCTTCCAAATTCACACAGGAGCTGATGGAAATTTTGTTATGGCCCAATGATGCAGAAAGAAACTGGCAGTGAGATTTAACAAGGTCACTTGAAGGCACAGAAACCACTGTAAAATATGCTCATTCCACACATGGCCAGCGAGGTGAGGGATAAACGTTTCACTCACAGGAAATAGTGATTTACGATTAATTTCCAAAAGAAGGAAATCCTTTTTTAATCAAAATAATTTATAGGGTTAATCTAAAGGCAGGGTTTGCTCGCCAGCATGGAGAGTCAGGCAAGGTGAAGATGGATGGGGTTTGTCCATGGGATTTGAATCAGCTCTGCACAGGGGGGCCTGTAGTCAAGGATACCTGTATTATTTATGGCCAAGGTTTTCAGAAGGGAATAGTTGATCTTGCATCCCTTGGGTTTGGCTGCTCAGTGTGTGACCTGTGCAGACCACCAGCCTCGCTGAAAAATGGCCTTCAGAAATCCTATTCCCCACTATTTCATGTGTTTGGTGCTCATGGCTGGATGGAGGTGGACAGAAACCCAGGATTCCCTCACTGAATGCTGCTGGGTCACAACTGAGCAGGGCTGGACATGACAAGGGGTACAAGAACCTGCAGACTTCAGATCCCACAGAGAAAAGGTGTTTAACAAATTCTAGGAGATTTTTAGTCTTGTTTTTGGGAATGTGTGGCTGCAGTAAGAGACAGAGTGATGCTGTTTTAACCCTGGTGAAGAGTGATTGCCCTGTGCTCCCCTCTTGCTGGAGGTGCCCAGAGCTGCACAGGACCCGGCTCTCAGGATGAATCCCATGCCTCAGCTCCAAGTTAATTTGATCTCACATCTGCTGCTTATTAAAGTAATGCTGCATGGTTCCCTGGAATGAGCACTATAGATTTTTATAGCATATCACAGGTGCTCAGGTGCTGCAGTGAGGGTCAGGACTCCGAAAGCAAAGCAGGAAACTGTACAGGAATCCATAAAGTGGGAAAATAGGGTGTGATTTGTCACTGGAAAGGCTGACAATTGTTGAGGAAGAGATAAGAAAAACAAGATAAGTCGAGTTTGGTACTACAGTGATGTTATTTATAATCTCACTATAGACCTATTTTCTCTTGTGACTTTAATCCTCCCCATTTGCAGTGAGCAATCTATTATATTGGAAGATATTTGAGATGCTTTGGGAGTAGGGAAAGTATTATACATAAAATATGTAGCTAATATTATTAGAACAGACTCTGATTAATTTTGCAGCTGGCAACATTACCCCTGCCTGAAAATTAAATCCATTTGCTATCCGTGTGGAAGTAATTGTGTTAATATCAAAGCTAGCTTGGAAATGAAACAGGGAGAGTTCCACTCCATGTCTCCCATGCAAGGAATCAGGGATGTGAGATGAAGGGCTGGAGTAATCATTCTTACTAACACAAGGAGTTATTCTTTCCTGCACCAAATTTGCAAGACCTCAATAGAGTTTTTTGTGATGTATTTAAGGTACATTCAAACATATAGATAAATCCAAATGACCTTGTCTCAGTCTCACCCCTGATTTGCAATATTGCCCATGGGCAGACACTAATATTTGTATTTGTACTACGTTTGTACAGCACCAAGGACAGCAGAGCCCTGTTCTCCTGGGCAGGTTCATCACCCCAGCAATTATTGACAGCAAAGATACGTGCCCAAGCCAGAAATATCTCAGTCTGATTACACTGGAGTGATTTTGAAAAGCAGTTGGACGAGATTAAAGAGACAGCTTTCGTTAATTAAGAACTGTTTGGGCTTCCGGTGCTATAAAGATCCCAGCTGGCCCCATATGCACCTCTGGCTGCAGCTGGGCTCTCCATCTCCCCCTTTATTTCTCCTGCAAAAGTTTTCCTCCCTGCAGCCTGTTTGCTGGAGTGCAGGCATTCTCTCCTCCTCCTCCTCCTCCTCCTCCTAAGCAGGAGGCGGGCAGGACTGACTACATTAAATATACAAACACGCTGTGCTCACTCTCTGCTCCAGAGGCATCATCGGTGGCCCGTCAGCAGCAGAACCTGAGCAAAGGCTGCCCCAAGGGCTGGGGGAAGGCTGAAAGCAGCAGCAGCAAATAAACCAGCACCAAGAGCCCTGCAGGAAAGGGGAGAGGAGCAGAGGAGAGCCCAGCGAGGTTGGGCTCACCCAGGAGCTCTCTGCAGCCCTGGCACATCGCTGTGAGTAAACGAGAGCAGCGTCCCAGCAAAGAGCATCCTTCGAGGAGCAGGAGCTGGAGATCACTCACAAGAGAGAAGAAAAAAAACAGCAACAAAAAAAAACCCACAACAAATCAAAGCACCAGCTGCTATCCCTTCCCAGAGAGAGAGAGAGCGAAAGGAGTTCAGGGGAATGAACCTGGAGGACCCAGAGACTCAGAGCGGAAAAGTTGCCCTGACGGGAGGCTCTGCACACTGAAGCTCTGCTCCACCATGGGATTTCTCATGCCTAAGAGAAACCTCCTCCTGCTGCTGTGTGCCAGCATTTTCCCCGGTAAGTTTGAGAAGCTCTTCCCCCCTTGCTCTGCTCTTTAGCTCTTTGCTCCCTCATCCCTCTCAAAGACACACTGCAGGGACCAGCCCCTGTCAACAGGGAATTTCCCCGACTCTTCTGCCCCACCATTTCTGGTCCCCTGACCACCAGCCTCTGCTGGGCAGTGCTTTGCCTTTATTCTCTGCTCCTTTTGTCTGATGTGATGGAGAAAGGGTTAAAGCCACGGTGGGAAGGGGACAGGAGGGAGAATCCAGACGGGGGCTCAGCATCCTGCTTCTTGCCTGGGTGAAGTGTGTTAATGTGTCTCGGGGCTACAGCTCCGGCTGGGGAGAGCACAGCCAGCGCTCAGCTAATGCTTCCCTTTGTATAATCCAGGGCAGCTGCAGAATAAGTAGAAGCCATATTCCAGGAGGGACGTGGGGACAGCCCCCGGCTCCCTCTCCCCTCTGTCTGGTACAGCCGGCACAGGAGCGCAGCTCCTCCAGCAGCCCCTGGATGAAACGTGGCTTTAATTTTTAACAACCACCAGGCACCTCTGACAGCTCCTGGAGCCTACGTGCAGGGTCAGGGCTGCTCCTTGCAGCCTCCAACTTTTAAAGTTATGCTTGAGCAAAACTGGGATCTTGTCATTCAACTTGTGCTCTCCACCATCATTTTCCTTCTCCCATGGTTTTTGTGAAATATCCACAGGGCAGGTTAAAGAGCTGAATGTCAGTCTGTCTTTTTTAATAATAGATGTAATGACAGTTTTTTATAGGGAAATCTGTGTAAATCTGATCTAAAATCCCTATTTCCCAGCAGGAGGCTGCTTTTTCCTTTTTTGGCTTGCCCTCCTAGCATCCCTCTTCCCTGCTTGCAGAATCCAGTGCTAGAAATTTGCCACGAAGTGGCCACAAAAATTAGACCAGATTCAGGGAAGAATGGCTCATGAAGTGTTTTCTAGATGGTATTACTGGTGCTCCCACTTTCTTCAGACCAACCCTGCCCTGTAATAGTGGGTGAATAGAGTGAGGAATACCTAACAGCGTCAGGGGAGACAAACCACATCACCCTCCCGTGTCCCCAAGCTGTGGTTTGCTGGAGTTTCCCTCTGGAGAGGGCTCCAGCTATGCCAGCCTGTGGACCTGCAGGTGTTTCCATTCCTTCCCCACAGCCTTTGGCCACGTGGAGACCCGGGCCCATGCAGAGGAGAGGCTCCTGAAGAAACTCTTCTCTGGCTATAACAAGTGGTCCCGTCCCGTGGCCAACATCTCGGACGTGGTCCTGGTGCGCTTCGGCCTCTCCATCGCGCAGCTCATCGATGTTGTAAGTGCAGCCTCTTTGTGCAACAAAGGCCAAAATTAGCCAGCCTGGGCCCAGGGAGAGGCTCCTGGTGGGTGTGGGTTTTACTGGCTGACCCAGGGTTGGGTTGGGAAGGCTCTGCCCTCAGCAGAGAACAGCAATCATGCAGACAGAGCTGGTGGAATATGGGGGGACTCATGTGAGTAGCTGGGCATCAAAGTGGATCCTTTACTCTTCATTTACTACAGGCAAAATCCCAAATTCCCTATCAAAACCCATGGGACTGATCACAGCAGGACAGTGGAGCTGCTGGCATAAATGCCAGAGAATTCTGGCAAAATAATAAATCAAATACCTCATTTGGAATTTGAGCCATGACCATTAACACTAATTTACACAAGCTAATAGGGACAGTGCTTTGCACGCCTTGGGAAGAGAGATTGCCTGAAGAGGTTTCTGCAAATGAAAGTTTTGAGGGTTTTTAGCTAATCTGGCAGATATTAACAAGAAAATTCTGTGTTTGCTCAGATAGAAGTCACACATGCAAACTGTATATGCCCTGTACAAAACAGAGTCTGCACACAGACTGATGTGCGCTGAAATAATATTTATGGGATTATCTGGCACAGTGTGTTGGGGTCAAGTGCTGGACAAAGGAGGTCCCTGCAGGGCTGCAGATGCCAGACACACAGGCTTTAGAGCTTGTGCAGATCTTGCTCCTGCATTTTTCTCCTTCCTGTCCCTATTTGCATGTGGCATTTCCCAGGACAGTGTCTGTGCAGCTGCATACTCTTTGAGCAGGTATTGGGCTGGCTTTCATGGAATGGTTGGGATTGGAAGGGACCTTTAAAGGCCATCTTGTCCATACCCCTATTTTTCAGAAGAGAGGACTCCCTGTCATTTTTTACTGTAGTCATGTGGTAGAATGAAAGGGGTGATAATGCCCCAGCCCTGGAAATGTTCAAGGCCAGGCTGGATGAGGCTTTGATCAGCCTGGTCTAGTGGAAGGTGTTAAGAGAGGGTTGGAACTGGATGAGCTTTGAAGACTCTTCCAATACAAACCATTCTGTGATTCCTGTGACAATGGAAAGAATAATGCAACCTAAAGACATTACTGGTGTGGGGCAATCCTAACAGATGACTCTCCACACACTTTTATATTTTGAAATCAGATTTTTGAGATGAAAAGGAAACAGCTGAGATGGTTCAGGGCATGGGGAATAAAAGACACCAGTTGCTGGAGAAGGCATCCACTTGCAGCTTTGCAGCACAGCAATGGTCTCCCATTCCCCTCATCACCCTTACGTCAGCTGAGGCATCCAGGGCTGTTTGCAGTTGCTAATGTTGAAGTTGCATGGTCCTCATCTGAATAATTGATAAGACTAAAGAGAAGACATTAGTGACTGTGGGGGCATGAGAGAGATTTCCATTATGCAGCTGCTGAATCGTGGAAGAGGGGGGATCGATACACCTGCTCCACAGAGCTTTCCCAGTTTACTTAAGAAAAATTAATCTTCTTAAAACCATGTCAGTGGTTAGGAGTGCAGCTTTCAGGCAGAGCTGTGCTGGGACCTGTGGGCATGGCTGGAGGAGAGCTCTCACCAGTCTGTGGCTGGGGACACTCCTGCCACCACTGTGGCTCTTCAGCTCCTCTCCCCCTTCCCAACAGTGACAGTTTTGGTGCAGACCCTGCTGCAGTTGTTAGACACAAGGCTCAGCTCCCAACGACGAGGAGTCTGAAAGGGAAATCAGAGCTGTATTCAAACCCCAGCTCCTCCTGACAAAAGCTGGGGGCAGGGGAACAGAAATCAATGGGGAACTCTGCATTCCTGCATGTCCTTACCTCACCCTGGATTGCTGAGGGTTTTCTGAGACCAGAAATTAGGGGAGAGAAGTGAAATACGTGTCCAGGAGCAGCCACCAAGAGACACACTTGGATTCCTGTGCCTGTGTGTCCACAGGAGCCCACGTGCTGTGCTCACCTTGAGAGAAGGGGCCTGGCAATACAACACTGCATGGCTGTGCAGTCACTGCTGCCCTCTGGGCTGGCTCCCTGAGGAGCATCCAGCTGAGCAGGAGCTTGGCCATTATCACATTGCAAAGCCCTCTCAGATAATCCCCTGAGACTGGCGCTGTGCTTCACTCAGGTCAGGAGGATGGTGTGGTGATGGGCAGCAACTTCCACCAGGGGTGAGTGGTTCCAGGGAGAATTCCAGGAAAAGGCAGCACCTGCTATACTGGGATGGCCCATGAAGGGGCTGTGGTGGAGACCCTCATGTGCTTGAATTGCAAAGTGGTAGGAGAAGCAGGTTCTCAAGGATTGGTCCAGGTCATGGCATTCTCCATCTCCCATCAGCATCCAAAGAAGCAGCTGGATATTTTCTTTCCATTTTGTTTCTCGCTGGAGTGTTTTTGTATTCCTCCTCCCTCCATGTGCTTCTGGTCCCTAGCTCCAGGGCAGAGAATCTCTGCTCAGGTGTCACACCTGGTGCCACAACAGCAATGAGGAGGCTCAGGGAGGAGGAGGCAGAGCTCCCCCCCAAACCTCCTGGGTTTTAATGCTCACAATCAATCCTGAAGTGCCACAAGAGCAAGGTTAATGATGAGCAGTTTGCTGTCAGCTGAGCTCTGCCAACTCAGCTGGGTTTGGTGCCAACCAAGGCAAGAAATAAAAAAGAAGTAAACCCTGAGCTCTGGTGGGACACTTCAGTCAGACCAGCACAAGGCTCTGCCCCACGTAATTCATCTGAGTCACTTAGGGCACAAAAGGCAAGCAGCAAACAGTAATTAACTCTACTGCAGCGCTGCCAGCATTAAAAATGCCTGACATTATTTAAATATGTATATACAGTCCTACTTTTCCATGCTGTTTGTGCATAGAAAGTCTACCCATTGGTGGAAATACACCAGGCTGCCCAAGAATTCCATGTCAGCAGAGCAGCTGGGGTTTGTTCAGAAAACCCAATCCATAGTGTCACAAGCTCATCCAGCTGGTAGAAGGAGAAATGCTGCTGAGCTTCTTGTTTCCAGAACTGTGTCCATGGGTAATGTTTCACAGGAGAACACCCTTGCAGGTGAAGCTGAGCACTGGAATCCAGCAAACGTGTGTGAGTCAGGGTTTATATATCCATCACCCCCCTCCTTCAGTGCTCAGGTCAAAGGCAGGATTTTCCTCTACCTGGTATCATGATCCCAGGCTGAATCCATCAGCACTGAGTAAAATCCCAATAAATTCCAGTCCATCTGCTCACAGGATTGCTTAGGTGCAGGCTCAGCTGTTCAGTGGTATCAGACAGCTGTGCCCTGTCCCATGTCAAATGACAGAAACATCTGCTTTTTATTTCCAAGACAGAACTTACATTTATTGCAGAGGTGATTTGTAATTACGTAAATGAAATACAATCAAGGAAAATTAAGAGGGTTCTTTGGGCCTCTTAATCTGCTCCTGTAACCAATATCTGTTCTTGCATTTCAGGATGAGAAAAATCAAATGATGACCACGAATGTGTGGGTGAAGCAGGTGGGTGCCCCCAGATATGTGTTTTTCCATGTTTCTTTTCAGTTTTTCTGCTGAACTCTCCCAGCTTTGTAACCACCTCATTTTTGGCAGGAGTGGCACGACTACAAGCTGCGCTGGGACCCCCAGGAATATGAAAATGTCACCTCCATCCGCATCCCCTCGGAGCTCATCTGGAGGCCAGACATTGTCCTTTACAACAAGTGAGTGTGAGCCCTGTGACCAGAGAGCAAACCCATCCTTGCAAATTTTCTCTGTTCATGAGGTTAAAATGTTTCCTGCAATAATTCCACTTTATTTTGCTCTCTGTGGTCGGAGTTCATGTAGATTCTATAACATGCCTTAAATGACATGACTGACATTCATCACAAGGGCTTTGCTCTCCTGGTGATCCTTTCCTCTGGGCAGCCAGTTTTGTTGGGGGATGCCAGGTATTGTTTTCTCTTCACATGTCAGATGCACAATTAAGCTGGATTTGAGCTTTCAGTCCTCTTCAATTTCATTTCACCCAGGAGCTCTCCCCTAATTAATCACCATCCACTGGAAAAGCCAATTACTGATGATGGGCTTAAATAAGGAAAATATGCTGAAACATGTCAGGCTTGTGCATCGACAAACAGGGGTTTCAGGTCAGCTAAATACCATTCTGGAATGATTTCTAAATAGGTATTTGTTCCTCCTAGCAGTTACTTGGAATCTGTTCTTTGTAAGAACACTTCCTAGGGAGCAGGTTGTTGTTTTCTTTCTTTCCTTTGGAGCCTGTTGATACTCTTAGAAATGCTGCCCAAGTGCCAAGGCTGTTTTCTCCCTGGAGCCCCCACCACAGCTCTCCAGTCTCCCAGGATGTCAGATATCCCAGTCCCCCAGCCCAGCACAGGCCCCAGAGAAAACACTTGCTGCAGGCATCAAAGAAAAGCATCTTTGCATGTGGCTGACACTCAGAGAAAACCCTCACAGCAGCAGCCAGGCTTGGTTTTAATAAACAGTTGCCTGGTTCTAGCTTGATATGATTTTGCTTCTGTTTAAAAACCAAAATAAATGGCTGAAGCTGGAATCTGCCCAGGGGACTGTGAGCTTTGGAGGCCACAGGGGCTGTTATCTTTGCCATTAGCTCATTCTGGATCCTCAGTGGTGTGGAGTGATTGCAAACCTCTCAGAAATCACTGCATCCTCACTGAGCACCTTTCAGAGATTAGCCCGATGGAAATGATTCATTCAGAGGCACTTGGACCTTCCTGCCCTCCAGGGACACACTCTGAACATAGATATTGCATCAAAAGTGCCTCACTTGGCAGCCAAGAAAGGTGTTCACAGCTTCCACTGGAAAGAAAAAATAATGTCCTTGTCATTCTCATTGTTTAATTAATGACAGTGGCAAGGATTATTATTTTTTGGAGCTTCTGGTGGTCGTTGTGGTGGACCATGGTGCCAAAGGAAATGTCGTGGCACAAATCCTCTTGCCACCTTTGTGCATCAAACCATCCTTTTGCTGGAGCTACTGGCACAGCAGAACCTGATATGTCACCTCTGCTTCCTCTCCCTTGGCTCAACAGGGTTGATGAGGATGGAAATAAGGAACCACAGAATGACAGAATGGTTTGGGATGAAAAAGATCTTAAACATTATCTCATCCCAGTGGCAGGGACACTTTCCACTAGACCAGGATGCTCAAAGCCTCATGCAGCCTTGCCTTGAACACTTCCAGGGATGAGGAACACTCCAGGAGATCTTGGTATCCTTTAGTTCTCTGGACATTTTGGGGTTTCATGCTGAAGACAACCCCAGATGTCCAGGACACCCAGACCTTGGGCTGGGCAGCCTTTGGCTCCTGCCCCTCACACGCTGTCCCCTCTGCCCTGTTGTTGTAGTTCACTGCTGCTGTCACTGGAGTCTCTACAGTGACTCCAAGTCTGATCTCCTGGCCACAGCAGCTACTCCAGAATGTCCTTCTCAACCTCTTCTGGGCAGTGAGAGTCTTTCAGTCCTGCCCACCTTACTGCAGTAACAAATCTGCCTGTCCTGGGACCTGCTGACACAGGGAGATCTCGTGCCCCAGCTCCCCAAATCCAGGCTGCTTCCCTCCTTTGATCCACACTCAGCATTAATAATCATGCATTTGTCTGTTGGTTGTCCTGAGTCTATCATGCATTTTTAATTGGTTGCTTCATCCATGAACTAAGCATGGATGTGAGCTAGGCGCAGACATGAGTGGGTTTCCATGAATTCCATGTGTCTTCACTGCTGTATTTCCCTTTGTTCTTATGCAGAATGTTTTCTGCCCTGAGATGTACTTCTCTTTTCCACCCAACTTCCTACCAAACCCATCTGGAGCTGCAGTCAATATCTTCATCAGGTTTCAGATATTTTAGGGATTGCAGGGCAAGTGCAAGGCAAAACCTCCAGAGTGAGGGGACGCCAAGCTGAGGCTCTTTTGCACAACATTTCACCAACTGCATTCCCAGCCAGGGCTTCTCCTGCTGGGCATCTCAGCTGGAAATGACAGTGATTAGCCATGGTGATGCTAACAGGGAGTCCATCTCATATTTAACACATAAATATGTATAGTTTAGAGGGAGTATAACATGGCTGCACATGATTCTGGGTCTCTGAGAGGGAGAGAATGTGGAAAGAAACCTTGGTGGAAGAGAGCAACAGGCCAAACTGACCTTTCGCTGTCTTCAGGCTGTTTAGTGTGAGCTGATTATTGCTTATAATATTATTGAAATATGGTATTTCTGTTTGGGATGGACTCCTTTAGGAAAGATTATACAAATACCCCTCCTGTTTTCATCTTGAGCTATATGTTACAGAAATGGTAAAATTTCAATTGATTTCAGATTTACATCTTTAAGGAAACCTACCCTTTGTTGTGAGGTTACTCTCATATCTTGGCTCATTATTGTAAAAAAACATTCCATTTACCCACTCTAGAGACCCAAATTAAATCAGTAAATTCGGCTGGTTTGGCCTAGAGACTAAATGTAGTTGTCAACATTCATAAGGAATCTGAAAAGAAATTAATATCCTACAGGGAAATTAATATGCTGTTGAATTTTCAGGCATGATGAGATAAGTTCCAAGACTCTGCAAATAGTTTCTACTGGATGTGACATAACATATGTACAACAGAGGAATATGAGCTCCTCATAGAGAAGTGACAAAGCCTCGTCTTTGCCAAAAAACCAGGTTGCTCCTTATCTGAGGTTGTAAAGGCTCTTCAGGCACCACCAAGTCATTCCTAAATGAATTATCTAATCCTCTGCATTGATTTGTTTTTCCATTCATGAATGGCTTTGAAGCACATTTTAGGTTTTTTTTGTGTATTTGAAGTACAAAACATTAATTGTATTTTTTTTCTCTAATGAGGGAATAAGCTCTTGGGGGTTGCATTTTTTGTTTGTGGTGGGGTTTTTTTGAGGTGTTTTTTTGCTTCTCTACCACTGTGTTGAGTCCATTGTCCAACATAGGACCTCCAGAGGATAAAGCCCTGAAAGCACAGGTTTGCATCCAGGTGCTCCAGGTGCTAAAGGCTGCCCAGGGCAACCCAAGCCCGTGTCCTTGAGCCTAATGCTGGTTTTCAGCTGGATAGTCATGGTATTATCAGAGCATTTGTCTTCTCCAGCCTGGTGGTTGTAAAACCTGGGAAGAAGCTACTGGGAATATTGAGAATTCAGAAGTTTCTCTTTTCTTGGTATTTTCTAGGATTAACTGTTCCAGAAAGTAATCCCTGCCTTAGACTCCACAGTTACCCAAAAAAAAAAAAAAAAAGAAAAGAAATAAAGAAGACAAGATCAGATGTGAAGGAAAATCAAATACAAATTTCTGTAATTAGGGGTAGGAAATATCTTGAGGAATTCATCCAGAGATAAAATGGACACAAAGGGATTACTGGATGGAGTAAGAAGATCATCTGTCAGGCAGCTTTTGAAAATCATGGAAAAGCAAAGAGGTTTTTCGAAAAGTACTGTAGCAGCTTGTTCTCATGAGCTATACTGTGATGTTTGCAACCAGTTAGATTTATGGAGTAACACTGGTTTTATGACTCATCCCAAAGCTCTTTGGAGGAGAAATACCAAAAGATGCCCCAGTGTAACCTTTAAAATTGGAAACATACTTGACATTTTTCTTTATGTGCATTGGCACAGATCTCATCATTCTGCACCAGCTATATTTATAATTGGCCAAAAAAGAAAGGAAATCACTAATTCACCCTTCAGTTCTCCTGATTCTTCTGGCAGGTTCAGAGGTTGTTTTTCTGGAGAGGGACATCTTCAGATGCTTTGAGGTTCGCTGCCAAGCTCTACCCCGCAATGCAGGAGCTGATGGAAGGAAATATTCAGGAGGGATCCCTCTCTTGGGCTGCTGCTCTGTTCACACCCAAGGGCTGCTCCTGCCATTCTAGGGACAGAACTGGAGCTCTGCCTTCAAAGTGCTGGCCAGGATCCTTGGCAAAGATGAGCAAAATGCCCCAATCCAGCAGAGTCAGAGCCTCCTGAGACACCTGTGCTCATTCCACTGGTGTGGCACAGCCTTTGCTGAGAATGGTGCTTGTTTTGCTGAGCAACAGCCAAAACATCATTAGTTGGTTCGTAAACACTAAACCAAGCAAAAGCTGGGAGGTGACTGAAGGCAGTCCCATCAGAGCACAAACATCTCCCCTGGGCACCCAGGAGGTTTTGTGCCCAAGTTGCCACGATCCTGGAGCTGTTTAAAACCCAGCTAGGTAAGGTCCTGATCCTCTTGTAGCTGACCTGCTTTGAGCAGGGAGTTTTGGGCAGGAAACAGTTCCAGAGGTGCCTTCCAAGCAGTGAATCTGAGTTATTTGGTAGCACAAATCAGTATACATTTTCCAGTAAATATTTTCTGGTTTCCCTTTGAAGAGAATTTTAATCTGAACATCCCAGAAGCATCTCTGTAATGTGTACCAAAAGGGTGCAGGCTCCTCATACCACAATTTTTCTTTATTACTGCTCTTTGATGAAAAGTGCTTTAAGTGAGGACACTCTACTGTATCCATATGTGTGTAGAGATAATTTTCAGGCTTTTAAAGGTCTGTTTGGATTTAAATTGCGTCATCAGAAATTAAAATAAATGTGTGCCTCATTCAGATGCACTCTGAAAACACTTAATTTTGTGAGATGGTGTATCTCCCAACTGCAGGAAAATAGAAAGTGTCAAAAGAAAATAGAAATTCTCTGTCAGCAGATCTTTTTAGTTGAATATGGCTGGTAGATGTCAGTAAAGCAATGCCATCCTTAAACCCCTATAAACTTAAGAGATTTAATAGAGCAGCCTTTCTTCTCAAAATGAGAAATCAAAGGCTGCAGCACACAGCAGCTTTTTTTTGGGAAAAAAATAAGTAATTGTCTTCTCTCTTGGTGTGCGCTGCTGTGTTTGACACAAAAATATAAGAGCTCCAGTTCTTTATTACTGACATGTTTCTAAGGCTGTCAGGTCAGAGTAACCACGAGAGCCTGACTATCTGAATTCTGCAGTTCTTGTGATGTTTACCTTGCACTCACGCCTTCTTCCAACTGGATTTTCACGACAACTGTCACAACAGAGTGATCTCCACTGAGTGAGATGAGAACGTGCCACTGCTCCAGAGGAATGTCTGCACATTTTCTCTGTCCCACTTCATCAGGTCTCCCACCTTCCTGTCTAAGGCAATATTCACGTGGTGCACTCAGGGCTGTAGGAACAGCAATGGGTTTTCCCACAGCAAAGCTGTCCAAAAGAACACAGGGTTTCCCCACTCTCCCAACTGCAGGATGTGTTTGCAGTTGGTTGTCTCACCTCCATCCCTTGGAGAGTGGGGAAAGACTTTGGAAGGCACTCAACAGCCAGGCGACCTTGTTTGCTCCCTCTCTCATGTGGAGAGGAGCAGAATCAAAGTCTCACACAGGAGGGGAGAGAGAGAATCTCTCCAGGCTGCCCTGCATGGGCAGGGTGCCAGCAGGCACAGCTTCCCATCCACTAAACATATGCTTGAAGGTCCACATATGCTTGTGGGTGGAAATCCTGGGGAAGGAGGCAGAAATGTATGGATTCATGAAGGGTGAGACAAGTGGGAATACTGTCTTTTCATGATGTGGCTGGCTGGGATATATTCTGTGTACACAGCATGGATGATTTACCCTGCTTACAAATTCCTCTGCACTGAACTGCAATGAGAAATCCAAACACACTCAGTAAAGTCAGGAGTTCCTTCATAGTCCTGGTAGGCTGGTGAGGCAGGAGCATCCCAGGGTGTTTTGTGGCTCCTCAGAGTCAATAACTGACTAAATCCAAGGGGATGTTCTGCAGCTGGTTTCACTCCTGCCATGGCACTGCAGGCAAAATCCAGCCTGGAAGGCAGTGCCGGTGTTATTTGTAAAAATGTGAGCCAAAGAGGACCCAGGATGAAGCTGCATTTGTTAGGCAAGCAATAAAAAAAAAAAAAAAGTTCCTCATTAAAGAGCAGATAATTTAGAGAAACAAGTGACATACAAGGTCTGCAGCATCACAATGGTTCCATCCTCACTTGCAGAAGAGGAGTGTGGTGATCACACAGAAACTGCAAAATTGCCAGGGAAGGCATTTATTTCTGGGAATGAAACACAGTTACATGAATTATTATCATTCCTGGATGCCATTTTAACAAGAGTTTCGCATGGTTTTTTCCAAGAGTTTTCAAAAGAAAAATGCACACCTGTGTTGTTTATCCAGCCACTTACACACTGCTCTACCTAAGAAGGGGAACACTCCTAGTGGATGCTCGTAATCCCTTTTCTTTAATAAGATCCAATTAAAAATATTGCTCCATTAATGAGCTATTTAATCATGCCTCAGAGATATCATTAAATGCAGAATTGGATTCCATATTCCTATTGAGATTTAAAAACAAAACCACCAAGAACAGCAAGCACCGGACTGCCACTTGCTGTGCATGTTTCATGTCTCAATCTGGCTTTACTGTGCTCCTGACAAAACCCAGGAGAAAAAAAAGGTGGTTTTCATCCAAATCACATGTTCTGGAGTGTAAATTAGATTTAAGAAAGAAGAGGTAAGACAGGAACTGGATGGATTGTACAATGGCCCAGGTTTGTCTGCTCCAGAGTAGATCACCATGCTGATTTTGTCTTAATCCCCTTGTGAGAGTTTTGTGTGTAGTTTCCAATTCTTTTTTATTTCAAAGCGTTTTAAATCTTTAGAAAAAATCCAGTTTAGAATTCAAAAGGCACTATGTCCTTTTGTGTTCTTTTGGTTTTCCCAAAATCTGCCCCAGAGAACACAAAGAACAAAGAAGAGTTTAGTAAAACCTGGTTCTCCACCACACAAGGATTCTGAGTTTATTTTTCCATTAATTCAAACAACCTAGAAAATTGTCTCAAAGACATCTGGGCTGTAATCCTGAGGACTGGGGACATTTCTATCTCTGCCCAGAAACTGTGTTAGCCAAGGCAGCTCAGCAAGTGCCAGATCTTGCCATTATTTCCCAATACTACACCAGTCTCATTTTTAGCATGTTTCATGGAGCAATTGGAAATGTGTGATGTGACTTGTGAGGCCCTGGCACAGCCTGCCCAGAGAAGCTGTGGCTGTCTCATCCCTGGAATTGTTCCTGGCCAGATTGGGTGGGGACTGGTGCAACCTGGTCTAGTGGAAGGGGAAAAAAAAGAAACTTCCATGGCAGGGAGTCGAAATCAGATTGTCTTTAAGGTCCTTTCCAACCCAAACCATTCCATGATCCTATGAAACTATAAAAAGTCCTTTTTAAAAAAATTTTGCTTGTAAATGAATGGTGTCCTAAAGAAATTAATCCAGAAAGTTCCTGTGCCTTCTGCAGCTTGAGGAGCCCTGCTGGATCACCCGTGTGCTGATGATCTTGCTGCTGGCAGGGAGGAGGAGATGTGTGTCCCCTGTCACAGTGTGGCTGCTGTCAGGGCACATCTGGGCACTGAAGCAGCAGAGCAGGGCCCAGGGATTTTGGCAACTGCAGGCTGGGCTGGCTCCAGCCAGAAGCACTGGGGAGGAGCAGAGAGCTTTTTATCTGTATCAGCCTGAATAATTAATCTCAAGTTTTTAGCAGAAGCTCTTTTCCCCTGCACAGCCTGTCCTTTGTCTGGCAGTGCTGCTGTTTGTAGCTCAGGTTCTTCCTCCAAAAGTCTGGAAAACACCATTTATTCATACAAATCCAATACAAACTCCTGAGCTGTTATCTGTTTATCTGATAACCCCCAGTTGAGGGTTCCTGTGAGAAGACACCACAAAAGCCAATTCTCTCCCTGACTTGGAAATCAAAAGATTAATGTTCTTTATTCCTACTAATAGGATGTTCTTGCTGTTTTTCACGTAAAAGACTGGGTGATTACCCAACACTCTCATTTTTAGCAGCTGTCACAAATAATTCTGCCCAGCCCACAGCTACACTATCTGATAGTACCTTCTTCCACCTCTAAAACAAACTCAACCCATTCCAGAGCACATCTGGGACACCTTTGGGGAAAACCTGTGTACAGTCACATCAAGGAACTGACTCATGCCAGGGAAAGGCTGACATGTGCATGAATTCCAGGGCTTGTGTAAGCCAAGAGCTCAAAATCCACTGGACAGAGTAGATGGATCCAGTGTTTGGACATGATGTGCCTCTTGTACCTCTCAGGTCATTTGGAAGCCAGGGACTAAATATCCTATTTCCTTACCAGAGATGACATGTCCTAGAGAAGTCTGAGGCTTTTTTTGTCTTCCATCTGTCCCCAGTGCTGATGGTGACTTTGCAGTCACCCACCTGACCAAGGCTCACCTCTTCTATGACGGGAGAATTAAATGGATGCCCCCTGCTATCTATAAAAGCTCCTGCAGCATCGATGTCACCTTCTTCCCCTTTGACCAGCAAAACTGCACGATGAAGTTTGGCTCCTGGACCTACGACAAAGCCAAGATAGACTTGGTGAGCATGCACAGCCATGTGGACCAGCTGGACTACTGGGAGAGTGGGGAGTGGGTCATCATCAACGCTGTGGGCAATTACAACAGCAAGAAATACGAGTGCTGCACAGAGATCTACCCTGATATAACTTACTCCTTCATTATCCGGAGGCTGCCCCTGTTCTACACCATCAACCTGATCATCCCCTGCTTGCTGATCTCCTGCCTGACCGTCCTGGTCTTTTACCTGCCCTCTGAGTGTGGAGAGAAGATCACCCTGTGCATCTCCGTGCTGCTGTCCCTCACGGTGTTCCTGCTGCTCATCACGGAGATCATCCCCTCCACCTCCTTGGTCATCCCTCTGATTGGGGAGTACCTGCTCTTCACCATGATATTCGTCACCTTGTCCATCATCATCACTGTCTTCGTGCTCAATGTGCACCACCGCTCCCCCCGCACCCACACCATGCCAGACTGGGTGAGGAGGGTCTTCCTTGACGTGGTCCCACGGATCCTTTTCATGAAACGTCCCTCCACAGTGAAGGACAATTGCAAGAAGCTCATTGAGTCCATGCACAAAATCACCAACGCGCCGAGGCTTTGGTCCGAGATGGACGTGGAACCCAACTTCACTACCTCATCCTCCCCCAGCCCCCAGAGCAACGAGCCGTCCCCCACCTCCTCCTTCTGTGCCCACCTCGAGGAGCCAGCCAAGCCTCAGCCCATGTGCAAGTCCCCCTCTGGGCAGTACTCTGTGCTGCACCCAGAGCCCATACAGGTGACCTGCTCCTCTCCACAGCCCTCCTGCCACCACCTGAGCGACAGCCAGGCCAGCTCTGTCTTGAAAGGCAGGTCACTGAGTGTGCAGCAGATGTACAGCCCCAGCAAGGCAGAGGAGGGGACAATCCGCTGCAGGTCCCGGAGCATCCAGTACTGCTACCTGCAGGAGGACTCCTCCCAGACCAACGGCCACTCCAGTGGCTCTCCAGCATCCCAGCGCTGCCACCTCAACGGGGAGCAGCCCCAGCACAAGCCCCCTCAGTGCAAGTGTAGGTGCAAAAAGGGCGAGGTGGCCGGCGCAGCAGCCCAGGGGAGCAAGAGCCACGGCTCCAAGGAGCAGCACCTGGTGCTGATGTCCCCAGCCCTGAAGCTGGCAGTGGAAGGGGTTCATTACATCGCAGACCACCTGCGGGCGGAGGACGCGGATTTCTCGGTGAGTGTCCCAACGGAGCCTGCTCTCCTTCAGAGGGTCAGAAATGAGCTGCTAAGGGAGCCACAGCAAGCCTGGGGCTGTGCAGAGTGTGTATGTGTTGAGGCAGGCTCAGCTGTACCTCTAGTTTGGGTTTTGGCCACTGGAGATGTCCTTGGGGTCTTGGAATGATGGCCAAGGGGGCAGCACAACCAGGTCATGCTCAGGGCTGCTCTAGAACAATGGATTCTCCAGCAGAAAATAGGAATAAAGTTGTTGTTAGGCAGCAAAGACGCAGTTAGGTTTGTGAGAGACCCAAAGAGCAGCCATCTCACAGGAACAGACTTATTCCTTATTTAAGCCTCTGACAAATGGGGAATTCACACTCTCTGCTTTTTATTAATCACAGACTGTGGCTGTGGAGCCCAGGAAAGCAAATTGCCTAAGCAGGCTGTGGGAAGCTGTAGTAGAGTGGGGATTCTGCAGGCTCTGTTCAGCTCTGCTCATGTATCATGATGTGATTATTTATTAGTGGACTTCCACTGGAGCAGTTGGCTCTGTGCAGGGACATGGGGGAACAAATTTCCTGCTTATTCTGTGGGGGTAAATATGGCTACAAATAAAGGGAGTAGAGGCTGAAAGGATTAATTTTCATGGAGACACTGATGCACATAACAAATGCCACATCCTTTCAAAGCTCTTGTAGCTCTTTCCTGAAGGAGTATGGATATTGTGTGCTAGTAATTATGGCTATAATGAAAGGAAGCACAAGATAATCTGAAGTTAGTCATCTTATTAAAGAAAAGTCTTATCTACCTTTTCCTGGGCAGATCCATATGCAAAAGGTGCTTTTTAGCTTTCTCTACCATTTAAATTTCTTAAGATTTAGAATCAGTGAAAGTCATAGTGTATTTATACAAGACTTCCTGAGCATGGAGAGTGTCTTTTATTTGCATTTTTCACAGCACTGAGCAGCAGCAAGAAAAGCCTAAATACTACTGTCTATTTCTATACTCTTTGGTATCATAGTTAAGGGCCTCTGTTCTTCAATGGATTTTTCTCCACAGCATCCCTTTGAGGAAGGAACTGTTAATTCCCTATATTGGGGAGTTACAGCCAAAACACAAACTTTCTGTTCAAGGTCACAGAACAAATTTGTGGCAGAGATGGGCTGTGAATCCTCATCTTCATTAGTTGCCAGTCCAAAACTCCTTGCCAGGGTAAAGCACTTCAGAAGCACATTAGGAGTGCAGGAATTAAAGTCTGCTCTCTCCCTCTGGCAATAATCACAAGTAAACCCTTGGATGTCAGTTGAGTTTAGCTCAATTTTTTCCCCATGGTGCAAATGAAAAAATATTACACCAATAATACTTCCTATTTCTAATTATTCTCCCTGCTGAGCTGGTTGGTGTTAACAAGAATGGACTCAATTAATATTTTGGGTTCCTTCCTCTTAATTTTTTCTTAATGAAGCAGTCTTCAAAAGCCACAAATTTTCTTCTGATACCTTCTACTGCTTGAAATTAAGTGATCATCCTGAGGAGAAAGCTATTTACAGTGCTAAACATCAAAAGCAGAAGAAAAGGAGCAGCTTTGAGCCTTTGGTCTCTGACCCAAGCTCCTGCCAGCCCAGGCTGTGAGGAAATGCGCCAGGAAAATATCCAGCAATGAGCTGGGGGCAGCTTTGTGGGCTCCCCTGGGGACTGGGGGTGACCTTTCTCCACTGTTCCACAGCAGCTGTGGCTGGCACAGAAGGCAGAGCTTGAGTTTTCAGATAGAGGGGATAATGCTGACTCCATTCTGGGGCTGCACTATTTCCTCTCTCTGGACCCAAGTAACATAAAGTAGGAAAGCACAATTTTTTTCTCCCAGTGGAAATGAAAAAGAAGAAGGAAAATGATCTTCTGGGACTGAAATACACTGTGAGGAGCAGAACTGATCTAATAAAATGAGAATTTATTGGGGAAAAAAAATCTGTACTCAGAAATTTGCTTTCATCTTAAAATCAAATTGTGGCATTTCTTCATGGAAGTCTTCAATAAATCTATCAGCAGGCACCTCTGATGCAGCTGCTGAGACACATCTTGCTGTCTTGTGGGCAATATTTCCAGAGACATTCACCTTCTCAGAAGGAGAACAGAGCTTCTTTTAAGTTCCTGTCTCTTTTTTTATTTTTTTCTCTAAAGCTCCATTGCCACAGGAGCAGTGCTTCTAAATTAAAAGTAAATAGCTCATTTAATTAAGTGCTCCAGCGAAGAGAAAATGGGAGATGCAAGAGGCAGTTGTTTATTACAGAAAGATATCTGCAAACAATGCAGGCACAATGGGGCACTGGGGAAAACACATGGTGGAATTGTCCCAGCAGAAGATGGAAATGCCATTAGAAATTAATTACAGACTGAAAGGCAAAACAAGTTCCATGTCACACATCAGCCAAAATAACCAGACAGCACCAGCACCATCTGGGAACTCGTTCTGTCCATGGCTGTGTGCGTCTCCAGAATGCTCTGATATGAAGATATTTAAAAATAAAATGGGAAGGAATAAAGCTGAGGGGGAGGAAACAGGATAATCTCACTGGGTTATTTTTAACAAAGTACAATAAAACCGCCTGGGACTGCTCTAATCTGTGTTGCAGACTCTGGGTCCTGGGGATCAGATGTCACCAAGGCCCCTCAATCCTCCACTCAAATCCTGAGGCTCAGACCCACAAGGAGCTGCACCAGGGCAGAGCTGCAGATTCCCACTTTTTGGGACTTTAGAGTGGAGTCAGCTGGATCTTCCCCTGATCATTTCCCAAAAATAATTTTGAGTGAACTTCTTAAAAACTAATCAGAATAGAGGTCAGGAGTTGTGGTGGCAGGTGTTGGCAGCTGCATGGATGTCAGAGGGATGTCTGCAGATCAGACTCCACATGGGCTGCTGGACCACGAGGAAATGCTACAATGGTGGCAGAACACAAAATTAAAAATCCAAATCATTTTCTCTCCCTCATCCTCTTTTTATTATTATTATTATTATCTCCCCATAATTTCCAATTTCACCCTCTGTGCTCTCAGTCTGAAGCTGGATATTGATTTTACAAACATCTGATGCAGTCCCAGCCATCATTATCAAAATGGGCTCAGTATTTCTGCCATTACATTAGGAGGCAAATTCTTGTCCAAGTTGTTCTTCCCCCACTTTCCTCTTCTTTGCTCAGAGAGAAACTCATCAAGTTTCTTTTCTTTCTGTGATCTAGCACTTATTTTTACTAGCATAAATATTCAGAGAAAGTTATTACACCAGAATGAGGCATTATTTACTCAATCCAGCTTTCCAGCTGAACATCAGATGGGAAATTTCAGATTTGCTTTACACATTGGTTACATCATAAGACATTAATCCCATAAAAACAATCATCCAGGGCTTGCTTAGATGCCTTTCTCACGGGGAATTTTAAGCATCAGAGGCTCCAACTCTCAGCAAGTGATGAATAGGTCACAAAATAAGCGCAGCAAAAGGGAGTTATCCCCTGAGCTCTTATCACAGAATTGTAGAATCACAGAATTGTTTGGATTGGAAGGGATCTTAAAGCTCATCTCATTCCACCTGCCATGAGCAGAGCCCCATCCAACCTGCCCTTGAACTTTGCTTCTCTGGGCAGCTGTGCCAGAGCCTCAGCAACCCCACTGTAAAGGATTTCTTCATAATTTCTGATCTAAAATACTACATTTCAGTTTAAAGTCATTCCCCCTTGTCCTGTCACTACATGATCTTATAAATTTGAATAAATTATAGTTCACCACCCAAGGAAATTATAGAATCTTGGCATGAGAGAATTCCTTTTGGTTTCAAGGGTCAGTATTTTTTTACTTACTCTAATTACAGATGGTTTTGCAGAGGGCTGTGCAATCAAAAGATACCATAATTTTTCCCAAGGAGGTGACAAAATGCAGGATAAACCTGGTTGTTTTCTCTGCCTATTCAGTAATAAAGGCTGGCTTAACTCAATGCTGCTTTTAAAAGGAATAAATCTATCCATTGAATGAAAACATTGAACCCATTCTTAAGCTTTTGACAATGTTCAGGTATTCCTGAAATTGAAAATGCTTTGTTCAGGGAAAATATTATATGGTCTCCAGTGCATTCTTCATTTCCCAGCTCACAAAGCTGCTCACTGAGCCAGGGAGCTCAGCAACACCACTGTACCTGTGGAAACATCCTCTGCTGCAAATGGCACTGCACTGATAGCTGGATTACTTCCTTTACCAAAAGGCATTTTCAGCTTTGCTGTCCCCTTCTCCTTTCACCACTCACAGCCCCTGGGGAGGTTTGAGTGGGCTCCTGCTGAGATGTTTTCCCCAAAGAACAAGGCAGTGTGCTGAATTTCTGCCCTCAGGTCTATTAATCACCAAGTGGGAAATTGTAGGAAATCGTAATGGGTACAGTCATACAAAACAGAACTTTACCATCTGATCAGGCCTCTTCCTGGGAAAGAAATTACTAACAGCAATGTAATAAAAGAGTTTTTCATATATATATATATATATGGTTTCTTAATGAAGCAGTCATTTACCATTTCTGCCTCATGGTACTAGAACTCCCCAGAGAGGAATTGCTGGAAAATCCTCCCACAGCAAGGCAAAAATGGGAAAAGAGGAGGGTGAGGGTACTTGTATTGGCTGGTTCATTTTCACTGCTTATTCACCCAAAGCTGTAAATCCCTTCACAGAAAAGGTTTGGCTTTGTTAATCTGTAAGCAAATCTTTTTATGAGCATGGGGAAACGAGTCATTTCTTACCCCCCACCACCCCAGCCTGAATCACAGCCTCATTTACACACCCAGCTACAGCTGCTGCTGATGGAAAATGGGAGAGTGAGTGTGCAGATGGCCTTAGTTATACACAGGGGTGTGTTATCCATGGGATTTGTGGCTTCACATGCACACCCCTGCAGTCTGGGGATCCCTCAGGTGATTGATGAATAAACCTTTGCCATTTTATAGTTCCACTAAGTGTGAGCAAGACCTCCCCCTCCTATCTCTGGAATTAAATTAAAATATCCTGCTTTGGAGTAAAGCTGTAAGAGTTTTCATAAATTTTAATCTCCAGGAAATGTTAATAACTGGCCTCTCCCCTCTGTGTTCCAGGTGAAGGAAGACTGGAAGTACGTTGCCATGGTCATCGACAGGATCTTCCTCTGGATGTTCATCATTGTGTGCTTGCTGGGAACTGTTGGGCTCTTTCTCCCACCCTGGCTGGCAGGAATGATCTAAATATAGCACCAAAGGGAAGAAATTATTGTCCCACTATCCCACTGTATGGATTTTAGTTCACCTGGAAGGAGAGAACAGAGAAATGGAGGCAGCCCTTTGAATAATTCACTGCGTGTCCTCACTTGAGCTGCTCCCGAGCTCTTGGGGAATCCTTGCCGAGGTCACATTGTTTTGCCAAGCCATTTTCATCTCCTCCATCTAATTTAGGGGAAAAGTTTTAATCAAAGTCTGTACATAGCATGGTGGCATTCATTGGCATATACTCAGCAGTGTAAGAACACGAGCTTGTCCCTAAAGCAGCACAGAAAGGGGCTCTGCATCCACAAACCAGCCCCTGGCAATAGCTCCAGTCACCCTCAGCAGCCTCACTGTGCCCTGCCCAGTGATTTTGCCCTGTCAGGCTGAAGTCTTTCAGGACTGTGTCCCTGTATGAGTCATTTTATAAATAAAGTTCCAAATTTGGGATACCTGTGCAGGATGTGGTCTGTGTTCAGCTGGTAAAGGCAGAGAGTCTGGGCACTGGGAGGTTTACCCTGCCCTGAATTCAGGGGAATAGACACCAGGAGAGGCAGGCAGCCAGGCAGGTGTCTGGGGAGCAGCACAGAGGGTCCTGCAGAAGCCAGAGCCAGGTGAGAGCCCAGGTGGGAGCCCAGGTGAGAGCCCAGGTGAGAGCCCAGGTGGGATTTGTGTCACCCCTGTGTGGTGGCCTGGCACATGAAGCTCGTTGCTGCCACATGCCTCAGTGAGCAGCACAGAGCTGCTCAGAATCGTGACAGCAAAGCTGGAACACAAATGATGGTGTTTAGAGACTTCTTTGAAATACAAGTTACTGCACTCAGCCAGAACAGCACAGGTTAAAAATCAATGCAGTGATCAGCCTGTGAGGCCCCATCTAAGAAACTACAAGTGACCTCCGTGTTCAGAGATTCAGCCAAGTGCTTAAAATCTGTTTGGCTCACCAAGAAAGCAGAATAGCCGAGGTTTGGGCCAGTTCCACAAAGAGCTGTGCTGGCACAGCACGGGGTGGGAGGCAGGGAGGAGGATGAGGGAGCCGAGCTGCTGCTTGTTTTCAGAATGAAGAGAGACCCAGCCTTTGGAGATGCTAATTTATCCCTTTTCACAGTCAGTGAGTTTGCTTATGGCAATGAAAGGAAAACAAACAGTCGAACATCTTCAAGGTCTAGTGCATTAATGTACCAGCACAGCTGCGGTGTGTGTGCAGGGCTGTGACACAGCAGGGCTGCCTCTCCTGTCACAGCCCCACGGGGGCACAGGCTGAGCCCTCTCCAGCACCTCTGCACATTTTGACAGAAGGATTATGAAGGTGGAAGATTTCTGCCCCTGGGCACTGCTGGGTTAGGGGCATCATATCACAGCAATGCCCACAGCAGCTGCTCAGAGCGCTCTGCCTCCCCCTCCTCCTCCTCCTCCTCCTCCTCCTCCTGAACACATGGGAATCACTAGCAGCAGGGCAGGTGGGAGGCTTGGCTGGGCATGCACATTTTTAGCAGTAAAAGCAGCAGCTTCCAGCTGGGATGGAGTCAGCAGCAGCTCGAGTCTCTGCTCACATCTCTGCTCGCATCTCCCAGCAAACACAGGAGCCAAAGCCAAGCCAGGGTGTCCGGGCTGCCAGAGCTGCTGCTGGGCCCTGGGGACAGCAGGGAATGGCTTGGAGGCACCAGGAGAACTGATGAAGGCTTAAGGAGTGAATAAGAGCCAAATGTTCAAGGTGACATATTGGGAAGATCAGTAGGGACATGCACAGGCTGTCCTTTGCTCACAGCAAAGGGCTCGTCTCCAGTTTTCACCTTTTCTGCTCAAAGTCACGGCCAGGGCACACTGTGTGCAGGGCAGTGTCTCAAGGGGAGCACGGGACTTCGACTGCAATGGAGCAGGACAAGAAACCCAGGCCCTGGCACGCAGGAGAGGGAGGAGGAAAGAGCTGCATTAACACATCAGAGGTACCAGGTGTGATCAGGAATGCTGAGAGTGTGGTTGTGTCCTTAAGGGGTCAGTGCCACTGTAGGATCACCGGGTTTGGAGGGACAAGATGAGGAGTGACAGCTGAAACCATTTCCAGAGGTGTTACTGGTGTCTGGGGAGAAGCTGGCATAGGGCAGGTCCCTGACATCCTCTGCTTTGTTAATGTCACTGCAGTTTTCATACACTGATAACTACATTTCTTCACACGTTGCATAAGTAGTTTCCCAGGTTAAAGTTCAAATAAATTCTTGTTTTTGCTTCTGACTTGCCTCCTTTTAAAGTCTAAGGGGAGAAATTAGGAAACAACATCTACTGCTCTTTCTCAGGCAGGTTATTCCATCTTAGAGGTTGTTTAGGAGGATGCTATCCCTCCATAGGATTCAGTGATCAGAAACTGGAATAAAACTGGGACATGAACCAGACTATAACTGTAGAATAATGAATAATTGTGCTATTTCAAACCCATGGAACACAAAGAGAGGTTTTAGCATATGAAAGACTCCAGGAAAACGCATGCAGCCAGACTGTTGGCATTTGTAACGCTCCCAGCTCAGAACTGATTCCCAGGACTTGAGTGAACAAGCTGACATCAGAAAAAGAGTGAGGAAGCAAGAGTGGGACACAACAAGAGCCCTAAAATGTCTTGGAAGATATTCAGAGCTAAGTAAATGGTTTTCAGCTTCCAGGCGTGCAAAACTAAGCTCAGAGACCCCAAAGGCATCAAAGACAGCAGATATGGATGTTGATCTTTTTCTGTTTTACTTGTGCAGGAGAGATTGAATCCTCACCATGGTGTTTGATGCTTTCCCTCCAGTACAGCTCCTTTGGGCATGAATGGAGCAAAACTGGCAGTAACAACCTCAGTTACCTCCATTGTTCTGTTTTTTCCCTACATCTCCTTTCTCCTGCTTCCCTAATGCTCACTTTGTCCAGATCACCTTCCCAGCCACAGAGGATGCAGGGAGTTTTATCTGCAGCTGGCTGGTAGGATGAGCTGTGTAATCCCCATTTCCCCAGCATTTCCAGGGCTGATTTCCATCTCATTCTCCAATGAGCTAATCCACACAGCTTATAACACCTCCCTTTTGGAGAAGTTTCTCTAGACATTTATCAAGAAATTTGGCGCAAGGAAATTCACTGGTGTAGAGGGAGGCAGGCAGAGATGCAGATGAGAGATGCAAGATTCATGTGCAGTCCTAAGGAAAACACCCCCATAACAGCCCCACCTGGCAGTGATGTCCATTAATGACACTTTATCCACTCCCAGGATATCTTTTTGCTTCCAGCCTTTTAATTCTGACCCAGCCAAGCTGTTGAGTCATGGAGAAAAGGCATAACAAGCTCTGCTGCTTGTTAACAGCATTGCTGGTTGCTCCTCTTACTCCTGAGACAGAGATAACACCTCAAAAAATGCTTATTGCAAAAATATCTATCAGTGAAAGGTCCTCAGTCTCTGCTAGAATCCACCTACCCCAGGTGGGTCAAACTCTCAGTGCCTGAAATCTCTCAGCAGAAAACCTCCTTGGCTTGAGGAACTGGGTTACACAGCACTGGCACGGACTTTGTGACACTGCATGGACTAAATATCCTTGATTTCCAGTAAATAAAACCACTCATGGGACAAAGTTTAGGAAGATAAATGGACAAGTTGTTTGTGCAGGTTGTCTCTCTCCTAATCAATAGCCCTGCTGGGACCCAATTTTGTTAAAGTCTGACTGTTGCTGTTGGATCTGAAATAACCAGACAAAAGCAAATGTCACCGGAAATTCCACCAAAATAGATCAAATCCCAAGACAGGCAGAGAGGGGATGTGAGCAATTTCCAAAAACAGTTGATAAAGAAACATAAAGGAGCTCTGTCTCAAATCACCTATGGTCACTAATTTTAACAGGCAGAACAGCAAGTTCAGGACTGGGAATTTGGCTGCACTGGTTTAAGTCAGAAAGGAAGCAGAATAACCTGCAAATGCAGATGTTCCTCACAGCACTGCTCACCTTCCCCTATTTGTGAGCATTTCATGGCAATAATTTTCTGCTTTCACTGGCCAGTTATCACAGCTTTGGAGTTTATACTCAATGCTAAATTCAGAACCATTCTGAACCAACTCGCTGTAGGTTTGGCTTCATTTTGGGGGGTTTTTTGGGGGCTTTTTTCCCCCAAGGAATCTGGAAAGCACAGTTCCAAAGCTCTTTGACCTGTATAAACAGAAACACTGAGAGTCCCACCACCTGTGCAGGGTGTTCCTGTGCAGGTGTCTCTTCCAAACACTGTTCCTGCTGTGCTGCAGCCTTCAGCTCCTCTGACCTCTCCTTTTTCTTCTGACTGTTGTCTGCAACACTTCATCTGAGCTGAAGGGTTTCCATTTTATATGTCAAGGCAACTCTGGAGAGCTCCACAGTGAACAGAAATCAGAGTGGTATTTCTATGCATTTTCCTACATTTTCCAAAGGGACTGTATGTCATACTGAAAATATTAATTCTTGGGAGTTTCTAGAGAATGAATACACATAAAGCCAAGGACAACTTTAAATACTTACAGGATGCACTAACCATATTTTATCTGAATTTTGTTGTAGGTTGGCTCCCACACAAGTCTGACATGTTCCAATATTCCTTTAGCAGAATTTCTTAACTCCATAGGATTTTTAATTAATGACAAGAAGAAATAATATTTGGACTCCTTGTCTAAAAAAGTCAGTTCTCTTAAGGTAAATCTCTTTCTCCTTGGTATTGATGTGACAATCTACTCTCTAAGTGTGATGTATTTGCTGCTAAGATTTCAAAGGCTGGCTGTATGAACAGCCAGGCTGCCAGCCTGTATGTAACTGCAGAAATTACACATCCAGAACAAATGTGGAGGAATGTGCATGATGCTCCATTTTTTACCTTTTAACAGCTCTGAAAAATCTGTACTGATACTTTAGGCTTAGGGTTTATATCAGAGTTCAGGAAGGTTTGTTTCTGAAGCAGGGGCAGGTTACAGGCAATGATCCAGCACAGCCTGAAGCAGTGATTGCAAAGGAGGAGGAACATTTTTATCAGTATCTGCATGGTTTGTTGCAGACACGTCTCAGCTGATGGCAAGGAAGGGGGTGTAACACAACAATTACCTCCGTGTTGTATGGGTAAAAGCCAGACTCAGAGCTGTTCAATATTCTACCTGATAAAATGCAAAGTAGCTTCTCAGCCTGCAGGAGGGAGACATGGCAAAAGCAGCAGGTTAATCTCCAGCTCCTCTCAGCACAGGGCTGTGACTCATGTAAGGCTTTGCCTGAGCTACCAAGCCCCAGGGGAGATGAACAGAGGTTTGTCACATCACAGTGAGGTGATCTCTGGCTGCAATGTTTGTGTACAAAACACCCCAGCAAGGAAACCATCAGCATTCTGCCAAGAGCAGAAACAGCCAAGATGGTGCTAGACTTTGTTACCTTGGTAGCCAACAGAAAATGCAGCTGTGCTCCAGCAGATTTATTTCTTTGGTGCTGCTTTTCTCTGTGCTTGGGACACAGAACAACAACTGACAATAAGAAACCACAAGCAGACAAATGGGCAGAAATTATCTCTTATTTCTGAGCATTTCAATACAGTATTTCTTTTTTCTTACAAGTCTGTCAGCCTGAGTGTCCAGCTGTGCCTTTCTCTTGCTGTGGGATGTGAGTTTGAGCACTGCAGTTGTGCAGACAGGCAGCTCAGCCAGACACAGGCTGTGGATGTGCAGTTTGATTGACTTGTCCATACAGAAATGATGGGACATTAAAAAAACATAACACATCTGCTATTTGGTTTGCTGCTTCTTTTGGAGTTGTGGAGTTTTCTTCCAGAGATTTCCAGGGAAAAGCAACGTCTTCAGCTGCCTCCGCCTCAGCCATCAGGGGACAAAATCTGTGTGTGGAAAGGATGAGGCCAATGAGCAAATGAATAAATCAGTGTCAGGGTCTGAGAAGGAATGGCACAGAATTAATTCCTTTCCCTTGTAAACCTTTTGTTCCATGCCAGTGAATTTCTTCATCACCCAGGTCTTTGTCCCAGTGAGCCTCCATGAAATGCAAATGTAGGAACTGAGGAATTGTCCCTCTCTCCACCCCCCATGGAAACGCTGCTGGGGACATGAAGAATGGATCCCCCATGATCCCTCCCCACCTGCTTGGCTAGTGCTGCATTGTGTGTTAATCCATGAAGGAGCAGCCCATGGAGCTGGCTTTTATCCATGTGGGTTGCACAGGAATCACCCTGACTGCTCTGCAGAGGAGACTTTGCAGGACTGATGGTGCCTGAAGGATCAACAGAGGTCTCTGCTGGCTCAAGAGAAGTAACCAGAGACCAGCCATAAAATCATCACTTTGTACTGACATAGTCAGGACTTACCTCTTCTATCAGCCTCATAACATCCAGAGAAATCACAGCCCCCTGGCTGCCCAGGCTGCCCAGGCTGCCCTCTGGCACCAGGGAAACCTGGAGGACCAGCATTCCCAGGGAAACCCTTGGGACCTGGTTTCCCCTGCACAACTTCTCCTGGTGGGCCTGCAGAAGGAGAAGCACAGAAAGCTGTAGCACAGCTGCTTTAGCAGTGTAATACCTCTGCTGTATTTTCCTCCATCCTACATGGCAGGTAACTTTCTGAGCACAGTTTCCTCGTTTTGGTGGATAAACAGGACCTGCCTGTTGGAAAACCTGTTCTGAATCCCAGTACCTGAATCCCAGTATTCTTAACCTTAAATGTGCACAGCTTGGCTAAAAATGGAGCCTGGTTATGAGAACCCCAAATCCACCTACATGTTAAAGCAGAGAATGACATTAACCCCAGGATTCACCCCAGAGGATTTGTGTCTTTACATCTCAACTATAGACAGTTAAATGAAGAAGAATGTGTTTGACCACACTGTTCTGACAGTGCCTGGTTTGTTATGCCAGTGGCAAACTTCCCACAGGTCCCAAGAGCAGGGATCAGGGTGGAGGAGTACACCAAATCCTCACAGATTACTCACAAACCCTTATGTTCCACAAGTTGAATTTTCAGAGTTTCTATCCCCCAGGCATCTGGTCTTGCATGCAAAAAGGCAGAAAAACTAAAACTCCCTGGATGGGTCTCATGCCCTCAAAACACATCATCCTCTGGGAATGGGTACCAGAGGGAAGAAGCTGCCTGGAGTAATCTCTTGCATTTTAGCAGAGAGGAAACCATTGAGGATGCTGCCAACAGGGCTGTGGTGGGAAGGTGAGTCCAACCCCACCACAGAGGTCCTTCAGCTGCATGATGCTTTGAATCTGAGAGCTGCTGGCCATCCCATGGCCTTGCTGGATCAATAGACAGAAGCTGGGGTCACTCTACCTGTTCTGCCTCTGGGTCCTTGGCTCCCTTCCTCACTGGCTCCAGACATCCCTTTCTCTCCTTTGGGCCCTGGGGCACCTGTTCACAGATAAGAGATGAGTGTTGCTTCACTGTATGTCAAATTTCACCCTGAACTGAGGCTCCTGCAGTCTCTCCATGAGTCAAAGAGGAGTCACAACCCTTGGCAACACTGAGAAACATCCATTTGCTTTCATCCACTCTGGGTACCTACTCTTGCTCTGAGCAGCAGGGCACTGATTTCTTTGATCCAAGCAGCACAGATCTGCAGCCCAAAAGGGATGGGAATGAACATTTTTCACAGAGAAATTCATAGCACTAATGTTACTGCACCAGCCTGAGGGTCAGGCCCACCTCTGTGCTCTTCATGAGGATCAAACAAATCACAAAGCTGAGCTGTCTCTTTGGCCAGGTGCTGGTTACCCAGGATTGATATTTTCCTGTTAAATTACTTGTGAAACTAGTACCTCTCAGAGAAAACAGGTACATTTTGACAAAATATTATTTTTCACTGTTTTAAGATGAAAATATTTTGATCAGCCATGTCCTTCAGGTGGTTTTTCACTGAGATCCATCTTCTGCCCTCTCCTGCTTGACAGGCTGGAAAAATCTGTTGTTACTCCCTTCTCTCTCAAGTGACATTTTGATGAGCTCTGCAGACACCAGCTAAGACTGACTACTGCAGGAGGAAGGAGTTAAACAGAACATTTCCAGTTACTCTGAGGTGTTAGGACACTGCTGAAACCAATGGTTTTCTTTTTATTTTGACAGACAATTACTTGAACCACTGACAAACGTCTGCAAATCCAAGCAAAACATTTTCCCACCTTTCACTCATTCATGTGCAATAACTGAGGCCACTTCTGAGATCATATTAATCTATTTCTTTTGTTATGTCTGAGTCTTTCATTGTGAAACTACTGCTCCAGAAACTTACTGCCCCTTTGAAGACTGCTTCAGCTGCCTCATATCTTCCATCAGTGTTTTCCAATGCTCCTCATTTCTGCCCAAAGTTGATCTGTTCCACCACCATGTCTTCACCTAAATGACTGGTTTTTGTAGAAAAAGCCTCCTGCCCTCTAAAACTGAACTGTCCATCCCCCCCCAAACCTACAAATGGTGCTAAATTGGCCTTTCCTTCCATTCAAAGCTTGAAAATAGAGTGGGCTGTGTGTGGCTTCTCCCTACTTGTTTAGATTTATAATTTGGGTGTTTCTTCCTATAATGGAGAAGTCCAAAAGGAAAACAGCAATGAAATGAGACAATATCATGGATTATCTATACAGAACTGCTTGAGGCACTGAGATGTTTAGTTAAAGTATCAAAGATGCTGTGAAAAGTGCATATGAACACCTCTGTCCATACCTCTCTCTCCTGGATACCCGTCCTTGCCTGGCTGTCCAGGGCTGCCATTTGCTCCTCTTTCTCCAGTGTTCCCAGGTGGGCCTGGAGGACCTGGGGGTCCTGGTTCTCCTGGTTTTAACCTTTCCTCCCAAATGGGAACTGGCTTCCTTGCATGTTCATGTATGAATGAATCAAATTTCAACACATGAGCTGAGGAAGGCAAGAGAGAAAATAAACATTTTCTTGGCCGGAAAATTCAGAAGAGAGATAAAAATCAAAGGATTTTGTCTAAAAAGTTACTTAGAATGATCAGCTAGTGCTGAAAAGCTGTCAGTCCAAACTGAGAAAGGCAGAAGATGAAGATGGGCAGCTGAGTGATGACTTTGCTGCCTGACCTTGGGAAGGCACTGCTTCTCTCTGCACATCACAGCACAGGAGCTTTACAAAACTGCCTCGTCTCGGGAGGAATCAGCACATATTGCTGAAAGAATCATTTCTATCAAATTAATTTCAAGCTTTTCCATTTAAGAAATAAAGGAGGCTTTGCAAAACACCAAAGGGTTGTGCAAATAAATATTTTGCAGGTCTTTTCTGAGCTAATGCCATCCAATAAAGCCAAAGTAGCGCTTGGAGCCTGAGATGGGACATTTGCTGGTCATGGGGCTCAGCAGGGCACAGGGTGGTGGAGCTGCTGGGATCACTGCAGCTTCAGGCTGTCTCTCCTCTGGTTTTCCACTTCTGGAGAGTCATAGGATCATAGAACCACAGGTGGTTTGGGTTGGAAGGGACCTTAAAGCTCATCCTGTTCCACCCCTGCCATGGGCAGGGACACCTTCCACTATCCCAGGTTGCTCCAAGCCCTGCCCAACCTGGCCTTGGACACCTCCAGGGATGGGGCAGCCACAGCTTCTCTGTGCCAGGGCCTCAACACTCTCACAGGGAACAATTTCATATCCAATATAAAGCCAATCCTTCAGCTCAAAGCCATTCCCCCTTGTCCCATCACCACATGAGCAGACTCAGGACCTGGGTTGGTTTTACTCACTCTGAATCATCCGCTCACAGGCCTGGCTAACGAGCTGGTAAATGGTGGCCAAAGACTGTGGTTCCCCCTAAAATGAAGCATTTTTTTAAAAAATTAAGAAAAAAAATGAAGTATTAATATATTTTAGAAAGGATCGATCTCATAATGCATGATAGCTTTTACCCCACTCATTTTCTCAGCTTGAGTTCCAGAGATATTAATTACTGTGAAATGCAGCTCTATTTATTTATCAAGAAGCTCTGAAACCAGAAAATTGAAATTGGAAACATCAATAATTGCCTTTCTCCTGCACATCAAAAGGCCCAGACCGAATCTAAATAATTACCAAAAAAGGGAGAGCAAATTTCACCCTCAAATTTTATCAGAAAAGATGCTAAGTCTATAACTCAGTGTTCTGTGATATGTAAAACATTTAGTATGATCAGATATTATAACTTCCTATCTTTGACTCCATCTTCCATGAATATTGATTCTTACTGTATTTTGAATAAATCATATATTATGGGCCCTTCAGAAAGTTTTAGTAAAGAAGGGAAAAGCTATTAAAATGCAAAAACCTGCTTAAAAATTAACACTGACTGTGAAAATTCATACCTAATGCACTTGCTTCTAGAACTGTTTATAAAACATACATCTCTGGCTGGATCACAGTGCAGATAATCCAGGCTTAAAAACTGCTCTGTTCAACACCCAAAGGAGGGGGAAACAGAAATTTCCAGTGTAAAAAAAAGTCTAGAAAAGGAAAAACTGGTGGGATTGGAAGGAAAATGCTTTCAAAAATTATAATTCTGAAGCATTAACTTGAGACAAAAGCACCTCATCCCTGTCTGAAGAAAAATTTGCATAAGTCAGTCTTGGCAATGACTCCTAGAAAGTCATGGCAGTTTGATTTAAGCAGAAATCAGGATGAGAAAAACTTGAAAAACTTCTTTTCCCAACAAAAGAACCTTCCAAGGTAGTGTGGATGTCCTGGCTGCCAAGGTCCGTGCTGGGGCATGGACAATGATTATGACAAATGAGTCCCCTTTTTGCAACACATTAAACCAGAACAAAGTGGAGCCAAGTGGGTTTGGTTTTTCCCTTCTCAGCAAAGAATGGATTTGCATTTGACATTTCTGCTTCATTACTACAGGTGATACTAAGGAGCTCCTGACTGCTGTGGGATTATTTGTACCCCAGCAGCCCAGCCTGTGCAGGTGGAAAGAAACAAGCAATAGGTACAACCAACACTGGAGAGGTTTGGCTTAAGTAAAAGCTGCAATTCAGGTTATCACACGCACTCTTTTGAGGGTATGATGCACTGATAATATCACCCAGCACCAGAAACACTCACTTTCTCTCCTCTTTCTCCTTTGGGACCTGGCAGCCCCTACAGGAAAAAAAAAATAAATAAAGAAGTCTAAGGAAAGGAAGAACAGAAAACAAACAAACCAATAAATTCACTGGGGGTGTGGGTTACATTAGTGGGAGCACAAAGTTTGTTTCTCACACTCTAGTTGTTTCCTCAACCTCATGGTAGCAACTGTAAGAGCTTTAAGTCCATACCTGAAAGTATGAACTCATACTCAAACACTTTGTTTTTAAAGAAAAAGAGTAATAAATCAGTAACTGGAGCTGTGGGATAAGCACCACGGGGAACAGGGATGCAGAAATTTCTCAGATGCACTCTAAGAACAGATTTCCCAGCAGGACAGGTGGTTTTAACATCTGAGGAGAAGAAATTCCTGTGACATTTAGATCACCTACAAGCCCAAGGCTGTGACTTCCATGCTTTATTCTAGAATCTTACACCAGAAACCTGTTTAGATTTTGTGTAGCAGGCGAATCTGCAGAGGGTGTATGGAGGTGGGATTTGTTGAATGCTTTATCAACACATCAGTAGCCTGGGCTTTGAATGCCCAGACATCTCCTTAAGAAGGATGAGTGTGAATTTAAACCGTACTTCAGACTCTGGGGCAGAGCTGCTGTGGGAACAGCTCATTCCCATTCAATTATTCCATGTCTTGGTCTTCTTTGAGACCCAAAAGCAGAAACTTACTGTTGGCCCAACATCGCCTGGAGGTCCCTTCTCACCACTGCTGCCTCGGGCGCCTGTGGCTCCTTGGAAACCCTGCAGACATTACAGATTAACAATCCAGTTATTCCCTAACTCTCTTTTTCTGTTCAAGGGCACCAGGGGCACCCGTGGTGGGAGTTTAGAGGACTCAAGCAAGGGAACAGCAGCCTTAAGTTTCCTGTCCAGCCATGAGCCCACTGTTTAAAGCTCATCTTGCGTGAGTCGTGCTCACATCATTTCCCATCACCGTCTCAATTATGGCCAAGCCAGCAAAGCTGAGTTTTTCCAACAAACTGCAGTGTAGTTTATACCCTACAGGCTTTTTATCTTCCATTATATATTCAGATTTAGACATAGCCTAGAGCACAACCCTCTTCTTCAGCCTCCCAATACCAAGTGGTTGTTTTCTTTTTCCTTTAAAACCTGTGCTGGACTCTAATATTTAACAGCATCAACAGCAGCTCAGAGAGTGGGAAGTGCCTTCTGTGGTCATCTCCTGTTTGTGAGCTTTCTGTGCCTTTTGGAGCCATAAAGGGAAGAAAAAAATCAGCCAAAACCAACTAGCAGAAATACTTTGTTTTAGAATTTCCAGCTATTACATTTGAATTCAGTAGACATTAGCAACTTTTCTGAACAGTGAAAAATGAGAAAAGTTTTCAAGGCAGCACCAGAACAGCTTTCAGAGCCTGCTCTGGAGGTGACAGTGCTTTCCTCGTATTTAAAAAGCTGAGGCTCAATGCTGCCAGCTCCACATATTCCCAGGATGAACATCTCAAAGTTATGAGCCTAATTCAACCTTGGCTCCTATAAATAACTTAGCACAACCACTGCCAAATTCCTTATAATTCAGCAGTGAAACTCAGCTGTGAGATTCAGTTGTGAGAACCAGTAACTTTTCAGGTCCACCAGCCATCAACTAACCCCAAATTTGGTTCAATTTCCCAAGTAAAATGAAGTGTTCCTGTGGTGTCTTCCAATTAGGAGCTGTGAATCAACAGTTCTGCTACCCTGGGCATGACTGAGTGCAAGCACACCCATCCACATCCAGCCCTGGCAGCAGATACTGGCAGTGATGTGGGGGGGAACATTTCACACTGCCTGCATCCTCCAGCTCCTGCTGAGTTCAGTCCAACAAGCCAAATCCCCTCCAACTCAACCAACAGTTGGAAAACGGCAGTGTCAGGAAAGTGAAAACAGCACAACAAGCATCTCCTGGCTGGGATGAAGCTTCCTCAGGACTTGCCAGAGCAAGCCAAGGATTTTCTTCTTACGCTTGAGGATGGCAGGGAAAGGGGGCACCTGCACCATGTGCTAGGTGTTCCCTGTGGTACCCTGGGAAGGGGTTGCCCTGGCACTTCCAGGTGAAAGCATAAAGAACAGATTTCAGAGTGCATCACTCACAGGGTGTACTCACCCTTGGTCCAGGAGGTCCTGGAGGCCCAGCTGTGCCTTCGAGTCCCCTCACCCCCTGCAAAGCCAAATCCAGTCATTTACTAACAAGAGGATTCTGAGAGACCTCATCAGCAGTGAGATGCTTTTCCATGTGCTGCTTTTAGCAGGAACTTGCTGAAATGGGTAAGAAAAGCAGCAAAAAGGGCAGCATCTGCTCAAATTTGGCCAAACCTGAAATGATGCCATTTTTTTCCCCCCAATCCATCTGGCTTTGTGAAAAGACCATTCACTTCTGCACTGAGTGCACTGGGAAGTTTTGGGTCTCTGCTGGGATTTTTAGGTACCCATAAAACCTCAGGGGTGAAGTGTTTTACCTTTGCACCTTGAAGTCCATCCCTGCCCGGAGCTCCCTGCACACCAGGAATTCCCTGTAAATCAGAAATGCTGGGTAAAGTCAGCATCTGATTATCACTGCCCTAATCCATCTTGGAACAGAGGACAGAAGAGAAAGGTCAAAGAAGAGAGAGAGTTATTCATTACATAGAGCAAAGACTGTTACACCAGCTTTGATTCCATCATATCCAGCTTCCAGATAGGTCTAGCTCTCTTACACCAGGTGACTCAGTTTCCTTGGGAAAATGATGGCATTCCAAAATGACAGTTCCCAAGCAGACAAGGGCAACAACTTTTCAGGCTTGCTTAAAGTAGTTAATCAGAAAAAAGAACAAAACAAAAAAACAAAACAAAAAAAAAAACAAAACAAAAAAAAAAAAAAAAAACCCCCAAAAAAAAAAAAAAAAAAAAAAAACCAAAAAAACAAAACCAAAAACAAAACCAAAACAAAACAAAACAAAGCAAAAAAACCAAAAAACAAAAAACAAAACCCAAACAAAGTGGGCAAATCTTTGGGACAAGTAGAAGGGGTGGTGTTCACCATTACCTGCATGCCAGGGATTCCAGTGTCTCCTTTCTCTCCTTTAATTCCTGGTGGCCCCTTGGATTAAAACAGAAGCACACAGTTGGGTGTGTGGCAGAACCCCTTAAGGCAAAGAGCATCCTGCTGCTCCACATGCATGTCCCAGGCTGTTCCTGCTCCCTGCAGCGTTCCAGGGTAATTTACAGCCACAGCATGTGCACAGGGCTTCTGCCATCCCAGACATGTGGCAGCCCTTGCCACTACTCCCTGCCAAGCAATGATGATCACTGGAAAGAGAAATGCCTGAATATTCATAGGATGTCCTGAGCTGGAAGGGACCCCACTGGGCTGCTAGAAAAGAAAGCCCATTAAGGGGAGTCTGGACAAAAGCAGGCTTTGGCCACAATGATGAAGTGCAGGGCCTCGTCAGCATAAACCCACTGATTGTCATCTCTCCCTCTGCAGCTGTTCAGCTGCTGGTGAGGGTGATGGAAACACATAAATCACAGCACTGACACCCATTTCTGACAGGCTCTAGCTGGGAAGAGTGAGTGAGTGAGTGACAGAAAAAAGGCAATGGAAGAGGTCACATACCACAGGGCCCTGAACTGTGATTCCTTGGGAGCCTGGAGAGCCTTGCTGGCCGCTGGGACCTGCTGGTCCCACTTGTCCAGGGGGGCCTGGCTCACCCTAAAACCAAAGACAAGGAAAATCATAAGGGAAGGAAGTGTTTGGTGCCTGCTCTCCTCATGGGCTGCACCGCACGGCCTGGGTCAGCATGAGCCATCTACAGGATTCAAGATTGAATTGGGGCACTGAGGGCACCTCCAGTAACCTCTGCTTGCTTTATATTTTAGGTCCAAGATTTTGGTCCATCTTTCATGAGAGCAGACAGCAAAGCTGCAGAGGGTGCTTTGCAGAGCACAGTTCACCTTCCCAAGCAGTGATTCCTGTTATTCAAGGAGGTCAGAGAGCAAAAGGAAACATTCCTTAGCCCATTTCTGAGATCTGTGTCCTCCCCCCAAATCCTTCCCCTGCAGCCATGCTGCTTTTCCAGATGCCATCCCAAAAATGTGACCAGTGGAGTGCTCTGGCTCTGCCCTGTGCTGATCCATGGAGCTGTGAACTCTTGCACCAGGGTTTGCTACAGTCCCCAGGGCTGGGGGATTCAGACCCAGCCACTCCTCGTGCCCACCTCAGGGCTGTGGCTCCCTCTGTGCCTCCCTCTGCTCTGCCCCAGGACAGTGTGTGGGCAGGAGATCTGTCACAGCACAGCTGCTCTCAGAGGACATTGCTGACCATGTACAGTGCATTAATTCAGCACAATCAGGCTCATCATCTCAATCTCTAAAGCCCAACCGTGCATTTAATTAGTAATAAGTGATCCCATCCTCCTCTATGTGTTGTTAGGACTCTGTTTGGGCTCAGCTTGGTGCAGGGAGATAATCTCCAGCCTAAGGACTCACCTTGGGTCCTGGCTCCCCCTGCTCCCCCTGAGGTCCTCTCCTCCCAGGGCTGCCCTGCCAGTGGGACACAAAGAACATCATCACATTTATTGCACTGTAACCAGGAGCCTGGGGGACAGAACTCTGTGCCCTTCACTGCCCCACACTGAAAAAGGTTTCCTGCCCCACACAGCTCAAAACAAATAGAGACAAAAAGAAAATTAATTGATTTGTCCAGGAAATGTGGGAAAGGGAAGAAGAAAGTAACAGCCCAGTCCCTCCATGAGCAGCATTGGGAACACAGCACTTATTCCCAGCAGAGAGGGATGAAGTTTCAACCTGTTTAACCTCCCTCCAACTCCCTCACAGTGGATCCATGCTGAGACAACATCTCATATGGACATGGGAACACACTTGAGAAGGAAGAAAAGGGGTGCTCACATCTGCACTCCTTTGGAACTCAGCTGGGTTTCACACTCTCCACCCCAGAGAAGTGACATGTGCTGAGATCAGGGACAGACCTGGCTCTGGGAGACCTGGCTTAGCTCTAACTCTGGGTGGGGAGAAGAAACCAACCTCCTGGCATGACCTCATTTTGTGTGAATTTTTGACATCTTAATCTGAACATTGCTATTCTTGAATCCAAAATAAACCACGTGGATTTGAATTGAGAAGCACAGGCAGGGAACTTTGGGAAGGTGCTTTCAGAAGTGCCCAGAAACTCATTTCAGAAGCCAGCTGGATCTAGTCAGACGCACTCATTAAGGACAGTGATAAATACAAGGTGGGACACGTCTTGCTAACTGGAATTTTAAAAATAGCAGTGAGTGCTGTTGTAACTGCAGCAAATTACCAAGGGTTCAGTGGTGTGAGGAGAAGGTTATGTGTCAAAACCCAATTTCCTCTAATGCTTTAAAGAGTCCTGCTCTTTAAGGGGTTGTCTGTGGAGACGCTTAAACCACAGGGCAATGCAAGCTGCTAATTATGCACTTAGGATATGGGAGCAAACTCTGACAGGGGAGTGTGCTGTTAATTAAACTTCCACCAGAATGAGCAAGTAATTACTCTGCAATGAGGCACTCTCCTTGCACAGAACTGAACTCACAGCTAAACCACAGGTCAGTGCAGGAGGTGATCTGAGACCATTTCACTTGAAAAAGGAGGCAAATGTTTCCATTTATGGTTATTCTCCAGGAGAAAAGCACCTGGAGTGGTTGAACTGAGGTGCCCTGGACAGGCTGTCTGTCAGGTTTCAGCTGGCTTGTGCAAATCAAATACCCTTCCCCAGATTTTCAAAAAGCAATTTTTTTTGTAACTGCTTCCCAGTGTTTAACAGGAGTATTTTCTCCTGGGATTTAAGCCCATGACAGTTTTCCTGCATCCATAAGGGATAGGGCAGAATTTGTGCCCTTTTTCCTGAGCATACAGCATATGTAATGGCTGTTTTCTCTTCCCCCCCATTTCTTCAGGGTTTTCTTGCAAGTGACATTCACTGAACAGAAAGAGAGCTTTGGGGACAGACAGGATAGCAAAGTCTCCCCTTTCTCTTTACACTGTCCACCCACACAGATGCTCACTGGCTCCAATTTAACATAGATCCAGACAGGAAGATTTTTTTTGGCGAGTTGTTTTTTCCTTAAATTTACAGACAGTTTCAGAGCCTCCAACCCATGAAATCTCTGCAGACACTGAAGGTGACCTGTCCTCCTCTCCTAAGAGGATTAGTGTGGAACCAGGCACTGCTCAGGCTGCTCCCAGCTGCAGCTGTTGCACTGCCAACTCTCCATCTCCCCACTTCATCACCATCCAAAACCCAAAGGGAAACTCTCAGCTTTGCCCTGGAAAAGCTCCTTGAGTTAGGATGAGAGGAAATGGCCTCAAGTTGCACCAGGGGAAGTTTAGATTAGACATGAGGATAAAACTTCACCAAAAGGGTTGTCAAGCCCTGGCATAGGCTGCTCAGGGCAGGGGTGGGATCACCCTTTCTGCAGGGATTTAAAAGTGTAGATGTGGCTCTTGGGGACATGGTTGAGAGCTGGGCTTGGCAGCCCTGATTAATGAGTGGACTCAATGATCTTTAGGACCTTTTCCAACCTGAACAATTCTGTGATTCTAAAACCCCACAGAGCCCCAGGAGTGTTACCCAATGCCCAACATGCCACAAAAAATGAAGCAAGAGCAGCACCTGCAATACACTGGGTGGGAGGGTGAACTTACAGGAGGCCCTGGGGGTCCTGGCAAGCCTGGGCGCCCAGAAGTGCAAGAACAGGCAGGAGCCAAGGTAGGGCAGGTGTCCTCATCCCTCTGAAATGAAATCAAGCCAAAGCCAGTCATGAGCAGCTGCACAGCAAGAGCAGGATGGATCACAAGTACAACACTCAGTGTTTCAAAATTCAATCTTTTACTTGAAAAAAGCCAGAATTTTTTTTTCTACTCCACTGAGAGATTTTTGTGAGCCATCAAGTGCTTCATTTTCTCTGTTGAATAACAAATGCAGACAAAAAAAACCCCAAACTATGAACCAGCCCTGTCTGAAATGTGCAAAACACATATTGGAAGGTAATTTTCTCCTTTCTACATGTTTATACACCCCATATAGCAGCTGTCTGTGTTGAGAAGTGAAAGGAGGAGTGGGGGATGTTGTGCCTCGGGGCTGAGGTGGCAGCAAAGCTCTAGGACTGCCAGGGCTCCTGGATGAGGTCGTGACAGGAAAAACATGCACTGCACCAGGATTGGAAGTTTTCACTCTTTTTGAAGCAAATCTAGTTTTGTTTGCTTCCCCATGAAGCACACTGATGTTATTCCCAAGAGGAAAAAAATTTTTTCCCTCTTAAGTCCATCAAAATAATTTCCAGTGTCACTTCAGTGCCAGGGGCTTGTCCCATCCTCCCCAGCTTGCTGTCAGTGAGCAGAGCAGTGCCCCTTGCCTTACCAGCGCAGGGAGATCACAGCATCTGTCCTGCTCTGCCCCCACACTGCTGCACAAGAGCTGCAGAGACTGCAGCTGGAACTGGGGGGAAAAAAAGAGAGTTTGATAAGAAACTGGCATTGGCTCCCACCACCCATCACCAAATTTCATTAAGTTCAAGTGATAAAAATAATCTTCAGGGATGATTTGGCAGGACTCATCTGTGTGATCCCAATTATAACTGTACCCCAAAAAAGCCACAACATGAGAGCTACCCCCAGACTGAGAGTTCCACAAGTCCTCAGGTCTCTGTCTTGCTGAGCAAGTCAACAAAGCAGCTTCACATCACGTCTCCAATTTACTCACAGCCCTGCAATAGCAGCAGGTTCTCAACTAATTGGGCTTCAGCACCACCAGAATGTGAAAGCAAACTTTGATTCTGTCCCCTTGGGGGCATGGGGAGAAGGGTAAATGTGGCAGCAGCATTTCCCAGGGCAGGGATGTGATTCCCATCCCCACAAACCCCAACCAGTCTCATTGCCTCCCCCGCAACAGCCACATCTTCCCATTCTGATTAACAAAAAAGCACACACTGCACAAAGCCAAACAAAATAATGAGGCAGAGATTAATTTTTCTTGCCTTGACACCGTTTCTCATCTTTTTTTTTTTTCTTTCACTCCATGCATTTAACAAGGAGAGAGCTGTACAGCCCAGGGAGGGTTACTGATACAGATGAGCCCTGCAGATCAAGTGGCATTTAAAGATTTCTCAAATTAAATAAGGTTCCATGATAACCAATAATGAGGCACTCTGTCTTCTCAAGGACAGCAGAGCTGTGGAAGATGTGAAATGTTGCTGTGCTTGAAAAGCAATGGGAGTAGGGATGGCACAAGGCTGTTTATTATTTGGCCAGACCTGTCTAGCTGATCTGCTAGCAGAGAGAATTTGGGAGGGACAAGGAAAGCACAGATTCCTGCCTTGATGGCCACAGGTTTTGATCAAATTACCAGAGGATTTATTTAGGAAACAAGTAAATACTGATTGAACACACTGTCCCCTGGTTTGTTACACAGGAGACCCCATTTCCTACAGGCAATTCCACTTTTTTCCAGGTGTATTCCAGACCTCTGCCTCTCAGTTTGCAATCGGGGATGGGACAAAGTGTTTTTATGATGCTGCTTTGAGGCAAGAGGGAGTTACAAATCGCCTGATGAGCCATTTTGCCCTGGATTTCTAGATCTAAAAGCAGGGCCAAGGAGCAAGATTTTCACATCAGTGGTGAATGATTTCCTACAGCCCCACTAGACCCTTGTGAGTGATGAACTTGCCACTGATTCTGCACATTACTGACACTCCTGCTTTGGGGAGTGAGAATGGAACAGGCAGACAGAAGAAGGGTGGTTTTGCCCTGAGGACTGTGCACAGGCCAGGACACCAAGTCCACACATCCCCTTTGCTGTCCCCTGGCAGGGAGCAGCTCCCTGCAGAGCTGTGTGGAGCAGTGAGGATACACCCACAGGCCAGCACTCACTGCTGGGTTGGGGTTTTTCTCCCCAAGTAGCAGCTGATAAAGAGCCTCTCTACTGGAGATTATTCTCCCCTCATTTGTATTCAGAGAGACAAACCCAAACACACTGGAGACTGAGGCACACCCAGCTCTGCTGCCTCCAGCCACCAGCATTTCCCAACATTGCTCTGTGTGGGCTGATGTGCCCAAGTTTCCTTGGAGAAGCAATTCCCAAACCCTCCTGCTGTCTGCTTCAGCATCCCAGTGCAGGAGCTGCACTGCCCCAGCCCCGGGGGATGCAGCCAGCAGAAGGCTCCTCTGGGACACGCTCCCATCACAGTCCCCACACCAAGGCAGGAGGGACAGAAACGCTCTCCCAGTGCTGGGAAAGCTCATTAAACCCACAGAGAGCAGCCCAGCAGTGTGGGGAGGAGCTCAGATGAGGGTGATGTGGCACTCCTGCCCCCCCGGCCAGCACGTCCCAGGACTCACGGGCACGGAGCCGCTCCGGGGCCCTCTGGTGCGGGTCACTTTCCCCAGCATGGTGAAGCCAGCAGTGGAGATGCTGCCCAGGGTGTTGAGGGGCTTCTCTGCTGTTTTCTTACAGTCCACATAGAGCTTGACCTTGGAGTGGCTCACGGCCACGTGCACCTGGGCAGCAGGAGGACAAAGCCGTGTTGGAGCTCTGTGGTGGAATTAGGGGTCTCCTGTTGATAGCAACACCTTCTGCCCCATCCCCAGCCGGCTGCTGGCACACCTGGGGTGTCTTTAATGAGTGAATGGATGGAGAAGGCTCAGGAGTAAGGTTTAGTATGGCTTTCCCCTGTTGATCCCCTCACCTCTCCTTGGGAGAAGCCTTGCTGGAGGTGAGCAATGAACCTGCCCACCCATGGAAAGAGCTCGTTGCTCATTTGGGTGCAATCCCTTTGCTATGAGGACATAGACAGCCAAATCCCCACCCTATCATGAGTGATAAAGTGACTTTCTCACAAGGCTGGATTCTCTTTTCCTTTCATCCAGAAGTAAAAGGTTACCAAAATTCTAAATTCTAAAAAAAAAAATTTCTAAATTTTTCCTCATCATAAAGATCTAAAAAACACCTCAGTTTTTGGAGTATGGGGGAAAAGGGAAAAATCAATATGTGGAAATCATATTTTGATCATTAGATCCACCTGAAATCTTTACAATTATGAATTACAGCATATCTAAGAGGTTGGCCACTTCCCTGAGAACCAGGATGCAAAGCATGTGGATGATCACCCCTCAGTTTGAATGATACTCCCTGACCAGAGTGAGATCATGAGCCACATTTCTCCCTCTCTTGGTAAGGACCTTATGAAAGCTCCCGTAGAATATCTTCTTCACTTCCTGCTCGTCAAAGGAGACTTCCTGTAAATCACCCTTGTAGTCATGATTGAAATATATCAAGGATTTCTCACTGGCTGCAGGGAAGATAGGACAAATAACAGCTTAGAAATTGATTTCACACATATATACAGTAGTAAATAATTAGCCCTAAACATAGTGGAAAATATCCAGCGTTATCAAGAACTACTTCTAAAAAATGAAAAAATATGTAAAAATAAAGAATATGCTCCAAGTAGAATAAAAATAAAAACACGTCTTTCAATTGCACTGGGCAGTGATTTAAACGTGAGGTTGGCAGCCACGACAAAGCTTCCTGAGAAACTGCTGCTGAGTAAGGAAACCATCAAAACATTCCAAGTGAGCCCTGCTGCTTGCAAGATGTATGGGAGCACCCGAATTGAATGCACTTAGCAAGAAATCTTACGGTCCAGGTTAACCCCCAGGAGAGGCTGGAAGTCCTCGTCGGTGACCTGCCACACGGCAAAGGGCTCCTTGGGTGTGTCGGGCAGCAGGCGCAGCAGGACCACGATGGTGTGCTCGGGTGGGATGGCAAACAGGTGCACATCACTGCAATGGCACAGAGCAAAGGAACATCGGTGATTTAAACCCCCAGAAACATCCTGCAGCTTCATCCAGGTGTTTGCTGGGCAGGGGGGCTGGCAAAGAATCACTGAATCACAGAATGACCGGGTTGGAAGAGACCTTCAAGATCAGCGAGTCCAACCCAGCCCCAACACCTCAACGAAACCCTGGCACCCAGTGCCACATCCAGGCTTTGTTAAACACATCCAGGAATGGGGACTCCACCACCACCCTGGGCAGCCATTCCAGAAATTTATCACCCTTTCTGTAAAAAACTTTTTCCTAATATCCAACCTATATTTCCCTTGATGCAGCTTGGGACTGTGACCTCTGCTTCTGTCAGTGCTGCCTGGAGAAGGAGCCCAACCCCACCTGAGCACAGCCACCTTTCAGGAGTTGTAGAGGGTGACAAGGTCACCCTTGAGTCTCCTTTTCTCCAAGCTAAACACCCCCAGTTCCCTCAGCTGTTCCTCACAGGGTTTGTGTTCCAAGCCCCTCTCCAGCCTTGTTGCCTTCTCTGGACATGCTCAAGCATCTCAACATCCTTCCCAAACTGAGGGGCCAGAACTGGACTGGCTTTGCTCCCAGGAGATGATGGTGATATGAACAGAAAGAACCTGGACCTGCTGTGCCTGGACAACTCTGTGGTGAGTGATGAGCACTCGTGGAGCTTCTCCTGGTGTCTGGGGGATGCTCAGCTGGAGCTGCTCACTGGAGCTGCTGGTGTCAATCCATCACTGCCAGAGCTGCCACAGCCAGTGCAGCCCCAATGCTTTTGAGATGAGAGCTAAGCGGAGGATTAAAAAACATCCCTGCCAGGTTCCAAAGCACTCCCTTAGGTCTTCTCTTCAAGGAGGAGGAGGAATGGTTGCCATATATCATGGGGCAAATCTTTAAACCCTGGCACAAACCTCTTGGCTTAGGGACATGGTTTAGTGGCAGACCTGGCAGCATTAGGGTAATGGTTGGACTCGGTGATTCTCCCAGCCTAAATGATTCTATTATCCTAAATCACTTTAAATGCCCTTCAGGGATAAGCACTGAGCCCACAGCAAAGTCCCTCTGTGTCCCCACATCCCAGCTGCAGGATTTAGGCTCAGTAGCAGTGGGAGGATACAAGGCAATACGGGAAGGTCAAATTGGTTTTGCCTGAAACACGCCCGTAATCTGAAACAGGACACATTGGCACGGCATAAACACAGCCCATCAGGCATCTTTTCAGGACTGATTCACAAATAATACAAGTTTTTTCTCTCTCTCTCAGTTTCTGAAGGGGTAGTGTCCTTGGAAAGGCATCTATAAGAGCTGAACAAAAGGATTTGCCCATCATTTCCTGAGTATTTAGACCAAAGGGTTCTCTGAATCTCCCCCATTCTGTTTACTCTAAGAAGCTTTGCCTCTTTAACTAAGATTAAGCGGAGTCAGTGGCTCAGTAATTAGGCTTTAAACAAAGTAGCAATGAATGTCAGGAGTCAGATCACTCCTGATTCATAATCATAAAAAAGGAATGAGGTCACAGGAGCTGCCTGGCTTGCTTGGGACCCTGTGGAGAAGCTTCATATGCAACGGAATGAGGTCAAGCCACAAGCCAGAGCTAATGGTTATTCCCTCTCATCAGTGCAGCCCAGGCTGCTGTGAGCAGCTACAGAGTGATATTTTCTAAAGCAAAGATCTCTCTCCAAACCAGAGATATTTGGGAGAAGGGATTGAAGATGAAAATGTGACCTCAAACTGCCATCCCTGAAATGTAGGTGGCTGTGGACAGAATGCCTAAAGACTGGTGCAGTGTCCATACGTGACATGATCCTCATGTCCATCACAGCAAATAAAAAGCTGGAAAAAAGTGATTTTGTAGAAACCAAAAAACAGCACTGTGAAAGCATTTGGCTGTACAAATGTATGATAAATACTATTGTGTCCCCTTAATTTCTACATGACAACTCATCTTGAGGAAAGTCAGGGGTTTATTTATTAATATATTAAGTAAAAACCCTCTGGCTATTTTTTTCAACCTGCCAATGGTCTGTTTTAGCTCATCGTATTTATCATTTCATTTGGAAGTTGCCAGCAGGGCTGCACCATCCCTCCCCAAAATGACCTTCCTTTGCTGTGCACACGGCATGAGGCTGAGGATGAGGATGGCAAGAGCCAGGGCTCTGCTCCCACCTGGTCCTCTGGGTGAGCTGAATGTCCCTGAACAGGGTGAAGGTGCGGGAGCCGCTGAACACAAAGGGCTCCATGGCCACGCCCTTAATGGAGGAATATTCCTTCTCTACCAAGCCAAAAACTTCCATCATATCAAATCCTGGAACAAAGGGAAACAGAGAAATCAGCGGTTAGGCAGCAGTGCAAAAGAAGTGTGTTTGAAGAGCAGGTTGAATTAGCACAGAGAAGGCAGCAGGAGAAAATTCCCTGCACAACACAACACCAGCTCGAGTGTACCCCTCAAATGGCAGCCAAGGAAAAGAAGGCTTTGTGCACATTTCTTGTAATCTCTTCCTCTTGAAGGAGAGTGGGCAAAAGATGGAGGCTTTCACAACTGTGTTTTCAAATCTTCAGGATGAAAAAACCCCGATGAGAAAGATGTTACTCCAATGATTTCTTCCTTTCAACTACACACAAAGTATTATCTTCAAAAGGCATGGAATCAGTCCAGTAATTGCTAGCAGGGAGAGAAAATGATTTCTACTCTGAAATGCCTTATGTGTAAGAGACAGAAAAAAAATAGGAAAAAAACTTTAAGATACAAACTTTTCCATTTCTCTCTATTTTCAGGAGACACCCACAGCTGACCTGCCTTGTGTGGGCTACAGAGATTCTCCTCTGACACCTGTGACATCTTCTCTGGCTCATGCAGCTTAATTTCTCTCCCCCAGCTCATCATTAAAGCTCCAAGTCATTTTCATTTCAGTTTTCTGTTCAATCAGACAAGATCTCACCATTTGGGTTCTGTTTGAGTTTATCAGAGTTTGCAGCAGACTGGGATGAAGGAGATGGCTCCTTCTTGAGCAAATGGAAGGGCTTCATTTCAGTGTGGTGCTTTCAGTCTGGATTCCCTCACCCCTTCACCATTCACAATCTTCTGCAGTTTCTTGGCTTGAGTTTTTGTTTCGCCTGGGGGTTGGCCCAGGGTGCTTTTATTTCATTATTTTTTCATATCCCAGCAGTACAAGGGAGTTTGCCAAAATAAATGACCTACTTGAGGGCCATTTATCTCTGGTATGGAGCTTCTAACACTGAGAGTCCCTTTAAAACGCACAGGAAGAGAAGGCTTGAGTCACAATTAAAAACTTATTGAAATATAATCCCATTATTATCACAGAGTCATAGAACAGCTTCAGTTGGAAGGGACCTTAAAGATCATCCAGCTCCATGGGCAGGGATGTCACCTGCAAGATCAGCTTGCTCAGGGCCTCATCCAACCTGGCCTTGGGCAAGGTGAAGAGACTCAACCACGGAGTAACCAGACCTGAGAACTGCAGCCAGCTCACCTGTAACTCTCTGGGAAGGAGGTGATGCCCCTCTCGAAGCAGAATTCACTCCTTTCTCAGGAAGCAACACTTACACCAAACCCAACAGCATGAACAGCTCTCATGGCTCAGGCAGGAGAAAGGAGAAATTCTGCCCCCAAAATCCACGCAGCCTGAGTGCAGAGAGCTCCTCTGGCTCTGGAGGATGCACAGGGCATCCCAGGGACTGCTGAGAGGTTTGGAGTTTGATAGGCTGAGGAGCCTTTGTGAGATAGGAGTTCAAATCCTCCCGGAATTCAAGGGCTGTTTGAAGCTTCACCTCCTTAAGGCTGGTGAAAATCCTGGTGTTAAGCACTAACAACTCAGGCGCTGCAAAATATTCTTCTGTCTGATAAAAGACATGTTCCAGTTTTGGTTCTCACACTTCTCCCCTTTTCTTTGGGACATTTCCCCACACTCAGCTCTTGCATTTGTCCCCAGATCAAGCCCAGGCAGTGTTTTCAGTCACAGCCCAGCAGCACCAGGGCTTGGATCTGCTACTGTACCTCTTATGGAACCTTCTCTGGAGGTGATGGTGGGGCAGGCTGTGAGAACAGAACAAAAGGGAAAAACTATTAGAGGGAAAAAAACCAGCAGGGGATTATGGAAGCAAAATGAACACAGTTCCTTCAGATAGAGCAAAGGAAAAACATAGCAAAACTTAGAATATCCTGCAGCTCCATTCAGAGCTTGGACTTTAACCTTGCTTATATATATAGGAGGAGGAGAGAACTGATTTTTATGCAGACATAAAAGTTGTTTCCTGGCTTGCCTATCACCAAAATAAAAATAGTGTCTTTCATCATCAAACATCTCCGTGATCACTTTCTTTTGACTAACTCAGCTGGCACCTGATGATATGCAATACAAGAGAGCATCATTTTGGCAAGTTTTTTTAAAAAAACAGACATCAAAACATTTCTTTTTCTTTTAACAGTGCCTTAGTAGTGTGGTAAAATGAAGATACACGCAGTTTCAAATTTTGTACCTGCAATTAAAAATACACACAGCAAAAAAATGTATCTCAACTTGAGAGTCTGGCTTTTGATTTCTTTCAGAAAACACAGAGTGTTTTGAAAATTTTTGCAGTTTGTCTTTCAGAAATCCTCCTGATGAATCCTTTGAGATGCCACAGGATAAAAAGTAAGACCAGAGAAGAGATGGGGATGTGAAGTTGGAACATGAGGCACCAGGGCTGTGAGCACTCTGTTTGAAGGCTCAGGTAAAGGGGTGTTTTAGAAAACAGCTCATGAATGCTATTTTCAATCATCTGCTGCCACGTAAATCCCAGGCCATGGGTGCCAGATGGAGCTGGGACAAAGGGAATGTTTGGCACAAAATGAGAAATGTCCCTGAAAATCAAGGACACTTGACAGGATGGGCTGTCTCACAAGGGGTTTACTCATTCATCAGGATAATAGAATCTAAGAGATCGTTGTACTGAGGCTGCAGCATAGCCTTGCTTTTCTTGCATCAATGCCATTTCCTACCTCAGCAGCAGCCTAACTTTTGTAAAATGTGTAAGACATTTAAATGAGGTGACTTACTTGCCCCAAAAGACCTGATGTTCCTAAGCCTGTAAGAGTTTCAATGCCATTCCTCATGGTGAAGAAAAGGCACCCAAACCTGTGACTCTGATGGCCACGGGACCACAAAAGGCAGGATTAAACCACAAAGACTTACAAGGTGCTGTGACCTCTGTTGTTCCAACTGATGCTTTACTTTTTATATACCATAATTCCTGTAGAACTGTGTGTAAAACTGTGGAAGGGATCTATGGAAATCCATTAAAAAATCAGTTTCTGAAACTTGAGCCTTTCAATGCTGAGCCTGAGCAGCCCTTGCATGCAGGATCTTCAACCTATGCACTGCTCTTTCCCTTCCCCTTCCAGAAACCAACTTTTCTAAATCTTAGAGAATGGTTTGGGTTGGAAGGGACCTTAAAGCTCATTCTGTTCCACCCCTTCCGTGGGCAGGGACACCTTCTACTATCCCAGGTTGCTCCAAGCCCTGTCCAGCCTGGCCTTGGACACTTCCAGGGATCCAGGGGCAGCCACAGCTTCTCTGGGCACCCTGTGCCAGAGCCTCACCACCATCACAGGGAAGAATTTCTTCCTGACATCTAATCCAAACCTGCTCTTTGTCAGTTTGAAGCCATCCCCTCCTTGTTCTATCACTCCACATTCTTGTGAAAAGTCCCTCTCCAGCTCTGTCAGAACTGAAGCAAGGTGAATGAAAAACAAACAAAAAGATCCCAAGGCAAGCTGTAAACTTGTCCATTTTCCAGGGATCTTTCTTGTCTGGGAGTCAGCGAGGTCACTCTGACCCTTGCCCAGGCCCCAGAGTCCCTCTTGCTTCCATCCCTGGCAATTCTCCCCTCCTTCCCAGCTGGCAGCACTGGGGTTGCTCACAGCTCTTTGATCAGGCAATGCTCAGCTTGTGGGAAGCCTCTCAGATTCAGGGCAAGGATCCCTGACACTGACAGTTTCACTTCTGCTTTGAAGATTTTTCACTAGACCTTCCAGCCTAAGATTCCTGCTGTCTTGTTATCTCCTTTGGTTTTTGTTTTTCTCCCCAAATCCCAGCCCAATGCAGTTATTCGCTGTTCAATGAACATTCACTCCTGCAACATCAGATCATTCCTCTCAATAATTTGGTTATATATCAATATTGGAGCCTTTATTACACATCCAACTGTTTTCCCAGCATTGTTACATATTGTATCTCCTTCTGCAAAAAAAAGGGTACTTTATAAAACAGAAAGAATTTAATATTTCTTCCATTGTCTTTTCAGTTCTCATAGCCAAACAGCTATATTAAATTCTACAAGGTGACTCATCAGCCCTTTGAGAGGTTGTTTTCTGCTTGAAAGTTCACAGGACTTTTCCACTGTGATCTGAACACCTCAATAACACTTGAAAACTTAATCTGCTATGTCCTTTGTTGGCTATCAACTAAATTTTTTTATATCTAAGCTGCCTCATTCTTCAATTTTGACTTCACTCAATAAATTTTAAAACTGAAATTTCGCTTGGAATAGTTTCAAATAGTGCCAGCAGTGCCACAATATCTGCATTGTGATATTTACTTATTAAAAACTTTTTATAACCCCATTAATTCAACATTTCTCACTAATCCATTTCATAGTTTGCTTTCTATCAGCTATGAGAGCATATGCTCATTAAATTTAATAAGGGACTTTACAGGGAATTTTAATTTAAAACATGTCACACTTCCCTGCACTACATTTTGGTCAAGTTATGCAGAAATCCTCTAAAATACTGTTGGTCTCTTTGGTGAGCCTGATGTTAAGAAGTTCTGCGGTTTCTGGCTGTCCTTGGGTTGTCCCCAAGGGCATCTGTCAAGAGCTGATGGACCCCTCCTGCTGCTCTGCAGAGCCCACACTGAATTAAAACCAACACCAGCCAAGCAGGGCTTTAGAGGAGATGATTTACCCTCTGCTTTAGGTGGGATGAATCCTCGGATGGAGGGGAATTTAGACAGCACTGGAGCTGGAAGAGAAAGCAATCATAGAATCAGAAAGTTGGAAAAGACCATCAAGACCATCAAGTCCAACCTTTGACCAAAAACCTCCACACCCACTCAGCCCCATTGGGAACAGCTACATCTGCTCTGTTTTTAACACTTCCAGGCAGGGTGACTCTAAATGCTCCTTGGGGAGCATTTTCCAATGCTTAGCCACTCTTTCAAAGCTTAACCACTCCTTCAGTGCTTAACCACTCTTTCCAAAAACCCCCAAGCCCACTCAGCCCTTTCAGGAAGGGCCACATCTGCTTGGTTTTAACACTTCCAGGGAGGGTGATTCCACCACTTCCCTGGGGAGCATTTTCCAATGTTTAACCACTCTTTCAGTGAAGAAATGTTTCCTAGTATCTGGCCTGAACCTGTCCTGGCCCAGCCTGAGGCCATGCCTGAGCTCTGTTATCCAAGATTGCGATGCCAGGCTCGAAACCCAAAGAGCCTCCAGCCCGTCGCGCTCATCCCAGAATTGTCAATAACTCGCAGGAGTACAGAAATTGGGGCAGGATTTTCACTTTTCAAGGCCAGTATTCTATTGCTGAGCAAAACCCTGGCTTCAGGCCGAGTGTGCCAGCAGAGGTGGCCTGGAGGTGGCAGCTGGAGGGCAATGCAGGAGGTGCCCACTCCAGCTGAGCCCCGTACCTGTCCGGCCCGTGGTGGAAGTGCTCTCGCTCTCTCCCGTGTAGTGGATGGCAGAAATTGTCACCTTGTAGGCTCGATCAGGCAGCAGGGACTGCAGGGTCACACTGCTGCTTTTGCCAGGAGCCATGATCTACAATGGGGGAAGAAAAGATCCCAGTGATTGGGGCTCTCATTGCAGCTCTCACTCACAGCCCAGAGCTGTTGGGGCTGGCTCCTGGGTGTGAGGCTCAGAGCAGCATTCCTGCTCGGCTCAGCCCAGCAAGCCTGGCTGTGTGCTGCTGTTGGACTAGCAATGGCCAGAAGAAAATCATTTTCCCATATAAAGACCCCAGTATTCCCCATGGAAATGCAGCAGTAGTGCCTTATAACAGGATTATCAAGCTGTTTAAGCAGGGAATCTTTTAAAAGAATTATATTTAACCTCCCTAAGCCAGAGTAGCAGTAGGTTTATCCCCCACCCCTCTACCTGCAAGAATTCCCTCCCCAGTTCAGGGAGCAGAGAAAGCTGTGCCATTAGTGGCTTTGATGGAGAAAAATATCTTAATTACAAAAGAGTCTCAGAGTTGTGTTTACAAAGCAACACATCAGCAAGAAGAGATTTGGTTGCGAGCCCCGATATCCTCAACCTGACTGGAGTGAGCAGAGTTCCTCTGGTCACATTGTCCCCCTGCGCCCCACAAAGGAGCTGGACACTCACAGTTTGCTGGGCAGCAGCGTCAGAAACAGGGCTGTAGGTGATTTTGTAGTGCTGGACTCGGCCATCAGGAGGGGTCCAGTGCACCTGGAGGCTGCTGGGGGTCTCGGAGCTGATGAAGAGGTTGGTGGGTGGGCTCCGGGAATCTGTGACAGGGGTGGAAGGTGAGCAGCACAAAGAGCAGGGAGAGGTCTCTGTAAATGGAGCCAGCAGTGTTTGCTTCCAGGCCCATTTCTGAACGCCTCAGTGCTCTGCTGTGCAGGTAACCAACACTCAGGGCAGCCACAAGCACCCAGGAAAGAGGGAAAAAAATTCTGGAGGGATGAGGATTGCCCAGCTACAGCACACCACAACCCAAATATTCAGCAATTCCAAGCCTAGGACATGGGGAAAATTCTTGCAAAGGTGAAAGAGTCCTGGAATCAGAAGGCAAAGAGACCCATTGTACACACCATGAACAAACACCAAGGCTGCTTGAGCTGGAACTGAATTTCATCAAGCTGGACAAGCAGCTTTACTGGCAATTAAACCTGGATCACACATCAGAGTTAATCCATCATAATTTCTAATATTTTTCAGCTTTTTCTGTTTTAAAATTACTGTTAAAAAAAAAATCCCAGAGGATCCAGCACACCAGAGTTCTGTCTAGAGCTTCTGACATCAACACCCACATCCCTGGAATAGGTCACACATGGTGCCTGAGCTACCCCCTCTTCTCTGGCCCTGTCCTAGGATGGCTGGATGGGTTCCAAACAGGTGATGGCCTGAGCCAGACAACCAGAAAGGAGTTTGCCAGAGACCACAGCTGAGCAATTTTTAATTACATAAATGCATTTCTTTCCCTGGGGTCCTGCTGTGCAGCAAACTGGATCTGACGACAGAGGCTCTTCTGCTGGAGGGATTTCTCTGAGCAGAGGTTGAGGGAGGAAGGAAAAGGCAGAGGGGGCTAAATCAGGTCAAAAAGAGGCTCCAGAACATGGGGTCATCTGCTCCTGGGGCATTTCTAAGCATAAAATCATGTGTCTGTCCTTGAACTCATGCTGGTGTGAAGACACAGAAGTTCTGGGCAGAGAAAAAGAAGAATTTATTCAGAAGACACTAAAAATGATGGGTGAGCCCTAAAGACAGTCAAAGAAACACACTGAGGCTATGAGGTTTTCATTCTGCACTTTTCCTGTAAGGATGTTCTGCCCACCCAGCAAAGCCTGGGGTGACCTTAAAGCACAGGTTGAGTGAAGATCATTTCCATCTTCATTGATCCTCCTCTTTTGTTTAGGAAATGACCTTAATTTTACTGAGGTTGAACTGAGATTGCAGCAGCTGAATCAGGCTGGAGGTGTTGCTGTGCACCACCACGAGGTAAAGCAGAGAAGAAAACAAGAATAAAGTCACTTCTGCAGCACTTTTATCAGTCAGTGATGCATCTTTGCTGCCTGCACTGGCTATTTCCTTCACCTGAGGTCAGGGGAGACTGCTGAAGTGAACTTTAAAGGGAGAGTTAGGGCAAGTCTTTAGAGTCAGGTTTATTCTGGAAAGCCCCCAGGCCTGGCAGGGTTTGATGGCCTGGATCTGACAGACAGGGGACAGGACATCTCCTGAAGCTGCCCTGGAGGATAGAAGCATCCCTGCCAGCATCTGTGTCTTTGTTTGCCTCCTCACCCTCTGCTCCTCCACAGGAGCAATCCCTGCATGCTCTCAGGTCTAACCAGCATCACAGGCACTCAAATACTCAAATAAGAGTAAAACCCTGGGCTCCACTCCATCCAAATGCTCACCTGCAAGGATTATTATGTATTAACTACAAGCCATGCGTTTTCCTGCTGTGGGTTGAAGCTTCATTCCCACATTTCAGTCTCTTTTACTTGCCATGCATACTCTGTCAGGAGCAGCGTATCCTCAGTGAGGAGCTGGCTAAAGAGATTTCCCCACAGCTTAGCTGGAGGAGCAGGGCACACAAGCACTCTGTGAAACATTTCAGCAGCAGCTCCCACCCAAACTGCCCTCTCCTTGTCCTTCAGGACCATCAAGGGGCTCTTTTCTCTTGCTCAAGTTCTTTTTCCCCAGCCTGGATGAAAGAACTCTCCCTCAGTGCAAAAGAAGGTGCTTGTCTGATTCTCAGCAGGGCCAAAGGCACCCCTTCCAGCATTTTCCAAGGATCACCATTCAGCAGCACCTCCATGTCCCAGCAGATTCCTTCAGGAAAGCATCCTCTGCACTCCCTGTGCTTGGCTGGGAAGGTTTGTGTTTGAAGTACCACTAAAGATGTTTATTAGTGTGACAAGTGATCACTGTGAAAGCCTTTGGTCAAGGATAAGGACTTTGCTACACTTGCCAATTTATAAAACAGACTGAAAGGAGAGCTCAACTCAGATGAGAATTCAGTCTAAATATAACAGAGAAAAAAAGAAAGATCAGAACCGTGGGTAAGCAGCACATTTTGACAATTTTGTTGTCTGTGGGAAATACATCAGCATGCTTTTGTTTCTGCTCTGCCTCTTGGAAAGTCTGCAGGGAAAAGTTTGCTAACTGGGTTACTGAAAAACAATCCCAAACTTTTTTCTTTCCTCTAGTCAAAACAAAGAATTTTAAAAAATCCAATATCTCCAAGACAAGAAGAGGCTTGTACCATATCAATGTCTCCAAATTTTCTCTTCCAGCTAAAGCTACTCACTGATTTCGAGTTCATAAAATGACAAATCCCAAACCACAACTTTGAAACAACTTTTTCTCCTACCAGAAAGATGAATGACCTCATCCAAGTCCTTCCAAATGATCCATCACAGTGATGGTTGGTTGTTGGTTTTTATAGCAGGATGTTGTTTCTGGTGTCCTGTATTTTTTGAGGGATTGGTGTCTGCAGGGTCCCATGACCATAATATATTTGGTCTCAAAATGGGTGTTTCAGGTGAGACAAGAGGCATTACTGGCCCTGAATAAAATGAACTTGGTGTTTTTCCCTAACCCCAGGGGCAGAACGCGGTTCCATTTCACAGAACCATAGGCAAAGAGCATTGCTCTGACCTGGCAATTTTTTCCCTTGACCTTCAAAGAAGAAAGTGTTTCAGGGAGGCTGAAGGACAGGGAGAGGATCTTGTGTTACCAGTTCCTGCTGAGTTTCACTTCAGTCCTTGCCCTTAAACTTCAGCATTTCTTGGAAATTCTACCAAGACATTTTTAAGAAAAACTTCATGACTTGACCTATCCTTACATAAAGGGATGTTGCCAAGAGAGAAAAAGAGAAAAGCAATGATGAAGGCAAAAGAAAGCATTTCCTTCCTCCCTCCCTCCCACAACCTCCTCTAGCACACACTTTTGGTATTGTTCAGCACAGCCTGATCAGTGCTGCTCACCACCTAGCAACCCAAAGTCTGCCCTCCTGAGGAGATCCAGAGAGCTTTCATCACTGATTCAGCCCTCAGAATTCCATTTTATAATGAAAAATAAGGGGGAGAGGGCTCAAAAATCAGACCGAGAGGTCTGGATTTTCAGATAACACCAGAGATTTCCAAGCTGTGTCTGAATGATTTGTCATTCACCAGCTCTGATGGTAGAGTAACACCACTGGGCATCCTGACCAGGCAGAGTACAGGGTGGCAGCTTGTGCTTGAAACACTGAATATTTGAAATACAACCATATCCCAGGAGATCCCAGAGTCCTGCCTAGTGCCTCATCATCCCATACATTCATTGCTCAGGCCTTCAGCAATTTTCTGGCACCCATAAATTCCCCCTGACCTGCCCAGAGCAGCTCTGGAAATCACCAGCCACCCCTTCTGTGCCACTTCTCCTCTGTGGCCATTTCTTACTTTAAACACTAGAAAAGAATTAGCATCAAAACCATTGATTTCACCTGCAAATATTGGCTGGGAGGAGTGTTGCAGTGTCCTGAGTGCTCCTGCAAAGGGAGCAGCAGCTCCCAGGCACTGAACCCTGTGCCCAGCTGCACACCTGGCTTTCTGGAGAATTCTATTTTCTTCATGCAGAAGGCAGAGCCTGACAATTCCCAAAGCTCCTGCACAAGGACAGCAGCTGACGAGCAGAAATCAAATTGCTTTCCCTGCCCTGCTGGGGTGCCAGCAGCAGCAGCAGCAAGGACTGGCTTGTGCAAATGTGCCCAGAAGGGCACTGCCACGTGTCATTGTGCTGGGCTGAGAGAGCTCCTCTGACACTTCATAATTCATAGCTTAAAACATAGTAATTAATTTTCCTACAGCCTCCAAACAGCTCTAATTGTCCTCTTGTCATCATATATCAGTAGGATGCTTGCTTTTCTTTTTTTTTCTTTGCCAGTATGCAGCTCCAAGGTACTTGTCTGAGGTCGTTTCCTATAAAAATGGTTTTATTATTTATTATTAATAAAACCTGAGCTTCTTATTCCAAGATTACCACTTACTTCAAGCTTCATCAGCTCAACATCAGCCTAAATGAGTTTATTCTGCAGAGGAGGACGAGATCTGAGAGGGGAGGGAGGACTGCTGGTGTTGAAGTGTTCCATTCACTTCCAACAAAGCAATTTTGCAGGCAATATTAATTACCAGGGCTTGTGGGGATGACACTTTTTAACCTCATATCCTGCCTGTACAAAGCCAGATTTAGACAATGCTTCCAAGGCAGAGTGTGCCTGCAGGATTGCCTCCCAAATTTGTAAATGCCCTCAGTGAGGCACAACCCAGCAATGACAGAGCTCAGGAAATCTTCACCCTCCCTACAAGAAATGTTTTATTAACAAAAACCATCCCTTAGGCAGCACAGGGACACGTTCAGCTGGACACCCTCAGAATTCATTTCCATCCATGCACTACACTGAGGCAGGGAGGGATGAATGTGCTCCCCATGGAACACGTGCAGGGATTATCAGTGTGATGGGATTGTCCAGCCTCTTGCTCTCAGGACAGACTGAGAACATTTTCACACAGAAGCCCAAACAGCTCTAGCTTTATTCAGACATTTGGGTGTGTGTTTTCAGAGCTGGAGGTGACCAGTCTGAGCCGCAGGAGTGTGCTGGGTTGTGAGGGGTCCCCTGCCCTGTCCGTCATCCCTGGGCTGTGGATGCTCACTTACTGGTCCTGTGGTGGACAGACACAGTGTCACTTCGAGCACCATCTTTGTAGTAGGCCCAGATGGATATTTTGTAGTCAGTGTTCTTCTGCAGGCCGGGCAGGACGGCTGTGGCCACATTTCCAGCCAGGGAGAGCTGCACGAGGACAGAGAGGACAGGAGTCAGCCCCACTGCCAGGCATCCCCAGGCTGCTCCATGCCTGGCTCACAGGTCGTCCCTAGGCACAAATGAGTTAGCACTGGGTTTTGGGGCCAAAGTTGGGGTTTCACACATGCAAGCAAAGGCAAAATTGCAGCTGTGAACAATGCAGAGCAGATGTCTGTGCATGGCAGCCCAGTGATGACCAGCAGCTCCTGCAGCACCATAGCACAGAGCTCTGACACAAGGCAGAGAGCACAGAGTCTCTCTGATGAGTTTCCAGCTTCTAGGGGAGCTGGGGACAGAAGCCCCAGCACCCCTCTGTTCCAGCCCAAATAGAACTTATTTGGTCTCACTCATTGCAGGAGAGACTTGGTTATTAAGCCTGGGTTTAAACTGCTGTTCAACCTCACACTGAAAATAGGGGCTTCAGATGGAAGAGGGCACCTGGTCCATCCCTGCCACACCTGCACCAGCTCTGTCTCTGCTCATTCTCCTCCGTGTGCTCCTTACTTGGACCTCATCCTTCCCAAAGAGCAGTTGCCCAAAAATATCAGTGCTTCCTAGCGCTGAGGAGAAGAGAAAATGCTTCACCTTCTTAGAAGCAATGCCTCCAGCTATAAATACTTGAGTGCTGTCTTTTTCTTATCCACAACATCTTGACATTGGGGACTGGTGATCCTCTGCAACCCCAGATCTTTTTTCTACTGAATTGCTTCTTAGCTATTTGTTCTACATCCTGTATACCTATGGTTAATTATTCCTGCCTAAGCTTAATACTTTCTGCTTGTCCCTATTAAATTTCATCCTTGAGGTTTCCCAGAACACTTCTGCAATCTTCCCAGAGCCTGCAGGACTCTGCCCTGCTGTCCCTCCTGCTTCCAGCCCTCAAGGTGACTGCTCCACTGAAAGCCAGACCCAGCAGGGATCCTGCTGAACTGTTCAACTGCTGGAGTGCGTTTCCCTGAATAGTTTCACACTGCTCTCTGCCACTCCAGCAGGTGAGCTCAGAGCCAGCCCAGCCTCCCCAGAGCTGTGTGCGGGCTCATACCTCCTGAGGCTTCTCTCCACTGGCTGTGCTCCACTTGATCTGATAGACAACCACGTCCGAGGCAGCCACAGCTTCCCACTGCAGGCGGAGGCTGTTCCCAGAGAGCTCGGTGACCTTCAGAGCACGAGGAGGGGGCACCTTCACTGAGGGGAGCACAAGGAGCAGGAGCTGAAGAGCAGGTTCTGACGGCACCTTGTCAGAGCCAGGGTGGGGAGCAGATGGCTGGGGAGCAGAACATCTCCCAAGCAGATGTCTGAGGCCAGCCTGTCTGTCGCTTCTTCAGACCCATATGACAGCAGTCATCAGGACAGACAGGGGTAAATTATTTTTAAAGCCCTAATTAAGATAGGTTATCTCATTTATGGGGAGCACAGATAGCACATGGGTTTTGTGAAGGGAAGAAGGCTAGGAGGGCTCTCAAGAATGCAAGGTTAGTGATACATCGTGCTTTTCTTCATTTGCTTCTTTTCTTTATCCCTTCCACCTCATTTTGAGCATAACACAGTTGGGCATATTCCACACACAAAGAACAGCAGCCATCTGTGCTCTGTGCAAGAGTTTTGACCACAAGCTGCTGGGGCCAGTCTTCAAAATATCCCAGTTCAGAGATGCACAAACCAACTTTGTCACCTCTTACTGAGACCAGAAGTATTTCTGTTCCTTACTTACAGGTGGTGACATTGCCAGTGATTGGAAAGGAGTCCCCTTCATCGTATGTGGATCTGAGGCTGATGAAGTATTGTGTGAGGGAGGACAGAGGTCTCAGGACAGTGGATGTTGCAGTGCCAGGAACTTCCACCTGCAGTGGGGGAGTTGTGTGAGCATTGTAAGACAGAGCCCAGGCTGAGACACCTGGGCTTGTTCAGCCTGAAGAAAAAGAGACACTTTATTGCAGCCTTTCAGTATTTAAAGGGAGCTTATAAAAAAGATGGGAACAGAGTTTTTAGCAAGGCCTGTTGCTATAAGAAAAGGGGTCCTGGATTTAAACTAAAAGATGTAGATTCAGATGAGATATAAGGAAGACTTTTACAACAAAGGTGGTAAAGCACTGGCACAGGTTACCCAGAGAGGTGGTGGATGCCCCATCCCTGGAAAAATTCAAGGCTGGATTGGATGGGGATCTGAGCAACCTAATCTAGTTGAAGATGTCCCTGCTCACTGCAGGGGAGTTGGACTAGATGGATGGACGGATGTCCCTTCCAGCCCAAACCATCCTGTGACTCTAGGGGTACAGCTGCAGAGAGGTCAGCACGCGGTGATAACTGCAGCAAAAGCGCCCATTTCAGAGTTACACCTCTGCCAGCACACCGGCTCTCCCTGCACCATGCTGAAGGAGAGCAGGGCGTTATCCAACCCCCCAAGTCTCTGTTCCTCCCCCCAGCCCTCGAGGACTCACCTGCCCAGCGTTGCCCCCTCTGCTAGAGACATAGGTGAGGTGGTGGGCGCGCACGGCCGGCGCCGCGGGCTCCCAGCTGACCCGCACGGACGCGTGGCTCAGCTCTGAGAAGCTCAGGTACCTGGGGGGACTCAAGGCCACTGCAAAAACAGTTAGTGACAGCACTGCCAGCCTTCACAGGCTGCACAAATGCCACCCACTGCCTCCTGCTGCTCTTAGATGATCCCAGCTTGAACCAAGAGGCTCGTTCATTACGCAGGAAAATATTCCCTTTATTCGCTGTGATGCCTGGTGAAGGCTGACCTAGAAGAGAGGCTAGGCAGAGTTAAAGAATAAAGTAGGGATTTATTAAAAGGCCTCCATGGATAATGCTTGGGCAGTACAAGACCTCAGCCAGGGCTGCACCCAAGATGAACCAAAGTGGTCACAAAATGCACGACCAGTCACAGGGTCTCTCACTTTTATAAGTTCTGCTCCATTTGCATATTGGAGTTAATTGTCCAGTTATAGCTTTAGGTTATGAAGTCCCAGCCTTCTTATTTTTCCCTCTTTAGCCCATTGTTGTTTAGGCTCTTGGGCCTGAGATTTAGATCAGTTGTCCTTGGTCCCCAGCTAGAGAAGGAATATTTTTTTCTCCCTACTCTGTGAAGAGAGTTTACTATCTCCTAATATGAAGCTCAGATCTACCCACTAAATCAGAAAAATATAAAAGCTAAACCCTGAGACATCAACTACACACATCTGGGAGGCTACAAAGGGCTGCCATAGATTTAGGTGAAGAAACAGCCAGATGATTGCCTTTGCCCCCCAGACAACAAAGACTTCAAGGAACACCTCTTTCAGGGGTCCTTTACTACCAGGGGAGCACCACTTGTTTTTCACAGCTTACCCTGCAACTAGAGATCCCCTTGGGGACCAATATTTGCTTCAGATCCAGCAGAAAAGAGGCAGCATGTGCACAAGCCACATGAACAATATGGGAAGCACCTCACTGAACACATCTCTCCTGCCTTGAGTGTTTAATAACAGCTCAATAAGCAGCAGCAGCAGCACTTACAGGTGGTTTCCTGGATGCTGGCTGGATCACTGGCATCTTCCCCATACATGGCATACACTGCCACAGAGTACCCCGTGCTGGGAGACAGCCCATCCAGCAGCACCTCGGGCTTGGTCACCTTCACCTGCCAACAGAGAGGGGGTTTAGGGTACCCTTCAGCTCTAGGGTACCTCCCAATGCATTTGAGAGAGCAGGACCTTACAGAGACACAAGAACCCTTTGGTTACAGTAAGGGGATATCTCCGCTCTAGAATGGTCTTAGAATCATAGTATCACAGAATATCCCAAGCTAGAAGGGACCAAAAAGGATCAGCAGAGTCCAAATCCTGTTCCTGAACAGGAAAACCCCACCAGGTGCCTGAGAATGTTGCACAAATTCTCTTTGACCTCTGTCACCCTGCTGCTGTGACCATGCCATGCCCACCCACCCCCTGGGTAAGGAACCCTTTCCTGATCTCCACCTAAGCCTGTCCTGACACAGCTCCAGCTGCTCCCTCGGCTCCTGTCACACAGAGCAGAGATGGGACTGCCTCTCCCTTCCCCTCGATGATGTCTCCCCTCATTCTCCTCCTCTCCAGCCCCTGCCCCACCTGGGCAGGTGCTCTGCAGTGCTCTGCCTCTCTGACACCCAACCCTTGGGGATGCCAGCACCCCCTCCTAACCCTGCTCTGCAGAGCCCTGAGTCCCTCACACCAGAACGCTGCTCTGGGTTGGATCGGGACCATCCAAGAGCCGTGATCCCGCTTTTCCCAGAGCCATGGGAAGCTGTGGCAGGAGCGCTGCCGAGCTGCTGCCATCTGCTGCCAACACAGCACGGACACAGCCCTGGTCCCGCTGCCTGCGAGCTGCAGAAAGCCACCACGGGGACATTTAGGAGGCTGCACCCGTTGGAACACAGTTTATAAGAAGGTGGGAACATTTTAATGATGGTTTTGCAGACATCCCAAAGGTCTGGAGCATTGGACTCTTGCAGGGAGTAGGTCAGGTAAACTGTGGAAATGTTTTGGCATGCTGAAATGCAAATTTGAATGTTGGTGTTGCTTCAAGTGTTCTGGATCTTATAAAAATCCCATGATTATGCCCTGGAAGCAGAATATTAATTGTTCTGGTTTGAAAACCATCCTGTCCCTATTGCTGTGCATTCAAAGGGGGAATCTCAGTCAAAGAGGCAATAAATGTTCCTCCCCACTCACTTTGTTTTTTTTAAATTCATATCCTCAGCCTACAGGTACTCCAGATAAGGCATTAACATGCACAACAAAGGGTTCTTAGATGTTTCTGAGGATTTTCCATTCATCAAGCATTGTTTTACTCATCTGCAGTGTCGTAGATCTGTTTTCAGATGTCAGCAAAATCCGCCCCAACACGTTTTCAATTAACATTTAAAGATACACACAGTCAAGATGTTTATGTACAGCCTCGAGGATGCAGGGATTACACTTGGGGCTGCAAGGATGTGAGTTCAGTGCCTGGGTTTCCAGGGCCCCAGGAGGCAGCCAGATCTCTCCCTTGACTTAATTTCCCATTGAAAAAAGAATCTTCTGTGAAAGCTGTTTCTGGCAATAATTCTGATACACTTTTTTCTTTGACCACACGATACCAATTGCCAAAGCTTAGAGCTAGCACTGAACTCAGCCCAGACAGAGAAAAAACAATGTTATCACCATTGTCACAAACTCTACCTCTGTTGTGTAGTCCTCTGCTCCATCAGGGGCTGCAGAGCAGAGCACCAGGTAGTGTGTGGCTCCCTGGGCTGCTTCCCAGCTCAGCCTCAGACTGTTGTGGCTCAGCTCAGACACACGCAGGGAGCGAGGGGAAGACAAAGGCACTAAAGGGAAAAATAAGGCACAAAGGTACCTTCAGTGTATGAGGCCTGAAACAACTCAAAACCCAGGGGACACCTGGCTTTACAACAGCTACTGCAAGCTGGTGGGCACTTACCCCATGTCTAGCACAGTCTTTATGCTACAGAGAGCTTAATTCACTTGGAGACCATGGATTTAACATTTTTAAAAAGCAGCAAAGAGTTACAATATATTTCTAGCAGGGTGTGTTACTGCCACTTTCTGCTTTGCAGAATGACATAGGTGGAAAGGACCCCTGCCCAACCAGCTGCTCAAAGAACAGGTTGCTCAGGGGTCTTGTCTGGTTGAGTTCTGAGCATCTCCACAGATGAGAGATGAGATGAGCTCTCTCCAAAGAGAGCTGTAGGCAGGCTGAACTTGAGCTGGGAAATACCCAAGGCAGGCTCCAGTGTGAGATTGTTAGCATTCGGAAACGTATAATCACATAGGCAATTATATGTAGGTGCTTTATTAAGAGCTCTGGAAATCAGGGGTGTTTTCACCTCAAATCTGATTTCTCCATACATTTGAGAGGAATGAGTTTTTATATTTTATCGTTATATGACTTCTATGTTAATTATTAAACTTATATTGTTCTATTGTATACATAGATTTCAGCTAAACGTAGCTCTCCTAAGTTTTCAACATAGTTTCTCATGATTCTTCCTATGATTATATAATAATTATATTTAATTACTAAACAATCATCACATCTAACAATTATGTCATTTTTCACACCGCTTAGGCAAATGCAGTGGTCTGAGAAAACACAAAGCCTAACATTTTCAGAATCTGTCTTTAGCATTTTCCAGGGTCCCATGGCAGATGGCTGCCACCAGCACAGTTCTCTCTACTCACAGGTGGAGGTGACTCCTCTCAGGCTGTGCCCCACGGCGCTGTCGTACACGGGGATCACCGACACCAGGTACTCCGTGTGCGAGGTCAGGTTGGACAGCTGCAGGGAGGACACTGCTCCCTCTAAAACCACCTGCGAGCACAAGGCAGGGCTGTCAGGGCAGGGAGGTGCTGCTGCTCTTCAGTGGAACAGCTGAAGTGACCATCCCTGGCCAATGTGGCTCCCCTGTGGCAGATCTGTGCCCAGAAACATGAAGCGCAGTTCCCTCGGTGCTTTGTGCTAGCTAAATCTCTCCAAAACAGAGAGGTGAGAGGCAGAAAGGATTGCTGTCCTCTAAGCCTGGGATTTGTGCAAGCACTGAGCGCAAAACTCTAGTCATGCTCTCTCTGAAATCAATGGAAAATCATCCACAACTTGGATTTACTTTTTTTAATCATATCCATCACAGATGAGTATCCTTGGACAGATCTCTGAGCTGAGTGTCCTCTTTGAGTCAAAACACATGATTTAGGGAGGGGATAACACTGGCTAAGAGAAAAATCAACCTTGTCACCCTATTACCTCATCACATTTACACTCACTGTACATTTAATTTCACCTCTGGCTTAACTGATGTCCCACTCCCACCCTCCTTTTGTCCATCCAAGCCTACTTTAATTCCCAGCCACCATCTGGAAGCTGTGGCAGTCTCAGGTATCCAGGGAAAGGTCTCTCACCTCTTTGGGGGTCCCACCCTTGGATGGATAATACACAACCCTGTATTTCTTTGGTGGTCTCAGAGGAGGGCTCCAGGCCAAGTGCATGCTCTTGGAGGTCACAGCAGATATTTTCAGGTCAGTTGGGCTGAGCTGGGGACCCGTGCTCACAGGGGTGTCTTTCACAGTGCTGCCTAGGAATTAAAAACACAGTTATTTTCTTACGTTCACACTTCTCATGCCAAACATACTTTCCAGCTCATAAATATGAGTGACATTTTTCAAATCAAGTTGCAGTCTCCTTCCCTATAGAGTAGAGAAACTGTTCCAGACTGCTCCGAAAGAAATATTTTAAAACTGGGTGTACAGAGAACATAAATACTCCATAAAAAACAGGCTGTTTATTTTGCTGAGTGCTGCAAATAATTCTTCAACACAAGTCTGTGTTCCTCAATCACAAAAATTTGCCAAAATTACCAAGCAAAAATTACTTTGGTTTTTATTGAAGAAACTATTTTTTCTTCAGCTTAACCTTCATCTTTGTAAAATGTCTAATTATATAAAATACAAATCAGTAAGAATAAATGAATTTATTTACATGAATGTCCAGAGCATTAAAATAAAATTATGTTTGAAATTTAGATGTTCTCATTCTGCTTAGGTCAATCTTAGAGCAAAAAGAGATAGAAATATGTACACGGTATTTCTCCTGAGGATCTAAGCTAGCATCTGGAGGGGTTCTTCATGCTTTCATCATGCAAACTGCTCCCTAGCAAGGGAAAGAAATGGCTGCTTGATTTGAACTTGAAAATGCCTTGGAGATCCAACATTCAAAGTTTAGTGGCGGAAAAAAGAAATGCATATAGATGTTTTATCATCTCCTCATCCTATCTCCACATTTACCCCATACTCTTTCCCTAGTATATTTTCATACTAGTTCTTCTACTTTTTCTGCCTCTTTATGGTTGGAAGAAATTCAGAAAAGGAGATGGATACAACACATTTACCGCACCCTACGATAAAGGAAGAGAGAAGGAATATAATGGTAATTCCCTATAATGGTAATTGCTGTCATTAGGTGATTTTCTCCTCCAAGAGGAAGGGGCATGGTGAGCAGCAGTGTGGGGGGATAGAATATAAGAAAAATAAAGATAGTGCAGAAAGTAACCTCACTCCTAAGGAGTTGCAGCTGGGCCAATTACCAAAGATTAGGAACAGGCCTGACTTAAACAGGCCATGGCTGTGAAGAAGAAAGAGACAATGCTCTGAGGAGCTGCCCACCAAGAAGGTGTCAAACTTTTGCGATAAGGAGACAACAGGATGGAACCCCTGCAACAAGACAACAACACAGCAGGAAGGGAGGCCCCTCTTCACCTGTGGTTTCCTTGTGGCTCCTCTCCTTGATCCTGGTGCACAGGACCCGTGTGAGCTTGCCCACCAGGGAGCTGAGCAGGGGGAAGTCCAGCACGTTGTAGACGGTGAGCTCCAGCGGCTCCGAGGCCACCTGCCGCAGCTCCGCCTCGTCCGCGTTCTTCACCCCTGCCGCCAGAGAACCAGGCACTCAGCACGAGTTAGTGTTAAGCAATGAGTGTAAACTTAGCCATAGCAAATCTAGGGTTGGTAAATCCTGTGCCAGCCACTGCGGTCGTACAGGAGACCCAAATTAACCTTATAACGGTGTAAAGAGTGGTCACATGTTATCCAAGTAGCTAAGATTAAAAAGCAACTCAGCTGTCACAAGCCCAAGATGCCAATAAGGCCTCCCCATCAAAGATCTTAGAACAACGATTAATTGAACTGCACGAAAGCCAGGGCCCAAACTGGGATTAGATACCCCACTATGCCTGGCCCTAAATCTTGTTGCTTACCCCTACTAAAGCATCTGCCCGAGAACTACAAGCACCAACACTTAAATCTCTAAGGACTTGGCGGTGCCCCAAACCCACCTAGAGGAGCCTGTTCTGTAATTGATGATCCATGATATACCTGATCATTCCTTGCCAAAACAGCCCACCGCCCCTGAAAGCCCAACAGTGAGCGCAATAGCCCCACCACGCTAATAGGACAGGTCAAGGTATAGCCTATGGAATGGAAGCAATGGGCTACGTTTTCTAAGTTAGAACATAACAGCAAAGGGGTATGAAACAAGCCCTGGAAGGCGGATTTAGCCTTCCAGCAGGAGGAAGCACGTTGTGGACAGTGAGCTCCAGCAGCTCCGAGGCCACCTGCCGCAGCTCCGCCTCATCTGTGTTCTTCACCCCTGCTGCCAGAGAACTTGAATTTGCAAACATCCCCAATATGGGAAGAGATGAGAATCTTGACTCCATGTTTTAGAAGGCTAATTTATTATTTTATGATATGTATTATATCAAAAGAAAATTATATATTAGAACTATACTAAAAGAATAGAAGAAAGGATTTCATCAGAAGGCTAGCAAGGAATAGAAATAATAAAATCTTGTGACTGACCAGAGAGTCTGAGACAGCTGGACTGTGATTGGCCACTAATTAAAAACAACCACATGAGACCAATCAAAGTTGCGCCTTGTTGCATTCCACAGCAGCAGATAATTGTTGTTTACATTTCATTTCTGAGGCCTCTCAGCTTCTCAGGAGAAAAGATCCTAACAAAAGGATTTTTCATAAAATATGTCTGTGACACCAGGCTGAGAAATGCCCCACACAGGACTTCACCACCACCCTGCTCTCCCAGCACAGAGGTGTCTTTTCCTGCAGCAACCACCTCAGCCCAGCCTGGGAAGAGCTTTCAGCTCAGAAGGCTTTTAGTGGCCTGGAGACAGCCTGGTGAATCTTCCTGCTGTTTTCCTGCCTCCTCACCACTTGCAGGCTTGGCTGTCAGAAAGGTAGATGTTTTTCAACCTGAGAGGCAGTTGGCATAAACAGATGAGGGACTGAATGAACAAATAACCATTTTATATTTATGAGGTGCCAGCGCTCCCCACAGAGAGCTTGTTGTTCGTCAGAACATCACATTGCATTTCAACAGTCAGGGATGAGTAAAAAGCAGCCCTTTTATGTAACAGAATTTCTCCATCTCACAGCATCCTCCATCCTTCAGCTCCCCCTCCTCATTAACTCTCTGCTGACCAAGCTCCACAGTACAACTCATTTTGCTTCCCAGAGCTTGGTTCAAGGTTCCCTAACATTGTCCAAGGAGGCTCAGCAGCTCTCCTCCCTCCATAAATGCCACTTATCTGCATGACCCTATACAATAAACCCTTGCTTGCATGTCCCCAACATAAATTAGCACTTAAACTTTTGGAGATTGCAATTTTAGGGGAGTTTTAATGTAACTTTATTGCTCATGTATCATTCTCCAGCAGACCTCATGTGCTACTCAAGGCCAGAATTGCTCAAGGCCATTCTGTGTCTCAGTGTTGCTGGCAGACAGTGAAAAGCAGATAATGTTGTTATTCAGAGAAATGGGAAGTTGTGAGAGGCAGTAATTATACAGGAGGTCCCCTGCCATCCCCAATACAATGTTCTCTTGCCCAACTCCACAGCTGAGAATATTGTTTTCATGGCACTGGTCCCTGAGGCTCCCAAAGGTTGTTAGATGGGAGGTGCGAAATCTCATATGAATACTTTCTATAAAAAAAAAATCCTTTCAAGACACTGCCTGGGCTGAATAAATGAGTTAATTTTCATCTGAGCCACAATGTAATGAGGTCTCACCCACCACCTCAGTTCTACAGCCTCAGGATGCTTCTGTCAAAGTTGAGGGAACACAACCTTCAATTTAAAGATGACCAAAAATAGGTTGGCTTTGTCCTACAGCTTATCCATGGCTGTGATCTTACCAATGGCAAATATCTCTATGCCCAGGTTTTTCAAGGTCTGAGCAGCCAGGTTGGCATCATCCTGGGACTTCCCATCAGTCAGGAGGATTACCAACTTCTCAGCCTCCAGCCGGGCACCAGCATCTGGTTTCAGATTCTGCTCCAGGACGTGGGTCAGTGCCAGACCTGGGGAGGGGCAGAGATGGAGGTTGTGCCACAGCCTTCCAAAAAAACCCCCATGCCTTTACTGTTTTCCCTGCTCCTCAGCGGTCACAGTCCCCACAGAGCACATTATAGAGCACATAATCCATGGGAACAGCTTCCCCCACTGTTTAGAGCCCTGCCAGGTGGAGTTACCTGTAAAGGTGTTGCCGCCCTTGTACCGCAGGTTCCTCACGGCCTCCAGCAGCTGTTCCCTCGTGGAGTGAGCACTCAGATCCCACTCTGTCCTGGGGTCACTGCTGTACTGGGACAGCCCTGGGGAAGACAGGAGCCGTGGGCATCCAGCCAGCCCAGGGGAGCTGCAGGAGCCCCACTCTGGGAACTGCTGCTGGGATTGGCAGGGAAGATGACACCAAATAATGACAGGGACCTGGGGTGAGCAGATGGGGCTTCTAACTCCACTTCTCTGCATGGTTCTAAGGAAATAGCATGAAGTTGAGTCAGGGGAGGTTTAGGCTGGATATTGGGAAAAAATTCTTCCCCCAGAGGGTGGTGGGGCACTGAACAGGTTCGCAGGGCAGTGGTCACAGTTCCAGACCTCACAGAGCTCAAGGAATGTTTGGATAATGCTCTCAGACACTGGGTGGGATCTTTGGGGTGTTCTGTGCAGGGCCAGGACTTGGACTCAATGATGCTTGTGGGTCCCTCCCAAATCAGAATACTCCACAATTCTGTGATTCTCTGGTCCTGCCATGCTGGCAGCAAAGTGATGCCTCAGACCCCACGGGGTATAGGGGTACACACCCCTGTCATGATCACCACAGGTATTTGATAAGGTGTCAGGGTGAATCCAGATCAAACAATCAGCTGCAAGGGCTGAGAAGGATTTAAACCATCCCATTTCATGTACAGCCTGGCTGTCAGCATCACACAGAGCTGGAAGCAGCCCCATTCCCTGCTGAGCTCACAGCAGCCCCAGTGGGGCATTGCCACTGCACCCAGTGCATTGGTGGCTGAGCACCTCGTCAGAGATGGCAGCAAATCCCAAAAGTGTCTCAGCATCACCACCCGACCTAGGGCTGCCCAAAGACAGCGCTGCCGCTCACTGTGCAGATATTTTTCACGGCCACTAGAGGCCAGAGCTTGCTGCCAGATGGGAAAAGCTTCCAAGAGCAGCTCAAGCACCCCATCCTAGAGAAGTAACAGCTCCCAAGAGGAGCACATCACCACGGGGACAAGAGACCAAGGCCCCTTCACACACCAACATCCCAAGGTCAGGAAACAGGACCATGTCCTACCTACTCTGATCTTGTCTTCTGCAATACTGAATGGGGAAATCAAATTGCTCAGGAACTCCTTAATGAGCTTGAAATTGTTGCGCCCGATGCTCCAGGAGCCATCCACAAGCAGGACAATGTCAGTCATGGCAGGAGTGTCACACTGAAACTGGGAGCCTGCAGGGGAAAGGTTGGATACTGAGAGGAGCAGTTGTGAGGAGGAAAACCTGCTTCAGCTTCAAGATAAAAATCAAATCTGCTGTGCAAGGCCTTGTCTGGATGGTAGAATGGACCATCTGCCAGTCTGGCACATGTCAGCATCCTGTGAAAACCATGGAGCCAAGGATAACCCATCCCAGCACCTCGAAATGGAGTGATGTGCAGCTGCACCTCTGCAAAGAAGGGGTTAAAGCTGCCAGGAAGCATGTGCTAACCCAAGCACTGCTCTCTGCAAGCTGTCAGCTCCATTCCATCTCTGCCCCAGCCCAGTGCTTCCTTTTATCTAGCTTAAGTCTCCAAGAATTGCAGGTGATTGCTTAATTCCATTCCATCACGAGATCCCCTGTGGGCTACAATTATTTCATGGCTTTATATTAAATCCAATCTCTCAGCAAAAATCTGCTGGCACCATGGATACTCCAGCTCTGCCTTCCTCCCCACGCCAGGCCTTCAGCTCAGCAGAGGATAAGATAAGGCATTTTGCTAATTGGATGCATCTTCCTTGAGTATTTCTCAGATGGGGAATTTTCCATCTTTGGTGGAGGGGAAACAGATGATCCCACTAAGATTTATCAGGCTCCAAGGAAGGGTGTCTCCTCTCACAGACAAGGATTTCTACTGGGCCAAAGGGGATGCTCTGGCCCATCCCATTCCCACCATTTCAGCAGAGCTGGGAGCCATCACAATCTCAACTGACTCTGGAGGATCCTCATGGATCAGACATCTGTGAAACACGAAGAACAAGCCCAGAAGGAGGAGCAGGCTGGGTAACAAACACCCCTGGTGCTTGGAAAGGAAACTCCTTGGAAAGGTCCATGGCTGGGGGTGCTCTGCTGAAGAACACAAATGCTTACATGAATCTGCCAGAAGCAGGGGGAGATGACAACGTGAAGAGAGAATGGTGCCAAATCAATTAAAATCAATAAATTAAATCATCTGGAAGGAATTTATGGCCCAACTCCAGCTTTCCTGAGAATTCATGTTCTTCTACAGGACTCCAAATTTCTCCAGTGAGCTCTGACAGTTCCCAAAGCATGAGCTGGGGATTGGAAGCACAACCAGCAGCTCTGTACTCTGGGGGTCCTAGGGTGGGCTGGACAGCTGGAATTCAGTGAGCGTTAGGGAAAACAGCAGGGGAGAAGGAGCAAGACGTGTTTGAACCCCCTCTCACCTCGTCTCAATGAATCCTTTGGGGGTTTTTCTTTTCCTGGAGTCTCTCGCTCTGCGTCTGCAGGAGTGTGCTGGGATGATTTTGGGGTTGTTGATGCTGTTTCTGTCATGCTGGCCTCCACACTGGGCTGGTTTCTTGCCATTTCTCCTGAGCTCTTTGGCTGAATCCCCTTCTGCCTTTTCCTTTCAGCTCTGTCCTTTGCTGTGCTCCAAAGAGAAAAGTTCCATTGTCCCTAACTGTGTTATCCCCATGCAACCCCACTCCTCAGCTGATTTAAACCACATTTGGCACAGGTGTAGGGGGCTCAGAGAGGGTAAATTTCTACAATTTTATGGAAATAGGTGGATAGACTGTCACCACCTTCATTCACCTCTCTGAGAGGGCTGCATGTGAGCTCAGGAGCTAATGTTAAAAATGGGTCACATCAACGAGTGTGTCCTTCCCATTATCATCAACGATGAAAAACAATGAATGGTTATAAAATATAAATCAGGGAAAACATCCCGTGCCCCCTCATACCCAGTTGCTCTCCAGAACTCAGCAATCTGTGACTTCCAAACACCCTGAGCTAGTGCAAGACTTTTTGGATAATGGCCCTGGTGGATCTTTCTTCCATCAACAGGTGGAATTCCCTTTTGAGCCCATGGAAACATGAGAATCTGTAGTTACATACAGTCCTCAGCCAGGGAGGTTGAGGAAATCCTTCTCATAGAGCACCTGCAGCCAGCCCTGGGACACAGAGCTTAGGAAAAAAGCACCATCAGCTGCTCAGGGAGCAGCTTGCTCTCAAAGGATCCACATTCAGTCAAAGGATGAGTTTGCATCTACTGAATTTGGATACCTGGATGTGCATTTTCAGCTTGGCTGGAATGAGGGGAAAATATTTTTAGGTGGTTTACTGTGTTTCTGTAGCTAAGAATTCTATGCAGAGGATGAAACCAGGCTAGCAAGACTCACTCAAGAATATCTCTGATGAGTGGAGATTGTGGTGAGAAAATGGGGATGGTTTTAGGGACAGCTGAATGCCATGGTAGCATGGCACAGACTGCGGCTCAAAATCAACCCCCTGTGACTCCAGGATGGTGAGAGCACCCACCTGAGTGTGACAGGGCAGTGTTCAGGGGTGGTGGGGTGGTCTCTGCCACCCCACTGTGCTCAGCTGCAGAGGAGGTGAGATTCTTTCCTGCCGCAGCTCCTGCGTTCCTGCGGTTGTTTCTAGTCTGGGATGCATTTCTGAGCTCCTCTACTGTAAGAACACCAAAAATAGAGAAATTGCCCATCTAGAGAGACCTGTGAGCCACAGGCCCTCCCTCATCCCCTGTGTCTTCCCCGTCTCCCTTCTTCCAACCCAAACAGTACCAGGCTCTGGGATTGCCAAGCACTCTGCAGGGCGCGTGCCAGAGCAGCCACATCCCCAAGAGCCTCAGGAGCTCTGAGGGGTAAAATTTAGCCCTCTCCACTTACTCACAAATTTCCTCTTGGCAAACAGGGCTTCCTGGGAGCCGTTGAGCACATAGACCTGCAGGGTGTATTCCTTGGTGGGGCTCAGCCCTCCCACTGTGGCTTTGGGAGTCTTGGTTTTCAGCATGACTTCTTGCTCCGAGTCCCCTGAGGTGGGATGAAGCCACAGTTCAGAGCCTCTCAGAGCTTAAATTTAAGCTGACAGTAGCAAAAGCAGCACTGAAATGCAGGGAATGTCTGCCTAGGGACTGCAGTCAGCTCCTATTCATGCTTTAAATTTTGAGGAGCTCTGATTTTTTACTCTTTTTCTTCAACATAGAGCTGGGAAGATTGAGGTGGGTTTTTTAAATCCCTGGTACGTGCCCAAATTAGAGAATTACTTCCTACGCAGTATTACTGCAACTTTTACCAGCTTCCCAAGGAGTTGTTGAGTGAAAAGCTGATGTTGAGAGGGTAAAGACTGGCAAGTGCTTATGAAAACACCCAGCTGGTTGAGGTCATGTGTGACACAATGAGGAAGTGACTCAGAGTCTCTGGAGGTCACCGCTGGCACTTGGACTCATCTTACCCCAGCTGTGCTGCCTCTGCCCCATCTGTCTGCGAGGGCAGCTGCTGCCTGCAGGGCACAGCTCATTTCTGGGGCTGGCACTGCCTCCAGACCCTTCCACTGAGCTGTTGGACCCTGTCCTGGGACTGGGATGCCTTGAGCAGCCGAGAGCTGGGGCGTTTCTGTGCTGGCAGACGGAGCAAGGCAGTGACTGCTGCCCAGCACAGAGGGGCACAGCAGCTCCCTAAACCCCTCTGATAGAAAGGTCTGAAGCTTTGAATGATGGAGATGGATGTGTTCCTGACCCAGCCATCCCTGTGCTCCTGCCTGGGGCTGGAAACTCCCCAGCCTGAGAGGGAAAGCCTCAGGCATGTGCTGTGGGGATTCCCTGCATTCCCGGGATGCTCATCAATCTCTGCTGAGCTGAGGCTCTGGGGAGGAGCAGGGCAGGCAAGGAATGAGAAACCTGCTGCTCCAGCCCGGGAAACAGGTGGGGGCTGAGCTAAAATCGGGTGGATGATCACAGGAGCTGCCGCCCTGCGCTCCTGCTCCCTTTTCCGGCTCACTGGGAAAGCGACTGGGAACCGAGTGCCAGCCACGATTGAGGATGGCTCAGCCCCTCCTCCCCGCTGCGGGACATCGTGTCCTTCCAACAGCACCAGGTTCAACGTCTGAAATCAGGGAGTAGGGGTAGGGAGCTATAGGGATGAACCTACCCACACAAATAGGGTCAGAGGCTTTCCATGCCATGTCCCTGCAGTGGTGGCAGAGCTGGGAGCTCCACAGAAGAGCCAGGCAAGGAACCTGCTTCATTTTTGTCTCACAGAGTCCCAAAGAACAGTGTTTCTGGCTAAACCTTTCCCCTAGGATGAAGAGGGCTGAAGTGCCTCTCTTTCCTGTGAAGGAGTGAAACAGGGACAGTGCCTGCATTGGGTGGCACTACAGACTGCTCCCACAGTGGCCACAGAGGCTCCTTGTCACTGCTGCACGTGCAGCCCAGTGAAACCAGCCCTCGGAACCAGAGCAGGCTGTGGGTAACTCCCTCTGCCTTGTCTCTGTTCCCTTAAGGTCTCAATAATGCTCATTTCTCATTTTTAGGCGCTGTTGTGCTCCAGGTGGAGCTGAGTCCTGCTGAGCTCTGCTGGGACCCAAGCGCAGGGTGTCAGCACGTACCTGCCATGGGCTTTACCCGAACTTTGTAGCCACTGATGTTCCCCTCAGTCTCTTTCCACTTCATCTGGAGCCTGTCTTCTGAAAGGACAGTGAGTTTCAGCCGGCCCGACCCTGGGGAGAGGAGACGTGGCCGTGCTGTTGTGGCTGCAATTCCTGCCACAAACCCCACTGTGCTGCCTCCCCCAAGGACATGGCAGTGGTTGTGGTACAAAGGGAACCTTCCCCAGGCCAGGCAAGTCCACAGCATCCCCTGGGGCTGTGTGGCAGCCCCTGCAGTCCCCTTGCACTTCTGCAGGCCTGGAGCCTCCTGTGCAAGGAGGAGTTTCTCATTTACACCCCTGCAGAAGGGTAAAGCAGCCTCCCCACAGGTGGGGGCTTTCTCTGAACCCTTCCTGCCCTGAAGGGCTCTCCCAGGAGCTTTCAGGCTGAGTGGTTTTTTACAGCAAGGGTGTTCAGTGCAAACACGTGAAATGGGAGGGCAGCAAATGGGCTCAAGCAAGGCTCTTCAGTAGGCTTGGGATGCTGAGAAATACAGGAATTCCCCAGGTGATGGATGCCACACTTCTGCAGAATGATCATTTCAGAGGCAGCTCCAAGGACCAGCTGGTTTAGAAAGAAGGAAAGAAAAAAAAAAAAAAAAGAAAGAAAAGCTGATAAAGTGTAAATAACAGCTCCTGGCAGGACCATAACTCACGGGCACCAGCTTGTATCAGTTTGCTGCAGGGAGCTGCAAGCTAAATGACAAATCCTGAGGGAAAAAATAGTATCAGACAAGGAGGTAAAGAGAAGAAAGAGCACATTCCTTTATCACCTCCAGATTTCACAGCTATCTGTTAACCCAGCTAGATGGCTGAGCCCATGTGTCACTCCTTGAATCCGTGATTCCTGTCACACAAATGTCACCATATGAAACTTCTTCACTCAGCTGGATGCAGGATGGCAACTCAGCAGATTTCTCTCCCCTCCCTCTGACACTGTGCCCAGAGCTGCCTTTCCAGCAGGATGCCCTAATTTGCAGTGAGTGAGCAAACCATAAACATCAGCACCCAAGTGCTCCCCCTCATCTGCAGCTGTTACCAACCTTTTTCCCTTTACAATTACAGAAAAATAAATCTCAGAGTGACCTGGAGTTTCTGCTCCATGCTGCCAAACTGTCACCCAGGGCTCCTCAGCTCCCTAATCTGGTCTTGCACGATGCCCTGACACCTCCTGACATCCCTGCCATGATGTCACCCCCCAGGAAAGCAGTGAGAGCTGGCACTGAGGTTCCTGCTTGTCTCAGCCCAACATCTGTGCCTTAACCTTTCCCTGCAGAGACTTCCTGCAGGCTGCCCAACAAGCAGATAACTATTTTGGGGAAACAAAGCTCAGATTCACATCTCACCCCAGGCAAATCTGAAGAGGAAGAAAGAAAACAGGGGAAAGAGGGGTGAAGGGCAAAAAGCAAATCCTAAAATCATGCCTAAGAGAAATGGTAAAAGATCACGGAACAATGAGGGGAATTCATAGTTAGATTAAACATGGAGCTGACTTCTTTTGGCCAAGTGTGGTCCAGCTCCTTGGGCATCACTCTAGGAGCCCAGAAGCTAAAAAGACAAGAATGTCCCCAGACAGACCAGAAAGGACATCATCCTCTAAAGCACCATTATGTGCTGGATGCAAATGGTCCCCAGTGCCATGAAAGCTCCACTGTTTCCTTGCCCTGTGTTAGATGTGCACTGTTTGATGCTGTAACCTTGCTCTCCAGCTCACAGGGAGTTAAGCCCAGGCTTAACTGCAGAAGTCTGGAAGATACACAGCCAGGAGACACATCTGTCCCAGCCCTGCAGGGCCACCACCTCTCTAGAAACCTTTGTGCTCTTCAGACATAACCTAAAGGTGGCTCTTCCCCATCAGAAAGGCTGTGCTGAGGTGCTGGAGGAATTTTCTGGTCACTCAGGGGAGCAGGATGGTACAGGAGGAATCACCTCATGCTTTCTCACCCAGATGTAGCACCACATCTCGCCACAAACTCCCAGAGCAGGAAGCTGCAGTGCACAGGCTGAAATGCATCCCTGAGGGGCTGCACTGCTGCCAGGGATGAGGACAGGTCAGGCAGGGTGGGGAGGGATGGAGGGGCTCTCCCAGCTGGGGCCCCTGACCCCACATTGCTCTTCATGCTTGGGAAAGGCTGTTTGGAGCTTCGCCAGCAGACAGCAGAGCACAGCACCCCCTGGAATGCTGCCTGGCTCTGGGAATGCCCCTGACAATGCTGTCACTGCCAGCAGGGAGGGCTGGGCTGTCCCAGGGCAGACAAACCTCGGGGAACAGCCCCAGCAGGGCAGGCAGGCTCCTTACCTTGGCCCACTCGTCCCCAGACGTGGCTCACCACAGGCAGGCAGGCAAGAAAGAACCAAGTGTGAATCAGCATTGTGAGCAGGACCTACAAAAGGGCAAATGTCAAGAAGGGGAAGTAAAAATTGTATTTCACCACATCAAAATCCAGGTTTTTGTCCGTCCTGATTTAAAGCACCACAAGATCTGGGCATCACCGACGGCACTGGAAGGATGGTGAAGAACACACAGATTTTCCTGCAATCCCTACACATTATTTTATCTTTTTAGTCCCTCTGATATTGCTGTTCAGTGCCTTGGACTAAACTGTGTTTATAAACCTGGTGGGGAACACTCCTCTCCAGCCCTGCCTGGGCTGGGCACTGCTCTCTGGGCAGGACAGTCCCAGCACTGGAGCTCCCAGTGATGGGCTCTGCTCTGACCATGGAAATCAACAACCCTGGCACATGACTGGACGCAGAAATTCCAGGATAACTTCTGGTTTAAACTGTACAGAAGTAATTCATTGTGGTTATCATGACCACAATCATGCCAGGTATACAGACAGCACGTTTCTCATGTCCCTGGCACACACACACCAATCACAAGGGGGAAAGCACAGAGAGAAGCACTCTGTAGCAGCCAGGCTCCTCAAACCACAGATTTAATGACATCACTTGCTGTGATAAAGCAATTTTGCAGCAGGAGGGATCCACAGACCCAGAGGAGTTTGTATGTGAACAGCTTACAAAGAAGGGGTTTATTTCTTATTTCATTCCCAAGAAGTTATATCCAGGATTTGTTGGGATAGTTTTGCTTGAATTTGTTCACCTGAACAGACTGAAAGCAGACAGGACAGACTTACCCATGGCAGTTTGATTCAGAAATAGCCTCAGCAGAGTGGCCAGAGCTGACTGCCAGCCTCAGCCCATGGACCCTGAGCACCCAGAGCTGGCTTTCCAGCCTGGATTTCAGTGCTGTTCACTTTGGGTCAGGAATTTTGGGTCAGCAGAAAACCACCCTGGTGGAAGCAGTGCCACCCCCTCCTCTGGCTCGCAGCAAGCCAGGTTTTAAGCACCTGTTGTTGGCCTTTTGTCATCTCTGGGCTCCACATTTCAGCCTCACTGCTTCTGGCAGAACCAGCCCTGCACTCGCTCCTGCAGTGACATTTCCCTTCCCTTCACCTTGATGGACAGGTATGCAGAGGCTCCTGGCAAGTGCCTGATTCCCCTCAAACACAGCAGCTTGGTAGCAATTTCAAGGAAAAATAAATATGCACATGAGTGAGTGAGTGACCCAGGCACGATCTGTTTAAATCAGATCAAAATTGCTGGAAGAATGAATGGAAAAATGTGCAAGTTGTAACAGGGAGTTGTTAACCACCCTTCTCTGCCTGTGATTTTTTTTTTAAATTGAAGATGAATGGAACAACTGCAGTGTAACCGAAGCCTTTAGCCATGGGAGACACTTGCTTTATTTTTCCAGCTAATAAAATGAGGTCATTGTTTATAAAAAACAGCAAACATTTGATAGGTGGGTTTCAGAACCCTGACTGTCACCTCCAGGAAAGCAGAGCCTGCCCTGGCTGCAGAGGTGTGTGTGCCAAACAGCAGCAAAAAGTCAGCATTTTTCAAATTCCTTGAACTAAAACGTCATTTTTGCCATTTTGCAATGCCACCAAACTGCTCTTGATTTCATTGAAACTTCTGTGCAGCTGCTGACAAACAGGATGCCAATCTCTGGCAAAAGCACTGGACTGTGTGGGATCTTTTCACGTTAACCGGGGTTATATGGGATCCAAAGTCCAGAATAATAAACTCCTCCAGCCTGCACTGATCTGGGCTTACTGCAGGCTCTGTTTCAGGCAGGAGCTTCCACCCTGTTGTGTCAGTAAGGATGAGTTCAATGTTATCAAAGAATCACAGAATGGTTTGGGCTGGAAGGGACTTTACAGCTCATTTTATCCCACCCCTGCCATGGGCAGGGACACCTTCCACTGTCCCAGGCTGATCCAAACCCCATCCAGCCTGGCCTTGGACACTTCCAGGGATGGGGCAGCCACAGCTGCTCTGGGCACCCTGTGCCAGGGCCCCAGCACCCTCACAGTAATCCTGGCTTTAACCCAGATTGGGCACAGTTAGACCCCAGGGTGTGGATCTTTTCTATTTCTCAAAAAAAGAGACTTCATCTCTTCTGCCATCTCAGAGGCAAACCCATCACCATTCTGCCTCTTCTCCAACATTCATTTTCCTACCTGTAAATCAGGAATAAGAAATGCTCCTGTCTGAAGTGGTGGAAGTCACACATCTGGAGGAGTTCCCTCTCCACAGCTCCCCTGCCACATCCCAAGCCCCAAGTCCAGGATCCTGTGGTCCTTCCCCATCCACTTCTGCCATCAGCGGTGCCAGCCAGGCTGAGCGTGGCCCCTGGGGCTGAGGGGATCACAGGGACAGCAGCCTGGCAGGCAGGGAGCCCTCAGCACTCTGGTGCCTCTCTCCTGTTACTCACCCCAGGGAAGGAATGTGGAGACAGCAGCACATGGAGCAAGTGGTGAGTATTTCCAGAGCCTGGAAAATAGGGGTGTGTGGGGAGCACACCACTTTCCACTTGCTCCAGCTGTGTGCTCAGAGGAGATTTGGAGCTTAAGGCAGTCAAAGAAGCCTTTTTTTTGTACAAGAAATTTTAGAAGTAGTCACTTTAGTTAAGGAAAAAAATGCCAGCCACATATTTAAATCATCAGGACTAAAGGTGGGGATTTGCAGGCACTGTGAATTATTTCCATCCCCCACGGTCACAGTTTGGGGACATTTCCTCATGCCAGAGGTCATCCCTGTCTCTGCACGGGAGTGCTGGCAGAAGCAATGTCACCTCATGTCCCACTCACTGCTGGGCACACGAGCAGTGCCAGGGACAGCCCTGCAGGAGACACGGGGACTGCCCGAGGCAGGGAATAAACCTGTCCCACATTCCCCGAGTGCTTTGCTGGTTAAAGGACCTAAAACAGACTAAAAACCACAAATTCATCAACCCCTTTCCAGCTTCTCTTGGAAACTTCCTCTATTTCAGTTCCACTATTGAACAAAAGTGGAAGCAGCACCAGACTAAAAAGAAAAGGTCAGGAAAAAGTTCCATTGTAGGCTGAGCTTTTGCAGCTCCCCCAGCCCATCAGGCTGAACCCACCCACACCTCCAGGTGGGAAAAACCCACACAGGTCACAAACCCTTCCAAGCACTCTCTGGCTGCAGTATCCTAGAGGATAGTACAGTTTTTAGAGGATATCCTAAAGAGTAGAGTATTTTAGATAGACACTACAGTATTTTAGAGGATATCCTACAGGATAGTACAGTTTTTAGAGGATATCCTAAATAGCAGAGTATTTTACATAGATAATACAATATTTTAGAGGATATCCTACAATATCCTAGAGGATAGTGCAGTTTTTAGAGGATATCCTAAATAGTAGAGTATTTTAGATAGATAACACAATGTTTTAGAGGCTATCCTAGAGGATAGTGCAGTTTTTAGAGGATATCCTAAATAGTAGAGTATTTTAGATAGATAACACAATATTTTAGAGGATATCCTCGAGGACAGTACAGTTTTTAGACGATATCCTAAATAGTAGAGTATTTTAAACAGACAGTACAGTATTTTAGAGGATATCCTACAATATCCTAGAGGATAGTACAGTTTTGTACTATCAACCACAAAACAGAAGGAAAAAGAGATCAAACCAACAAACAACGTGCATTTCTCACAGCTCCAGCCCCTGAAGAGCCCCAGATCCTGGCAGTGTTTAGGCTGATGTCAGGGAATGTGCCTTGAAGCCACTTCACCCTAAAGGATGGGACCTGTCCCCCCTGCCTGGTACCAAGCACTGCACCAGCTCCAAGCTGCCCAGAGAGCAAAACCCTGCAGAAATTCCCTTCTTGCCGTACCTACACATGCCCCAAAAGAGCAAACCCCTCCTGGGCATCCCTGCCAACCCAGCCCCGAGGGGAAGGAGGGAGGCACAGACCTGTCGGAGTCTCCGGCTCCAGCTACATCCTGGGACAGGGGCAGGAGCTGCCCTGGCGCCTCATCCGCTCCTCGGAGCGATCCAAGATCTCAATTCCAGCAGTCGGGAGGGATCAGGGAGGGGAGGGAGAACCGGGGGAGAGGGATGGGATTCCCCCACCTCCCTCTCCGCACGCACGGCTTGGCCCCTTTCGCGCCGCCAAAAACAAGCGTGGAAAGCAGGAGGCTGCTCCTATGGGCAGGAGCACACGGATTTTAGGGGATTTGCTAATGAAATAAAATGAAATCTCTGTCCGGGAGGCTGCAGGCTGATTTCCTAGAAGGCAGCAACAAGTGGCGGCTCCTTCCCACCCTGAGAGTGGCCGGGTGAAGTCAGCCGAGCCCCGCTCACTCCCATTGACAGCTGTGTGTGCACGGAGGGGGCTGCGCTCCCTTTGCTTTCGGAAATGAAGCACTTCTGCGAGTTCTGCACGGCCAGAGGCTGAATCGTGAGCTGGAGCTCCTCAGCTGTGAGATCCAGCCCTGCGAGAGGGATCCTCAGCGCCAGGAGCGCCTGGGAGGGACCCCCAGCGTGCCAAAACTTCTGCTGGGTGGATTTTGTCCTCGTCCCAGGAGGGAATGACTGACAGTGACATTTCTTGTTTCAGAGGGGCTGTCAGCATCAGTCTCCCATCACAACTGAGGTTTAAGACACTTGCATTGCCATTCAGCAGGAAACACGGATACCTTTGGAAGTGTCAAGTTAAATGGGAAAAAAAAATTCATAACTTAGAAAATATTTTGCCCATTAAACAAACCTTTGTTAGCTCTTTGCAGCTTTGTTTTATAATCTTGTAAGTACTTAAAGCATCACAATGTACAGACCAAAGGATAACGCCAAAAGGAAGCACTCAAGTAATAGAATTACAGAAGGATTTGGGTTGTAAGGGACATAACAGAGCATGTTATTCCAACCCCTGCAGGGACAGGAATTCCTTCCACTATCCCAGGTTGCTCCAAGCCCCATCCAACACTTCCAGGAATGGAGCAGCCACCATTTCCCTGGGCAGAAAGTGGGCCACAAATCTTCATAAAACCAAGCACAGAACATTTTGTACCCCATGGAGAGAGAGTTGTCACTGCCCTTTGTGTGAATACCACGAATTACCTCTTCTGTAATTCCTGCTGGCTTTCTGAGGTTGTTCAGAGCTGCTACAGTTTTCTCTAAAAGCAGGAGAAAGATATGAGCACTTATCTCCTGTGCTTCCAAGGAATTCAGATCCAGAATTAAAAATTCCTGCATTGACACAGAAAATGCTGGAGCTGTTTTCAGTGCTTGTGTTCAGGGTGTTGTTTCCTGACCAGCCTTTCCCAAGGTGCCCACACCATGCCTAAACCTTCTGGATTTGACCTTAGTGCAAGCCAAGCACCCTGGATTAAACCTTTGGGACATCACAGACATCCAAACTCTCCCTAAAGAGAATTTTAAAAGCAAAAAGGCAGATGGAGGTTGCTGAACTTGTGCACTGAATGCTGCAAATAACAACTGCGAGTTTGTTGAGGAGATGGTCTGGTTCCACTTAGGGGCTGGAAGGACCCCAGTTATCAATGCAAACATCTTGCCTGGACCCTGTTCCAGGAATTCTGTGCTCCAAGTTGTCCCATTACCTCAGCACCAGCTCTGGGGGAGCAGAAATCCCTTTATACCAAGGGAATAAAAGGCAGCCAGCAGTAGGGCAATACCTGATGCACAGCTGACACCAGATTCTCCAAGAAAGCCAACCCCATTTCTACACAAATCAAAATTACTATCTTTGGCCTTTTTGGGGTGTTTTTAAGGCTTGGTTTGTGGCCAAAGGAGCTGCACTGAGGACCCTGCCCTAAGCAGCAGTGCTGGCAATCATCCTGTCCATGCACAGCACAGCAGGCTAATCACAAACAGGATTCTCTGTGAACTGGAAAGAAGGAAACCTCCCTAATTTCTTGTTATTACCTGTTTTTCTATATTTAGTTCGCTTTCAGGGTAGTTTGCAAGGAATATTTTGCACTGGCTGCAAATACAGCCATCCTGCAAGCAGCAGGGGACAGGGGGCTGGATTTTGGTGGCTTTTACTCATTTTTGTTCCTCCCCAGAGCCAGATTCAGACCAGGACTCTTTTCCTTTCGGCCACACTCTGGTTTTGGTCCCTCCTTTACCCAGTGCTCCCCATTAGATTGGTAGCAGCCTATGATGTTGGGGATCTCTGCCTGCCTCCCTGCTGAGGTGAAGCTGATTAATGAAATTAAGCATTATTAAAGGGTGAGGGCACAAAAAGCACAATCATGGAAGTGTCCCCTTTTCAAGAAACAGCTGGGAACAGCAACCAGCCCTGGCTGCGAGCATGGCTAAGCCAAGAGAGTAGCAGGAGCCTTAGACTTTACAAGGAGCCCACATTCCTGTATCCATTTCCTTATTTTCTTGACAGAGCCAGTGGCACAGCTTATGGGGCCATCTGGAGAGCACATTGTGTTCTTGGGAGAGTGCACAGACAGCTCAGGGCAGCTCAGACAGACTCTCTTGGTATAAACTTCTTGCTGCTTACCAGCTTTGCCACCTGCCTCACAGCTTGGCTGGTGGAGGGCTTGCTCTAAGGTGGGCTCCATTAAGTGCTGAATTCTCACACTGGCACTGAAAAGGAGCTGCAGGAGCTCAGACACTCGAAGAACAGGTAGAGACAAATATTTCAAGAAGATAAAAGTCCAAGATTTGTCCATTTGAATGCATTTATTTGAAAATACATCAAAATGCCTGGGTAACACATCACAGTGAGTGGTCAAGCTTGGTCCCTCCCCACAGTCCATCCCTCTCTTTCCAAGCAGCAGTGGCAAGAAACTCCTTGGCTCATTCAATGGCTTCCATGACTTCCATCACTAGAGTCCTTGGTCCTGTCATGATGAGGCTGCTGATGGTCTGATAGTCCAGGTGCAGCACATACACCCCATTCACTGAGAACACAAACTGGCACACCTGCAAGACAGGAGGGACAGCTCACCTCCAGCCCCACAGCACCTCCTGCCCTGGATTAGCTGGGAATGCTGGCTGAGGTGCAAATAACTCATGTCAAAATCCTGGAAAGCCTCAAGCATCACCAGCCTGTAGCTGCACCAATAATCACAGTGCTGCAATCACCGTGTCATAAAAATGAGACCAAGGGGATTTAGGCTGTGAGCTAACAGAGGGGAAAAAAGACTCATTTATGAGCAGGGGATCATTTCACAGATGGAAATGAAACACAATATTAACATCCAGCAATTTGGTAGCAAATGAGATTAGGTAAGTAGAAATTAACTGGGCTCTTGAGTAAATGAAACAAACTCATCCATCCCCTTCCAATCCTGCCTGAAGCAAACAGGGAGTCATACTCTGCCTCTGAAAAATTCCATTGTTTCAAATATTCATTTGACTTTAGACTTATATCAGCTTTTAGAAATTATTCCCTTGCTGCTGGGGTTTCTGTAGGGAAACAACACTTCTTTCATTCATGCCTAAGACTGCACACCAAACTCACAGCCTGGGTCTAAAGTGAGTTTCAAGCTCCAAGTTCATTTCTCCTGAGCTGTAAATACTGGAAGTTACTTGATGAATCAAATCAAGGCATCAATTTGATATTATTAAAGTTTTGTGTGCATGGAAAACAGCTCAATGGAGAAGTCCATTGCTAATAGCAGGGAAACAAAATGCTCAGGAGCTGAGCATCCCAGAACTGTGATTCAGGACAAAGCTCTGCTCCTTCCCTGCCTCCCTGGGGTTATATAAAATCACTGGAACTGAACTGGGAATTCTCTGCTTTGTCTTTAGTAGCTCAAACCATTTTGACAGTTCCAAGGTCTGGCACAGGGATGGTTTATTTTTGACAGAGTTTTTTGAGTTTCAGCTGCCCACAGCCCCTGTGCTGCCTTGGAAAAGGCAAATCCTCCACTCTGCCTGCAGACAGCATCCCTCCCTCCATCCCTCCCTCCATCCCCCCCAGAGCTCCATGTGCCCATTCCACCAGTCTGATCCCCAGGGCAGGAGGCAGGACTATCATGGAGGATGTGTTCAGCCCAAAAAGCTCAAACAGGACACAGATCCTGTCTCCTGTTTATCCTCCATGAGTAGGAGGTACCTTCATCCCTGCAGCAGCAGCAGGTCCTCCTGGGTCCACTGCCTGGATGTGGCAAGGTCTTCCTCCTCGAACCACAAACCCCCAGCCCACTGCATCCCCCACAATCTGCAAGGAAAACAAAATTTCCCTTAAAAACCAAGGAATGGGCTGCAGAGAGGAGATGCAACAATTCCCAGAGAGACAGAGAGCTCATGATCCTAACCTGTTCTGGGCAGGAGAGACAAGGCTGAGCACCAAGTGAGATGCAGAACTGATTAATTGCTCCCTGCAAAGCTGCTTTCTATTTTTTATTAATTAATTAATTAATTTTTTAATTAATTCCCTGCCAGCCTGTGCAGGAAGGAGAACCACAGGCAGCACCAAGCTGAAGTGCAAGGCATGCACGTCGAGCATGCTTGAGAACATTCCCAGGGCACACACATACACCTGCTGTGCCTTTTCCTTGGCACAGCAGAGCATTTCCTGGGTGGCAGGGGCTGCTCTTGCCTGGGCACTCTGGTGTCAGCCTGCCAGAGCAGTTTGCTGTGGCACTGCAGCCCTCTGAAGCGCCCAAAAGAGAAAAGGAATTCCCAAGGGGCTTTGCACATGGCCCATATAAATAAATAACAGCAACTGCAGAGCTAAGCAGGAGGAAATGAGCCATGAGAGGCCCAGGCTGGCAGAGTTGAAGGGCAGGGCAAGAGCGTTCAGGAGGAGAATGAACAGCACTTCCTCAGACGTGCCATGCCAATCACCAGCTTGATTTTTCTTGCTCCTTCCCACCCCTTTGTACAGCACACTTAATTTGGGAACCTGATCCACATTTCCTGGTGCCAAACCAGCATGGCAAGGCAGCCCTCATGCTTCCTACACTGCTCTCTGTGAGACTGCCCCTTTCAGAGGTGGGCAGTGAAGGGGTGAGACACAAAATTAGCCAAGTGCAATAGGATCCACAGGGCAGGAGCTGCCTTGCAATATTTCCACCCACCAGTCCTACAGTTTTAACAATAATTTAAAAAGCAAAGCCCCAAACTCAAGTTGCCTGCAGCATCCTGGAGATTTGTCCATGTAAAAAGCCCAACATGAGGAAGGCAAGAGTGGCCCTTGGCTGCTCCCCCCAGCCAGTGCAGCTCCATCGGATGCTGATGGATCAAATCAACACCCCTGATGTGCAGAGGGACCTGAAAGATGCACAAAGCTGTGCATAAAGGGTGGGACAGAGGGTGGGTGTCACAGCCCCAAACATCACAAGACTTACTGATCCTACAGCTTGCATGGAGCTGGATGGAACGGAAATCACAGAATATTAGAATGGGTTGGATTGGAAAGGACCTTAAAGATCACCGTGTTCCTGCCATGAGCAGGGACACCTTCCACTATCCCAGGTTGCTCTAAACCCCATCCAACCTGGCCTTGGACACTTCCAGGGATGGGGCAGCCACAGCTGCTCTGGGCAACCTGTGCCAGGGCCTGACCAAAGGCAGAAAAATCCCAAAATGGGAGATTTTTTTCCTGGCCAGAAAACATTTTTTTTTTCCTGATCTACCTCATGGATATACATCAAGCTCTCAGAAGGGCTGAGCACATTTCCACCCACAAGAACGTGTGGAGACATTGACCCCTAGAGAGTCACCAACAAAAAGCCACGATGATGTGACAAGCAGTCAAAGCTTTAGCACAGAGAGGTCAGAGCAGCCAACAGAAAACCACCAAAGAGCAGGCAGGGAGCTGGGTACTGTTGGATTAGCAGTGCCACTCCCAATGGTCACTCACAGTCAGTGTTTTCTTGACATAGGGGGCCCCAGGGGACAGCAGCTCCTCAGTGGTGACGGGTCTCTTTAACACTAGAGCAGAAGGTGACAGATTCCATCAGAATCAAGGGGTTTGTACAAGAAAGTGCATAACAAGGCAGCCTGGGCATCACCCTGGGCTGGAAAACAGATGTCAGAACCACAGTTCCTGCCCACAGAAACCTCTGAGTTCATCTCAGTGGTTTTCCAAACACACACACAACTTTTCAAATCAAGGTGCAGAGGTGAGGCTGAGGGGCTTGATGGGTTTGGGCCTGGGCTTGAGCCCATGCCCTGAAGGAACAGATGTCTCCCAAACAACAACAGGCAATGCAGAAGCCCAGACCTGATTTGGGGTTGCACTCAGCCACAGGAGGGAATACCAAGGTAGGAGGAGCACTGAAGTAGGTGTTGGAGTTTCCAGAGAGGGAAGTGATGCTGCTCCTTCGAACTGCTGAGACAACTTTGATCTCCTTGTTGGTCTGGACTGAAAGAGGCACATAAAAAATTTTCTGTGTAAAACCAGACTAGTTTAAAATAACAAACTTCCCCCCAAGCCTGACCTGCATTTGAAAGGTGCATTGAAGAAGGTATTTGAGCTTAGAAAGAGTAGAACCAGCTTCAAAGAAAGATCAAGAGCTGATCTGATGCTAAGCTGAGTTATTTTCCTGGGACAGGGGGCCATGATAGAGACTGCCAGTGCATTGTGACATCCACCACAAACCACTGGGATGGGTGTTCACTTTATGGGGTGCCCAGAGGAACCTCTCAAACTCTGCTGGAGCAACACCCACATCCCTGGGGTACTCTGGTAATGTAATCCTTGCTTTCACACCCACGGTTACCAGAGAGGAAGCTGGTGTTGCCAGGCTCTGGGTTGAGCTTTCGGAGGCAGAAGGGGCTGTCAGGGCTCTCGGAGAGGGCACGGGCAGAGTTCTCATTGAGCAGCTCCGTCAGACGCCGCCGCCGGCGGAAGTTGATCCAGAAGTGGTAGAGGATGTCACTGTCAAAGAAGTGATGCCTGTTGGAGACTAGGAGAGAACAGGGGAGGAGGGAGAGGCTGAGGGGGTAGAAAAATAAATAACAAATATCCTGAGGGTGTCGTCCTGATTTTTTAAGTTTTTCTAAGCCTTCTGAGGCTTACATTCTTGTAATGAACTTCCTCACACACATTATGTAAATAACTTATTGTTTTGCATTCCTATATGGAAGAAGAGAAATTTGATAAACTGTTGGTTTGTCCAGTGTCATTGGAGAGGTGGCACTGTCACTCTTAGAAATCTATAAATGTTAGAATCAGAAATTAAAAGTGCTTTTTTTACCTTAAAAAAGCTGTGTATGCCTGTTGCATTATTTTGTGTCCTAGAGTGACACTGAGAGTCCGTCATTAGTTGTTTTTAATGCACCTGTGCTCTACTGCAGCTTTCCTGCCTGCAGGGAGGGAGGAACAGCGGGGCCACCCCCCTGGAGGTGCCATCTCCCAGGGGTGCACTCAGTGGCACAGCCCTCCACCTGCCCCTGTCCCAAGACACTCAGAGGACTCCCTGCCTTCCGAATTATAGTTTAATTATAGCAGATGGATAGGATCTCCAGCCAAGAGGAGCTAAACATGACATCCTCACGCCCCAGCCCTCCAAACCCAGGGGTGCAGCCCAGCCCTGTGGCCGGCGGCTTTGAAGAACTGAAGAGCAAGAGCTCAGATTTCATCTCAAAGCCTTTGTGGATGGTAAAGATTGCTCCAGTTTCAAAGGTCACCAGCTCCAAACATAGAACTCAAAGGCTCCATTGCCATCTCCAAGTGGGCACTTGACCAGCACTTGTTGCATGGCATGAATGGGGATTTGTTCCTGCAGAGCCACACTCGTCCCTCGCTTCCCAGGCTGGCTCACCATGCTGAATGATCCCGTGCTCCAGCAGGGCCCGGCCCAGCTCCACTGCCTCCTGCCTGTTCTCCACCTCTCCCTCCTGAATGAGCCAGTCGATCATCTCAGAGCCCAGGAAAGTCCTCTGGTACTTCACCGAGTTCTCCTCCCTCACCTTCAGGATTGACTGCTCCACGCTCACCAGCCTGGCACAGAGGTGGGACAAGGCTCCCGTGATGCCAAACATCCCTGCCAGCCCCCAGGGCAGCTGCAGCCGGGTGAAGCAAGGCCGAGGGGAGCGGGCAAAGCATTGCAGCCAGAACATTCCTGCCGGGGAGCAGCGGGAAGGGAGGGAGGAACCCGGAGCTGCAGTCGGGCACCTTTGTAAATCTTCAGCACAGCGAGGCAGCAGCTCCAGCAGAACCGGGCGGGCTGTGAGCTCAGCTAAAGACCGCAGGGAAAGCCAAGGAAGCGACTGAGTGTGGGTAACAGACGGCAGAGTCCAAATGCAAGGACAAGGTGGGTTTCAGCCAGCAGGGGCTCCCTGGCAGCGTGAGGGAGCTGAATGCGCTGTCTCCACGAGAGGGGGCAGCCGGCTCAGCCATCAGAGCGCAGGGATGCGCTCCCATCCCAGGGCGCTGCTGCGGACCGAGAGCGAAGCACAAGGGATGCGCATCTGGCAAAGGGGCAGGGAAACACCCAAAATCACCACCCGGCCGGATGGAGGACCCTCCTTCAGGGCCGGCTTGTGACTCTCGCTGCCAGAGTGGGGAGGATGTGAAGCTGCGAGAGGCTGTTAAAGGAAACGGGTCCAGAGAGTGGGCTGGGGTTAAACTCTGGAAAGATGGCTTAGAACCAGAAACAAGTGACACAACGAAAATTAAACACTTGGAGTTGGAAGGAGTTTCCTCTGCTCTCTGGGAATAACCTTTTCCATTATAAATTTTGCAAATTAGGCTAAGAAATAGCCTAATAGCCTAAATAGGCTAATAGGCTAAGAAAGGGGAAGGAACCCAGGCCCGCAAGGGTCCTGAAAGTCCCATACCTTGCTGATTTTGGTGGGACATAAGTCCTAACACAGCTAGTGGAAGCAGCTCACACCAGGAGGCTGGAAGAGCGCTGGGAATGGCCCCTGGATGTGCCCATCCCATGAGCACTCAGACTGCGCTTCCCTGCAGCAGATCCCAGATCCTGCACGTGGGCTGGAGCCCTTGGAAGCATCCATGAGTTCATAGCAAAACTCCAGTCCCATGCCCTGGTTGTCCTGCAGCTGTGGCAAGGCTCAAGAAATGCAGCGTTTCCCAGCAGGACAGCAGGGAGTGCAGAGAAGGAAAAGCAGAGCCAGGCGCTCCCAGCTGCAGGGCAGCAGCAGCCAGCACAGCCAGCAGGGCACAGCCCCAGTGCCCCAGGGCCAGGGGCGACTCACGTACTTCTCATAAAGGCTCTGCCCCCTCAGGAACACCTTCACGTCCTTGCTGAGGGGGAAGGTCCCGTCGTCCTTGCGGAAGCGGTAGAGCAGCTTGGCATCCTTGTAATCTGAGTGCTCGTCACAGACTGCAGGAACACAGGGCAGGGGTGTCAGGGACACACAGGGAGTTGTTTCCTGGCTAAAAGCTGTGAGGGTTTCATGCCACGTCCTTCCCTGTGCCCCTCGTCCCATGGAACAATCGGCATCCAAGCCCTCAGTCCCCAAAAATTACCGGCCCGTGAGCACCTGAAGCTCATGCTGCTGGGAGAGGTCAATCCTTGGCAAAGCTGGAGTTGGGAGTCTGCATTTTGTCCCAAACATTAAAATATTCATTAGAAAAAAACAGGACTTTTTTTTAAATTTAAGTATTAATGTTTCGGTTTAGACTAAAAGAGGACGAACAGAAATACTTCAATCAACTTTTTTTAAAAAGCTACAGCCACACATAAGCAGACTTAGAGGACAGAGGAAACAAAACCACACTGCACTCAAACCCCATAAAATCACCTCTGTCTATCAAAAATACTCATAAACTAAAAAAAATGGCACAAACCTTTCCACATAATTTTGTGCCAACCTTTCCCAATTCATTTGCATGGCAAACTGACCTCAAGAGTAACTTTCCTTCAAAGCCAGCTGCAATACAACTGGAATCATTAAATCTGTATGAAAAACCTGGGATTCATCTTGGGGATGGGCACACAGTCTGTAAATGCATGGATTTATAGTTCATGTAACCTCTAGCAAGTAAATATTTGGGATACCAAATATTTAAATATGTGAGATAAACCTGCCTGAAACAGACTCCTAGACTGCAAGTAAAAAAAACAACAACAACAAAACTAAAACAAAGACCAAAAAAACCTAACCCAAAAGTCATAGTTCAGCTCTTCAAAGTCAGCCTGCCTTCAGCTGCACACACCTGAAGCAAGAAGAAGAAATTTAAGTGGTAAAAAAAAACAAAAACAAAAACAAAAACCAACCAAGAAAAACCAACAAAAACCAGAATAAAGAATATACCTGGAAAGCAAAGAAAATTAGTCAAAGGGAAAAAGAAAAACCACAAATGTTTCCTCACTAAAGTAACACCATCCACTAGAGTGAAATTCAAAAGATTCAAGATACTTCTTGTGAAAATTTTAACTCTTTTTCATCCTTCTGAGCAGACTGGCAAAACCACATTCCCCTTCAGGTGAGCAGCAAAATGCCAAAACTTGTCAGATTATCTTGGGCTCATCATTCCTGCAGAGCAGCTGTCTGAGATGCAATCAGGACTCTAAAGCCTGTGACTCACCAAGCACGAGGGCACAATGAGAAAGTTGTTTTAACAACCTTTGTTTTAAGTGAAAGTTTGCAGCCTTTTAATCCCAAGGAGCATCTATTCCAAAGCCACTGCAACCAGGAATAGAACAAAAAATCCTACAGCACTGTGCCCATAGAAAACCAAAGCAGTTTTTCTATTTAAAGACCAATTTCATTGTGCTTCCAGTGTGTAACAGAACCAAAGCTCAAAGCACACCAGACAATTAAGAGGCAGCATGATGATCTTCATGAGATAATTATCTGGATGCCAGGGGAGAAGAGGGCAAACAGTTCAGGCAGACAATTGCCAAGCACCCAGCACTGTGCTGGCAGCCCTCTTTCCACAGAGCTAACAAAATTAATGGACACAAAGCAAGTTGGAAAGTCAGCTTCTGTGTGCTGCCAGGAATTGTCACAGGAGCAGGAGGGACATGTCTTAATATACAATCAAAACAGTGCTGGCACCCAGTGCTGCACAGGTTTAATTAACTAATGGATTTACTTGAAACTGTCAGCTGCAGAGATGGAAAAATAATCAGATGTAAGTGTTAATGGTTAACTGAGAACTCCCTGCTTCAGTTTTTTTGTGATAAAGCCCAGCAGCAGTTTATTTTTATTCTAGGCAGTTTAATGTAAAGGGCATTACCCTCAGCAAGGAGCAGATGGTAACAGGGAGTGTTTGCATTGCAGTGGTCAAAGGCAGCTATTTTTGGACCCCAGAGAAGAGGGGGGAGGAGAGAGTTTGGTTTGGTGTGGTCATCATCTGCTTCTGTCTCCTCAGCTATATCCTCGTGTGGCAAACCATCACCCAGCTCCTGTCCCAAAGCTCTGGGAGCAGGAGAGCCACAGCCCTTCCCACCCATGGCAGAGGTGTTGCAGGGCTGTTTGACAGTCTGGGGGTTTTGCTCATGGCTGGGCCTGAAAACCACATGGACAGGAACTGCTTTTTGCCCATCTGAAGCACAGCTTGTTTTCTGTTGTTATGTCAGGACCAAGGGCTGGACCTTGCTCTGCAGCACAGAGCTCAGTATGTGACCTGAGTTAATTCAAAACTCCTGAAAGTTCCAAAGAAATGTTAAAAAGAAAAAAAACCTGAGTACTGCTAAGAGCTGGGCTTGAGCATCAAGCTGCTTTTTCTTCACAGTTCCTTTTTTTTAATTCTTCCTTTTAAAATTCCTTTTTAATTAGGTTCTACAGACAAGGCTTTGTAATGGCAGCACACACTTAAATCCCAAGAGAGGCTTTCCTACAGGATTGCTTCACCTTCAAGTTCACAGGCGTCAGATTAAATTTTCCTTGGAGTGATGTGGACTCCAGAACCCTCTTTGTCTCAGCATGAGGAAACTGAGGAGTACTGGGATCTTATGGTGCAGAGGTGAAATGTGCTATAATTCAGCTTCCACTTCTGCGTGACACAGACATGAGCCAGACCAGCTGCTGTACAAACACCCACCTGCCTGGGTACAGGAATACAGGTCAGGTGTTACTGAGCTTGCTTTCAAAGAGGAGACACTTTAGATGGCATTTTACCAGTGCACAGCCCAAGCCCCTTCTCTGGTGTGCAGGGAACTCACAGGATCACAGAATGACTGGGTTGGAAGAGACCTTTAAGATCAGCAAGTCCAACCCAGCCCCAACACTGCAACTAAACCCTGGCACCCAGTGCCACATCCAGGCTTTGTTAAACACACCCAGGGATGTGGACTCCACCACCTCCCTGGGCAGCCATTCCAGGACTTCATCACTCTTTCAGTGAAAAACTTTTTCCTAATATCCAACCTATATTGCCCTTGATGCAGCTTGAGGCTGTGACCTCTGCTTCTGTCAGTGCTGCTTGGAGAAGGAGCCTAACCCCACCTGAGCACAGCCACCTTTCAGGAGTTGTAGAGGGTGATAAGGTCACCCCCGAGTCTCCTTTTCTCCAGGGTAACCAACCCCAGCTCCCTCAGTGACTCCTCACAGGGTTTGTGTTCCAAGCCCCTCTCCAGCCTCACTGCTCTCCTCTGGACATGCTCCAGCATCTCAACATCCTTCCCAAACTGAGGGGCCAGAACTGGACACAGCACTCAAGGTATGACCTCACCAGTGCCAAGTATCTGGCACATCGCCCGAAGCAACGCAGCTTCCCACCAACCCAGCCCCATCCAGCCTTCCCCAGCCTCTCCAGGAGCCCTCACCCACAGCAGGGCGGCACACAGGGACATGGCCATGTGACACACGGGGTGAGCAGCCACACAGCCCTCCCTGGGGGTGGCAGGAGCCCCACACACCGTGGTGGATGATGTAGTGGTCCATCAGTTTCTGCATGAGGCGGATGGCGGTCTCGCGGTCGGGCGCCTCCTTGTGCTCCACCAGCCAGTCTGTCAGCTCCTTGGCCACAAAGCAGTTGGGGTATGTGCGCAGGTGGAACCTCCTGTCCTTGATCAGCTTCCCATCGTGGAGACGGAGCCTGGGGGGAACAGCAGCCACTGAGCACAGCTGGGCTCTCAGGGGAGCTTGGGTCTGATGGCCAGATCTGTCCAGCCTGGAGAGACCACCCTGGATGTGCTGGGGCTGGTGCCAAGCAGCCAGGGACTGATCAATTCAACCAAACCCCTTGGCACTGCCAGACTGCATCAGCTAATCCCAGGGAGTCTCTCCACCATCCCCTCCCTTCTCCCCTCCTGCCACCACTCAGGTTGCCTGAGCAGATACAGTATTGTAAATTAAAGGCGACTCTGATGAAGGGGAGAGAGAATGATGCATCTGACTCCATCATTAGAAGGCTAGTGAATTACTTTATTATACTGTACTATGTACATTTCATCTAAACTGAATCTGCCATGCACTCTCTTGCTCAGAACTGTTCACCCTGCACTCATCTCTGACTCTCCCGTGACAGTCCCACACACACACACACACACCTGGCCCTGACAGGCCAAGGGAACAAAACATCCTCACTTTGGGTAAACAATCTCCATATTGCATTTTACTTTAGCACAACGCAGGCACAGCAAGCGAGATAAGAATGGTGTTTTCCTTCTTCTCTGCTTGTCTCACAGCTCCTCTCGGTTCACAGGCCATGTGAATAGCACAATACAGACTGACCCATACATGTATTTGCATTCTAAACAAGCCTCTAAAATGCACAGCAGCCAAGCAAAGAGGGTGAAGGGGGGACAAAACTCAGAAAATAAAAAGTACATGTATTTGTATGTACAAATAGCACATTTGTATTTGTATATGTCTCTTGGCATGGTTCTGTGTACACTTCTCCTTCCCCATGGCCACGAAGGCAGGAATAAAGCTGCCCCCAGGACAGAGCCTTACTCATAACTGCAGGTGGGAGCAGTAACAGGAGCTCTCCTTTCTCCTGTCCAAGCAAAGAGGGCCGGGTGGATCCCAGCACCACCTGATCCCTGTGCCCACTAACCCACAGCAGCAGTGGAGAACAATCCTGGCATTTTCTGGTTCCAGTTGGGACTGATTTGGACAGAGTTTACCCAAAAACAACCCTCTTCTCCCAACGACCCCGATGTTATGGCTGGTCTGCAGCTCTGATGGAAAGGTAGATGGGGGAAGGTTCCTCAGGTGAGCACAGCTTTGACTTTCAAAAAGACCTTAAGAACCGAGTGAGCCACAAGGCACAGAGTTCCTCTGTGCTCCAGCCAAAGCCAGCCCACTTTGGCAGCAGATCTGTCCAGGGGCCAAACGTTGCCCTGTAGCCATGACTGTTCCCAAAACACCAGCGCTGGAAAATGCCCAGTGTGTGCAGCAGGCTCTGAGGAAACATGTTAATTAAACATCTCTGTAACTGCAGGATGGTTTTTGTTTCAAATTATTCATCGCAATTCCCAGTTTTGCCCCAGGCCAGCGAATTTTACGAGGGCATTAAACACTGCAGCCTTTTGTTATTTCATGCCTCAAGTTCTTTTGCTATTTTTGCCTTTTGCACAAAACTTTTAGGTACCTCACAAGAAGTTTGAATGCCCTAAAAGACTCTCAGATAATGGATCATCCTATATTGCAGGATTTATAAATACTAAGTTCCTAAAAGTTTTACCACAAAATGTTTTGTTAGAAGAATAATTAGTAATTGATTGTTGCAATTAATGCTGAGAAGCTGACTGAAGTTTTCAGACCTTCCTGGTAATTAAAATACTAAACTAAAGATTCATGCAGAACCAGCTCCTGGCCTTGCCTTGCACAGACCACCCTCAGATCCTGAGGTCCATATCCAGCCTTTCACTCTTTACCTGGAAGGCTGATTCCCACATGTGACCAACACTGGTTCTGCAGATGGATTTTACCCAGAAAGAACACTCCACAGACAGCTGCCTGGCTATTTATAGAGTTTTTGTCTTTTTTCTTCCTTTATTTCATGGTCCACTGTCAAAATGCAACCAGACACAGTCAGCAGTGACTGCAAACAGAGGATCCCCACCCATGGAGGGAGACACAGCCAATTTTATGTTTTCTCTCCTTCACAATCACAAAGTGGGAAGGCACGTTAAAGGAGTATTTGGTAAAGATAAGAAATGTTGCAAGAGTGCTCTATTGCCACCAAGAGTCTACAGGAGTCTTTATATAGAATATATATAGTCTATATATATAGCAGTCTGTATATATACTATATATAGTCTCTCTCTCTATATATATATAGACTATATATAGTATAGTCTATATATATGGTAAACTCTGTCCTATATATAGACTATATATATATATATATATACTCACACATACCCCCTATACATACAATAATACATAGACCTCATAACACAAAGTCTGAATAGAAACTGGTTAGGAGAACACGATTTTCACTATTTCATTCCTTTTATTTGAACATGTTTCAGAATATATTAAAAAATGCTGAGATTTTGAAGGAGATAAATAAAATTTAAAAAGAAAATATTTTTAGGAAGCAATGCTGCTAAGGCCTAAGATTTAAAAATTAAAAAATACATTTATTCTGAAAATATTTGACTGGGAGCAACTTCCAGGGCAGGAATTAAGTGGTATTTCAGCACCTCTGGAGCAGCATCTTGGACCTTTAAGGGCTGTTTTAAACTTGTGACGAGTTTTCCCTCTGTCCTGCAGACTCAGGGCAGCAGAAGAGACTCGACTGGAATGTCCTTGCAGACTTTTCACTTTCCTCTTGTTTACTGTATCCTGTCAACCCTGAAGAGACAAACTTTGTCCTTCAGGCACAGGATGTAACAGCTCTTGTGTGATGTTACAAAAACAAAGCTAGTGAAACCATGAGCGGGTTCTAATCATGCTTCCAGATAAATAAGATTAAGGAAACATATAATAATATGCAATATTATGAGTTTTCTAGATGGCAAAATCCACCCTGTGGACATATTACTTCTTCAAAAGGAAAAAAAAAAAAAACCAACAAAAACCAAACCAGACTAAGGTCAGGATGAAACACTTGCTGGAACATGAGAATGGGCTCTTATGAAACACTCCTGGCTTGGCAGGCAGAGCCTCCACGTGCGTTTGCTTTGGGAAGGTTGTGTTGGATAAGCAAATTGTTTCTTTGTCAAGGTCACTACAAAGCCATCATTATTCATCCTGGGTAACCTTGTGGAAGGGGACATCCAAACAGAAGAGGAATAAACTCTCCCTCACCTCCCATGTAAACAAACCTTGAGCATCTCAAATGACAAGGTGGATCTTTCAAGGATATTAATTCCAGTTCACAGCGCCGCAGCAGCTAAGCACAAATGAGTGGCCTTGGAAAGATGCATCATCCAAAAGATCTTTTCTGTTCCTATCTTCACAGGAACAAACAAACAAAAAAACCCCAAAAACAAAACCACCAAAACAACAACTAAGCACTCACTAAAAGGCAGCAACAGACACAGGAGCATTTCTGCAAAGCAGCTGCTGCTGGAGAGGCACATTCAGGAAAAAGAGCTGCTGCAAACACTGCACATTTTGCTGAAAATGGGCTCAGCAAAGCCCACTTTGCATCACCCCCAGTCTGAAAAAGCACCAGTACATCTGGGGACACAGGCTTTGCACACCTGTGACAGCCCAAAGTGGTACTGAGATGTTTCATTTTCCTTTTATTTAAATATAAGTATAGGAAGATTAAAATCTCAAAAAGAAATCCCAGCAAGCACAAGTCCTCTTCCCAGTCCTCCCTTTTACCAGTGCTAGAAATTTAATAATTAGCTTTTAAAGGTTGTTCTGACCTTGAAGACTCATCTTTGAATAATGTTCACTGTTACATCAAGCAGTGCCCCATGATTCCTCAAGGAAGTCATGCTTTCCACAAGAGATCCATGTCCAACAGAGAACCACCAAACCTCCTCCAGACAAATGACTTTTGGGCAAGAATACAAATTTTGGCACATTCAGCCACACACCTTTAGTGAGCCCAATTTCCAGAGCATCAAAGAATGAGCACTTTATTTAACAGCATTTCAGTTTCAGTATCCAAGTAAAACATGCCAGCTCTGAAAGTTTTGGACAATGACAGAAATTGCAATTTCATTCTTTGTAGGGGAAAAAGCTTCCTTCTCCTCTCACTTTTCCTGTGTAAGATATAAATTTACTGTGTATATTTTATGTTTAGGAGTGATTAATGCAGCTGAACAGAGCTATTAGAGCACAGCTGCTTCTCTTGACCATGGGAATACCCAGATGAGAGTGCACCAGGGCTTGTCCATACTTGAGGAACTCTGATTACAGCAGGGTGTGAATGCAAAGCAAGGAAGCTGCTCCAGAACCTCTCTGTGCAGATAAGCCATTTGTTGCAATTAGAAGTGACTAATTGGGCCTCCCTTACAGAATGCCACCCAGGAATACACAACGCCCAGTAAAACCAATGTGATTTTCATGCAAGTTTTTATGTCTGACCCAAGAGGAATGACAGCAGACATGAGGAACGAGCCTGAGCCAGCAGCTCTGTCAGACTCAAGGCCAAAATATCAGTGAAAATTTTATTTTTGTCCTTCTGGTGAAGAGAGACTCAAAATACAAATTTTTTCCCCCTCCCTGGACCAGGCAGCTGTTGAATTAGAGGGACCCTGGCAGATAAACCCAAACCCCCCTGGCCAATCTCCCACTGATTCCTTCAGGATCCACTTCATTCCCAGCCATCCACACAGAGCATTCCTCCAGCCCTCGCTGTGCAGCTATTCCTGGCTGGGAAACACATCCTGACACTGAACAGACTCACCCCTCTGGCCAAACCAAACTCTGAGGCATTTGCAAACTTGCTGGGAAGCCAAAGAACTGTAAAGATGGAGCAAAGGTTTGTTTGATTTAATGTAATGGTGGGGAGGCAGGGCAGGAAGCGGGGAGCAGGGAAAAACAAATGTTTGATGTTTCGTGTGGATACAGCAGCGTTATTTGCTGATGGAGGTTTACTCAGTCAGGGCAGGCTCCTTTCCATGCCTCTGTATTCCACATCTGGGGAAAAGCAGGGGAGGACAATGTGGACATTTATCCCTGTCCATCTGCTGTTGTCTGACACATCACCCAGCCTCTCTGCCTCAGTTTCCCCGTTGCTCTCCAGCAGCTATCCAGGGAGATCCATACCACTCACTCCTGACCTGCCCAAAACACAAGGGAGAAATTCAAACTCTGTGTGTTCTGCCTCACTCAATTCTCCTTCCAGCCAGAGGTTCAGTGTAGGAGCAGCCCAGCTCCAGGCTGGTGTCCATCTCCTCATTTTCCTCCCCAGGTTTTACACCAACAGCTCCTTCCCATCCTTGTGCACCAGGAGCAGGCTCCTGCCCAGACCAAAGCAGAAGGATGCAACTGCTGCATGCCCAGCCCCAGCAAAGGACCCTCCTCTCCCTCACTGGCAACTCTCAGATTTTGGGAGCTCCCCAAACCAGGAAACTTCAAGGCACTGCAGCTATGGGGAAAAAAATAAAGAAGAAGAAAAAAAAAAAAAAAAGATGGATGTCCCCAAAACTACATAAACTTTGGGGTTTCTATTCACCTTTAGTCCAGTGTGCAGTGCACTGGAAGAGTTCTGTTCACAAACAAATTTACTCTATCCCCTTCTCATGCTTACAGTCACAATCACCAAATGGTCCAGGGTCTGATCTGCTCCTGTCCTGCAACAGGCATGGGGAAGTCACATCACCCCCCACATATGCAACACAGCTTTAATACATAGATGGAGTATTTTATTTTCTCTCTCAATGCCTGACCCCTTCCTTTGGCCTGGGCTATGCAGCTCAACTTAAAGCTCAGTCACTCCAGATAAGTTACTGGAAATACAAATATGAATAAACCTGCTCTGTCCCTTGGCTGTATGTTCAAGATGGGGCCCAGTCCTTAGGTGGAAATTATCAATCCTTGATACAATACAAATAACAAAGATAACAGTGCTCACTGAAAATGGACAACAAACCCACACCAAGCTAATTTTAGGGCTCTGATGATAGCACAGTCAGGCTCTGGACTATTTACATTATCAAGGATATATTTCCTATTTTCCACCCACATTTCATAACAAACTAGAGCAGCTCCAGATACAAATAAGCAAACTCCTCTAGAGCTAGGAAAGCCCACAGTCAGATGCTCAGAAGCAAGGAGGGCGTTCTGACCCCACATAGACAAGGAACACATTTTCTCAGCCACACATTGATAAGAGGATGGATTTCTGTCTTCTTAAGAAGAAAATCCTCAGAAACTGCTGAAGGCCTGGGACTACAGAAGCTCCCAAAAGAGACTTTCAGGAAAGGGAAGATCCAGTTCAGGCACGTGGAATGCCCTTCCAAGTCACCCTGAAAGCATCCCCAGAAGTGCTGCTGTCCTTGTCCAGGCAGGGTCAGGGGGTTGCTCAGTGCCACCGCACCACTCTCCGTGCTTCGGGGAAGGTGGAAAGGGACAAAAGAACATCTGTGGCCATCTAAACTCACCCATCAGTGCCCTGGTACTGGGGGTGAGGGGTGGGAGACGCCAGAGAGGAGCAGCAGGACAAGGTATAAGAGAAGAGGAGCTGGCTCAGCACCCTGGTGGATGAAGGAAGGATCAGCAGGCACCGGAGAGGGGGAAAGAGCTCGCTCAAGGATGAAGCTCTGAGCCTGCTGCTAACGGGACACAGCCCAGATCCCCGTGGGCAGGAGGACCCCGGGACCTCCTACCTCAGCTGCTCTCCAGCAATCATCACCTCGGCCCTGTAGTGCTGCTCCGTGGCTTTCTTCTTGAGGCTGCTGCTCAGGCTCTCCATGCCGGGCCGGCGATGCTCCCCATGGGCAGGCTGGGAAGATGCTGCTCCCCGCGCCGCTGGCCCCGGGCAGGTGAGGCAGCCCGGAGCTGCTGACTCCGGCCCCACGCCCGTTCCTCCTCCTGGGCAGGCTGCGGAGGAGGAGCCTGCTGCAATCTGAGCCCGGCTCTGCCGGCTGCTCCCTCGCTGCGAGCCGGGGAGGTGACCGCGATGCTCCCTGCGCTGCCGGGGATGGCTCTGGCAGGCTCCGGGCACTCACCGCCTGCAGGATGAGCCAAAGATGGACAAAGCGGTTCCTTCCTTACGCTGTAACCTTCCTGTGGGGGTTAAAAATGTGCTGTTCCCCAAGGCAAGCCCTGTGCCTTGCTCCCATCTTCCTCCCCGAGGGCTCTCTGCCTCGCCGCAGGTTGGGATGCATCCAACACCGCGGGCAGCGCTTGCTAAAGGGGGATCAGAGCAGCTCGAGCCTCCCTCTGTGCAGGTTGGATGGAGAAGCACAGGCTGTGAGTATCCAGATCCGGCACTGGGGAGGCTGGAGCTCTGCCGGTGCCAAGCTGACACTGATGCCACCTCTAAAATGTGCCTCTACCACTCATCATTCCCAATATCTGAGGAACTTTCTGCAAGGCCAGAGCTGATCTGAAAGTGATGGTGACCAGCAAAGAAAAAGGCAGAGGAAGTGGGATGTGGAGAGGGTTAATTACATCCATCACTACTGTCAGGTTCCTGTAAAATCATGCTTCCATCAGTTCAATCAGGAGTGAAAAATACTGCCTGGCACGGGGGACTAAACTTCAGAAACACAAAACCTGCCAAAAGAGAGTGTGGAGAAGATGAGTATGAGGGCAGGGAAGGAAATTTTATCAGCTAAGGAGGTTCTGCTTCAATTTAAGTCTAATACAGCATCAATAAACTAAGCACTGTCTTAATTAGCTCCTCTGTGGCAGTAATTCATCAGCTGGCAGTGAGTTTGTCGTTGTCTCCATCAGCACAGACTTCCAGGCTTACATTCCCCCATCCCATAAATGCTCCCAAATCCACCCACCTGGGCTGGGGGCTCGGGAAGAGCAGCATAAGGAGCAGGAGACACGGGGTAAAGGCACTTTGGTTTTCTTGTGGCTCCCTGCTGGTGGAGGAGCAGCAGAGGGAACGAGCGGGGCTGCGCAGAGCTCGGCGCTGCCGTCCAAGGCAAACAGCGGAGCAGCGGGACGGGCTGTGCCCACAAGGCTCCTCTGTCCGGGCTCTGCCGGGGCAGCTCTGCCCGTGTTCCCTGTCCAGAAAGGCAGAACAGGCTCCCCTTGTGCGCCCTGCCCCGGGATGGCTCCTGGAGCCCCCTCCGGGCTGGCCGAGCCGGGCTCAGCTCAAGGGGGCTCCCCGGGCAGGCTGGGCTGGTCCCTGCCCTGCTGCTCATCCTTCATTCCCAACGGGAACACAGTGGGGAGAGCCCCCCAAACCTGCCCATCCCGTCGCTCACTGCGCTGCTTCAGCTATGGAGAAACTGCGGCTGTTTTAATCATCATAACTATCTTCAATCATTGGAGAGTAACTATCTTCCTTAAAAAAAATATATATATACATATAGTAACTATCTTCCTTAAAATATATACATATAGTAACTATCTTCCTTAAAATATATACATATAGTAACTATCTTCCTTAAAAAAAATATATATAGTAACTATCTTCCTTAAAAAAATATATATAGTAACTATCTTCCTTAAAAAAAAATATATATATATATAGTAACTATCTTCCTTAATATATATATATATAGTAACTATCTTCCTTAAAAAAAATATATATAAAATAACTATCTTCCTTAAAATATATATATTATCAATACCGGATGTTATGCCTAAAATCTAAATTTATTTTAAAAAGGAATTAGGTAAATTCATGAAGGACGGGTCTTGGTATTGAACATGGAAATCCATGTGATTACTTCTGTTTTCAGTGATGGAAGTTACAAGAATTCTTTAGTGGAGAGCTCACTTATAATTTCTTCTCCTCTTTCCCTGATTTCTGGTACTGGTCCATACCAGAGCAAGGATCCAGGCCTGGAGGAACTTCTGCTCTCCTTCAGCTGAACACTCTGAATGTCACAACCCCAGGGCTTTTTACACTGACATTTAATGGGAAGAGCACCTCACCAATTCAGGACAAAAGGGATGTTCAAGCAAAACCCTGTGCTCACAGCACCGAGCTCTTATTTAACCTCAGCAGTGTCCTTTGCAGATCTGAGCTTTCCCCAAAGCATTTCGTTCCCTTTTTTGAAGGGAATGTAGGGAATACACCCAGCAAGCTGCTGTTAACTCCATCCTGGAGATGACAGAATTTCAGAAAAACAATCCCTAAATATGTCTCCCATCCATGGAGGGATTAATTAGATTGAATTAGTTATCAACTCAATCTGCAGATGAAAAGTACTTTCCCCAGCATGGCTTTGGAGTCCAACCTACAATGAATGTGCAGAGTCCCTTCACCTAGTTCTCCCCTCCAGAGGAACTGCAGTGTCAGAACTTTCTGTTTCAATAGATTAAGAAGTAGTTTGACTCATTAAGTGTTCAGAAAAGATAGAGACACCTCTGGGTACAGACAAATATCTTTGTTTTCAGCTCCCAACTTTGTTACGTCAAATAAAAGTTGCAGTACTCTTTGATTTTTTTTTTTGTTTGTTTCCTTTTTTCCATAGCAGGGCTGAGGAAAAGACAGGAAGAAATCAGATGAGTTTGTTTTAAAAAGCTGTAAAAAGATAAAAAAGCTGCTTATAAATCTTGCCAGGAGTGAGCACAGAGGACACTGGGAGCTGTCACAGCCATCCTTGTCACTGGCAGCAAAACTTTCCTTACTGCTTTGCCTAAATTTTGTCCTCTCAGTGGCAGTCAGGCCTGCATTTCCAGCAGAGAGCTGGAGAAATCTCCCATGCAGGGGAGCAGAGTCTGGCAAGATCAGGTGCAGATTTTTCCTGCTCTGAGCTGTACATCTGATGGCAGCAGGCTCCAGCCAGCCAGCGCTGCTCGCCCCACACACCAAATTTGATTTCGCTTAAACAAACAAAAAAAAAAAAACTAAAAAAACTTTAAAAGGATTTCACTGCCAACATCAACACAATAAAACCCCTGACTTGATTTGATAAAATCCCTTCCCCAGGCCAGCTGTCCTTGCCAGAGAGCATTTCCCTGGGGGCAAGTCCTTGTCCCCAGCAAGGTGTGCTCACCTGGGCTGGAGCCCAGAGCTGGGCTGGCAGCAGATGCCCAGCATTGTTTGGGAGCCAGGCCCTCCCTGCTCCTTTGGGAAAAGCTGTTTCTATTCCAGTAAAGGTCACAGGCCACTCCCAGGGCTATGTGTGCTTAACTCATTGGTGCCTGTGCCACAGCAAACACCGGAGGGCACCTGGCATGAACACTTGGAGCAGCACATCAGCAATTCTGGGGGCATCTTGCACAGAGATCCTTCATCCACAGCAGCCAGGGAATGCTCCTGCAGCCAGTAAAGCCAGCCTGGAGGTTGCTGTGCACCAGGAAAGCACATTGCACCCCAGAGAATCCTGCACTCCTGGGCTGGAGTGGACAGCAGTGCTCTCAGAGAAAAGTGGAAGATTTATTTCCATCTAGTGGCAGAAAACGAACATGGTATTCAGCAATTTCTCATTACTCAGTTATAAATCTGAGCTGGAGCTCTCCTGTCATTGAGTGTCCTTCATTTTGTTCCAGAAAAAAAAAAAAAATGGGATGTTTGAGCAATATGTTGCATATTTCCACAGAAAACAGAGGCTGCTAACCTGAAGCAATTAAATGGAAGCCAAAATAATTTGGTTGGCTTCAAAGCAACAAATAGGGGGATCTTTGTTGTCCTTAAAATGGTAAACAAATACAGCTCAGTCCTGGTTCTCCAGAACAGAACTACAAGGAATAGAACTTCAGCTTGGAAAACAAACAAGAAAACAAACAAACAAAGAAAGAAAGAAACAACACTGAAAAATTAAATTCTCCCTTGATTGCATTGCTTCAGGACCTGCAGCTTCAATGAAAACACCACCAAGTACTCACCTTCTTTATGAACTAATAAAAGTTTTCATTGGGAAAAAAGAAAACCAACAAAGAAAAAATGACAACAAAAGAAATGCTCTTACACAACAAGACACGGAACTTTGTCACCTCCACTTCCCCATTCCTCAACAAATTTCTCTCTGGTATGCTTTGTGCTCCCTCCCAAGGTCTGGGACCAGCTTAGAGACACACCTTGGTGTGGGCAAGAAGCTTAAGGGAGTTGCAGCAGCCTCAGCTCCAGATTCTATCTCTTCTTGCCAGGCCTGTAGTAACACTGGGCAGCTTGACCTGAGTGGTGGAGCCCTGTCTGGGCAGACTAGGTTTGTAATTCGAGTCCAGTGCATTGAGCTGCTCCCCAAAGGTGACAGCTGATCGCTGGAGTCAATAGGCAATTTGTGAACACAGAATTAAAACAGCAATTCCCTCTTGAACGGTATCAAGCTTCAATGAAACAACAACACACAGAAGACGTTCTGTAAGGAGGAAAATCCCTAGTTTGACCTTGATCACAACAGCCTTTATATAGGCTGGCACATCAATTTACATATATTAACCATCCATGTTAGCAGCATAGGGGAAAAAACGTATACACAAGTGGTTTTTGCCTTAGGTAGTAAAACACCATTCCGCTGAAGGCAAGATGGGCAATCCAGTGCAGAACTGCTGATACCAATCTCAATTAGAAGTGGTGAATTTTTTTCATAAAAGACACACTCCAGGCTTTCTGCCTTTCCTGGCAGAAGCTGATTTATCTATTGCAAAATTCACCAGCCTCAGCAACGCTGAGCAGCCTCTCTGAGGGAGCACACTTTGGCAGGGCTTAGAGGGACAAACAAGAACTGGTTTCCAAAGTGTGCAGAGCTGATAGCACTGGATTTTCCTGCTGGAGCAGCAGTCATCATCCTGGTGAGGTACAATATGACTGTTCTTGGCAGTCCTTGCAGCCAGCCCTGCCAGAGACTCGGTCTCTCCCACTCAATTTCAGCAACTGCAAGTACAAGGAGGCTTCTCCTAGGAGATCTTTTCAGTATTTTTTTCATCTCTTCTGTTTTTAGCCACTTTAAACGTTGCCATCAGGGCAGTGGTGGTGAAATTCACATTGCAGACAAAGCAGCACTTAAGGATAAATCCAGGGTGGTTTCATCTCACCTAAAGCAAACGTCAGTGCCTTGCTCAGAGGAGGAGCTGCCCCTTCTTTTCCTGCCTTCCTGAGGAGATGCAGCTTCTTGCTGACAGAGAACAAATGGCTGGAGCTGACACAGCCAGGCAGCCTCTCTTGGCCTCCTGCAAATCAGTGACTGACCAGCCAGGAATGATCACACTGCAGGTCTGTCAGAGCTGCAGGCTTTACAGCTTCCCCACAGGACAACACAGCTCATGGGATTTCCAGTTTTCACCCCATGGCTGCATCCTGCAAACCTCTGCCAAAGCACTGGGCAGGTGCAGAGCCTCAGGGGGGGTCCCCGTGGAGTTTGGGGGGTGATGGTGAAGCTGCTGAGCCCAAAGCCTGCTGCAGATGGCTGCTGTGGACAAACACTCTGGAACAGGAGGAGAGCATGGGGAGGGAAAGCAGGACATCCCCAGTGCCTGCCTGCACACCTCAGAGGGCACCAGTGTTTGGTTGTGTGGAGTGAGCGAGCCCAGAGTCACCTCCTGAGCTTGCATCTGCCTTGGAGGGCACCTACACAGATCAACAATGGCAGGAAGCTCCAGCTGGACTTGCTGCTGCTCTGGGATCAGAGCACAGAGTGGGACATGGCAATGCAGCAGTGACCTGTCCTGCCTCAAGGCCAAGCCTTGTGTCTTTGGTCTCAGTGACTGTGCTCAGTCTGAAATCCAGAACACACACCACTGCTTCCTTGGTGTTTTGGTTTTAGGTTATTAACTCTGGATGTTGTCAGAATAAAGGGCCCAATTCCTCTTTCCAGAACCAGCATGTGCTGTTTACTTCCAGTAATCCCATGTGAAAACTTTGCACCCCACATAGCAGCCCTTACAGGAAGAATGGACACAGCCTGTCTGTGGAATAATAGCAGTGATGTTATCAAACACAAATGTCCATTTTCTTGGGTGTAAAAATCAGTAAAATTACCTCCACACAGCAAACAGGATTCAGTCCTGCTGACCAAGAACATAATAGAAGATATTTTAAATTTGCACAAAGCCAAGTGCAGTCATCTGCAATACTCACATGGCTGTTTGGCTCATGGAGGAAACTGGAATCTGAATGTGGAACACCACCACAGCTGAAGGATTTGTCAGCTAACTCTTGCTTCTCGCAGGAAAACTGCTTTAAAATTTACCTTTCTCTGCTGTAATAAGTGCCTCTGTAGACAGCTAATAAAAATTTCAGAGTACATAAATTTATCTGCACTTTAATTTCTATTTATAGTTCTCCTTAAATAAGGAGGCAAACAATGTCTCCAAACTGCTCCTAAGTAAGAGTCTGAAGTTAGACTGTGAAACTCCAATGAAATACAAAGAAGTTTTTGGCTCTATTAATGTTGGCAGCTTCCCTTCTCCTTTGTTACTGCCAGGGAAGAATATGCCTGACAGCAGCACCTGGGTTGAAAATTAACTGAAGTCTCCTGAAAAAGGGCTAACCACCATTCTGCTCCAGATCTCTTTGCTTTATTAGAATACTCTTTAAAAGATGACACTGCAGTTCAAGTCCAGAACCACTCTACAGAACAATGAATAGTGTTCACTGAAATTGCCGTTCCTGTGAACTTCACAAAAAAACACAGCAGGAAAATTAAAGATACAGTACTCCAGACTGACCAAGTTTCTGCTGGCATGGAAATGAAAGAGGGTTCTGCAGCTAGAGGCCACTCAGCCATTACGATCAAACTCTTAATAATGGCCATGGAAATGTTTCCTGATTTCTGTTTAAATCACTGATTGCTCAAACTTTTACCTGGGTCACTGAAATTTAGTATTTCAGCCAGAATAAGCTAAGAACTGAAATACTTGTGTGGACTGCTACTCTCCAAAAGGACCACTGTATCTTTAAATGTATCCTGGATTAAACAAAGGTTTTATCTACACTTGTTAAATTATTGCACAGACCATTACACTGACAAGTACATTATGAACCCATGGAATGTTACAGTCTGGCCTGGAAAATAAAAGCAGCAGCATTATCCTTGAGGTCTCAACCATGAGGGAGAGCTGGCCAAGCACTTCTTGAATTGTACTAATTATTAATAGGTTTCAATACACAAATAAAACATTTAAAAATAATCCCTAACTCCCAGGATTATGTTTGGGAGCACTCTCCAAGACTTTCACTGTTTTGCAAGTGGCACTTAGTTTGATTTGACATTTTTCTTGTATCAGACCACCTGCAGGAATCCAGCTGCTCTGTATTTTCCAAAGCTGAAGCCATACAAAGAAATAAAAGCTGGGTCCCCAGGGGATTTGAACCAGCCATTGCAATGTCCAATTGGTGCAGCAATTTCACCTCCTGCACATCTCCTGGCAGTTTGTATGACCTAAACCTGAGACTCATGGAGTGAGATGAGAGGGAGCAGAGCCCACGGTGCCCTGGCCCTGGCCCTGCCACCCCACACGCTCAGATTCATGGCTGGATCCTCCCTCAGCCAGGCAGCCTCAGCTCCAGCAGCCTGCACTCACTGCCTCTGCTCCCCATCAGGCCAAAAGGGGAGGATCTGGGGAGAGGAGGAGGAATTAAAAAATAAAAAAGTCTGATTCATAAACACTTGCTCCACACATGCAACTTGATGGGATTTTCTTCACAGTGCAGAAACCTCCCAGCCACCTACTCTGAAAATAAGTAAAATTCAATAAAACAGTTGGTGTGCAAAAAAAGAAAATGCCTTTGTTTTGTCCTCTCCTCTGGAAGGCATGATGACACATTCAGGCTCAAACAAGTCATTAAAAAATGCCCATTTGCCCATCAAACTGACCAGCTGGCACACTGATTTTGTGTCTGCAGTTACAACTTCTGCCATTGTATCGGTTTATTTGGATCTTCCAGTAACATCTTTCTGCCAGTTGTAGCATTTTGTTGCTTCCCTACAACACTGCAGAAAGAGAGATGGCAACTGTTCTGTCCTTGCCTCCTCAACTGGAGGAAAAATCCTTACCCAAAGCTTCTGCTTGAGCAGGGCTCTGGCTGTTTGATTTAGAACACAGAAGTTTCAAAAGCTACAAAAATCAAATCAGAAGAACAAACAAATGGCTCATGCCAATTGTGGCTGCAAGTGATACATAAATAAACCACTTTTGTCCCAGGCAAAGCTCACAGCTGAGGAGAACATGCACACACACATCACAATACCACTGAGTGAGTGGACTGAAATAAAGATTCTCCTGGCACAAGCCATTTCAGGAGGTTTATGAAAGAGAAACTGTAATAAACTTGTACAGAAGAAGCTGAACCAGCTTCAGACTGGGGAGCAGACACATTGACAAGGAGGCAACAGAGGTGTAAGCATAAAAAACCAAAGTTATGTCTGACATGCAGCTAAGCTATGACAAAGTTATACTTGGAACTGGAGAAAAAGTAGAAAAAAAATCCTTGTTTTAGTCAGGATGTGAACTGCTGCCAATGGTACCATGAGCAGCATTGCAAACCAAGAGCTCTTGTGCCTTTGGCACTTCCACAGGGTCTGTGGCAGCAGGGACACCTTGGGAATGGCTGAGCCTGGAGCAGCACTTGGGTCTGAGCAGCTCTGGATGCTGCAGAGGCTCAGAGACCATGAGCTTCAGACCACGCTCTCAGGAGAGGCAAGGGGGGAAAAAAGAAATCCCAACTCTCACAAAACAGGGTGAGAGAAGACTGGAAAAATGTTCTGTTCACCATCTGAAAGATCCTAGGAATAGAAATACCAACTCAGGCTGTAAACAGAGCTACTTTAGTCAGACTTAAGCCTTTAAAATCTGCTACTTATGAGGAAATTAATTTTCTTTCCTTTTTAAACTGCTGATATTACTATCTGCTCAAAAACCTCTGTGAGGAGTAAAAGAAGTGGAGTGTTATTTATGGTAACTTTAACAACTTCAGTTGGTTGTTGAACAAATTAACCAGTTTTTAAAAGAAAAGGCTTTTAGGTAAGTAATAGGATCTACAGGGTTCACAGAAAGAACCCCATGCTGGAAAAGCAGACCACAGAGAACATAATGATTCAAGTTTTCAAGTGAGCTGATTGTTTTTGTGCTGAGGGTACATTCACAACCCATCCCCCACAATAAAATGGGATACCTATGACACCTCTGATGTTAAAAGTCACAGCTCTTCTCTAGAAGTTATGGTTTGTGTCATGCAAAGAGATTTGTTGGGTCAAAACTGACACATAACTGAATCTCCTGTTCCAGTCCTTAATGCTGACAAAGAGTTTCTCATGTTTCCAAAATAGTGTTCTTTAACAAGATCCAGGAAAAAATGTGGAGAAATATATGACAGAAACAGAGATACAGCTTGACACACTAAAGAACCGTTCGGAAAACATCTGCTTAAATTAAATTTTACTATTAAATCCAGACATCTACTCATCTTGAAAGGGCCTAGCTGCCAGGCTTTTTCCTCAATGTTCTTGTATTTTCCACCCATTTCTTTCTTGTTGGAATCTTCTTTATAATTATTTTTTTCACTGCCAGGTTGCCAAACAGATGTCCAGAAGGACATAAGCAGCAGAAAGACTTAATTTTTTAACAGCATTTATAAAATACTACACAGGTAGAAGGAAGAAAGAGAAAAAAGAGAGTATATAAAACACTCAAACTGCAGCAAGGGCATAGGTGAGGAAGGAAAACACCACAGCTTTGCTTTTCTGTGTATCAGAAACTACAGTTGAGTGCAAACTCAATCCATTGAGTAAGGTGGGCAAATAAAGCCATTCTGGATATCCCTTGAGAGCTCAGGTCAATCGTTTAAGTTTACACAAATTATTATCTAGCTCTAGATTCCTTCTGAATTCTAAAGGAGAAAAATAAGTTTCCAACTACTAAAAAAAAAAATAATGTCACAATGTTTAAAAACAAAGCTTCAATAAAAAATATGTTAAAGACCATCTAGAATTGCCAGACCTCCTGTAGTCAGAGCAATCCATAAGGCATTGGAACTCAATGTATCCAACTGCAGCTTGCCCAGTCAATGGCTGTCTTTCCAAGTCACACCCTGTCCTTTGTTTGCATTAAACACCCCAAATCTCAAATTAGATGAGGACTGGATGAACACCTATGAACCTACACATGCAAGGTTGTGCCATGGAAGTGTCCTTGCACTGATTTCTCTCCATTAACATTTGTGTTAAGAAAGTTGCTGTAGCCAGCTCCAATAGTGCAAGGAGAATATACTTATCACTATCCTTAAAAAGGGAGAGCCACCTTTATGAAAGAAAAGATTCAGATGCTACTTTTTTTTTCCCTATACCGGGGCAGAAGGAAGGAGAATGAATGGGAAGCACAAACAGATCAGAAAGGTCAGCCATGATACTCCAGGTGTGTGTAAAACTTCCTCCCCTCCATCAACCAGCACAGCCTCCCTTTCCCAGCTGTGCAGAGCAGGGGTAACAGAGTTCTAAAAGTCATCCCATGCATTTTTTGTTGCCTTAGGAGGTTTTCTGGTCTTGCTCTCCCCTCCTGTGTTCTCCCAGTTGGTCTCCCAGTTTTCCCAGCTGTCGCTGTTACTGTTCTTGTTGGAGACCGTTCCCGAGCCCCACACGTCCCAGCTATCCGAGCTCTTCTTCTCTGTGGAATTGTCCACATAGGTCCAACTCTCACTGCTTGGAGATTTATGAGCTTTTGGTGCATCTGAGTTGCCAAAGGTATCCCAGAAGCTTTGATCTACAGCATTGTTCTGGTAGCCCTCCCCTCCACTGTTCTGGTAGCTGTCTCCCTCAGCTGGTCTACTGGGGGATGGGGGGGAAAGGAAGGTAGAAATAAATTAGTTATGTCAAACATAACAGTAAAAATAAATGACCCCAAAGAAAACTGTATTTCTACTGCTCTTTGCTTTAAAAAAACCCTTGATGATAAAGGAAGAACTAAATAAGCTAAATATGACATAAGCTTGTTGTCTAATTCACAGATTTTGTTAAGAGATTTAACGAGCCCAGGGAAAGGGAATGTGCATTTGGAGTAAATTTTAAACCAAAATATGTGCACTGCTTTGTTCTCAGTTTAAAAACAGTTATAAACAAAATTATATTGAATTCCTCCTTATTACATAGAGGAGGACTATCAGCAAAGACAGAATAAGTTCTTAATATTGAAAAATTACCTTTCACTACTATACTACAGTGAATGTACAGGAGATAAAATTATGTGTTCAAAGAGATAGAAAGCAAGAACAAAATATTACCTGTCAGAATTATCATCTGCTTTGCCTGAAAAGAAAGTGGTGACATCTCTCCATCCCTTACTCCCAACTCCCTGAACCTAGAGAAAAAAAAACACACTCCATTCATTTGGACTGAACCAACACCCCTGCCAAGTCCAAGAGCAAAAGCCAGACAAATTCCTCCACTTGTTCCCACAAATTAAACACGTTTAACTCAGAGCTCATTAATGTTTCTGATGGGCAGTTACATGGTGGATGTAAAGAACATCCATTTGACAGCACTGTGCTGCTGGAAGAGGTGGGAATTGTAACATCTTTTGAATCTTCTCCTAGACTTCCTTGACAAAAGTACTGGAATTAGTTCTTACATAAAATGAAACCTAATGAAAGCAATGATGTTTTATGATTAATGCAACTTGCATTTATATTTCTACTGTTCTACACAGCTACTTTCACTCTGTTTCAGCATTATTTCACTACCCACATAAAACAGGCCTAAAGTTGAGTCCTAGAACTGGATCAGAAATACAACTTCAGAAGTGACATCATGGAAGGTACCATTCTGAGACAGGGAGGATGAATCCCAGAATTCAGCCTGAAAGTTTCCAGGCTCTAAACAGAACACGTAACATAATTTATTTTATTCAAACAGTACCAAAACCTAAGACACTGAGTTGGTCTATGGAAGAGTTTCCAGTGCTGACTTTCCCAGTGCTAGAAGAGACACACTCCTGGGTAAAACCATGCAAGTTACCCCAGCAGCTGTTAGTTTGTGCAGGATTTCTGTGCTTGGCAGCCTCAGGCACACTTACCACATCACCGAGAGCAGCGGAAGGCAAAGGAGAAAGGTGAAGAGAATTAGCAGCTTTTACTGTACCAGTGGAAGACAAGCTGTCTCCATATTCCCTCACACATTTTCTTTGCTGTTTATAATCACCCCATGTCCTCATTCAAATTATTAAGAGGACACCATCATGCCTGTGCAGCTTTAAACACCCCAACAGAAGTGCTGACTACTGAAAATTCCACTTTCTCTATTCAACACAAGCACAGACCAAAGCTACACTGGGGTTTTGTATTATTTTTATGAGAATATGGAGACTGGCTTGACTTGTTTGGCCTCCTTAAAGCCAGGCAGGCCACCTCATACCTTGCTGGCCAACTGTGATACCCCCGTGGTGACCTCCTCAAATATTTTCCCCTCTTTCACCTATGTGGACCAAAGTATTGGTAATTAGTCATAAAACAAAGTATTACTGAAACCTTCAGACAGCCTCATTTGTGCTTAACAGCTAAAATGTCAAAAAAACCAACCCCAAACTGAATCAAAATAGATTTAAGTCAAAACTAAGTTAAGAAAATTATATATGAAGCCTGTTGATCTACAGTGGAGTGAAGCTCAGTCCTTTGAGTTTGTGGGAATTTTCTGTGGCTAAAAACCCAGTTTGAGGAAGGTATCACACCCAGTTTGAGAAAGGTATCATTTAAACACAGTTCAGGTATCATTACACTACTGCTGAGCAATAAAACACAAGTACAAAAAACATCTGCAAACATGAAGCTTTATCAATATATTCCACTGCATATAAAGACTGTGTTTCGAAATGTAGCAGATCCCTTTTATTCTCTATCTTTTATAGATGCTTACTTAAATATTAAAAGGGCTTTGAATTTTGGTGGAACACAATACAACAGGTACCTTTCACCACTTAATAAATGTTGTTGTTGTTCCAAAGCAAGTGATTTTGTATAACCATACAGAGAATAATTATTTCAGAAAGTAACACTTATTTAGAACTAACAGCACAACATCCTAAGGGAAATGGATCTCTTTTTTTTTAACACAAAATGCATAATTTCTCATTAAATTGTCCTACAAAATAAAAAGCAGCTCAAGGAAATGCACCCTAAAATATAACCCTGAAAATAATGCATCTAAGCCTTCTGAAATAAGCTGTGGATAATTCTAGGGAATAGAAAACCAATTAGAGTCTTCTCCTGTGATTTGAAATGCCATGTAAAGAACGGTAAATTAATAAAGGTAATAGAAGAGGAATCAATTTGCAATATGATTAAAACATTCTCTTCAAATGGCTTAAAGATGTTTGACTGAATTAAAATAAAGCTGGCAGGTAGGTAAAACACTAGGAACTTAACACTCCAAGATACAACTACTAATAGATAGGAATATATATATATATTTAAACAACTGATTTTATATCCATTTAGGGTGCATTTTCCCCTTGTTCCATCTTCCATTATTGAAAGCATGAAATCCATAAAATGGTACCTAACAAGAGAGAATGTGACAGATGCTGGCGAACATGAGAGAGGCAGGTGCAGGGAGTTTCCCCTCATTAACATTTCTCTTATAGGAGCCTAACTTGGGAGTTGTTTGATGTCTCCCCTTCACAAAAAGACCCCCTGAGAACCTGGGCAGCTGTGGCAGCAGGAATGAACCATTCCTTGAGTGAGCACAAGCATTTTTCTTCAAGCCATGTACTAGATCCAAAGTTACCTTTTCCTGTGCAGGTTTGAGAACATTTTCATTTAATGTCTGACCTAACTCTGAAGCCTATTTAAAAGCAAAACAAAAACAAAGTCAGTTATAATTTCTTTAAAAGAAAAACCAATAAAAACCCACAGCCACCAACTTCTGCAGGCTCATTTCTCAGCAGTATCTCCAAAAACACAGGAAGCCTTTAGCTTCGATTCATACAAGCAGAATGAAAAGCTGAAAAGCACACACAAAGTGCTGCAGAAGACATTAAAAGACAAGAAATTAAAATCAGATACACATGGCAATAGATGCCCAGAGCCCAAGCAAAGTCTGAACTTGCACTGGAAGCAGAAGCAATGGTGCAACCAGCAACAGTTTTGAGGATGGGCCCCTTGCTAATGCCTGCAGCTGAATATTTGGAAGAACTGTCCTCATCCCCCCTTATTTTTCCATACTAATTAAATTACTCCTAGAAGTAGATCTTTTTGGCTGATTTTCCCTCAGTGTCTCTTTCTTGTAGTGCTCCAATTATCATCTGTTAGTAGTTCTGAGCAAAACACAAGAGCCAAAGCTGTGACAGAAGATTTTTGTTATTTTCTTTAAAGCTCCAGGTTTGCAGGGAGAAAAAACAATGAACTGCAGAAATCTGTTGCAATCCAGAACAAGATGCACAAGGATATTGTACTTCAGAGGCAGCTTACAAAAATGTAAGCCCACAGTCCAAGTCACAAAATTACTTTCATAAGGCAAAGCTGACAAGGACAGCAAGTTTAGAAGAGTTTGAAATAATTCCTTGCCCTACTACTATGATAAGCCTTTAAAGATTTAAACTTTCTTCAGAAGTGCCATATCATACTGAGTGCCTCCAGAATTCTCCTGGTTAATCCAAAAGGGCCAATATGCCAAGAATTAAGTTTGATTTCCTAAGGGTCCATATTTGACTACCATTGCTCAGGGCTTGAGTCTTCACTCATGTTCTTCCTGGGAATGGTGCACCTCCAACATCTTTCCTCCTCAGACTCCCAGGTGTGTAAGAAGCCCTTCCCTAAGACACAGCATTCCCTGGATCTCCCCTTTTCTCAGCCATTAGCTCCAGTACTTCTACTCTTTACAGGATAAAAATTCTTTGAGAAGCAAAGGAAAAAGGAAATCCCACTTCCACCTAGTGAGAAACATGAATGCAAATCACAAAGGGATTGTTACCTTTGGAAGTGAGGCTACAAAGTGTTTAAGAAAAACAAGAAGGGGGTGTTCTCACCTTTGAAAAACCCTCTGGAGTCTACTGAACCCAGCAAAGTGTTTATGTTTGGTAATAAGGAGTGTAACACACCCAGACTAACAGTTTGGGTGTCCAAGTGGAGTCACTGGTAGAATTAGGAAGAATTCTTATCTGATCTCTTACTCAGCCACATAATTTTGTAGATGTGGAAATGAAAGATTTGGGTATAACTGTATTTTCATCTAAATCCCTTCATCCTTCCTTCCTATTGCTGAATTTAAGACAGCACTTTAACCACCATAACAAACACCTCATTCAAGTGTCTGCCTTCCAGCAACACCCAGCTCTTGGCACATTCCTGGGGCAGACATGCAAACAGAAATCCTGAAATCATCAGAGTGTGGACAGCAGCACAGTCAACTTTCAGACAGTGCACAGCTTAGGTATCTCTATCCAACTTCACAAATTTTAAGTAGGTTTGAAGAAATGTTACCATACAAAACACACAACATTATTCTAAACAGGTTTGATGTAAGGCAGAGAAAGAAAAGACAGCTCAGGAGCAAATGCACATATTCAGCACGAACAGACAAGGAGTCCATGCACAAGAACAGATGTGAGGGTGTTACCGGCTCTGGCTGCTGCTTGTAGCCCCAAAACTTTACCCAGAGAGCAAAAGAGAAAAGAGCAAGGAAGGTAGAAGCAGCTTTTAGCAAAAAATTGGCAGCATTTTTTCAGGCAAGTTAAGTATCATGAACCTTTTTCAACTTTTAACATCTACTGACAAGAGAAACAGTGAAATGTGTTTGGTCACTGGGTCCCATATAAACTTTTAACCAATGTAGTGCATCAAAAATGTGTTAAATCTGTTCTGCAAAGGGTCAGAAGTTTCAGGAACAAAATTTAACCTTTAGTAACACAGCTTAGATTGCAGAGTATCATGTTGCTGTAGTCCTTGTCAGTAGATGTGATGAGCTTTTAAACTTAATATTATAGTTATTAATAATACTAAAGAAAGAGCAGCTTTTATTACAAAAGGAGAACTGCCAGAGGGAGTGAAGAGGAAGACCTGTAGAAAACTTAGTTTTTCTTAAGCCAAGCAATTTCAAAGCTTTGAAGTAGGAAGTTTGGGTGCTTTAACAAGACATTTTTGTTGCAAACATGCCCAAGTCTGGCCATTTGAAGGATTAATATCCCAGTGCATAGACCTCTCTGAACACCTATAAATATCTGCATCTCACTCAGAACTGGACAAATTAAGAACCACATTCTTTTATCACTTTTACATTTGAATTTAAAACTTGTCCTTGCAGACAGATGTTGCATATCTCAGAGCTCTGTGTAATCAGGTCTGACTATCTCTGTTTTAACCCCAGTTTGATAAATGAAATCCTTTTGTCATTGCTACTTTTTAAAACACACACAAGCAAGTAGATTTATTAATAATATTGAGCAGTTCACACTTGTAACATCTTATTAGGCTTTAGCCATGGGAAGCTGGCTTGCATTGTATTGCATCACTAAAGAAAACCGCTTCAATCTGGACCACATTTAAGATTCACAGAAGTAAACCAGGAGTATGTTAAGTTTGCAAGCTCTGCAGCCTCTCCAACACATCAAACAAGAACAAAGAGTGGAGTATCCCTGTTTATCTCTTGCTTAATTTGATCACTGCAGCTGATTGCAATTCCCATGGAATTAAAAGCTAGAACTAAACACTACTGTGCACTAAGAAGGAAAAGCACACTGGTCTGCTGATGATCAAATCTAAGTCAATTGGTGCAGGCACACACATGGCACTTAAAGACAATTAGATGGAGTAAGAGCTAAATCTATAATCACCTTTTGACTTGCTTGAGATCCAAATCTGGTAGCCTGTGAAGAGAAGCAAATACAAGCAGGTTTACCTGGAATAAACCCTTTGATTTTTAAAGACATGCATTTAGAAATGCTGCATGATCCTCTCCAAGGTAATGGAGCTTTGGCAGAATTTCACAGTGAAAAGAGAATACCCCTAATACCACCTCTGGCATTCCACTGCTAACTAAACCACATTTTATTTACTTACACCCTCTTTAGCAGCTGAGGCAATTTTGCTTGCTCCAGTTGTAAAACTGCTCCATCCCTTTAGAGAAAGCAAGAAAGTCATGAGTTACATTGAATAATAACAGCAAATAACTTAATTTGCATTAAAACAAATTAGCTGAAGTCAAAATGGTCTAATACAGCTTGTCCTGCTACTGAGAGAAAAATTAGAGCCTCTCATTTAACTGAAATATAGTGATGAACTTCCAGTATTTGTGTGAATTTGAACAAGCCAGTGTTTCAGATGCTACTCTGCTAAAAATGGCTACAAGTGTGGGGAAAAATCATCCCATGCAGTGGAAGACAAATTGTTTTCCTCTCCAGGATGAACACTCATGCAAGGAACTCAGCCTCCCAGAAATACAGAGCTTCAGGACACACTGCAATGTGTGTCTGTGCTCACACGAGGGCATTCCAGCCAGAACATTCAGGGAGATCCTGCACTCAAAGAACGGCTCCCAGGAACAGGAACAGTGCTGCCTCTCCTTGGCTGTCTTAGCTCACCTGCAGTACACTGCAGATGTGATTTCTAATCTGAACTCTCTGGCCTAGAAGTGTGAGATACCTAGAAAATATTTAGCTGATCTATACTAAGCAGCCTGTGGGATCACCTGGAATATGGTGACCAATCTGTTCAAAGGCTCAGGCATTACCTTTCTCTAGTAAGTTCTAGTGAAATTATTCATTTATTTATTTTTAAATAAACCGTGGAACTTGGTGTGAGTATTTAGGTAGTAAGGCTCTACAGAGGGCTGTTGGCCACTAACCTTGGTAGAACACCTTACTGTATTTCTAAATGATTCCAAACTCCAAACAATGTTCAGCACTGTGACTTTGAGCCTATCAAAGCAGCAGTATGGCCCTGACTGCCTCTGACTTTATTCCCATTTTATTTCAACAATGCATCTTTCACTATCTCTACTTGAATCACGACAACTGTTCAGCCATATGCTGTTATCTCTTCACACCCTGTCATAAGTATTTCAAATGTTTTCATCACTGCTCAGGGCTTCTGGCACCCACATAAACACACATTTCAGTTGTTTTCCTCTGAACATCCCTAAGATGGTTAACAGATTTAGAGATATTCTTTACAGGTAATTACATTTTTTACCTTCAGCCCCCTTGATTATTATTTCTTAATCCATTGCTATATCCTCACTTATTTCTATGAACTGATACCAGACATAATTCTTAGTTCTGCTCAAGTTTCTCCATTTTGCCTGTTAAAGTCCACCAGTATCATCTTCACTCTTTGAGAATACAACCAATACTCTGCATCTCTCCATATCCACCTGCAGTCTTTAGTTTCTCCTCTCCATTCATATTCTCCCATACCAGGGGCTAAACCAGAAGAGAACAGTAATTCAGAAAGTTCCAAGCAATTCCTTACCGAGTACAATGAGGACATGGCATTATTCAGGAAGTCATCCTCTTTTTTTGGAGGGTTTACTGTGTTCCCAAAGCCCACATAGCGATTCTCTTGGCCACTGCCACAGGGAAAAGGAATAAACAGTTCTTGTATCAGCATGCAGCCATTAAAAACATTAAACAAGAACTGAAAAGCATGGAAGGATGACAATTGTTTTTGCACCTGGAAAAGAAAGTCCTGTAGCACCCAGCACCCAAAATACAAAACTACTCACTTCATAAAAACACCAAGGATCCACTGAGGAATCCTAGGACAATATAATTTCCTCTGTGCAAGCTAATGTGGTCTTAATGATTCTCCAGGTTTAACAAATCAGTGACATCAGAAAGTTGAGTAAATCCTAATAAAGTGACACATGAAAATAAGAAAAGGAATGAAAGAAGCTTTATAAATGCCTCTGTTTAACTCAAATCACTGTAAGGTACAACATACAATCAGAATTCCCTGGTTTGGGACCCACCACAATAACATTTGGAGTTACAAACTTTTTCTTCAATGCTTCAAATATTTTGTTACGCTAAAGGGAGAGGCACTCAGAAAGTCAGTAAATATTGCATTACCCTTGGTAAGAGCTGACATCATCATTTAACCAGTCTTCAAAAGCCTTGTCAGAAGAGGCAGTTGCAGTCTGAGATTGTCCAGCAGAACTGAAATAAAACATTGAAGAATCACAGCCATGTTAAGCAAAACCCACCAGCTCAGCAGTACAGCTTGATGTATATCACCATAATACAGGTTAGAAATTGATTATTTATTTCATCTATCAAGAAGAGAACTCTAATGCAACCACTAAAAGGCATGAAGCTCTTGTTCCTTTGATTTACAACTGCTTTTGCAGTTAACTAGGATCTTTAGTGCCCACAATAACAAACACTACATGCAAAAGCAGAACAACAGAATTGCTGTGGTACAGATGCTCCCCTGGTAATTAGCAGCAGAAGGGAAAAGTCTGTTTCTTTTTCCCTGGCATCCAATCCCAAACTGGCACAGCACCACAGTTAAGGTGTGTCACTACCTGTGAGTGACACAAATGTCTAATTTCAGGTGCACTGCAAGTCAGGATAAAACAAGCACGGCTTCTTCCCTGCTCTCAATTCTCTCTGCCATGGTTTAGGTGCAGGGGGTGAGAATTATTACACAAACAAAGTCCTGTTACCTCATACTCCATAACTTCAGCTTGTTCAGATACCAGCAGCAACAGGGTAAACCCAGCAGATATGAAACCATCAGGTTTTGATGCTGTGTCTGTATCTGATGCTGTACCTGTACCAACAGTAGCAGGGTAAGCAGGGCACGTACCGGTGAGCAGAAGACAGAGACATTTTAGGCTGAGGTGGGGTCCAGTTCCTGGCAGGAGAAGTTTCAATGGACCACTCCTTGCCTTCAGCCAATGTAGCTACCTACAAGAGGCAGAATAGTCAAGAATGACAAGTCAGAGATTTCATACAAATTATAAACTGCTTCTGTAACACAAGGACAGGTCATTTTTCCAATTTGCTGCTGGATCACTTAACTTTTTTTCACAAGAAACCGATTTTTTTTTTCTGACTCCCAGGTTGTGATGTTGAATAGAACACTGGTTTTATTTCAGGCAACTGAAATAGAAAATTAGACAATTTCCTCAAAGAGGCAGGTTTGGTTTGAAGAGGAAAGATTGGATTAATGTAGAGATGTAAGCACTAATCACAGAGTAATGGAGGAACAGAACTGCATTATTGTTGTATGTTACTACATACACTAAAGATTTATCAAATCACTTTGCATAGAACTGTACAGCTGAGGTAGTGAACTGAGAACTGAGACAGCTCCACTGACTAAACAGCTGCAACAAACAGCAGCACTGAAAATCAGAGCTATCTCAGCTAAAAGCAGAAATGAAAATTTCAATAGAAAACTCTTACAAGACTTTGGAAGAAGCACTCTAAGACCTTTAGGGTCCCAAGAGGACAGTCCTGGACTGCCAGCTCTGAGGTACCAGACCCTTGGGATAACCTTGGGCTAAATTAGAGAGAGTTACTCAAAATAAGGAAGTTAGTCCAGAAAAGCTCCTGCCTGCCCAAGACACTCTTTCCTAACCCCACCTTATCTCCCTGGCAGGACAACATTCCTTTTCTCTTCTGATGAATACTTGAGCCATGAACTCATTCAGGTTTACATTAACTCTTCCAGGATTTCACATCTCTCACATTTACCTTTTCAGGAACCACTGCAGAGGTTCAAAAAATTGCAATTTCCCTCCTTTCAAAACCAAGTGCTTACAAAACACATTGATATTTTCAGATCACGGGGGTGAGAAAACACTTAAAACTGAGCCTACCTGGTCTCTAAACAGAGCTGCAGCTTTGCTGTTGTATTTCTCTTGCATTGTCCAGCATGGATCATAATCATCTTGAGACTCCAAGAACTGTCGGAATTTGCTGTTACCTCCAGCTTTCATTTTCTCCAGCTCAATATCCTTCCACTTGTCCATGGTCACAGAACGCACAAAACTGAAAAGCAGGTTTAAAAAAAATAAAATTTAGATCACAGCTTGTTATAATTTCATGCTGTATCAACAGTGACAGAAAAAAATCTTATTACAACCTATCTCAAAAGTTGAGAGTATAAACATCTTCGAGAACACTCTCGCAGTACAGAAAGACAGATCATCATAAGAAGGTGGGCAGACCCTTACTGAAATAAGCCAAAATCATGTCATTTATTGGCATTTAAAGGAGACAGTCAACAGAAGGCAAGTGACTGAAAAAGCAACTTCCTTCAAAGTCCAGAAATTAATCTAGCCCACTATGTAACAGAAACTTTTCCCATACTTCACTCTGCAATTTTCTTTTTCTGTCTGTTATCATGTATTTTGATGGTTGGACTTGATGATCTTAGACGTCTTTTCCAACCTTGGAAATTCTACGATTCTATGTCCTCATCTCAGAAATTTCATGTTTTCTTCCATGCCACATACAGAACAGTTCAAAGGCTCTTTTCCTATGCAACTTCTACTCACTAATGAGCTTCAAATCACCCCTGGAAAAGCAAAGAATGTACTTCTGAATGGCCTCCTTGCTTTGGTGATTTCCCTCCTGGACTTCCTCTCCTTTCCTCATGTGAGTAACTGTTCCCTGCTCTGACCCTATGGGCTCTCCAGAACCCCAAATAGTTCTTATTCCATAGATCCCCATGTCAGCTGAGCACAGTTCTTGGAAAACAACGAAAACTATCATTTATATTACAAAAAAAAAAAAAAAAGAAACCTGAACAGAATAAAGCTGTTTTTTAGACTAGTTTTATAAGCAACTAATTACAGACAAGGGACAGAGAGCAAAGCTGACTTTGGAGAGGAGCATGAAGCAAAACTGCCAGTGAAATGCTGGATTCGAGACATCCTATACATTCCAAACCAACACATGCTGTTCAGAGCCATAATGAACCCTGAGGTAATGCAACTCAGTCCATGGTGTGTTGGAAAGGCTGACCTGAGGTGAACTCCCAAGCCTCGGTGTTTTCCTGAGCACTCCAGACAGATCCAAATTCCATAGGTCACACTCACCCACTGGGGGTTAAATGCACCACATTCAAAACAGACCTGTGACAGAAAAACAGTTACTTCCGCAATCTGTCATCACTGTCCACGAGAAGTTTTCACAGCTCAAAAAGGCAAATCATGAGAACATCACACACCAAAAATAATTTCAGAAGGAAGGGTTCTTAGTGTTTGGAAACACCTTTCCTGCTATCATAAACTTCTTTCAGATATTTATTTCTGCTGCTTAGATTATAAAAATTACTGCACCAACTACCAAAAACCAGGGAGGAAATACAGACAAGCAAATGGAAATTACCATGCAAAGAATTAATTTTGATTTCATTTCCATTGCCTTGAAAGAAAGTAACCAAACTGAATTCTTGAGGTTTCCTTGGTAAAATAAAAATGCAATATTTAAAGTTTGGAACATTTTTTCAGTCACACTTCAGTTTGGCAGTAAACGGTAGCAGATCTAAACAGAATTTTTCCTTTAGAAATAGCTTTATTGCTCATACAGTGCAACAACTTCAGTTTTATGATCAGATTCACCACTCAAGATTTAATGTATTGGTATAAATAAAAGTGAATCTTTCTGTGGACTATCATATTTAAGGTATAATCAAGCTACTTGAAATGGACTATTTTAATTTAAGTTGTGCCCCAGACACCACTTGTTGAAAAGACCCCAGGGGTTCCAGCATTACTAGAACTTCTGAAATACTTGTGCCAAATATGCAACAATGCATTGTAATGCATACATGAGATATCCAAATTCCTATGTTAGCATTAGCGAGCCACAGCACAAAGACAACAGCAGCTGTAGCAGACCTCAGTGCACATCTGGAGTAGGTAAAAAGCAAATGCAATTCTACAAAACTGATCTAAAGATCATAATTTCCTCACATTGTTCTCATCTTGTGCTCTGACTTCCTTGAGGACTTTCCTTGTTCTTGGACTTGCCATGATTCTGCAAAGGGAGAAAAAGAAACGAAGTCATGATTAGGGATTTGATGTTGGTAGGATGCTCGGTACCTCACAAGCACAGCTCTGTGACAAAGAGCCTGGAATCTAAACCACTGACTCACAACCAGCTGCAGAGGAAAAACAGACAAACCAAACCACCATAAACCCCATAATCTTTTTTTTTCCATTTACTTTGCACTTTTAGGGTGATTTATCCATCTTAATTTCATCAGTGGAAAGGTGTAATTCAGTCATGGTTGAAAAGTGGTCAGGGGGTGATAAACACAGGAATTCTTCTGTGACACAAGTGGTATCAAAACAAACTCTACTGGCTGCTGCTCCCAGGCCCATCCACTACCCTTCCTGAAAGCACTTCCTAACATCCATGATTTCACTAGATCACATGCACACAGCTCATCAGACCTATGCAAAAAATAGCAGAAACTCTTACACTTCAGAGTGCAGAACATGTTGCTAAAAGAGCCCTTTACTAGATGATACTTGTAATTTTCCAGAAATATTGAGTTTGTTTGTCAACTGAATTCTAAGAAATTAAGGAATTTATTGGGACCTTTTACACAAAATAATATTGTAATTCAACAGGCATGTTTCGCTGGCAGACCACATAATCTCACTCAAATTTTTATGATGCAGAAAACAGGAGGGAGTAGTGTCAAGCTATGGATAAAATACACATTAAGACAAAAAATTTGATTCACACACAGTAAACAGCCTGGAAAAACTCAAAGTACAAAAAGCACTCATGATGTGAAAAACTATAGTGTAGGGTGCAGCATAAGGCTGCAATTTAGAAAAAAATTAATTCCTATTATCAACTAATAGCATCATATTTAAATTAACTTTAAATAAACAACATCTGTTCTCCCTTTTTATTTCCTCTCTATCTTCTCATTGCTACTCCAGAAAACAAACTTCTAAGGTGTAATAAAAGACAGAAGTCACCAAGCTGACTAGAAACAGCACCAACTACTAAATGTCAAGCTTATTGGCCAGTCAGATACAAAGCATAAAACAGCAGGTTGATATTTTCACCAAACAGTGGTGTGAGAGGCAAAAATGCCTTTATGCAACTGGTTCTCTGTGCTATTTGAATAAATAATCAGAAGTCCTTAGAACATCAAGAAAATTAACAAGCTGACAATAATATTAAAAGGAAAATGATTATTACATACAACAGCCCTAGGGGATGGAGGAAGGATGTATATTTAACAAATAAAGGAAGGGTGGTTAAAAAGGTAAAATGCTCCAGGTAAGGAAAAATTGCATTTGTATGACTGACATCAAGTTCAACCCCTAAACCAAAGCAGTACAATAAATAGTTCTGTGCATCACCCACTAAGATACCATGACTCAGAAAAGAAAAAGCTCCGTGTTGAACCTACGTATTGCCACTGCTAAAAGCAGAGGGTGTTCGTAGCAGAAGTCACTGCTTTTTATCCAAAGCACTTATTCCTCTGTAAACATCTTGCTGACAAATGCTTAATTCTGTGGAATTTAAGGTGAAGTGCTTTCGCTGATGTTTAGAATGTGCCACTTTTTCAGCCTTAATTACTTTTTATTGGGCAAAACCAGGTAATTGTGATAGAAGTTACTACAAATAGTGGTGAATAAAATCTTCCTGCATCCTGCATTAAAATAAAACTGAGCACAGTTATTTTTATCAATAATCTAATAAAATTGTGTAACTTTAAAAACAGGAGAATGAAAGTGTGTCAAGTGACTCCTCATATAATGAAACACACTTTTTCCAACAGCATTCCAATAACATTTAGCCTTCCTTGACTTACTCATGTGCATGTGAGCAGGGAGGGAGATAGCACTATATGCATTTTCTCATGTTCTAAATAACAATCATAAACACATTTATATGACTCCCAGTCTCTGTCTTCAATTCCACTATCTGTCCCTGGTGAGATAATAGAATTCTTCCTCTGCAGCAGAAAAATTAAGTAAATAACTCTGCAGGAATAGCCAGACAGACAACAGTGTACCCTCTGGGCCCTCCTCTCTGCCATTATTGCTGCTTGCTCTTTGCATGTCAACATCTCTTCCTCAGGAATGAATTTCCCCAGCATCTTCCTGTACGTTACTGACAGCTTCCAAAGCTCCTCTCTTAGGCTGGATGTTCAATCCTCTTACCCCTACCCTTCCTTTATCACTTTTCCTCCCTTTTCACGGGTTTTCAATCAGAATAACCAACAGAGGCAGTCTACATGCAGAGGCCTTCCAGCCACAATGGCAGATGAGCACTGCTGGAGCTGAACAGGAAAACCTCTTCCCACTCCAACTCTGCACATGCCAGGAATTGTCTACAAAGCAGAAAGTTACATCCATCCTCCAACAGCCAATATCCAGCCCCCTTCAGGGCTTATACACAAGTTTCAGATCTCCAGCTCCAAGGTGACAGAGGAAGTGATTGCTTTTGGTTCTGCCATAACTACCTTTTTTTAAACAAAAACTGAAAGACTTTGGCCAATTGCAGTCTGAATATACACCCACCCCACATGCACCAAGTCCCCTGCCCAAATCATGTCTGTCTGGTGGGAAGGCAGAGCTTCACCCACACCACGACAACCAAGAAAAGGAGGAGGTAACTAAAGGCACCAGCTTTTCATCTTGTCCTCCTCCACCAAAGCATTTGGAAATAAAGGACAAAATAAAAATGTCCTGTTCTAAGCTTTCTAATAGGTAATATCTTTAGAGATGCCTAGCTTACTTTTAATGATTTTTCTACAAAGCTTTAAGGGTTCAAATTATCATTGATTACCACCAAAAAACTGAGCCCTGGTAACTGACTGGACATATAAATATAACCACTGTGCTGGTTAAGTTTCATGACTAAATACCCAAGAAAGAAGCCACCTTAAAGAAATATACATAGTTTTGATCTAGTAGAAATGGACATAAGCAGTGAAGCAAATGTTTAGTTTCCAGAGTAAGTTTCCATTGAAAAATATAAATATTCTTGACAAGGGTTCCAAAGTGGAAAGAGACAGCTTCACACAGATCAATCTCACACTCTTATTTCCCAAGCAATCAGCTCCCAGAGCAAAAACTAGACATACACCATATGAGTTTTCTGGTTATGAAACTAACCAGAAACTTGCTAAACAATCAAAAAGGCAGAAGTGGACTGGAAGTGGAAATAACACCTAACAGGACTTTGCTCCTCTGATACAGCATCAAATTCAGAGCCAACCTGCAAAGAGCTTTGCAATTCAGCACACGGAGAGTCAGCAGGTGACGTGGCCTGGTGACTTCATGGTCCTGAAGGCTCCCTGCGAGTCCCACCAGTGCGAAAAGGCCACAGAGGCTGAAGAAACCTTTGCAATCTCACACTGCGCCCATCTCCGTGGAGCTGGCACGGTTCTCCTTCGCAAATACATCAAAGACCGGTGCATACTTTTAAAGCCGAGAGGTTTTACACTCACCCGCCTCACCCAGCGCCTCGCAGGGCCGAGAGAAGGGCGATTCCTTCGGGCACACCTGCGCTACCCGGATCCCAGCGGCGTCCTGCAGCCTCTCTCAGAACATGGCCGGGTTCCGCCGAGCCCTCCGGCCTCTGCTTTCTAGGCAAGAAAATAACGCAGAAATAGCTGAAATAGCAGGCAGGGTGATGCCTCCTGCCCGTCACGCCAGCCTGGCACCCGCACCTCGCCCGCCCTCGGCACCGTCCTGTGTGACAGTGCGGGGGCCGGGCCCGAGCGCCGCCACCTCAGCGCTGCGCTGGGGGACACAGGCGGCCCCGGCACGGCGAGCCCCGGCGCGGGGAGCCACGGGGACGCACCACGATCCTGAGCAATACTGTTGCCCCTGTCTCGGTCCCGGTCCTGATCCCGGTGCCAGTCCTGATCCCGGTGCCAGTCCTGAACCCGCTGCCGATCCCAAACCCGGCCGCGGCCCGGTCCCGCCCGGCGCCGCCGACGTTGCAGGGCGCGAGGCATTGTGGGCGCGCGGCTTAACCCGCTGCGGGCCGGGCCGGGCCGGGCCAGGAGCGCCCAAAACATTCGGTTCTATCCAACTCCGCGTGCCCCAGAGGGAAGTTTAAGGGATTTTTTTCAACCTGGCAAAGCTGAAATAAAGCTTTAAAGCGAGCCTTGCAGGCGCGCTGCTCTCCGTGCGCATAAACGACCCCCGGGGTTTATCGCTGAGGGGAGGCTGCCTTTGGGGGGTGAATTATGTGGAGTTACGTGGTTTTTCCTCACACACCTATGGATGTGAGCAAAGCAGGGTTTTCATGTTGCTCCCACGCTGGGAATAGCAGATGGAGATGGGCTGGTTGGACCCCCACGCTTCCCCCAGCTTCACATCCAGCTCTGCCTGCACTGCTTTTGTCACAGCTGGGGCACTGGGACGGTTTGGGGTACCCCGATCAATATATGGAGGAGCTAAAGCTACTAGGGAGCATCCAAAGGAGGCCACAAGGATGAGGAAGGGTCTAGGGAAAGCAATTAGAGGAGTGGCTGAGGGTCCTCGGGTTGTTCAGCCTGAAGGAAACTGAGGGGAGACATCACTGAGGTCTGTGCTTCCTCATGAGAGGAACTGGAGGAGCATCTCTGCTCTCTGGCGACCAGCGATAAGATACAAGAGAATGGCTGAAACTGTGTCAGAGGAGGTTTAGGTTGGATATTATGAAAGGTTCTTCCGCCAGAGGGTGGTTGGGTGCTGAACAGGCTCCCCAGGGCATGATCATGGCCCCAAGGCTGCCAGAGCTCAAGGAACTTGTGGACAATGCTCTCAGGGATGCATGGAGAGGGATTTTGAGGTTTCCTCTGTTCCTGGGTTGGACTCAATGATCCTCGTGTGTCCCTTCCAGCTAGAACTTTGTCTCCAGAGATCCTCCCAAAGGTGAGGGTGGATCAAAAGGAAAGAGCACCCAGAGTTGCTTTGTGGTGCTTGGAAGCACGGGCCAGGCGAGCACAATTATGCTACTGGTAACTTCTTTTTAATCATCAGCTGTAGGCACAGGGCAATGATTTAGTGTTTACATCTGAATCCCACAGAGACAATACGCTGCTCATTTCAGTGCAACTCCTAGTCTGGCCTCTGTACTTAATAAGTAGGCTATTATCTGACTATCAGCGCACGGGAGATTAACAGGAGCCATTTTCATTACCATTAATGGTGGCTGCACACATAATGCCCTCACATCAATGAGAAGATAATGGGCCCTTAAGTGTGCGTGTGTAAGGCCGACAGAGGAAGGGGTATGAAATATAAAGCAAACTCGGCTTAAATAACTTGCTTTTCCAGTTAAGAAGAAAGTAATCTCTTCTCATAAGCACCATCATTTTCTGGTAAACGTGAACCAACAGGTAATGAGGTTCCCATTACACAAATGCTGTGTTACAGGGTCTAATGAGCATATTAATCTTTGTTTTTCCATATAATTGGGAGATAATCCAGGGATTTGTGTTGGCATTGGCTCTGCAGTGGTTCTGGGTGAATGTGTGTGCTCACAGCCTGAACCAGGAGTCATCCTCAACCCCAGACACACAGTGAGCAGAAAAGACTCTACGTGAGGGCTGCAGGATGGGGCTGTTTGGTGTGCAGCAGGAATGAAGGGATGCCACAAACATTTGTCTTTCTCAGCAAGCAAATAAATGTGTGCCATTGCCTGGCAAGTCAGGGTTTGCACCGTTCCTGGAATTTGGGATGGGTGCATAGCTCTCTCCCCATCTCTGCAATGTGTGGCAAATGTCTATTCTGAGATAATAGATAATGCCAAGAAAAAACATTTGCAAAGGCAGCCAGCCCTGCCTTCCCTACTTGTTCCCTTTATCTGCTTATGAGCTGTTTCTAGCTTGAAACTAAATGACAAATATTTTTAGCACAATTGCCATTGTTATAATTGTTATGCCCAATGTCAAGAACATATGAAACATGATGATAAGGAACAAATTACAGCATAAAATAATACAAGGCAGGCACAGTATCCTTGAGCTGTTTTCCATGTTGAGATTTTCCAGATAGAAATCATTTTGCTTGGCTTCAAAAGGACAATATGCAAACATGTAAAGGTCAGTCTGATTTGAGAGCACAGAAAAAGCACAGAAAACAGCTAGAGCCAAATTCTGCAGAGATTTCATGAATAAGTTCACCATAATTGCAGTGAAGACGACTAACAGCAAGTGGAAACTTACTAAGATAAGCTACCTAGTGTGCAATTTTGCTTGTAAATTAATGATTTTGTGTGATGGCTTCGAAACTTCTTAGGGGAAAAAGAATCTCTGGAATAGGATTTAAACCAAAGAGCATGCATTTTCACTTTTTCCTGTTTTACAGATTTACTAAACCCTTTCTAATCTATTAATAAGACTAGATTTTTGTTATTAAATATTGAAATCCTTGACATTAATGAAGTGGCATTATCTCTCATTTTAAATCACACAAAAATACCTGAAAAATTCTCTTCTAGAATAGCTGACAGCCTGAGCTTCAAATATTAAAGGCAAAAGCCTTTTTGGACGTGTTTACTGATGCCTATGTGGGCTGAATTACAACCCTCACTAGAAGCAGCACTTGTCATGGACTGAGAAACTGTGATTTTTTATTGCCTTTTTCCCTCCCAACCCACCCGAGATGAGCCACTATATCAGGATGTCACAACACTTAAATTGAGGGGGAACAAGAAGAAATGCAGATCCCTTCTTAGATAAATCTGCTTAATAAATCTGAGGAGCAAGGAGCGAGGAATGGGCCTGTTTGCATGATAAATGTCACCACAGGAGTTCTGCATTGTCACTGTGTGTGACTTATGGAACTGTGTGAATAAAGTACAACTGTGAATGTAACACAGAAGTGGGTCTGTAACGCAGAGCTGTGTCTGTAACTGTGTGAATAATAATGCCACCCCAAACTCAGCCCTTCTAGCGCCAGGAGAGGTCTGGTTAATTGATGGAACTGTGCTAACGCCCTTTTCCTGCGGGGTTTTTTGGTACTTCTGTGTGTTGCCTGCTCTGAGTAGCACCCTGAGAACTGCAGGTTGAGCCACCAAAGGCTTCACTTCATTTTCAACTTCACTGGCTTGAGAGTTTAGAATGACTTTGGGGAGCGTAAATCTCAACAGAAGATTCCTACAAACCTTATGTCACATAAAAAATACTAGAAAAATTGTATGTGACATATTTTCTGCCTCAGGATGAAACACCAGTTGTTATTAAATGTTTGTTTTTATATTATTATTTATTATGCTGAATGAATAAGGTTTATTTTTATTAATCATAGCACTCAGGGCTATTGATACTCATTGTATTTGGCAGCCACAGTCTAGCAAACCTAGCCAGCTACAATGAATATTGCCATTAAGCTACAGAAATGTCACATGCACTTAATAAAACAGTCTCTTCCCTTTCCTTGTACAAGGGGACATGAATTTTTTCCTTCCTTTTCAGCTGAGAAATCCGTGTTTTCTGATACATTTCCTCAGTTAACTTGACACTGACACAAATCAGTAACTCCATCTAATGACCAGCACAGCCCTGCTCGTGGCCAGGCACCAGAAGCCAGAGTTTAGGCAGGGCTTTAGTCCTCCAGCTAAATCACAGTCCTGCCTATGCCATGACCACACACCACAGGCTCCAGCACTGAATTTCATGTCCAGCTCTTCAAAGCACAAACAAGATCAGGACAGCAATCAGCCCCCATCCTTCCTCTGCATATTTATGGGGAATTCACTTCTGATTGAGCTCCCTGTGCCCACTCCCCCACACAGCTGGGAGGGCATTTTAATGTCTGTATTTCTGCTACCCATCAGGTCACTCAGACATCCTTTCATTATATTTTTCCACCTCAGAGCTAGAGCCGAAACAAAACTTAAGCAAATGCTTGTATTTATAAGCCCCCATCAGTCCTTCTCCCTGTGCACATTTCTTTCATTTCAAAAATTGAACAAAACTTGGAAAGCTTTTACATGAGACCACAGGAAGCTTTACTCTGATATTAGAACAGCAAACAGAAAAGCAAAACCTTTTCTTTTAAAAGCAGCTGTTACTCCATGCAGCTTTAACTTTGTGTTTATGTCACATCCATGTGTGTCACATCACAGTTTGTAGCACTGTCAATCAAAGCTGTCAAAGTGGCCAGTTTGGTCCAGGAGAGGGAAAAAGCCTGGAAGTGCTGCTTGAATCTACTCTGTGGATATTCAGAATGAACTCTGGGAGGCTGGTTCAAGTGGCTTATTTCCAAGGCAATTAAGTCTTTCTTAAGTAAATGTGTGTAAAAAATGCTCCCTCAGCCTGGTGGCACCTGACACTGCTGACTTCTTAATACGCATTAGCTCTCCCTGGTTGGGATTGGAGAGAATATCACTGAAAACATAGCAGAAAAATAGCTGGGTTTGTGTGTGTATGTGTTGGAATATCTTTGGCTGCATGTTCCATCCCTCCTCAGGGCAGGACTCACAAACGCCTGCTCCTGACACTGCACACCCACACTGCTGCAGATGTCCTCCAAGAGACACTCTAAAAGAAACTTGTTATTGATTTCTTCTCCATCACATCACTTGAGACTTGTTAAATTGGCTGGGGGAAGTTTGTAATCATTTGAGAGGAAGAAATGATTCCTAAGTAAGTGGGGAAGCAGCTATTCTAAATGAGAGTGCCCTAAGCCAGTGCCCGAAACCGGAGACTGCTCTCACCCTTCAGGCTCTCTTTTTTGTCATATCATTTGAGAAATGCAACTGTTGCATGGAAACCTTGAATAATCACTTGGTATCAATACCCAGGGACCTTGGCAGCTGCACTGAATTACTCCTTGGTCACAGTGCCTAGTGAAACTGCGGCTGGAAATGTGGCTGCAGTCATGCCAGCTACTCGGATTGCATGGCTGAGGTGCTGGGGTGTCAGCTGTGCTTCTCCTGCAGGGTTTAACCCTTTGGGCACTGCCTCCTCTCTGCTCCAGGCTGTGCCTGTTTTGTCAGGAATGCTGACATAGAATCACAGAATATCCTAGGTGGGAAGGTACAAGGATCCATCAAGCTCCTGGCCCTGCACAGAACAATTCCTTCATGTGCCTGAGAGCATTGTCCAAACACTCTGTGAGCTCTGTCAGTCTGAAAGGCAAGACCACTTCCCTGGGGAGCTGTTCCAATGCCCAGCCACCCTCTGGAGGCAGAACCTGCTCCAAATATCCAACCTAAACCTCTCCTAACACAACTCCATGCTGTTCCCTGGGTCCTATCCCTGCACATGCCATTCCCAGAGCTACTGCAGCACTAGTTTGAGCAGCCTTTCTCAAGTTCAGTAGTTGTTACATGTTTTTGGTCTCCAGACCAATAAGACAGGTGGGGAATTTCAGTGGATGAGGGAGGATTTTCAGTGCTGCTGCTTGGGTGAGGTGGTCTGTGGCACAAGACACCTGCTGGCAGCTTCCAGGGTGTGTCTGTCTCAATGTTTTTCCTTTATAGCCATGGACAAGTAGAGCAAAGAGGGTTGTGAGAGGCTGTTTGTGAGATGTTATGGCAGAATTACCATATTAGCAAATCTGTAAAAGTGTGAATTTGAACCTTGACTCCAGCGTAGAGGTAAATGGGTGCTGCTGATGTGTTTGATCCAGGGGAGGAAGGATGCCAGTCAGGTTTCCTTCATACAGGCCTTGATCTCACAAACAGGGCAGCTGCATCGGCCAGATATGGACAAATTGTTCCCCTTGCTGTTACTCTAATGTACCAGAGAACTTGGTGAATCTGCCTTCTACCTCTGCCATCCTCCACCTGCTCATCAAAGAGTGATGAGAATTTGTTGTGCAGCTCAGCAAGTTAATATTAGAGAATTACAAATGTGAAATGCAGATGATGGTGGTGTAAAAATGCCGAAAAGCCCTGATTAGGAGCTGCCTCCCCCCAACATTGGAGACGTCACAGGGATCAGAGAGAAAATGACAGATTTCACACACCAGTTCTGATGAATTTTACAGATCGCCCTGGGCTGCAGGGAAACCATTTCAAAGTGTAAAAGTCATTGAGAATTTTTCCTTTCTTGTGCAGCGATGAGGACAATTTCCGAAACATTGTGCTTTGCTGTCACCAGGCTGTTTTCCTCAGCAATTAATTTGCCAGGCTGCAGAAGGAAGGGAAGATCAGTGTGCCATGGCCTGCTGAGGGTGTGCCACTGTGGTGCTGCTCAGTTTGGGCTTCTCTGCCTCTCTGGTCCCTCTGGAGAGAAGAAGGACATGTCTGGGCTATTGTCACCTCTCTTGGGTCTTCCACTGTGATAGTCTTGGTTTCAGCCGGCTCCAGTCCCAGAGCAGCAGTTATTAGCCAGGGTAACGGCAGGTTTGAAAAATTACAAGTTTAAAATTAGAAGGTCAAGAGTTTTTGTCTTTTTTTTCATACTCTCTTTCTAGTTGGTTCAGTAATCTTTCTCTATGTTGAAAGTCTTCAGTAAGACACATGGGAAACACCACAGAGTCCAGTTTTTACAGCCAGAGCTGGCTGCCCAAGGTGACTGGAGGCAACCCTGAGTCACCAGCAGTAAGATCCTCTCCCTGCATCCAACATTAGTCTTGAGGAGATAGGAGAGAGCCCTTTCCTTCTCCCATGCAGGAAGATGATTTATCCTAATTGAACTGTACATTTTAAACTTCCACTGTGTCCTGTGGCAGGAAACTTCACAGCTCACCCACCTTGCATGTCCAGACTTGCCAGTGATCATTTTGGATATGTCTGCAGGAAATCCTGCTTTTTGCAGTGCTGAGCTGCCATCCCTCAGGCCATCGGCAGTAGGGCTTACTTCTACTTGTGACACAGAAACAGGATGTGACATGCCACCTTGGGAAGGCTGCTGTGTGCCCTGGAGCAGGGGAGTGGGCTGGCTGATTAGCTCTGGGACAGGCAGGCTTTGCCTTTGGGGTGTGGATGGAAAGGTTGGAACACTCTGACACCTCTGTGTTTGATCAGACATCTGCAAAGGCACCGTGACCCAGCTGACGTTATTAAAATGGAGAGGAGGAGGATGGAAATAAACTGAGTGGAATAATGCACCCCATGGTACTGTGGGATGTAAGAGCACCTCCAGCCTTCAGCAGCTGTGACAATTACAGGCTTTGGCTGTGAAGAGACACGTTCCCCAGCTAATACTTTTAGCCTCTACTGCTCTTCTTGAGCTGTCAGAGCGAGGAGGCTGCAGGTATTAGAGATAACAAGCTGTGGTAAGGTACTGCTGCTTTGTTTCAAGTGTGCTAACTTTGTTTATTCATCTCTTCTAAAGTAAATCTGTGACTTCTCCCAGAAATTTGGATGCAATCAGACAGGTGACAACAAGGTACCATTACCTAAGGTTAATCACCCCTGGCAATGCAGCTGGATCCATGCAACAATACACTTGGATGGGAAGAGGTTCCTGATTCAAACCCTGTCTAAAAGTAGGGACATTCAACCTTTGGAGCATCATTTGGACCTGAGGATGTTTCCCACCCCATGGAAGGATTCCATTCCCTCCATGAAGTCAGGATGTGCATCAGATTCTTAAAATACAGGCACATCCTCAGGAGTTAAAGGAGGGTAAAAGAAACAACCAGGATCTCTTAAACATCCCTGTGGCCTGGCATTTGGAGAGGGCTGCAGTAATGACTGCTTGACCAGTTCTTTGGCCTCGGTCCTCTCCAGATGATGAGGGATGCAGCTGCCTGTGATTGCCCTGCTCTGTGTACACATATCCCTGTACACCAATATCCCTGCTAAGAATCACTCACACCCCATCCAGAACCTCTTAATCAGGAAAAATCCTTCTTAACATTCAGACTGGACTCCTGAAAGCAACATTTCATCCATTGAAAGCTGAGGGTGAGTTTATACTTCAGGACATAAAATATTCAGGATACTGAGAAATTTTGATTTTTTTTTTCTTTTTTTGCTAAATTAAATTTGTAGTTGGTTTTATGAATTAAACTTTCAAGGTAGATCTGTGGTCCTGCAGCACTTGTGCAGGAATTCAGATGGTCAGATACACAGGTAAGAAATCATATGAATGAAGATTATAACATCAGGCTCTGGGAGTTTTAAGTCCCTCTTTGAAATACATTTTGGGTTATTCCTGTGGCTTCACCCTTATTAAAAAGCTCAGGAAAGTCTGTGTTTTCCTTCACATGCATGTGGAGTCCTAGCCAAGCCATGCTTGCTTTCTGCACAGCTTATCAAGATAAAAATGCAGGTGGAAAAAATCCTATTTCTGTCAAGCTTAGCCCTTCAGCAGCAATACCTTTTGCTGTTTCACACTGTGTCTCCTTTGCAGTACAACTGAGCTGGAAAATAGCAATGCCTACAGGAGGTTTTTAGAAGCAGGAGGTGGAACAAGAGATGCAGAAAACCTTAAGAATTGGCACAAAAGCCAGGTTCTAACCTGCATGGCTGTATCCCAGCCTTCTCCTGCTGTTCCCAGCAGTTTCCAGAGAATGTAACAAGTCCAGCCTAACCCCAGGCTGCTTTTGGCCAACTTGAGCTCCTGTTCTAATTCTGATGTCAGTTGCCTGACCCTACAGTGCAGAGTGAGACCTCCCTGTGCAGTTTGTAAGGAATGTTTTATCTGCATTCATGAAAAAATAAACTGATCTTTGCTCCATTGCCTTCTCCATTCAAAATCTACCTTCTGGGGAATACTAATACTGCCAAAGCTTCCTCAGTCCACAGTTTTCTGGGTGAAATAAATTGGTTTCTTCTCTGGGTGTTTCTTCTCTGGGTGTTTTCCTTTCACCTATAATAAAATGTGTTTTATTGTACCTGACTGCATTAATTGATGCCTTGGTTATGCACAGTGCACAGGTCAGATAATCAATATATTTTACCATTTAAAACCAGAAGGATTTGTGATCAATTCAGAGTCTGCCTTCTAATCTCAGGTATTCAGACTTGGTTTGTTTGTTTGTTCTGTTTCTCTCTGTGGCTGATGTGAATAACAATAATGTTGTTAATAAAAGGTTTTAAACATTCCTAGCACTTGAGGACCAATCCTGCTTCCTTTGGATAGAGGCAGGCAGTGCTTTCCTCGAGTGAAATGACAGAGCTGCTACGATTTCAGCTGCCACCTCCTTCTCACCCCACTGCAAGGAGCAGCGGGCTGTGCTTATTTAAACTGAAAGTGAAGCTGATCACTGCAGGTGGGGAGTCACACCCTGCTTGGGAGGCAGAAATGAAACCCCGACTCGCTTCAGAGGGAGAATGGACAGCCAGAGGCGACAGAACAAACTGTTGTGCAGACGCTGGAGCCACCGGAGATTGCGAAGAGACGACCTTGTCACCAGATGAGGCTCTCCCAAAGCTTCTTATCGTGCTGAGCTTAGCAGCAAGTCTGTCCCAGTCACAGTGTGTGGTGTGTGACCTGCTCCCCAGGCCGGCCACAAGTGAAGTGTGTGCACAGGGTGGGCTGGATCCTGCTTCTTCTTCTTGGCTTCTGGATGCTGCTTCTCCTTCGGCAGGGGAGGCAGTGGGGAGGACTCAGGCACATAAAGGAGGTGGTTCTGTGCTTGTGACTTTGCTCTGCTGTTCACAATTAAAGTCGACTGACTTGTTTTTTTACAGCTGCAGGGTACAGTGAGTGATGCATACAAGGTGCTCAGATAGAAGCACTTTTGGAAGTAGAGCGATGCTCTCCTACATCCCTCTGTCCCCAGTCCGCTGGGATTCTTTCTCAAGCCTAGGTATACTTTAAAATACCCATAAACGTGCACTTTAAAGAATCCCGTGTCTTATCACCCTTTAGGAGTTTATTTTCCATGTGCATCCTCTCTGACAAATTTGAAAACCATTGCCTTTTAGGTTAGTTTGGGGCTTCACAATGTTCAGGGTGAACATGCCAGCACCTGCATGGGGGAGCATATATGGAAAGAGGAGTGGAGCTCCACAGACCGTGCGTCCTGCACGCACACCTGGCCAGCACAGCCCTCTGCCCCAGTACGGACCGGTCACTCCCGCGTCCGGCCACGAGAAAAACGAGAGGCTGCCCTGTCCGGGGAATGGGAGCTGCCCCCGCCTCCCGGGGGAGGGCCGGGGCCGGGGCCGGAGCATCCCAGCGCGCCTGCGGGGGCCCGGGGGGCGCATCCCGGCGTTGGCGGCAGCCCCCGCCCCGCCAGCCCGCCCAGCCTGCGGGACGGCAGCGCCGCCGGAGCGTTGCCCTTTTAAGCTGTGGCCCCGCTCGCCTCCTCCCCGGCTCCCGGAGGGGCTCTGGCAGCCGGCACCGAGCGAGCGACACCGAGCGACCTCCGCGGGAGCGGAGCGGAGCCCCAGGGCGGCGGCGGGGCCGCGGCCACCGGGCTGCCCCCGCGCTGCCCCCGCTGCTCGGGGACCATGGGATGCTGCACCGGCCGCTGCACCCTCATCTTCCTCTGCACTTTGCAGCTGGTGAGTGCGGGCGCTCGGCATCGGGGGGAGCCGGCGGGGACCTGCGGGTTCGGCTCGCCGGGACGGGCCGTGAACAAAAGCGCCTCGGTGCCCGCTGCCCCGGGCAGGGCTGCGCTCCTCCGCTACTTCGGCTCGGAGCAGCAAGGTGGAGGGATGTGGGCTGCGCTCCGGGGACGCTGGGGAGGATTTACCCGTGCTTAAAACTCAAAAAAAAAAAAAAAAAGAGGGAGGAGAAAAGTAAATTTTAATTAATAAGTTTGTGCTTATAAAATACAACTGAAAAAATAAGTAAATTACTATTAGAGAGGAGTCCCGGCGGCTCGGTGGCGGTGTTGCAAACCAAAGCAAACTTGGTACGTGCACAAACCCACCGGTACCTTCAGCCTCTTTCATGGAGAGGTCCCCCCGCATCCCACCCTGGCCGCCCGCATCCCACCCTGCTGGGGTTTGTGCTGGCTCGGAAGGAATTATTTCAAACCTCCTCGAGCTGAAGTGGAGGTTTTAGATAGAACGTGTTTATGTAGGAATGAACTTCCCAGTGTGCAGAGAGTGCGGTCCCTGGTGGGCACGGGTCGGTCCTTGGCGGGTGCGGGTTCCTGGTCCTTATGACATCTGCATAGATGATAAACAAAGGTCTGGTTGTTCCCTGAGTATCTGCGCATCCAGCCTGGGTCTGGAGGGTCCCCTTCTTGTCAATAGCTAATGGGCTCCAGGGCTCCTCCAGCCTTAAAAAGGAAATGACAGCATCTAGGGTTTTAATTTCATTGCTGTGTCCCAAATTTGCTTTATTTTGGAGCGTCAGCAGCGCGCAGGAAAGGGCAGGCTTCCTGCGAAGTTCTTTTGAATAGTTTGCTGGTGCCAAGGGGTGAGTTTAGCTAAAACTCTTTGTTTTGGAGTTGGGTGCTGTGACAACATTTCTTTTCCTGCAAAGAGTCAGGGAGCAGACACAGGACTGAAGGTGAGAGAGGAAAACTGGGAACCTGCTAGTTTTGAAATGATACCCAACCGGCTAAAATTGCAAGGAAAGAGGATGGGAATGCACCCCTGTGAACCCAGACTGGCACAATCCAAAGATGAGTGTGGAGGATTTGACTCATCATTAAACAAAATACAGAATAGAAGTGATGGGGTTTTCTTGCACAAAGCGTCTTGCTCAGCATATTTATGAGTGAGTTGAATGGCTGGGGAGTGTATTTAGTCTCCTGGATTATTTCTTTTGATTTTTCACCCGTGATGACACAAGGAAGAAGCTGCACCCTGTATTACGTTAGAAATTGGTGTCTCAGCGCTCACTGTCTCTTAAACCCATCACTATGTCATCCTGCTCTAAGCACACACACACTGGGGGGAAAAAAAGGGAGGGAAGGAGAAAAAGAAAAAGCCATGAACTGCTGGTGCTGTTCTGATTTCTGACAAGCGTGGGAGTTTTCTTGTATCCAAGATACGGGGACAAAGAACCCCCAGCATTTTATTTTCCTTAAGACCCTCCTCCTTGAAGAAAAGAATCAGTTTGGCTCATTCTTAAGCAAGTTTGGATGCCTCAAGCTGTAGCGATTTCCCATGGCACTTGCTGGGTGAATTGGTAGAGCTGGAAAAATGTGAACTATGATGAGGGAATTTCTGGAGCTGGGCTCTGGTGGGGGTGAGGTCAGGAGATCCTGGCCAGTTCCCAGCAAGAGCTTGGGTGAGGGTGAGATCCAGCGTAGTGCTTTGTTATTTACTTTCTTATTTAATTGAGCAAACTTTGTCTGTAAATCATCACATCACTTCCACATCCGCGCGGCCAAGTGACGCGCAGGGCTCGCTGCTGCCCAGGGTGGGCTCTGCTAAGACAAAACACTGAAGCAATCAGGCCAAGATCATCAATAAATTACAATGACGTGAACTTCCTTTGTTCATCTCATGTCTCTGCTCAGCTTCATTTGATACTTTGAACCCTTCACAGCCTTCCCTGTTTGTTGCCAAGCTCAGGGTCTCCCACTGCTGGAGTCCCAGGGGTGAAATTCTGGCGCTTGTGTGGACCTTTTGCCTCTGAGTCAAGTGGGGAGAGGATTTCGGGGCTGGGATCTCCCACTTCAGTTCTGCAGCACGCCCCTGAGATGTGTTACATGTTCTGGTGTCTGCTCCCCAAAGCTTCACAGGGCTTTTTATATAAATGATGAATGGAAACATGAACAACCCCCCAAAAAACTCGCCTGAGGCACTCTGAGTTGGAATGCTTCATATAAATTGTTTTATTATTAGGTGCAAGTAGTTGAGTGAGCGTGTGGGGAAGTGTTTGCACACTGCAGTCTAAATGTTTCCCTGGGAAAAAAAAAAAAAAAGGCAGAAAACAAACAAATTCATCATTTGCAGTGTGTGCTCCCAAAGAAAAAGTTTGTGCTCCAGCCGGAGAGCAGAACAACGTGTGAATTGAAGGAGCTGCTACACAATGCGAATACCAACGAGCTCCTCAGCCCCCCACGGGCTGAGCCTCGTGGCACAGGGAGAGGAGGAGAGCGTTTGCATCTGTCTGAAGAAAATCAGGGCTGACTCCCCAGCGGTTTGCTAATCAAGGGGGGGAGGGAAGGCTGTAGTTTGAATAAATAATTTGCCGTGCTCCAATTTTAGATTATTGTTTCCGTGAAGCGTCCACGTTAAGCTCGGTGCTTTGCTGAGCGGTGCTGCAGGGAAGCTGCAAGAAGGTTCTGGCTCTCCCTCCCTCTGTCCTGGTGTGCGTCCCTGTCCCTAATCCTTCCCTTTTTCCCAGTCCAGCCCTACCTCCAGCAGCAGTTTGGGTGAAAGTTGGCCCAGGTCAGGGCTACCCTGCAAAACAGCTTCTCCTCAGCCATGGATGGCATGAAGGATGACCATCAGCAAAGTGTTGGGGTGTTTTTCCAGGGTTTGTGATTCTCAAAGAGGTTGCCCCCTCCCCATTCTCACTTTGCCCAAACACCTCTGTCATCCAGGAGCTGTTGTCACCTACAGCAAACCACCAGCCTTTCCTCATCCCTCCCAACCTTGGGGCAGATGCGTATTAAGAAACAAGAGCAAAGTTTAAATAAGCTGTAGGCCTCCCCAGGAAAAAATCATGAGGTTCTCTGTCAGGGAGCCTCTGTAATGGGTTAAGAAATGCCCCATGTTGGAATTAGAATTGAAAAGGGTTTGCCAAGGGCAGGATTTCCGAGCCCGAGTGGAATGAGGCTGTCACACCCACCAGTGGGCTGGGTGGGTCCTGGTGGGGAGCCACAGACCAGGGCTGGGTTTCAGGCAGGGAGATATTAAATAATCATTGATTTGTTGCTTTCCTCTCGGCCAGTGTGAGATTGCACCCAACTGGTGAATTTTCTGGAGCAGTAAGTGCCTGTGCACCAGAGGCACTATGTGAATTTATTTCCACTGAGCATGGAAAAATTCCCTGGCTCCCCGTGCCCTGTCCCTATAAATCAAACAACTGCAGTTTCTTTACATTCTGTCCATGGATTGAGAGCTCAGATGCCAAGCAAAGCCTGGAGACAATTTTACAGATACATTATAAATCCCCCTAGAATAACAGCTTCTAATGGAAAAAGTGACTAATACTTCAAATGAGCGCAGAACAAGGCGCTCTGGGACGGGACTGCACATCGAGACTAACCAAAAGTAACTATATACATTTATTTATTTATTTATTTATTTATTTATTTCCTCGTGCTCTCTTTCTGCCTCACTCCTTTCTTAGTGATTTCTTTTTAATCTCTTACAGAAGAGGGTGACCAGTTCTGGAAGCTGTTTGAAACCAGCACAGATCCTTCTCTAAGTGCTCTCTTGAAGCGGTTGTATTGGTTTGATTGAGGCATAAAATGACTCAGGGCACGTGAGGAGTGAGGGCAGAAGGGGAGTGTGGCAGACTGGCAGTGGGATGCCATGGAAAGGCCAAATCTGGGCACAAATGAAGTGTGAGTTAAAATAGTTGGAATAAAGGGATTTTTTACAAGGGCATGTGGTGATAGGACAAGGGGGAATAGCTTTAAATTGAATGAGAGTAGGTTTAGATTGGATTTTGGGAAGAAATTCTCCCTTTGAGGGTAGTGAGGTCCTGAGAATCTGTGGCTGCCCCACACCTGGAAGTGTCCAAGGCCAGGCTGGATGGAGCTTCGAGCAGCCTGGACAGTGGAAGGTGTCCCTGCCCTGGCAGGGGCTGGTATGAGATGATCTAAGGTCCCTTCCAGCCCAAACGTGGATTCTGTGATCCCAATTGTCTGATTCCATCCCTCAGCACATGGGGGCTGCAAGGGGGAGGGTGGCACAGCATGTCCCTCTCCAGGGTGAGGAGGAGACAGGATTGCAGTGTCTGGGGGCTGCAGAAATCACTTGCTTGGCTTTCTCCTTTCCACCCCAGGGATCATTTGGGCTGGAGGCTGGGAGAGGAGAGCAGGACTTGTTTCTGCCTCCTCTGCAGCTGCCTCTGGAGCCAGGGCAGAGTCGGGCTGCCCTGAGGGAGCTGTGAGCCTGCACAGCTGCCATGTGGCTGAACACAAAGCCTTGGGGGGAAGAGCAGGTGCAAGGGGAAGCACAGCATCCCTTGGCTCATCACGCTGCTCAGGACCCCTCCAAAATTACCTTGTGCTCTCCCCAGCTGCTTATCTTCTTCATGGCTTGTGCTTAAATCCTAACCCCTCCAGGGAAAGGGCCATCTTTGGTGGATGTGCACAGCACCCAGCTCTGTGATGGCTCGAACCCATCCTGAAGTCCTTAAACAATATTCCAGGCTAAATAATAACGTAAGACTAAAGACTGCGTTTGACAGATGCTGTCTTCTCCGTGTCTGTTCCAGACAAAGGAAAATTAAAGCTGTGCCAATAATAGAGCTCGTCAGCATTTTCCACTGAAGCTGACTTTCAGTAGAAACCTGGGGATTTGACTAAATGAATATTTTCATGAGAAGTATCTGCTTTCCATAGACAATCCTGACTTTTTCTCCCAAGTTTTGGCCAGAATATTTTGGCGAAAAGTCAAAAATGTGCTGGCAAATGTTTGCTGTGCTGGCAAACATTTTTAATTTTGGAGTGGTGGAGCTTTTCTTACAAAAAGTTGAATTTTTGCATGAGACTTTTCTTTTTTTCCCTGTTTTTCCTGAGCAGCTGGAGTCAGTACACTGCAGCCCAAGGGAAGAACAAGGGAGGAGCAGTTTGGGGTCTGTGTTTCAGACGTGCCCAGGTCTCCTGGTTCCCCACATCCTCCTTGCCTATAGTGGTGCTGGAGATTGCAGATGACTCACAGGAACTGTGTCCTCTAACCAAACGCACTCAGACCAGCAATGAAATTTGTCCAAAGCCAAGCCAAAAAAGCAGCTGAGGGCAGGGTGGTGTTGAAGTCAACTCTCCTTGGAGAACTGGGGTTTTATTTCGGCTGACACAGTGACTTTGTTGACCGCTCTGATTTTTGCCAGTCACTCTCTGCTCCTTTGGCTTCCCCTTTTCATTTCAGTAGAAGAAGAGAAGGATCTGGTTTTCCCTGATGGGGACCCTCTCCCTCTGGCTGGTGTGGGGTTAAGGGAGCTGACGTTGCTCCATTGTGTGCTAATAATATATGGAAACTCGGATCATTTTGGCTGGGGTGCAAAGTGGAGCTCTTCCAAGAATCTGCTCCAGGGGCCCTCAAGTATGAACTCTTGGAGAACAAACTGGATAACAAAGGCCAGATTGTGATCTCTTTTCCTCCAGGAAAACCCTGGACTAGCCCATTGCTTTTTGAGCGCTTAAGAAAATGCAGATTATCCAGTGAGCAGCAAGTGCCCCTGCTGTAGCATTGCCTCTCCCATTAACAAAACGTTGGGTCTGAGGTCAGTAGAACTGAACCTTTCTTTCTTGTGAAAACACCCCCCAAAACCAGGGATAATTTGTGATTTAATGTTCCCTTTGTCCCCACTTCTCCCACAGTACATGTGATGAGCACAGCCAGCTGCACAGGTTGTGTCTTTGTATTTCAGTTTGGTAGAAAGAGAGTTTTTAACCAAGTGGAAACTTTTGTCTCAAAAGCAGCACATTCTTCACCTCTTCCCTGTCTAAAGAACACAAGGACGGAAAAAATGACATTTCTGGACAAAAAAGGAAGAAAATACCCTGGCATTTAGCAATGTTTGCTGAAAATGATGGGGGTGTTCATTGTGCCAAACCCCAAATATTTTGAACTTTTACAGAAGCTTGAAAACACTTCTGAAAACAGCTGAAAAGTCTCCCCAAAAAGAAGTTGGTTGTTTGTTGTTGGTTTTTTTTCATTGGGGTTGTGCACCCTGGATGTTTTCACTTTCAAATATCTGTGACATCATCATGTGTCCCCCAAACCCAGCTCATGGTGGGGTTTAAGGAGAAAAATCCTCAAAGGGAAAGCGCAGGTTTGGGTGTTGCTCAGGGTGGTGCTTTGCTGCAGTGATTCATCTGCTCACAGTGGTTTGGGGTATTTTTGTTGCAGAAGGAAACTCAATGAATAAACGCCCTGTGGAAATTGGAATCTGAGATATTTTGTAATCATTCCAGAGTCATAATATTACCTTAAAGTTCATGAGATTTCAGACTAAGAATAAACAACTTCTGCTTCATTTGCTTATTGATCTTTGGTAAGAGTCAGAATTTCATTTCACCTTCTTCTTGCCAGGGATAATAATAGGGATTACAAAAGTATGGATTAACAGGAGTAAAAAGTCAGGAATCAGTAGTAGTAAAGTAATAGGAGAGTAGGTGGTAATAATAGGGAGGAGAAGAACTGAAATGAGTGAAATATTTGGCAGAAATCTCCGAGATGGTGCTTCAGCAGAGTTGCTGCTTCTCACCAGCTTGTCAGAATTGTGTCACCTTGAGCACAGAAAAGTCAATGGTGATGTTGCTCTGGCTCCTCCTGCCTTAGCCGAGCCCTGGCCCCACATCTGAGAGTCCTTGGAAGAACAAAAGTTTTATTTTGCTCTGTGTTCTGAGGCTTCACAGGCTATGGAGGAGCGAGCAGCAGATCTCTGCTGGGACAAGATCAATATCTCCTCCCTTGACTTTGCTGTAGCTCATTAACATCAAATGTCTTTTCCAAGGGGTGCTTTTTGGTCTATTTTCCACAAGGGCTTAATTGCCATTTTCCTGGTGTCTGTGGCTCGTTCTTAGCACAGCTGCTTTTGTGTCAGAACATTGGACACAAATATGTTGTTTATCAGGGAAGTGCACGTCCCAGATTTTCTCTCAAAGACGAGAATCATGGAAATCAGGAGCGCAGCTTTTCTGATCCCCTCTCCCCCATCATCCATCAGGTGCTGCTTGGGTGACTCCAGGTTTAGTAATTGAGATGTCAGATTCCCTGACACCTTTGGGCTGAAAGGATGATGGTGTGGAAGCAGTGACCTCAGCTGCCATCTGCCTGGGCCTAATGAAAATATACTGTGGGAATTGAGGCAGCAGCTTGTCTTCCTCATCTGCTCGAGGCGGGCACACGTCAGGACTTGCTGTGCCAGCTTCCTTTGCCATCTCTCAGCTCCTGGCCAGCCCTGCAGGCAGCTTCCCACCTGCTCCCCAGGCTCTCTCTGGCCAGCAAAATATCTGCTTTCTTCCCTCTTTCCTTTTTTTTTTTTACCTTCCATTTTTTTTAGTCCAATGCTCAAAACTCAAGAAAACCAGGATCCTCACCATGTTCTTTTGAACCAATGGAGCAAGCACACAGATGTGTGCCCAGCCCTGATGTTCAGGGGTGTGGGAGCACAGGCTGCCCCTGTTTCAGCCACGGAGCCATCCCAGTGCCCAGAGCTGGGGCGGGAGGGCTGGATGTGCTGTGCTCTGTCATTGTGCCACCCCTGTGACCTGGGACATCACTGACCTGAGTGAGAATGATACAGGACACGCTCTGTCCTTCCTCGGTGAGCACTTGGCCAGCTAGTCACCTGGGCTAAGAGGAAAGAGCAAGAATTGAACAGTACTGAGGATAGTTCAGTTCCATTTCTCCTGAGGTCCTAAAACCTTACAAAAAATTGGTTCAGGTGCTCAGATGAATACACAGCTACAACAAATATACAAAACCTGGGAAGATGCCTCCTGTGACACTTCTCAGGGGACCAGGGACCTGTCTTGTATCTGTGGTGACCTCACAACTGCCTTGGACCCATTAAAGCATTTGGTGCTGATTTATATTTTCTAAATGCTGTTCCCTGGGGATAGTTCATCTGTGAGCACCATTTCATCTGAACAGGAAGGTGAGATAGAGGACATTAAAGAAGGGGATGGAGCATTTTATTACCCACACACAACTTATAAAATATTGAGTGTAGCCTTGCGTGGCATGCTCTGAATGCTCTGGTCATCCATCATGGATAAACAGGCTCCCCACAATTAACACTTTGTCACTGTCTATCTTCAGCTCCACCTGAACATTGCCTCTGTAGTAACCAAAGCTCAAATCTCAGTACCAGCATGGTTGACCTACTTGGAGCTCAGGAGAAATCTTAAGTCCTGGCCTTACTCAGGTTTGTTCATATTTAGGAAGCTTGGATGTTATTGTAAAGTACTACAACAAGAGCATTGTCCTGCATGTTAAAAACTTCTTTGAGTTGAGAGTACACTGGGTTCTACTCCAAGGTCTCCAAGCAAAATTCTTCCCTACCTGAAGCTCAGCAGATACTGCTATGGTCCAGATACTTGGGAGAATGTAACTCTATGCTGTGAGACTTGGGAGCAACCTTTCCTTTTTTGAGAGATGCTGGATCATTGATGCTCCTTTAAGAACTCCCACTTTGATGGAAGCACCACATCTGAATGCTCCTTGAACCAGGATATATTCATGGGCACTTAAAAAAAAAAAACAAACAAAATTTTTCTCTTCCCTGAGAAGGGATTACTGAATGAAGCTGGCTAGAGGAAAATCTCCTCTTGAATCAAAGACCCACCTCAGCAGGACAAGAAAGAGCTGGCCTGGCCTGACTGTCTTGGACCTTCATTTAAGGTCATTAATTTCAGGAGACCTTGGAAGTGGCACAGACACAGATAAGTGGTTGCCAGCTCACAGGCTCACGGAGATAAGGACCAGGCCCATGGGCTGATGAACCTCGTGGAGAATGACCAAGACCTGAGTCCTGAGTGTTGGGCAGACTCCCAGAACCTCCCCAGAACCCAAAACACCTCAGAGGTTCTGGGCCAAGCACCTGCTGTTCAGCTGCAGCACAGAACACGTTGTGCAGCCAATCCCTGAGGATGGTGCAGGGAACATCAGATCTCTGGCCAGGTTTGAGGACTGTGCATTTAGATAACTTGCATGGATATCTGAACTACTGGTTGCTCAGCCAACACAAAGCCAGTTCCCAATTCCCCATGGCTGCTGGTAATCTGTTAGCAGATTCCATGTGGGAGATGGGGATGGCTCTGCCAGGCTGCTGGCACCCCTGGCTCTGGCACACAACACTCTTCTGTGATAGTATTGTGGGAAAGGCAACACACCTGCTTACATTGTGGATGTACAGAATTAGGGGAGAAATCTGATTATCCTAATTACTCAGAAATGCTAAATATGTGCAGAATACCGTTTGGCTAATTAGCCTGGGAGATTGCTGGCTGTTCAGCAGGGAGCAGAGCGGGTGCTGGGAGAAGTGTGATGGGAGCTCACAGGCTGTTTTGTGCCCTTTGCTGTCTGAGCATGTGGAGAAAAGTGAGCTTGGAGGCTTGGAGATGTGATTGCCAACCTTAAAACAACTTAAAAAGCTGGGAAAGTGCAATTTTTTTTTTCAGATGTCTGACACTTTTTAGGATTGTGGGTCTCCAAGTTTCCCATCTCTTTGTTTTAAGCAGACACATCCAGGGGAAGGATGAATTTCTCTTAGTGCAAGCAGCTGGTGAGAGCCCCCACACAGCACCTTCTCAGAGGGTTCTACTCCTTGTCCTGCCTTGTGCTGACACAGGCACAGCCTCAAATGCTCCTGAAGCCTGAGGAGACCATGATGTAATTGGTCCTCTGAATGGTGCTGCTTTGTTTGCATTTAATAGTCTCATCTGCACCACTGAGGGGTCTTGTGGCCCCAAATCTGGCCTGCTTTTCCCAGAGGCACAAAGCAAGTCAGGCAGAATGCTAAGCAAGATGGAGGGTGGTTCGTGCTTGGGTCCCAAGGTATTAATCCCCACCAGATCCAGAGAATGAGGCTGGCTCCTCCATCTGCATGCTGCACCTATCCACCAAGGAAACCCTGAGGCTGTTTGGGAGGGCTGCAGGGAGGCTGGGGCAGGTGATGTGCACAGCTTGGTGTGTCCTACAGCCTGCACAGCTCTGCAATCAGCCAGGGCCAAACCCAGATATTGTGGGTGTAATCAGTGCCCAAAATTCACCTCCATCTATCTCTCCTTGTAGCTGTGCTTTCCCATGTCTTTAAATAACCCTGCCTGGCTTTTACTCCTGACCTAGCAGAGATAAGTGTCCACCCCAAGCTTTTCTGGAAAGCTTTCCCTTCCTGCTCCGACAAGCATGGGGTCAGTCCTGTGGTCAGTCCAACACAGCATTAACTGGGCACTTCTCTGGGAGAAGCTGCAAAACATTTGGGCCTCCAGGGCTGCCACTGAGACAGCTTAAAGCTGAATTGTGTGACAGTGAGAAAGAATAGATAGGGTGATAGAAGAACTCTGCCATGGCTTCAGACAATAAAGACTGTGTCTCCCTTGTGATGAATAATGGCTCTTTGTTTTATTCCTTAGATGACAGGGCTGTTAGAACTGCTGAGAACTATCCCAGTGCTAAATACATGGGTGTGCAATAAAGGCTCTGCAATCCATGAACTGAGACTGAATGGACACTTGAGTGAATCATTTCGAGTACAATGAATTTCTGGAGCGGCTCACAGTGACAGAGGTGGCAGGGCAGTGTCCTGTAGGATGCTTTTCTTGCATGAGATGTAGCCCAGGTTTCATGGCTGCCAGTTTTTTTTCCTCATGAAGCCTCTCTTGGTCATGGAAAGTTCCTCACTCCCAGTTTTGGCCACTAATCTGTAAACAAAGGGCATTTCAGAGGGAGCTCCAGGGTTTGGTGCTGAGACACTGTCCAGATTTTCTGTCAGAAATCCCAGAATCCCAATCCTGGCACACCCAGTGGGGATGAAGCAAGAAACCCCAGGTTCAGCTACAGGCCAGGGCTGAGAGCTCATCAGAACCCATCAGAAATTGGGTTCTGCTGCAATGAGGAGGAAAATGCTGCATCTTCCTGCTGGGGGAAGAGGCAATGCGCAGGTGGTGTTGTCACTGTCAGGAGTCACCTCTGAGTCCTGCCAAATTAAACCTCCTTGAAATTACTTAATGTAGCAGCAAGGATTTGAATTTCCATAATGGGGATTAGCACTTTTCTGTTTTAGCTAATCCTTGCAGTCAGGCCCACGAGCAAGAAGATCAGAGGACTTGGGGGAAAATTTGGGAAGTTTAGAGTAGGAGCAAACCAAGGATGCCATTGTTCCAGGGATGAGGAATCATCTCACACCTCCAAGTGGAGGTGTCGATGAAGCTTTGGTGTCACAAATTAATAGAGGACAAGTCTTTGTCCCTTTCCATGGCTGAAGGAGACACAAGAGTCTGTGGGAGCCCCATGGGTGAGCTGCTGGTTGGGACTCAGCCCGCACAGGGTCACCAAACTCTTGCCCTGTGGAGACACAACCACAAAGATTTGCTGCAAGTGAACTTTGTTCTCCAGAGCTGCCAGAGTGGCATCTATTGACCAGCCTCTGTTTCCAAAAGGAGGGAAAAGTGGAGAAAGAGAAGGAAAAGAAAAATTCAGCTTTGCTGTTGAATAAATCATGAGCCATTGAGGAGCTGTGAGTCTGCAGCAGGGGAGGGGCAGGGGCAGCGCAGAAATAAGGGGACAAAAATGTCATGCGAAAAATGAAGCACAGGAGGGGCCTGGCCATTGTGTGACACTCCTGGAAACTTGGAGAGTTGGTTGGTGGGAGGCCAAAAGATGTGTACAATGAAAGAGAGACACTCGAGTGGACTGAAAATGCAAACAAATTGGGTGGCACAACGGAGGAGATAAATTATGCTCATAAAATAAACAATGGCTGAGTGACACTGGATAAACAGTTACATATAATAACACCACTGTTTGTCCCAACCACCCTAATTGGGAGGCTGGGCAGCATCTGATGAAAACTCTGCGTTGCACATTTTCCCCTTCTAATGAGGAAGATTTCCCTCCCCCCCTGGAAGCCTCCTCCCCCCAGTCCCATTTAGCAGCAAACTGAAAGGCCTGGTTTCATTCCACTTTCCCACAGCAAACTCTTCCTGGCAGGAACTGCATTAAGGAGGACAAGTAGAAAATGATAATAAATTGAGGACTTGCTCTTATTTCACCTTGTGACAAATCTATCCAGTGGGTGACTCAGGGATGGTGATAAGACCATGGACTGGGCTGCTGCTTTCCTTTTGGTGCTTGGTCATGTGGAAAATAACCCCATTCTAGCCCTCACTCAAAAGGGCTTTCCTTTAAAAATAATGCTTTTTAAAAGGCACTGAATCCCTATTTACCCTGTTGGAGAGCCAGCAGCTCGCCTCCATCAAAGTGAACGTCACGGCTCTCATTTCATCATCCCCTTGGGCTGAGGGGAAAAACAAAGGGCATGCAGCACCAGAAGTGAGGTGGTCAATGCTGTCAGTGCCAGTGGGAGAATTTGGTAAACCTTAGTGGGTTTTCAGCATGATTCTGTATTGCTGATGAATCCCTGATGAGAATCTTTGGTTTTGCTGAGCTCCTCTCAAGTCTAGCAGGAAACCCAGCGGTGCAGGGGACAGTGGGCATGAGAAAACCACAGTGACTTCCCCCACAGCCACTCTCATGCTGTGAATCCCAGAAAATCCACCCTGGAGCCCTGATTCCCAGCACTCAGACTATGTTTTGCAGCAGAGCTGTGCCCTCACCCTGCCATGACTGCCCAGAGCAGATTGCAGTTCCCAAACTGCTCCATCACCCATGAAAGAGGGAGGCACATTTTCAGCCTCAAATCGTGCCTCAACTTTTTGCCAGCTCCCTCTTTAGCTATTTACTTGTTTAATCTGTTTGAGCACTTTGTGTGTCTCTGTTTCCTTGCTTTTATTAGGGGAAAACCGAGCTGGGGTTCTGCTCTGCAGCCTGCACTGCTCGTGGGGAGGTGCAGCTGAGGAGGAAGCTCAGGAGGTGCCCAGCCTTCCTCACCTCTGAGGGACCACGCTGAGGGTGCTGGTGACAGCTCAGAACTCATCTTTGATCACATAAAATTGGCTCTGCCTCCTGAAATGGCTGGAAAAGTGGAATATCCCTAGTTGGCATTCCTTGAAGGAGGCAAGGAAAAGCCAGGGTTTTTACCTGTAATTGCTAAGGTAACGAATCAATTGCTTAAGTAGGACTGATTTTCTTCCAGAGAAGCAATCAGATGATGAGAATCAATAGTGATTGATTCATTTTCTATCCACTTCTTAGAGGGAAGTTCTTTGTGGGGATTGTGGTTATTGGAAAATTCCTGCAATACCCTGAAAGCCTCTGACAGTCCCTGTTTTGAACAAAATCGTTGTTTTCCTGTTTGTTCCAATTTAAAACTCTTCCTGTCAGAAGCATTTTACTGGAACCAGAAGTTGAAATGCTAAATGTTTTTCTTGTCCAAAATACTATTTTCTTCCCAGTTCTTTTTGTATTTCATGCTCTGATGACAGGCCTGGAAATTTGCTGGTACATTCATTAGGGGAGAGTTGGTCAGTATTTCTTCACTGATATCTACTTTTCAGCTGAAAAAATGGCTACATGTTTTTTCAACTATAATTTTTTATTTTGTCATTTTTTAAACTGATATAAACACATTTTTGTGTTTTGGTTGAGGTTTTTTTTTTGGGCAAAGCACAAACATCAGTGTTACTGGTGATGATTAAAACCCAGCTGTCACAGTATGGGTCACTTTATATGATGATAGTGTGGATGAAATGCAAACAAACCACTTGGCATGTCTGCTGCCCAACTCCTAAAATACCTCCAGCTTCTCATCTGGGGGATGCAGGCATGGGAGCAGGGGGGGTTCACCTCTCTGTGCTGAGAATGTGACAGTGAAGGGAAAGGTGAGGGGTTAGGATTGGTACTGCTGTCTTTATGGGAAGTTCCCAACTTAAAATGCCACCTCTTTTTGTCACCACAGGCAGGTAGGTGTCCAAAAAACCACAATGGCAGTGAAGATGCTCTTAGTGCTGAGGCACAGTTACTGGTGTGGAATGTTACAGAACCTTTTTACAAGTCTTCAGCAATCCTCTGTGTAAAATGAGGTTGTTATTCCTAATTTCACTGCATAGATGGGAAGACAGGGTTCCCAGCTGCGCTGGAGGGCTTTGGTGGAAGGAGCAGCAGCAGGAGCTGCTGCCCGTGGCATTACAGGGGGCAAAAAGCATCATATGGAGCTGCTGGTAGGTGGAAGGGGAAAGCTGCAAAATAATGGGAATTGCATCCCTTTGGCTTCATGTTGTCTCTTCCAGCACCCCCAAATTGACAGCTAGGTGCTAAGAGCACTTCTCTGTGTCATGGTGAGGTGAGAAAGCCTTGCTCTATGAAGAAAGGCTCCATTTGTACAGTAATTGCCATGGAAGTCTCTGGGTGACTGTGCTGTGTCCCCTCCTGCTTCAGGCTGATTAGGACGAGCTTTCCTTCGAGGAGCAAAGCTGCAGCAAGACGGTGGCAGGTCCCAATTTCCTAGATTATTAATAATAACAATATCATTTTCTCTCTCTCCCCTATTTCTCACCCACCCTGCGCTTCCCTTTTAATGAATTCTCCTCTCTTGCTGTAGACTCTGCAGTGACACCAGCCTGATTTGTAATGTAAATAGGCAGCCCAGTGTAAAGGCGACCTGCGAGAGCACCGCAGGGCTCTAATTATAATTTTCATTAAATTCCTTCTGTTTACGAATATCCAGGCAATCTGGCATTGCAGCAGAAGCAAGAGGAAATTAAAGCAAAGCTACCACTTAGCTCCAGTGTCAGGGAGCAGGGCCCAGCTGTCGAGCAGAAACTGAAGCAAGGCTCCTCCAGAGAAAGTTTTGAGGAGTTATTTCAGCTTTGGCATCTTTCCTCTCCCGAGCTTTTACCCCAGTTGCAGGGTTTGCGTGTTTTTCCTCCAGAAGATCTGGCTGGTGCAAGTGTTTTACACGTGATCCATTTTGTGACCTAATTAAGGGGATCAGCTGCTGGAGCTCCCAGTGCCGTGTGCAGGAAGGAGCTGGGGGAGCTGAGCTGGCCGGAGCAGGGTGGGAGCTGGGGGTGCAGGGAGGGGACAGAGCACGGACCTGGGGCTCACAAGGGTTCCTACAAAAGTGATCCTCTGTTCCTACAGAAGTGATCCAGCAGCACAGGGACCATTTAACCCATGTGCTGGGAGTATCCTGAGGGCTGCTGTGACACAGACCTGTGCAGAGAGTGGGGCTTTGCTGGCTGTGCTACATGGCCACCAAAACACTCTAACTCTCTTCTTCTGCTGGATGAGAAAAAAGGGCTTGAGGTGGCTTTCTACAGGTGTTTTGCCTTCTGCAGGTGTTTTGCCTTTTTGTCACTCAGGCCACAGCTGACCCTTCCTGAAGAGGAGGTGCTGCAGGTGCCAGCCATGAATTAGACTGGCAGGGGACAGCAGTGAACATTTCTGTTCATAAAGCCAAAAGCAAGGGGTGGTCTCAGTGTCATTTGGTCACAGTGAGTCTTTAGGCTGTGTGTGGACAGGACAGAGGGAAAACTGAGCTTGGATTTTTGAGCCTGAAGGAAGAGTTACTGCTCCCCTGGGGAAGCTGCCAGTGGTGTATTTCCAGCCACAATTCAGCTTTGGGGTAAACAGCAGTGAAATAAAATTGCAGTTTGCAGTAAGTGCCTATAAAATAACAGAGACAGATTTTTTCTAAACTGGGTGAGTCCAGCTGGTGTCTCATGGGCTTTATACACACTGAGAGTTTTGGTCAGATCCCTGCATAATTGAAAGTCTTTCTAGGACACTTGAGAGTTCATGGGATCTCTGAGCTCTTTGCACTCTGCTGCTCCCACACCCAGGAGACTCCAGAGGGCTGCATCAAGAGAACACAGGGCTGGGCAGTGCTGGCCCAAGCAGTGCTTCAGGGCAGCCTTGTGCCTTCTGTGCCAGCCCTGTCGATGATTTCCCTTCCCTGTAAGCTGAGCAGGTGATGCCTAGGATAGCAGGTCAAAAGGATATAGGTTATGTTCCCTAAACACAACAAGCCCTTGGCTGATTTTCAAGTATTTTCACTTTTTTCCCTGCATCCCTTTCGTGGGAACAAGCCCAAACTTCAGATAGCCTTCATGGCTCAGCAGAGGCAGGGATCACACAATATAAAGCCCTGTTGGTAGGAAATAAATCTCTCTATTAGAAAATTAAATTCCTGCTGATCTCCAGCACTGCTCTGCCTCACAGCCTTTGGAGTGTTTAGATGGGTTCATAACTGCTAGCAGATCTCCAGAGGGAAATGGCTGCTGAGTTAATGGCACACATTTAATATGTATTATTTCATGCAACAGGGGAATTTGTGCTCCTGGTGGGAGAGGTTTCCCCCAGAGCTGAAGCTGTCAGCCACGCCAGGATGCTGTTCAGGGGAGCAGCTGGGATGTTTGCCCAGGATCAGCAGCATGAGGTGGGATAAGATAGCTCAGCAAGTTTTCAACAGGTGAGGGAAAGCCAGGCTCAGGTGTGGAGCCTGAGCCTCTGGGTGATAAAAAATATCAGGCACTTGTTGAAGAAACTCCCTGGGTTTATGTCAGTTGCAAATGCAGTCACATCCCTCCACCCCAGTGCCTCCTCTCTCTGTCCCAAAGCTGGAGACTCAAAGCTGAGCCATGAAACTGAGGGAGGAGAAGAACACTGGGGGGCTTAGGGAAGAACATTGTGGGCACAACAGATTAATTTAATCATGTTTGGGCAACTCAGGTTGGAGTGTTGATGTAGGTTGCAAATAAAACAAGTTTGTCATTCCTGTCAGAGTGCTTTTCTGCCTGGATCACAAAGGCACCTGGTTATGGATTTAGCCTGATTGCTGCTCTCAGCAATCAGCAATCACTGCAGAGCTGAGGTGCCCCCAGGAGACACAGGCAGGAGCACAGGGAGCAGCAGCTCCCATACCCAGTGCTGCCTGCACCCCTGGGATCCATAAACCCAAACAGGCCAGAGGCTGTGAGGGGTACAGAGCACAAGCCTCATCAGACATGTGACTGACCCTGATTTGGGAGAAGTTCAGGCAATCCAGAGCAAAAATTTTCCCAAAGCATTCTTCCTAGGAAGCAGTCTTTTCCCCAGGAGCTGGATTGTGAGCACCATTCAGAACCTCAGTTAATTCACTGTCTTGCTGACCACCCTGATGAGAAGGTTGTGGATCAGGAGAGAGCACCTGTGGATGTGCCATGGGCTGTGGTCCCTTGCTAGAAAAAGTACTGCCAGCTCCTGGTGTTCTGCCAGTTCTGTGGCACAATCCAACACTTGGAGTAAAAAGGCTTAAGAGGTTTGCTTGGATGTGTGCCTCAAATTGTTCCAGGGAAGGTTTAGAGCGGATATGAGGAACAATTTCTTCACCCAAAGGGTTGTGAAGCATTGGAACAAGCTGCCCAGGGCAATGTTGGAGTCGCTGTTTGTGGGGGGATTTAAAAGATGTTCAAATGTGGCACTTGGGGAGGTGGGTTAGTGGTGGGCTTGGCACTGCTGAGGAACAGTTGGACTCAATGATCTCAGAGGGCTTTTCCGGCCTAAAGGATCCTGTGATTCTGTGAATTGCTGTGCCTGGCCCATGTCTTCAGCTGAGCAGAGCTGGTGGTTCTGAGATGCACTCGGGAAACCTCAGCTCCAGACACAAACAGCCTTCTGCACTGCTCAGTGCCAGTCTCATCCCTTCTGTTCAGCAGGATTGTGCCTTCCCTGGAATGCTAAGCAGCGTTTGGGCATGTGGGACTGAGCAATGACATATCTTTGCAGCTCGGATGTTTCTGGGAGGCTTTGGCAGCAGAAAGCTCAGGGCTCAAGGTCGCAGCAGTGGCACTGCTGAGTGTCCCTGCTCACACACAGAATGATGCTGGGAGGGGAGAGCTCAGAGGTGCCAGCCCAGGGGGAATGAGCAGGAGAGGGCTCAGCACTGGCATGGTTAACAGCAGCATGCTCCAGCCTTCAGCAGAGAAATTGTAATGAACACAGGGAGGGTTTTACACCTGCCTGGGCTCTGCACGGGATGGTTCTGGGCTGGGGGAAGTCCTGATCCTTGGATGTGGCACAAAAAGTTGTGTTTGCTGGAGAGCTGCAGGGAGTGACCTGGTGTGGGACCATGATGGGCACTGCCCCTGCTGCCCCATGGGGCCCTCTGGCAGGGCCAGCACAATGACCAGTTTTCCTTTGAAATATAAATATAAATATAATATAAATATAAATATAAATATAAATATAAATATAAATATAAATATAAATATAAATATAAATATAAATATAAATATGAATGTGAATGTGAATATGAATATGATATATATACATATACATATACATATACATATACATATACATATACATATAAATAATATAAATAATATAAATAAAAATTACTTCAAGGTATCAGCCCTGCTGCTGGAGGCCTCTCTAATGTCTGTGTGAACAGAAGAGGTTTCAGCAGCTTCTGGGGAGAAAACAGAGCAGAGGAGCAGAGAATGGGGCGCATTGTACACAGTGGCCAGAGTGACCAAGGCTGCCTGAGAGACCAAGTGACAAACAGAGACCTCCTGTGCAATTAGTCTCTTGACCTCTGGGGTGGGGAGAGGGATGCTGGGAAAGGAGCTGTGGATCACAAGGCCCCAAGGAAGGTTTCCTTGACAACACTTACTGAGAAAAATGAGATTTCATGAATGCAGCGGGTGTGAGCACGTGAGAGGCTGACTTTGGGAGAGACAAGGACGTGGCACCTCACAGAACCAGCCCCTCCATTTGGGGATGGGAAATAATGGCTCACTGAGCTGCTTTTCCAGATAAACTTAATTAAAACAGCTATTGCAACCATTCGTATTTATTTAGAAGTGCAGCCACTGTGGTAAAAGCAGACATTGTTTAATTGTTTTTCTGCTCACGGAATCTTCTCTACCTTGAATAAGCACTGGCACAGAAGGGATTTTTTTTTTGCTCACTTCTGATAGTTTCAGCACACAACAGCTTGGGTTTAGGATTCTTTAGTTCTAGCACTGTCCCAGCATTTACAAAGTCAAAGGAATTATACAAAAAGTGTGTAGAATTAAACATTATATCATAATAATACCAATATATTAATAATGATAAACTGCAGACAGGTCTTTAGTATTGCCAAACTTAAAAGATGTGGAAGAACCAAAAAATATATTTGTGTTCAAAACCTAAATAGATATATTTTTCAAATTATACAGTCTGAGACTTTTTAATTTCTTCCTGCTGTTTCAGGTGGCAGGATGTAAATTTCCATCATAGCACTGAGACTTTGCCCTGAGCTCGAGCCATCACATCCCATGGCCAAAACACCTCAGGAGACCAGTGCAGGTTTTTCCTCAAGAAAAGGCCTTTTCCAGTGAAAGGTCTGATGGTGTTTTCACAGCAGACAAAGAAAGAGCATCTTAAAAAGTGAATCCGCTTGGCAGGAAATCAAACTCTGGATCAGGGCACTGGGATCAGCCAGGAGCCAGAGCAGCATCCCAGCAGGGCAGGGGGGACCCAGGGCTGCAGCTGCGGCTCTGCTGGGCTCAGGCTGAGAGAAAGGACAGACAGGGGGTTAAGTGGAAATTCAGTCCCAGCTGAATCTGGAGGAGGAGCAAGGGCTGGAGCTGCAGTGTCCTCGCAGCACTGAGAGGCAAGGAGTAGCAAAGGAGTTCTCAGGTTGTTTTCTTATAGGTCAAGTGGAAAATTGCCTGGGTTTCTGGGTAAAACATTTTTTCTTCTCTTTTTTGTTGTTTTATTGTTTCGTTGGTTTTTTTGGTTTTGTTTTTTTTTTTTTTGCAGCAGCAGCAGCAGTAGGATCAGCCTTTCCTGTTTGTTCCCTTTATTGCCCTTTTGCGTATTTATTTCTAACATTTGATTTTGAAGCTTAACTTGGGAAGGTTAAAAGCAGGTTTGCTTACAGAAACAGATACAAATGGATGTGTGGCTGGACCTGTTGTGGGATTTTCTGAGCACCTTTCCTGTGTCTGTATGAGTCACATCAATGTGTCTTGAGACTGATATATTATTTTTTTTGTGTCCCAATTGATTTCAGAAATGCAGTGAAAGACACAGATACAAACCAAATAAGATTAAAGGCTTAATAAATTAAGAAGAGCAAATCTAGCTGATAACATGGCTTTGATAGTAGGCTATAAAGGACAGGGAGTTAAGGAATTACAGGTACCTGAGTGTTCAGCAGCATCCCTTCCTCCTCAGCACTATGGGGCACAGGGGAGCAGGTTGGTCTCCACAGCTTATCAGCAGGAGAGGAGCAACAGAAGACAAAGTTGAGGAGATAGAAAAGATTTGAGGGACTGGAATTCAAACAAGCACCCCCAGGCCATGCTGGACCAGCTCAGAGTGTCCTGCTGGCAGTGACACCTGCCAGTGACACACTGCCAGAGCCATTGGAAAGGTTTGAACCCCTAAAAAGAAACTGCTCCATGTTTTGTGATGTTTTCTAGGACTTTTTTGCTATTTTGCCATGGGCACCCCTCCAGCTCAGGTACAGCTTTCCCCTCTGGAGCAGTTTTATGTTGTGATGCCCCTGAGCATGTCCAGAGCTCTCTGTGCTCCCTGTGTGTGGGCTGTGGGATGGGCTCCATGAGCTGCAGAACATCCCTGTGCCTTTCAGCAATTCCCCAGCTGTATGAATGAATGATGGCCCAAGAGAGAGCTTTGGCTTGTGTTGTTTGCCTGGCTAACAATTGCTTCGCGTGGTTATTTGCTACTCCAGTTTCACTCAGATCAGCAGAAATGGGGTTTATTTCAGGAGAGAAAATTCTGCCACAACTCTTCTGATTTTAGTGCTGCAATAAATCATTTAATTTAAAGAATGAAAGGTAAAAGTATACTATGGGTTAGAGAAGCAAAAGGGGCAGAAGGAATCCTGGTTTTAATAAGAACAGTCATAAAGAAGAAAAATTTGTCCTCCCTGATGGAAAGGTCCTGTCAGCTTTGAGTGGGCTGAAACCTGTGCCACAGTCTGTGACATTTCTCTTTACAACCAGTGTCTCTGGAATATAATAGGCTCTCTCACTAGGACCCTGTGAATCATTGCAGGAACACCACAGCGAGGATATTGCTGTGCACATACCTGGCAGCACGAGAGAAGGATGGCAATTCCCTGCTCAGCAAGAGGCACCCAGGGAGGCTCAGTACAAGGGCACAGATAGATCAGGGCAAACCCTGACCCTGCCATCTCTGAGCAGGGCTGGAGGGACCAGGGCTGAAGGACACGGTGACATTCTTCACATGCCAGCCCCAAATCAGGGGCAGCTTAGCCCCAGCATCAGCCCTGTGTGCCTGCAAATCTCAGCAGCATTTTGGGGGTAAGCTGTGCACACAGACCTGCAGTGTAGTGAGTGAAATGGCTGTTGATCAATTTGTTTTCAGCAAATACTTCCTTCATTATGGTAAGTTCCTGAGGAAGCAGGGGGAAGCCCAGGATAACTTCAGGCTGCATTTCCAATGGCTGGATTGCAGCACAGACTCACTCCCTGCCTGTCACTAACACAGTGTTGGGGTTTCATCAGTAGCATTTGCTTGTCACCAACATGTTTTACAGAAAATCAGAATTTTTTTTTTTATAGATGAGGAAACAGCTTGTGTGAGCTCGCACATCCCACATCCCCTCTCCTTCCCTGAGCCAGCAGATGGGCACAGCCCATCTCTGGAGCAGCTGAGTCTTGCCTGCAGCTCCCAGGTACACAAAACCAGTTTAATAACGCTGGGAAGGTGGCACAAGAAAGTAAATCAGGATGGAAAAAACCTGGAGACAAGGCAGGTGAGGGAGAAGGAAGTATGGTGTGAAGAAAATATTCAGGGTTATGGGGAAAAATCCAGAGACTTCTCAAGGAGCTGTGCCCAAATCTGAAGCTGTGTAAATGGGCAGGTCCATCTCCAGGGTGGTCATTTATCTGTCACTTACAGCCCAATCTCTTCCTGGTGCAAACAAACCAGGAACCATGACCAGGCTGTGGCAGGATGAATTCATACAGCCCTAACGACAAATACTCGTGGAGTAGAATGGAGAAGAAAACTCCTGCAGACATGGCTTGCCCTGATTCTGGAGTGGGGAGCTCGTGGCAGGAGGCTGGGTAGGAGGATCTGTGCTCATGCTGATTTTCAGAGCCTGCAGCAGGAGGGGAGGCAGGGCAGGTTCAGTGAGCACCCATTGTGTCCCCGGGCCGGGTGAGGCTCTCCCACTCCTCCTGCAGCACACAAAGCCAATTAAATGCCTGATTGGATGAAGCAGGCACAGTCGAGGGGCCCATTGCCAGCCAGTCAGGATCCCAAACGTCCCAGTGTCGTTAAGGTATGTGTGTTAATCCCTCCTTAAGTGTTTACCCTATGGCAGGTGTGGCAAACCTGTTGTGCTAGGGGGGCAGCACTCACCCCACAGCATCTTCCAGGTGCTTCAGAGGGATCAGAGGGTGTTGCTTCTCAGGGAAGATTATTTGGCAGAAGTGAGAGATTTGGTGACTGCCTCCATTCCTTCCCCACTCTCTGTCCTTCTTTATTTGGGAATAAGATATTGTAGAGGGAAAGCTGCCTACCCCCTCCCTGACTGATTGCCCTTAACCACAGATTCCTTTGAAATACAGATTTTTATTGAACTTTCAAAGTAGTGTTGGGAATTGCAATACCTCCCTAGCCCAAGAGAGGTGTGAAGGCAATTTCCCCACTGAGCCAGGAAGAAGGAGGAATAATGGCCATTTAATAGATGTGGTTTCTCTCATCCTGGGGCTTGAGAGGAACCTGCAGCCACTCACATCCTGAAATGCTTTAAGCCATCACAGAAGCACTGCTGCTTAGATCCCAGCCAGGAAAAGGTGTCACAGAGCTGATTACACACAGCAGACCAGGATTACTCATGGTTAATGCCTGATTAGGAGTTAAATTAATATTGACTGTCGATAGTAAATTGTAATTATTTATTTAGCCAAAAATAAATATGAAATGTCATAATGCAATCCCAGTGGCCTGCTGTGATAATTAAACATATTTTCAAATCTTGTACTGACAGGGGAGACACAGGTCCATGGAGGGGCTTGCACTGTGTCAATAAAGCCAAAAAAAGAGAAAATCTCTCCATGCAAAGCTAGGCACAGCAGAAAAACCTGCATTAGCAGTTTTCCCCCCTAGACTCACTATAATTCTCTTATAGATATGTCATTTAAGGGCTGTGGGCATGCAAAGGCCAGCAAGCAATTGCATTGTGCTCTTTCAGCTGCACAGAGGCTCAGGGCCAGGGGACCAGATGCTGTCTGATACACAGATGATGGCTACAGGTAAAAAACACATCTTTATGCAGATATGGTTTGGAAATCAGCCCCAGCACTCCAACAGTAATGGAGTTTTATGTGTAGAGCACAGTACTAGCCTTGAACCATGTTATTAGTGCTGGAGAGGAGCACAGCCTGTCCTGGAAAACTGATGTGTTGGCAGAATTTCCTTACTGGTGGCAGCATTTTCTGAGGGGCGAAGGTGGAGGAGAGAGTTTCCTCCTCTCCCTCACTTTGATGGATGTGTGCTGGAGAGCCGAGACCCAGGAGGTGTCAGGAATGATGGAGTGATGCTGAAGGCTCTGACAAATGAGCTCTAGAAAGTTACACTGACATCTTTGTGGACGTATTTCACATCCAGGATTTGTCACCATCCCTCTGCTCCCCTCTGTCCTCTGCCAGAGCCCCACAGAGCACACCACAGAGGAATGCCTCAACACTGTGGGATTTTTGGGGTCCCCAGAATGAAGGAGGAATTGAGAATCTGACTCCATGTTCTTAGAAGGCTATATTATATTATATTATATTATATTATATTATATTATATTATATTATATTATATTATATTATATTATATTATATTATATTATATTATATTAATGTTATACTAGAACTATACTAAAGAATAGAGAAAGGGTACAGACAGAAGGTTACAAAGAATGATAATGAAAACTCATGACTGACTCCTCAGAGTTTGACACAGCTGATGGTGATTGGTTATTTAATAAAAACAATTCACATGAAACCAATCAAACAACCACCTGTTGGACAAACAATCTCCAGACCACATTCCAAAGCAGCAAAACACAGGAGAAGCAATCAGATAATTATTGTTTTCATTTTTCTCTGAGGCTTCTCAGCTTCCCAGGAGAAGAAATCCTGGCGAAGGGATTTTTCAGAAAATACGACAGTGACACCACACAGCACTGGAGCTCAGCCATCAGAGGAGCTGGGATGGGAGCAGAGGGGATGGGGGATGTGTGAACAAGCCTTGTGTCCTACTGACCTGGTTCAGAGGCAGCAAATTGCTTTGGGAACAGAGTCCCACCTTCAGCTGCTGCAGGGCTTTGCTCAGGGAGCGTGTGAAAACCCTGAGCACTCACAAACATTGTGGATGCACAACTGTGACTCTCCTTGTCCTTCTCCCTCCCAGCTGGCTGCTCTAGAGAGGCAAGTGTTCGACTTCCTGGGCTACCAGTGGGCCCCAATCCTCGCCAACTTCCTGCACATCATCATCGTCATCCTGGGGCTCTTCGGCACCATCCAGTACCGGCCCCGCTACATCGTGGTGGTGAGTGAGTGACACCTGGGCTCCGGCACCACAGCCTGTGCCCTGGGGCTGTGCCACGAGATGGGGACAGGGCAAAGCCCCTGGGAGATCAGGCCCTGCATGCTGTTCCAGCAGGAGGGCCTGGCTGTGCTCAGGAGTCTGCCTGTGCCAAGCTGGGCAGGTTTCACATCATTCTCTCTGCGCCCAAACGCTGCCCAGCAGAGAGGGTGGGTGAGGGGCTGGACAGATGCAGCACAGAAACTCTTCCAGCCCTCCAGACTCCTATGTGGCTTTTCAGGCAAGAGAGCATCTGAATATGGAACACAAACAGAGGGAGAGAAAGAGGATTTCAGTGCTGACTCGGCATTCCACTGCCCCCAGCTAGAGCACACATACATCAATATAAATATATACACACACACACTAATTCCAGTGACTTCCTAATGTTTATTGCTTCTCTCTCTCCCCATCCCCATTCCTTCCCAGTATGCCATCTGGACTGCAGTCTGGGTCACCTGGAACATCTTCATCATCTGCTTTTACTTAGAAGTGGGAGGGCTCTCAAAGGTGAGTGCCAGGCTGTGCAGCAAAGGGGTGCAGCTGAGTGGGGAGGGCAGGGCTGGGGGCTGCCTGGGAGCAGATCCTGCCCTCCTGCCTGTGGAGGGGCTGCTTTATCAAGGATGGGCAATACTGCTGCTTGTATGGAAACTGAGGAGCCCCTGCTGATTTCTGGAGCTCTTGGTTGGTTGGTGCAGGTGGTGGCTGGAACAAACCCTGCCCTCACAGCACGTGGAGTGCATTTGCTTTCCAGAGCAGGACTGGCAGCAGAGCCATCCTGAGGGGAGAGGGGGTTTGAGGGCCAGTTCCCAGCAGTGATGCTGAGGAGGCTGAGGAAAGCTGGGACATCACCAGATTGCAGCAGATCCCCTTGGGATCTGAGCCCACCTTGGCAAGAAGGAGTGTGATGGAGGGGAGGCCCTCGTGCAGCACTGAGTGTGTCCCAGGGAAGGGCTGCAGCAGGGGCTGGCTGGGTTGACCTGACCCAAGGGCTTTGCTGGAACTCTACACCTGACCCTCTCTTGATGTTTCTGTGCCTCCCAGTCCTGCTGAAGACTTGCTGCATTTCAGCAGCAGGGATAAATACATGGTTGATGTGCCAGTAGGCAAGATATTTCCTGTTGTACCTTTGGGGAGAGGCTCCTCTGTCTGCTGAAGAGAGAACATCCCTCCCCAGAGGGATCTGGCTCATCTCCTTGGCATGGCTTCCCTGCCTTATTTCTTCCTTTTTAAGTACAGTTACTCATGGCTGCTGGCCAGGCTGTTGTGAGTTAATATGCAAAGCTCTTTGAAGACTAGATTAGCTAAATATTGCTGTCTGCCTAATGAGGGGTGAGTCAGAAAAAATAAAAATGGGAGGCAAGCCCTAAATTAAGCCTGGGCTGTAAGCTATGAATTATGAGTGTTGCTGTAGCACAGCAGACTCAGATTGTGGGATGCAGGTTCATTTCAGAGCACTCCACATCTGGCCTAAATTCCAGGTCATGCGTTGGAGTTGCACTCATAATTGGAATTGCCCTGTGCTTTTATCAGGCCTACAGCAAGTCAGGAGTGGCAGCCTAAATCCTTTGCAGATAAGAAAATGTGACTTCCTAATGTCTCAATTCATCTTCACTTCCCCTCTCCATTAGCTCCATAAACTTTGAGGGAGTTCTTGCCCAAAACAGTGATTATTCATGGTCTGAAATCTCAGCCTGAGATGATCTCGATGTTGGCTGTGACCAACTGAAAAACAAAAAAAGAATTTTATGTAACTGTTTAAATGCTCCCTTCTGCAGAGAAAATGTTGGCTTGATAAACTGCTCTGGGAGCTTCTCAGAGCCAGTGTTTGCTTCCAGCCAGCTGGATGCTCATGTTTGCTAATCCCAACCTGCACTGCAACACGCCAGGTTGCTGTTCTGCAGTTCAAACAGCACCACAAATTCTTTTTTTTGTGCCACCGAGGAGCTTCCCCTGGTAACCTTGCTCTGTGCTGGGGCTCATTTTAGCCAAGCCAGCACACAGAGAGGCTTTATTTAGCCTACAGGGTGACACTTGTGACTGGGGACATTTTTTATAGAGTTGGGCTGCAGTGTAAGTTGTTACTGACTCAGTGGACTTCCCTCTCAGGCTGCAATGAGAAATTAGTTCATTTAATGGCAACCAGCAAAACCAAGAGAGAATTTGTGCTTGTTTGGCTGTAAAGTAGTTGACAGCCTTGCCTGTGTTCTTAATGAGTTATTCTCACTTTAAAAAGCTGTTTTGTAAGGAAAACTAATGATGCTGCTTTCCATCCTCCTCCACTTTCACTGAAGTAATTTGGGTCTTTGTAGTGGCAAAACAAATCTTGGCTTCCACAAGAGACCAAAAGATCCACCTGAAGCAGGAGCTGAGGTTTCTGTAGGACACTTCAGGACACTTTCTGGAGGACACTTCACAGGCTGGGCTCTCCTGCTGCATCTCTGGAAAGCTGATGCAAAGGCAGCAGGTGTTTTATTGATGTCAGTCGTGGGATCAGACCCCAGAAGGACACCTGGGCTTGGCTGGGCAAGGGCAGGGCAGTGCCAGCTGGGAGTGGATGGCAGCAGGGCTGCAGGTACCTCTGTGTGCTGCCAGGGGAGGGGGCTGCCCTCCAGTCCTGACCAGGAGTCAAAGTCAAAGCTCATCATGAGCCTGGCGGCAGGCAGGGAAACTGCAAATATTGGAGGAAGAGCTTTGGTGGAGAGAGGCTGATGGAGCTGGTCTGGTAAACACAAACCCTAAGCATGAACACACTGGGGAGTGCTTGGACAGGGTTGTGCAAGTCCCTGAAGGGGCGGAGAGCTCTGGAGGTGTTCAGGGCGCTGTTTCCTGTGTGATTGCTGGTGAGCCTGGGGCAGTGGCATTGCTGCCAGCCCTGCACTGACCCTGCTGTGCTCTGCCAGGGCAGGCTCTGTCAGCAGCTTATTGACAGTGAGAGAATGCAGAAAGGGCAGGGAACTCCAGGGAATGGAGTTTGTTAACTTGGTGCCTGGTAATGACAGCCCAGTGCAGCTGAGACAGGTGATAACTCAGGTGGGGTGAGAAAGGACAGAAAGGATTCAAGTGTTTCTGATTGAACAGATTTAGGAAAAGCCCAGGGGATTGAAAAGATGAGGAAGCAGTTATGTGCACTCATTGCAAACAATTCTTTGTGCTCTGCTGCCTAGGTGTGATCTCTCAGTGGTGAAGGGATACAGGATGGGAGCAGGGAAGTGCTGTTCACAAGAACAGGGACATTGTTGTTGTGCCCCCCTTGCTTTGGGTGCCTGGCTGATCTAATGGACAGAAACCAGGGACCCCACAGTCCCATGTCACCCCATGGGTGACTTGACAAAGGGGTTGGGACAATCTCTCAGTTATAAACTCCAGGTCATCAGTAGAATAAGAGCTGGTAGGTGCAGTTTGGCTGTTGGCTTTCCCTTACCAAGGAATTGCTCTCTGCTGCATCTTTACTCTCTTGTCACCCTCTCTTTCTGCCTGCCTTTCACATTTCTTGAAATGCTCATTTGTCCTCCAGGTTATTCCAGCATGTCCATTCCATGTCTCCTGGCCATGGAATTGCTGAGGATGTTGTTCTGGTCAGCTCTGCTCAGAGGAATTATAACTAATTACTGACCAGCTACCAATCACTGGTTATACTGAGTTTTTTATTGGGAAGGAAATTACATTTTACTGATCACTGAATCTATTCCCTGCTTCTTGGAAGAGCTAAACTGACTTGATTTCTGTCTTTCTATCCTGCCAGTTTTTTTTATGTTGGAATCTTCTCTTAGCAGGAGTAAGAGTATGAAATATGGCCCAGCAGAACTTCCTTGGCTGGCCAGACACAGGTGGAGCAGCACAAGTGTCTGAGGAAGCACCTCTCCTGCTGCTGGAAGGGCCTCCCCAAGCACACAGCCCATGCCAGCTTTGCTGGAAGTGCTCTGCCAGCGAGTGCTGGAGCAGCCTGGGTTTGCAGGGCTGCTGCTCAGCACTGGCAGGAGGTGGTGATGTGCTCTGAGCAGCTCCTGGCAGCCTTGCCTTGCTGACTTGCTCTGCCCATACTCCTGAGCGCACTTGCAGCTCCAAGTGCTGTGCCACTGCTCCATGGTGGGGCTCACAGCCCAGTTTCCAGGTTGCTGTTCCTCCTGCTGTGCCATCTCCCTCTTTTCCCCTGTCAATCTGGCCATTTGGGGAGGTGAATTGCTGGGAGCTGGCTGTGCAGTTTCCAGACTGGGTTTGCAGTAATATGTAAAGCTTCTCCCTGTCTACTCGAGCGTGAAACACATCCCTCCTGCAACCCCTCAGTCTGAGTTAATTATTAAAATCCTGCTGTTAAGACATATGAGCATATGTCTGTCCAGCTGCCATGCTGACTGACTCTTCATCATGTGCTTGAGAAATATTCAAATTGGTTTGAGGAACTGGTGTCCTGTATTTCAATGTATTCCTTTGTCTTTTCCCTCTGGAATTATTCTTCTTGAATGGTGATTTCTAATTTTTTTTATATCATTCCTTTATATTCTCTCTTGTCTGTGCACTGCTTTGATCTGAATCCAGAGTCATGGTGGTCTAAATCTCCTGTTGAAATGGAAGCAGCCCTTGTGAGTCAAACAGGGGTTATTTATATTTCAGAGAATCTGGGTGGCATCTTGGGATGGCTTTGTACCTGGTTAAAATACCAGGAGGATGGATAAATTCATGTGTATGTAAAACTGTCCCTCAACTCCCTCTAAATGTAAAATTTGGAAGCCTGGGATTTGGCTTTAAATGCTGTGGCATTGTCAACAAGCCCACTGAGAGACACTGGGAGTGTTTCTCTGTGTCTCAAGGTGATGCAGGACTGAAAGATGAACATGATATTTCCTATTTTAATAAGAAATGTTTCCATCTAAAACGATTCAAAATGATTCTGCTGTCAAGCTCTGGTGGCTCCCAAACGAAGTTCAGTTTATTCCAGAGCTGTCCTAGTGTGGTTTTGCCTGATAATTAAGGAAATTTGGGGGAGGCAGTTCAGAATGCTGTTAACAACAAGAAATAAAACCATCTCTGATAGTGTCCCTTAGAAAATAATTTCAGAACAGCTTTCAGGAAGCTATTTTAGCACAGGAGCACAGCTGGCTCCGTGGGTGTTGGAGGTAGGTGTGAGTTTCCCGTGGGCAGGCTCTGGGAAACGGAGGTGCTGCAGTTTCAGTGCTCTTGTCTCCCTCTCACCCTGGTGGCAGACGGGTGGCAGCCAGGTGCTGCAGCAGTTCAGAGTGGGATGTGAGTTTTTGGCTGGCCTTCAAGGAGCTTGGGTCGCTCCTGGTTCGCATTTCCCTCCAGGCTGGAGGTTAAGGAGGCAGTGACAGCCCTGGCAAGGGACGAGGAGGGGCCAGGCACACACAGATCCCTGTCCCTGCAGCAGGGCTGCCTCACTGCTGGGGCTGATTAACATCTCCCAACCCACATTCCACTTCTGGGAGCATTTCAGTGTGTTTAGATTTCGAATGCATTGCAGAAAGCTTTTGGGAAACAGCTGTTCCCTAAACCTTCTTAAAACTGGCTCTTTTCTCCTGATTTTTGTGTGCTGTTCTGTTCATAGTCTCGCTTCTCTCCAACTGCATTCTCACAAACAAAGCTGGCAAACCACAGGAGACATCCTGGAGTTGTTTATGCAGCTCTGAGCAAAGGGAGGTCAATTAAGAGATTTTCTTGAGTGCTCTTTTTATTGTGCCCCATCACACAGGTATCCCCCGAGGGCAAAGGAACAGCTCTGCTCTGCATGTTGAGACCCTCTGGTGCTGCCCTTGCCCCAGACAGAGGTTCAGGGAGGTGGCTCTGAGCACAGAGACGTTCCCTGATCCCAGTGTGCAATCAGTATTCACTTTACATCTGTGGGATGGATGGCTCATGGGTTCAAAGCATTGTGGTGCTTTTAGAATCCAAATGTGCTCCGTTTTGCCAGTCTGCTCTTCGCTGATGTAGAACTTTTTAATTTTTTTTTCCTTTTTTTTTTTTTTTTTTCCTCAGAGCTGGAGCGTGATTGTAGACAAAATGCAATGAGTGCTGGTTGGCACCTCCTGTTCCTCCACCTGCCCACCTCCAGCCACACCTGCTCTGCTTTTTCAGCCTGAATTTACAAGTTCAGCAGCAAAGTTAAGGCAGAGCCAAATCTCTGCAGGCTGACAAAAGGGAGATTCTAGAAGGAAAGCAGCCTGTTTCTTGCTTTGCCAAACGCACACTGATGCCTCTGTAAGGAGCAGAGAGGATGCTGAGGGCTCTGTGTGCATCAGTGAGGCAGAAGGTTTGGGAAGGCACCATCTGTGAGCTGGGAGAGGGAAGCCCTGGGGACTGAGGTTGAGAGGAGATCCTGTGGTGCCCTGGGAACAGCTTTGCTTCAGTGCTAATGGGGGGAGCCCCAGGCAAAGAAACAGGAATTCACCTGGGGGGTTTCTTGGTTGTTCTGGAGGTTTATTTCTGTTTATTTTGTTTTTTGAGAAAGATGTTTGCTTCTTTCCCCAGCCAAGGCAGCAAGTGCCTTGTGAGAGGGAGAAGAGCCCAGCCTGGAGGCCTGGCTTTGGCTGGGGAAAATCCATCAGCCCATAACACACAAGCTTGGGGGAAAAAGAGCAATCTTTGCAGAAAAGCTGTGATTTGGTGCCTTCCTGAGCTATGTGTGGGCCACTGAAGGGTGAAGCCCAGGAGAGAGCTAAACTCCCGACTGTTTATAATAGAGTTTTCCCCATTGTCTCTGCTGCCCCAGTGCCACTCTCCATGTCTGTGCCCTGCTCCATCTCCTGCCCAGCACATGCCATCTGCTGTGGTGATTATGTCAGCAGCTTGGCAGCTGTCTTCTCACTTCATTGTCCACATTTCTCAGCACGTGCTTCCTGCAGCAGATTGGAATAAGGGCTCTGCAGGCTGGTTTGGGGGGTCTGTGGTGCAAGGAGAGTCCCCACACAAGGTACAGTCCCACACAGGTGGGACAGCTGGGGACTGTTCCCTGCTTCTCTGGCTGGCATTCAGGTTCCTGCCCCTGTGACTCGAGTTTGGCCCTGGACATGCTTTTCAGTGTCTGTTTTATATCTGCTGAACTGCCTGGCTTGGCTCCTGTGCTGGCTGAGGAGACAGGCCCTCTCTCTGGAGGGTAATTTGGAGCAGGGGCTTGGATAGGCTGCTCTGAATCTGTTTTTCCTTTTGACTCTACGGGGAGCTGACACAAAGGAGCTGCCATGTGAAGTTTTCCATGCTGGGAAGTGTGAATACCCCAAGTTCTGACGGCTGCCGTTCTGGGAGCCACAGCTTTCCTCTTGGGACTGTGTAGGACCCTGGCATGAGCCATGTGAAATAGTTTATGGATAGGTGCTAAAACCTTTACTAGTGGGTGGGTGATGTGTGGATATCCAGCATTCACCCCTCTCTGTAGAAATACAGATGCTCTGCCTTCAAATTTTTTAACCTATTCTTCAGATTAAAACTTCCAACCCCTTGGCTTGTTTTGTGGTCAAAAGGAATTGTTGATTCTGCATCAAAGTGCCCTGAGAGGCCTTCAGGGGCAGCCAGCACTTGGCACTCATCCATGAAGGGTTGCAGCTGTTCAGCCAGCCCTGAGTTTGTCTTTTACCTTTGCCATGTCCTGCAAGCTCAAAATCCCAAAGCTCTTCTGAGTGTTCCTATAAACACTGAGCTTTTCTCAAGTGTGAGCAAAGTGTGGTCATTTTTAAACAAGCACCTGGCTGCACACCAAAGCCCTGCACTCCTTGTGTGGCACTTCACTCTGTAACCCCCGCAACTGTTTAAAGTATTTACCTAGAAAGACAAGGGAGCAAAACAAAGAGTCTCTCGAGGTAAAGTTGATAAGAAATTGCAGGGGAGGAGTTTACAAGAAGCTGCAGTCAGCACTGTGAGGTCAGCTGGGCTGGGTGGGCTGACAGGAGATGCAGAAGCACCAGATGTGAAGAGTGTGGAAGGAAATCAGGTGAAAATGGTACAGGATCTTGTCAGACAGGTTAAAAGCTGGGAACAGAGGAAGATCTGTTGGGTTTTGAAACTCACTTTGGGGTTATGGAGTTCATATTTTCCAGGTGCTTGTGTTGATTCCTGTGCTGGGAAGAGCCTGGCAGGACACTGAGTGCTGCCTTGTTTACCTTTTCCCCCTGTAGTTCCAGGCTTCATCTCCCAAGCCCAAAACTTGAGGGTTCCTTTCTGGATGAAGAAACCACTAGCAAAATGTTTCTTGGGTCTGCAGCCTGTATCCAAACTGCGCTGCTAGAGGATGGTGAAATAGATTTGTTGCAGGGCTGCCTCAGGAATGGTTCTCACCACAGCAGCCTGGCTGGGATGTATGTTTACATTAGATAATAGGAGGAAATTCTTCCCTGTGGGGCTGGGGAGGCCCTGGCACAGATTGCCCAGAGAAGCTGTGGCTGCTCCATGCTTGGAAGCGTTCAGGCTGGACAGGGCTTGGAGCAACCTGGGCTAGTGGAAGGTTTTTTAAGGTCTCTTCCAAACCAACCCATTCCATGATTCTATGAAGGAATATCATGATTCTGTGAAGGAATATCAAGCCAATGTACTTTGATCTGTGCTAGCATTTTTGGGGAGTGGGGATCTCAGAAACAAAGTTTTCCATTTATGTAATACAACCTCCATCTGACAGTGTGTGGTTCCAAGCAGGATGCAGTGCAGGCTGGATATATCTAGTAGGTGTCCAGCATGTCTCAGAGTCCATACAAACATTTTTATCATAGGATTATTATACTTTTATATGATTGATTGAAAGACATTAGAATATGATATTACCCAAGACTTAGAGAGGAGGTATACATTCAACCCAATGTATTTCCCCTTTTTCTTTGTATTAGTAACTAAAAATAAGAACTTTTTTTTTATAAGCTGCTCTTAATCTTGTTACTATATTTTCTGAAAAATCCCTTCAGCAGGATTTTTCTCCTGAGAAGCCTCAGAAAAGAAATGTAAACAATAATTATCTGATTGCTTGGAATGTAATTTAGATGCTGTTTACTAACAGGTGCATCTTTGATTGGTTCCATGTGAATTGTTTTAAATTAATGACTAATCCCAGTCCAGCTGTGTCAGGACTCTGGTCAGTCACAGATTTTTATTATTCATTCTTTTCTAGCATTATGATGTCTCCTTTCTCTTTCTTTGGTATATTTTTAATATATCATTTTCATTTCATATAATATAAAATATAATATGGTATGACATGGTATGACATAATATAATATAATATAAATATTATATATTATATATAATATATAATATATTATATGATATAATATAATATAAATTACAGGTATTATGTTACGTTATGTTATTATATTATATTATATTATATTATATTATATTATATTATATTATATTATATTATATTATATTATATTATATTATATTATATTATATTATATTATATTATATTATATTATATTCAGCCTTCTGAAAACTTGGAGTCAGATTCTCATCTCTCACCCCGTCCTGGGGACCCAACAGCACAAGAGAATCTGTTTTTCCTTTTGATTCTGTGGGGGGCTGACCCAAAGGAGCTGCCATGTGAAGTTGACCCTCTCAGAGTAAACAGAGCTCTCTTTGCAACTTCTCCCTTTAGGACAGCGAGCTCCTGACATTCAACATCTCCCGGCACCAGTCCTGGTGGAGTGAAAATGGCCCTGGCTGTGTGAGGAAGGAGGCTCCAATGTCTGGCATCAAGGGGCTGGATAACCATTCCTACATCTCTGTCATCGGCTGTGCCCTGGAGTATCGCTACATCGAGGTCATGCACAGCTCCTTCCAGATCCTCATCGCGGTGAGTGCCTCGGGAGGGGAGCAGTTCCCCAGGAGATGCTGCTTTGGTTTTGTTCTTTTCCAGGCACAGAGGCTGCCCTGTGTTTTCCACCACTTTTTGTAGTGTCTGATTGCAAAAGCCGCTGTAAATGTGTTTTGTTGGGTTGTTGTCCTGTTCTCTCTCACGAAAAATACTGCTGGAAACAGCTGGAAATGGGTATCAGCAACCTGATGCTTGAAGTAATGCATCTGTGCAACCATGCAGTAACAAAGGGTTCTGAATCCCTGTTGGGGTGTGGGAATTCACATTTTGACCCTTCTGGAGAAGGGTCAAAAGAAAAAGTTTTGACAGCACAAGAGGAAATGGCATCAAATTGCACCAGGGAGGTTTAGTTTGGATACTGGGGACAATTTCTGCACATAAAGGGTTGTAAAGCACTGGAACAGACTGCTCAGGGAAGTGGTGGAGCCACCACACCTGGAAGTGTTCAAAAACTGTGTGGATATAGCACTTGAGGACATAGTTTAGTGATGAATGTGGTGGTGATGCTGGGTTGATGATTGACTTGAAACTTTAAAAGGCTTCTTCCAACCTTAATTCCATGTTTCTGTGAAGGATTGCTCTTACTCCCCATGGCTCAGTGGTGGGTGGTGGAGCAAACACCTGCACATTTGTTGTGAACAATCCCCAGAAAATGAAATCAACTTTTAAGAGGCAGTAAGCAGCTTATTTTCCTTCTGCTGATACCCAAGATATAGTCACTAAATGTTTTCTTCCACTCTTTCCTCATCACAGTCTTCCTCAAGCTTTTGAAAGTGCTCTGCAAAAATGCAGTGTCCTTAATGTTCACTGTTAATTGTTTCTCACTTTTCTGTGAAATTAACACAAAATATCCATTGTGCCTCTCACTTTGGTGTTGCTCTTTCATTTTGTAGCCTCCATCTCTAATCTCCTTTGGGTTGTTACTTTGGGGTTAATGGCTTTAGGTAAAAACATGAACTGGGGAACCATTCACATTCTGGCTTTCAGTTTTGGCTTAAAAAAGAAAGGCACTTTGCCCTGTTTAAATGCTGCAGGATTACAGAGATTTTTCAAGTTTCTGGAGTGCCAAGTACTTCTCTGCACGTTTTTGGTGCTGTCCTGATCCTGCATTTCCTGTTAGCTGGGCTGCTCTGTGTGGCCCAGGGAACTGCAGCGAGGGGGAAGGCTCAGGCCCCTTTCTTGCCCTGTCACAGAGAAGAGGCAGAAGCTCCTGTTTCCTGACTTGGATGAGCTCCCTGGCACGTGTGCTGGCTGTTAATATTCCCTCAGTTCTCCTTGGGGCCAAATGATCTACATGGATCTGTCTGAGAGCTGCTGCCATGCCCCTGTGTGTGAGAGGCAGACCTGTGTGTCCAGCAGCATACAGCCTGGTGTCTTTTAGAGAGGGCTTTTAGGTGGAACAGAACTGTGCCTGAGTTTGGTGAAACAGGGGCAGACTTTGCAGTCATACCATCCCCTTTTAAAGCACAGAGGTTTCTCACTCTTAGCATCCCTCCTGAACTCCTGAGCTGGCACAGCCCCTGTGCCCTGGGCCAGAGGTTGAGCCAACAAATGCTCCTGGGTTTGTTTGGAGTAGATTTTTGGGTTTTTTTGGCAGCTTACTGACTTAGGCACATGGCCCTGGGCTAAGTGATCACTCTGATTTATAGAACTCTGTCTCTGGCAGTGGCTTTTCCTTTGCTTCTTCCCAAAGGCACATGACAATATTCTCTGTGCATCTGCAAAACATCACTAAGGGCCAGATGGGGAGACAGGAGGGAAATATAAGACAAAATAGGATTTAGGGAAATACTTTCTCTCTCTTTCTCCCTGAGATTTAAGGTGCAATAAATTTTTGAGTCCTAAACCCTGGAAATGGGGTTGAAAATACTCGTAGGCAAGAAACCCATATAGGCTGAGCTATGCAGTGAACTAAATTTCTGCTTGTCCTGTAATAAAAGCACAGTATTGAAGGCCCAGGTCTGTAACTGCTGCTGGTTCTGAAATGCTCATGTAATTTTGTCATGTAGTGGAAGGAATGGAGCTTTCCCCCTCTTCTTTGAGGTCAGGCAAAAAGCAAGTCTTTCTCCCTCAGACCTTGCCTGAAAGCAGTCAGCCAATTCTCTCCCTTTTTACTCTCTGAGGGTCAAACTCTTTGATCCCTGCCAGTATCTTTTTCTGTTCTCTTTATCTCACTTTGAGGCAGGTTTTATTACGGGCAGCTGTCCCCAGAGTGCGGCAGGTACAGTGCTGCAGACAGGCAGGGACACAGATCAATAGCACAAAAACACAACCAGCAACTGGAAGGCTCAGGGGATGCAGCAAGAGACATGACCTCCTTCCCTCCTTGTCTGAGACCAGAATAGTCAGTTCCCTGTTAGGAAGGGCAAGGGACAGGCAAAACTGTGCTTTCAGTAGTTTGGTTTTGCTTTGTCTAATGTTTTTTAGAAGTTGTGGGGTAGGGAATGTGTTTTGCTTGGTTTGGTTTTCACCCCAGACACAGCACTGTGAAATCCACCCTGTTTGAATATGCAGTGCCCAACTGTGAGCACTTTATTTTTTTTTTTTTTTCTGGAAGTTCCAATACCTTGAGATTACTGAGGGATTATACTGGAGTGTTGCGTACCTGGGGCAAGGCTCCCTGAACTCAGTCTTGCATGCCAAAGGAGAGGGAAAGCAAACCTGGAGCCATCTGGTGAGCACAGTGTTGGCTGTCAGCTTGACTCCTGCTGATTATATCATCCTGCTCCTGGGCATACATTTGAGGATACATAAGGTCTAAGTCTGCTTTTGCTCAGAGCTTGTCTGTACTCCTTGAAGGCAAAAGCAATTCCTTTAATCTGGAATGCAATCAAACTTGGGCATATTAGTCACCACCACACATGGTACAAGTTGCTGTAGGGCCCAGGATGAAGATCTTTCTCAATGCTTTAGCACAAAACACATCAGAGGCAAAAGCTCATTGGGGCAACATCTAAAAGTCTGTCCTGGTGTAGAAATGAGCTGTAAAGATAATCCCACAAACCCAGGTAGGAAATGCAGCAGCAACTTCTTTGTCAGGATAAGAATCTGCTTTGCTTTTTCCTTAGCAAGGATTCATCTTGCACGTCCCCAGCTCGCCAACCAGCAGGGAGAGGAGTGATTCCCAGTTCTGAAATACCTGGCGTAGCTCTGGGCTCTCCATATGGTACTTCTGGGAGTGGGGAGGCTTGGGCTTTTCCTGAGGCTCCACTGAATGGGGTAGAAATTGGAAATGTCTTCCCAGGCGCCAGAACTCGCTGCCTGCCTGCCTGTCTGTTGTTTTCACTCAGACTGACAGGTTGGAAGGTTCCCAGGGAGGCAGCAAGGCAAGCCTTGACAGCAGATGTTATGTGAGAACCAGTGTGCAAGAGATGCCTTGCTCTTGGCAGAAGGTAGATTTTCAGTGGTTGTAATTGCATCCAAAGAGTAAAGAAGGTCAAGGAGTTAAAGGATTTTGATTGCCTCTCTTTGGCTATCTGGTCACAATAGCTCTTTCACAAGCTGGATTTTTGCTTTCTCATAGCAGACTTCCCTTCATTTCCCCCTCTTGCCCTGATGTCAGTGTGCACCTTTCATTAGCTATGATTAGAAGTGAAACCTGGAATGCATCTTCCTGAAAGAAGAGTCTTTGCACCACTTCTCTTGTGGAAAAAGCAGTGGCAAGTTTGTCTATTGAGAGAAGAGTTGGAGAATCTTCACTGGGACAGGGGTAGACTAAAGCCAAGATCTTACACAAGTACAGTAACGCCTCCTAAAATTTGCCTTCCCATCTTTTGTGTATTTTGCACACTTGCAGCCAGCTGGTCCCTTTCTCCAGGTTTTTCTCTAATTTACTCTTTCTGTCTCCAGCGCCGTCATTCAACGCTGCTGTTTGATGAACAGTTTTCAACTGTCTATGAAAAAGTTCACTTTTTCAGAGGGCTGAGGGGCAGGGCCATGCTCAGACATCTGTTTCCCCCATTCCCTTGGGGCACACTTGTCTCTCCCTGTCTTTCCCCCTCTGTTTTCCTGCGGAGTGCTTGGGGCAGCCCAGCTCCCTCCTCTCCGGTGGGGCAGTGTGTGCGTTCCCAGGCTGACACAACACACCTGCCCTCAACATGTGTTCCTCATAAAAGGCTTAATCAGATCCTTCTGCAGCTTGGAGAAGCTGGTACTGCACACGCAGAACAAGCAGAGAAACAGCAGCAGAGGCTAAAGCCCTAGAACATTCTTTGGGGAATTAGAGCAGTGGCTTAGTGTCATTTTACATCGCTGACGTTTTCCCTCCTCTTCCACCTCCCCGATGTAATTTGCAAAGATCCAGGAATTATTGGCATTTCCCTGGGATACAGAGCTTAAACCCCTCCTTTGTACTGAAATCAGCAGCCAGGATGGCACTTGGAGCAAGGGTGAAATGATTCCAAATTGTTGGCTTCTGTGAAGCTTCCTGTTGTGTGTTAATTGCTGATAAACTGGGTGATGTTGGGGGTTTGACACATCGTTATCAAAGATGCAGTCAGAAGGGAATTTCAGGTGTTTCTTGGAGACTGCTCATTCCACACTCCAGCAGACTCTTCCAGGGGAAAGACTGGACAACAGCAGCAGCATTTCTCCTCCTTAGCTGTATTTCATTCCTAATTTATTCTGAAGGTGAGACATGGGGATTCCTGTGAGTTCAGTTAATCCTTGAGATTATTTAATTTGAGATTATTTAATTGCAGATTAATCCTTTAGAGTATTTAATGAAGTCAGCACATAAAAAAGTGGAATTCATATTTATGGTGTACTTCTCTTCCTCCCTTGCCATTGAGACTCTCCTGTTCTGGCCAGATCACAAGACAAAGCTTCTTTGAATAAAAAGTTCCACTAAATTAACAAGCTTTTTATTGATGAAGTGCATCTAAAGAAGGAATGGATTATAAATTCAATAAAAAGTAAATTTTAAACACTAAGCAGATGATTTTGAAACAAAGCCAGGAGATGGAAGGAATAAAAAAAGAAAACCCTCCACTCCAATGAAGCTGGGATTAGAGACTTAGGGAAGTTCACTGAATTCACTAGGTTTTGATTGGTTGGTTTGTTTTTCTGGATGCAAAAAAAGTCACCTTAGTCATAAAGTGAAAAATGTATGGGGTGAGCAGAACGATGGTTGAGGGTTACGGAGCATTAATTTCTGTGCAAAACAAACTTCCCAAGTCAATCACATTGCTTGGTGCTCCTGAACCGTGAAAAATGTCCAGAGCTTTATCAGGTTTGCTGTGACAGTACAGCTGATAATGGCTCCTGACTCTGCTCATAAACTGGGCAGGTAAATCATTTTCATTGGTAATTTTAGCCAGAGTTTCCTGACACAGGTACCACATAAGATTTGTGTCTACGTGTTATAGAGTATAATTGCAGTGAGGGGATTTAGGGCTGCTACTTTGCGTGGCTGTTAACCCAAAGTTCCTCCTCTGAGAGGTGATGGGAAATCTGGGGAGGGAGAGAACAGTCCTAGAGTTCCCTTGGAATCAGGGTGTGTATTCAGGGTGCACCTTTCCTGCCTGGATATTTGTGTGTGTGTGCAAATTGTGTAATTTGATGTCATATAAGAGGCTGGATCTTGCAATTATAAAAATGCTCGAGCAAGTACAGAGGGTGTGTGTGTGAGCACGCTCCGAATTTGTTACTTGGGTTGAGATGCCTTTATGCTGGAGATCAGAAGGCTGGTTGGACATCTCTCGGGGTGCTGGGGCGTGCAGGAAGCACTCTTGTTTCTCCAGGGCACCTGGCTCGGGTGCCGCAGCCCAGGGAGGAGCGGGTGGCTCCGGGCAGCGGCCTCGGGGCTTCAGCACCACGGCCAGAGCCCGGGCCGGGAGCCCCGTGTCCTTTGGGCTGGGAAAGCTGCCCGAGACCACCGAGCTCCCCCAGCACTGCCGAGCCCACCACTGAACCCGTCCCCTAGTGCCACATCTGCTTGTCTTTTAAATGCCTCCAGGGATGGTGACTCCACCACTGCCCTGAGCAGCCTGTGCCAGGGCTGGATAACCCTTTTAATTATGAAATGTTCCCCAATATCCAATCTAAACCTCCCCTGGCACAACTTGAGGCCATTTCCTATTGTCAGCTTGTTTCTTGGGAGAAGAAAGCCCTTACCTGGCTACAGGGAGCATTAAGGTCCTTCCTCAGCCTCCTTTCCTTCTGAGCCCCCTCAGCCATTCCTCATCAAAGTTGTGCTCCAGACCCCTCCCCAGATTTGTTGCTCTGACCTGCCCAAAAACTGCCACAAAATTCAGACAGAAAAAATGCAGGTTTTATTGTATTACATAGGATAAAGGAAAAATCTCTGATATTCTATTTGGTTTTTATTTGCTTGCCTTAAACAGTGATAGTTCCATTCTGACACAATTCTAAAAGTACAATTAGATTGGCCATTGCATGTGGACAGAGGATTCATGTTTCCCTGTAGCTCACAGGAGCTTATCCTGAAGCAGCCTTGGTTTCAGAAATGCCCGGCAGAGCAATGAGAGAGTCCCCAGAGCTGCCCTTCCTCCATTGAGGTTCTGGGATGTGCTCCCATCAGGCTCACCCAAGAGGAAAGCAGTGAGCTGCCTTCTCTTCTAGATGATTATAGAAAAATCTTCAGAGGAAAAGCAGGGTTTAGTGATGCTACAAAAACATTCCATTTCCTCCCAACAAGGCATGTTTTGCCAGGGAGAGCTGGAGAAACCACAAATATTGTAAAAGTCCCCAGCAGAAATCTCATTATCCTGCCTTTTGTTTTCGGGTGTGATGTATTTTTCTGTCATATTAGAAATGAATGGACTCTACTTTTCAAGCCCTCCCATGCATCATTCTGTCTCCACTTGGAGTGAGTCACTGTGTGTTACAGACTGACTCTTGTTCCCAGGAATTGAGTTCACAGTGGAAAACAATTATGCCTCACAATAACTTTACTAATGCAGTTACTGTCAACCAAGATCTCGCTAAGTGGGGTGTTATGTAAAGATGTGAAATGAAGGATGGAGAGGATATTTGATTAACAGGAAGAAGGCAAAGCAAAATAAGACCCTGCTGCATCTGGAATTCCCACAGTACCAGGAGTTTGTTTTTCTGTTTAGGCTGAGGAACACCTTGATAGTCAGCCTGAAGGAGGCAGCTCTGATGCTTTAGAGCTTCTAGAAACTACCAAGTTACTAAAGATTTTGGTGTCTGAACATTTCTGCCAGTATGGCACCATTCTTATGGTTAACTAATTTTCTATCTCATCTGCATAAAAACTACTCACCTCTAATTGGTAATTTACCCCATATGAGAGGAATGCTGAGCTGATGAGTTCTTGTCATTCCAGCTCTGTGTTTCCTGTGCATTGTTGTCTGTCCCACAAGGCATCCCCATCACTTCTTACAGAGACTTACCTTAGCACAGCACTTTCAGTTTCAACAAAGCCAACCCATGTTCTTGCCAATCATTCAAGCAGTTGAAGGTGCTGCTCTGACGGTGAGGATGGTTATTACAAGTTTTCCTTCTGAAGCTTTGGGTGTGCTCAGTCAGTGCCTTCCCTGACACCCTCACCTGCCTCCCTCCCTGCAGCAGATATGGCTTGGCTCCACAGTTACAGAAATGCTGCCAACTGAGTGTAAATAGTGCCTGCTGATGTTGTGCCCAGTGGGTTCTGACCAGGCTCACACTGGCTGATGCTAAAATTATTTATTCTCTCTCTTTTCCAGCTGGTGGGCTTTGTGTACGCCTGTTACGTGGTTAGTGTTTTTACAGAAGAAGAAGACAGCTGTAAGTATTTATCAACAGATCCCTTGGCAAAGGTTTTAGTAAATTTTATTTCTCTCTCAGATGTTTGTCTGTCAGGACTGAGCTGCCATCAGACTTCTTTCCATCTCTGCCTCTGTGTGTTATGGCACTAACTAATCCTCAATGATCAACTATTTTTACTGTGAGGGTTTTTTTCCCCATGTCACTCTGTGTTAGGTGCTGTAATTCTGCTACACTTACAGCACAAAAAGAGCTTGGTTTTGGCTTCTCAGCTGGACTAAGCCTTAGAGGAACTGGGCAGCTGCTTCTGTTCCCAAGCTCATGTAGCCTGAGAATAATGGCTCTGAAATATTACTACTGTGATTAAAAGCACCTACAACAAAGCTCTCAGCCCAGGGCTCAAGTGGGAGACCTGCAGAGTCTCATGTGCCACAAGCTGAGGATGAAGCAGATCATGAGGGTTCTTGCCAAGAAGCAATCTGAGCACTTAATTTAAGAGCAGAGGAAGTGCTGTATTTGAATTATGAGGAGGAAGGAGCCAGCTCGCTCGTGTTAGGTACACAAATCTCCTCAGTGACAGTCACTGAGACACCTGTCAGGGTCAAAACCCACAGGTCTGTGGGACCTGTGAAACCAGGTATCCAACTGCTCCTGGATTGCTTTGTCCCTCTAAAATGCCCTTTGGGAGCAATGATTTTACAGACATAAAATGGATGCATAAAGAAAATGCAAAGTTACATTTGTTTGGCAATGTGTTGGGTTGAGGCCAGATTACTCCAGCAAAGGAGCTCATCTGAAGGTTTTACATCCAAGCATCAATTCTTTTAAGGCATTGACTAGGTTTGTGCAAGTAGCTTTGTTGTTTTAAAGAGCAGCTGGCATGGAGGAGAGCTGGAAAACAACAGCTTTGAACTGAGTATTTGAAAGTACGTGAAGAATGTGTTTTCATAGGCGCGAGAGGAGATGCATTACTTATCTGCCTTGTCCTTATGGTTTTTTTCTTCCTTCCTTCCTGGCTGAACTCATTCTCCTGGCTTTATTGATCATTTCTGTAGAGCTTGGCAGTGCACTTAGAGAAGGTGCTACATTATAGTAATATTTTTTAAATTAGGCTATAGCTCTTGTATTAGCTAAATAGCTCCAGTTCTGAGCCCCTGCTGAATATTGTAAAGCAATAACTTGACAGAACTAATTTTTATAGTAGGGATCTGTTAGGAGAGGCAACAACATGGAAGGAAGCTTTATCTAGGCAACACAGAGCTGGTAATTTCAGGATATGTATTTTTTTTCCCACTAACAAATTCACTTTCCCTCCCAGTTTCCCAGCTTGGAGTTAAAATGCCAGCTTGAATAATTAACAATGACAAACCATCAATATTTCACACTCACAGGGGTAGATCCTTCCAGTGACCTGAATAAATTTGAGCTGCGTTTTAATTTTCTCTTCCATTTGTGGTTTCCTTTAAATGTTGCTTTGATATGCAGCATGAAGTAATTATAAGTGCAGAGGCACATTAATCAGGAAGCTCATGCTAACGTGATTTTCATGAGAAAACACAGCAGTAGGGACCTACTAATGCTGAATTGTGGGCAAGAATATTTTAGATGTGCTAATGCAATGTATTGAATCACAAGGAACCACACTTAAGGTTTATTTTTTTTAAGTGTCTTGGATTTTGAGTGCCCTCATGCTTGTGTGTTCAGATGATAAGACTTGTGTTTGTTCAAGGTACTCAGTAGTTACTGAAAATTGCAGTTCTTTAAAGTTTCCCAATTTAGGCATTCCACAACTGAGGTGATAAAGTTAATATCTTGGTTTTGTTTAAAATGGCTGCCTGTTTTGATTTTAGAGTACTCAAACACTTTCAAAAGTGCCTGAGAAAAGGTAAAGTTTCAGTGAAACTATTTGGAAATTATCTCCAGCATTAACTTAGAATCTCTGCAGATTTCACCCATTACCTGTCAGTTGTCCCAAAATTGCAGTATCAGCCTGGAGCTCTCCATCAAGATAGAATTTGTCAGAATCTGTTGTCCTTATGTTTCTAAATATATTTTAAGAAGTTTGGTTTTTTTCACATCCAGTATATTAGTAAATATTTCTTCTATTATTTGATCAGCAAAAAAGCCCTCAAACCTCTTCAGCTTAAATTTAAAATAATAGTGCCACCTTCAGGAAAGAAAAATAAACAGGCGCTTAAATAGTTAAAAAAACTCTCCAGTTATTTTTAAATGGCAGTTGGACAGGATGGGTTTCACACTTCCATACAAAATGTACTAACTTGGCACCAAAAAATGATCCAAACTGGGTCAGTTTTAAAGGGTTTTGCAAGGCCTGCGAGGTCAGTGACAAATCCCAGCACCTGACACCCTCCTGCCCTGCCTGTGCTGGCCAGCTCTGTGCCCAGGCTTGGCCTGAAGTGCAGGGAACTGAGACAGCCTGGAAAATTCTTGCCTGGTGACTGAGGGAATTGTCACTTGGAGCTCTCCCCGCTGAGTTACGCTGCCCTTGGTGAGCCCTGGAGAAGGGAGGCATTGTTCCTGTTTGTGCACAATTCAAAGAAATTCACTTGGCAGAGGAGATGCAAAAAAATACCAGAGCTGCAGATAATGAGCTGGTTGCAGTTTTCCAAAGCTGCTGTTGTCTTGCAGGAAAGACAAGTGGGGCAAGAAAATTCCCACTTGAGTGTGTAACCTTCTCAGGGAGGGCTGTGCTGCCAAAGCTCTCCCTGGCATTGGCTCAGGAGCTGTTCCCCAGCTTCCTCCCCTCACCTCTGGCTTTGTCTGCTCCTCTCATGTGCAGTCACAGCGTGGTGGCAATACCCAAGGAGGCTTTTCTACAGTCTTTGTTAGCTCTGCTTTAAGTTTTGTGTTGGCTGAAATCTCCTCTTTGGCACACTTGCCCATCCCAGGAGATCCCAGAAATCCATACCTTAAAAAAAATCACTTTTCTGTTCTGTCACTAATTTTTGTGTTTATGCCATGACATTCACCAAGCCTTCCTTTCATTTCCTTTCAACTTTCTGGCCATGTTTGTTTGTTTATTTGAGTTTTGATTTTTTTTCAGTTGATTTCATTGGGGGATTTGATCCATTTCCTCTCTACCATGTCAATGAAAAACCCACCAACCTTTTGTTCAAGCAGACATACCTGTAAGTATCATCTGTGCTAAGAGACTCCACGTGCTTCTTGGTTTCAAGGGTACCACAGGTTTGGGTTTTTCCCTCTTTGTAGGTTGATTTCTCCAACAGGCTTTTCAGGCATGGAGGGAATGAACAAATGGACACCAGAAGGGTGAAGCTGCCCTTTCTCAGCTCCAAAATCATTTTAAATTCTGTTGCCTCCAAGAACTGAGCCTTCCACATGTGGGGCTGCCCAAGAGTTCAGCTGAGAGCAGAAAGGGGAGTTTTCCACAGCAGCTTTTCTCTTACCAATAATGAAGGGCCACTGTTGAATTCCCATTTCTACCCTGAGGCCCAAGATCACAACTTCACTCTGTCCACTTAAAAGCTGGTTCTTAATGAGATTCTCAAACACAAAGGCCAGTTCTGTCTGTTTAAAGCAGCAGCGAGATCTGATTTTATATTCTTTACATTGATCTGCAAGAGGCAGTTCAACACATGGAAGTTTTTTACAGCAGCTGCTGAGGGAGGCTGTTTTTCAGGAGCAATGTTACCAGAATCCTGCCAAAAAGAAGAATGTGAGGATGGGGGAAAAGAGTGGGGCTGAGGGAAGAAAAGCTTCCCTGAGGTAGAGTGGTAGATGTGCCCCTCTAATGTCATAAGGACTTACTGCTCACTTTGTCACTGCAGCACAAGATCAGGAATACAAGTAATTTCTGCAAAGCCACTGAATGCCCTGTAACTTTGGGGGTTCTCTAGTGTTATTGCAAGGGATGCTACAGGAGATTAAATATTGATTTCTCTCTCATTTTGTCACAGTGGGATGGAATTTTTCATAGTCTGCAGAAGCTGTGCAGCTTTAAGCAGCTCCCTGATTTACTAGCTGGATGCAGCAGCGTGCTGAAGAAGCATCACATTTTTACAGTACAGGGTTTGGGCTGCTTTTTTCTTAAAATGACCAATTCTGCTTTCTCTGAAAGAAACTATCACTTCTAAATGGAGATTCCTATATGGGGAGATTGTAATATGAAGAGAAGCAGCAATGTAAAACTTTCTCCCAGGGCCTCAGTAAGAGGGGAAGCTGCTGCTCAAGTCCACAGATAATTTTGTTGTTCCTCCCTCCCTTTCTTTAGCCCATCACTTCTCTGTTGATATCTTCTGCCAGCACAAAATAATATTTCTTCCAGGCTAACAGAAGGTGAAAACAGCTGCTGAGCTGTAGATAATGTGACCCTCTATAAATTTCAGCAGCCACCAAATAGCAATTTTTGTTTATTTATTTCAGCCTATTGCCTCTTTTCCATGTGTGTGAATGGGAGGAAGGGATAATTCATTCCCAGGTTATGGTGCCATGGAGTGTTGCAGGCTGGGGCACTGACTGCCAGATGCCCTTGTCCAGCTGTGAAAATCATTGAGTGAACACTTGAAGGCAGGTTGGGGTTTTTTTATATCCTCTTCAAGAAGATGTGAAACAACAAATACATCCAACTTCTTTAAAATTTAAGTTTAAGGAGGGCTTAGGATCAGGAACATGGAGTTTCTGGTTTGAGCTCCTTTTTGTTGATGGAAATGCTGAATGACACCAAATTTATTCTACAACTGATCACTTGGAGCTGACTGCAAGCAGGAACCTTCGTTTTAGGATGGCATCACCCCCTTGGCTGCAGTCAGATGCATTCTCTGGGCTGCCACACTTCTCTAACAGGATCACTTTCCTTCATTCCCTAATGGAATTACCCTATTCAGTCCAGTTTTACCTATCCTTTTCTGATGAGATCCCATTCCTTCCTCCCACTGTGCCCTTTCCTGCATTTTTCTCAAGTCTCTCTTCGTCATGCCACTGAATTTATGAGATTTTAGAGATCTGAGGCTCCACAGAACAATGACATGAGCTGCTAAATTCAGTATTCAAACTGTGCACCAATCAATTGATTTTGGCAATCAAGGCACCACACTAATTATTTAATAATAATATACTAGCACTCATGATAGAAGATATGGTAAAGTCTTCAGTGCCTGAGTTTCTGTGTCAAAGTACTTACCCAAAGGATAGTAAATCACTTCTGGAAAGACAAAGTTGCTCACCTGAGGCTGAAAGAGAATATTTTCAGTGAGTTTTTAGGAAGAAAGGAGTTGAACTCTTTCTCCTCCCTGAACTGAAGCATAAGTTCAGGCACAGGTTGTGCCTGCTGGCACCATTCTCTCCCCTTGTGCTGCACAGCTCAGGACCTCAGCTCTGGGTTGCTTTTCTTCTTGTTTGTTCATTTGTAGTAACAGAATTCTCATCACTTGAGGCAAAAAAGCATTTTTGCACCAATAACTGGAAGTGCTGGCCAAGCCAGCTTTGACATTTCTCACTCAAGCTGTTCTCTCCAAGGCCCTGCACCACCTGCCAAGTACCCAGAGCATCCTGAGCATTTGTCAGCCCCTCCTGCCTGCTGAATCCTTTCAGTTTCCTGACATCACTCTCCAGATTTGTTTTGGAAAGCAGCACTGTGCAATCTCAATTATAAAGCAGAATAGCCTCAAAGTGTGATTTTGTACACAGGGTAGTGCTAAATCAAGAACCTGCTGGATGGCAGGAGGTGCTCTCTGTTTATTTAAAAGGTACAGGGACAAGCACTAGGTCTTCCTGCCTTTTAAGACTGTGTTTGCAAGGCCAAGCAGTGAACTGCACCTTTGTGAGGCTCCAGCCCCTAAAGCTGATCTGGCACCTCAAGTACTGCATCACTTCAGGGGCTTCAGAGCTTTAATTTGAGTTGTGGAGCCAGATTTTATGGACTTTCCTTCCCTCAGATCTCCCAGTAGAAAGGGCTCTATGTTAACACAGGGTGTGACTTTCATCAGATGGAGACCTCAGTATTGACAGGGCAGCAACAGGAGGTATTGGTTAATTGAGGGATCTGAGGCTCCAGTAGGCAATTGCTCACCTCAGTGGTCCCTGGTCAGTCTTTGGTGGGCCACTGTCTGCTGGCCAGAGGCACGAAGAGCTGTGAGCATTAAAGGACTTGTCCCCATACAGCCATCATCCCCTGCTGGCCTAAAGTGGGTTCTTCAATACACCAATATGTACAAGCACACAAAGAACATTTAGTCAAAAAGCCAAAGTCCTAGATTGGAACACTGGAATAAGAAGGAGAGGGAGGAAAACTCCTTTAGAATTGCTTTCCCACCTATCTTCTCCAAACTTTGACAAGCAGAATAATTTACAAAGGAAACTTAAACAGGAAAAAATTCCACTTTGTTCTGAGGAGAGAAAAAAACACAAAACAAAACACTTCTGCTTCTCTTTCTAGGTAGACTTTTTCCCAAACAAACAACATGAATTTGCAAACTCTTTTGATCATCCTGAAGCTGCATGTGTAAGAGGTGATGTTTCAGCCAAAAGCATTCACTCACCTTTACTGCTGCCTCCAAAAGTAGATCTGCTTATCCTGCTGCACCTACACCAAAAGCACATCACTGCAATTTCAAGCAGCTCCTTTATCCTAGAGATGACCCTTAGCTTTTTCAGTTTCTAACCACATTTTATGCAGCTCCAAACGCTGAGGATCCATAGATCTAACACTTGAGCCTAACTGCAGCATATTCAGGTCTGACACCTGCATTGCATTCTTTCCAGCCTTGAAGACTACTTAACCACATTACTTGTGAGCTCTCAATCCTATTCCTCATCTGTAGTCAATCATATTTAAAAGTCCAGAAGAGGAAAGAAAAATTTGTCCTCATTATTTCCACACCATTTCTGTCACATAAAGAAAGCCATTGAGTTCTTGTTCCACACTCACATCCTGGCTTCACCTTTTTTCCCCTCTTACAGGCCTGCGTAAGTGAAGGGGAGCCAGAGGATGGATGAACCTTGCACTCCACCAAAGGTGCTGCAGGAAACAGTCCCCTGGGGCCTGGATCTTTGGCAGAGGAAATGCAGGATGGTGAACTCCACTCCATTTTTTCGTTCCTGGTCTTCTTTTCAAACGCAATGAATGTACATCAAAGAACAGCCACACAGTTGGTTTTTAATCCTCCAAGTGCCCTGACGAACCTTTCCTACCACAGTCTGCTGGTACTGGCCCAGAAATGGCCTAAAGACCTCTGGCAGAACAAGTTCACCAAGAGCCTCTCTCAAGAGCTGCAGTTGAAGCTGGAGCTGCTTCCTTGTGCCATGGATCCAGAAAGAAGGAAGCACTGTGTAAAACCCTGGGACATGTCATATTTTCTGTAGTTAGTTTCCTCCCTTTTTTCTGAACAGAGCCTAAATCCCCTAACACAACTTCATCTCCTCCCTGCCTGCATAAAATGAGGTGGGGGCTCTTTACACTCCAGTTACTTAGGCATTGTTGGGTTCTGAGTTATAGGTGAGAACTTTTCCCTCCTTTGTGCCCCCCAGGCAGGACCCCCTTGCTCAGTCTCTGTAGGCATGGCAGTAGGCTTTTGTCCTGGAGCTCAGTGTGGCCTGACTCCTGTAACGCTGAACAGCTGAAAACCACTGCAGCCATCAGCTCTTCACTCAGCACGCAGCTTCACCCCACCTCCAACCAGCCCAGCCATTCCTGGAGCAGCTGTAGCTTACTCTGGGTCTGCCCAGCTACATTAAATTAACCCTGGTGTAGCTGAATCCTGCTGCAGGCCCTGGAAGAAGCCCAGTTCCTCATGGAGCACAGGTGGGTTTGCACCTGCCTTCCTCACCTAGAGCCACACCTATCCCATGGTAACAGCCTGCTGGAAGAGTTTCATTTGTGACAGGCTTTTTGAGGGGAGGGAAAGGGCTGAAGGGGGAATGCAAGTGTAATTAAGTTGCATTAATGAGCTGCAGCAGTTGATTAAAGAGAAGAACAAAACCAAGTCAGTTTTGTTAGCTGTGTCTCCCAGCATGTGAAGTGTCAAAAGCAGAGGAGGAGCAGTTGTCAGCCAGCCCTGGCATATTTGGGCTGATACTTCAAGTGCTGTTGTAATTCATTACTGTTTTGCCTAATTTGTTTGGGATTACTTGGCATTTTTTGAGAAATGCTTTTCAGAAGGGTCAAGCTTGAAGCCATGCTAGGGAGAAGTGTGAGGGAAGAATTAAAAACAAAAATAAAAACATTAAGTGCTAAATCAAAGACAGAATGATGCAGCTTTTTTTTTTGGTCTCATTCCACAGGGCCCAGGAAGCAAAATCCTCTTTTATAAACCCAAATGCATAAGCACTGAGAGGGTATTTTTTGCTTCTGTGCAACTTCTATTCCAGATCCTCAAACATCCTGAGTTCTGCTTGGGTGCAGCTGCAAGTAAAAATTTATTTTCTGTAGGGTGTTTTTTTCCCTTTTTTAGGCACCAAAATCCACAGTTTGACTGAGCAAAAGACAACTAGTTTCATCCTTGTTTAATACCTCAAAGAAAAAAGCTCAACCCTGACAGCTCTGCATGACAAAAGACAAGTACCTCCTCATTATTAACATTATGTTACCACCAAATTAAAAAATACCAGCGAAACACAATCTACTCTGCATTTTGAGATCACACACAGCAGTGTGCACACATTTTGAATGCTTTCTCCACTTCTCTTTTATTCACTTTCTTTATGGATTGCTCTCATTCCTGTCTGCCCACCTGATTGTTCCCTGGAAAGGCAGAAAAACAAAAAGAAGAATTCACATCCTCTATTCAATGAGATTTTCCCATTAAAGATTTCATTTGTTTGGCGCTTTTCAAATTAATCTTTCCTTTTCTCATTAAGCACCGAGTTCACACATTTTGGGTTTAATATGATTTCTTTTCCTCAGAGAGAGTATTATCAATCAGTTACCAGGAGTCTTTGTCAGCCTTGTTTGGGAGCAATCAAAATTCAGCACAGGTGGTGGAAAAAGGACAGTTCAGCTCTGAATACCTGAAACATTTTACTGGTACTTCCAGGACCCAATTCCTCTAGATGGTAAGAAGAGGGAACTTTAGGAATTGAGGTCTATGTGTTTTTAACACTACTCCTCCTCTCCCACTGACCAAGCTCTGATGCCACTTTCACCAATTAAACTGATCAAAAACCACTTGCCAAGCACTCTGAAGAGATAAAGCATCAAACTCCGCACTTAACAGCATTGCCCCTTGGCTTTCATACACGCTGATAAAGATCAATGAAATAAAAGTGTGATGACTGAGTCACTTCAGAACTACCACTCAATTGCCTGTGCTCATTGTAGCACAAAGCACCAATTAACAGAAGTAAAATTAACACCAAGCCCATGTTCAGGTAAGCCTATAATATGCAGTATCAATGACTGCCATTAATCATAAGAAAAAAAATGGGTCTGAGAAGAGACAAAGCTACCAAGAGTCATATTCCACACTTAATTATCTCCTCCAGGTTTCATTAGCAGAGCCATTCCTCCCAAGAACTCCTCTCATGGTCTGCTTGTGCTAGACTCACTCTGAGTACCTCAAGGTGACAGAGTGACCGTGCTCTGTGAGGGCCGGGGCTGCCAGTCCGTTGCACCCCACCCATTCCATGCCCAGCATGATCCAGGAGCAGCTGAAGGTGGTGGGTTCCCTTATCTCCAGTTTTGGAGTGCCCTCTGTTGGGGACAGGCATCGCTGGAGATGCTTCTGAAAGAACAACGTGGTACCTGGTTCTGAAGGGACATTTCCCTGCAGGAAAACAGAGCAGCTCCTCCCTTTCCCTGGGGTGGAAAAGCCATTCACCATTTTCACACCGTTCAATAGGGTTAGCCCCAGAAACAGCTGGTGCAGTTCCAGCCTTCCTTCAGTCACACTCAGGTGAGTTTGGGAAGAAGCAACACTGTCCCAGCACTGGGCTGGTGTCTTCCCTTCTCAGAATAGCATATCTATTTAAACTGTAAGTTTGTGCTGTATTTATAGAGGCAAAACAAAGCCAATGATATCCCGAACCCAGACAAGACATAATTTGGCATGGTGGTGGCATTCTGTTCCCTAGCAAAGCTGCTGTCTGGCAGAGACCCAACCAATTCCTCCAAGAGTTGCAGAGTTTAAACCACTCAAGTCTTAATTTCTCTCATCTTTGCCAAGAACTGTGCTAATATTCCCTTCTTCTGAAGGCAGGGATGAAGAGAGCTGCCCTCCCATGGGATCCAGAGATAACTGTCACCTTAAAGTGACTCACAGGCAAGCCCCTAAGCTGTTTAGTGACCAGAACTGGAACCAAAGGGAAGCAGTTCCAGAACCACAAACACACTAAAGAGCCACCTACCAAAATTATACAAGGAGTTCAGATCAAAATTATTCTGCATTTGCACAGTTTCATGTATCAGATCCTTATTCCCCTTCATCCTTATCCCTTCTTTTGCAGCTTAAGAGAATTCTGAGGAGCCATATTCTCCCCTGTGAGGGTTTTGAGGCCCTGGCACAGGGTGCCCAGAGAAGCTGTTGCTGCCTGGGGATCCCTGGAAGTGGCCAGGGCCAGGTTGGACAGGGCTTGGTGGAACCTGGGACAGTGGAAGGTGCGGAAGGGAGGCAGAACTGGATGAGTTTTAAGGTCCCTTCCAACCAAACCATTCCAAGGCTCTATGACCCACGTGCTGTCTGGTAAATTCCAAAGGACACTGATGGATGGTCAGAACAGCTGCTTTTCTTACTCATGCCCACGTAGCACTGAAGGACAGATGTTGTTTACAACCTGATGTCACTCCAACATCTTAGGACACCATCACACCCCTCCCCCAGTAGGGAATTGTACTAGAATCAGATACTCAAACCTCTAAGTTAAATAAAGGAAAAATTTTATTCCATGAAAAAGAACAGTTTATTTTTAAAAACTTATGTCATTTCCCTTCACTTAATAAGGGGTAGCTTGGATGAAACTTACTCTTTTTGGCTACATGATATAATATTTCATTTTAAATAAGAATCACCAGTTTAGCCAGCAAAGATATTTTCTAAAAAGCTATGTTTCCAGAACTGTTTTCTACCAGGATAATACCCAACAGCCAGGGAAGAGCTCCATAAGAAGCTTCCAGGAGACCATCCAGTGACCCTGAGCACAGAGCCTTCCACCAGGGGAGGTCAGCTGAGAGCAGAGAGCTTGGAGAGTTAGGCCAGACTTTTCCACTTAGTTATGCAAATTTGAGTATTACTGAAACATTACATCAGTTGTTGAAAATTCAACAAAAAGGGGAGAAAAAAAGAAAGACAGCAAAAAGGGGAGAAAAAGGTAGATTGTCCCTCCCCCACAATACATTGTTGCTGAGTATTCTAGTCCCAATGGAATGCATTTTGTACAAAAAGTACTCCCATTTTCAATCAAACTTCCTGAAGGAATCCCTAAGAGAATAATCTCTAGACAACTGCTAAGTAAGTGAGAAAAAACCAGAGTCTGCTGAAAACAGTCTTTGATTTCAACACAGAGCAAAGATTCACTTGAGAACACAAAAATGTGGAGAAGGAGAATCTCTGTCAATAAAAGCCTCATTTTGGAGGACAAAAGAGCCCAGCAGAGTTCTCCTGGAGCAGTCCTAAAGCAAGAGGTGATCAAACCAGCAGTTCTTCCTAGAAACACTGTGCATGGGAGACACATTCAGGGAGTTTTTACACTTATGCCAAGCCACCCGGCAAATAAGATTGGCTCCAGCAAACTATTTACTTATTTTCTCCCTCTGCTGAGTTATCAATGAGTTGTGTGGACTTATCTTTCCCCTTGGGTGCATCATGGCTCAGGACATGAAGGCTCTCACAGTGCCCCGGATGGCAGCTCTGCAGATGGGACACAGCCTCAAATTGAGGGCACATTCTTCACAAGCTACCAGGTGGCCACAGGGAACAAACACAACAGACACGTCTCTGTCCATGCACACTTTGCACATCCTCTCCTCTTGCAGGCGCCGGAGCTGTTCTTCTGTGCTCAGCTGAGACTCTACCAAAAAACAAAGGAAAAACCAAAAGCCCAAACTGTTAGTGTTTTGTCACAGCTCCAGAGTGCCAGTTGTGACAGCTTAGGAAGTCAAACTGCAACTTGCCCATTGTTTTGTTCAGAGATTGTGAAGATGGCAAAAGTACCTCTCAGGAAAGTTTCATTTAAGCAGAAAAACTGCAGCTATTATAGACTGGCTTATCTACATAAGGTTCAGCTTATCTACACTCACTGGACAGAGCAGGGACACAGATCAACAGCATTTACTGTGGTCATAAATTATCCCCATAAACTGATTTTTTGTAACAGCTGCTTCACAGGGGCACTCCAATCCCTGAATAAGGGCTCCTGTGCTCAGGTACCACTCTAACTAGCACACAGTCCTCTTCAAAATTTAAAAAATGAGTTAGCATAATGACTACTGATACTGTTATTCTAGAACTCCACCCAATTACGCTTAAGGTCAATTCCCCACACTGCCAGCCCAGAGTACCTGATTCCTTTTGCTGCACAGATCGTATTTCTTGTCTTGATGTTCCAGTGTCTCTCTGAACAGCACCTGTAGAACCAGAAAAGATGATGGTATTCAATGCTACCTCCTTTATTCCTCTCCTGGCAGTGCTGTGTGGAAGCAAGAAATACTCTGGACCTCAGTAGCATTTGGTTAATAATTTCTAATCTCAGCCTGGCATGGCTGATATTCTCTGTGGTGCTTCAGCAGCTATTCAAGTTCACCTCCTTGCCCAGGCCTGTCTGTCCACATCACATTCTCTCCTCAAAGGTGGCTTATCCATCACATCAGCTGGTCATTCCAGCTCCTGTGCTACTATTTGATCAAAATTTCAGTTTTGTGGAATTTTTTCCGTGTTAGCTACAGAAGTGGCAGACCATGCTGTAGAGGCAGGAGCTTTGGAATGGCACCTTCAACTTCACTTGGCAAACAGACTTCACAAAACAGATAACAAAAGACAGAAATTAATGAAAATATATCTTATCTAGACAAGAACTATGGATATTTCTAAACAGGTTATTGATTCCAATTTTAAATAGGCTTGGAGTGATTATCCATCCTAGGAGCTTTGCTTCAGATAACTGCCTCTGCCTGGATCACCTGTGAATTTGTGCACGAGCCTGCACATCATGGAGTGCCAGTTACTGCAAGGTCTGAGGGCAGCAGGAAACACCAAGGATATCCCCAGCACAGCCCAGTGCAGGCAGATCCAGCCACTGACATGCCAGCAACCACAGCTTCTCCAGGTTTCTTTAACTCAGGACCTCATTGCTCAGGCTCCCAAGGAAAGGCAGGCTTGGGGGCATTATCTCTCACAATTCCAGCAGACCCTCAGGACACCCCCAGCAGTGCTCCAGGTGCGGTGAGGAAGAGGTTAAACACCCCCAGCCCAGGTGTGAGTCAGGCCTACCTCTCCTCCCTCCTGCACTGCTGCTGGCCCCCCAGCCTGGCTGCAGCAGGTCTGAAATCAGCTCAGACTCAGACAGGTAGAAAGTCCCAGTCAGCGCAAATTTATTCTCTACCAGGTTTGCCACCCAGGTGGGGTCAAAGCCCATCTGCAGGACATTCTGCACTATGAGACTCTGATCCTCAGATGGATGAGCCAGCAATTTCCAGTTCCTCAGAGGATCTGTAAAGCAGTGAACAAGCACTTTACCAAAAAGGCAGAGCTTTGGGCAAAAGTGTGCCATTCTTTGAAGGTGTTCTACATAAAATGGCATTCATATACCCTAGAACACTCCTCAAGCTATCCACTTAGCTAGATTAACTCCCACATTTGTTTTTTACTTCAAATCATTACTCACAAGGAAGTTAATCAAAGCCAATTTCATAAAAGCCCAGACACTTATTTTGGATGGTTTATTTCACTTTATCAGTGAACAGTCTCCTGTGTTTGGCATCAGTCCAGAATCCTTATCTCTGTTTTCACATCCCAGAACAGAAGCCTCAGAACTGCTTTCATGAGCATCAAGTGGAACATCCCAATTGAAGCCGCTCCTACCTCAACCATTCATCAGTAGCAACAGAAGTAGGAAATTCACTGGCAGTCTCTTCAAAGGCTCAAGTTTTGCTTAAGCTTATGGGAGCCAAACTTCACCTACTTATATTTCTGGGAGCAACTGATAAATGGGAGTAAATCCTAGCAACAACATTTTCATGAACATCTAGATTCTCTGATTTCTTATCAAGCATGTTTAAAATGTTGTAGTGAAGGGGTTTACAGACAGACATCAACAGCAAGAGCATCAAAAGCCAAAGGTAAGTTAGGGAAGCACTCAAACTCACAGCAGACTAGATAAGTGTCTCTGGCCTTTGACTAAGAGGTCTCACAAGAACAAGAAATTTTGTTTCTTGAGCTAGAGACCACTTCCTAAAACCAAAGTGAAACAGCTTCTAGAATATCATAACATCTCGCAAGCACCATGTCTACAGAAGGCAGAGCAGCTGAGGTGGGCTGGTGGAACTCAGACTACACCACATTCACCAGAAGATAGAACACCATGAAATTACAGCACTGACCTCGGGAAGGAGAGGAGTCTTGCTCAGTCTGGTCCCAGGAATGTCTCTGAAAATGATACAAAAACAGAAGCCTGTGTTCAAAACTTTCCCATCGACCAGACCTAATCCACTACACACAAAATGTTCATGACTCACAGGAGCCAGCAGGGTGCCAGAAAAGGTTGCCTGAACACTGTTAACAAATTCTCTCCCCCTTGAGTGCAGTAAAAATTCACACCTAGGAGCAGAAAAGTTGAAATACATTAGTACAGGCTCCCCCAAGTGCAAGTAGCCATTTGAAATTTAGAAGCAAAGGGTATTATGGGCAGTGAGCAAACCTCTATATATCCATTAAAGACAGGGTATCAGATGTTTCACCTGCCCACCTCTTGCACAAGGCTGACAGTAAGAGGATCATGATCCCTCCCCCTTAATTCAGTCTTCATTTTGGCCCAAGATGAGCTCAGCTGTAACACGCTTTACAGTAGACCACGGAACTGTGATGAGAGAGCAGTTCACAGGAAAGAAAAAAGAACTGCTGCAGCAAACCAAGGCTTAAAATTTCTTCTTGTACCTCAGAGTAGGAGTAATAAAAGCTCTTCTTTGATGCCAAAGAAAGTTATTTTAATTGAACTCTTAGATGGTGAACTCTAAGTCAAATTAAAGAATCTCAGGTCTGAACTGTGCCATCCCACCAGAGTTTGAGCATTTTATTTTGCTTTTAAGGTGAGAGGATATAAACATTTCTGTCCTATGAAACAAAGTACGAGTGTGAAATGCATGACCTATCTTTTGGGGTATTTGTTAGCCAAGACTGACTTACTCTGGGTACCATTTAGCATGTTCCCTCCAAGGATCATCTCCTAAGGACCAGCTCCTCACACCTCCATCACAGTAAAAACACCTCACTACATCTCCTCGTCCTGAAAGGGAGAGCAAGAGATTATTTGACACCTGAGACACTACATGCCCTACACTAACCCTGGGTGAGACTCAGCACAAACACAGGCTTTGGACAGAAGAGAGGAACACATGACAATTTACTGACACAGTGCACATTGTACAGGGGCAGGAACTCAGTCTGAGCTCCCAGAGCTGGCTGAGAGGATTCCAGAAGGGGATCACAAGCTCACAGGCAGCATCCACAGGAGCAGCTAAGCTCCCATGCACAAGCCCCCCAGCCAATCCCCCTGCCTGCCTTTGGAGCAGAGCTGTAATTAGTTACACCTGTGAACACACTTTTCTCACTAACCACAATCTGCCATAGTGCAAATATTTCCTCTGGCTGGTTAATTCAGAGAGGAGTATTTCTTCAGACCTGTTACCTAACCAGCAAAGCATTCTCAAAGGGAAAGAATAACATTATATTGATATTCACATGCATGTGATTACAATAAATATTGCCAACTTTCCTCAACAAAAAAGGTATCTGATTTCTGTATTTCAAATGAAGAGTCCTTAGAGGAACAAGCCACAGGCAGAAGGGCTGACTCCATACAGCTGTCACTCAGGTTTGGGGTTTTGAGAAAAGGCTTCAGTGCAAGACACAGCCTATCCAAAACATGACACACCAAGCAAGCTCCTCAAGTCCTTTTAAAAATGCAAGGAATAAATACACTCAATGCATCTTAAAGCACAGACTTTTCTGTCCATAAAACATCTGTTTAAAACACATCACCTTTTCCTCTCCTGCTGACAAGGAGGTACTTACTAGTGGACCCCCAGGACCCAAACAGGAGTTAAATGTTGAAATGAATTCTGCACAAGCAAGAGCAAGAGAAACAGCACAGGCAGAAGGAAGGATGTGGTTTTTAACTACAATACATGTGCATACACGTAAGGTATTTGTAAGAGCAATAAAACAGTGAAACTTTCAAAAGTTAACTTGAATAAGAGTCAAGAACATTTCCCCAGGGTACCTACCTGTGTAAAAGAACCCTGCTCTAGCCAGTTGCTCTGGATGCATGCTGGAATTTTGTGGCCAGTTCTCAAATGTAGACAGTCTCATCTCCTCTGTCACCATCTCAGGGTACTCTGGCTCATTAGGCATGGCTGTCTCCTCACTGACTATCCCCTGCAAGACACTCAGGAACTGCCCATCCACAGTGTCAAAGATCTCCTGCAGGGACAGCATCTCCTGGTTCCCAGCACTCTCCCCACGGACGTATTGACAGGAAGGGAAGAAATGCACGTGCTCTATTAAAGGGCAATCACCAGGTCTCCAGTCCTTCAGGACACCACCACAACAGAAACACTGCACTTCATCCCCGGGGCCCACGTAGAAAAATCCAGCATCCACCAGGTCCCGGGCAGACACGGGGGCAGCGCGGGGCCACTGCTGGAACGTCCTGAGCCTGCTGGCCGCGCTCCTCATGCTGGAATTGAAGAGCCTGCAGCGAGCAGCCCTGGGCTCTGGAGGCTCTGCTGGTGCTGCATCCCCCATGGCCGTGCTCTGCAAGAGAGGATGGGAGAGCCCAGGGCAGTCAGCTGCATTCCCACCCCGTGGTATTATTCCCCATTCCAGAAAGCTCCTGCTCACAACAAAGCCCAGCTTGTTTGGGAATGGCAGCCCAGTCACAGATCTGGTGCTTCTGTACTTTGCTGTTGGACTTTTGCTGAGCCTTCACTGGTGTCTGATGGGAAGAGTCCAGAGCTTTCCAAGGCCCTCTGCCAATTTACAGGAAAGATGAAACAGAGAGCAGAGGGCAAAAAAACCTGTACTCTCTCCCAAGCTGAACCTTTGGCAAGACAAATCCCCAGCCATTTTGCTAAGCCCTTAAACTAGCATGAAAAAGGCTCTGCTTTTTATTCCCTAAACCAGGCATGTCATAACAAAACAGAGAACAGCCACACCCAAACAAATAATGTCTCAATCTCCCATTTACAGCCAAACACCACACAAAAAATCACATTTTTTATGTTTTTATTGTCATTATTATTAAGCAATGATTATCTAGAAACAGCTCTATAAAACGGAACTTTTCCAAACCATGGCCTAAAATAATTAGGTACAGTTTCTATGAGGTGATGTCCTTAAATCAAGGATTTTCTAGTTTTTGTCATATTCTGCCTGTGCTACTTCCATGCAAGAGGAAGAGTGAAATTAAAGAAGTTACCAAGTGCTTGATTCTCCAAGCTCTCACCCTGCTTACGGTAACAGCCCTTCCCTGGGGGATTAAGCTGAACTGCAACTCAGCCACTGCTTCCAACAATTTCCCTATGGCTGGCAATGGCACTTGCAAAAGGCCCTACAGTGACACAATTGAGGACCAGGAACAATTTAATTCCTTTGGAGAGAAGTCCCTACACAATGTGACTAAGTGAAAGTTGCAATCAACTCCCTTTTTTAAAATTAAGAGCCCTCCAAATCCCTTCCCACCTCAATAGGTGAGTTCAACTCAAGGAAGTGCAACTTCCTATTTACTGGTTATCAGGGTTAAGCATTATTAGAGCACAGATCCCAAGACATCACACAGGAAAAGAAAATATAAATACACACTGTTATAAAGTACAATTTTTTGAGACTGGTACAGCACATTAAAATAATAGATAACTAGAGCAGTGCACAGTAAAATACAAACAAGTGGAGACCATAGATCCAGCAGCTACTCTGCAGCAAACACCATCACAGAGATTCTAAGAGGCTTAGAAAACACTCAGGCCAGAAGCATCTCTGAAGAACTGTTTCTCTTAATTAAGGGCTGCAGCACATTTAGGGAGGGAAAAAAGCTTACAGGTCATTTTAGTCACAAAACTCACAGCTGTCCTCCATAGGTATTACATATTTAGTGAGATTTTAAAGCAAAATCAAACTTACTCAACCACTTGCCTCTCATAATAAAAGGTAGCAAGGAAGAGAAAGTTCATTAGCAACCAGAATTCCCCTTCTATAATGACAGGGACAGAAACCAGGGCTGGAAGAAAAGGCTCTAAAAGTCTCTTTCAGAAACTGTGCTTTATTTAATACAATAAAGAAGAACTGTGTCACTGGTGTAAGGAGAAGTCCATAGAGAAAGCAAGTTCTGAGGCCATCAGTCACTGATGCCCAGCAGAATCTGCAAACTAAGCAGACTGAGGAGAGGCAGATTGTTTGCCTTCACAGCAGATTTTGCTCCCAGAACACAGAAGCTTGTTCATCAGCCACAGCTCCACGAGCAGTGCTGCTCTCATCTTGAGCCTTAACAAAGCAAAAGCTGTAACTCTTAAGCTACAACAAATTTTGGGTTACACAGAGATGATAGCAAGGTTATCTTAGCCTTCCTCCACCCAGAAAGCCCTTGAGAGCAAGCTTCACAGATTTTGCTTTGTGTCTTCACAAAGAAAATTATTTCTTCCACAAAAGGCTTTTTTTAATAAGAGGTGCAACATAGGAGAACAAGTATATTTATCTTTTGCTTACTAAGAAGCCCCTTATGGTTTACCTGCATATTTATATACTCTGCAGAAGATTCATTAACTCTGCTAATGAGACTCCACAAAAACCAAATTAAAATTTTAAATAGCTATAACACCACTAAAAACCAATACTCTACCACAGCCCACTACTTATATAGGAATACAAAGCCAAAAGAAACATTACAAGCTCATACCAACAATTAGCACAATAAAAATATTCCTTAAAAAAACCCAACTTTACCTGAAACATGTTAACTAAACCCCAGAAAGCTTCCATAATTTAAAACTCTCTCAACATTACAAGCCTCACACAAAAATCTTCTCTCCTCAGATGCCCTCCCAAAGCAGAAAACTGCCAAGGAGTAAGTGAACCCACCTGCCTCAGAGGCCATTTATAATGCTGAGTTGCCCCCAATTGGTTGGGATGGGCTGAAGGTCTCTATTGGCTAACGAGTCCAAATTTCATCTTTATAAAATGGAGTCACAAGGCAAAGGTATAAAGTTAAGCTCAAATGTGCTCCAGAAAATACCAGATCTTGTTAAAACCTAGTCTAGTGCCAGGTGTGATGTCCTGACTCCCATGACATAATGGCTGTCACATCCCTATTTCTGTGACTCTATTAACAGTATTTCTGCAACTTTTTCAGCTTGCTTTCACATGTTTTGCACCTTAAGTTTCTTAATAAAATGTACTGTAAAATTAGCAGATAAATAGCAACAAGAATTTTCTCCAGACAGCTTGGACAGATTGCATTGCCTTTACTTTAGCAATCAAGTTTTTTTCTGCAATTGCATCTTCACAACTTGAAATCTTCCTATTCCTTTGCCTTCCTGTGGCCACAATTCCACAAAATGGAGGATTTTAATGATGGTTTTGAAAGGTGCAATTATTTGAAAATGTGTTTTCCTTTACCCCTGCCTGAGAAGATGCATAAAGCTTCTTCTAAACTCTTGACAAAATATCAGTTCTCCATGTAAACACAAGAACATAGGTGATTCATGTTTCTCAGAAATTATAAATTATCATTTTTCTTTTGATAAAAAGATCCAGAGTCCTTTCTTTTTGCAGGCAAGCCCATACAATCATTCTCATTAAAAAGAAGTGTTGGGTTTTTTGCTAATTAAATACTCGTTAATGAAAGCCCCTGAGCAGTAGAGGGCAGTGCTTTTATATGACATTTACAGAATGCTGTAACAAGAGAATGTACTGGGAGGTTTGTCCTTAGTGAATTTCTCTGTAATAAAATACATATAAAGATAATTGCATGTTATCTTCCACTCTGTGGATCCTATCCTTTCTGAGTCTATGCTGATTTTTGAAGAATGCATCCTAAAAATCCAAAGGAGAGAGTTAACAAAATCCCTCCTGCAGAGGCTGTTTGGGGTCTGCTGATGGGTTGTAGCAAATATCTTGCTAATCAATAAGAGTGATTGATAATTCTGAATTTTACAAGCATTTTACAAACAATAACCTCATCTTCTACTGCTTATAACCACCTGGCTTCTCAAAGGTGTGCACAATTCCACCTGTTTTAGGGGAAACCCCAGCCTGATTGTTAAAGAGGGAAAAGCTGTATAAATCTCAGAGGAGCTCAAAAACACCTTCTAAGTTAATTGACAACATTGGTCTGCTTCTGGCATTGGTTACTTGTTTTGGGTTTTTTTCTTATATACATAACATTCTTCTATCATAAAAACTTAGGACAGGTTTAAGGTTGATTATCTGTGGGGATACACTCGTGGTTTTAGGGGGAACATTTCACCAACAGAGGAGAGCTGAGGAGAACCAGTGAGATGACTGTAGCAGAAGAAGATGCAATGACTCCAAGTGTGCTGCTGAGAGCAAGTAAAAACAAGTCACCATGTATAAATGATAGAGTTTTATTTTAGCACATCAAAATTTGGAAAGCAAATAACATATTCAGTAATCTGTTGTATGCAACTTTTACTGTTTTTTAGCAAGTCATACATTTTCAGTTTCTTTTCAGAGCATTAAGATGTCCTATTGAACTTCAGAATACTTCTTAAAATGAGGAGTGTCATGAGCTAATGATAAACAAATGTGGGACTCAGTAAACATCAATCAGGAGTCCAGGACAGATCAGTGATAATGATCAACACTGCCATCACTAGACAGTGATTGGAAACACTCGATGAAGAAAGTAATATAAACATAATTAACCAAAAATCTGGTTGCTATTATCAACCTGATTTGGAAGGAAAACAATCAATAAATACAAGGGGCAGAATATATCTGGAGGCAGCATAATGAAGAGCTTGAAAGCACTGAAGTGACTGGAGGCCCTGGAAAAACTCCAGCAGAATTCAGCATCTCCACCCCAGAGGTGCTACACAGCTGTAAGGGGCTGAAGCTGCTCTGTGTGGCTTAGCTTGAGGTAGACTATTGTGCTTTCATCAATAAATTAAGAGTTTACTGAGGAAAGAGGCTTTTATAACAGGAGGAAAAAAAGGTATCAGTTGGCATTGGTGAAGAAATGAAGCGGCTGGAACACAAAAGGAGACACCATAGCTTGTCACTGCAGTGATGTGTAAAGGAACTGGGTATCGAGCAAATTTATGGCATAGTTCCCATTCTCACTTGCTCAGATATTAGCCACTATTGAGATGTGGATCCATTTTCCAGAATAAACCATTCAGAGTCTGTGATGTAATTGCTTTGCAGCCTGATGCAGAGTAGACAAAATCCTTTTACCTGAAGCCCTAGACACAGATCTGTTTCTCTGTTTAGGGCCTCTCTTTTCCTCTTCTGGCAGCCTCTTCCTTTTGTGTTGTCCTCCCCCTTCCTTCCCCTGAAGGGCCTGCTGGTCTGTTCCTGCAGAGCAGCACCTGCACTGCTGCTCTCTGGGGAGCTCCTGCCACAGGAACACCCAGGAGGAGCCCATCTGCTCAGCTGCCTCCCAGGGCAGCCCTGAGGCACCAAAACACACTGCTGGTGCTGACACACAGCTCCACAGCATCCCTAAAACAAATCCACTGCGGACAGGAAACAGGATCCAACTCAGTGAATAGTGACAAAACACACTAATAAACGGTTTATTTCTTCACACATTAACAATCTTTTATTCAGAAAGCCTGGAAAATGTTTCTATGAAGTAAATCATAGAATGCCAGAATGGTTTGGGTTGGAAGGGACTTTAAAGTTCATCTCATTGCAATTTCTGCCATGGGCAGGGGCACCTTCTACCATCCCAGGTTGATCCCAGCCCCGTCCAACCTGGCCTTGGACACTTCCAGGGATGAGGCAGCCACAGCTTCTCTGGGCATCCTGTGCCAGGGCCTCAACACCATCTGATAAAGAACTTCTTCCTAATATCAGACCTAAACCTCTCCTCTTTTAGTTTAAAGCCATTCTCCCTTATCCTATCACTGCCTGCTCTTGTAGAAAGTACACACACTATACATAGAGACTGCTGGAACTAACACAGGTGAGTGACAAACACCCGTTTTGTGAACTGATTTCCCAGGGATTCAAATCTTTTCATCTCCTGCCCTAATTCTTTCCTCTGGCCCCCACTACTGTGGCATTTGATTGCCTCAAAACTTTAGGTATTGTAATAGTTAGGAATAGCTAAATGTAGCTTGCAACGTGATTCATGAAAGTGCTTTAAATCAAATCCTATTAATATCCCAGCCCACAGAACAGAACACAGTACATATGAAAAGGAAAATCTGCAAAGCACAGCAGATACTCAAAAAATCAGTACAGGAACTGGCCTTAAAATCTAAAAACTTCATGGTTTCAGTGTCCAGCCTATTATAAAAATATTTCTGGTTTTGAAGAGTGGGTTGACCACTGTTCAGTTCTTTTTCAAAGGAAAGTGTTTGTAGAAAATAGCTTCTCTTTTATTTTTCTAAATATCTTTTGGAGCTGAGAAAATGTGAGTTTCTTTTTCAAGGATTATTTTTTCTCTTCATTCAGTTTTCTAGCCCTTCTTGCCCTTGCCAGTTAACCCAATAATCAAGAGAAACAAAAAAAGAAATTAAGAGCAACCCCAAACCCCATCCATTATTTGTTGTCTTTTTTTTTTTGTTTCCCATAACATTCTGAATAGTTGGAAAAAATCTGTAAAAATTCACTGCTGCTGCAAATTGAACGAACTATTTTCAGTTTTCAGCAGATAGCAATCCACTGATCCAAAGAGCATGCAGAGTGCTTAGAGGCCTGAGCAGCAGCACAGGGATTGGGAATACAAAATAAAATTTGAGGAGGAAAACTGTAGGGCTAAGTACATTCCCACAGTGAGTATGGAAAATGCAAATTATATTCTCTTCCTTTTTTACTTCCTAAGTAGCACCTGATAGGTTTCCCCAAAGATGAACTGCACCTCTTCCTCTCCCTCTGACTGATTTTGATCATTTCCCAGTTCCTTCTGGTTCTGACATAGAGGAGCCTCACATTTGGGCTCTATTCCTTTTACCTACTCCAAGGCAGGAAGTAGAGGAGCAGAAGACCTGGAGCCTCATGTAAACTGAGTGGCATTGCAACTCCAAATTATTCACATATAAAACTAACAGCTCCTCAGAAGAGATTCTTATCCACTTGTGGCCGCAGTTCCACCATTCAGCCATTAAATTACCTGTAAAGAAGGATTTGTCAGGCATTGTTGTGATTCTAATGGAGCTTGTCCTACTTTATAATTGGCAGAAAATCAGCCATCAAGAATCACAGAACATCTGATTTTCCAATTAAATCCTGCTATAGTTTGGACTGTGTTTTTATTGCAGAGAATGTGCCTGGCTGCCTGAATATTGCTTGGGCAACAGGCAGAAAGATCTATTCTTGAGCTATTCACACTACAATCATCTGCTTTTCTCCATGCAAATTGGCTTGCAATGAGTTTATTTTGTCCCTGTATCAATAATCAATAGCAAGACTGAAAGACGAGGAAGAAAGACAACAGAGCAAACTGAAGTCACTGCAAAGAGCTGAAGGGAAAAATGCACAACAAAGTAAGCAAAGACAGACTGACCTTACAATTTCATGGAAACCCCAGAGAGCAGCAAGAAGGAGTTGCCAAGGATGAAAATCAAGAGACAGGGGAGAATGCCTGTGCTCAGCCATTGCTCTGTTGAGCTCCTTGCCACAGCTTTCCAAGGAATTTGTCTTGCAGGGAACAGCATGTGTGATGCTGATGTCAGATGGGATCTGTTCACAGGCCACACTCTTTGCATATGATTTCCCTCCTCATGTTTTCACAAACAATGTGTCAGTGACATGAGAAACAGGAGAGGAGAACAGATACAATTTCTCTGTGTGTCTGCTTTAATTTTTCACCCTAAAATGATGGAAGTGAATGCTGGATCCTTGGTTTGGGAACATTCCACAGGGGTGTAGAGTGCAGGAGGGAGATGATTCCATTATGGCAATATTTGATTTTCTTCCATGCTCATAAAAAAGAGGGCTGCATAAAATTCCTGTAAAACCTATGTTAAAAACAAATAATAAAAACACCAACAAAAATATGCTGCAGCTTACACGTGAACTCTTCTGAGATTTCAATGTTAGCAATGGAAGAAAAAGGTAAGTACAACCTTTACTTAAACTAGAAGGACACATTTCATTCAACTAAGACAGAACCAAACCCCATGTTTCCCTCTGGGTTACAATGTTACACTCCAAGAGTATCCTAAATTATATAATACACATAAAAATATGAATATTGCCTTATCCATGTCTTTCAACTGAGACTTTTCATGTTACTGGTTTTATTTCTAAAAGACTATGTACTTCTCAACAGATAGACATGATAATTCTTAGCATTATCAGGAAAAAAATCAGATTTTCCAAATGCAACAGAAAAAAAAAATATTCCCACAAAGACTTAGATGTGTACATGCATGTACATATGTGACATGCTACTTTTGGGTCTAACCTAACAGGTACAGCCTAAAAGCCCCCTGTGTGTTGGGATGCTGAAGCACAGAGCTCTAACATCCTGCCCACATGCTCTCCTGGCGAGGATGATTCACAGTCACATCGTTTCTATATCGAGATGTGAACATACACAATCACATGGACTTCTGAGCAGTGCCCATCACCCAGGCACCCAGCCTTTCCCTTCTCCTGCTGCACACATGTTCCTCTCTCCTGCCACAATGATCACTTTTTTGTCCTGTTTCTTGAAGCTCTGGTCTTTGGACAGACTTTCCAGCTCACTCAGGGAGTGCCCACAGCAGGGATTTACTAACTTACACCAAAAGCAAACAGAATTGGAACAGGCCAGCTTGGACAGGGCTTGGAGCAACCTGGTCTAGTGGGAGCTGTCCCTGCCCACAGCTGGGATTGGAACAAGATGATCTCTGAGGTGTCTTCCAACCCAAACCAGTCTGAGAAAATTAGTATTTTCTAGGAAAATACTCATTATTACTTGCTACCTAATTCAGAGAACCCAAAGCATCTGCAGGTGCTGAGGATTAAAGCACCGCTCTTTCTTCCTTATCTCTGGATGTCTGATCAGAAAAAGGATAAAATTGGACCCTTCATTTCAGATATTTTATTAGAATGGTAAGTACAAATTCAAACAGTTTTCAAATATGTGAACACAGAGAAGACTTTGGTTTTAATTCCATCTAAAAGAAAGCATGATTGTGTTGTTCAAGTGTATTCCACAAGAACTAGAATTTGCCACTTTTGCCCCCAAAATTAAGCATGGAGATGTTACAAGACTTCATAACTAGGGGGATTTAGACCTTGACCCTGCTGAAATCAACATAAACTGGGCTAAGGGGCCCAAATTCCACCCAGGTTCTCCAAAACAGCTGGACAAGAGGGGAAAAAATTAATCTGATAAAAACCCATATTGAGGGTGGCTGCTGCCAGTGGTCAGACTGGCTGTGTGAGGGAAAGTGGGTCTCCCAAAGCTCTTGGGTGATCCAGAACAGGTTCCCAGGACATCATTATCACTGAGCCTGATGGAGCTCAAGGAAATTTGGGCAATGCTCTCAGACACATGGTGGGCTGGCTGAGGGTGTCCTGTGCCAGCACAGTAGTTGGGCTTTGATGACCCTTGACAGTCTTAAGCTGCACCTGGTGAAGTTCAGGCTGGGTATCAGGAGGAATTCCTTCACAGAAACAGTGATTAGACATTGGAATGGGTGGCCCCAGGGAGGCTGTGGAGCGGCCTGGCACTCACTGCCCTGATGCAGCTGACCAGGGGTGCTGGGGATAGGTTGGACTTGATGGTCTCAGAGCTCTTTTCATTCGGTGATCCTGGGTCCCCCTTCCAGCCCGGGAAGCTCAGTGATTCTGTCTCAGTGATCCTGAGAACGTGAGGCAGAGTCCTCGCGAAGACTGAGGGAGGAACAGAATCAGAGAATATTCTCAGCTGAGAGAGACCCACAAGGATGATCGAGTCCAATGCTGGGCCTGCACAGGACACCCAAGAACCCCTCCATGTGCCGTTATCCGTACGTATCTCGAGCACTCAGGCTCGGCGCTGCGACATCCCTGGGGAGCCCGTTCTAGTGCCCGACCACCCTCAGGACGAAGAACCCTTTCCTCCCGCGGGATGCGCGCACAGCGATGAGCCGTGGCCTCAGCCAGCTCCCGTTCCCCAGGCCGGGAAGCTCGAGCACGCTGTGGCAAGCGGCGGGGCGGAGCCGCGTCCGCCATGCGCCCCCTCAGCCCCCTCAGCGCTCCCGCGCAGGCGCACGAGGCCCCTCCGCCCCGCGCGCCTTTCCCCCGCTCCCCGCCCCGTGCGCTCCCGGCGCGCCCCGCGCGCTCGCCGCTGACGTCACCGTAGCCCGGCGCCCGCCGCCATTGGAGTCGGCGGCCGCCGCTGCCCCGCTCGCTGCGGCCCCAGGCCCGGCCCGCGGGCATGTGAGAGACCGGGCCCGCACCGGCACCGCCAGCGCCACGGCCGAGCCGCGCCACCGCCGCCTGCACCGCCGTCCCCTAAGGAGGCGCCCCGAGGAGGCGCCAGGCGGCCTCTTTCCCTCCCCCTCGGCCCCGGCCCCTTCCCCGCCCGGCCGCCGCCTGAGGGGAGAGGAGGCGCCGCCGCCGCCCCTCCGCCAGGCCCCGGAGCTCCGCGCCGCGCCGAGCGGCCCTGCCTCGTCCCCCGGCGCTCTCTGCTGAACCACGGGGCCCTGTGCATGAATTATGTCTGCCACAAGCGTTGACCCTCAGGTGAGTGAGTGGCGAGGCGGCCCGTGGGCGGGGGGATTCCCGGGCCTGCGGCTGCAGGCCCTGCGAGGATTTTCTTGTCCCCCTCGGCTGCTTTAGAGCTCCATCGTTCTCCCTGACTTCCCCCGTGGGCACAGCACGTTCCCGCCTCCTCCCCGGAGCCGGGGCCATTTCTCAGGAAGGCCGGTGCTGAGTGATACGTGGAACACGCTGCTCCAGCCCCGTCCAAACAAACCTTGAGATGCTGCTGGCCATTTTTAGAAGTCTCTTCCCCGTCCTCAGAAGCTGTGGGGTTCGCAGTGCCTATGACAATATGAGCGTTTTTCTAAAATTAACTTTTTTATTTCCCTTCTCTTTTTTTTTCCCGTAATCACGTGCTGTGGCTTCCCAGAGACCGAAAGGACAGGATAATAAAGGTGAGAAATCGTGCTGTGATGTGCTCGCTTAAATTGTTACTGTAAGAGATCAATTACACAGGTACCTGTAGGTGAGCAGAAATGTATCGCTGTTACTCTGCATGGAAAACATCTGGGAATGAGGGAATGTGTGCTTTGTTTCAAAAATAACATCGACTGCCATTCATCCGAGCTTGCCTGCATCCCACTTAATGCTGCTGGATTTGCAGTGGGAAGGACTCTGTTGGTACTAAATACACAAGGATATCCCTGTACAATTTATGTATTTTTGCCTACTTTTGCACCCTCTCTGAATGCAGTTGTGTTGCTGCTTTGCTGTTGGCTGAGATATTTACTTAAGCCTATAAACTTAATAATTTTGAGAACTTAAAAGATAGTTAACTTCTGATGAGATAATAGGCATTTTTATAACTTCTGCTCTAATTGAAATTAGAATTAGTAATAAGGCATCTAAAAAATATCTTAATTACTGTGATTGCTATAACAAGCATGTAACTCTTAAGACTTAGAAAGTAATAATATGCAACTCATAAATGCTTTTTAATACATCTTAACCTGCCTTGAAAATCCAGCTCCTTCTAGTTGAAGAATCACATCTCTCTGTGTTTGTAAACACTCTTTTACCTCTACTCCCCTTGATAAACTTTGCAGAAATACTCTGCTGAATTCCCAAACTTGTTTGCTAAGCACTTTATTTGGTGTAGTATTATATTTGGTTTAGCTGTTCTGTGAAATAGGTAAATACAGCAACTACCACACCGTGTATTTGACCTTGTTTTTTCAAATTTAAAGCAAACAGGAAATTATTTGAAGGGACCTAATAGCTGTTTTGGGTTTGTATATCATTCAGTAATGGGTTTCAAATGCTTATCAGACATTCTTTTATGCTGAAGTAGGACTTTATGGCAGATATCTTTTTTTTTACAGATGAGAATGTTGAAACTTAAGTTTTCCTGAAAATATCAGGATACCAAAGCTCTTAGCAGTCTTCATTTCATAATTAAATGTAACCTCACCTCATCTTATTTTAGCCAGCTTAAGCAGTGAATAACACACGCTGGGAGAACTGTGAGTTTGTGTGTTCTAATTATGGGCCAGAACAATAGATGTTGTTTCCCAATCTTTTTTCACAAAATTGTTCTCAATAATGATTTTGTGTTGGGAGTTAATTCACATGAGTTGTTTACTCACCCTCAGCTGTAGAATTTTTAATTGCTGATTTTTTTTAATTTACTCAAACTTTGTTTTATAAGTGGTAATATAAAGAGAAACTGTCTGGGGGGTGGGAAATGCCATCCCTTGGTCTTTTTATGAGTCTTTCTGGTTTGCAGAAGGAATATGGCTTTTCCTAAAGTAGCATAGGGTGGAACATCACTCCTGCAATGCTGCTGCTGCTGTTATAATGGGCTGTAACCCTTTTTTTGTAGTACAAAATGGTTCGTTACATCAGAAGGACACAGTTCATGACAACGATTTTGAACCTTACCTTTCCGGGCAGTCAAATCAGGTTAGTGTATTTTTAACTTAGTTTTTTTTTTTTCCTTAGGCATGCTGTTGGCACTCCATTCATAGGATTGTGTGGAGGGAGCAAATGCCTTAAATAGAAATGGAAAAAGAAATGACAGCATATTGTGTTACTTGGTGATACAACCAGCATTTGTGTTCCCAAAGCTAATATTACTCTGCATCTCCAGATGGCCACAAGTGAAAATGAAGTTGATGCTCCAAGGAGCTGGAGCTGATTCCTCCTCCCCTTGCAGGTTGTTGGTGTGGCTGGACTGGGACAGTCTGATCTTACAGTTCTTTGATAGGCCAGTTGCTTGTAGGAGTCTAAAAATTCTGCTTTTGGGCTCTCCTGATTTCTATTATTTATATGATCACAGAAATTAATATAGTTGAGATTTGGGTTGGATGCTCTCTTGGTACTTTGTAGAGTTGTCCCATTTTTACACTTCAGCAATTGTTGTTCTTTCATGTCCTCTGATACATTTTAAGAATTAAAGATGTGTTACTTAAGAGTAAGGAACTGTAATGTAAACTCTCATTATAGTGTACATTAAATCAATATCCATGACTAAAATACGATTTTAATTGAAAGTATTCTCTGAAGTAATTTTTGACTTCACATTCAGATCTTTAAAGGGAACAAAATGTATAGGAACTGGAGAAGCAAAAAGTTTTCATTCGCAAGTATGAAACACCATTTCAGAGAGAAACATTTACCACAGGTACATGATGGGATGGCAAAGTGTTACATTTTAAAAAGGAAATTTATAATTCAGTCTGAAGCTGTCAGATGCCAGTGTTAATATTGATGACATCACTGAGCTTGCTTGCAGCATAGACATGTTCTCCAGACTTAATTTTATGGGAGGCGTTCCTTCTTTTGGAGTTAATGTGCTGTGGAAGGTAGAAAAAACCTTTGTAGGGGAAAAAGGAAGCAAAATCTTAATTTTTAATGCAAAATTAATTATAAAAGAAATTGCGGTTTTCACCTTCCTCTGATTTTTTTAAATTGTGCTCCATCACATTTGTATGTGATTTTTAATGACTTTAAACTTGAAATATACTGAATGTTCACATAGAAAAAATATACCCATCTATTATAGTTTTATTCTGGGAAGTTTGTGTTTGCTGTCAACAAGCCAAATTATTAGGATTAAATAGAAAAATTGCTGTGGCTGTTAGAAGTTCCATAATTATAATAAAAGTTTTCTTTATGAAAGTGTAGCTCCACTGACCAATTTATTTATGCTGCAGTGAAAAATTGGCATGGCACAAGAAACAATTGTGTAGGTCCTCTTACAATTTTAAGTGGAAAGTGGCAGTAGCATTAATTAGGACTGTGAGATTTTGTACTGAAGGCAACCATGTTGCTGAACAAAGCCTTATTATCCAGTCAGATTTATTCAGCCCTTGAAAATTACTGTAAAGTACAGATGACTAAAAAAAAAAGATTTGAAGACAACTGGATATTTAAAATAAACTTAAGAAATTGGAGCTCCAGCTGACACAATAATATATTTAACATCAAAAGTCAAATGTAGGTGAGGAATATTGTGTTAAAAGTACTTTTAAGAGCAGAGAGAACTGAGTCAAGTAGACTCTTCGTGTACAGATTTACACTCAGCAAGAAAAGCATCCTCTTATAAAGTCAGTGAGAACCAAGAGACTATTCCTATGGAACAGGGAATCACCAGCAAGGAGCATATTTTGGGGGATAGGAGATTGTGTCCAAATTACCAAAATGGTTGAGTTGGTTTTGTTTGGAGATTTTTAATAAAAAAGATACAGAAGGATGCAGAAAGGTCAAGGATAAGTTTATTGAAATAAATGTTCTGCTGTTGAAGGGAAGAACTTCTGTCAGGGTTTCTTTTACACACTGGCATAAAGCCAGTCAAAATAGATTGGATGTCTGGTAAGGATAGCTGCTGAAACTTTCCTTGAATCTTGTTAGAATCCTTGTGGAGACTTTACAGGCTGTGTGAAGAGATGACAGCTGCAAGAATTGTCTAAAATCCTTTAGCCTAAATATTTCTGAGAGAAAACACTTGATTTTCTCTAGGCTTACTCTTTTTGGTCTTAAAATCTAAACTTACAGAATTTTTGAGGATAAGTATGTCAGAGAAATACTTATATCTCCTCCCTTTCATCTGTATTTGTTTGCTTTTTTCTTAAATTAACACTTTAAAATATAACACTCAGCAGTGTCCAAGTCTTTCAGAAAAATGGGTGGGTTTTTATGCTAAATATTGATTACTTTAGCTTGGGAGGCTCAGAAAACTCTGTATTTTAGAGGATCATCTCATAGGAAGGTGATTTCTATACCTCATGTTCTATAGGGATAGAATTTGTGTGCAAATAAAGGCAGCTTGAAAAGTGGCAGAGATCATTTCTTTTGAATCAATAACATTTGATTTAGGCTGTTTCAGTCTCTGAAGTGTTTGCAGTACTGTATGGAAGTCTTGGAGGCATATTGTGCTATCATTCTGTGTGTGAAACATAAGGCTATTGAATTACTCTGGCTTTGAGGTGTCATGGAAAAGAGGTCATTGAAAAATGAGCAGTAAAAATGATTCTGTATCAATTGAATTGGCTTATCTTCAGCAAGGAGGGGATTTTCCTTTTTTTTTAAGAAAGCTGAGAAATAATCACATTTTTAGAAAAATGAGTGAAGTTCTGGTACAATTTTCCTGATTTTGCAGATAGATTTTTCTTTTCAAGTTTGAAATCTAGCAGTTTGAAAGAAGAGTTCCTCTTCTTAAAATAGTCTTTATGAGTAAGGAAAGGCGAGCTGCTGTTTGACTCATTAACAGGAGATGTTGACCTTCCCACCCCCTCTCTGGTAATTACGGTTGGAGTGTCACTTTGGAAGGTCTCCAATATAAGTGCTTCAAGTTGATTTGAAGAGGAATAAAACCTACTTTAGAACATCCTGGCTTTGTTCTTTTGCATTACTGAATGTAAGAATCATATGGAATGCTTCAAGATCAGGTGCCAGCAAAGTGTTAGTGAGAGGAAAAGCTTCTCAGCTTGATCCTAATACTTAACGGTTGAAGGGGAGGAAATTTCAGAGGGGGTCTGTTGGTTTATAAGTGTTTGGTCTCATATTTCATGAGTGGGAGAGATGTCCTCTGTGAAAGGACAGTCAGGAACACTCTTGCACAGTTGTAACTTTACTACTGAGGGAGGAAAAGATTTACGCAACAGGCTGGAAAGAGTCTTTCTCCAAGATTTGGGATGGTCTGTGTCATGTGCCATCTGGGCATGGATTTGTCTCTGATGCACCAGGCCCTGTAAACTTGTATCTCTTACCTGTGGCAAACTTGGCATGTGTGTCAGAAGTAGGCTGCGAATATTCTACTGCTTGAGGTGTGGGTTTTTTGTTGGAGACTATTGGCCCCTCAAAACAACTCCATAATGAGGATTGTACAGTATGTTATATGTATTGTCATATTAAGATGATTAGTCTAAAGCTTCTTTCATGTAGCAGTCTAGAAATGCTAAATATCCTTAGTTCTGTGAGCTACAAAATATAGTTAGATATGTTCCTTGCAATAATTTGGGGTGTTGGCTACTAAATAACCTCAGTAGTGTGAGGTTACATGGTTTCAACATCTCAAGTACTAACCTCAGTGTGAGCCCCTAGTCCTGGGATATTATGAATGCCCGGATACTTCAGTTTAGCCCTGAATCCTTCTTGGGATGAATTTCTGATGTCATTAGAAATTACATTACTTTGTCTCTAGTGTTCTTTTCTGTTTGGTGTTGTGGCTATTTATAAATGAAGGGTTTATTTATCTGGTGACTGTTTTTTCTCTTTAACAGAACAGTAGCTATCCATCAATGACTGATCCTTATCTGTCCAGTTATTATCCACCATCTATTGGGTTCCCCTATTCTCTCAGTGAAGCACCATGGTCTACAGGAGGAGATCCTCCTATCCCTTATCTCACCACCTATGGACAGCTCAGTAATGGGGATCATCATTTTATGCACGATGCCGTTTTTGGACAGCCTGGGGGTCTGGGAAATAATATCTATCAACACCGCTTTAACTTCTTCCCTGAAAATCCTGCCTTCTCAGCTTGGGGAACAAGCGGATCCCAAGGACAGCAGACACAAAGCTCAGCATATGGGAGCAGTTACAGCTACCCACCCAGTTCTCTGGGGGGTACCATTGTGGATGGACAAACAGGATTTCATAATGATACATTAAATAAAGCTCCTGGAATGAACAGTATTGAACAGGGAATGGTTGGACTTAAGATTGGTGGAGATGTTACGACTTCTGCAGTGAAAACAGTAGGTTCTGTTGTTAACAGTGCCGGGATGACAGGCGCCCTCTCTGGCAATGGTGGATCTAATGTAAACTTGCCAGTATCTAAACCAACCTCTTGGGCTGCTATTGCCAGCAAGCCTGCAAAACCACAGCCTAAAATGAAAACAAAATCTGGACCTGTAATCGGAGGAGCGTTGCCTCCTCCCCCTATAAAGCATAATATGGACATAGGTACTTGGGACAATAAGGGTCCTGTGGCAAAAGTTCCTGCCCCCCAACAGATACCTTCTCCTCAGTCTGTTCCACAGCCACAGCAACCAATTGTTCAGCCTGTTCCAGCTCAGCCTCCTCCATTGACTCAGCCACAGTATCAGACCCCTCAGCAGCCACCCCAAAACCGCTGGGTAGCTCCTCGCAACAGAAATGCAGCTTTTGGCCAAAGTGGAGGAACTGGGAATGACACCAACTCAGCTGGCAGCACCCAGCCCAACCCCGTTCCGAGCGGTGAGTCCCATCCTGTCCTTGAAAAACTGAAAGCTGCTCACAGCTATAACCCTAAAGATTTCGAATGGAACCTTAAAAATGGACGTGTGTTCATAATAAAGAGCTATTCCGAGGATGATATTCATCGTTCCATTAAATATTCTATTTGGTGTAGTACGGAACACGGCAACAAACGCCTGGACAGCGCTTTTCGCTCCATGAACAGCAAGGGCCCCGTGTACTTGCTGTTTAGTGTCAATGGCAGTGGACACTTCTGTGGAGTAGCAGAGATGAAATCACCTGTGGACTATGGCACCAGTGCAGGTGTCTGGTCTCAGGACAAGTGGAAGGGGAAATTTGATGTCAAGTGGATCTTTGTGAAGGATGTGCCCAACAACCAACTGAGACACATCAGGCTGGAGAACAATGACAACAAACCCGTTACAAACTCCCGTGATACACAGGAGGTGCCCTTAGAAAAAGCAAAACAAGTGCTTAAAATTATTGCTACTTACAAGCACACGACCTCCATCTTTGATGACTTTTCTCATTATGAAAAGCGCCAGGAAGAGGAGGAGGTGGTGCGGAAGGTAAACTTATTAAAAAATTTATTTTATACACAGATATGGGGAAAATGAAATGTGAAGGCTGCTATGGTGGAAAAATGTAAGTAGGAATTCAAAATGTTTTTAATACATCTCAACTTGATGGTTTCTTGTGTGTTTAACAACACAAATCTGATGCATATTTCTTTGTGAGAGTTTCACAAGTCAATGCATTTCAAAGCAGAAAGCTAAGCAGTAATGCGGGTAAAGGACTTTATGTCCAGTTTATTGGAGTTTGATTTATTTTTTTATCTTAAAATGGTTAATAGAAAATAGTTTCTGTTTCAGAATTGGGTTCTGCCAGTGATTGTCACTTAAGTTTTTTGCCTTAAATACGAGGTGTTTAAACACTGTTTGACTGGAACTGGGCTATCAAAATTGATACCTGTACTGGTATTTGAAATTTGTACATCACCTTTAAGAATAAGAAACCTGATTTTGTTTATTCAGTTTATCTCTCTGGAAAAGAAAGAGTTGCATAATATTGCTGGAATAGTGCTAGAAAGAGTGCATTTATGCTGCTGAAGTCACGTGTATTATTTGGATAAATAAAGGTTTTCAGTTCCCAGGTTTAATCTGTCTACTAATTCTTGAAGTTTTGAGTGAAGATGTAGTGAGAGAAGTCTGGGCAGTAATTGGGAGAGTGTAATAAAACTTTCCATACACTTTCATGGCTCTAAGTCTGCCACAAGGGATCTCTGTCCCTCTCCATCCCACTACCTCAGTTTCAAGAATGCCTTTCTCTAATTAGGCAGTCTAGAAGTAATGACCTGACAAAATAATAGGTGTCAGCATGTGTAGTTGCTACTGAAGTAACACTTAAATTTGCTTGGTCTTGATAGTGTTTCCTAGACCTTTTTTGTATAGCATTGCAAATACAGCATTCGTTTGACAGGCTGGTTTAGTTTAGGGTAGCTCATACTTTTTTTAAGATGTTTTTAAAGCAAAGACTTAATGCATATTCCTGTGGCTTAAATTCTAAAATTGCCATTTTAAAGTTTTTATTGCCATTTTAAAGTGTAGATAAAATTACTTGAAACTGTCTTCATAGAATGTACCTTTAAATTATATGAGAAAAGGAGTTGAGTGTCTTTAAAACTTTGTGGCTGAACTTTTCCTGGCCATGATAGATGTGCATAGCTGACCTCAGCACGGCAGGGAAGGACAGCTTAAAATTGCAAGTTTTTCTTGTATACTCCCTGTGGGATTCCACAAAGTAAAACCTAAAGGGCTTTACTTGAATACTTCATTCCTTCAGTAGATAATTAGCAATTCAGCATTTAATGTGGAGAGGTGTTCCCTTATGCAGGAGAGAGTCCTGACAAAGTGAGGCAGCCTGGGTTCCTCTGCCCCGTGTTTGTGGTGTAGTGGGGTGTGATTGGTTTGAGTTTTTAATTCTCTCTCCCTGTGCTCTGCTGCCAAGGCTGGAGGGGAGAACTGTGGGTGTTTAAGAAGTGAGAGCACAGGGAAAGTGATAACAGATCTAGTCCTGCACAGATAAATCCCTGGCCTCAGCAGGATCCCAATGGTGACACAAAGAACAGAATTCCTGTGCTTTGTAGGATCTCAGAGGACTGGTGTTTGACTGTTGAGCTGATCTCATTTTGGGTTTATTTAATAAACACAACTAATTCCCACTGTCTGCAAAAATATTCTTACCCAGGTTACTGCTTTATTTATAACAGGATCAGTTTTTCAAAATAATGCATTTTCCTTCCTCATTTAAAACAGAGGCTCTGGCTTGTATTACACATTCACAAAATAACCTATGAAGTCTAATTTACTATTTCTTAGATTCCCCTGAATAGCTTAGAAAATGGGACACCAAAGTACACTGAGGAAGGTAGTAGTGCTAGAGAGCTAAAGCAGAGCAGCAATGAAGGAATGAAAAATAAGATGCTGCTTGTCAGGTTGCACTCTATAAAACTTGATTGGAAAGTCACTATATTTTACCCTTCATTCATAAAATGAATTTTAGAAGTCCAGTTTGATTACTAGAAGAGTTTGTTTTTTTACAGGATATGTACATACCTAAAGTTCTTATTGTTAAGACGCTTGTGCTGTTGAAGTTCAAACCTTCCTGTTAACAAAGTTAGTCTTCCTATGACAGTAATTTTTGAAGAATCTTATTGCCAACAACCTTATCTTACAACCTAATTGACATTTTCAGATAGTTGTTGGTATATGTGCCATCTTAACTGGTTTTCAGATTGCTGGGTTTAACTCATTATACTCTTCTTTAGCTGTAAAATCATTGAAATTTTGTGCTTCCATTTCACTGCTGTTCTGATTACAAAGGGACACAGTTCTTAAAAAGCTGTACATGGAGAGCTTAAATGACACAATTTCATTTATACACAAATATTTAGTAGAGAATAATAATGTAATCTGTGCAGGGCAAGCCACTGGCATTTGAGCTCCTTAAGTGGTTCCAGTTTGTTGCTAACCAGCATTTCCATGGCTGCTGTGTGCAGAGCCAGCTCCAGCTTGTGCTGCTGAGTTTAAATGATGTAGGAGCCTCAGTGTCAGTGCCAAATCATCCAGTGAGGCTTTGGCAGGTACAATGCTGGATGAAATTCTTCCAAGTGCCAAAGATTGATCACTTTGCAGCATTGCTGAAAGAAGGTATCCCTCCAGAACTGAGAGAAGATTTGGTCATGCTGGGATAGAAGTGCAGCTTTTGATTTGCCACACTGAAATACTTGACCAGAAACTGGGAGGGGATTTGGGTCTGGAATGAAATAGCAGAACAGTGAGTGGCATGAATTCTCACATGACCCTCACAGCCTTTTTCAGTCATTTCCAGAGCTGCTTCTGTCATCAAAGCCCATGCTCTGAAAACTGTAAAAAAGTTGTGATATGTGAGAGAACTTCTTTAAAAAAATAGAGTATAATGTGGCATTAGTTATTAATATTTCCTAAAAGCATGCCATCAGAGCCTTAACAAAGTTGTTTTCCAAAGTTTAAAAGCTTGTGAAGACAAACTTGTTGCAAATCTTGGTACTTTACAGGTGACAGATGAGCTGTGAGCAGCTCAGGCTCCCAGATCTGCACCACAGCAGATGGTCCCAGTTGCTGTGCTGTGCTGCTGTTCTGTCACCTCTGATTCAGGCAAGGCACTCAGCTCTACACCTTGGTGTTGTGTTGGCAGAGCTGCACAGTCTCAGAAAGCTCCTGAATCACCAAGATTACCAGTTCTGCTTTAGGTGATTAAATACTGAAAAGTGTTGGCTGGTGTGTGTTGCTACTTGGAAATACTCATTTCCTCCAAGCACTGGGTGATTCCTTTCAGTGATGAGCTTTCTGTGAACACAGTCACTGAACTTAAAATTATGGAATATTGTCCTTCCTCCAAAGCACTAGTTAAAAAACATATTTTAAGATTAATACCATGTTCCTGAGATAAAGAAAACATTTCTATTTTTGTGTCTGAAGATGAATGCTTTGATCCCACTGACTTTAACCAAGTTTAGTAGGAAAGTTGAAGCTACTTTAGCCTGAGGTGAAGAGAACAGAAGTTTGACAGGGATGAGTGTCTCCAAGGTGGAAATCACTGCAAGTTTTGTGGAAACCTATTTTCCCTGTGTCTGAAGACCACACAGATTAGTGTCCTGAAGGAGAAGTGTGCAGCTGGAGCTCTCCTGTGAGATATCAAGAGTATTCCACTGGAGAAGAGAAGCTGAAGGCTCCGGATCTTCAGAACCGAAATGAGCACAGCTTTGTTAGCTGCTTACAAAACTGTTCTTGCTTGCAGTAGTGCTAAATAGCAGTAAGGAAGAGAATTTGAGAGTTAGAGCTTCTAAAAAGGAACCATGCTCAAGAGCACGAAGAATTGTTGCATCAGTTTATGTGGTTTCAGACATTTTTAAAGAGGAAGACTCAGATTAGCCCCCAAGAGAGAAAGCAAAAAGCAAGGTAGGAGGAACTGCTTGGGAACTTGCTCAGTAAAGAGCACTTTTTTCTGAATTAGAGTCTGAGCTGAGTTTCTGAATGCCATGAGCACTTCAGGTGGATGTCTCAGGTGCTAGCCTGCCTCTTTTATGTGGGGCTAGTCCATGAGAATGGAAAACTTCCATTTCTAAAGAAAGTGGAATTAGGGAGGTCAGTGGATGACTACACAGAAAACTAAAAATAAATCCAATAAATTACATGAGGTGGCAATGGGAAAGAGTGGGCTCATGAACATGGTAGGGCTGTAAAGGGGATGTGCCACCTTGGAAATGGAAGTTGGAAAGAGGATGAAACAATTACTCTTTTTGGAAGCCTGAAAATGGAGTTGATATGATTCAGTTCTAGATACTTTGTAGCCACCTTTTGTTTGAAATGTCAGGCAGACATAAGCTCTTTTTATTAAGAACAACATGTAATGTTCTGATACTCTGCCGTTAGGAAATGGCTTTTGCTGATAATTCATCATAGTTGAGAGTTAAAAGACAGGAGGAATAGATTTTTATAATAAATTCTATCACTTTACACAGCTTGTTTTGTTGATTTGGTAAAACAACTTGGCTATCTCTTCTGTCTTAAATTATATATTAATAATTCATTCTGAATTTTGCTGACTTAATTTTATTATGAAAATTAAAATATTAACATTCTGCCTGGAGGCAGAAATCAATATATTCCGTTTTTAAAAATCTCTTCTGATTTTTATGCTTTTAAGCTGAAGCAGCAAATGCAGTTGTTACATTTACAATGGTTGGTATATTAGCAAGTAAGCTTTACATCACAACAGAAACAATTCTGAGATGAACTTTATACAGAGTGAGTCCACAAAGCAAAATATGAAGGTGTTAGTTCAGGAGATGGCTGGTGGTAGTGCTTAAGCTAGTTCATAATTTCCTTTGGAATAGGATTTGGTGCCATGTTGATGTGTTTAAGTACAGAATTGAGTCTTTCCATGCCACTTCTGCCCTGTAAGCAGTAAAAATGGGAAGGCTGAGTCCTTTCTGTTCAGTGTGCAGTGCTGCTCTGGCTGGAGGATGCACAGGACTAAGGCACAGCAGCCTGGTTCTGTCCTGCTGTACTTGCACATTCTGCGCTTGTGGGGCTCCTGGGACCCTGAGTGAGGAAGTGCCCTGTTCTGCTGGGCACTGCTCAGGTGTCTATGGAGCCCTGTGCTGCTGGGAGGGCACAGGGTCACTGATATGTAGCTTGCTGCAGGCAGCCCCCAGCTCTATCCCTTAGGTGACCTTTACTGGCTTCAGTATTTGTGATTAGCAGAAACTTGGGGAAAGGCTCAAAGACCCTCCCAGCAGCACTTTGGGACACCCTTGGTTGGTCAGTTCAGCTGTGCTGGGTTTTATCAGACTATGTAGAAACACAAAACTTTCCTTCTACCTGATGTTGTTTCTATCTATCTCTTACCCCCAGGTATTTCCCAGTGCTTCCCAGAATAGTTGAACCTGTAGGAAGAATTAGGGACAGAATTTCTCGACAGCTCAAATCTCTGCTTTTACTGAATGTGACTAAACTCCAAAGTCATTTGAGTGCTTCAAAATTAGACCAGTTCTGTGGAGTTCACTAATCTGCCATCTGCTTTCTGCTCGTGTATTGGTTGTGCTACTACTGCAGTAGCTAAAATAATCCAGAAAGTAGAATATTGCAGATCCTGGTTCTCCTTAGGAGTGTTGATATTTTATACCTTTCTGTCTCTGTGACCTTGGTTTGAAGTGACTGCAGGTATTCATCCAGATGTTCCACCTGAGACTGCACTTAAAAACATTAAATTATCAAGTCCTTGGGTTAGTTGGGTATGCACAGTATATTTATAAAATGTAGCAGCATTGTTTTAAGCGTGTAATTATCTGGGATCACATTAGTTCTGTTAAACTACTAAAAACTCTGCTTGTTCCTTTGACTAAAATCTTAACTTTTTTCTCTTTGCAGGAACGTCAGAATCGAAACAAACAATAAGAATAAACATAAACAGTTTGATATATATACTAGAACTGATATTAGATTCGACTATGAGAAACAAAATTAAGTATAACTGGTGCTGTATCCTGGCATCAGGACAAACTAAAGCTTTCAGTTCCAATATATCTTCTCGTGCAGGGGAAATTAAGTTGTTGCATCTTTAAGTACATTGTAGTTTATTTTTGCCCAAGTGGATCTGCATTAATTTGTATCTTTTTTCTATGTAAAATTCTGTAGAAATCATTAATAAAGGTGTGTCTGTTTTTATTTTTTTAAGTTGGTAAACAGTTATATTAACCTAATGTGGGCCTATACATGAGCATACTAAAGTGTCAGTGCTTCCCAAAGACTTTATTTTGGCACGAATTATGTTCCTAGCCAGATATAGACATTATGGAGAATACACGACAAATCTTCCTTTATCCTCCTCCCAATCCCTTTTTCTTCATGGCAGAAGTAAGAAACCATGCATTGATTTTTATTGGTTTTTTTGGTCATTAAAAAAAAACCAAAAACTCATAAGATACTGCACTTCAGAATTTTAAAATGAAAAAAACCCTAAATTTCTGATCACTTTGTGCAGCTGCTCTGCCTCTTTATTTATCTGTACAATTACTCTTTTAAAAAACTGCTGATGCGCCATGTTGGTTTTTTCTGTCTAGTAGAAAATCAAATTGTCAGTGGAATTGTTTCTCTGGAAAATATTTCCCTTTCACATTCTGTTAAGCAGTGCTTCAGTGTGCATCTGTTATTCCATATCCTGCAGAGGGTGAGCAAGACACTTTCTCTCTGCCATAACTCTGCTTTACGGTTTTTGTAGCTTAATTAAATAATAATGTGATGCTATCGACATTGCAGGGGTTTTAAACAATGTGTTTAAACCTGTTTCAGCTTTCAGGTGTTATTAGTTAATTGCAGATCATTTTTAATCCTTCCCTTCATTACTCTCTCCCAACCCCCCCAAATCCTAATGCCATTTAAAGTTTTTATACCAATAATGCTGAGCTTTAACGTAGGAACTAATAGTACGGATAATATGATGGATTATGCCTCAGATATTTGAAATTGACAGTGTGTTTGTCTAATTTTTTTTTTCTGTTGGATGAGTAAAAAAACCTGTTTTAAGAAATTGAATTTGCTGTCATGTTTTTGTGGAGTGAGGGGACCGTCGGAGAACCTGTCACCAACTGGAGTTCCAGTTAAGCATGGAAATGGTGCTCATGTCCGCTGCTCTAGCACACTGAATCTGCACGTGTTTATTGTAGAGGATCTTTTACTATATTAGAAAGCAAGTATCTTCTGAATACTATTTACTCCAAAAGGACCTCCAATTTAAATAAAGTTTAATCTGTATCATTTAGACTTGTATTTAGAACGTATAACTCTGTCTCTGGACTGTTACTGCCTGTAAGGAGTAATGGACAGCATCAGATTAACTTTTTCCTCTAGGAGAATACAAGCCTTAATAAACAATACATATTTAGCAAGCTTGATGTCATTTTCATTTTTTCCCTACATTCACTTGTCTTCCTCTGTTCCAATCACACTTTATGCTGATTCCTCAATTAAATCTAACTTGAGGAGTGGTTTGATTGAGTAACTCAGATGTTTGCTCTCAGCACACCTGAACGGTTTCACAGGACTCTGCAGAGCACATGTAAGCAGCTTTGACTGTTCCCATCGCTCAGAGGACCTGCATCCATGTGCAGTGGCTGTCACTCGTGCTTCCCTTTCCCCTGGTACGGTGGAGAAGCTGAGGAGAGGACTGGAAGTTGTGCTCTATCCTTGAGGAGGCAGCAGCGCAGCCTGGGGTCACCAGGGTGAGAAAAGAACTTCCCAAATCTGCCTATGCTCTGTCCAGTTTTGTTCCCAGCACTTGGCTGTGTTTCCCAGCTCTTACCTCCAGTAATTTGCTTTGATATCTTTTTTTAACTGACTTATTGAAGCAGTTGTGCATTTTATAAAGGTGTTTCCATCTAGTAAAAGCGCCTGCTTTTAGTTTCAGTTGTTACATCAAAACACTTCCACTGGTGATCCTAGAGCCAGAAAGAACTGCTGCATCTGGGCCCTTAAGAGAAAAATTAATTACACAACTTCACTACTTTTTTTTTCGGATCTAAGCACTCTTTGCTGTGATATACCAATAGAACTTCAGGTAAATGTTTTCTAAAAACAAAAATAAAATAATTGGGAGCCTTCAGCTGAAACTGGTTTGACAGTATTAAAATGGTCATGTGTTTTAGCTGTCTGGCTTTGTGGGCAACAGAAAGAAGAGATTTGTTACTGACACTGCAGTGTTGTACAGCCCTATCAGAGAGGTGGGAGAAGATTGAACAGTGGGTAAAATAATCCTGTTCATCACAAGCACGTTGGGTGCTCAGATAACTGCAGTGCTGACTGCTGGTCCTGATTTTCAATCCCCTGCCACTGCAATTCCAAGGGATGACTCACTTTTTGTGTTTCACAGGGTTCACATTTCACTGTGAGGGGGAAGAAACATTCTTCCAGTGTCTCTTGAAGAATAACTTCATGTCACAAGTCTTGCTTATTCTTTATTTAGTCCAAGTAATAGTTCTGAAGGAATGTTCCTGTGTGCTTTTGGAATTGCTGCTTAAACTGACTCCTTAAATGAGTTCCTTTGCTTGGTGTTTCTGGAGTTTGGGTGTGACAATAACTGCTGCCTTTCACTTTTAAGCCAAATGGAAGTGGTAGCACCAAATGCTGATTAAAAAGTTAAATTATGTCTCTGGTTCAATTACTGGTTGGTGATGGCAGCACATTGCACTGCTCTGAAGCTGTGAATATGCATCATGAGGGGAAAGCCCCTATTTGTTTGCAGGTAGTCACACCAAAAGTAATAGTATGGAATAATTAAATCTTTATGGAGATTATGTTTGTCACTGGGAGTGACTTGAGCTGGTAGAGAAAACGATGAAGTTAAACCTACACTGAGATGTGAGGGCAGAAATTCAAGATCATTTCTCTTCCATAACACATCATGTTCATAAGGCCAGACTGATTTTTTTACTTCTCATTTTTGGGAGTTGGAAATAAGAGGATGTAAAATTTAAAATTCTACCTTTTTTATTTTTATTTCACCGTTTACAGTCCCGTTGATATTCAAATATGTGTTTCTTCACTAAATACTTGCTATTTCTTTGAAGAACTTAAAGCTATTTATAAAGTTGCTCAAAGGGTATTAGTGAGATCTCAGTGAAGAAGAGAGCAGTATTTATTTCTAAGAATTAGACTGACCACAGTGCACTACAGAGCATGGGTAAGTGTTTTGCTTTTCCTCTTTAAAACCGAGGGATTTTATTTGGCCAGAGAAGATGGAAATTCCAATAAATGGGGCCATAAAAAAAACGTTGTAGGCAGAGATAGTGCAAAACTATCAAAAGAAAACTAACTGATGTAATGTTACTGCCCTTTTCTGCTTTTTTGCGCCTCTTGAAAAAAGGAGGTGAGAGGAGTAAGGGAAATTTAGTTAAAATAGCAGATAAATGCAAAACTAAGCACAAACATCTGATGGAGGGAAGTGTGTTTTGATGTAATGCTTCTTCTCCTGGTCTCTCAGCTACTTTGAATTCTTTATGTTGAACAATCTGTTTCCCTTGGAAAAAGCTCTGGCTCTTGCTGACAACAGTGCTCAGCATCTGCTCATTTCAGGAGAAAGCTGTTCTCTATTTTTGGGAAAGTGCAGGTTTTAACTGGAATTTGTGATCCTGCCCAAGAACAGAGCAAGTGTAGCTGGGGCTGTGATCACTGCCTTGGCTGTAGCCTGCCCTGTCCACAGCTCCTTTGAGAAGGAACAGCTCTTGTTCAGCCTATTTTTAGAATTAAGATAGTTGACTCAGAATGTTGAAATGACTTAATTGGGGTGTGACTTGGCAAAGGGAAATTTTGGATTTCACAAGAAACGTGGTTCAGCCTGATGGACTGTTCCATAGCTGGCATCATTCCCACAGTGCATCTTCCTAGTTCACATCTCTTGGTGCTTTCACCTAACGTGAGGGTGAAGGGAAGTGTCTTGGGTATGAACATTATCAATTTCACAGCTTTCCTGTCTTCAGAAAAGCTTATGTTGATTAAAAAAAGCTCTCAAATTGCCTATTGCAGATGCAGAACTGCTTTGCACGTGCAGTGTGGGATGTTTCTCATTTCCCTGTCAGAGCATGAGCAGGGCAGGGCTTTAGCAATTCCAAGAACAGCTTTTGTTCCCTGGTACAATGTGGGATTAATTTCCTTGTTTTATGTAGGACCATCATTTCAGGGCACCTTTGTAATCCCTTGGGAAATGCTACACACAAGAGTGCTGACTTGGCTTGTGTCTCCTCATTCTGCTTCCTGTAGCAACCCTGATCTCCCTTTTGTTCACATTCTGAGGTGTTTCTGCCAGCACAAGCAGGACCTTGGAGATGTGCCTTCTTCAACATGCAGGACTTCATGGAACTGGCATCATCACTGTCTTTTACTGAATATCCTTCAATTTGGAGAGCGTGGGAGGTTTTATGCCATCTGTCTGTTTATAAGTTATTCAAGAAATTATTTTTACCTGGGATGTTACCATGACAACAGACAGACAGTAAAGTCTTCACCAAATGCATTTCTAATGTCCAACTGCTGCTAAATCAGTAGGATCTGGTGTTTTGCTGTGGTTTCAATAATGAAGACAGTGGGAAAGAGGTTTAAATACTTGTTTTACCAAATATACATTCTCCAGGTATTTTTAGATTATTAATGCAATGCCTTGGGCAGTAATACATATTGCAAGCAACATCCTTAAGTATTTTTCCCCCTTCACCATCTGGATGTGAGAATACAAAGAAAATAATTTTTATCAGTAAAGGATACATTGATTTATACAGATATTATTAGGGAGCTTTTTTCATTATTTATATCTACTTTGATTTCTGTGCTTTGCTCTGTGGGTCTGCAAATTGTAAGCTGAGCAATTTGATGATTGATAACATTTCAGCATCTCCCTGGAAGTTGTATTCTGCAAACCCTCCTGAGTTAGAAACCACTGATGTAGTAGGAACTGTTCCTGCTGCTGCTGCTCTCTTGTGACAACACATTTCAGCTGAAAGCACTTGAGGGCAGAGAAATGGAATGTTCAGGTTCTTGCAGCTGGAGGCGTTTTGCTGAAATAGTATTTAGTCAGTTCTGATAAACTTTTGGCTCAGAAGTAGCAAATTAGATCATTGTCTGCACCTGGAGGGAGAGTCACTTTTCCATCCAAGACTGCCCATTCCCTGCAGTGGGCCCAGATTTAGCAAGTTTGGAGTTAAACTTAGTGGTGGAGAGTGGCTTCTTCACCCTCTTTGTGGATAATCAGCCCATTCAGGAAATAATGGATTTTGGAAGGTCTGGGGATTTATGGAGACTGTTCAGCTTTCTTAGTCTGTTGGCGTGTATGAAAATCCTTTTCTAATATAAATCTGTTTCATGCAAACTTGTAAAATATTGACAGTATATATTTATATGAGCACAAATAGTCTGATTTGTTGGGGGAAGAACTCCTCAGAGGTCTGCAAAAACCTTCTGCTTGTAACTTCAAAACCTGTCAGCAGAGGCTTTTGGCCACTTGTAAAAAAGCTGATTACCCAGAGCCCTTGAAAACAGTTTGGTGAAAAGACAAGGTGCTTTGGTGTTTTGGCCTGTATTCTGAAAATACATTGGTGACATTTGTTACCTGGCATGAAAATTCACATTTGTTAAGTGCAACTATCTGTAAAGTTTCTAGACCTCTGTCTCAATCTTTAACTTGTGCTAAGCCCCTCTGAAAGGTGCTCTGAGATACACAAAAGCTGAGATCCTTCCCAGATCTGCTGCTCAGGACTGAGGGTAGGACAAAAGCTGGAAGGGGAGTGCAGGGTAGGACTGATAACAAAACTGTGACATTGCAGAGGAAGTTTTGAACCATTTGTTTAAAGAGTGCAGGTTTAATCCTTAAATGAGCTATTTTGTACTTTCCCACAGGTAGAGCAGAGAGCAGGGGTAGGAGCCAAACAGGCTGAGCATGGAGGTTCTGGGGGTGTCAGGAAGGAGCAGTTACTGGCAAGGACCCCATTTCTGGGACAGCGTTAGATTCTGAGCTATCAAAGCAGGTTTTATTTCTTAAGCCACTGGCAAATTGTTGAGATTTTTCTTATATGTTATTCTTTTCAGTCCTCACACTGTGTCACTTTGAGGTCTCCCTTTGAATCAAAATACTCAATTGTGGTGTACTGAAATCAAAATGTTGACAGCAGTTGGATGGTCAGACATTTAATCACACCAAATTCTGTTCTTTATATGTAGTACCTGCCTAACTGAGCTAGCTTATTTTACAGTGTTCAGGGATTTATGCTTTTTTTCACTAATGCTAGATCAGCCACCAGGAATTTGGAACAAAAGAAGCAATTACAGAGGTGTAGCTGCATGTTGTATCACTGGTGTGCAGCACTTCAAAAATGAAAGCAAAGGATGCTGCTTTGTGTCCTCCAGTTTTATATATTTGACTTCTGTAAAAGAGAAATTACAACTAAAACATCATAACTGCAGCAATTCCTTGTTTGCTCTGACAAGGAACAAGAATTCCTAGTTTTAATCTATTTATTCCTAGTTTTAATTGTAAAAAACAATCTCTCAGTCTGCCTTGGCCACATGCTTGATTTGCAGAACTTGACAGCTCGTTCATTCACTCAGCAGCAGCATCAAGGTTAGAAGCATGGTGGGGTTTTTTGGTCCCAAATCTTTGTCTTTCTGAAAATGCCACTTCAGAACCAGGGAGTCGTGGTCAATGAGTTGGGAGAAGAAATAAAGAGCAATTTTTATCAACTGGGAGTAAAGACAACTCCAAAAGATTTCCTGATGCTGAGGAAAGAGCAACACTAATGAGCCCCTGTGGGAAATGTAATTTCCCTGTAGTGAGTAAAATAGTGGGTGGGGAGGAGAAGTAATTTTATGAGCCAGGTATAATTTCAAATTTTTCCTGAACTTACTGACCTTGCTGAGGATGGGAAAACACTGCAAGTTGCTAATTCAGTTATTTCAAAGACCATGGTAGTGGAAGATGAAAAGGAGGGTATTAATAAAAGACCAGCAGATGGGGTGATCTTTAGACAGATTTTTAAAAATTATTCACCCATCAGAGTTTATTTTAAATCATAAATACAAGCAAGGATGTGAACCTGCAGATCACAAATTGCACAGAACTTCCTCTTGTTGAATTCCAAAAGCCTCCTGGTGAAATGAGAGTCGGTTGTGAGGCACAGCCATCCTTAGAAACATTGAAAATTGTCATCTGCTCTGGGGACTGTGACCTGTGTTGGGACTTCAGAGAACCCACTGCCCCTTTCCCTCTCACTTCCTCGTGATGGACTGATGCTCCACAAAGTGAGTGGCCCACTGAGAGTGAGTAAAAACATACCAGGCATTTGTGAAGCTGTGCTTTTCAGTCAGGGAACAGATGCAGTTTTCCCCCAGAAAGACTCTGAGCATGGAGGTCAGCAGCAGTGAAAAGCCTGTGCTGCAAGGGGGGCTTGAGAGAGCCCTGCTCAGTTCTGCAGGGAGAGAAGAGAAGAGAAGAGAAGAGAAGAGAAGAGAAGAGAAGAGAAGAGAAGAGAAGAGAAGAGAAGAGAAGAGAAGAGAAGAGAAGAGAAGAGAAGAGAAGAGAAGAGAAAAGAGAAGAGAAGAAGAGAAGAGAAGAGAAGAGGAAGAGGAAGAGGAAGAGGAAGAGGAAGAGAAGAGGAAGAGAAGAAGGGGGAAGGTGGCAAATGCAAAAGCAACCCTGTGGTTTTTGTTCTTACTTGTTTTTTAAAGTGTGAGGGTGTGGTTATGTTAGAGATAAATGGAAAGACAGGAGGAGGGGAGGGAAAACGAGTGGTGCACAGTATGTGCTGCCATCAGCTTCCCCAGCACACCTGCAGTGAGGAGCCCACATGGGCTTCCCTGAGAGGCTTGTGGCTGCTGCAGCATCCCTCAGTTGTGGCTCATGGAGCAGCAAAGGTGGTGTTTGAGTTATTCCCAGGAGCCCAGCTGTGCCATTAGTCAGCCTGGTGAGGTTTGTCCAGAGGCACAGAGCATCTCTAGCCTGGTGACTACAGCAAGCATTCAGCCTGCTTGAAAGATTAGTTACAGGAGCTGTGGCAGCACAGAGAAAAGGAGGTTTATAGGCAGTACCACTCTGACACCTCTGCCCACAGGAAATGTTGTACAAACACAGGCCCAGAGTCCTGAACAGTTAAAATGGATTTTCTTTGTGATCTAATGTCATCCTTTCCAAGCAGTTACTTTTGCAGTTTTCTCACACTTCATTCTCCAAGGCACTTTTCATCCTCAGTAGAATAAGAGCATGTAATAAGCCATTAGTTTCTCAAATAGATCACACTCTGGAAAAAACACTGGGATTTTTCTGCTTTATGGATATCAGTGTGTATATTACATTTATGTACACATATACATGAATTTGCTTCCAAGAGGAGACGTTCATGGACAAATAGTGATGGCTTTTTCTTCACACAAATGGGAAGGTGGTAACTATCACTGTGTGTCTGAGCTGAAGGGAATTGGCACAGCCCCAGATGCTGCTGATTTCCACTAGCTGGCAATCTCATTGTACTTTTTATAAGAATGCATTAAAGGTATTAATGATGCTAACAAAGAGGAAAGTGGGATGATTAACAATGAAATGAAATAGCAGAGGAGGGAGGAGGTCTGGAAGGCTCAGTGTGCATCAGAGACTGTTCTCAGAGATGCAAACCAGGGAAAGCAACCCCTTTTTCACAGTTTTTGTCAGATAGTTGGTCTGGTGTGATGCCTGCCCAGTTGCCCACATCCCACGTTGGGTGGTTCCAGCCCAACAAATGGATTCTGCAAGGGTGGGTTCTCCTTCCTGCAAGAGCTTGCCAATAAATAAAAAAGCAATGGGTTTGGGGAGTTCTACAGTTCTTTTACAGTGTAGAAGTGCTGGGAAGATAAGGGTTTTATTCAGTGTTACCTTTTCTCTAAGCAGCACTGGCTTGCAGCACTGGCTCTGTCACAGAGAGCTGCTCCCTTCCCCATTACAATCCTGCCCACACTTTGTTTGTTAATTGAACTCTGACTATAAAACCCAAAATACCTTATTTCAGTGATTGGATCTTCACCCCAGGCTGCACAGCTAGCACAGCTAGTGGAGGGTAAAGGATCAGAATTAGCAAAGCTGGAGGAAATGTAATAGCAAATTCATGCCAAGAAGCCAACTGCAGAGATCCTGATCATCTCCATGGTGCTAATTTGGTGCTGCTGCTGTAGTTCACAGCATTGCCATTTCAGAGGCCATCAGCAGAGCTCAGTTAGATGAGCCTAAGAGAGCTGGGCAGGGCATTGGCTCTTTCCATAGGTCCAACTGCATATTTGGGATGCCTTTGAATTAGTTTGAATGTATAGGCATGGATGGATTACTCTGAGGTGACGTGATGTAGTTGGTAAATTGTTCTCAGAGTTCTGTGGAGTGGAGAAGTGGAAATAAACTGTTTTTTGGTAAATTGTATGAGTGTGCTGACCCCTCAGAGTGCTTTGCATCCTCCTCTGGCAAACAGATTTCTTAGCCTGTGTGTGCTCTGCTGCTCACAGGCCAGGCTGGGTTTCTGTTCCCTGTGGGCTGAGTGCTTCAGGAGCCAAGAATATTTTAGCCTTTGTTTTCTTTTCCTGAGCTCATGCCATTCTCAGCTCTGACTTCAGATGTGGCTCCCACAAGGTGGGAATCTCTCAGACTGGGGTCTTTGCAGGGATGTAGTTCAAGCTGAGAGTCAGCCTGGCTTGTGAGAATTACAACCAAGCAGTGAATTAAGGACTAGAGCTAAAAACTCAGCTCCAGTCTTAGTCATGCTGGATATTCTCTCGAGTCCCTGCTCTAGGTTACTGAGTCCTGGGAATGGAGATGGTTCTCAGGTGCCATTTGCTTGGAATTTGTTTTCACATGTGTCAGATTATTGCATTGCAAGGCTCCTAGCAAAGCTAAAGGGTACAAAATGAGGCTTTTCTGTTCCTCACCTGCCATTCCCATTTCTCTGCAGATCTGCAGAATGCAGGGAAGGATATGGGGAATGTAACTCCCAGTTGGCACCATCTGGCATAGCTCATGCTTGGCCTTCCAAGTATAGGATGTGATCACAGCCATGCAACTGTTCCATCCCCACATTGATGGGGCCTGTGGGTGCTACTGGCACAGTTTGTTCTGAAAGCAATTCCCGATTTTGTTAAAAAAAAAAAAAAATCCAAAAAACAGCCAAACAAACAAACAAAAAAACCCAAACAAACAAATCCAAAAAACCAAACATTATTAGAGCAGAAAAAAATTGGAAAAAATATAAACAAGCAAAGTCCCAGCAGGTTTGTTTAAAAAAAAATAAAAATAGGGGGGAATTTTTTATTTGGAGTATGAGGGGTCACAGAATATGATGTTCAGGACTGAAATGCAGCCAGAGGGCCCTGGGAAGCTCTGTCCTCCCTCACTGCCTTTTGTTCTGCTCCAGACAAGCTGCCTGCACTGCTGCATCCCTGGAATCATTTCCTTCTGACACAGAAGGCTTCCATTAATACTTTCCTGCTTGCATCTTTGTTTCTGGGCAATTTCCAGAGCATTAAGCCACAGCACATCCACTTATTCTGGGACTCCACATCTCAGTCATTAGCTTCTTTTGCAAAGCCCTGTCCACTGCATGCAGCAAACCTAATTGTGCTGTGCTGTTCCCTCCCCTTTGGCTGCTGCAGCAGTTCCAGCCTCAAAGAGCTCCACCTGATTAACCACAACTGTTCCTTGCTGAAATCACCTTGGTCCCTATTACTCAAGCTGTGCTTTTGCATTTGATCTTTTAAATGCTTTGTAATGCTTACCCCACCTTTACGTGAAGCTAATTGGGATGTAACTTCCTACAGCACTTGCAGATCTTTTCCTGTAATGGTGCCAAAAGCTTTTCTGTCTCTGGGGCCTGCACCTGAGTGTGCCTGTGGAATGACAGGTTTCCAGTGGCAAGGCTTTGCACCAGGATTTGACAGGGTAGATGTCTGACTCTGCTCACACTGGCAAAAGGGGGAGCCTTGGCTGGGAAGGGTTTGTGCTGCCAGCAGGGTTTAGAGCAGAAAAGTGCCAGGCAGCCCAGGGAAACAGCCCCCATGTTGTCCTGCTGTCACTGGCCAGTTTGCAATGCTGCTTTGCTCCATCCCAGTTCCACCTCCCTTCTCCCTGCTTTGATTTATTTGCAGACCCTTGGGTGTCAGCGCCTCGTGCCTTTTGCTCCCTGCCCCTGGGTCTGGCATCCCTGTGCCTTGGCATGAGCACTGCACAACCCTTCCTGCTGCAGGACCCCGTGGGATGTCTTTTATGAGGGTGCCACCCTACAAATAACCCCTCTAAAATGGAAATTGCCCATTTCCAAGCATGGCATAAAAGTCCTCTCTCTGTGAGCTGACATACGAGCTCCTGACAAATTCTCTCGTGTGCACATACCACCTCCTCCTCTCCTTTGCTTCTGCCTTTTTTTTTTTTTCCTTCATCTGAATGTAAGAGATTTGACACATCATATTAGGTGATTCTGTCGGGCTCATTTAAATACCACTGCTGCTTTGGAGATGCTGTTGGGGATAAGGTGGGCTTGGAGGCAGCTCCTTGTGTTGTGCAATAGCTCAAATCAGGCTCAGCAGCTGCAAGCAAGCCTTTGATCACTGCTTTGCACAAAACATGAACCTCTCTGAATCAGCTGGCATTTCCATATGGGAAGGCATACGAGATTGTATGGAATGAGGTGGGGGAAGGCTGGGTGTTACCACTGTGCAGTGAAGAGCACATCCATTCTCCCTGGAGGCTCTGTTAACTTGTGAGGGGCAAGGCTGGGGAAGAGGAGGCTTGTGCTGCCCCTGGGGATGGAGAAGGAGGATGGGAGGCCTGTGGAAACAAGGGAAGGAGGGGAGAACTAGTTTTTAGGTGAAGGCTGTAACCTTCTCCCATCCTTTTGGGCAGAAAGGGTTGTGGTTTTCTTTGGTTTTGTTTTGTTTTTTTAATGGGGTCTGGTTTATTTGCAGACCAGCAGGAAAGGCTTTGCTCCTTGCACGCTCCCTGCCTTGTCACTTCAGACACGAACTCTCGGCCAGCATCCCGCATCAGTGGAAGCCCTGGCATCCAGAACTGCTGCTTGTGAGAGGAAGGACCGGGGCAGGAGCAGATCGGTGATGTCTGGAAGGTCCAGAGAGAGTCCGGGGGATGCAGGGAAGGAGCCGAGCGCGCATCTTCTGACAGAGCAGCTCAACGCCCGCTTGGCGCCCTGCACCGGCCGCCGCTTCCCGCAGCCTGTGCTGGGATGGAGAGCGAGTGCCACCGTGTGCCCAGCGGCAGCCATGGCTCCCAGCCCGAGCTCGGGGTCCCGGTCCCTCCCTGTCCCCTCCTGTCCCGGCAGGGCTGCCAGCAGGGGTGGGAGCCGGGCTGGGCTCCCAGCACGGAGGGGGTCAGAGGCAGACAGCGGCGATGGGCTACAGTGTTGAGGGTGAAAGAATGCAGGAGAAGATCCCTTTAATACGGCAGCAGATCCCTTTTGGCTGTTTCCATGAATGCCGGAGCAGAGGGATGGCTCTGACCCCGCAGGGAGCGGGGCTGGACTGGCGGGAGGAGGCAGAGCTGCCTCCTCCATTCAGAATGAAATTTAATTCAAGCCACAGTCTTGAAACCGAACTCGTAGCTCCGGGCGTGTGTAGGCACAGGACACTGAATCATCCATCGGCCGCTCGGTGACCCAAACGCCACCCGCGATGGCCGGCACTGCCGGCGGGAGCGCTCGGGCTCGCTGTCCCCGCTGTCCCCGCTGTCCCCGAGGAGCAGCGACAGCGGTGCCATCCTGCGGCCGCCTGGCCCTTCGCAGGAGGCACGGGGGCTTTGTCCCGCCTTTGTCCTCTCTGTTCCGCCTCTGCCTCGGCTGTCCCTTTGTGCTACAGGTGATAAAAGTTTAAAGAGGCGCTGCCCGCTAGGGCTGGGCGGCACAGAGAGATGGAAAAGCGATCCCTGCGCTCTCCCCGGCCCAGAGAAGCTCCACAAACAACACAGGAAAGCTGTAAAATACAGGCAAGCTCAGCAGGGAGGGAGATGCTGTGCTGAGGGTCCCTCATTTCTGGTGGCAAAACTCGGGCAGCCCAGGCTGGGAAAGCTGTGCTGCAGGTCAGGTGAATTGTCCTGACAGCCTAAAGAAATCACCTCTCCCTTTCCTTGAGGGTAGAACACGGTTCAGGGCCCTTGAGTGAGTGCTTTGAATCCTTTTGCAAGTCCTCTGGACAGAGAGACAGCTGCATGAAATATATGTTATGTATATGAATATATGTTATATATATATATGAATATCTATATATATATGAATATATAAATATATATTCATATCTATATATATGAATATATATAGATATGAATATATATAGATATGTTAATATATATAGATATGTTAATATATATGTATACATATATGAATATATATAAAAATATATATACATATATATTCATATATATGTATATAAAATAAATATCAATTTTCAGGTGTATAACCTGTATAATAGATATATAATCCTACACACATTGATTATCGATGTTTTCCTGTGTTTCTGCAAATGTACCCAGGAAGGTGTGCAGTCAATTGAAAGGGAGCTATTAGGAGGTGAAAGAAAAATGTCCATCCCTCTGCGATGTCACCTGAGGGTATTTTACCTTGGTAATGCTCTCAATTGGTTTTGAGCTGGCTTGGGACAAACCATGTGAGGAAGTAATCCCAAATAGGATTATTTCCATAGGACTGATGAAGATACATCCCATTCCTATATTTTTAGGGAAAAAATGATGCTTGAATTTGACCAGTTCTGTTGTGATGCCTCAGCATTGTTTTTGTACAAGGACAAGGCACTGCACTCTTTTATTGTCACTTGAGCAGTGGCACCTTTCTGGTCTCTGTGGAGACACGGATGAACCCTCTGGGTTTAGGAAAAGACAGATGCTTGGGGGCTCTGCCATATTTTCAGGAGAAACAGATGTGTGATGTCACCTTCTGCTTGTGGCACTTTAGGGGCCACTGCTACCTTGGGACTCCTGCTAGGTGCTTTCCCAGTATCTTCCCTGGGCAGGAATTTCTCCTTCTTCTCAGGCTGTTCCATTGCTTCTCTATCCTTTCCACCAGAAAGAATTTTCCTATTATCTGAATCATTCTTGCTGCAGGTTGGGCCTGTTCCTACCTGCACGGCCATGGAAATTGTCTGGCTCCCTCTCCTTGCAGTAGCCTTTGATGCACTTCACTCTTACCCTCTCTCTTTCTTAGCTTCACCCTCATGTCATCAAAAGTCAGGCCTCTGCCCAGGCTGGTTTCTCCTTATCCTATTCGCAAGTGGTGCCTGTATTTCTTAATGTAGCTCAAATCCACGGCCTCCCTGGCACACACAGTGGGCTGATGAGGCAGCTCCATCTGCCCTGTGGTGATTTGGGAGAACAGACACCTATTTTTTAACCTGTCCTTAGTGGCTGATGTCAGGACTTGGACAGAATGAGCCTGTCATGTGCAAGGCCGTTCCCTGAGCTGTTGTCATGTGGATGTGGGGACTGGTGCTTTGTGTACATCTACAGCCAGGAGGTGCTTAGAGGGGGGAAGGTAACGCTTCCTTCTCACCCCAGCTTGGCTCCAGCCATGCTTTTCCCTGTGGGGAGGAAACTGTGTCACTCCTGAGTGTGGGCAACTGTACAGGGGAAATAAGATGATGGTTTCTCCTCCGTGGTGACTCTATCATAGAGTGGCCTGATCCAGACCCGTTGTTGCAGTTCATCTTTTCCCCAAGGCTTTCCCACCAGGAAACTGGACTAAAGCTGTGACTGGCACAGGAGTATATCTGATCTTGGCTAAATCCTCCTTCTGAATGTCAGGGAGGTGGTGCCTGTGGCTGGAGGTGACTTGGTGGCAGTGCTGTCCTTGCTGTGTGACTAATGGTGTTGCTCTGGAGGCTTTTTTCAGCCGAGCAGCCTGTGGGATGTGTGACTTCCCAGAGGAGGTGCCTCCAGCTGAACCACAGCAGAGCTGAGGCTCTGAGCCAGCCAGGAATCACTGCAGGATCATCACCAACCATGGCTAAGGAGCTGGCACTGAAGTGGGACCATATCCTCGAGGGACCTGTGAATCCACACCGAGATGATGGAGAAGGGAGAGCAGTTCATGGCACACAGAGCTCTCCGTGCAGGAGCTCTCTGCTCCCCGGTGCCTGAGCCTTGACTTACCTAGACAGGGGTCAGTGTAGGAGCAGGGAATGTGCAACACAAAACCACAGCTGGCAGTGCTGCCAGCCCTCCCCATCCTGCAGCCAGTGTGGCTCCTGCTGCCTCCCTGGGTGTCACAGCAGTGACACGGGCAGGGCTCCTTGTGGCGTGGTGGCCCCAAAGCTTTGTGGGGTTTGTGTGCCCCTCCCCAAGCTGTGCTGCAGCCTCTGTCTCTGCACAGAGCAGGGATGGGGATGGCACCTGCCAGGCACTCTGGAGCAGCAGGTATGGTAGCACAGGAGGGGGCTTTGTGTGAGGGAAGAGAGTTACACTCAAGTGGTCAAATTTAATAAATCCCCTCTTGTCTAAGAAGGGCGCACACAGCAAGCTTGAGGGAGAACATTTGGGAATTGAGGCAGTCCTGTTTGCTGAGGGGTCTCTGCAAAACCCTCCCTGGCAAACCTGGAGAGAGATCTGGTCCAGGATAAGCATCTGGCTTGCACCATTTTGGCACAGCCAATCTTGATTTTCAATCCCAATCCGGGGACCAGGCCCAGTCTGCTCCATTGGGCCCCGCACAGCTCCCACCAGTTACCTGCATTCCTTCAGAGCTGTCCTTGGCCTCTTGGTGGCCCCTGGAGGAAGCCAGCAGCTTTCCTGCTGCACTGCAGATTACCTTGGAGTGCCTTGCTCCCTTCTCTCAATGTCAGCTTTAGGTTTATCAGGATCTGTCTCCCTGTACTTGGGTTCTCTTTGCTCCCTACCAGCTTTGCAAAGAGCCAAGAACTTGTTCAAGAGCAGAACTGCCCTGTGGCTGGAGCTCTGCCCCCACAGGGCTGCATGGAAGAGACTATGGGGTGTTTCCATCCCACATCAGTGAATCCATTCACCGCATATCCTGGCTTATGCTGGGGGCAAATGAGGTCAAAATATGTCCTGTGACATTGCAGCACATGATGGATGTGAGAGCAAGCAGGTCTCCAACACCTCAGTACCTGTGCTGATCTTTTGGGAAAGAGGGAGGGGAGCAATCCAGCTTCTTTTAAGGATCTCTGTGGCCCTAGAGCCCTCCTGATGAAGCTGGGCCATCCTGCACCTCGCAGCCTCTTGCCCCATGAGCTGCTGCAGGTACAGCGTACCTGGCCTCACTGGAGCAGCGCTCAGGATCAGGTCCAGGAGAGGGATGGGTGGCTGCAGCTCTCAATGGAGCCCTGTGGGCACTGGGTGCTTTCTCACTCCTGTCTCCTGACAGGTTTGGAGCCACGACCCGTCCACAACTGCTCGGTTGTGCAATGCCCCTGCAGCAGAACAGCCTCTCCTGCCCTCCCCTCCCATGTCCTCTGCTCCTTCCCTCACCCCTCTTCCCCCAGGAGACCTACCTGAAAGTCCCTGCATTTCACAGGCCAGCTTGAAGTCAAGTAATCCCACAAAGCAGGGGAAGGTTTTCCTTTCCCCCCCTCCTAGGCAAGGCAGGTGCTCTGCCACTGACATTTCCACTGCAGACAAGGTCGTGTGTCCCACACAGGCACTGCAGGGATGGAGGATGGAGCCATCCACGGCCTCAGTTCCTTGGACAGACACAATGCTGACAAAAGTGGAGCAGACATGGAGCAGGGAGGGCGCACAGAGAGCTGGGTGTATGCGGCTCGATCCGGCTCTGTGGCTTTTTGCTGCCAAATAATCAAATCCTCCCTTGGCCAAGCACAGTCCTCAGGGAGCTCAAACTTAGGGCTCTCTATGTTTTTAGGAAGTTGAATACACGAGTCTTGCAACAGAGATTTATTGAGGTCTAAATCCTAACCTGAGAAGCGGTGTGGGCTGCTGCAGTCTCGCTGGAGACTGCGAAAGGGGACGTGTGCCACCTTGCAGGCTGCGGTGACAGGGCCGGAGGTGGCACTGGGGAGGCTGCAGTGCTGCAGCCCCTCACCTTGCCAGCCCTGCTTTTGGAAAAGAGCAGGCTCATCATTTAGTTCTGTGAATAGTTGAGTGGCAGAGGGGTTCAGAGGGGCACGACTGGACCCTGGACCTGTTTTGTGGCTCTGCAGAGCAGCAGGAGCCACGTGGCCGAGCCCCCATACGACTGAGGAGCATTGCAGGGGCAACGGCAAAAATAAAACCAAAAAAGAGCTGCTGAAAAAAATGAAGCAAAAAGCGCCCCCTTTCCTAAAATTCCCCAGAGGGGGATTTTTTCAGGGACCTTCTGAACGGCATTGTGGAGGCTGAGAAGAGGGGGGTGTCCCTTTGCAGGGGAGGGGGGTCCCTCTCTCTGCAACGAGGGGCTGCTCGTCACCCCCCGCCCACGCCCCGCTGCTCGGAGCGCTCCCTGCCCGCGGCCCCCCCAGCTCTGCCCGCATTGTCCTGCCGCTCCTCCTGCCCTTTGTACGCCGGGAGCCCCCGCAAGCCCCGGCGGGGCCGGAGCGGGGCCTCCCCCCGCCTCCCCCCGTGCCCCCGTTAATGCGAGGAGACAGCTGCCCCGCCGGGCGCTGGCGCATTGTTACTCCTATTTGTCAAAAGGCCGAGGATGCTCCATAGATCGCTCCGTGGCTGTTGTTAAGTGTAATTAGAGGGTTTATGTCCCCAATTTCCATGAAAATGAAGCTGTGAGGCTCCTCTCTTGGCATTCACCGCGTGCCTTAATTGTATGGACATTAAATCAAGGTCCGCTGTGAACACGCAGAGAGGGGCTCGGGCTGTCCCCGCTCGGAGCAGGGCAGGCGGCGAGCGGGGCTTGCGGGAGAGAGCGGCGGGGAGAGAAAGAGAGAGAGAGGCTGTCAGTGCAGGGTCCACCCCGCCGGGACCGCCGGCCGCCCTCCCCGCCGCCCGGGGCCCCCCTCCGCCGGGGCGGCCGCGGGGGCGCGGCGGGGCCGGGGGGCGGCGGGGAGCGGAGGAGGGCGGCGAGGAGGGGCTGCCTTGCGGCCGGGAGCCGCTGCCGTCCTTGCCCCCCCACGCTCCTCGCCCTGCCGGAGTCGGCAGCGTGCCCCGGACCTCCTGGCAGCCGCACCGCTGCGGCGCGCCCGGGCTCATGCGGAGCGGCGGGCGCGGAGCAGCCCCGGGGGCGGAGGGGCGGACAGACGGACGCATCCCGAGCTCCGGCCCTACCAGCGAGAAAAATGTGGCTGGTAGTGATAATAATGTAATAGTAATAACAATAATAATGGTAATAATAATGAGAAGAACAGCGGAGCCGGTAGCGCCGAGGACATCTCGCGACAAGGCTCCGGCTGCCGGTGCCGTGCGGCGCGTCCCGGCTCGGAGGCAGGAGCGGCGGCAAAGCGCCCGGAGATGCTGCACAGCCCTCCCGGTCCCGGGGCTGCGGGAGCGGCTCTCCCCTCCACGCCGGGCCGCCGCCGTCCGAGCCCCGGGCAGCCGGCGGGGGGATGCGGGGGATGCGGGGGACCCCCGCTCCCTCCCCAGAGAGAAATTAAAATCCCGCTCGGATGTTTGTCTTTGCTGGCCAGGCAAAGGAACCGATTTCTCTCCTCTTGAAGGGAAACCGGCGGAGGTTAAACATGCGTTTCCCATCTCTCTGCTCCGCCGCATTTTGGCATGATAATCGCTTCATTTTAAAAAATGAATAGCAATGCAAAAAGGAAAAAAAAATTTAAAATTGAGAGGGATTGAAAAGGGGTAAAGCAATTAAACGGTTTCGTTGATCGCCGTCAGACTTAGAGTCGCCTTATGAATTTAGGACGATTTCTCTCTCTAGATATCGCGTCTGAAAAATTCTCACCCCCTCCCCTTGCTCCCCTCTTTTTTGTCCAAAAGCAAAAAAAAAAAAAAAAAAGGAAAGAAAGAACAAAAAAAATTATCACAAGCCCATTAAGGTCGCTTGCACAAGGGGAGGAAAAAAATTCCTGATGCTGTTCCAAGTCAGCGATAAAGCCGGTCGCTCCCCGCCACTGTCGCCCGCACCCCGCGCTCACAGCCGGAGCCCCGCTCGTAGCGGATTTACCCACTCGTGGACGCGGCGCCCGGCGGCTCCGGCGGCACAAACTCCGCTCCTCGCTCAGATCCAGTGCAAACGCCCTCCCGTGGCTCAGGACGCTTGTTTTTGTGTAGGCAAGCTGGAGATGAATAAGAAAGGCGCCTAGTCTCTCATTATCTTTGAATTTCAGACTTTTCTTTTCTCTCTCTTTTCTTTCCCCCCTTTTCTCTCTCTCTCTCTCTTTTTTTTTTTTCCTCTTTTCTCCTCCTGCCCTGGAACAATGCAGAAGGACCTCATCAGAGTGAAAACCAGGCTCCCGCTAGGCTTTAAAAGCAAGATGAACTTGGTGCACCACCCATCTTTCTCTTCTCTTCTCCGAAGCTCTTTAAAGGGGTTATGAGGCGTCTCTCTCAATTTATCCCTTTTCTCTTGATCTTCCTAGCAGAGGGGTTTGGGGTCTAGTCCTGGCTGTTTCAGCTGATCTCATCCAGTCTAAGGGATTAGAGCTTCTTCTCCGCATCCCGGCTCTCAGCACATCTGCTGATTGGGTTCAGCACAAGAGGATTACATTGGGACCCAATGACGTCACCGCTAGGACATAAGTTCTCCTCCATTAACCAAATCCTCATCAGCAAGATGTCCTTGAAACTGGAGGAGTAACATTCAGGACTCCATCGCCAGCCCGTCCCCACCTTCCTCCCGGGCGGGCTGCTGGGGCTTTCGGAAAAAATATTGTTTAAGCTTTGAGCACTTGCAGCTGCATCAATAATGCACCGCTCCGGGCTGGAGGATCGAGGCGGCACAGGAGAACGTGTACCCTATAAATAGGGTTCTGCACCTAAACTGTTAATCAGAGGAGCTTTATATATTCTGTTGCTTTTTCTTTTTTTTTTTTTTTTTTTTTTTTTTGTTGGGAAGGGAGGGGGGGTGGAGGGGCAGAGGGGGAGGGGAAAGCTGAATCCTACAGTTATATTTCCAAGCTCAAAAAGACATCAGCGATAATTTTCTTTAGAGCTGACATGGATGTAATTTTAAAACGTGTTTTCTTTCTTTCTTTTTTTTTTTTTTAAAGTAATGTGTAGGATTTCACCCCCGTTCTCTCCGAGAAGAGACAATGTGTCCTGAGTTATATAAAGTAAGAGGCTCCCTTTAAATATACAATACGAATTTTATATTTTGGGGTTTAATGCTAGATTTTTCTTAACGCTGCATGAGCTCAGATTCACAGGAGCGAGGACCTCGAAGGAAATGGGTTTGACTTCCAAGTGACAAACAGAGAGAGTAATTTATTTTTTTTCTTTAAGCTAAAACTTCCACCCTGGAAAACACTGGAAGCACGTATAGATTTGCTGCCCTCAACCTGCTCTAACCTATGCCGTGGCATCCAGGCATCTCTCCCCATCCTTCTCAGGCATCCTGCACTTGCAGTTTAGCTGGTGCCTCACTATATCCTTCCACCACATCCATTTTGAGAGCTGGGAAGCAGAGATGGGTTTGCTGCAGCTCTTGTTGGTTAAACTTACAGACCTCATCACAGGGCGGCTGCTGCAATGGAAAGAGGCTCTGAGATTTATTTATTTATCTCAGGCCACCAAATTTAATCTCTGGGAAAAGAAATCATGTTTAATAACAAGCAGACTATGTCCAGTTAGTAGAGGTCTTGCTTAGTAGCCTTATATGTGTTTAATTTTTTGGTAATCACCCTGCTTCTCCAGTGCTAGTTATCCATCCCTCCCACTCCAAACACACACATCCCCAAAAAAACTGTATACAGGCGCACTCACACTCATTTTTGTGACAGGATGTGCAGGTCTGTGCCTCTCTACACGCCCTTATCCTCTTCCTAGAGTAACTTTTATGGCCAGCAGTGCTGTGCGTGTTCGCTGGCAGAGCTTTCAGGTGAGGATTTATTTGCCTGGGTGTGTTTCTATACACTGTGGTATTTTCCTTCATGGTAGGAAGGGTGTAAGGCGGGGGAAGGCAGGAAACAATTGTTTTGATGGAAGGCACCTCGCTCCAGCGTTGGAAGTCTCTCCCTGCCGCAGCTCTATGAGCATTTCCAGGACAGCTGGGCAACAACCGCTGGAAGAGGGATCTATTTATTCCCTTCCTCACTGGAGCAAAACAATTGTTTTGAGGCCATCATCTCCCTCGCTGATGGCCTGATGGCCGTGCCATGCCAGGCCAGGCTCTGAAGGGGAAGCCGCCTCCAAATAGCAGCTCGTAAAAAACTGGTGGGCCCCGTTGCCTACTGAAATACTCTGCAGGGAGGTGAAATATCACCTCCCAAACTCAAGAGCCATATTTTCAAGGCAGCAACAGCATTGAGAGCCCTTGTCCCTGTTTGTGTGCCTTTTCCTCTTTCTCTTTTATAAAGCTGCGGTTCATGACAAGCACAAACCAGGGACAATCAGCGTTTGACATTACACAGCAAAGGGAATTTTACCTTCGCTTTTCATCTTCTGAAACTTTAAAAAAAAAAAAAAATCTGCTTATTTAGAGCCTGTTCCATATTGACCTATTTACTCCGCCAGACCGAGGCTCTCAATCTTTTATCGATTTAAAAGAAAACAACCTAAACAAATTAACACGGAAGAAAACGCTCAGGTTTACCGTTTGCACGGGGCCTGTCCCCGGGGGAGGCTCGGACCCGCTATCCGCACCCAGCCCCGAGAGGGCTGCTCCGAGCCGAGCACGGGGGATGCCGAGGGGCTCTAGGGATGCTCGGGATGCGGGGGCGCCTGGGCAGCCTCCCCTCTACCCAGCCCCGGCTCCTGGCCTCCCATCCGGCCCTGGCCCGGCCTCCCCGGGCTCCCCGGTCCCTCTGTCACCGGTGCCCTGCCCTGTGCCTCCGGTGCCAGCCCGCCGGTCCCCGTCCTCCCCCGGCCCGGCCCGGCCCGGCCCCGCTTCGCTGTCCATGGTGTTGAAGGCGCGGAGCCGCAGCAGCGGCGCGGGGGCGCCCGGGTCAGCCCTGGGGGGACACACGGGACACCCCGGGTTGTTTCTCCCATAGAATGAGGCGGTGTTTCGCTCCGTGCCCTTCCCGACAGGTCCGCGCCCGGCCGGAGGGCCCTGCGGGGAGCTGGCTCTGTGTCGGTCTGTCTGTCCCCGAGCGCTCGCTCCCCCACCTGCCCCTGTCCCCCCCGCGAATCCTCCCCGAAAACACGAGGGGTTGATTTTGCTCTCGCCTCCCCCGGTGGAGCGGGGTTGGGGTATTTTGAGCCTCCTGTCAATGCGAAGCCCCGTGGTAGTGACTGAGCGGTGTCATATGGTGGGGTGGGGGGGGGGAGCGCTGCTGCTCGGCAGGCTGGCAGCAGGGTTTATTTCTCCTTTAAAACAAACCCACCACGGCTCAGCCCCTCTAAAGTTTGCCATTAAATACCCTCACCAGCTCATCCCCTGCTCGTGCGGCCCTGCAGCCTTTTCCTGATCCCAGGCTGTAAAGCCAGGCTGGGTTTGGCTGCTATTTTACCAACACTTCCAGTGAGACATTTTGTCTTAAGCACAGCCCTTCCTTAATCTCTAATGCAGCATTTCTCCATCCCAGAAGAAAATAGTCAGATGATTCGTAAAGGGCCATTTTTTTTTCCTTTTTCGTTTCTTTCTTCTCCTCCTCTGTCGCTCTCTGCCTTTTTAAACCTACCACCTACTGTTCCCCGAACAAAGAAATCCCAGAGACAAGCAACATGCCTCCACTTTCCTTCCATTTCCAAGCCCCTGCTCCACCATGCATAGATGACCACATTAGAAAAATATACAAGATTGAACCCCGAATCAACTGCGGCACAACAAACGGCGGAAAACGTGCGCTCAGCCCCGTCCTGGCCAACGTGACACGCACGCACACACACAGCCACCACACACGTGCTCTCTCACACACACACACGCATTGCAGAGCGCTAAAAAACACCCCAAAATCTCATCCCCCTCCTCGTTTCTGCTGAATAAGTCAATAATAACCAGCCTTTGTCTGTCTGCAGCCAGCGGGACGCGGCCCAGGCACCGCAGCAGCGCCGAGCGGCCGCTGCCCCATCGCCAGCCCGAGCATCGCCTCGGAGCTGACCCACAGCCTGCAGGAGAAAGCAAAATCTCTTTAAAATGAAGCCCAGATCTCTTTCAGGTCTCAGACAAAGGTTTCGCGGGTTCTAGGCCTCTGGTTCCTGCCCCAGAAATCTCTCTGTGTAGGAAAGGCATCCGCAGAGTTTGGTCCCTGATATAATTTCAGGCATTCTTCTACAATTTTTTATCTTTCTTAGAAAGCAATTCATTTTCTTAGAAAGTAATTACACTTACAAGAGGTTTGGGAATCAGATTTTTCTATCAAGTCTCCTCTCCCTCTTTTCTCTCTCTGTCTCCTTTTGGTCTTCTTAGCTGCTGCAGGGCTTTAAAATATTTTTTTCCAGATCTGTAATAAAAAAAAATAAATAACCCCCCTTCCCTCCCCTCTTCCCCTAGAAATATACAATTTGCTGATTTGCAAAGCCTCTTGCTATGAGGAGGAAAGCTGCCTGCTCTCCCCACGACTCGCTTTCCTGGCCTCCCAGCTCCTTGAGAAAGGAGGAGGGCCTTGTGCATTACAATTCCATTCAATCTCATTCATTCTTGCCTCTTTCTAACGGTCTTTGGACAGCAAATCCACACCAACGGGGGGTCCGAGCCCCCTCCCCAGGCCCCCCCCCAGCCTTAAACACACACAATAGCCGTCAGCTAACAGCACAGCAGCAACTTTGAAACATTCAAGCTTCTGAAGTGAAGAATGCCCGCAGCTCCCCAACCCCCACCCCCGCCACTTCTTCCTGGGCTTGACATTTAAAAAACATATAATGATCTTAATTTTAAAAAGGGGAAGGGGGAAAAAAAAAGTCCTCACTTGGGTCACACTTGGTTTCTCAGGGCAGAATTCTGGTGTCAAGAATTTCCTCGGCAGGAGAGGATTGCTCCATCACATAGCTAATTACCTGCTTCCCCTCTCGGGCTCCACGCTGCAGAAAGGCTTTTTTCTTCCTTCCCCCCTTTCCCTAGAGATGTTTATTTGGTCGGATCAATCACCAGGACAGTTTCCAGCCTAATTTTTCCTGGTCACCTCAAGAAGGCACAGCCAAAGGCGGGGAGGTGCTGGGGGCGTGGGGGGGTCCCGGTTATTGTGCTGTGCCTGTGTGGGGCTGGGAGTGGGCTCTGGCATCCCCCGGTGTGGGGGGACCAGGGGCTGCCCTGGGGGGCTCCCCCGTGCCTGGGGTGACCCCTGTGCTGGTGTCAGGGGGTGCACAGCTCCTTCCTTGCTGAGGTGGCACAACTGGGGCTGGGGTTCATGCTGGCAGGGATGGGGGACCCTCTCCTGCCCCACCACGGGGAGGGAGGTGACTCCTGCCTCTCAGATGGGATGTGACCAATGAGCCACCAACCAGTGTTGTCCCAGCCCTGCTCCTGCCAGCCTGGGCTGGGGAGCTCAGGCCTGACCACTTTGTGCCCATCTCCAGCTTCTGCACAGAGCCAGGACCAGCCTTGGGCACAGTTTCCCCACACCAACACCCCCAAGGTTTGATGCCCACTGTGTATTTCTCCTCTTTACATTTTCTGAGAGAAGAGTCTTGTTTTCATCATCTCAACCTGCTGATCTCCCCCTTCTTCCCCAAGGAGCACCCCAGATCCCGGCAATGCTCTCCCAAGCTCCAGGACATTGTCCCAGGACTGGGGAGGAGAGAGATCCCTGCATGAGACCCCACTGGGGTTCTCACTGAAATTCTGGTGGTTTTGGTTCAGGGCTTCAGTGCTGGTGGCAGGGGGTCGCTGTGCTCAGCAGTGGCCTCACTGGGTTCCCAGGCACTGCTGACTCTCCTGGCCAAGGCTGCAGCCACTGTCCCCTCCTTGGTGGAGGGGACAGGCCAAGGGATGCTCCTGTCCCTCCGGGCTCAGCCTGGCTCTGCTGGCACCCCTGATAATGGAGTTTCAGAATGGGGAACAGGGCAGCAGAGAGACCTCCTGGTTTGGTTTGGCTTCAGAAAGGGAAGGAGAAAGGGATGAGGGAAGGAAAAGGAGAGGGGAAGGGGTGTGCAGTGGGGCAGGGCTCTGCTGTCCCTGCTCGCTCCCACAGTGGGATTTTGCAGTAGTACAAGCATTAGCAGGAGGGGGAGGCCACAGCTTCACTGCACATATTTAAGGGAAAAGTCCAGTCCTAGAGGCAGCCCGTGGCTACTGCAATTCTTTTAATACAATTAAAAATCAATGGCACTCTGTGCACGCACACAAATAAACATCACCTCTCTGCATCCCTGCCTCCCTGCCCACCCCCTCTTGGAGCCGGTGGGGAAGGCATCTTCTCCAGAGCCTGTTCATTACTGCTCTACTTAGGTGGGGAATTGCTTAACTGGTCTTTCTCCAGTAAATCATATTAACTCCAAGCACAGCTATTTATAAAATGTTCCACAGCCCAAGAGTACTGCATCCAGATCACTCGAAGAAAATTAGGCGATTAGGCGTGCATAATCCGAGCCCAGTGCGTCTACGTACAAAGCCTCGCCAGCCGGGCTGCCTTCAGCTATTCACTGACATTAAAGAAATCACCGGGTTTATTGCAAGCCCAGCCCGGGCCTGAGTCCCAGCCAGGGACGGGGAAATAACCTTTTGCAGGGCAGAGCATTCCCGGGTGGCTTCTGATGGCTGGGAAATGCAGCCCAACCTGAAAAAGTCTCCCCTCCCCAGCCCTGCTCCTTCCCTTCCTGCAGAAGGGCCCCTCCAGACGTCTAAAATGCAGCACTCCAGGCTGAGTTTCTCCCCCCTCCTCCTTTTGCAACCCATTAAACGTCTTCTATACATTTCCTCTTCATCTTGTCAAGGCCAGTTGCTCTATGACTGCTGGTTTCCCAGGCAAATCACACCAATTTCTGAGTTGATGTTGAAGGTCCACATTGGCTCAGCAGGGGTCCCAGAGAAGCACTCATCCATGGAGCCGGAGGTCAGGCTCTGCCCTGCTTCGCCAGCTGAATTATTATGATTTTTTTTTTTAAAGTCGTGTTGTTCTTTGAACATTTACAGATCTGTTGGTAACGAGGATAACAACAATAACCAAAGGAAGGGCGTCCTCGCTGCAGACGTGCTTCTGAGCCTTCCTGAGAGTGAGGATGCTGGGCGGGATGCAGCTCCTCCAGCTTGCTTTCAGCCTAAACTCCTAAAGAGAGAGGTTTTCAGGAGGAGGCTGGCAGGGTGCAATGTGCAGCCCCCACAGCCAGCACAGGCCAGGGCTTTGCCCCAAGCAGCCGGCAGCTGCAGGCGCCCCCTGCACAGCCATGCCCCTGGGGCTCTGTCCACGCATGTCCGAGCTGGCGTTCACATTTCAAAAACATCATTTGCTTAAGGGTGTCTGGCTGCCTCATCTGTGCCTGGCCCGGGAGCGTGCCACGCAGACAGCCGTGGGCAGCCCCTGTCCCTGTGCAGGCTGACACACTCTGGGTGTGCACTGCCCCACATCCCCAGCCCTGCCTGTGCAAGGCTCAAAAACAAAATAAACCTGGCTCCTGCTTTTGCACCCTTATGCTCTTTTTCCCTCTTTCCCTTCCCCTTTGCCAGCTTTAACATTTTTAATTAAATTACAAGCTTCAATAATGTTTTCCTAACTACAGTTCCCCGCTTCCTTGTGGAGTAGTGTGTGGAAAGGTATAATTTTGCAAACAGTTTCTTTAAGAGCTGGGCCTGAAGTACCATCAGCGATGTGTGTGAATAGAAAAAGAAACACCTCCACAAAAGAAGGGATTGTTAATGGAGGACAATCCAAAGGGGGCCCACTAAGGCCTGTCCTTTACAATAAGGATGGAGGGAGATGATTTGAATGCAGGGGGCCCTACTTGCAAATCTGGACAAAAACAAAATGGTAATAAGGGTTGAATCCCTCACTGGTCAAAGCAGTGGGCAGCAACTGGTCTCTTTAACTCCCCCCACCCCCTCCTTCTCCCAAATCAGACCCCAAACAAGAGGAACTCTCCTCCTCTTTAACTTTATTTCCTTGATTAGCTCTAAAAAAATAATCACCCGGGTGGACCTGGGGGAAATTTCCGAGGGCTGTTTGAAAGGAGAGGGCTCCTGTTCTGCAGGTGCCGAGGGGACGCGCCTCGCTGCGGGCAGGTAAGCACCCAGGGGCTTCTCTTTCTTAGCACGGGGCTGCCGAGGCTGGAGCTGGGCTGCAGCTCCGCAGGGCCCTTCCCATCGGCAGGGAAGGCTGCACGTACCGGGGATGCTCCTCTGAGAGGCTCCTGCCTCCCCGCCTGCCCTGCCTCCAGATGTTGCATCATTTCGCGGGGTCAGTTCATTTTATAACACTGCTTGTGGCTCCCTCGTCTCGGAGCCAATTAAACCCTCACGTTTGGAGGGGGGATGTGGGGGGAATTGGCGATTATGGTGCTGTGTTTAAATGCTGCTCACCCCTTATTGAACAGGGTTTCTGGAAAATGTTGGGAAATGGCTCTGGGAAAGCGGGTGCAGGCTCTGCTGTGGGAGGGGGTCTGGCTGTGAACGAGCCCTGAATGCTTGGAAAGGGGGTGTGAGGGCTGGAGACATCCCTGGCTGATGCTGTCCCCCGACTCAAGGACCCTCACAATTCCCTGCCTCCCATCCCCATCCTCATCCCTCTGACTTCTGCTTTCCCCTGCACCCCCCAAACTCAGCCCAGCTGTGGATGTTCATTCAGAGTGGGGAGGTGCAGGAGGGGGGTGCTCAGGGCTCCCCCCATCCCTTGGCACAGCCTTTGACCCCTCCAGGCCTGGTGCCCCTGCCCTACTCCCCATTCTCTGCTCAGGGCACCCCACAGCCAAGCACAGATCTGCTTTGGGGGGTGAAAATGGGAACAAATTCCCCCATGGCTCTGGTGGGCACAGCCACAGCCCCTCTCCCATGCATGTGACACTGTCCAGGTGTTGGGGCAGCTTTACAGCTCCTTCCTCATGGATGTGCTGAGTGAACTGGAGTTTATTTATATATTTATATAACACATACATAGTGGGGTGGTGCATCTCCCTGCTTGGCCAGGCTGTGTGTGAGTTCAGGCTGTAACACCCTGTGTGCTCCACATCCCCCAGCTGTGTTGGTGCAGCCTGCAGGGCTCACTCAGAGCCTGTAGGACACATCTACTTCGTGGAGGTGTTTTGCAGAATGGATCTGTAAAATCCCTGCAGCTCCCGTGGGCTCTGAGCTGGGCCAGCTGGGCTGCTGTCCATCTGTCCAGACACAAGGACATGTCTTGCCCTCAGAGGTGTCATTTCCCCATTTCATGTGTGAGTTCTGGTGTTCTCTCTGTTTCCCCTGCAGAAATTGAGCGGCTCAGTCACTTCTCCACTTGGGAGTGGTGACAGAGCAGGGGCTGAGCCAAGGCTGAGCTGGAGATCCCCACTCAGCGGGGCTGGAGCAGCCCTGTGCCCCCTTCCTCTAACCCCACATCCCTTCCTGCAGGTAACTTCAATACTCAGCATGTGGGAGAGCAGTCTGACATTAGGGGATGCCCCCAGGTAGGCTATGGAAAAAGCTTTTTCTAGGAAAAAAAGGAAAAAAAAAAGCACCAAATTTCTGATTGGTGTTTTGTTCTCAGGAAATGTGTTTATCCTGAGCCATCTCTAGGAATGTGGCCCTGGCCATGAGGGCTTTGGAGAGATTGTTTTACCCTGAGGAATGAGGTGAAAACAGGGTTGGTGTTGTGGGTTTCCCTCCTTGCTTGCTGAATCAGCCCATCCCTAGTAAAGGTTCCAGTAAAGGGATCAGGCACATTACTGGGTCTGATGCTACTTCCCAAACAACTGCTGAGGGGACAAATACCCATTAGTGCTTTCCTGAGCATCCCTGTCTTCCCTTTCCCCCCTTCCTTTATTTACCAAAAGCGCTTAGAGAGGGAGAAAAGATCTGTCGGGGTGGGAGGGAGTTTCACCTCTCCTAACATATTTACCCTAAAAATACGAGCCCCTAATGGAGGTAGGAGCCTGTTTGGTCCAAGAGAGCTTCCCAAAGACGAGCAGCTGGTGTGAGCAGCCCGGCAGCAGCTCCGAGGCGCGGCAGCAGCGCCCGAGCCGCAGCATCCCGAGCTGGGGCCGGGTGGGGAAAAGGCAGCTCAGGTACCTGCGGGCACCACCCCGCAAACATCTCTGCCTTGCCCTCCTCTGTGACAAGAGTGACAATCGGAGTGAAAGGAAGGCACCTCGGAGTTGATTACGACAGAGTAAAAACTCCTTCATCTCTGCTGCTGCAGCGTCACCTCGGTATTTTCTCCAGCGGAGTTTTAGCGGCGGGGGGGGGAAACATTTTGTGCGCAGTGAGCTGCTGCTTTAGTGCTGCCTCCAAGCATCAGCCCTGTCTAACTGGAATTGTGGGTAGAGGGGTTCATCTCGGGGGTTGGCTGCGCTGAGTTGGGGGCTGTAGTGTCCAGTGCATGTGAACACAAGCGCTGGTGCTGCAGCAGGGGTGCTGGGATGCTGGGGGATGCTCGGGTGTGGGGGTTTGCCAGTCCTGCCCCCCCCCCCATGAAATGTGCTGATAATCTCACATTAATGCCGAGATCTAAGGCAGAGAAATAATGCAAAATAGTTCTTTGCACGGGGAGAATTCGTATAATGGGAAATGCAAACTCCAATGTTCCTCCTTCAGACAAAACAAGACCATATTTAACAATGCCTTGTTAAAAATAAAGAGGAAATCTATTAATGTAATAACTAAATTGCTATTATAGGCATCAAAGCATCCTGATGCTTTGAGGTAACTTTATTTCCATCAGTCTTTTTAAAGAGCACAACATTAAAAAAAAAATAAAATCCCCCACCATCCCGCCTCACCCAAATGCTGCCATTTTACTCATTAATTTTGTAATTAATCAGTTAAGAAGTTCTGACTTATTGGATTAAAGGGACGGGGAAATGCAATTCCGCCCAGCCTCATTTTAATAGGCGATTGTGAAATTGCTCTTTTGAGTCCCTGCCTCAGCTCCGCGCCGGGGTGAGGGGGCGGCGGCCACGGGAGCCCCGGGGCCGGGGGGACCCTCGGGGGGACCCTCCCTGCTCCTGGCTCGGGGAGGGCTCAGGGAGAGCCCAGGGAAGCGGCTTTCACCCCTTTGCATCTGGGGAAAGCAGCGCTGGGTGGGCACAGGGCGTGCTCCTGTCCCCTCGGTGCCCGGGGGGTGCGGGCATCCCTCCCGCCTGCGGGCACTGAGGGGTCTCTGCCCCTCCGCTCGCACAGCCAGCCCCGGACACCGTGCTTGGCCCAAAATGCAGGCACAGAGACCATATTTGCTCCCTCAGCCTCCCCCGAGCCTGTCCCTGCTCTCCTTGCCTCGCTGTCCCTGCCCTGTCCCTGCCCTGCCTGTGTCTGCCTGGCTGGATGCTGCCCTGACTGTCCCACCCTGCTCCTGCGTGTCCCTGTCCCTGTCCCTGTCCCTGTCCCTGTCCCTGTCCCTGTCCCTGTCCCTGTCCCTCCCCTGAGCCTCGGGGTCCCCTCCGGGCTGTGGCCGCTGTCCTGCTCCCCGGGCCGGTGGGGACAGCCGTGGCTGGCTTTGGAAGGAGATCGGCAGCACTTTGGGATGGATAAAAAGCAAAGCCCACGCAGCCATCGAGCACTCGGGGGTGGCTTTCGAGGGGACCCGGCCTCTTCCCCACCGCCCATCAAAGGGCACTTGGGTTTGTTCCCTAAATCGAGCCCCGAGTGTGGCTGGTGTGTCCCCAGAGTGCCAGCCCCGGGTGTCGCAGCCGGTGGCCCGTGACCTGCCCCGGGCTCTCTCCTGCTCCGGGCTCGGGGTTTGTCCTCCCGCGGTCCCCGCGCTGTCACAGCGGGCAGGGCGGTGCAGGGAGCGCTGCAGCCTCGGCTGCCGCTGAGCGCCTGCCCAGCCGTGCTGACCCAGCCCAGGCAGAGGCAGGAGCCAAAGCAAACAGCCAGGGACATTTCTTCAATTTTTTAAATTTTTTTTTTTTTTTACAATACACGCTTTGCCAGTATACATATCCAATGGATTATTTCTCTACCTCTGCCTTTGATCTTTTCAAAACCAGACAGATTTATAAATATCATCCCTCTGTTTTCAGCCATTTTGCAGTTCTTGTACAATTAATGTACTGCAGCAATCCACTTCTTTTCTTCTTCTTCCAATTCTTCCCAGAGCAAACAGGCACTCCTGTCCACGCTGTCCCAGTGAGATTTATTTCTTCTCTCTGCTTGTGTCATCACCAACACCCTAGAATAAAAATGTACGTATTTTGCTGGACAATTTTGATGAAATTGTGGATGAGGTGTAAAGCCACTGCCCTGACCTTACCACACAAAGTCTGTTACTATTATTAATCTGTAAACTCCACAAAACTTACATACATAAATGCATGATTTAGCTAATTATTTACTAAGGATTTTTTTTTTAGCGGTGCAGCAAATCTCTGGAGTTTCTGCATTTGCTTTGCACTTAAAAGAAGTTGGTGCAAATGAAATCAGCACATTAAAGTGCATCTTTCATTAGGGGACAGGGAGCAGGGAGGAAATCTGTCCCACCTGTCTCCGTACCATTTATCAGGTGACCTTGGAGCAGTTCATTCATGTGGAGTTCTGTGCTTATTCTTATTCTTCTTATTATTATCTCCTCTTCTTTACCTCCTCATTGTCAAAATTCCCAGCCTCTCCCAAGGCACTCAGGGAAAATCCTCAGGGTTAAAGCACTTTCCTTGGCTTTGCTGCTAGAGATGTGGGCTGGAGCCTCCAGAGCTGGAAGGGGCAGGGTGAGGGGGCAGAGGAATGGGAATCCACACCAGGCTCCCCAACACTGAGGGAAATTCTGCTTCTCATTTGATGGAGGAAATAAAAAGTAAAAAAGCAAGGGGAGGGGATGGGGTGTGAGGTTAAGCGATATTGAGTGGTTTTTTACATAAAGAAAGCACAGTAAATGTTGTCCCTTCTCCTGCTCTGCACAAACATGAGAGGAAGGCAGAGCTGGGGAGGTGGCTGCGGCAGGGAGCCCTTGCAGGACCTGCCTGTGGAGATGTCAGGTCCAGGCTCGGCTCACTGCCAGCAGGGAGAGATTAGTTGAATGTCACCCTCCCTGGCAGTGAAACCTTTCTTTATCACCTCCAGCCCTGCCTCTTACCCTGCGTGGCTTCTCCTATCCTGTCCCCCTAAACCATTTCCATTGTCTCTTGTAAAAAGATGAGCAGACACCTTGTCCTGACTCTTTCTTTTCTTTCTCACTTTCCCTTGCATTGGTCTCTGCTCCTGCACTTCTCTCCGGCAGTCCCTGCCCTCTGCAAACCTTTTCTGTGAGCAAGCTGCTCTTGGTGGGCATGGAAGTAAAATTCCAGCTGGAGATGGTAAAATCCACTGGCTTGGCTCCTTCTACCCCTGCAGATCTTTCCTCAGTGAGACACAAGAGAGAGAGAGATCATAAAGGCATTTTCTCACTCAGCCTAAGCCATGAATTTTAAGTCCTCAGGACAGAGACTATTTCATATTGTGTGTTTTTGTGCAGATTCAGCACAAGGCAGCGACCACACTGTTATTTTCCCAGTATTTCCACTTCCCTGACTCCTACAGTGCCACTGTTTCATCTTTACTGGAGAGATGTATTTTTCACATTGCTGTTTTTTTTCTCCCACACATTCGTCTGACTTGCTCTTTGGGGTTTATAGTTTAAGACATATTGTTTATTATTTATAAAATTAATAACAGGTATCGTCCTGCTGTAGCAATTAAATAATTACAGGACCCATTCTGGTCTGGTCAGCCAGAATGCCCCATATGGCAGGAATATACCTCAGAATGCACAGAGCTAAATATGAACAGAGCCAGGCACTAAATGTTAGGTTTATCTTCCCATAAACTTAAATATGTGCATTTCTTACCCAGTAGGATCCTCCACAGACCCATAAAGCAAGTGACAGAGCGATCTCCTCTTAAGATGCTCTAAGAGCTTGGAGAAATTTGTTAAGAGTGCTACTTCTGTAGGCACTTGTTACCATGAATCCGTGATGAGATTCATTGTTTGCCTTTACATCCACTTCTCTGGGCTTTCCCAAGCCCGCTGCAGCCTCTGCTTGGAATCAGGGCGTCCATTTGTGACGCTGGGTTGTGTGAGGCAGTGCCTAAAATGATCAGGACCTTCACTCCCCAGCAGCTGATCCATTGCAAAAAGGTCCTTGTGCCACCCTGCTCCAACCCCCTCACCTGCCCAAGAGTCGCTGTAACTGGGGCAGATGCCTGGGCCGACGCACACCCCAGATGGTGCAGCACATGGATGTTAAACTCAAAGTAGTAGAGCCCAGCCTGCCTGAGAAAGCATCTCCCCACTCATCCATCCTTCACTGACTCCCTACTCGGCAGCAGATGTGATTTCATTATGGCACAAGGAGTTCCCAAGGCTCAGCGAGGCTGGCGGCGGTAGAGACCCTTCGCTGCATTGAATCACAGCCATTTGCAAATGCCAAGTGGATTTTTCTCCCTCTCAAATCAAGGAGAGAGGCTGAAGATAGTGAGAAGAATGCCGAAGATATCGAAGGTCTGAAGGGTGTTTTCCATGCCTGAAGGTCAGTGTTAGGTTTAGCTGGGGCAGCCGGTGCTCTCTGTCCCTGCATTCCCACCACCCTTCTGATGAAGGGAGAGGAGTTGAATTTTCAGCCTCTTCAGTTTGCTCCTTTCCCATGACGTGACAGTTCTAGCCCAGCAGAAAATTCATTATTTTAAGGCCTGATTTAATTCCTGGACTTTTCCTTCCCCTCAGACTCTGTTGCTCTCTTGCCTGTGTGGTAATTCAAGCTCATTGTGAATTAGCAGAGCCAAATCCTGCACGGTGCAGAGTTGACCACGGCCATCGCTCACAGACCCTCAGACTGGGAGGCTCAATGCAGCCACCACTGAAAACAATATTAATCACTTCCTTTCACCTTGCTGCCACTTAGCCCAGATCATAGTTAGAGCCAACCCAAGGACAAGATTAAAAACCTCACATCAGTGAGCGCAGATACCAATGAAATCTGCAGAGCTTAACCAGCTCCTGCCAGCCGAGGATGGAAGGTGACACCTGGGCCACACCGATATCTCTGGGGTGTTTGATCCCAAGACTGGAAGCTTCTAGACAGGTCACAAATGGAAAAGTGATTGTTATCCATACTTTAAATATCTTCTTCTGTCTTGGTGATAGAAACCTTTAAAACGGTAAAAAAGTAAGGGATTCGTTGGAGTCAGAGTAAATAGTACCAGGAAAAAGGTGTTCACTCACAAAAATGCGATTATTTTTTCATTTTTACTTTCTTTCTGCCCTCTGTGTCTGAAGAACAAAATTTATCCAGACCCCAAACAACACATAGCCCTATGGAAGTGGACCATGAAACTCTAAAATTTCTTTTTAAAAGGGAAAACATTATTTTTTTGGTGCAATATTTCAACAAATCTAATTTCTACATGTGAATACGCACCCCAAATTTCAGTGAGGTGTCTGTGCCCTGAAAAGATCAAGCTTTGAATATTTTTCAGAATTCCTCTGTAGGAATTTGTATGACCTGGTCAGATAGTTTTAAACGCCAGTGTTGGGAAAAGGAAACAAACTGTTCATGACCTAGAATGTGTATATGGAGAGAATCAGATGATATAGCTACGAGGTCATAAATACTGAGAATATTAAAATTAATAGCTGAGCTCTTGAGTTAATGAAAAGCCAGTTAGGGCAATAAACATCTAAAAGAACAGATATGAACAAACATCCATCTTAGTTCATAGAAGAAGGGCTGTTTACAGCTCTCCCAGATTTTAGGGCCAGTTCCTGTTGGAGTGGGCAGCAGCTGAGTGATTCAGATGGTTGTGGTGCTGGAATTTCTCAATGATGTACAAATGAGTCCAACAATGGGTGCCCCTGGCTGGCTGCTGAGTATCCATGAAAACCAGAGATGCTGCACTCTCCTGATCCAACACGTGTGTGGCTCTGCTCCTACCCCTGACAGCCTGGGCACAGCCTCAGCTAATGGCTTATACACAAGGGAGATGTGAATGTATGACAAAAGAGAGTCCAGCTCCAACCCTGAAGGCAGAGCTTGAAATCTCCTCTGTGTTAATATCCAGCCCTGGCCTCTCTGCACAGCTGAGTCTGTGTATTCAAATAACAGCAGGTCAGGCAAGAATATTCTCTCATCCCTGATTTTATTTCTCTCCAGCCTCTCTCTGCACATTTTTTTTATCCAGCAGAGAGCTCATGCCCAAGTTAAGCATTCACCTCTGTGGGGTGATGTCCACCTTGGCCACTTTGTGCTGCAGCCAGGGGACAATCTGTGTGTCCCCAGAGTGCTGAATGTCACCCCAGGTACAAGTGGGGAAGGGAAGAAGGCTGCAGTTTGCATTTTAAATCCTGAAAACATATTTTAAGGGCTCTGCTTCTGTCTGTTCTCTAGTTTCTGAGAAAAACTCAGCTAAGGGAAGATTTTGGTAGAAACCCAAAACTGACATTCGCCTGCCTTTTCCAGGTAATGCATATGCATGCATGCAAAACTCAGGCATTGGTTGTTTCTGCCTCAGGATTAAAAGCTATGGCATGCACAGAAATAGAAGCCCATCTTTACAAAATTGCTTTTGAAAATTCCATATGCCAGTTGCATACCCTGCAAAGATGTAGAGCTTGAGTAGTGGTACAGGGATGGGGCTGCCAGCCAGGAGCATGAGCAGTAAGCTCAGCTTCCCTGCAGGTCTGTTCTTTGTCTTTGGGTCATTTTTCCTTCCCCAGCCTGTTCTTCCATTTCTGAAAGTGAGGAGGTTAATGCTAAGTATTTATTTGTGCCTCAGAACAGTCCTCAATGGCAGCACTCTCTTTGTGACCAGGAGCTTGACCCCACGTCTGCCAAAATAACCTGAATTCCTGTGAAGGGACTTTTATGTTTAGCATGTACAAGAAATACAGGGATGGCTCTGGAAGTTGCTGCTTAAAACCCAGGTGGGTTTTAAAGGGCTAAATGGCACATCAGATTACCAGGAGTTATGTCAGAAGATGATGTGCAGGAAAACCAGGAAAAAAGCGAGAATATTTTGGAGGAGAAATAAAAGTACCCCAAACCCCTCTGCAATTTCAGCCCAGAGGCAGCCCTGGCTTTGGCTGTTGCTAGGAAAACAGCAAAACCCAAGTCCTGCTTGTTCTCCATCCCACTCTGAACGACTTCTGGGTAGAATAAATCTTCCCTGCTTTTAAAATAAATGAGAGAGCTTCACAATGCCAAGGCCATTTAAATTTACAGTCAGATAACGCCAGGAAACGATCCGGGCTCCAATCTGCATTCCCAGTGTTTTCCTGCCGCTGAGGAACGTGCAGTTACACTTTCGGCTCGTGGCTTGGGGTGAGCCCCCAGCCCCGTGCCCTGTGAGGATGATTGAAACGTAAAATCCAGCCCGAAGGAGCCCTCCGGGGCAGGGAATGGCGTTTTCCTCTCCCGGCAGGATGCAAAGGGAGCATCCCGAGCCAGGTCGCACCCTGGCAGGGGTTTGCTGCGGGATGGGGCAGCAGGGCTGGGCTGCTGCTCCCGCCTGCCTCCCCCAAACAGGGCTTTGTTCCCCACAAAGGATGAACCTCACAGCCGGGAACGCTGCGAGCAGCGCAGGAGGGATTCAGCAGCTCAGGGGTTCGTGGTTTTTGTCAAGCACAATTGAAACAAATAAAACAACACCAAACCAAACCAAACCAAACCAAACCAACCCCCTCACCTGGACAAAACAAACCAGAGGAAGGCTGTGGATAAAACCTGAAATTATTTAGGGTTTGAGTTTTCAATAGATTGGAAATAGCGGAAGGGTTTTCTCTTGCCCTTCCCTGAGCGGTGTTGCAGTGTTCTGGGATATGCATTTTTCCTCTTTCCAGACTTCTGCCACAGAAAGGATTTCTTTGGGTTGTTTTGGGAGGTCTGGGAATTGCCATTTTCTCTCCCTTCTAAGCTCCTATTGGAAATGTCAAGACCCTTCCTGTCGATTTTCCTCACCATTCATTAATCCATTTGATTTAGTTTTGTTTGAAGGAAAAGAGGTGTTTTCTCCTTATTTCTAGCGAAAATCTCCAGTCTGCTTCTGTAGCTGCTGCAGCTTTATTTTTGAAAACTTGTCTTTTTAATCCGAGGAAGCATTTTGAAGTGGCAAGTTTTTAGTATGGAAATTTGAATTTGCTATAAATGAGCTTTAAATGTGTTTGTGTGAGTCTTATTACAGAAGTTTTCTATTTCCCAGAACTTTCCCGATGTTTAAACTCAATCAAAGGAGATAGTCCTGTGGAAAAGTGATGGAAAATACCCTCTGTAGAAATAATTTAAATAGGTTTAGTCTTTTTTGAAAGATTTCAGCTTTTTGGGATCTGTGTTGGAGCCTCCTTCTCCTGTGATTAACTGGGGCATCCCTGTTGTCTTGATGGAAGTGTAAACCAGTGCCTTGTTGCTAAAATCTTTTGAAGTAATTTTGGAGATTGAATGCCCAGACACAAATTGCTAATGTGAAGCTGCAGAATCCTGGAAAAAAATTTAAAAATTATGTTATCAGGCAGCTAAAAGAGTGACTGACTGCCTGCTCAGGATGGTCTTGGAACAAAGATAGGTGAGTGGAATGAGAATGTGACCACCCATAAATTGAGCGTGAGGCTACGATATTTTTTGCAATATTTGTGTTTTCAGAGCTGGAGCTCAAAAATGGGGTTTAGAGTTTTTGTGTCCGTTGTAAGCAGACTTAGAGAATCTCCAGGTTCCTGCAGGATATGGTCTCATCCTTTGAGTAGATAAAGTGGCAATAGAAGAGTGGCAAAGGAAGTGAAAGGCATGAAAGAAAGATGCAGATTAAACAGGTTTTTCACTCACTTCCCTATTTCTTTCCTTGCATTGGGATGATTTCTATTTTATTTTGAATGTTGAAGAAAATGGCTTCCTTTTTTTCCTCTAACAAAAAAACCCCCAAACCCACTCCCAAACCCCACCAAAAGCCAACTGGAAATTTGAGCTGATTTGAACAGGGAATTCAACATTTGAAAACCTGGCTGAACTTACCCATTCCCCTTTCTGTCATGATTCTGCATAAGCTGGATCCATTTTCCCCCACTGCAATCAGCTGTGAAGGAGAACTTCCATCGATTTCAGCAGGAACAAGCTAGAACATGTTAGATTTAAATATTTGAATCCTCAGCTGTACTACCTAAGCATGTCAATCTGTCTTAATACTTTATTTCAGGTTATTATATCAACAAAATTCAGTGATATGCTGCAACAAAATTGCATTACATGCTTTCTCTGTGTTTTGAGCTATCATGCTCCATAGGCAGTGGCATCCCTCCTCTGAGTGTGTGACTGTATGTGAGCCCTGTCTCTAAATACATTTCAGATATGTTACATTTTTAATTCTTCAAGGAAAAAAAAAAGCCAAAAAACCAAAATCCTGGAACAACCACCAACCAAACACACACATTTCTTAGATTGTGAAAACAGATTCTCCCGAAATTGTATCTCAAACAAGGCAGAGAGAAAGAGCAAAAGCTCTGGGGTTGGGTATGAGCTGCCAGACATCACAGAGAGCAGCACTACAGGCTCCTCCAGCCAAAAGAGAATCCAAATTAGTGACCCATATTGGGGATAAACTGGTCATGCACCACAAACATGATTCTGTAATTAAAACCTTCCCTGGTACAGACACAATTGATGCCCAGTGTGCGCGCCGAGGCATACAGAGCAAAACAACTGCACTGGGAGAGTTAACTTCTGAAATCTAGTTGGGGTGAAATGTGGAAAAGAGGAGCTGGGATGTGCAGGGCAGCTCCTCTTTTCCCCCGGGGCTGCTCCCAAAGCCAAGCGCAGGCTCTGCAGCATTAGCGCCCCGAGCTCGGACACACGCAGGGCTGCGGGGATGGGCGCAAGGCGAGGAACAAATACAAACCAGATCCCAACGTGGAGCCCAATCTCTCCATTATATAGGGACAGAGAGGCTGTGAGCCAGCCTCTGCCGGGGTCAGACATGCACCCCAGCTCAGAAATGCTCTTTTTCCAAAGTGGGGCTGATGCTGCAGAGCGTGTGCTTGGCTTTGGGAGCAGCCCCGGTGAATTCCAGCACCGGTGGGGCTGCGCTGGCACCAGGAGCCTCTGCTGAGTCAGGTTGTGTTGCCGCCCCACCTCGCAGCTCTGCATCCGCTGGGAGAGGAGGGAACAGTGCGTTTTTTGGTGTTCAATGCTGCAGGGAGCGGCGGGGCTGCGGTGGAGGCAGCGCTGTGTGCCGGGCACGGTCACTCGGAGCGGGCTCCGGGGAGGCTTTCTGCTCCAACACGCCATTTAACCCTTTCAGCCTCCTGACAGTTGAATAAATAGGCAAATGAAGCAGGGCTTAATCTAGTGTCCACCCCCTTCCAAAGGCCCTGCACTAAAGAACTTAAGGAACTAATTGCTTCTGTATTGCTATTGCTGCCCAGCCGCTGCTGAAAGCCTCCTGGAGGTTTGCCTTGGGTCTGTGCTCTGCGTGCCAGCCTGATTTTGTTAGAATTTGCTATATTTCCATATTAAAACAGCCAGACCGGGGGGGGGGGGGCCGAAAAAAAATGCAAGAAGAAAAGGCAAAGAAAAAGAGAGACTCATTAAAACTGCATCATGTCACCCGGCTGAACTTCCCATCCCTCCACTTCCCCCCTCAATCAGCAGCAAGGATAACAATTAGATGTGATAGCTATTCCTAATAGGCAGCAGTTAGCGCTCGCTGCTCCTGCTCTGGCTGAAGCAGGAGAGCCCTGCACCATTCCCTGCGAGGCTACAACTGATGAGGCTCCGAATAAACCTCTCCCAAGCAGGGCAGGGACCGCAGGGCTTTCCCCCCTCCATGGCTCTGGATTCTCTTCCCTCCCGGCAGAGCATCACCAGCGGGGCACTGCCCGTCCCCAGGGTAGGCACTGCCCGTCCCCAGGCTGGGCTGAGGCTCCAAACCCGGCCCCTGCAGCCCACGGAGCCCCGGCCAGGGCGGCAGCAGCGCTCGGAAGCACTCAGCCAGAAAAACTTGGTATTAGGAGTGGGAGAAAAGGTCACCTTGGAGGATCAGAGATAGAGAATTAAAAGAAAGGAGCTGGGAGCGCGAGAGAGGGAGGGGGTATAGGGGGAGGCTGAGGAGGGAAGGAGGGAAGGGGACGTAGGATTTCTAAGGAGGCCTGACCCGGGAGGATAAAATATCCTGTTTTCATTGGTTCAAATGAACCATTAGGGAGAGAGTAATTTGTTGACCTTTTTGCTGCCTTATCATGAGATGAACAGCCTTAACATGGGCTTCACGTTTGCCTTAACCCCACCGTAAATCATAGAAAAATCGATTTTTTCTTTTTCCTTCCCACCCTCCCCAAAAAAATATATAAATAAAGAACAACAACCAAGAAACCAGCCTATATTTTAAGATGATTTAGCAGAGCAAGGCCAGGTAGATCTGCGCACTGGTCAGACTCTGTGGATGTTGTCCTCTGCCTTCCTTTTTATTTTTGTTCTCTTTTGGCTGAGCAAGTGGGAATGAGGGCTGTGCAAAGGCTCTGCTTCCTTTGGGAATTCAGGCTGGAGGACAGTGATTTTCCTCTTATTTCCATCAGCCTGGCTTGGCAGTAGTTCCAATGAAGTCAGTTTGCACTCTCCTAAAGCCAGTCTCTTTCCCCAGCTCCTGCAGATAGTCTGGCATGATTTTGGCCGAAGAAAGGCAGGCCCACATGAGGGTTTGGTTGAAATGACAGTTTTAGAGTTCGCTGTGGACCTTCCATGCAAGGTTGCCATCTGTGCAAGGAAATGGAGCTCGCAGAGTTTGGAATATGTCAGCTTGCTGGGGGTGTACCCAGAGGCTGCTCATTGCTGAGCCCAAACCGTGCTCAGATCTTGTGAAGCACTGGATTTTCTTGGGTTTCACTCTAAACCTTGATTTGCAAACTTTGGAGGCTTCAGAAGAGTCTGAGCACTGAATACCAACAACAGATACACCCAATATGTTGCAGTGGAACCAAATGTTTTTAAAAAGCATTGGAAGTTGTCTGCTCTGGCATGGGAAGAGACCACCACAAAGCTTTTCCTGTGTCCAGGTTGGTTTTGGATTATCAGTCCTAGGGTGTCCTGTGTTTGCTGTGAAGCAGCTGTCAGGGATGAGGTGGGATCCTGCCAGACAATTCCTGCCCTTTGAGGGAATTCAGCCTCACCTGCAGCTCCTCAGCTGCAGCTCCCACCCAGCTGAGCCAGTCCAACAGTTCCAATCTGTCCATAGCATTTTGTACAACTTCACTCCCAATATTTTGTTGTCTCTCCTTGGCACAGCAGGGAAAACGTTCCACTCTCGCACTGGAAAACATTGTCCAATTCTAAAGAGAAAATTACTTGAAATTGCAGGTTAGCCAGGATTTTTTACTTTGCGACGTTTGTGTTTCCATTGGGTCTCTTATTATAGGAAATTTAGATATGGAGCAGAAGCATCTGGCCTTCAAAGGACCCTGAAATTGCCATGGGATGTTATGATAATGCTGCTTTTATGTGACTGATCTTTTCCATTTGTCCTTTGCTCTCTAGGTAACAGCTTGGAAAATGTCACCTTTTGGTGGGTAAAGAGAATGCTGCTCTGTGTAGGGTTTGTGATACCAACTTTTATTATAATCATTCTACATGAGATGCAGATCTTCCAGCAGCCAGCAAATTCTTGTCAAATGAACCCAAATCAGGAAGGTCAAATGTTCTCATGGAGAATGCAAGATAAGGATGACTTCTGTGCCTGCTCTTGAATATAGCATCTTCTTTGATCAGAAAGATATTTTAAATTACTTCTAGCAGCAGGCTGGGTAACAATATACCCGTGTGTGCCAGGCTAAAAATAGCCCTTGGAACTGCATTTGTACTACACTGTGAAGTATGTGATTGCTGGGAGAGATTTCAGAACTTTCTTTTTTGCTTTCTGTCTTACATTAATTACACTTTCCAAACATATCTTTAACATATTGGATGTCAGGATTTCTTCCTCAAATGCATGATCACCTTGGGTTTTGGAAGGTGTTGTTGGATTTTTAGTGGCAGTGTAGCTATTATGAAGGTGGATTTTATTGCATTAAGAGTTTAAAGAAGTTATTCTTAAAATAAATTATAACCTGAATAACAAACACATAACAATAGGGTTTTGTAAAACCCTATAACAATGGCATAGGTCCTGTAGTTTAACCAAAAATCAATGAAAAATCAATTATAGAGCTTTGTTTTAAAGCTTTTCCTATGCAGTGCTTGCAGAGTAGACTTTACAACACGCTGTTATATGAAAGGAAAAAAATATATTACTAAATCCAGCTTCTAAACCAAAGAGTAAAGTGAATAAAACATGTATTTAAAGTGAAAAAAACCAGAAGAAATTGCAGAGGAAAAAATCTCTTCTAACAAGCTTTATTTTCTCTTTTTATTTATTTGTCTATTTATTTATTTAAAGCTAATAACATCCTTGTATTAAGCTTTGAAGCAGGAGAGTGTTTGTGTGTGTGGTGGGGCAGGAGCTGGAGGGCTCCCTGAAGCCTTTGACACCTTGATGAGGATGTTTGATCTTCATCCCCACTCACCCCCAGCTCCAAACTCAGCTCACACCTTCACCCTTTGGAATGGTGCGGAGAATTCTCAGGGATAGAAATCTGGGCTTTCCAGGGAAATTCCTGGCAATTCATCCATCTTCATGCAGTCCCAGCACAGCAGGACTGCTGCTGAGGCACAGGGACACCAAGACACTGCCCTGCCAAAAGCCACCAATGGTTCCAGCAAAGTGTGGGCTGTAGGACCAAGGCTCTGGCCATCTCTCCAGGTGGTGCAGATGAAACTGGAGCTGTGCAAATACGTGGCAGGATGGGGATAACAATCTGTATCTCCTAAGCCCCAGGGTATTTTGTACCCCCTCCCATTTGGTTGCTCTGCATGAAGCACAGCCATCCCAAGAGAAAGCAGGCTGGGAGGTTTTGGGGAGATGCAGCTCAAGCTCTGTGGGAGCTGGGGCAGTTGGTGCCTTTGGAATTTCTCCATCCAACATCTCCCCACCCCATTTGTGGCTGTTTCCCTGCTGTCTGCTCTTACCCTGTGTGGGTGCACAATTTAATTACTGCTGTGGAGACAGGGGGTTCTTGCTTTTGTTCCCTCCATATTTCTCAAAAAGCAATGTCAGTAATATGCCTGTATAGAGAGGATTGTCTTTCCAGAAGGCTGTGAAATTCACTGTTGAGAATTTTTATTAAGCCCCTTGAAATGTATGCAGTAAATACAGCCTATAACAGCAAAAAGAGCACAAGGGATGGTGCTTGTAGGGCCAGGTGGGGTCTGGGAGTGCCCCAGGGAGAGGGGGAGGTTTTGGTGTCCCCACTTGAATCTGAGGAAACTGAGGTACAAGCTGTGGTAACACAGGGAGAAATCCTAAATCAGGATGAAGGTGAGATGGGGACCTGGTGAAGGAACCTGAGGACATGTGAGGTGCTGCAGGCTCTGCCACAGCCCCCAGCACTACAGGTGATCCACACCAGCACCCACATCCACATCCACAATCCTTCCTGACAGCACTGCCTGGATCACAGGGTCACCTTCCTTTCTGGGCATTAACAAACACCTGAAGCACAGCAGGTGCCTGCTCACACCTTTCTTCTTAAAATGTAGCTAAAAATGAATCCCAGGCCTCATGAAATGCAAAGGGGACAGGGAAGAGGCTGGATCCACCCATCCTCTTCCCATTCCCAGTATTTATCTGCCTATGGAAAATGCTGGGGGTGACTGGAAGAAGCTATATTTCGATAACAAGAATGGAAGGAACATGTGTACACAGTTGTTTTCCCTGACTGGGGTCTGTGTAGTTCCTCTGGAAGGTTAATAAATGGTATGCAAATCCTCTTAAATGGCCGTGTTTACACCACAGCTTAGTGGCTCCAGCCATGTCCTCTACTTTCAACTCCCGAAGTTTGAGTGCAAAAAGAATTTGCTTCCCCACGCTCTTTAGGGCTCTCCCAGGTTTTGTCCATGGTTTTGCACAGCTATCTGCTCTTGGGATCAGAAAGGGCATCACCAGAGCAAAGGAAAAAAACACAAAAGTTAAATTTGCCTTAGTGAAAAAATAGGAAAAAAAAAAAAGATGTTTTGCTGAAAGACAGGAGGCTACTGTAGTGCAAAATGAATGATTAATAAGGATAAGAAAAACCTAGTTCAACAGGGCAAATGCTCAATAACAGCTCATTTAATCATTGGCAGATTAGCTGCAAATGCAAAGTGCCTGTGCAGCACTGTGTTAACTCATGCTGGAAAGTGTTGGCTACTCCTTTAATGACAGCATAACCTTTCATTGTGCATTTATTTTAGAGTCCGCTCCTTAAATGGTGGAGTGTTGGAAATTTTTTTTTCCTTTAATTATTTTTTTTTAGTCTTCTTTTGCCCTCAATGAATTTTACAACATGGGAATATGTTGTGAGTCGTGTCACCTCTGCAAATACTGCTGGGCTGGAGTTGTGTCTTTGGGAGAGAATCGGATTTCATAAAGTACAAGTTCAACTTTGGCACCCACTGCCTTTATTTCATTTTCTGGCAGCACTGATACTGTCCTTGTGTAATTGTCCTTATGAGAACCAAGTACACCCCAACAAGTGCATTTATTTGTTACTATGGGGAGAGTGGCTTAGCTTGGAGAAATACAGTGATCTAAAACCTCCTCTTGAGCAATACAACCATTGCAAAGAGAGGATCTGAAACATGGGTGATTTGTAGAAATATAATTATTGCTCTTGCTGATTGTCCAAAGAACCATTTGTTGTATACAAATTTCATTTATTATTTGCATTCATGATGAACACAGGAGGCTCTTCCCAATGGGCACTGGGTGCTCTGAGGGAAGGTCTGAGCAGCTTTCCAAGGTGTGTGGTATTTTTCCAAACCAAAGGAGAGAGTCAGGGGCATCACCCATGGCCTCAGGTTTCTGAGGCCAAACAAACCAGGGTCTCCCACTGTCTTACCACAGAAAGGGCCGTTTCCACATATAATCTTCTTCAGCCTCAGTTTACCCAGCTTAAGCCTGGACTACCACATCTGGGGTAGTGAGGGACATGAATAAAAGTATTGATGTACAAAAAGAAAATTTGGGCCAAATAAAGGGGAGGAAATGGTGGCTGAATCAGTACTAAAATTGATGTAGAGAGTTGTGCTGGTCTGGGCTCTACCATAATTCACATTTGCCTCCATCAGCAAGTCCTGGTGCACAGAAACCCCAAGGATGCTCTTTGTCAATTATTCCGTGGGACTGGCTGCTTCAGCCTCCCAGCACCACTCCCCACGTGCTGTGATAACAGGATAAGCAAGAGGCAATTTTCCTGATAACACATAAATGTTTGGTTTCTGCTCAAATTCATAGTGTAAAGAAAAACACTGTTTGAGGAAGGCTGGGTGAGCAGCAGTGCAAATGCTGTAAATACCAGTTCATAGCGATGTTAGTAATGAATCTATTCTGCATTAGTATTTTTGTTTATCATCATCCAGAGCTTTCAAACAGCAGGGATTGTTTAGCAATAAAATGCACTTCTTAACCAAATTCCCCATTCTTTCCCCCCTCAAATGTGTCTGACCAGCTCTCTTGGCACTTTCCATCACATTGTAATTCTGCAGGTCGCCTGTCACATTGCTGAAGAGATAGAAACAAAGTCGTGTGTGCAGGAATTTGATCATTTGAGCTGGTTTTAAGCTCATTTCAATTAACTTGGTACACTGCTGGAGATAAGCTGCCCCTGCCTGGAGTCACCTTTACTGATAGTCAGTAAAGGATGTGAGATATATGAAGTTCACCACGGATTCATATTTATCACCAATAACTATACAGTGTTGAGAGGCTGGTAATGCACACTCTGTCATTATCTTTAGCACTTTATATATATATTTGGCTCCTGTGGCAGAAACGTTCTCATGGCTGTTGTAAGTGAAGCATCACCTGTGTAACAGATTTTCTGACGCTTCCACTTTGCTTCTCAAACTCAGAGGAAGAGGTGTGAGTGTGATGGGCTCTGAAGGTGGTGGGAAGGCTGAGGAAGGCATAGGAGAATTGCAGCAGCTCGCAGAAGGTCCTGTGCAGACTGGAAGCATTTGCATTCCCCGTTTGCAGGTGGGCTTGTAGGTGCAAGGCAGCACTATTGCCCAGCAGGACAGGGCTTTCCAAAGCTTCAGGAGCACCAGAACACGGTCTGTGACCTCTGGTGCCTGCAGAAACCTTTTCCTGGCAGCCACCTGGGGCTGAAGAGGCATCAGCACAAGGGTGTCAGGAGCTTCACAGAAAATCTGTTCTTTAAAGTCCCAAATAAAAGGTTGAACCACCTCACAGCCAGCACAGCCCAATTCCTGCTGTTCTAAGCCATTCTGTGAGGGAGCTCTGCTGCAGCACGTGTCAGCAAGGCAGAGGCCCCCGAGCACTGGCAATTTTAGAGATGATCTCTATTTTAGAGATCAAAGCTCATGACAGGATGCAATTATGTTTAGCAGAGACAGGTGATCAGGGACTAATACTTTGCATAGGAAAGACGGGCTTGGCATAGGAAATTTGGAACAATGATGAGATTTCTTCCTTGGCTCCTGGTCACAAGTGGAGGAATAGCATCATTAAGATATTAACTGAGTACCCAGAGTGGGAATGTTCCTGTAGGTTGTTCAGCTGTACTGTGCACACTGAGCTCTTGTTAAAATTCCCATCTCATTCAGGACTTTTTAAAAAACAAACCATTTAACCAAACTGCCAGAATTTGGTTAATAAGAGCTTATATTTTTTTTCTTGGCACAATTCTTTTTTCTTTTCTTTCATTTGAAAGAAAGCGTAAGAAATTAGGTACATATTGTTTGTAGTCCTTGGTCTGGTGTTTGTTTCAGTAGAAGGTGGCACAGACATTTGGAATTGCTGGCTGTCAAAGAAGCAGTGATAGCAGGGCTGCTTGAAGCAAGGAGTGTGGCCCAGCTGTACAGAAATGATGGAAAAAAGCCTGTGGATGATGCCACTGAGTTTGGATGTGTATTTTCTGATCCCTCCCATGAAGCACTAAGGTTGTGTCCTCTTCTGTGTGTTTTCTGTGTTCTCTGACACCAGACCAATGCCATTAACTGTGGGTTCTCTCTGGTGAGGGATGGGACAGTGATCAATAACCAATATGTATTTCATAAACACTCAGCCAAGGTCACTCAAACAAACACAGGAACAGATCCACAGTACCCTCCTGCTAAGTCAATGTGTCCCTAGGGAATATTCATTGCTATTGGGGTGCAGGTGTTATTTCTGCTTCTCTGTTTTAATTCAGTGGGTCCCTGAAGGATCTGATGGGCTTTGGAGACCTTCTGGCTGCACCTTTTATCAGCAGACACTATCCATATGTGGCACAGTGCTGGCCTTTCCTGTGACCTATCTGCTGTGTGACCTTGATTTTGCCCCACCACTAATCTGTAGAGCCAGTTCTGGCTCCTCAGCTATTTAACCCTTCAGCACTGCAGATCTGATTGTTCTTGCACCGCAGTGGAAGTGGGGAACCAGCTGTGCAAACAGCTCCTGCTGCTGCTGACATGTCCATAACCAAGGGAGGCAGGTGGGAGCATGAAACTAACGAATTTTGCTGGAGCTTTTGGGCCAGCCACTGCAAAGAGTCGCTGGATGTCATTGGAAAGGCTTGGTGGGATGCTGGGTGCCTTACATAGGTGAGGCTACCCCAGTTTAGTGGCCCAGCCAAGTTTATGAAGTCCTGTTACTTCTCTCTGATCCTTGAACTAGCAGGTCTGAATGCTTAAGAAGGCAACAGCTCCATCTTCAATTCTTTTTATCTTAAACATTTCTTTAGAAAATATTTTTTGTGGGATGAGTTCTCCAAGGATCGGAATTTCCAAAATATGGATTGAATATTAGGATTAGTTGGGATATTTGAAAAACTGCCATCCTAAATAAGAGAGAATACATCTGCATGTTGGTGATTAGGGCCTGGTGCTGCTCTACTCAAATTAAAAGCCCCGTTTCTCTCCCTGTCAAACACTGTAAGGAAGGAACTTCATCTTGGTAAACCATCCAGTTTAAGTATTTGAACACTAAGTGGAAGTTTCTGGTGATCAAAGTAATTTCCTTGAATAATGTATTCATACATAAACCTGAAAGAAATGTCATAATTGCAATAAGGTGTCTCAGGGGAGTTTGGTTATCATGATATAATCACATCCCTGGAGAGTGAGAGGCACGAGGCATAGCCTTGTGCTTAATAACACCCCAAGGGTGTGATTATCTCAGAGCAATCGCACCCTCATTGTGCCATGTGGCCTCAAGAGCTGCAAGGGGGAGAGAAAGCCACAAAATTTAAGTGGAGGCAACAAAAACACGAAGACCTTGGGCATTTGGACACCAATTTCTGCATTTTTTAGGTGGAAAGAAAAAAAGCTAGGAGCAGCATGATAAACAGCAGAGAGTGAAGCTGTTTCCTTGCAGAGCAAGAAAGAATGGGATGCAGTATCTGTCCTCAGCCATCTGCTGTGCCTCATCCTGCCTTCCCTCTATTTTTTTTTTTTTTTCATTCCACCAAGTTGCATTAATGTGGAGGGGCTCTCTGTGACGCAGCACAGACCTGACAGTGCCTTGGCAAAGTGTCACACTGCCTGTGGGACCTGGGCACGGCAGGCATGGCTCTGCCTCCGTGGAGAACAGGGAGGGACAGAGTGTGGAGGATGGGGAGAGGAGTAGCTCTGCACAACCCCCTCTCCTCATCCTCCTGGCTGCTCCCAGACCCATCCTGCTGCTGCAGGGCAGTGGGAGAAGGGAGCCTGTAAGGCAGGTGGGATGCTGCTGTGGGCAGAGGCTGTGCTGTTTGTGTGGGAGCCCCAGAAACCCAAGGATTTTGTTCCTCAGTGCAGGTCTGGAAGTCGGATTTAGAGGAGAGGTTTCCTTGCAATGGCTGGTACGGCTTAGGGTTGCATTATGCTCTGCTGGTTTCCATGGGGGAGGGATGTGAGGGAAGGGGCTCACCATCCTCTGCTGGTCAGGGGTTCATCACCCTCTGCTGGTCAGGGGTTCATTATCCTCTGATGGTTTCCATGGGGGGTTCACCCTGCAGAGGCTGAGCAGGTCACAAGAGCTTCAGCTGCTGCTGCCCAGCCTGTGCTGAGCTGGCTCAGCAGCACACTGTGGATGGGACAACTGGGTGCAATATTGAAAGAAAATCACTGAGGTTTGGCTGTGTAGAAGCATAAGGACAAGAGGAAAGAGGAATGAATTCCCAGCCCAGCTGTATTGCTTTGGAGGGAGTCTACTTGTGCTGCTTATGAAGGGGATTTCTGAGATCCAGTCCCACATCTTTTCCTGAAATGGAGCCCTAAAGGTGTGCAATGCTTACCAGGAAAAGGGTCGGTTGGCAATGCGAACCCTCTGAGTTTTGTGGTAGATTTTCCCCCTAATTCTCTGGCCCAACTGGTTTAAAATCCAACTATGTGGGCCTGGAGCTGGCAGGATTTGATTGAGGACATACACTTTTCATCAGGGAGAGTCAAAATCCTGCTTCTTTGCATCATTTTTTTTTTTAGTACCTGTGATTGCAAGGAACCACAGTTTGACTCTTTTTTTGATCGTGTAGGAATAAAGTGGATGCCAGAAAATAGGAGGTTTATAGCTTTCCTCTTGCTCTCTCTGCCCCAGCTCAACGTGCACAACCTTTGTGTGCAAAAAAAGAGGCACCTCCACTATTCACAGAATGCTGCAGGGAATATATCACGTTTATAGCTGTTGGGGAAAAAAAAAGCTGTTGTTTAAATCTATTGTGTGCTCTCTAAGGTTTGCAAAACCAGAGTTGTTTGGAAGAGAAACAATTTTTTTTTTCAAACGCTGGAAGATGGATGGTTGTTATGTAGGTATGGGGGGAAAGGAGATATTTTATTGCGTGTTTTGTGTTTCCAATGGCTTGTAGATGTGAGTAGGAAGGAGGAGAAGGTTCAAAATTTCAACAGTGCCACAGTGCAGCATTTCTGGGCCATTTCTGATTGTGGCTCCAAGGGGTTTTTGAAAATCATTGCTGTTTTCTGTAGCACAGTCCCTCCCTGACAGTGTGTCCTGCCATTGCTTTACTCTGCTTTTGAAAGCTGCAGAAAATGAGGGAGGATTTTTGGCAGCTGGTGAAGTTCACCCTGAATCATCTGGGGTGGCAGGTCTGTGTTTTGGAAGCCCCAGTGAGGACTGTGCTGGTGTCTGGGTGCTGGGGATCAGTCACTGCTTGCTTTGGGCACTCCAGCCAGAAAGGGAAGAGCTGCCTGGTTCCCTGAGCAGGGTGGCTCTGCTCTCCTCCACACCTTGAATTTCCACTTCACTGTCCTCCTCCACAGCTGCCAGCTTGGGGGATTTATCAGACATCTTTCCTTAGTTTGTAAAACTTTTCACAGGGCTGACAGAAGATAGGCAAGAGACTTGGTGCGACCTCACTGTACTAGACCTCTTGTGATGGGCAGAGAAAATATGTATATTTTGGACAGCTATTTTTGCATTTTGGGTACTAGGGAACATTCTATAGAGACTCTCTGTTAATTTGGCTTTGGGAAAAACGCTGTATGAAAAAATCTAGTGAAAAATCCTGGTGAGAGAGGAGAATTGACTAAAACAAATTAGAGAGGTTGGGTGCTTATTGCCTAGTCAGCTTATTAGATTTCTTCAACAATATTTTTTTAAAATCTGAAAGCCCCAAGGTGTAACTAGCATGCTTTATGTTTTTATAGAGTCTAGGCAATTTCTACAAATTGAAAAATCATTTTAAGCTTTCAGAACATGTCAGGGTGATGAAATGAGTAAATTCTGTCTATTTTTTGATGACATTTCCTCATTCTTGCACATGATAGGCTTGTTTTTGTTTACTGTTAGGCAATGCCAATAAGTTCTGAGGTGGTTTTGTCATTGTTAAAATAACAACAAGGATATTTGAGGGGGAAAGCACGTGTGGATGTGAATCCAGCAGACACAGGGAAGCGAGGCAATGGCTGGTCAGGCTGACCACTCTCGACAATATCTCTTTAAGAAAGCTCTGTACTCTCTTGCAATGTTAAAGTTGCTAAGGTAACTGTGCATTTTTTTAGAGCACAGCAATGTAAATAGGTACATGACCTGTATAAATTCTCAGCGCATAAATTACTAGAGCCCTCAAGCTAAAGTGACTTATACACTTCCTTCTTTCCAAATGACTTTTTGGCTTGTCTGCACGTCTAAGGCACAAGGATTTGGCGTGCCCAGTTCATGCTGCAGAATGTCCACCAGCAAAGCCAGGGCACAGATTTCCCCTGTGGTTTTGGTGCAAAGAGGAGCTAGAACTGCTTAGCAGGCTGTAATGGCCCCTCAAAGAGAGGGGGAGTGGCTCAGTGGTCTTTGCCCCTCCAGCCTTGCACCCCAGCAAGTCTCCCCAGCTCATTTCTGTGCTGGGAGATGCAACCCCTTGGAGTGGCATCAGCCAACAAGGCATCAGCCTTGTGCTGGGCAAGGAAGCTTGGGGTTCTCACTGGAAACCTGTGTCCCTGCCTGCAGCTGTGCCTGATCACCTGAGTGCAATTCCAGGAGCTGCTTGAAATAGGGTGGCTGGGTCCAGAAGTGTAGGTCCAAGACGCCCTAGTGAGTCCCACAGCCTGTGCGTGGGTCTAATCTGCACCTCCCACAGCAGCTTTGTCCAGTGCCAGCTCTGCATGGTACCTGTTGTGCTCTCCTTGGGCTGCAAGAGGCCAGATTGTCTTACGAAAACTGAAGCTGAACAGCTCCTGCTTTGATGCCAAATTCTACAACCCACATCCTTGTCCTTTGTCCTCTTCTGCTATTGTGTTTTTGCAGCATCCCTGAATGCAGAGTTGCTGGAGGGGATAATGCAGCTCAGTTAATTTTATGCCTGTGCACACTGTTGCTGTGTCTGCACTCAAATTGTGTGCGTGGCTTCGGAGCAGGGCTGGATGTTTGGGTCCTGCTGCCTTATGATAAAAGGTGTCATGCTCCTGATGGAGGCTTCTGGTGCAGAAATATGTGCACATACACTGGGTAACACATGTCCAGTGATTCTTCAAGCTGTGTTCGGCCTGCTGCACATATGTTGCAAAAATAGCTTGACCACTTGCAGCGAACCCAAATGAGCTGAGGTGATCTCTGTGTGTCCAGGGGCCACTTCTCTGGGATTTCTGGGTGTCTATGTGGCCAAACCCTTCATATTACATGCAGAAAAAATGCTCCAAGAGGCTGGAGAGATGGGGGTGTCCAGGGGGAGGCTAGCCCTGGCTTGGTGGTACATACTGATATCAGTTAGGAGGGGCTATAATGTTATCTCTGGAAAGGTCTGCTGGTGAACATCAGACTGCCCACATGTGCCTTAGCAGCATCCCGAGCAGGATGCGGAGAGGTCATGGAGCACCACGGGGAAGGCAGCGCTGGCAGTGCCAGTTTCACAGGCTCCTTGTCAACAATACCATCTGCTGGATGGATCACTGCTTGGAAAGGGATGGCAGGACGTGGCATCTGACCACGGTGTGCAAGGCTCATTGCCATGCTTACCTGCGGATACGAAAGGGTCTCTGTATGAAGAAGTGCTCTGGCAAAGTGGCAGTGTACCCCTGTCCCACCCTACTCCACTGGTTAGGGGTCTGGCTGAGGCTGCTTGGATCTCCAAAGATGGATCAGTTTCTGCTGAAACAACCCCAGGGAATTTCAGGCTGGAGAAATATTTTGACTTGCTCTCTTCCTTTGGTTCCTGAATCCTTTCTTCTTTCTCAGCCAGGGAAACAACTCTGGAGACTTCTCATGTGATACAGGAGGATGTGAGACCCAAATGGTGTCAGAAGGCAGGGAGCCTACTTGGAGGCCAGTGTGGAGGGCTGCCCCTCCCTGAGCACCAGAGCTCAATGTATGGGCAGGTTTGTTCTTGCTGCTGACACACAAAATCCCAAATCAGGTCTCTCATCCTCAGACTGCTGGGTTTCCCTTACATGCCTGTGGTTTTACAGTAATAGAGGTTGCTGGGGAGAAATGACCTGAGCACATCCCAGCAGAGAAACTGAGAGAAGAATTTAGGCTGGACATTGAAGTAGAAACCATTTGAGTAACAGGAGGGTGAAGGATCTGCTGTGGGGAGAAATTTGATGCCACAACTGGACTGATTTAATGTTTGCTTATGTTGTACATTGTCTTATTTTTAAGAAATAAGTTGATCAGAAAAAGTCCCATCTGCTGTAGCAGGGATGGAGCTGGTGAGCTTTGCTACAATTATACTGAGACTCAGTGGAAAATACTGGAGAAGTTCTGCAGAGATTTTTTTTCCAAGCAAACCAACAGGAGGTGGGAACACTCCTTCCCTTGGCTTGCAAGGAGAGTCGCTGTCTTATGACTCCTTGCTTCAATGAGAAGTTATTTCCTTTCTTCAGGGCAGGAGCCTTGCAATCAGAACCCTCCAAGTCAGGCAGGAAAATTCAGCAGTGGATGCATTGCATTCTCCCCAGATCCTCTGCACTGCTGCTCCTGTGGCAGCACCCGTGGGTCACCCATCCCTGGCGGGTGACAGAGCCGTGCCCTGGCTCTGTGCGCGCAGCGGGGCGTGCGGGATTTGCTGGTTTTTTATAAACTGTGCACTATTTTCAGGAGGAGATGGACTGCGCTGGCACGGGGCCAGAGGCAGCCCTCTCCTTGCCAGGAAGCCAGATGCATGGTCACATTGCCTGGCTCTCCCTGGCAAGGCTGGGAAAGCTTCAGCAGGTGTGATCAAACAGCATGCGGGAGCCGCAGGTCCAGAGCCGCCTGCCTCCGAGGTACCCCCGCACTTTGTCACCGAGCACGGCCAGCATCCCCTCCACCAAACCACAGCCCCTTGGTGCTGGGTGCTGCTCCTCCCTGGAGCATCCTCCAGGATGCTGGGCTGGGCTTTATGGATGGCTTTGGAGCAAGGAGCAGCAGCAGGATGGAAAGGCTCTTTCCCCTGCCCTCCTCCCCCGCCGGAGCCTTCCACCTCCTCAGCAATGTTGTGGCGAGAGCAGAGCCTCACAGTCAGCAGACTGCAGTGACAGATGGCAGGTCATAAGCCCTCTCGCTAATCTAACACTGGAAAAGAAAATAGGGCTGGGGGTGATTCAGCTGCTAGGCCTCAAAGCGAGGGGCTGACGGGATAGCACGCTCCTCTGACATGTCCTTGAAGGATGCTGCATCCCAGAGGACTGCGGGAACAAAAGTAAAGTGACGATCAAGCAAAAATCTGTTTGCAGAATAAGGCAAATTTTGCTAAAAATGGATAATGTGCTCAGAGTCATTCTGAGTAATTGGATTTCTATTAGCAAGATGCAAATATTACTAATAGAATTCTCTAGCAGGAATAATTTGTGCTCTGGATCTGAAGCTACCCAGGCACCGTTGTCTTTCCATCTTTAATTGTCCACTGACCAGAGCTGTCTGCACCCTAAATGTATTTATCTATCAAGCTGTCTCTTTGTATGTGTGGATCTGAAAGCAAGCTGAATCTACTTAATTCAGCACAGCATTCTGGAAACATTCATGTGGCAAGAGGAATTTCTTGGCATTTGTAAGATGCGACTTGCATTTAAAACTAATATATTTGATTTTCAAGGAAGGAATACAGGCTGCATCCTGAGTCTCCTGCTCCAGCTGGCAGACACCCATCCTGCTGAAGTGGCAGAGCTTGTGACACCGTGGTGGAGGCCAATGTCAGAGGCTGCCTCCATCCTACCATGAAATGGGTTTAAGGTTGGGAGATGATTCGCAGGGAAAACCTCACAGGGGGCACAGGGGGTTCTAATGCCGCTGGGCTGGATGGTCCCAGTGAAACCAGTGGGGGTTTTTGCTGTGGGAGGCCACAAATCAGAGCTTTAAATGTCCAGGAGTAGGGACCACGGGTCAGGTTTGCAGCTATAAAACACCTTAGCTCTGCTGCAATGGAGAGTTATGGATAATTGTGGTCCTGCCTGCTGCATCTGCAGTGGAGAACGTGCCCTGCTCTGTGTGCGGCTGTGAGGGCAGGCGCTGCTACCCCTGCTCAGTCACTGCTGGTGTCACTCTGAAACAAAACAAAACCAAAAATCGGTGTATTTTTAAGACCGATTCCTGAAGGGAGTATATTTTAGGGATTTTGAAAATGAAAATGTCTTTTCAGCGGAACAAGTACCTGTACATGATGTTCTCCATATTTTCTGAGGAGGAAAACCTCCCACTTTTGAAAACAGCTTTTGCAAAAAGTGTTAAGGGGTTTTTCAAGCTACAGTTCAAGGTTTTTTTAGCTCAAATGTTCCACTTGTTGCCCCAAAATATTTTATAAAAAGTTTTCAGGCTTGAAAACATTTTAAAGAGATAGGAAATCACAATGTTCTAGAAAACCATTTTGCAGGAGGAGAAACACTTGTGGGCTGGTACCACCAGTGTTGACATCAATTCTGATTTTTAACTTAGTAACAAGCTTGAACTGGCAGACTGCAGAGCAATTTCTTCTGGTCCTTCCTTTGCTCCTGTTGCCTTTCTTCTTGGAGGGGGAAGGAGAAAAAATTACTGTAGAGAGAAGATACTTCCTTTTTGTACACTTCTGTATCCTGGTGCTGTTATAATGGGGAAAAAGGGATATGGAAAAGGAAATTTTCCCTGCCATGGTGTAGAGCTAGAAAATACCTGGACATAAACTGCAAAACAGGATGTCATATCAAAATTATATTGGCTCTTCAAACCTTTAGAAATATTGTCAGTGGTGAAGTGGCTTAAATTCATGCCAGTGCTAAAATGGATTAGGAAAAATAAGTAATATTTTAAGAAGCACCAGGAGACTGGATGCTTCTACTTTGCTGATGTTGAAACAAATATGAGTATTGACATGAAGGTTTGGGGTGAAACTAAAGCCATGGGGTGTGTAAAGGGCAATCTGTCAGGAAGTCTAAAGAGGTTTGTTTTGGCCTGGAAGTTAAACACTTTGGCAAGTTCATTTAGCCAAAATTGGAGCAGGGAGGTGCCAAAGAGCAGCTTCTCCGTCATTTGGGTGCAAAGTGATGTGGCTGTGCTGGCAAACAACTGTGCAGGTGAGTGGAGGGCAAGATCTGAGAGGCCACACTGTCTCCTCCAAGCTCCCAGCAAGCTTGCAAGTGAACTAGTCATGCAAGCCCAGAATTAGGGTTGGAAATTTCAGTGATCAATCCCTTCCAAAGGTCCCACACTCTACTGTCAGTGACCTGCTTGTGGATCTGAAAGGAAAGCTCCATTTAAAAGTACAGAACCCCCCCCATAATTCTCATAACTACTTCTCAGACAAGATTTAGCCTTTCTGAAATCCAATATAGATCAACCTTTGCTCCTGGGAGCTACAGAATACAACCCTCTACTAAATGCTCTGGCCTTTGCATTGTAGTTTGATCCTGGCAGGAGATAACCTTGGAAAAGGGATTTTGTTACCTTTTTTTTTGTCTTGGAAAATGGCAGCCAAGATGATAAATGTTGAGATGCTCCATAAAGATCTGTTTTGCAAGAAAGTATCATTTTTATGAACAAATGCCATAAAATAATGTATTATTATCAGTGACGTAGGGCAGGGTCTCACTGTGACCTGTCATGCTGTTCGAGCATCATAGGAAAGTGAGCCCAAACTTTGCCCATCTGCTGAAAAATCCAGAGGGTTGGTTTCATTTATGGCTCAGATAATTCTTGGAAAAGCAGAGGCTTCCCACCCATTATCACCACTGAAAATCTGACCTGGGAAAGTCAGGGCAATGCAGTCAATGAATCTGTGTTTAGACACGCCCACTCTGCTGTTGGAATACTGAAATAAATAGGATTTTTTTTTTTTTTTGCTAGAAAATGAGGCAAATATAGAAAGGAGATGAACAAAAAGAAGGTGTTAAATGCTGTGTCCTGCTTTTAGAGTCCTTCTCATGTAAGTGCAGCCGAGGCACTGGAGGTGAAAGAACTGCTGGTTCCAGTGATGTGACAATAATAATAAGTAGCAGAAGTAGTGGCAAAGCTGAAGGCAGGAGCTGGGGTGGGGGAACTCTGGCTGTGTAAGTCGGCTTGTGCAATTCCCAGAGCCCTCCTTATCTCCCTGTGCCTTTGGTTGGCATATCAGCCAGACAAAGAGCTTAACGCCACTTGGCAGAGCAGCTGGGGAAATTGTTTAAAATTTCCAGCAACTGGAACAATTAAGTAAGCCTTGGAACGAGGGAGAATAGTTGTCCCCTTAGGATTCCTATCACCCAAGGATAACATTTCCAGGCTTTGTCCAGCAAGAGATGTCACTTCATTTACAGAGATCCTCACAATGTTGAGGTATATTGGATATTGGTTATTATATGCAGAAGACTATCAGGAATCATCTCAGCTGGGCTAATTGTTCCCGGGCTCAGAGCTGATAGAATTTTAATTTAAGTGCTTGTGAAGTTTCCCAGAATTATGAAAGATGATGGAAAAGCTGTGGTTTTCAGAAGTATATTATTAATATCCTGGATTCAGGGAATTTAAGGTTTCAGCCAAATGCATCCCTGAGAAAGAGATTCCTCAACTGGGACTTACTGCCCTTGGCTGCCTGTTTTGGGATGGGACAGGATGGAGAGGCAGCATTTTCTACAAGAACTGACTGTGGCAAGGGCTTGATTCCCTGACAGTCGTGTTGACGTCATGATCTTCAATGTTTGTTTTTATAGCTCGCAAAAAAAGAGAAGTGTTGCCCTATTTTGTGTCACTGATTTTCTAGGGTGCTTCTCTTCTCTTCCACCTCTTTCCTTTACTGAACCTGTGCTGAGGATGTGTCATTCCTTCACAACCTGCTCCCTTTGGATGGGGGAGGAAAAAGGGAACGGGGTGGGGAGGAGGAGCAACGACTCTGTGGTACTGTATAAATAGTTGCTTTATTATCATTTAAAAAAAAGATTGCACTCTAAAAGATTTTTAGGATCAAAACATACCAAAGAAAATGTAAAACAAAATTAAAATGAAGTCGGTATTCACATTGTCAGCAGTTATTTTGTCACTGCAAAGCATCTCCTCAAAGGAATATTGTGCAGCACAGCAGCAGCCGAATGAAGCAAGCGGCTCCGGCGTTTACTTAAAAGGGAAGTGCAGGGACATCTTCAAACTGCAGTAATGGATCCCTGGGGTTTCTCTAAAGTCTGATAGTGGCACTGACATTTCCTGTGAAGTTGGAGGCTGGCAGGTTGTTAAAACTTCCCCTTTTTTTTTTAACTGCATCAAGTGTTGCTGTAGTTTGTTGAACGTATAAAATCACTTCCCCACCTCCTCCTTTAAAAAAAAAAAAAATCCAGATATCAATAAAGAACTTGAGAGAGGAAAACACTATAATTATAGCCAAAAAGCTGGCACAATGCCTGCTGTATAAACCCGTTATTTTGGTAGCATAGAATTCGGTACTGGAATAATTCTCTGGGTGGAAACTTGGCAAACATGATCTCAGCCTGTGAGCTAATCTTTTCTTTTTCCTCCTGTAATAACATTTTTTTCTACACTACAGATTTAGCCATTTTAAAATTGTGCATCCTATTACTGAGATTGTGTATGCACAAATGACCTATGTTATGGGTCTCTGGGGTGATGTGAATGTAGACAAGAGATCTGCATGTTAGATTAAAACCCCTTCGCTGGAAAATTGGTGCCCTGTAGATTCAAATACAATTAGCCTTGATCTGAACTGCTGCCACAAGGGGAGCTGGCTATTGCTGAGGGTGTCATGGGAGGACTGGGTCCCAGGGCAAGGTTTGGGATCAGGGTCTTGGGTAGTTGTGTGATGGGGAGTATTTTTGGTTCTGCTCCTCACTGTTTCAGTCTGAGTCTTGCAGCAATTCCTGTCCCAGAGCTCACTGGTCTTGAGGAGTAAAGACAAAATATTTGATAGATTTGAGGATTCAAGTCCACTGTGAAATGGAGCTGGTTCTATCTCTGTAACATTGCTAGAGGTGTCACCAGCTGTGCACAGAAAGCAGGTTCTATGGTTAACCCTTCTTTTTAAGACAGCTGAGACACCAGAGCACCTTGGTGGAACTGTGAAAGAGCACAGATAACACAGGAATCGCAAAACTTTTTTTTTTTTCATTTTGACCTACATCTTCAGTTTTTAAAGAACAGTGTGTTTGCCTACACTTGCAGGTTCTGGGAGCTGCAGATGCTACAGAAAGAGGGTGAGGTTTGAATTTAAATTCATGCCAGCCTGCCATAACCATGTTTCTAAATGAATGTAACAAGATCTAATCTCTCACTGCTGTTGTCACTCCACCCAGGGTGCCTTGGTGTCTCTGGTCTTGTGGCAGAGACTGTCCCATGTATTGGGACTGCCTGGGTGGGAATCCAGGGGCAAAAGTGGCTTCAGAGCTGTGGGATAACTAGTTCCACTTCCCTGCAGCAGAAGGGAGGACTGCAGCCACCTTTGAAATCTTCTTACCGAAAGTGGGATGTGCAGTTTTCTGATGTGCTGGTTTCCAGAGAAATCAGCCTCTTAAAGAAGGATTTTTTTGGGAAACTTGCGGCAAAAAAAAGCACTGTTGGAATTGAAGCAGGCTGATACCTGAGGGGCTCTGTGGATGCTGGTGCTTGCTTTGGGTAGGCAGCAAACCTGCTTATAACTTTTATCATTTTTCATCTGGAGGCAAAAATTATTTTCCTCCAGCCTAAGCATGGGATGAGCTTTGGGTTTTTTGCTCCCAAGGTGGAGCAGAGTGCAATTTGCAGCAGCCTGCAGGAAACAGGACCCCTCGGTGGGGAGGTGTGAGCAGCATTGGTGCTGCCATTCAACCCCTGTTCTGGATTAAAGCTGAGTGTGGTTCAGGCTGATAAAATGAACATTGGTGGCACCTATCTGCTCATGGGATGTGCTTAAAAATTAGGGTGATTTTTAAGGTGGTATTAATTACTATGGCACTTCTTAACTAAATGATGCTTTGGCACTTTATGTCAGCCAGAGTTTGTTACTCTTGAATCTTTGCTGAACTGCTAAAGGCAATGCTCCATGTGCTTGGGCTGAAGTTGGTGCATAAATCCATAGCAGATTTGAGGCAGGAGGAGAATTTTAAATAATTTACCTGTCTGAGCTGTTCTGTGCCATTGTGGCTGACAAGGGAGAAAAGACTTTGCAAACAAAGGGGCACCACTGAAGATGGTGGTGATAAAGGAGTTACAAACCAGATCCAAAACATCACTGGGACTACAGAAAAGCTGCTGCTCCTTTGGTGGGGCCTTTGGGTCAGGCTGGCTCCTGTCTCCAAGATGTGACCATTATCTGAGTCCTGAGCTCTGCTTGGCCCTAAGAGAGGAGCCATTTAAAATCATGAACCAAGATCATCTTCCATGGTCATACCTGGATGGAGTGGCCTCTGCAGGTATTCACAAATCTCATTGATCATAAAGTGTGCCACAAAGACATCCCATAAAAAAAAATAATGAGGGTCCAAGGGGAAGGGAATTCAGTGTGCTGCTTCCTTTTGGCTTTTTCAGAGTTTGGTTTTAGCCTTTGGAGAATTCCTGTTCCTGCGAAATTTCTTAGGAATGCAGAAATGTGCAGCATGAAAACAAAACTAGATTAACTTCCCTTTGCAAGCTCAAGTCTGACTTCCAGGAGAGGAAGAGTTTTGGTGGAGTCTTGGTCCCTGGAAAACAGGTTTACATCTTTCATCTCTGCTATCTCCACAGAGAAGAAGAAAAAAAAAGCCCCAACCCTCAAATATTTTATCTTGTTCTGCAGGACCCAAGCAGATCTCTCCCCAGGGACCATAAATTCTTTCCTGGCTGTCACCACTGCTCATGGACTCTGGTGCAGCACATTGGGAGAGTGAGCTTTGTTCCTCCACAGCGCAGAGGACATGCCACAAATAATTTAAGGCGCCATTTTTCTTGTTATATGACGTTAAATATTCTCTACTTTAAAAAAAAAAATCACACCACTTGGCATAAAGTAATATATCCAGTAGAAGGGCAGATGCTGTTTAATAAAAGACACAGCACTTCCCTCTGCTCTGCATCCAACCTCCTGAATCAATTCCAGCCCACTTCCACCTCCCCTGCAAGGTGATGAGGTGGGCCAAGAACAAGCTCTGTGCTGGGCCAAAACTCTTTAAGGACCTTGTTGCTGCCTCCAATTCAACTGCAGAAAAAAGGAAATTGTGATTTCAGTGCAGCTGACTGGAATGATGGGCTTTTTTAAGCCCAGCTTATTTGGGCATCTTCTCCATCTTCAGTATAGATTGTGAATTCAGATCCTGGAGATGTTGGTGCTGTGGGAGGCTGGGCTGCAGCCCTTCAAGTCATAAAGTCATGGAATCATAAGGTTGAGAAAGACCCCAAAGATCACCAAATCCAACAATCAAAGGTCAAAGGATGTGTTCTCTGGGCTTGCTCTTGTTCCTGTTTGGAGGGTATGATGAAGTCTGGAGCTCTCAATGGTAGAGAAGATCTGGTGGCTGATGGGGAAAGTTCTCTTGCTTTTAGAGAAAAGAGATTGAACCAATAAACCAGCGAAAGAGCAAACTTCAAACTCCTCTGCTCATGTATTTATTGGGTCTCTTTGCAATGGACAAGCTGCTAATAAAGTGCCCACAAGTAGTGATTACAGGAAAGAAAGCAGAAGGTGTAAAAGGAAAAATCTGCTTCCTGACTCGCTTTCTCACCTCCAGTTTGGGGGCAATAGTGGGATTTTGTTCCCCTGCTCTGTTTCTTCCCTGATACAGAAACAGAATTGGAAAAGAATAATACATAAGCAAATGGCAACCCCAAACCAAATCTCTTGAAAAGTTGTTCCTCTGAGCTTTCTGTTTCTTTAGTGGACTTTTAGTTTGCCACCTGCTTATCTCATTCCTCTTTTGAGCCTGTGAAAGGTACCTTCATGTGCTTCTAAAACTTTGCTTCAGTGCTAAGGTAAATATGAATTTTATTCTGTGAGCAGTGATTTTTGGAAACAAGACTTTGAATGGACAAATCTTGTGATTTCAAGGGAAAACAGGAGATATTTTCTTATAAATTTAACTACTGTATTGGCACTCTTGATGTTAGGGCTTTATCCCCCCCTTTACAATGTATTCTGATTTCTTTGATATTTTCCTTGGTTTTCTGCCTAAGCCCCACCCCCCCCCCCTTTTTATTTTATTTTTTATAATTTCCAAGCAATTCAATTTTGGCATCTGCACTTGTGTATTTGTGGGGAAGGACTGGACAATGACTTTCAGATTCCAAGTTTTGTTTGACAGCTTCTTATTCCTTGTAACAATTTCATTTCTAAAAGCCAGGAAGCCAATTTTAGAGCAGCACAGAAAGAATTTCATAGGTAGCGTGAACGCAGTCAATGCAAAACCACCTCTGCCCCTGCAATGTAAACACTGAAGCATGTCCATAAATTTAACTATGACTGTTCCAAAGGCATGCTGGTGCTGTTGGCAGGGCTGGTGCCTCAGCATTTTCAAACTGCTGCTTTTTTGGCCTTATTTTTCCTCACTTTCCCGTGAATTTTTATGAATGACATAACATGTGTTTGTGTGTTTTTGTGCTTGTGTCTTAGTTTGATCTGGGTGTATCAGGCATCTGCCTTGCACAGCTCCCATCTCTACCATGTTAATTATGTTGCTCTGCTCTGACATAATAATCACTGAGTGAGTTGTGAATAGATTATTTACGATGCCACCTGAACTCTAAGTAATTATAGCTGTGTAATTTAGCTTCCCCCTATTTCATTTTATATATAATGCAATATTTCAAAATATTCCAGTGCACATCTATCTTTAGCTCTGTGTTTGAATGAATAAATTGTGATTCTCTTTCAAAGGTAATATATCAGCAATGCCCTTAAGGGAGGGTGCTGTAGCTCTGTCAGGAGTGATCCATAAACTAATTCCCACATAAACATAGACAATGGAAACAGAGAATGAACACACACCTTCATTCACAGAAAATAATACTGTACTTACCTGTCTGGGTCTGGGTAAGTCTAATGTTCTACTGTCAATGCACTAAAGGAGGGTATGCAATACATCTCAGCCTAGTGGGTTTTAATACAGGACTTTCCCTGCAGTTCAAGGTATTGGGACAAAATTAGTGTTGGGCAACAAATATTCTGCAGCAAATGGAATTAAAGTATTAATGTTTACAGCTGGAGGCGTAAAATTACTTGTGTGGGGATGTTGTTCGAGGCTGACTGTTGGTATTTGTTCATGGGCTGCAAGGGTCCCACTCCAGTACCTGCTGCTGCAGCCCGCTCCTGTGGGAACCAGACCTGTGCTTTATTGAGGAGTTCTTCAAGGAGGCACAACAAGGGCAGGGCTGTGAGAGGCGCTGGCAGACCTGGTGTGAGCAGGGATGCTGAGGGGCTCTGGGCACTTCCTGAGGGATCAGCAGTGCTTGGACATTGCCAGCACCACGTCAGGCTGCTGCTCCCTCTTCCACCTGGCTCTCTCTGGTCAAGTGCAAACACGTGTGGAGTGTTTCAGCTCTGTTCCTTGCTCTGGCTCTCAACAGACTTTGACTTTTGGATCCATGGCCCCAGCCTCCATTTGTCTCAGTTTCTTTAACCGTAACCTGTAAATCCTGTAAAATGCCACTTGCTTCTTAAATGGATGAGGCTACATTTTCAGTATTTGAACGAGGGCTGGATGCCTCTCTAGAATGTGCTGAACAAGAAGTTATAGACTTAAATGATCTTTCATACTGAGGTAAGAGCCAAGAAATCATAGAAACACAGAATGGAAGGGACCATCTTGTTCCAACCCCTGCCATGGGTAGGGACACCTTCCACTATCCTAGGCTGCTCCAAGTCCCCTCCAGCCTGACTTTGGACACTTCCAGGGATGGGGCAGCCACAGGTTCTCTGGGCACCCTGTGCCAGGGCCTCAGCACCCTCACAGGGAAGAATTCCTTCCCAATATCCAGTCTAGGCCTACTCTCTGTCAGTTTAAAGCCACTCCCTCTTGTTCTGTCACTACATGCCCTTGTTCAATCGACCTCAAATATTTGCATTTTTGTTTTGCAAAGTGCTTTGAGATCCTCATACCAAAAGTAGTGTGAATGCAATGTATATCCTCCTATATCCTTGAAAACCCAACCAGTATGATTTTGCCCTCATTTTTATTTCCACAGAGCCTTCTGGGCTCATTCTTGTGGTTCCTCTACACAAAGCCCTGGTTGGTGACAGTGGCTGTGAATAGGGGATCAATCCCACCCAGGGCTCCTGGAGTACCAAGGATGTGCACACATATATGTCATTAAAAGATACTTAAGAGAGCCAGAATCTCCTTTTTTTTTCTTTCTCTCTTTTTTTTTTTTAATTAAAAATGTCAGGATTCAAACTTTACATGGGATTTGTGATGGCTCCAATTCCCGGTTGGCATGTGTGAGGCAGCACCCAGGAGATTCGAGGTTTCCATGACATCATACGGTAACTGTGAGCCTAACAGTTAATTAAATACTATATCCATGTATTCTAGTTAATTGATGCTTCCTTTACATGGTTTATTGTGCTGCAAACTGGTATTGCTTCTGTCTCAGTGAGCAAACACAGAGAGGGAGCGGGAGAAGGGGACGGTGGGATGCTCCCGCTGGCGGCTGGGGAGAGGGAGCTGCTGGCACACGGCTCCGTGCCCAGGGGCATCCTCGAGGAGAGCCCAGCGTCACCTGCACACCAGGGGCTGGAGGTGGCTCTGCGGGTCAGATGGAGATCTTTTATGAATGAGCTGAGCCGAGCCTTGGGAATGAAGTGCAGGCACAAGCAAGCTGTGCGTTTTTGTTATTTTTTCTTTTTTTTTTTCCCAAGTCCAGCTTTGTCTGGGGTTTCTGTTTATGCAGCAGAGGACATGCAGAGAAGGGTACTCCCTCCTTGTGTTTGTGCAATGCACAAATGTGGCATCACCTCTGTGGCAGCTGTCCTGCAGGAATGTGACTCTAACCAGACCAGAATCTGGGATAAAGCTGGACCTCTCCTGCCTTAAGGGAGGAGAAAAAAATATCATCTTCATTTTTTCAGAAAACAGAAGTATTTAAGTCAGGCAGTGCAGCTTTATTGGGAGTTGGTAACATAACACAATGCGGCAGCAGGGTCTGAGCACTGACCTGCAGCAGCGCACCTCAGTCTCTGGCAGCTCTCCTAAAGGGTGTTGAATCCCTCAAGAAAGAGCAAGCCCAGGTGGGCTGCTGTGGTCAGGCCACCTGCAGAAAAGGGCAGGGCACATCACCAGGCTTGCCTGCAGAGGTGAGCACAGTGTTAAATGATGTGCCCACAGTGAGCACGACCTTGTCCGCTGACAACACAGCTGTGTCAATGTGGAGAGATGATAAAAATTCAAAGTGCCCACAAAAATTCTGCCTGATATCTGCCCCTTTCCTGCCAGCTCCTGCTGGCAGAAGTCCAGGTCTGCTTTATCTTGCTTGTGTGCCTCAGGGTATACTCACCTGTTCTTAAGCTTGAGGCTCAAATGCTGCTGCAAGAAGGGAAGAAAATATTTTTGTTTCAGGGATTTCAATCCAGAATGTAATTTCAGCAGCTTTTTACCAGGAGTTCATTTGGCTCATAGTCTCAGACTGTGACAGATTTTCTAGTCTCCTGATCTGACCTTCCACAGCACTGGGGTGATTTGTGTGGCTGTGTGTGGGAAGAAGAAGAGGATTTGTTCAATGCTGAAATAGGACTGAGAGCGTTTAATTCGTAGACAATGAAAAAACTCTGGTTTTGGCTCAGACTCCAGATGTGAAGCACTAAGACACATCTGTACACTTCTGTGCATTGCTGATACTGGAGTTCCTAAAGCATTGAGAAGCTGTCAAGTTGGTATCGGGAGCATTTCTTCATTTAAACTCCCAAGAAAAAGCTATTCTGGGTGTTTCAAATGAGAATGTTTGAAGAAAAATATCACACCCTGTATGAAAACCAAACACTGTTTGCCTTTTCCTCTTTGTCCTCTTCTCACTCTTTCTTTCTCACCAAATGTATAATTTCTCTTCTAAAAGAAGGTGGAGTACTGCAAGTGCAATAAGAAACATTTCTAAGGATGACTTTGCAAGGTTTTCACATTTGCTCTCTCATGGCAGCTTCCAGGGTGTGTTTTTTCAAGCTCACAGCTCTTGTCCACTTGCAGCTCTGTATTTCTGGTGAGGTGAAGAAACACTCTGAGAGCCATCACCCCCAAAATGTTTCCTTGTTGCTGCTGGCCTGGCCTTCTTCCAAAAGGCAAAGTGGTCCCAGCCCCATGAACAGACACTGTAGATGAAGCCAGTTCAGATGGAGGGAGAAATGAAAGACATTTACATCCCATTTCAGTAATACCCCTCCAAATTATCACCTCTCTGATCCTACCACCATGCCAAGTGCTGCAATGGTGGTGCACTTTGGAAAATAGTGCTGTCTTCTATTAAAGGTAGGTATTTTTTTCTGTAATTCTCTTTAGTGTTGCCTTTAGTGGCCCCTCTATGTGTCTCCTTTCACTTCTAATTACTGCACTAGGAGATTACAGAGTGGTGCTGGCGACAGAAAGAGAGAGGAAGGGGGAGGAATGGGATGGTGGAGAGGGAAAGATTTCTGTGGTAATTTGCATTTAAAGCTGGCACTCAGCATTATATCTCCCTGTTCACCCATTGTCTATAAACATTTTAGCTCTTCCTTCTGCCTCATCAGAATGAATTAAGCATTTTCATTGCACCACCAGCCTAATTAGAGTCATTTACTATGTTGACACAAAGGGTTTTTTTATGAGCATCTCAGCTTTAATACACTACAGCAACATTGGAAACCTCCGATCAAAAGGTAAATGTTTGGGGGTCAGAGATATTTTTCAACATTCTCCCAAGAATACAAACAACTTCCTGGGGAGGCGACGAGCGCGTGCGGCTCTGCCGGGGCCGCGAGGAGCTGGTGCCAGGGCACTCCTGTGCTGCTCCAGCCTCCCACTTGCGCTTCTTGAAAGGGCTCGGCTCAGCACAGAGGTGCCTTCGAGCTCTGCAGGTGCTGAGCAGCACAAAGGTGTTGGTGGGTGAAGCCAAAGGGCAGATCCTTGGCAGGGATGGAAGGGGCTCACAGAGATGGGCTCCTCTCAGCCTGGAAAGTCTCTGCACTTCGAGTGTATCTGAGTTGCGATGGATCTCAGGGTTTCCTTGGAGCTGGGATCTCCACGCAGGCAGTCCATGCACTGAGCTGTTGAGATTTTGGAGGAGTTTTCATGTCTTGTGGGCACAATATCAAGTGAGCCAATGCACAGCCTCTTGCACCCTTCATCAGGACAAGATAGCAGGCTGTGAATTCTTCTGGATTTTTTGAGCTCACATGCACCCTAAAGAGATGAATGTGACCTTACTTAAAGCCTGGAGGCTTTGACTCTCTCTAGCCTGCTTTTCAAACTTGTTTCTATTGGCCTAGGAAAGTTACATCACTCACAACCAAACCCCAGAGAGTAGGAAATGGTTTCATCTTGGTTTCAAAGTTCAGAGATGCAATGCTCTGTCACAACAGTGTCACCTTTGTGCTGAGTGAATTAGTCACACCTCAGAAATCTGCCACAGATCTTAGGAATTTGTGTATGTTTACAGAATTGCAAATATTTTCTGCTAGTTATGCAAGTCATATTTACCAGTTTAGAGTCCTCAGGTTCAGCTTTTCCAAATTGCTGTGACATTTCATATCTTTATCATGTCTGATCTCTTCTTGGATTGTTTCTATGAAGATGTATTTGCTCAAGGCAGGAAGCCCATGTTGCTGGTAAAGAAGATTGGATGTTCTGAGCCTTCTCTTCACCTGGCTGAACTGTCCTGGCTTTCTCAGCCCTTCCCTGTTGGAGACAAAACCTGGGCCCTTCACCATCCTTGTGGTCCTTCATTGAATTTCCTGTGTATTCACATCTCCCTTGTACTGGAGAGCCTGGTGGTGCTGGGGAAGTTCCATGCAGGGGAACAGCTTGAATAGCTGAGGTTGACAATCATGATTCCAACCATGGTCCATACCAGGAGATCTTTGGATCAAACCTCTCCCAGAGCAGCTCTGAGCTCTGTGGTTCTCCTGTCTGTTGCTCTCTAACACAGGAGTTGCTTTGCAATATTCCATGAGATCAGCTGTCCTGTGTATTACTCTATCTAAAAAAAAATGTGTAGTAGATGTGAGTTGAGAGAATGAGGACCTGTCTCAGCTTTCTGGACCTTTAAAGGGCTTTGCATTCCTTTTGTGGTTAAATGCAGCAGTTGTTTGGTCAGCAGGACTGGCTTCAGTTTCTAAAGGGTTTAATGCTTTCTCCATGGGGACAGTGTTCCTTTTCCTTCTGGCAGGTGCTTTTATCTTTAGGAAAGGGAAGCTGAATGTCCTAATCCTCTAGAATCTCTGTGTCACTAGATCCTAGAGCAGTCCTCTCTGCATCCCCTCCCCAGTGCCACTGCCGTGCTCACTGCTCCACGGGGTCAGAGCTGTCCTCATCCCACAGGCTGTGCAGCATGGCACAATTCAAGGGGCACCTACGACCTTTAAGTTAAGAGTGTGAATGTCAATATTTCCTCGTGGTAAGAGCTGTTATTGCCTCACACACTGCCTCCAACCCTTTTCTCCCCTCCTTGCGTGCAGTGCTGGAGCTCTCCCGTGTTCCCTTGCGTCCATGTTGGTGCCCATGTGTAGGCATACATAAGCTGCCCACGATCTTGTTCTCTTCTGGGAAATTAAATACTTATTTCCATAATCCTGCCAGGCCTAGATAAAGCCTGATGCTTCCCCTGAACTCCTTAAACCAGTTGCTCTGCTCAGTCCTGTGCTGCCCAGGTTAGGGCCAAATTTCAGCCAGAGTGAACAGCTCCTACAGCACCTTAGAGCAGCTGGATGGTCCAGAGATAAAGCCTGATCTTAGAAATGTATCCCTGGGATCACCAAAGCCTCAGGCATCTCTAGCCACATCTGCATCTTGTAATTATTCCACAGACTAAAAGGAAAAGCGAAGTGCTGCTTTAATTTATACATTTTCTGGCCTCTGCATTTGTTTCTTAGTCAGAGACTAATGGTTAGACCACTGGACTGGAACCCAGGAGACCTCATTTATTTCAGACTACACTACCAACCTGCTGGGGAGCTCTAGCTGAGCCTTCCCCTTCCCTCTGCTGCCGTTTCCCCTCCACAAAGAGGATGTAGCAATGGTGAACTTGTTAGTAAAGTTTCTAATAAAATAGCACCAAGTGAGATAAAGCATTAACAACATTGTCCAGCCAAAAAAAAAAAATAAATTTAGGCACCAAATTTTTAGAGTGGTTCATTAGTTACCATGTTATTTACATGCTACTAGTAGGGGAGAAATTGCTTTTTCCCTTATTGGCTCTTTTTAATCACTCTGCTAGATGTTTCGAATGTCCAGAGACCCAAAACTCAGCACCAGGGCTAAGGTGGCTCCTCCAGAGCCTGGAGGATGGGGAGAAGGAGCAAGGGTGGGGACTGAAGAGGAGGGGAAGGTGTTAGAGGGGGAATATTGGATGGGAAAATAGAGCAGAGTGGGCAGATTGGAGAGCGACAGATTGTGAAAGCGGGGGAGAGAGAGAGAGAGAGAGAGAGAGAGGGGAGAAGAGATCCTATTAGAAATACCATGTGTGTGCCTGCATGGAGGGCTGTGCACGCAGGGAGGAAGGGACGCGGCGTCTCCTGCAATATTATTCAAGCAATCACATGAATCCTGTATTAGATAACTCCTCTGGTTGGTTAGCACTGCGAGGGCTGCAAACGTGTTCTGCTTTAATCCCAGACACAGCACGTTCTTAATCTCAAACGCATCAGGCTTGTTCTGGAGGGTTCTGGGGGGCTCTTTTTTTTTGCAGGAGCAGGGAAATCTAGGAGTTCAGGGTCTCAGCAGCCTCGGGGTGCCCCTGCTCTTGGGGTTCATTCAGCATCAGCTCTCCAGGATGGAGGAATTTGTTCTGCCTGGGAAAATGGTACTGCCCTGACACAATGTTCGGTGGGGAATAGCCTGCTGGAAAATATGGCATTTTGAAAGAGGATTAGAAAAACCCCATGCTTCCCTCCTAAATTGTTGAAAACCCCAAACTTAAAAGGGTCTGAGTTAAACACGAGAAACATGAGAAATGTTGAAATCGGACTCAAAACCCTGTATTGACACCATCAGCCTTAATTTACCCCAGAGTACAGAAATAAAAATTCATAGAGACATGATGAAAGGCTGAGAGTATCAGACAGGAATCCAGAGACTTAACCCTGAATTTACTGCTCCCGCAATGGGTTTGCACTCAGAATATTTTCCACTGTGCAGATGTAGATTTTCGGTTTGTATTTTTGTGGGGAGGTTTTTTTAATAGTTTACTGAATTTGCAATGTATCTTAGAACCAGAATAGATGCAGTTCACTGTCATTTCTCTGTATATGTGTGTGGATATTCATACACATATCTTTGAGCATTTTTATGTTGGTATCATTCACAATATAAGTACAATATTTATGGTGCTCTTGCTCCTGTGTAGATTTCAAGTTAAAATTATTTTCACAGCTTGGAGATGTACATTTTACCCAGTGTAACATTATTTTAAAAAAAAAATCATCCTCGAAGTAGAAAAAGAGAATTTGATTCACATGGAAGGGGGACAAAGTGAATTGGCAAATTGTGGGCAGGTGCTGGGCCAGCTTCCTCCACATGAATTTGTTAATGCGTCTTAATCCTGACCTGCAACACCCTGCCTGGCTAATGCTGTGGCCTCTCATGACCAGGAATTGCAGACTGCTGAGTTGTGTGGCACTGGGCTGGGATTTTGCCTTTTTCTTTCATTTTTTCCCTGTGTTGTACGTTGCTGACTACATTTCATTTGTGACCTACATAGGATTTCAATCCAATTCTCTAAATTTTTTGTGAGAATGGAATTACTCCACTTCTCTTTGTGTGCATGTACATCTATGCTTGCACATTGCCCCCTGTGAAGAAATTTCCACTGCACAAGGATGAAAAAATGTTATTTTGAAACAGAGCCCCCAGTCTATATTTCTTTAAATTGAACGTGGCAGCTCAACACGCTCCCCTTCCTTTTCTTTTGCTGCTCTCTTAATTTGTAAATGGGTAATTATTTGTTGGGGGTTTTTCTTCAGATTTGGGTGGATGCAACGTGGAGCTGAGTGTTGCTATGCAGATTCCTGGTTTTGATGGCAGGAACATAAAGCTCTGCAAAGAAGGGCGTCATCTCGGCAATCCGGGGACGCGCGCTCCGGCTCGTGCCTGTGATTTCATCCTTGCAGCAGCGTTCCCCACCCGGGCGAGGTGACTCCCTGAGCCCAAACAGGGGCTGAATCTTGGGCTTCAGATGAGCAGATTAAAAGTTGGGATAATGGTGTTAATGACAGTGGACATGCGGCGGGTTTGCGGGGAAGCGCCTCGTTGCGCTCCCAAAATACGATTTGTGTAGGGAAGCACTGTCATTCCCTGTTTTCTGTGTTTTGGTGGAGAAGCAACTGTCTGTTTTTATAACTGTGTATCTAAAAACCAGTGTAAATCTATGCATCATCCTGCAAAATAATAGAGAAACAAGTGCATCCATGGAGTTAATAGAAGAGAAACTGAACATTTTTTTGTTTGCACTTACAAAAAATGTAAACTTCCCCCACAGAGTTATCCTCTCATTTAATTCCTCTTTTGCTATTTTTTTCCCTGGTTCTTTTGCTCGCATGTAGCCGAATTCAACAAACAATATTGAAATCAGTGTTGTCCCTGCCCCACTGTACACTCTGCTTTTTGCTGTGTGTTTTTCCTTCAGCTGCTGACAAAGGCAAGAACCCAACTGCTGGGTGATTATGGTCAGGTTTTCCAGTCTTTCCATCAGATCTCTTACTTCAAACTATTAATAACTCCATTCCAGGAGAGTCATAACTGTCATGTAAATGCATCTTTCCCTGTATACATAATACAGGAACCTGAGAGAGTTTTCAGAACAAGCCAAAGAACATGGTGAAAATTTATGTGTTTTCCCAGGCTAGGTTGTAAGGGCTGGATTCACAAATGTGGACTTTTTTTTTTTACCAACAATTTTTCATTTATTTTTAATTTAATCACATGTTTTAGTTTTCAGGCACATTCTGAAAAATGATCTTTATAAAATATGCAGTCCTCTTCACAGTCTTATTACATCACTACTGCACTGGGAGAGACATCTCTCTAAATTGAAAACCATCTTTAATGAATTGTTGTTTTATTTTAGGATCCCTTTAGGTTTCCTAGAACATTCAGTCTGAGTTGTCTGTCTGAAGGAATTCGGACCTAACAAATCAAAAAAAAAAATATTCTGCAGCCCTTGACCTCGATCACAGCAACCCCCTGTGTTATAAAACAAAGGGCTGTGGTGAAGGGGGAAAATCCCACTGTGAAGTAGAAAATCAGCATTATTGCTTAGCTGTGGATTTGGAATCAAATCGCAAGTAAGATTTTAAAATTTGATGGAAAACTGTGACCTTCTACTTTACCTGCAACTGTAGTGGAAGAGAGTGACCCTAGAAGAATGTGATTTATTGGTGAGATAAAGTGAGCTGTAAAATATGAGGAGGATGGGTTATTGTCAGTAAAAAGCATAAAGACAAGGGAAAAAAAATCTGAACCTTAATTGCCAGTGAAGGAAATATAGAGGAGGAAAGAGGGAGATGAAGGGGAGAACGAGAGCATCCCCAGTGGCAAAATGGTTAAAAGAGACGACTAAAATCCAGCAAAAAATCAAGCAGTCAAGTAGTTAATTGACTTTGCTTTAATCAGCCCAATGAATATTCATTAGTGTGCTGGTCCTAATCATGGGGGCCATGTTGTCCGCATTTAGCAAGCGCACGCTCAGCATCATGCATGCCTCAACAGCTTCCCTTCCTCTCCGCACTGACATTAAATTTAGAGGCTTTGCGCCTTCCCAGCTCGAAGGGAGCGGGATTGGCCCAGCTGCTTGCTCAGAGATGCCATAGCAACCCCTGGCTCGTTGCCTTGGAAACATTTTTTTTAAATTTTTTTTTTTTTTTTTTTTTTTTTTTTGTGAGGGCCTGAGCCAGTAATCCATAGGCTTAACGTAGAAAATATGTCTTTGTGGGGCATGTGTGTATAGATATAGAGATGTAAGGCAGAGATTGAATGGGCGGAAGGCGAGCGTGTCTTCCATTGTGTGGCTTTCACGGCAGGAATGGGGTGAGGGATCTCCTCCTCCACAGCCCAAGCTCTGCTTTGGGTTATGAGCTTTACATTTTCCATTTTATTTTATTTAAATTAAAAATGCATCAGTTATCTCGGTTCATTTCCAGACCCGTTCAAAGGGAGGAAGAATATTTCTCTCTGCCGTAACCCTCCCCTCCCCACCCCAGGAAGAAGCAGCGAGTGCTTTAAGGGCTATAGGACCCTATTATCCACATCGAGTTGAAGTTCCTCCTCCTGAAGGAGGTGGGTCTGGAAATGAGCTGCCCCATAAATCAATGGAGAAGCGCAGGCATGGAGCTGGAGTCACGGAGCGGTGAGTGCGGCTGCCGCTCCTCACATTCCGGCTGCTTCTCCCTTCGCGCGAGCAGGGGGAGGCTCCTGCTGGAGATTGGTTCAGCCAACGCTACTCCAATCCCACTCCAGTCTCTTAATATTCCAGATGTTGCTGGGGAAAAAATTACGGTGTCCTGATCCTGGTGTTTTAGGAGTAGTTTGTGTTTCTGCCTCCCTGAAAGAAAAGAAATGAAAAAGCAGCAAAGTCCCCAGCTGTGTCAGACCCAGCATTATGGGCTTTAAAAATAGAACTTAAAAGCAAGGGGGGAAAAAAAGCCAAAAAACAAACCACCCTAATATATTCAGAATGCCTGCAAGGAATTTTGGAGCTGGGAAATCCAAATGGTTAATGTTGTCTGGTAAATAAAGCTCATCCCTTAAAGCAAATTAAAAAAAAAAAACAAAAACCAAAAAAACAGTCCTGACCCAGTGAGGCATCATCTCCAGTGGAACAAAACAGCTGCAGGGAAAATGCGCAAAAACAACCCGTCCTCTTTGCACTCGGGCTGTGCGCGTGCGAGGCGCCTTGTAAAACACTCAGGGTAAAGATGAAAGCTGCACAGGAATCCAGAAATAGTCCTGCAGAAGATTAAGCAATAGGTGCTTTCAAAAAAGCATTAGTAATTTCCTAATATCTATCGTGACTTTTTTTTAATAGCTCTTAAGATAGAGCAGAAATGGCTACAAGTGAGAAACTAATTCAGAAGCTGCGAGAGGAATTGGGTTTGGTCTCTACGAGAGGTTTTTTTTAATGTTTCTATTATCGTTATCTTAAATTATTCAAAAGTGTCATTTTGAGCTCACAGTGCAGGCACATGGTTTAATGAAAGCAGAAAAAGAAGGATCCTCCTTATTGAAAAAAAAAAAGGAGGTGCATGGTCCCATCTCCTGCCACCTGTGATGGGAAAGGTCCTGCTGGTTCAGCATCGTGTCCTAGGGGGAGCATAACTAGAAAACTGGGCTCATTTTTTTGGCCCATCAAGAAAATGTTCTGTAACGATGCTAAAAATGTGGAGATGGTCAGGGCTGCACAGAAAGGGGCAAGTTTTATTCACCCCTGATTCCCATCCCCTGAATGGCATCAAAACCCCATTAGACATCTCTAGAGGGTGTAGGGCTCAGGATGTCAGATTTTGATTTGGGCGATGGTCCAGACACCAGTTCTGGCCAGAGTGGGTATGAAATTGTGTCTCCACATCTGTATCTGCACAGAAGAAGATAAGGTTAATCAGCCTCCAGCTCCCCATCGAAGAGAACTACTGTGGTTTGCAACATTTTTAAGTGCGAAAGGAAAAAAATCTGCCACCCACGACCAAATGTCAAGATTGAAGGCTGGTGGCTTGATCTCCAAGGTCTTCAGCAGCTTCCATCTGGCTCGGGCAGCCCTGCTGCCATCCTGAGCACAGCTCTGTGGGGGTCATTTCCGGCAGGAAAAGATGCATATTTTGGGAGAAAGAGGGATAGGATGGCTTTTAGTGTGTATTTTGTTTGTTTCTTTGTGTCTTGGTTTTTGTTGTTTTGTGTTTGGTTTGGTTTGTTTGCTTTTTTAAAATAAAATTTAAATTCATCAGTAATTATAGCTGCAAGAATGGAGAGGAGAGAGAATTGTGAAATGCATGAATCAAGAAAAAGCTGATTTAAAGCAGCCTATCAGAGCTCTTGGGAAAGATCATTTTATCCCAAGAAGCATCGAGGCAGAAGGACTCATAGGATCCAAGAGTGGCAGAGCACTGATGTGAGACAAAGAGCTCCTGGGGAGGGAGTGAGGAAGAAAAGTAGGTTAAAAAAATATTGACAGTGAATTTCCAGGGGAAATTTTTAATCTTGATAGATCCATTTCTCTACAAAAATTGTTTTGGGAAATTTCTCAAATGTGTTTAGGAAGTCCAGACCAAAGTACACTAGAGAAAATCATTCCTGTAGCCATACTAAGGAGATTTTATTAAAAGAATACCATAATGGGAATGATTTTATTTTTGTGCTCATATTTTGTTGATTCAAATCTCTGAATGGAGTCTACTTCTTTGTGGTTAATTTTGAGAGCTGTTTGTGGTCTATTAAAAAGACATCATCAATTAATTTTGTATGAGGAATATACAGTCAAACACTGAGCACGGTGAGCTGTCCCTTAGGCCAGTAGTGCCATGAGCTTGGCATCTCCTTTTGGGGTTTTCCTGTGGTTTGAAGCTGGTACAAATGACTACGGAGGTGAAGGACAGGACTGTTCCTCTTGTAAATCTTGAAAATGGAGGGCAAAAAAAAAGAAGGCAATGAGCCCCTGCTCACAAGGGCAAGGCAGTACATGTTGGTCAGAGGACCCAGCTCTGCATTCAGAAATCGTTGAGCAGTTTGCCATGGTACTGGTGGAAATGCATGAAATTGCCCTGGTTTGTACGAGGGATCATATTCCAGGTTGTGCTGATGGTACCTGGAAATTCATCCTTTGTTAACCTGGTATTGGTTTAATTGTTCTCTTGGAGGGCGGAAAAATATACTGAATTTCGTGATAAACTGCCCTGGTGAAAATGATAAGATGTCTTGGAGCAGTTTTGGGCCAGCCTCAGTTTCAAATGTGAAAAAAAGGCAAGAAAGCAAAGAGCTGGAAATAAAAGAACAGTCCTCCAAGTGAATAAAGATCAAAGAACTGATGTTGTCCAACAAAAATGAGGATACACCTATGGAGAATATTTTTTTGCAAATTTTAATCTGAACAGCTCTAATAATATGCAAAGATAAAAATAAAGCCATAGAGCTTTTAAAAAATGGTATACTGATATAATTTTTTCTTTTAAATTTGTTCTTACAGTATTTTCCTTTTTTTTCCTTAGCTACAAAAAGTCCAGTACTCTTGAGGAACAAGAAACCCCCCAAGCTTAACCTGCCAAAAAGCAAGGTAAGCATGATTAGTTTTTCTTTTTCCTTCATTCTTAAGTTATCAGTAGCTGAGGTTTTTTAAATAGAAACTGATCTTGGGGTACAACAGCATTATATCTGCTGAGCCACAGAGCCAGTGTGTGCACAGAAAAGTGCTTTTTGTGTTAGTGCTGCGAACCCAGAGCGATGTTCCTCCCCAGGTGTGCCCGAGGAAGATGCGCACGCCACAGGCAGAGCACATTTGAGATGGCTGATCCCTCCTCTCAAAAGCTGCTCAGAAAAGCACCAAGCAGCTCTGCTGGTGCCATTTCACGCCTGGTGCCTTCACTAAAGCTGGAGGCAGAGCAGGCAGGGAGCTGGAGGTCAAGGGCCAGCTCAGCTCAGTGCATTGCACAGCCTCCCTTCAAATCTTACCTGCCCAACCTGCAAAGCTTTTGCAGCGAGGCAGAGTGCAAACCAATCCCCCTCTGCGATTAAAGATGGAAAAATCCCCTCTTTTATGCAATTGTGTCTCTTCTCATCTCTATTTTTGTCATTGGCTGACAGGGTGGGAAGAGAGAAGGAAAGGATGGGTAGGGAGGCACCAGAGAGAGGAAAATTACCACCAGATCAGGCAATTGAAGTGAGAAGGGAGAGAGAAGGAGAAAACAGAGGCTAATTCCTGAAGCTGCCCCCTGCAAACAGAGTGCAGGCTCCTTTACATGTGCTTGAGCCAGGACCATAAAGCCCTAACTTAAGCAGGTTTCTCTTCCAAGAAGGACTCATCTCCTTCCTGAAAGCAGCAACATCAAGCAATGTGCTTCTGAAAATACAACCCCAGTTGTGATGGGTGTGAGGCTGCTGCTCTGCTCTGGGTTTTATCCTAAACTCCTGGGGTATCAGGCAGCCAGGTGCTGCCCTGCCTCTCAAGAAATTCAGATACCAATTGCAAACAGAGTTCAGGGAGTAAGGAATGGGCTACTTTGTGCCCAGCAGCCTTCCCTCAGTCATGGCATGCTCCAAGCAGAGGGGCAAACCCAAAGGTGCCACCTTCTGCTTGCAAACCATGGCAGTGCTGCAGAGATTTGTGTTGGGACATTTCCTGCTGAAACAGGAGGAGGCCAAGTGCTTGTCTCAGGTTTTTTGATTAAGGAAGTTGTCTAAAGGTTGAGACTTCAGAGAAATTTGGGGTTTGGCTTGGAAGGACTGGCTTCTTCACTGAGAACCTCACTACTGTTCAGCTAACTGCAGTCTCAAATGAGGAGGAATGTGTTGTGTTAAATAGTTCTGCAGAACAATGATTTTTGGAAAACAAAACAACAGTGACCAGAAAGAAAACCCCAACAAACAAAATAATATTTATTTCTGCCATGGCAGCTCTGTGAACTGAAAATGGGATGTTTTGTTTTGCTGGGCTTGTGTGCACAAAGTGATTGCATCCAGTTGCAGACAAAAATTACATCTGGGCCTTGGAAGGGGGAAAAGGAGGGTGGGAAGATCTATGTCTGCAGAATCACTGATGCAGGAAGATGCAAGTGCTGTGTTGTGTCTAGTTGCATCATGTGTGAATCCATCAGTGACTTAAAGAAACAGCAAACTCAGTGCAACCTCTTTCTGTGGTTTTTCCATCTGCTCCCTGATCTGCTGGTGATGAATGTTTGGCTTTGCCATCTCCTACCCTCGAGATGTCCTCTGTGGGAGCTCTGGGTGATTTTTCTCAGCTGAAAAAGTACTCAGGAATATCTTGAAACTTTTATGAAAAAAACCTTTGTCAAATTGTTACTGTGAATGCTGCACTGCTGTTGTATCAATGCAATGTTTGTTGAGGACTTCATGGGTACAGTGTCTGTTAAAATTTTGCTCTCTTCTCTCTTAAAACACCAGTAAGATAGTCATTATGGGTGGAAAAAACGGCTACTTCAGCTTATAGATTTGGGTGCAAGTGTAGGACTTGAGTCCATAATGTGCTGATTTTGAGGTCAAAGTTGTTCTGCGAAACTGAAGATTGAGTTTAGTCTTGGGGATAATTCTCTTCCCAAACCCTTGTGCACAACTTAGCATTATACTCTAAACCAAATCCTTCTCTTATATTGTTCATTGAATCTCAGGAGAGCTCTCTGCCTCCACAAGGAATCCATCAGCCCATACCAACAAGCTCGTATCCATGTTTTGACCTGCTCAGGGACTGACCATTTTCATCTTTAGCCCTTTTTTTTTTTTTTTGGGAAAAGAGTTCTGTGCCATATGAAGCAGTGTGTAGGTGTCTCTGTCTATCAGTTTCCATAATATTTTTTTAAGCTTGTCAGCTAATCTCTCCCAGTTTTGACAGAGGTAGACGTCTCAATGATATTTCATTCCTAGTAGTTTTCCAGCATGGGCAGTGGAGGAGAGGGCAAACCCCATTGCTGCTCCCCCTGAAGGGAAGAGATCTGCACGGTTCATAACTCTGATAGACATAAGAGACTTCACCTCAGCAGAAGGCATTTTGAAAAATCAGGCAGAAGTATCCCTTTTCATTTATTTGCCATTTGCTCACTCACCCATTGAAGGATTTGCTTTTTCAAGTGAGCAATGACCACAACAGAATGGTCCTGGGGAGCTCTGTCTCTGTTGTGCTGGGTTGGGGGGGTGCCAAGAAGGTGGTAGGAGTTGGGTCAGACCTGGATGCTTCTCCTCCTGCCTGTCTGAGTACATCCCCATTTGTAATGATTACAAAAGGCTTGTAATTGACATCTGAAATACAGCCTTAATTACTGTGGGTGGTTTCAGTATTAGTGGGGTTGGTATCACACAGATTTTGGACATTCTGTAGAAACACCCATGACTTCACTCGCCCATAATGAGAGCAATGATAGTGCTAGACACAGCAGAACCCCCAAAATGTTTTGGCAGTGACAACTGAGGGTGTGCTGCCTTTTGCTCTGCATCAATTGCAGGAATTGTACATTGATGTGAGACAATGACACTGCCCCGATGTTGGCCAAGCTTTGTGCTACTGAACTTTACACTAATGCCTGCGTGGAGAATGACTGAGGTCAGACAAGAAAAAGGCTGAAAAGCTGTTGGCTGCTACCCCAGAGATCCTCTAGCGGTTCCACATCCCCTCATTGTGCCGTCATTTGTGCGCACGAGTTTATTACCAGAGAAGGGCTGTTGTGTTAGCAAAGACTGTCCTCAATGCTGGCAATTTGGTTTTGTCATGGTAATACAGCGCCGATGCACTGCAGACACAAAAGTGAGTTCTGCATGGCTTGGCAAAGAGATTTTCACATAGCTGCTGGGTGAGTCCATTGGTTTCTCAGTGTTCCTGAACAGGAGTGGGTCAATGGCAATTTTTAGGAAGGCAGATGCCCCTTGCTGAGCTTGTCTGACTATAAAGTGCTACACAAGACGTGCGACGTACATAGCATCCTCAGCCCTCTGTGTAACTCGCAGACTGTTAAAAGTGCACAGCAGGAATGAGAACTCTTTTAATCCACTGAATTTGCTGTTTAACATGACCTGAATAATCCGGTGGGGCTAACGTGATCTTCAGCACTAGCACTCAACTGCCTGTTATCCCCTTTGAAGCTGCAGGATATCAAAAATATCTGACTGGTTTGGACTTGGATAGTGCCTGTGTGTAATTTGTTTTTCAGTGATATTGTTCCAGGCTCTGCTGTTCTCAATGCCAGCGAGGCTGTTCCTGTGTGAACTTTTTAGATAGGATCTCTCTCGATCATGCTACTTCTTCTGTTGACCACAGCTGCCTGTTCATCATCACTTCCTTTATGTTTTCTCTTTGGTGGGAAATGAAAAGTAGAGGAGGGCAGAGCCAGCGTAGGGAAGCTAAAAATGTGTCAGTAACTGCCTGGCAGGAGGCAGACTCTTTCCTCCAGATTGCCGGATACATGAAGGTACAGCCTTGATTGGTGCAAATTGCCATAGATGAGAAACTATTCGTATTCATTCAAATTTATAGCAGCTCTGTGGATGTTTAAATTCCTCCCCCTGTTTATCAGTGCCCTGATGAGCCACAGCACAGAACTGGTGGGTTTGATGGAGATGAAGAATTGAACCAAAACGTGGCTGGTGATGTCAGTGGTCAGTGCGTGGTTACATCTTTCCACAGAATGTGTGTTCTTTCTCAAAGAAATAATCATGTGGGAAATGGAGATGCATTTTTGGGAAGGGTCTCCTGTTACTCCAGAGCTCTCTGGTTGTGTCTAACTTGTAATCTGACAACCCTTCTAGGAGCTTCTCTGGGGTTATGAGACAAGATAAACTTTCAAACCCAGCATCCTTAAGAGGGCATCCAAATGCTGCACTGTACAAAGGGATTGAAATTAGCTCTAAATGCAGTTGGCTTTACCTGCTTTATGAAAAAGAGAAATATATTTTAAAAGGATATGTTTCTTGTAATCATGCTGGGTTTATCAAGTGCAGAAAGATGTCTCCTAACAATACCCAAGAAGATTACAATTGTCAATCAGAGCAGAGGTCCTGTTCGTGCCTCTTTGCCTCACTGCCCTGCTGCTCTGATTTTTCTGGGCGTAGCAGCACTGAACAAGGTGAAGAGTGTAAAGAAAGCTATTTAACCATCAAAAGACGGTGCCAGACAAGCACAGAGCTGAATTTCGGCTCCTCCGTGCCAATAATGAAGTTTTCAAAGGGAGAAATGCACACAACAGCAAGAGTGGAAGCCATCCTGTGTGGTCCCACAAATGGTACACTCTCTCCTTCTGGGGCTCCACAATAGCACAAGGGCTGCTGCAAAGTGGGCAAAGCCCTTCTTGAAGGGCTCGTGGATCTTTTCAGCTCATTGCAGGATCCTCAGAAATCCTCAGCATCCTCCTCCTCCTGGCACGGCAGGGTCGATAAAATCAGATCAAGGCTTAGTATTTCTAAACAAAAGGGAGTGGTTAAATGGGCTTTTAAACACTGGAACCTGTCCAGCTCGTTGGGAGGCAGAGCCCGGAGAGGCGGGGGTGAGGAGAAAGCTCAAGGTGCCAAACTTGGGGTAGAGTGGCACTTGTGAGCAAAGTTGTTGGAAAGTCATTTTGTTGCTTGTGTTGTGCAGTGTGTGTGTGTGTGTGTGTGTGTGTGCAGAACAGATTGGCAGACGCCTGTGCCCATGAAGGCGGGCTGGGGGCCGGGGGGAGGCTGCTTTGGAAAGGTGCCAGTTGTTCCATGGGCTTTCTGCCATCAGGAATTTTTTTTCCCCCTTCCCTTCCTCCCCATCCCAGCCCCCAAACGCACACGAACAGGCTGGCAGGAAGAGCATGCTGAAAAGGATCTGACAGTTTGAACAACACTCGATGACTTAGTTTGTTTTCCCTGACTTTGCGCCAGCAAGCAGGTCTCTGGATGAAAGACTTTATTAGGCTTTTAGAGCCACTGTGACACAGGTCTTTCTTTGACCTGAGGTACTTGAGAAGAAATGAAAACAACGTGTAACTTTCATGGAGTTGAAAGACTGCCCAAATGGAAGAATACGGTTTACAAGGGATCCAAAGTATCACAAAACATTTCCCAGGGTGAAGTGCGGCAGAGCAGAGCGGGGGGGAGAGCCCATCCTGGGAAGAGGGAGAAGGCTTTCCGTGGCTGCTCCTGATGAGGAGGAAAGCTGATCTGGCTAATTAGGAGATGATGAGGTGATCACATCCAGAGGAAGGTGCCATAACCAGTCATCAGCTTTGGGGGTGTCCAGTGGAGGGAAGTGATGGAAATTAACACTCATTGTCAGGAGCTGCCTGGGTGCTGGCACAGGGCTGTGTGCTCAGCACAGCAGCTCCTGCTCTGCCTGCTCTGTTCAGACCTGGCAGAGCCATGGAAGAAAAGCCGTGGAAGAAAAGCCATGGGGAAAACAAAGATGGAACAAAAGCCATGCTCTGTTAGCAGTGGTAGCATCCACAAGTAAAATGTAGGAATGTTGGATCCTCCTCCTCCTGCAGCGATGCTGGATAGTGTTAAAAGGGTTGGAGCTGGTTCCAAACACTACCTAAATTATCCCCTCTTCAATCCTCAGGGACAGAGGGAGAATTTCTCATTAACTTTCTGTATGCCTACTTTACTCCTCAAGGAGCTTGGTTGAGGAGTTTGAACAAGAAAACCAAGAATTAGGCCTTGCTTAAAAAAAAAATATAAACAAGCCCCTTGGTGAGGAAAGAGGAAGCATCAAAGAAATGGGAGGTACCACAGAAGGAACAGTGCAATGGATTTTAGGAGTAAGTAACTTTGTGAAGGAGACCCTCTACTTGAAAAAGTAATTTTAAAAAGGGTGATTCATCCTTTTTCTAAAGTCTCATAGAAGGAAAAAGATGGCGGGCCAGTTTGTAGAACTGAAATAGTTTCTGAAAACTGAAGAACAGATGACTGAGAAACAAGAAATACTGTTGCTGGCTTATCAGTCTTGGAAGAGAATCACAGAAACTGAAACTGCATCTTTTTAAGCCTCAGTAGGCTGGGGAAGGAGTTTTCATGGTTACAAGCCATGACTGAGAAGTTTTTCTGGAGCTCACTACAGGCCTGATCTTTCCTCATACTGAAAATGAAATGCTACAGTCAGCGAAGACCGTGATTCCAGCAGCTCTGGGATGGGCCAGATTTGCCACACAAGGACATCATCTAGGAAAGGTTTGGGGAACAGCCAAGTTCTTCTAGCACGACTAATCACAACTTCTGCTCTGTTGATAGTGCAGAGGGATGAGGACTTTGAGGCCCCATTCAGCTGTCATGGAATCACAGAATTACAGAAAGCTTTGTGTGGGAATGGATCTTAAAACTCATCTTGTTCAACCCCTGCCACGGGCAGGGACACCTCCCACCAGACCAGGCTGCTCAAGCCCGGTCCAACCTGGCCTTGGACACTTCCAGGGGTGAAACATCCACAGCTTCTATGTCACTAAGATGTGACAACAGATATATTTGCACAGAGCCACCACCGCCCACTTTAATACACCTTTACTTTCTCCAGCAAAACTGCTCTCCAGTTTGCTCATAGGCAGGATTTTTGTCAGGCTGTCAGGGAGCTGTGGAAGTTCTTGGTGATATCCCTTGGTCTGCAGTAGAGGCCTGCAGTTTGCCCCCAGGGAGCTTGGGTTTGAGTCATATCTCCATTGAGCCCAAATTGTGTCACCTGAGTAGATGGGCCTGCTGGCTCTGCGGGATCTGCACCCTGTGTGGAAGCAGCACGCAAACCCTCTCTGCAAAGGTTTGATGTTCACAATGAACTTGTGACCAGAAGGCCTGGAGGAAGCTGACTCCAACACAGAATTTGCTCCTGTTCCTTTTGTTCCAGGCCCTGGTGTCACTGCTGTGTGTGTGCAGGAGCACAGGGACGTGTCTGTGTTTCTTGTTTCCTTCCTATAGGACTGAATGTTCTGAGCGATCATGTTATTGTATGTGTCTGATGAGCCATATGGAAGCTGTGAGGCTTCAGGAGTGTTTTGGGAATATAATGCCAGGAACTGATAATCTCAGCAGCTCTTCCTTCATATTATCACATTGCTTTTGCTGCCATACCCACTTAGAGCTATTTACGCCCCTTCCCCGAGAAGCTGGTATTTCCCTGCCACATTTTTTGCTCTCCATGGGATAGAAAGGCTTTGGGAAGTGCCATTTGAGGCTCATTGCTACTCAGAAATGCTTTACAGAGCCCGTTCTGTTGTCAGGCTGCCTGCAAAGAGTTTACAGCATGAAATAGCTCAGTCTCTCTGCTCGAAGGGATTCTGGTTTTGCAGTACTATTAGGCAGACAAAAGGTGAATTAGCCCCACTCTGTGAAACAGCCCTGACACGGGGAGGTGCTGCTCTGTCACCACCATTATTTCACAAACTGGTTTTCTACGGTCTTTGATTCCAACAAGGCAACTTGCAGAACACACAAAGGATCAGATTGTATCTCCTAGCGCTGGCCGCCGTCTCCTTCCTGTGGGACACCGGCGGCTGCTGCTTTCTCTATTTCCACACCTTTGCATCTCCCAGCCTCCCTCCAGAAAACCCACTGACAGTTGTTTAACAGTTTCAGTAGCGAGTCAGGCAGTGGGCATTTTTCCATACTGTGTGTTTTTCTTCTCCTGTGTTCGAAGAGCCTGTTCTTCCCCTGCACCTGTGGAGCTTGTTAATCTCTGCAGAAGATTCAGTTCTTTGACAGCAATCCAAGCCTGCACCATCTGAGGCAAACTGCATCCTTCTGCCCTTTGAATGATCCTGATTTTTCTTTGGTCTGGCTCAGCCCTGCAGAGGAAAGGACAGCTGACAAGACTGCGGAGGGATCCTCTAAAAGGGATGACAAATTTGAAAAATTATAATACTCCTTGCTGTTCATCCAGTGGCCAAGACATGATGCTTGACCCTGGGATGGAGCTGGGGCTCCATGGGTCTCCTTTCCATGCACATGAGCTGATATTAGACAGCCTCAGGGAATGAGGAATTATGACCCCCTCCATGTGACAGATAAAGGTACCACAGGGACAATAATGTCTCCTCCAAAGGTCCTTATCAACATGGGGACTTCCAGCCCCATTTTGTGACCAGGACGTCTCAGTGGTTCAGCTCTTTCTAATGTCTGCTGCAGCCTCAGTTCAGTATGGAGCAGCTCAGGATGATTTTCACATTGACTTGTTTTTCATGCTAAAGGCAGGAATTGTGAGAACTCTGCTAAAAGTTTACCTCTCCTTGAATGAGTGAATGCAACTTAACTAACTGGAAAGGCTTTAATTATCACCCAGTTCTTGCAGGAGTGTCTAACCTGGCTTAAGAGCTTTTTGAATCCTTTTAGCCCCTTGAGTTTTCTTAACCCCAGTGATATGTTCCATGATCCCTGCAGCCTCTGTGTGCTGCTCTGGGGATAAATGCCAGGCAGTTCTAGCATTATGTGTGTTACGAACCCAGCTCATCCCTCTATGGGCTGTTCATTTCCGTATGAAACATTTCTTTAAATAGCAACACTCTCAGGGGCTGATTTTATTGTCCTTGCTGTGGCTCAGATCACTCATAGTGCCCTTTTGAACATCCTGACTTATTGTTTATTTCTGCTGATTTTTGAGGCCCTGTAATTATTTCTTGCCCATCCATTTTTCATACAAGGAGTCTTACCCTCCAGCCTGGCCCCAGAACTCTGCCACATTCCTGCCAGTCACATGAGTCTCTGAGCAAGGATCTTGCTCTGGCAAGAAAATCCTGGTCTTTATGACCTGCCTCAGCTTCTCCAGAAGAATAAAGGGACACCTGCCAAGGGACACCTGCCCCACTTTGCCCCAGAGAGAAAGAGAAGGGAAACTCCATCCCAGAGCATGAGGTGGTGGGAGCCCCATGGGATGCCTATGAACACCTTGGCAGAGGTGCTTGAGTGCCCCTGGGGTGGCCTTGGAGAACTGGAAACCAAAAACAAGGATCAAGTGCATCAGTGGAGGAATAAAAATAGTTTGAAAAACAACACATAGCATTTCCAGAGCAGGAAGGACAAGTCAGCGAGGTGGATATTTTATTTGAGTGCTTCTTGGTGTTTCTAAGAGGACTGGTTTAAGGAGAAAGGTTGGTAAACAAACAACTTTGCTTTTTCAGTTAGTTCCTTTGAATGTACATATTTTTTGATAATGAAACCTCTATGCATGTCCCCCTGTTTCAATTTCCCTTCAAATTTGAATTTTCTTTATAGGAAATAAACGTGCCTGATTATTTCTTGATAGCTTTTCTGTTAGTCCTGGCAAAGTTGTCCATATACATACATATATATTCTTTCTAGGTGGTTCTTCTTTTCCCCAAATATCTGTGCTGATCTTCTGTGTTCTTTTAACGTCTTCCAGGAGATTTCCATTCCCCACATCAAGTCTCCCTAAATTGTCTCTTTAATCCCCAGGTTTTTAGTGCTTGGCAATGCTACTTGTTCTGAAGTGCCGTGATGGGAAGGTGGAGGGTTTTTTTCCCCCTCATTAGCTGCTTTTAACATTCACCTCCTTTGTTTGTGTATCTTCTTTAGATTCCCTTCCCTTTGTGGGCAGGGCTTTGCTCTTCTGAGGTGTTAATAAGCCTCTGGCAGAGACGACATCTGTGGCAGAGGACATTAAGTTCTGAAAAACATACTTCTTGTGTTATGAGGCCCGTTACCTCATCTGAGCAGCAACTACAGCTTTTAAATAGCAAGGACAAAGGAAACATTGGCTTAGGGCTGCTTCATGGTTGGGTGTTTTTTTATATATCAAAACTTGAGCTCAAAGTGTTTATATGGGAGAGGGGGGAAGAGACTGCTGAGGGGAGGAACATTAGAGGAAAACTTGTGAAGGGGAAAGGAAAAAGAGAAGAGGCTATTTAAAAATACTGTGCATCGCTTAAACCAACACCTAGAGAAGGATAAAGGCTCTGCAGTGTGTATACGTGATCCATCCATCTGTTCATCCCTTTCATCCAATCCTATAGGCAGGGGTATCATAAGAAGGAATAAGAGCAGTTAAAGCTTCCCCATCACAGGCATGTCAGATGTTCCACACTGAACAAGATCAAACCAGGGATTTGCAGCCTGTGGGATGCAAAAAGATGTCGTGGAGGGATAAGTGCTCTTCCCTTCCTCTATTGACAAATGGGAGGGGATCATTTTGAGCAGGACGGAGAGCAGGGCACTGGCATCACCCTCACAAAGGGGTGGTAACAGCTGGGTTGCCACCTCCCTACTACCAGGTGTAAATCGCTAAAAAAGTTGCAATCTGAGTGCATCAAAATTGATGCTCCTGCCTTCTCCCTAACCTTATATCCTGATATGACTTATCAGCTTGATGTTTTGAGGCAAAAGGAGGGAGGTGCTAGTTGAGACTTCAGGTGTTTGCATGCTAAAACAATTTTTAATTAGAATCAAAGAAAAAGAGTTTTATTTCCTCCTTGCAGACTACCCTCCAATAAATTTCCTGTGATTTACCTGGGAATATTATTTTTGCAATGTTTTCCTTAATTCCCCATTGTTCCCCAGGATGTTGCAGGGCAAACACCTCAGTGTGCTTTTTGGTCTGTGAAAGTCATTCTGACACGACATTCTGGCTGACACGAGCCAGTCTGCTTTTAAATGAAGGTATCAATTACTTAGTGCTAGCTGAGCACCTTGTTGGCTATCAGGTGGTTTTGCTGTAGCATTTTCGTAGTTGTTGGTGTCTTGAAAGCTGAATAAAACAAAAAGGTTCATTGCACAAGGTGCAGTTCATAATCTTTCAGTTTCTGGTTGTCAGTGCGTGGAAGAGGAGTCCTTGCCACAAACTGGGGGCTGAATGACGGTGGTTTTGTCACTGTACCTGAACCATTTCATGCCTGTGCCTTTGCAGAGCTCTCAGCAGCAGTGGGGGGGTTGGATGGTGCTGCTCATCAAACCCCCTCCATGCCCTGACCCACAGTGTGGGACCCACCTGGCAGCCCCCTACCTGCGTCCTTAAGCAGCAAATCCCTTTGCCTGGGGCCTGCTGCTGTCTCCCCAAGGACACCTTTCCTGAAGTATCTGTTCTCCACTCCTGAAAGGCATCCAAACCCCTGTGTGAAAGCTGAAATGAAAAACTGGCTGGCACATGTTTCCACGGTGGAAGGAGGTGACTTCTGTGCCTGCAGATTGACGGTATCGCTGCTGCTGGCATGACAAGTCTCTGCGTGCTGTAACCCTGGCACCAATCAGTGCCACGGATGCAAGCTAGCCTCCTCTTTCATTACTCTCACTAGCTCCTTCCCTTCCCTGCTTAGGAAAAAGAGCTATTTATGGACCTGGACAAGGTGACCTCCATATGGCAGATTCTGCCACTCACCGTGGGGACTCGAGCTAGGCACATGCTCCTTGGGCAAGGCAGAGAGATTCTCAAGCAGTGGGCACACACAAATGTGTGCTGCTTTCAAAGCAGCAGAGAAATTGTTGTTTTCTTGTTTTGTTTTGTTTTGTTTTTAATAAAGAAAAGGTAAAAAAAATACTCATAAAGCAAAGACTTTTTTCCTCTGAGCATTTAAGAATAGCAATGCATTTCTGCAGATTGCATGTTTGGAATATTCTGAACTTTGTCTGGAATACTCTGAAAAAAAACCTCAATATAAATGCTTATCTATATATTCCCCCCAGACAGAGAGAACTGAATTCCTGTGCACGGAGAGACGTTTCTCTCCCTGTAGCATCAATCCCCACTTTATTCCTACCCTGGGGGACTGCACAAAAGCAGATTTCATTGGGCAAATCTGTGCCAGTGTAAGCAAGGTGACCCAAATTTTTAAAGAAAAGGAGAGGCTGAGGGGAAGGGTGAAGGAGGGAGCTGAGTAGGAGGGAGGATGCAGAATCCTGTGCATGCAGAGAGGGGCTGATCCAGGCTCCCACAGGTCACATGAGGATGCGCCTCTTCCTTCGATCTGTTTAATTTGATCAGGCGTCAGAGGTGTTACACAGTGACCAAAGTCAGAGGAGAGCAGCTCTGTTCCCTGCAGCCTCAGACAAGCACAAGTGCAGATTACCACTGTCCTTTGCGTGCTGTGTCCTAGAAAAGGCAGGCGAGCCCAAGTGCCACCATCCCCGTGCCAAATCTGCTGTTTGACCTGCGTGCTGCAGCCCTGCTGGTACAAACAGATTTACACAGGTTTAGTCAGCCACCAGCCAGTATGTTTTTATTTCCATGTGCATCTAAATAACTGCCAGTATTGTGGTAACAAAATGGCCTTTTTAGTGAAGAATCCCTCTTAATTATACCAGAGCCTGGATTCCCTTGCAGCTCCACGGCCCTAATTTCCAGCTGAGGGACCCAGGCTTTCCCTTAGCTGCAGTATTTTCTGTGAAACCCTCTGGGTGTACTAGTGGGCTTTCAACAGGGACATAATGTGCTGAGAGCTCCTAGTTGCACAAAATGGCTTTAAAACATATATATATATGCAAGCTGTAAGGTGAGGAAGAGCATAATCTGTCCTGTGCATCGTTGCCTCCCATTGGATTTCCTCGAGGTGATGCAATTCTCCGTATGCAGCTTCCAAAGTGGAATGTGCTGTTTGGGTTGTTGCAGGACATGTGCAACGCACAGAAAGGCAAAAAAATCTTGTCTTGCTATTTGTGGCAATTTATATTTGGAGCTGCTTGAATAATTCATGGAAGATCTTAACCATTTCCTTTTACGTGATGCTTATTCAAAGGTAATTTTTCTCATTATCTGACTATTTTTGCTTATACATGTTTGATACATGATAATAGAGATAAACCTGCCAGAATTGCCTCCTTTTTATGCTGAACAAGAAACTTTATTGCAATGAGCAAAACAGTAGCAGCTCAACAGTTCCTGGTTTATTTGGCATCTGAAGAGATGTGCTTTAGCATCATCCCTCTCCCTTTCTGCTCAGCTCGTCGCTGGAATGCTCATCAAAAGCAGGTATCCTGCTCATAAATCCCTTCTCCAGGCAGTGAGAGGAGCAAACACAATGGATGTGTATTTGCAGCCAGCAGCAGTCCATGGGTGTGGATGTGCAGAGTTCTGTGAGAGGCACTCATTAAAAGTATTTCAGAGTTTGTTTTCAAGGATATGTTAAAATCCATCTTTCTGTTGATACATAAGTTAATATTCTAAAGGCGTTTACAAGCTCAAATACGTGATTTAAAATCTGAGGGGGTATTTTAGATTGGTATTTCAGCTCTCTTTGTGCAGGTGCATGTGAAAATCCACATTTCACTAACCACAGCCATCATTCTGCTCTCTTCCTGGTCATGTTCCTGCTAGTCAGGTCTCATTTCCAGGAATGCCCACCCTGTGCTCGGTTCAAACAGCAAATGAGGCAGAGTCCCTACCTGGGGGGCTGCAATCACTGAGAATTTTCAGCCTCCAAATGCAGATTCTCAATGCTTCACTAGAGAGGCCACATTTGAAAGCTCTCCTCCAGGGAGGGACACAGCCCAATGTCTATCGAAAGGAGGAAAGCAAAAACCTCCCCTTGACATCATTTTTGTAGGTGTTTGAGCAGACCTTGAATGTTTTTCTCTTCAGCACATTTTTCTCTTCTTTGGAATTTCTTTTTTCTCATCCCTCCCCTTTCAAAATCCCTGTTGTCAGGTGGGAACGTGACTCTGCTTTCCAGACTGGGCAGATTTTATCCGTAATGGGAATTTCTCAAAGAGTACAAATATATCTGGGGGATGATAACTGTCCTGCATGACCTGCTGGCTATCACTTGATTACATAATTTATTTTAGGGTGGTTTGGCTGGGGTTTTTTCATCAGGATTTGTATCTAAAAGCACGTCTCCTAAGCTCTAGATGCTTGCTAACCCTGCCCGGCAGTCTGCCAGTTCCAACCAGCCAAAAATATATCACCTTCCTTGGCTTGTGGCATTTTTGTATCTTTAAAAGTTAATCCAGCTCTAAGCTGGATTAATAATGGAACATCCCTTTAACCAAGGTCACGTAAGGTCAAGGCAGAGCTATGTGGATATTCCAGGCTGGTAGCCATAGAAGTAATATTTTTTGTGCTATATAGCACCCAAAATTATTTATTTCAGCAGTATTTTTGCTGCTGGACTGGAGGAGGAATAGAAGAATGGAAAGAGGGTAAGACTGAGGGAAAAACAGCCAACCTGAGAGGTCGGTGATGCTGCGGGGTGTTGGACCAGCAGGCCCTAAAGGCAAGCAGACATCCCAGAAAAGCATCAGCATTCGGTGAGGGGGGGATGCTGAGGGCGAGATGAGCTCGTTGCAGGGATTGAAGGGAGGCAGGCTGGCACGGGGACGCGTTTGGAGCGACAGCGAGCGCGCTCAAGCTGTGTTCGCGTGCTCGGTGTCGTCACCCGGGCACTTTGATGTGCCCTGCAGAGCCCGGCTGTCTGTCAGCCCCTCGGCTGAGTTATGTAACTCGCTGCTCAGATCACTGACTGGGCACCCCCCGAGCAGCAAAATGCTTCTCCTTGTTACCCCCCGAATAAAGGAGACATGCAGAGATCTTCAGATGCTCCCCTCCTCCTGCTTTTGCTTCAGAGCCTTTAAAATCAAGTAGAAAGGAAATGGAGGGCCTGGGTTTTTTGCTGTTTCTGTCTGTGGATGCTTGTCTGGACTCAGATTTGCCCCAGGATGGGAAGTGATGTTAGAGCAGCCAAAAACGTGATGGTAGTTTGGGCTGATTTTGTGTTAGAGCAGTGTCCTGGTGAAGCACACACTGGGGATCAGATCCAGCAGTATAAGCATTAAACCCCAGTGAACCTGGGCTGCTGCTCCTGAAGGCAATAGGAAATTTAGGCAGCTAGAAGCCTGTGTTTTGAGGACTGCTATTTTTTCCCTTGAATTATTTTCCTCTTCCTTTTCCTCTCTTGAAGCCCAGAAATCAATGCTTTTCAAAGATCCCCTTTGGATAGGTTTCTGAAGTGTTCTCTTTATTGTCTATTTTAGTGCTTTCTCTCCCCATTTCTCCTGCTCTCTGACGAGGGTTGCTGGGGTGACTGGAACAGGGAGGACACGCTGCATCTCATCACTGGGGGTAAACCATGATGGCTCCAGTCCCTGTGTGCTTGTTGGGTGGGCTGTGTGCACCTCCTGGGGTTATGGGATGTATCTAACCCTGGGGTTTTGGGTGCTTTAGGGATCTGGCTGCAGAGAGGGCTTCAACTCCATGGGCAGATGTAAAGCAGAACTCTGTTAGCCTTAGTCTTTGGAGTAAAGGACTGATTTGGTCCTGCTTTCTCCACCCCAAACCATTTCACTCATTCTCTCTGAGTCTTCCTGGCAGAGCCTTCAGCTCTTGGGTGCTTTAACAAGGCTGTAAAGAGCAAATAATGTAACAGAAACAGCTTGAAAACTTATTAGATTGAGGGACTTGACCTTTTCTTCTCAATGCTTCCAGGACCCTGCACAGCACCAGCATTCTGAGGGGCCCTGCTGGGCACCCCAATTCCATCAGCCCTCAGGCCCTGCACTTCCCTGGAGCTCATGGTTTAAACTGTCAGGGTACAAAGCTTGGATTTGAGCATAAAGTACCTTACAGCTTGGACAGCTCTGAGGGAATCGTGCTTGAAACACATGCAGGAGACATATTCATCTATCTATAGATACATCTATAAAGATACTGCTGCTGAAGCAGGTTTATTGAAGATCCCATCGTGTTTATCAATGATGGATGAATCATTGATATTTTTAATACCAGTTCCCCAAAATACTAAACCCAGCGTGTCAGGCAGCGAAATCACGAACAGAGCCACGCAGAGATCTCCTAACCAGGCCAAACGCTTCCCTCTTACCTATAAAATCCCATGCTGTAAGATACATTAGCTGTAAATTCCTAACAGATGGGGCTGTAACAAGCTGTTACAGAGCATCTCCTCTGCGGTGGGGTTGTGCTGCTGAAGTGATGCCACGTGGCTGTCTGAGCCCTCGCTACTGAGACGAGCTGGAGGAGGAGGAGGCTGTCATCTGTCTGGTGGTCATGTCCTGCTCATCACCTGGAGATCCATCCGTGCAGGTGACCCCCTGTTAAACTCACTCTGCATATTTACGAACACTGTGAGGAGAGTTTCCTCTTGTTAAACATGTGCCTTTGCTGTCCCGAACGTTTCACAGGTGATTTGGAGATGGTTTAGAGAGCAGGAGAGGGTTTGGGGCAGGCCACACACATCTCTGGCACATTAAAGGGTCAGTTCCGTGCAGGGTTTTTTCCTCTCTCACCTTTTCAGGGTGGCAGTGAATGAGACTTTATTTGGGCAGTGACTGATTTGGGTTTGGCACATAAAGACCTGTGGTGTGTGCACAGTTATGGAGCTGTGTATATATATATATATATATATATATATATATACATATGAGTATCAAAATGTGCACATAGGTATATTGTAGGTCCTTTTGTGTGTTTGAATCATAAGCAACCCTGTTTAAATATAAGAAAAAATAAGTTGATCTGCAAGTTTTCAACATGACAAAATAAAATGGCAAACATTAGACCTGGTTTTATACAGAGCTGACATATTTCATTAACCCTGCATAACACCTTGACACAATTCCCCTACTCTCTATGATCTAGGGAATGCACTTCCATCTACAGTGTGTTTGAGAAAACAACAAATGTTTTTTCCTGGTTTTTCAGTACATTTGCCTTAATCTTGGGTTGTTCCTTGCACACCAAACAAACTGGAGCTCTTCTGAAGCCTTAAAATCATTGCTCCATAATCCCATAATGAAAAGCAGGATTACCTGCAGTGTGACACTTGCAGGAGTCATTTTTGGATGATGGTGGTGCTGGTAACCTGGGCAGGGGTTTCACCTGCTCTGAACAGAGGGACACAGATGCTTTCCCAGGTCTCTGCAGCACCTTCACCTCCCGTGACTTCCCCTGTCCTGAAGCATTCCAGTTTATCATTTTATCAGGCCGTTTGCTCCTCAGACTGAAGAAGGACCATGAAAAAAATAAAAATACTCTCTAAAATCAGTTAATAAAACAAGTTATTTTCAACAAATCCATCTGCAAGTCATCTGGGCATTATTCTTTAAAGGTGAGGATTTAATGTTCAAAACTCAGCCCCAACTGTTGGGCTTGGGCTTTGTTGTAAGAATGGATTGAACTCACTCTTTGCTACATTCAGCTGGTGCAGAAGCATCAGGCCCAGGAAATAAATGGGCCCCCTGTGCAACTTGTGAATAATTCAGGTGCCTCAAAATCACACAGGGGAATTATTTTTTTTTTTAAATAACGCCTAATCAGCCCTTGGCACACAATGCCACGAGAGTTTAATGAGATTCCAAAAAGAGCCATCTCCAAACAGCTGCAGATTGAGCTCGTGTGTGTAAAATACATAATTTTGTGCCTGGGTGTGTTTATGTGTATATACAAACACAAGAATGCAATAAAATAGTTGGGAAATGTATTCTTATGAATGCTGTAAGAAAAAGGAGATTCAAATGAATTTGGTACGACCCAGCTGATATGCTTTTTTTAAAGTGATCTTCTGCATCTTCAGTATGTCCTTGTTTATTTTCTTTGATTGTGCTTTGATTTAAAATTCTAGACTTATTAAATGCCATAAAAAGAAACATTTACATAATTTACAAGCTCTTTATATGAACATTTTAATAAAAGAACACACCTTTAAATCAAATCACAAAGGCATATGACATCTTTGAAGGAGAAACTTATATTCCCAAACACAATAAACATTCTTCTATTACTATGTTAATTTGGAAAACAGGTCATGGGAAATTAAATTGCTTAAAATAGGTCACCAATTATAACTCTGCATTCTATTAAAGCAAATGCATCTCTGAAATCTTTATTAGTTTATTTTAATTAAAGGCAGAAAAATATTCAGTGTTAAATTATTGCCATTTGTATGTTTTACATTGATACGGACACGCATTTATTATGCAGTGTAAAATGCTGCACATCTTTTTCATTATGATGCTTGTATTGTTCTTAGTTACTCTACCCATAAAGTAAGTCTGCAATAACGTTGTGTTTTGAGCATAAAAGGAGGGGAGCCCAAATGAAGTTAACAGTGCAAATTTAATTTGATCATTTATAAAAGAAAATGCACAAGCAAAGGCGGTCTGTATATGAAAATAGTCACGGACATCCTCAAAATTGTTACAATGCTGGAAAGGCCTGAATTCCAATTGTGTCCCGTAGCAGCATTGCTGCTCCTATTATGTTCCTAAATTAAGTACTTTGGGGTACATTCCCCATTGATGTTCTCTGATAAATTCATTAATACCAGTGGTAATTACTGCACAAGTCCATGGTGAGAGCTGGAATCTGCCCTGCATGCCCATGTTTGCAAACACCATTCCCAGACCAGGCTGCAGCCTTCAGCAGAGATTGAAATTGTTCTGAGTTGTGTGCCTGGATCTCCTGGGCCACGCTGAGAGCCCAGGGGTGGTGTGGAGCACACACAGTTGTGCCTTCACAGCTCTGGTTAAGGCAGGCTGGGGTAAAATCTATTCCTCCAGGCTGAAGGAGGGTCTTTTAGAGTCACTAAACCTTGTAAAGGAGAAGCTCACCAGCCGTGAGTGAAGTGTGAACAGGCACAGCCATGATGGGATGTTACCTCTGCCCTGGACAGGCTCTGTTCCACATCAAAAATAGGGGATGTTAACTTTTTATGCACCTAAGAAATGAAAATGTTGGACATGTACAGACTGATAGGATGGCACGAGGGGTTTTTATGGAATACCACAATCACTGGTGTGAGGTTTTCAGGATTGTGCTCAGGAGCCATTCCTGAGCATACCACAGCATTGCTTGGATTCACCTCATGTTCTCCTGCTGAACGTGGTTGCCCAGCCCAGCTGGACAAGGTCACCATGGCTTCACAGAGCTGTGTAGAAATGGTTTCTACACAGCTGGAAACCAGAAATGGTTTCTACACAGCCAGATACCACAGAGGAATTTCGTGTTGTAACCTCTCCAAATCACAGCAGTGAGGGTCTTGAATGCTCCTAAATAATTGACAAACAAATAGAAATGCCCTTCTACCTGTAAGCTGTTGGCTGAAATCCACCTTCCTCTCATGCTGGTCTCTGAGTTCTCTCCCTGTTTGCGGGGTTGTTTGCGAGCCCTTCTGCAGACTCCAGCCAGCTCATGGGAGGGCAGCAGCTGGACCAGGTCCTCCTTGAGGTACAGTCAAACCTGCACCTCCATCCTTCACTCAAATCCTTGTCTCCTGCAAGAGGTTTTGTTGTTCAGGCTGTCTTGCAGAGAGTTTTGTTGTTCAATCTTCTATGGAGACCTGCCGGAGCAAAGCAGAACAGAAAAATAGCTTTGGCTCCTTGCCAGTGGACTCACCTATAGATTTCCTGTGCAGAATTCTTTTTTCTCCCTTCCCTTAGCTGCTCAAAGCACGTCCTTAAAAGAGGCTCAAGAGATCTTTAAGTCTAAACAATAAAAGACCTATTACTTACCTCAGAGACCAACAACAGCTCTCAAGGGTAAACCTGCATTAATTATGTATTTGAGCATTTGTATGTTATGCATTTAGACAGAATACGTGTTATTTACTGAAGAGCTGGTAATGGCTGTGAAGGGTTGTGATGAACCAGGGTAAATAGGAATGTCTGAGGATTTCAGGACACAGAAAATGGGGATGGAACATTCAGCATTTCACCTTGCTTGCCTGGCTGAGTTGTGGCTGCTGCTCTTTGCCAGCCTTGGGATGATGTATACATGAATGGTGGTAATGGAAAACCATAGACTATGGCTGTTTAAATCCTCAGATTGTTTTGTAGCCAGAATCTTCCCTTTCAAATATGATAATCTATATTTAGTTAGGTGGCTGCAAAGGAAAGGAAAGCTTGTGTGTGTGAGTCCCTCGAAGATGGGAGCTCTTGTAAATTCAGATTTCTGCCCTGTAACCATGAATTAAACTGCCTTCTTAATGGCAAAATCCACCCAAAACTTATATAGTGCTCCTATCTGAGCAAAGTGCTTCCCCTCTGTAAGAAGTGCAGGATTCACAGAGGAATATTATCAAATATTGCTGTCTTCTTCAAGAGAGGAAGGAAAAGCAGCCAGCATTGAAAGTATCAGAAACTGAACCTAAACACCAGTCTGGTGCCACCAGCTGTGTTGCTGCTGTCACAAATCTGGATTCAGAGACTCTTGCAGAGAAACCATCCCTCTGCAAGTCCAGGGATCATCTGCTGGGAATGATGGAGTTGGGTAGGAAGGGGCCTGGAGGAAAGGTGTCTTTTGGCCGGAATTTTCTCCCTTTGTTTTGCACTAAATGTCATTTCCAGAACAACTGCTTTCTTCCTGAATGACTGATTTTCATTTTTCTAATATTTATTCTAATGTAATGTTGTAGATATGGACCAGATGGTTTTATGAGGATAACTTTTACTAATGACTATATAGCTAAGTCACACAACACATTCTCACTTCTCTGAAATAGTGTATACATATTTCTTCCCACCTTTCTTACCATTGGAAGTAGTTCCTTGTTTTCAGCAGAGATAAAACTTAATTTACAGTCATTATTGATCACATTTATCAACACTATTTTTCTCTATGGACTTCATGCTCTTCCTATTGGAGCTAGTGAGCATTTGTAGTTTTCTTTGAAGTTTTGATTTTGATATCTGAAGAATTTGCCCAGAAATAAGGGGTCTCTTATCACAGCAGTTGCTTCTATGAATTAAGGTTGCATGATTGGGTCCAGAGGTGGGATGTGCTCTTTCAAGTCCTGAATCAAGAAAATATTTTCTTCAGGGATGCATTGAAACATACATCGAAACATCTCTGCAATTAGTGGGATTTAAATCTGCTTAAAATTAAGAACCATCTCAAATATGGATGGATTTCAGCCTGTTCTTCAATGTTTTCTTGATCTGCAGCATGGATCTGCTAAGTTTTATGATGAACTCGTAAAACTTAGTTTTGAACTATTCAACACAAATCACAGTCAAATATGTTCACCAAGTCTGCAGCTTCAATTTTAAATTTCTGCAGTTCTATTTGGGTTTTTGATAGCTTTAACTTGCAGGGTATGGAGTTTGAGTTTGTTTTTAAATCTTAGTCTAGGTGCTTCCAAATGAAAAAGTTGAAATGCTCCAACTGTGCAAACAGCATTACTCTAATCTGCATAAAGATGGGTGCGGAAGAGCTGGGTATTAGCAATTCATTAATATGCAGTGAAAAGCTTATTTGCACTTTGTCTAAAAGTAACAGTAACTTCAGATTTTCTCTCATTTGCATAAGTGATACAGCACAAAGACTAAACCACTCCAATAATAGTCCTTAATAGGATAATCATGTACAGACTTTATGTATAGGCTCCTGAACTGTCCATTTAGGCACATTTAAGTTAACACACAATGCACAATGAGGAGGGCCATGTTAAGGAATGTGCTAATTTGCTGAATCCAGTTTCCCAGGCAGCATTTACAGGGGTCATTTTTCATGAACTACTCTAGCCACTTAAATCATAATATTTCATAATAAACATCAAAGCCTACTGTACAGTGGGGATCATAAAAAGGCAACAAAGCTTCCCCATGCTCGTATTCACCTTCAGCTTGGAGCAGTGCCTGGCTGGGGGAGAATTTTAAATATATTTACAACTTCTTACCAGCAAAGCTCAATATATAATGGTGCCTGCTAAACCTACATTGATGACCAAAATAGTCTTCCCTGGAGTTGCACCTGCCCTCTAGAAAATAAATCCTCACCTCCAGTAGGTAAACAGCTCCATCTTTGCTCACAACTGTTCTGCTGCTGGGAGTTCTGGCGTGGTTCTGGGAAAAGCAGCCTCCAAAAGCTGCTCACCTGTGCTTCTCCAAAGAGATTTCTGTGGGTTTTTAACTTGTGCTCATAATCCTTCTGTGTGTTTTGGGATTGAACCCTCTGGGCTGCCAGAACTGATTCCCTTCACCAAAACATTCAAACATAAAGAATTTAAGCAAAACATGTTTAATTTCAATTTTAAACCTGTCCTTACTGCAGGCAGCTGACTTCACATGGGGCTGCTCCTTTGGTGAAAGCAGAGCCCACCCTGCCCAGTGCTGGGTGGGGAGAAAATTATCAGGGTTGGAGATCCCTTTTTTCTTTATTTTTTAACAGCAATAACATTATTTTCCAGGTGAACCACCAATCTCTCCCTGGTGGAATTAGGCAGCTTAACCTGTGATTTTCCTGCTGGAAAGATCCCTGCCTCTTCCTCTGGTCCTGGTCCCTGCTGTGGGATCCCAGCCCTTCTGCACTTGCTCTGGTAGAGTGAAAACAAAGATCCTTTAAATGAGACATGGGAAAGAAGTGGAATCACATAGATCATTCCCAGTACCATTTCCCATGTGCATTTAAATGGTGACACTTGAAGGGGCCAGCATGAAGGTGTTGCATGCTGCAGATGGAAAGGCACACGTGAAAACCCTGTTCCAAAAATGTGGCAGCTCCATTGTCCCTCCTTTCCTTCCCTTCTCTTCCCTTGCCCAGCAATATTTCAGTTTCAGAGCTTGACCCTGAGCAGTGCTGGGCACCAGTAATTTCAGAGGCTTTGGGGCTGCTGGTGGGCAGACTACCAACCTTCTGCATCAGGTTTTTCTGTCACAGAGGATTTTTACAGATACAAATCCATTGATTTCTGTGTTTGGCTGCTGAGTTCCATGTGAGAACCTAATCAAGCCTGAATGTCTCTAACTTTTCTAATGCAGGCAACCTCTCCGCAGATGAACTCTGCTCTGAAATATTCATTTTGGTGGCACGTCTTAATTGCATTGCAATTATTTCTGAAGTTACTCTGAGTGCTTTGCCTTTGCTGCCTCTACATTTTCCATAGGCTCTTAGAGCATTCTTTAAATCAAATGGTGCTCAGATACCATGGTGATGGTTGACATTATTATGGGTGACTGTTTCTTTTGGCCTCAGACAGCAATGGCTGGCAATAGAGAAAAGCATTGGCTGTTTCTGTGTCAGGGTATGTGGGTGTTTTAAAGTCCTCGTGTGAGATGGTGGGTACAGATTAAACTGTGCAGTTTAAATCATAAGGCAAGAAGAATAAAAAAAGTCATATGAGAAAATGCCATTAAGAGAGGCTCAGCTGATTTCATGACACTGCCATCAGCATCCCTGATAATCGTGAATTCTGGCTACAGAGAAAATAGATTACACTCTTTTTGCAGGGGTGGAATATGGATCTGCTGAGAAAGCAATGTGATTTTCTGCCTTGGCTTTGTGTGTGTACAAGCATGTATGGGTGGGGATGCGTTAGATATTCAAATCTTTTGCCTCCGTAGCATAAATGTCTTCATTTGGTCTTGTAAGCAAAATACAGGGCCAGAAATTCAGCCTGCTAATGTGATCTCATAGAGGTGTTTGTCAATTCAGTTTTCAAAATAATATGTGTACGTGTACACACACACATGCAAACACAGAGAGATGTTTCCCTTTGGACCCAAAGATTTTCATTAGAGCAGCCCTGGTCAAGCCCAGGAGACAAAAATTGTAAACTACTGCAGTGTGCATGGATCTATAAACTGAAACCCTTTTACTGAAAACAAAGGAAAAAGAATATAAGTCAAATTTTTGAGTAAGACCTGGAATTATCAGGCCTGAACCTTAGAGACTCCGAGCTGCGGAGCCACTGCTAAACTGGCTGCCCAGCAGCCAGTGACACTCCTGCATTGAATGTTTAAACACCCTCAAAAACAGAATGAATTTTTCATCTATCACTTCGGCAAACAATCTGGCTGCTGTGTGCTGAGGGGATGAATAGCCCTGCGTGTGGGATCTTAATGGGAAAAGACAAGGGAGCATGAAGTGATGCTTTCCAGAGCGCGTGTGAGGAGCCCACCTCGCTCGCCTTTCAGGAGTTAGATGTCAAGAACTGTGTTTTGCAACAGCATGACTTAATAAATTTTCCCTTTGCTGCCTCCCCTGATGATGTCTCCTGAGCCAGCAAAGGGCGTTTTCTCAGCGTGGTTTTGGGCAGTGGGATTTTGCGAGGGTTTGGGAGCTCACGCCTGGTTCAGAGGGGCTGTGCCAGTGTCTGCAGAGCTCCTGCTCCCCTGGCTCGCCTCTCCTGGTGCTGGAGGCTTTGATAGAGCCCATCATCACACACCTTCCCGTCTGCAAGGCTGTGAGGAAGGTGTCCACAACATGGACCATCTCCAAACCCCCTTCTGTTGCAGAAACACAGGCAAGAGAGAATATTTATAGACAGGGAAGCAGCTCTTTACAGTCCCCACCCCATTTCTCGCTTCCTTCTAATCTCTATTCTCCATATTGGTGACTAAGTATCAGCTTGGATTGCTATTTGTAGCACTCCAATTGCTTTCAAAAATAGCAGATTTCTTATTTATTATTTTATTTTTTCCATTTCCTGTTTTATTTTTATGCTGTCGTGGTTTTAAAATTTTTTTTCTCTTCCTAGCACACCAAGTATTTAAAGAAAAACTGCTAGACCAATGTGACTCTTCCAATGTGATCTGTTTGTTGCCCTGATTCAAAAATCCTACAACCACACACTGGTCCTTATTGCAGGAGAATTCTTATGAGATCAGTTATAGAAACTATAAAATGCAGTTAAGGTTCTGATTGCTGATACCACATTAAGAGGTAGGACGAATGTATGATGATGATGATAATAATAAAAAGAAGAAGGGACAGTTATTCAGGGGAAAAGGGTGGATGAGGATTAACAGAAAATGAGTTATTTGTGCATGAAATTTTAGTGGAAAGAAACTTTAAGAATTTATGCAAAAAATATTTCAGCTTTGCTTCCCCCCACCTTTGCTCCTCAGGGGTTCGGAGAAAAATGAGACTTAGGCATGAAAAATTTAGAAACTGATATATTGTGAACATTTCTCATTCAAAGCTGACTCTTGGAAAAGACTATTTCCTTTATAAAGGACCATACAGGAGAGGTTTTAACCCCTATAATTTACATGCTATCTTCCACAGAGGCTGATGTGGGGCTGGTCCAGCCCTGGGCAGCAGTACCAGAGGTGGCTTTTCTGAAGTGCTGTTTCTTTCACTGATGTGGTCGAGTCTTCAGGGGTTTGTTCTGCAAAAATTTCAAATACATGACTTTTTAATATTTCTCTCTGATTAATATTTCTCACTGCTTCTTACAAGGGTTCAGAAGCAGAGACACACCTGTGAGTGAAGATGCAACTCATGCCATTTTCCAGGAAATATCTTATGACTCCAACCTGAAAAATTCCAGACATTTTGAGTTCCTTTTTTTTAATTTCAGCCAGTTTGCTTTGGGGCAGTTTTTGGAAATTTGTAAGGTCTAGGAACACGTTACCCTTTTTTAATAAAGCTGGAAATCTGAGAGTCTCCCCCAGCACCTTTCCAGGAGCTGAAGTCTGGAGAGCATTGTGAGGTGACATTCTGCAAGGAACATCTTGATCTTCTCCAGAATGCTTTGTCCTCAACTGTACTTCCAGTCACATATACCCAGGTGCAGGAGGTTGTATTACAGCTGATTGAAAATTTGACCATGGAGGAGGCAAATGAAATTGTTTTCAGGTGGAATTGACGCTGCTTCTCTCTCTCTAGGAAGTGTAAGTCCACTCAGAGGAGACACCTTGTGCTGGAGTCTCCTCCATGGGTGAAATTGTGTAGGGACAAATTTCCCCCATCAGCAAGACTGGACTTCCTAGCAGACAAGGGCAACATGAAATAGCAAGGCTTCAGCTCTGCCTCCAGAGCCCCCCAAGGCTTTAACAATATCTAAGTTGCTGGGATAACCTTAAACAATGGTGAAGCTTCCAAGGGTAACAAGACAAGGACAGCACTGAAATGGCTTCTGAGTTTGCTGCCAATTCCCTGAGAGTTTTGTTTTGACAAGGACAGCACAACATCTCCTGTAGCTGAAGGTGATGGAGGTGTAGTCTCTGGAGAATTTCTTGGATGCAGGACATGGAGTTCAACCTCAACTGGGGTAGGCAAGAGCTTGGTGCAGTGAGGTCTGACAAAACTCCATGAAGAATTTGCCCATCACAAAAATACTGCAGGTCTGGGGTTTCAGGCCAATCTCCAGGGTAAAATCAGGTGAGAGAGGTGGAGCTGGAAGAAATAAGTTGGTAAAGAGGGGAGGCTGGGGCCCAGAGAAGGCTGGGCTGGAGTGTTGCTGGACACCAGAGCAGTGGCAGTGATTCGTTTAATCACCAGCAGCCTCTCTGGCTGCTCTGGCTTATGCCAGTGGCTACAAGGAGCTCCTTGGGGCAGTAAAAGTGAAATGGTACATTAACCATGCAGGATGGGGCTGCTGAAGCAGCTTTTCTTGGGAAAAGCATCACTTTGATGTATGTGTTTCTGCCCTCACCATTTTAGTCTCACTGCTTGGGAAATGATTAGTGTATTAAAAGCACATGCTGTAAAAATACACCCAAAAAAACCCCCAAGTGTGAGGCATCAGTATCCCCTTGTAATTTCATTTTTATGGTTTCACAAATATAGGCTGTGAGTCTTTAATTGCAGACAAGGCACTGCAAAGCAAGGAGGGATATCCTTGGAATGTAATAGCTGGCCAGAATTAGGCAACAGCTCTGCCCCACCCGCAGCACCCTCGGTGATTTCCTACAGTACTCAGTACAGTCGTTGGTATGTGTGGTGCATTAGTTAAGTTAATTACAACAGCACAGAGATTCATTGCAAATTGTTCCTAGTTAAAACTGAAAATTCACTGGAACAAGGAGTGCTAATTATATTCCACTTGTTACTGCTGTGTCTAGTTAATATTCCAACAGCTGCTTTGGCAAGATAATGATGGCTCCAGCAGAAATTACTGAACAAATAGATTTTTAAATCAGTAACAACATATTTACCAGCGGGTTTTTTTCCCTCTTCATACACAAAGTTAAGCCGTGCCAGAGTTGGGCATTCATATTCACTGAAAAGTAGAGATAAAAAAAAAATCAACATTGCCATTATTGTGTTAATTTGGCACTACTAAAAAAAAAGAAAAAAGCTAAGCAAAAGAATATTATTGATAAATAAATTCTATCTTCTTAGAGGAATTTAGTGCTGTTTCCAGGGTCACAAAACCCAGTGTAGCTTTTTGGGTGACCATACTCAGTAAATTGTCCAGCATTGCAAAGGACAGGACTGGGGATGGATCTTGCTCCTTCTCACAGCCTGAGTAATGAAGTTAAACGATTGTGAGACCTCGTGAGGCAGAGAAACCCTTCCATTGCAGCTGCAGGTCTGTGCTGTGCTGAAGGCAGGGGGCAGCCCATGTTCCTTGGGCTTGGCTTTGTAGACAAATATGTAAACCCCCCTCCCACGCAGCACTGGGAGACTCTCTAAGGCAAAAGTTCCATCTTTCGTCCAGCACAGCAACACTTGTGACCTGAAATAAATCATTTCTCTGTCTGACACAGCAGAAAGGCTTTCGGGGCTCTTTGAGTGCTGCCTACACAGGAGCTCTGAGCCCGTCCCTGTGCTGCAGGACTGGCTCTGCGCCCCCACAGTGATGCACAGCTGCCTTCAGCAGGACACGAGCACACCACCAGCCAGTTTCTGTGCCTGCTTGTCCCCAACCCAGCTCCTCTCTAAACTTTTTACAGGATTTATCAGCAGGAAATCATCTGCCATGTAAGGCATCACTGCCTCCATCCTATCCTCTGAGCACCTGAGGGCCAGCAAGGTGGAGAGCCATCTAACCTCACCCTGGGTGTCACCTCACCCTGGGGAGGGCTCAGGTTTTGTCCCTCCTCCCACCCTGTGCACTCATCTCTGGGCAGACCCAGTAGCCTGTGTGAGGAAAAGATGCAGGACATTTTAATGAGTCGTGAACAAGAAGTTCAGCTGGTGCTGAATGTTTAAAATCAGAAGCAAAACAAACATGCTCGAGTGTCTGGGGTTCTTTTTAATGGATAGCACAGCTTCTGGTTTATTATTACTGCTATTATAGTTTGCAGCTGCAAAATGATCTGAAATTTCAATAGCAGCATGCTCTTCATGCTGCTACAAGAATGTATATACTGTGTTGTATAAATCGACATGCACCTCTCATCCAACCAGGCTGGAGCTCTGGATCACACCATTTTATCATTCATCTCCCAAAAAGGGGATTTAACACCTCAGCTGACAAGGGGGAATGTGGAGCAGTGCTACCACTGGGAGAGCCTCTCGTTTCTGAGGGAGAGCATGCAGCAGGGCTGTCTTTCTGGAATTACTTCCATTTTCAATTAGTTTTCTTCAGAGAGAGGATTTTCTTCCCACTTAGTCATAACACCAGGATGTGTTAAATAAATTCACTCTGGGTTGTTCCTTGTCTGGCAATATAATTTGTGAATCGAGGTGGGGGGAGAAAAATCTAGTTAGCAGCAATTGAACATACAAAGTGGGGTGACCAGTAACTCTCTGCTGCTGAGCCAATGCTGATATATGTCCTATGGTGTCTTAGGGGAGGCTTCTAATTGCAATATGAGTTTTGCATGGTAACCTATGGGGAGAAGGGGAGATGCAATTGCTTATCAGTTTATCATTACAACCTTTTATTAAGGTTGTTTTTAATTAAAATGGAGCAACAAATGTACACTCTTATCCCTATAAGCAATCTTATCTAGTGTGACTGCTGCTATATTAGTGAACTAAATCCTCTTGATTACATTGGATGTGATCTTATGAAGTATGACAGCTTTACATATTAATAATAGGAACTGTCTGAATAGGCTGTCGCATGACCCTCTTCTCTGTGGCTCTCCACCAGCACAGTTTTAATCTATTTATCTCAGTCCTTTTCCAAGATAAGTCGTCATACTCCTATGAAAGTGCAGTTGTCCCTATGTCACTGATGTGGAAGGGAAGCACAGAGTCCCAGGACCAAATCCCCAACTCCAACACTTTGCCCCTTGGTCCCAGGAGCTCCAGCTCAATCTCTCCTTTCTTTCGAGGTGGGGAGCAGGAGGGATTTTATTTTCCTCTATTTTTTCTCCTCTACTTTATTCTCCTCATGTCAAACAATCTCCTGGCGTTCCTGCCATCAAATTTCTACTTCCATGAAGTGAGCATTTCTGTTTAGTCCCTTCTGCAGCACCAGGAGGGAGGGAGCTGCTCTTCTGGGTGATTTAACTGAGCAAAGGGGCAGCTAAAATGGGGTGCAGGTGGCTTTGAGTGCCCAGGTAGCTGCATGCACACAGCTGGGAGGACAAAGTGGGAAGAGGGCTTAAAAGAATAGGACTGAAGGGGTATAATACATATTCAAATTTACTACTACTAACGTGGGGTTTGTTATATAAAGCTACAGTTCTTTGCTGAACTTTAACACTGGCAGATAATGATAAGACAAGGGGGGAATGTTTTTAAACTAAAAATAAGAGGGATTTAGATTAGAAGTTAAGAACAAATTCTTCCCTGTGAGTGTAGTGAGTCACTAGCACATGTACCCCAGGGAAGTTGTGGACGCCCCTGGAAGTGTTCATGGCCAGGTTGGAGCAACCTGGTCTAGTGGAAGGTGACCCTGCCTAGGGCAAGGAGTTGGAACAAAATGATCTTTAATGTCCCTTCCAAACCAAACCATTCGGTGACTCTATGAACTATTTCTGACTGGCATTGCTCTCACTGAGAAGAACACGAAGCTCTGTGGCACGGTGAGACTGATGAAAGATGGAGAGGGCTTTGTTTGCCACCTCATTTGCTTGCCTGCTTTTCCTCACTCTGAATTAGGATCCCCTTTAGGCCAAGGGACACCAGCGGTGCTCAGCAGCTATAAATCCATGCAACTCCACAGAAGTGCGGAGATATAAGAGCCGTTTCTTTCAGCTTTACAGCAAAAACCCTGCATACCATCCTACTGTTTCCAGTCAGTGGCCCAAATTCTGCTTCCTGCAGCACCAGTGCAGCCTCCTGGAGTTGGTGGAGCTGTTCCAGGCCTGCAGCAGCACAGGATGGGGATGGGAGTTCCTGCAGGGCCGGCTCTGCCGCTCGCGGGAAGCTCCTCACATCTGCGCCTTTTATGACGAGCCAGCAGAATCCCTCCAGAGCCGCTGGGTTTTTATGGCAGGCAGAAAAATCAAAGCACTCTCAGTGGGTTAAAATTTAGAAAATCTGGAGGTACAAATGAATGAAAAGGAGGCGTGGGATGTGTGATGCAGTCTTAACTGTTGTAGCGCTGTCAAATCATGAGTGCGGCTGGAAGTGATCTCTGGAATCCTGGAGACCAGCATCAAGCCAAAGAGAGCCCAAAGAGGGCTCTTACAGCTTCTGTGCCTGTGTCTAAATTGGAGCCTGAATGTCTCTTCCCACTCACAACTCCACATCATTGTATTGCGTTGCAGTGTTGTTCCATTAACGCTCTACTTCTGTTTCATAGAAAGTTTGGGGGAGGTTGTGCTTTTTTAACCCTTGCAGGTAGTGGTACCTTGCTTTATAAAGTCCCTTCATGTCTCTCCATTGCTTTCCAGAAGGACAATTTCTTACTATTTCTACATTAATTCCATTTTGTCGTTTCAAACTTCATCTCCTTAACAGAAGTGACCCGCCTTAATGATATTTCATTAGCTAAAATAAATAGTCTTGTTTCTTTAGAAATTCCCTGGCCATTGTAATGGTACTTCACACATATTTATACGGCTTTTATGATTCCTTTCAACTGGGCTAGTTCAGGGGACCTGTGGAGCACCTGGTCTTTGTAGGATAAAATAGCAGAGCAGTGAGGTTTCCCTTCTGTGCAGGGCAAAAAGATGCTTGAGAAAATGTGCCAGGCAGTCCAGAGCAGAAAAAATAAATCCATTCTCCAGGGAAGCTGGAAACAATGCCCAGTGGCTCATCCAGGGCTTGGTGGAGGGATTCAGGTGGTGCAGCTTGGACACAGTATTTGTAACCTCACACCAATGATGCATCTTATAAGTTCCTGAACACAGGGATACCTGGGAAGTGCAGCTGCTTAGCTAGTGATCAATATATGCTTTTAGAAGGAATCCAGATGAACAAAAGTGGGTGCTAAATAAATCTAACAACAAATCTTCTGTACTCTGATTCAAACATATATCTCTACCTATGCTAAAAAGCATCAAAATATGAAGGTCATTATAAACAACCAATCTCAAGTAGATGTTTTTAATACTTGGCTCAAGCTGATTCAGAACTGAGGCTGTTTCCTTCCATGACACCTCCTGTGTTTTAAAAAACAACCACCAGACAATTAATCTAAAAGGGCCTCAGATGCCCCGGCCAAGCTGCTGATGTGAGTAATGGTTATAGCCCCACATAATACACAAGGATCATAAACAGTTAATCTTCACCAAAAGGGAGAGTGAAATATTGTTTGATATAATTTTTAATAAAGAAAATAAATTAGGCTTTAAATATCATAACGCATCTTTAAACGCTGGTTACCGCTCCTGCACGCGGGGTGAATTAGCAACTGAATGAGCGTGTCAGGGGTTATCTGCTGAATTATTACCTCCCAGTCCACTTTGCATTATACTGGCCCTTGTGTCCATGGGAGCTGGCGAGCTGGCCACCTGCTTACGATGGCTGTCCAGATAACCAGCTTTGTCTGAGAAATTAAAATGGTGCCTTTAATCTTGTCGTTAATTCCTAATTCCACCAGTAACATCGGTCGCGTGAGGGAGGAGCGCATTGTTCTCCTCTGTCCACGTATTGATATTTTAGGGTTTGATGATGTCCCACCTCCCTGAGATGGCAGATTTAACTCTTCAGGTCTGGCCTGCAAATGTGGTTTATTATCCACCATAAATCCAGTGATGGGAAACAAAAAAAGGAAGGGGTTAAAATGGAATTCAGTGCACGCGTCCCTTCCCTCTGGCTGTGCATCAGATTGAATTCTAAGAAAGATTGATGGTGGGCTTTAAAATTAATTGCAAGTACAATTGTTATTATTAATACACATGAATATAGATCTAATAAAGCTATGCAAGTCTTAGGAATAACCATGCTAGGAGAGGTAAATCAGATGTAAATGCCTAGTTTGATGCCATTTATCCAGTAATGCCCACCTTTGTTACAATGCTGCCTTCAGGAGCAAGAAATAATCATTAGAGCCATTGATATAATGAGGCAGATTTTGTTGGGTTTTCGGGAATCTGTAGGAAATAACTCCTGGTGTTCCCCTCAACAGCAGCTGTGGGAAGTGATGCTGTCCCTCCCTGCCCAAGGTTGTGGTTTGTGTACTCTGATCTACCCTGCTCCTTTAGGACCTTCACAGAGCCACTGAGCAAACTGGCAGCACTGCTGGAGCCTTGCAGTGCCTCAGTTCCCCTCTTTCCACATCAGAGAGCTCTCCATGGCCTCATCTTGAAGATCAGAGGCCCACGAGCCTCGTGCTAATTAATGTACAACTCACACTCCTTTGAAAACTAGCAAGATATCTCCCCCCTTTTTTTCCAAGCAGAGGGACAAACTCTGCTTGCAGGCAGTCTGGTGCACATCCAGAATGTCCCTGTGGAAGCCACTGGTGGCCTGATTCATTGCTGGGACCATGCACAGAGCCCTGGGGTGGCTGTGCCTGAGCTGTCTCTGAACTCAGGAGTGTTCTCAATGTGCCCAAGCAGCCTCGTGGCTGGACCATCCCGCAGTGGGAACAAACACAACCTGTGCTGCTGCACATCCCCACACTGTGCTGCCCAAAGTGCCTGTGACTTTCTCCAAACCCAGCATCCTCCCTTCCTCGTCCTCAGGGAAAAAACCCCTGGGTGAGGGGTGACTCCTCCAGCTTCCCAGTGGTACTGGCACTGAAGGAAAGTCAGCTCCTGCATTTCTGATTCCTGCTGTTCACATGCCTTATTAATTATACAACCTAAAGCATATTTCCAGAAATATACACATTTCTCTTTTGAAAAGAACCCTACATTTTGCTCTTCATGGTTAAAAAAGGGACAGAATTTGAGAAGATCAGGAAAAAAATAGAACCAGTACAGTTTTCTTTGTCAAGAATTATTTGATCTTTTTATTTTTGAGGGGGAAGGAGGAAATCCTAAACTTTGCATTTCAATGGATTTTTTTATTATTATAAATCCATCTGTGCTCTCACACACACACACACACACACACACACACACACACACACACACACACACACACACAAAAGTCTTTTCTGCTCTGTACAAGGCACAATTTAAGGCATCTTTCAGAAATAAACGGCAGAACAAATGTTATTGTTATTCCCAATATACAGATGTTTATTCTTATCTTTCCCCCCCCCCTTCTTTTCTTTATTTTTATTACTGTCTTCTTGGTGACATCATAAGTAGGACTTGTCTCTTTATCATCTTGCAAAGACTTTTGTTTTCTGGGACAGGAGCCTATTATGTCGTCACAGGCTGGAACAGTAATAATCTCCCCCCTCGCTTGGAAGTCTTCTTAGAAGACAATGAAAGAAACCATATTGTTTTCTGCTGGCACTAAATAAAGGAAGCAAGGGAATCTGAAGGGGGAAAAATTACCCGGGAGAGGCAGTCACTCTGGCATTTTGCTTTCCAAATTAATGTTTGGGGTAAAGAGACAGAGGCTTTCCACACTTCATAGGCAACGAAGGACATGTTAATTGCTAGGTCAGACACCAGGCTGAGTGGCACGTCAGGTGAGAGGACCTGATCCTGGAGGGAGCTGGGCACATGTGGGAATGATCTCTCTTCCTTTCCTTGCAGTTTCTGCTGCTGTGGTTTGCCTTCAGCACGAGGGGGCTTTTTGTGTTGGAGTTTGTGCTGCCCCAGCCCTCCAGGAACTGTTCTGGTGCTGCCCTGACCTCTCCAGCTGTGCTGCACCTCCTTGCAGCTGAATGAGTGCGGCTTTCACACATGGGGAGGTTCCTCCTGTTCTCTCCTGAAGCAAGAGAGCTGGCACCACCTTGCCCTTTGCTTTTCCCTCAGTGCCCAGGGGAACGTTTGAAATACTCAAGAGTTTGCCTGTGCCTTTCTCAGGGTGACAGACACACCTTGACCAGAATCTAACTCTATTCTTACTACAGGACCTAAGCACTCTCTCCATGTTCTGGGATGCTCTCCTCTTTAGCTTTCCCTGAAGGAATAAGGGAGGGTTCCAGCCCCAGGATAGGAGCATGCCCTGGAAGATGTGCCAGCTCCAAACATCCACCTAAGGCTTATTACCCTAAGAGGAAGTGCATCTGGAGTTATGACGATGAGTATCTGAGGCATCTTCTGGCTTCTCCACCTTCTCCTTTCTCCCTCTGGTCAGACAGAGATGGTTTCTTGAGAAAAGAGGGTGATGCAGCAGAAAGAAAAGTATTTTGAATAGGCAGGATTTTTTTCTTCCTGTAGGCAAAAAGAACTACTGAAACAAAAGCCTTTTTTTTCCTTCTCTTCATCTGTATATTGGGAGACAAGCAGCTAATCCCCTTACTTACTGTAACACTGTGCAGCAAAGAAGGCAATATAATAATATCATGAGGGAATTCAGTGTTCTTCACACCCTGCCTGCCTCTCTGGGAGTTGCCATGTCTAATGTGTTATCCCTCTTTATCTTTTATTTTCAGACATATTGAAGTGCTTGAAAGGAAAGATAATGTATACAAAATAAATGTACATTAAACTAATACAATGGCACAAGAGTGAGCCTTGTATCCCATTTATTAAATGAAAGCCAGAGGAAGAAAATTGCATGTATGGGGCCAAAGTTTCTAGGATAGGCTTTGCTCCAGCTGGAGAGACCTTGTTGTGAGTAGGGCACCAGCTGGGAAGGAGAGAGATCTGTTCTGTTTCTGTTCCTGCCATCGACCTGCTCTATGACCTTATCTCTCTTCTTTGTTTTCTCTTGACAGCTAAAAATATCAGCTCACCTAAAAAGCAGCTTTTGCTTCTTGTTCTTTTGGAGCATGCCTGGGCTGTTTGCTCTCAAAACTCTCAAGTTCCAGACTTCCCTGAGCAATAATGAAATTTCCTGGCCTCATCAGGTCTGGGGCTTTTGCATAGGACAAATTGACCGTGTTTGTCATCTCCTCAGTCACAGACAAGCAAGGATTGGAGAACAGCAGCCCAGTGGCGCCAGCCCCCTCACTGCAATTCTGTTTCAAAAAGGAAACCTGCCCATGGCCTACAACCCCCAAAGCATTATTTATTTTATTTTTAGATCTAAGGAATCACTCAGATCTATAGATTGATTTGAAAATATCCTTCCAGGCAGCCCCATCAGCACTGAAATGAAGAATAATGATCCCGGAGGAATTTTTAAGGTGCTGTGTGATGTAGCACTCTGTCCATGAGTTTTCCATTGAGATGAATAGTTTCCAGTAAGTTTGCTGTGTCTGTTCCTGTATCAAATGTGGTTTTCATGAATAGCTCTTAGAGAAAGCAAAGTCTCCCACCTTAAGGAAGGTAATCTCTTCTGGATTGGCCTTGGCTCTGTTTCCATCTGATAACAGATGCAAACCTCAGGATTTAGTAATGTTTGAGTGGTATGTTCACCAGGCATCTCCAGAAGGGCACATGTCATAGGCTTGTCCCTTTAGCAGGGAAAGGCCTCATTGCTTTGTGTGCCACATTGCAATGGAAAGGAAAAAATTGCAGGGAAAGGCCACATTGCATGTGTGTGCCCACACACACAGAGTGACAGCAGAAGGGGCCTCAATCACTCTTAAAACCAGCCCTTTATAGCTGGTGACACAAATATAAAACTCATTCATCGACTTCTGGACATGTTTTATCATAAAATAACTCTGCATCCCCTGTTTAACATGTCATTAACTCTCTGCAATATACAGGTTTTCAGTTTAAAGCTCTTTTCTAGGTCAGACCTGCAGAAAAGTCCAGCCTCAGGGCTGATACATTCACATAATAATCTGACTTTTTCAGAGGAGTTCCTGGCATCCAACAAATCCTAGTGAAGTGCCCACTGTGTATCCAGCACCCAGCCTGCTGAGTGCTGCTGGAAAGCTGGATCTGCTGATACACCGTGTTTATTTGAACACCTGGTGGTCTATGACTCCTAATTTTTATAAAGACTTTCTGGCATTCCATCAGTATCCTCATCTGTTTTGTCTTTTCAGTTTACTAACCAGGCATCTGTGTCTCCATCCTCTTTCCATCTGTAAAACCTGCTCCTCAGAGAGCAACTCTTACAGACAAGAAGGTCCTGGGTGAAAACACTCTGAATTGATATGTGTTGGCCAGACAGAAAGTTAAAAGGCATTTTAGACTGAGGATAGATAGGAGGTGATCTACCGGGCTCTTTGCAAAAAATGTTGTATTTAGCCTGACTGAGGTCTGAGATATATTTGTCTTTTTTGAAGTGGTTCAGTCGCTCATTTCTGTCAACTACCAACTGTGTCCTTAATTCCACTGAATTAGAAAAGATGTTGCTAAGATCAGCTTTTGGTCTGTATCATTAAAGCATTTTTAAAAGCAATTAAATTGCATACTATTGTGCAAAAAGGTGTAGAGCAGAAATCACCCTGTAGTGTTGTCGTGGAAGAATGATTAATGAGCACCTTTTCCTTTGCTCTGCCTCTTTAAAGTGCTGCTGACTTTTGAAAGGGTGGGTTTTGGGCTGAAAAAAATGTTGTTGAAGGTCTCAGTGCTGGCAGTGGCATTAGCATCTTGTTAAATTGCCAATAACATTTCAACCAGGCTTTTCCTTTGATCTGTTTCTGGTCAGCAGAGACCTGAGTGTGAGCTGCAAGGCTTAGGGGCTGCCTGTTAGGTGCTGGAGGTGTGGGGCATGTGGGTCCCTGTACCTGCAAATCCCATCTCAGAGAGAGGTCACCTCACTCCCCTGCAGCAGATATTGCCCATGTCACACCAAGGTCAGCAGCCAGCTGACATGAGAGTAAGATCAGAATCATTGCTTTGCAGATCTTGTGCCCCTTTTCTCCTCAGATACGGAATTTGTTAGTTAAATTTAGCTCATATGAGCAAACTACACATTAAAATATTGATGAAGATAAATTAAATCATAGATCAGGGAGGCTACAATCTCCCAACCTCATTTAAAACTTGCTGCCTTGACTTCTCCAGTTTTACCTTAGAACCCAAAACTCGCTTTCCTTGCAAGCTCCCTATTCCTTCCTCACGTTCAGATCAGCAGCTAAGCCCAGATCTGAGCTCAAACAAATAATCTCTGTTCTTGTAGTTTTGATCCAGTGGAGCCTGTGACATTTAACTTTTCCTTATGGTAACTAAGGAGACTCCCACAAGCTGATGTCCTACCAACTGCCTTTTGTGCGCGCAGCGACAGCCTTGGCTCAGGGGAGAGGAACATTCCACCCTCGTCTGCAGCTCCAGAGCCAGCTTGGGTGGCTTTCAGGGCACTGCGTGCTTTCCAGATGTGTCTGTTCTAATCTGAACACTGACTAGGGACTGACATTTGGTTTTAAACTGGGTGTTTGTGGAAAGGAAGAGCAGAAAAAATCACTGCCCAGATCTAGCTCTGGAGCGGAGTTGCAACCTTCACGTGTCTCATCTCAATCTGCCTGGAAATCAGAGGTGTTTTTCTACTCCTGCTTCTTTTCAGGAAGCCAATTTGTGGATAAATCATGCGCTGGGATCAGGACATCACCCTTGGCTACTGTTCCAGACATTTATCCTCTCTCAGATCAAGTGATGCTCCTTGATGACATTAAGTTTCCCCAGCTGTCTGTTGCCAGCCCCGCGGGCTGGAGCGATGGGACTGCACTCCCTAATCCACTTCGGGCAGAATCAGCCAGGTTAGTTTAGACAGCAGGGACCCCAGGTAGGAGATGGATGGCCACGTGGAACTGATTAGGGAGCGCTCACACACTCCTGGCTGGTGGCAGGGAGGAAGGAAAAGCTGGAGGCTGGGAAAGACTTCAATCAGTTTTTCACTGTGCAGAGAATTACCTTTTCTTAACTTGCACTCTCAACTACTTTGGAAATCTTCCTTGAGGACAATATAGAGCCTGGTGCTAACCATGGTCCTCACAGTAGCCAAAGAATGGGGCAAATGGGCTTTCCAGGAGAATCCTGGCAGCAGGAGATGCTCTGAATCATTTAATCTTCCCTCCCTTTTGATTTTGTTCTTGAAATTCAAGAGGATGGTCTCTGAAATGGGCATGAGGAATACTTTTTTTACAGGAAGCATGGATTTTGTGGGGCTGTGGAGGGAAGCCAGCCCAGGAGCTGTTATCCCCGGCCCACCTCTCCATTTGAGGGTGCCTTTCCCAAACGTCAGGTTGACAGTCCTGAAGAATAAGGGGCAGAGGAGGTGTTTCCTCTCAGAAAAAAGGGAGAACAGAAAATATGAGAACAAGCTCATGATGGCAAAGAGTAGGAGGAAGGTGGGAATAAGGAGGTGCCAAGGATCTCCCAGAGACACAGGGAAGTACAGGAGAAAACTCTCCTCCAGCTGCTTCCCTTCAGGCAGGTAAAATATGGGGAATCTCCTATTACAACACATGGTTTTGAATTGCCTGTTGAGTAAATTGTGGTTTTCCATCCCCATTACTCTACTGGTAGCTATCACTCATAACACAAATATACAAAATAAATTACTTAAAAAAAAACAACAACCAAACCTTGTAATGATTTTTCCCTGCTTAAGTTTTCAATTACATCAGCTATCTCATACTCATTAGAAAGACATGAGCCCATATTCATTAAATGCAAAACTAACTTTCCAACAGCAAAAAGGCTTGGGTGAAGAGGGTAATGATTTAATTTTCTTCATTTCAGAGAATTACATCTCTTATCCTGGGGCAATACGTCTGTAAATGCAGACTAAGTGCTGTTTCAGACTCAGTTTAAATTCCTCATTTGGTGAAGCTACTTGGTAGGAAAACCTGAGGAAGGTCCAGGCACCCATTTTCTCTTTTACATTTTACCAAAGCAGCCTAAATGTTAAAATTTTTTGAGGATTCAGAAAAATATTCTCAAAAGCAACCATCTTCAGAAGTGTGTTTGTCTACATTCTTCTATATTTATCCCTACAAATAGAAACCTGTGTTTATAGAAACAATTCTTTGCCTGAAAATCCATAGAGATGTCTACTGCAGTGTTCAAAACTTCTGTCATGCCGCTGCTGTTAAAGATGTTCAAGAACATTCAAATGTCTCAGTATGTGCATATGCATCCTCAGGTTCCCAGATATTTTTTAAACTGCAGTAAACGTCCATTTTTGAGTGTGTACAAGTGGTTAGTCCCTGTCTGTTGGATAGAAAAACTTTACTTCAGCTGCAAGTAAACTTCTAAAATTCTAATAAGGATTCCTTGAATTTGCTTGAACTTGCCTAAGTGCATCAGGTATTTCATTCTTTTGAGTTTTTTTAGGGTAAATTGCATCTAAGTTCATGAGACTTTAAAAAAAATATATTGGATGAAAAACATTACAGTGAATTTCGGATCTTTATGGAAAACGGTAATTTAAACCAAGACATCACTAGCTGTGTACTCGACGTTTTGTCCAGTATTTGAGTGCAAAGGTGTGTTACTTCTTTATTACATCTCACTGTGAACCATCTCAGCTGGAGCAAACGGGGGGGTTTCAGTTCCAGAGCAGTTGCAGGGACTGTGGTGAAAGTGCTCATCCAGTGCACCAAGGAGAAATGTCAAAAAAATCTCCTCATTTGCCTTTGACAAATCTTGCCCCAAGTCAAGAGAATGAATCTCTCTCTACTGGATGTCAGCAGAGCCAAGTCCCTTAGATTTCACTTGGGAAATTACTCAAAAAAACCAAACAAAAATCCCAGAAATACGCATCTCTAATACCTCAGATGTTCTAGAAAACTAATTTGTTGTTTGACCAAAGAAAAAAGTTAATCAATATCAAATGCACTTCATTGCGTACATCACTTTTTATCATTGTGGATATTCAAAGAACACTAAAATACTTCTTAAAATACTGTTGCCCTCACCTGCTCAACTCATGCATTATAGTCACATAGGAGGACTGAAAAATTGCATTCCCAGAAAATATGTTTTTATCAGTAAGCACTGATAAAAGGGATACAGGAAACACAAAGTGTGGGCCATGCCCAGACTCACAGAATTTATGACCTACACTAAGTCTGTGCCCTCCTGTGTCTGCTCATGAGTTATTTTGGGTGTTTATTCATCAAATATCTTTGGTGGAGATGTCTTTGATAAGCTGAGACCAGAGGAGACAGATTTGTTGTTTAATGGGTAACCCTGCTTTCTAGCACCACTTACGCCCATACACATCTTTGGCACAGTGTGTAGAAACTGTGGTGAAAATGTTCCCAGTTTATAAAATGCCTCTGAAGCACACAGGACAAACCTGTGTGCCTTGGCTCAGCTGTGTGCAGTCCCTCACGACCCTGATCTAAACTCTTCTCCCTTTGTGTGTCCTTTTCTATTTGCCTATTGTTTACTATATGTGGTCAAGTTACTGAGAAAACACGGAATTTCCAAAACTCTTGATGGTTTTAGACATATTTTCATTTATTTCTTCAACTATGTGCATGATTTCTAAGAGATAAATCACATTTGCTGATTTTTATGGACTGAATCAAATCATGAGTCAAAATGAAAAGTTTTAATGGAAATGTCAATTGTCTCACAGAGAAAAATGTGGCCAATACCAAAAATCCACACTGAAAAGCCACTTGTGCTCAAACAAAAAAATCTTTCCTTAGAAAAGCTCCTCAGATCAGGTACTTCCCACCTGGTTTTCCCTTGTAACTCCAATTTTTTTCCGCTCTCTTCAATCTAATGAAACAGCTGCATTTTTATCAACTGCTCTTTCCACCTCAGAGACAAACACATTTCACCGGAGAGAGAAGCAGCTTTTATGTGCAGTGCCACAGACAAAGCCCTGCTGTAGCATCTGATGGGGGGGCACCACTGAAATGTGATCTCAGGACAGCAGCTCAGGCTGTATTGTAACATCTCTGTATTGCAGTAACACTCCAAACAATATCTCAGTGCAGATATTACTTTCAAGCTCCGTTTTTTTCTCTCTCCAAGTTTTCTGCTCTGTTTAATAAAGGAGCAGCCTTGGGTTTCCCACGTCCCTTTTGCTGCTGGTGGCTACAGGGCTCTGCAGGCAGAGCCAGCGAGGGAGCAAAATGTTCTGAGCAGCAGCTCAAAGGAGATGTGAGTTTTCTTCTGAAATCTGGGTCCATGTTAATGCATAAAGATCAGCTCCAGTTCCAGAATAGCTGCACAAGGCTTTGTGAAAGCCAGCAAGCACCGGCTGTGAAGTCAGTGCCCAGCATGGACTGAGCCAGGGAGGGGCACAGGGAGCATTTGCTCATTTGGCCTTATTCTTATTTAGCCATAAAGATAAAACTCTCTCATTCCACTCTAAGCTTTTGTTACAGGGCAAACCAAGCTGGTTTTCTTCGTTTATACAAAACTTTGGAAAACAAGAGAATTAAAATCCTGTCCACATCCCCAGTGTGTGCCCCAGCCTCAATCCTTCAGTGCCATTAAACACGTAACTCATGGGTTAAACCAGACAGGTTCTGTGCAGAGATGATCTCTTCAAAGCAGAGCAGGACACTCTTCGAGGAGCAACACTTCATGTGATTTCCTAAATTAATATTTTGGGGTTATTTTTTGGCAGGATTGTGTTCAAATTTCGAGGTGAGATTCTGACTTTCACCAAAGTGTCCAGGTTTGATTCTCTGGAGGGAGTCAGAGATTTGCTTAGTGGAGGATGCTGGGGATTAGGGTGAAGGATTTCCTGAAGGGCAGAAAAATATCACAGAGCTCACCTCCCTGCCACAGCCTTCCCAATGGCCTCAGCTTCCTCATGGAGATCCAGACCACAGGTCTCCCTTGGTGTACTGGAAAACACCATCCTGAAAGGCTTTGGGAGAGGAACCACAAGTGAATTTTTAGGCTGTCTGCTTCTCACAAGAAAATGAAAATACTGAGGGTAGCAGACCAGAGTCCACCTAAACCTCTGCCAAAGAGCCACCTCCTAAAGGGTGGGAATTCAGGGAAGTGGATTTTGTGGAAATTGTGTAACGAGTGAATCATGCCCTCCTCCCCAGGAGAAGACACCAGTGTGGGTCTGGAGGATGCCGACAGTCTCAGCCTCAACCTCCTGCCCTCAGCTCATAGGGACAGAAAGGGGCCATTGTGTGCTCTCTGTTCCAAGGAGGACAGCCACCACTTTCCCTTCCCAAACACAAAGTGGCTCTCCCAGACCAGTTTGCAAACCTCCCCCTTTCACTCCCACAGCCTTACATGACTCTGAGCTCCCCAAAAAGTTTCCCAGCTCCCCCAAACATCTCCTGATTTCTGCAGGAAAGGACACAGGTGTTTCAGGATGGGAGGGATGGAGGGAGGACAGCCAGGCACAATTCAAATACAATTTCCAGCCCCTTGCTGGCAATATCCCATGACTTCCACTTCCCAGCAGTCTTGACACAACCTTGGAGGAGAATCAAGTGAGAAGCCCCAAGGCAGCCCATGGGCACTGGGGAGATGGAGGGTGGATGCAGCCTCCCAGCTCCTGTTCTGCCTCTCCCTGCTGGAGCTGCTCATCCTGGGTTTGAGAAATTAAATGGTGCTGGAAATGCAGGAAAGCAGCAATCGTCATTTCTTTAAAAGTTGTTTCCTGTGATTCAGGGTGGTTGCTTGTCATTTATTGTAGCCCAAAGTACGAAGTGAATTTGGCAGGTGGACCTGTCACTAGAGGATGGGATATTTCTCCTTCTGTCTGCAGTAGCAGCTTTTTCTCTGTGTGCTGGTGGTAAATCTCAGTGGAAGCAGTGCAAGTTGGGAAAGAGCAGCAGCAAGTCCATTCTGTGCTGCATTCTTGGAATTAAGCTCATATTTCAATTGTGCTTATTTTGGATTATTGCTGTTCAATAGAGAGACAGGATTTGCAGGGAAGTCCTGCAGGACCAGCTTCCAAATGACCATGGAAGTCTGAATTGTGCCAGCTAATTCCAGGTAGCTTCATCTCCTTCACCAGCATGACTCATGAGCTAACTTCTAAATACAACCTGAGATATTTAATAATATAAATTATAAGTCCTGGATTTTGCAGCTGACAGCAAACAGGAAAGCTGCCATCTGACTCTGGAAACCCAAAGGGTATCCCCAGATGTCAGCTGGACCCCGCAGAGCTGCATTTGCCAGCAGCCGCAGGGTATCCCAAATTAATGCTGTGACACAAACACAGGAGCTATGTGAACGTGTTGAATTGTCACATTGGGCTAGTTTTGCAGAAACATCTTTCTTTCAGACTCACCCAAAGCCTCAGCACTCTACGTGATTTTAAGTACAATGATTTTTCTGTCAGAAATAAACTTTGCTCTCGAAATAATTAGCACATCATCCGTTGGAAGTAAGCCTCGTCTGGAGTGAAAGAATGGAGTTATGTGGGTTATTTTTAAATAGCACAACAATATAAGCCAGAGAAAAAAAAATTGCTTAAATTATTTACATTATTTACACTATTCTTCTGAACAGCATCTTCAAAAACATGTTTTTTAAAAATGGCATTATTAATTGAGGTGGTTTTTTTTGAAGAGGATTTTTGAAGTTTTTGGAAATATGGTTAAATACTGAAAATGACCTCAAAACAGATCACTGAATTATTTGTCGTTTGACTGGGTTTCAGATCATGTGCAGAGTTTGGCCCACTGCAATTGCCTTCCTGGGGTGGTGAGCTTCTCCTCACGAGAGCAGATCCAGGGCAGTCAGACTTCAATAATGTGGGGACTCAACCATCTGTCCCCAAACAAATCGACTTACAGCCTGATCCCCAGCCCTCCCTGGGTGTCATTTACTCCTGTGAGCAGCCCAAACACCTCATGCATGTAGGGCATGGAAGGGGATCACACAGGCAGACCCATGCAAGCCGGGTGAGGAACAGTGCTGAACCTGCCGGGCCTTCACCCATCAGCAGGGTCTGAAGGCTTCAGCACGAGGTTTTCTGGTGGAAGCAATAATTTCAAAGCTCAAACCTCATCCCCTTGGTTTATAAAGCCCAAATCCCCTCTGTATAGCCTGGATGAAGGTTGGCTTTAGGGGGCACCTCCACCTGGGCCCCTCCTCTGATGTGGGGAGAGATCAGGCCCGAGCTCTGTGCCGAAGCCTGACCCTTTGTTTCGGCAGTGTCTCTGTTGGTGACAGATGGTGATGCTGTCCTGGTGAATTTGTTACCTTCTCGATGACATGCAATATGTCTGCATCCTGACAGTGAGAGGAGAGACTCCAGCTGTCCCTCCAGTAATTGACAGCAAGGAGCTGTTTTCACTTTTGACAGAGCTAAGAAGCATTAGCATCATATTGGCTACTAGGAGGGGTTTTATTATTATGTTTATCATCTGAGAAAAGTCATTGTGATGTGGGACTGGGTGGGTTTGTTGTTTTTTTTTTTTACTACTTTGCTCCTGCAGCCGCCCGCTCCTCACATTGCAAACTGTCGCATGCTCCAGCAGAAAAGAAAGGGGAGGAAATCTGGGCTCCAGCCACCCCGTCCCCAAACGAGCCCCACTTCCCCCACACCGATGGAAATGACAAAATCCCTCCTTCTTTCTTCTGAAGCGGCGGGGGAGGCAGGAGAGGAAGGGTTGTTTTAGGGTAATGAAAGTGCAGAAAATGAAGCAAGAGGTCTTGTCTTGCCTCTTGCACACCTGGTGCCTGCTGAAGTCACTGCTTGCTGACAGAGTTTGGGTCACATCCTCTGCTCTTTGGAAAAGAGAAATAATCTTGTTTTTCCATGGGTTTTAGGCTCTGCTGGCTGGCATTCTGGATGATTTATGTCCAGTTTGAATCCCTTTCACTCTTCCTAGCTCGCACACTTACCCCTCACTAGCAATAAAGGGCACCTCTCCCATCCCCTCATGGACTCTGCTGCAGTCTTCACTCTATAATCAGTCTTTAATAAGATTGGGCCAGTAAAATCAACTCCGAGCACATAAGTCACACAGACATCCATACAACAAAGATTCCTCCCTAAATTAGATTCGAGCTGACCTAAAACAAAGGTTGGGTCTCACTGCAGATCCAACAACAGCAAAGCTACTGAGACAAGCAGTTGCTTCAGAAGAGCTGGATATTTCCCTTTGGTTCCAATAGTTGTAGTTCCCTAGCTGAAAACCTCACTTTGTCACACTCCTGGAATTATATCAGAGGAAATAAGGAATTTATTCAGACTATTAACATAATCTTATCTAATGTTTTCTCTCAGACAGAGATGAGTGTCTACAATGATTTGGGGCCACTCTTATGTCTCATGAGTTTGTGTAGCACACGCAGACAGGTATGATCCTGTACCAGAGGGTGTTGATATCAGACATGGGCGTTTCATGCTGGATTAGTGAAAATCTAAGCATGAGAAAGCAAATGCAGCCCAGAAAATCTCAAAAGGGAGGTTTCACCTGGCAGGATAACCAGCTCTGCACTGCTTTTGTATTTTCTGGCCCGTGAAGTGGGGTGTAAGCACAGACAGTGCAACACACACAGGCTTCTGGGACAGGTGAGGGAGAGTCACAGAAGCAAGAAGAACCCAAACTTCATCTATTTATAGCACAGACCATTTGTTCAGTTCTTGTCTCAAACTATTTAAAGACTGGACGTGATATGTAAATATTATAGTGCCACTATTTTCACTGTATATGTGAATTTGGAAATCCCCAGGGAATTTATAAAATCTCCAAAATTACTCCCGTTGATTTCTGAAGGAAAGATAGTATGAAAAAAATCCAAAAAACATCCGTTCTGCCAGGTTTATAAAAAGTCCTTAAAAGTTTATGGAGATAGAGTTCTGAATATTTATGTGAAGAAATATCATCTCCACAACCAAGTCCTCTGTGAAAACAAATCTACAAAGTAAAAAAAAAAGCCAGAAATATTTGTCAGCCCTGATTTATTATCAATCCAGGCATTTTAACAATGGCTACTACAATATTTTGCCAGTTTCTCTAAATGAGGATTGATTTTTAAGTCTCATTGAATACCTTTGTTGAAAGGTCCTTTCCCCAGACTGCTTTAAATATGCAAGCATAGCACTCTGCTGCGAGGCTGTTTGTGCTGACTAAATTCGGAACTTATCGATCTCCAAGCGTGGCACTGACCTCAGAAATTAGCTGGCTCGGGAGCAGCATCAAACTCCTAAACTCAGATCGGTGCTGACACGAGTGCGTGACAAAACTCAAGCCAAGCCAGAGCTGAGCAAAAAGCCCAATTGCTGGTCCTGGTCTGGGGCCAAAATCTTGACTCATGCCTTGGACCAGAGTTTGTAGGAGGGTGAGTTTTGCTGCCCAGCCTTTTCATTCAGTAATTCCTGAGATCCAGTAAAAGAAATGAGCTTAGCCCTGTCTGTGCATGGAGAGAGGAATGAGTGCTGCTGTGTGTTTGGGTTCCAGGATCTGGAAAACCCCACTGCATTTAAGAGAGCAGTAGATGCTTTAGGAGTGAAGTAGGTGAGCGCCATGGGAGGCCCCTTCTGTCTGTTACATGCCTTTATGATGGTATTAAATTTATTTTGACATTCTTTGAATATTCTGCTTCTTTCTATACTGTGCTATGCATTGCACCATCCAGTTCCAGTTCAGAAAGAGAGTGAGGAAGAGGATATGGGACTGAGAGCAAAGGGGGGAATCCACAGCATAAACCAGTATTTGTCAGAAATGGGAGTAATTGCTGCTCTTTGGTGTGATTTATTGAGGTAACAAAGGTTAATAACAATGCCACTCAGTCCGTTTATTCCATTCATTTTCATGTCATTACAACGTATCAGGCACGGTGCATGTTGCAGCTGGGGTAAGGACTGAGTCTTTCCCAGAGAGATGCTCCTGTCTTCCTCCTGACCACCAAAGCCCCTCTCTGGGGTGCGCTGGAGGCTTGGAGCCAGGCAGGGTGGGCATCACAGACATCAAAGGACTCCTCACTCTTTGCATCCCCGAGGCCTGACATTCCAGACAAATTGGAGGGGGAGTTAGCAGGAGGAGAAGTTAACACAGGGCCAACTTATCAGAGCAATGCTTTGCTGGAAGCTTGTAGGAGTGAGGGCAAGGGTGGGCAGTGAGGGGGTGGGAAGCAGCCTGCAGCAGCAGATATCCCCATGGGATGCCTGAGGGATGGATGGATGGATGGATGGATGGATGGATGGATGGATGGATGGATGGATGGATGGATGGATGGATGGATGGATGGATGGATGGATGGATGGATGGGGCTTCTCTGGGAAGAGTGGGGAATGCAAAGGAGCCGTTTGTCATGCAAATGGAGAGGCAAGAGGAGTGTTCCTGAGAGAGATCCTGGTGGCTCTGGGGGAGAGGGGAAGGCTCTATAGAGGGATAGCCACCTGCAAGAGGAGTAGGAGGAGGGACAGGAAGGGGAGAAGAGCAGGTTGGGATGACTTTGTTGCTCTGTACGGGGTTTGGCAAAAACCAGAAATGACAGCTGAGAATTCTGAAAGTGAAGGGGGCTGGCATTTCAAGTTAAAGAGGTTCATTTTCAATTGATGAGGCTGCTGCAACACAAACCTTCACCTGGTTGCCCCCACACACATGAATTTGTATTTATGGTGTAGGGATCGAAAACATGCTCCATACTGAGCTCTCATTTATCAGTAGCTTTCACTGATAACTTCTGGTTCCCATGATCTTTTACTGCAAAGAACTATTTTAGCTGATCTCAGTATCTTCTTTGGACTTGTAGAAGTCATCAAGGCTTGGAAATTCAATGGCGGTGGGATCCCCTGCCCTTCAGGACTCAGGGGTTGCTGCTGAGTTTTGTGCAAAGTACTGCATTAGCAGCAGAGGCCCAGAGTTTCAGAGTGGCTCAACAACCACAGCTCCCTGCAAGCTGAAGCTTTTCCACAAATCATTCAGTGCTGCAAGAAATCCATCAGACCTTTTCCCCCAACCCTGACCATCAGTGTCCACACATGGTTCATCTGCACACACAACCATACAGATCTCCCCTGGTGGGCTCAGCCCAGATCCACCCCTCACTTAACCTGCACCCAAACACCTCCAACCTTTAAACCCCCACGGCTCAAAGCCCCCATATTCTTTGTGTGAGCGAGGGTTAAAGAAAACCCAACATCTTGCTGCAGATCATGCCTCCCTTCCACCCACTTTGGTGCTGGCAATCTCCCTCTGTTCTTTCATCCAAGTGGGCATCAGCACCAGCCCCATATTCATAAGTGTCAAGAGGTGTTGATGCATACGGCAGTCGGCTGCTTTTGCCCACCCCGGAGACTCAAATGCCTCGCACCTCCACTCGGCTGCTGGGACTTGGCTGGCTTTCAGATTTTAATTTTTAGAAGGACTTTGAAATTTTTCCAGCTCTCTTTCTCTCTCTCTCTCTCTCTCTGCTGTTTTTCGCTGTTCGCTCAGGGAGGTACCTGGGCTGCTTTGTTCTCAGAATTGCATTGGTGAATTAGCAGTCTCCAGCTATGGCAAACACTGCTTTTTTTTTGCATTCTGACCAATCTCAGCTCCTGTTCTAAGGTTTGAGATGGGCAGCAAAGGACAACAATGCCTCAAAGTGCTACTGAATTGTCCATCTAAATGCTCCTGCTACAGTTTAGGGGAAAGGATGTGGATAGAGGTAGATGGAAAATGGCAGAGAGAAACCTTCACCCACCCTAGTCAAGTCCTAATGCTGCTGGTGGAGCAGACAGCTCACATGTCAGCCTGGACCCCAGCTGTTCAAAAGAGATGTTTTCACTCAGAAATCTGCCTGCTGCAAGATTCCAGAAGGGTTCTTCAGCAGCTTTTGGTGTTGAAAGAATTTTTGGTGTGGGTGAAAATTCCTACGGATTTTTTTTTTAATACTTTGCATGTCCTTGAGTATTTTCTTGATGTCTTCTAACCCTTTGGGGACAGGCCATCAGGGTGCATGTTTGGTGATATCTCACTCATGTCAGGAGGAATATTGGATCTAGGTAGCCCTGCCTGGTTTGGGACTGAGGGCAGAGCTGAGAGCTGTATGGAGACCCAGAGCTCAGCCAGGAGGAATTTGGCATATAACCCAACAAAGAGCTCTGTGCTTTTACAGGTATCTCAGCTAGCTCATTTAAATCTTGATCTGTAGGTTTTTGCTTCTTTGAGGTACTGGCAACATTTTGTGGCCAGATCCAAAGTTGTCTGGAGAATCAAGGTTTTAGGTCTTCTAATTGAAAAAGAAGTCTCTCGGTAGTTTTCAAACACGTGGGGTTGTGAAAGGCTGGGGCACAGTCCAGGGTTTGCAGCATTAATCCATGAGGCACTAGCACCAGAAATCTCTAGAAAGGATGGCAGAAATCAGCTCACAAATGTCTCACTCACCCATCAGCCCAAGGCAGAACCATGAATCCTGCTGCTGCAGGGCCCCAACCTGCACTGATGTCACCAAGCTTAGACAGCGCCACTAAGCCAGCCTGTGACACACTGGGTGGGGTTCAGTTCCCTGGACACCATTGTCTCCAGCTTCAGGACTCAGGACTGGACTCAGAGATCCTGTGGTGCTTCTGCCAGTCCCTCAAGGATGACTTGGTTACACTACAGAGTCTGAAATAGCTCTAAACCTTCATGATTGGAAAGCTGAATGCAGGTGAAGGAGCACGGAGAACCCTGGGACAGCAGGGATGAGGACTCAGAAGTCTCTTGGGGCTGGAGCATGCTGCTAATTTTGCTTTGGTGTGGTCTTTTCTTTGGTTTTGGTCTTTTCCAACATTTCTTCTGGATCTTTGCGTGTCTCTTTCTGCTGTGATACATTTTCCTTCAGATACCTTCAATTTCTCCAGAGAAAGGAGAAATCCTTTTACTAACCTCACGGCAGCTTTCAGCATCTAAAACACATCTGTGGGCATAATTTTGCCTTTCCTTCAGTAGAGAAGTACAAAATGTCTCTGTCCCCTCCCAGACCCTGCAGCCCTTTTGTTTGAAGAAGGCCTTGGGCTGAAGCAGGATGAGTCCTGCTGACCCAAGCTCAGCTCAGGAATCCCTGGGTTCCCCCTGGCCCTCCCCCATCTTGTAACATCAAGGTCTTTCTTCTTTGTAGCAAGGTTAGGCTCTATATGTCTTAACCATATGCCCCAAGTGGGGAATTCATTAGCATTCATTATGCATGCATAAGGAACAAACGGGCAGAGGAGTGGGAGGTATTGCAATTCCTCTCAGCTGCTCCTTCACACCCGGCAGGGAGGGAGGGAGGGGCGCCGGCCCCTGCCAGCCTCCTCCTGCCAGAAACACTGACCATTCTGGGACCACTGACCATCCTGGTACCACTGACCCTCCTGCCAGAACCACTGACCATCCTGGGATTGCTGACCATCCTGCCAGAAACACTGACCATCCTGGTACCACTGACCAGCCTGGGGCTGCTGACCATCCTGGTACCACTGACCATCCTGGGACTGCTGACCATCCTGGGACTGCTGACCATCCTGGCACCACTAACCACTCTGGGACTGCTGACTACCCTGGTACCACTCTGGGACTGCTGGCCATCCTGGCACCACTGGCCATCCTGGCACCACTGACCACTCTGGGACTGCTGATCACCCTGGCACCACTGACCAGCCTGGCACCACTGACCAGCCTGGGGCTGCTGATCATCCTGGCACCACTGACCACCTGTGCACCACTGACCAGCCTTGCACACCCATCCTTGCACCACTGAGCAGCTTTGCACTGCTGATCACCGTTGCATGCCCACCTTTGCACACACCTCCCACACCAGCAGCTGATTTCCAGGTTCAGCTGACAAGCCCCATCCTCCTGCACGAGCTCCCTGTCACTTCATTTAACTCTACAACATAAGCTGATTATGGAGGGAAATGGTTGAAGCATAAATCTGTCTTTCTTTTTTTTTTCTTTTTTTTCCCCTCCCTTTTTTATCCCCCTTGGTGGTATCACCTCTCTCCCCTCCCCTGCTTCACTTCCATTTGTTCCCCATGCAGGGAAGCCAAGGCAGACGGATGCAGGCCCTGCCATGCCCCAGGTTCCAAAGCATCCCTGCCTGGGGGAAAGCAAAGGAAATCTTGATGGTTTTAAACAGTAGTGAACATTGTTTCAGAGACACAGAGAGAGAGAGAGTCAGCTCAATCCTTAATTGATATCTGGATGGAATATTTGGTCAAAACAAAGCCAAGTACACACATTGTCACAGGGTGATGTTCCAGGACACAGAAACTGTCATCCAGCTCTTGGTTCTCACCAGTGCAAAGACACCCTTGCCTCAAAGTCACCTATGGCAATAGCAGGTGTGGGTTAGTTTTTCTTTTATCCCTTTTCTTCACTTATAAATAACCAGAAGATTTCTGGCTACTTGTGAGAGCATGTCTTGAAGACACAGGTAATAGGCAGGAGAGTGGTGAAATGAGCTCTGCTTCATGTCTAAGCAGCTTGGGGATTGGATCCAGCATTCCTTCGGCAAGTGCTCCTTAAATGTGGTGAGGAACATCTACCCAAAACAGGAGAAACTGTCTGAAGGGAGAGGTGGATTCCAAAAAGCTCCTTAAGGGGAACACAGGGCGCTCTGTCTCTGTCCATGGTATCCCAGCTTGCTTGGGAGGAGGATTTTGAGCCTGCCTGGGTTTTGACTTGTCCTTTCAGAGTGATCTGGACCCGTTTCAGTCTCCTCTGACAAAGCCCAGCCCCTGGAGCAGGCAAACCCTGCTGATGCTGTCACCTGCTACTCTGACAAATTATTTTTTTTTCAATAAATCTACTGAGCAAATCTAGAAATCCAACGGGCGGAAAAATTCATAAATCTGATGTGTTCAGAAATAAATTCCTGAAAACTTTGGTACTTGAACAGGAGCTGGGACCCTTCTGTGGTGAAGGCAGCTCCTGTGCTGAGCTGTGCTATGCTGTACTGTGCTGTGCTGTGCTGTGCCATACTGTGTTGTGCTGTGTTGTGCTGTGCTGAGCTGTGCTGTGCTGAGCTGTTCTGTGCTGTGCTGTACTGAGCTGTGCTGTGCTGTGCTGTGCTGTGCTGTGCTGTGCTGTGTTGTGTTGAGCTGTGCTGTGCTGTGCTGAGCTGTGCTGTGCTGTGCTGTGCTGTACTGAGCTGTGCTGTGCTGTGCTGTGCTGTGCTGTGCTGTGCTGTGCTGTGCTGTGCTGTGCTGTACTGAGCTGAGCTGTGCTGTGCTGAGCTGTGCTGTGCTGTGCTGTGCTGTACTGAGCTGTGCTGTGCTGTACTGAGCTGTGCTGTGCTGTGCTGTGCTGTGCTGTGCTGTGCTGTGCTGTGCTGTGCTGAGCTGTGCTGTGCTATGCTGTACTGAGCTGTGCTGTGCTGAGCTGTGCTGAGCTGTGCTGTGCTGTGCTGTGCTGCTCCGCTGGGAAGCCCCACTTGCCTCCTGGTGGAAGGTCTCATTACAGCAGCGAGACTTTGCAGCTCCAGGAGCTTTGCAAAAAGCAGGGCATGAGCTGCAAACACCTCACAGGGAGGGGTGCCTGGCATGATGCTGCCCCAGAGGCAAGCAGTCACTGCATGGCCCAGCCCCAGGAACAGCACCTTGGATTATGGGAGGCAGGAATGGGATGTCCATGTCACACTCACAGGCATTTCCCAACACAGCAAAGCTCAAAGCAAAGAAAATAAATACCCCGTGTCCCTGGGAAGCAGTGAATATCTGCTGCATTGTGCTGCTGCAGCTCTCCCCACAGATCTCCTTTGGACAATGGAATGTTAAAGAATATCTCTTACAACTGGAAAAAAAATTAAAAATCGCATATGTGCTTTTATCCTGCTGAGTGAGGGCAGCACCTAGCCCATGGGTTCTGAGGAAGGCTGTGTTTGGACTTCAGTGCCCAGCTGAACTTAAAGATTACTCATAGGAAACTTCACATGATGTCCTATTAGCTGGAAGTCTTTGAAATATATATTCTTCTTAGGTGATGAGAGCAGAGGTTTTCCTTCCTGCATCACAGTGACACAGGCAGAGCTGTGCACCCCCCTCCTGTCCTTGCTTCCTGGTGATTCCCCTCTTTTACTGCTCTCTCCTTTCAGTTAGACCTTCTCTCTTCTTCGCTTTTCGTTTGCTTTGAGTATTTTTAGAATGAAACAAACTAAATCTCTGTCCTAGAGGGAACTTTAAATGTTTGGTAACTGCTGATACCCAAAAAACTCTATGCAGTCCATGGCTGTTGCTCTGTGCCTGCCTCTCCATCCCTGGAAGGGCAGCAAGGCAGGGAGCAGGGATCTGCCTTGCATGGAGCCACTCTCCAAACAAACACCAAATCAGAGCAGCCTGGCCCCCTCATTAGCAGTGGAACATCAAGGACCTTCATGCAGCAAAATTAACTATTTTTTGTAGGGTGTTTAACAAAAGAAGAGATACTAATGAGGTTAGTTAAAGGGTGGCCCTCTTTCATTAGCTCTGCTGGGCTAAGTCTGCCAGTGAGGAACTATCAAGAAGATTGCTTTTTTTAATTACTCTGTTAATTGATATAAAACAAAAAGGACGCAGATTAGTTGCATGCAATTAGCAAATTAATTCTTGGCAATTACAGACTTAATAATGGAGTACTTTTGCTGCTGTGTGTTGGATTCTGTGGCCTATATTCATTGCCTGTATGAGCTGAATATTTTTTTTTAAAAAGAACAAGAGTTAAATATAGACATGTACACATTTCCCTGGAATTCTCTCAATAGAATGATGAGGAAGATAAAGTGCATTTTTCATCTTTGACACAGCAGTGCCTCACAGCATCTGTATTGTTGACACTGAAGCCTAAGGTGATGTGTAAGACAGCTCTGACTCCTGTGCTTGTGAGCTGAGTGAGACAAGTTAGGCACAAGTTTCAGTCCCTTTCTGAACGGGGCCAATGGGCAGGAATATTGGAAATCAGGTCCTTAGGGTCTAACCTCAATCTAGGACTCTTCCCAGGCTGCAGCACTCCAGCAGATCAAGTAGGCTGAAAAATATCCCAATTCTCCTTGAAAAGTCACAGGCTTTGGGTGGTTGCTGTTGAATGATTACAGGGCTGTCTCCTGGCAGCGGGATGCTCTTCCCTGTCCTGCACACTGGAGGAGGAGGAGGAGTTTGGGGGCTGGTGGGCAGTGAGGCCTCCCCTGTCTGGTGACCTCGTGTGTGCAGGACATTGGGATGGAGAGACAGTGGTATTGCCCTATCCAAGGGAATCAGCACAGGGACTGAGATACCTCACTCTGCCTGACCCCAGACCAGGGGAATTTGATATTATTTAGCATTCAGCCTGAGTGACCCCTCTGCAAACCCACCTGGCAGGTTACAGTGCTCTGGAAGGGAGGAGAAAGCAAAGCAGGTGGGAATGCTTGCTCTGAAATCTGCCCCACTGCAGAGGAGCTGGGCATTTCCATGATCCACAATGACAGCAAGCAGCTTATCCACGCCCTCTCCTCTCCTCTCCTCTCCTCTCCTCTCCTCTCCTCTCCTTTCCTCTCCTCTCCTCTCCTCTCCTCTCCTCTCCTCTTTTCTTTCCAAGTGAACTCACAGAGAAGACAATGGTCACATCCATTGCTTTGCTCATATTGCTTTCCAATATTTTTATTTTACTCCAGACCAAGTCCATGTGTTTTTGCAGGCAAGCAGGGTCTGGGGGCAGGAAGGGTCTTGGCAATTATACTCCCACACACACGAAAGGGGGAGCACATGGAAATGTTAAATCCAGAGAAGTCTGGAGGGGGAAAAGGATTCTCTCACTGACTTCAGTCTGTTGGGGATCCTTATTCTGGTCTATATTTGGAGAGAACCTAGCATAGCAAAGGTGCCTGACAGACCTCCTGCTCCTTTTTTTTTCCAGTCAAATCAGGATTAGCATTAGGGATTCTTTATTTGGATTGGGAAATGTCAGTGAGGCTGTCTGGCAGCACAGGTTACAGAGAGGCAGTGAACAAAGTTTACATCCAGCGAGATTAATTTACACCCTGCAATAGTGGATGTTCCACCTTTCTCATTGCCTCCAACCTTGCCTGGGTGTATCAGTTCCTCTGGTCACTGTCAAGGACTCAAAAATGTTGAGAGACCTTATTCTGCTGGGTAATTGCTTTGATTCCATAGATTAAATTAGTGAAAATAGACACTGAAGACTTTATTAGTGCATCTCTTTCTTCCTGTAAAAACCCTCCTTTTGTAAAAGGGAGGGAATGAGACTGTCTGCAGGGCAAGGCCATGCAGGGATGTGTGCAATGGGAAGGCACAGGGAATCTCTCACGGGAGCAAACAGCCTTGCAGGGTTTCACTGCAGGAGCATGAGGCTTCCTGCAGCCATGCATCTCCCTTCAGCTGTTTCAGGCTGAAATCTGCCTTTAAATCCCTATTTGCAGAATACCTGTTCAATTGCATTGTCACTTTTCAGCTCATAGTAACAATATTGTTTTTTTCCTTTAACCCATCCCTTTTGCTGTTAGCTGCTATCCCAAGCTTTTTGACAAGAATATATACTTTTCATGCATACAAACCAGCCTGTTTCCATCTCACTCCTTCTAAAACCTTCTGACTACTTTTTAAACCTAAAAATATTGGTCCCACCTACAGTGACCCTCAGGCAAGCCAGAAGATAATTTGATGCATCCAGTGTTTTGCTTCACATGAGTTCTCAGTATTGACAGGGAGGAAAAAACTGTGAAGAGAATAGATCAGACTTGCTCTTAAAGATCTCTTAAAGAAGAAAATAAGCAGCAGCCAATAATTAGATTGTTTTCTTCCAGCACCCAAGCCCAGAGTTTATTTGCAAAGCAGTTTCTCAAAGAGTGGTTTAGCAATGAATTGCTGATGAGTTTGGGCACAAGGAGTGGGCTGAAGCACCTGCAGAGGTGCAGTGGCTGGGGAGTGCCAGCACAGGGATGTGGATGCAGCCTGAGGATCAGATCCTGCCCCATTCCCCACTCCAGCCAGTCTCTCCAACCTGGAGCAGGGTGTGACCCTCAGCATTTTGTTTCCCCACTGATGCAGAATCTCAGCTCAGAGGCTTTTCAAGCCATAAAAACCCTCCACTGGAAATTCAGTCATGATTGAGGGCAGGGAGAGCACAGGACTGAGCTGGGCCTGTCCCTGAATGTTCCTGGAGAAATTTCTTCAGGCAGAGCCACCAGTGCTCCCCAGCACGTCTGTCCTCCCTCCCAATCCTAATGTCTTTCCCCTTCCCGTGCAATTCCATTCTTTGGAGGCTGCTGGGTGGGGGCTGCTGGGGTTCAGCCATGCAGGAAGGCAGTTTGCTGCCTCCTGCTTTAATTTGGGAGTGTTTTCTCTTCCTTCTTCTCACTTGTCTTTCGTGCCCAGCAAAGCCCAGCTTCTACTTGGGAAATATTCCTTCCAATTTGCCCAAGGTTCCAAGGGAAGTTATACCATGTAAATGTCCTCTTTTCACCACTGTTCCTTTCCTGCAAAACATGTGCCTTGCTTTAATTTTTTTTTCCTTGCATGAGATATCTTGTTTATTTTTCCCCCTGTCTTTGTTCCCCCTTTGCTGCGGCTGCTTCTCCTGCTGGTGCTGCATTGCTGGTTGCCAGAGAAATGTTTTTCTTTCACTTTTATTGTAATTTATTGATTGTTTTCCCCCTCCCCTTACGGGCGCAGAACCTTTTGCTTCTACCAAATGAGACACCAGGCATTAACAACACTCTGTATGCAACTTAAAGAGTTAAAATGAGGAGGGCATGCCCATGTCACACGCAGTCAGTGAGGCCATGAGAGGGCCTGAGCCACTACACAGAAACCAGCCGCATTATCTGTCTGACTTCTCCCTCTCCTCCCACACACTGGGGACATATTTTTTCTCACATTTCTGAGGGTTTTCTGCCTCCCTTGCTACCTGGCTCCACAGCCAGCAGTCCTGCCTGTTCCCCTCTCCGGGTGTAAATGGGTTGTGATTTGTTGGATTCCATCACTGTTTCCTCTCCAGAAGCTCTGGAAAGCAAAGCCATGAGCATTAACTTCAAGGAGTTTGCACCATCTTGTCTGCTCCTGATGTAACTCCCTCCTGGCCAATGCTCACAATCCTTAGGGAGAGCTTTAATTGTTATTTTCAGGGAATCTTTATGGAACTGGAGGGATTTCTTTCCCCTCCAGCTCTTTCTCAGGGTACCATGGAGCTATATCCCCCTTTCCCTGACCTATTTGATTTTCACTCCCCGTTGTAAAGGGCAATCCCCATGCCTGCCAAGGTCTGCATGCAATGATGTAGGAGGGTACAATCTTCTCCATTACCATTAGTTGTGGTCCTGGTTATCTGACATTATGTTTCCTCCAACAAATCCCATTGGCTTCAGAGTTGCATGGGTAGAGATCTTATAAAACATAGATATTGGGGGGCTAAAACATGCTAAATCTGTCCCCAGGGATCTCTTCTGAGCTGATCCTGTGTTTTCAGAGACCTCCATTTGTAGAAAGCATGCCACACTACATTGCTACAATGCAAAATATGTTTGGCATTAATTTAAATGAGAAACACAAAATTTATTCAAATATTTCAGTGGATGGTATCACCTTTGTACCCTGCTGCCAACCCACAGGTCCCTCCTGCCACTCTCCCCTCATACCTCCAGCCTCTTGACACAACATCACCTGTGTGTGCAGCAAGAAAGGAATTGCATCTGCTAGTGCCCAATAATGTTTAGGACAAAAGTGTTCCATAAGGAGTTTTTTGGGGTTTTAAGCTGAGAAAAACCCTTGTGGAACAGAGTGTTGCTCTGGGGCTGAGTCTCCTCAGCACTGTCATAGTAACAATTATTTATGTGTTGTTTTTTCCAGGTTTTTTTTCCCCCTGACTGTAGGTCTGAAAAATAAAAACAAAAACACAAGCCAACATTTAAAGCATCAGCATCTTTTTTTGCAGATTTATTTTTTCACATACACAAACCTTCAGAGGCAGAAAGATGTATTTGCCAGCTCGTAAAGATATACATTAGCCTTCATAAGTACAGGTTCAAGAAGTTGTGTTGGATCCTCCAAGTTTTTCTTACACCTACGACCATATTTCATCAATAAATTTGCTATCTAGACAGTACACAAAACTAAAATTGGACCAGCAGCTGACAGCCTGGGGACTGAGCTAGGGACTGTCAGAGCTGGCAGTGTTTGCTAAATGAGTTAAAAGAAAAGATATCCTTTTTCTTAGCTGGGGAAGTCTGACACATTTTCTGGGGTTATGGAAAAAGGGACACACACACAGACACACACAAACCCCAAACATTTGCCAAAGGGTCTCTTTGTAAGCAGCAAGACCAGCTCGGATTCAGGTACCCGAAAGCCTGCCTGCTTCAGAGTGTGTTATTTGCTTTTTCACAGTCAATAGGCAATCGTAGATGACAACAAAATATTGGATCTCGCCTGCAGCGCCGTGGAGCCTTTTTCTTTAATGTGCCAGCACTGAGAAAGAAACTTCCACAAGTTGTGCAAATCACTGCTGGTCAAACGAAAACTTCGCTGTAGCATGAAATGCGAAGTGGCACCTTAGATACAACTAATGGAGCTATCATGGGCCTAAAAGTAACTCTCAGGGCACCTCAAAGGGATTTGTTTCTTCCCTTTCAGCCTCCCTGTCTTGCAGGGACATTTGTCATTGCCTGTCTCTGAGTCCCCACTTGGGCTGGCTGTAAATCATCGGGCGCTGGGACTCGCAGGCACGTGGGAGCGCGCTTGGAGGGAGCCTGGACAATGCATCACCTCAGGTGGGGATAATCCTCAACTCATCGTGACCTTGGCTTTGCTGCAGAGAAAAATAGTGTGCAGGAGAGGAGGGTTTGGGGATCTGCTTTTGGCCGGAGAGTTCAGCTCAGGGAAGGGATGGGGAGGGCTGAAGCAGCCTCTGGCTCTGAGCTCAGGGCAAAGGATGGAGTCCAGCCACACTCCCACACCCAAACTTCTCTAAAACCAGTGGATGTGGCATGACAAGCTCACAGCCCATCTTTAATATGCCAGAAGCCCCTTCATAAGGAGAAGAACCTGATTGTGGAAATGGAAGCGGAAACATCATTACATTTTCAGAGTAATGAGCTTGGCCCCCACCCTGTAGCTAATTAAAACTGTGGAAGTCTTATTTCGGCTGTAATCAACCTAAATCTTAGCTACAAGCACAGCAAATATTTTTTTTTCAGTGTATGTGGCTTTGCTTTTTTGTTGGTTAGTGAGCAGGGGAGGAGGAAGTGTCTTTTCTTCCATGGCAGGAGCTGTTTTGAGCTGATTCCTTGACCATGCAGGGGATGTGGTTCCTGCAGGGACAAACACAGCCCTTCTCTGTTTATTTAGAGACAGTTACCAAACACAGAGATATTCCAGTGCTCAGGGGTTTCAGCCTGATCTAGGATGAGCAGATATCTTAAATGTAATAATCAAAAAGATAGAAAAACAGGTAACTCATCTCTCTTGAGCTTTAAATACGAATTGGTTCAAATTTTAGGTGCGTTGTTTCTTTCTTCATCTGTGTTGCCTGCTCTCCCCAGCTGAGCCACATTAATGCAGAGATTGAGATCCCCTTCCCAGCATCTCTAAATGGATGGAGGAATCCTCCTGAGGCAAACAAGAGGTGAAGATGTGTAAGAAAAACCTCAATTTAGTATTCTAATAAGAATTAGGCATCCACATTTCTTTAACAGCTTTGCAATATCAGACGTGAAGCACAAAGGGATCTTCTCCCCAGCTCAGGGGCATGACACACTCTGCGGACCACGCACAGAAGAACTGCTCTGGCCTTCCCCACTCTCAGCAAATTATGATTTCCTACTTCAAAAGCTCTGAATTGTACATATATCATGAAATACAGAGTTGTGGAAAAAAATCCTGATCCTTCAGAAAGCTGCAGTCCTGGCGGGCGGGCAGATGCTGCGTGTGCTAATAGTGAAAATACAGAGAGACATTTCCCTGCTTGGTTTTCTTTTTGGTGGGGGAAAAAAGGGCACGTTCAAAGCACTGAGCACACAAATGTGTGCACACACAAACCCTCCAGTCTCTGCACATGTATTCACTGGGGGTTCAAATTAAACTCCAAATTGTGCAACTGTGATCTGTCTAGATTAGAAGTGGGCTTAGATTGCAATTAAGTCAAGGGAAGTCAAGAGCTTAGATAACGATTATAATTTTTTTTCCTATTTGGAAGAACCAATTGGAAAAAAAGAAGAAATAAAAAGAAGATTAAAATACAGTATATCTGTGCACATGCACTAATAAATTGTCATTAAACAGTTCCTTCCTTATTGTCTAAATGGAGATACTATGAAATATTTGTAATTAGCAACACAATTTATTAAAGCTGCCCTATCTTGGCTTGGTGCTGTTTCACAATCAAATGCAGTTTGGGATTTTGCAGCCAACCATTTTTTAATCACCAGAGCACTTCATTTTTAGTAAATCCAACCCTAATTTTTGTTATCCCCTGCTGGGCTTTACTCGAAAAAAAAAAGTTTAATTTGGTTGAGATCCCCTCAAAATCATCTCTGCTTAATGCCTCCCAGCCTTCTGCAGTCTGTCTGCCTGTTTTGTACAAAACACACACGCAAGCAGTAATCAGCAACTATACCCCAGCCTTGCATTAAATGTCAGTTTTGTGCTTTGAGATTTTTTCATGTGCTTTTGAAAAGCAGGGTGTAGCAGGATGCAGCCCACATAGAAAAAAAAAAAAAAGAGAGAGAGATACAGCAGAAAAATAGTGTTCATTATAGGGGAGAAGTAAGTAAATCATAAGAGATGATTTAGAGATCCGGAATGTAAAATGCATGATGCAAACCTTCAGAAATGGACTGCTCCTACACTATTAGGAGTTGAAGGTCGTGCCACATGTCATTGGAAAGGTAATTTTCTCTAGATTTTGAAATAGGATCTCAGATTTGACCTATGCCCCCCGTGTCCAGAACATCTGGGCATCCTTAATGCATCTATTTCTTTTCCTTTTTTCCTTTTTCCTTTGTTCCCACAGCAGGAGGACAGTCCCCAGTTTGGAAGAAAGAGAAAAAGAATGGCCAGATTTCAGTTTTAGTCTTGCTGTGGACTTGTGGGAGACCCTGGACAAGTCATTCCATGCCTTTCAGTTCCCCCTTGTCAGTAAGATGGATTTGGTAGAGAAATGCTCATATAACTCATTCTTACATTTCAGTATTTGATTAATTAATGCTCAAGAGTTATTTTGTGATGCTCACATGAAATAAGTTATTCACAGCACATTCAGATGTGCTTCTATTGCTTTAACAGCTTTGAGAATGAGATTTGTTTCCCATAAACAAGATACCTTTATCCATATCAATAGGTATCTAAGTGTGATTCCACAGGGTGCAAAATTATATGAATGACTTGAAATACTTTTATCAGATATTTTTCATTACCTTTTGAAACAGACTTAAAATATCCTTCTCTTAAATCTTCTTCTCATGCTGAGCTCAGCTAGAAATACAAATGTTTAGTGCATTGAAAGCCAAAGCATCCAAAAATATAGTTCTCTAAGGAAAATGTAGGGGCCTATGTGCTTCAGTTTCCCTCATCATTAGACTGGGAAAAGTGAGGTTTATCTATAGAGACTAAAGGAGGAAGAGAAGCAGAAAAGCTTCCAGACAGTTCCTGCAGACAGCTTTCCTCAATATTTTGAGACAACGTCTCCATGCAAGGCAAAATTTCTGTTCTGTGCAAAAATCTAACTGCTCAGCCTACTTGGCTTCCTGATTTCCAGGGAAATCTTCAAACACCAGAGGCCAAAATTTCTCCAAGGCTCAAATTAAAATCCTTTGCCTCCAAGGAAAATAAAAAAAAGCTCAGTACACATTCTTAGCAATACTGCAGTGTAAGGAGAGCGAACATCCCAAAAATAAATGTTTTCCCAAGGGTAGCAGCAGTGTTTGACAGGAGGGCGCTCACCCTGGTGGTGTTGGGCATTTGCACTGTGCCTGGTGAATGAAGTCAGAGACTAAAATCAGACCTAAAATCATTGGTGCTTCAAATCTGCTTCTGCATCAGCCTCATCAGGGTCCTGTCTGCAGCAGCACAGGCCTGGAGAGTGCTGGAGCAGAGCCCTGCTCCTCTGGGATGCTCCTCCAGACAGCCCCATGGCAGCCTGGGCTCCTCTGCTCAGCTGCTGCCCCCTCAATTCTCCTTTCTGTTTATCTTCTCCTTATAAATGGAGCCCAGCTAATCAGCCTGATGGCCAGGATGCCTGTCAGAAAACATCTAAAAGGATTTTAATCCCTCCCCCTCCTTCAGGAAAGCTTGTGCCTGCAGTGGGAAAAGGGTTCATGATTCTGGCTGTGGAAGGGAGCAGGGGGATGTGTACTTGGGGGCAGAGCAGCCCTTTGCAGCTATGGACTTGGGGTTCACATCAAATTCCCAGCTAAACATCCTGTCTAAGGTGAACTTAAAAACAAAGTCATCTTGCAAATGGTTCCCCCAGCAGGTTGAGACATGCTGTTGAGGATAATGTGAACTCCCTGCAGTCTCAGAGAGACAGGGAGAAAGCAGCTTATTTCCATATCTTAATTAAAATTTCCATTAATCCCATCTGAGGCCTCATAACTTCAAAAACTTGGACAAAAAACCCCAACACTTATTTCTGATAAATATTTTAGACTAATTGTTCTGAGGTAGCAGACATCTCTGGCTGGTGAATATCAACGAGCCGTGGGTGCTGCCGGCTGTTTAAAGGGAACCGCCAGGGTTTTGTTTGTTTGTCCTCTGAAAATTACTGAACATCTCGAATGCCAGAGATGGGAGACACAGGAAACAAACAGGGCGGCTGCAGCTCCTGTAGCATTGTTTGGAGGCTGCTTTTGTGCCTTGCAGGCTCCTTCCTGAAGGCTCAGAGCCCAGGTGCTTCCAGAGCAATGGGAGCTGCTGGGCAAAGGAGCTGCTGCTCAGGACAACATCTCCTAACGATGCTCTATCTTTATCCTCCAACTCAGCAGGGAGTTTCTATGAAAAGTATGAGAATCAGGGGCTTAAAAGCAAAACACAGTTTCCCCAACCATACTCTGAGCCTACAGGAACTGCTTTTTGAAGAGAGATGTGGATCTGTGGTGTAGAGGGGCTGATGCCAGTGGAGAAGATGAATGTTTAGAACATGACCTGGCCTTGCCTTCCTCTCTTGCCCATCCCAGAGTCATGGGCTGCTGGTTTTCCTTGCATGCAAAGCCTCCATGTGGGATGGAAAAGTCACCATTCCACTGGACAGCCATCAGGAACCCAGACAAGATCACGATTTTTCCCTCTGTGCAGGGACACAGGGATTCCTCTCCTTTAAACCAGGATCACAGGGAATATCCATTCACACTCTGCCTCACTTCTACCAGTTTTTCCATCTTCCCATCGCTCCTGCGGCTTTTCTGGCAGTGACCACAAAGACATTCCTAAAGAACCAGAAAAAAGAGCACAACTAATGGCAGTTTCAGCCACCTGCCTGGCCACAGGAGATGGCTGAGAAACAGCAAGGTTTAGAAGGGCAAGAAGAAAAAACACAGTCAGGTTTTTCCTTTAAAATCATGCTTCTCCCCCATTCCTGGGAGTCTTGAATGTCCCTTTTGCACAGTGCTGAAATCAACAGAGCCCAAATCCCATCTCTTACAACCCCACTCCCCCCTTCAGCCCACTTTCTTTGCTTCCCAAATTTGACATTAATTTGGGATAAGAAAATACTAATTTAGGCTTTGTGGAGTGGATGCAGGTTTGGGGATAGCACAAAAGGTATTGGGTTTTGGCTCTTTCTCCCATATCATTCATCTTTGTAATCAGTTTAACAAATGAATTTAATGATCTTTCACTTAATTTTAAATGCTATTAATTTAATCCATGGAAAGAAGCATTTTTTACTGTTTGAATGCATGCAGGGGTAAGCAAAATGCTTTCATGTTTCTGTTGAGCACCAAGGTGTATTTGGGAATGCAGAGAGAGGACTCTCCATCCCTGTTTAATGGCACATAGGTGAGAAATGAACCAGGTAACAAAGCTGAAGTGGGAGGAATGGGGTGGAAAACAGAGCAGACCTTCAGCTGGGGCAAGGCAGGGAATTTGTGTCCGTGCTCCTGGAGGGCACAGCTGTTGGGGTATGGAAGTGTGAAAGGACAGAGCTCCTCTCTGGCTCTGCACTCCTGGTGTCAGTGGCAGCCACGGAGAGCAGCAGCCATAATTAAACTCCAGTGCAGAGCTCAGGGTCCCAGAGGTGACATCCTGGGGATGAGCTGAGCATTGAGAATGGCAAACTGCAAGGGACCTGCTGACAGCTCCTCCGTGGTCATAGATCACCTCTGAGTGACAGAAAATTGGACACACATCACAAGGAAGGCAGGAGAGAGCTTTGGGGAGGGGGGAGGAAGGGGAGAAAGCAACCATTCCTAAAATGAGTCTAAAATCTGCCTGGTTGCTAGGGAAGTGGGACTCCTGGTAAGTCATTTCAATTTGTACCTATATTTATAACAGTATGAAGATACGTTTTATAATCTGTGTAATAAAGAACCTCATCAGCAACTTCTCAAAGAAACTTGTTATTACAGAGAATGACACTCTAATTGCCTCCAGACATTTAGCTTGTCTAGTGAGTGAAGTAACCTGATAAGCTATTGAGCTATTAAGTGATGTAGAATCAATTAATGTAGTTAGATAAGAAAGTAATACCCTACCTAGGTTAACTAAGTAGTATGTGTCAAATGAGTCACTATTAATTCAGGTCCAGAACACCACAGTACACCTGTATAATTCTTAGTAACCTTGATGAAATTGAGGGGATTGCATTTTGACCAAAGAAAACTTGTTTTTCAAAGACTTTTTGTGAAAAAAGAAAATATACAGAATTCATTACCAGGCTCATTTTTTCCCGGTAATATTCTCCATAAATTTAAAACATAAATTACTGAATAGCAATGCTGTAGAGATGGTTAAAGTGCAGGGACTGATTATTTCGAGTTTCGGAAAGAGAGGGAGACATAGGGGGAAGGCAACTTGAATTTCCACGCCAGCATGGGAACACAAACAGGAGCTGGATAAATGGGGTTGGAGATGCTCATGTCACCTGGTGCAGGCTTACCCCCACAGCCCTGGAGAACAGCACAGAACCATCAGTGCCTCAATGTCCTTTCAGCCTGCAGCACCCCAGGCTGGGCTGTCAGAGAGTGGGGCTGACACGGGGACAAGGTGACAGATGGGGAAGGGTCACCATGCCTTGTGTAGATACAAGCAAGAAACATGTGAGGCCCGAGTTCCAGCTCCAGTTAATTTTGTCCCTGTCTGATCTAGCTCTGGGTGTGATTATCTGGAGTGTGTTAGAGCAGAGGAGAGGAGAACGGGTGAGAAATTATCACCCTGTCTGTCTCACCACTGCTGCAGGTTTCCTCTCCTGATATATTGTCTCTGTAGCTGGGGAGTGCAGAGGGAGGTTAATGAATCTTAAAACATTTGTAAGTGGCACAGTGTAGCTCCAAGCAAGCTGGGGTTCTCGGGAAAGTCTGCATTGCTGTGCTAATGTGCTGCTCAACAAGAGCTAATTAGCCCTACCTGGGAGCGCAGAGCACCGGGGGACACGGTGGCACTGCCAGCTCGGGGGATGGCTGTGCTGCCTCCAGCCCTGCTGGCTCCACAGCTCTGCTTTGGACCCTTTCTTCCATCTCTTCAAGCTTTTAGAAAGAGATGTTTTCAGCTATGAAATTGCAGTCACCCAGGTCTCTTGCTGTAGGGGTTGTTCTCATGCATGTATCCAGCTGGCTGGTCATGTCCAGTATTTTTTATAGATATATAAATATAAAATCACAGAATATCCTGAGTTGGAAGGGACCCACACAGATTCATGCCCTGTAAAGTCAGGGGTTTAACACTGAGTCCAGGAATATTTTGAGACTTTCTTCCAAGATTGAGTCCATCATGGAAGGAAGGGCTCAAAGCAATGTGTCAGAGGTGGAGCAGCACCTTCAGGCACTCGTGGGTCAGTTTGCATCATATGACCTGCTGTGGTTAGATAACAACTTGCTTAAAGCTCTTCATAAATCCTTGGAATGGGTGTTTGCAGCTTTGGAAATTTGCAGTCCTTTGGAAATCTGGGCTTGTAGGGGAAATGGCAAGCTCTTGCAGGAAGGTTTATTGCATATTGCATTGTGGGTGATCTAAGACAGAAGAATATTTGGGAAAATATTACCATTAACACCTCTAAAATGCCCCATTACATGAGGTGTAACCACATGGAAAACTTGGTATTTCTTCTGGGAAGGACCACAGCAGTTCCCTATGGACCATAGGGCAGCAGTAAAAGACCAATGAGCTGAGGGAAATGCAGAAAAATAAATATATCAGTAGTGAAGGTTTTAGAGCTTCCTCTCGAGTATTTAGATGTGGTACAGGATTGGAAATTTTGTTTCTGATCTTCTTCAAACATGAACAACCCAGAGCCGTCTGAACTGATTTGCTTAATGTGCTGTTCAGCATTCACAGCATAAATTGAATTGTTAGCCTCTCTGTCTGTGCATTTGAATGTTTTGATTCTAATATTACCAGCAGAGCAACCTTCCCTAACTGGATTGTTCTCACAAGTAATGTTGATGCTTTGCACTCCCACTCAATTGATGTCATTGGGGCTAGTGACAAGAAGGTGCCTGTTAGAACAGGCTGAGATCAGATAAGAGCAGAGAGTGACAAATCAGAAATATCTCATTTTTCATCAATGTCCTTTATTTTAATTCTTTTTTTCTACCAGTTTCTAGTTATTCACTTCTGACAGGGATGGACTTGCAGATGCTTTATCCCACAGCTAAAGCCCCTGAGGTCCTAATTGGGATGTGTCCACACCTTCTCCCAGTGCAGAAATGCCCATCAGGAAGAGTTTGCAGCTGAGCATTGCCTCATGACACTTGTGTGTCTGCACAAGGTTTGTGTGTAATACTGGGAGAGAACCCAGCTCTCCCCGTGCCAGTGGGTACAGATTGTCCAGAGTGCTGGAAAAATGCATTTTCTGGGCTGGCTGAGCTTCTCCTAAATCATATCCAGGCTTATATGGAGCCACTGTAGCTCTGAGATATTTAGATATTTTTATATCAGTACAGTTGACCTGAAATTCCAGAGCAACATGCAGCATCCTGACACCTGTGAAATTCTGGGGAGGAGTTAAAGGCAGGAGTTGTTTGGGAAGTTTGAGACTGCAGGACCTTGTGGGGCTAATTTTTCAGTGGTGCTGTGGGGAGGCACATCCCCAAGTGTGTGTCTGGTGCAGATATCAGCACAGAGCTGGGTCTCTGTGAGTTGGATCTTGGTAGCAAACCCACGTGGCTGCAACAGACACCATCAGGGACCAGAGCCCTGGGAAGGAGAAGTGACAGCACCACCATGTCCATCAAAAAGAGCAGGATATGCAAAAGTTACAAAAAACATCATGGAAGACTAAGCATGGGATTTGGGATATAGCAGAAGTGAATTTGTCACTCCTAGATCTCAGCAAAGCCTCTTACCAGAGAAAGGGAGAGGCAAGACTCTTCTCTGGGGTCCTTCCATGTTGTGACCTGTGTTTTTTAGTCCTTTCTAGAGTTTGATATTTCATACGTAGACAGTTGCCAGGGGGAATTTTGCTTACACTGTAATTTTCCATTTGCTGCCAGACTTCAGACAGATGAGTGCAAAGTGTTCTCTCTGCAACTCAGGAAATAATTTTGCAGTCAGTGTGAACACTGTGAACCTTCTAATTTATTTTTTTTTCCCTATAATAACAGTTTGGCAAATCAAAGTGTCTGTTCATTTAGGCAGGAAAAGCACCTGGGAGCCATGCAAAAAAAAAAATACACAGGCATAGAGCTGGACTCTGAGCTGGCCGTGTCTCAGATTAGATATTCTAAGTGATTAGGAGTATTGAACATTCTCCATTTTATCTTGTCTGCATAGAAGGAGAAGCATTGAGGGTGACTTCAGAGGGAAGGAACTAACATGCACACCAAAGTTTCTAAGTACTTTTATTTACACAAATTCCTTTGCCTTATTTTCCAACTTCATAAGACATTGGTCATTAAAATGAATTCAGAAATCTGGCCACTACCAGGAAGTCAAATGGGGGAAAAAGAGAAAGCGAATATTTGTGCTCTGCATGATGGAAGTTAGGGAGACATGATTGCATTTTTTGCCTTTCAAACAAGTTCTATTTTAAGCCAAGAAACCTAAGGGTGGGATGCCAAGAAAGAGAGAAGGATTTTCCCAAAGAATAATTTTTAATTAGTCAAAAAACCTTAAATAAATTTTTAGACAGTCACCCAGATCACCTTATCCAGTAAATAATATAAATACACTCTCCCCTTTACTCCTGACTCACACATACCCAGGCACTCACGAGACCAGGTAAGCAAAACCACTCTTTCTTTTGTTCTCTTTGTTCCTTTTGTTCACCATGCAGCAATGAAAGGTGACAGCCATATTTGTTGTAACATTTCTACAGGAAGGAAGAGATAATTACCAGCCCTTTCCATGGAAGAGGAAAAGGAGCATGACATAGGTCTCCTTCCAGCTCCCAGAAAGCCAACTGCACTCTGGCAATGGCTCCCTCCCCACCTATAAAATTGGCAATAGCCTCCCCCCATTGCACATATTTATACCTCAGCTAGGATTAGGGTTACACCTAGGGTTAGGGTTTTTAAACCACAAAGCCCAGAGCTCCAGGCACACTGCATCTGCCAAAGGCATCCCAAGGGGAACACAAAACTCCCACAACATGGCTCCCTGCCCACCCTTCTGCTTGGAACTATTCTCACCACCATGCCCCTTGTGCAATATGACTCGAAGTTTCAGGGTGTAGAGGTCTACTGCCCTGGTTTTTAGATTTCATTTTTTCATCTCATGTAAAACAACAGCTGAGAAGACCTCAAAAAGCTCTGTGAGAAGGGGTCTGCTTTCACTGCCACCTGTTTCCTCACCCATTTCCATACGAAAGACCTCTGTTCATTTGCAGTACACTTGACTTCATTGATCAAATTGCTGTCTTCACGAGGCCTCCTTAACAATCTGCCCAGACAGATCTGCCTTCTGCCTTGGCTATTTTAGGGTGATTCTGGTTTTCATTAAAGAAAACCTGAACTTCTTTTAAGAGGATATGTGTTATTTATGAGAAGCACCGGATTCGTTGGCACTGGAAATCAGAGCCTCTAATCTAATAAAATAATACAATCATTCGGTGTGAGTAAGTGTGGGCTGGTTCCTGGTCACCCTCCTGGTGGGTGTGGTGATAATGATCCACAGCCTGACCACAGGAATCAGAGAATCCCAGAACTGCTTGGACTGGAAAGGTCCTTAAGACTCATCTCATTCCAAGTCCCCTGCCTTGGGCAGAGACACCTTCCACTCGACCAGGTTGTTCCAAGCAACGTGACCTGGAGCAATTCTAGGGATGGGAAATGGGCAATGATTCCCTTCCCAATGCACGGGTGGATGAGCTCTCCCTGCATTGGGAGCCCTGAGATAAGAGAGCTCCCTTTCCCTTCCTGCCTCTGCTTGTTTGAGAAATGTGATGAGCCCCCAGATGAGCGTGTGCCCAAGGTCCAGTGCAGAAAAATGTGGGGAACCCTCTCACTTTTACTCTTTCATTCAGCAAGAGCAAACAATCCCAACAAGGTCTGTTCAGGTAACCACATGCCTCACTGCAGCTTTTTATTATTATTTTCTCCTATTTGTTTCCATTTGAAGGAAATTTGGAAATAAGACCTATTTAGCCTTCATAAGAAAAATTGCTTTATATCTTAATTTTTTTGTTCTTTGCCTTTATTTTCTCACTAGCTGGGATTTTCAGGCTGATTTATAAGATATTGAAAATATAATCTGTATGATATATTAAAATATAATTAAAAGTGTTATCATATTTGCAGCAGTGTGCTATGCCTAGGGAGGCTTTACAAGAGCAAATATATTTTTTGCATTTCCTGCACAAGTGAGGGAGACCAGATGACTCTTGGTGGATTTTTTTACTGATAGGAAAGTAGAAACAAAAACAGAGGGGGTGGACTGTGGATGCTTCCTGGTGTTTTACCTTCACTCCACTTTCTGTGTTCCAGAACATCTCCCAGTGGTACAGAACAAAAGGAGATAAAAATTAAGTTCACAGTCTGGGTTTCTCAGGTTATGATAAGGAAGATCTGGCATGGCAGCAGGATGGGGATGGCCAAGGGATGCTGAGCTGTAGCTGATTCCCATGACCTAATCCCCTGCCTGTGGAGAGCACCAAAGCTGCTCCATGGCAGAGCAGCTGCTCTTGGTGGGAGCTCATGGAGCTGGGAAACGCAGCCCTGCGAGAGGGAATGTATGGAATAGTGGGGCTGTGTATGCAGGGGAGTCCTTCTGGAGACCTCTCCCGTCTCAAAAAATCCTCCTTACCTTTGGTACATGACCCAAGGCTTCACCTTCCCACACTGGGATGAGCAGGCGTTGGGTGTGGGCTATGCCTGTGCCCTCATAGCCCCCTGTCAACTGGAGCTCTTTGCTGGGCATGGAGACTTGTAGGATACACAGCCTTAACCAGGAAAAAATGGGCAGGAATTCTGGGATTTGCAGCTGAACTCCACAAATCTCATTCTCTTACCTTCTGCAGCCCATATCCAGAAGGGAGTTGCACTGGGAGAGCCGCAAACCCATTTATTCCTCAGTGATCTATAGAGAGATGCAGGGTTCAGAAGTGGGGGATTTGGAGGATGAAGGATTAACTGGACAGTGCCATCAAGATAGGAAAGTAATTAAAAAAATAATAAAAAATACTCTATCATGTATTCATACATTGTATTAATCAAGCTGCCCAAGTGCTTAAGGAACTTGATTATCTTTATCCCTCTTCTCCTCTTTTTCTTTCTACCCCCAGGAACTACTTCTGTTCCTGCAGCTCATATTTTCAACTGTCTTTAAATAAGTGTTTAATGGGATTTATAGAAACACCTGAGCAGGTTAGATAGGTTATAATTCCCACTGATTTCACTGACCTTTCTGGGAGATGGGATACAGGCTCCTATATTGTACAGGCTTATTTGAAAATACTATTTCAGGTATGCTGGAAAATATTATTCCTATTAGATTTGTGGTTTAAATTCTTGGAGGTGCCATCAGAATGGGCTTGGTGCATAGAAATATAAATAAAAACTAAAAACATGTATATGTGTTGGTACCTGCCTCTGTGTGTGTGTGTAGTCTATATTGGTGGCTGAAAACCTGGTGCCTGCTCTTTGGTTTTTCCATTTTAGCTGGCCTATTATCAGAGATTTCTGGAGTGTGAGTTTCATAAGTAGAGGTTATCATACATTGCAGGCCATCTCTCCTGCTGGGGAGCAAAATGAAGGTTTGATAATGAGATCGCCCAAAGGCAGATAAGAGCTCCAGCTTGCTGAACAGTCCCTCAAGGTTTCATGTGATGGCAAAAAGGAGGGAATGCAATTTATTATCCTTCTCTCCTTGTACCTTCCCATTGTTTGAGAAGTCAAAGCAACAAACTACACGGGTTAAAAATAAATTAATTAATTATCAGAGCAGGAGACCCTGTGTGTTGTTATTTTTCTCTGAGGAAGGAGGTCTGTGATTTGCTCTAACACCGTGAAGAAAGTCTCTGAACTCCAAATCTTGAAATTCTACTTAACAGACAGACTCTCCCCTCTCTTCTCTTGCCTTCTTCCTGCTAGGGTGGATATTCTAAAATAAGTCAAGTGCTTTATCTCAGTGGAGGGTGGAGGATGGCTCTGTAACTGCTGCTGATAACCTCCCCATCTCCAATTCTGTTTGCTCTTCTTTCATGCTAAATGCTACAAAGTGCATTACAGGAAAGGGAAAGGTCAGATTTAAGCCATAAAACATGGAAGATTCTGAGCTGAAGTTGCCACATCATTAAGTCGCAGCATCTTCATGCTTATGTTTTCTAGCACATATGGTATATAAAATCACCTAGTGTTTCACAACCCTCTTAAATAATTAGGCACAACAGGGTTTGCTGGGTGACCACCTGGATAAAGTCAAAACAGTGGCATCTGCATCAACCAGATGGGAGTCTGCTCTTTGCTGCCATCAGGAAATGGACAGCCAACTTCCACTCCAGTGAACCAAAAGCTGCCTTCTCCCAGACAAGAAAGGGAAAGGGCAGAGTAGGAGAGAGCAATAAATATGTTTTCCTCCAAATTTCAGGTTACTGAGTCTCTACTGAAACCTCAAGGAGGAGAGCCTGTCCCCAGCTGAAGAAGCAGCAAGGAGGAGGTGAGTTGGATTTGTACATCACACCTGGCAATGTACGGGGCAAGTTGAACAAAGGTTTATATTTTTGTTTGGTTTTCTCATTAAAAAAAAAGAAAAACACTGGGAGAATATTAACAATTTACTGTGAGGCTCCATTAGATCAAATCAGTGCCAATGATAGTCACTTATTTCCTCCATTTCGTAATGATTTACTCTATAAATTAATGCCTGCCTGTTTAAACACCCTCAGTGATTCAGTGCTGGGTGCCATGGCAATAAGTGGCAGGGACTAGGGCTGAACCCAGCAGTCATGTGGCTCTCAGTGCAGTCATTATGTGCACTGGTAATGGGGGGCTACGTGGGAACGCAGACAGATATTATGCAAACATATACTGACTTAAGTATCAATCTGTCACTGGTGTAACTCATGGTAATGGCCCCACCAAAGTCATTACACAGGAATATGCATTACAGCATGTTAAGCATCTATCATGGGTGCAGCTTCAGAGAAGCCATGGGGAAGATGCAAGGAGGTGCCAAACATCCAGATCTGAAGGATGCTCACGAAGGGGTTTAATTCAGCAAAGCCCCAAAGGAACATTCCTTTTTCTCCCGCTTTGCGCTCCAAAAAGATGGATCTGAAAAAAAAATGTCTCCCAGCTTTAAGAAGAGGAAAGAAAAAAGAGAATCCTCTTGAGCGTGCATGTGTGAAGCACAAGCAAGTTCACTGCAGCAGTTCAACTCCAATCTCTGCTTCATAGGCACAGGCACAATAGGGGTTTGGTGGGACAGCCTCAGCCTGGCTGTACTACACAGCAGTTTTAGGATGTGATCCCTCCTCTTGTTACCCTTAGAAGTCGCTCAGCCTGATTTTGTGGTACAGAAGTGGAAGGAGAAGGTAACTTCTGTGTCTCTCTTCAGCTGATCCCTGTCCTGTTCCTGACACACCAATTAGTCCCTTTTCCATTATAAATCAGCCCCATGCCTCACTGGCAGGAGCATTCATTCCCCAGTTTTGTACAGGGTCTTTCCTCTTTCTGATGAGGAAGATTCTGCTCAGATCCAGACCAGGTAAGGCATCTCTGGACAACACCAGTGACTTAGAATAATCTCTTTCCCTGTTTTTTGGTTGCTTTTCAAAGAGCAGTGCTGCAGCACTGGCTCAGCAATGGAAGGCAGAGAGTGGCTGGCATGGGCAGGGGGATTTTTCATCGCTCAGTGCAGACTTGGCTATTTTGTTAGCATAATATACGTCCTCCAGCCAATGCAATGGATTAGAAAAGCACTCTGTTTAAAGGTTAAATAGTTGATATTGCATCAACATGTATGGGAGGTGACACACAAATCCAGAGTGATCCGTGGCACTTGGCTCAGTCTCCAGCCAGCTCGGCAGTGTAGCCAAGGGTAAATGCAAGTGCACAGATTTCTAAAGGGAGTTTACCCACCGTGTACTGCTCAGCCTGTGCACTCAGCGGTGCATTTACTCACTTTTTTGTGTACTAAAGCAGTACTGATACAGCTCACAGCATCCTCGAGCAGTTGTATAGAGGGTCAGGAAAGAGGCTTAATAGACTGAAGGTGCCTGAATGCAGTGTTACAGTAAGTAACCAACCTCGTAAAAAAAGAGACTGGTAAAAGAAAAAGCCCAGGGAACAAACACTGGATCTGTTGTGCTGTTACCATTTAACCTGCATTCACTGCCAATTGAAATGCACTTTACATTACTTCAGTCAGATACTTCAAAGGAAATCCTGGAGATGGGAGCACTTAAGCAAGAGCACTTCTGGTGGTAATGTGTGTATTTGAAAGCCTGGCAATTGGGAAGGTTGTGAATGCCTCAGCGTATCCAAATATAGCTGTAGCTTGTTATATGTAAACGGCAAGACTCATTCTGATATTCCTGCTCCTATCCTGCCCGCCCTTCCCTCAAAACAGTGTGATTCCTCCATCTGTCAGCATCTCCAGTATTTGTGTTTTCGTGTAACAATGCTCGCCTGGGCACATTATTCCACACAGTAGCTCGGTGAGAAGAGCTGGTACAGTACCAAGTTATGAAAAAGCCAAAGGAGACATTTGGGAATGGCTCTTTTAGGGAAATATTGCTGCTTCTGTGCTACTGCCTGAGCCTTACAGAGCATAAGGGAAGGCCATGAAAATTATTGGGAAAAGGTATAAAACCAAAGCAGGTGAAACCCCTAGATGGAGGCTCCTCATCTCACTGTAATTAAATCCTCTTGAAAGAGATCACCTACATGGAGAGATATTTTATTTTAATTGTGTGGGCTGGGGGTTGAGTCCATGTAGCTTCACCATGTCCTGCAAGGGGGAGTTAGGGGTGTTCCACCCTCAGACACTTGGACCAGGACAGGAGAGCAGGCAGAAACTGCATCTGCAACAAACAGACTTCTGAGAAGTTTGATGGGACATAGTCCCACTTCCCATCACACACAGGTACCTGCTGGGACTGGAGACAGTGTGAGGGGTGCACAGAAAGGTGTAAGATGACAACAGTGAGTCTTAAAGCACTCCCTGCTAATTGAACATTATCAAAGAGTAGATCTGCAGCAGCTCACTCTGAAATATAAAAGATACAGGACCAAAGGACACTCCAAGTACATCACACGGCCAGGGCTGCCTGTGGCATGTTGGACAGCACGTGGATAAATCCCAATGACCCAGAGAAAAATGTATCAGCCAAACTTTTCAGGTTAGATTTCTGGAGAAATGTTGTTCCTTCTGCATCTGGGTGCAATCCACTCTCTGTTGTCATGGTGGATGGGAATTTTAAGGTACGTTCTTTTTGTTTTCTTGGCAAGAAACCTCTCTTAATGGAGTGGGTTCATAAAAAGTAGCTCTGAATACCTGGCTGCAATATAAGGGAGTTTGAAATCCTGGAGATGGGAGAAGAGCCACAGCTGCTCTCTTTCCCTCAACACAAATGGCAAGGCTATGAGAACACACTGACCTTTATCCAACACTATTAAATGCCATGCAAATAAATAGCTAATTCTATTTAACAGCATTGCTGCATTTATCTCACTGTGACCACAGCCAGGTAAAACTCCCCTTTGCTGACCCAACCATGTGTTGACACATCTAGGGCTGTGACATGCAAAGGAAAGGTCCTGGTTGCTCCATCCCTGAGCAAAAGTGGCTTCTCAGTCCCTGAGCAAGGATGTTTTCTTCTTGCTCCAAACTAATGCATCCAATCTGGACAGAGAACTGGCAGGCTGGTGCTGCTGCCTTTCCAAAAATCAAGGAGTGGGGAAGGTGGGAGGAAAAGTTCTGTGCCACCTCTCTGTCTGGGATGGTTCCTTTTTTGCAGCAGGAAAATCAGAGCAGTGACTGTCCAGAGAATGCACACAACAAACCTCATCCAAACCAGGGATGTGTTCAGAGAGCAGCATCACTCAAAATTTATTGCAAACAGTCTGGCAGCTCCACCTCCTCTGAATTTCGCTTGACTTGCAAAGGCAGTTGCAAAGACTGTGGTTCAGTCTCTGCTGATACTATCTGTGGATTTTGAGAGTATAATGACATCTATTTTGTGCCATTCACATGTTCATCCATAGGGCTGAAATCTTCCTCTTCTGGGAAAAGCCCTCCCCATCCCACATTTCACGCTGACGTTCCGGGCTGGAGTCTGATCAGCCTGTGGGTATGGCACAGCTCCAAGCTGCTCAGGTGGTTCTCTGGAGATTTTAGCTGCTAAATATAAAATTAAAAAAGACTCTTCTGAGCATGTGCAAATAGTAATTTCACAAATGCATTTAGCACGGCCAAATTTGAATAGATTTTTATGGGAACTTCAAAAGGCATATTCCCAGCATAAAATACTTCCACATCCCCCTGTAATAGTCAAAAATTGAACAGAGCAGATTGCTGTTCATTCTTTCTTTTTTTTTTTCTCAGAAACCTCTAAGTCACTATTACATAAATTTTTCTCAAAATTTTCCATCAGAAAATTTCAGTCCAAACCACAAAATCTCAATAAAAACAACTAGAAATGTCAGCCTGGTTTTAAGACTGTTGTCTCCAAACACCTGGATAATGTATTACCCCCTTCTACCTCCCTCACAGAGTTCCTACATGAGGTTCTAACATTTCTGGAGTCATTAATAGATGCAAGTTGCCCATTTTGGGGTGATAACCCAGAATTTGACCTTAGAGATGTGCTGAACTCGCCCAGCTGCATGCAGGTAGTGCAAACACCCCAGGGCATGAGATACCCAGCCCTGCATCATCACAATTTGGGTTCTGCAATTACTGCACTTTGGAGAACTCTTGTTTGTGACTCAATGCTTCCCTCTGTAAAGTGGCAAGAACATCACCCTCCTCCCAAATTAATTCTAAACTTATGAATTCCATAGACAAGCCAGAGAGGAAGTTAGTCATTGCCTCCAGAGCAGTGTCTGAGCAGTTTTCTGGAATTAAAATATCAAGCAGTTGCTCTTTAAAGGATCTCTTTGCAGGTGCACTTTGTGCACATGGACACTTCAGGAAAAAGAGGCACGTGGATATTTAGCTTAAAGATCATAAACCCCTGTGTATCCCCAAAGGATATTGATTGAAATTGTTCGGGTAAATTTAATTTGACATTTCCAGGCTCTCTATCACCCAAACCTTGCATATTTAACATCTTTATGCTCCACAGTCTCCCTGAATCCCAGATTTTTGTGTCTTAGCTTCAGAAAGGACAGTCTCCTTGTGGTATTATGTTGCTCCAGGACTAACTACACTAAGTACCCATCTTTGTGGTCCTCCGTCCTCCTCCCCCAGCTGGAACATGCTCTTGGGAGAGTTTCCTATTAAAACTCCCCAGAGGGGACACCCTTGACTCTGGCCATTTCTGATGCTATGAGCAACACTAAGCTCTCTCATCAGCTTTATGATTTTTTCCCCTCCTTTCACTATCTCAGCTTCAAAGAACCATTTCATCCTTATCTCACACCAAAGGGCTGCATTAAGGCAGACTTGTTCCCTGTGCCCAGGGCCAGCACAGCCACCAGTCTTTCTGTCCAGCTGGTCCCCAAGGCTGTGGTTTGAGCATGGACAATGCATGGAACATCCCACAATGAGTCTGGTTTGCTCCTGCTCCCACGTGCTTGTTGAGCATTCCCTATCCTGAATACACTCTGCTGATCCAGCACAGCCAGCTGGATCCTGACCTGGAGCCCTACACCTGGCTCAAAGGGGAAAACAATCCTGCAAAACCCCTTTAGCACGATCAGAACTATGATTCGTGTTCCTATGTGAACTTAAGGAATAAAAATACTGGCCATCATCAAAAAAGAAGTCAGTAAACTAGGTATTTTTGGAAATGACAATACACTGGAAAAAAGCAAGCTCCCTTATAGAGATTTGTTCCTACTGCACAAGCAAAGTAGCTTTGTTACCATTTTCTGTATCATTTAAACAGATAAACCTGTGAATTATTTATAGCATGTTCAGGAGTAAACACAGACTCCAGGGAGGAAGCCCAGGGTTTTTAAAGTTCAGCTGGTACCCGAAAATCCTGGGAGCACCACGGGAAGGGCCACAGTGCAGACAGGAATTTGTGTTTATTTGAATTTTTATCACCAGTTTATGTGTAGTCCATAGGCTGATATCCTGTGCTCAAAGTAAGAAAAGCAGCAACACTTTTCTCTCTTTGCAGCATTGTCTCTGCCTTGATCTCTTGACTTCTCTGGCAATCAGCAGGGGCAAGTGACTAGGCAGAATCCCCCCCTTGTTCTCATCTCCAATCCCAAAAAATTCTTGAACTGATTTTATTTTTAGTTTAATAAGATAAAATTAATGCTTCAAATAGGAAACATTTGAGGACAAGTCTCAGTTCGGGCTACTTTATTATGGCTGAGTTTTAATCCTCAGTGAATAAGAAGGATTATGCTGAGAATACTGACATCACCTTAAATATAGCAGCATGAATATGCTACTGTAATAAATCTTTTCAGCTTTTAATTTCAATTCAAAAAAGATGTTGGTTGAGAATATCTTCTTTCCCAGTAGCCTTCTCCTGTCTCAGATGTGCCCACACTCCCAGCACCATCTGACACAGCCTTGTCAGGAAGGTGAAGAAGTGCCACCTCCATCCAACACCACAGGGCTCAAAAAATCTTTTTCAGATCCAGAAAGAGCAGTGAAATGCTGGTTTTACCTGTTACAATTATCATTTGGAGAGAGGGGTGAATAATCTCATTAAGCTGTAACAAAAAACAGGTTGACCCCTAAAACCTGAGCTTACACTGGGAAAATTTCTCCATTATAATTTTTTCAGGGGAGATGGTGAAGGTGGGCTCAGTTCTTCACAGGATTTTGTACCCACAGCTCAGGAGAAGGATGGAGCACAGAAAAGTATCCAGGAAAGAGATATTTGATTTATAAGTGAAGCATCAGCAAATGTCTTAAAAGGTCTCCTGAGAGTTTGTAATACTCTGGAAGAGCTGAGAGTAATAAAATGGAATAAAATCGATGACAGAGCCAAGTTCCTATCCTGCCCAACACCAGCACAGTGAGTGCTGCTTCCTGTGGGCAGAAGGGACCCTCCCTGCAGTGGGGTCTGAATGCTTTGTCCACTCAAAGGTGAGGAATTGCGAATGGTCCAGCTCATGTTCAGGTCTGATGGTCTTCATCAAGAGAGCAGGAGCTTCACCAGGTATCAGAAACATCCCCCTGACAATTCTGGTATCACTTGGCAATCCTGTGATTACCCAAGGGCTTTAATTGTCTCTTTGTCTTTTAGATTATCATGGAACTGTAGATTTATTCAGAGGTTCGGATGGTGACTAGAGTGAAGGTAGTATCTAGATTTCTTGCAGAAATGTCAGATGCTGGGAAATGGGTCTATAAATAACACAAATTTTGTGCTCAAGGAATATTTTCTGGTTGTATTTTATGAATTGGAATTATGGTTATCATCAAAGAAGTGCTGGAGAGCCAGTTACTGCAGCACATAAAGATCATCAGCTTGGGCCTGCAAGTGATGTGCTGGTAGTGTCCTCTCTGGCAGGAGATGTGAAATGTTACAGCTCTCATTTTGCTGGGGAAAAAAAATATCCCAGCTACGATACCATCCATCTTTTCCTGCATATGGAGCATTATCACCAAGTGTCTGTGGCAGCACCTGACACTTCCAGGCTGGCCTGATAACACACCTCCCATCCCAGATACGTGCCAGACAAACATGTGGAGCAGATCCAAAGCCATGGCAGCTTTCGTGGCACAGATTTGTGGAAAAGAGCAGTCCACGGCTTTTGTGGGTGAACATATGCAAGGCAGCACAGAAATCAGGCTGCTGGAGCTGCAGCAGGCACCACAAACCAAAAATAAGTGTCTCTGTAGCCTTTAGGCCAAGACTAACCAGACTAGTTAGTCAGAAGACCATTAAAGTCTCTCTGGTTTAAGTAGAGTGGAGTGAATGCAAAAACCTCTTTGCAAATGTGTGGTCCTGCTATTTTTTTTCAGGTTGGTTCAATCAGCATTTTGCTGTTGCATTTGTTTTCTCAAAAGATCCTGCCCAGGGCTGTTACCTACATATTGAGGGAAAAATTACTTTTTGCATTATAATTCCTAGTTTGAAATGAACATTGCAGTCATTTTAAACGGGTTTAGCTTAGACTTGGTGAAATCTTTGGTTCAGCCTGATCTGTGTGCTTTAAGGCTGTCAAACTGAAAGGAATTAAAATGCAAAGAATGTGATTTAGAAAAGAAAATGCAACCTGGCAATTTAACTTTGCTACAGGGATAAAGTTTTAAGAAATGATTTGCAGTTTGGGTGTCTTTTGCCTTGGGAGCCTGAGGTTGGACTCATTAAAGAAAAACAATTTTCAGAAAATATTAAACACCCACCTTTGGAAAAGCCATTCTCAGCAGGTAGGTAAAGATGATCTGTTTGAAAATCTCAGCTCAGCCTTAAATTAAAAAATAATAAAAATTAAGCCAGGTACAATGGAGTAACTGTGATACTCCATGGGCGACAAGGCCAAAAGCAGATCTGAGCAGAGGAAACACAAGGGAAAAGGCAGCAGTGATGCTGATGTTAGAAGGAGGTGGAAATAAACAGGATTTTAAATTATTCTAAAGTAGTAGTCACAGAATAGTGGCAGAACAAGATGTGGTCAACATTCTTTGGTTATGAGCACAGAGACCATGAGGTCTCCAGGATTTTGGGACTTGTTGCTGCTAGATGCGAAATAAGGCAAACTGGAGGACTTTCACAGGGATCTGGATTGGTGACATCCTTTCAAGATTATTATTTTGGTGATGTGGGGACTCTTCTGCTTCAAGAAACGTGGATTAGGGAATTTAAGTTCCTAGATGTGCATCTCATATTTTAATTTAAATTTAAATAAATAAATAATTGGGAATAAAAACTGAGGGATATGATGTAATTTCCAGCACTAAATAAAATGCTGAACCTAACTAAAACCCATTGATGGTGAAATAGGAGCTATATAAAATTAATCCCATTATTGTGCTCTAAAACATCATTAATAGATATAGAGGTTTTGGCAAATCCTGTTATTTTAACACTACCCTTTCTCCTAAATATTTCATAGCTGGGTTTTATTTCTTTTATTAAATAGTCACTTTAGAAGGAAGATAACCTCCCTCTTAGTGATGTTCAGGAGCACACAACCTACAGGGTCGTAGGGAGGTTTTTCTGAAGGATCCATAGGAATTAGCAGGCTCAGCAAAGGGGTGAGGAGGAATCCCTGTGTGTGAGTGGCCCCACAGGCTGGGTCATCCCATGGCAGTGTGTCCAGGCTGTGCTGATATTGCATTTGCAGGGTGATAATCTCATTCTGATCAATTCAGAGCCCGGGCAGAGCACACCCTGCAATCCCCACGCACGCAGAATAATAACGGCACTTCCCGAGGAGTCCCATTCATTCCAGTGGGACTCTCTTGTAATCAATATATTTGTTCCCAAATTATAGTGCTATTGGTCCAACTTGATCTTTATTCCCATGAACCAATTGTACGTGCAGAAGGCCTGGAAACGATGCCACAGCCAGGGCTGCTCTCTTCCCACTGCCATTGTTCCAGGACTCCCGTCCTTGGAGTTATTGTTCAAGCTGCCAGTTATCTCTGAGTGCTCCCAGCAGATGTTGGGGGGAGGGGGCAATTTATTTCTTTCTTTTTATGAAGTTTGCCTCTTTATGGGCCAGCCCTGACAAGACATTAATGCTCTTTGCTCTCCCTTACGATGTGTTTTGTCTCTTTAAGTTGGAAAATATTTAGAGAGGGGAAAAAAGTATTTTCTTGATGTTCAAAACAATAATAATTTGCCTGTGGAAATTTTCTACTGACTTGAAAAGGAGCCCTAAATTTGCTGATAGGAAATAAAGGACAATCCTGCTTTCACTACAGTCAGTGTAGCTGTTCTTGAAGGGTTTCATGGGTGCTGATTTGGATGCAGAGCTGCCCACAATGAGGTGTTTCTGGTTTGTGAACATCCACCAAGGTCCAGCACTTATTTTTGTGTGTGTTAGAAAAAAAACCAAGAATCTGGGGCTGGTTTTTGAAGACATAGGATTGTATCAACACACTAGTTTGCAAATCAAAACCTAGTTATCATAAGAAAGTTTCTTAGATTTAGGAGTTGGGTAATCTTAATAGACAGAAGAGATTTCTGAACCATAGCTTGGTCTCTGGGGTGGCTTTCCTGGTCATAAGAGATGGGAGCTTAAAGCTCCTTCTGAAGAAGAGCTTTTCACTCTACATCTTCCACTCAACCCCAAATCAAGTGATGGGCTATGACAGCTCTCTGCTTTCTGCTCTCTCATGTGCACACAGAAATGAGCAGGGAAGCCCAGAAGAAAGCTGGTTGATGTGGATTTATCGCTATAGAGCATTTTACCCTTGATCATAGAATCACAGAACCACAGAATTGTTTGGGTTAAAAGGGATATTAAAACTCATCTCATTCCAACCCCCTGCCATTGGCAGGGACAGCTTCCACTAGACCAGGTTGCTCCAAGCCCTATCCAACCTGGCCTTGAACACTTCCAGGAATGGGGCATCCAATGGTTCGTCCTATTTTGGTGACATCTCATGAAGCAGACAATTTTCCATCCAGTTCTGCTCTAGTGCAGGTGAAAATGTAGAGCACCTCAATCCACAAAGCCCATGGAATCCACACAGAGAGCTCACACCTTTGGAAGTTCACACCCCATCCAAAGTTGGCTTAGCTCCCTGCCTAGCCCTAACATAATTTCTGAATACTTAACCAGCAACAAAACAAAATGAAAAATAATCCACGCCGTGCCTCAATTAGGGATTAGAAATGTTAACTGCCCAGTGCCTTTTCCTGCAGGGGCACGCTGCCCCTACACCTTTAATTAGGGTAGCCCGTGGTCCTTGCCATAAAGCTGATAAGTAATAAATAGCTGCCTTTGTCACATGAAGTTCAGCATTGTGAAACGGCACACGGACGGCTTTAAAAAGCCTTTGATTAAACCCAGCACTACAGTAAATCTACAAACACAGAGGAAAGAAAAGAAGCTATTTAGTCTGTGCCAGTTCCCGGCATTAAGTATGCAAATTTCTCGGTGTCTTCAGCTCCCAAGAACAGCAGGCGCTGAATGCAGCAGCAGCAGCAAGCGGCACGACATCATTCATTTCAATCATTAAAACAAAAGCGGGATAAATCGCTACCTAATTTGTAAAATATGCTTATCATATAGGCTCTTTGGTCTTTAAGAAAAGCACCAGCTGAATGAGAATCACTGAATTATTTTGGGAAAAAAAAAATCATAGAATCAATTCTGGTTTTCCCCCTTCTCTCAATGATTGTTCTTTTATTTCTTTTCCCCTTCCCTTTCCCTTTCCCTTTCTCTTTCTCTTTCTCTTTCTCTTTCTCTTTCTCTTTCTCTTTCTCTTTCTCTTTCTCTTTCTCTTTCTCTTTTCTCTTTCTCTTTCTCTTTCTCTTTCTCTTTCTCTTTCTCTTTCTCTTTCTCTTTCTCTTTCTCTTTCTCTTTTCTCTTTTCTCTTTTCTCTTTCTCTTTCTCTTTCCTCTTCTCCTTCCCTTTTCTCTTTTTTTCCTCTGTTTCCCTTCCCAGTTTCAGGTAAAACCTATCTGTAGCCTTTCCTCAAGCTCCCACATCAAGACTAAGGAAAATCAGTCTTTTTACCTGAACATGCAAAACTCAACACTCCCATCTCCATCCTCTCACTCTCACCTTTTTAAAAAAAAAAAAAAAAAAGAGCAGATTAGCACTGACCAAAGCCCAGCCTGGAGCTCTGTGCTGGGCATCATCCATCACTGTCCCATCCAGCCCCTGCTGCTATCCTTGCGCAGTCACTCAGCAATCTCCATTCCCCCCTGCATGGGAAAATGTGCATGCAAACAGCCTGATCCTGCATCCTGCAAGAGCTGACTGCCCTGGGTGTTTCATCACCCCTGCACAGAGGGGCAAGCTCTCCCTGTCCTCTCTCCCTGATCCCGAGTGCTCAGCTCAGACCCCATCACTCCTTACAAACAGCAGCAGAGAGCATTATTGGTACCCAGGGGACATCACCACTGGATCCATAAAGAGGCTAAATTCTCCCCCATCTGAATGTGTGCTGGCCTGCAGGTAACCTCTTTTCCCAATTAGATTGCTCCTTTCACATGAACTCCACCAGCCTCTCTCTCTGGGCTGTGTGGGGCTCAGGGGACACAAACGCTCACAGGGGCTGCCCCTGTAACCTGTCACTGCCTCTGTGGCTCCTCTGCCTGTGCTCCACGACGTGTGTGTGATGAGAAACGGGGCCAACAGCCCTGCTCGTGTATGAAAAGTGTCCTTTGATGCTCCCCCAGCTGTTCAGCCATTCAGCTATTCCAGGATAGTGCCTCTGGCAGTACAGCTCCCCGCTGTGGCTATGCTGGGGCGTCAGCAGATGGAGCATATCGTGGTTATTGAAGCTGGATACAGAGGCTGTCAGCAGCCTCGCGCTGCCTGGCATATGCAAATAGATCCTAGGCATCTGGTTGTGTCTTGGGCTGGCCACGTGCAAAAATGTGGAAAAACCCCTCTTGGTCTAGGAGACCCTGGCTTGGATGGCACCCTGCAATACTCACCATGTGATCCAGAGAAAGCCAGGGAAGGGGGAGTTTTCAAAAGTAGAAGTACAAATGGTAATGCAAAATGCACACCTGAGAGGTGAGCTGGGCGCTGCTGGACTGGGGGTGTGACAGCACAGCCACAGATGGGAGCAGCACCTGCAGCCCCAGCACCAAGGGAACGGGAACTCAAATGAAATAAAGATGAGGCAATAGGGAGAAACTGATGCACAGGAAGTTCCACCTAAATATGAGGCAGAGCTTCTTCCTGTGCAGTAACTGAGCACTGAACAGATTGCCCAGAGAGGGTGTGGAGCTCCCTCACTGGAGATGTCCCAGAACCATCTGGGTGTGCTCTGAGGTGGCCCTGCATCAGCAGGGAGGTTGGACCAGGTGACCCACAAGAATCCCTTCCAACCTGACCCATTCTGTGATTCTGTGAAATGCTTGATGCATCTTGGAACCTCGTGACACCTTTTACTTCACTTCAGTATCAATGACTCATAGAATATCCTGAGACACAAGGATCATCAAGTTCAGCTCTTGGCCCTGTACATGACAATCCTAGGAATAACACCGTCAGTTCACCTTCTGCTTGGCAGAACAAACAAAAAAGGGAAATTAAATACTAGTTTATCTCCAACTTTTTTCAGTGTCCATGTGTCACCCAGTCAGTAAACCCATGAACAAGCCAAGGGCATAAAAGATCCAGCCCAAACTGCTGCTCTTTGCACCAGCTATAAACTCTACACCTCTCTACGTGGAGCTCACATTCCTGTCAGTGTCTACAAATTCCATGTGATCTTCCACATCCAGACCTCATAACTGCCCTGTTGAGTTTGAGGAAGGATTTTCAGCCCCAGTGCTGGCAGGATGGTGACTCTTACCGCTGTCATTTTGAACAGCATTGAGGTGTTCTTGCATTAAAGATCATCATTTCAACCACCTGAAAACCCCAGCTTGGTGCCAGTGCTGCACTCAGATGCAGATAAGAGACCAGTGAGGTGCAGATACTGCAGGTGTCACTGCCACACCTTGGCAGCCAAGGATAACCCCACTCTTCTTTCATGGGGCAAGTAAGAAAATTATGTTACGGAACACCCAGAGAGATTTCTTTCCTCCTCCCCTGGAGATGGAACATGTTCTCCTCTCCTCCCATCTACTTTGCTTGGTCCTGACTCTTGGCTGCTGGCAGTGGAACCCCATCATCCCAGTGCAGCCAGGGATGCCCCAGGCCCTGATGTGGCACACCAAATCTCCCCTCCTTGGCCCAGCAGTCCCCTGGCACCCTGTGCCGTGCACCCAGCTCCTGCCTGCTCCTGTGCTTCATCCTCCAGTCCTTTTGCAACATCAAAGGAACATAAAGGGAAGGAAGAGAAGTAACACCCTGAATACTGTACCTCCTAATGAGGCTGGCAGTGATCAAACAGCTTCTCGGGAGCACACGGGGTAAGGTTTGCTGGCTCATGCCCTTCCAGCCGTGCCCACTACAGCCAGAGGAAAAGCAAGTTCCATCCTTGTGGGAGCTCATCTGGTCTCCTGAGGTCACAGAGCAGCTTTAACTGATACAGAAAGACCTGGAGGAAGAAGGTGAAACCCAAATTCCTTCCCCACCTTTGCTAACAGTGTCCCCACTGTAAAGGGACTTGTAGAAACTTCAGCAGCACAAGCTGTTCCTGTGATGTTGTTGTATAAATATGTTTTATGTATAAATATGCATTTGAATCCGTGTTTGGACTCAAACCTGTCTGTTCATCCAGCTGTCGAGTAACCTCTGCAAACAGCAGGGTCCTCTGTGACAGATTGAAACCGAGAAAACCGCTGCCTGTTCTGCAAAACATATTTAATTTGTTAAAGAGATGGGAACTTTGTTGAATTAATAAGATGTGCTAGAGAAGGGAGCCACTCTCTGAAGAGCTGAATCCTGGTTACAAGTGCAGTTTGCAGCTTGCTGGTAATCCTGCAATTAAAGCTACAGTACCAGCATATCACAAAAATGGGATTTGCATAATTTGAAATTTGAGGAAAATCTCTAAATACTTTAATTTTGATAGAAACTGTTTCCACTGCTGACATGTGTCTACACCTATAATTTCAGTTGATAAATTGCTGTAATTTCTCCTCCATTTCATGTTCTTTCTAACATTAATTGTCAGTTGTAGAGTAAAACAGTAGAAAGAGAGAGAGGGAGAGAATAATGTCATTGTGCTTTTGTGGTGTGAATAGCCTTCTGAGGAATGATTATCTTCCACACAGATGCAAACAAAAAAAAAAAGACACAGTGAGATAGAGACCTCTTGGTTTGCACAAAACTACTGCAATGGGCATCAGTGTCTCACTGTGAGGTAGGGAAACAAGGAGTTAAAGGCAGGTAAATGTACCTGGGAATGGATGTGGCCATTTCCAGGCTGCTGGGAGGAAAGAGAGACTTTGCATGGGGCTGTGGAGCTGCAGAGGATCTCTGGTGATGCCTAGCTGGAGGCCTGAGCTGCATGATTCCAGGGATTGAATCCTCAGTGTCAGCCATCTCCTGTCCCAAGCAGGACCCTCTCAGAGCCATCAGCAGTGATGGAGTCACCTGGCTGAGTTTTCCAGAAGGAAAACTGAGGGGAACAAAGGCAAGCAGTGAGTTCCTGCATGAAGCTTCACAGCACCACGACCTGCTCCCCATCCCACCTCCCCAAATGCCACTTTTCAAGCTACTTTTAAATAAAATACCCTTTCAAACAGAGGGCTAGTGGTACTAAATTATTCTATTAATTTATTATTCATGATGAAAAATTATTCTAATAAACGGTGAAAAATTATTCTAATAACATTCCATCCTATTAATATTCTGCAGCCAAGCAGTTAAAGTCACTTCCTGTGGCTGCTCCCCTCCTTAGCGCTGATCTATTTCTTACAGAGTTTATTGAAATTAAAATCTGCTTCTTTGGAAATGTGCTGCATTTAACAAAACCAGTGGGGGGAGATGAGCTGTGAGCGAGGAGAGAATCAGGCAGCGATTTTTCCTTTCTGCTGACAGAGCAGGGGGATGCCTGGTGGGGTGGGAGCTGGGCAGACCCAAACTGCAGAGTCAGGGATGGCCCAGCCTGGGTCACTGGGGTGCTGTCACACTGCAGCTCATTAACCTACAGCACCCAGTATTGCTAATTAGTGCTAATGCAGTGTCTCCCTCCATTCCCCAGTGCAGGGAGACAGCTCCTTTCCCATCCCTTTCCGTTGGCTGGAGTCCTGCACTGAACCCTGAGGTTGTGTCTCTGCTCACAGCCCTGGTGCAGAAACCTCCCTGCAGCCCCAGGAGCTGCATTTTATTGGGAACACGTGGCTCTTGCAGCCACGTTAAGGATGAGGCTGGGGACCCTGCTGTCACCCAGGCTCCATGGACAGTGCAGGCAGCCCCGTGCCACCCCTCCTCCTGCAGCCCCCCGCTCACTGGCACCACAAGCCTGCCAGGCTTTGTGCCAGGGATATTTTCCTAATGGTTCCTCTGCCTGCTCTGCTCACAGCCCTCCCTGCCTGCCAGCTGGCTGGGGTGCTCCTGGGCCCTCACAGGCAGCTGGGGAGGTTTCATGGGCATGCAGGGCTTGGAGCCTGTGTACAGGTGGCAGAGCAGCCCTGGTGCCCAGCACAAGGTCAGCAGGAGCCCAGGAGCTGCTCCCCAGCAGGACCCAGGGCATTTTCTGGGTCCCCACTCAGGGCAAAGGGATGTGGGAGGCTGTGATGGGGAATTCCTGGTTCCCAGAGCTTGCAAGTCCACACAGCTGTCAGAGCTGTCCTGAGGAAATGTTCCACAGAGACATGGCAGAGAGGCGTCTCAGGGTTTCTCTTGCAGCCAGATGCAGCATTTCAGTGATTTTGGAGAGCAGAGAGCAGATGAGCAGCTGCTGCTGGGCACTTCTGAACCTGCCTGACCTGCCTGACAAGGTGCCTTATCATCTGGCTTTGCTCTCCCAGTCATCAACTCAGAGGAAAAAAGGTCCAACCTTGCCTATGAGCAGCACACCCATGTCTGTGGGTCTGTATAAGTGTTGCTTTCCCTAAAACTTCACTGGCCAATCTTGGTTTTGTTTGCTCAGTGCCAGGGCCAGATCCTCTCCTGACATTCTCTTTTTCCCTACTTTTCTCTGATTGTCTCTACAAGCCTAATAACTCCTTGCACATTTATATATCAGCTCCTTCCTGCACCTGCCCACCTGGCACAGGTAGTTTTGCCAATCACACAGGAAATTAGATGCACAAATCTGTGTTAAATGTTCCAGTGGCTCAAAGTCCTGATGAAAATCTAACCTCCAGGTGACATTAGTGCAGCTTTAACAAGTGGTGAAAGGACTTCCTCTCAAAGGACTTTCACTGAAGCCATCTTCTTCTTTGTGCCAGAGTGGGTAATTAAAGGACCAGACAGAGCTCAGAAGATTCCTCAGCTTTTGCTTTTGAGGATCTCTTTCACTATATTTTTTCCTCTCTTCTCTGATGGTGTATTAGATCAAGCCATTCAGCAACATCCTCTGTTTCTCCTGAGAATATTCATCAATAATAATGAATAGTACTTGCTCCAGGGCTGCCCCCTCCTTGCCCAGGAATATCACCAGTACATGATACAATCCTGTTGGAATAACTTTGGCATTTGGTTTTACTTCTGAGATTCATTTAAAGTGCATTTTTTTTTCCTTTCTGGGATTGTGGAGGCCCTGCTTTGTTCTGGATTTAGAAGCTGGCAGTCAGCTGAAGCTGAGTTTATCTGATCCAGTGGGGAAATGGGTTTACATCAAAGTAATGCATGAGAGGAAACTCCTTAATCCCAATTGACTGCACCTCATTCAACTGCCTCACCTTAATTACACATGGACCCAGCTGTATCAATGCATTTCACTTCTTGCCACTGGGGCAATATTATACTTCTTTAGCATGATAGCAGAACAAAACCAAAGTCTTTTAAACAAAAATGCTTGATATTGGGCTATCTTTCAGCCTGTAAAGGGGCTTTTTGCAATGTTTGTCCTGCTCCTGTTCAACAGATAATAGATAAAAACCCAAAATAGTAATGAAGTGAGTAAAGGGTTGGATTTGGGAGATGAGGACAAGGCTGCAGGATCAGGAATAGGAGCACACATCTAGAACCTGTCAGAGCACCAGAGAAGTTTGTGCTGCTCTGACTCACACCAATCATCTTTGTCCCGATGATTTTTAGATTCAGTCAGACTCTGAGTGATGTAAATCTTTGCATTGCACCTTTCCTGCATCCTTGCTGCAGAAGGGATTTTCAAGGAAGCAAATACATCAGCTACATTAAGGGAAATTATTGTAGACAGTACCTTAAGCTCCATTTGCCCCATACTGCTTATTTCCTCATTCTCCAAGAAGCTAATCAAGAGGCTTAATTAACTAATGTGGGTCAAGTCTTTGAGCCAGTTTGGAGCATGTGCCTGGTGCTGAACTTCTCCATCACTGGGTTGGTCCAAGTTACTCATGGACTTGAAGACACGAGGGGCGCAATCATTGCCTCCAAGCCAGTCAAAACCTGTTTGTGCCTTTAAATAATAAACTCTTGTTCCTGATTGCCACTGGGTTTATTGCAAGGGCTGCTGCCCCTAGCCTCATTCAGGCATTTTGGGCTTCCTGGGGATTTTTTAGATTTCTGGTTTGGCATGATTTTTAAATTTTTTAGAATTTTTTTTTACAAGCACGATTTTAGCTTTGGCAAGGTGAACCCTTGTCCCCAGCATGATTATCAGAGCAGTGAAGGGCAGAGCCTGCTTTGTGCCACAGACTCCCTGGCTGCTCTCAAGAGCCTCTGCACATCCCTCCTTGCTGGAGCTTTCATGGTGCTCTTGATGTGGGGATGTTTATCTTTGCCCAGTTCTTACCCATTGGTACATCTCTCAGCTAAAGTGCTTTTCCTCAGATTGTGAAACTCACTGTAGTCCTGCCTTTGTTAAGAAGATAAGCTACAGCAGGAAAGCAGCAGCAGTGAGAAAAAAAAAATTCCTCTAGAGTGTTATATCTTTTTCTCCCAAGGAATATCACACAACTTGGACAGCTACTGTAATGCTAATAGACAAATCAAAACTCTGAGGAGCAAAATAGAAACATCCAACCATATTAAATAAGGGAGTTTTGTGTGTGTTTGAAAGCTCACAAAAAAAAAAATCTAGATATTAAATTGATGTCCTGGCACTTGTGCAGTGTAATGGGAAGATTCAATTAAAAGAAGAAAATATGTCCAGCCTATAGTGTGGACTAAGCAGCAATAAAAAAGCAAACCAATTTCTCTGGGGTTTCAAACCCTAGTGCAGATTGGCTAAGGCCATTTCCAAGGAAGAAGCTGTGGAGGAAGGCCTGTTGTGGCAGTTTTGTGCTCCCCTTGGGATGCCTTTTCAGCTGCAGTGTGCCTGGAGCTCTGGGCTTTCTGCTTTAAAAACCCTAACCCTAGGCATAACCCAAACCCTAACCCTAGGCATACCCCTAACCCTAACCCTAGGCAATAAAAGAAGCCTTGTCCAGAAGGCAGAAGCCAAAAATATATTTAATAAAAAAGACCCCAGGGGCCCAACAGTGTCATTTTAACCCAACTACTGCGCCTTCAATATGATGATCTGTCATGAAATTTTGAGAAATACTTTTTCTCAAAATAAGTAATCCATTTACATGTATAGATATAACATGGTCTATATGTATAAATAAATGCATATGCTTCTGCGGCATATATAAAATGTCATTGATTATTTGACAGATGTGCAATGTAAAAACTGCAAAAAACCCCACAAATCAGGTTCAGTTATAGTTATTTGTGTTCCCAGTGCAAGAGCAGTGTGGGGTTTTCTATGTAGCATAAATTAGAGTACTGGATATCTTTATTTACATATGTGAGTGTGAGTGTATATACAGGTGTCTGTAGGAAGATGAATGTGTGCACACACTTCATTCAGATACATGTGTTGATGGTTTATTTGCAGAAAATTCCAGATGTAACTACACTGAAATTCCTGGTTTGGGGTTCTTGGACTGAAATCAGAGTTTATCCATTCAACCTGGCACAGAACCAAGAACTGCAGCTCATAGTTCCACACTTCCCTCCAGACATACACAGCAATTTTTAGAAATCAAAGGATGAGGGAGTCCCAACCTCCCTTTTACTTTTTAATCCTACCCAATCCTACCTACTGAAATCAACTGCAGAACTCCTGAATGAATAGAAGAAAGACTTCCACAAAAAAATTAAGGGGTTAATTTCAGGTTTTGGTCATTCTTTGGCTGTATAAAATCTAGAAATAAAGAATAGAAATAAATCCCACTACCAGCCATGGACTGAACCTGCTTTGAGGCCAGGCTAGATAAAGTTTTAAACAACCTGATCTAGTGGAAGGTTCCCTGCCCATGGTGGGAGGGTTGGAATGAGATGAGCTTCAAACTTTCCAACACAAACCATTCTATGATTCCATGACTCTGGTTAATCCCTGACAAATTCTGCATGGTCATCTATCTGTTGGTTCTGGGAGCCAGGGAGGCTCTGGCATTTGCACGAGGGACTTTTGCTGTCTTCCTTCTTCCTCACTTTGGTTTTTTTTGCCATCATTGCTGATAAAAACAGGTGCTCATAAAATGTTTCACTGTGCACAGGCAGCAAACTGAGAAAAAATAATTTTCTCTTGTTACACTGAGCCACAGATTTATTTCCCTGAAGAAACCCAAGTGTGACTGCAAAGGTAAAATACAAATAAAATTAAAAAAAAAAAAGGAGAGGAGTAAGCAACATGGTGGTGATGATTAAGGTGCCCTTCCAAGAAATAAATAAATGAGCCCAAGCTCCCAGCACCTGCAGGGTCTGAGCTGCACCTGGTGTCATTCCACACCTCTCCCTGCAATCAGGATGGGGAAGAACCTGGCACAGGGAGGATCCCCCACCTCAAACCCCAGTGCTACAGACAATATTCACCCAGCTGGCAGGATGCATGTGGTTTTATTTAAGACACAGATGAATATTCACACAGAGGGAAAGAAACCCCACAAAGCCAAATTTGCTTCTAAACCTATTTACATTTGGCGGTACTCAAGATCACCTTGAACCATCTTTGCTATTTTCTTTCCTTTTCCCTTTGAAGTTGCAAGTACTACATTAGCCCTTAAAAAAAAATAGAGAGAGAGAAAAAGGGAAAGGAAAAAAAGATGTGTACAAGCACGCCACTTGTGATATGTATTTTTTAATAATGACATTTTAAAATGTTGAAATGTTGTGGCACCTTTTGCAAAGTTATGCCATTTAAACATGATAACATGGCATTTTACCACTAAAGACAAGACCCTCTTTTTCACTCCTACCTTTGAACAGTTTATCATTTTGCAATAACATCCTTTAGCTATGTAGCTCTCTGGTCTTTTTCAAACGGAGGACATCTCTTCTAATTGTGCTTATGATACAAATTAGCATTGGGGTTTTCTTTCTAATATTTTGTGCCTATCCAAAATATTTTTTCTCCTATATGGGATTCAGGAAGAAATCATAATTAATTCCTCTTTCAGTGAAAAAGCAAAGCTATTTTTAAATTGCATGCCTGATTGAATTAGCAAAGTGTTAGACAATTAACAGTCTTTCTTTTTATTTTTATGTTCTTTAAAATGCAGATTCGGTTTAATACTGTTTTCCCTTTCATTCTTTTTGTGTGTCCTAATTGTTAGCTAAGTAGTGTCAGGACTGCGTGTTATAGGCCAAGGCAGGTGTCAGGTTCAATATTATTAAAGATGCAATTACTCCTTTCTCAAGCACAGCTTGTCAGTTTTGCTCATCGATGTATATATCAATACATTTTTAAATGGGAAAAAAAAATCTGTTTCCCATCCAGAAATATCTCCTTGGTATTTTGCTCCTTATTTTGGAAATGTCTCTCTAACCTCAGTGCACAGGAGTCCTGGGAATGTGATGAGCTGTGAGAGTCTGAACGAGCTGCACAATCACATTCCTCAACTTAGAATCATAGAATCATTTATGTTGGAAAAGACCCTTCAGATCATCCCAAAAACACTGTGAGGCTCCGAGGATGCGTTTTCTCCCAGGGCTGCTGCTTTGAGCACCCGTGAAAGGTTGGGGGGAAAAAAGTCTGTAACTGAGGAGCTGACTGATTTCTTGACATTGGGCCTGCGTCACATAAGGGTTCTGGGGAAGTTGTAAGGAAAAATGTTGGTTTATGCTGCCAACACCCATAAAGGAGATGAGAATGCAGGGCTGGGAGTTTGTGTGCTGCCAAGCAGGGCTCCAAGTATCTGCTTTGGAAGCATCGCAGGGGAATCCTCCAAGGCATGTGGAGCCAATGGCTGAAATCCTCCTCCTCTGTCCTTGGACAGCTGCTGGGTTAAAAATGCCCCAGTTGCAACTTTTGGATTGGGGTTTTCCATCAATCACATGGCAAGCATAGTCCCAGAGAATGTGCTGTATGGGTGTTTTAGTCACTAAAAATCACACGCAATGTAAATCAAAACTGCCCACTCAATATGGCTTGAATTCATAAATCATTTAGCTAGTAAAGGTGGAAACATTAAAAAATATTTTTTGTTAGAAATATCCTAAATTATATACTTGAAAAACGTCAAACTCATGGTTTCTCTTCAGCTCTGGATAAATCTTGTTTTAAAGAAAGATTTGGGAGTCAGACATTTCGTTTTGGATGGAACATGCTCTGTTTGACCCAAAATGAAGTACAGATGAACACAGCCCTGCAGTTTGGCCACTATTCAAAAAATCAATTATTCTCAAAGCTTACACTGTGCTCCTTGAGGGAAATTGTTCTCTGACCACTCCTGGTCAGATGAACCATGTCCTGGAGGGTATATAAGCCATGAGTAGATAACAGTTTAACAGATCGAGTTACGATTTATTCACACATCTTCATCCAGCATCAGCACACCAAAGGTATTTTCACTCTGACACTTTCCTTTCCTATTAATGTACACCCTGCTCTTTTTCAAGATGAGTGCCCAGAATATCCATAGCCTGTATTTATTACCCTCCACACTTGCATCTTGCAGACTTCTCATTTCATCATGAGGATGGTGCTCATTGACAGGTCAGCTTCCATTTACTGTGGAAATTCTCAGATATTCTTTGCTGCAGGGCCTAATCTGCAGCCAAAGAGCTTCTGAGCAAACCCAGATGAGAGTTCTCCAGTTTAGAAAAATGCATCAAATGCAGTGGGCTATTTTCACAAAATCCCATAATGGTTTGATTTGGAAGAGACCTAAGTCTCATCTCATTCCAACCTCCCTGTCATGGTCAGGGACACTTTTCACTAGACCAGGTTGTTCAAAGCCTCATCCAGCACTTCCAGGGATGGGGCATTTATGGGAAGTATGAGCTCCTTCACTGTTTTGTCTGAGAATACCACAACCAAAAGTATTTCCAGCAAAGGAAACTTTGAAAATAATTGGCAAAAAATATGAAAAAATGGCTAATGTCCCTCTCCTCCCCCACTGATAAAATCCATGGGTCCATGGGTGAAGCTTTCTCCCAGAGCAGCTGCAGGATCCTCTGGCTGCCAGCTCTGCATGGCTGGAGACTGACAACTAATGGTTAGTTTGCAAATAGCTGCATAAAAGATCAGAGGAGAATGTGTGAGGGGTGGGGAGAGGAGGAAGGGGAATGATTGGAGGTGCTTAAAGAGAATTGATCCCTGTTTCATTTTTATTCAGTTTGATTTTCACTCAATAACAAATTCTTGATGCAGACTTTCGCTCACCATTCATCAGGATCTGGCAGGGTGGCAGAAACTGTGACTGTAATTAAAAGGGCCACATATTCATCTCAAACTTAACTTCTCCGAGATTAATTTTCTTCTCAACCAGGACAAATTAGAAACAATTCTACGGGTACCATGGCCTGGCCACCTCACAGGGATTCTCCCATGGAAAAGAGTGTGAAATGGGACTTCTGGGAGAGCAGGGGTCATTTTAGGAAGACAGGGCAAGAGGGACTGTGTGTGTGGGCTGGTAACAAACTCTGTGTCCAAGTAGGGTAATGGAAAGGTTACAAAAGGGGAGATCTGCTGCTTTGAGACCCCCTGAGCTTCTGCACTGGAGGCTGAGAGCATCAGCCCTGTGAGCACTGAAAGGAGGAACATGGAGGAGGAGGAAGAGGCTCTGAGGCACTGGAAGATTTCCATTCTGTGGGAGATACCTGGCTACATCCTTTCCTCACCTTTGAAATTTGCAACCTGTGAATTTCAGCTCTGATATTTGCTGTCAGGAGGCCATCGTGTTCCTGCTCTGCTATAAGGCCCTCTGCCTTATATTGGCAATAGCATTTGATTGTTGCACTTTGATATCACTGAATAGGTAATCAGACCACTCTTTATTTTAGCCTGAGGATATGCCTTTGATTTGTAGAGGTTGGCCATTTCTTATCTGAGTTTGAAAATGGGATTATTTAAATGTGTATTGATGTTTTTCATGTGGTCTAACTGTGCAGTTCAACATGGTAATTCAACTCGTAGCTATACCAGATTGTTATCTAATCTGATAAGATATGAACAGCACAAAGCTGAGATGATGAAACAATCGGGATTGTTGACTCACTGGGGTCCTGCTAAATCCAGTCTGCTTTCATACTTAATTATCCTGTCAAGTTCCTGGAATCTGAGCTCCTCCAGCCCTGCGATGGAGAACGGTGGTAGTGACACCACTTGGTGAATACATAAGTTGATCGAAATAATTTCAGCAGATAGATACAATGGCTATTTATGCCTCAACTGTGATATGAAAAGCTACTGATTCAAATACCCTAGACTGCAAAATTGTCCCTCTTAGCATTTCTAGGTTCACTGAAGGCTGTTATTAAAGGCCTCTGGAAGTTAATGTTTTTGTTACATGAGCTGCTGCCTGGCTGTCTCATACCAGAGGGGGAAAAAATGAATGAAAATTAAGCCTTCCTAATTTTCTCCCCAAACTGATATTTACCTAGCTCCCTGCACAATACACTGTACCTGACCCTGAAAACTTTGCTGGACATCTACAGCCCATCCCCCCTGATGCTGCTTACATCATATTTTATTCAAATTACGAATGCAATGTCGACTAAAAGATAATTAAGCTATAAGATATAAAAGATAAATTTTAAAGGTTCCCTCCACTGCTTGAAAATAACTCATATTTTCACTTTTTTTCTTGATCATCTGTAGGAGTAATCATGAGAGTAAAATTTGTGTCACAAGAAGTAATGACAGAAGTAATGATGTCTATAGCAGATTAAACCAGGTATTTCAGGTATTTCAGAAAAGAAGCATTGACGTTCAAACAGAAGTAGTTGAAATATTTTAATGGCCTGAATTGAAATCATACTCTTGTAAGTTTTACAAGAGTCTTGTCTTTGCTGTTAATTTGAGGTCATCAGTTTGCTCTTGGTCAGTATTTAGCTCTAGAGCAATCTGGTTATGAAGGAGACCTGCTGCTGCTGATGATGATTTCAGCAGTCAGAGAAGAAAAAAGGGGCCCATAAGCAGTCACAGAAATTCCAAAGATCAAAATGCCACTGTCTCGAGCCTCTCCTGCTGATTGACTCCCTGGCAGCTTCACCTGTGGATGTATCTGGAGCAATCATTAAGAGCTTTGTCACGGTGTAGAGCAGCCAGTCAAGCATCCTTGTATTTAAAATCAACACTAAAAAATATCCAGATATTGAAAGATGCTGCTTCATCTGCCCAGTGTGTTTTAAAGGGAGAGGCACTGCTTTGGCTAAAAGCATTGCCAACTGTGAGGCTCAGTGATTCAGCCCAAAGCCACTTATCTCCCCTTTGAGAAGCTGCATCAGGTGAAAATCCTGGAATTTGGAGGCTTTCAGAGGTGGGTTTGAGCCTGCTCTCCCACTCAGACCCCTTCCTACCTCCATCTGTACCATTTCTCCAGCTTTCCTATCCTGTGAACGACACAATCCTTTCCCAAACTCTGCTGCTGACCATCTCTCTCCCATCTCCTCCTCTGTCCCGCTTCATCCACACCCTGAGACACGCCACCAGTGAAAGATGTGCAATGGAGCCAAGCCAGCCTCATGGGGAAAATAAATGGAGATTGATCAAGAGCCTCTCTGTAAAAAAAGGGGATGATGGGAAGCCTCTGTGCCTGAGCACACACTGTGTGGCCACCCCTGTTCTTGGGACTGTCACCAGGGGTGTGACCCCAGCTTTATGTTTGTGCATTGAGCTGTAAATGCCCTCAACACCACAGACAGACAGACAGCAGAGCAGACTGATGCTGCAGCTGCCCTAGAGGGTGTTGTCTCCATGCTGACTCCAGGGATTACAGCCTAAAGAACCCAGTCACATGCAGGTTTATGATAGGAGCTGGGTGAGCAAAGGGCTGTGAAGGGATGGAGTCAGAGTTGTGCTTCCCTCTCCTTGTCCTCATTTTCTGACTTCCAAAGCCAGGGGTTGGCAGGGCAGGATGCAGGTCCATAAATGTTTTTCTGATGTAACTCTGTAAGCTCATGCCCCTGCAGCATCCATCCCTTACACTTTCCAGCATGCAGAGCATCCCACCTCAGGGTCCACATTAGTGCTTGAGGCTGAGCAAACCTCACTCATTTAAGACAATGTTGAGTATTTCTTTCCCTTTATGAAAATATAAACCCTCTCCTCACAGGATTCATCTTTGAGAGCTCCTTTGTGTGGTCGTTCCCTCCCAGAGCTGCTGTCACGTTTTCCCTGTGCATGTGGGCCTGGTGGTGACCCCCATTCCCAGCCACACCTGGGCTTGCTGATGAGGTTCAGAATGCCTTAAAATAGGTTAATTTGTAGGAAAGTGACAGAAATAAATTGCTGGCACTTTTATGTGCTGATAAGTTTAACCTTTTTTTTTCCCCCCAAGCAGCTAAATTGCCAATCATCCGGAAACACACTGGAGTTCACCCATTACATAAAGGAAGCTGTTAGTCTCATTTAAAACAATATTGACCTTTTTCCTGTCCTTTCCATTTTGACTAAATTACAGGGTACATTTTTTGAAATGTGGCTTTTGTCTGACTTTAACCAGGTGACCCTGATTTTCCTCCATTTTTTTTTCTCACTTACAGCTTGCAACCTTTCCTTTCTACTTCTAACAGAGTTCTTAGTTTAACCACTGAGATTTTTAAACCCAGAGATATTAAAAACCCAGAGTTTGCATGATATAGGTATTTCCCAGTTATAAAAACCTACACCTGGAAACCAAGAAAGCTGAGCTGGTGCACCCTGAAATGCCTGGTGTGGGAGTAGCAGGGAGCATTATGAAAATGATTGCAAAGTGTGTCTGTTCTTCCAAATTCAGATCAGTGAGTGTGTGTGAGCTTTCTGTTCCATTCAAAATTAATTGCAGACGCAACAATACCAATAGATTGTCTTCTGAGAGCAAAAACATTCCTGCTACCAATGAATTGGGATTTTTTTTCTTTGTTTTTCTCTTTAAATCAGGCTATGAGCACGTGTGGGTCCTTGTAAAAACCAATATAACTCGTTCTGAGAGGGGTTTTTTCCTGCACAGAAATATTTTTTAGTTCATTTGGGGCCTTGGACTTAGTCTCCCAATGGCAGCTTGTGAGGACACTGGAGTGAATACCAGAATACAAGAGTGGAGCTCAAGTTGTTTTTCTTGTACCCAATCCCTCTGATAGCAGTATCAGAGATATATTCTATTATATTTCCTTTGTTATTTCATGAAGAAATCCAAAGAGACAAAGGCTCTCTGCTCTGACTTCCTTCCCAGTCAGTGCCCACTGGCCACTTGACATCAACAGTATTTCCATAGACTGAGCAGAAGCCTCAGCTGGGGTAAATCCCTGTATCTCCCTTGCAACAGATGATGGAGGCTTACTTCCATCAGCTGAGGATCTGAACCATCCTCATGTACACCCATGAATGTGCTTGTGGCATTCATTTCTTGTATTAATTTTTCCCTACATAAAGCCTAAAAATATTCCCATGTATGTTCTGCTGGCTCTTGGCTCACACAGAAATGTGTCTTGTAATGCCAAACTGAAATTAATACAGGCATTTTTTGTAATTCAGATGTATGCTGGTTCCTTATATTATTTTTTCTGAATCACTGAGATGTGAGTTTTTTCCTGAGTTGGTCCCATTTTAATTGTTCCAGTGTTTTTTGGAGGAATCCTGCCTTGTAGGAAGATTTAGGATTCCCAGGCAAGGGAAGAATTTGTGCTTCCTTTAAACTTAGAATATAAAGACCTCTTCTGTGGAGCATTTATCCCAGAGGTGTGATGCCACAACACTGAGAGGCTAAAGAGAACACATCTTCCTTTAACCCCATCTCTTCAATATTTGATTAATCTGAATCAGTGACATTGAAAATGGCTTGAAATATTTAATCGTCTAAGAGACATTCAGAGACTAAAGTGCCTTTGAAATCACCCTGCCAACAGAGAAAATAATTTCTTCAATTGCTTTCTGCTACAATGTTCAACCCATCTGGGAAAATATTTGGGTTGCATTGCTGGCATTTGATTGACTCTCCTGCCAACACCAAAATTTGAATGAGCTACAAAAGGACAAAATATTCCGACCACCATCTCTGTGTTTTGTGACGAGGCCTGGGAGGAGGGGGAGATGCTTTGCACTCATTTGCAGGTGCAGCTGAGGCTGTGGTGCCTACGTGGGCTGCAGGCAAACAAGTTCCTGGGGTTAAGTGGAGTGTGCTCCTGGAGCCCAAACCCTCCTCCAAAGGACAGGAGCATTGCATCTTCCCCTTGGGCTGGCAGACTTGTCAGGATGCTGCCTTGCCAAAAGTTTGGGGATTTTACTCCATTCTAGTGATGCTACTAGAGCAATTTCTTATCTTTTGGTTCTCCTTTAGAGCACAGGATGCAAAGATGCCTTTAGAAGCACAGGATGCACTGATGTGCACACTGAACGTGCAGAAATGAAATCACCCAGCCTGCTGTACACAGCCTTGAGGCTGGTTTAACTCTGCATTGCTATGTGCCTCCGTGTAAAATTGCCCCGCACAATTATCCAATCTCATGGCAACTATTCAGTTTGCAAAGCAAAAATAATCATGTGATTACCCTGCAATTAGCTGATAGTTACTAATCAATTACATCTGCAGAGTTTGCCTTCCATTGAGGAGGTTTGTGGTGGTGGTTTATGGGTGAGACTCTGTGCCTGCCCCGAGCTCTTCACAGATCTCTACCTTGGTTTGCTCCATGGCTGAGCAGGTGCTGGGGCTGGAGGGAGGAAAATGGGACTGAACTCTCTGGGTTTAGTGACAGGAGTCAGACACCACGGGGTTGGCAGGATCTGGGTAGGGTGGGCACCATGTCATTCCCATTGGCTGCAAAAATGTGCTTGAATGGAGCTGGAGTAAAGAAAGCAAATGCATTTCCAAAATCTTTGGATATTCCTGTTGCCTTCTCCAGGCTTAGCACAGCCAGGGCTGCTTCATTCACTTCATCACCCTGCAGTAAAAACAAGCACAAAGCAATGTACATCCCACGGGAACTTATTTACCTTAATATTCCTGGAGGGACGAGTATTACAGTCTACACATGGGCAAAAAGGAAATTTTCATATGTCCATTAGCAGTGCAGGTTTGTTTTTGCAGCATGTGGGTGGAAACAAGGGATTGGGAAAACTGTCACCTTCCCACCCAGCAATACTGTCCAGGACTGGAATATTTGTAATTGATGAGAAAAGAGGATTAGCAAATACCTTTGAATGGCCACAAAAATCTGAGTCCTTCATCTCTGGGCATGTACCCACACAAAACTCTCACAGAACATCTGTAGCTGTAGCTGGAATGTTCATTCAGTGCATGGAAAAAGGGATGATTTTGCAATATAAGGAGCAGTGCTGGGAAAACTGGAGGGGGAAGTGAAGCTACTGGCAGGTTTGAAGAGCAGTTTGATAAATATTTCTGCTGTGAAAGAAGGACGTAAGACATGACAAGAATAGAGATGTGTCCATGAGAAGTTAGACAGGAATTGAAGGGGAAGGCTGAAAAGCTTGGGCTTGATGCTGCTGGGGAGAAGCTTTTTTGAGAGAGAGATGGAGGGAAAGAGTGAAAATACTGTGAAAGAGAGAGAGGGATAAACCCTGAGGCTATAAATCAGGAAGAGCCATGCTCGAGGGAGCAAGGGGAGGGAGGCTTAAGGCCCTTTGGGCAGAAAGATGTGTAGTCGGGTGCAGAAACATGTCACCTGCCCAGCCAGTCGTGAAGCCTGGCACGACTGCACTGTGGTCCCAGTGCCCTGATCCTGGGTGGCTGCTGCCAGCTCCAAGGACCACGGTCCAGCTGGGACAAGGTGGGAAGTGGGGTTGGATGCATACACACCTGCACAGTGCGCAGGGTGGAATCCATCCTCCCCGCCAGCACCGCTCTCCCTCCCTCTCCATCACCCCAACCTCCTGTTAAGAAAGATCCCGACAACACCATTAAAATGTCCTGCCTGCGTCGATTGCAGATTCATTGTTCTCTAAAAGCTAATCCAGGCTCGGGTAAACACAATGGCCCCTTTTCCCCCAGCCTGACGTTTCATTTACACAAGAGCTGAGCCGCCGCACCGGCGCAGCCGTCAAGCATTGATTGTGCTATTCAGCAGGATGGCTCAATAATTACAGCCCCGGATCTCCAAACCCCACCAAAGAGCAGGCTTACCACCGCTAGACTTTGTTGCTAATTGTCCTTCAGGATACTTGAGATGAATTACTGTGGCTTACATTTTCCTGGTTTTCCTTTCCTTTTCTATTGGGTTAATATAAAGAGAAATCTTTCCACTTAGCGGGGCTGAACGGATCAGACAAGTGTAGCATTGACTGTTGACAGCACTTCATAAGAAAACCCTCTGACTGCAAACTGTCTCATTGATATGTTCAACTTGACACACAGGATTGATTTTTGATTGTTTTACAAAGCTCTCCTGCGCATGTTTTCATTATCAAGGCTGGGCAGTTTTCATACCAACACTTGGAAAATCCTAGAGCTGTTAACATAACTTGACATCATCTATACTGCATCTAATTGTAACAAGTAACCCAACAAATTAAGCTTCTTTCACCAGAGCTCTCCAACATGGACTGCAGCCCTGATTATTCTTTTAGTTTGTTTTGTTTGGGGGTGCATGAAACAGCAGCAACATTATTTCAGTTCAAAGTTTTTAATCCCACTTGTTGTGAAGACAGAATTAGGGCTAAATTCAAGACAGTGAAGAGCCATCAGCACTGAATCTGTGCTTATTCCCAGCATCTTCACTGGGAACTGGATCAGCTCCCGTGCAGACTGTGTTGGGCTGCAGCTTGGGAGGTGATGGCACACCCAGGGAAAGGACATGGTCAAACATTCCCCACACATGGATTGATTAATTTATTAACTTTGGGGTCCCTAACCATCCCTTTCCCACGTCTCCAGGCTCTGATCCACCCTTCCACTTTCTCTTTCCCATCTTTCTCTGACTATGCGACTTCTTCTCAAGACTCCTTGATCCTCCAGAAACCCCAGAAAGGAGCTGGGATGTTTCTTTCTCTTTCCCATACAGTCACTGCACCCCTGCTGATGGGAGTCAATGTACAGCAGTGGCCTGCAGCTGATCCCAGCTACTCCTGAAATTTGGGAGGAACCTCCCTGTCTCCTAGAGCAGATTGAAGCCATGGGTTATGGTGGAGTACAGTGATGCTGGGGGTAGCAGGCTCACATAGGGAATAAGCTCCTTCTGCCGGCCTTGTTTAGCTGTTACCCTTCAGAAAAAAACCTGCCTGCACTGCCTTTGCCTTTTTTAAAATGCCATATGTAAAAAGGAGGAATGAAACTCTCTAAGATGAGTTTTAGAAGCAGGAGCCCTCAGTCCAAATGCAAAACTGCTGCTAGTTTTTCTCCCTGTCCCTGTTATCTGTGTGCGCAGCCTGTGGGATCACCCACTCGGGAGCTCAGCAGCACTCGCTGACCATGCAGCCCAGATTTCACAAGACTGTCCTTTTTATCCTCCAGACACAGGAGAAAAAAAATCATTTTCCATCACTGCCCCTCCCCTTCTTTTCCCCAACAAGTGAGCATTTACTATTCCTTGGTGCTACGCATCATTTTTCCGAGCCCGCAGTGCGATTACCTCAGCTTGGCAGGGGCTGGGAATTTCCACTCCTGAACAAATGCCCATCTTGGTTTTCTTTTTATAAAAAAGCAAGGCCCTAAATAGTGTGTAAGCACTTTCCTGTGGCTGTGCACCCTCTTCATAACCCTTCCACTTGAACAAAGTGATTGTCTGAACTGAAATAGTTTCACTGAGATGATTAAATTAGTTCCTACATGTCAGAGATGTACAGAGGTCTTGACATTTATATTTGGGTATTAGAGTCTGACATTCAAATGTATTCCTGTTTGAAAACAGTGTAATTTAAAAAGTAGCATAAAATCCATTAATATAATAGGGAGAGATGGTGATGCTTTAATTTGTGTGGGGCTGTGCAAAATTATCCTTTCCAGGGGCTGAAGCAAGGGCAGAGCTCTGCTGGCTGGGCTGGTGTAGGCAGGGGAGATGTGCTCCCCCAGGGCCCCCCAGACACACCAAGACCCCAAATATTACACCCATGGAATCCAGGATAAAGTCAACCATGGGCTGAGACGTCTCTAACCACAGTGGGGTTGTTTTGACAGGATACAGTCTGCTATTCCTTCCTGCAGCTTGAAGAACACCTGTGGCTGGGATGTCAAACTAACAATGGGTTATATCTCCAAAAAGGCAAAACAAACAATTAATCCTGTCCTCAGGGGTCCCAGCAAGTGAAAAGTGATAACACCTACGCAGGCACTTCGTCCTAAATTCACCCATCACCCCCATAAACAGAAACTGACCTGACATTAAGTTCTGTATTGTGTGATGGGAATGCTTAGGCTGTGGGTTGCCATTATTTAGGAACCAAATTTACATGGTTTTTTTAAGTTTTCAGCCTAATAGTACAATTATTTAACAAGTTTATTAAAAAATCCAAATCCCAGTTGTGTATCATGTCTTGGATATCCAAGAAGAGTCTCTTTTGCCTGGAAAAAGAATTTTTAACACAAGCAGCATTGCCACTTTTCAACGTTATTTAGAACGAGTGAATGCAAATGACATTATTCAATTTGCAGAAGCAGTTTCATTCATGAGGTGACATTAACATCTGGTACCTAAAGGAAACATTCTTCACCAACTAAAATAAAAAAAGTCTGATTGATAAACTCCTGACAGCAAATCCCCCACTATGCCAGCAGCAAAGCAGCCCAGCATTTTCATTCTTTTTCATCAAAACAAAATTCTGTGTTGGGATAATTATGTTTTTCCCAGGATATTCCTCAAATGCAGGGGGGGAAACAGAACTTAAAGGTCTGAGCTGGAGCACGAGTGCAGAAATGAGCGTGGCTGCATTTTTCTGTCACGTGGCTGCACATATTTATTATTCTCATCTGCAATATTGATGACCACGGACTGCTCTCGCTGCACATGCGTCTTCCTGCCCTTCCCCTGACTTGCGCAGCTGAAAAACGCTGGGATTTTTTTATTGCTGTTTTCTCTTTCAGCAATGAGCAAAATGCCCCATGTTAATGCCAGCTTGTTTTCCCAAGTGAAAAAGAAAAAGAACAAAAATAATAAAACTGATGTAGGAATTGGGGCAGGCCTCTGCCTTCAGCAGCAGCCAGGGCTGAGGGACATTGTTCTGGCTGTTAGGAGCAAGTCAGGAGCAGGGGGATATATCCTAATTTCAGGATTTTGTTATGCAGGGCCACCCTCATTTTAAAGCAACAAGATAAAACAGCATTCAGGATGAAGATTAGGCTTCAAAATAGTGAAAATTGCTCACATAGCTCGGATGGCAGGTATCTCTGTTTTGGAAAAACAACTCCTCATTAATGGGCAAAAATGAGCACAATTAGTGTGGATATACATTTGTATATATGAGTACATGTACATATACATAATACAGCCTTATTTTTTATGCACTGCTGGGGTGTGTGTGTGAGCGTGTGTATGTATGATAAGAATAATGAGATAGAACAAAAATGAGGGGACAATTATTCTGATCTTTTGTAACCCAACTCAGCTGGGTAAATTATCATTTTGAGCAGTCTGAAAACAGAAAACTAAGCATAGTAGATGATAGGGAGGCATATTTTTAAAAAAGAATTAAAGAATAAAATGCACAGAGACAGAATGCCATGTTTTGTTATGTCATTCCCTGCCTGCCTTTTTTCATGAGAGAGATTTCAACTTAAATACAAAGACTGTACTTTTAAATAAACAATGAAAATTGAAAATAAGCTTCCTTGTTAAAATATATATCTGTATTTCCATTTCCTCTCTCTTTTTTTTAAAGTAACGCAGTACTGTGAAATTATACCAAAAAAGAAAATAAATAAATAAAAGCAGGGCATTAGGTATTAGGATTCCAAACGGGATAGTACATCTTTAATGATACATATGATAATTAAAGAATACAATAAACACAATTAGCATATGTTTTAAACAGTTTATTAGTGAAGCTTACCATAAAATCAGAATATATAGAGCTCCAGGGTTTGTTGAGATAACAGCTTCTAATCCTTAGAGTCATAAAATCCCTGGCTTGGAAGAAATGGGCATCTTTAAAATGATTGAATCAGCAGGCCTCGAGTGAAAACACACAAATTAGCAAACTCCAGCAGTTGGGCACCGCGCGAGGCTGCGGCGCTGGGAGGTGAAGCCACCGCTGCCACTGCCCCGGCAGCTCTGATGGAGCTCAGCGGGGATGCGGGGATGCGGTGGACATCGAGGAGATAATGACTTTAACTCCTTCCAGACCACAGATACCCAAAAAAAAAAATTAAAATTATAATGATAAATATCAGGAAATTCTAGTTTATTTCGCAAGTAGCCATCGCGGGAAGAAAGGGAGAATGAATAAGTGATGGGCATAAAGGAGATCACGGGCTCGCCAGGCATGGGGGGATGCTGGATTTGGGCTGCCCTCCCTCCCTCCCTCCCAGCTCTCAGCGTTCCTGCAAGGCAGAGCACAGGGTGACAACGGGGACAGAAGGTGGGTGGCCCCCACCCAGGGGGTGAGGGAGAGCTGGGACCCAGCAGAGTCACTGCAGGAATTGCTGGGAGCTTAAAACTTGAACAATTCCATTCTCCCAGTCTGGACAGGGCTCTGGCCACTCTCACACAGCAGACAAACACTCCTGGCAGCCTCACTTTGTATCTTCTGCTCTTGCCTTTTTTCCTTCCAATTCCCCCTTTATGTCTTCTTTTCTCTCCTTCTAACTTCATTTGGGTTGGGTTTCTTTCTGCTAATGATTAACATATAAGCTCTTTACCTTCATCTCCCTACTGTAGAGATAATTTCTTCCCTCCTTTGTTATTTGTTTGTTTGTTTGTTTATTTGTTTGTTTGGAGGGGGCGAGGATGAGTTTAATCCTGCAGTTGGGAAATTTCAGGTTTCTTTAGAGCAGCAGGGAAGGCTTTGGATGAGAGTCAGTGTGGGCTGAAACGAATGAAGCTCTGCAGAATTGGTTTTTTTGAAGAAAAGGGGCAAACGGTCAACTTTGTAATGACTCCTCATCAGTTGTGATGACTTCCCAGCTCTGCAGCAAAGGAGAATAGCAGTCAAGCAATGCTTGAACATATTCTTATGGGGAAATTGGGGTGTTTGGATCATGAAATTAGATCTGAAGACAGCCAAACATCTCAATTAAAATGAGAGTTTCACTCAAATGAAGACATTTCACGTTTGCTCAGCTCCTGGACTTATCTGAACCCGCTTTTCCTGCTGCACGGCAGAACTGGTGGGCACAGTGCTGCTCTGCATCAGAGACCGGCCTGCTAATTTGGGTAGGAATGCTGAAAACCCTTGGCATGCATGGGGACAGCACATTGCTTTATGTTTATCCCATGTCTGGAATTTATGTTGATATTATTTTCCAAAACTTTTACCTGGACTTCAAGTCCAGGAGGTGGAAGCGCTTTATTGTAGTAATGCCAATGCACCATGTAAGCCACATTTTGCCCCAGATATTTGTCTATTTGTCTGGTTTTGCCCCATATAAGTCTAAAGACAAAAGGAACAAGCTGGAGGAGAAATGAAGGTCCAAAAAGATGAAGTGACTTTGCCGAGGTCAAACAGCAGGACGGTGGCGAAGGCAGGAATATAAACATGAATTATATTGTCACTCTGCTAGAAAAAGAGGTTGAAATGCAGCTCATTTTTTTGCTGTAGTTTAGACCCAGCTTGACGTATTTGACCTCTATTCAGCTGGCCAAGGTCCAGGGAAACAAATATGAAAAATAGGATTTTCTGTCTACTCTGGGGAAAGACATGAAGGTAAACTAAAATGTGTCAGGGGTTAACTCAGCAGCACTGGAGTTTAAGCAAACCAAGGGTCAGGGTCTGGTTAACTGTTTTTTCTATTGACTTCGTTGGTTTTGAGTTACACTGAAAAGGATAAAGAAATTTGGCCCAGGGACTGGGGAGCAGGGGAGGCAATGCAGCAGCAGCCATTTGTTGTTGTAGTGTTCCCCCGCTGCCATTTCTGCACTGATCCATCCCTGGCAGTGCCTGACAGACACCAGACTCAGCAGTGACTGCAGGTCCAGACCCAACACCTGAGTTTTAGCTCCATCTCCAGTTTTCAGCAGAGGAATCCCGCATCCTGTGGAGCATTCACAGCAGACGGACAGGGAAGAGCAGAGAAAAAGTCACTTGGGATTTGGCTCGGCCTGTAAAACCCTCACTTGGGCTGGCCCTTACCTGGAGGAAGGTCGTGCAGACATCCAGCCCTGCCTCCTGCTCCTTCTGGGAGGAGTTCACCACCTGGGAGGTGTGAGGATGCGTTCAACCCTCTGATCAAGGGCTGTAAAACTGCTGGCCCATGAGAGCTGCATGATGACCTGTGTGCCAGACATGACTGGAGTGGAGCTGGTGGCACTGGAGGGGCCTGACTCTGCTCCCTTTGGGCCACCTGCCCTCCCACATTCCCTGTGGTGGGCACAGGGGCACTGGGGTAACACTGCCACACTCAGCTCCACAGCATCCTCCAGGAAGAATTAATCTAGATCAAAATCAGAAATAGAATTCAGTGTTGGCTGCCACTCTCTGCTCTTGCCAGAAGAGAGAAAGCCATGACATTTTGTAAAACTTGAGAATTTAAGGAAAATATTTTCAATAAGGATGTGTGCACTGCTCTCTTTATCATCCAGGTGTTTATTTTTCTTAAACACGTGGCACAAGCATTTTTCCATTTTGAATATAAGGTCAATTTAGCATATGCAGAATATTTTCCTGTTCACTTTCCATTAGCATTTTATATTTATTAGCAAGAAACTAAGAAATAGTAGATACTGAATTCAGCTAAAAACCAATTCTACACTGAATATTTAACAAAGACATGACTTTAAACTGTGTTAGTTATTTTTATAGGTATTCTAAAAATAATACCATAGAGTTTATTACCTAACCCATACCACACAGAATTTGACATTTGGATGTTGAGGGCTCATATGCATGTTAAAACAGTGAGAATATATGCGCAGAAAAATTTCAAGGCTTCTGTAAAACAAAAATAAAACCCCCAGAAATTTATTATGTGACCCAACTACACTGCAAATTGAAAAATTGACAGTGGTGGGCAGCCTGCACACCAACATTCATCAGCTTGGATCCTCTGCATAGGCTCTTAGAATGCTCTATCACAGATTAATGTCTCTCAGCAAAGAACCTGCTATAAAAAACCAAGGCATGCAGCTGATAAAATTAATGAAACAAATCATTGTTGTAAAGCATTTGGTGAGGTGTGAATTTGAAAACTAGTTTCCTAATATTTGGAAAATAAACAGAAATTAATATCCATTAATAGTATCATAATGATCTTAACTGAGAATGTTGAACTGTTGCCTGTTTTGTTCTTTTCAACTGCAGCATCTTGCTGCAACTGTTTTTGTGGCTGGGGAATAATCTGCTTGTGTATTCTGTAATGATACAAGAAATAAAACACAATAGGAGGAATAAAATCTGAATTCCCTTCTCAGCAAAGAGCAATTCCACAATCCATATATTTTTGGTAGCTTGCCTATATAAGGTGCAGAGCTTTATTTCCTAGACCATTTTCACTGCCACCTCGAGTTGGGCTCACAGGAGGAAGCAATTCTGCTTCATAAAAAAAAACTTTACCCTCAATCTTAATTGGGTGATCCTAAATTTCCTACAGGCTTGGAGGGGGACGCAGTTGCCATGGTGGCCTTCCTATGGGACAGTGCCTTCTCATGGCCTTTCCCACCAAGGATGATGGGTTTCAGATCTTCATATCTCTTGGTAGCAGAGCTACCTTCCAAGCCAGCTAAAATGTGAAAAATGACATTTTCCATGAGAAATAGCTTATTTGTGTTTCTGCAGATAATGCAGTAGCTTCCTGGTGAAACTAGGCACTGTGTGGACTGAAGTTAAAATACCAGTACATCACAAAGCGAAACCACGGAAAGAAAAAAGGGAATTTATTATCTTAATCAGAAGCAATACAGCACAGGTTCACATCCTGATAGTTTTTACATTGTCATTTACCAAAGGCAAATAACCTGGTGCCAGATGGTGCCAATGGGTTAAGGGACAAGGGGGTTCAGACATCCAGGAGACAGGACAGGCCCAGTCCATCCCTTTCTCAGTGCCAATATCACAGAGCAGCAGCTTTATCACAAGGAAACCTCAGCAGCAAGATGGGAGAGATTTAGCTTTGGCTTCCATGCTCTCCTCTGCAGTTTGCTCGGTCCCACGTTAGTGTTTGCACGCCTGCCCACACAGGGAGGGAACATATGTTTTGGATGGGATCCTCTCTTTGAAAATGTGTTTTTGAAGCAAAAACAAATGTTAAACATTCTCTTAACAAATACTTCCTTTTAAAAGCCTTTCCTCGTCTTTCTCATGTAGACATGAGTTAGTGTCTGTCCACCACATCACCATTAATGGTTGTGCAAAGTGTCCAGCAGGTCCACTCCAGAGAGACTGGAATTTATGGGGATAACTGACTTTTCACCCCATTGGCTCAGCAACCTCATTAATTTGGCCTCAATCAAAATATTTCATCCAACCTGAAAAAAAACCTCAACATGTTTTATCTCAATATTTCTCAACCACTTCTATCACTGCTCCCAAGATTTTAGACGTCGTTTTGAGATAAAAAAACTCTGAAACATTTCGTTTTGGAAGTGTGGAAGCGAAACTTTTTTTAGCCCCTCTTCCAGCCTGCCACGTTGCCATATTTACCACGGTGCTAACAGTTGTCAGAGATTATCTGGCTGAGTCACAGCTTTTATGGGCTCCACTCTGGTCCTAGAGACGCGAAGCAGCTCCTCTGCAGCCCAAGGTTTATGTTGGCATAAGCGAGATCAGAATTCGCCCTTCTGTTTACCATTTAGCTGAATCACCCCATCACAGACCAACTGTCATCTGTCACTCCATACTTTTAATGGTACATTGCACTGATGTTGTCTATTTTTTCCCTGTCCCAGCAGCCCTGTCACTCTGGTATGTGCTAATCTCTTCTTCCAGGCTTCTGTTGGATCTCTTAATGACAGTGCCACCACAATTTAGGGTTTTTTTTAAAAAAAAATTTAAAAAATTACCAGAGCGACTGGGGAGCTGGAGGCAGAATCAGATTTGCCCTGTAACGCAGGCTGCAGACTAAACAGACCTTGGGCTTTTGGAAGCACATCCCAGAATGTGCTTTATCCATCCAGTCCCAGGCATGGCATTATCTGGGGAGCAGAGGAGGACCCCCCCCTTCCACCACCAGTGCATGGCCGCAGCTCTCCAACAAAGTTCATAGCAGAGAATTAATTGATCTTAAAACTGCAATCTCTTCCTCATGCCAGGGCCTCTCTGCAGCTCTATGCTCCTACAGGCAATGGACCAGAAGTCTTTTCCAAGTGCTTGGCTTCCTTGGGGCCCTGGTGGTGGCAGAGCCTGGCTGCTGATTAACCTGTGTGGTGACCAGGAACGCGCGTCCCCTGCAACATGAATCACGTATCCTTTCGGTGTTGTGACAAACAAAACAAGGAGAGAAACGCCTTGCAAAAGGCAGTTTGGCTGTGGGAGGAAGTGCCCACCCCGGGAAATAAAATATATTTCAGGGTATTAAGATTGTTCCCTGTTTTTCCCAGAGGTGCATGTGGGAGTGGAGGGGATTAAAGCTACAATAATATTCTGTGGGGTTTACATTTGCATGTGGTTAGATTGGTCAGCTAATAATTTTAGTCTGTTAATATTATTATTATTTTTGCAAACACCTAGGAAAAGATTCTGAGGTTTTCTCGTGGCCTTTCCAACATGACCCCTATGTATGTGAAACAAGCAGTAACACCAAGCAGTGAATTAAGCATGAAGCAGCACTTAAATATTGCAGGCAGCGCTCACGAATATGAACCCTTTTGGGGATCCCCACGTTTTTGTGTGGGCAAAGGTTTTTCTCCCTGCAAAATGCAAGTTAACAAGTCACTGTTCTGGTGAGTCCGAGTCCCATGTGCAAATTGTTTCGCTGCTTTGACTGCTGAATGTCTGCGACATGGAGTGTGCAGAACTTGAAGAGGTCCATCTGCTAAGGGAAATAATCCTGTGTCATTGCAAAATATGTTTCTGGGTATGCGTGTATTTCTCTGTGCTCCTTCTTTGTCATGATTCCTCGGTTTAATTTAAATACATGTTTCACTTCTCTCCATATTTCAGGTTTATTGCAGAGTATGAAAATCAGGAAGCTTTTTGTTCACTTCATACATCTCTTCCAACAAAGCCAGACATCCGAACCCGGCACAGACTCCAGAGTGATTATTGTTACACATGATCTATGGAGCAGATAAATTACAGCTTGATTTTTATAAGGTATATTGAGCCTGCAGGCTTCAGCAGAAACAAAAACAAAACAAAACTCAAAGCCTTGGTTTAACTAGTAATTTGAGGAAATATGACAAACCTGACGTGGAAGTCACAGAGCAAATAAATATGCACATCCATCATTTTGTAAAATAATGCCTTTGCTGGAGAGACCTCTGCTTGCTGCAGTCTGCAGTGTAAAATTTCTTCATGGTTTACTGGCCTCAGATCCTGCTACACAGAGAATCAAGTTAGCTATAGTTGAAAGAAACAATTCAGTGTAAGAAAAACAGTGTTGTGCAGTAAAATAGTGCACATATCAATCATGTGAGTGAAAACTAAGTTGGTTTTAGGATATATTATAATATTCTTGGAATGTTTAGAGGTGTTTTTATTCTCTGGCTAAAATGATTGGAGACTCTTTACCTTTATTGTGAAATAATCCAGTTCCTAGAAATAAAATCACCCAGTGGTTATTGCAGACAGAAAATCCTACTTCATACAAAATATAACAAAAGGCAGTTTCAGAGTTATCTTCTGAGCACAATAGTTTTGTTGGTGCACTGGAAAGGAATAACACACACAATTCTCCCTTCAGGAACTGGCTTTTGGTACCAACTCTTTTTTTTTTGTAGCTTGCCAATAGTTGGAAGGTTTTGTGTGAAACTAAAGAACACCATCAGTGCCCTTTGCATGAGATCTGCCCCTCAGACTGTCCCCTCCCTGCAGATTCAGGAGCTGCAGTTTTCCCCGAGTTGGAGTTCACAACACAGCAAAATGTACCCTTTCAAAGAGGAGGCTGTGGTTTGGGCACTGACAGGGATGTAGCCTTTGACACCTGGAGGAGGGTTTTACTTAGAGTTTAGGGGTTAAATCCAACGATTTATGTCAAACTGCTTCTGGATAAAGCACAAAACAGAGCCAAAATGCTCCACTCCTAAAGAAGTGTCTTTGTCAAAGCCACAACTATTTTCATGCTCCATTCCTGCTCCAGCACATCCTTAGAGATTTCTCCATTTCCAGGGATGCTTCTTGGAGAGGCAGGATGGAGAGGAGCCAGGTCACCACCACACATAACCATGCAGAAATGCACAACACCCACAGCCCAGAGAAGGAGATGCTGCCCACACAAAGGTGTGGGTCTGGGGCCTCTCAGGTAGCACAAGACCTGGATCTGTGCTCTGTTTCCACTTTCAGAGAAATTCCAGTGCCTGGAAGGCAATGGAAGAGCCTTTGTGTGCAAGTTCCCAATGGGTCACATGTAAAAACCACAAATTGAGTGGCTCAGCCACACCAGAACTGCTGTAAATCTGAGGATACACAGAATTGTTGCTGTGGGTAGCAGAGACCTCTAACACCAAAGATGGAGTGCCAAAAAGAGAAGATCAATAGATCCAATAGGTCTTCAAACAGATCAGGAAGAAGGGCTGAAGTCCCTTTTGAAGTGTTGATCTGACCCATGGAACCTGGATAGGAAGTCTGCAGGAAAGTGTCTAATCTGGACCAGGAATCTGCATCTTCCACCCTTAATCACAGGATTGTCCGAGGCGCACAGGAAAGACAGTGGTCAGAAAAATAAGCCTAAGTCTGACCCCTACAGAAGCTGTTTTAATCTGATCTTGTAGGTTTTGGTACCAAGATATGACCCTGTCTTGGTCTGATCCTGCAGTTCTTGGCCGGGCAAACTGTACTTGGATCATAGTTTATATGAAGGGTCCATCATCTGCTTCCCTGTGTCTTCCCAGCTGCACCTTGCAGTTTAAAAGCCAAGTGCACATTCACTACTGTTAGCATTGCAAAGCCAAAATGACTGGTTTGGGCTTCATCCATAAAATTGCCAGCTAAATATTCATTCTGGAGTCATTACTCCAGGTGTTTGTCAAGGAAGATGTACAAAGCAGCCAGAACATGTTTAGCATTTCATGTACCAGGCTGAGCTGCAGGAGTGACAGGTTGAAAAATCTTGTTTGGACTCATAGACTGAAACCATTTAATATAGAAGTCACTGGTGGACTATAAATATGGAAAGCCAATGTGCCACATTTTTATAGAATCCCCATTCTGCATGTCTTTTAAACATATTGAAACTTCAGAGAAGCTGTAGAAGTTAAACTCACCAATTTTTGCTTCAAACATCTGCAGTTCTTCAATGGGGGAACCTTCAGAAGCTCAAATGCCTGCACAAAATACACTTTATTTGAATGTGCACTTAGATTAACTGATCCCACAAAAGCCAACTCTGTTCATTTAGGCCAGGAATTACCCAATTTGCTCACATAATCTCAGCAATTACATGTTCATCTTTTTTTAAATATCAGACCTATGGTGTGATTTACGTGGTATGTGATCTTTTAACTTAACCTCAAAGATATTAATCTTTATTAAAGGGTATGAGAGACAAAGAGGGGGAAGAGAAGCTGGTGACAGATACTCTGACAGCGAGGAAAAGTCATTTATAAAGTGAACATCAGTAAACATTAGGAGTGACATATTGATATCAGCAGCCAGGAAATGGCTGGCCGAGCTAGGATGAGGTATTACACCTTAAATTGTGGCAACCATATTTTTTTCCAAGGTTGATCTTTTATATTTTTTAAAGAGAAATTTACTATTATACCTCCTGCTTCCCCTATGGTAAAATGCCAGAAATTTGACTGAGATTTACTTGAAGTGACAGCAATGCCCCATTTTGTCCAAGAAAGATGATCACTAAATGTCACGTCTATCTACTCTCATGTGGATCACTTATTTGACATGTTCATGTCTCAGCTTCATAGCAGTTTGCAGCATGTTTCCTGGTGCTCTGAGGCAGTCTGGAATCTTTGTGGTCAAAACCTGAGCTGGCCAAAGGCAGTTCTTTAAAATAAATAAATAATGTGGTTGGGATTCCATTGCAAGGGTGTCAGGCCAGAAAAAGGCATAAAAAGCCTCACAAAACCAGACCAAGAGCGTATGCTTCTGGTCAGGCTGCCAGAAGACCGTGCTGGTGGAATGCTCTTGTCATCTCAGCTGAAGTAGAGCCACAGCAAAAAGCAAATATTGGTGTTTAAATACAGAAAATAATCTCGTACAATTTACTCTTTTATTTATTTTTTAGGAAATCTGGCAAACGGCGCACTCTGAACCAGGACAGAATGTGGATTTTCCCACTTTGCTGAATTCCTGGAGGGAGAGATGCAAAACCCAGCTGGATGTGAGGGAACCATCAGCACGAGCTCCTGAGGTGGGGAGCCCATTTAAATCTCCTTTGCTGAGCCTCAGATGTGACCCAAGCAAAGCAAAATGGAAAGCGAGGCAAAAAGGCTTTTTGCACAAAATGGAACAGTAGTCATGAATAATTAATGGATTTCTACCTTCTTTGCCATTTAAACTTGTCTTTCTTAGTACTTATTGCCTTCCAGTCCAGAAATTTCTCTGTAGATTAACTCATGCATGTTTTGCAGCAGCAAGTCAAGAATTAAGGTGTGTGCTGAGATCCAACCTCCCACCAGACCCAGTCTGATTCAGCAGTCTCCCAGCCAGAGCCAGGGAATTCTCTTGCACAGATCCAAGCCTTGGGAGCCTCCCAGCAAGGCCAAGAGCTCTTTTTCCCATCCTCTTCTAAAAATTTCTACCAGTCCTGCCTAAATACAGAAGTTAATAATCACAGAAAGGGCTTAAGATCTGAACGCAAGGACATAAATACATGTCATGAGAAGGACACACCTTTGGTTTGTTCCAGCACCAGAGGTTCACAGATTGCCGTATATTTATTCATTTTGAGGTGCAAACACTACAGGAATGAAATACAGTGAGAATATTTAGTCCTGGCTTATCCTGTTGACTGCCCTGTGCTATCAGCGCAGTCGTACCCTCAGTCAAGTGTGTTCCATCAGCCAGTCTAAGGGAGGCTCTGTGAAACCCCAAGTTCTTCTCTCAGACTTTCCCTTTGATGCCCAGCTGCCAGCTCCCATGTGGGCACTCGCCTCAGACACAGTTTAACTCCCAGAAAACCTGCAGGAGCAGCAAAACCAGCTCAAAATGCATCCTATGTAATAAGCAGCGTTTTTTTGTTGTTGTTGTTGGTTTTTTTTAGTGTATGGTGGAAGATTAAAGCCATTCTAAATGAAAGAAGAGTGTGTAACAGGGTACAAGATTTCTAAATAGGTGGCACATGTCAGCAGGCATTACAAGAGTGTCTTTAGGTGAGCCTTTGATATCGACTGCTGAATAGTTCAGTCAGAGAGATGCTACCAAGCAAGAGTTTCACTGCCTTGATTTGTTTTCCAGCTAAAATAAATCTGAATAGAATAGACTTAAATTACCTGTGATTTTTCTGTCTTTAAAAGGACACATAAAAGCTCACGAGATCACTGCGCTCCCTGGGGAATAAAAAAAAGGGAATGGGAAAAAGAAACCAGGAAAACCATGAAAGATTCATTTTAATGGAATCCAGGTTTAGCTGTTTCATATTTAATAATGTTTAATATTTCATTTACTACTGGGGACTCACCTTTTTCAGAAGAATGCAAGATTCAAGGCGCTATTGTGCATTAAGATTTTATGTCTGACTGTAGCAATATTATAAGGGTTGGCATTGGAGCTGCTCAAGCCTTATGCAGAAAGCCTGGAAGCAACAAGGTTTCTTTCTTTCTTTTTTCCTACAGCCAAAATAGGAGCTGAAGCCCCAGAAAGTGGTGGGGTAGAGCTGTGAATCCTAGCAACAGGCGGGGAAAGAACTGTACGTTTCTTCACGTCCTCCAAGTGTTGGTGCCTTCTGGTGCATCATTGACAGGAAGAGACACAGACCATGCAAAGGCCCTCCTTGCTGATGCATCAAGAAAGGGCACATTTTTTTCCAGTGGGATGGGTGAGGCATTTTGGGGGGAAAAACAAGCAAAGAAACACCCCACAGTTCATGCTGTTGTTGCTGTTGCACTTTCCTTCATCACAAGGCACTGCCTTTTGGTGAAGGGTTTTTTTTTCAATTTTCTGTGCTCTTAGTCTTTTTTTAAGCCTTTCTCAGTGATAATGTGGGCTTTTCTTTTTAAGTGAATTATGAAAATTTGCACTCAAAAGTGTGAGCATAGGGTTCTGCCAGAAAAATCCATCATTCTGTGGCCTGCAATGAAATCATGGGTGATAAAAGCTACCACCCATGTTCAGCAGAAAGGGAACTGAAACCAGAGCACTTTTCCTGGAAGAAGAGGCTCCTGTTAAATATGCAGCAGTCTTGTCTTGCCAATATTAAACTAGCTTTTCTTCCTAAAGAACCTGTCAATACAGTTTGACCTCTCTCTGTGGATATTCTTCAGAGCCTGAAGCACTCAGATAACCTGAAACAGCTCCCCAGTACCATCCTGGGAAGGTGGGTTTCAGTCAAAGAAAAAGTCACAGAGCCTGGGACAAAGAGCAAGGTGGGATTTCAGACTCCTTGGTCCCATCATTTTGTTCAGAAATCAACCATTTCCCAGCTGATGCCCGTTTGTCTGGGTTTGCCACCAGTTTTGCTCTTTGGAGAAGCTTGCAGACTCTTAGGAGCTTTGCCTGGATGCAAACTGTGGGAAGAGGGGCGTGGAGAAGAGCTGGGGTTGTGTAACATGGCCTGCTGCTTCTGTTAAAAGAATAAATTTGTGGAAAGTAGCACTAGTGGGTTGTTGCCTTGGACTGGACCAGCTGCTGCAAAGATGAAGCACAGCCCCAGAGAGAAGGTTGCAGCAGAATAGAAGGATTTGGCTCCCAGCTCACACAAGGAGGGTCCTACAAGCCCTTCTGCCTTTTGGGACATGTTCAAAATTCACCCTCTTCCTGGAGCAGCTCCTTTCAAAATTTTCTAAAAAGATTTCTTGCCAGGAGAGGGGAAGTTTCTTTTATTAGTAGGGTTTTTTTTTTTTTGCTCGCAATTTCAGTCTCAGACCTCATTGAAGGGCTCTGGCATTTGCATAACTTCCCACAGAAACTGAATCAATGTTTGACATCATGGAACAGAATCTCAGGCGTGATTTAGCATTAGTAAGCCACCAGTCATCAGCACACTGTCATTCCCCTATAGCTGACATCTCAATAGAGTCAGCCTCATGCACACACATGTTCACCAGCAGCAAATTCTTCTGCTCTGACCATGCAGGAGCTTTTCTTTTAACATGGGCTTGCACATATGAACATCCAAAAGACACTGGTCCAATATGATCAATTTTCAGGGCTCCAAATGCATTTTCCCTTTAGGTAAGAAGGCAATTTTAAGTCCTCTTAAATAATTGAAGATACTCCTGATACAATCAAAAGTCAAGCTCCCCAAGATGAAAATGTCTGGATGATGAACAAGTTAATGGAACTAAAATCCCAGTCGTGGCTGATTAGGGGACCAGGAGAGTTTATCAGAGATGGGAATGTACAAGTCCAGTCACAGCCTGACCTTGTAACGAATGAGAGCTGAAAAGCAATTAATTGAGAAATTATCAGGGAAAAGCGAAGTTGTATGGTTGGTTAGCTAAAGCAATATGTCAATGGGCCAGGGATTGATTTCCCTGGAATACCTCAAGGTCTCTGTTCTGATGATTCAGGACCTGAAGGAACTGGCCCGAGCCAAGCAATAAAAATAAAACAGGGTCAGGAGAGGGAGTCATCAGTCAGCACTGGGGATCATGTATTATTTAGCTGGTAGTTAAGGGAAATTATCAAACAGGAGCAGACTTTAAGCCAAGTTTTTTTCCCCATGGGAGGGGAAGTGAAGTGAGGGAAAGGAAAATGTTCCTTTGTACCAAGGCTCACTGTCCTCAGCTCAAACACTGAGCTTGGGAGCTGGGTCCTGGGAGCAGGAGGTGCTGTGAATGTCCACAGAGAGGGATGATCAGGCCTGACAGTAGACATCATTTATTGCTGAGCTATTTCCTCCCTTCCTGCTGCCAACAGGATGCACAGGACTTCTGCTCCCACCTCCAGCAGACACCAGGACCTGCCCTGGGCCACCAAACTAACAGTGACATTCTGTCCACTTGAACCCTGATTGTTTAAATTCATCCACACATCAGCTTCACACATCCTACCCATTTGGGGAACTCTTGGCGGGACCACAACTTGTGCTTGTTGATCTGAGCTGCAAAACGTGTCTGCTAACAGAGTTCTGCTCCTTCATAAATGAGTATAAAACACCTTGAATGAGACTGTAGTATCCATAGCTCATGAGAGCAGCACAGCAAATGAAAACAGCAAAACTAATTATATATAAAGTCTTCTAGAATGATCAGTGGGTTGGGTGAGAATAGCTGTGTCTTGTCTTGTGACAATTCACTAAATAACACTAAACTCTGTCTCTCCCTTGCGGAAGAAAGAAGAAAGCTCCCACAGAACCAGCAGTGCATATTTTGTGGCAAGATCAGGGCCTCAGACACCACAAACTCTTCCTTTTTGGGATCAAAATCCTGAGATGCTGCAGAAAAATTTTTGTTGGAAAACTGCAGCTAGCTTTCCCATCAGGACGACACTTCAAGTTCTGTTTATTTTGGTTTTTTAAAAGAAAGGCTTTCTAAATACTTCAGACTTGATACTGGGTCTTTTTTGTCATGTCTCCCACTAATCAAAATTACAACAAAGCTATGATTTTAGCTTGTTTCATTTCAATACATAATGAATACAAGAAACTCCAGTATTTCACTGCAAATAGCCATTGCTGATGCAAAAACAGGTTTCTAGAAGGAAATTCCAACAGCAGCTGTGAGATAAAGGAACAGCTTTATCCCACTGCCTATGGACATATCTGAACACATTCCTGGGACTCACAGCATGTCACGCTCCATGTAATGCATTTTCCATTTGTCCTGACCTGAGAGCTTTGCATCCAAGGAGCAGATCCCCAAGTGAATTCATCAGGAGGGATAATAACCAGTGCATGAGCTTGGGCTGCTGGACCAGCAGATCCATCCTGCAGTTGTCAGAGTGCTGAAATTCAGGGTGGCACAAATGCAGCCTCCTTTGATTAAGGACCAGAAGGACACAGCAAACTTTCCCAGTCTATTTTATTGAAATGCAAGAGAAAGGATTTTTTTGGGGGGATTGCATCATTCCTCTCCTCTGAGGCCAAGTGGCTGCACAGTCTCAGTTCAGCATCGGGGAGTTTAGGAGGTGGTGATGGAGATGATGAAATATCCCAGCACTAATCACCTATTATCACCTTAGGATAATTTAAAAAGCTGATTCCAAATAAATCCTCTTTGGATCAGGTCCTTGGCTGGCCCTCTGCTCTGCAAAGTGCAAACACAACCACCCCCAGTAAAACCAGTGGAATCCCAAATGTGACCTCAGGTTGCATGAAGCACTTAGCTGGGTATAATCACTGGGATGGAATAAAGTCATTTTGTTCTGCTAGGAATCAGGGGATCTTTTTTTGGAGCATCCTGCTCCACAGAAGGTGCGCTGGACTGCACTCTGATCTCACAAAGTTGGGGGAAATTCAGAGAGATTTGGCCTCTTTATTTTCTTCACTGCTTTCAATGGCAGTCAAAGACTTTCAGTATAAAGGCTGCGATGCTTCAAGATTGTCACAATGTGGAAGGGCAGGAAAATGCCCAGCCTGGAGTCTGACACAGTTTCCATTGTAAATTAAGTGAGGAAAGCCCAGCAAAGGCATGAAGCAGTGCACACCAGCAGTACTTTTGTGTAGCAGTGCTGGTGTGAGCTTTTGTGTGCCTGAGCCCTTCCAGGAAGGGGGAAATGGTCAGGTACCACCGGCTCCAGGCACCACTGACCCACACCCAGGGCTCTGAAGGAGCGTGGTGTGTTCCCAGCTCTCCCAGACATTTCTCACACAGGTTCAGCTAAACCGTTCAGCTCCTCTTTTTCCTCCGTGTTTTGTTAACAGTGGATTTATCCTATTTTCATTCCCATTCACCTGATGGTGGGTGGGATCACAGTCCCAGGCACCGCTGCAGTGGGGTGTCTGGTGCACTGGTGTATTTGCCCCCCACACTTGCAACAGCAAATTAATTTATGTTTGCGTTTCTCTGGGGAGAAGGAAGCCATTCAAGCAGGTAGGCTCTGGAGGTCTAGGCTTTAAAGTATTGGCTACTGGCCTTAAAAAGAGCTTGGTATGAGAGACAGGCTTAGTTACATCTCTACATCCCACATTTGGGCTGCATCCTGTTGTTGCAAAGGGTTAACAGACACTGCAAAACATTTCTAGGATGAAGTGCTAAGATTTAGTGTACTGAATTAATTCTTAAATTAGAACAGGGGATTTGCACATGATTTCTAAGGGAAATTATCTTCTGGGTAAAATTAATACAGGAGATGTTTCAACATCTGGGATGGCATTATTATGAGCCATGATTACCCAGACATTGCCAAAAGAAAGAGATCACAGTAAACTCTTTCTTTTCCCAAGCAAAGTAAGCTCCTCACCCTGAAGGGGGGAAAATATTTGCAGAGCCTTGGCTTATTTGGAAATGCACAAGAGGATTCTAGGTGAGGAAAAGGCTGCGTGCTTTGCTGATGGATAGTTGGGAAACAGAAGTGCAGACAGGGAAGGTTCTCTCTGCAGGTGGGCTCCAGGCACCCGCCTGCCTCCCTCTCCTCTGAGCTCCTCATCAAAAAAGGTGCTTAATGCAGTGCTACGGCTGCCCAGGTGCTTAGTGTTGGGAGGTTAAAGAGGAAACACACAGGCAGATGTGACCTGGAAAACCTCCAAAAGGGAGGTTGGTCCTTCTGCTCCTCACCCAGAGACCACAGAACTCATCCAAATCCTTCATCTTCCTCCAGCCTTCAGAGGGGTGGCTTTTCCCTGGCGAAATTTTAAATAGAGCAGAGAGTAAAGCCAAAGCAAGACCTGCATCAAAACAATCACACCCCAGGAGGAGCTCATAAATATTTATTTTCCTTCAGTCTATTTCATTTTGTCAGGAAAAGAGGAGGGCGCTTGAGTGGGAAAAGGAGACCAGTGGCACAGTGCTCCTTTCACAGGGAAAAACACCAATGTTTAATTTAAAAGGGCATAAATATAAGAGAAATGCCTCTTTACTCTCGTGTTAGTAGCTGGCTATTAAATTACATCACAAGTGCTACGTGTGGGACCAGGCGAGTGCATGGTTATTTCTGTCTCTAAACCGGAGTGCAAGTCTCAGCGTAATTACTTTGGATCCAAGTGTAATTACCAACTGATCTGCAGGAACATACACAGCAGTGACATCCATCCCAGGCAGCATTAGAGCCTGATGATAACACAGCATCATTAACACAGCTTAGCACTTCCCTCCGTGGCTGCAGGCCATGGTTTGCCTCGGAAAGGGCCTGAGCTGCTGCCCCTGCCTGTGCAGGGCTGGGAGCAAATCACTGCAGACAACGGCAAACATGATACCCCAATCATGGGAAATCAGGCTGGGACAGAGGGGTTTTCCCCAAGATAGATCCCCTTGTTTTGGCATTTCTGCAACCTGCCCCTGTTTTTTTCCCAAAGTCCATGATGAGAAGGAGGGTGCTGAGTCCCTGCAGGGATCACCACCTTTTTGTTTGGCTTTCTTCTGTTTTATTCTGCTTTACTGTGACAGCATCATGCTCAGATTTTGGAATATTTTCTCTAGAGTTCACAGCTCATCTGTCTCCTTTTGGAAGACAGTGGGTATAAGGATTTTCTTTTCTCTATTCTTTATCTTCTTTTTTTTTTTTTTCCCAAGGCTGGAAGCATCACAACAAGTAAACAACCTATTTATTGTGATGGTCTTGGAAGCTTTCTCTATACCTCCAAGAAGGTCAGAGAAATTATTCAGAAAGAGAAAAGGAGAGGAAAAAAATCCTTCTTTCTTTTCATAACTGCCTGTTTTGTTACCACACCTTCTTAGTGCTATGGTGTTGCAAAGACAATGCAATAGACCAGCGTAGGAATGAAGATGCACTAAAGAAAAATAAAACTGATTTATTTTTTCAAGCTGGTGTTTTCAGGTACTTTAGTTGTGTCCATTCTAGCTCATAACACAAACAAATGAAAATATGATAAAACATAAATTGACATAATTTCCTGTAAGAAGTACAGAACCTAAGATTATGCGAATAATCAAGAAAATATCTCCCAGCTCCTGTGGGTAGGATTGTATTTGCTTTCAGCTCAGGGTCAGTGATGGTAAAGTGAGATTGACAGGGTAAGTAACCCCTGAAGGAGGTTTTCCATTTTGGTCAGCCCTGCTAAGCCATGCTTGCTGCTTTGAATGAGCTCAGTTGCACAGAGAGATCTTCTTTTTTTTCCCTGATTCTGCTCATGTGTTGGTTTTATCTGAGCAGCTCCGCAGATGTCAGTGAGACACATTTTGTTTTGAGTTACATCAGCGTAAATCACAACTGATCCAGTGAACTCAGAGATACCCTCCTTGCAGTGAGAGCTGTGACACCAAGAGTTTGGTGCCACGGTATTGTGACAGCTTAAAACCCCTCCACGAGGAAACAAAGTCAGGCTCAGCTCTGTCCTGGAACACATTACAAAGCATGTTTGTTATTGCACAGAAGACAGCATTTGCCTTGGCTGTGAACAAGAAACCCAGATCTGTAACAGCTAAGATTTCATCTCTACCATTTATCCAATGAGCTTCCCAATCCTCTTGCACAGATAACCTGCTGCTAACATAGCAGTCAAGATCAGAGCACTTAATCAATCACTCACTGAGGACAAATATGCGTAATCTAAATTAGAACAAACCCAGGCATATTTTATATGACAGCCGTACAGATTTTTAAGAAAAAGCATTGGCAAGAAAATTGCATGAGAACAAAATTGTTTTGTGTTTATGCTTAAAGTGGTAGATTTCCTAAAAGCTTCTGTGGCATTAGGTAGCCTTGAACGTACAGGGGCAAAATTCTGCTTTCACTGCTTTCACTTCCATATTTTCATCAATAAACCAAGGATGCATTTGGTCCCTCTGGCTCTGAAGCAGAAATCCTGCTGCAGACCTCAGTATGATGTAGAGTCCTTCTTGAAAACCTTTCATATTTTATGATCACTGTCGATTCTCTTATGATCAGTGTTGGTTCAAGCTTTCATGAATCAAAAATCAGCTCGTGGAAGGCATCTTAGAGCAACCTATTTGTCTGCAGGTAGCAAAGGAAAGTGGTGCTTTGAAGAATAAACCCCTCTGCCTTCAGAACGAAGCTCAGGCTGCACAGGAGGCTGGAGCAACTTACAGATTCTATTCAGGCTCCTCTCTGGGCATGCTGGGTGACCTTGTGTTCTCCCATTTTCCTCTGGGGGAGATATTATTTATCCCTGATAATAAAACACAGGATTCTTCAACTGCGACTCGTGGTTTAATCTATTGTGTCAACTTACACAAGCTCCCTTGGAAAAAAAAAGAAAGATCAGAGGCAATAAAAGGAGTAAAAAATGAAGCATCTTTAACTGAAGTCATACAACTTTCATCTGAGGTCAGGCCCACGTTGCCCTGACTCTGCAGGGTGGGATCTCCAGAGAGGAGCATCCCAGAGATGGCCTTTGAGAGTGGGTGGCAGCTCTTGCACAGCCCACAGTGCCCATCAGGCTTGGAGACCCTTCAGCTTTGGGTAGAAACCCAACAAGCAGTAGGAAGGCTGAGCCCAGCCTCTGACAGGCTAATGAAAGGAGGAGTTCTGAAAAAATGCTGGAAGTATCTGTGCAAACACCCCTTCTCCATGCACCTCTGCAGATCGGGCCCCAAAAAAGAGTCCCTCTGCTGAAGTTCTGTCTCTGCTTCTCCAGACGAAGCAAACGGTCCCACAAAAGTTCACACATCACCAAATGTCCCATGGAGACTGAATTTCAGTTTATTGCCCTATCTTGGGACTTTTAAATATACATTTCAGTTCCTGCATGAAAGCAGGTCTGATCCCGAGTGCAGCAGGACTCATTTGCTCCCCTCTGACTTGGTTTTGGAGGGACCTGTGAGATTTTCCAGGAACAACTGTCAAATTCTTCTCCCAGTCAGCTTGCTGAGGTGAGGCATTGCCATCAGCACTGTTGGCATGAGCAAGTTTGATCAAATTTGTTAGGGAGATGTTGATAAAAGCAATGACCTAATATTGCAATTAAAGGCAATGGTGAATACCTATTCCCAGAAAAGTCTGGGAAAAGCAATACAGAGGACTTTGGAAAATTTATCTTGGGTGTGCAAGCAGGGATTAGTATGCCTACTTGCTTAATTTGGCACCCAGAGGTCAATTATGGATTTGACTTGGATCTCTCAGCTTCAAAGGTCAGATCTGAATATGAAGCTTCTTTCTTCTTAAGGACAAGACAGAGACACTGCAGGTACCAGTGACCTGGAAGCAGGATTCCCACTTTCCACCATCCATACAATCTCCAGAAATCACTTTGCATTACATTTTGGACTTCAATGCTCAGTTAATTCCCCACAGATACCCATTAAAGTGCCTCAGTGCATGGCCCGGCTTTTTTTATTTTTAACTTAACTTTATTTTTTTAAACTTCCCAAGTTTTCACTCAGTCACTTGCCTGGGAGGCTGCTGTGTGAAGGTGCATGAGGATGGACTGGAGCATTTAAATGGAGGCCCCCAAACAGGAGCATTTTTCCCTTAATCTTCCCACACCACTGGGAATAATAATTCCTCGCAGGGCTGTTGCACAGCTTGATTCATTAAGGCTTATGAAGTGCTTTTAGCTCCAGCACTGAAAGGCTCTGAGCAAGTTATTTTGGACTGCTCAGGTGTTAGGGGGAGAGACATTGCAGAAGGAATACAAATAAATCAAGAGAAACTGCCCCTTCCTTCCATGCATCCCCTGCCCCGAACTGCTCTCCATCACTGTTGGTGTCAAACAGTTAATTTACAAGCCCAGCACTTTACAAAGCCCCTGGAGCACCAATTGTCCCTTTCTCATGCGACATCAGCTCCTCAAAACAGCCAGCTGAGCCTCCGGGGTCAGCCCACTCCTGCCCTTCCCAAGGCAACTCCAGCCTCCCTCCAGAACCGCCTGGGTATTTGTTTTTGGACAAGTCAGACCCAGCACCATCCCCCTGCAGCAGGATGCGGGGGAATAAGCCCGGGGTGCCCTGAAATGCACCATGTGCTTGGCCCAGGAGGGAACACTGGCTTGGGGAAGGTGACCCAGATATCCCACCCAGCCCATCACCCACCAGGGCATCCCCACAGCCTGGCAGGGCAGCCCGGGAGAGCCAGGGGCAAAGGAACAGGCTCGGGGCTGGGGAAGGTGAAGGCAGCAGATCTTTCACATGGCTTTTCTTCCCCCTCCCTCCCTCGCCCGGTCTCCCTCCCCTCCTCCAGTCTGTTGCACAGGAGCTGCCGGCCATGCTGTTCCAGTTCAGGGGCTCCTGCTACAGAAAAGATCAGCTGTTGGAGAACCCATGGAAAGCCCTGGGGGAGAGCCATGGCCGCAAGGTAATCAGCAGGCAAAGTTATTACCATTATGCTGCTAATTAATTCCCAGCTCATTACGTTTCCTGTGGCTAATTTGTACTCGCCGCTGATTTGATTAAACTCATCTCTATGCTAATAAATGTGTTTTCCATTTGTTTTAGCGACTGTAGGAAGAGAGCCCGGTATTTACATATTTTGACGTTTATCAAATAAAACGCGGCGCCTGAATTAATTCTGCTCTGATTTATAAGTGCAGGGGGGAGGAAGGGGAGCGAGGGGATGCTGAGGGTCAGGCGTGTGCGTGGCACAGTGAGCTGGGGGGGCTGGGGTGCTCCTCACATTTCATCCTCCCTGCCCCATCCTGCCCAGGGATGCTCCTGCAAGGCGGCCTCCACCTGCTCAGCTGCCCCCCTGACATTTATTTCCTCTTCCCAGCTCAGTTTGGGGATGTGGGGCTTTGATTTGTAGGTACATTGCACGGTTCAGCAGCACCTCATCAGGTGGATTTCTCTTTGTCTTTCAGAAATTGCTCTAAATGAAGATGAGGTTTACACTGCAGCACCTCATTATAAGCAGTGACTGTGTTTCCCAGTCCTGTTCATCAGGACTCGCTACAGTGATATCAGACAGCTTGAATTTCTGATCGGGGGGAGGAACAGACACCTTGCCATGCACACAGATTTATTTTGGGGATGTGTTTTACCCTCTCTACCTCAATAACTTGCAGGGCACAAAGCTGCCCTCCAGCATCTGCCTTTTAAACCCAAGAACAACTCTTAAGGGCAGATCATCAGCAAATCACCCTGCTCAAAACACTCCTCCTGTTTCCCACATTTAACTGCTGCAGTATCTGTCTTGTCTTCATTTGGGGTAAATCCTAACAGAAAAACACACTGAGAGTGGAAATTAGTGGGATTTGTGTGTTACCATCACTAAGAGTTTGTGAAACTCAGCCTTTCCTTTTCCCAGGAAAACTGGCAATGGTCACCAAGCACATCCCCTCTCTCTACATGTGTGTTCACACGTGTCATCTTCTGTGGTGCAGGGATATCTGTGTCACAGGGGATGGAGGCCAGAGCTTCGCATGAAGTGTGAGAAGGGAGCAAGGCAGGGAAAGGTTCCTCTTCCGGGGCTGGAAAAGGCACAGTGGCTCAACAGGGATGCCTGGTAATGCAGGGAGATATAACCCATCCCAGTCCTGCTCGGTTTTGTCTGGAAAATTGGCTCAACCCAAGAGGGATTTGTTTTCCCTCTGCATGCTCACTTTGGGCTGGATTCTCTGTTTTCTCTGCCAGGTTCCTGCAGGTCACACCAGTGGCCCCAGGGCAGCCCACAGCTTTCTTTCACACTCCCAGGAAAACTTTCCCAGTAAAGAGGAGCCCCAACAACGCCACTTCTCACTCTGGCAGCGAGACACCTTCCACCGCCGCTGCTTCACCCCAGGCAATCAGAAACAGCTTCATTGCTTAAGTAACAATTAACAGCCCTGTCTTTTGGGAGTGCTTCTGGAGCGCTGCGCCTCCCCTGCTCCGGAGCCTGCGCGCTCCTCCTGCGGTGTAACCCGAACTGTGGGCATCCCCCAGCTCCTGCCCACCCCTCATCCTGCTGCCTGCAAGGGTGGTGATGGGCTGCACCGTGCTGCCAGCCCAGCCAGAGCCGTGCTGATGCTTCCTCTCCTCTGGCACTCGCTCCAAGGCGGCACAGACACTCCTGTGATGCTGCTCAGGATGCACAGGGTGAGGGTGTCCCACTGGCGATGCAGGCCCTCACAGGGCTGACCCAGGGGAGCTGCCAGAGCACGGCAGGAGGTCCCTGGGCTGTTTTTAACACAGGTCCCCAAAGAGGAGCTGGCAGAGCCCTGCCTGGCTCCCTGCTCAGCTCTGGGTGTGCACCTGAGCAATGGGGGCTGCCTGACCTGGGGCACTGCCTTGGCCGCTCACCCAGAGTCCCAGCAGCTCAGCATCTCTAGAACAACCAGCTAAGCCATGCAGTGGTGGATTGCTGGACGTTTCTCTTCCTACAAAACCTTTTAAGCCTTTGCAAAAGCGGGAAGTATTACGGACAAAAAACCCGCCTTGTTTCGCGTTAACAGCCTTTGCTTTTCCTGGCGAAGGTGGGACAATAGCCACACGCTGCATGCTATCAGTGTCACAAAGAACAGAACCAAAAGGCTTCAGCTCAGGACAAATAAAAGTAACATTGATTCCTTTTTATTTTTCCTTTTTTTTTTTTTTTTTTTTTTCCAGCTGGTATCAATACATTAAACAACCACGCTGGAAAAGTGAAATTGATTCAAGGCCTTCAGTGCTCCCTGCCAAAAAAGCCTCCTGCAAGGATCTATTCTGTATTGAATTACAGTCTGGAAAAGTTCAATAGGTTATTGTACAAACAGAGAGCAAAAGCCCGTCAACAATGGAGCCAAAGTGATTGTGCAGCTCCTTTGTGCTTGCCAGCCCCGCGCCCCTCACGAGCTCGGATGTTAAATCAGTTTAATTAAAATGGTGGGCTTCAAATGCCTCGCATTTTTTTAATGCATGCCCCTGTGTAAAGACATGTAGGCTGAGGTTTAAAGCTGCCTGCCTGCACTGACAGCCTCTCCATCCCTTTCTTGGTCCTAAACCGCAGCGGATTTTTATAGCTGCTGAGCACTTTGGGCAGACGCTGGGGCTGAGCAGGATCATCAACCCCATGCAGAGCAGCTCCAGGTCTGGGCAGCACCCTCAGCCCCATCAGAGCAGCTCTGGGTCTGAGCAGCACCCTCAGTCTCAGCCTCAAGCCGTGGTGTGCTCCCCTTTGCAGGATGGAGCTGTGCTTTGGGGCTCTCTCAGTGTACAGGACTTGGCTGTGGGACCCTCCTGCCCCAAAGTCCTCCCTGGAGGAACCAGGTGCTCCCCAGAAAGCAGCAGGGTGAGCTCCCTGATGCTGCAGCAGGTTTGTCACAGCTCTCACCACAGGGTCTCCTCCTCCAAGGAGGCGGGAGACACTCGTGAGCTACATCAGGGTTTCTAAATCCCCCCTCTCCATCTCTAATTAAGATTCAAATTGAGTATAGAAATCATGTGTAAGTAAGATGCTAATTATTAAAGTCATTGATCTCCCAGACAATAAAGCAGCCTCGCTTTTCTGGCCCTGCCCATGTTTTGAGGCAGCTCTGAGCCCTCACCATCGTAAATACCCAGGATATCTGGAATCCACATTGGAGAAGTGTGAAAATGATTGATTTTGTGGAGAGGCAAAGTCTCCATCTTGCTCTGAACAAAACCTCTACTCCAGGCCCATCCCCAGAAAGCCCTGGCAACATGTCTGGCTGTCTTGATAGCTCAGCTCCTTGTAATGACCATTAAACTTTGGTCCCCCACATCACTGGACATCTGCTTTTGCCCTTGCCCATCCTGCTCCAGTGCATTTATTTTCTCATTGGAGTAAGTGGGATTTACCACTCAGTGTATTTAATGGGATTTACTGCTCAGTGCATTTAATGGCTTCTTGTTCCCAAACTGAACAACTTCCATGGTTGAATATCCTATCTAGGAGTTACAGGGACTGGGGAAAAGGTGCTCTCGGTTTGAAAAAAATATATGAAAGAATGGCTGGAAAATTACAGAGAGGCAAAAATCTATGGAAAGCAGAGCACAACCAGTATGGGGCCAGGCAGGAAAGTGGGGGCAAAGCCACAGGGCTGGGAGGATGAAGGTGGCCAGTGCTTTAGTGGCCACAGGAAGGACAGACTCACAAAAAAGAAAAGGCTTGGGCTGCAGAAGAGAGGAATGCTAGCCTGAAAACACAGAGTGCAGCACCACACTGCACCAAAACGCTGGAATTAACATCAAAGCAGTCCTGGAGCAAATGAGATTACGGTATGCATGTTAATGAGGCAGCAGCACTAATCAGCCAGGATGCCTCGCTGGGAGGGCTGCAGTGCCAACTTGTGAATTTTTGTTGTCAGGCTGGACTCAGCTTCCATTTGGAGTGAAGATTTTGTTTGGTTTTAAAAGCATCAGTATTTTTGTGGGGTTTCAGGCAATCTCCGATTTGATTTGATTTCTTCAAGTAGATGTCTGGCCCTTCAGGGTACAGAGAAGAACTTGGAAATGGGATTGAAGTGGTCCCCAGGGCCAAACTGAAAACCACTCCAAAGCCAAGGAGCAGATGAAAGTTGCCCAAAATGCATTTTACTCTATTTTAAAACATCGTTATTTTTAAGCCAATCTCACCAGTTTGCAGGGCTGAGTGCACAGCTTTGCACACAAAAGGCAGTGCATTTTTGTGCCAAGCTTTCCTGAGGAGCATCAAGCCACTCAAGATCTGAGGGGTCCAGTTCTGCTCACTTTTGCAGTGGGTTTTTTTCCCAGTGCCACAATGCTGATGTTACAGTTATACTTCCCCATTAAGGCTCCAAAACTGGAGCTTTTTAATGCCAAGAGCCCTCAAAAAAAGCACTTGCTTGGGGATATGTGGCTTCAGGCAAAAAGCTGTAAAAGGGGCAGCCCCATGCAAGGGAGGCTTAGCTGGGCTGGTGAAAAGGATGGCAGGAAGGTGAGGATGAGGAGGGAATCCTGAGGAAGGAAGGAGAGAATTGAGATAAGGACAGGCAGATAAGCTGCTCACAAGCATTAAAAGGACAGAACCCACAGCAGAGGACAGACATGAGCCCTGTCTCTGCTTGAAACCTGGGGTGCTCCCAGAGGCCAGGGAACAGATTCATCTTGGTCAGGGAAGCTTTGGAGTAGGGTCAAGAAAAGAGAAGCCCTTCTGGGGCTTTTAATCTGTCTCTGTGGCCTTGGGAGCCAGAGGAACATGGAGAAACAGCCACACCAGGGTTTAGGATTGCTGCAGCGTTGCTGCAAAGGTACAAACTGCTCTGAGGATCAGCCCCAGCCTTCCCAAGGTCCGTCTCAAGCTCATTTTATGGAAAATGCCATCCTGATAAACTCCTTCTGCAAGGAAACCACTCTTGCTTTGATCTGTTTTTCAAACAGCCTTTCTTCTTGATTGGAGAAATTGGCTTAAATGAGTCTCTCTCCCTTTTCCCAAGCAAGGCTGCAATTCACTTCTGCTTCCTTCTCTTTTCACCGATAATCTCGTTTGCTGAAATTGTGAATAAAACAGAATTTGAGACATTTGAGTGTTTACGTGGCAGAACAACATGTTTTATGTCTGAGTTTGCCATGCAAACGTGTCTCTTCTGCAGGTGGCTCTGAGCAAGGCACAATGGGGGCTGCCAGAAGAGCTGATCCTCAGTTCCCAGCTCTTGTCCAGCTCTGAGAAAACATTCCTTTTTGTGTGCTGGACAGGAAGGATGGGGCTCAACTCACAAAAGCTTTCCTGCCTCACTGCAGAGGTGCTGGAGGGTCCCAGAGCTGCCTTTACCCAGTGCACAGGTCTGGGCAGAGCAGTGGAGGAATGGGGGATAAGCAAACAGGCCTGGGAAGGTGCAGATGTACCTCCCTTCTGCCACAGATTTCCATGGCTGGGAAAAGAAGCTGTTCAGCAGCACTTTCCATGCCAGGGAGATCATTAGCAAATTAATCATTTACTAATTAAACGGCATGATACCCATGTAAAGGGAGTGTGATTACCCTCTCTTATAAGTCCGGAAACGAAATGGTGCTTCTGATTTTAGACCAAATTTGCCCTTCTGCCAACCCCACAGTTTTGCCCCATGGCCAAAGAAGGTTCTTTAGAGCACCCACCTCTGCACCCTGACAGGATGCCTGGTCCTGCTCCTTGTCATCATAACCACTGCCTGGTGACTGTTCCCAGGCTTCTGTTGGAAAGTGCTGGAGGCTTGGCTGGCTCCATTCCATGGCCTTTCCATGTAGAGTGGATGCTATAGGGTGAGAGGATCCAGGCAAGGAAATGGGGCTGCATTCTTGCTGGGCACCCCAAAGGCTTGCTGGGTGCACACAAACATTTCATCTCCCCTCCAGATGGAGATGAAAATTATCCAGAGTCAGGAGAATTGACCATAATGAGCCCCAAAGTCTGACCTGTTTGTTCTCACTCTTCTGATTTTATTTGGATCATGTATGTGAAATTAACCCCCTGCTTTATCCAAAATGAGACCCCCTGACAACAGGCTTGATCTGCAGCATTTGGGTATGCATTTATTTAAAAATGAGAAGGAGTGAAATTGGGCAGGCAGAGCAGTGGCAGTGCTGTTCATGAAGACCATGAAAGTGCCTTTATTATTGTGTATCAGAAACAAGTTTGGAATGCAGAAAGAAAACTTATAACTTATAACAAATGTCAAATGATTGCATTGCAGGGATGTTTGTCCTTGCTAAGATCTCTCAAGCCATCCCTACCAAAATGCTTTCCACTGAAGCACTCACATATAGCAGAAACTCCCCAGAAATAAAGCTCAAATTTTCCTCCTTTCTTCACAATCTCGAGGGGTCCAGCTCACAGCGCTGACACTGCACTGCAGCCCGAGCCCTGTGCACCTCCACGGAGCTGTCACAGGTATTTACTTTTGCTAAGTGCAGCTCATTATTATTGCCTCCCCTGGAGCTGTAGTGCAATGGAAACTCATTCCCCACGGCCTTGCCCAATAACTTTCAGAACAATATATTTTGCAGTTTTCTTTACTTTGCGTCCGGTTTCCTCGACTCAATCAATTGCGGGCGCCACGCGGTGAAGTGTCCTGCCTGCTGCAGAGAGAAAAGCTGGACTTTGCTGGGTGGATGTTTGCTTTGTGTTGTATACACAGAATAAAAATTAATTCAGGAGCAGCTAGGGAGAAAAATAAAAAAGCCCACTGAGATTAGGAGCACAGAGATATAATGGTCTGAAAACTAAAGCCTTGCTGACTCCAGGAAAGTAAGCAACATCTAAGGCAGCTCGTTTCCCCATCATAACTCAATACAAATAAAGAGAAGAAGGTGGATGGAAATGGAGTAAATTATTTCACTGCCTAGAGCGACAGATGAGCAAAACCAACTGGGCTGGTTTCTCCAGGATTTCAACACTTTTGCATGCCTTGAAAGACACCACATTCAGCCACCTGCTATTGAACTTCATGGTGGCAGGACCATGGTTACAGCAAAGGTTACAGCAGCTGGGCATCCCAATATGGTTTCCCAGACAGACTTCCTCAGTAGGATTTTGCAGGGATAAGGTAGCACAGGGGTGATGTCCAAGAGCCTCCTCATCCATTCACTGCCCTGGGAAAATGAGGAAGCTTTATCCTTTGGGCACAGCAGCAAAATGCAGTTTGTGTTGCTCATAAGGGAGTGGATTTGGGCAGCTGCTCCTTTCAGAGGCTCCTGCCCACTGCCCAGTGCCTGTGCACACCCAGGACAAGCCCTGTTTTTCTAAGTCATAGCACATCTCTAATGCAAACACAAAGTGAAAGGATGCTGGAAAGCCACTGGCCTTTATGGTTTATTAAGCTCCTTGTGCAGGCATAATTTCAGACTTTGATTTTTTTTTTTAGACTAGACCATGTCACCTCTGTGTTGCACCTCACAAAGCCCACCAAGACACCACCCCTCCTTCAAAGGGATGGGAGAAGCACAGGGAAAATCCCACTTTTGTTACTGAAAGATTCTGTGATTGTATTCTTTAAAAAAAAGAATTAACAGTCACATTTCTAAACAGCTCTTTATTAAACCGTCCAAACATATCATCTGCACTGGAGGATGTAAGGGCTGACACCAGACAAAACCATCAGATTGCTCTGAGAAAATGCACTGGCTTGTCTTGACAATTTAGGACTCTGTGGATTACCCTGTTCATATTTGCTGTTGATTTTAAGACTGAAATTTGCAGTATGAAAACAGACATGTCCAAGAAAGCATTGCTCAGCTTAAACTTAAAAGGACAGAGATGCAAGATTACAGCAGAGAGATGCAGCTCCTGGCTCCCAGCCCTTTCTTAGGAACCAGCTTTCACTTTGCCTTGGGCTTTTGGTCTATCAGCATCTAATGAAAGATGACAGTGCAGGCTCCCTTAGGGGCTAACGTGGGCAATTTCAGCTCTGGCATTTTAATTTATCTGTAACCAGCAGTTTTCAAAAGGGTAGAGCTAAAAAAGAACTTGGCTTGGTCACACACACACACAGACAAAAAGAAAAGGGGGGAGTTGTGACATAAAATGCATGAGGAGGTTTGCTTGGGTTTAACTCCTTGGGCTCCTGCAAGGCAGGCACTGGAGCCTGGAGCTGTGTCCCTTGGCTCTGTGGCTGCTTGCTGTTAACCCTATCCACCAGGATGCTGGTTTTCCTCAAGGTGAAGAGAATTCCTCCATGGTTTATGGCTGTTGGTTTTAGTGCCAGGCACATCTACTATATTCCTGACAGTTAAGGTCTCGGCTTTTCCCATTTATTAATCCCCAAAGTTGCATTCAGGCACTGTAATGGCAAAAGGTTAGCTTAGGATCAGTAGCAGCCATAAATCCAGAATTAAAGGCTGTGGGTTCATTTCCAACTGACCCAGTGGTGCCTGGGCGCTGCAGAGGGGCCAGAGCCTGCCGTGGGCATGAGCACTCCCACTCTCACTCCATGTGTGCAGCCAGGGATGAGAGGAGGAGCTCAGCCCCAGCCTGCACCTCCCATGGCATTTTTGCTGCCGTGTTCCCTGCCATCCCACGTGCCTGGCTGTGCAGAGCTGAGGGTTCTCAGGCTGTGCAGAGCTGAGGGTTCTCGTGGCAAGCTCGGTGCTGACGCAGCTGGGGCTGCTGAGTGCGCCTGGCACCGCTTCACATCCGACCCTCATCAGGAGCTTTTGACTCCACCATTTATTTGTTCCCTGGCATGTTCCACTTGCCCTCCGGGCACCTGGCGAACCTCCGGGCACCCGCTACCATCAGCCAGCTCTTGAAGGATGGATCCAACTCAGCCCCTGCCTGACCTGTGCTGGGGCTGCAAAAAAAATTCATTCAGGATCAAACGGGTTAAATATTTTATTTATTTCATTATTTACTTTACTTCTTTCCAGGGAAGAATTTTACTTTGGTTTTTTTTTTCCCTTCCTCCCCTGCTGCCTCCAGAGGACCAGGTGATTCCAGGCACAGCTCTAGCAGATGGTTCTGGTGGTGGAAAGCACAAGGGGATCACTCCCAGGAGCTGCTCAGGCAGTTAAGTCAAAAAGGAACTGATGCGTGCATCGTGCCACAGCCCCAGCCTGGACAGCTCCCAGGGCTCCCCTCTGTACAGGCAGCCTGTGCTGGCCCTGTTTATACACCCAGCTTTCTCTGTGCCTGATCCAAAATCTGCTGGGATTGGGGAGCAGACCTTTCCTGAGCTTCCTGAGCCAGCTGGAGTCAGAGCAAGCAGCGTGGGAGCCCCGGTGCAGGCATCCCTTTGTGATCCTGCCCACTGCAGCATCACCCTGATGGGCAATGCAAACCTGATTATGCCAGAGACCAGGAGATTATTTCTTTTTACTGGTAACATATTCCAATGTAAAACCTTCATCTTACACCCATGGCAAATATTGCCAAAGTTGTGGAGTCAGGAAAGCAAATCCATATTTTGTCAATATTAGCCCGATAAATAAAATTTGAGAATTAAATGCATTCCACACTTAGCAAATGAAAATTTATTTCTGACACATGAAAATTGGCTTTCTTAACAACATTTCCCTTGTTTTAGTGAGATAATCTAGAGCTATATTAAGAAATACAACATTTTCAGAAGAATTATACATAATTTATAGAGAGGCAGGTCTGAATTAGCTCTAGCATTGCCCAGAGCTTTCCTACAGTCCATAGGTCTGGATCTCAGCTGTGCTCATGGATCTGCTCCCTCCCTCTCATGAAATCCTCTCCCAGAAGCAGTTAAACACAAGAAGCCAGAAATGATCCATAAATTAGGTCTGGCTATAGGTTCAAAATCATAAGTTATGGCCTATTGACCCCATACTCTGAGGGGAAATCAGAAGCATTTTTCTAAAGAGCCACCACTGGAGGAAGGGAGGTTTAATATATGGCACAGCAGAGCCCAGCTGCAAATAAATACAGCGCTGCATAATTGCAGGGAAAATCAATAAATACCATGGTGGTTAAAATAAAGATATGCATATTGAGGGTCTGGGTTTATGTGTGTGAAAGGTTGTTTCCCCAGAAGCAAAAGATGATTTTTTTTTTTTGTCTGCATTAAAACCTCTAAAAACAACAAAGGCAAGAGCGCCTGTGCTGCCCCTTTTGCAAGGAGCAAGTTTCAGCTATTGTTTCCCTCGGAGCAGCTCTGTGGAGTCATCATTATTACCATAATTAATAAGTGCAGTTTGCTCATTTGAAAAATTCCGGCGACATTTGCCGCTCAGGCATCGCGTCAGCGCGAGACACAAAAAATCGCTGTGACAACTGCTCTGCAAGTTCAGCTTTTATTGACGAGCACCACAAAGAGATGAAGCCCAGAGCAAGTCCCTTTTCACTTTAATATTTAAACCTCTTCTAAGAGGACGTCAATATTAACTCCCGTAATTGATGCTGACAGGTGACTGCCTGGCCATAAAAAAGGCAAGCGATAAAATTCGAAAAAACCCTTAAAAATAACAACGAGGACTTGGAGGTCAGTGCAGTGAAGGGCACTGGGATGAAGGGATGAGGTCTCCTGCATCCCTGGTGCATCAACGGGGACCTGGTGATTCACCCAGGAAGGGATGGGACCCTTTGGGCTCGGCTGATTTTGTTCCCCCAGGTAAATCCCTGGATGAGAAACCCATCCTTGCTCAGCCTGCAGACCAGCCAGTGCTTTTAATAAATAAATACCAATTGTAACTAGTTAACCTCAAGATTTCCAGCATTAAAGAGCTTTCCCACAGGAGCCAGAGAGCACTAGAGGAATTGATAAATGCAAAGTTCATGGGGAAGAGGACACAGCCCTTTGCAAATCCCAGTATGAGGGGAAAATAACCAGAAAGTGCTATGACACAGGCTCCAAAAATAGTTATTTACTGGACATAGCTTCCTAATTTTCATTCATCTTATTCTTAGAAATAAGTGCAATTTTTTCTGTTTAAAATTTGGGTTAAAAGTAGTTAGAAATTGGAACAACATGAAACGAAGTTTTAATGTAAAGTGCTTGATGACCTGAGTATTGTTATTGTCTTTGCTCCATGTACAATCCAACCAGAAGGAGTGACACAGTAGATCAATCTCTTCCTTTATTTAAATGGAGATATAATTTTGCTTGCTTTAATTTCGACTAATATGAAGATCATAGCATAAGTCCAAAACTAGAATGAAAATATTTTTATTAAAGCTGATAAAAGTATTTTGAATTTTGACTTTTTCTTAACTTTTTGAAGTTGAAGGCAGGGGAAACCCTAAAATATCTTGTACACATTAAAAATTCTTCACAATAAGGAAAATATTTTATTAATAGAAAATTGGTATATCTAAAAGGAGAGGTTTATTAAAAAAATATTGGTGATAATATTGGCTGCATAGACACAAATTTTTTCTGAATAAACCCAAGGCATTCCAGTTAAGATGTTTTAGGTACTTCCACTCTCACATTCATCCTTAAGCTAAAACCAGCAAAATTCCTTCCCAGCACCCTTCTCCTAGCAAACAGCTCCTGCTCCACAAGTATTTAACCAGGATGTCCCAGCCAGCCCTTTTCTTTATCCTTCATGTTTTTTCTCTGTGCTTTGGGATTCTCCAGGCAGTGTTTCCTGCTCGCAGAGAAAGATGCACAGCAGAAGATTTGGGATTAAAGAGACAATAAAATGTCCCAACCGCTGCCGTGTGGCAGAGAACAGGGCAGGGATTTAGTGCTAACAACAGAAAATGGGAGAGCTTTGTAGCAATTAAAGCTGAGCAAAACCCACCAAATGCTGGAGAAAATATAGTGGGGGGAAATCACTGTAGTGTTACGAGTCTAAAAACAAAAATCAATGTTCTTATTGTTCCCTGCAAGAGTCTCACAAGGAGGGAAGAGCTGTGCCCAAGACTCTGGCTGGCTGCAAAATAAAAGATTAGCAGTTAGATCTTTATCAAAAATGGGACTGGAAGCTTTTGTTTAAAAGGCCCACTTGAACCAAAGCTCTCCTGGTTGATTGCTGCTGTTAGGATTTGAAATTGCTACTATTGTATATATAGTATTTAAAAGAGAGATGACCACTGACATGAGCTAGCTGGCAGCAAACAAGTGTGCTTAAAAATAATCATATTAATTTCTACAACAAGTGGTACCAAGTTCAAGCTGTACTCGTATGCAGGTATATGTGTGTGTGCACACATACGTGTTAGCAGGTTTCATGCCAAGGAAAGAGGCTGCTGGTAAAAATTTGGTGAAAATGCCTCAGTTTCCTCTTAGAGGGTTTTTTTTTTCCATCCTGGCATCACAAATAAAATCTCCTCTGTATTGTATACAGTGCTCTGTACAGTAATGCCTTTGTTACCACTATGGCTCTTACTTAAGCATCTGACTACAGTAATTGTTTTATACATTAACTGTACTCCCTGATGGTTGCCCTATTATCTCTTTTTTTTCCAAAATGGTGATTGCAGATATTAGCAGCTTGATTACTCGCTTTATTAACAATTTCAACACTGTGTCAGTGATTTGGGAAGTGGGGTGGTGGTGTTGGCAATGGTGGGGTTGAGTTTCTGTGGTGCTTTGGTGTTTCCCAGCAGCTCCAATGCCTCGAGGAGATTCGGATTCAATCTGAGTTGCACCTTGACAATCCATGGGATGGAGACTCTTGGGCTGCAGAGAACCATTTGCATTCAGCTGCCCTCAGGGCCAACACTGGGCAAAAGTGATTTATGAAATACAGGCGTGGAAATGATGGATTAGGAAAGGGAGAGGGATGCACCAAATCCCTGTGAGGCAGCGCCACAGCTGCTGTAGGCACCGTGTGTGTGTGTGTGTGTGTGTGTGTGTGTGTGTGTGTGTGTGCAATAACAAGGGAGCCCAGGAAGGCAGCACCACATTTGAGAAGTCTGTGCCCCAGTGCCTTTTAGACATGAGCCATTTCCAGTGGGAAGTGGAAGGGATCAGGCCCTGGAAGGGGCAGGCGAGGTTTCTGCAGCACAAAGCGCTCCCCTGCCTTTGCTCATGCGTCACTTCTGTCACCAAAAGGAAAATCAGAGTCTGATGCCAGTTATTAAATATCTTCATTATAAGGGCATTCCTTCCAGCTGACTTTCAATTTTGTTGTATCTGGGGGCCCTGTGTTAATAACTGCGTGCTAAGGACAAGTCTTCTCAAGAAACACTGACTATTGAAATCCTTATAAATAATATGCAGCTTCCTGCTTCTGATTGATAGATATATTGTACAGCAGAGCCACCATAAAGGCAATAAATACATGTACTGTTAAGGGTCATGAGTCTCAAAATTAAATCGAATGCAGAAATTGAGTCTTGACAGAATCTGAAGGGATAATGTCTTAGCTTCTCCAATTACGCAGTTCAACATTTGGATAAATCATACGAAAGTAAGTATTTAGCCCCATTTTTCATAATCACTATTAATGAGAACAAAATGGGAGCTGAGGGCAGAGGGAGAGAGTTCTGACAAGATAAATAGCATATGGGGTGTGTTGTCAGCCACAGAAAATCAAGGCTGTTTAAACCCCCTAAACAGCAGGAAGGAAAAATGCAGGGGGGAAAAAAAAGTAGGAAGAATATTGGTCATGTGTTGTTATCAGCAACAGTGTCTGTGTCAGGACTTTTGAGATCTGCCCTCTCAAACAGCACTTAGGGCACAGAAGTATCATCTAGAGTTCCCCAGGATGGTGTGAATGACTGATATCCAGAGCACACCTTTTAAATATTGTCTGTTCGCACTCTGCAAGCAGCACTTAAAACACCTCAAAAAATTCATTAAAAAACCCACAGATTTTGCCTGCAGACTGGTCCCTGTGGGCGCAGGACAGGTGGCTGTGTACACCTTCAGTGGCCACCTTTTTGTGTCTGGGCAATAAAACCAGGAGAAATAGCTTTGCTTGCACAGGTTTTCTCCAGCTATCATGCCAGGAACATGCACAGGATGTGCAGGGCTTAAAACAAGGAGAGGAAGGTATAAATTCCATGGTCATTTTCCATCATCTTGTCTGTCTTTCCTGCTTTTCAAGTTGAAATCACTTTAAGCATCTGCAGCAAAATTATTCTTAGAGAGTCTCTCATTAAATTAGATGTCTCTGAATTGAATTCATTTCCACTCCATTTTGTCAGCTGCTAACGCAGCGAGAGCCAGATCCTGCTCAAATTGGCTTTGAGGTTTGGTGCCTCTTTTTTTTTTTTTGGTGGGGGGTGTTGGGGGGAGAGATTGGGGTTTCACCCTTGTGCTGAGTTTTTCCCCATCCTGAATTCCTGTCCTGCACTTTGGATTCTCAGGGAGCATCCACTGCTCTTGCTCAGATGCTGCCAGCGGCTGAACCCTGACGTTACAAATCCTAACGACTCGCTAGGAACCAAATTATGTCCGAATATTCCTACAACACAAAGCACAAGGCCACCTTTTGTCACCGAATTAGAGCTGCAATATCCCCACGAAAGCCCCCAGCAGCCTGTGCTCTGAGCCCTACACCCGCATTCCGTGCTGCTCCGAAAATGAGCACTATGCTCTAAACCTCTGCTTTCAGCCATAAATATCCCAGCAATCCAGGGGCAAAGGGACTGTTTCCATATCTCATGCAACGTTAGCAGCTCACAGATTAAGCACGTGGGGCCTGGGGGATTATCTCCTTGAATCAATATAAGGCAGGGAAGCAAACAAACAGCTGGCCGGGTTCCCCAAAATAAAAGCGTTTGATTGTGGCAAGCTTCAAAGCAACTGGTTGACACGAAATAGGTTGGGTGCCCTCCCCTGCTGTGCCCGAGGAGCAGAGGGTAGCAGGGAAATAAATAAACATCTAAAAAATTACTGCTTACTCCTCCCCCCGCAGACAAACCACCTCCCAAAGAAAAGCAGGGAAGCAAGGAAAAGCTCCCCAGAACATATGGCAGAATCAAGCACAGGATCCCGGCAGGTTTGGGTTGAACAAGTAAATATTAATCTGGGGGGGATACTGGGGGCTGAGATCAAAAGAGCTGCTCCCGTTTCTGTAGGGAAAAGGAGTGCTTTGATGTCACGGCGCCTTCCCTGCGCCACCTAATGAACTGAAATTGTGACACAGTGACATCCTGCAAGGTTTGAAAGCACGCAGCACAATGACACGTCTTTGGGGCTGGCTGCTCTCTTTTTCCAGCAGCCTCCTGTGCCAGGGGGAAGGGTTCTGCTGGTGAGGGTGGAATGGAGGTGGAGGAGGCAGAAGGGGCTTTGGGGAGTGAGAGGCGAGCGCTTCTCCCTCGCTGCACACGGGGAGAGCCAAAGGGATTCACTGCAGCCCATGCCTGACCAGGAAGGTGGGGTAGGGATGCAAACAGAGGGAAACAGCTCAGCAGGGTCTGCATAAGGCAGAGGGTGAGTGAGCCCAAAGCTCCTCATCATCCAAGGCTGGCAGGACCAGAGTCATCCTCACCCCACACTTTGTGCCCTCCACACCCAGCTGGAGCCACAGCATCCTCGGGGATGATGGACATGGAAAGAGTTTCAGGAAAATGCAGAGTCAGAGGAAGGATGAGCTCCTTGCCTGGGTCCCACAGAGACAGAACCTCCTCTTGTTCACTTCAGGCCAAAAAAATACCCAGCAGGTAAAAAAAGCAACCCTACACAGGCTTTCAGCCTGGGCTTGGTCAAACAAAGGATCTGAATATTTCACCCAGCTCCCAAAGAAAACCACTAGAACAAAACCCTGTGCTGCCATCCCAAGGAGGGAGAGCAGGGAATAACCTGCATGGGATGGGCACAGCTGCCCAAACCCCCATTCTGGATGTCATGTGCTCCTAGGGAGGAAACCAGAGAGAATGAAAACAAAATAAATCCTGATAAACAGTGCAGTGAAACTCTCAGGGCAGGCAGAGAGAGAGGAAAGATGTGAAAGTGGGAGGAAGAGATGATTTTGCTAAGGATGACTTTGGGTAATTTTGGGTGGATCTGCTCCATCAGGAGGTGGTTGCCCTGCCATTGCTTGTGGAGTGTGGGGTGATTTATTAGTTTATTCAGCATTTCTTTACCCAACCTGTGGCTCCTGGCAAGGACACAGATCCCAGCAGACCCACAAGTCAGGGCTGCACACAGCACTCAGCCAGCACAGGGTTAAATCCAGTTAATCCCAGGGATTTACTCTGGATTAACCCAGGGGAATTGAGAGCAGCATTTGGCCCTGTGTAAAAGGGTCAGGCCAGGATTTCAAGTGCAGAGGAAACCCAACAGCCTCACCCACTCAGGGAGTCACAGAGCTGGGTAAGAGAGTTGCTGAGGCAAATTAGGAAATGTAATAGAGCAAGAGAGAGCTGCTGAACCAGGCAGGGAAATGAAACTTTATTCAATCATCTGCTTTACTTATTTCATAGGGAGGAAATCCATCTATTCCTTGGACTTGTTTACGCTGTGAAAGCTCTGTGTTGCCACGATGCAAAGGAATGGTTAGAGAGAATCAAAAGGGTGATGCTGAGCTGCAACCTGCCTTAAAATGCTGCACCCACATAGGGAAAATAAAACCAGGAATGAGGGAAAAGGGTTCCATAGCTTTCCTGAAGCCAAAGTGTGGTGTGATCATTCTTCACCAAGACACTGGGATTAGGAAGGCATTAATGGGAATGACAACCTGATGGGTTTTAGCAAAGAATCATGACACTGTGACACCACCTTTCCAAAAAATGCCATATTTGGGGGTGTGCACAGGGAAATCCATGTACAGACACAGCCACAGGCTCAGCAGGGAAGCCTGTAAGGACTCTGGGTGTCATTAGAACATGGCACTGAGCTGTCCCAGGGAGGGGGACGTGTGATTTCATCACCTCAGAGGTACTCAGAGGAGTTTGCAACAGGGCTCAGACATCCCAAGATGCCCGTGAATCAGGAGAGAAAGGCAGGATGGCTCCCAGCACACATCCACCCCTGTGGGAAACAGATTCTAGAGCAAGGGAAAGGATCAATCATATGGAGCTTCTTTTATAGGAGAAACTGCACAGAGCAGACTGGGGCTGGATGCAGCTCCCATTTGCAGCATGTAGAAATATTCAATAATAATTATTGTGACAATAATAATAATGACAATGATAATACAGTAGGGAAAGGCTCAACTTGAACAAATTATTGCAGCTTTGGAGTAGCCACGGGGTGTGTGGCTCCATGCAAGGTCAGGTCGTGGTGCTCTGGTGGCCAGGACAGGATGTCAGCACCCATGGGTGGCCCCAAGGACCGCCCATCACCCTCCTGCACCACTGTGGGGGGAAAGCACCAAGATGGGAAGTGATAAATAACCCATGTCTCATGGAGGGATGCTTCTGGGTGTGAATTAGAGCTTCACCAGCCTCCAGCAAGATGCCCCTTGCACAGCATGGCAGCTCTGATCTAGGACAGGTTTCCCTTCAGAAATGCCATTCCCCAAATCCCACTCAGACTCAGCTATGCTGCATTTTTTTTTTTTCCCAAATCAGCCCTATGCAGATTCCACCCTCTCCACTGGTTAACTCCTGCAGCACCAGCACACATTGAATAACTTTAAGGGCTTCAGGGGGTTTTTGGTTGTGGAATCCTAAAATTTTGAGACATGACACAGCACCTTAGTGAGACTGTCTGGCAATTTGATTTTTAAAAATGGCACAGAGGTCTGGATGCCTTACCAGCCATTTTCCTCATCTTTTTAATACCACAAGACTACTTTGCATTAAAGAAGTGTTGTTTGTAGAGCATTAAGGGTGTTGTACCAGTCTGCATTAAGAATGTAGATGTTTATTGCAATTTCCCTTAGCTCATGTCTGTATTTCTCTAATAAAGTGTGAGTTAACCAAAATCCAATTTACCCAGGAGTATCGTTGAGTAACTCACAGTAATTTTATATGTGATTTGTGCTGACAGCAGATGTGGCCATTCCCTTAGCTGGGCAGAGGGACAGAGCAGGGGGACACTAATCTTTCTGTGAGCTTCCCATGATGGATACGTCTGTGCTTAAATCGAGGCAGTGATGCTTGAACTAAAAGTTCAAAATCAGGATGGAAGAGGAAGTTCAGAAACGAAGAGAAGCAAGTTGCATCATCAGATCCTGCCAAGTCAGTGACTCGGGATGGTTTTAGAAATCTCAAACACGATTTAGGCATCCTGCTAGAGATATGAGTCCTGAATGGGAATCCTGTTCATAACCCCATCCCATCCCATCCCATCCCATCCCATCCCATCCCATCCCATCCCATCCCATCCCATCCCATCCCTATCCTGTATCCATCCCACACCTAACCCATCTCTATCCCGTTCCCATCCCACCCCATCCCATCCCCATCTCCATCCTGCTCCCCCGCCCTGGTCCCGATCCTAATCCTGGTCCTCTTCCCATTCCCAATTCTGTTCCCTATCCCAGTCCCGCTCCCGATTCCATTCCCGATCCCGATCCTCTTCTCATTCCAGTTCCCGTTCCCGATCCCATTCCCGATCCCAATCCCATTCCCATTCCCGATCCTGATCCCGTTCCCGATCCCATTCCCATTCCCATTCCCGTTCCCGATCCCCATCCCATTCCCGATCCCTTTCCCATTCCCGATCCCGACCCCATTCCCATTCCCGATCCCATTCCCATTCCCGATCCCTTTCCCATTCCCGATCCCGATCCCATTCCCGATCCCGATCCCGATCCGTTTCCCGCTGCCGCCGCCCCGGGCAGGCCCGTGCGGGTGCTGCCCCCTGCCGGCGCCGCGCGCCCCTGCAGCCGCCGCGGTTGCCGCGGTAACGGAGCGGGCGGAGCGGCGGCTCGGGGGGACCGAGAGGGACAGAGGGGACAGAGGGGGACAGAGGGGGGCCGGGGGGGCCGGAGGGTCCCAGCCCGGCTCCGTGGGGCCGTCCCGCCGCCACGGCTGCAGCACAACCGCCGGGCGGGAGCGCAGCGCCATCCTCGTCCCCGGTCCGGCTCCGCGTTAATCGGGAGCAGATTTCCATTCTGTGCTGGGTATTACCTTAACACCGGGCCGGGCCGGGGGCAATGCCGGCAGGCACGGATATATCCCCTCTTCTGAACATCCCCTTTTCCAAACATGCCCGGCTTCCCAACATCCCCACTCCCTACATCACCGCCTCCAAATATCCCTGTTTCCAAATGCCATCACCGCTCCCACGTGCTCTGCTCGCAGCTGCTGCTCCCCCCGCTTCCCCCGTGCGGTTTTTCCAAGCCCTCCTCCCCCTAAATGACCAGCCTGGGATTCCCCCTCCTGCCGCGTCCCGGCCCGCACGGCGCGTTGGGAGCGCGGTGGGAATTGGCCCGCGGGCTCCGGCGAGTACCAAAAGCGGGGTGTCCGGCCCGAAGCGGGGTGCCCGGCACCGGCAGCCCCCCTCCCTGCTGCCTGATTAGGATTCGGCCCGCACGCAGGCGGAGGAGGGCTGAGCATCCCGGCGTGCGCCCGCCCCGTGGCTGCGCTGCTGCGGCCATCTGGATGGGGAACAACGGGCCGAGCTCTGCCAGCGCCGAGCGCGCAGGAGGGGCGCGCACAAATGCCGGGAAGATGGAAGCGGGTTGGGATGCGCGGGATGGGAGCGGTGGTCCCAGTGAGGCTACAGCCCCTCCCGACCCCCCTAGAGCAGGTTCCTGCCCAGAGAGGGTTCCCTGCTCCCACCTCTCACTGCACAGAAGAATTACGGTTTGTGAGGATTTCCCACCACTCCCCCCCCCCGTAAATTAGTATCTTCCAGCTGTTTCCTTCCACATAAAATCTCTTCTATTTCTTCTCTTATTGCTGTATATAAACAAACATGAGAGCGGGCTCGTTCTAAATAAAGTTATTTGTCTAAGTAAATTAATATATCATATTCTCTCCTGAAATATAGAGAGCTATTTGTCTCCAGAGAAATCATGTTGAGTGACATAGTATAACCCTATTCATTTGCATATGCAGATATGTCTAATTATTCAACTTGCAATTAAAGGCTTGTGTGTCAGCAAATGAGACTAATTAGAATCACAGAATCATGGAATCGTTTAGGTTGGAAAAGCCCTCTAAGATCATCGAGTCCAACCATTCCCCCAGCCCTGCCAAGCCCACCACTAACCCACATCCCCAAGTGCCACATCCAGAGGACTTTTAAACCCCCCAGGGATGGGGGCTCCACCACCACCCTGGGCAGCCTGTGCCAGTGCTGGACAGCCCTTTCAGAGAAGAAATTTTCCTTGAAAACCAATCTAAACCTACCCTGGTGCAACTTGAGGCCATTTCTTCTGGTCCTGTTGCTTCTCAACCCCACCTGGCTCCCACCTGCTTGCAGGCAGTGGGAGAGAGCAAACAATTCTGACATTACAAGCAAGAGGATGGGCAGCATGAAAGGAATGGTTAAATGAAGCGCTGTGCCCAGGATTTTTAGTAGCCCTGTCCCAGTTTCCCAGTTGCCTGAAGGAAGGCAGCAAGGCACATTGTACAGACATCAGACTCACTTTTACACTGTGCAGAGTGATTGAGCAACGTGTCACATCCCCACAGAGTGACACAGGGCCCAGCACCACCACACCCTGCTGCCTGCAGGGCCTAGGACCCTCCCTCTCATACCTGTTACTCATCCTGCTCAAAATCAGGAGATGTGGATAAATCCTGGAAGTGTCGGAATTGGAAACAAAAGTATTTGTATCTGAAAGCAGCTGAAACAAGACTTCTTGGCCTTTTCTTCAAAAATTCTGGCTAGATTTGTTAGATTACGGTTGGGAAGCAATCCTCAAGTTGTTCACCAGATTGTTATTCACAGAATGATAAGAATAACATTTATCATGGTCACTCAGGGCAATGTTTTCACAGTATGCACTTTGCAAACCAAAATAAATGCATTTTCAGAACTCTATTAGTTCTGGTGGAGCCAGACAATTTTTCATGGGTATAATGCAGAGTTAAATGAAGAAATTATGTTTAAGAAAAGTAAAAAGGATCACATTTTGATAATTTTCAAACCAATACTTCAGGTAGACACGTCAGCCAGGTTTCACAATACAGGAACACAAAGTGCACATCTCTCCTTCCCATTTCTGATGACTACCTGCCAATGAGAAGAATTATTCTCTAGATGTTCCTTGTTTTAATTTGAAAATAAAATGGGATTTAAAATGAAAGAAAGGGAAATGAAAGTAGCATCAATGCAAAACAGCAGCTTGTTCTGTTGTTTTTCTTTCAGTGAAAGGAAAAGGAGAAGAAAGAAAATTAATTTCTAGTTAATCCAAATAGCTTGGAAATTGTTATATTTACCTGCTGGGTGAGGAGAAAAACAGCGAAGGGAAACAACATCTCTATCCAGAAGCACCTTGCTGAAAACATGTTTTATAATCATCATTCTGCCTTTTCTTTCTGTTCTGACATTTCAAAGGTGAAAAAGCACAAAATTGTAGGAGCACTTTATGGCTCCACAGATCTGGGTGTGAGAAGTTGGGCTCTTCAGCTTTTCAAGAGACCCAAGATCCCTCTTAGGACCCCAAAAAGAGCTGCATTTTCACAGAATCTCAAACTCATTTGCTCTTCCCGTGATGCTCATGGCATCTCTCAGGGTCCAGCAGCTCTGGGCACTTGAGGGCTTGGAATGTTCTCCTTGTTGTGTTCCTGTATTATCCAGTTTAGTGGGATCTCATCCATCACTGGATATTTTACAGCAATATCCTTTTCCCTCTTTAGCATCTCACCTGTAAATTGAAATGATCAGGCCCCAAACGGGGCTGTTGGCTCCTGTTGCCTCCTTCACCATGCACCTGGCTGGATCACAGGGGGCTTCAGTCATTTTCAGCATCTAGGGATCACTGACAGGAGTAAACAAGTATTATATAACCTTCCCCAAAAAGCATAACAAAATAATAATGGGGAAATGAGGTTAAGTGAAACCATTTCAATAATGTTATAGGCCTGCTTTCAGTCAATGAACACTGGGAAATTCAATGTCTTCAGAGGCTGTGATTTCATTTGAGCTCCCTCCACTGCTGAACTCCTCTTCACAAAGCAATGAGTTAAAGACTTAGCAGCAGATTCATAATACATCTAAAATGTACTTTTTGTATTTAATATTCACTGGAATGGTTGACTTTGCTGGGCTTGGTTATCAAGAGGAATAATAGTTTTCAGTTTCATTGAAGCATAAGATATAATTCCATTATCTTCTTTTTCTTTCTTTTTCTTTCTTCTTTTTTTTTTTTTGATAAAATAATCTGGAAGAAGTATAGCAAAATGGGAGAAGAAATGATTCTACAGACACTGTTAATTATGTATCCATCATATAAAATACCAATAATAGCATAATAATTTTTCATTAAATAGAGCACAGGAATATTTGCAATCTCATACTGTCAAGTAAGAAGTGTCTTTAAAAAACCCCCACTTATTCTATTTCAATAATGCTAACTAATTTTGGTGCAATTAACACTAAATTTAGGTGCCTACTAAGTAGGAATTTGACAATTTGATGATTTGTGCTTTGCTCTATACACATTAAGCCCAAATTCAGTCCCTTTAACTTCACAGGCTTAAAAGTTAGGTATCTACTCTAAATAAGGCACCTGGACCAGCAATACAGCTCAAGGACAGCGACCTTGGACTTGGGCTTTGCCACCAACCTGCTCCATGTTCCAGCCCCCATCTGGCTGCAGAACAATTGCATCACCATATTTTAAATGAACATGATTGAAAGAGGTGCCACCCTGTTCTCCCTGCAGGGAGCATCTGTTGAGCCTTGATCTTCATTTCAGGTGGTTCGGGGTGGAAATGAACTGACTCCAAGAAATTGCCAGTTTTTCATCTGGAATGCAGAGCTCCTGGTGCCTGGTAAAGTGTTCAGAGAGCAAGTCCAGAGAGCAGCATGCTGGAACATTTCCTTTGGCCTGCTTTTCCTGTTTTCTGTGGAATACAACAATTTTTTACGATGCTCCCAGTTATAAAAGCTGGCTGATGGACTGGGTAACTCCAAGGCACCTCAGCTTTTTTCTTGTGAGAGTTTATCCCACGTGTCTGTCAAGGAATGCCATGCTCCATGAAATAGGAAAATCCCTTTGCAGGCACTGAGGGTTTCCTCATTCAACAAAACCCAACAGTGTGCTGGGTTCCAGCAAAGCAGACCCTTCCTGCAAAGCACAGAACAAGATTTGGTCCTTGCAGAGGTCCAGCATTAGAAAGGGAAATGATTGCTGGTGGAAAACACAGAACATTTGATATGAAGAGCATGAGAAGAAGGAAAGAAGCTGCTGCTGCTACTGCTGCAGCTTTAAATTAAAATGCTGCATCAGCCAGTCCCTGAGGACTTGATAGAAATCTAATTAGTCAGACAATCTGGCACCAAATGTCCTAATTTTCCCCAATCCATGTGGGATTTGTGTATTCTCTTACACACGGCAGTTCTAAATTTCAACCTGAGCCTTTCTAACCCCTCTCTTTTTTCAGCGCAGACATGGGACTCCAGAGAAGGTGATCCCTATCAAAACCTAATTGTTTTTCATAAACCTTAAATTAATTAGACTCAGGCTCATGAAAGACACTTAAAATATTAACAGTTTGTTTAGAGACAAGTCCTGGGTGAGGATTGCTGCAGCCTCCTATTTCAGTGAGAAACCCAAGTGTAATTAATGTGGGTGGGCACAGGCCCCGTGTGGGGTCCCAGATTGGGAGTCCTCCCCAAAACACACCCAGAGCAAGGAGCATGGGCTGGGCCATGGCCAGGAGGATGGACGCAAAGTGGACCCTCTGCAGCCAAGGGTTAAGGGGTGGTGGATTTTAAGAAAAGCTCTGGAAAGGCACCAGAGTCGCCCCAGGGGTGGCTGTAGAGGGCACAGTGAGGACAGCAGGCTCGGGAGGTGGTTAACCCTGTCCTGGGGGGCCACGAGCTCCTGGAGCAAGGTGCTGAGTGCCTCTGAATCCCCCTGGCACCCTTGGAGAGTGAGGATCCTGGCTCACACAGGATTAAGCCATTCGGGAGTAACAGATTTGATTTTTCTTTTTTATTTTTTTTTCCCTCCAGAGCGGCTATGACCTGTCATGTCAAAGCTTTTTATTAAAGTCTCTTAATCCCCAGATTATCACCACAATAGTTTCACAGGCCCATTCCACATAAGGCAGGCCCCATTGTGGAGATGCACATTGGAGGAGTTTTAATCTGCAAATTATTGGCATGCAAGACCATGAGGGGCTGCTTTGCTGTGTTGCCCGTTGCGTCAAGGGGAATTGAATATTTATAAAGACGACTTCAAATGGGCCATGCACTGTATTCCTCCCACATATGTGCAATCCCCATGTGGCAGAGGGGCCCTGCTGAAAGAGAAAAAACCTGCCTTGCCAGCACAGCACACACGTGGAAGCTGTGCAGGCTGTGTGGAGAGAGGGTGAGCAGGGCCAGGGGCAAGGGGCTGGTCCCCTCCTCCAAACACCCCATTTCAGCCACACAGGATGCATGACTGGATTTTTAAGAGAGCAGTAACGGAAGAGGAAAGGCAGAGTTGATGATGGAATCTCCATTTCTTTCTTGAGTACCAGGGGAGGACAGCAAACAGATAAAGTCCCTGACAGGGATCCTTCTCTGACACAAAATATGCCATGTGGAGAGAAGGCTTATGCTGTATACAAAACTAATTAGCAGTTACCTTCTAGATTAAAGAACAACTCGAGCATCTGTTCCCCTGAAGCGTTTTTTTAAAAGAAGACATGGCCCTCTTTAAAATAGCCTGACAGATTTTAAAATGTCACCTCTTGGGTCTGCGGGCTCCCAGAGGACGTGCTGGGGAGCCCAGGAGGAACCATCCCCTCTGTGAGCTGCTCCCAGGCTGTCAGGGAGCTGCAGGGCAGAGCAGCAGGTCCCTCTCTTTTCCCTGGAGGTGTTTGTACAAACACCTTGCTGCATCTCGCTGTGAGAGGCACCACACAAAGCATTAACGTGGAAATTCTGTATGAACAGGAATTGATGGGGAGCATCGTGAGCCTGAGCGGGGTGGGCTCAGAAAAAAAGGGGTGCAAAGCCCCTGGCACTGAGCTGGACCTCACCAGCTGCATGAGGGAGGCAGGTTTATAGATAGATATAGATATAGATATAGATATAGATATAGATATAGATATAGATATAGATGGTATAGATAGATATATAGATGATATAGATAGATATAGATATAGATATAGATGATGTAGATAGATATCGATATAGATGATATAGATATAGATATATGATATAGATATATATCGATATAGATATAGATATAGATATATACAGATATATCTGCATTCTACAAGGTGAGCAGCTCCTTCAGGTCTCCCAGCAAAGGCCAAACCCTGGCTACCACTGATAAAGGTCCTGCTGAGACCCCAGCTCTGGGTCAGGCTGCAGAATCCATCAGGGCAGCTCAGCTTCAGCCCTCAGCAGCAATCTGGGAGCTGAGGATAGCCCAGGACAGGGTCTGGCTCTCCCTGTGTTCTCTCCTGATGCTCACTAGCCAAGGATGTCCCTGGTGACAGATCTAACTCAGGATCTGCAGATTTGGACTCAGCCCTGGCTCTGCCACAGCCTTCCCTTGTGACCTTGGAGCAGCTGCTTAGGTTTCCTCCATACCTGTTTCCCATCTGTTAGAAAATGACTGGGTATATTAAAGGGTTCCTGGGAAGATAAGTAAACTGTGAGGCCATTATTAGCTATTACACTGATAGGGCCCAAATGTTCCTATTTTCTGTAACAGCTCAAGAACTTAAGCAGGCACTAAAAGGCTCTGGGAAAATAAAGCTTTGCTCTTCTGGGGTGCTCTCTCAAAGGAGGGTGGTGTGTCTCCCTCCAGAGCCAGCTCTCCATGCATTTTATGAAATTGCAATGCCCTTATTTTCCCTAACAGCCCTCGTTCCAGCCTGTGAAATGGCCTTTGGCTGGTGGAAACCTTCCAGCGTGCTCAGTATTACCTGCAAGGCCTGTATTAATCATAATGTGCAGGTGCCAGAGCCTCCAAAGGGAAGGAGAAGGGAGAGGCTGGGTAATTGATCGCTGCACAGCCCCAGCAGGAGATGTTGCATTAGTCCAAAAATTACTTTGCTTTCTGGTTCCCAAAGTTCTTGGGAGTATAAAACAGGAGACAAGGTTGTCCGTGAATCATCTGTCATCTCTTTTGGCTACAGCCTTTTCATGACTCGTGGAAAAAAAAATGTATAAATAAAGTGTGGGGGTGGGGGAAGTGACTAATTGAGTGCAATAATTAAACACAGATCCCAAAAAAGCTGAGCATGTTTCTTCAGCCATCAGCACCCTGAGTGAGGGGTGGGAATGCCTCCAGGATTTGGCAGGACTCAGCTACTGTGTAAGGAGCAGCAGTGTAAGGAGCAGCAGCATCTGGCAGGGTGCAACAGAGGGTTTCACATGATGCAGCCAGTGCAAAATGCTGGGGTTGGACATGCTCAGGCCTGGGCAGTGGAGCTGATGCAGACAATTGGCTCCTCTTGCTGCCCTGCTTGAAGGAAGCCAAAGTAAAGGAGGGCTTAGTGCTGCAAGGAGATGAAAGGTGAGGAGTAACCCCAGAGCATCTTGTGCTCGCCTGGGCCACCAGATTTGCAGACAAGGCCACCATCTTCCCCAGACATGAATGCACTAAATTAAACTGGCACCCAGCTTGGAAAACTTCCACTCCAGCCAATGATATTTGCAGGATGAAACACCAGCATCAGTATTTCCCATGTGCCAAGCAGAGCCATTTGTCTCCAGTTGTTCCCTCTCTGGTTCCATTAATAAAGGCAGCTGAAGACACACTGAGCACATTCCCTTTCAGAAATCTCCCCAAAGTTGGTGACATTTGGAAGCACACAGGCAGCTGCACTGTGAGATAAAGTTCAGTGATGTATTCAGACACGGCTCTGTTTGGAAGGTTGCATCTTTCACGGGAGCCTGGCACTGGAACCCAGGTTGTGTTCTTTAAAAGCAGAATTACTCTTCCTCCTGGTTCACACATATTGATGAATACACTGGGAAGATGGCTGGATTTCTGCAGAGCCCCATGCTTTCTTTTCCTGACACATGCATCCCCCTGCCAACACCACAGACCTAATTAGTGCTCCCTTTTTTCTGTTCAGCAGCGAGGAAGCATGTGGCACCTTTCCACAAGCCTAGAAACGCTCTCTCGACACAGACATGCACCATATTGCAATGGGTGGGATAGAAACTTGGTGGAACTGGCACTTCCACTGAGGTTTAGTGTCATGGCAGCCAAAACAAGAGGGGCCAGCACCCCAAACACAGCCTGGCACAGCGAGGCGAGGGATGCAGTTCTGATTTTCCCATCCCTTACCCTCCATGTCCCTGTCCCCTAAGAGGCACACTCTGCTTCTGGGTCAGTTGTTGAAACTGGATTTGTGTATTGTCCAGAAAAAAAAAAATCCAGGATTGAGGCTTGGTCATAAATGCAGATGTGATTTGTGCAGTTTAATATAATACAGCAAATGCAAGAGCTGGGAGGAAGAAATGGCAGGGACAGGATGAACCCTGGGGACACAGCTCTGGGAAAGGAGAATTAGGAAACCCCTTAAATGTAACAGAAAGAGGGCAGGGGCATATCTGCCTTCAGTTCTCTTCCAAACAGAAAAAGGCACATCCCCTCCCAAACCTGGCCAGCCCCGCAGGTCAGAAATATTGTGTGAATATGCACTCGAGGTTATTGTTCTTCCCATGCTGGGGAGAGTTATTTGAAGTCTCCTGCTGGTGTTAAATTAAATTACCCATATAAATAGCACTGGAGGTGACAGACAATAAATCCCACTGCTTTGCAAGCAGGCTGCTGCAATGGGCAGAAAGGTAGAGCTATTGTAACGTGCCCTAAAAGGCTCCTATTTAAGTTACATCTCATCAGACTTCACCTGGTGTAAGTTACTTTACAGCCCTCCCCCTGCATTGATATCCAGCTCCTTGCTGTACAAGAGCCAAGCCTACCAAATCTCTAAGGAGTGAGGAGCAAAGTGCCTTAATTATTCTTAGAGTGTTATTTTGGGGTTTCCACTAATTTTGCTAAAAATCTGAGTGTTTCTACACTTAAATTTCTAATTATTATTATTTTAAAATAGTGCTTCTTATATATATATAAAAAGGCCTGCTCAGCAATTACTTTTTTTTTTCCCCTTAAATATCCACCTTACTTTGCAAGGCTACTCCCCACTGCTCCTTTTCAAGATTAAAACAAGAAGTTAAAACAAGTGAGAGAATGAATTTTCCCTAGGGAAGCTAACAAAATTCATATCCCAGCAAGCAGCATCTCAGGGAGCAGTGATGCCAGACACATACAGGTGATGTAAAATGCTTGAAATTAGGAATATATGCAGTGTTCAAAAAACAACAACAGCAAAAGGCTTGGTGGTTTTGTGTTTAACAGGGGTATGGGTGTCATTACTGGATTGGTAACCACCAAATAAAAGCATAGATGGGTTGAGAGGAAAATCAGAGGCTTATTTTAAAAAAATACTGAATATTTCTAAGCCAAATTAACCCCTGATGTACACCCAGTAAATCTGATGGTGCTACTGGGCAACCAGAGATAACCTGGCTCTTTTTCTTTGTTTTCCACTTCTTTTAGAGGAGACAGCCTATTTTTATGCTGCTGGCCAAGAGAGAGAGTGTGAGGACTGACAGTCAATTCAAGGCTGCAAAGTGCTGCATTGCTGTGAAGTGTTTAATTTAGATCCTTTTTGTGTTTCTGGGGATGTTGCCTGAGCTGTCTACAAGAAAAAAGGTGAGGTGCAGCTCAGAGATTGCAGCGATGTAAAAAATTAGGAGGCATACAAGAAAAAAAAGGACAAGAAAATGAAACAACAACAAAAACCTATCACAGAGTGTGAAATTCACCTGGATCCCTCCTAAGGGGTTTGCACATTTGTGTGATTAGAGTCATATTTATAGGAAAATCTTGTCACTTCTCCTCACACTCTGCAGGGCTGTAAAACACATCAGTGCTGCTCTCGGGTTTTGGGAGAAGCTGCTGGAAACTGGTGAATCTGTGCATGAGGAGCAAAGCCTGTGGTCCAGGAGGACCCTGCCCACCTAAAGGGTCCTGAATAATGTACAAGAGCAGGATTTCCTCCTGGCAACCTGTCAGAAACACGGGCTGGCATTCAAATTAACAAACAAGCAAAGAAAGGCTCCATTAAAACCTCACAATCTCAATAAAAGGACCTTGCTCAGTTGTCAACTTAAAAATCTCCATGATCTCCAAAATATTTATAAAATATTGTAATTATAATTGCTTCAACCAGTGACATCCCCAGCACTTTGTGGAACGTGTGGAACATGAATAAACAGGAGAGTGAGAGGAAGAACCAGAGGGAGTGGAAGATGTGATAAAGAGGCAAAACAAAAGAGAAGAACATCCCCAGCCTATGCTGCCAATCTTTCTGCTCATCTGAACTGATATTTGATTTCTGAGCATCTCATAACACAGCACTGATAGATCTATTTCTCTTGCAGGGCTGTCCAGTTTTATACATTTCAAGTTGCCAGTGCTGCACTGTGAAACCTCGCCCAGCCCATTTTCCCCAGAAGGAGCTCCTCAGGCAGAAATGAGGATATTTCTTTTTCTGGTTGTCACAGGGATGTGTTGGGCGCCTAATATATATACATTTAAAAGGAAAAAAAAAGGCATGCAGAAAGCAGCCAGAGCCCTGAACCAAAGATAAAAGCCTAAACAAGTGCACTGAAGTGTGAGGTTAAACGGAGAGGGAAAAGCCATTAGGGACAGCAGAGCTTTGGAAAAGTGTAGAAATAATTCTTAAGGGGTGGTGAAGTATGTCTTAAAGACAGAAGTCATAAAAACATGGAGAGCTATTGTTGGAGCTCAAGACAATACAAATTACTTCCCCCAGTCACAACTGGCTGGCAGAAATCTCTGGTCTGAAGTAGGATGGTATTTCTGACTGTAAACTCCTTTCAAGGCCTGGCTGCCTGAGCACAAACAGAAGCAACGTTGTCACCACAAAGATAATAAAACAGCAATCGTTTTGTTGGCTTGTCACATATTACAGCTAATTATTTAATTACTCCAATTTAAAATTTTACTAGATTTAGCACCAAAGCATAAAAATCTAGTGATTGCAGTGTCAGAAAGGAATAATATAATTAACGTATTTAGTAGTAACATATTAAACTGTTGATTGCACTGCATTAATCAGCAGAGATGATATGATCCATGGGAGCTGGATGGAGCACAGGCCTGTGTGGGACTGGGCTGTCTTCCTCCCCGTCCCATCCCTTGCACATCCATGGGGTGGGAGGTGTGGAGGAGGGGGTGAGGAGACAGGCAGGGCCACCCCTGCTGCAAGGGTGTGTGCAGGCAAACTGGACATCAGCTGGTGGCATCAGCACAGGGGCACACTCTGAGCACCCTGCACCATCCCACAGCCAAGCCCAGGGCACAGGTGGCACAACTGGGGACACAGCAGACTGTGAAGGCTCTTCTCCCCAGGGATGTGCTGGATGTCCCCTGGAGCTGCTCAGTTTTGCCCAGATCTGAGCCCACAGAGCTCAGCCTCACCCTGTTCCTCCCACAGAGACACAGGGCCCAGACTGAACATTTCAATGAACCAAGGTCTAATTCCCAGGGTTACTCATGATGCCTTGAGAAGGCTGACCTAAAACAGAGGCTACACAAGGTTAAGGAATAAAGTAAGGATTTATTAAAAGACCTCAATGGATCCACCTTGGGGAGCACAAGAGCCCAGCCAGGGCTGCACCCAAGATGAACCAAAATGGTCACAAAATGCACGACCAGTCACGAGGTCTCTCACTTTTATCAGTTCTGCTCCATTTGTATATTGGAGTTAATTGTCCAATTCCAGCTTTAGCCCATGCAGTCCCATCCTTCTTGTTTTTCTCTCTTCAGTCCATATTGTTTATCCTCTTGGGCCTGAGATTTGGATCATTTGTCCTTGGTCCCCAGCTAGAGAAGGAATTGTTTTGTCTCCTACTCTGTGAAGAGAGCTTACTATCTCCTAATGTGAAGCTCAGAAGTACACACTAAAGCAGCACAGAATCTGAAAATAAAAAAACTTGAGGCATCATCCACAACACACCAAATTCAAAAGCAGCTGGGGGGGTCCCCTTGAGGCAAAAATTTGTTTTTATAGTCACCTCCAGAACTGATCACCCAGCAATTAGAAGTAGAGAGATTATTTCTGCCTGACACAGCCTAATAACATTTATTTTTCCCTCCATGGCTCCAGAGCCAGGCAGCCAACAGAGGGAGCAGGAATTCCTGAGCAGCACAAGGTGCCAGGCTCTGCCGTCCCCTCTCCTGTTTGACTGCTGATGGTGCTGGCACACAAACCAGGAGGCAGCAAAAGGAGGAATGATGGGCTCTGAACTCCCTTCTCCTGCAACAGGACATGGAACAGCTCAGCTCCTCAGAGCACCCTACTCCAAACAGGAGCTGTGATCTGAAAATAGGAAAATTAAGGAACAAACAAGTAAAGACAAGGCCAGTCTGGAAGGAAGGATGTGAAACAGCAAGAGAGGATAAGGGTTTACATTTTTGAGCTTAGCTCTCTTCTATAAAATACTTCCCTGCTCAAAAAGGGGAAAGGTTGCAGGTGAAAGAGATATCAGATGAAACATAGAGACAAAACCAGACACACCTGTCTAATAATTACAAATGACACCAGTTCATTTTTTCAGATTAATTTCTGTCTGAAAAGAAGCACTCTGTGCTCCCCTTTCTCTCTCAGCAAGCACAGGGGTCTGCTTGCCTTTCTTGTGAGACAAGTCACATTCTCCAGCATCACAGAAATCCATGCCCACAACAGAAACCCTCCCTGCACCCATCCAGCTCCAGACCCACACCTCTCCACGTGCACTTTGCTCTCCAGCCAGCCTTAGCACAGATAAATAAGTGTTTTTCTGTGGCGGAGCTGTTTCTTTTCCCAGCTTAAAATGCCATCATCCTATAGCTTTATCTAAAACCTATAGATTTGTGTTTATATTCACATCACAGCCAGGTTTGAACTTCCCAGTCTGCTGCTTCTTAGGGAAAAGGTGTGTTGCTGAACAAAGTTTGCAGGGTTTCACAACAGCAAGGGGAAGGTTCACGTGGGCAGCAGAAGGGCACACCAGGCTGATACAAACTGCTAAATCCCAGACTGCCCCAGCTGCCTGTGACTTCTCTTCCACACATAAATGAGGCATTGTTGCAAGACAAGCACAAACTGTATTTTTCAAATTAAAAGAAATAATTTACTTAGGGTTTTTTTTTTTCCTCCCCAAATAACCGAATTCGAATATATTATTTGAAAAATTACATTTCCTTTTTCCACCTCACTGCGTCCAATGATTGTGGTGTGATTATTAAACACTTCATAAATAATAATGTGACATTTTTAGATTGTGTGTCTGATTAAGCAGCCATTCTTCTCTCCCTGACTGCGGCCCTGGACAGATGAGATTGCTGCAGACGCCGCAATCTTTGTGGCTCCTTCCCTGGGGATCAGGGATCAGAAGTCACCCCATAACCCAATTAAATCCAAGAGGATATGAGCTGATCACTTCAGGCCAGCTCCAAAACTCACAGCTATCCGTGGGGCATCTTGGCACAATGAGCAGCAGCTCTGACCCATGAACACAGCTCGATGCATTTTCCAGGGGGGATATTTTACATACTGAGTCACTTTCTCTGCAGTGGGCAATAATTTTACTCAATTAGGGTTTGGTACTAATAAGCCTGCTCTAAGAGCAGGCAGTTCCAGATGAAGACAGAACTAAATCCAGCGAACTGAAATATAAGAGAAGACAGGTGTTATCTACAAGCAAATAAGTGAACTTGAGAGATAAATACTCTCTCAATGAGGGAACAGTCTTTTGAGGATCCATGCTTTTTCTCTTCAAAAAGTTTACTGTGCCTTTTAAACAGTAAAAAAAATATATTAGTAAGATTATTTATTCAATAAAAAGCCAGAATCCAGTGGCAGTTATCCCCTGGTTATTGCAGTGCCTAGGATGCAGCTGTGCCTCTCAGAGGTGCCACTCAGAGCAGCACAGGGTGAAAGGGACCATCTCCTCAGCCACATTGTCCCTTGCCCAGTATGGCATTTGGGTGAGTCAGAAAACCCAAATGCTTTCTCTTTTTTCCTGAACACAATCACCATATCAGAAAAATGACCAAAGAAAGCATCCCCTCTCCATAAACCCTCCCAACCATCTGTCTGGATATTACTGACCTTTCATATAATGCAGGCGGGAGGTGGAAAAGGATGGGATAAGGAGTGTGGTGGTGGGGGGGAGGTGTGGAAAAATGTCTTTGCTGTAACAATGACTTATTGCATTTGGATAATCTCTCTTCTTGTCCCACTGCTAACGTGGTAATCTCTCTCCACCTCCTGCATGTCAATAATGCAATAACCTGCTCCCCGCCTGCATCAATAACACAACAGCCGCTCTCCGCTTTCAGCAGCACTGATGAATTCTAGAATTGCAACAGCTCAGATGGTCCATGCGAGCTCGTCCCTGCCTCCCACCCTCATTACATTTTAATTTCACTTTAAAGACAGTTGCTATCAGCATTGTTTGGCTACAGCTTCTGTAAAATAAGCTCAGGCTGTGTGTGAACTCGGGAGGCTCCTTGGCTCAGCACAGGTGTCGGGATATTTTCTATCAGTGTGGGTTTCTTTGTATATTCTCCATTGAAAAATTAAGGCAAGATTTGCCAAAGACTTAACTGGCCGACAGCTCAATGTATTCTCTGAAGAAGCTGCCCTAAGCTCAGCACTTCTGAAAATCTGTTACTTATGCTCAGTGTGGCAGGTCAGATGCTCAGCTCACTGTCCCCATTGCAACCTTCAAATCTGTGCCAGTTACACTGACACCAGTCCACCAGTTATTGATTAAGCAGCGTTGGTTTAAAGCATAAACACACACAAGTGCTCTCCCCAGACATGCTAAGTAAATTATGGTTTAAAAAAAACCTGATCTGATAACAACAGCTAAAAAATAGTTAAAGTCAATGTGACAGGATGGAAAAACTATCTGAAAGCATAATCAAGTATGCTTAATATCACAGAGCATATGGCAAAAAGATCTTGTAAGAGAATCCTTAATACTACAGTGGGCCTCACACACTGATTAATATCATCTCCTCTGTACAGTCTAGCATGGATAGATTCAAGCAGAAGCTGATAATTTTCAGAAATGCCGCTCCTCATAATGATAGAAGATGAGATTTTGTGAGTTATGTTGAGAATTATTGGCAAAGGTTAGGTGATTTCCCACTGGTGCTAGAGGGAAAACATTGCTTGCAAATTACCAGCATTTGTCAGTACTAATATCACATCCCCCAGCCACCTCAACTGTCAACATTAATAGGTGTCTTTACAGCAAAAAGGGGTGACAATAGTCAGGCTTGATCAGACCTTGAAATGAGAAGAGGAGCATGATATGGAGGATAAAGACATGGAAATGTGCTTGCAGTGGCTCCTGCCTCAGCTCCCAGCATCCCACCTGTCGCTGTGTGGGTGGCACTGCTCACCACGCTCTGCCAATTATCACATTTGCTTCCCTGCTCGCTCCCTTCCCATCTCTCCCTCATTTGCTGGGCAGATTTCGCTGCCTCTTCCATCCTCTCTCTTTCCAGTCACTGCTCTGCTTTCACCTAGCTGTCATTAGCCCAGTGTTTCTGTTTCCAAGAAGTAAATGCAGGATGCTTTTCCAAGGAAAAGAATGCAAGATGCAAGGCTTTCTGAAAGGTTTCCTGGTGCCTGGGTAATGGCAGGCTTTGATTATTCTCCTACCAGTCCCCTACCAGCCTGGCACACAGCTGGATTTACCTGGTCTGTGAGTGCAGAGCTCCCCAGATAAAACCAATACAGGCAGAGGTCTACGCTCCTGGCAGGGCACTAATCATCACTGGTGCTCAACAATTAATTAGTGTTGTGCTGAAGAGTTGCTAAGATATTTTCCCTCCCTGTTTTCCCTCTCTACATGTCATGGGAAAGGACCTGACAGCACTTGGAATTCAGCTCTGGTGACCTGTCTTTGTTTCAAGCAGGCAAAATAAGCTGTGACTTCACTCCCCACATCTTCATCTTCCAGGCTGCTCAGCCCATGCAGCTGGGGACAGGGACCAGCTTTGTCCCTGAATTAACACACAGGCTGATGTGCAGTTTGGTGCCCCAACCAAGGAGACCACATAAAATACAGACATCTGCTCTGCTGAGCCTTTCAGCACCAGAGGTAGCATTAATTTAGTTCAGCCACAACCAGAGATAAAAATCATTTCCATTTGACTCCTCCTTCTGTCAAAGTGAATAAAATACAGTTCACTTGCTCGCCCCTCCTGGCCCCACGGTGATTAGCATTAGCAAACCCAATCAGCCCGTGGCCACAGCACCACTCTGCATTAATGCAGAGCTGGGGGAGGGCCTTGGTGCTATCAGCACAGCAAGAGAGCCTCACCTTTTAATATGGTCATTCCTCACATGGCTGCCAGTGATAAAAGAAGCTGTCAAAACAGACAGCCCAGCCCAGGCAGAGATGGGGGGAATGCTGGTGGCTTTTCAGGGAAAGAGAAAGGAAAGCACTCAGTAAACACTGCACAAATCCTCAGGAGTTACCAATCATGGAGTAACAAGGTGCTCTTTGTCACATAGAATCACAGAATTATAGGAAAGGAATCTTAAAGATCATCTTGTTCGAACCTCTGCCGTGAGCAGGGACACCTTCCCCTATCCCAGGCTGCTCCAAGTCCTTTCCAGCCTGGCCTTGGACACTTCCACAACTTCTCTGCACAACCTGTCCAGCCTCTGCTCAGACAACTCTGAATGCAGCTGCTAGAGCTGATTCTTCCAAAATCCTGCATCTGAAGGGCCAAACCACCATCAACAACAAAACAGCTTCCATCTGAGGAAGGTTTGGTTCTTGGATTGTAAAAACCCCAGATGTTATGCCTGAGCAGTGAAAATATAAAAAGTGTCAGGTTTAATGCTAAATATCTCATGGTAACCCTGCCTGTGACCCCGTGGTTCTGCAGCACACACAAGCACACATCCAGATAATCTAAGAATTAATAGTAGAGTCTTTTACAGCCTCATTCACCCTCTATAAAATGGGTGAGGGGACACAAGGTTGGTTGCCCTTGAGACTGGACTGTGTCTCTGCAGCAGTTTGGTCTGAAATAGTGCACACAGAATCTCAACCCACATTTAGAAGACTTTTTTTCCCTTAAAGCTACTTTCTATGATCCAAAGAGTTGTTGTTTTAAGGCAGTTGAATTCATTATTCTTCTCAGATAACATTAAATGCTCAAATGCATTTTTTTTTTCTTTTCATTTCTTTCCCTACACTCTCCTCTTTGGCAAATAGGACTCTCAAGTCCTTTCTGATCACTAATAACGTGGGCTTTCATACCCTCCTGGAACAAGTGAAATTTCTTTGACGTCTTAACTTTGCACAAATAGATTTTAATGAGGGGAATATCACCTTGCCTTGAGCTAACTCTCTTCCTTTGCTCTTCCAAGGCTTTTGTAGTCATTTCCTCACAACTTAGAGAACATTAAAGTTCAGCACAGTGTTTGAACACTGCGTACCATTTCCCCAGAACTTTGTTTATTCGCTTCAGACTGTCACAGGAGGGACACACTTCCAAAGATGTGATGTAAACCAGGCAAAGGAAGAACATTTTCTGCAAGCCCCCATTGTCCTGACATGGTCTCTCGTGTCATCCTGGGGAGTTGCAAGCAAAGCCACTTCCCATTGGGTGACACCCAGGGTGATGTTGATGATATAAATAAGGCTCTGATGTCATGGTGCCCAAAAGGGCTGAGAAGCCAGACAATTCCCATGCTGTCATTTCCAGAAAGGTTCCCAGCCCAGAGAGACAGCAGGGGATGGACTTTTCCCAGAACAGTTTGTCCTCTGGGGTGGAGCAAAGTGTCCCTGTGAAATGTGGCACAGCACTGAGATCCTGGGCAGGCATTCACCGAACCCATCAGTGGCATTCAGCTGTCCCCCTGCAAACTCTTCCCTTTGCTGATAATTTTCTGTAATTAAGCCATATGTAAGATTCTTTCACTCTGTCAGAAACAGAGACCTTCTGCTGCCCATATGCCAGAAAGATAAATGAAGGGCAAAGCTCCCGTGAAGAAGGCAAACTTTTTGCTTCTTGATTAAAGAACAGTAAAGACCCTTCTACAAACATTTCTGCTGCTGCCCAGATGTTTTGATAAACAAGCAAGATCCACACTGAGACACAAGTGTCCCCAAGAACAGGCAAGAAATAGCTGGTCACCACAGGCTCTTGTTTCCAGCTGCCCTACAGATGTAGGATTGGGTTTTTACCAGCATCACACCCTACCCCTGCCACAGGTCATTGCTGCCAGGGCTGCCTCTGTCCCCAGATTTACACCTCTGAGTAATGGCAGAGCAGCTGAGGGAGGCTGGAAGCAGCCACAGCCATCTCAGCAGTGCCCACCGGGAGGACAAGAGGCAGCGGGCACAAAAAGAAAATTCTGTTTAAATGTATGGGGAAAGCATTTTCCTGTGAGGGGGAAGAACAGGAACCAGTTGCTCAGAGGGGTTGCAGAGGTTCAAAGTGGGTGTGGACGTGGTCCTGAGGTGGCCCAAGGGGGGCTGGAGTAGACAATTCCAGAGACCTCTGGCACCTCAAACATTCTGTGAATCTGCTACAGAGGAAGGAGCCTGAATTTTGAGCTCTTCGAGCTGTCAAAACTGAAATTATTCCAATTTCTTAAAATACCAGAGAAAGGGGAGTTCTCATCTTATAGACAATTTATTTCTGCAGATTTGCCAGACAGAAGAGAAGAATATCTGCTGTTGTGTATCTCGCTGCACTTCAACAAGTGCAACAACAAAAATCTAAATAAGCTCAAACCTTTCATGGAATCTACAGTAAATTGTTAGCTGATGTGGATTTTTGAAATTGCAAATATATAAATAAGAGTAAGAATCTAGAGTTTAGTGCAGTAGAAACAGAAAGCTGATTCAGCAGAACAAGGCATAGTCATAAAAGATTTATTACGCTTTATCAGCAATATCCACAGTCTTTCTGTGATTAGAGTTGCATTGTGTGTAATTATCTTATAGAAATTCTGCTCTTTGATGTGCTTTATCCACCATGCTGAAATACACTTCAATTCTAGTGGGTTTTCATGGTTGACTGGAATTTACATTAATTCCTTTGGGTCTGCAGGGCCAGCCTGGTCTGTCACTGGCAAATTCTTCATAAATATTCATATTTTTATATCTATATATGTGTGTGTGTATACATACATATATACATATGTATTATATGTAATTTTGTAAAGTGACAGCCCTCAAAACTCTGTTTCCCAAAAAAATACTGATAAACAAAGAGTCCTGCTTTCCCAGGAGTGATCCTTGATTAGTATTTCATAGTCCAGCCTTCCCTCCCTTTTACCATGAATTAGAGAGTGATTGAAATGTTTACAGCAATTTGCAAGCAGAGGTTGCACTCTGCTTTTAATTTAAAATGTCCAAGTAAATTGAGGAAATAATTTCATCTCAGTTCGTTAAGCTTGATTTTTCTCAATCAGAAAAATGTCCTTTTTTTTTTTATTTCGCTTTTTAAAGTTCCCTGATTTCTTTCTTACCCCCTATGCCCATCAATGGCTGCTATCAGCCAGGAAAACTACAGGTGTTTGCAGGCCAACCTGTGTAAAATGCAAATGCTTCCAACTACCTTGGCTGTGCACCTGATTGTGCTTTTGTGGAGTTCAGCATGGGGGAAGTAATCACCTTCAATGGAAGCAGAATCAATTTTCTGAATAATCACTTCCTCCTTGGGAGATGCTCAGGACCATGAAGGAAGGGAAAAAGCCTGGAGAGCAACGGGTGACAGAGGTTTAAAGAGTTTGAGGAAGGGGGGGAGGGAGGGTTTATAAGCAAAATTCATTTTGTTCCTATGTTTGATAACTAAATGGAGGTTACTCTGATTAATTATGTCCAAATTATGCTCAGGATTGTAGATCCATGCCATTTCAAGCAGCAGATACAGCTGAAGTAAATTTAGAAGTTATAATTCTGCCTGGTTTACATGAATCTCCCCTCTGTCACCTCTCTCTGGGTGCTGTTCTGTGGATATGATTTGGTTTTCAATTCGGTAGCAGAGGTAGGAAAATGCACAGAAGTGATGAGCAGAATGCATCAGCACAAACTGAAGGGACAGGCCACCAGTGGCTCTGGTCACCTCCCCGACCCAGAGAAGTCATGAGAACCCAGGAGCAGAAACCAAACTGTGTCATCAAAGTTTCTGCAGGAGCCTCACTCAGCAGGACCAGAGCTGCACCCCTGTAACTTGGCCAGGCTCCCTGTCCTGGTGTGGGATTCTCCCTGTCCAGGGTCATTCCAGCCCCTTCCAGGGCTGCAGCTGAGGAGAACATCCCACAGTCAAAGCTCAGCAGCAGGAGCGTTTCCCCAGCCCTTTCCTCTCAACTGCATGGGGGTACTTCATCATCTGCCCGTGGATTTTTAAGGTGTACATTGAATTAGTTTGGATTCCAGGTCAGTTCAAGGAGGGAATAACATCCTCCATTAGCCGCTCAACCTGATCCTCACCTCTTTCCAGCCTCCTCCTGGGCTCATTATGTTCTTCTTTCCAGCTCTTCCTACGCTAGCTTTGCTGAATGACACAAAATCAGCAACAGCCAGTTCAAATCATCAACAGTCATTCGTTGTTATTGGTAGTGTTGTTCACCAGATCTTGACCTATTTGGGTGGGGAGGAATTATAAATCCCATTCCCTAACCATGCGTCCATGCTGCTTGCCAAGAGATGAGGAGTGAGGGATGGAAAAACCAGGTTCCCCAGTCCTGTTTGGTTTTCTCAGTCTGAATGGCAGGGGGCTGGACATGTCCATGCAGGCAGGTCTGGGAGAGCAGGCAGCAGCATGTGAGAAAGAAGAGAGGGAGCAACAAGATCAGTGCATCAGAGCAAGAATTGAAACAAGTTAAGAGCTGCATGCCTGTTAGCTCCTCACAGCCAAATAATCTGCCCCTGAAAGGGGAGGGTATCACAGTGACTGCAAAGGAACACAGATTGGTTTAATAATATCAGAAACTCTTTTGAAGGCAGCTGTGTAGCTTAGAGCAGGTGGGTGCAACTCGACAGGGAGGCCTGTCTCTAGGTAGGGACTTTGTTAAAGAGAAGAAAGGGGGGGGAGAGAGAGATATAAATTCTGTTGTCAAGTAACATCACGCTTTAATTTCATGGCACATTATGACAATCTGGTCTGTGAGGCACTCCCAGTGTGTGGCTGCAGAGCTGCTGTATTACAGCTGATAGGCCCGGGAGACCTGCAGCCCTCAGCTAATTGTAAACCCGATTAAATAGCAGTGTGAAGAAGTTTGATTAATTCAATCTATCTCCGTGCATCAAGGCCAGGACCAGACGTGGCATGAGCCCCAAATCTTTGGAGTATCAAGGTCTTTGTTCTTTATGCTTAAAATAAAATATTAAACAAATAATAATATTTTAAATCAAGCATAAGAAAATAATGAAATTATAACATCATGAAATGATGAAACATAAGTGACAACTCTACTTTTCTTCCTAGAAATTCTCCAGCCTTTCTGCCTTTAAAAAATAATGCCAAAAAAAGGCATTTCAATTAGCATCTTTATGTGCTTGCCCAGATAAATTACCATACTAATAAACTTCTGATAGACTTTCAGGGGCAGCTTAACCAAGGCCTTCTGATCCTGCTGAATTCATGGTCTCTTGGACAGGATGGATTTGGACCTGATTAATTTTAGTTGTTTCAATTGCAGAGAAACTGGGGATTGCTCTCTTCTAAGAGACAGAAAAAGAGGGTGTAAAATGTGTAAAAGGGACTGTTCCTGCCACCCCAGCTGGCCTGACTGACCTTTGGGACACCACAGCACCCACTGCACTCTGCACAGAGCAAAGAATTCAATTCAATTATTGTACACGATTCCTAAATGCTCATGATACTGCCTTCCACCTCCCAAAATTCTGTGAGACTGGCAAATAGCACTTTCAGCTTCTGAAGTCATCTGTTTGATGAGCAGTTTTGACCAAGAAAAGTGTGAATATTCCTAAGGAACATTTTGACTTTGCCTGTTTCTATTTGGAGACAACTACAGCTGCACATACTGGAAGTATTTGGGTCTTTTTCCCCACTGGTTTCCAAGGAATTGAGGGATTTTCCATGCTCAATTTGCAGAGAAAAGAGATCTACAAATCAAGGTGTTCTTAGTGATCTCTTTTAGTCTCTCGCTAAAGAAAGTAACACAGGAAATGGTTTAAGAGAGATGAGACTCATTTCTGTGTCTCAATAAGGGATCTGCACACGTGTGTGCAACTCTCCCTGCCCTCAGTCACAGCCCACTGCATGTGCACCCACTTGGTGCCTCCTGCATCCCATATTAATGGGATGGCTTGCAAAGGCACAAGAGCAGAGCCACACAAAGAGTCCTATTAGATTATTTCTGTTATTCATCAGTATCACGGTTGGACAGAAACCTCTTAAATCTGCCTAAAGTGGCTTCCTATGGATGCTGGTGCTACCACCAAAAAATAATATATTGTGCATACAGGTACAGCTTCCCTGCTACCCACAGGCTGCTTTTTGTGTGGGATTATGAAATACCTGCATGACCCTCCTAAACTGAATATCATTTGATGGCAGAAGCTGAGCAACTGTGCTACTCAGGAGCCTGAAACCTTTCAGAAGCCTTCTCCCTCCTCTTCCTTTTCTCCCCCACCAGCAAACGTGGAGGACTTCCCAGGCCCCACCACACTCCTGGAATGCATTCTCTCAAAAAGCCCACTGAACCTCGAATTATTATTCCATGGTGAGAAAAGCAGTGAACAGTAGAAAATGACAGTTTACCCAAATGGAGGTGAAAATGCACTTTCTCCTGTACTTAAAAGAAATAACAGCTTTCAGCAAAGATCTAAAACCTAGCAACAAGCACTACATAAATGCAAAAAGGTCATCTTTTTCTTAGAGAAAGGTTGCTTTGCTGAACACATACTTTAAAAAAATAATCTACCAAAGGAAGTTAAGCTTGGTAACATTTCTGTTGTATTTGCACATGGGGAGAACAGATTTGTGCACTCCCTTTCAGGGCAGGAGAGTGAAGGACGGTTGATTATAATGAACAATTTTCTTCTTTGAGAGGTACAAGGAAAAGAATCTGAGATATGTTTCAAATGGCTACTCCAAAAGAAAATTTGGTCTCTGCTGAGCAAAGCACTGGTTGTCAGCTGTGAATTCACCTGGATGGCAATAAAGAGGGACTTTACCTACCCTGCTAGAAATGGCCAGAATGATGAGTGCTCCTACACCCCTGGTGCTCTCAGGGCTTTTTCCTTGTCCCTTCTCCTCCTTGGCTGAAAAAATGCTTGGGGTAAATTTTGGTTCCAGCAAAGGACACAGCAAAGCCCCCTTTGCCTTCAAAAGAGAGAGGAGACCCCAAAGTTTGGGAGATGGGAGGCTCTAAGCCAGGAACCTCCTGTTTGAACAGACAAACAGGCAAGGGGTGTGGAGGGAGAGAAACAGAGGCACAGAGGGCTGATCTGTGCAAATCCTTATTAAGCAGGAGAGTACAAAGGAATATGTTTAATTTTACTGCTAGTCCATAAAGTAAGAGGCTCTGCAAGCCAGATTGGGTGAGCTGCTGTTCAGAAAGAATCATCACAAGAAACAGGGAGGAATAAGATGATGAAGCCAAATGCTGAGGGGAGAAAGGAGAGGAATGCATAGCAGAAAGTCTGTCAGAAATGCCCAGAAAACCTTAGTCCTGCAAAGGACATCAATGAGGATACAACAAGTTATGGGCTGCATGAAACAAGGGCTCCAAAACACTTGAGTACAATTCAGAAGGATGCTGGTGGGGAAAAAAATCTCCACAATGTTTATTACCCTGGTCTAGATCCATTAATTCTTATGTGATTCATTAATTCTTATGTGATTCACATTCTTCCCTGGACCAAGCTCCACCTCCAAGATAACAAGAGTTCAGGAATTACCATGTCTGAACAGACATATAAAACCTGGGCTTTTTTTCTAGATCTCTTCTTGTCTTTGGGTGAAACTCTGCCCTGTTGATGTCAGTTGGAAGCTGCTGTTGACTTTACTGGGAGCAAGGATTATATTGTCTTCTGGGGAAATACAAACAGTTACCTTCAGAGCAGTTAACAGAAAGAGGAGAGAAATCTCTGGTCAATAATAAGCTAAGCCTAGGAAAATAAAAATGCAGTTCTCTGTCACCTTGGAAAAGATCAACACCATTTGTCATGTGGTGTTTATTCAGCAGAACAACAACTGCATTTGTGCTTTTGAAGGGAAATGAAAGGGGAAAGTAGCAGGAGGGGGAATGGGGGAGATCTGAGCACAGGAATGTACTGCCACTCCAGCCTGCTATCATTAAACCACATCAGAACTTCATAATCATGGTGTTTAATTAAACAACAGAGGCATGGGTTTATGCATTAATAATGAGGCCTAGCACTTTAGCATGTCAGGCTAAATACAGTTTTAAATTAATAATGTAGCACCACAGCATTAGTGAGAAAATGAAATCTTATTAACAACTTAATAAAGTCCCTTATTTGCTAAAGTTCCAGCTCTCAGGGAACAGTATTATAGCAAAGCATTTGCATCCCTTAAGGGGGCAGATGGGAGGAGGTGCTGCTTTCTCACACCCTCCATAATTCCATTATATATAGCTCCCATAGTCACTAAATATTGCCTGGTGTCTGCCAAATGATGCCTTATGGTGCTTCTAAAGCTGGATGTGACATGCTGGGTAATCTGCAGACACTCTTTTTAGACACCCAGGAAGGACATTGCCTCCTTTTTTTTCTGGAGAGCCTGAAGGGGATGGATGCAGCACTGCCCACCAGATCAGGGCTCTGCAGTCTTTTGTGGACGCTCCTCTCAGGGGCCAGGAGTGCAAACACTGCGCAGTTAAAGACATGGGACTGAAGCACAGAGAGCAGCTGAGAGCATGAGGAGTGGCAGAAAGCAATGATTTCCTCTGGTTGAAGCAATCAACTGATCCCTCACAATGGCCTCTATGAGCATTCTTGGACCATTCTTGCTCAGTTGAGGGTGTTTTATTTTCAGGACTGAGGGTGTGCATGGTGAGATAATCCAGCTCTGCTGATAGGAGCCACTATTGAAGCTACAGAAGCTCCAGCAATTTATAACCAGGGTTTCACAAGCTTTTAGCTTCTTGACTCTGGTTCATAGAACTGGACCACCTCAGGCACACAGTGAATTGGTAAAAGACTAAAGAGTGGAGTCCCCATCTTCTCAGCCCTACAGCAGAATCTGAAGCCCAGGGCCAGGTTTCCATTTGTTGACATGTTTGGCACAAATTTTCCTACCAAATTCCCTTAAATCCAGAGAAACAGCTCAGTATCTCTGCCATCCAAGCACTGGGTCTCTCTCCACAGGCTTAAAGTTCCATCTGAGCTCGCTTTGCTGAGGAAACAAAGAACAGGCTGCAGGACCATAATGAAATGAGTAATGTGGGGACAAGATCCAAAGTCAATGAGCTGACTTGAAATAGCTGAGCTTCAAGGCCGTGGAGAACTGACAGCAGCAAAGCCACAACCAGCCACAGCCACGAGATTCAAGAGAGATCATTAAAAAGATTAATAGAGGCAGGAGCACACAAGGTATATCCAGCTATGAGTCTGTCAAAGGAGGGTCTCTTTGGGATTATAGAACACTGATCAAACACCTTGTGCAGCTTGAAAACTATTGAATTAGGATGGAAATCAGTCAGCAACATCGCTGACTGTGGAAGACAGGATTGGAGAAAAGCGGTGGGTGAAATCCTACCTTTGGTTGTGCTCATGACACCATAGAGCTGTTTCCTGTTCCTTCCCCTTCTGTCTGCATTCTCTAATTTGTTGGACAATGTACCAACATAAGTAACCCTTTAGAGTGCTGCAAGAGCAAATGAATGATTTGGGTAAGACCCTAACAATTCCCCTTCTCATGGCTGCAACTCCCTTGAAGAGGAATGGTCTTCCATATTCCATGCCTCCATGTTTAATTTGCATTTTCCATTATCCTGTACCTTGCTTCAGAAAAAATACTGATCTTGCAAGAAATTGGACATGAGATTCTCGTTGTGCCCTTTTTTTGTCTCAGTTAGTGCCCAGTTTGATGGAATGAGGAGGAAGATGGGGCAGAATGATCTCCTAGGAGAGCTCCAAGTGCAGAGCAGATTTCCTTGTGTGCCCCGGGAGCCCTGACCTGCATGCAGAGCCTGCCTGTCCATTCACCTCCTCCTGCAGACACCCAGGGAATGTGGGTTCCACTTGGAAAGCACGGAGTTCATGGCAAGTAGCAGCTTGTGCACTCTTTGTGCAAATGAAACGTCTAGGACATAAAAATCACCTTGGTGCGCCTTGTCTTCCATCTCCTCTGTTAAATAATAAATAGAAGCCTAATGGAACTGAGCATGACTGCAGGATGCAGTGCAAGTGGAGGCAGAGCAGACCTGTGTGTTCCCCCTTACTTCATCATCAGTGAGTAAATGGGTCACTGGTGAATGAGATCTAAGTAAATTTCCATCCCTTTTTTATTCTGTCTTTTTCCTCAATCTACTGCAATGAGATATGGCTCAAAATCACACACCCCTGCTGCAAAACACTAAATAGAAACATTACAAATTATCTCATCAAACCGCCTTATGTTTCTACTCTGAGCTCAAGAAAATTTCAGCAAATAAAGTTTTTCATTCTAGAAATCCTTCATTTGGTTTTTAATTGTGCAGCAGGATGTCTTGGGATCTGGTCTTTTTCTCCCCCCTTTTTTTCAAATTTTCTATTTATTAATATTTAATCTCTGCACAGTGCAGAAGAAAATCATTTCTGCAATAACATCAGAATGGGAGGGTTAGAAATCAATAGCCAAGCTCTCACAAGACACATTCAATCCCTTCTTAATCCATTTTCAACTGCTCCCTTGCCTTATTACAACAGCCAAGTTTTCCCTCACTCATTAGGTTGGGATATTCACGTTGCAGGAGGGAACTGGAAGCTCCCAGAGAAGCACAAACCTCTGGAAAAGCAGGAAAGAGAACAAAACATTTTTTGTTTGGGGCAGAAGCCTGGGCATCATGCTGTACCCAAACCCCTGCTTTAAAAGCCTTCTGATGGAAAGCCTGTCCCCATTTCCCTGAATTGTTGCCCATCCTGCATCCACTGGCAGCCCTGAGCCACTGGAACGTCTTTCCCTTCTGGTTTTCCTTCAGGGCCATCTGTCACACCCAGCTCCCTCAAACACCTCAAGCATCACCTCCTCTTCTCATGGGTCAGTTGTGCAGAGGTGTGACAGCCAAACAAGCACTGTCAGTGGAGAAACCAGAAAGTCAGTGAGCAGGAGAATCCCCTGCACCTTCCTTAGTGCCTCTAAGGTTTGAGGATGTGACAGCATGGGTTTGTTATATGGGCTTGAGCACAGGCACCGAACCCATGACTGCCAGTCTGACCAGGCACCACCTTGACCAAGCCACACCCTGACTATACAGAGCTTTCAGCCCTGAACAGCCAGCCCACCCCTTCCTTCTGCATCCTGCTGCTCCCATCAACACTTTCTTCTTGGCAAACCAAGCACTTTCCCCTGGGTATGATGCATCCCTGTGCTTCCCCCAGCGCTCAGTTTTATTTCATTGAAGGAAGGCAACGCCTTTGCTTGCCCTCCAAGGGGATGGCTGGGGTCTCTGTCACTGCCTTCTCTTCAGCAGTTGCATGTTCTGGGATAAAGTTCTGCATAAGAGAATTCAAGCTTTCCCTGAAAATACCTGCTAACTCCTCTCTGTGCAGGGTTCAGTATCTGTGCATCCCTTCCATCTGCAGAAGCAATAATGAGGGCTGCTCAGTTTTTAGAGGGTGTAGCCAGAGCTAAGGGTCGTCCATGCATTTCCAGGTGCCATGAAGAACTCTGTCCTAGCGCTGAAGGGCTGGTAGTGTCAGGAGACCGGGTAGGAGGATCAGGAGAAGGAGTCTGGGACTTGGGAGCAGCAAGAACTGTACATCCTATTTAAACATCCCGTATCCTTCTGCTAGATTGAAACAGGGCCAGATGGGAAAGAGAGGGTGATGTGCCCTTGTTCTCCTCAGGACAGGAGCTCCTGTGGCACATCGGAGGCTGGCTGGCTGTTCTGTCCCTCCTGCGCTCTGCCAGCTCTCCCTGCAGCACCGCCGCTGCCTCCGAGCGCGGCTGATGCAAGAAGAGACTTTGCCAGCAGAGGGACCTGCAGACCGGATAATCGCTCCTTCCCCCTGAAACACTCTCCAAAACCCGCGGCCACGCTGAGTGTCTCCTCTCCCGCCTGGGAAAGAGATGTTTCCGACTCGTCTGCCGCTGCTCTTAACCAACTTGCTGCTGGTTGCTTGGGTTGTGGAGAGCTTTCTGTCTAAGGAGACACCTAAAGAAATCCATTCAAACAAGAAACCAATTGAAAATTCTCTGTTTACTGAATTAAAAAAAAAATACTAATCCTGCAAATCCCTATAGCTATCTTCTTGCTGCCATCTAGTGAAGGGGAAAAAGTATTACTTGAGTGACATAAGCAGAGCAAAACCTATCCCAGAGGCTTGTACTTGTTAAACAAACTCTAACTTTGAATAAACTGCTTCAAAACAACCTTTAAAGTTGCATGAAGAGTTCCCTTTTGGAAGTCTCCTTCACAAAATGCCCTCCTAGTGCTTGAATAGACAACTGCTGGTGAAAGCCTGACTTTGTTATCACTTTGTCTGAAGAACAATCCAGTAGTGATCATTTTGTTGTACTGAAACTCTTCATGCTGCCCTTAAAAGCTGTAGGAATTATTGTGGTCTTTGCAGGATCAGCAATGGAAACTTTCACTGCCTTTTATATTACCATGAATACACAATTACTGTAGGAGGGTCACAAGCACAGACTCTACAACACGCCTAATTTATCAGAAATTAAGCAGAATCAAACTCCTTGATAGGAGCTGAGTGAGCTGCAGGACTGAGAACAGGAGCCTCATATCCAGAGTCCTGTGCCTCAGCCATAAGATCTTCCTTTCCCTGGATAAAACTGCTACATTCCTGCATGCCTCAGGAATTTCTGGGAGGAAAGCCTCAGCTGTGTGGCAGACAAGTGATAAACAGGGAGCCAGCAGAAACACACACACTTCAGCAGCTCCAGTTCTTGTTGCACTCCTATCATGCTTCCATGACCTCTGGCCAGCCCAGACCTGTGGTTTTGGCACACACCTGCCAGAGTGAGCTCTGCCTGCTTTCCCCACCTGGAGTTTTTATCTCTACCCACCAAACAGCCAGGCCCAGCACAGTATTGCCACTGCTTGTGCTTTTCCTACTGTTGTTCTTGCTGGTTTCCTGCTGTTATAGGGGATGAAATATTCACCCACCACTTCCAGCAGTTCCAGGGAGCTTCCAGCAGAGTAACTCCACTCATCCCACCTCCTTTTGTACCCACAGAAAATGATCCAATCACACATTTTAATGCTTGAACACGTATTTGCTTTCCACCCTCCCTGTGTTTGCCTGGATATAAGATCCAAACCCTGATCCTTGCAGCAGTGGGCAGGGCTGTATTTCCCGGTACCCACAGCACAGGTCTGGGATCGCACCGAGACCCGACCGCGCTCCCGGCTCTCACTGTGCCCCTCAGCCTTGGGGGTCACTTCGGAATTCGCAGCTTTGCCCACCTCCGGCTCGGTGCGGCTGCCGGGGGGCGGTGGGTGCCCGCTCCCCTCCGGTGGTCGCTAGATGTCAGCACGGGACCGCCAGCCCGGCCCCGGGGACAGACAGACACAGCCCGACAGACCCGCACCGCTCCCGGGAAGGACAGACAGACCATCCCGACAGACCCGCACCACTCCCGGGAAGGACAGACAGACCATCCCGACAGACACGCACCGCTCCCGGCAGGGACAGACAGACCCATCCCGACAGACCCGCACCGCTCCCGGCAGGGACAGACAGACACAGCCCGACAGACACGCACCGCTCCCGGCAGGGACAGACAGACACAGCCCGACAGATCCGCACCGCTCCCGGGAAGGACAGACAGACCATCCCGACAGACACGCACCGCTCCCGCCGGGAAGGACCACCGACAGACAGCACCGCTCCCGGCCGACAGACACAGCCCGACAGACCCGCCCCGCTCCCGGCAGGGACAGACAGACCCAGCCCGACAGACCCGCACCGCTCCCGGCAGGGACAGACAGACCCAGCCCGACAGACCCGCACCACTCCCGGGAAGGACAGACAGACCCATCCCGACAGACACGCACCGCTCCCCGCGCAGCGACAGACCGCACACAGGCCCGACAGACCCGACAGATCCGTACCGCTCCCGGGAGGGACAGACAGACCCATCCCGACAGATCCGCACCGCTCCCGGGAGGGACAGACAGACCCATCCCGACAGATCCGCACCGCTCCCGGCAGGGACAGACAGACACAGCCCGACAGACCCGCACTGCTCCCGGGAGCCACATATAGGGACTGTAGTAACCAAATCATTGATGCTGCCTGTTATTTCTTAAATGTTTGTGACTTGAAAGAGTCTTAGTGAAGTTATGGGTCCTGCCCTGAGGAACTTACAATACCTGTTACAATCACAGCAATTATAGTCTGTTATTAATTTTTAAATATTTACAACAAGTTTTGAATATGTAAAACACTGGAAGAAGTAAATCCCACTTTAAAGCTGGTAAATATTCAACAACATGTGATAGATTTATTTCTTACTGCATATGTCCATTTTTCCCCAAAGCACTTGGAAAAGATTTTATTTTCCGCCATGATCTTCCACATGAGTCACTCCTTTCTGCTATTTTTTTGTCTTCTTTTTTTTTTTTCTTTTTTGTTCTAGTCCAACATGTAAAAATCTAAATTCCTGTTTCTCAATTTTCAGTGAGAAACCAGGTTGAGTATTTTCAAAGATGCCTATTAACAGCTGCAATTTGAGGGAGAAGTCCAAAGCAGATTCTTCCATGTGCATTTTTTTGGAAACACATTAAACCTGAGTGAATTTCAGATTCATACAGACTCCAAATTATTTCTCTCAGCAGTGTGTTTTGGAATTACATATAAAGCATCAAATCCTCCTGTTCTGTTCTGCTGTAGCTGATGCACCTCCCAAGCTACCCTTCAGTGTTGAAATAACCCTTGAAGAACTAATCTGTTTAATAAACCATGGGAGAGCTGTGTGAGAAGTGTTTGCTTCTAATTTTCAGCCCACTTAGATGCACGTGGCATTCTTGGAAAGCTGGCAGTACTTGCAGCATGTCTTTACAACCAGAATTCCTGAAAGTTTATAACAGTACTGGTCTTTCTCATTGCAAGATCTTAACACGTTACCAAAAAAGTAAATCATTCCTAGCAGGGAACAATCCTGCTTTTAACATTTTCACTACATCTTTCTAATGGGAGTTACTTGTGCCAGTGATGATATTCTGGTACCTCCTTCCATTGGTCTGTTATGACTTGGAGTGTGAGACTGGCTCCAGAGACAAGAAGTCACACTGCTCACTTGCATTTGAAAGTCACAGTGGATATATAGAGTGTCACCATGGATATATAGAGTGATCTGTCCCAGGAGTAGCTAAGTGGTTCAATTCTCATAAAACAATTAAGTTACTAAAATCAGTAATTGGTCTTCATGGTTGGATAAGCCTGATAAGGGGAGCAAAAGGGAGATGTGACCATATTGTAACATTCAAACACTGGAGGTGAGGTAAGAGAACTCCAGTGAAAAGTATGATGGACAAACCTGCTGCACACTGATGCCAGGCTCAGACAGAGCCAGTTTTATGTGCTCCACTCCTCCAAAAAGCAGAAACACAACCTCCCAGATTGCACTCAGAGCAGGGGAACAGCCTCGTTCAGGCAGAGCTCTGCAAGCACAGCTGGGGCTGAATGTGTCACTGTTCATCTCAGCTCTCCTGGCTCTCATGTGGAGAAGGGAGGGAGACAAGCTCGTCATTTCACGTTAGCACACAGCACACAGGGAGCTGATGGGAAGGGGACAAGCCAACTTCACTTCAGAGAGGGCCTGAGAAAAACAAACCACATTCTGGAAAGAGCCTCCTGTCACTGTAACACCCAGGCTATTTACTACAGCAGATAAACTGCCAGGTGCATCTGCAGCAACTGGTTGCATCTGCCTGCAGGCAATATCCACCTGCTCACAGCTATGTGTCACTGCACAGGATTCAGGATTCATCCCAGGCACATGAGGGGCCTGGCCCAGGCTCATGAAGAAAGCCTGGAATGCCCTTATGCCATCCGTAAAACAAACCTCAGTAAGATGAACCAGTCCCCAAACTCTAGAAAAGAAAGAAATTGGGAATCTCTTTCTGTTGCAGTTAAAGCTTAGGCCCTTGTTGTCATCTTGATGCAGGAATATGGGACTAAACATCCTGGCTGTCTTTCTCCATGCAGCTCCAACCTTTGCCAATGGTTGCCTCCATAGATTTTTCTTCATGGATCAGACAGCACCAGTCCCAGTGATGATTCCTCCTGTCCTGCAGACCATTTGTTTGTTTCCCATCCCAGTGTCACGCTGTGTTGCTGGTACCCACAGCCGGGGAGGATGCAGGGTCCCTTCAGAGAAGGGCTGGGTCATCATGGATCTAAACTGTTCCTGGCACAGGGAAGAGAGGAACACTGTGAGCCCCTGAAGAAAATGGAAATAGACACGGTCTTTGCCTTGGAAATGTCCCTGCACACCAGGTGCCTCCTCTGTCAACCCCACCTAAACCACCACGACTGCATCTCAAGCACCAGGTGTGCCCTGGTGCTTCCCTGAGCTTCCAGCATCCAGGGGCAGTGTGTTAGACAGAGGGGAGGGGAGGGGAGGGGAGGGGAAGGGAAGGGAAGGGAAGGGAAGGGAAGGGAAGGGAAGGGAAGGGAAGGGAAGGGAAGGGAAGGGAAGGGAAGGGAAGGGAAGGGAAGGGAAGGGAAGGGAAGGGAAGGGAAGGGAAGGGAAGGGAAGGGAAGGGAAGGGAAGGGAAGGGAAGGGCGCTGCCCTGCGATTGGCGGCGGCTGTCCCCGCGGCCCCTGTCGGCGATATAAGTGCGGCGGGGCCGTTCTGCGCTCACTGCCCGCCCCCAGCCCGGGCGCAGCGCCGAGCGGAGCGGAGCGGCGGGGCCGCCTCCTCCTCCTCCTCAGCGCCCAGACAGCGGCGGCCGAGCGGGATTCCCGGCGATGGCTGAGCTCAAGTCGCTGGGCAGCGAGGCGTACCTGGCGCTGGCCCCGGGCTACGGCCCCTCGGCTTTCGCCTACGGGGCGGTGCGCGGGGGCGCCGAGGGCCCGCGGGGCGCCTACCCCGGGGGCGGCGGGGCGGACTTCCACGGCGGGGCGATGGGCAAGTCCGCGGAGAGCAGCGGCGAGCAGAGCGGCGACGAGGAGGACGGCTTCGAGGCGGGCGTGAAGGGCGGTGCGGGCTTCGAGCGAGAGGGCAAGCTCAAGGGGGGAGCCCTGGGCAAGAAGCCCAAGGAGCAGCGCTCGCTGCGCCTCAGCATCAACGCGCGGGAGCGGCGGCGGATGCACGACCTGAACGACGCGCTGGACGGGCTGCGCTCCGTCATCCCCTACGCCCACAGCCCCTCGGTGCGGAAACTCTCCAAAATCGCCACGCTGCTCCTGGCCAAGAACTACATCCTCATGCAGGCGCAGGCCCTGGAGGAGATGCGGCGGCTGGTGGCCTACCTGAACCAGGGCCAGGCGCTGAGCGCCCCGCTGCCCGCCACCCTCAACCCCTTCGGACAGTCGCCCGTGTACCCCTTCGGCGGCGCGGCCGTGCCCGGCTGCCCCGAGAAATGCACTGCCTTCACAGGAGCCGCCTCCGCCCTCTGCAAACACTGTAACGACAAGCCTTGACTTCTGCCTTCTTCGGGCTTTTCCTTTTTTTTTGTTTTTTTGTTTTTTTTTTTTTTTTTTTTTTTGTTTTTTTTTTTTTTGTTTTTTTGGTTTGGGTTTTTTTTTTTTGGTTGGTTTGTTTTCTTTCTGTGCACTTTTCTTCCCACTGCCATCAGCCCTGGCTTCTTCCTTCCATCAGTTAAGTCTGGGTTTTCTCTTTTGTTCTTCATACCCCCCAAATCTGGAAATATTTGGCAGTTCACGTGGATCCCCCCCAAAAACACCCACTTTCTACTTTATTTAGTTTCCCCCCTCACATGCAACTTCATCTGTAGAGTTATTTCCTTCCCAGCCTGTCAGTGGATTGTGAGCGTAATGTTGCTTTTCGCTTGCTCTGAGCTCCAAAGTTTTCGAGCGGTTTTGAAACAGAACTATAGAAAAACAGAGAGGGAGAGGGATCTGGAAATGGAAACCTCAGTGAATTTGCGTTGGCATGATCGACCTGTGTTAAAAATAGATTAAAAGGAGGAAGGGGAAGAAAAATCCAGCTGCAAACTATGCAATGTTTCAGAATCGTGGGTGGAGGGGGTTCTGTGTAGCCAGCTGGGGTTGGACTGCACCCGCAAATCCAAATGGACACCATTTGGTCTGAGCCCACGGGAGGGGGGACGTCCAGTACTCTTGCTAAAACAATTGATGCTTCAAAGTAAGATGCTTTTTTTTCTTTTCTCTCTTAAAAAATTAACCCGTTCTTGGACTGAGAGGAACCTGTGATTGTATGCTAATGCTTGCTGTTTGCCTGTTTCTCAGCTTGGTTCAGTTTTCCGGATGATTTTCCAAAGTCGTTGCTCATCATGATAAACAAAGCAAAAGGTGACTTAACATATTTATATGTATTTATAATAAATAAAAGACATGAATAACCACTTTCTCTGTCCTACATGTCTCTAAAACCAGCTGGCAGTTCTGCAAAACTGCTGCTGGAGCCAGGTAAAGCAGAAATGAATGTGGCAGAAGCAGCTGTGTGAACTTAGGGAAATTATCAGAATACTTGGGAAAAGTTCCTTATCAGCAGGGATTTGCATTTTTTCTCCACTTTCTCCTGAATCATGAGCACACAAAAAAATGTTGTTTATGTCTGACTCTGAGTTAAGCAAGCAGGGGTTTAGGTTGTGTATTCTGATGCTTGCTGGGGAATGCTGTGCCCTGAGAGTGGTGTTTGACTGGGGTTATTGTAGCAGCGAGCTTAGCTCTGAGCACCCCTATGAAAAACATGGCAGGGAAGGAAATCGCTTAAAACACTCTGCTTATCCCTTTGGTTGGTTTTCTGTTCTCTCTACAGCTTAACCCTAGATCTACATCTGGGGTTTGGGCCACTTAATATCATGGCTGAACTAAGGATCTCTTCCCAATATTGGCTGTGTTCGTACAAGTTACAAAGTGCGTCTCGCGCTGGCCGAGTTCTCTGTGTCACTTGTGTTGGGTCACTTTGGTTTTCTGGTTTATGTTGTTCAACGCTTTGGTGCCTTGTATGCTTCACTAGTAATTATATAATAATAATAATAATAATAATAATAGAGGTGCATTCAGTGCTTTCTCTTGGGGTTGGAAATACCCACCCAATGTCAGAGCAACCACGTAAACTGGTACAGTCGCAGCCTCGGGGGCTCGAGCTGTCCGTGGCCATTTGTGTTAGGAGTGGGGTGTAACTATTTAGGGTTATTAAACCAATTTCCATGCCTGTCGCTAGTGTTATGCTAATTTGAAAAGGACTGCCATCCCTCTGAAGCGCTTGTCCGTGGCACTTAATTTTAATTAATACATTTCCAAAAGACTTTTTGTGTTTGGAAAACGAAGTGTGTGATTAAGCCTTATTCATAAAGACATATGTTTAAAACTGGTTCCTGCTCATTTCCATTTTTATATCTTCATTTCTTTCCTGTAATTAAAAAAAAAAAAAGGAAAAAAATAGAGTAGTTTTACAGAACAATTTATCTCTTGTACCTTTTTCTGTAAAAGAAAATTTTGAAAATGCTCTTAAAGCACATCTGATGAAGCAAAAATAAACCAAAACCCCTACTGAAGCAAAAATGACTGGAAACTGCAGATCAGCAAAGATCACTCAAAATTTTGCAAACTGAGTTGTTGCTAGGAAATATTTGGGAAAAAAAAGGCCAGTTTAACAGAGAATTATAATTTTTAAGTAGATGTATGTTATTTCTGGTTAAAATTCGAGAAGATTGAGAATATTTAAATGGAGATTAGCTTAATTGTTCATTTTTCACCAAAAATAAAATAGTTGGAGAATAAAGTATTTAACAGCTTAATATTTAATCTGAGTTTGGTTTACTTAAAAGGCTAAAAATAATGGAATTTGTAATTGCTTCTTTGTCAAATAATTATGGCCCAAAAAAGAAGTCTTACTAATTTCAGAGCCTAAAAACTCTTCACAGTCTGAGACAAGCTATTTTTGGAATTATGGGTTTTAGGACAGTGATTGTTTTAAATGTCTTCCTTTCATTTATGTCAGTAAAAACTTTCTCATACTATCATATCTACCTAGAACCCTAAAATTCTACCTTCTGAGAGTTCTTGAAATATTTAGGAGGCTCTTCAAGAGCCCACTTGGCATTAAATGATATCAGGAGGCTAAGTAAGGAATTTCAAATACAGAAGAAAACACCTGCATTAATATTTTTTTGAAAGCAAAAATAACAAGTTTGACTATTTGAAGTGCTGTTAAAAGGCCAGACATTAAAACAAGTGCAGAATTTATCAAAACAATACTAAAGACAATTAACGTTAAAGTACAACAGTTTCAAGTTTCTATTCAAAAGGAAAAAGAAGATGAATTGTAACTTTTCCTGCAACGAACAATATTAAACTGAAAGAAAGTTGACCAACTTCTCAGTAAATCTGGAAGTTCAGTCCTGTAGAAGTTCAGCTGCTTCTGTCCAGCCTGGGCTTGCAGGATTTTAGCTGCTGCTGAGGTGGAGCCTGTCCTGTGTTTCCCATGGCAGGAAGGCATCTGCTCTGAGGTGATTTACACTGCCCTGAGCTGCTGCTGAAACTGCTACCAAGTGAATGCTTAATACTTCGCAAAGATGATTTTGTTGGCAGGGGATAAACGAGCAGCTGACCATTGCATTTGTGTGTGTGAAGCATCAGCGCTGTCCTTGCAGCTGTGTGTGGTTTTCCTGAGGATGAAGTCCTGTACTTGTCATTTGTTTTTTCCCCTTCTCTGGCATATTTTGTGTACCATGTAAGGTTTTAAGTGTCTCCTTCCATTTGGTGTTTCAGAGAATATGAAGGGAGGACTTGATAAAAACTGAAGATTTTTTTTCTGTTCAAATGTTCTTGTTATGATGCTTGCTCTTTTTTTTTCCCCCAAGAAGGATTTATTGTGTATGCTCAGATGGAACTGAAATACAGATCATGTGTTCTAATGTATTTATTATCCTGATTTGTTCACACTTGGAAGAAAACATAATGCCAACTTTTAATTAAATATAATATATTGTTTTCTAACCTCACTTAGTTTTTCTTTGAACTCCAAGACTGAGCAGCAAGAAGTGTCAGAAAGAGGAAATGCTGCTTCGCTGTCTGTTCTGTATTTTAACTTGTGTAATTCTTGTCACTAACCAAAAATGAAGGTTTTACTAACCAATTTATATAATGTCACTAATAGGGGATTGGAAACTGCTTTCACCTTGCACTGCCTCAGCCCAGGTTTGACATTAGCAGTCTTGAGCCTGCCAGGTAAAATGCTCTTTAACCAAATACAGGGAAGCAACAGGTTTGAAGATGGAGGGCCCAGAAGGCAGCTGTCTACTTCAGATACCAGCAGAAAGTTTAATCAGTTGGAGTTCCTGGAAAGAAGCATGAGAATCATGAAGCTTTTCTTGTCCTTTGATCCATATCAGTGATTTTGTGTCATTCTCTCACAATACTTGAATATTACTGCATGCTGGGCTTGTTTCCAAGACTTTAGAGAGTGATTGCTTTCTGTTCTCAGATAATTTTTCTGGTATTGATCTTTACACATACATTTCTATAATTTCCATTTTATAAGAGCATTAGACATTTTTCAGGGTGAAATGAACGTAGGGCCCAGCCCTGGTGCAGTTTTGCAAATTGGCAGCGTTGGTGACGTTGGTGACAGCAAGACAGGGCTTGGCACTCTGGCGCACAGTGCTGCTTTCTGACCCAACAAGGCGCCTTTAAGAGCCTTCAGAGGCCCAGAAAAGCTTTATACCTTTATTATATCAGCCTTGTAGCATGTGTAAAGTGTAGGGCACAGTGGATAAACCCCTCCTTAAAGCTTTTGTGGCTTTTCAGACCGAACCTGCGCATCAGCAGCGAGAGTCGCAACGCGTCCCGCCAGGCTGAGTCCTCACAGGCAGCAAATTTCCAGCCCAGTTTGCCACAGCTGGAATTATTTAGTTGACAATTTAGGAGAACAAAACCAAACATTCCATGTTTCACTTCCACAGCATTGTGCTCACCAAGTGTGTTCCTTGAGTGGACTCTTGAAGAGGTTGGTCACTGCAGCGTTACTGAAATTTGTTTTACCTGCGCTTGTTCCTTGCCATGTGAGTTATCAGCAGAGAAATCATTGCTTTGATCTGAATCAGTAAAAGGGTTTCTAAAGAATGCTAAAATTCACCAACCAAAATTTTCAATTTTCGAAACTGCTTTTATGGTGTTCTCTGTCATTTGATATAATTTTGATTAGTATTGCACAGTAGAAAAGTTGGGGGGGGGTTGTTTTCACTAATCCTGATTAAGGCTAGAAAAGACTCTTGATTACAGTAATTTTAATAATGTAAATTTGTTTGTGATATGTCTTTAGTCTTTAATCCCCTTTGGCATTTCATTCAAAGGGAGATGAAAATTTCAGGGATTTATAACATTTAAATCAGTCATTCCATGAATGTTTCTCAGGCGGTTTTTCTCCTACCTGAAATAAAAAATACCTAAATGGGTATGTAACATATTTTGTGATCAGATTAGAAATACATTTGCATGTGGTTTTTGTGGGAAAATAGCTTAATATCGAGACTTTCTCTTTACAATAAAGTATATGTGCATAAGAGAAAATGGAACCAATTATCAAAACCAATAATACATTTGAAATCTTTGCCATTCTTTCAGATGTTTTGAGGTAGGATTTTCACCAAGGACTTTATATAATCTCTTCATAATGAAAATTCACTTTAATTCTTTCGGCCATTACCCAGAATTCTTATTTCTACTTGTATTTATGAATACATACAGTTTTTATATTATCCATTTAATTTTTAAGTAGTCTTAGCTTCACTTCACAATAGTAAAATTTGAGTTAATGTTTATTCCTGAAACACTGAAGAGTTCTGAGCATAACCCTCATATTTCTTTAAGGCCAAATAGATTAATCTTAAGTATTAGCATTACAATTAACTAATGTATAGAGATATTTAGTCAAGTTAATTCAGGGTGAAAATAAAGGGGTTTTTTTTTTTTTTTTGCTATGCTTAAGGCAGTGAAATTTGCAGAACAAAGACTTGCAGAAGACAAACCACAAGTACTTAAGGTCTTACAACACAGAGAAGGGGAGCGTGCTGCTTTTCGAACTCCTTGCCCTGGTGAAGCAGCTCAAATATATCTATATTTAAATCATTTAACAGCTTATTGTAATTTTTAAGTCTTCCAATTCATCAGTGATTCATGTTCATTAAAATCTTCTCTGTTAATGCCATTTTTATTTGCTCAGTTCCTCTTCCCCCACGCTAACATTGATGTTTTGTGTGTTTGTGTGTATCGATACGGAGTCGTACTATGAATATAACCCAACCCTCCTTGGCTACCAATGGGGGAAAAAAAAACCTATCTGCTCTTTTGCCTTAAGTATTTCAAAGGGAAAAACATGGGTGAGCAAAAAAACATCACCCCAGCTTTTCCTCCAAGCCCACTTTTGTCTAAAGTAATGAGGCCATAGTCAGTTGGCTCCAAAGAGCGCTGTGATTTAGTGTGACGTACAGTGAATCATTGCAGATCCATTCGGACTGCATTCGTTATTTTAATGAGACACAGGCAAATCTGTTTTTTGGCCGCAAACCTTAAGATGCAAGCATAATGTGAAATGGTTGTTGATTGCCACAAGGCAACTGACATTATGGATTTTTATCGCCATCATTATGCACTTTAAAACTCCCCACATCCCAGGATATTCAGCCCCTTCCCTCTCCGCCCGCGAATGACAGGGAAGCCACAACGCTGACATTTAAAAGCTAAAAGCTCATCTATTTAATTTCTGGGCTTATTAAAACCTTACGTTGCATCCTCTGGTCTGCTTTTTTTTGCCTTGCTTTTTTTTTTTTTTTTATTCACGCTTTCCCAGAGGAGGAGGAAAACCCCCACTGCAGCGCGGTCACCCAAAAAAGGTCACATTCAGTTGGGCGACAGCAGCACTAGGTCCCCACCAGCCTGTGCTTGATGTAGTATAAGAAATGACAATGAGGCGGGCATATCTGTGCCCGAGCAGTAATCACAGTAATGGTGTTCATCAGAATTTACCAGTGCTGAACTTTTCCAGAGTCTGCAGTAATGCTTCCTCCTCAGTGCTACCAGTAAGGGATTTATTGTGCTTGTGTTTGCCTCCAAGCAAAGGGCACCCATTCAATTGTTGAAGAAAACGCTTTCAAAATCAGGTTGTGCTGGTGAATGTGGTTGTGTGTGCGGGCATGTTTGTCAGTATAAAATGCATATGTTGGTGCATATGTGTAGTGTCTTCATGTGTGCCTGCATGAATAAGTGTTGCTACAATTTATTTACCTTCTGTGTCTTTTATTCTGTCATTTTTTGGTTGCTTTACCAGCATGATTTTATTATGTTTTCATGAAACTTTGTAGAACATTTGGCTGTAGCACAGGAAGTGCCATTGCATGAAAACCACTGGTCTCCTGAAAAATTGCTTTGGCCTGTTCAAGCCAACAAACTCATGAATAATATTTTTCATCCTTTAATTTTATCCTTAACAAAAAGAAGTGATGCTTTGGGACAGTACAGGATGTTGGTTTCCCATTGTGCCACTGGCAGCTTTGCAGTGAGAATGACAGAGAACCAGCTTTGCTTTCCCTGGTTTCCAAATGCATCCATCCTACTTTTATTGATTTGCTGAAAGTAAATCTCACATCTTGCACTCTTCACACAGATGTCATGAAGAAATCCTTATGCCTTCCATTTGAGAATTACATTACCTTAAGTATTTTTTATCTCCTGGCAGCTTCAGTGTAAAGCAAACTCCCCAGCTGACAGCCATAGTGGGTGCACTCAGTGTTTACAGCAGAACTGAGGCTGTAGGGGAAAAAGATGAAAATCTCTCACAAAATGTTAAAATGGCTGCTGACTTGGAGGCCCCTGGCTCAGTTTTACATCCTTTCCAATGTCCAAGAAAATACAATTTTACTTCTAACAAGTTTTCTCCCCTCGGCTTTTTCCCTCTCGTGCCTCTGTCGGTTTCCTGGAAGATTTGAGGACAGAAAACACTTTAGTTACAGGAGCTCTATTACTCCTAATGGTTCCTGTTGCAATTGGATGTGGCACTGTATAGAATAATCTTGGTACTTTGAGGTTGCACAGCACAGGAGAGCTCATTCCTGTCTGACTTGACTCCTCTTTCAGGTGCTTACTTGTAGCAGTCCACAAAAACACTTTTTGGAGGGTAAGAATGCACAAAGACCACCTTGTCTCTGCTGTTTCTTTCCTGGGTAGGTTCTTGGGGTTGGTCTTGTATTTTATTTCACCAAAAGCAAACCCAAAATTCCCTGTCAGGCAAGAGCTTTTCCTTTTCTTTCTGTTTTCAATTACTTGTTGAAGTTCTCATCCTTGCAAATTCTTTCCCCTGTAAATTCGTAGATTCGGTGGATTTCTGATCCAACCTGCAGACAGACTTACTCCTATATAAATACATGATAAATTAATTTTTGACCACATTGAGTGTGCGTGCCTGTAGATATTTACTTTGTTTTGGCTTTTAGAGTTAAATCCAATTTGGAAGCAGCATCTGATCATTTCAGTGAAATTCTGTTGCTTTCGACTTCCTTCTCCAGTTGCCTTGCCCTGAGGCACAGAAAAGATCAAGGCATGTGCCCGTGGACACACAGGGACTGGAGAGAGTGGCTCACCAGATCTGAATTTAGATGATCTGTGCTTCCTGCTTCCCTAGATAAGCCACACATTGCTCTGCCTCCCCGGCAGCATCCACACTGACATTTTCTCTCTCCCTCCTCACGCTCGGGGTCCCTGGGATGATCAACCCTCTGTTGTGGCAGTGGTGTCGCCCAAGTCACCTCCTGGTTCCTTCTGGAGCAGTGACAGCCAATTGGGAAGGAGCTATAGCTATATCTTGGCTATTTTCTAGCAGTCTCCTGCTGCTACAGCAGCCTGAGGCGACTTGAACCTACCCTGGGGACCAGCCAGTCCCCAGCTGCTCGGGAGTGGAGAAGCAGAAAGGTGGCTCCAAGCCATCTTTGTTCTCCAATCCTCGGCTTGTACTCAGCCTGGTCAAGTCATAAGGGAGAATCTGGGCCAGAGTTTATGAAATGCTTTGCTACAGAAACTTGCCCTTGCTGCCAAAAGCATCTTTCTGGTCCTCTGAGCTCCCATGTCCTGCCCTTCTCCTCCTGCCCTGCAAAGATTACAGCCTGGATCCTGGCTCTGGGAAAGCACCAGTCTGTAACGCGAAGTGTCACTGCTGGGCTGTCCTTTGCTGCTTTCTCTGTGTCTCTGTCACTGCTTGAGCCACGGGCTCAGCCCCAGAGAGAGCCCTGCACAAAGCTGCTAACCCCAGGAAGGAGGCAGGGCTGGTACACAGTGGGAGGAGGAGGTGCTATCGCTGGCTGAGCAACTCCTTGTGCTTCTTTTTGCGGGGAAACAGGCACTTCTAACAGGGATTTTTTATATTTGTGTAGTCACATCCCTCCTTAGCCTCTGGTTTTGAACCAGCCCTGGTGCACACCTGTAATTCCCCTCCCAGGCTGACACCCAGATTTTGGTTCTCATGCCATGGAGTTAATCCATTTCTGACACTTATTGTGCACCAGCATCACTCTCCCAGCTTCAGAGAATCTTCTCGTGTCGGTGTCACGAAATTCACCTTTTGTGATCATCATTATTTGGGCAGATTCTGATATTTCATTTCTACTCCCTGGCCCTTGCTGTGTTTTCCTGTGTTCCTCAACACACACAGAGTTCTGCTGCCTGAAACACTCTTAATGGCTGGGTCTAGGTGTCTGAAATAAAAAACTATTTTCATCTACCCAATGGTATTAATGGAACTGACATAAGGAGTTAAAAGGAGACAACCTAAGTGACCAAGCTAAGGCATGGAAAAATTTTATTTGGCCCAGACAAAAAGGTGTGTCTCTGCTCATTTGCACTGGAGTGTCATTCCCATCAGGTCCTGCAATAGGACTAACACTCTTTTTTTTTGCTTTATTATAATCTAAAAACTTCTGAAAGCTCTAAGGGGCTGTGGGCTGGGGTTTTGTTGGGACTTGGCCAGCACAGAGTGTCTCATCCTGGCAGTAATGTGAGGGGTATTTGCTCAGGCAGGAATGCCCCAGAACCCATCCCATCATGGCCAAGGCTGATATTTATTTCTTCACAAATATTCTGATGACTCTCTAATGACTTTCAGCCAGTTTGCTGCACTGACCTATGATTCATTCACCACATTATCCCAGCTGCTGACCTGAAACATTCTCTTTGAGTTAGAAGTGAAGTTTATTCTGATCTCATTTTCCATTGAGATGTGATTTTACCCCAAGTTTGGGGTTTCATTTGGTCCAGCTGTTAAAATTCAGGAGAAGCACATCCCAAATTTGGAGACAGAGGATGCTGGAGTTTAAACCAAATATGAAAAAACCACCAACACAGTGGACATTGATTTTGAGGTAAAAACATGAATAACTTGGGGTGGATTGGAGAAGGTCTTTTCACATAAACTTGGCCATCACAGTTGAGAAATCTTGATTTCTAGTGTCTGTCTAAACAGTCATGTACAGAGCAGACAAAGTGTCTTCATTCATTCAGGAGCTGAGAAGTGGAAATTACATGTCTTTCCTCTTCATTTTCTCTGGGAAAATCTTTTAACTAATTTATGGAGTAGTTAATCTGGTTTCGCACGTGTGTGGGTAAATGAGCATGTCATGTGTCTTCATGTGCAGGAGAAAAAATTATTTCCTGATGGCAAGATAATGGAAACATATTGGGGGTGAGAGAAGGGTTTCATTAGAAAAGCACAGCTTCATGAGTACAATCCTTGCATATGAATCATGAGTCATCTGCTCCAGAATGGGAAAAAAAAAAAAAAAAAAGAAAAAAATCACTGGGAGTCAGATTATTGTACCTAACTCAACATCTAAAAGTCAGACAACTAATTAAGCCTGGGCTGTCTCCATCCTGAGGAATAATAGATAACAGCTTCCCAAGGGTAATTCATGTCACTGTAGAATAGGTGGACAAGTCGCCTTCTGGGGATGCTTATCTCTTGGCATTGACTGCAGAAGCTGCACAGATAGCTCAGAATAGATGCCTGGTTTTCAGGGGCAGGAACACAGTGAGAGGAGCCTCTGCCTCACAGCCTAGTGCTAGAATTAGGACTTGAAATGAAAGCTTAAAAGGTCGTGGTTTCCTAGCAGTTAGAATAATCTGTCCCCAATAAGAAGCAGCCCATCAGCAGCCAGAATAACCCAGGGCAATGTGAAATTAAAAGCAGTTTTCATTAAGGCTGCCAAGGGAAAGTGTGTGTATCTGTGGGAGGCAAGTCTGGTCACTAAATAATATGGGATGATAACAATGAAAGAGATAAATGAATAAGGGCACATGGAGTGAATTACACTGACAAATATCAGAGTTAAGCTCTGAAAGTTGAAAGTTGTGGACAGTGTCTGCCTCTGGGACTTGGAGTGTTCAGCCAGGGCAGAGCCTCTCTCAGAGGCCCATTAGGAAGATTTATTGAGTCACAGAGTCCTAGAATAGTTTAGGTTGGAAAAGCCCTCCAAGATCACCACCCAAGCATTACCCCAGCACTGCCAAGCCCACCACTAAACCACGTGCACAAAGTACCACATTTTTAAATCCCTCCAGGGGTGGTGACTCCACCACTGCTCTGGGCAGCCCTTGCCAGGGCTTGACAACCCTTTCTGTGAGAAAGTTTTTCCTAATATCCAATCTAAACCTCTCCTGGCACAACTCGAGGCTGTTTCCTCTTGTCCTATCACTCGTTACTTGGGAGAAGAGACTGACCCCCAGGCAAACTGAATTTATCACAAGATATTTGAGGGAGGTTAAATTTGTACTTCTCTGTTGCCCAGGAGCTGCGAGCTGAACATGGTTGATGTTATTTGCTGTAAGAAGATGATGCTCAGACACACTGCAAAAATCAGCCAGAATGAACAGAGAGAAAAGCCCCAGTTCCACAGCTATAAACTGGGAAAACAGCAGTGCACATCCAAGATGGCATTTTGCACCTGAGAACGCGGCAAACAGCAATGCATTTCTGAAATGCATAGTATGGCACTGCACTGTGCACTTGCCTCTGACTAATGCCATGTGAAAGTGGCCTGATGCAGTGTGTTATTTGTCCTGATGTATTCTGGAGCTTCTGTGAGCAAATGTTAAGGAGGCTGTGAAGCTGTCACGCTTTGTAAAGGCTCCTCAAAGGTTGTAGATTTGGTAGCTGCAATTCTAAAATGCATTCGTGCTTTTAAAGCTTTTCTTTTTCCTGGGTGGAGCCTGCACAGACACCCAGAAGGTTTTTTTTTAATTGATGTCCATAACTCTTCCATGGTTAAAGCAGGGCAGCAGAGAGGGCACTGAACTGCGGTTGCACTGTGATTTACTACCACAGTTTGACAACAGTATTCCATACATATCCACTGGAAAATGCTCTTAATTTTCCCTCAAACACAGCAAGTCTGCCACCCGAGATATCTACAAATTCTGAAATTCAGTGATGGAGCGGGGGTGGAGAGAGTCATCACGTTTAACCCGTGACTGCCCCATTTTTCATCCTTACAAGGACATTAAACACAGTAAAACGAGTCCTGCTGGAAGCCTGTGTCTCCCTGAAGTGGGCAAACGATAGGTTAAGAGAAAGCAAATGAAAGGTAAGATTAATAGCATTTATCATGGCAGATAGACTAGCAGTTTGCTAATTAAAGATGTTAGAACATAGAAGCAGCCAAGGATCAGTGGCTTTTAATGAGGATGTTGTAGGGTGATTTAGGTCTAATTTTCTGCTTAATAAGGCTGGTTTAAAAAGTAATTTTGTTGGGATGTGACTCTCCTAAACCTGTTCATTATCAGTGATGGGACTTCACTTCAACACTCCAGGAAATGTTGTGTTTAATTAATATTGTGTCGGCAAGTGGATATGCTGACAGATGAGAAAAAAATTGATGAAGAACTTTCAAGGACATTGACTTCATTACACAGCTTCATTATAGCCTGAATAACTGGCTAAATATGTCGCTGGAAAGATAATGTGCCACTTTTAACTCTTTTCTGTGTGTTGTTCATGTAAGTAAGCAGAGGGTTTCTTTCAAAATAGCCACTATTGAAAAAAACCCTATCAAGGGATCAGATCTGCATTTTCTCATTGATTCATTCTCTTTATGAGATTTCTAACTGATGGTGGAGATGTAAAGCAAAATACTGTGGGTTATTTACATTAATTCATCAACCATTTTGCTTGGGCACAGTGTGATGTTAGTAAGTGACATTCTTCTTACCACTGGGTAATTTTCCACAGTGCCCCTGAGACAGGAGTAGAAATTAATTTAGAACATTTTTATTTCTCTGCATAAAACAGCCTCCTGAGATACAGTGATGCATTGATCAGTGCATATATATATATATATATATATATAAGTAAATAAATTGGGTACCAGGGTGGGATTTCAAATTAATCTTTTCACCTCAACTCAGAACTGCTACACAGCAATCCTTATACCCAACAACATTTTTAGCTCTGATTAGTGGGTAATGTATTTGTAACCTGAACTGGCAGCCAATGCTTCTGCAGCATCCTTTAACTCTTTGCTGATTTTCTTTGCAAACTCACCTTTCCCTTGGCTAAGGTTAAGCTATGAGAAAATCACCCTATGAAACAGTTAAAAAAAAATACACTATAAATTCAATTACATTTTGGTCACTGTAGTAGTTCACAGTAGTTTGCAGATCACCCTTCATCACCTCACTGAACTTTCAACTAGAAAAGGAAGCAAAAATAATCTGTTTCAGACTAAATTTCAGACACCTGAGCATGACCTCAGAAACTTTGGCTTGGAGTACTCTGGTCTGTTTTATACGACTTTTTGCAGCAAGGAAAGAAGCTTCAAGTCTGAACTCTTATACAGGAGTTGGGAGAGAAAAAGGGAAGTACTGAGCACAGGGTCTGGAGCAGTGTTTAGCTGGGACTTACAGAAAAGCATTCTAAAGGTCTGTTAAAATTTTCCTAGTGAAAAACAGGTCCTGCAGCAAACCATTGACTTTTCCTGGGTTTCAGTTGCCTCTTCCTTGATAAATAAGACTGTTAAAGAGGAAAAGGGAAAATAACCAAAGATCAACCTTTGAGGCTGAAAGCAAAAGAAGAAAAAAACTGTTTTCAATCTTAATCATTGGGGCTATTAGCCAAGAGAAGAGGCCCAGGCAGGGGACGGAGAGGAGACGCTGACTGGAGGCGACAGCTGGAGTTTATCGGATGCGTCAGTTCTCTTTAACACCTCCATTTGGTGGCTGCTGTCACCTTCAGATGAGGGCTTTTGCAGGATGGGATTCAGGAAAGCATTCTGCCATGTCAGCCCCGCCACACACCGGGAGCTTTGTCCCCATCCCAGGATTTGCATTTCCCCTTTCCCGTGGCTGCGCGAGCCCTGCGCTCCGGAGCGTGGCTGTGTCCTTGTGCCAGGGGCGGCACTGGGCCCTTCCCCAGCACCTCAGAGCTCTGCCCACGTGCCAGCACCCTTTAATAATGACTCATTATTTTCTTACCCTCACTAATAGGAAGGCAACAATCAGCCCAACTGCTCCATTGAAGAGGAGCCGACAGCGTCCTGTCATCATAGCAGAGCTGAACCCACTCCAGCACCTTCTGCCTGCTGAAGTTCAGCGAGACATCCTGGGGCTGGGAAAGAGGAAAGGACCAAGCAAAGCCACCATCCTCCCCCTGGGATGGCTCTGTTGGCACCTTCATAATGGTCTCCTTAATGGGTAATTGCAGGATTAGAACCTCGTGGTGTAAATGTCACAGGGGGACATCTGCCAGTGGAGCAAAGCACTGCCTGGCATTGCAACACGCTCTGAGACACTCCTATGGATCAGCCCGTGGGAGAGAAGGTGCCCTGAGCCTGCTAAATGTGCATTTCATTGGATATGTGGCATCCTGAGTAAAATCCATTCACGTGGGATTTCTTCCTTGGTGTTTCAATGGTTGGACAGCCGGAAATATCACAAGGATTTAATTTAAAATAACATCGTCCCTTACTTTGGTCCATGGAGGGATGTGCCTCACCTCTTTATCTGCATTTAATTGTGTTGGTTATGTACTAGAGCCAAAAATCTGCCTCCTTCCACTTCTAGTTCTCTGATGCCTGCTGCAGTCAGAAAGAAGCACAAATTTTCTTGGTAACAAATTATGTACAACAGGGCATGTAATTCCCAGACTGGCACAGCTAAGAAGTAAATGAAAAAGTTTTTCAAGCTCAACATGGGTTGAGATCCACTGGAAACCTTAGCCATGTGGGCAAGGAGGAGGCTAAAGCTGTTTAAAATTGGGATGAATAAGTGTGATGTGGGAATAACTCAGACTTTTGCTTGGGACATCCAAATGTCTGGATGCACCACAGTGGGCTTCTGTCTGACAGGCAGGAAACTCAGGATTTTATTCTGTTTGGCTTTTCTTGTTCCTGAGCTGGGCATTTGATTATTCCCTGGCCAAGGGGCTGATTAATTCCTATGCAGGGCAATTAAATACATTGGATGTGAGCAGTTTTGCATCACTGACAATGAGGTGACACAGAATGCAGCCCTGGACAGAGAAAAGACATGTTCCCATGTGCCTTCTGATCTTGCTGCACACAGAGCTGGATCCCCAGGTTGTGGGGCAGGTTCAGACTGAGCTCAGGCAACTGGAGGAGGAGGAGGCAGCCACATTTTTGGGGATGAGGTGCTCAGTTAATCCCTTCTCCTGCCCTGGGTTTGGCAGGAGGGAGCCTGGTTTAGTTACTGAAATTGAGACCTCAGCTGTGGGGCAGAGATTGAGAAACCCCAAATGCTGTGCTGGGCACTCACTGATCTGCTAACAGTGTCTGGGTCACTCCAACACCCTGGTGTCACAGTGCCATCACACAGGGAGCAGCTGACACACCCAGGGACACTGGGGAGCTCAGGGTAGGGCATCACCTCCTGAGTGGCTGGATTGTGTAGGTAGGAAAATTTGGAAGCAAGGAGTGGTAGGAACCCAGGTGTGTCAGCAGCACATGCACTGGTTCTCCAAAGGAGCCTTTTGCTCACTCTGTGGCTCCTGGATTATCTCAGCTGAGCATTCACCTTCAGGGCTGGAGCAGAGAGTTTTATACACACACTGTATAAATATTCAGATGAAATTTTGAAACCAAAGTGCCATTAGAAATTTGGCTCTTTGTGGTCTGTTGTATAATCCATTACAACGCACCGTTATGTAATTGTCAGTTATCCAAGAGTTTAGTATTTTGCAACACGCCAAAATCAAAAGTGTGTTCTTATTAACATCCCAAATGTACTTAAGTGTTTGGTAAATACTGGGAGATACATTTCTTGCCCTAGAGAACATACAGTCTGAAAAATTAATATTGATTCTAGACAAATCAGTGTTTGCTTACCAAAATCACACGCTGAATACTTTATAAGCACCCACCCAGCTGCAGGGATGTTGCAAGCTCTGTCTCCCTCTGATGCCATAAACACAGCCTGAGTCTATATTCAAGGCTTCACCTCACCATGCAGCTTTAAAATTGTGGCAATAATGTTATTCAACAACATCTCCTGTCAGGAAGAGTGAAGGTAAAAACATTCAGACTTTTTTTCTGCAGATCCCCAGTGGGTTTCTTTTAGGCAAGGCCCATGTACATTAATACAAATCATATTTTATGTTACTCACAGGACATAGAGATAATCAGAAAGCTATCTTCATAAACAGAGGGTTATTCATAATCCCTCACATGGCATTTCAATTATCAGTCTGATGATGATGTGACATTATGGATGAGGTTGTGATTAAATTTTCTTGTGTAATGACCCTAAGTAAATCTTTGCAATTTTCATTTTGCAGAGATTTAATATAGATTGGTGGCCTGTTGTTTGGCCCCTGTTTAATCCAAAATCGCTCATTAAATTGGGACCAGTAAACATCTGATGATTGCATTTCATGGACTCAGCTATGAATTTAACATATTAAATCTACATTCCAGATGGATATAAGCATCTGTTCTCATTATGGTTATTGGTGTTAATCCGAAACCCTGACCTGTTTCCCCTAACATTACTCATATTAAATTCCATCCCAAATTCTAACATATATTGGCATGAAGGCAGGAGATAACTGAAATACCTTCACGTGCACATAATCCAGTGAAAGATGAACAACAGAAATTAGGGGACACATGACACAAACTTCTTGTTCCCAGAAGGTGGCTTTCACTGCTGTGGGATGTAAAACAACTGCTTTTGTTTTCCAGCATTGAAAAAAAAACCCTGAAAAAACCCCAGTAGTCAATTCTATTTGACCATGTACTTGCTAATCACTGGGCTTGAGCTGTATCCTTTACAGAGCAGCACAGCCCTAATTTGCAAATCTGATTTGTCACTAAATCTCGTCAGAGTTTGACCCAGCATCTTGCAGGCGCTTGCCTGGCAGTAGCCAGGCTCCTCTGCTCCAGGAACACTCAGCTCAAAGTCAAATTAATCGGTGACTTCCAAAGACCATTAGGAAGAAGATATGTGTTCCAGGGCTGCTGAGAGCTTCTCCACACTGCATGATTCATGTTTATTGCAGTTGGGGCATTTATTTATTAGATTGCTCAGTGTAATGGGAAATTTAAAATGACACACATTGTATTACAGGGAGGCTTAGCAAAATATTATCTCCCTGTTGTTGTAAATCAAACAATTCTCAATGTCAGCACAGATCACCTTTGCTCAGCAGAAGTTTCTCCAGAGGGTTTGTATAGTTCCTTGGTTTTTTTTTTTTTTGCTTTAATTTCAGGAAACGTGCCCCTTTCCCAAGCTGATGTGTGAGATAGGCTGCATAGCTCAGTGCTGGGTTGGGGTCCTGGCTGTAATCCTGGGTTTACCTGGGACTTCACACCCTATGCCTAAAGGATCAGACAATTCAGCCTCATGGTATAAAGATTAGTCAGAAGGGTGGATATAGTTTTTGCCTTGAAAAGGGAGAAAATCAGTCAGTATTTTAAAAGATAAAAAGTAGATTTGTTGTACCGATCTGGTACCAAAAGGCACAAACCCCTCCCAACACCTCATTAGCCTGTTCCCTGGGGTTTTCCTGGCTTGTTAGGGCAGGAGGAATCCATCCTGTGGGGTGGTGGGAGAGGGAAAAACGGCCAAGAAAACTGCAAGTACCAGGAAAGTCTGTCTGAATTCTAGCAAGGCTGGGCTGGAGCCAAAACTCTGAGTTGAGCACTCGCTGGGGTTTGCCCTCCTGCAGCAGCACACAGACCATGAGTGGCTATAGCAGCAAAAAGCCTTAGGGGAGGGCTTTGGGGGATTTTAGGCGTCCGATATTCACCTGCCATATAGGAACATCATCCCTGAAGGACAAAGTGTTGGAAAAAGTCCCAAAGCTGTGGTTATTGGTTGAGAAGTGAGACACAGCATTTCCTGATGGCTGCACTGGGCAGTCACTTGTCTGTAAAATTTCCCTGTGATTTTAACAGGTTGAAAAGTGCAGAAACACAAATGCTTCATTTCCAGTATGGACTGAGGTTTGTACATAAGGGAAAAGGGGATTTAAGCACATACTGTTTGTTAGAGAGTGCATCATATCCCCACAAAAAACTGGCATGGCCAGTACCCATTTTGTAACAGGAAAAAATCTGATCTCTGAAATAGTGGCTCAAACAGCACAGAACAGAACAGGGTGAGGGGGAAGAACTGCAGTGTCCAGTGGGTGAAAATACCCACCAAGGTGTGTATTCACTATCACCAGTGCTTGTAACAGAAGGACAAAAAAACCCCATCCCTGTCATTAGCAATTAAGGCTGCATCACTCAGGGCAGAGTGCTCTGTGTGTGCAATGAGGCTAATTAGCATCAGAGTGCTGTCTGACTCCGGGAGTTTGGTGCAGGCAGCACAGCAGAGGGGCTCACCAGCGAGGCTGGATGTGTTTCAGCCCCAGCAGTTTCACCTGGGCTCCCTGCCCTGGTGGTGGGCTCAGAGGTGCCTGAAATGTTGGTGCTCCTCACCAGCAGCTGCTGGTGTTGGGAGGGCAGAAGTATCCAAGTGCAAAGTGAGGAGATGCTGCCTCAAATGATCAACAGAAAGCCATTTTTGCTCCATTAAATTTGATTTTTATATCCAGGTGCTGTTGCACCAAGTTTTTGCCAGGTTGGTCTCAGGATGAACCGGCAGCAGAAGTTTGGGTCTGTGGGCACCACTGTGAGCCACCAGCTCAGCAGTTTGGGGAGTGAGAAGAGGCCAAGGAAGGGGTCCTGGAGGAGCTTCTCTGGCAGAGAGCATTACAGCAAGTGCTGTTTGTTTGGGTCATTCTAGTGGAAGATGCTCCTGCCCATGGCAGGGATTTGGAACTGCTTGAACTCTGAGGCTCACTTCCAACCTGAGCCATTCCATGATTCTATGTTGTGATTCTATTTGCTGGTGCTACCCCACTGGCTACAGCCCACAGGAGCAGACACACAGAGTGGCAGATAACCAGCAAGAGATTTCCACAGCCCAACTGTGGAACAAGTGGACCTAGAGAAAGCCAGAATTAAAAATACCCTCCCTAAGAACCAATTCACACCGTTTTAAGCAGATCAAGAAATTATCTGTGCCAACAAAGGCGCTCCTTAAATTCCCCCCAGCCTCCAAAATGAGGATTTTTAAGAGGGGATAATGCTGAATGCTGATTTCAGGAAACTGCCATGCAGCTCCCAGCACAACAGACCAAAGATTTTAATTGCTTGTTAACTACCATTGTGGCACACGAGTTAGCAGAGCTGAAGCAGTCTGACATAAATCACATGTCCCAGCCCAATAAATCTCCTCTCCAAGTGACAGCTTTGCAGACAGCAGCGCGCGAGAGCGGCCGGTGCCCAGACCTGAGCGTACAACTGCCGCCTGCAACCGGTGACAGATCTGTTGAGACCAAAACACTTGGCACTCTGCTAATGTCTGTCATTATGGTGATTGATACAGCCCCTCTATCACACTCCGCAGTTGTCTACATTTCCAAAGCTTTATTAAATTACGGCGGCTCCCAACTGTTATCCAGCATCAGTGCGAGGAAATGACCAAGAGCAGTCAGGGACAAGTTGAGGTTTTTCAGCTCTGAAGAGCTGGGGAGGTGAAGGGGGGTGAAAGCAGAGGGTTTGCTGACTTTTATCTAAAGGCTAAAAAACTGAGGATGGTGTTGCCACGTTTCTCTTCACAGAGAAAAGCGAGGCACAATTCTTCCCAAGGATTTCTGAGATTCACATTCCATGAACCTCAGAGAAAGGGAAAGCACAATTCTTATCCCTTGCTGTGCCTGCCCTGTGCCAAAGTAGAATGCAATATGGAAATTGTTTATCCAAAGTGAGGATGTTTTGTTTCCTTGGCCTATCAGGGCCAGGTGTGGGTGTGTGTGTGTGTGTGTGTGTGTCGGGTGACAGTCACGAGATTCAGTGCAGTGTGAGCAGGTGTGTGCAGAGTGAGTGCTTGGCAGATTCAGTTTAGATGAAATGTCTATAGTACAGTATAATAAAGTAATTAATTAGCCTTCTGATATCCATGGAGTCAGATGCATCATTCTGTCTCCTTCACCAGCATCAGAGTCACCTTTGATTTACAAGAAGGACAGGGTTACCTTTGTGTGTGAGGATGGGAGCTGACTCTGTCCCCACGCTGAGCAGTGGCAGGGCTGCTGCTGATAAAACAGGTTATTCTACCACTTAAAGCTTGGCAGGACCAAGGGACTTGCTGCTGCCTTCAACGTGCAATAATTATCAAGGTTGAAGGATTTATTTTGTGAGCCCTGGTGCTCTCGGGGCCGGGGTTATCTTAATGACTCTGCTGCAAGTGTTCCCCTTGACCTACCTTCAGTGCAGCCCCAGGAACAGGTGCCATTAGAATATATTCCACCCCACTGAAAGTCCTGTCTTCCTGGAGACTTTAGGGGGAAGAATATACAGATATATTGTTTCTATAAATCCCCTGATATTATCTTTTATCGGTAGTAATAAATGTCCATATTAATTAACTTAATGGTTTTAACTGCAGTAATGACTTTGTATTAAACTAGTAAGCTTTCATGTTCCATATAAAAGCTGCAATATTTAAACTCATCTACAGTATTTTTTTTCAACTTCTATTGTGCTGAAACAAAGCAAACCCATTGCTGGAATATTCCAGCCACCAAGGCCAGCAGGTGATTCAACCTTGGTGTAAATTATATCAATTTTTAAATGGATGCATATTCAAATTTGGAAGATTTTTCAGCAAGCCACAGATACAATACAAAAACAGGGCAATCACTTTTCCCTTTTTTTTCCTCTATTTTGCTAATAAACAAGTGAATCTGGTACTCAGTCTTTCATCTGTTGCTGTGAACATTCTGTGTGTTCCCATAAATATTTGAGAAAAATTCACTGGGTTTTGCAATCATTCTGAAATACGTGTTAATGCCAAAGCCAAAGCCAGAGGAGGTGTTGGCTACCAGTAAGGGATCAGGAAATACTGTGTGTGGTGGGAGCAGCAAGATAATATCAAAGAAATATCTTCAAAATCTCCTTTGCATTCTGCAGACTGAAATTTCTTTACATTCTATGCGAACTCATGCAACTGGAAAGGTGGAAAATGGTGATTATCTGTAGCCAGGGCAGTGGTGCAGGGAAAAAAGCTTATCTCCATAAATTGACATCTGTGAACAGTTTTTCCTGTTTCTACCAGGGCTGTGTCTGAGCCAATTTAGTCACTGGTTTTCTGTGGATTTAAACCAGCACGACTGTCTTCACCATCTGTGTGAACTGGCCCCATTCTACAACTGAGTGCTGGCAGTGCTTTTCCCAGCTCTGAAATGCTTGGGCAGATGTGTTTGTTCACGGCTCCTGAGCCCTCCTGAGAAAGCCCATGACCCCTCCTGACATCCCAACACCACCCACACAATTCCTTTCAAGCCATCCTTTGCCTGCAGCTGAAGCTGCTGATAAAACCCCTAAAGGAGAGCATCTGAACACACAGAAAGTGCTTTCCAAAGGTGGTTTATCTCTTGCACTGCATTTGGGAGATAAAGAGGGGGTGCATCAGAGGGAGAGGTCCACAAATGGAACCCAACACCCATCCACAAGGACTTCCTCCATGTCTGAGCTGCACTGGAGGACAACTGAGGCTGTGTATAACAGGATTGGATTTGCCCTATAACAGCAATGGATCTTTGCAAATTAAAAATTTCTCCCTAAACTGTTCATGCTTTCTAATAAAAGCCCATTGCTGTCACAAGCCAGTTAAAACAGAAGTGGAAGCCAAGCCCTCAGCCAGGGCACAGTGAAAACTTTCTAGTCTGGTCCATAGTCCCAAATTCTAAAAAAGTGCAAATAACCTCTAAATTCTCCAAGAAAAAATTGCTGGATTGTACTGGCCCTTACAAGCAGCAAAGTGAATTAAGAAGCAGCTCCCAGCCCTTTGCATGGCCACCAAAAACCAGACCCCATTCCTCCTGCTCTCAGCACTGAGCCAAGCTGCTCTCCACGCCATGGACTTCCTCATGGAATTTAGGCTCAGCAAATTCTTAACATTATGTGTGGGGAGATTTGCCAATGAGCTTATGGTGCAGGAATGATGATTTCCTGGCTGGTTATGATGAGTTTGAGGTTTCTGAGCAGCTTCAAGCAAACCCCAGAGCATCTTCCTGAGGAAAAGATCAGACAACATTCAGGCTCCTGATAACTTCTTTAGATCTTCGTACATTTTGGTCGCAGGAGCTGCAGCTGTGGTTGCAATCTTTGCAAATCCAAGCCCTGCTGGGGCTCTGCAGCCTGGGGCAGTGGAGCTGTGCTGGGGGACATGCCAGAGCCTTGCCTGATGGCTCCCTCTGGGAGTGCTGGTTATCCTGCAAGCTTTATGTAAATATTTTTAAGTGGCACATCTGTCTGAATTACCACCGTGCCCTCCTGGATTGCTAATTGTAGGTTTTAATTCAGCTCTGACGACCAGTTTACATAAATTAGGGAGCTGGCAGTAAGCAAGCTTTGAGATGGGATATGGATTTAGTGAGGACTGATTTTTTTTTTTCTCTCACTGAAATGCTTCTCCTCACTATCCAGTGCCTCTTCCCTTAGCTTGAATCATTCTGGGGGAAAAACAGAGTAATTCAGCTAAGCTTGTGGAAGGGACTCAGAACAGTTTTGTCTTCACCCTGGTGCCAGTGTGCCCAGCTCACACCGTTGGTCTAATTGACCTTAACTGGCTATAGAAAAAGAAAAGGATTTGGCATTTAATTTCAGTGCCATGCCCCTCTGGCAGCAGTCAGAGCCAGCGCACTTGGCACGGCTGTGCTGGCTCCCCAAGGGAGGCTCTGGCCGACACCAGCAGGGTGTGAGTGACCCCAGGGGACCCATCCAGGATGTGCCAACCAACAGGTTGTTGTTCTGTGATCAATCAAAGTCTTCCAGCCCTTCCTCAGCAGCACAGGCTCCAGGGCTGGTGTGCCCAAGCCAGCTCTGGCAGTGGAATAAGGCCCAACAAAGTGGTTCAATACCAGCCCCATCCCCTCTGCCAAAGGACTGGGACTGTCCATAGAGGCTTTAATCTCACCATTTGTTCTCCTGGCTCTCACCAATGCTGGCTGCATTAACACTCCCTCATGCATGTTCTTGATGTAGCAAACCTGGAATTCAAGAATTTTTGCACCCACTTCCAGCAGTCATCAAGGTAGACATGCCTAAATTAATTTATTTAATGCGAGGAGAAACTGCCACCTGCTTGGAAGCAGAAGTTGGCTCAGCTGAGGTGTTTGAGAGAGATCTGGAAATATTTCTCCTTGAAGCCAAAATCATAAATGTTTTGTAGCCAGATTTCACCAGGGAAGATCAACAACCCCCTGATTTGAATGTTGCCAGCCCCTGTGAGGTACCACACCCCTGGGGTGGATGAAAACTCTGCTTCATCATAGCCTTGTTCACAAGGAAAATATCTAAGAGCTTACATTAAATGACAGCTGAGCTCTTATACCTTGTGGGGAAATGGCCTTTTAATATAAATTAGAGCCCAAAGTAGAAGCAATGATTAGAGTACATGGTTGAAGAGAAGCCATCTGATCATGTGTCCACCAGCACCAGAGCACACAGAAAGCTGTAATTTCACATTCAGTTCCCAGCTTGTGAGACAAAACAGAGAAACCAATGAACAAAGCCCATCTATTTTATGAGTGGTTCATTAGAAAAGTCAGTGGTAACACAGGATGGGCTCAGAAATGGATTCAGATTTAAGGGAGGAAAGAATACAAGGAGAACAGGCTGGAAATATCCTGCCATAGTCAACCTGTTGAGACACACACATGCTTCAACTCAAATTATCTAGTTGACTAAAATAGCTGCTGCAAATGTATTTTGTTCTGTGACTTTGTTTCATCTCAATTAGACACCTCAAATCTTCTTGATGGTTGAAGAATAAGAAGAATATAGCACCTCCTTAAAAAAATATAAACCCAGAAAAGCAAAACTAGATAAAAATGTGGAATTTGGAGAGCTGGTCTCTCCCCCTCTGTCCTGAGATGAGACTGCAGCTCCTGAGGGCATCAAGTGATGCCTGTGTGCTTCTGTAAGATACCTCCCACATGTTAGACCTTCTAGTCTGGTGAGAACATCCTGATCCCCACCCTCACTGCCATTCTGTTTTCTCACGTTGCAGACTGAGCCTTAAAACACAGCATTGCCTCAAATCCACGGAGCCAAACCCAGCAGTGATGGATCTGAACAGGGCTGCAGCCAGGGGAATTTCTGACCCTTTCTTCACAACACACACACCGAGAACAATGGATTTCCTCCACTCTTGTGAACATTCAGCTGCATACAGGTTGGTCCAGAAAATCTGGCAGAAACCCTTCCATCACTCCAGCAGACCTGGAGCCAGCCTGCTGCCATGTGTGATGCCACTCATGCTGAAGCACTATCGAGGTACATCACTGCATCCAGACTTTCCAGAACAAAAGCTTGAGGGGCTTTTTTTTGCTCTGTCTGGCTGATACTTTTTATGGAATCACCCAAGGGCCAGGTTGTAGTTCTGTAATTGTACAGGGCTGTCATCCTCATAAATATTAAACAGCACTTCCAAGTGAAACTGCAGCTCCTTTTATTGCACAAAGCGATGGATATCCCAGCTGAAACCACTCTGCCTCCTTGCTGGTGCCTGCTGAAAAGTGACTGTGGTTCAAAATATTTATTGATGCTTTGTTGTATTGGGAGAATGCTCAGTGACAGATGGACACTCTCTTTAAAACCTCAACGTATGCAAATCTCCATACAAAAGAGCCCAGGATGTTTTTAATATCGCACACTTGCCTCAGGACATGTTTTTAAATCCCCACTTACCAAGGGGCCTGGCTTTTTATCAGTCAAACGCCTTAAGCACTATGTCAATGTGGACATCTGGCCGCGTGTTTAAAAAATTTTTTATTTGCTAAAATATTTAGTGATGTGACAGGGGTTTTAGCTGGGGACATCAGGTCTAATGGCATATGTTTCAACCCAACTACTCAGAGAGGAAAAATTAACAAGGTAGCTTTCGGGGCAGTTTACCTTTCAGAGTGTAGTAAGCCAAAAAAAGGGGGAAGAGAGAAGACCAGAAGCAGGCATAATTTGAAGGTATAAAGAATTGGGTTTAATGTACTGAAATAGCTCCTTGGGATGGAGCTCTGATTCCTCTCCACCACTCTGATGTACAAGAGAAATTCTCCCAAGGATGTGTGTGGGTTTTAAGAGCTTCTTCCTCCTTTTCAGGTTGAGGTTGGCCAAGGAGATTGGCTTGAACATGCCTGAGCAGCTGATAAAGGCTTTGAAGCTGGTGGGAATGGGTGGGAGATGATTACCAAGGAGTAGATGAATGAAAAATAACAGACAGAAAGGCGTCATGAGTCTTTCAGGTTTCTTCCCAACCTTTTACACTCAGCACTCAGCAGGGACAATCCCCATCCAGCACCATCTGGTGAGCAAGTCTCCAAACTTGTCACAGGTTTTGGTGCTCCATCAGCACCCAGGCCATGGAAAAGAATTGTGATCCCAGCAGTACCAACCATCAACCTTGCTTTCCTCCCAGCTATTCCTAGCAAGCACTTCTTGAAGGACATTTTCAAGCTGGGAAAGAACCAGAAGGTGTTACCAGGGCAGCTGGTGATGCCAGAGCTGTTCACTGGAACTCCTCCAGAGTGCTGAGGGATAACACAACACCCCAGCCTGGTGCCAGAAGCCCTTTTGCTTCCAGAGCAGCCACCTTTTATCTTTAAAAATTAGATATGCAAAAGTGGTTCCCAGCCTACAGATGTGCCATGGCGTGTTTGTTAAAAGCAGCAGCCTCAGCTAATTGTTGCTCACCTGCTCGAGCTATTCTGCTCTCAATTAACACCCCTATTATTAGAAAGTCACCACATGTGAATTGAAACACCAGGCATGTTTGCCTTCTGCATGGGCAACCAGGCAGCCTGAATTGCTTAGAGAAACCCAGGCTGATGCTGAATCCAAGGAAAATCATTTAACCAGTCTGTAGCTGTCCCTACACAAGGGTTTGGTGCTGCTTGTGACGTGGGTCACATCATGCTGGCACATTTGGGTCTTGAGGAACTATTTCATTGAAAGGCAAAAGTTTCCCTCCATTCAGGGAGAAAAATCCACCAGAAGAACCAGCCCAGTGTCTGACCCTTTTTTTTTTTGGTATCTCTGTGATGCCTGCATTTTATGTCACTGCAATATTCTTGTTTACATTTGATTAACTAAGATCCCCAGGGTTGAATGGTGTTCAGTGCAGCTGCAGGTATGCCAGTGTGCGCAGTTTCAGGTCAATATGTTTGAATAAATGAGGCCACTTTCTCTTCAAAAAAGAAAAAAAGAAATCTGGCTTTTGTACTGGCTGGCAAACGTTGCATCACTCCATTTCTCTGGGAAAATGGATGAGAAAATGAATTTGGCAGAAGAGCTGCAGATTACAATGCAGTGTGATGATGTAAGGCTAATGAACACTGAAATCCATGAATTTCAGCTCATGTATGCAGCAAAGGCCAAGCTGTGTAGGAGCCAATCTCCATCCATTTTGGTGTCCTGTCTCCAGCTGTGCCCAGAGCTCTGCCACAACCCCCAAAATGCTGATGTGACCAACACTGGTCATGGAAAGCCAGTGTGAAACCTGAACACAGCACCACCAGAAATAGGTGTGAATCCTGGAGCACAAAGCTCTTATTTTGCCGAAGAAGAAAATGTCTACTTTTCCCAAAATGCTGTTTATTGTGATTTATGAGAGGAAAAGGTTGATTTAAATGGAGTTTATTAAAAATGCTTTTACCTTGGAGTTGCACAGATGTTACAGTGGGGCCTGAGAGGTTTGACAGGGGATACCTGTGCCCTTCTCTGCCCTTGTTGTGACGGAGGGAAAGGGAGGATTCCTGCAGGGATGAACCAGCAGCTGACAATTGTCTGGAGAGCTGGTCCTGCTCCGTGAGGTCCCTGTGCTCCTCCAGCCACCTCCTGGCTTTCGTGCCAACCACCGAGGGCTCCCCAGTTCTGCATCTGCTCTTCCCTCAGAGGGAGAGATTTTGGCTTCACCCCATCCCTCTTCTGGAAAGAGACAAAATGTCATGGTGAGATCCAAGGCATATCAAAAGAGTGAGACACCGTGGTAGGCACTGAGCACTGTGATAGATTTGCTGCTTGTTTTCCAAATGAGAAGGTGATATCATTCTCCTGGAGCTAAAGCTTTTTAGCAAACCCCTAAATTACTTTTTTTTTTTTTCACTTAATAGAAAGTTATTTTTCTCCAGCATACATTACTTTCTTTATGTCATGCGCTTGTCTTTGCTGCATTCCTCCTGAGAGCAGTTGGTCACTCTAGTTCTATGAAGTATTTATACCCCACCAGTGATATTTATGTACCCAGATCTCTCTCTTTTTTTTTTTTTTTTTACCTTTAGATGTTCAACAGCATGAATATTCTTATTTTTTATTTAAAACTAATTTGGAGTTCTCGCTCTCTAAGGGGTTTCTAATCACCAAAAAGTGCCCGAGGCTAAAACTGATTGACAGGAAAATGTTGTGGCTTCTGAAAAGTAAATTGTCTATTGACAGAGCAGTATACAAAGGAAAATGCTAAATGCTTATTATTTATGAGCTATTAGGGAAAATGTTATTAGCATCTGTTTCCCACATGGGCAAAAACACCTGTCAGACATCAGGAAACTATAAAACGATGCACAGTTAATAGTTACTTTGTTTAAAAAGTCATTAAAATTGAATGTCAGCTAAAACTTAGGAAAACATTATTCTTCAAAAGACTTTTAATCTTGCTGTTCAAAAAAACAAAAAGAAAAACCAAAAAAACAACCAAAAAAAAAAGAAAAAGACCTTGCCACATTTTAATTTCTGGGAGCAAAAAGGAAGAAGATGTTTGATTTGAAAGTGATGAGGCAACTTGTGGTACACAACAAACAAGGCATGAAAAAAGAAAAAAGGAGAGGAAGAAAGGGCCAGGTTGGGTCCCTCCTGGAGCTGTGGGGCAGCAGAGGGAGAGCAGAGCAAGGTCAGGTGTTTAGAGGGGCTTTCAGTTCGTTTTGGGCTGTTTGGATTTCACTTAAACCTGTAAATAGAGGAGATCTGTCTTGCTTACAATGGGAGACTCACAGCTAGACCAGATTGCTCACAGAATTTCACACTGTCAGAGAACAGGTTTGGATGGGATATTGGGAATTAGGAATTCCTCCCTGTGAGGGAGCTGAGGCCCTGGCACAGGGTGCCCAGAGCAGCTGTGGCTGCCCCTGGATCCCTGGCAGTGCCCAAGGCCAGGCTGGGCAGGGCTTGGAGCAGCCTGGGACAGTGGAAGATGCCCCTGCCATGGCAGGGGTGGCACTGGATGAACTTTAAGGTCCCTCCCAAGCAAACCCTTCTGCGGTTCTGTGATCATCAGCCCCAAACCGCAGCTGCCACAAACCAGGACCAAACTCTGCTCTGGTCCCATCCAGGCTGGGCGTTCTTGCAGTGTCTGCAAATAAAAAGGAAAGTTGTGGCCAAGATTTCTCACAAAGACCAGCCAGACAACTATTCTCCATCTTCATTCCATCTAATGGGTGTTTGACTGGATTTTGATGAATTTTCCATGGGCAGAGTTTGTAAAGAGCTCCAGTTTGTTTTCATAGGGAGCCATTTTCCTTCTAAAAATTCATATGTGATTTTCCAAGCAGCCATATTCAGGAGGCAAACCCATTCTCCATATGTTATACACAGCTGAGCACAGCAGCAGCACTTTAACAGCAATCCTGGTAAAATTAAAGGCTTTTTTTAACACACAATGTGATGGCACCTTCCCTTCCAGCTGGGTCAGAACTTTAGGACAAGTTGTAAGACCAAATCCAGGGGCTGTAGAGCCTAAAAGGTGGAAATGTGTCTAAAAGTGTCTGAGCAAGTATAACAGCAAAATGTACACACAGAAACCTTAGTGGAGAGCAGAAACATGGTCCATCTTCCCACAGTTGTACAAAATCCCTGCTGTTGCAAAGGAAATAAATAATTTCTGCCTGTAAAATTTATATTCCTCTCCAGACAGGAATTTCAAACCTGGAATGTTACTTTGGGAAACATTAAAAGAAAAATAGATGGTTTTGTAACAGTTGCTCACCCCAAAGTCACTCTTGGTTTTCCTCACAGGGAATGGGATCTCACTGATCCAAGACACAAGGACAAACCCAGTGTGACACCACTAAAAGTGCCAAAGAAATATAATATAAAATACTGCTTGTCCATTTAAATTATTTAATGTTATTAACATTAATTACCATACTTGGATACCCTGAGTGATTCACACATTTTTCCTCCCCCCAGCCCTCTCCTCCAGAGCTGAACTCTGAATTTTGACATCCGCTTGTTTTCTCCATGGCTTTCCTTGGAGCAGCAGAAGGGATTTGGCAGATGGCATCTCCCCATCCCAGCCCACTGTGCCCCAAACTGTATTTCCTCTGCAGCTCCTTGTTGTGCTCCACAGCCCCCAAGGCTCAGCTTGGTGCCTCCCTGTGTGTCCCAGTTCCCAGCTGTGGCACCCATGGGAGCACTGGGGAGGTTTGGTCCATGCCAAGACCCAGGGTGGGCACAGTTAATGCTGGTGGCACCCTCAGATCTCTCTGCACCCTCTCTGATGAGGCTAAAGAGATGCTGGAGGAGCTCAGTGCTGTAGAGCAAGCTGTATTTTAGTGTGAAGAGCAGCATAAATTATCTTCACCTGGTGGAACCACTGGCTTTTACGACTCAGTTTTATCACAATCTCTTCTGCAGCCCATAAATTGAGACAAGGTTTGGTCTGCTCATTGGAAATGGTGTGAGGGATGGAGGGATCAGCCTGTGCTCCTGGAGGGATTGGCCACCCCCAGACACACTGGGAATGTAACAGAGAGGTAAAGGGTGCCTCAATCAACACCTTCAGGCAATGGCCAGGTGGGGAGGCAGAAGATGCTCTCAGGTCATTATTAAATTCATTTCTGGGGCAGGTTAAAGTCACAATCACACTGCTGACATTTCAGCAGCCCAGGGCAAAGCAGGGACTTTCCAACCAGCATCATCAGCCAGGAGAGGCAAATATGATTCCCAAAAGCTCTGTTGGCCTGATCCCGATGCCAGGGGCCTTCATGAAGGTGTGGGGCTGTGTCTTGCCCTTCCAACCCTCTCTCCCAGCAGCAGAGACCGCCCCCACCTTCCCTGATCCCCCCAGGCAGGAGCCCCTCTGGGTGGGGACTTCAATCTGGGCTGGAGCTGCCTTTGATGTGCCATTTTCTCTTTGAAATGCAATGTCTCACTCATCTAATCCCCATCACATTTGGGAAGCTTCTCTTCAGTCTCTCAGATCGGGATGTCAGGGGAGTAGAGTTTGTTTTTGAAAGGGGCCAGTTTGAAGTTTTTTTGTTTTAAAAACAGAAATGCATTTTTAATCACAATGTAAAGTCACCTTTTTGGTGGGTGAGCCTGGTTGGGTTGAGGTTTTATTGTTTTGTGGGGTTTCGAGTTTTTTTGCTTGGGACTGTAAATAGCTCTCAGGAACTTTGGATTTGTGTTCCTAAACTTTCCCCTGGTGCTCATTTTAAAGTCCAGTTGTAAAGCCCAACCTCCCCATTGCCTTTCCCACCATATGTGTGGGATCATCCCAGAGAGAGCTGTGCTTAGAGAGAGGAGAAACCAATGCCGTGCCCACTCCAGTCCCAGGGAATAAATCCTAACCAGTGGAATGTGCAAAGACTAAAATCTGGTGTAATTGATCCCATTTGGTTCATGGAGATGATCTCCCCCAGCTCCTGTGCGTGTCTCAGGAGTGGCAGGGGCTTTCTCCCCGAGGAACCACCATGGAGGGTGGGAGCTGTGCTGTGCCGTCCCAAATTCCCCCACCCCTGTTCCTTCCCTTCAGCTGGACACAAATGCAGCTGCTGGGCCAAGCTCGGTGCAGAGCAGCTTCCAGTGACACCCTGGGTGCCAGGTTGGGGTTTTCTTGGATCCAGCTTTCCTCGCAGGCCCTACAAACACAGCAGATTTTCCTCTCCCACCCTGGAGCCAGGACCCACGGGCACAGCAGCGATGGGATTTAACTTTGAAACGACTTGCGCTCAGCCTGGTTTTCCCCACACTAACCTTTCCTCCTCCCAGCCTTGAAAGTTAGAAACATCTTTTGTATTCCAGAGGCCAAAGGGCCAAACTTGCCTTTAATTAAAATGCATATTCTTTAATTAAAAGCCCCATAACACATGAAGGGCATTCATTGAAATACGATGTGTGACATAGTCATTACCCTGCTGTTAATTACTAATTAATGAAGCTATTTCAATTAATAGCTTCCCCACTGTCACTCTGGCTTTGACAGGGCTGCGTGCTGAGAAGCTGTAGTGGAATCACAGGCGATCCTAACTCCTGGAACAGCACCAAAAGGCATCAGCTGAATATTCATGTCGGACGACGTTAACACTTTTCAATTAAACATAATAAAGTAAAAGCTCCGTCAAAAGTGTATATCAAACATGCCTCAGCTTTTCCCTCTCCCCCTCTCCTCTTCCAGCTTGTCAAAAATAACTAGAGAGAAGTAGGAGGGGGGAAAAGAAGTGGGGTTTTTTTCTTTCCTTTCGACACTTCAGGCTGGAGCATCGTTTATCAGGCAAGTGGTGCTGCTGCTCAGGAGAGGATTTACAGTGAGCTGGGTGAGCACTTGGGCTCCCAGGCAGCTCTTCCCTCTCCCAGGGCTGAGCTTTGCATTGCACTCCTGTTTTCTCTCCCTTTCCTACAGTAAAACTGCAGTGGGAAGCGGGGAGATGCCCCCAGGCGCGTCCCCAGCTCTGTACAAATACCTGGGAGCTGAGGAACAGCACAATTCACTGCTGTGGTTAAAGAAATCACTTTTCCCGAGTGCAGCATTGATTACAGGGCTGCTGGTAAGGGCTGCTACAAGGAGCAGCCTGAAAAAAGCTATTTTGCAGTTGATGATAAGTTATATCAGAGCTGAAAACTGCTGAGGGGAGCAGAGCTCTCTTGGGCGCCATCTGGTTGAAGTTTTCCACTCAAAACACTTGGAAAAGGAACCCAAGAGAAATTCCCGAGGAGTATTTCCAGACTGAACCCCAAATGTTTTGTTCTAAGAGCTTTTTTTTCCAGGCAGATCCTGGGGAGGGGGAGGAATCTTTAAGAGAGATAACATTATTTGCAGAAAGCTGAAAATTAGGAGAAAAGGAAGATATTGTCCAGCTGTCCCTGTTTAGGTACTCAGAGGTACAGAGAAGTCTCATTTTCTGCTTTTGTTGCCGAAAGCAAAAAATGGTGGAGACTTGGTGTGGGATTCTTCTACCATGGGGACAGGGAAGGGAGATTACTGTGATTCCTGCAGGTAAAAAAGGAAAGAAAACATGAGGAACCACAAAAAGATGTTTCAATCTGTGTCTCAACTTGAAGTTTCTGTCTGAAGCTGAGCAGGATAATTCTCCTTGCATTGCCTGTTGGCAATGCACTGCTGAGGCATGAGCTAACACTCATCATGTGAAGGAACTAATAAATAAATCATGTGGTTTGCACTTATTCTTTGTGTCAGGTCATGTTTCTGCATTTCACTGTCCCAAAAAGAGCAGTGGCACAGCAGGCAATGTCCTCACTGCTGAGTGCTGAGCATCAGCTGGAAAAATTATTCCTCCAGATTCCTGGTGGCTCTGAAAAAAAATGCAAATCCATTTGTTCTGTTTGTTGCTTGTTTCAAATTCTTGCTTTGCTCTCTCTGGGTTATCTACCAGGGCTGGTGTCACCTGTCCAAATGTGCCTGAAGGCCCTGGGTAGACAAACATCATCCCTGGGAGCCAGACCAAAGCAGGCAGGTAAGGAGGGCTGAGGTGTGCTCACCACTGGGATTTTCCCAGCTTCCTGGCCAGATCTTTGCTTCTCCAGGAGTTAAAGTCTCCCATTCTCCTGCTCTGAATGCTCGTATCCATCCCAGGCAGGGGGAGCTCTGTCCTTCCTCCCATCCCAGCCCTTGTCCTGAGCCAGGCAGAGGCCCTGCTCCTTTCCCCAGGCTCACAGACATGTAGATTATTGTCTTTGACATGGAAACTTCATGGTTTCCTGCTCTGGCCCTCCCAGGCTGAGACTGGAAGTAAAAATCAAAACAGCTCTTGAATCCAAGAATTTCAGACTCAGAAATTGTGGCTGTGACACCTAGTGCTGCCTTGGCTTGGAGGGCAGCAGGAAAATGAAGATCCTTTCCTTCCCTGTTTTCCTTTACTCTCCCTCATAATATCTGATTATTTTATTCCATTCTTCTTTGCGTTTGACCATCACCAGAGCAAGCCCTGCTAAAGCTGCAAGGGCAGCCCAGCTGATGTGTCCAAGCAGCTCTGAGGAGCCCCCATTGTTTGTCCAGCTGCCTGACATCTAAAGGCTGGTCTCAGAGGTCTCAATTAGGGTTTGGGGCTGCCTCACCTCCCCCTCTCCTGGGAAGAGGTTTTGCCTCTTCTGCTCAATTATAAACAGTGTCTCCTCCTCGTGCAAGAGAGACCAGGAGGGAGAGAGCTTTGGCTCTGCTTTAGTTGTTACCTTTGCAGTGTAATTCAGAGATATGCCTTGCTGTAAGACTTCACAGATTGCTCTTATAATGCAATAGGCCCTTGATCTGCTGTGTTTGTGCAGAGCACAGAGGCCAAATTAATTCATTGGACAGAGCTCCATTTTGTTTGGATGCTGTGCCCCACTCTCAGAGGGTGCTGCTGGTGGCAAGTGATGCTACACAGAGGTTTCTCCCTTTTTCCCTGGTGCTGGAGTGACCTCTGTGCCTGCCTGGCATGTGTCTGGGTTTATTCTATATTATTAGCAGAGTAAACAAGAGGCAGAATTCACACAAATCAACTTTCATATATTTACATGAGAAATCCTGTTGTTTCAAAAGCTCAAATACCAGTGCTGAGAACTTCTTCTCTCTGTCTCCTGCCATTCCCAATGCTCCTTCCTCCCTGAAAAAGAAAAAAAAAATATTTTGGGCTATGCTGAGAGAAGTATTGGCTGAGATCGAAGCTGCTTCCCTGGAAATATTAATCCACCAAACACGGATGAATCTCCTGGAATAATCCTCTCTAATGCACGTTCAGGAAATCAATTCATTGCTTTATTCTTTAATCCAGAAATCTCCAAGGAGGAGGAGGAGAGAGAGGATGAGCAGAAGAGGATAAAAAACTGGCACTGCACTTAAGGAACAGAGAGAAAACCACGTCTTTGGTGAGAGCAGTGACACGTTCTTACAGGCAAGCGGTAAAGATTCACCTGCAGACACCAAAGCCCTGGGAAATGCCAAAATATGTAATTTCTTACTCATGCTCTAGTTTTTATCTCTGCATCAAACCTGCCAGAAAAGGATGGGTGCTAAAGCAAAATTTGAATGTTGCACTCCCAGCTGACTGCAGGCACGAAGCCCCAAAGAGCAGGCACCACTCTGCAAGGGTTTGTCGTGCTCCTGGATCCAAACCCTGTGTCCAGGTGCAGAGCAGCCCGTGTTCCAGCAGCCCTGGCTCTCCTGGAAGGACAGCCCAGGGCTATGCAAACATTTCTCAGGTCACCACTTTGTTGCAGTGCCTGTCCTACTTAGAGGCTTCTGCAAAATGAGATTGCAAGGACGGGAGTTTAACGCTGAGCTCTCGCTGCTCCAGGTGGCTCCTGCAGTGGGAATTGCAGCCTCCAGCCCTTTCCAAAGAACAATTGTGTCCCAGATGGGCTGAAATAAAATGAAATAAGAGATCTCAATAAATTACTCATCTAAAGACCTCCTCTCTGATATCTGATTATGCTCCTGCTGATAATACTTCTTGTTCAGGGGGGTTATTTGCTAAATAACCAGGGACTGAGCAGGGTCTGGGATGCACAATAAGAGGACACATCCTCCTTCCCACAACCCTGGGGACACATGGGGGCCTCATCTGCTCCCCAAAACCTGCCAAGTGGTTTTGTGGAATGGGGCAGGGGAATGGAGGAGCAGGAGGGAGGATGCTGGAGGAGGCAGAGAAGATCTGCAGGTTCTGAGGAGTAGGTTAGCTCAGCAGCAAAACCACACAAAGGTGACTGAAACCAGGAAATTTGTGACGCCAGGTTTGTGGGCACGTTTGGGGCAAAATTAAAGCAAAATACAGAGAGGCTCCTGTGCCCAGCCAGGGTCCAGAGCAGCTCTGAGCGTCTGAAGGGCTGAGGATGAGACTCGTGGAACATCCATCCCACCTGTAGCTCACACACGGGAGAGGCTGTAAATGAGTGGGTTTGTCTGAAACTTGGTGGGAGAGGGGCAAAAAAACCTGACATGAAAGGAATTTAACAGCTGCAGTGAGCCTAGATGGTTGCACAGGAAAATCCCCTGTCACCCACAAACAGTTTGCCTTTAATGAGAATGCAGGACATGCATGAATAGGTTGCTAATTCTTTGTATAAAATCCTCCTGGTAATTGCTACACGTCTACATTTCCATTGTCTTCCATGGAAGTGGGATTGCAACCTTTTTCTCCTTTGGAGCTGCAATGAAAAACAATTTTTTTAGAGAATAGTGAATGTCAAAGTTGCACGAGATCATGTCCAGAATTGTGTTTGGAGACACAAGAGAGAGTCACCCATATATTGGGAGTTGTAAAGAGCAGGGGAAAGCAATTCAGGAAGGGATTCAAGGGATCAGCCAAAGCTTCTCTGGCAGCTACTTCCTCACTCAAATCATTATTTTTTCTTAATCCTTTGCAAAAATCTGGTGATTTGGGGACAAAATTTTCCAGTGTTTCAGTCCTGCTTTAGAAGGCCAAATCCAATTACTGGATAATGGGACTTGGGCCTCCCAGGAGCAGAGACACTTCAGAAGATGTGGGTTTATATGCGGGTTTCATCTCATTCCATTATTGGATTAAAAGCTGCCCCACCCTTAATCCTGCACCAGGAACTGTGTAAGCAGGAGCTACACCAGTCTGGGAATGAACTGGAGCATAAAACCGCTGGCACTGCTCAGAGACACCCCCACAAACTGCCCCAGTGCAGGATCAGTATTTTGGAGGTGTTGACAGAAGATAAAAATTCTTTTTTGAACCCAAGTTGTACTTGTTAGAACTTAAGAATGTTCTTCACGTGTTTTTCATGCTCTGGGTACAGTTGCAAACCAAACCAGAAAAATTGTTTTGAAGAAAGAAACCAGAGAAGAAAGGGAAACAGAGAGAAGCTGCAGGTGGGAGCTTGATGCTCTGGACTGCAACTCCCTGCCACTGGCCCCCCCATCACCCCATTTTTAATTACAAGCAGCCAAACTGTAAAGACCTTAATGGATGTCTTAATTATTGCATTAAAGTTTGAAATGGAAAATTCCTCATTACTTGCTGTGCAGTAGGTCACGGCTGCAATAAATGGTGATATTTTGCTTGTTACAGGACTGGGTGCCCTTTGAGAGCTGCTGTCTTTGGGGCATGTCCTGGCCCTGGGGAGCTGCCAGGTGGATGTTAGATCAGGTCTCTGCTGTGAAAGCATCTGCTTGTGTTTTCCAGGCAAAACTACCAGCAAGGAGTGGTGTTTGCTATCCCTTTTCTCCTCCAAATAGTGCTACTTTCCTCCTGTGTTTGGCTTTCCATCTGCTTGAATGTGTTTATTGATTTAGTGTTATGCAAACTGCAATAAAACAGCATCCTTCTAATGATCTCCAGCCAGCTATGGAATATATCCCAAAGAATTTAAATACAAACCAACCCCCAGCAGCAACGCAAGGTACCTGCCACTGATCAGCCTTTAAGGCCCTTTTGCACTGTGCCTGTCCCTGCTTGCTCAGGGCAGGCTGGAAAGCTGAGATCCAACCTGGGACACTGACAATTTAAGGAATGTGGCAGAAAAGGAGACTTAAAAAGGAACAGGAAAAAAAAATATATATATATATATATATATATATATATATATATATATAAAAGACAAAAATACCAAACCCTTCTTTTCTCTCAGGCTCTACACAGTTGGAGCAGAACAGGGCAGGCTTTAAAGTGAGTCTGTGGTTTCTTAGAGCTTTAAACCTTTAAATCACCTAAATGACCTAAAAGGTCAAAAAAGCTCAAATGTGCATGTCAGAGGTTGTTAATACCTCTGTAAGGGGAGCAAAAAGACAGGGAAAGTTGAAGATAACTTGCACTCTGCTGAATTATCCTCAGCATCATTTTCATGCCACCAAGTTTCATGTTGGGTTTTTTTCTGAATATTGATGAGAAAGTCAGAGGAGTCCACAGTACTTAGAGATATTGTCTCAATTACCTGACCCTATGGATGAGGTGTTAAAATTCATTTAATGGCTATTTCTCCTTTTGAAATGTGTCCAAAACTTCTCCTCCCTACAGCAACTGTGGGGGGTGAAAGTGAACACTGGGACAGCAAATCCTGGGGCTCCCACAGGCAGCTCCAGCCACGAGAGCCACCAGCCAGGGCTGCTCGTGGGCAGGGCCAGGCTCTGCCAGCTGTGCCAAACCAGCCATGCTGCCCGTGCCAGCTGTGCCAGCTGTGCCAGGGCTGGGCTCTGCACTCTCCCAGCCAGGAGCTGCCACATCCCAGATCTCACAGCTCCCTCTGTTGGCATCTGCTCGAACCTATCAGCGAGCATATACAGAAAGGTGGAAATGAATTTTTATTTTTGTTTTGAGCAGGATCGCCACGTGGAAGGTGATCCGTGTGTGGGGTGTGCCCCACCTCAGCCAAGAATCACTTCATTTGTGTCATTACTCTTAACAACTGATATTGCTGATGCTTTACTGTCCACACCTTTGCTGAAGGCAGCTCTTCACTCATTTTTCCCAAATCAGTGAGAAGATGTAGCTGGATGAACTCTGAGTCTGATGTACACGTGAGGATGCTGTGAAAATCTGCCAGCCCAAATACTCTCCCTGCACAGCCTCCCCCAGGAGTTTATCATATCAAATATACTCCTCTGGCCCTCACTCATCACACAAATTTACACCTCTGCACTCAAAGCAAAACCACCGTTTGCAAATGATTCACTGCCTTTATTCTTTTTAGGCCCTTCCATAGCAAAAACTTGCAGACCACAAGCTTTGGCTTAAACAAATAACAGTACAGATAAAACAGTTTCAATACTTCACCAAAGAGGTATGATGAGAATGAAACATAAGCCTCAAGTGTAGGTCAGATATTGAACTTATTAGCCAGTTCCAGAGACAGATAACTTGGACAGCTCACTGGAATGGTAGCTGGATTCACAGAGAAGGCACAGCCAAACACTTTCCTTTGAAGATCAGTTCCAAATTTCCCAGCTGGCAGATCCAAGGGGTGGCCAAGCAGCCTAATTCAAATGTGAGTGATTTAAACTCACCAACTCCTCCACAAGAAATGCTGCAACCAGCAAAGAGAACCAGAGCTGACTCCTTGTGCTCCTGACCTGCAGCACTGCATGGCCAGGGAAGATACTCTAAAACCCCACAAAACCCACAGGGATCTTTTTTCTGTCACTAAAAAAAGGCCATGCAAGCAATCTGCTCAGACTGGACAAAGGACAAGCTGACAGAGATGGCTGCACAGCCTCGGGCCTCTTTGGCAAGCCTGGTTGTGTTTGTGTTTGTTTGTGTTTGTTACTGGGTGCTTTTCCCAATTTACCCACTGATTCAGGATTCCCAGGAGCCTTCCTGGCCCTGCAGCACCCCAATACAGAGTGGTACCTAAGGTAGCAAATGACCTTTTAGAGAGAAAAAAAAGAGCACAGAAGGAGAAAAATAAATTACTTCCTTATCTCCCTGTCCCATCAGGCCACATTGGTTCTTTATTCTCTTGGGAAGACATCAGGCAGTGCCATCCTTATCTCTAACTGCCCAGTAAGTGGCTCAGCTCTGATCAGTGATGCCCATTAGTGTCCCAGCAATTAAAAGGCTGGCAGTGTTTTCACTACAAACCAGGCCACTCAGAAACTTTACACAGCTCCAAAATGTCTTCCAAGAAGAAATTTGGCCAAAAAATGGTGAGGAAGAGGATAATAGGATTTTTTTCACCTGAATCTATAGCTTTCCTGCACTGCAAGGTCCTTGGGAAATCTGCTCCTAGCCTGAGTTTTCTGGTAAGCACTAAAGAAACCCAAAAGATCCTTTCAGGCTGCAATCAGGGGGTTGGAGGAGAAGCAATGAATTGCTTTAATGTGAAATTCACCTTGAAAATTGATCCTACAGAACCAAACACTGGAGGCTGGTAGATCCTCCCCTCTGAGAAATAGTGCTGGATTTGGTGGGAGTACCACTCAAAACAAGCATGCAGAATCAGGCCTCAACTACATAAAATATAGGATTTGCTGCTTAAATTTTAAAATATTTATAAATAACTTTAAGACATTCAAGCTCAGAGGTGTCTACAGCCAAGTGTTTCCCTCTGACACAGGGAACCACAGGGATCCACATCCCTGTGCATGCCCAATGCAGAAATTTGATTTATGCTTAACATAGAAACAAAACCTGCCCATGCCAGGCTCTTTGGAAAGTCTCCCTCAGCGCTTTGAGAGCACGTGGAGGACACATCTAATCACGTAGAAAGCATTTGGGACTTGTAGATCCACAGCACAGAGTGTGACCAGTTCTTCCCATACATTCACAGCATTTCCCAAAGCAGCTCCAGGGGGATTCCTCAGCTGCACTGCTGGGTCAGCCCAGCTAAGCCTGAGCCCAGGGGACAGCTCAGCTCTGCTCTCGTGGTGGAGCTGGTCCACCTGGGCTCAGGGCTGGGCTGAGGCCACCAGGGAGAGCAGGGACACCTTGGGCCCTTGGGCAAAGCCAGGCTTGGCTTGGAGCCCCCTGCCAGCTCTGTGACAGCAGGACTGACACAGCCCCATGGCCCTGGGCACACAGCCAGCCACACAGCCCTGGAGGGAAGCCTGGGATTGACCTCACAGCCCTGGAAACCTGACTGTACCTGCTGCAGAACGAAGGCACACGAGGGGGTTAAGGGCACAGGTACTCGTTGGGGTGTTCCTGTCACACCCCACAGGACACCCGGGGCACAGCAGCCCCAGAGCTGCCCCAGGACAGCAGAGCACGGCAGCCCCAGTCCCACATGGAGAAGCAGCTCCCCTCACGAGGGCATGGAACCACAGCAGCCTTGGGAGACAGGCCAGGTCAGCTGCTTTGGCCACAAGGATATTTGTCCACGAGACACAAACTGGGACAAACTGGTCCCACAGACCATACCCTCACTGGAGATGTTGAGCTGGATGGCTCTGCAAGCCACCAGCTACAGCCCTGAGCAAAAAAAAATGAACTCTAAATTTCTTTTCTCCCATGGGCTTCATCCAGACCCATTATGTACTTGGTTTCAGCATATTTTTTCCCATTAAAACACCTAAAAAAAAAAGTAAAATGTTCTTTGGCACTTGTGCAAGAATGATCCATAGATGTGACAGTCTCCTGTCCTTCAGCTGCTCCTTGGGCTCATCTCTAAAGATCCACATACACAGAGCCTGTGTCCACCCTCTGGGCCTCTCCAAACAGGAGGAATGTGCAGAGCCCAATGCTGTTCACAGCTGCCACCAGGTTGAAAACAGAGATCCAGGAGCCAGTGGTCTCAATCAGGTATCCAGCCAGGTACACACAAATGACACCTGCAGACAAGAGGGAGGAGAAAATGCAAACAAAGGCTCTGGGCTGGAGCCTGCCCTCTGCAGGGAGAGGGCTCCCCAGGAAAGGAGGAGGTGCAGGAAAATGTACTTTACCTAGGAGGGCTCCTCCTGTATTTGCAACCCCTGGAAAGAAAAGGTGTGAAAAGAAATTGTGAAAACCCACAGACATGAGAGGTTTCATCACTGCCACCAAGCCCTGCTCTGCACGTTGGGCAAAATGCCTTTGTGACTGTGGAATCACTGACTGGCTTGAGCAGGGATGGACCCTAAAGCTCAGCTCATTCCATCCTCCTGCCATGGGCAGGGACACCTTCCCCTAGCCCTGCTCCAAGCCCTGTCCAGCCTGGCCTTGGACACCTCCAGGGATCCAGGGGCAGCCCCAGCTTCTCTGGACAAGCGACAGAGACCAGAGACACAGCCCCAGCCCAGCCCTGGGTGCAGCAGAGCACCTCAGAGAGGCACAAAGGCACCTTGGCGGTGTCACCTGCCCCAGCACTGGCAGGTTTGTCACAGAAGGAAGCTGAGACTGCACACACAGGGCAGACACCGCCCAGAGCTGCCCCTGCTCAAACCCTGATGCTGCTGACCATGTCCCCAGCTCTCCAGCACAGAAACCCCACAGAATCCTTACCAAAGAGCAAGCCAGCACACGAGGGGGCCAGGTCCTGCACGTTTACTGAGATGCCACTGGTGAGAGACAGAGGGGGAGATCAACGGTTGTTTGAATGGAACATGACTGCTTTTCCATCACTTACACATTTGATTTGTCAAACACAAGGAAAGCTCCTGCATAAGAAATGGCACTGGCAGGAGAAGCTGAGAGGAAAGCAGGTGAGTACCAGAAGGAAAACAATTCAACTCAAAGTGTTCAGAGGGGCCACGATGCAATTCCCCTCCTGCTCCATCTCCCTCCTACGGGCTGGTCCAAGCCCTTCCATGCTAGAGGTTTGCTGGATTATTTCCAAACTCCACCAGCCTCACAGGGTCCCAAAAACAATGCTCAGGAAAGTGCCAGTTCTTGTTTTCACAGCCAGATCTCCTCCAAGACCCCAAAACGCCAAACGTGCAGGGGAGCTGAGGGTCCCCATGGCTCTCCTCACCTGTGGTTGAAGGTCTGCAGTCCAACAGAGGCTGAGGCAAACACTATTGCTTTGCAGAAACTGGAGGTCTGGCCCAGGCACAAAGCAAAAATGCTCGAGACACCAGAGCCAATGACCTGGAAAAAAGGGAAAATTAAACACCACAGCACGTTTTCTGCAAGAAGAAAGCAACTCCTGCCACGAACAAACTGTTCCTTTTTCCAATGCCGTGAGTTTGTGTGCACCTTGTGCTCCTTTTTTCCCCCCTCAATGTCCTTCTGTGTCAGAGGTGTGTCCAGAGGGATGTGATGCTGCAGATCAGAGGATACACTGTGTTCTCACCCAGCATTTCTATTTCTGCTCACCCTTGTACTGCTACTTCCTCAGTACCTAAGGGGTCATTTGGGATGACCAGGGACAGGCTGTGCAAGAAAACCCCTTCAGAGCACTCTCTGTGCTCAATGCTGCCATCCATCCAGGCTCTGTTCCTCAGCAGGGTTTTCCTCTGCATTTCCTTTCACACATCCTGATCATCACCAGTTAATGTGCAAAGGCAGAAAATCCTGTTTCCATCCATAACCCCCAACCCAGCTCCAATTAAGGTCTAGCCTGCCACATGATCAGAGTTTAAGTGGTAACTCAGGTACCTCTCCCACAGCTCCAGCTCTCTTACCTGCATGAACTTACGAATGGTGATGGTTCTGTACCCTGGAGAAGAAAGAGACACCTGGAGTTAAGCACAGCTCACCTTGTTGCCCAGCCAGGAAACTACAACATAAATAAATTTCAGATGCCCAGATTTCATCTCCACGTGAATGAGGTCAAAGAGAGCCCCAAACACACCGATGGGATTTGGACACTGGACAATTTATTCTGCTTTATATCAGAACCTCACATTGTCTATTTGCTGGGTCTTCTCCCTACCAACAAGCCCTCCTCCTCCCACCCAGCTCCTCTTCCCACATCCCATAAGAGCTGAGGAAAAGCCATAGAGACCTCTCACCTTGACTAATTAAATGATCAGACAGAAATCCACTGAACAAGCTCGTCGGAATTGCAACCAGCCAGGGGACTACATTAAACACCCAGCCCTGAAAAGAAGTGAAAATCAAGAGAGATTTGTTGTCAGAGCTGAGTCTTGTTTGCAAATATTTTGACAGTCTGTGGTACCTGTAGAAAAGAGAAATGATGAAGCACTCAGGACTTGTTGCAGCACCTGTACCCCCTTGGCAGAGCCAGCTCGCAGCTGCACCGTGCTCCACTCCAAGCTCTGTGAGGGAGCACGTGCATCACAGCCTGTAGCATTTGTAGATTTGTTGTCTTTCCTTCTTCCCCAGCAATGCTGCATCCAGAGGAGAGGCAGAAAAGTCTGGGAAAGAAGGATTAAACATGGCAAAGTTCACTGCTCAGCAAGATGACGTGGTGGGCAGCCACAGAGCCCTGGGAAGCTCAGTGTGGGTTTCCTGTGGGTCCCCAGCAAAGCTGCTGGCAAAATTTCCAGCAGCTTCCAGCTCATTAGCAGCATTACTGTGTGAGGCTGAGGGAGCAGAGCTGGATTTTCTAATGGCAGGATTAGGTAACACTATGAGTACCAACATCCTCCGGCCCATTTTCAATTAAGTGAGCTGCAGCTGTAATCACAGACCATTAGTGGTCAGCTGGATTACAGCTGCTCAGGGGCACTTTGGTGCTGAAATCAGTGTGGGCTGGGCTGGATTTCATCTCAGCTGGTTGAACCCACTCATCCATCCATGCACCCACCACCCCCAGCATCTCCCCCTTTGCTCAGAGCCCATCACCCTGTGGGCGCATCTCCCCTTCCTGTCCGGCTTTGGGATGTGTGGGAGGGCTGAATGATCTTGGGTTTGAGTAATCCTGCTAAAGATGCTCCTGGAAGTCACACCAGGGTCCATGTGCATCTTTCCATGCCTTTGAAATCTGGGTCTGGGTCATTTTTGACAATGTCAGCCCATGGGCTCTGTGGGGTGGTGCTGTCTGTTAAGAGCAGCTCAGCACATCAATCCCAGCCTTGTCTCATCCCACAGCCCATCACCCTGAGCCAAACCCTGCATCACCTTCACTCAGGTGGCCACAGGCAGCTGCCCAGCTCACCTGCAGCAAGGGATTTTGGCCAGCAGGTGACACAGGTTACCCACAGTAGGGATTATCAGCCATCCTTTAAAAAAAATCAAGCAGCCTCAGCCCGTTTTAAACAGCACAAAACGATTATCAGCTGCAGGAGCACTCTATAGAGCATCTTACATAAGGGCACCATGATATAATGCTTAACAGATGGTAAATTACTGCTGCACAAGCACATTACTCGAGGTGCACAGATCTTGTCACAACAATATGTTTGCTGGTTTAACACATGATTTTAATATAAATATCAAGTATGCCATAAAGAGCTTTACATATGTAATATGAAAAGGCATTTGTAAGCAGCTCTGGAAATTGTAAAAAAGCTAACAGCGCCATTGTGGGGGAGACTGAGTTGCTGAGAACAAGATGAAAATGCCAGTTCTCAGCCCAGATCAGTACTGCCTGGCTTTCTGAAAAATGGGAGCATCATTTGTGCTGAGGAGAGGGAAGCTTTTGTAGTATTTTTGAAGCACACATTATTGTTATTAATGGTAATTTTAATTTTCACAGGCAGGCCTGAGCTGTACAATGTTAGTCCAGTTAAAAACCCTGTAAAAAACTAGGAGTGAATGGTGGTTATGTGCAACAGCATAATGTCATGAGCTTTGTGCTAGTTGAAAATTATCTTTTCCTCAGAAGAAAAGCAGTCTAAAACCCAATAAAACCTGCTCTTCCCTGCACCCTTCAGCATCCCTAAACAAGCAGCTAGAAACCAGCCTCTGCAACCTGGAGAGATCTCCAAAAGTATGAGCAGGGGTGCCACGGCTCCAAACCCCACAAGGAAACCTCCTCCTGCTCTCACCAAATCCCTCTGCCATCATCTTCCTCATCTCCACCCCCTTTTGGCAGGCACCCAGCACAGCCTCCTTTGAACTGCAATGCTTTGGAGCCAACCCACCTTGGAGTCGGGAAAAGTTTCCTTAAAGAAAGTCGGCAGCCAGGAGAGCAGGGTGAAGAAGGTGCTGGCCGTGGAGAGCTGGGCGATGATGACAGCCCTGCAAATACACAGCTGAGAGGGAACAATCAGCAGTGACAGGTCATGCTGCCTGGGAAAGGAAGGGCACTCCAGGGGTCAGCTCCTCACAGAAACCCCGGAGATTTTTGTCATAGAGAGCTAACTCCTTTCGGCTTCCTGAGATTTTTGTCACAGATTTTCAGCTCCGGCTGATTTTCAGCTTCAGTTTGTCACTGCTTTCAGCTTTCTCCTTGCAGCTGGTTCCTTGCTGCCCCACCGCGCTGCCCCACCGCACAGCCCCGGTGCCAGGGAGGTTAATTGAGGCACTAATTATGCCACTGCCTTTCCCTTCCAGCCCTGCAGGAGCCCTCCTGCTCTGAGAGGTGTTGTTTAGGGTTTTCTAGGGATTTGTTATCGGCTCCATTGCTATTAAAGGCAGGAATGGGTTTGCTGCCCTGCAGCCCCATCATCCTCCTCCTCCTCCCTGCCTTAAAACAGCCCCTGGGAACATGCTTGGATGAGCTTCAGTAGCCACTGCAGCATCCCAGAGGGAAAATGGCCATTAAAAAGATGTTTGGCAGCAATGAGAACACAGCCCGTGCCACCCAGGGCCCCTGAGCAGCACTTGTTAGGAGCCCATTACAATCAGCATTTCCAACAAGACCCGTGGAAAATATCCCTCTGGAGGGGCACAGAACTCATCCAGGGGGAACAGCCTGGGAAGGAGAAAGATTTGCCAGCAACATTCCAGCCTGACAGTCCTGTGGACAGAACATACACCACCTTTGCCAAGATTACCTTTGCAGTTCTTTATTTATACTGAAGGAATTAGAAAACTGGTTCTGCTTCTCAAATATATAAGTAAGTGGACAAAAACCACAGAGGCAGAAGAAATAAGCCCAGAGAGGAGAAAAGAGAGGATGCTGCCAGCCTGGCCAATGCATGCAGCTGCCTACCAGATCGGTGCCTTCCTGAACAGCTGCTTCCAGGGAACTTTGGTCTGCTTGGGCACTGAGAGTCCCCTCGTTAAATAGTTCATGGGGATGGTGAGTTCTGCAGGGAAGAAAACACCCCAAGGAATGCTGTGGTCAGTAATTACCTGTGCATCCCTGGGACACTGCTGTACAACCACTTGTAATCTCCTTCTAGCCCTTGGTTTTTTGGCTCTACCAGTGTTGAATGCTCATGGAAACACCTTGTTACACTGACCAAATTTTTTCCACACCCCTTCCCAATCCAGCCACCTTCACTCATGTGTTTTATCTCTTTTATAATGAAACAAAAGTCTTTTGGTAGAGATTGGGTTTGGATTCTGTGCAGCACCAGGCACACACCCAGCTCCCACTGAGCTGGGCTCCTACATGCCACACTCACCCTAATAATGCTGTAGCCAGGTGTAATGGTTTGTCCATATGTGGAATTACTCCTAGGCAGTTATTTGGGAAGAGATATTGTGGATTAACTGGTTTTTAAAAGCTCTGTGTGCAGATGCTCTTAGTTTGGAGTAAGTATCTTGTCCTGCTTTAGCTTAATCCACTTTGAAGATCATGCTCTGTTTTGTGTTTTCACTGGTGCTTAAAGAGTACTGAGGAGCCAGATCAGGCTCTCAGCAATGATATAATCCAGCATGGGACTTGAAATAGGAAATCAGCATTGCAAGAGCTCAAATCCTGGTTTTTGGGTTGGGGATCTTGGGTGAGACACAGCGTGTGTAACAGAAACATCTGAGCAAAAGGCCTTTGTGTAAAACCAGGCATGATCTTGGAAACACACAGGATTTGCAGAAATAATGGAGGGGAATCACTTAGTTCTCAGATCCCTGGGAGCACTGCCAGCCCCAGGGATGCAGCTGGACTCACCTTTCTCACTCAGGAGGTATTTGCAGGTGCAATAAACCCAGAGCAGAGTGAGCAAACCAGAGAAGTAGAAAACACTTTCCCAGCCGTACCAGTCCAGGAGGAGAGATCCTGCACCACCAATCAGCAGAGTTCTGCAAGGGAAAGCACTCAGATTTACTGGCCTGGCTGAGAGCTCAGACTGAGCACATCAGTGGGAGACTGCCCCTGGGGTCAACACTGCTGTCACTGAACCACAGAACCCTAAAATTATTTGGTTTGCTTGGGACCTTAAAGCTCATCTTGTTCCACCCCCTGCCATGGGCAGGGGCACCTTCCACTATCCCAGGTTGCTCCAAACCCTACCCAAACTGGTCTTGGACACTTCCAAGGGATGGGGCAGCCACAGCTGCTCTGGGCACCCTGTGCCAGGGCCTCAGCAGCCTCACAGGGAGAATTTCTCAGTCACTGCACGTGTGGGTGCTGCCACAGTCCCACCTCTGCAACCTGTCCTGTTCCCTGGGTGGCATCTCAGGCCAGATCCTCAGTGGCAGGAAAAATCTGAAAGGAACCTCAGCCTCACCTGCCCCTCACTGAAAAATGGTCACTGGGGAAAGAAAAGGAGGTTGGTGGCGTACAGTATCCCATAGAATGTTTAAAGCAGCAAAAGAAATGAGAACACTGGAAAACTAAGTGATTCAACAGAGTGATATTTCTATTCAGCTTTTAAGCAACCTTTCCACTTAGAAAGGAAATTCTGATGGAGATAGCAGAGATGGAGAAGCTCTATTCTTCCCATCTATCAGAGAGGACAGGTGACCAGTGTCAGGCTCTTCCTACTGAATTGGGCCGTTTCCCATAGTAATTAAATGCTGCAAACAGTCTTCAAAGTCTGGTTTGAAAAGCAAGAGAAAACAACACATAAATCCTTGGCAGGCAGGACAGCAACTGCCTGAGGCTTCCTCAGCTGCAGCAGGAGTCCTTGAGGACCCGTGGATCCACATGTACTTTGGGCTGTGAGTTTTGCCTCCAACTATTTAATGGCATTTCATCAGATGGGATGTCCAAAGCTGTCACTGCTGCTCAGAGGCCTCTGAACTCACCCAAACTGGGATCCAGTCCCCACTGTGCTGTAGGTGAAGGCTCGCTCGCTCTCCCGGACCCTCTGGGACAGCAGGCTGGCCAGGGATGGGAAATACACCCCTGAGAGAAACAGCAGCAAGGCAGGGAGCAGTTAGGCAAAAAAAAACCCCAAATTTAAAAGATCCAGAATGAGCAAAACAGTGAGACAAAGCAGCACAATTTTTGGCGAATTCAAAACAGGGATGTAGAATAAACTGAGTGGATCCATCGCCATCAAAGGTTTTTTTGTGCCTTCTCCGTAATCCCCTTTCATCATCACACTGCTACAGTAAATCCATCAGCGCCAAAGCACTTCCCAGTGCTGCAGCTTGGCAAGAGGGAAGGAAAATCACACCAAATTATCCAAAAGTTTTGGCAAGGGCCAATTTTCTCCGAGTGTTTTTAAGGAGTTTTAAAATGTGGAAAACCAAACACGACCAGAGATGATTTCCAAAGCCAGCAGCCCCTGTCTGGCAAAGAGATTTCTACCGGGAAATGACTTGCCAGTGACTTTCTCTAGAAATGTCATTGGTTTTTCCCATTAAGTTCTGGATGTGGAGGCTGTTTTGAGGCAGAGAATTGCCCAGACACCCATGGGAAGGGTTCATGCACTGCAAACCACAGGACTTGCATCTCAATGTGCTGCACATGAGCTGCTGTGCAAGGAAGCCCCTGGACAGACAGACACACAGACACACTCAGGACAGGAGTCTCACCTTGCAGCAGCCCCATGAGGAACCTGGAGGAGGTCATAAAAACCAGATGGGCTGAGGTGATGTGGGTGAGCAGCGGGGTGAGGACTGTGAGGAACCCCCAGGCTGACGCTGAAAGGAGGAGAACTTTCTCACCTCCTATTCTGGAAGACAGAAAACACATTATCAAAGACAGCAGGGCAAAAGGGCAAAGTCCTCCAGTTCAGACTCAAGTGCCCTTCCCAGTTTAACCTGTTTTTAAGAGCAACCTTTTGGTCAAACCTGTTCTTCTCTTGGCCCTTGGGGAGTAGCTCTGACCTTTTCCCTTCCCAGCTCCTGCCAGCTCTGCCCATCCAACTGATCCCAGAGATCTCACAGCACTGAGCCACTCAACTCTCTTATGATGATGAAGGGGAAGCCCAACTGCTGCCACCATTCTGCTTCTCTTAACCAGTGATGCTGCTTTCCATTTGCTCTTTTGCAATCCTCAGCTCTGCCTTCCACCATTCAGGTTTCTCTGGGTGTTTTCTTGCAAACTCTTAAGGATCTCAATTAAACAGCACAGTGCACTTCACAGATAATGCATCCCTTCCAGGCATGTGCTCCTCACAAAAGATTTCATAGAAAAGCTCTCTCACTAAGAATAGATTGGCTGGGGAAAGGGACTCAAGCAGGTAATGATTCAGATCCTCCCTTACAGCCAGCTGGGGAAATTGTTTGCTTTTTAATTCATATGACACAATGGAGACAGTTTTTCTAAACATGATGGAAACAGTGCGTGGGGACTTGCTTGAAAAAAGACTGCAAGAGAATATAGGGCAGAGAGACTGGAAGTGCTGAACTGAAAACAAAGATCACCTGTGCAGATCAAATCAGAAAAGCTGTATTCACAGAATCCTAGAATCACTTGCAGGGATGAGACATCCACAGCTTCTATCTGGCCAGTCTAAAGTACCCACATCCCTTCTCAGCCAGAGCTTCTCCCCATGGACACACTGGACCCTCCACCCCATCGCTGGGGTCTGGAACTGGAACTGAGGGGTCAAAACCAAGCTAAGCATCATTAAACCAAGAAAACATGAGAATAATTTCCAGTACTGGTCACTGATGTGTCCTCCAACAATCTGTGTCAAGCAGTATCCCCAGAAGAAGCTGCTGAGCACGACACCAAACTGCTTCTTGTCCCAGTCGAAGTAGGAGCTGAGGGCCACAGCGCAGATGGGCACGGTGACACGGGCACAGTACAGCAGGCACGTCCCCAGCAGCAGCATCGCCGTCCACACACGGCATTCAGGCCTGCAGGGAGGGACAGGAAGGTGGGAAAGGGCAGGGGGGATGCTGGACCCCGTGAGTCCCTGCACAGCCAGGATTGAGGGGTCAGCTTGGCCTTGCCAGCCGAGAAGCTGTCTGGATAAAATGAAGGCCAGCACAAGTCCCCGGGGCACAGTGGGGCTGACACAGAGTGTATCCCATCTGCTGGCTTTTAGGAACGATGCCAACTTCATCCCAAACACTATTTGACTCCAGCAGCAAATGTCTGTCCATAGGCTGCAAGGTGGAATGGGCTGCTTGGACATCACTGGCTGCGGATGGAGGGAAAGGCAGGAAGAAACATGGTTTGTTTGGTTTTTTACCCCCAAACAAGAAACTGCTCTTTAAAAGTTAAGGAACTGTTCTTTAAAAGTTAAGGATAACAAAGGAAAGGTCAGGGCATGACGTTGGAAGCACCTGCATGAGACACACCTCTTGGTAGCAAACATTAATTATTTGGCATTTCTACCCATTCCCCAAGGGAGGTGATTTGTGTGTTACCCTTCCTAAAAAGGAAGGATATGCAGGAATTCTTTAGAGAGACAAGACTTGATGGGCCTGAAGAGCTCAGAGAGATAAACAAAATAATTAAGCCTGGACAGATAAGAAATTTTAGATAATAAGAGTGAAAATATGTTAACAGAATATATATTTCTGGTGTGTGAATTCTCAGCCTCAAGAAAAGGTCTCCTACAGGAATAAGTGAGAAGCAAGTCAGTGGTGGCTCCTGGAGCAAACAAACACATTTTGCTGCAAATGTCAGGTAAATCCTTCTGCCTTCCCTCAGCCATGCCACTTTGGGTGCCCCCATTTGCCAGTGAATTACAGAGTTAAAAGCTGAGTAAGAACATCCACTATTGGTACTATTTGTGTTTGATTATTTCTCTGCCTGGGGCCAGAGCACAAAGCATGGAGCTAACAGACTGTGCTCCAGAGGAATTCACTGTACCAGGGCAGTAACCTCTGGGCTTTCCACCCTGCTAAACACAAACACCCTCCCTGTGGGAAACAAGCCGGGTCACCTTTTACATCAAACAGAGAGCTGGTTTCTCTGTACTGGAATGATGATAAATGTGGGTTAATCCCACACAGCACAACCCCATTTATAAAGGTGTACATGGGCCCTCACAGCGGGGAGGTGAAGGAACAATGAAAAGCAGAACAGGTGAACCTGCTGGAGATGGATTTATTGCTGTTTCCTGACAGGGCAGATAAGCAGCTCAGGGCTAACCTCTGGCAGGAGGAACTGGAAGTGTTTCAGGTGGTGTTTAGAGGGCTGGAACTGTTGTTGCTGTGCACACGCACGAGTGCACAAAATAACACAGAAACTGGCAAACCTCACGTCTCTTTGCTGGAGGAATGAGTAACCAGGGCTTGACCTGCCTCAGTCATCCCAGCTAGCTGGGAAATGCTCTCAGAGCCCCTCCTGGGCTTACCCTGAGAGGAAGTTATCTTCAGTCATTTCTCCATTTGCTGCAAAACCAAAGGTGGGCTGGTTTTTAACCACCAGCCCCAGCCAGTTCCAGGAACAGCAGCTCCACTGACTCCAGCCTGCCACAGAAAAGCACAGGGAAACCAAAGGCTCCAGGACACTGCATGGCTGGGTCAGAGAAACCCCAGCAGGACAATACAACAGGAGTTTTTGGGTATAAATGTCCCACCAAAGGCAGAGGGCAGGTGGGGATAACCAGCCATGGAAAACCTTTCAGGGATGGGATGCTTCCAGGCACAACTCCTGCCTGCCCTGCCCAAATGGCTGCTGCCAGTCCAGGGCCATGATCTCTGTTATCTCCAAGAGCACAGCACTGATAAATTTGAGCTACTGAACCTGCAACAACCGAGGTGATGGAGTAAAGCACGGCAGCCAGTGATGTGTGGAGGTATTTTCTATTATTTAGCCGCCAAGATAGTTTGTAAATTGTACTTTCCCTTGCAGCAAAGGGAGACCTTTAAGAACTTTCACTGGAGTGGGGCTGAGCTCTGTCTCTCCAGTCATTCTGGGGTGTGCAGAATGACCTGCAGGTATCCTAAAAAGCACAGTGGCATTTTAATACCAGATCAACAGTTCTTCCTTTATCCTAAACCCTGTATAACTCTGTAAGGTGTAAGAGGGAGAGAAAAAGACCTGAGCATCTCAAGGATGCTTTACTCCATTTCTCTCAAGAAGCTTCCTCTCCAACTGATGTTCTGGCAAAACTCCAGGGATACATTTTTCTCTTGACTTTTATTTTTATTCCAAAGTACTAAATAAATCTCTGGGTGTATGACACACTCTCAATGTTCTCTTTGACTACTACTCCATTCTATATTCTCTTCCTTTATGTTTAATTACATCAGTAGGGATTATGCTCACAACAAGTGGGGAATATAATGATGGCTTCAGACTACCTCTTCCTCTGTAGGCAGCACATCCAGCTAGGAAAATCCATGCAAAGACTATGAGTGTCAAATGTAATCAGTAGCTGCTCACACCCACCTGGAAGCATGGCAGGAATGATCTCCCTGCAAGGACAATGACGTGCTTGCATCACAGGAAAGAGCTTTGTAAATGCATTTTCTCCTAATTATAGTTATCACAGAGGCTGCAGATGACTCAACGTTCTGCTCAGTGCAAAACAACAACAGCAGAGGTTGCACAGGAGGAACCTGCACTAGCACAAAGACAGGAATTAAACCCCTCCTTTCAAAGCTAAGGAACAGTGACAAATCAAACAGAAGTTTTTGTGGATGACATCAGCCATCTGAGAAGTGAAACCTCACCAGGGGTAACAGATTAAATCTAACGCATCCACTGATGAGGGAGGGAGACAGAATGTGCTGCAGATAACCAGCCTAAGTCAGAGCACAGGAAATCACAGCCACTGCTGTCACTGGTGCCACCAGCCTGATTCCAAGCATCCCCCACCAAGATCCCTGGGCCAGCCCTCCACACCACTGGCAGGGAATCTCTGGAGTTTGTCTGGAGCCCTGAACTGATGTAACCTGGTGCTGAGTGATGGCAATGGCTCCTCAGTGCCCAGCCTGATGTGCAATCCCCTCCTCCCCACCAGAGACAGGCGCTGCAGGTGCATCCCCTCCTGCACATCACCGAGGCCTTCTTCACTGAGCAAAGCAGCCATGCAGCCAGAAACACTTCCTATTTCACAAACCTCCAACCACCACCCAGACTATAATTAGCCCAAGCCCTTATGACTCTTCCTGGGTGGCTTTTTGAGCAGCCCTGTCTGATGTCCCTTGGTTCTCCCCCTCCAAATGCAGCCTTGGACACTGGGTGGAAATGGCTTTGCTTCCAAGCATTCCCTGACTTCCCTGAGACCCAGCTCCCACCAACCAAATGGATCCCCCAGTCAGGGCACAGTGGTTAGGATGGATTTTTCAAGGATGCCTGAGATCCCCAAAGGGGCAAAAGCAAGCTGAGCTGTCTGGCAGTGCAAGCAGAGCCAGCAGCACAGGGTATCTTTATTTGCAGTGTGTTTTCCTGCTGGAGGAATTTCTCCAGTAGATGCCACAGAGCAAATATTTATTCAAATTTTATTTCTCTTGACTCGCCTCCCTCCTTTCCCCCGGTCTGCAGGGCTTTGGCAGACACTCAGGTCACTGTTGAGATGGACTCTCTGGGGCTCAGGCTGTCAATTACATCCCAGTTTAGCCCCTCCAAGGCACGAGTCAGGACCTCCAGGTATTTTCAGGTGCCAAGAGAGCTGTGTTAGACAGCACGACTACGAACAGCCTGTCCCAGCTACAGCTCTTGGCCAGAAGCCATCTGCAATATCTGTGGGTGTTTTCCATCACTGGAAGAAGAACTGGGAACTGCAGCTCCTGATCTGCACAGGATGGGCACAGGGACCATCAGCAGAGCACAACACCCACCTCCCAGGGAGGGCATCTCTACCTCAGCTCCCCTCTCTAAAAAGAGATCAGAAACAGCTCCTGGGAGATGCACAGAGAACACGTCAGTGCAGTCACCCCCTGCGCCCCCAGCCCTCCCACTGTCCCAGCCCCCAGCAGGGGACACTCCCCAGGCCCTGGCAGGAGCCCTGGGCAGGATGGGGAGGAGCCCACACGGTGGTACTGAGCTCCCAGCCACGCCACCAGCTCCAAACCCAGCACACCCAGCAGCCCAAGCTGGGCCACCCCCACCCAGGGGGATGTCCCCAGCACGGGCAGCTGGTGCCTGTGGTCCCCTTGGCAACCATGGTGTGTCCACACATCCCTCATCACCCATTCCCGGGCCCATGGGATCATCCTCCTTCAAAAACACTCTTTTCCAGCTTACCTGCCTATAGCTGTAATTTACAATAATCCCCACCACAAGCAGGACTGACTGACGTGGCACCAACACAGCAGCCATGCAGACACCCCTGTGCCAGCAGATAATACCCCGGTTGTTATTTTTAACCCTGTTTGACAGTCCTTTCACTTCTCATTCTTTGTTTTTCTCAACAATTTCTCCTTCAAAATCTAACATGCTTGTCAAGAGAGAGGCTTAGAGTAATTTTCCCCCCTCCTCAAGCAGATTTTGTCATGCTGTAGACCAGCTCCAAGCTAATGATTTGTCACTGTCAAAACCAGCTTTGGGGTTTAGGGGAGAGTTGTTGGATTTTTTTTTTCCCAATCCAGCTAGCAGCCAACAAGAGCAGCACAGAGGACACAGGGCTTTTTTTCCTGGGAAAGCTGCTGGCTTCCTGTCCGCCTCCTGTGCTCAAGCTCCCTCCACAGAGCTGCAGATGGCAACAAAGTGGTGTTCAGCAAACGAGCTCTGGGTTTATTCCCTCTCTTCATTTCTTGCTTTCGGCAAAAGCAAAGATGAAATTAAATTTCAGCAGCTCATATGAGCTGGAAGTAGTTGTTGAGTCCAGGTGGAGGTGGTGAGAAAACATAATAATAAAGCAGAGGCATGCTTTGCACACTGATCTGAGGGCATACACGGATCAGCCAGGAATGAAATGTGTGCCCTGCTTATGTTTTCCATGTGAAAAAAGTTCTCAGCAAGGTCACTATTAAACGCAGGAACTTGTAAAACAAAAATCCCAACCACTAAAAATACCCCAAATAACCAACTAAAGCTGCAACATCATGTTGACAAAAGATGAGGGCACAGAACTCAGAAATAAACAACTGACTGTTGTCTCTGGGCAAAGATCAGGTGACTGGAGATCAGCCTGTGGCCGGGGGTAGGACTCTTTTTATCTCTGGAGCTTAAAGAACCTTTTATAATCACCCCTTGTCTTCAGGTGTAGCCGGAGGCTGGGAGATGCAGAGCGGCTTCGGGAGTCATTTGCTTTCTCAGGGCACAGTGAGTTTTTCCTTCTGCATTTCTCTCCTGGAGGCACCATCCAAAATGTGAGCCCCACATCCAGTGCTGGATCTGCTGGTGAGTTTGTGTGCAGCCTTTAGCGACTGATTTCTCTTTTCACTGCTTTGGTCTTCCCTCAGATAAACCAGAAATGCTTAAACACATCCACTGCCCATGGGGTCCTGCTTTGGCATGTTAGGATCATCATTAAGAAATGTTCTCTAACTGTCCAGATGTGCTACAAAAGCATGAGGGCTTTTTCAAGCCCCAAACAGGAATCCCCAAGTGCTGCTCTTGGAAGAGATGTGTGATAATGGAGCCATTGGAAACCTGCAGAAAAGTTTGGGAAAGACAGGCAGGAGAAAACACAAGGCAAGAAGAGTGGAAGAGGAAGGACAAGCCAGTTGGAAAAAGGAAGGAGAAAAGAAGAGGCAGCGTGAACAAAGATGGAGAAATAAACCTGCCAAGATAACTGTTTATCTCTCCTTGCACTGACAGATCTTGGAAGGCTGCCTGGCATGTCTTTTGTTGGAGCATGAAAGGAGAGCCCATGTCACTTCCCCCACTTGATAACACCTTGCCCCCATGGCAGTAACTCACTACTTGGAAAATATGAAAGTAAGTTATTTATTTGCGTATACTGTTCACAAATTGTCCACTAAATTCACTTCACCCAGTGAGGTACTTTATACAACTTGACAAACCTGCTCCAACGATCTGGTGGCTCATTCCCCCTTCTTGCTCCTCCTTACTCAACCTCCACCTGCCCCGTTTGCTTTAGGCCATAAAACCTCCATAAAACCTCCCCAAAGAAGGGCTGTGACCACCTCTGTGTCTACACTAAACAATGGGGACATGATCTCAGCTGCTGTGAACTACAGCAATATAGATAATGATCTGAGGTGCCTTAGGGTTATCCTGCTGCTCCTTCCCATTAACAGGATTCTCTCAATTATCAGCAGCACTTAGCATGGTCAGGGTCACTTAAAATGTCTGTCTTGATCAACAGGTTGTTTTCATCCCTTTTGTTTTGGAAAGTGTTATCTATGTTTTGCATTTTTCCGAAGAGATTTGAGAAACAGGAGAGCTTGTTCTGGTCAAATGTTTTTTGGGTGTTTTTTTTTTTTCCTAGAGGAGAAGCCTATAAACTAAAGTTTTGCCTCATGAAAATCTGGTGTGTGAGCTCCCACCATTCCCACTTCTCAAAGACTTAGAGAAAAGTTAGCAAGGGGGAGACAGAGAAGGAATTTTCTTAAGTGCTTTAGGAGGAAAGAACCTTCAAATGCTAAGCTCCTCTGTGCCAAAGGTCTTCTTTAAGACCCACCCCGTTAGTCAGGGTGAGCGTGGATTTGATGAGACATCCCGATCTGTGAGCGCAGGAGGATTCCCCCTCGGGACAACAGTTCAGAGCCGGCTATCAGCCTGCTGCCCCTGCAGAGAGCCATGGATGAGAAAAACCAACTCATCCAGGGGCAATCCATCCCCCTGGTCTCCTGTTGCTGTGCTTTGGCACGGGTGCCACCTGTCCTGTGGCTGTCCCGCTGCTCTCCCGCCAGGCCGAGGTCACCGCAGTGTGACCCCAAGGCGAGGGGAAGGGGGGAGCCCCAGGGCTGGGCACCACGGCGGCAGCCGCACATCAGCCAGCTGAAACCGAGCCAGATTCCTCAAGCACAGGGATTCCCAGCTTGGAAAAGCCTCTGAGCATGAATTCCAGCTGCCCCACTGGTACTTTGGAATCATCATCTCACCAGATGGGAGAAGGGGCTGATCCTGAGGTCTTGGTGCTGGATGAATTTGCCAGGGCGGCACAGAGGAGCAGCACCGGACACCGGATCGCCCTGCCTTTGCCTGTGCCCCTGCTGTTAGAAGTGCTCACTGGGGGTTTAACTGCATTTTAAGTATTTTAATGACTTTGCATCAAGAGCAGTTCTTGCTGTCTAGCTGCTGCCCAGCTCCTATTCCAGACTTTATCTGAATGAATTACTATCGCCAGTACAAACATCCCCACTGGAACACTTCGATAAGAGCCTCATAGCGGTTTTGTGTTTGATTCACTGATTACAGGCCAGAAATAAGCTCAATAGTTGTTTTTTCCCCATATTTTTTACAGTAATTCCCTATCTTCCCCCTTCCTTCTACCGTCTTTGCTGCAGTCCGGAGGAGTGAGACAGCGGGAACCGCCGAGGGCGGTGGGACCGTGTCCCTCCAGGAGGGCAGCAGCGACACAGGGACAGGAGGATCCCGGTCCGACGGGGAGCACCAAGCTCCTCCGAAATCGCCTCTCCGGGAGCGCTGTGGGCCGCCAGACCGCCTCCATCCCGGAGCCGCATCTCTCCCGGGAGCTGCGGGGACCGAGGATGCGGGGAAGGCACCGGGGAGTCCCGGAGATAGATAGGAAGCGCTTTCCCCGGGAGCGGGAGCGGCTCCATCCTTACCTGGACCAGTAGGGCTCGGTGCCGCCATCCCGCCTCATGCCGTCGCGGGGGCCGCTGCCCGGGGGCACATTCCTGCCGCCGCCCCCCGCGGCCATGCGGGCAGCGCCTTCCGCCTCCCCGGCTCACATCGCGGCCCCGCCGCCGCTCCCTCCCCCGCCGGGCCGCGGCCACGTGTCAGCGCCTCCCGCCGCCCCCGCCCGCCGCGCCGGGAAGTCCCGCCCGGCCCGGTGCCGGTCCCGCTCGGCCAGCCCCGGCAGCCGCGGAGCCGGAGGGCTCCGGAGGGGCAGGTGCTGGCACCGGCGAACCGCGGGGTTCCGCTCGTTCCCTCTGCTCCGGTCATTGCTGACACCCGCAGCGGGCACAGCGAGGGCACGGAAAGGGGACGGAGCAGGGTCTGTCCTTCTGCTCCCGTACCCGGGCAGGGAATCGCTCCCTGCCCCCGCTGCTCTCACGGGTTTGGCAGCAGCAAAGTCTCTGGTTCTGCTTTTTAAGGTTTAGAAGCGAGTATAACGTTCGCTTCCGAAGATAAAATAAATAGGGATGAGTGGTGTTACAGCTTGATTTATGTCTGTTGGATAGAGGCGCTGCCTTGCTGTATCTGAAAGAGATAATCAAACTCCTTTGTGGAAATAAATAATTGAAATGATGGTTATCTCAGTCCGCAACGAAAGGACTCGTGACTCATTTAAAGATCACGAACGAGCAGGCTGGAGGAGCCTTGCTGAGGCATCGTTCAGGTGATGCTGTGGCCGATTGCAGCCTGGAAACTAGAACGGCAAAACTTCAGGTGATCAAAGGATGGAGGAGCTCCGGCACAGCCTGAGCAAGGTCGTGCATGGCCCCTGGGAAAAGTACCAGAGCTGCTGGGCTGCACCAAAACGCGCAGGTGCAGGGCAGACACCTCCTGTCTGCTATTCCTGCAGCCAGAAACCTCTCCATCCTTGGTGCAATGAAGCCTTTAGCAGACTAATATTTAGGTAATTCAAACATCCTTCTCCCAGCATGAATCCTTTGGCAGGCCCCTGATGAACAGTGTTCTACATAAATCAGGAGGCATAATACTGTTATTGAGCTGAACCTTTGAGAGTGAAATAGCAAAAAGGTGAAATACACACCAAAGACAGCTCCACAGAGGAGGTTGCTGAAAAAGTAAAAATCATCGTCATACTTTAGCCTTTGCTTTTATTTCTTCCTCAGAAAAAAAGAGATCTTCTCCAAAAGGCCTGTGGCACAGTCAGGCACAGTCACACAGACCTACTGCACACAGAGAACACAAATATAACGAGCTTTGCTGCAAGAAGAGACTGAGGGGAACCACGCGTAGTAACCACTTTAGCTTTCATTTAGTTGTAGGCTTTCCTCCCTTTATTTGGGCAGGAAATGAAACTATGAAGTATTTTTATTCACTCTGCTACTGTCCCTTTTTCCAGAAGAGGGAGCCAAGTCATGGCAAATTGCAGCCAAAAATGTAAACCACTGACAATGTATTTTGGGTTTCTTAACTTGTGTGTATGTTTCAAGTTTAGTTAACTCGAGGCAGGAGGGGAGATGGGCTCTGATGTAACTACAGAAGTGAAATCCATGCAATAAACTCAGGAAAGAACTGGAGAGGCCTTGAGCATGGTAGAGTAACCACAGATGCAGAAAACTTATGAGCTCATAGCCAGGTATGAGGGATCCTGTGCTCAGTCTCACCGCTGAGGGGTGCAAACACTTCCAACACTGACACTGCAACAATGAATCATACTTTCAGTGAGTTGGTAGTTGAGTTGGAAATTAAGCACAAATTTTCATTATTTTTGTACTTTTTTGTTCCTTTCCTTGTCTTGCTCAGTGCCACCTCTTTAATTAGGAGTTTGACTAATCTGCCTCTCAGATAAGAAGCTACTTTCACTGTCCAAACCAGCTGCAGTGGAAAGTGTTTGAGTGCAACATCCATCACATTCACATAAATAAAGAGTAAATACACAGACATCATTCCTTTTACTGCTGTATGATTTTCTATAAGCAAACCTCCCACCAAGCTGATAAAATGACAAATGGAATCAGCTCAGGGGACAGGTGCTGACTAAAGAAAATAATCTTACACAAGAACACCACCTCCTCTCATTTTTCCTGTGTTCAGCTTAATCTGTCAAAAGGTTAAACCAAACTAAAGATTATTGGGTTAATATTTGACCTGACATTTACTATCCTGTAGTTCACCCATACAATGGTTGAATTATTTGAAGATTTTTTGAAGTTAAATGCAGATTAGGACCGATTCCTGAAAGGGTATGAATGGAGTAAAAGGCTCATACATTCCATGAAGGACAATTGTTGTCTCTTGAAAGGACAGTGACTGCAGCTTGAGAGCTCCCTAAGCCAGCACAGTTCCAATGCAACTTTTCCACACAATAAAGAAAACACATGTGGGTTTCTACTGCTACATAATCCAACTTAGCAAAATTACTAAGCAGCAATATACTAAAAAAAAGCCAATTATCAGAGAAGTTGGCAAATTGAGCCTGCTTATAAACGAACAGCAACTTCCATGCAATAACTCATCCAGGCGAGATAAGGTAGCAGGATACTGCTGGAACCATGTTGCAATCCTCACGAAGAGCATGGTAGGGCTTTCTGGTCTGAGGTGCCTGAAAGCATCAACATGCAGCCCACCAGTGGTTTGACCAACTTTGTGCTCAACTTGATGAGTTGAAGGCAGAGGGGGAGCAGAAAGGAATGAAAATAGTTTGTAGCACCTCGAGGTGCCCATGGAGAAGTACAAATCCCTCTGAGGGTGCTGTTCAGGAGCTCTGTGTTCTGCCTGTGCTCAGCTGAGCACATCCAGCAGCGAGCAGGGCTGGGGACACCATCTCACACAAAAGCTCCAAAGCCTCCTCGTCCCTTTTTGTTAAGGACAGCAGAGCAGAAACAATTCCTGACATGGTGTGTCGCTTCTGGAGGGAAGGAGAGCTACAGTGCAGGTCAGAACCTGCAGCCTCAGGGCAGATTTAGGGCAAACAGGACTCCATATCCTGTTCTATTCTGGCTCTCAAGGATGCTCTCAGCCGTGGCTGACAGCAGCAGCCCCATTTCCCGTGAAGACACAACACACAGGGATCCAACTCCATTTAATGAGCTTTGCAACCCACTTGGACACAAGGTGGTTTGAAATAAGTTGAACAACACTCAGCTAGTCAAGGATTTTTTTAAAGTAATGCCTTTAAGCTTATACTCAAGCATACAAAGCATAAATTTTACAAATTAAAAACAATAAAATCACCCTGGAATAATGTAGTGGCTTTTCCTGTATTTACAAGGAGTGGAAAGGAAGCAGAATTCTTTTTATTTTTTTTTTAATGTGGGTGGAAGAAGCTGAAAGTGTTTCAATGAAATCATCTTAAAGAGAGAGAGGTACTTCATCTGGCTTAAAGGTGTATGTTTGCCTCTTCAAAAGTCTTGAGAGGAAATGCTTTACTCAAAATTCTGCTGTTAAGTTTCTGTGCAGCAGCCTCTGCTTTTCCAACTATATAAAATTAAACAGTTCAGTAAGTATTTCTCAAAGTATCACCACAACTTCATCTTCAAGAAAGTCTGTGAACCCCCACCCTTCCAAAATCCCTCCTTTGTACAACAGAAGCAGCCACAGCTCAGCTTAGATTTGACAGGCAGAAACAAAACATGAGAACAGCAAAGACAGTTACAGGGAGGTGATGGCTTTGGGAAAAGGAGGGAGATTTGTAACCTAATCAAACACACTTGCTATGCAGCCTTTCTGCAGAGGTATAAGACAGGATATTTTACAATCCAGCTTCTCCACATCCATAGCATGAATGAAAATATCTTATTTGCTTTCACCAAAGGCAAGGCTGGGGGAGGATAAGTGCACCACCTCTAATGACCGGATCTGTCTGCCAATGTTGGGTTTGGAACAAATCTTCTTACAAAAGTTATTTTCATATCGCTCTAAATTCAATGGAACAAAATATGTATTTTTACACTAAAGCAAACTGATCAAAGTGGCATTTAATAGTATTTGTTAAAGTGGTTATCTAACAAAAATGGGTTAACAAAAGCCCATTCATTAGTAGTCACCAAATAAGACACTTTTCATGCATATGACAAAAATTCATTTGTGTACTGAGACATCTGTTTACTGTGTACAATATTTCCATAAATTATAATATGTTTCACAGCCCCTACCATTCAAGAATATTTCAAACAGATTATATATTATATTTGTATATGCAAACTATTTTATATACACTAATATAAAGATCCTTAGAAGTACCAATATCACTACCTTTATGCTTTCTCTAAAATGCATAGCTTTCGAGTATCTTCTTGCAGTTACCAAAAACTTTACAGATTAAAGCTGCTTATCAATGTGGCATGTTCATAAAAACAAAGTGAAATAGTTCTAGACTAATTTTATATTAACCCCCTTAAAAACGTGTTTATTTTTTAATGGAAAAAAACAACAAGCTAGTGGAAATTCAAGTAATCTATGCTCAATCATTGCCCAAATACTCTATGGAATTAAGGTAGCGTTCTAGAAGGACAGTGAACTTCTCACCCAGGGCTGTAATACTGCATTTCTCATGGAGAAAAATGCTCATCATGCCACAAAACCGCACCACTTTCCACTTCACCCGGGAGAAACTGTACAGGAGATTCAACAACACAAGTGTCAGAACACAGAGGAAAAGCTGATCAGTTCTACATGAAGAAATTAGAGCTATTCCAGTTTTGTTTCTGCAGTTTGTTATTAAACAAAGTTACATTAACCATACAGTTTTTCACAAACTAAAAGTTATACATGGTTTTCAGACATCAACCGACTTCAGAAAGAAAAAAAAACATTAAAAAAACCCCAAAACAACCAAACCCACAACTGTTAAAAGTTTGGTGTTAGAATAACCAGCCTGGGTGAAGGAAAGCCAAACTGCTGCTGTAGCTGGGGGGCTACTGATAGCTTGTTTGTTATATATAAACTTGAAGACCTCCCTACCACAAATGCCTCAAAGTGGAGAACAGAACGATCAGTAAGAAATGGGAACAAATGATTTTGTTACATCCACCATCTCGCTTAACCCTGGTGCTCTGCATCTCTCACAGCTGCTTAACAAACAATGGCTTCCCCCCAAAAATAGCTACACAAGTAAACAGTGTTCACAGTAATGCAATCAGTAACACGTTTTGTTAGTTCCCCTAAGCCAGGTGTATCTGCAAAGCTTTATACAGTTTAATGCATTAAGTATTCCAGTAAAATTAAGTGAAAACTAAGTTTCATTCTACAGGGTAATATCTACCATACAAGACTAGATTATGTACAGTATGGGACTGGTGTGACAACTGCCAGTGTCTCATGATGTTAAACTGTTTCACTCATCAGCTTGCTCTGTGCTTGGCAAAACTTGATCTATAGACCTAAAAATCTAGAGATAGATTTGGCAAGATTAGTGCTTCCTACCACTGGGTATACACCAGTGTGCAACGCTGCAATCACTTGACCAGAACATCCCATACCCAGAAGATTACAATTTGTTGACTTGAAAGTCTGGACTTCACATTAAAACTATAGTTCTAACTGGAGTGAGGACAGTCAGTAAACAAATACAGATGAGGATGAACTGCATCTCTTCAGAAAGGTATGGAAGAAGTGACAAAATGCAAATTTCTGGTTTTAGACAGCCCTGCTTTGTTTAGCTCAAGGCATAAAAAACAGCCCAAGTAGCTCCAAAACTACAATTCTTATTCAGCAAGCATGAAGGCAGATCCTGCACAAGATGATACATCGGAGGCTTCAACAAGCATCTCTCCCCACCACTTGATTTCCTAACATGAATCTCTCAGCTTACAGACATCCAGTGGCCTTCAAAGCTGTAGCAGCCACCTGGAATCGCTGCAAATTTAACATGGGGGGGAAAAGGCCCCTGTTAAAAAAACCCTCAAATGCCTCTGGGGCCGTTTTGGTCATTTGTGAATATTAAGGAAAAACCTATTTCCATCAATACTCCTCCTGAAAAGATGGGTCACTGATCCATTATGAACATAGCTCTCACCATATAAAGCACCAAGAAGTCAGAAACAAGGAAGAAAAAAAACCAAAACAAAAGTCCTTAAATTATGATTTACAAGTTTGTACACTATTTCCTAAGCAAAAAGTTGACCTTACTGCAAAGTTTATAGATGAAAACTTGACCAGTTACCTTTTAAGGGGAATGTATATCTGGCTATAACTTAAAGGTAGAAAATATTCACTGTTCTATATACACATTTCAAACAGGAGACAGTTAAACTGAACAGTTGCCAATATAACTCCATATTAACTCACTGGCCACTAAACTAGGCATCAGCAGCCAATTAGAAAGCTTGAATTCTGTACTTTTAAAAATGCTATTTTTCCTGTCCTGTTTAATTGTTTTTTTAAAAATGTACTATAGTGCATAGCCTAAATCAGACTTCCAAAGAGATACAGCGCCTTTCAATGCAGTTTTTGCAGCATTTAAAAGGGACTTTTCTCCCTTCAAATTAGATGTTCATTGAAAAATCTGAATTGAGTGCTGTACTGTAGTAAAAATATTTCAGTCACAGACTGATATAAATGTATACTGTGCAGTACTAAGATTTTTTGATGTCCATCTGCACACATTTTACTTGGGCTCTTCAATCGTCCCCTTGCTGAGGTCTGTCATTTTGGGGTATTTCACTTTCTTCTGGTCCAGCTCATTCTGAGCCCACAGTAGTAGTTTCAGTAATTTTGCCAACTTGGGTGTTGATTCACGATTTTCATAGTCTAGAACAGCTTGATTAACCTCACTCCATACCTGGAAAAGAAAAACTGGAGTTCAGTGACAGTTTTCATGTAATTAATACTGCTAAAGTCACACAAACACTGGGAAGATCACACCTAGTGTGCTAATTCCTCATAAATGGCCAGGACAAAGCTCCACAGACTACAAGCCTGGAGAAAGGAAGGAAGAGAGCCAAGCAGTTGAATACATTTGGAATATATTAACACCATTTTTTTAATCTTGCTCAATAAACACTTCTGTTCTTTTGCATATCACCATATAAGTTTCCTCTGAGCATTTCAAAAATATTTAGATTTTATTTTCATAACATACATATAAAAGACATCAGTTCCCTTTGAGAAAGGACTACCTTCTGTCGCTGCATCATGTTCAGCAAGTCTCCAAATGGTGATTCTTCGGGATTATCAAAGGCAAGCAGAGCCAGCGTGCGCTCCATTTCTGTCAGGCATTCCCTGCTCTCCTCCCCTTGTTCTGCTAATTGGGTCTGAGCAAATTCCAGAGCTGCCTCTGTCTCACGCTGCCGAATCAGTTCAATCAAGTGCTGTTGCTACACACGAAAGACACAGCAATATTAGCCCAACAAATTAACAAATCTCCACTACTGCAAGCCTGGAAGATTCAGACACTGGTGTGTAATTTGAGACAAACACTAATGTGTAATTTGACAGTTTGAGGTCAATTCTTCTCAATGTGTGAGACAAGGAGCAGCAACTTGGCTGCAAAATCTACTGAAAAAGGGAACTTGGTGCTTTTGAGTAACAGGGTTTGAGAAGATGGGTTACTAAAAGAATTCAGGCCAACAGCGACTGGAAGCTGGTAAGTCACAGGTCACTGATGCTGTTACAAGTTTTCATATTAATAACTGTATATGGTGGCTCCTGCACCATGCCACAAAGTTTCCCATTGCTACCAAAAAATGCCAAGAACACCCACAATTGCATCCATGTTCAGTCACAAACCTCCCAACATAACCTTAATTTCTTCACTACTTTTCCCATTCTCTCAGCAAACTCTAAGACAAAGAGAAAAGTCTGCCACCTGTCCTCACCTGCAAATGAAAGTAGAGATATCTGTTGGTATCCAGCAGCTCTGGATGGAGGCTGTTTATCAATGCAATGGCTTCCTGGATCTGCCCTTTCAAGATCATCTCACGGATTTTTATTCTTTCATCCAGAGTCTCTAAATCCACGCTGGGTTCAATTCCAGACTCCATCCGAAATTTCTCTGCTGCTTCTTTAAAGCCCTCTGAAATAGGAACATTTTACCCATAGAATATATTGCATGAAACACTTTAGAAGAAAACATATCAGCTTAATTTGAGTGTTTCTTGTACAATTTGGGGGTTTAAAGATTAACCCAAAATTGTGAAAAATTCTCCTCTATATAAGAAGTCATTTATCCAATAGGCATTTTAGAGTAAATGCTTAATTCATTCTGAACTCATGTATGCTCACTCTCCAGGGAAGCAACTTGTAGTCCAATACCTCTTAACATGGAAGCCTGTTTTATACTTAAATAAAGCACTGTGCTTATTGCAAAATGAGATTGTGAAAGTCACATCTCCCACAAGTGGGTGGTTTTGCTTTGCCCTCCAGCCCCAGATCTGTTTACACAGATCCAGCAGTTTTTCTGAGAAGATAGACAAGAAGATATAATTTTGCTTTCTCGTGTAGTATTTAAGGTTATAACAGCTCTTTTAAACCCCAGGTCTTGTGTTCACAGACACAAAACTGATTTACACCACCCACTAAGATGCTCTTCCTTCAACCCAGAGGCTTCCCTACGCTCAGTGTAAACAGGGGTGTAGATGGATACAAACGCCTCCACCCTAGCACAGCTTCCTGGGATGGCATGCACCTAATTACTACCAACAATTCCCCAGGGGTTTGGCTTGTTCCAAGTATAAACCCAGGCTGTGTGCTGAAGGGGTTAATATTCTGATCTCAAATTATTTTGACAACAGTGCCCTCTCAGAGTTTATCTTTCCGCCCAGTTAAAAACTTGCTTCTGATAGTTGTTCTTGCAGCTTTCAGACTGTTATTTAACAACAGCAACTTATCTTGAGCTGCTTCAATGGCACAAAAAAGGACATCATGGAGAAGCAGGTCATGTTTACAGCATTGCAGAAAACACTTTGTTTTCTCTATCATTTAGCAGAAGAGTTCAGGCTCATAAATGTCATCTGTATTCCATGAGAACTGCTCAGTCTCTGATTCTTTGTTGGTCTGCAGCTAAGAGAACACCAGAGCAGTTGGGATTTGCTAAGAGAAGCCAACAGCAATGACTAAGTTCTCACTGCCCTTAATTCCACTCCATCCAGTTCCATATTCTACCCCAAACTGATAAAGTATGTGACACACATGAAGAGCCTCCAGGCACTACCAGGTGATTTTACCTGTGACAAGGTAGTTCATGATAAGGCGGTTCATGTCTGCTCTCTGGATATGTAAGTTATTAAGCTTTTCCATCCATTCATCTTTCGTGATTTCATCAGGTTTTTCTGCATAACTCATCCTGGACTCCAACTACAAAAGAAAAGCATCTCATTTAACACGATTCAAGAAGAAATAAGTTTAATGTGTGTAAGAATTGTGTTGCTGCCAGTCTTTAGAGCTTTCTATGAGTTCTTTTAAATAAATAATCCAAAACTGACCCTTTTGACTTAAACCAGAGTTTTGCATTTTTTCCTCCTCATTCCTGCACTCTCCCATAACTATTTACCAGGTTATAAAGCCACTTTCAGAAATCTCAGAATAAAAAATTCAAATACCATCTTTTTCTACTTACTCTTAAATCCACTCCATAAAAATCTTGTATAGAATTTACACAGGACATGCAGCATCCGAGTGGGAAAACAGCGAATCAGACTTTGTCAGCCAGCCAGAAAGATAGTGACAAACACTTATAACAATACCTATGTAAACAATATCTGCTTTAAATCTTCACCAAAACTTCGGACAGCTCCCTATATTGCACAGCTACAAAACTGTCAATGATATATCACCCAGTGTACAACTCAAAGCTTTACACCAGCTCAGCTTCGCTGCCCCGAAAGTTCTCCTGTCAGCGCTACTGAAACGTTATCTCCACTATTTTTCTAGACAATATTTCTGTTCGGATTGGCAGGCACAGCATTTTACCAAAGCCGCGTTTATGATTTCTACCTCCAAGTCCCGACCACGGGGGCAGCGAAAGGGGAGGGCAGGCGGCCACAACAACAGCAACAGGCACCGCCAGCCGTGTCAGACAATACGGGCGGCAGCGCGGCTCCTCACCGCGAGCCGCTTCCAACAGGTTCTCCCTTCGCTAACCCGCGGCCGAAGCCGCCCCGCGCCCGGCAACTCCGCCAGCGGGAGCACGACCCGCCCGGGCCCCGATCGCTCCCGGCCCCCCGCTCCGCAGCCGCGCTGGGGGAACGGGGCTCCCGCCGCCCCGCGCTGACGATGCGGCCCGGCCCGGCTCGCCGCGGACCCGGCTTCCTCCGCCGCCCCCGGCCCGGCCCTGCGCGGACCACAGGGGCGCTGGGCCCCGCTCGCCACAGGCCCGGCGCCTCCGCCGCAGCCGCGGCGGGCGAGCGCCGGCCGGGCCTGCGGGTCCGGGTCAGGGTGAGGGCCCTGCTCCCGCCATGCCCCGAGGCCAGCGCGGCCCCCCGCCGCCATCTTACCGCGCGCGCCCGGGGCCGCTCCGACGCACGAACGCGGGGCCTCCGCCGCCTCCGCCGGGCCGCAGGCGCGCGGGTCTCGCGAGAGCGGCGCTCGCGGCCAATCAGCGCGCGGGGAGCGGGCGAGAACACGCGACCGCGGAGCGGGGCCGGGGCAGCGCGGAGGTGGCGGGGGCGGCCATGGCGGCCGCGGGGCCTTGAGGGACGAGCCCGCCTTCTCCTCCTCCTGCTGCTGCCGCCCTGCGTGCCCGCTCCGCGCTCGGCTCACGGCACTGAGCGCCGGCCCCGCCGCGAGCAGCTAAGGCAGAGGCTGATCCGGGCCGTGCTCGGCGCGAGGGGCGCCGGAACCGCCGTGTGAGGCGGCGGCGGCGGCTCGTGCGCGGTCACAGCGGGGTCGGTGCGAGCTGCGGTTGTAGGGAGCGGCCGTAGGAGCTGCGGCCCCGCCATCTGCCAGGGAAGCGGGCACGGGACCGCCTGCGGTATCCTTGTGCAGCCCCCGCAGCTTCCACGAGTGGCGATCGCTGGGCTGGGAGCTGTCCTGGCTCAGGACTGATGGTCTCTCAAAATGCGCCGTGACTGCTGAGGCGTTGATGAACCCACGCCGGGGTTTGTGGGTCACTGCAGATAAAGCAGGAACACAATGTTGCCAAAATAGGTTCTCGCAGCAGCTGAACAAGAAGCCAATCCACACGCAGAGTCGAGGTATTTCATTTATTTACGGTTCTGCGCAGAAACGAGTGCTGGGTGGCAAATCCACAGAGCCAGCACACCAACTATGAAAATTTCTTACTATTTATACATTTTAGCAAATGAATTAGTAGGTCATTGGCTACAAGTTGAATAATCCGCGTGCTCAATCTTGTGTTTTGGATCCATCAGTGGTCATGATCTGCCCCTGCCCTAATTACCTTTAACCCAGTTGGAGCTGATTCCAGAACAATTGCTGAATTGGCTTTATTCGTGTCTTCCTTATCTTGGAGTTGTGTCAGGTGGCCTTGTGGCCCATGAATTCTGCATTCTTTGTGTCCACAATCATTGGTACATCCTTCTTACCAAGCTTTGTTAACTTCCCCAAAACTTCAAAGAACATCCCTCCCTTCAGAAAATTTTACATGTTCCACATTTTGCAAGAAAACCTCGATTTGTACATTTCAAGGGAGAACAAGCTTAAAATGTACACTTGTCTGTGTGAAATGCTGCAAATGATATACCTCCGGAAAAAGTAATTTCACTCACACAGATGGGGAATATGGACACAATTGTACACTTTTCACTCTTGATTTTGTAACTGCAATAAAGCCCAGGCTCCAAAACTCACTTTTATTATAGTTGTGCCTATGTTGAAACAGAAAAAACCTATGATGTAATAAATAATTTATTAGAGCCATAGGATATCCCGAGTTGGAAGAGACACACAAAGTCTTAAGTCCTGATTCTGTGCAGAATATCATGGCCAGCTGCATTTATCAGGAACCACTGTGGCAGGAAAAGGAAGGATAGCTTTAAACTGATGGAGGGCAGGGACACCTTCCACTGGACAAGGTTGCTCCAAGCCCAGTCCAGCCTGGCCTGGAACACCAGGGATGGAAGTCTTGATCCATGCTTTTTTTTTTTCTTTCCTACTAATTCTCTAAATGCAATGAAAATTCTGCATGTTTGGGGAATTGAGCAGTATCTTGAGTAATAAATTATACATATTTTATACTCAAGGAAGATCCAAAGCTGTGCAACAATGCAGGGGAAAAGAGTTCCTACATCATTCTCTTTTCCTTGCTGACACTGACTTCTGCTAAAAACCTTCATAATTCTCCCAAAAGTTGGAAAAAGCCCTTTCTTTTATTGCTCAGGGAAAACCTTGCATGTTACTCCTGTGACTCCCAAGCTAGATTAAAATACACAACTACTTTGCTCTTGGGAAATTCTCCCAAAATACAGCTTCCATATGCCACAGTTCTACAATAATCTTACTGTGATGAGGCAGTAGTAACATGGGAAGTTGGATTTTTGAGGGACAAGATGACAAAATTGAGATTAAAACAAATCTGTAATAACTGTAAGTGCAGTTTATAGATTTTTAATTAGAATTTGTTAAATCCTAATTTCAAAGAGGTGTTTTGATAACTAATATTTGGGGTTAAGTGGAGTGAATCGCAAACCAAAGTCACAAAAATGCTTGTATTGAAGGGAAGGAATTTACCTCGAATTGGAGAGGGGGAAAATTCTGCAAGTTTGTGTCAGCTGGTAAAGAAGGGGGTTACTTTTTGTGAACATGGTTAACCCTCATTAAAATATTTCTCTGTGTTCATCCAGTCTTTTTGGAAAATTTCCAGGAGCCTTGGAGAATCAAGAATCCTGAAGAAGCCTTACCTTGCCACCTGACGTGCCTATTTTGTGATGTGCAGAGCTCTGAGGACAGAGACCTTTTTCCACTAAAAGTAAAAAGGTAAAGTTGGAGCACAGCCAACAGAAATTAGTATCTTCTAACTTAAATGTATTAATTATCTGTTAAATACAACCAAATCACCAGATACTGAGGAGGGAAAAGGACCTGCTTGTTTCCTTTCATCCACGGGCTAACTCTCATTTTTTCCTGGCTGCTGCAATTGGCTCACTCAGAGAAATCAGTGATGGAGAACTGAGGGAAGGAATGAACATAAAATAAGTGTTGTGTTTATATTTAAGGTTGTGCATCTTCAAACAGTGGTTAAGGGGAAACTGGGTGAGAAGTGACATCCCAGATCTGGGGACATTGTGCCACACAACAATGTCACATAATAACCCTTGTGTGAGACACAACAAATATAAGTGAGGCCAATTTTAGAAGCCCAAAGTTGGGGGAAAAAAATTAATTAGGGAAGCCCAAGGCATAAATAAGATGTGTCAGCTGCTGAGGAAAGTCAATGCACTGACCACCCACTTTTGGAAAGAAGCGGAAAAAAGGTTTAAGGAGAGTTAGTGCTGAGGGATTTGTCGGTATCTCAGCATAAGCTTCTCTGGTGTCTACGGAGGAGAGACAGCTAAAGTGCTTATGAGACTGTTTTAGAAGCTGATTGATGGTTATGAATCCCTTCTAGGATTTCCCAGCAGAGTCTTCATTTCAAACCAGTCACAAATTACCAGCATGTTACAGGAGAGAAGGCCTAAAGTGAAACAAAACTCACATTATAACCAAAAAAAGCTCCTCCTGCTGTGCTGCCAGAATGATGTAGATTCAGACCAGTAACCCAGGAGTAAATTTCCTATATTAAAAGAAATCAGTCTGTAAAAGGAAAAGAATTAGGAAGACAACAAGGCAGGGAAAGAACTGAGGTGACACATATTTAGTCAGCAAAGGTAGATCCTCTGACTGGCTTTAACACAAAGGTGTAGAGGTTTTGTGGTTGGAAGTGTGCTCAGGTGTCACTCACTGGGGGTGCAGATTGCATCACCATTATGTTTAAGTGGTGTAAGCCTCTTACTAAATGTGTGTAAGAGGAATTTAATACCTGTTTCACTGCAGGATTCCTTGTGGCAGGCATCCCCCATTCACTGCTGCTGTGCAGTTCCTTGTTTGCCGTGTTCCCTCTCTGTTGGTCTGTGTAACTCCTGGGTTTGAGCACTCCCTAGATGCTAAATTTATCCATTAAAAGCATGTTACTAGCTTTTCCCAGAGCAAAAATCACACTGCAGATTTTCTACCAAACCCTAAAGTATTTTCCCTCCATGTGATTTCATTTATTGCAGCTCTGTAGCTACAGAACAAAATCTGAATTCCTGCTTGCCCTAATTGTGGTGTTTTGTACTTTTGCACAGGAATCTGTTGTGTTTTTTTACCTCTTGGTGTTCCTGGGTGAAATATTAAAACTGCCCAGTTTTACAGCTGGAGAAAGAGGCTGACTATGCTAATAGCAGGTTTTCCAGCATTATCCTGAGCTTTTGCCATCAGAAGTCTCATGAATAGACTCCTAAAAGATGTAATCAAATTACTTGACAGAATCCTGTAATTCTGTATAATTATTTCTAGGTAGGTTTTTTTTCCCCTCATGTTTTCATTCCTTATCTCAGTAAACACTGTATCTATCTGGAATCTACCTGAAACCTGAGTTATCAACCCATGAGGAAAATGTGCAGGATCAGAGTAATCAAGGAGCCAAACCTCACACTTCCAGCTGTCTAAAGGCTCTTCAGGAGTCTCTGTATGGTGTCGGGGGTGTTCTGTACCCCTTGGGATCCCTTAGTGTCTGTCAGGAGTGGATGTTTCTGGGTGCCAATGTCCCAAAAAAAGCAACAGAAGGAATTCCACATGTAAATAGCTCTCTGTAGCTATTTGTAGCAGCTTGGATCCTGCAGTGGTTTTTTAGTAGCTTAATCATTAAGCAAGGATGTTTCCTGTGGAGGCTCCATGTGTTGGATGGGCAGATTCAGAGAACATTCCACTCTCAGCACTCCGAACTCGCAGTCAGAGGAAGGCATTACAGCAGCTATTTGCCAAACAGTGTGAGTAGAACAGAAAAACCAACCAGGTCCCAGTGGAATGTGCACAGGTGGGGAGCACAGCTGCTGTGAGCAGGTGGCTGTGCAGCAGCAGCCTGGCTCCTCTGCCCGTCCACCCTGACGAATCATGGCTAAAGCTGCCGTTCCCGGGATCAGCGTGGGGTTGCGAGCGGAGAAACGGGAGCAGGCCTGAGGGAACGCAGAATGGGCACAGGCGTGAGCAAGGACTGCTATGCCGCTGAGGGCCCCGCGTGAGGCGCGGAGCAGCCACCATGGCGCTGAGAGGCGGGGCCGCCGCTCTCCCGCCCAGCGCCCGCCGGGTCCTCCGGGAGGCGCGCGCCAAGGGCGGCGCTCTGGCCCCGCCGCCGCCATCTCGGTGTCGATGGTGGCGGGGGCGGGGCGGTCCCGCCCAGCGCTGCCGCGGAGCGAGGAGGAAATGGCGGCGCGGCGCGGCTGAGACCTTTGGCGGCCGCGGCGAGAGCTCGCCTTCTCTGCCCGCGGTGAGTGCGGGAGGCGGGTGGGGGAGCACCGGGGCGGGAGAGAGTGGGAGCGGGGCCGCCGCTGTGGCAGGGGGGTCGCGGGAAAGGCGGCCCGGCCACCTTTGGGCTCGCTGTAAAATGGAGGCGGGCGGGCGGGCGGAGTGGCTCGAGTGTGGGGGGGGTTCCCCGGGGAGCAGCGGGGCGCGGGCACGGTACGGTCTGGCTCGGTCCGGAGGAGGCGGCGGCTCCGTGCGGGGCCCTGGAGGAAGCGTTTGGCTCACGCCGCGGCGGAGCCTGAGCGGAACGGCCGCTCCCCGGGCGGAGCGGGCTGAAGGCGGCTCCTCCATCTTGGGGGGAAGGAGAGGCCGGGTGTGCTCGGAGCCCGTCGCCGTCATGGCCAAGCTGACGCCGGGAACTGCTTCGTGACTGCACCAGCGGCCCCGGGCCTGTGCCGGGGGGGCTGGGGCGGGGCAGCACCCTTGGGGACCCTGAAACCAAACCGAGCCCAACCGAAATCGTTCCGGGGCTCCGGCGGGTGGGACTGAAACTTCCCTGCCTTGGAGACGTGTTGGTTTTCCCTGGGCAAAGGAGGGGATCTCCTTATTGGTGAGTTAAACACGAGGAGTTGAACTTAATCGTGTTCTGCTGACTGTTTTGTAGGGAGAAAAAACCGAATATTTAGACAGTAAGAATTGTAGGTCGGTTTTAAATATTTAATAAATTCCTTGCCAATTCCCTGTCCTTGGCACGAATGTACTTAAATGGTGCTAATGTACTTAAATGCTGTCTCTTGGAGGTAGTGATAATTTGGAGCTGTTTTTTGGCTTGCAAAACCCATTATTTGGTGGCGACCAAATTTTGTTTCATACAGTTAAATAGTTTATACCTCCAAGCAACAGTTTATTTTTTAGTTGTGGTAAGGAAAATCTTACTATCTTAGCTTATCCTTTTTAATTTGGAAAGAATGTTATAGTCTCACAACGTGTTATAAAATGAACGTGTATTATGCTCACTCTGCAGGTTTTATCTCCAATAATTTGCAACATGCTCTTTTTCTTGCATGGACTTTCATGGGTTTTCATTGCAGGAACTTCAGGGAGAAATAAAAATGTTGATTTCTTTTATTTCACTCAGAAGAATGTATATAGCATTCCTAAATTCCCTGGATTTTTTTGGTTGCTTGCTTTTTCCTTGGATAATAGAGTTCACATGTTTTTCAGAAATAGCTCTTTTGAATACGTAGTAATCACAGTCTCGATTAACTAAATTCTTTGGCAAGTAATATTAAACTATATTTTGCCTCATTTTATGACAACTTTTTCCACTGTTTGCTTTTTTGTGTATTTTTCCTCAGTTTTGAAGGGTAATTCAAATTACTTTAGCTTTAACAGTCTTGGTGCTGCTTCTACAAACAAAATTTGCTAGCTGTTTAAGCAATTTAATTGCAGGTCAGTGAAAAATGATATGTAGTTACTGTCCAAGTGTACCATGTACTGTGTTAATTGTAGTAGATATTCTGGGTTGTGCTCCACTTTTATGTGTGCCAGCCACTTGTTATTGTTCCTTGACATTTAGAACTTTCTATAGGAATAAATATAGAAGTAAGCTTAAAATAGCTCTTCAGTTAGGCCTTAATTTTTTCTCCCTTGACAGTTCCAGAAATATGTCACACATAAAGGTGTTTTAATGCACTGGCGTGAAACACTAAAGGCCCATGTTGGCCTTCAGCCTCCATTGATTAGAAAATCAAATAATTGGTGTTTTCAAGAGCAGCATTTAAATAATTTTTTACAAAGTTTTTGGGTTGTTTCTTTAAGGGGTATTTTCTGTTGGTATGCAAATGAGGATTTTGCTGTGTTGCAGATATATGTACAGTGCAAAAATACCTGCAGTTTTTAAAACTGTTGAAATATAAAATAATAATATAAGCTAATATCTATTCACACATGATTCAGAAGGTGTTTGCATATAACTGAAAAATGGATTTTGGTTTAAGAAAACAATTAACACCAAAACCTTGAAACTCCCCAAAGCAATGCAAATAGAATCGAATCTAGGTTAGTAGATAAAATTGAATAAATATTTTTTCAGTGTCTAGTGGCCTCTCAAAAGCCAGTGTTTGTTCTGCTTAATCCAGCTTTACTACGAAGATTTTTCTGGCAGTTGATCACGTTATTTGTTTCTGATTTAAGATAGTAATTGTCTTTATAGTTGTAACTTAAGGACTGTGGGATTTTAGTTCTGTACAGCCTGAAAAGCTGGAGGTATTAGTGGGAAGAGGAAGAGCAAGGATTAAAGGGGCTGGGCTGAGAGTTATAAAGCATAACTGATGGAAGTAGGAGCGGGGCTGGACTGGGTGAGAGTGACATGAGATGGCTTTAGTTGACAGAACTGGTGTCTCTGTGCCAGTTTTATTCTCTGGTGCACTTCCTGCCCTGTGTCTCTTGTGCCACAAATTGTAGAGCAGTGGTAGGAGATACAAGGAGAGGATTTTAATACCAGTAAGATTGCCCAATTTATGCAAAGCTGGTTCCTGTTTGTGTGTGCAGTCAGGCATGAGTTCTCAGCTCCCAGTTAATGCTTGGAGGATTCACTGCTGGGAAGTTTTTATCTAAGGCAGCTTCTGATATAAGCTGATATTTGACAGGTGTTATTGACGGTGGTCTCGAGCACTGATAGACTGTGAGGTTAAAAAGCTTAAATTTCCACTTAGGCATCTCAGACACACGTATTAAATGAGCATTATGCATGTTCTCCCAGTAAATTCTAATCAAAACTGGAAACTCAACTGTGTTTACTGAATCCTTAATAACATAATCAGCGTGCTGTAATTAGTGTTTCTCCAAATTTGGAAGAAGTTCGTTTCTGTTTTATTTAATGAAGCTGTTTTGGTGGAATAAGAATAAAAATATCTAGTTTCAAAGGTTATATTTTAACTCACTTTTTACAGACAAAATAAGGAAAAAAGTTGCATAACCACATGATTTTGTTTTCTACAACAGCTGTACTGGTAGGATCAGAAATGATAGATTGTTTAAAGATAAACAAGCTGTGGGATTGTGAGAAGTTAAAATTTAAGATTCTCTGATTTAGCTGTTGCATTTACAGCTGAGTGTTCCTAACGGCCCTGATAAGAGCTAATTTCCCTGGTGCCTGGTGGAGAAATGCCAGAGGGTGTGAATTGCCTTCCCTAAGGAATGTTTCCTGGACAGTTGCTAAGGAATCAAGTTCAGTTGCAGAAATTGAACATTAGGCAAATATATAGTATGTATTTGCCAAATATTTTCATTGAAGATGATGGAAAAGGAGTGCTAAAGATACCCTGTCAGTGTTTGTAATTGATGCTTCTGTCGAGTAAACTTTCAGCCATTATTTGTAAAATTGGCTTTTGCTGGAGCCTTTAGAAAGTTTCTTGTTAAGAGATGATCGTGCTTAGGCTTTTAATCTAAGCACTTGACCATCTAAAATTGTGTTTATTGCTTCTTAATCTGTATAAAAGGGAAAAAAACCAAAACAGTAGAGCTCTCTACACTGCTTTGATTCTGCTCACAGCTTTCGTTAATGGGCAAAATTGTTTGTTACCTGATTTTTGCTCATGCTGTTCAGACCTTGAAAGCAGAAGTAAACCTGGCCCAAAACCTCAGTTTTTTTGGGGCTAAATTTTCATTGCTAGGGTGAGTATGGGATTATCTTACTCAGAAGAATGTGAGTCAAGGCTTCAGAAGGTGTAGGAGTAGTGAAATGCCAAATGTCAGTCTGTTACTAAGTCAGTATCTGCCTAGGCTACCCATGGAGCTCTGACTAGAAAATAAAAATGACATGTATGTAATACTTTACTTCCCTCTTTAAATTAATGTTTTCATAAATGCCAAAAGCACTACAGTCAATATGAATTTTGTTTCCCAAACACATTTATGGGTTTACAGCTTGCAGGGTGTGCACAGTGCAAGTGCCTTGTGTTAGGGGTTACTGGAGTTTGTCAGTGCTGTTGTCACAGTTCTGTCCCCAGCTGCTGACACAGAGCTGAGCTGGCAAAGCCTCTCCTGCCTACACACCTACCTACATTTGCCAATGTAACTTCTTCTCCCAAGGAATTTGATTGAGCTTTCCAAGTATTTCCCCCCCCTGAGATGAGCTGCTTCCCTGCTTGCAGGGCCCTGTGATGGAGCTGAGGTTCCCTGTGCAGCTGCACTGCACTGAGAGCCCACTGCCCAGGGTGGTGCTCGCGTGCCCCACCCTGCAAACACAGACAGGTAAAAGTGCAGTTTTGCAGATCCGATTGCAGCAGTGTGAGGCACTTGAGCCAGCGCAGCTCTGGTGATTGGGGGTTGTAGCCCTTAACGTTCCTGACTTGTGCAATTGTGACAGGCAACATCTGTAGCATAGATAGGATCTGTCATTAAATTAAATCTTCGTGTTTGCCAGATATCTGATGGGCCTGCTGCTAAAGTGCCTTCAGTATTTCTATGAGAAATTGCTATTCAGCTGAATTTAACTGTGAGAACTTCAATCTGGCTCAAAGCTCCTTGCCCAGAATAAACTGCCTGTAATGCCTGGTGCCATTCTCATTCTGTGCATGACTACCCAGCAGTCCACCCCTTCTTCCCTTGACTGCTCGGGTCCTGTGTGCTGCAATCATCTGAAGTAAGAGGGTTTTAACCTGAAAGACATCAAAATAAACCTGTGTGTGTGTTTTGCTTGGCATAAACCAGGGAGCTGCTCTGTGTTTTTGCTTGGTGCAGTTCTGTTGTGCTGTGGAGTCCCTCGTTGTCTTTGCTTCCTATCTACTGCTGGGCCCAGTGTGTGTGTGCTGCTAATCTGATAATCTGCTCTGCACACACGTGAAATTCCTCACTTCCAGGAGGTCCCACATCCCCTGCAAACGTGCAGGACTGCTGTCCTGTGTGAGCACAGGTTTCCATCCAGTGAGGCTTATGTAAGGTAAGTGAGCAGCCTGACAGAAACCACGGAAAACCTGAAGGTGTTTTAGTTTCAGACACAGCAGAGAGGGTTTATAATGTGTGACTAAAGACACTTTAATTTGGAACGGTTAATGTCTTTATTATTGCAAGTACAGAAACCAAATGAATGTATCTTGTTATTAAGGGAAGCTATTACTTCTTGGAATTAATAAATTTCCTTCTATTTTAAAAAGTAAGCTGGTAAATGGGTTTGCTCTAAAGTTTATTTTAAAGTTAAACTCTTCATTACTTTCTGCTTTTGAAAAGTATTGATCTTGTGAAATTTATAAATGTATTGTCTCATTTTTCATGATGGAAAAATCTAGAAGGCAACTGAAAACTTGTTTCTGCATCTTTGAAAATTTCAAAGAAGTAGTTAATGTTTGTTTACATTTTAAATCTCATTACTTGATTGTCAGCAGCGCTGTGTGTCGGTATGTGGTGTCATGTGAGTGTGCACTTAATAGGCTTTCCTGTACCAAGGCAGGATGAGTGTTCATACCATGAATGTTTGAAAGAAATTTTCAGCGCCAAACATAAAAAGGCAGAAGGTCTGCAGTCCACAAAGCTCCACTGAAACGTCCTAGAACCTCTCTGTAATGGGAGGTGAGGGCACAAGCAGCAGGTCTAAACAGACTGAGCTGTGGTGTGAGATGACTGTAGGTGTCCATGGTGCCATCCCTGACAAATTATTACCCTGCCATGCTCCGTGCATTAGAGATTGAGATACTGTCCTGATACTAAAGGCTACCTTAAAACTAGATCTTGGTGATATTTTATCTTAATTTGGCTGTAAAGAGTTGTGCCTACTGGCCTGGAGTAATTACTGCTTCCTGTGGTGTTTAAGAAGAGCACAGGTTTCTTAAATTAGGCTGGGTTATTCCTGAGGAGCATGGCTGTGTTACTGCTCAGTCTACATCTTGCAAATGTAGAAGTTTGTTAAATTTTTTTAAATGGGAGTAATACATTGACTCTAGAATAGGAAGAAATGAGCTGCCACTTTTGAGTTGTTAGTATTGTAGGTAGTGCTAGTGGCTTTGTTTGTAATCTTGGAATTAATTTAGTGTGTTTAATGATAGGCAGCAAAGCACTTAGAGATAAGTGTTACAGATTTTGTAGTGTTATTTCTCTTTGGTTTTACTCTTTTAGGTCTAACTATAAACTTTGAAATGCTGTGATTTTATACAAACTTGATTTTTAACATGATATTTCAAATGTAAACTTCTGGCATAAAATTCTTGTGTTTGCCAGGAATGTCTGGACTTTTGACCTTGAGCTGCAGCTTGGCTATAGCAGTCAAGCAGTGATATAGTAACTTATTTGGACTTCAGGGGAGGAGTTAGGGCCACAGTTTTCCTGTCTCACAATATCTAGACTTAAGCTTTAGGGCTGTCACCTCTCATTCTTCAGCTCTCATTGCCTCTCTTTGTCATAAGGTCCATCTCACAACTGTTTGGAAGAAGCTTCCCTTCCTTCATAAGACACTTAAATTAGCAAGCAGTGTGGATATGTTTTCCATGAAAATAAAAGACAGGCTGTATTGTGGAATCTGATTTTCTGTTGCTTTCCATGCCAGTAGAGTGTCTGTCCTTGCATCCTTCATGGCTGAGCAGGTGGAGGGAGCATCTCCAGAGCCAGGGCAGAACCTGTTCCTGCTGTTCTTGGGGGTCACTGAATTGCACTTCTGTCCCTGCTCTCACTGGAACTGCTTGTTCCTGTACAAAGTAGGTGATGCCCTACTGGCATCCATAGGGCTGCTTTTGTAGTGCTTGTTGATGCAAGGGATTAATTTTGCTGCTGCTTAGCGGAAAGCGCAGATTTCCCAGCTGTCATCTTTGCCAAAAAGGGATGGAGAATAATTTTCAATGGGATCAATCTTCCGTGTAGGAGTGCATCAACTGAGCCATGCCAACATTTATTTGCATCAGAAATTAAATCCTTATGAGTTCTCACACTGTTTTGTTTTTGCTCATGTGATTATATTTGCTGATTAGGAATTTTTAGCACTTAAAGGAGGTTATCATAGGCCAAGCCCAGTAACTCTTTCACAGAAGATAGTGGAAGTTGGGACTGAAATCACTGTTATATCAACCTGGAAAGGATATTTTCTGCCCTGTTTGTAACATCCTGCAGTTTCTTTGATATTTAAGAAACCTGACTGGGATATCATTGTTTCAGCCAAGTGCTTTGCATATGAAGCAAATTCTGAAGAAACCTGTAAAAAAATATATCTAAAAATCAGGTATAAATCATTCTAACTGAAGCTAGTTGTCTTATATACTGGGGCAGACTGGATTTCTGTTAGGATATGGACATGAAATTGGTTACTGTTACCTGCTTTGAAAACCTAGCTGGTGTAAAATCATGCTTTAAATTTCTTTGCAAAGATGCAGAGTGTCTTCTCACCACCCCTCAAGTTCAGAACCTTACACTGGCCATTGTAATTGTTGAGATTTCCATCCTGTCCTTGGGGCGCGGCCATTGCATTTCCTTAATGGATCTAAAACTATTAACTGGAGTTTCAGTATGAAGCCTTTAAAAATCTCAAAGATGTAAATGTCTATCACAAGTCTTAAATAGGAGCAAATCTTCCTTCCCCGGATATTTGTGTAGGAGTGAGTACCTTTGTGTGATCTTTCAAAATCACAGACTGTGCTGTAGAGTTCTCAAGGCAGTAGCAGATAAGAGAATGAACAGGTGTCAGGTATTAATCACTTGGACAAAAGGGGCTGGTGTAATCCCTAATGAGGTCCCAGCTTTGGTGCAGATAACAGCAGATTGGCTGAGTGTTGAAGGGTGCTGACATCCAAGATCAGGGAATAAAATGCGGCATATTTTGCTATCTAGATGTGAGAATGAGGGAATAAAGATCACTGGTCTTTCATGCATATTCCTCACTGAATAAAATCCCCAGTAAGCTGAATCTGAAGAATTTATCCTGACTATTGACAGACTTTTTTGTATGCAAGTCTTCAGATAAACAAGAAATAAAGTTATTTTTTGGGGGATGGGTTTAGTTCCTGTTAAAGTTTTTGTTACTAGGCTTCCTTTCATGATCATTTTTTAGAGTGAAGTCTTCCCAGTTACCTGAAGCACGGAGTTCTTAATGCAGTTAAAATAATCAGCTCCAGTAAAAATAAAACCTTTTTGCAGTCAGAGGACTCATTGAGATTTTATTTCCCCCTCAGGGAAATGAGAAAAAATGAAAGTGGAAATTCCCATCTGAATGAATATTTGTCATAATTTATTGAATGACCCTTTAGAAAAACACCAAAAAATGGGCAAATGTTGATGTTCTTGAACAAGTTGCTCTATGACCTCAAAGATGTTATCTTGGGCATCCTGAAAAGGGCTTAGTGAAGTCAGCAGATCAAGGTGTCTTCAGCCCAGCCTGCCATGAATATCTCAGCTCTGTGTTACTGGCAGAGATAATCTCTCCTTTTTCACCTGTGATTGCTGCCAGCTGGCTCACAATGGAAGGCAGTAGATAAGAGAGTGCTTCCGGTGAGGTTTAGTTTGAATGTGAAAGGGATGTTATTTGATGAGTGAAGGTGTGTTGGAAATTATATTCTTAGTGTCTTTTGTAAGGTGTTGCAGTAGCAGGATTTGAAATTTCGGACTCTTTTCAGTTTCTGATTAATTTGGCTGCTGAGTCTGCTCTGGAATATCTTCAGTCTGTTTATTGAAAACCACAAGGGTTTGCAGTAGTTGGAGAATCCACAGCTGCTGAATGTGAGTGCTGGGCTCTGCTCTTGCAGTGTGGCAGCCCTGTGATTTTAGTTTTGTTACTGCTTGAGAAGAGTTGACCAAATTGAAATTAAAAGCTTGTGACAGTGAGGAAGAAACTAAATAAATGTTTCCTTGAGTGGACCTTCTTTCTTGAGATACTGTGCTTTTGTTTTATGCTCTACTTCCAGTTAAATGACTGTTCTTTTTCACTGGAATGCTCATACTGCTGCAGGAGCTCCTGATTTGTATTTCTGAGTTCATTTATAGTTGGTCTTAAAACCTTAGACATTTTCCCACTGGAGACTGCTTCTCACAGAAGCTGTCAACCTCAGCAGGAACTCAGCCTTTTGAATATATGTCTGTTCATGTTAGCTTGCCTTTTTTTCACCCATCATTTATTGAATTTTTTGGCTTCAGTTTTTTCAGAGGAACAAAATATCCTTTCTAATATTCTGCATAATATTAAATATAGTTACCTAACATAAACAGGATGATGCTGATGAGAATTGTCTGCTAGGGGAAATACAATAATTTTCAGTTTCCAGCTGGAACTTCCAATTTCAGAAATGTGATTAATACATTGTGTTAGGAGAAATAAGTAAAATTATCCTGGATGTTCAGCTCGTCTAAAACAAGATTGCCAGTTTTCTGCTTCTGTTGACATTTCTGTCAGTATCTCAGCTGCAGTTGAGCGCTGAACTTGAGAACAAACAGAACAAAATGAACAAAAAGTCCCACTGAATCTGGAAGAGAAAGAGGTATTTGAAGATTCCAAAGCTGCCATATGTTGTAGTAAATATTTTTGCAGGCAGTTTGTTAGAACATTTGCTTAGAAGCGCAAAGTATAGTTGTGAGTTAGGCTTCATCCTTTTGTGTTTTGATAATACTTGATTTTTCAGCTTCTTTTAGGCAATTAAGTTTAGTCTGTATTAAGATGCAATTCTGCAAGAGCAGGTTCATGTAAAATCAGTGTGAAACTTCCTCTTTTTCATGAAAAATATTTTGAACCACATGGGAAAGGAAAAAGTGCAGATACTAAACAATCTAAGAAACAACCAGGCATTTTACAGCAAACATATGGGATCTGTAACTTCAGTATTTAAGTACACTGTATATTTATATCTCTCAAATTTGGAATTATTTCAAATTAGAGTTCCATTATTTTTTTTTCCTGTAGGTAATGGTGATAATATAGGTAATAGCTATTAGATAATATCTACTGTAGCAAAAAGAAGAATGATTCTGGCATAGAATCTTTGTTTTCAGGTATCACAGGTGTTACTGCTGTTCTGTGTTAGATCAGAGCTGGAGCCTGTGCAGCTGAGGCACTGGGTGGGCAGTGAGTGACCCTGGAAAATGCAGTTTGTGTTCAACTGCTGTGTCTCCAAAGAGTTGATGCTGGTTCTGGGTTTGGAATGTTGTGGTGATACTTGGTGACTCAAACATCATTTGAAGAGCAGGTTGCACACAGGGCCTTGAATGCCCAGGTGCAGCACTGTGAACACAGCCCTGCACACAGTTCCTTCTCCAGGGTAAATACCCAAACAGGAGGTACCTTTTGTGTGTGCTACAGGCTGAGTTTGTTTCATAGTTTAATACAGAGTTAAATGAAGTGATTCGCTGACATTCCTTTCCCTTTAGGCATATCACTTAAAAATTGAGTTGTGTGTGATCAGTTGGAGATTCTGAACAGGGAGATTGAAAGGTTCTTACAGAACTACACCATGGAAGGAGGCACTTAAAACTCAGTGACAGAGTCCCTGGATATAATCCCTGATTCAGGCAGTGGAGCAAAACACCTATTAGAGCGGGTATTCAGAGCCATGAGCTAGAGCACCAGGGTCTTTATCATTAGTGTGTTCTGTTCTTTTTGCTGCTTAATTTTTCCTCCTGTCTTTGGAGTGGTAGTGGTTGACTGAGGCAAAGAATGTACATAATCCCCTGTAGGAAAGGCACAGGGGGAAGAAGAAATACTGATGTGAGTCTAGCTCTATACTCCAATTAGTACAGTAGTATTGTTTTTACTAATTCTGCTCTGCCATAGTCATGCAAATCTTGAGATTTATAGTTGATGAAATAAAGTGATCCACTGATGAAAATTGCATTTGGGGAGGGTTTTGTATTTTCCCCCTTCCTTATTTTTTGGGACAGTGACATTGGAGAGCGCCTAGAGATGATGATTGCTTAGGAAGTAAAAAGTGGTTTTTGAAGAGCGCAGATGCTTTAGGAGTTGGGGCTTCAGAGATTTGTTAAAAAAAAAAGTATTGTTTAAAAATCAAAGTTAGACTATATATTGGCGTGTCTGAGGGATTATCTGACCTATTTTAAAATTTGTATATCTCCTCACCTGAAGTATTAATCAGCAATTTTTATTCGTTTCAGAGAATTATTATTGTTTTAGTTAGGTCCTACACCTGCTGTGGCAGTTCCCCTGCATCTTCCATTGCAGGGTGCTGACTCACAGGGTCTGTGTTCAGTTTCATTCTTTTGTCTTCACTAATTGATGTCATAGTCCAGCTCATCCTGTCCAACTGGTCCTCCTTTAACTCCCAAATTCTTTTCCAGTGCTCTTGCAGTCTGGTAGGCTGCTTTGAATTAGTGCAGGCATTGCTTGCTCATGATCAAACTGAGGCACTCAAGGCTGCAGTGTCTCCTGGATTGAAATTTTGTATAAATCAGTAAATCTGCCCTATTGTAAGCGGGGCTGTGCTAATGGAATTGAAAAGCGTTTCTCTATTTTCATTGACTGCACTTAGTAAATTCCACTCCCAGAATGCTTTTAAATGCTGCACATGGACTAAATTCTTCATTACAGTTTTGTTGCTGTTCTGGAAATCTTAATTGAATCTAAATGAATTAATGAGAGTGTAATCATCTTCTGTACTTCTTTCAAAGGTCTTGGCTGTTGGTAACTGGGGAGGTGGTATTGCTTAATTTTGACCTCTTTTTTTCCAGTTCCAGTGTATTTCTGAAAGTGCAAAACTCAAGAAGACAAAATAATGGAATTTTCTTTATGATGTAATAGAAGCAAAGCAATTCCAAATTTAGCTAAACAACAGTAAGATATGTTAATAAATATATCGATGCCTTATTTTGTCCCTTTGTTGTTTTCCAGGAGCCAGCAGGAGGAAGAGGATTGATAGCATTTGCACCTGCTGACAACTCAGAGATTCAGTGTGGCACTTGTGAGTCAGGAAATTCAGCATGCTCTGGCTGGAGAATGCTGAATGATTCTGATCCTGTGCTGCCCTCCTCTGGCTCAGCCCTTCAAGGAGAAGCCATTCGAGCCTCTGATGCTGTGTCAGGTACAGAGGACATTGGAGAGCCTTCTTAGTTATTTACATTTTAGCTGAAATTTCTATCTCAACTTTCGGTAATCTCTGCTTCTAGGTTTGAATGTTTCTTCATGTTCCAGCATAAACAAAGGTGTAGGCTTTCAACTGTTTTGACTTGCTCTCTTAATTATAATGTTGCATTTTTGGTACAGATAAAATTTTAGTGCTGCTAAAAAAAAAGTTAAGCATTTATCATTAGTGTTTTTTTAATGGGAGTACCTAAAGGAATTTCATATTGGATGGAGACAGTTTGAGCTCTTTGCCTGTGTACTGCAGGCTTAAATTTCATTTTTTATTCTGTTTGTAATGTTAAAAGTAACCAGTTACTATTTAAATTAATGTTCTGACGTCTGCTGCTTTTCCAGTGACATTTATAGTATTCACAGTTACAACTGAAGTGTTAATTTTTTCAACATATCTGCACAAAGTTTTGTTTCCATAGCACTGCCCCTTAACATTTCTGTTCCAGCAGTGTTAAATGTAACACTGAAAGCAGAGGATTTGCAGAGGAGGGATTGTGTTAAGACAGAACAGTGATGGAAGTGATGCAGTACATGAAAAAAAAAAGAGGCATTTATTCCTCAGGAAGACTGGAAAACAGGGAAAAGCTTGCTGAAGGATGTCTCTGAAAACTTGTGTACAGTTGTTAAAAGCATCTGATCCTTCAGTGCTGTTATCTAGGAATTCTGCTCATGTTCCCTTTTGGTATACCTTTGCAATTCCTCAGCCAGGGATACACATATCCAGAAACATCCTTGGGGAGAGTTGGGGTGTGTCTTTTGTTTTCATATAATTTTCTATTCATCCTGTTCTTTGAGTTGCAGTTACTACTGCACCTTCCAGTTCCCTGGGAGCAGTGTCACTGCAGTGGCTGCAGAGCAGTGTCTTGTGCCCTTAGGAGCAGTTCCAGGGCATGCAGCTTGATTGGAAATATATCAGCTTTAGTACTTGTTCAAACCAGGTTATTCCTGAAGTTATCAAAGTACTCATCCTACATTAATTTCTGTCATTTGCTTCTGCCTTCTCAAATAAGTCTTCTAATAAGCTGGGAAAGACTTATGAGAAAATAGATCTGGTTGTCAGCACAGATTTTCTTTCTTTTGTGGCTGAGTCTATGACAGTTGGAAGTTCTTGGCTTAATCAGGCTTTTTTGGGGTCATTCTGGTAGATCACATAGGCTGAAAGCATTTTTGTAAATAACCATGTTAAGGACCAGCCTTTCTTGCATTTCATTCCACACAAGTGAGTGGAACTGCTGTACAGTTTTTGCCTAGACAAACCCCAGGGGGTAGATTCATGCCATGAAGGAGTTTTTTGTTTGGTTGGGTTTTTTTGAGAAATATCAGAAAATATCAGAATTCCTATGGCTACTCAATAAAATATGTCATTACAGTATCTAGACCCACATGTTTAACTTAGTACTTTGAAGGAGCATTTGTGGCTTGAAATACAAGTGCTTGTTCCAATTAATACTGAAATCAGAATATTTACCAATTACTTGGGCTATGAATATTTTTTTGAATGAGAGTTTTGGACATTTTGTTTCTGCTCAGCATTTCAGAGTGGGAACAGTGTTGCCTGTACTATGGAACAAGCTGGAAACACAGTTCCATTAGAGTCTGAAGCTAATACTGACAACATGGAAAACAGTTCTCCTGGTAAGGGTTCTTCCTTTGCAGTTGAAAATGTGCTTATTTGTCCATCATGTATGTATGTGTGTAAATGATTTTAATTAACTCAAGAGTTTGAAACAGGAACAACTGGATTATGTTGTCACAGTGATCAGTGATGTATTTAATTGCTACTGCTGTTGTATTACATTGACAAGAAAATATTGTATCTGTTTTGAGGCTCATCATATGAAGTAGAGCTACATAGATGTCACAAAGAAAACACATTGAGAAAAGGTTTTATGAGAGCACATCGTTCATCACCACCACTTTATTAACTCTTCCCTTGTTTTTAGCATCAGTGTTGGATGATAAAGGTGAGCAAAGCAATGAGGAGGAGCAAAAGTCTGTCAAGCCAACAAGTAAAGAGTTCAGGAAAACCTGGGGGTTTCGGAGGACCACGATTGCCAAGAGAGAGTGTGCAGGAGATGCTGATGTGGACTCCAGTGAGCAGCAGCCCCAGCAGCAGCAGCAAGGCACCAACCTCAGGAGGAGCGGGCGGCAGCCCAAGCGCACAGAGAGGGTGGAAGAGTTCCTGACCACGGTGAGGCGCCGGGGCAGGAGGAGCGTTCCCACCACCCTGGAGGACTCCAGTGAAGCAGCCTCTGGGCCAGCCACTGATGCTGAAACTGCTTCTGAAGACAGTGTTGAGAGCACTCCAGATACAAAACCTGTCACTCGGAGGATTTTCACCAGGAGTTGTAAGGAGCAGAAAAGCCCTAAAAGCAGACCCACAAAAGAGGAAGAGGAAGAAGAAGAAGAGGAGGAGGAGGAAGAGGAAGATGCTACTTCTGATAGTGACAGCGATGGGTTAACACTAAAGGAACTGCAGAATCGGCTAAGAAGGAAACGTGTTGAGCAGAAACCTTCTCAGCTGGTGTTGAAGGATGTGCAGAACCACCTGAGGAAAAGGAACTCAGAAAAAGATCCTGCCAAAACAGGCGATGTCACACCTGAAAAACAGAATGAGTCTGAGTTGACTATCAAACAGGAGCCTGAGACTGCAGACAGCACTGAGATTGCAAGTCAGGTGGTTGTGTCTGAGGAAGACACTGAAGATCTTGAGGCTCAGAAGGAGGAGAAGCCTGCCCTTGGTGCAAAGGGAGCCTCAGATGAGGAACCTGAAGAACAGCCCAAAAGCAAACCTGAGTCTGAGATCTATGACCCAAACGCCCTGTACTGTATTTGTCGTCAGCCTCACAACAACAGGTAGGCAAAGGGCTCAGCTGCAGACACAGTTCAAGGACTTGAAATTTTTCTGTGATTAAAAATTAAATTAGATGCTAGTGGTTACTTTTTGAATGAGCTTTTGGGTATATTGAATTTTGTCAGGGAGTTTAGAACAAATACTTAAAAGAGGATAAACAAATACAGAAATAACCAGTGAGGCAGAACCATGCATGGGTGCTTTGTTGGGGTGCTGAAGTTGTGTTGCTTGAAATATTCACTGGATGTTAATTGTCTTTTCATTTCACAATGTTTTATTGTTCCTTGGTGGTTTTTTTTTCAGGTTTATGATTTGTTGTGATAGATGTGAGGAATGGTTTCATGGTGACTGCGTGGGTATTTCTGAGGCTCGAGGGCGATTGTTGGAGAGGAATGGTGAGGACTATATCTGTCCAAACTGCACCATTCTCCAGGGACAGGATGAGCCTGTTTCAGAACTAGACCAGCAGGAAGCTAAAATGGAGCAAGGAAATGCGGATGGCACAGAATTCACAAGCATAGGAACGATTGAACAAAAATCAGTTGAGGACCAAGGAATCAAGGGTAGGATTGAAAAAGCTGCAAATCCAAGTGGAAAGAAAAAACTGAAGATATTTCAACCTGTAAGTATTTTAATTGTTTCTTATTTTTCATGTTTCACTGAGTACATGGAGACAATGACCTGTATGGCTATAAATCTGACTTGATTTTAAAGCTACACATCAGCTGAACAGCCCACTGAACACTACTGGCTAGCAGAAGTTTATCCATAGTTCTATCAGTACAGGAATTAAAACTTAGTTTCAAGTGAGGGATTTAAAAGTTTTATTTAGGTGTAGGAAATAGTTTGTGCTGTTCTGCCTACTTGAATACTGTTTTGGAAGTCAAATAATGATGTATTCTTTTAATAAAAATACTAGAATGCTGTGCTGTTTTATACTATATTTGAAATAATCTCAGACATTTTGGACATTTTCAGTGGTAGTGAAACTTTTTACTTAATGTGAAAAAGTCTCTGTTGGAGTTAATTCCAGCTGTACTTCCAGTTAGTCTTTGAAAATCTGATTTTTGTCCTATACTGCTTTAGGTTATCAGCAAATACGGAATTTCTTTATACTGCCTTTTTAAATCTAAAAATACGTATTTTGAACTATTTCAAAATTTGAAGTTTAAATTTTGTAATATCAAGTTCCATGCCCAATTGGAAAGGCATAGAAGCTTCTTCAGCTAAATGTACATGAACTAAAAAAAAACAAGTGCTGCAGTGTTTGTCTTTGTTCTGCATAAGGTGCTGCATTTTAGTGCCAGTGTCTTGGCATTTAGAGCTGACTGGGGCAGCACAGTGAGATCAATGTATAGATACAGCAGTTTAAGCTGAATATATAAATATTTACTGGTTTAAGATAAATATGTGGAAAACAGTATTCTCAAAAATATTTTCCAATACATTTGTACACCTTTGTACACAAAGGTTTTTGAGAGTCCAGTGCTGTTGGTGTTGGCTCTGCTACTGAATATCACCAAGTGCTCTTTACTTCTCTGTTAAGTGTGTACATAATGGGAAAATTCCCAAATCCAGGTTTTATCAGGCTGCTGCAGATAAAGCTGTGTACTGACTTTTGATTGCAGAGAAGTCAATTGCACTATGCAAACAATATTTATTTAACTGGAAATATTCCTGAAAAACTTACTTTTGGTAATTGCAAATGGCAAGAGGTTGTTTAGAACTACAGTAGTTGAGAGTATCTTGTATCATTTTTAGGAGTAATTTAGAAGAGAGACTAAAAGCACAGTATCCAGAGGTGATAGGTTGGAGCCCAAAAAGCTTTCATGTATTTCTACAATTCAACTTAATTCACCCTGTTTTCAAGGAATGTGTTATTTTCTGAATCATAACATTGGAAGAGGAAGTTCTTCATCTAACACCTTGATATAAATGGAGAGTGATTTTGAATTAGAGGAAAATTCAGATTGCAGAGACAAACCTATAAATGCGTAAGGAGTAGGAGGCTATGTGAAAGTTATGTATAAGAATCTAAGTTGGAGACTTCTAAAATTAAAATTGGTAAAACCTATAGAGCCAGAATAATCTGTACATCTGAATATATAAGTGCTTTCTCTTACACATGTGCACGGCTGAGGACAGCAGCTGATGGGGGTGGTTTAGAGACCTTGCTGTTGAGAACCCAGCTTTGCATTATTAAGGCCATTTCTCACATCATGTAGAGGATCAGTAAAAAGCATTTGTGTATTTATGGGATTTGAAAATTTAGGAAACTAGCCTCCTTTATCTCAGGGCTAGCAGACCAACCACTTGAAAATGCAGCACATCCTGAAAAAAATGTTGGAGAAGTGAAATTCTTACATTTGTATGGGTTGTTTGTGTTGTGTCATGAACAGCTGCTGTTCTCTTGCTGGCAGTTGTGCAGGTCAGAGCTGCAGAGTCTGCACATGAGCTGTGTAAGCATTTCTCCATGTTACAGAGGCTGTTCCTGCTGTTTCCCCTTTGAAGTCTGACCTTACTCCATTTCTCTCTGTATTTGAAGGTAATTGATGCTCCTGGTGCTTCCAAGTGCATCGGCCCCGGCTGTTTCAACGTGGCCCAGCCCGACTCCGTGTACTGCAGCAACGACTGCATCCTCAAACACGCTGCAGCCACCATGAAGATCTTGAGTTCTGGCAAGGATGCGAAACCAAAACCTAAAGAGAAGATCAAACCAAAATCTGAAAAGCCTGGCATACCAAAACCTCAGCAGCAGGTAAGCTTGTGTTCATGATCCACAGCAGTTGCCCTGGAGCACTGTGCCTTATTTCTGTGCTTTTTGACTCAAATAAAACTGCCAAGTCCTGCATTGAAGAGGAGCTTTCTGTTACTTTTTTTGTTGTTATTCTCTTGCGTTTTCCTGTGGTAAGGACAATAAAATGTTTTCCTTTCATTTTTAAAAAATCTCAATAATTGCCTCTAGATGGAGATAGTACTTTCTTAAAAGTCGTTGCCATCTAGACAACCCTTGCAAGAAACTATTTCAAGTAATTACATCTTTTTTATTTTACTTTAAGTCAAATTAATTTTGGATTCTTAAACTAAATTTCAAATTACTGGGTTTTGGAGTAATCAAATAATTTCAAATGGTGCACTATAAAACTAAGGAGTTTACTCTAAAAGAAACCAGTGTACATGTGTGTACACTCTCTGCTTGTTTGTGAAATGCAATATATTTGATGATTATTAGTAATCAAGCTACTTTTAATTATCCAGGTGGGCATCAAACCAGTTTCAAACCAAAAGAGACAGTTGCCTGAGAAAAGAGAGGTGAATGTGAAGAAGACTGTTGTGAGCTCAGGCAAGACTGAGGCAAACAGCCAAGCTCCTGCTCGAGAGCCAGCAGCAGAACCCATCACGCCGTCCTGGGCCAGCGATCATAATTACAATGCTGTAAAGCCTGAAAGGACTGCTGCCATTTCACCTGCACTGTTGTTCAAATGTATGTATGGCTTAGGGATATTCCTGAGTAATCATATTTTCTTTGAATACCCATCCATTCTTGGCTCTGCAAAACTAGGGAGTTTGAGATTTGGGGGTTTTTTCTTACTGTGGCACCAAGCTACTTTTCTCCACCTTCAAAGATTCACACAGATACACACAAATGAGAGACACTTTTAGGAGTTTCATATGTATCATATGACAGTTGTATGATTAAGAGCCTGTTGATCTACCCAGCTGATTTCTGGATGAAAGCTTCATGGTTAAGCTTGAAATCTTTCCCATAAAGAGTCTGTTTCTAATCTAGAAGGTAAGTATTGAGACATTTGTGTTAAGTTTTACAAAAAGGTTGTGCAGTGTGCACTGTGAATCAGCAATTGCCTGTACTAATTTCATTGTATTTTTGTAATTTAGATTTGGCACCTGTCTCTCAGGTCTTGCATTTTCAGTGCCTGGTGCCAAGAGTGAAATCTTCAACGTGGTATCCAACGATACTTGACACCTCTGCAAACAGCTTTTAACTGTCAAGTATTCTCCTGCTGCTTTTCTTTCTTACATGAAATAACTTAAGGACCATCCTTTACTTGTATGCTGGGGGGGAGGCAGAACTCTGTTATCTTTATTTTTTTTTTTTTTTTCCCCTTTCTCTGTTCATATTCCACACATTATCCACACACACAAGACCCCATCTCAACTGGATGCTGGGCAGAGGTACTGCCTTGCGTATTTTTGCAGGTTTTGAGTAGCATCCTTGTAATTCATGCAAAGGTAAGTAAATACTGCTTTGAAGCCTGAACAAGTCTTTTTGCTTATGACATTTTTTTTGATTGACTCACTCTGAGTAGTTTTAGAATGCAGTTATGGAACTTGAGATGAAATCTGGCATTTCAGTTACAAACCACGTGACTTCCACTTTACTCCTTTGAAGAGTAATGAATCAGAAATTCAGTTCTCGCTGCTTTTGTAACCACACTTCAGCCAATTTACATTTTATTTTAATGAGTAAATGTAATTATTGAACACTTACATGTAAATTAACTGATAACTTTATAAATAATATTTAAGATGAGATTTTCTAGTTAAAGCTTTTAAGCAGTGAAGGAACACCAGCTATCCTAAATTGCTGTTGATGAACATGGTACATACCAGGTATATTTCAATGGTCTTTACCCACATCAAGTTAAGTGGTTGTAATTTTTCTCTGTATTTTTGCTGCATATTCGGCCCTTGACTTCTTTTATAGTAAACTCCCTTAAGGTATATATTTTAATTAACTTCCATTCCTTTTAGATTATTTTAAAGAAAATCTAGCTTTTTTGTCAGAAACAATAGTGTCTTAAACATAACTAAAAGTAGTGGAAAAACATAAATGAAATTATAAGGGCTTATTTTACATCAGATTTTTCTGATGTAACAGTTACAGGTGTCCATAGAACTATTTCACTTTAAATGTCCTTATTGCTATAGGGTTTGTTTTTTTCCTAAGAGGCAGGAATACAGGTTGTGAGGCAGAACGTTTGAGGGTTTTTTTAAGGGACTTTGCTCTTAAGATTTACCACACTGTAGGTTTTACAGATTTAACCACTTCCAGTAGAAAACTGGATTCCTGCAGCTAAATAGTGAAATTGATTCTAAAACATTGTAAATACCAGACTTTAGCAACAAATAGAGAACAGCCTAGTTCATGTGATGAAGAACTCTCATATCAAATGCAAGGAAGAACTTCAGATTTTTTTTTTAAGGTAAGTTGCATTGATATGTGGGAGCTTTGCCATTACTAAATGCCCAGATAAATTGTTTGTGTATTTGTGAAAAAATGTGTCCTGCTTTTCAGTGGATAGATCTGAGCTGTAATCTTCCTGAGAAGCTGCCAGTGTACCATCTGCAGAAGTACTCTACCAGATTTTATTTCTTTAAGAAATCTTTATATGCTGTTCAAAACCTAAGAGTTACAGCATTAGGGAAATTCATGAGAGTTGTCTCACTTCACTTCAAGTATCTAAGAGTGAGAAGTCTCTAAGTCTGAGCTAGTCTGTCAAGGAAGACATGTTTATTGGACCAAACATAGCCTGGTTTAGATGCAAATCTTAAAACCAAGCAACTCCCAGATTAGGAATCTGCATTTCTGAACATTGATTATGAAGGACTTGTAGTCCAGAAGAAGCAAAGGACTTCCAAATACAATATTTCAGAATGCTGCCTGTGTTCTTCCAGAGCTTCCAGCCATGTTCACCAAATCCTTGCAGCTTCAGTGCAGGAGGCCTTTTAGGATATAAGAAAACTTAACCTGACTGACAGAATCACTCTCTAATACTCTTTACATCAGACAGTTTATTATTTCAAACATAGATTTATTTAATGTATTTTACTCAGTACTTGTGAGTTACAAGACTTTGTTGTAATTACATGAGATAATTGTTTTGTTAAGTAGTACCAAGAAAATCAAGTCACTTTCAAAGATGTACTGGGTGGTCAGAGCATATAGTGTATTTGGATCTAAGCCTACCACCAGGGCCTTTCTCCCAACCTCTTGTGCATTTGTTTAGAAAAGGGATATTTGGTGCTACTAATGCAGAACAGTAATATTTTTTTCCTTCTGTTATCCCATTACTTTGTGTTTCTTCACTTCCTAATTTTCCTGTGTCTTTTGGGGATATGAGTTAGGGCTGTACTCGGAAGTGAGTTGGTACACCAGAATCTGGTGCCTGAAAAATTACACTCTCTTCCATCTTTCTGTGCCCAGTGAAAATTAATTTGATTAATTTAAAAACATGCGTGGAGAAATGCCTTGATTTGATAAACCAATATTTAGTACAAGTACTTCTGAAGTTTCAGATAGCATTTGAAGTACACATATAAAAGGAAGTTAGGTCTGAGTCACATCCCCTTTCAGAAGAGTTGCTTTTACTTTTGTTAGAAAAATTACTATTAATTTATTATGTGGTGCTCAGCTCTTATATTGCATTTCAGAAGTCATCCTGGCTTCCAAATTCATACAAGTATGTGGATTGATGAGATTTATGAACATTGTTCAGAGATCCATGTTACAACAGCAACTCTTGTAAGAGACTTTTTTCCTGTATTTTTCCTAATAATTGTCAAGCAGAAGTCAGCAGCAAATGCAGTTTTAAAATAGAAAGTAAATCCCAAAGGAGGGGGAGGAGGGTAAACATTTGCAGTATCCCGGTTTTTAAACTAAGTATGCTAAGTATTCATTAGTGCTTTAAAGCTTTGAAGTTCACCTGATTTATTAGACTTAAATACACAAAGTGATAATTTACTCAATTCAGGTGTTAAAACGGTTTCAATATCTTGTCTGCTTTTCCTGAGAAGAGCAGCTAAGCATGCAGGAGAATGAGGAGGGTTTATTAGATGAAAGCTCAAAAGGAAGCCTTAAGTTACTGTTCTTGTGGGAGAACTTCAGAGTAACAAGCCCTTGTCACACCAAATCACTAAACTTGTGTTTACATTGTAACTTGTAACTTGTGTTTACATTAACTGCAGACAGATACAATGTGAATTTATAGCAAATTATGATCATGCCTTACGTGGTACCAGTATTTCACTAAAGAATGAGTGGGGTTTGGAAGGGGGAGTGTTTCCTTCAGAGAAACCGTCAATGTTTGTGGTCCTGCTCCTGCTTCCCAGCAGGGAATTCCGAAGAGACAACGCTGCCACCTCCTGGAAGTAGGAGCCCTGGCTCTGGTGATACAAATTTCCTTTTGTAACCCATTTTCAGTATTTTTAATGTCTTCTGCAGCTGAACTTCTCCACACCCAAAGGGAGTAGGATGTGTGTGTGTAGTTACAGATCTTGGACTGTTTGTTCTGTACACCTCTAACAAAATAAGGAGACTTTGAGAATGGAACACAGGGATAGTGGGATGCCCCACCAGCAGAAACTGCTGTGGGTATCAAAATGGTAGGATTATAGCAGCATAATTTATGTGTGCATTTCCTTGTGTCTTGATTTTTTTTTCTTTATATAATAACAGCATGAAGACAGAAAAGAAAGAAAGAAAATAAACCACTCTACAGAGAGCAGGAGGAATATAGAGTGCACTAAAGACAGAATTTATGGCTCAGGAAGTAATAGTGATGTAGGGAGCTGTAAGTAGTGATATGAAGAGTAAAAGATAAGGTCTTGTCTACCCACAGGCTGGTGCCAATTTAATGCTGCTTTTGAGGCAAGATCATGCCACCTGAAGTTGTGGCTGTTGAGTGCAGTGGATATGGATATACTGCTGTTGGTTTAGCTTAACTTAAAATAATATTTTACTGAAACTTTGCTTTTTAAGCCATAGATATGTTTGACTGCCAGGATTGATTGTAGGTGAACTGGATTCCTTTTGGTATGAGTGCTTCCCCACAGGAAAAACTAGGCTGTGCCAGGTTCCATACTGTTACAACTGAGCTACTGCTGGCATCTGAATTGACTCCTAGAAAGCCAAGGTGTCTTGCCTAATGCTGTATTCTGCAACGTAGGCCTATCCTGAGAGGCAGTAAGTATTGAGTAGTACCAGGGAAGTGAAAAGAATTACTGATTTTGGTACTGTCCACTTTCTGGGACACCTGGCTGCCCTGCATGTAGGTCTGGCCGAAACATTTGAACTAGAGGAGTTTTCAGAAGGGCTGCTGACAGACCAATAATGATCAGCATACCCAAGATGAGTCTGCCAGAAGTTCTGAAAAATTCACCTTGGAGACCTAGCTTTGGAAGGGTTGTACAGCAGAATAACCTGGCTCCAGTGCTGAGCTCCCGTCGTGAGACTGGCAGGGGCTGTGCTGGCCTGGAGCTGGCACGAGACCTGAGCCCTGCCTGTGGAGGGAGGCAGAGCATAATCGTGCTGAAGCCAACATCCCCTGGCACCCAGCCAGTTAAAAGGAGCAGTGGGATTCCTGGGGAGCCATTTTCATCTCCTGCCTGTGAACTCCTGGAGCTCCCCTTCTCTGCTCTGCAAGGTATGTCACACCTGTGGCTGGCAGCCACGTGAAGATTTTTACCATCTCTTAAGTTAGGAAGGCTGATCCCTGCTCCTGGCATGTGCCTCTCAAACACCCAGCAGCACACCTGAGGCACTCGGAGACAGCAGGCCAGCGCTCCTGCCATCAGGGGTGCTTGGCTTCAGTGTGAGAACCATTGCTCAGGGGAAGGGTTGGGGGGCAGAAACCTGATACAGCTTCCAGAGGCACTGTGCGTATGAGGGTGGTTTATCTCATCATCAACACTGAAAGTGATGAAAGTTTGATTAAAAACACTCACCACCCTCTTGCTGTTTTGCTTTCTTTTACTAATTTTACTTCAGTTTTTTGAACTTGCTCACTTGACTCTGTAGCCAGTGAAAAAGTTCTTTGCTAGTCCCCACATAAAAGGGATTTTTTTGAGGTGATCACTTGCACTTAGAGTCAAGTTCGCTGCTGATTTGCTGTGTACCATCTGTGCTGAACTTGGAACCTGAAGATGGCCTGTCCCTGCAAGGAGCGATGATGCCAATCCATGAACAGTCTGGAAAATAAGAAGCCCTTTTTTGCCTCAGATGGTGCTTCTCAAGAGGGGGGTAGGAGTAAAGATGCAGTTGTCTAATGGAGATCAGATAGATCACTACAGTATCATGTAGATTAAAATAAAGCTTGTGTGTCAAAGCTACAGATGTGCATCAGCACAGAGCTGCAGGTTGGCTTGAACACACATCACTGCAGGAAAGGCAGGCCCTTGTCTCGGAGTCTCCTTGGTTAACTTTAGAGACAGGTTTACTTTGTGTGCCTACATGTAGAGGCTTGGCACACAGGCAGCTTAAATGCAGTGCAGATCAGAAATGATGGAGACTTTCAAAGAGCAGCAGTGGGGCAGGCAGCATGTGCCAGACACTAGTGTTCAATAAACTTTGATTTGGTCTTGAAAGTGGAAGGAGATGGGGCAGGTAACAGTGAAAGCTAACCCTGAAGCCGGTTTAAAAGCAGCTCAACACGTGGGAATTAGGGCTAGCACTGAGTTACCTGTGAGGGAAGTGACAGAAAGCCCTGCAGAAGCAGGAGTAAGGAGAGAGCAGTGGAACAGGCTCGGAACTGCAGCAGTGCTGGAGCTCCTCATCTGCACAGCCGCGGGCAGCGGTGCTCGGTGCCACCAGAGGGGGCTTCGGGGCACCCAGCGGCACCGAGCAGTGCCCGAGGCTCAGATGTCAGGCGGCCTCAGCACGGACTGGGCACAGCTGGCTCGGAACTGGTAAGTAGCTTCCCGTTGTGGAGGGCTTGAGGACTGACAGCTAGAGCACCTGCTCACCCGCGCCTTTTACTCCGTTTTTTCAGTTCGAAAAGGTTTCACCTTGGAAGAACTCGTGGATTAAAGTTCACTAGTGGCCACTGCTTGGGGTAGGGGGGTTGGTTAAATTCTGCTCTGTTCAGGTTATTCCTGTCACACGTCACACAGGAGGGGGTCATCACACAGCTGTGTTAGATGACGCCTCTTGGGACATGGGCTGAGTGGCAGTGGGAAACTGCTGAACCACGCCAGTTTGGAGGCCGGAAAATCCTGCCTGTCCTCTCCAACAATTATGCAGAGGGGAAATGTGGTTGCTAAAATTTTAACCAACTGGCAGAGGGGTGAGGTGTTTCCCTCGTAGGCCAGCAGCCTGGGCTGCCCTCACCTTGCCCCGCTCAGAGCGGAGAAGCTGCAGCACTGCGACAACGGCGCAGGGACGGCCACCGCAGCCACCTGCGGCTGAGCCCGAGGAGCTGCGGGACTTGGAGGCAGAGGTCACTGCCCGAGTCTGTGTGACACCCAGAACGCTAGCAGGGCAGGTCCTGCATAGGTGAATAGCTCCACTGGGCTCTGCACACCTGTGTTCCTGTCAGCTGGTGTAAGGGCCAGTGCTGGTGTCTCGAGATCAGCTCTTGTCACAGGATGGAATTGCTCAGCCTTTGCACTGGCTGTGTAAATACTTTCTAACAGGTGTTAATGGGTCTATTACTACTGCACTGCTGCCGCACTGTGGATTTTCTCCCCCGTAAAGGCATAAAAATCTACATTGAGCAGTAGTAAATGTGAACCAGTTTTGAGCAGGTGGATCACAAGTGGCTGTTCTCTGCTTATGTTGCATTATTAATTTTGTGGCATTTTACAGATTTACTGTTAAATGTTAATTACTAGCTTTCTTACTGTTGGTACCGTAGAAGTTCATTTACTGTGCTTAAGACTGAAGTTAGTTATGGGATTTTGGTTTTTTCCCTAAAACTCTCTATTGTAATGAGAGAGAGGTCTGAAAAGGAGCAGTAAAACCCAGACAGGCTTGGGCTGCCTCTGCTGGGCAGTGCCCCCTCAGGTGCTGGGTTCCTGACGTCCTGCTCCCACTGCAGAAAGTTCTGTGCAAGTTGGACACAACACAGCCATCGGCTCCTCACACTGCCTGAAGGAATTTTATCCTGGAGAAAGAAAGTAGATTAATGTAGATGGAAGAGAACACGGGGGAAACATGAAGATGATATTAGACAGCAGAGACAGTAGTGCTGGTGTATGAACAGCCTTATGCCAAAATCTTAATTCTGTAGAGAAAGTTACAGTACTCTATGTGGCTGCAAGATGTATTGCACAGAAGTGTTTCAATGTCCTGTAAGAGGAGCTGTGATGTTTTTTAAATTTAGAAAACCACCAAAAAAACAGCTTTACTGGACTCATTGTGAAATGGGCTCTTCAGGTGTAACAGCCTGTGGTTTATCTCCACAGCATTTAAAAGTTTTAACATCAGCTAGAGCCAGAAATTAAAGTTCTTTTGAAGAGCTGTGATTTAAATACTTTTAAAGCTATACAGAGAAAAGGAATAGCACATTTTTTCTAGTATCTAAAAATTGGAAGTCTGTAATAGTTTCAGCAAAACAGCTCATCACAAATGAGATATCTTATATAGAAATCGGGATTAGTTTTGAAGTGGATTTCAAAAGCTCTAACTCCAAAGGAGGATTGGGTGGAGAGGGAAAGAACCACAATAGACTTAAATGCTATACAGAAATATTCTTTAATGATTGGAATAGATACAGTTTCCTTTGGATAATATACCTGCTGGTGCCGTAAAACCCAGCCTGCAGGTGTTGGTGAGGGACTGGGATACAAGTACAGCCTGCAAATCCTTCATGCAAAGTTAACAGCCCTACACTGTGGAAATCCTGCTTAATTGGGCCTCCACAATGGCCTGGCAGTGCTGAGACACCGTGTTGAGAGGTTCAGGAATACCTGGAACTGTCGGGCTCGTCTGTCCCAGCAGATGCTGTGGCAGGTCTGTCCTGTCTGCATGCAGAAGCCTCATTCCCAGCTGGGTGTTGTAGTGTCAAGTGTAACTGCAGGGGGAATTTCCTTAGGGGAGGGGTTCTAGTTCTGTCTGTAGTGAGCACAGCAAGTTTATTAAGCCTGGGAGGAATGAAGAGTTTTCTGCCAGAGGATTCATTGGATTTCACCCTGGGAATGTGTTGGCTCATTAGCTGCAGCTGCACCTCGGTCTCTTCAGCCCACGCCTCCCTCCAGTCAGTAAGGATCCTGTTCCTCTCCTAACAAGTGGCCCATGGGACAAAATGGGGCAATTAGGAATTACTGTTAAATTGTGTTTCTGACGTCAAGCCAGGGAGGTTCACCTGGTTTTTTAAATAGGTGAATAGAAAAACCACCAAATGCCTTATTCTAAACTGTCAGTGGTGAAACTCCATTTTAATCTCTTAGGTAGGATAGGCTGATGTTCAGTGCTTGCCTCATCTTTTTATTTTAAATTTGATTTAGGGCATTTATTATAGATGTACTGGAGCTACTGATGAAAAGACCAAACCCGCCATGGTATAAAACACAGTGGCCAGCGTGTGCAGTAGCATTGGCTGTGCCTTCTCCTCATGCTGCCCATAGACTGCAGGGCCAAGGACTTGGAAATCATGGGCTGAGGGAATGTCTGCTCCATGATCTGTCTCATCCATTTGCTGAGCAGCTCTGGCATCTGTTCAGAAGTGAAGCTCCGTATGTGTTGGCATGCTGCTCTCAGAAAAGAGCACATTTTTCTTCTAGTGCTTCCCAACAGACACCTACCATGTTCCCATACCTGTCAGGAGGTGCTGTCAGCTTTGGGGTGTGCTCATGTTGACGATAGATCAGTAGGAGAGTGAGCTGCCACTCCAAGAGTCAGTGCTGCTCCTTCCCCACCCTCCACTGGCTGCCCCTGGATCTAAGACCTGTGTAATGCACAGTGAGTTGCTTCAGCTGAATTATGGGACAGCACATTGACACTGAAACCCAAAACTTGATAGGACAAAAATTCTGATTTCTCATTGTAAAACAGGGTAAGAGGTTTTTTAGATTAGTCTCACGTACAGATGTCATGGGTTGTTTGTACAGAGGATCTCAGTATTCTGGATGCTTTATCAAAACCTGCACACACTTGATTGGACAGTGTCAGTTTGAACAGGACCTTGGTAGTTCTGGAGAACTGGAAGAATCACTTATGACTGAATTAGTACATAAAGAATCTGTGCCATCCATGTCTGATCAACAAGTTCTAAGGAGACACTAGAAATTAGTGTAAAACAGCATTGTAGCTTGAAACCGTTAGGTGTGCGTGATACTAGGGAGCTATTTACATGTTTTCTGTTGGTTAAAGAAGCATAAAAATCACACACCTTAAGAATAGTCATGGTGTCAGCTGGCAAGTTAAAGGGATGCCTCTGTGTGTCCTTGGACCTTACAGACTGCTGACCTTCAGCCCCAGAAATGTCAGTCTAGCTTTGTACTAGTAGCTTTTATTTATTTATTAATTTATTTTACAAATCTTTATTCTTACTGTGATATAGTTGCTTGTAACAGAAAGGTGTTTGGTGTGGGTATAGTTCTTATATATACACAACATCTGATGGACACAAAACATCTTGGTTCTGCTGATGTTCTACTCTATCAATGTAGTTTTTGTTAAGTACTTTGAACTAATCATTAAATAGGTAGTGATTAGGGGATTGAAAATAAATTTAGTTATACTTCTGCTGTAACCACAAAGAACTAAATCTCTAATACTGAGGATTGAATTTTGCCGTCACTTCGCAAGCCACTGTTCTGTCCTGCCTTGCTGTGGCAGGTCACAGAGTGTGCTGCTGTCCTACCTGCCTGGAAAGGTACAGGTCTGTGCAGAAGATAAATAAACCAGGAGAAAGAGAATGGGAGTAGTTCCTGCAGTGTTACCAGTGCACATATTTTGGGCATTTGCCATCTGTCTCTTCAAGATTGACCTCGGAATAGGTTGGCTAGTTACTTCTTGGATTCTGGGAACCCTGCTTGACCAAATCAACCATATCAGCAATAGTTCCTTATGTTCCTCATCCTCCTTCCTGGTATTGCCAGAGTCCTCTTGACAACTGGAATAGTATTAGGGGAGACATACAGAGAGACACTGTGGGTCACATGGAAGGTGTCCCTTGCTCAGTCAGACAGAAATCAAGGCCAGTCTAGGGAAAACTCTGGGAGTAGTGTGAGGGTAATAATTGCATTTCATTTATAGCAAACTCATCACAGCCTATGAAATGATTTAATGTACTTTGCCAGCGGGTTTTGTTTTACACTTCAAGTAGTTAAAGCTGGCTCAGAAAAAACCTCCTTAGTTGTAAAATACTTCTAGGAGAAAGCTGGGGACACATATCTTTTGCAAGATAGAGTGTCTATCCATCTTCTGGCTTCTTGTGTTCCAGCAGAAGTTGAGCATACACCCTTGCACTTCAGCTACCAAAAGGTCAGTTCCTGTGGTGTTTCTTGGCTCATCTCCCACTGGTTTCCATGGAAGCTGCCAGCACCGAGGGCCAGTTGCAGGGAGGGGGATGAGAGGGCATTGCTGGAAGTGCATGCTGCTGTCCAGGGGAGTGCTGGTCTCCACTAGGCATGTAGAGACTTGCAAGGCCATTTCTTCACAAAATAAGGTAGTATCATTTGTTCCTTAACAATGCTAAATCTTCTGCACTTTGAGGGATGATTACATTGGGAAATCATGCTGATGTGTGGGGTGTTTTGAACCAGGCCCCCTCAGGAGGGCTTGGTCCCTATCAAGTCAATCTCAGGACAGTTTAGACCTTTTCCAGTGATTTCTGCTCTCATCAGAACAGACCTGGTAGGTGAAGAGGGACCAGCTGGTCCTTGGTAGAGTTACTGGAATTCCTGGTGTTGCCCGGGAGGTGTCCTGCACATTGCACCTGAGGGGTGTGGGCTGATACAGCTACAGACCTTCAATAAGGTTTGAAACAACTCTATTTTAGGAGTTGAGGTTTGGTACTCAGAACCCATCCTCATTTGAGCTCTCAGGATCCATATGCTGGTGTTTGCCCGCTGTCACTTTGATGTCTTGGAAATTACATTCTGGATGAGAGGGATGTGTGTGTTTTGGGGTTTGGCATTTTTTGCTGGGTTGAATTGTTCATTTCTGTTCCAGAAGGTGGTACAGATGAAATGCAATTTAAAAACATATTTGCTTTTAAAATCCTGTGCAAGTATATCTTTTACAGGTGTGAAAACAAGAGCTTTTACTTAGACTTCATAAATTTTCTTGCATATGTGTATCAGTTATTGTAACATTAGAATTTTCAATGGAAGACTGAATATTATGAATGGAATAGTTTGAGAATGGTGAGAATTAGATGGCTACAGCCTGACTGCGGTGTTAATGTTGAAATATTCTTTAAATCTAGACTCTAGCTAGGAACTGAATAGGTTTATTAAACTTCAGTAATACTCAGCTTAGGGTAATATCAGTACAATTTTAAATTAATGGACTTTGTCATCAGGTCAGCCTCTGTAATTAACTGGTTCTGTAAAGTGCTATGAGACTTTCTCTGTTTAAATGTGGCACGTGGATTGTATTCATTATTTTCATTTTTTATATGTGTAAATATTTGGGTTGATTTTAAAGCTTAACCATGAAATCCCACTCAGGAATCTTTGAAGGTGGTGCCTTCCCCCCCCATTTTTCTTATGCACAAAATTTTTCAACAAACAAGTCAGCCATGGCATGATTTTAAAAATCACTTTCAACAAGGCAAGTGGGGATAAAATAGCTTAAACTGCTATTCACTGGAGATGGTATTTCACTGACTTTTCCTTATATATTGGTATTAGGTCTTCATGAATATGAAGTTATAAAGTTAAACATTTAATTCTGTATTTTCATCTTTGTTTTAACAGCTCAAAGGGAAGAGAAAAGGAACGAAGACCGAGCAGAGTCCACATCAGCACCGAAGAAGGCTGTGGTAACTATCCTGGAGAAACAGCCCTCTTCTCTCCCCAAAAATCTGCCTTCAAAGAAGCCTCCATCCTATTCCAACACCTCACTAACTAAACCACCACTGAAACCTGCTGGAAGTTTCAAAGGTGTGATTCCCAAGAAACCTTGGCCTTCGTCAGGCAGTGTTCCTTCCAAACAGGCACCTCTCTCTCATGGCTCATCAGTTGCCAAGAAAGCAGCTCCGTCTTCCAGTTTGAGTGGGGGACTCAAAAAGCCTTCACTGTCTTCCATGTCAGCAGCAGCTGGAAGTAGTCAAGCCAAAGCCTCAGCCGGTCCTGCCCAGTCACAGCCCAACTCTCAGATCCGACAGAATATTCGACGATCCCTGAAAGAAATTTTATGGAAGAGGTGGGAATTCAAAACACTTTATATAGGAAGCTGCACCTAGAAGTAGCATGGAGAGTTTAGTTTGTCTTGATAAGGAATTTTGAGGGATTGAATTTATGCAACAAATTACTACAAGGGAATAATCATCTCAGGTTTATATTTGAAATAAAAATTCTTGATAGAAAATAAATTACATGTGATAAAGCTTTTATAAAAAGAAACCTCACTATTCCATTTATATTGAGACAATTACAGTAGAAGGATTAAATCACAACATAGAAGCATTTATAACGCAGGTGCTCTGAGATTTAAAGTCTGGAGATTTAGAGTTGTAGGGAACATAGTACAGGAAATACCATAGTTAAAACTCACTGAAGGAGAAATCGTCTCCTGTCCCAACATGAAAATCAACAACAAGAAATTCTTGTCAACAGACAGCTATCACGTAGGACAGGAAAAAAATAACACCAAAAAATGCAGATTTTCCCACAATAATTATTAAAGATAATGCCAACCATAAAGACTTGCCATAGAGCGCTGCCCTCTGGTATTGTCTCTGTAAAAGCAATCCAGGTCACAGTGGGAAATCAAGGATTGAAACTCAGGTGCTTGGGCTCCCCGTGTCACTCGTGGCAGAGAAACTCCAGGTGGCAGTGCCATAAGCAGGAGTCTCTCAAAGCTGTGTTGTCCATGGCCACCTGCAGGCAGTAATTACAGTTTGCCAGAGTTCAAGATCCTGAGATAGACTTTGGCTTTGAGGTTTCATTGAAAGGAGTCTCAAGCCCTTCCTAGGTGAGGAGCAGTTGAGATCAGGTTTGAAAAATTTATTTTTTGTGACCATACCAAACCATTTACCCCTAATGTAACCACACATTCCTGTTCTTGTTTGCAACAGAGTCAATGACAGTGATGACCTGGTCATGACAGAGAGTGAAGTAGGGAAAGTGGCACTCAACATTGAGAAGGAGATGTTTAATTTGTTCCAAGTGACAGACAACAGATACAAGAGCAAATACCGTAGCATCATGTTCAATCTCAAGGACCCCAAAAACCAGGTTTGGAATTTTCTTAAACAGCAAACTTGTATAGAAATGTGCTTTTGGGCTTGAATGGTCTGTCAGACTCTACCCTCAACATTAGGAGTTTCAAAATAGAGACTTACGAATTAAATGATAAAATGTTATTATAAAGCCATTTGAGCATTTTAATGATATTTTTATCTAAGTAGAAATTCAAAGCCTACTTTAGTTGGTGATTGGTGTTTATACAATTTGAGCATTTGATGTGATGTATTTATTATACTTGGAGTTTATTTCATCCCTGATTTCTGATTGCTGCACTTTTCCAAATTTGCTTATAAGTAGGTGGTATTCTTAATAGAGAATTAAGAAATTGGAGCAAGTTTTGCCTGCCCAGCTCTGTTAATATTGTCAGTTACCTGAGCAGGCTCCCTTCAGCATGGCAAAAGTATCTTCTGTTTTCAGGGACTTTTCCATCGTGTCCTTCGTGAGGAAATCTCCCTGTCAAAACTGGTGAGAATGAAGCCAGAAGAACTTTTATCTAAAGAACTGTCTGTGTGGAAAGAGAAACCAGCTAAGGCAGTAAGTAACATATTTTTCTCTATGTCCATGGGTACCAACCTTTATCACCCATTATACATTAATGCACCATTTTCTTCCTAACAAAATACTAATAGCACTCAGTTTCAATACACTTCTTCCCTACCACATACCAAATGATAGCAAAGTACAGAGTAAAATAAACGTATGGAGCTTCTACCAACACTGTTTTGTTTTCTAGGTGGAGCCAAGAAGCAAATCTCACGAAATCAAGAAAACAGCTGTAAAACGGGAACATGTGCCTGCTGTCAATATGGAGGATTCTCCACCAGTATCTGACTCTGATGTGAGTGCTGGGGCTGTTCCTTCAGATGAGGATGTGGAGGGGGAGCAATGGCAGTTAGGGCTTCACATTTGGGCAGATTGTTTCACTGAACTGCGGGGACATCATTTACCGACTGGGTGTGCTATGAGCATTCCTCAAGTGTGAAGGACTGCAACAACCAGTGATAATGGTATTTTGCAGGCACTTCAAAAATGCTATATACTTTTCAGCCCTTGATGTCAATTTGCAGAAAAATCTTTTCTTTCTGAACATGAGCTCTACTTTAAAAGCACTGTGGCTTGAAATTTGGACACATATCATGTGATAACTCCATCTAACATGATATGTTTTAAGCAAGGATTTTATGTATTCTTTTAAAAAACTGAATGAACAGTTTTACAAGTATTTTTTTATTGTTGAAGTTAATGATCAGCTGTGATATTTTTTGTGTTTAATTACTTTTAGGAACAGCAGGAGTCAACCCGAACTGCACCCAATTTGAACAGTCCTCCTTCTCTAGATGTTTTTAGCAGCATGTTGAAGGATACAACAAGTCAGCATCGAGCCCATCTTTTTGACCTGAACTGTAAAATCTGTACAGGTATTTATTGAGAATCCTCACCTTGGGCAAAGTGAAAGAACTGTTATTTAAGTGTTGTTAGTTTATTTGTTTTTTTGAAATAGTTTCTCCAAACTACTATTAGTACTAATCAAAAATGCTTGATATAAATCTGTAGGTCAGATTTCAGCATCAGAAGATGAGATACCAGCTAAGAAGATGAAGACAGGTCCTTCTGCTAAGAAAGTAGAGTTGAAATCAAAGCCAGAAGTGCAGGCCAAGTATGAGAGTCCTGCAGCAGCCCCGGCAGCAGAGCCTGACAAAGAGCCCGTCGCTGATGACGCAATGGAAATTGATGTTGAACCGGCAGCAGAAACAGTTTCCCAGCCAACCACAGAAGGGACTTACGTTCCTACAAGCCAGAGCCAGAACAGCACAGACTCTGCTGTACCTGAAGAGGTCTCTGCTGTCGCTGCCTCCTGTGCTGGCCCTGTTGTCACAACGGTCACAGTTTCTGGCAGAGACCCCAGGACAGCCATGAGCAGCTCCTCTGCGACTGTGACCCCAGCCCTGCGTCCTGGGCCCGCAGCTGACAAAGCCTCCACGGGGGAAACCAAACAGGAGACTTCCAAACCAGTTATGACTGTCCCCAAATCAATATTAACCAAACCCTCTTCCTCACCAGATCCCAGATACCTGGCAGTTCATCAGTCACCCAACATCAAGTGCGTATCCTCAGCAGCTGCCACATCCCTCCTGTGGCTCTCTGCAGATTCCCATGTGTCCCATATCCTGTTCTCTTTCCTTCAGCCAAAAGGCTTGTTGAGGTTTAAAGTTCAGGGAGCCTGATTCACATTTTTAAAATGCCATCTCTCCTCATTTGCTTTCTCTAGCTTGGTAAAGTTTTCAGAGCATCAGTATGTGCATCAACAGATGCACAGAGTATCAACAAAGATTCTACAATGTTACAGCAGAGAAATAAAACTTGAGGGTGTCGTGCAGACTTAGAAGTCTGAATATACATTAATATCTAGAAAGACAGTGCATGGGAGAGATTGCATAGAGGTATTCCCAGATTTTCATCCTGTATTAAAGTACTGTTGCATCTAAGTACAAATTCAAATTAACAAATTGGTCAGCTTGAAAGGAAGTGGATTTCTTTCACATTCTGAGTATACACAATAGTAAAAATAATTATTGCTGAGTATATCCTTTTGCAATTACAGTTAAAATAGTTTTATTCATAGCAAGTTCTTTTACTTCAGAGTCGTTTTCAAAAGGATATTGTTTATTTAATCAGTGAGAAGTCTATAATTGGTTTTATAAAAGTCATACCTTTTGACATCTCTTTGCCTGTCTGCAGCTACAAGTGTATTTTCTGCTATTCCTTGCTTTTTTAACTGTTACCAGGTTAATGGAAAACATTAACAAAGCATCTAGTAAAAATGTTGTTACTTATTCAAAAGAAAGTACCTGATCAATAGGAGGGAAGAAAATTTAAAATAAAGGGCCCATCCTCATAGGCATTTGGTAACCTTTCTGTTTGGATTTGTTTTGCAGTGCTTCAGAGCCTCGCTCACCTCAGGACAGCGACACTTCCCTCTTTCTCTCTCGTCTCAACACCATTTGGAAAGGATTTATTAACATGCAGAGTGTGGCCAAATTTGTCACTAAAGCCTATCCAGTCTCCGGGTGCTTTGATTATCTTAGTGAGGTGTGTGTGTGTCTGGAATGGTCTGTGCTGCAGTTCCTGGTGCTAGAAAGGCTGGGGGCACTGTGTGTTTATAGAGTTACATTAGAGCTGGAGCAGTGGTAAATGACATCTTTGTAGTAATAGGAAAAGTAGCTCAAGGAAAAAACTCAGCCTTTTAAAAATTCCTCACAAATATGTGAGGAATTCTAATGTCTTTGAACGTGTTTCAGTATATGTTAGGATCTACCATGGAATAATGGCTTTACACCAGCTTCCTTGTTTAGGACCCAGTGTTTTAAAGTGTGTGCCTTGTTCTGTTCTCAAGCTAGATGGGTCTCTGATGTGATCTGTTAGAAATTTCTGTTCAGCTGTTTATGAAAAGTATCATCCTTGCTACTAATTTTCAAGTAAAACCAGTTGGATGATACTGTTCTGAGAGGTTGTACATTCAAATAATGAGACAGAAGCAAGGTTTTTCTTTCTCTTTTTTTCTCTCAAGGGTATTTTAGATGACTTAGGAATTTTCAATTACAAATGAATGGTTTAGGACTTAGTAGGCTTGCTTGTTCTTCTGAGTACTGCTTTTGCTGAAAAGAGTTTCACTGTCCTCATGACAGGAAATTCACCAGAATTCAGATGACTTGGGGTCACTGCAAATGTGGAGGAAAGCTGTATTTCAGATAGCAGCTTCCCTATAAAAGCCAATATATATGTATATTATAGTTTCCCTGAAAATCCCAGTAATGGGCATACAGAACTATTTGATGTGTTGCTGCTCTCCATGTTTGGGGTGTGTATCTGTTCCATGTATCCTATGGCCTTTGGTCACATGCCATAATTAAACACCTCCAAATTTAGGAATAGCCTGTCTGAATTTAAAAACATATGTACAAAAGTCTACTAAAATTTAACTATCCACTGGGCTACTGGGATGGGGCAACATGCACTGCCTTTTTTGGTTTTAATTTTTGGTTTTTCTCACACTACCATGTAATACTTCTTGTTTAGGATTTACCTGACACAATTCACATTGGTGGGAGGATCTCACCGAAGACAGTCTGGGATTATGTTGGCAAACTCAAATCTTCGCTTTCTAAGGTATTCACTTAAAATCCTTTGGAAAACCCAGAAGAAATAGACAGCAATGTAAAATGACAACTTTTCATAATATAGGGTAGTTAACAGCAAATACTGACATAGATCACACATGGAAAATTACCTAAACCACTTCTTTGAAATTATTTTAGTAATGTGTTTATTGAGCTGTAAACCTTGATCTCTATTTCCTGCACAGTAGTTAAATATTCAAACTATTTTCTAACTGAAATACTGAAGATTGAAGTTCAAATATTAAAAAAAGGAACTTATAATTTAATGTATTTTAGTATTAAAACCACTTCAGAGATGAAAAAATTATAGACATTATAGAGAAAAACATGAAACTAAGAATTTTCCATTTCTTTTTCATTTGAGCCTCAAGCCATTCAATTTGATGTAAGACACAAGTAATTTGGGTTTCTGAAAATGACAAACCTAATTCTATTTTAATGTTGCAAATTGAACAGCAGTAGTCTCTTAAATCTAGAGTGTTGTCTTGAAGGCATAGTTGGAGAGATAAATGTGCAGTTTATTTTACCTCTGGAATTTGCCCTTTACCATTTCATTTGCTGGTATGTTGCAGGTTGAATTTTTCCACTCTGCTTTTGTATTCCAGGAGTTGTGTTTGATTCGTTTCCATCCCGCAACAGAAGAAGAAGAAGTTGCCTATATCTCTCTCTACTCCTATTTTAGCAGTCGTGGTCGTTTTGGTGTTGTAGCTAATAACAACAGACATGTCAAGGATCTCTACCTGATCCCCCTGAGTTCTAAGGACCCAATTCCTTCCAAACTCTTGCCCTTTGAGGGACCAGGTAAGCACAAAACAGGGGAGGTTCAATGCTAGGTAAAATCACAAAACAAAAGGCAATCTGAGACAAGTTGTTGAATATTTAATGTAATCATTAGTTAAATTTTTTATATAAAACCAATTTTAAAATACCTAATTAGGGAAAAACTGGAAATCAAACTCTGCTAAGATAAAATTGTCCAAACTTTAGTCTTTCTAACAAGATGCTCATATGTCTTAAGAGAATGAGTTTACATGCAAAATCAAGCATGTGGAACAGCCTCTCTATTAAAAAAAACAAACAAAACCACAAAAAACTCTCACCCTATTATCAGCAACTCCTAAATTCACAAACCCTAGACCCTTACAAGCCATTCACCATCACTTAATTCAAGCAGGAAACTTATACTACAGAGGAGTCAAGAAGTTAGAGTGAAGACACAGGTAACATTTCTGGTGCTTCCACTGCATTCTCACTGTCCATGCTGAGTTAATCTGTACATGCAGTATGGGGCAAGAGGTGTTTGAAATGTTCTGTTCTACTTGGATCAAACTAGTCAAATCACTGGCTTCAGAAAATCAGTCCTTTGGGGAGAAAGGGACCCATTCCTTAGGGTTAGATTCTTCTATCTTTAGATAAAATTACCTGTAATAGTGTTTGGTGAGTTTGCCCCATGTCGAACATGGTGACGGAAACACTGAGAATGAATTCAGCTGTGAAACACCCTTCTACAAAATTTGGAGTCCTCTTCATCTAAGGATAAGGAGATGCATATGCTTAGTTTCCAAAGAAGGATGTAGGTTTTATAGCAAATACCAGGTTGGGAAGCTGAAGAGCTGCAGGCTGCAGTGAAGGCAGAACTGCGTTGTCGTGGCCATGGCTGGCACTGCATGGTAGGTACAGAACAAGCAACAAGGAGCTCACCTTTCTGGGGGCTGACTGAGATCTGCTCCTCAGATACAAGCGTAGCACAAAACTCAATAAAGCACTCTCAGAGCTTGAATGCAGGAGCAACAGTGGCTGGGACAGGTTTTCCACAACTGGAGCATCATGATCTCATGTCCCTTCCTCCATGAGATGGCCAAGGGCACTTGCTCTGCATCCCCAGACAAGATTTTTCTCATACACTTCAAATCTCTTTTATCTGTCCCTGAACAGTGCACAGACTAGGTGATTGTTTTTAGGCAATAGCTACCAGCTTTCTGTTCTACACTTCTTTTACTTCTCCATTATGGGTTTCATTTGAAATGAAACTTTTTACCTTGGATTGAAGGTTCGCAAATGTAGCCAAACTTTACTACTAGTAAGAGATATTTTTAATACCAGACTGGTTTTGCTGAGTTTCAAGTGCACAAGTATTTCAAAACTGGAAGGAGTTGTTTAGAACAAGTTCAGGTCTCATCTGCAGGTGTTCATGGAGGCAAATTTTATAAGTCAGGTTTTCAAATGGACGTAACTGTAGGCCAAGTAGATTAAAAGTTAGCAGGAACAAGGTTCGAAGGGCAGGCGGGCCATGAGATGGAACAGTTTCACAGAAGATTCACTAAAGAGTTCTGCCATCAGGTAACACTTGTCGGAAACTCCTGTGGCAGCCTTTATTGCAGCTGTGCTAAGCTGTGTTGTGTTTTAAAAGCGATGAAAAGAATCAGGTAAGCTGTTCCTCTTGTTTTGTGTATGTATGAAAACCACAGCATGTAATCCACACCTTTTTAATGACATCTAATGGAATTTACTGTGTTTTCTTTCTTTCACAATCAATAAAAATATTTTGTGGAACGTGGTCATTGTCTCCTTAAATTTAATCGTGTGCCTTCCAGTAGAGCCTAGCAAAGCCTGGAAAAGCATTGCCTTTAGATGGTTTTTCATATTTAGATAAATATGAGCTGAGGGGGGAGGAGGGAGAGGACAATCAAGCCCTGCCGCTCCAGAAATCCTAGTTAGAAGATATTCCAGCTGTGTCAGCCAGTTCCATCAGGCACGTATGGATTAGGAATTTCTCCTGTTTTCTGATGGATTGGAGTTGGAACACAACTGAGGACTGCACTAGTACCTAGAAGATCTGCAGAAAACTTTGACGTGGGCAGCTTAAAATCACAGGAAAATGGAAGGTTATCCTGATTTACATTTATTAACTCAGATATTTATTACCAGATCTTATGTGTCATGGGCTCTTCTGCACTGTCCTTTTGCAGTGGTTTACGGTATGTGAATTATTTCTCTCTTTCACATACACATTACCACTTCCAGTTGTAAAAAGTAGTATAATCAGACTTAATTGCTAATAGAAAGTGATTTATTGAGGGATTTAGTGGTGATGGGAATGTAACAATTGTGTAGTTGAATTTTAATAAAACAGACATACATATATATATATCAGCAAATATTCCACAAGTGCTGGTATGTCTTTTGGAAGTTTGCTATAGGAACTGTGAGTTTTCATAAAATACAAAGGCATGAAATCTCCTCATGCTGTTGGAATGGTTTTTAAAAAACAAATGCACCAAAATTTTGCCTGAACTGTGAATGGAGTTTGTTGTGTTCAGCTGAGCAGATTTCATTAGGAAAAGCAGCAGCAGCAGAGGAACACGGCATTACAAACCTGAGTTTCTGTGCCGTTGAGTTCCACTCAGCAGAGGAGCCTGAACGTGGAGCAGTGTCACAGTGCTGGGAGCCATCTGTAGCTCTGAATTAAGGGGGCTCAAATCTGATGGCAATTGTCAATTGCTCTCATGATTAATTGGGACAGATATTTAAATAGCATTGATAAGATACAGATAACGGCTTGTGTGGGCCTCTGCAGTTTAAAATTCACCACAGGTGTGCTTAGTCCCTCCCTTGGGTCTGTCAGGGACAGGCAGAAGCTGTGTCTTAAACAGTACAGGTCAGATTTTACCAGCTGCTGCTCACAGGGAAAGATGGGGCCAATATACACCATATAAATATGGTAAACTTGATCTAATGAAAAAATGTATTTAAGGCCAAGGAAAGTAAATATTAATTCAATACTAGTGTTTAGTAGATCCTGTTTTATTGGCTTTAGTTACAGGAAGTAACTCAATAAAACCAGACTGGGGATTTCAAATGCATAATAGGATAATAACTGTTATAAATAATTTAGCACTGAAAACTACTAACTCTGCCAGCACAGCTTGCAGCACTTTTAAAGCCTGTGTTTGTGAAAGGCAGTCATTTAGCAGTAGTGGCAGACTGCAGTCAACATTTTGTTGTTCCTAAAATTAGGCACTTAACCTATTTATGGATATTGAGATAGAACAGGGCTGTGGCCTTTGAAAGCTGCTCTGACCATGTGTCTTCATTGAAGGAATCATGTAGGACTTGATCTCTCAGAACTGAGTGTAGAAGTCAGATTAGGCAAAATTTCTAATATTTGTGTAAAATTCCAGTATCAAAATGTAACATTTTAATGGATTTACTCTATGATGACTAAATTCTAAACATGATAATTTATAACTAATGCTGTTAACTTGCTGCTGGAATTTTTTTGCCTTGGACGAGTATTAAAATTTTACCCTGTTTTAATTAGTGACTTGATCTCTATTTCTTACAGGAATTCAAACCTGATTTCTCAGTAATTGCTGTTTATTAGATATCCTGCCTGATGGATTTTTGACACCTGTTTATTTCAGTTATTCAGTGTTTGAAATTCATTGTGACTAATTGCATAAATCACAAGTCTCTGCACGAAATTTGGTAATCAAAACATTTAACAACAGCAGAACAACAAATGCCTACTGGCAGTTTCTGGGTGAACTGCTTGTGAAATGCTCTGCACTGGTCAACACCCACCAACTGGGGAGTTGTTATTCATTAACATAAATTTAGGAAAACAGCTGATGTGTTTTACTCTCTAGACGGTAAATTTAGGAATCCCAGTAAAACTTCTGAGTTGTTTAACCTGATTAATGTATGTGTGATATGGTTTGCTAATGGAATGTATCTGCTACTGTGGGGTTTGGGGGTTGTGTTGGCATGAAAAGGGTTTTGGTGCTAATAATTAGATATTAAAAATTGTTGCTTAGTGAGAAGTTGGTGTAATAAGAACAAGAAACGTATATATAGAAATCTTCTACTTATGGGATCTGGAATAGAAGGGTCAACATAGGTCAGAGCTCTCACATTGCCATTTATTCACAATGAGTATTATCTTTGATTTCTCAATATTAGCTTTTATTTCATTTTTTTTTATTTTTTAGTTTATGTTTCTATATTACTGCTTCCCTGCTGAATAGAAATCATAACTAATGGCACATATAGGGAAGACAGTGTACTTAAATGAGGGCCTTTTAAAGGCCATTTAGTCCAGAAGTGAAAAAGATTTTCTACATTTGCCACCACTGTATGTTAAAGGATTTAGTCCCTGCCCTTCATTCTAGGCATGTTTATCTGCCAGTGGAACTGTGCATGTAGGAGGAAAAAATACAGGAGACAGGCCTACAGCCCTTTGCATTTTTCCTCTTTGTCTGAAACTTTCTTATCATTTGTGGATATACTTCTCCTTCGAGTCTGAAGCTCTTCACAAAGGACCAGTTCTGCTCAGGGTGTTTTTTACTGACCTACCAAGGCCTGATTCCCACCCTGTGCCCAGCAGCTCCAAGGCCTTCTCGTCCCCACAGCAGGTGCTGGCCCAACCAAACACATCTCCTGGGCTTGTCTGGGACATCCCCAGCTTCCCTGCTTCTCTGGCCTCTTAAAATAACGTCTGGCTGGAAAAACCCGCAACAAACTGGGAGTAATTGCAACTTTTTAACATTGTTTCTAAACGCTTTTTGATGTGATCTTTTTTTTTGCCATTATTGGTGTTTGTTTAACTTGGAGACAGACAAAATGTTTATAGATTGGTGTCAATGTGGACTTTTAGCACAGATTATATAACAATATAGCAATGTTTAGTCCAAGTTTTCTCACTTTTCAGTATCTCTGTGTATATTTGCCAACTAAGTGTAAATATTTGCTTTTTCTGGAGGAGAGGAGGGGGTAGTTGAACAGTAGAAACAATGTAAAGATACAAAAATAACAATTTGCCTCGGTTTGAACTTTTGCAGAAACACTTTAACAATGATGCCTGGTGCTGCCACCCTTTATTAAAAATATAGAGGAAGGAATTTAAACTTCTAAACTTATGTATAAATACATTTAAAAAGTAAGAAATGCAAATGCATATGCTTGTGGACTAATGAAAATTGCTAATAGGCCTGATGGAATTTAGAAAACTGTTACCTTTATGACTTTTGTACCTGCCACTTTGTAAAATAATAGTTTTCTACTGAAAGCATCATTAAAAATCAGATTTTTACATATACAATCTTTGTGTTCTCTTTCAGGTCTTGAATCATCTCGGCCAAATTTAATCCTTGGGTTGGTTATCTGTCAGAAAGGGAAACGTCCTGCCACTGAGACAGAAAAAATGGAGGAGAAACGAAGCAGAATTCAAGCCCATGAGGAAGCCGAACCATCCCTGTTCTCTAAAGGGCCTCCAGCTTCACAAGAGAAGAAAACTCCAAAATACACACTTTATTCAGGAGACTCCACCATGAGTACAACACCACCTGGATCTCCTCCTCCACCTCCACCCCCACTTCCCATTCCAGACACCTCGGCAGTGACACCTTCAGTGTTGAAAATACTGTCCTCCATTAAAAGTGGCCCCACAACCACTGTGACCCCACCGATTTCAACAGCTGCTCCTGCAAGCAGCACTGCCACGCACTCCTCGTCCTCAAAAACTGCCACGCCTCTTGAACACATCCTGCAGACCCTCTTTGGGAAAAAGAAAACTTTTGAGCCTCTTGCCAAGGATTCTGGAACTGTTCAGTCTTCCAGTCAGGAAAGTCAAGCTGCGGCAGATAGTGGGATGTCAGCGGTTCCTCTGCTGGACCCCATTGTGCAGCAGTTTGGGCAGATGTCCAAGGACAAAGCCATAGAAGAGGAGGAGGATGACAGACCTTATGATCCTGAGGAAGAATATGGTCCAGAGAAAGCCTTTGAAATGCAGACTGGTGAGAGTGACAAAAGCTACAGTGTGGAAAAGCCATCTACTACAGCAGAACTAGAGGATGAGGCCTATGATCCAGAGGATGAAACTATCTTGGAAGAAGCAAAAGTTACTGTTGATGATTTACCCAACAAAATGTATACAGACAGTAAAAGCAGTTCTTCAGAAGTGTCTGCTTCTTTTGTGTCTGATTTATCTGCATCCTCCTCCTTGGTAGAACAGCAAAAAATGTTGGAAGAATTAAACAAACAAATAGAAGAACAGAAAAGGCAGCTAGAGGAACAAGAAGAAGCCCTCAGACAACAAAGAGCAGCTGTTGGTGTTTCCATGGCTCACTTTTCAGTGTCTGATGCTTTAATGTCACCTCCACCAGCAAAAGCTTCCCTAATGAAGCCTGAATTATTCCATCAAGACCAGCAAGCTACACAAAAAGTAGATTTACCTTCATCTTTAAATCAGCAAGCACAAGTTTTAAACCAGAGCTGTGATCCAAGGCAGAACAGAGATCCTCGACAGGCTCGAAGGATGGTGACAGAGAATGACAGTGCTGATTCTCGAATAAAGCCACAGGTAGTACAGAATGAGATAGCCACAAGAGAAGTTGCTCCAGCAAGTTTTCCAAATGCTTTGCAGACTTCACTTGGTAAAGAAGATAATGCTTTAATTTCCACTACTCAGCCTGGTTTTACTGCTGATAATTGGGTTTCAAGTGAACAGACATCTACGGTGCCCCAGAAAGAGACGTCTAACAGCAAATTTGAACACACCATTCAAGTTACTTTGGAAAACTTGAGTCAACCAGCTTCTGGAGATCCTTCTGCTTCCAAACCTATACGTAAAGTGCTGCTTCCAACCCCACCAAGTACATCTTTTCAGCCTAATTTCTCCACATCAAATGACAGCCCATCTTTGCAAGATATGCATCAAGTGTCATGGTCAAATGAGTCAAAGGAAGCAATGGGAAGGGATTCCTTCTCAAATACAATGTTTCCTCAGCAGGAAAAGGCAGCTGGACACTTTGAACCAGAGATGGGTCTTTCATCGGTGCAATATGATGAACAAAGAAATCCTCAGTCTCATCAGTTTGTAGAACAAACTGAATCTGCACCAGCTCAGAGTGAGGGTGGACCTCCCCCACAGCACTTTGAGGAAAACCGAGCCTTTTCCATGTCTGGGCAGAAAGGGGGACCTCCAGTGATGCTCAACGCACCTGGAGGACCTCATGGACCTAATTTTAGAGGGCCAGCACCACAGTTCTCTGAAGAGCACGGTTTTCCGAATAATGATGGGCAAAGAGGACCTCAGTCTGGAAGATTTGGAGGTCAAAAGGGTCCCATTCCTTCCTTATTTTCTGCACAGCATGGACCACCTATTTTTGGTGATAATAGGGGCCCTGCTCCTTCTTATCATGGTGGTCCAAGAGGAATGTCACCATCTCATTTTGAAGATCATAGGGACCCTCACATGGAACAAATGGAATACTCAGATTCCCAATATGATGAAATGATGGGGCCTCCAGGGCAGTTTGAAGGACCAGATTCCCCCCAGTTTATGGGAAACAGAGGACCTTCACCTTTTCCTTATGGAGGTCAAAGACGACCCCCACCAGGTCAGTTTAAAGGACAGAGAGGAGGCCCTCAGTTTGGAGGGCCAAGAGGTCCAGCCCCAGGTCATTTTGGGGGACCAAGAGGACCTCACCCAAATCAATTTGAAGGGCAGAGAGGTCCAGCTCCAAATCATATGCCTGGTCCAAGGGGACTTTTGCCACAGCCATATGAAGAACGGAGAGGGAGCCCACCACCCAGATTTTCCAACCAGAGAGGTCCAGGACCACATCAGTTTGGAGGACCAAGAGGAGGCACACCTCCAATGTTTCCAGAAGAAGATGAACCTCCTTCTAGATTTCATTACCAGGGTCAGTCACCACAAGGGATGAAACCACCCCCAAGACCACTCCTGGACCTTCCAAGCCATCCATCTCACAGAAAAGAGATGTGGGAGGAAGGTGGACCATCTGCATCTCTTTCCAATATGTCTGGACAAGGACCTGAGTCTGAAGGACAGTGGCCCACGTCTGACTTCCGAGAAGGCAAAAATCCTGACTATAGAGGCCAGACATTTGAGGGCAGACAGAGAGAGAGATATGAGGGAGGAAATAAAGATAAGGGTTTGGATCAGCAAGAGCTTCAACAAGGAGATAATCGCCAAGGTAGAGGCTTTGAGGAAAGGCGAAGGGATCGAGAACATGGCAGACCTTGGGAAAGAGACCGTGGCAGAAACTGGAACAGAGACAGGGACTGGGAGAGACACAGAGAGAAGGAGTGGGATAAAAATAGAGATAGGAGCCAAAACAAAGATAGAGACAAGGATTCAGAGCGGGGTAAGGACTGGGAAAGAAGCAGAGACCGAGATAGGACAAGAAACAGAGAGAGGGACTCTTACAGAAGACGTGATAGAGAGCGATCGAGAAGCAGAGACAGGGATCGCGACAGAGAGAAAGACAGGGACCGGGATCGGAGCCGGGAAAAGGAAAGGGATCGGGACAGAGATCGAGATCGCGACAGGGAAAGAGGGAAAGATCGCAAAGATAGGAGTAAGAGTAAGGAAACTGGTAAAGAGACAAAGCCAGAAACACCGAAGGAAACTCAGAAACCAGTGGAAACTGAAGCTTCATCTTCCAGCAATCAGTCATAGAACTGTGACAGATACTTCCCACAAATAATACACTTTGGCAACCCAGCAAGGACTGCACATCTGTAAATACTGTACATATTCTCACCTTTTAAAAAATTCTGTTGTAAAACTAGCCTTACCCGATGTACTGACAAATAAGCAATTTTTGAACAACTGTGAATGAAAATAATCAGATAGATGAAAAGCAAGAACATATTGGACTTTCACTTGCTGCATTTTGTGCATAATGTTTTTCTTATAAAGATTCACAATGTTAACTGTACTGAAATTTTGTTTTTTCTACTTACATCTTAAAGTTTCCATTTACAGTACAGAAATGGAAAAAGTCTAAGAAGAGCATATTGCTTTTTAAGAATATAAAGTTATGTTTTCCAGTAACTTGAATTGTAATTTTATAGGAGAATTTAATCCAGACCTGAGGAGCCATACCTTTACATCTCAGTTATGTGATATTTTGGTGTCAAAATTGTTCCTACAGCACACACTAAAAATGTTGGTGTCATGTTTCTTTTACAATGGAAGGGTCATGTGTTTAGGAAAAAGCTGCAAAAGAACAGTGTTAATAATTACTTGTGACTGATGGAGGATTTGAAAATGGAATGTTATAAGCTTAAAGTGCACTATCTTCCTTTTATATACATGTATTTTGGGTCTGGAATCCATCTGTTAAGTGTACAGCAAAGAAACAAGTCATACTTAGTTATTTTTCATGAGGTTTTAAATATCCCATGTTTACAAACCTGTCATTAAAGAAAATACAAGAATAGCACCTTTATAACCAGCAAAACTTATAAAAGTATCAGACATTTATTTTGAAAAGTGGTAAACCAAAGGAAGAGAGAGCATTTAGTTAAATAGGCCACTAAATCTGTTACTTCAATTGAACTGATTTAGTGGAGCATTTTTTGGTTTTGTTTTAGGTTTTTCAGAATTTTTCCGCAGATTTAAGAAATGTCCCAATTTGATTGAACTTTTCATTATAGAAGTGCTCTTTCATTCTAAAAGGGCTCTTGAAAAATAAATGATACTGTTCTTTTGTTAGGCCCTACTTAGGCTGGCAGTGTATATAAAACTCTCCACTGAAAAAGACACAGCTGCATTAAAGTTTAAATTATGGTGGTACATCATGTTGTGATTGAAGAGGGACATTTTTCATGGTGAAACACATCACATTGCTACTTCCCATGTAGTCCTCAAGCACGTGATTCTAAAGTGTGAAATAAAACCCCACTAGTTTATTTGAATGTGTAAATTGACCGCTGGGTAAATATTTTGGTATTTTGCTGAGATAGATTTGGAAATGTAAAATCAGATTCCTGTAAACATTTTGCATCTTGAGGACTATATTACAGGTAGCACATGTGTCACCACTGTCACATTGGTGCATTCTTGAGGTCCCTGTACATCCAGGATTTGCTGGCTGAGATGATTATCTGTGTCCTGAACCCGAGGGAAAACGGTAACATGCAAAGAAATCGTATTAAATGCAAACATCAACTACAGTGTAAGATTTTTTTTCTTAATGAGATGTTTCTAATTTAAAGACATACATAAAAGTATGCAAAATGTGTGTTTGTTTAGGTTTACTTGATAGAAATTTCTGTAAATTGTATTTTATATGGCAAGATATATCACTGTACATTAAAATATGGGACTTCACAGGTTTTTGTTACTGTAAGTAGAATAAACACCTACAGAGAGCTGTTGTCCATTTCTTAAATGTGTATGTGTATATTATTTTCTACATTTCGCTATTTCTCAACAAACCACAAGAGACTGATGGCACAGGGGTTTTGTTTCCTTGTAGTTTAATGATAGACATTTTGCAGGATGTCACAGCAATGTTTGACTGTGGCAAATCAAAATAGCAAAAATATGTGCTAATGATTCTTTTTCAGTTCTAGGGCATCCCCTAATTTATTTTGAAGGTTTTTTGGTTGGTTTTTTTTTTCATTTTAATCAGAATGCTTGGAATTTGAAGATTTTTACATCAAAAAATCTAGAGAAAAGAAAAAGTATTAATTCAAGTCACACAATTAATGAATGTCTTAGCTTTACATTTTTATGAAATAGATGGGTGGCTTTTTGTCCTCTAGGAAATTCTCCTTTAGTAGTCTGGGGGATCTGTTTATACTTTAGGATCGGTAAATCCATCTTCACAGAGATCAAGGGGCAAAAAAATCAACAGCAGAGGCTCCAGTGACTTTGTTAAACCACAGTGTTATGTAGTTAACAATCAGCCGGAGTTGGATTTTGCAGCAGGGTTCCTGTATTCTCCACGGCAGCAGGTGGTAAAAACCAGGCTGAAACCAACAAAACAATTTAACTCAATTTACAGAGACTAAAATTGGCACTGAATGATTGTCCTGCATTGCAAGAAAGAGAAAAACAATTCTCTGGCTTTGTCCAAACGTTTGATTAACATGAAAGAACTCGCTGTTTTGAGCTTTTGTCTATGTTTGTACTAAGCTAACATTACAAAGAGCATTTTGATAAATCTTTTTCTTGCAAAACCCCCTGCAAAGTCTAGAACAATATAAGCAGAAACATTATTATTTCTATAAAAGGCTGTACTACTCCAACTGTGAGCATTGTAAAGGGGAGTGTGGAAGAGGATTAGAGAAGTAGAAAAGTGTGTATTGAGTTCAGTGTGCACAAACTGCTTTTAAAGTTCCTGGGTTTGCGTCTAGAGGGAAGTCACAAGTGAGACCGTCGGGATGTGGTTGCATTTCATGGAAATGTCAGTGCACAGTGCCTTGGGAGGTTTTTTCCTTTCAGTTTTCCCATCCGTACCCCGGGGCGGGATGGGCCGGGGAACCTTCACTGCCCCGCTCGGGCTCTCCCCGCGGGGCTTGGGACTGGGGCGGGCTCAGGGCCCCTTGTGGGGAAGGACAAGCGATTCCCGTTAACCCAGCTGGTTTTGTTGCCTTTTCCTCCTTGCACAAGTCTGCCTGCGCCGTGCCGCTGGTGATGCTGTTGGTGCAGGTGGGGCAGTTCCCTCAGCGCAGCCGAGCCCCGGCCGTTGCTCTTTGTGAGCTTTCCGTTAGCGACAAAGCCAAGTAACAGAGTTTAGCCGTACGCAAAGCAGCCATTAGGTTTAATTAATTAAAATTTAGCATAACAGTGTGTACCCAGCCAAGCACCGCAAATCAGCTAAAGCAGTAAACCGTGTGTCCACAACCTGAAGAAGTCTGTAAACACACATTGTAGCCGCACGTTCTTATCCCTTATCTCCTCACAACACCGCTGCTCCCTCCATTACCACCGGGCTCCGCTCCGGGTCAGTTTCAGCCCTGAGGGGGCGGGCGGGGGCGGGGCCGGCCCCGCCTCAGGGGCGGGGGCGCGCGCGGCCCCGCGCGCGGGCGGCGGTTACGCGCAGCCGTTGGCGGCGGCGCGCGGCGCGCTCGGGCAGCGCTCGGCCGGGCTGAGGGCCCGCGCGTCCCCTCCCGCCCCCGCCCTGCCCGGCCCCGCCCGGCCCCGCCCGGCCCTGCCCGCCCCGGCTCCCCACGGCTCCCCCGGCCGCGGGGGCCCCGCTCCCGCCCGCCCGGGCTGCCCCGCCGCCGTCCGGGCGCTGTCTCAGGGGGTGCCAGGCCGCAGAGTGCCCGCAGCCTCCCCGCCGAGGCCGGGGCGGGGACAGGTGAAGGCCGTTTGTCGTGAGCAGCTGTGCTGGAGGGGGAGGGAGGGTCTCACCCGGGGTGGGGAGACATGGTCAGGGTGTCAGGTACCCCGCCAGCCGCAGCTTGGTCCCCACTCTGTTACCTCGCCAATCAGTGTTAAGTGCAATTTTTTCTGCCTTTGGGTTTTTTTAATGGATAGTACTGACAATTGTTGAAGGTTTTATGGTTTTCTGTTGAAAGGGACATTGGTAACTGATTAGGTTTGCTGTAGCCATGTCAGGATCAGCCCCCGAGGAGCCTCAGACCATTCCTCAGAGCCCAGCTAGTGTTCCTGACCCCGCTCCCGTTGCTGTCGGACCTGGAGGCTCAAGTGACAGTACCTTTGGTGAGCAAAACCTTGGCTTCGCCACCCCCGAGGCCAGCCTGGTGGAGATGATGGACATTGAGTACACCCAGCTGCAGCACATACTTTGCTCGCACACGGAGGCGCAGAGTAGCGAAGGTGAAGTGGAAGCCAGGCTCAGCGCTTTCTCCTCGCCTGGCCCCTCTGCAGACCCCCCTCTGCAGCAGCCCTCCCCCAGCACCAGTCAGGACGGGGGCTCATCCAACAGCTCTGGGAACCAGTCGGTCTGCCCAGTGACCTGTCAGTCAGGGTTGCCTTGTGACAGCTACTGGCCGAGTTCTAACCCGCACCTGGGCTATGCTGACCTCCAGGAGCTCAGGATGATGTTACTTAGCGAGTCCAACCTCCCTGTGAACCAGAGAGAGAAAGCGCCCAACAGTAGTAGCTCTGTAGAAGTCTCGGGATGCAGTGTAGCAAAAGCTAAACAGGGTGAAAATTTCTTGGGGGAGAATAAGGAAAACATATTTGTTGAAAATTCGGCACTGGCACCAGAGGTTAGATCTAAACCTGCAGTCAGAGCTCGGTTGGAAGACAGATTCAACAGCAGCCCGACAGAAAACCCCAGATGTCAAGAACCCCAAGAATCTGGAGTAACTCTTAACAAGTGTGTTGCAATTACTTTTAGTTTATGTTGTTAAACTATGTATCATGTAGTTCAAAAGTGATTTGCTAAGTGAAACCTATGAATAGTGCTTGTTTTAATATATGAGAAGGATGGGTTGGGCTTTGTTAAACTGTGCCATCAAACGTGGCTGCGACTCCACTGAGCTCAGCTTAGGCCCCTCTGTTTATTGCATTAATGGTACAGCATGGAGTTCCAAAATTAATTACTTTATGACTTTATTCTTGATAACATGTACTGTAAATAAAGATGAGAGAACATTACCTAATTTTAATATGCAGCTTGCTAAAAGCAAAGTAGATTTTTGATAATAATAATAATAATAATAATAAAAATAATGATGATGATAGATTCGAGTTATAATGTGGAGGCCTGACTATGGGGAAAACTGCAGCAAAAATATTGTTTTACAACCTAACCCTGTACCTATCTTAGTGTGCTGACAAAATGTTTTATTGAGGCATGAAGCACCTTGTTATTGCACAGAATAAAATACCTCCTTGGCTGATTTTTCTTTTCTTTTATTTGGCCCCTGAAGTGGGCAATATAGCAATAACAGTGATTTCTGTTTACAGTTAAATGAAAGTGGTTTCTTGGTGATAGTTTCTAGAATATTTGTAGCTGTACTTTATTTCTGCACTCATTTCCAAGCAGTCAGCCTGGTATGTTTTCTGTGTTTGTTTGTTTTTGTCTGAAGTTTAGTGACATTGATCCGCCAGCCCTCAGAAGTGGTGGGTGTTCCTCTTCACCAGCAAGGGAACAGGTGTGCTGCACTAGGGAAAAATAAGGCTGCACCTGCCACACATTCCTTACCATTTACTTACCCGTTCTTTACCATGAATGCATGTTCTGCTGCTGGAAGTGCTAACCCTTCCCAAGCACAGGTAACTCTCCTCTGCCACCTTCCAATGCTGATAGTATTAACTTCCTGGGTGTGGTAGAATTCTGAAGGTTTGTGGTAGAGTGTGGCTGGGTTTGAATAGGGATCATCAGAATGATCTGTAATGCAATTTATTTATTATCTTTAAGACAATCAAGTCGCTTTTTTGGCAATTGTAATTACATGTGTCCCTGTAATGAGCAGTAGGCCATCAGATCTCCTTTTTTCTCGAGTTTATCAGTTTATCATCTCTTTCATCTGTGCAAGACAAGAAAAAGACCATTTTCTGTAGTTCCTTTCTTTCTAATTCATTTTGGTGATAAATATATTTTGCTCTCCACAACTTGCAGTAACCTCTGAAGCAAAAGTGATAGCATGGCACTGAGACATGTCAGAGGTGTCCCCAAAATTCATCACTGTCAAAACTCCATGGTTGTGTGTATTTGGGATTTATTCAGTCTGAAGAAGTAATTTAAGAAGCTAACAGAAAGATATCACAATAGTCTCTTTTGTTTTAATGTATACAGTTCTGTAAGTATTTCCTTTTTGTTTTCACAGACCTGTGGAACATCTTGCACTATTTTGGAAGCTGCCAAACATCAAGACCTTGGGATACCCAAAACATTCCCTTTTCTCTATCAGGAAGTTGAATCCACAAAACAGACAGTAGGTGCTATAAATAAAGCTTTGCCTGAGGAAGTTTGGATTAAAGTTGGAGGTAAACCATTTATCTTCTTTTCACTTAGTTTTCTCTTGGTCTTCAAATGTAAATTTTTTCTGAATTCTTTTCTGGAATTAATATGATTTTAGTGAATGTGGGAGGTGGTGTTCTTATGGCAAAGATGTTCTATAGGCAACATGGGGCTAGATTTCTCCAAGGAGGTTCAACACCTATAAGTTTAGCTGTACTTTCAAAATTGTTTAGCATTTCTGGCTTGAAATGAGGAGACTTGAGGTTACAAAGGACCTTTGAAAATCTGAGCCTTGGGTGAGCAGCTGGTTTCTTTAGAATCATAGAATCATTAAGGTTGGAAAAGACCTCCAAGATGACTGAGTCCAGCCTTTGAGCAAACACCACCAAACCCCGTGGCAGAGAGGTACATTCTTTGACCCCAAAGCTGAGCAGTATCAGTAGTCAGTATCAAACTGAAGAACATTTTAAGGGCTGCCTCAAGTGCTCACCAAGGGCAGGCACAATCTCAGTGGGCTCTCTGAGAAAATAGAAGCTGTGTGGATTTTGGAATAGCAAGCAGTGCCTTAGGTCTTCTGCAGGACATGTCTTGCTGGAAGAATCAATGTAGGCTGGTAATAAAGCTTTAAAGATTATTCCACATAAATAAGGCACCAAAAGAACTTTCCATGATCAGTATTTTCATGTTAGTGGGAGAGTAACAAATAGATCATTCTTTTAATTTTTATTTTTCCAACAAGACACCTTATGCAAGCAAGCCATAAACAGAAGTTGCAGCCGAATAAATCTGTTGGATGCAAACATGGATCGCAAACCTCTCGGTGAGATTCGGAACGCCCGGGACAACAACCAGAGCACTGCAGCTGCCCAGGGCCCCTGGCAGTCAGCACAGCCCAGCTCCAGTGTGCAGGTGCAGAGTGGTTCCCAGGATGGAAGTGCTCAGAGGAGGGAAAGGCACAACCGCCTGGAGAGAGACAGGAGGTAATTCTGGGAGCAGGGGTCATGAAACACCTCTTGAAGCCCAAAATACTGGTACTGTAGTACTCCGATTATCCAGAGGAAATGTAAACTTGACCTATTTTGTGTTAGCTCCAAGAAAGAGCAGTGCGGGAGGTGAGGGTTTGGTGTTTGTTAGAGGGGAAAAAAAAAATCTCTGTTTCATTGTGGTTGTCTTTGTGTTTTCACTCTGTAAGCAAACAAAAAGAGATTTCAAAACATTTCACCCATTCTGTAAAGATAAGGTGACTTGCGTGTAACAAAACTAATACACAAAGCTTGTAGCAAACACAAAGCAGTCCCCAAAGTCCATGGCTGGTTGCGCATGTGAGTAGTCTTCCTATTTTCTGTATTTTTTCCCTTCCCTCTGGCCCGTGGTTGATAACCTTGGGTGTTTGCCTGCAGGCGCAGGATCCGGGTTTGTTGTGATGAGCTCAATCTCCTCGTTCCCTTCTGCACGATCGACACTGACAAGGCAACAACTTTGCAGTGGACAACTGCATTCCTCAAGTACATTCAGGAAAGGCACGGCGACTCCCTGAAGCAGGTTTGACATCTCATTTCGTTTTTGGTCTTGGTAAAAATGGGAAATGTTTTAAAGCTGTCATAACAGCTTAACTGAGATGCAAAGCTTCTGCTTGATGCTGTTTGTGAAGGACCCACCATATCCTTGAACTTTCCTTTAAAATTTTTTTTTTCAGCTGTTTGAGTTCACTAGTGAGAAATTACAGGCTGTCCTCAGTCAGTGTTTTCAAATTGGATTTTAAAATTAATTTTTTTAGTTACACAATTCCTGAGCATGACCCTATTTGGACAACAATATGAAATTAAGGTCATCTTCAGTCATTCCTCCCTTCCTTCATTTTCTCTATTTTCTACCTCTTTCACAGGCTTCTAGTTAGTTCAGGGAGGGGGATCACAGCTAATGCCCACACTGTATTGAGTGGGTGAGCAGAGTTAAAGGGTTACATGCCTCAAAAGCAGCTCCTGTTCTCCTCAGCAGTAGTTGCAGCTCCAGGGTAATTCTGGCCCTGCTAAGAATTTTAGGAGGATGTGTATTGGAAAACCTGCTGCTCTAGATATGGATACGGCCCCCCCTCCTTCCTACTGAAGGCACTAATGAAACAAAAGCATCCATCTCAAGTAAACAACTACGTTAACTGTAACATTTATCTTTTGTATTTTAATTTTTTTTAGGAATTTGAGACTGTGTTCTGTGGTAAAACAGGCAGGAGACTAAAAATTGGAAGACCAGACTCATGTGTAATGTGTCCAGCACAGGAAAACCGCACAGCTATGGAGACCAAATAGCCTGACCTGCCCACCCTGAATTGTGTGACAGTAGTGCAAACTGTGTTTCATTCTTTCCATTTACATGCTAAATAGGAATTTGAAAGTGTAACTTGTAAATATATATAAATAGAAATTTAAAAGAAACGTTCTCTATTGCAAATGGAAATGGAAGGTAACTACCAGCAATGGGAATCAGTGCCCTGTTCAAGGGGCTTTGGGACCAGAAGCTACAAGAAAATGTCATAACTAATTATTTTAACCCTTTAGTTATACAAAATTTGCTTGTCATCCTGCTTTGGGGTCTCGTTTAATTTTTTGCTTTTATTTTATTTTTAAAAGATGATGCAGTACAGATTGGAAGAGTTGTAGAACTTCTATCTTCCTGTTATTTTAATGGCTAGATGCAAACTCATTCTTCCAGTGTATAAAGAAACTGAAGTTACCGTATTATAATGCCCATTTTTCCATTTAAAATGTAAATATTGTATTGGTTATTTGGACAAGTGCATAGTTTCTAAACTGTGTGTATTATGAATTTTGCATTTGCATACATATTTAACATAATTAGCTCCAAAGAGTAGTGCAATGGTGTTGGCATTTTTAAATTCAGTCCTATTTTCAATGTCTGCCACACAACTGTCCAATAGGTTCTTGTGTTGTTAATTTAGACCAAAAATGGAATATTTTAAACAGTAGATATTTAAATGCACAAACTATTTTTATATTTAAAGAGAAATATGATGCTTCGTTCATAGGCTTTGGCATATAGGACAGAAATAGAACTGTGTGTGAGCTGAGAGTGGCTTTATTAATTTTTTTAAATAGATGATGCTAGCAAGTTTGAAAGTGTAAAAAGTTCTACCAAAATTAATACTGGTTTAAATCACGGATAAGAACAATTTTGCAGCAATTTATGTCCAAACAATACTAGTAAAACCTAGTTCTGGAAAATGGAGTTTAGCCAAGTTAATTTGATTTGTATAATGACACTTACAACATCAAAAAGAAAAGGTTAAAAAAAATCTCCTTTTATTTTTACAACAGTTCATACAGGTGGTTTTGGCTGGACTTTAAAAGAGCATCCTTTCTTAGGTGGGGTTCCATCACAATTACTGTGCAAATAGCTGAAGTAGAGGTCATGAAAATGCTGTTACTTCATTTCCTTCGTTATCATATGGAAATATGCAAAAATTCTTCCCTGGAAATTAAAATATTTACATTACTCCTTTTGCAGAATTTGCTTGCAAGAGGATTACTGTTTACTAGTCTTGCCAAAATATTTGAGGTGCAATCTGAAAATTTCTAGCTGGCAGCACAGACTTAAGCAATGGTCATTCCTTAGGCCAGAAGGTTCAGATGTTAAAATACAGGATATTGAAATGCCTGATTTCCACTGATGGAAGAGGCAGCTCGGTGCCTGAGTGTCTCAACAACGTGTCAGAGAGCACAAACCTGCAGGTCTGAAGTCAGTGGGAGCAGCACCAAGGAATTCAATGGAAAAGGCTCAAACTTTCTTAGCAAAAAGTCGTGATCTTTAGTACAGGGGGGGTGATGGTAAAAAGGAGCAATGCTTCCTCTTGAAGGTCTCTTGAGCAAAGGGAGGAAGGAAAGGTGAGGTTGTGTAGCAGTAAAAATTCTGGGAAATAATTGGGGGGAGGAAAAGATAGTCATAAAGCATCTTTTAATTAAAGTTTTCATCTGATGCTTTCTTTTTCATAGAACTGTGTCAAAGTCTCCACTTAATGGAATAGAAGGAGCATCTGTCCTTTTAGCACTAGAAGGATTCTGTTTTCTTACAATGCACTGTTTATTTAAATATTCAGTCACTTCTTCACTTCTTGTACTGTTGGTTTATGATTTTTTGGAAGTTGATGCTGCAACAGCTCCCATGCAAGCCGACGTGTCACATATTCCTGGAGTTCCCTGAGCCCCAACAGTGCCAGGAGTCCCAGGGTCCCCTGGCAGCCCGGGTTCACCCTGAGCACCATCACGGCCGTTTTTAGTAATTCCAGGCACACCAGGTGGTCCTAAACAAGAGAGGGGAAAGATACATGAAATATTTCCATCTTTTCTTTTTTAATATCTGTATATATGTGTTGATTTTAGAGATCTTAATATACTTTGAGTGTCTGTACATCACACTTGTTATGGCCTGTTGAGTACAAGGTGTTTTCAATAAATTTACCCTGAATCTGGAGTATGTGCTTTGGATTTTTTTATCTCTAGTTATTTTATGGAAGATTCTGAGACAACGGTGTATAAATATTATAAAATTTTATGGTATAGATTTTGTGGAAAAATTTAAAGTAACATGGTTGTAAATATTTTGGCTTTATGAAATTCTGTGAATGGAGAACCTGCTTTTGGTGCCTGCAGTTTATTCATTGTACAGGTGTAATCCCAGTTAGAAAAGCTGCTTTAACAGGTGAGCAAAATAAAGAATATTCTTCCAAGTTTCCAATATATATCAATTAATTTGCATAAATTAATCTTGAATATTTTAATAAAGGAATCATCAGGAAGCAGGCACCATCCTTTCCCTTAATCTGGAGAGCCTCAGAGTTGTCACACCTTTAAATGAGTGATGATAATCTATTGCCATCAGCACGCAGAGCTGTCCCTCCTCAGCCTTCACTTCAGCCATGCAGCATTCTATTCTATTAAATTATTATTATTATTATTTTTTCCCCTCACTTACCCTGCAGCCCTTGGTCACCATCAGGCCCATCGATACCTTGGCCCACGGGTCCCTTGTCTCCCTTTTCACCAGGGTCACCTTCAATCACAAACACAATTTCCACAGTGAGCTGTGCTCTGCAGCTGGAGCCACCAACGGCACAGGGAGAGAACAGGAGGAGCTACAAATAAGTCCTCTGGGTGCTGCAGGGATCTTTGCTTACATGGCACCCCCAAGATGCACAACTCCACCCAGAGCTCCACCAAGGCCTGATCTCTTCTCCCCAGTGCTGAATTCAGTTCACCACTTATTTCAGTGGGCATAAAAGAGAAGCAAATTATTTCCCTCTGAACTTGCCTCTGGGTCCAGGGTCACCAAGCTCTCCTGTTGGCCCTCTGTAGCCAGGGGGCCCACGAGGACCAGGGTGTCCAACAATCCCCGTGCTGCCAGGAGGGCCCGGGGGTCCAGCTGGGCCCGGCCGTCCCGTCATTCCAGGAGCCAAGGGCTTCCTCAGGTTAGCAGCCAGCAGTGCAATTTGCTCTGAAAAACACAATCAAACTCTGATCTCCAACATTTGCACTCTTTCTTTAGCCAGAACTTCCTGCCACTGCTCCTGGCAGGAGGGAACAGAGAATCTGTCCTTTCTGTTTACCCGTAGCTTTTTGGGGTTTTTTACATCTCCACAGATGGAGATATTAATCATAAATCTGCAGGGTTGATTATTCCTGTTTCTAAAACCACTTTAAAGGATGTCAAGTATTCTAACAAATGACACTTAAATAATTTCCTGAAACAAACTTTAACCTCATCCCAAACAGGGGATGTAACCTCCAAATGCAAAACAGTCACTTTGAATAAAGAAGGACACTACAGGAGGACCTGCTCCAAGGAAATGAGGTGCACTGAGGAGAGGTGGAGCTCAGAATGACACAGGTTAGGGCAGGAGGTCTCACACAACACTTGTGCCAAAGTTGCTTTCAGTGCATTTTGACCATTGCCATGATGAATCATTTAAAAATACTAATTTTAGAACACCAAAAGATATCCCCAACAAAGTGACCTCCTGAATACAACAAGGTGACCTCCTGAATAATTTCCGTACACTAAAGGTCAATGTATTTTTTTTCATATAAAGACAGAAAATTAACAAACCTCAGAAGCCATTTTATGTTCAGGATTTACTCATCTGGTAATTAAAGTCATTTTTCTCTCAGTAATACTCACCATTTATCATTTCCCCACAGAGTTCTCTGATATGTTGTTCACTGGCCTCTTTGCCCTGCAGTTAACAGAAGAATTTGTCTTTGTAGGAACCTCCTTATCAATAACCAGCCCTGGCAGAGGCTGCAGGACACAAAACACATTTCCAGGAGCTTGGGAAGCAGCACAAGGTCCTGCATGAAGAGCAGGGGGTTCTTTCCCCTCTTCATGTAGGTGACAGCTTCCCTTCAGAACTCTGCTGTACAAATGGCAGCAATTAATTTTAATGTCAGGCCAGATATTTAATCTGGGGTTTATTTGGCCTTATTTTTGCCTGCTGAAATGTAGGACCTTATTTTTTGGATAGCATCCAAAACCCCACAATGCATTTTTTCCCTTCACAGGCTCCCTGACTGTGCTGCAGAAGCAGCAGATACTTACAGGAGGACCAGGTTTTCCTGTGATGCCAGGGACACCCCTCTCCCCCTGGTGACCCATGGGTCCTGGATGTCCTGGGATCCCTGGTGCTCCAGCTGTCCCATTAGGTCCTTGGACACCTTTTGGACCTAGTTCTCCTCTTTTTCCTGGCTGCAGTGAAGAATGAAAAAGACCAAAATGACTTAAAATGGAAGTCATGGTCCATTATTTTCTCTTAGGAGTTAGTTAAGACTTTCTTGAAGTTCCCTGAATGGATCTGGATGATCAGATACATTTCTGACATCCTAAGGGTGTTTCTGCATATATAGGTCATGATAAGAGGAGAAATTATCAAACAGATTTCAATATTTTGAATGCCACAAATCACCATTTTTCTCATAGATTTTATAGCATGATTGTGAGAACAACCTGCTTTAGGCAATGACACCAGGGCAGAGTTTATTCTATAGTTATAGAGGTGCAATGGTCATGCTTACTCCTAAATCCCTCAGGGCATGAGCCCCCAGTGCCTGACACTTACCTCTCCTTTTTGGCCAGGAGGTCCAAAGGGACCCTGTCAGAAAGAAAAGGAAAATAAGCAAGTGATTCATTCAGAAAATGCACATCTGAAACCCAATCTCCCAAGCTGCTGTGATGTGTGCAAGGCTTGGGTTGCCCTCTTTTCACAGCAGGGCTGGAGAGCTTGGTTAATTCTGACTGGCCACAGTGGTCCGTGGCTTTCTGCACCCATCTGTTATTTGAGGAGTCAACTGTACTGAATTGAAGGACACCTACCAGTTCTCCTTTGTCACCTGGGAGGCCATCTGCTCCAGCAATGCCCTGAGAGAGAGACCAGAGTTAACAGAGCACCTACTGCTGACAGCAAGGACCTGGATATACTCCCTGGGGCTGGGATATATCCCCTGGGACACCCTGGGGGAGATGGGGGCTCCAGCAGCCACAGCTGCTCCAGCAAGGACAAGTTCTCTCTTCCCAAAGCTGGACTCCACAGTAGCTGCTCCCCTGCTGGTGAGGGCACAGGGGCACAGGGCAGCTGGCACGAGGACTGGGTGCCCTCTGCAACAAGCTGGGACCTGGATGAAAGGCTGGATTCATATGGATGAGAACCATGAAAGACATCCACAGGCTGGCACTGGCATTCCTCACGCAGGGAACCTAAATTTCAGCTCCCCCCGCTCTGTGTCACGGAAAACAGGGTTTAAAGCCACAGGAAAATACTGATTGTCCTGTTCCCATGGCCTCCTGAGCAGGGTCCCAGCTTCATCCCACCCTCAAACTGCATGATCTCTTGGTGAGGAACATCCCTCTCCTCTCCTGGGGCAGGAATGCAAGGGTGCCTAAAGCTCCTCTGACATCGCCTGTCCCAGCCCTTTGCTGCTCACCTCCACCAGCAGCAGCCTGAGCCATCTGAGCCTGCCTGGGGGGACACAAATCCCTGCAATCCCTGCCCAGGGCACAGCACAGAGCTCTGCTATTAGAGCAGATCATGAACATTGTTATGGTGACTCCACAGCTTTCCAGGGGAAGTTTTCCAAGACAAAGATCAGGTTGGTCTTTCCCCTTAGCAACAAAACACAGACCACACTGATGCTGGTAAACCAAACCAGCAAGGCTTGCTAGGAAAGCTCCACTTTCTGCAAGAACACAGCCATGCATTAATAAAAGTATTTGATGAAAACTGGCCCAAAAGCTCATTGCTGAAATTAAACCAAGCATGGAACTTGAACAGCAAAAAGTATAAGATTAAACTATTTCATTAGTGCACCAGGCTTCGAGGTTAGGGTGAAATAGCCTTCATCAGGCACATGGAGCTGAGGAAAAGCTGCACTTCTAAACCTAACTGGGGAGGAATTTGATGTGAGGAGCTCCTGCACAGGTCCTTGTGGCTACAAAACACCCAGTGAGGGCCTGGTGTTTGTACCACAGCATTTTCATGAGTCCCCACTAGAACGGGCACCATCTGTGCCAATGCTGGGGAAATGGGACCAGAGAGGGGTTTGGTTTCTGCTGCAGAATATTTTCATTAGTGGAAGAAAAAGCCGTTTGTGCTGTCAAAGGCTGTCCCTGAAATTTGGTTTAAATGCCTTATGCTAACAACACCATGAATGTTATCACTTACCTGGTTCCCCTTGGGACCCGGAGCACCGAGAGGACCCTGAAAATAAATAAGAGAAAGAAGGAAATGAGCTCCAACTGCTACTTTGCTATCAATTCCTGGTGTGGTCAGACATTCTCAGCAAGGGGTCAGAGTCTCCCAGCTGCCAAGTTAGAGGGTACAAATCTCATTCACACTTCCTAGAAATAAGAAGGGATTTAAGCCCCCCTGCTGGCTCTGTGACACTCTCCACAGTCCCTGGTTTGTGTTGTGGGGTAATTTCTCAGCCTGTGATGTGAGAAGGAGCTTGGATTTACTTGTGGTATAAAGCAGACAAGAATATTTTCGTACCACAAGGGCAAAAAGCCAAGATGCTTTTTCAAGTCCTTATTAGACTGTCAGTTTTCCTAGGATTTAGAATTAGGTGCTGCTGATTTAAAGATTAATGGAACAACATGGCCACAGGAATAAAATACATTTAGATGATGAACTGATTATCACCTCAGGAATAATCCAGGCAATTTGGAAAATCCTTTCATCTTTATCTACCTGACATTCACATTTTCAGCCCTATTTGAGACATTTCTGCTCCAGAGAGCAGAGCCAACAGGAGTTCAGGAGAACCCCAATTTTTTTTTCTCTACTGCAAAATCTACATGTGAAATTCAGCCATTTTATCCTTCAAACAGGATTTTTATAGCACACTCATCAATCTGGCATCTGCAAACTGATCTTTTTTTATTAACTAGATCTAGAGATGGCTCAGCAGAACAGGATCTTTGAGGAGAACAAGCATACACATCAAGGACATTTTATTTTGTTCAATTCAAGCACTAAGTTAAAAAGAGGGGAGTTTTCTATTAATGAAAAATAACTCAGAAAAACAGACAATGGAATGTAGAAATGCAAGAGTGGCTAAAACTTTGTAACACCCATTTTATGTTTGCTGATGGCAAAAAGCAACATATTCCTTCCTGAACATTTTAATCTAAATTTTATACCTCTGACTTCACAGAGTCTCAAGGCTCCATGACAGTTTGTGGCAATAAAACACATTTCAGTCACCAAAGACCAAGCAAGGAGCATTCCCTTGAAGACAAGCTTAGCCCAGAGGATTTTCATTCAAAATTCCAATTCACTGCAGGAACAAGGAGTTCAGGACTGCCAGCCCCATGTCTTCACACATTTCCTCTGATCAGCTCAACAAAACTCATGGTTTTGGCCAAGCATTCAGTGCTCCAGTAAGGAGCCCAGACAGGCAATGCCCCAGGTGGCTGCTGGCATCCAGAATCCTCAGGAATTTCAGCATAATAAAAATCCTTATGAAAAATATTTGTCTATTGTTGCCTCAGTCAGCAAGAGCAGCCAAGCCCTTCCCCTCCCCATGTCCCACCCAGCAGGATGGTTGATGTATTTTATCTCAACACTGTTTTATATCTTACAGTCAAATGCACTAAACCACTGGTAATTTTCATGCCAGCAAACACATTGACTGAAATGCTGGTTTATATGCCTGAGCAGCCAGTCCAAGGACTGTGAAAAAGCCTGTCAGTACTCAGCTAGCTCAGGCATGAGGGGATGTCTCTTTTTTTCCACAGAAAAGTCTCCATCGATTTCAGGATTTCTCTTTTTCCACAGAAAAGTCTCCATTGATTTCAGGAGAGTGTGATGAGTTGGCTGCAGCTGGGACAGGGTGATTGCATCGATGCTGTGTGTGCAGCTCTCCTCTTTATCCTGACCCAGGGCAGATCTCGGGGTGCTTTGTGTGTCCCCAGCAGCACAGGCTGTTTGTTCAGGCTATAAAAACACAGCCTGAGGGTTTAGGGTGAGCCCAGCACCACCAAACCATCAAGGACCTCATCCACACCGTGTTTGAACACCTCCAGGGATGGGGACTCCACCACTTCCATGGGCAGCCTGTCCCAATGCTTTACAACCCTTGCTGGGAAAAAAAATTCCTGGTATCCAATCTAAACCTCCCCTGGTGCAGCTTGAGGCCATTTCCTCTCGTTCTGAGCAACCAACAATCACATCTCAGAGTAACTGCACTGAACTTCAGAGGCAGAAATAAAACCTAGATTATGTTTTATTGCTTTAAGCACAACGTTTTCCCTCCTTCTGCTCGGAGCAGCCCCCTGGGCACTTCATGCAGGGGCCTCTTCCCCTCTGAATGTACATTTTTCACCACAGCAAAGCCCTGAATGCAGCCAGGAGCCCCAGAGCTCCACAATAACGCTCCTGTTTCACACTTCCAGCCCACAGTCACTCCAAAAGGCTTTTTTAAACCTGCCTGGAGCCAGCACAGAAGGGCCATTGTGGAATCCCCGTGGTGCTGCTGCAGTTGCTTACACAGAAAGCAACTTAAAGCTTTTTTTTAAAAAAAAAACTTTCACCTTAAAGCTGGGGAGGAGGGAGCTGGTGAACACATGGCTCCTGTTCTCCTGAAAGCTCCCAAAATGCTGCTCACTTTGCCCTGATGGCTTCTTTCAAATGAGAATGAACTCATTTAAATAAAAAGTCACATTTATTGTGAGGTGGGATGCCCAGGTGTTTTGCTGTTCAGAAAGAAAAGTCACTGATAAAGCTGTAATTTTAAAAAAACCCCAGAGAGTCTAATCAAGCATCTCAGTAACAAAAATTAATGAATCAGCTCTCTCGTGCTCCTGGGGAGCAAGACTTTGGTTGAACCAGCGTAAGGAACAGGTGAAAATCCAAAACATTCTGTATTTTGGCTAGGATAGGGCCTGGAAGTTGCTTTTAAACAACCCACCCTGTCTGGAAGTAGTGGGAGTTTCTGGAGCGGAACAGAAGCCAGGAGCAGAGGGGACAGCATGCACGAGTCCTGCTCCCTGCCCTGAGGTCTGACTTGGGCAGCCCCAGGGACACCCAGCACAGCCACACCAGGTTTGGGTGCCCATTGCCCCCTAAATGCCCATCCCAAGCAGGAATGGGTGCCAGGAGTGCTGTCCTTACCCTGTCTCCTGTCTCTCCACGGATCCCAGTCGGGCCAGGCAGGCCAGGCTCGCCGCTGGCACCTTTGGGGCCCTGTTGGGGAAACAGCAAAACCAAGCTGCAGCTCACAGTGCCAGAACCCCTGGGAGTTCACCAGTCCCCATAGCATGTTCAGAAAGGTTATTTTTGGATGTCTCTCTCCCTTTTCCCCCAGGACCTGGGGACCGTTGTGTTGGTTGGTAGAGCTCGTTCCAGATTCTCTCCTGGTCCAAGGTCAGGCACGTGCCAAGGTGCTCCAACCTTTGCCCTGGGTCTGTCATTAATAAACCTCTTAAAATTAATAAACCTTCAATATCTGAGAGCCCACCAAGTGATGCTTCCCTCAGCCAGTGCCAGTGGGGAGTGGAGGTCCCACACTCTTGGAGAAGGGAGGAAGAAATGCTGGAGACCCCTGGAGGAATTCACTGAAGAAAAACAGAGAGCAGAGCAGCTCAAGGAGAAACTGAGGTGTCTTTACAAAGATCAAACCCAAAAAGCCATAAAAACCTTAAAATTCAGTTTGTTCCACCACCTGCCACAGGCTGGGACATCTTGCACCAGACCAGGCTGGCCTTGGACCCCTCCAGGGATGGGGCAGCCACAGCTGCTCCCAGGGAACAGGCTCAAAACTCAACCCCTCCCTCTGCAAACAAACACTGAATATAAATTGCTCCTGCAGGCAGCTTCTCTGGCCTTTTGCTCTTTCTCCCATCCCGTGGTAACGAAGGTGTCACGCTGGTTCTGGCAAATGGAAGGAGATTTCTTGCTTTCCCTCATTGCCATCACCCAAATTCTGGCCAGAGGCTTGCAGAGAGCACTGCCCTGCCAAAACACCACGATGTCCCCTGTGTCACACTGCCCTGCCAAAACACCACGATGACCCCTGTGTCACACTGACCTGGAAGCCTCGGACACCTCGGGCTCCTATGGGGCCTTGGAGGCCGAGTGGTCCCTGCAAAGAGAGAGATCAGCTTTGGTAAGTGTGGGGGCACCAGCTGTTGGTTTTTCTGGGTCTGGTTTGAAGGTACTCCAGACAGTAGTTTCATGTTCAGATTCAGGTGTTTATTATTTCTTATCAGTAAAACAGTCTCACTACTGTGAGTTCAGCAGCTTTTCATTAGAAGGCACAAAATGGCCAACAATCCCTTGTTCCAAGGTCCTTTAAGACTAAACTATCTAATTAAGAACTGACACCTGGATTATTTTCCCCTTTAACCCAATAACTGATCCCAAAGAGCTGCAATGGTGACTTCTCTACCCAATTACAAAATGCCACCCAAACCCATGGAGAAGGAGGAAGAAGAAGCATGAAGAAGAAACCCAGGACATCACCCTGTGCCCTCCATCTTGCTTCCATCCACAACATTCTAAAAATCCCAAAACCTCAATTTCTCACCAAGTCTCACACCTACACTGCTCTCTATAATCTATTTCACACTTTTGTGGATTCTAGTCTATTCTGGAGTTTAGAAAACTTTTTCCATGAATGAGGGTCAAAGCCAGTGCTGCCCTGGGGGTCAGGGCACCCCAGAGCAGACAGAGAAATATTCCCTGTGTGCCCTGGGTTTGCACAGGTGAGGAGAACATCTGGGGCCAGGTGAGTCACCTGTGCCACTGAACAGCAGTTCTGTGCTGCTGCCCCTGCAGAGTTGGTTTGGTGTTTGCTGAGCTTTGTTAATTGCATTGTTGTTAACAGAAAGGCTTATTTGGATAATCAATGCTTAAGAGCATGCCATGCTCATGAGCAGCAGAGATCAGGGACAGCAAAAAGTGGGCAGCATGACAGAGCACAGACAACATCCATTAGAGGCATCTGCTGTCCCAATATTATGCTTTTAATTGATTGCAAGGAGCTACTGCAAAACACGTGCTGCAGGCCCTTTGAAATGAAAAATGGCAATTGCATCCATTTACTTGGGCATTCTTGGTTCCAGCAATGTACAAAAAGGCAGCAGTTTATGCTGCCAGGGCTTTTAAGAGCTCACCAGACAGAACATGAACATTACCATTAGGAGTCTCTATTGCTTTCTCCTGAGAAAAAAAATCACATATCCAATAAAGATCTTGGATGAAAAAAAAAAAAACCAAAGTAAGTAATTTAGGCATTTAAATTTTGTAAACTGTCTTCTTGAAATAGATGCCTTCAGCAAGCTTCTGTCACGAGGCAGGGCTGCAGCTTTGGCTCCTTCCACTGCCATCCCTGCTGGGTGGAGCATTCAGGGACACAAATGAACCCCAAACTGGCCGCTGACATAAAGCAGCATCAGCCTCAAAAAGCTGAACAAGTGCTCAGGTATTTTTGTGGTTACTGCTTTCCACTTAGCTTTCTGCTTGTAATTCAGTAAGGAACTTTAAAAGTTATAAATACAAAGCTTTAGGGAAGTTGAGTTAAATTGCATCCAAAATGGCTCTGCTGAGCTGCTGATGGGAGCTGGAGGGACCTGACAGGTTCTGAGAAAAAGCTAAAAAACCCAAATTATTTTGAGTCAAACGGCCTTAACACTGGAAAAATCCTGCACCTCTCTTGGAACAGCCCAGTCTTAACAAATAAATTATGATTCTAATAAAACAAATCAGAAATGAGAAGCCCAGGTTAGACATAATGATGGGTTCAGCTGCAACTGCACCCCTGTCAAAACTCTGCACCAACACAATCAGCTCAGCTGCTTTTGCTTTTTGGCTTTAATAATGTGGTAGCTTTTGTGAGGCCAGCCACTCTCATGAAAAATTGCAGACATAAAAGCAAACATTATTAATACAGTTTATTTCTAAAGCTGATTTCCCTCTCCTTGGAAGTTAAAGCAGAAGCTGCTCACAAACAATAAATCATGCAGCTCAATTTCTTCCAAGTGGCACGTACCAGAAATCATATTAGACTTGCTGTAGGCTCCTGGATTTCAAAATGAGATTAAGATGGGGGAAAAAAACCAAAAGAAACAGGAAAAAAAACCAACAAAACCACTGGAAGATCAGATCCAACCCCAACACCAGGACTAACTGGGGAGTGACAAGATGAAAAAGTACCCAAGCATTTTCAGTAGTGAGATCAAAATCAGGGTTTTACCCTCCTGGTATTATTTGTTACCATCTCTGCTACTGGGCAGGGACACCATGCAGTTATTCCCAGTTTTGTTGCACCTATGGCTTCAGGTTTTGCAGGGCATCCCTCTGCTCTGCTGCAAGGAAAAGGATGCAGGACTGGGGAGGATTTCAGGTTCATGTGCTGGTGGCAAAGTCCATTGTAACAGTGAAGTTCTGCTTCCCTAATGCCTCACTTCAGCCCTGGCAGAACCCTCCTGTTCCTGTGCAATGCGGGGCTTGCTGACTGCCCAGCCTCTCCTGCAGCTCCACAAACCTCCTGGGAGCTGCAGTTTGCTCTGCCAAGGGAAATGGGGGGATCCCTCGGCATTTGCACGGAGCTGTCAGTGGGAACAGGGCCTGACCCAGCCTGGGGAGGAATTTCTCTGCTGCCAAAGCTCCCCAGAGACACCACTGAGAGAGAAAGTGGCTTTTCACTGCAGCCTGAGAGTGACCCCCCCATCCCAATCCTATGCTGGCACCTCTCTGGTTCTCAGCCAGCTCTGTACTTACAGTTGCTCCTCTGGGTCCTGGCAGACCTCTCTCACCAGGGATGCCAACATCGCCCTGGCAGGGACACCAAAGTCAGCTGTGAGGTTCAGGAGGCACAAACCCACCCTTCCCAGCCCTCTGGGGCACATTCCTGCATCCCAGGCTGCTCAGCCCCCAACTCCTGCCCCCCTGGCCCCTCTGCCAGCCCACTGCTGGTGGGTTTTGCCCAGCACCAGTGCCCAGCCAGCTCAGTGCTCCCTGGGAGCTCCACACCACTGTGCAATGCCTGGAGTGCTCAACCCCCTGGGACTGCAGGTGCTGCATCGCTGGGAGCTTTATCTATGCAAGGAAGCAACACGTGAGCTCCAGCTGCCCAGTTTGGTTTAAAACTCACCAGCAGAGCCCGTGGTAAGTGGGAATGTGGCACTTACAGGGATGCCTGGCTCTCCAGAGGGACCTGCCTCTCCCATCTCTCCAGGGCTGCCCTGCAGAGCACAAAGCAAACACACAGTGAGGGCAGCACTTCAGGGAGTTAAAACCTGGATCAGGAAATAAAAACAGCTTTGAAGTTTTACAGTTTTAGGGCAAAACTCGCAGCACCAGAGGACAGGTGAGCTGCACACTCTCTCCTGGCGCCAGGGGCCAGTTGGGGCTGCCAGCCCCAGGCAGGGTGCCCATGTCCCACAGGATGCCAGGACATCCCATCCCATTCCCTCCTGCACCCCCTTCACAGCAGGAGGAGATTCCTGCACCACCTTCCTGCAGCAATATGATGCAGAGGGAACAATTCATAAAGGAGAGGGACAGGGGGAAAAAAGGACACCTCTCAGAGCAGCTTTGTGCTGGACTGCTCTGGTGTGCCTGAGGTTTTCTTTATCTCACAAGTAGGTGTCAACCTAAAGCTCCATGGAAGTTTTTCTCCTGAGGCGAGGGAAAATCTGCAGAAGGCAAGATGAGATCATTCTGCTCCTGCTGGTGCTCAGCCTTTTGATTCCCAAAGGTCAATCCTCCTCCTGGGACTTTGACTAAAGGATGAGGTTTACTAAACCACTGATGACTCTCCTGTGTCTGAACCAGGTGCCAGCCCAGTTATTTTACCTAATTGCAGCTCTTCAGCCCCAGCAGAAATACAGAATCCATCACTTTGGGGTGAGTCCTCCCAGTGCCCCAAAGCTAAAAAGTCTTGCTGTGACCAGTTTCCCCACCAGACCCCATCATTAGAGAGATTCACTTACTGGTTCACCCTTTGAGCCTTTGATACCTGCTCTTCCAGGCAGACCCTGAAAAAAAATCATATTAAAGCAATGTCAGAAGAAGTGAAGTTATTACATTTGTTATTCTGGTCTGATCTGACACACAAGGAGCGACCTTTGCTTGAAGCAATGGGAGGTTTAGACTTCTGCAGCTTTCACTGTGAAAATTATGATTTCAATGTCTCTCTTGCTGCCCTTGCAGCTCCATGAACACAAATCCTTGGCATGAGAGCAAAGAGCAGGGATGTACAAATGGACCAGCAGCAGCAACACTTTGCACAGCAGAAACCTCTCTCCAGGGGAGTTCAAAATATTCTGCAAATGCAGGAAGAAAGGAATACTTGATCTCTTTTAAATAGTTGGAAATCTGGAGAGATGAAACATTTTGCCAATAAGCACTGGAGTAAGGCAGGGACAGAGCTCAGGATATTACACCCAGATCTTGCCTCCCTCCATAAGGCAAGCACATCAGTGGGATGTGAAAGAGAAAATCCCTCTCAAGTTTAGATTTTAAAGAGTCAGAGAAGCCAACAGGCAGGGAATTACTGTGAGGTGCTGCTCCAGGTGCTCTCCAACCCTGTCTGGCACACTCCTTCTGCAGGGTGGGAAAAGCGCATTTCCCCTTGGCTTAACTAGAGCTCCTTGTGAAACAGCCCAGAGAACGGCCCTGCCCTGTCCCCAGGAAGGATCTCCGCAGGCACACTGAGCCCCCAGGGGTGGCAGGTCCTGCTCCATACTCACGGGAAGTCCATTTGGCCCCTTCTCTCCAGGAGCACCCACAGGAGCTGCGTCACCCTGTGGATAGGGACAGGTTAGGAGGGATCCTCCAGCACAGGCTGGGGACACATTCCCAGACAGGCACTTGTGCTTTTCTCCCTCCCTGTGTGCACAGGACCGAGAGCTGCTGTGTCCAGAGGAGTGAGCACCCACTGGACAGGAGCTCCCTGCAGCTCCCAGCCCTCCCTGGCAGCACACGTTCAGTGTTCCTGCAGGAGCTCTGCTCAGGAACCAGGCAACTGACAGCACCTTGTCTCCAGGCTACTGAAATCAGCTCTGAAAAGGCGTCTCTGAAGGCCTGGAGTCAGCCAGCAGGAACCACTGAGTCCAGGGGCACAGCTGAGCTTTCATCATTTGTGCACCTCCCTTCTTTAGGGAATTCCCTCGGGATTAACTAACAGGGGAATTTCACTCTCCTTCACTCGTGACACTATCAGAAAACTTTTAAAAAGGAAAAGCTTTCCAGCCAAGCTTCCTGAGGGGAATTGCAGTCTGAGGAACCTTCCCTGCAGTGTTAAGCAGGACTTTACAAACCTTCTCACCATCGAGTCCAGGAGCTCCATCCCGCCCATCCTTGCCAGGCATCCCCTGCAATCATGGACAGACAGGTTTAGGTCAGAGGAGGCTCTGTGGTTTGCAAAATTCACATCAAAGAAGCTTTGGCAACGAGTCCAGCTCCAGTTGTGCTGGGAGATTTTCACTTGCAGCAGTACAATTGTGGCTTAGCCCAGCTGGGCTTGCACAGAGAGCACAGAGCAGGAGTCTGACAGCAAAAATGGCAAGGAGCAGATTTTTGCCTGTTCTGTTTGATCTCCTCATCTGCAAGCAAGACCAACAGCAAGACCTGCATCCTGCTTAGCTGACTTACAGGTTCTCCTATGAGCCCACGAGCCCCTGGGTTTCCTTTTGGTCCAGGTTTACCCTAGAAAACAACAATAAATCCTGAATTAATTAACCTGAAGAACAGTCAACAAAGACAATGCTCAAATTCTGTAGGGATATTTCATTCCATTTCAGCTGTGTCCTCTCTGTCCACATAAATTTGGAGGTTTTGGACACAGCAGGAAACCAGCCCAGTGCTGGATACAACACCTGGAAAGATCCTTGATCATTTCAGGGGATGGAAATGTAAGATCTGCTCCTGTGCTCCAGGCTGTAGCAGCACTTGGACACTTTAGAGTTAAGCATCTCATTTTTGAGATGAGGCTTCCATCCCTTTCAAGCAAATGAAGGGGGCACAAGCCATAATAAACCTGTGGAACAGTTTCTGGACTGGAGCAAAGGGTGTTTGGCTGCACTTACAGTGTCACCTTTGGGCCCCCGGAATCCCTGAGGTCCTTTGCTCCCTTGGTCTCCCTGTGACAGAGGAGGAAAAGCCATTGAGCATCTTCATCACACAGCGGCAGAGATTGCTGCTTTGGGGTGAAATGAGGAGGGTTTTGTGCTGTTTGCTTTGGTTTTTGCGCTGTTTGCTTTGGTTTTTGTGCTGTTTGGTGGTGCCAGCAGAGGTGTGAGCACACACAGTCCCCCGAGAGCTGGGCTGCCCTTTCTCAGTGACTCCCCAATTCCTGACACCCCTTCTGCAGCAGGCACCTTGCCAACAATCCCTCAGGGCAGACACCATCTTCCCCTTCATTTAATGAAGCAATTTCTTTAAGCAGAAACAGAGTGGGAGAAAAGCTTTAATATTTACTGTCCAGAGCCTGCTGGGTGTAATGAAAAAAAAGGTTTGGTGAGAAAGCACCTCATTTTGTTTTAGTTTGGATGAATTTCTCCTATAATTGCAAGACTAGGGAGGGCTCCCCAGAGGGTGGTGCTGCAGAAGGATGGGGATTGCATCCTCAGCACACAGCTATTCCTGCTTGGAGCAAAAATCCTTGAGAGCACCTGGGAACAGAGCAGGCTCAAGGGATGTAAGCTCACAGAAGGGCTGATTCTTCCTCCAAAAGTAATGGATATTCCCTTCTCCAGGGCTTGCCCACAGCTGCTGGTGCTCAAGGCAGAGCAGTGAAGCACAGAGCAATGGAAATGTGGTGAATTTATTCTGGTGTGGGGCATGGCAAAGGGAGAGACATCCTGAGGTCTGGGTCAGGTAAAATGACACTGCTCTGAGCGGAGGGAAAGGGAAAAGGGAAAAATCTGCTGGAGGTGGCCAGCACAGCCTCTGCTCACTGCAGCAGAGCTCAGGAAGGAGGAATAAACCAGGCTGTGGAGGGCAGGGCCACAGAGAGCCCGGGATACATACAGCTCTGCCTGGAGGTCCTGGGATGCCAGGTGGGCCCCTGAATCCAATGTCACCCTGCAGAGGACAGACAGACAGACAGACATCATTGTGAGCCTGGGCTTGGCAGAGGGTGAAGTAACAGAATCCCCACCTTGCAGCACAACCTGAGAAAACACAAAAGCCCTGGAAAGACAACCCTGTATCTCCTGCTGATTTGCAGGACAGACTTGCAGACAATCCCACTCTGAACAAAGGGTTTCACTCTGGATCTCCCCACCTTTGCACCTCTGATACACTGACAGCATTCATGGCCTTGCTATCTTGATAACACTCTTGCTCCTAAATAAATGCAGGACTTCATCCTATTCAAAACCATTCAGCCTCTGGGCTGCTGGTCAAGGGACTGTGACAGGAGTCCAAAGCTTCAATGAGCTGGAGATTGACCCTGTTCTCACTGAGGAGCCTTTTTGTGTCCTGAAAACCTTTGTCCATCACTGAGTCTGGCTTTTTCTTATAAAGAGACAGACAGAAAGTGAAATGTTCATTAAATATTTCTCTTTTTTTCTTTTTTTTTTTTTTTTTTTTTTTTTTTTTTTTTTTTTCTCCAAGATTCTATAGCACTGTCAGCTGCCTTTTGGTTGGAATGATTCAGTCTGGCTGGGGCTGACCCTGCCAGTCCCTTGGGTGTGTGGATTCTTGGATTCTCCTGACTTTGGGAGGTTGTTCTGATGGAGGGCTGCAGGGAACAGCCCACACTTTCTACCTTTGCAAGTTTCCCAGTGGGATTCAGCAAGGACAAGTGCCACTGGCATCTCTCAAAAGACAAACTGGTGGTGGAGAGGAAAAGGAAAAATCACAAGTTTTTTTCTTACTCTGTCGCCAGCTGGACCCATTGGACCAGGGAGGCCTCTCAGTCCTCTTGGGCCCTAATTAAGGAAACAAATCAGTTCAAACTCAATCACTGTTTGTGTAACCAAGGTGACTCCACATGACAAGGCCAGGGGAGAGGTGGGAAGGGAGAAGGGAGAAGGGAGAAGGGAGAAGGGAGAAGGGAGAAGGGAGAAGGGAAAGGGAAAGGGAAAGAGGGGAAAGGAGGAAAGGGAAGAGGGGGAAAAGGAAAGGGGGAAAGGGAAAGGGAAAGGGAAAGGGAAAGGGGAAAGGGAAAGGGAAAGGGAAAGAGAAGAGAAGAGAAGAGAAGAGAAGAGAAGAGAAGAGAAGAGAAGAGAAGAGAAGAGAAGAGAAGAGAAGAGAAGAGAAGAGAAGAGAAGAGAAGAGAAGAGAAGAGAAGAGAAGAGAAGAGAAGAGAAGAGAAGAGAAGAGAAGAGAAGAGAAGAAGAGAAGAGAAGGGGTTACCTGCAGGCCAACACTGCCAGGAATCCCTGGAGGGCCTGGAGGGCCAGGGTTACCCTGGGACAGAAAAATCAATCAGACAGAAGGAGGGACAACAGGAGCCTGCAAACACAGCCAGGGACAGCCCCATCTTATTGCTCCTTGAGCTCCCTCTCTCCCTCCTTCCCTCCCAGGTTTCTCTTCAGAATTTGTTTCTACATTGTAGACAATTTCTATGTGCAAGAGCATTCAGATCCGTCAGGATTTTATCCAAGTGATTAAAGCAGGAATTTATCCAAGTGATTATCAGTCAGGAATTTATCCAAGTGCTCAAAGCAGGGTTTTTCCTGAGCTGACATCCCTGCATGGCAAAGAATAGCTGTTAACTCAAACTGATTTCAACATGATGATCCTTGGAAAGGTGAATTTTCCTGGGGAGTCAGCACATGGTCCTACAGGGAGAGCAGTGGAACCCAATGCACTTCAGCCAAAGTAACTGCTCCTCGTTCAGAAACAGCCTCATTCCTCCCTGCCTCCTTGAAAAAATCCCTTATTTCTTTTTCAAGGTGTTATTAAAGAGAAAAATCCTCCCATGTTACTTTTAAGTTTAAGTTTACCTTTTCTCCTTGTTTTCCTACTTCACCAGGCTCCCCTTTGTGACCAGTGTGTCCCTAGAAATAAGAGTTGTGATTATTCACACCCCAGTAGAGTCTTGTTTAAAAATTAGGTTTGGTGAGACAGCTGTGAAACCTGAACCCCGCCTCCCAAATGACTTTCAGAGAAAGCAGTCTGTAGGTGTGCTGTGAATGGAGATCCCTCCTGGGGGAGGCTATCAGGTACCAGAGCCAGAATTGATGCAGGTCCTGAAAATGCCCAGATTTGGGTTTCCAGAGTGACTTGCACTAAGCTCATGGTCTGGATGCAACTCTCAAACACAGAGACCAGAACTCAACTCCCATCACCCCAGAAAACGGGGATGAGTCACTCCTGAGAACCCCATTCTGCATGTTTAACCTCCCTTTTCACATCATCTTTAATGACTGCATCATCAAGCTTTCAAAGAAATCCACGTCCCACTGAGAGCTCTCACACAAGCTCTGACTCACTTTGTGTCTTGGCTCTGTTCCTGCGGCTGTGGGAGAGACCCAGGCTCATCCCAGCCATGGCAGATGTTATTCCTCACCACAGCAAAGGTCCTGGGCACCATTTGCATCATAATTGGAGAGTTTCACTGGGTTTTCCATTGCATGAGCTATGAATTTTGAGCAGCTATCCCTAAACATTTTATATTTGTAATGATATTTATGACTCAGTGCAGAGCCCAAGCAGACGGGGAAAGTGGGAAAGGTCACTCCAGGAGGAGCTGAGAGCATTTCCCAGGAGTTCTCCCACTCACTGCCAACTTCTAAATCCTGCTAAAAGAACTTGAATCACTTTTTACTTTGTCTCACTGCTGGAGTCCATAACTGCAAAGACATGGAGGGGACAGAGGAGGAATGTTTAACTCCTAAGGGCTGAAAATTTACATACCAGAGGCCAACTAAATAATTCTGTTTAAAATATTTAAACATAAATCTGCCCGCTGCTACACTGGCTATAAAAACAACAATTAAATTGTATTGTATTAATTATGCAAGTTACATTTTGCAGTTTAAGAACTGGTGAGGTTTTTCCAGCTCTCAGCACCTGGTTTTTGAGGCAGCCCTGAACTGCTGCCCCTGTTTGTTCCTGTCCATCAGCTCTGCCCCACTGGCCTTGCAGGGGTTTTTAATCTATGCCAAGGGTTAAATTTCATGTGTCGGAATAAATGCAAATGCATGGCTGCTTTGGGAGCTGTGGAGCCTATATGTAGAGACTGTATATCTATATATAGACATATTATATATATATAATTTAATAAGCCTATATGTAGAGACTGTATATCTATATATAGACATATTATATATATATAATTTAATAAACCTATATGTAGAGACTGTATATCTATATATAGACATATTATATATATATAATTTAATAGCGGTGTTTATTTTGGGACACAAGTCTGGAATTGCAGGTGATGTTTCCTTACCTTGAAGCCTGGCATTCCTGGGGGGCCTGGGGGACCTGGTGGGCACAGAGCTGGGCACTGCAGGGAACAGAAACACTTTGGTTTAACAGGCACACAGCACACCCGGGGAGGCTGGCTTCATCCAGGAGGTGAAAAAGTCGTGTGGATTTTGGCTCTAAATTCACTAAATCTAATGGAATCACAGCACCATGGGTTGACCAACATTTCCCTGTGGAACAGGGTCCTAGAGGTCCACACAAAATAATGATTTATGAATGCTCTACTCCACTTTGAACATGGACTGGGAGCCTTTCTGAAGGCTGACAGTGTCCACAGCCCAAAATGCTGAAGAACCCAGTGAAGCTGGATCAGTTTCTTTAAATCATGAGGACCATAATTAATCCTCTGCATTAACTGACCCCTAATGATTTCCTTTAGCCAACTCCTTAAAAGAAACAAGGACAGGCATCAGAGTTAATTGAAGGGCACCAATAACAACCAATACCTATAAGCTGATATCTGCAGATATCCAGGGGTGGGAGAGCCCCTGGAGGGAACAGACCAGAACATGCATGGAAATTTAATGAGGAAAAGGCCATAGCCTTGAAACTTTACAATAGCTCTTAATTTGTTTTGTTGTTTGTTTTTTTTTTTCTTTTAATACAACTTCAGGCAGCACCTCTGTAGCAAAAATTTAATTTTGCAGTATATTCCACAGGGTAACTTAAATTAAACATGCAGAAATAGCACCATTTCCTATTAACTGCCGTGTGATGTGCCATCAGGCAGTCTAAACTGACTCGGAGCTTTTTTTGGGACATGCCAATTAGGAAACCAGAGAAGCTGTCACAACAACAGCTGTGAAATCTGCAAATGCCACTTCCATCATTCCTGGACCCAACACTCCTTTGGTTCCCCCAAGAGAAAGGGACCAGGGCTTTCTGCTGAGGAAGGAAGCCTAAAAAAATTCTGAATGTGTCCATGGAACCAGGGCCATCAGCCCTGGAAACAAACAGGGCTGCACACTCTGCCTTTCCTTGGCAGAGCAGGACTGGAAGCATGGAAAGCTGTTGTCTGTTACTAAATGCTGGACTTGTTTAGCACGTGAAGAATGCATCCAAAACGTGCATTTTGGGAAGCAAAAATTGAGGGCAAAATCAAAGACTGGTTTGGGTTGGAAGGGACCTTAAAGCTCATCCCATTCCACCTCTGTCATGGGCAAGGACACCTTCCACTGTCCCAGGCTGCTCCAAGCCCTGTCCAGCCTGGGCTGGGACACTGCCAGGGATGGGGCAGCCACAGCTTCTGTGGGAAATCTGTTCCAGTGCACATCTGCCCCCCTGAATAAACATTTCAGTCCAGGAGACACATACCCCACTCTGATAAGGTGATTTAAACCCACTCCTGCAGGTCTGAGCACTGCATGTTAAATGGTCTGACACTCCCCCAGCTGTGCCAAACAAAAGTCACATCAGGGATTAAACCAAAGCAGATTTCCATGCTACATAAAGAAAAACTTACCTGGAGGTCTCCACCACCATCAGGAAGGGCACCTGGAAGACCCTGCAATTCAGGGAATGGTGGCTTTTAAACACAAGGCAAACACAATTTCTAGGACAATTTTTACAGACCCAGCTCAGCTGGATCAGCACAATGCAAACACAGACCCAAGAGCCCAAAATGCTGCCCTGAACCTGCAGAGTTCTGAGCTGCACCAGTCCCCAAAAGCAGACACAGCAGGGCTGAAACCATCCCTGGGGATGCCAGGGACGACTCTTGAGCCTGAGGTGAGGAAGGCAGCAATTAGAGAAGAGCAGATGAGCCTGGCTTCATCCTGGCCCTGGGAAAGACCCCTCAGTCCCACTGTCCCACACGGCAGAGAGGCCACAGCAAACCCAAAGCAGGGACTGTCACAGACATCTTTTATGAGAAATCCTTTCCTTAGGATTTTTCCTCCTGAGAAGCTGAGAGGCCTCAGGAACAAAATGTAAACAATGGTTATCTGTTGCTGTGGAATGCAACAGGTGCATCTGTGATTGGTCTCATGTGGTTGTTTCTAATTAATGGCCAATCACAGTGAGCTGGCTTGGACTCTCTGTCTGAGACACAAGCCTTTGTTATCATTCTTTCCTATTCTATTCTTAGCTAGCCTTCTGATGAAATCCTTTCTTCTATTCTTTTAGTATAGTTTTAATATAATATATATCATAAAATAACAAATCAAGCCTTCTGAAACATGGAGTCAGATCCTCGTCACTTCCCTCAACCTGAGACCCCTGTGAACACGGTCACACAGGGACTTGACTGCAAGTCCCCCTTGCTGGCCCTGCAAGCACAGATCCTGATCCAAGCAAGCACAAAAACCTTCCTGGAGAGAACAGCAAGCCCACCCCATGCCCTGTGTGCCATAAAGGGGGGGTTCATTGGGTGCCTCCTGACACAGAGCACAAATAACAAACAGGAGATCATCATCAGAACGCCCAAGGGCAGCCAGGGAAAAGTCCCTGCTCTGCTCAGGGCATGGTGTTAATGCCCTGCTGAATGCTCACAGCAGTGGCAACAAATAAAAAGTGTAGCAAGAAAAAAACTCCAGACTCCCCCCAAGAATTTTCTCACATTTATTTGCAAGTCTCAACTTACAGGAGGCCCAGGTGGTCCAGGAGGCCCTGGGAATCCTGGCAGACCAAAAGGTCCCTAAAAGGAGAGGAAAATAGTAAGAATTCCCTTTCAATGTAAATGCAAGGGGATGCGAGGGGTGGCTAGCAAAATATCACTTCAGAGAGAGGTAAGAGACAAAAATTAAACTCATTCTTCTGTGGTTGTGGCACATTCAGTAAATGAGGATTAAATGGTAGGAGAAACTCACAGAAGGGCCCCGAAATCCATGTCCCCCTGGGAGCCCACTGGGTCCTGGAGGCCCCTGTGGAACAGAGAGAGGAGCTTTAATGTCTGTGCTGACCTTGGCACCCCAAAGCCAGGGTGCCCAGCAGCTGGGATGCCTTGAGGGCTGCCTGGAACAGAGGCTGGACGGAGTTAAAGGAACAAAACTGGGATTTATTAAAAGGCCTTCAAAGGATGCACCTTGGGCAGTGCAAGAGCCTGGCCATGGCTACACCCAAGGTGGACCCCAAGTCACAAGTTCTCAGACTTTTATAAGTTTTGGTCCATTTCCATATTGGGGTTAAATGTCCAATTCCAGCTCCAGGTGATGCAGTCCCACCCTCCCAGATTGCTCCCCTCAATTCCCTGTTGTTTGCCCTTTTTGGGGCTGGAGCTCCAGTGGTGTCCTTGGTTCTCAGGCTGGAAAAGGATTGTTTGGTCCAACTAAACTGTAAGGAGAACTTGCTGTCACTTCATATGAAGTTCAGAGCCCCATACTAATGCAGTACAGAATCAGGAAAACATGAAAACTCAAACTGAAGGCATCAGTTGGGCTGTCCCCATCTGCCCATTCCCCCCAAGGAGCTCCATCCTGACCAGCAGCTTCCCAAGGCACATCTTGCTTTTTACTCCAAAAATTCCCCTGGAATTCACTGCCAATCTGCATCCTTCAGGCACAGAGCAGCTCCCAGGAGCCCACCAAACAAAAGCTGCCCCAGGGTTGGTCACTCCCAATGCTTACAAGGTTGCTGTGCCTTGAGTTTATACCAGAGCCAGCTTCCCCAGGGTGGGGACAGGATAAAAACCACACAGGGTCCGTGATCTGCAGGACTCCTGGCACAGTAGAAGGACCTGAGCCCTGGGGTGGGTTTGCAACACTCAGGGTATCCAATAAAATCAGAATCTTAATTTATAATTTTTTTAAAAAAATGTATTCTTATTACTTACTGGAGGTCCTGGTAGTCCTTTGCCCTGAAAACAACATTTGAAACAGTAAAAGATCACTCAGAAAATGGGCACACAGGAAAAACACTGCTAATTTTTTTTTTGTTCTAAGTTTCCTTATCACTCCCTTGTCCCATTATAATGATTATCATTTGCAATCAGAGCAGAGTTTGGATGAATTCTTTTGCTGTCTCTAATAATTTGCATTCCCTTTGCATCTCTGTTACCTATGAGATGTCTATGAGAAAAGAGATGTGTGGGGGCACAAGGGTGGGACATGGAGAGGAAAACAACATTCCAGTTTATCTATTTCTCTTTTTTCTTTTCATTTTAATTTTGATTAGACATTGGGTAATGTCTTATAATTGTGATGGCATTTGATATGTCAATCTGTATCCCAAGCTGGTTTGCTTTTAGAGCACCTCAGAGAATAAAACCAGGTCTGTACATAATTAAACATTTCAAACAATATATTCACTCATTCAGGCTTTCATCCTTTTGTTTGGGATACAAAGCTTCCCACCCTCTCTTGGTGGTGGCTTTGGCACAATATTCCACATTTTCATCACACGAGCTGCTCTGGGAGGTACTCACAGCTGGTCCAGGTGGCCCAGCAGGTCCTAATGCACCCTGTGGGAATAAAACAGGAAAAAATCAGCAGGGATAGAAACCTCCACATGGGGAGTCACCAAGGCCTGCTCTCCTTGGCTCCAATCTTTGCTTGGAAACTCCAGCACTGTCTTGCAGAAGCAGGACACAACTGGAGATGCTCAGCTGAATTCACACACACAAGGACAAAAATTTATGGATAATTACTCTGGAATTCCCAGCTGGCCTCAGATGAACATCTAAAATATCCTCCATGAATATCTAAACGTTCATAACCTGAATTCTATCTACTTGAAATATTCTCATTCATAATACATTCATATTGTAGATCCAATTACTAAGTTTCCTAAAACTATTAACTAAATTTGGATTTGTTCTAGTGAATTTTATTAATCCATCTATTTTCCTTTCAAGCAAAGCCAAAGATTTGGCAGCTTCTGCTTCTTCCCTTGCTTCCTTGGCAACTCCCCCATCTCCTTTTCCCAGTTTGCATTCCCACTCTTAGGCTTGGCTGGATCTTGGTGAGCTCATGGCTTAGACTGGAATTAAGTCGCTCTTGAAGCTGTGAAGTTCCTGCTTGACTGAAGATAAGAACACAGAGAGACCTCCTTAACCCCTTGGCCGCATGGCAAAGCTGCCAGCAGGCTGTAACATTCATTATGGGTGATAATTCTGAAACAGCATCCCAGGATGGTTTGGGTTGGAAGGGACCTTAAACTCATCCTGTTCCACCCCTGCCATGGGCAGGGACAGCTCCCAGGGCACCAGGACAAAGCAGGGAGATCTCCTTGCACAGGGACAAAGCTTGGCCGAAGCCCAAAGCTCCTTCCCAAGCATCCCCAAAATGCTGCACAGAAACATCCTGAGGAGATTTCCTGAGCTGGAATTAAAGGGTGTCTGCCCCTGGGAGCAGGAGAACAAGAATGTCCCAGCACACACAGCTCCCCAGGGATGACACCTGCCCTCTGCTCCTGTTCTGTGGGCCTGAGACACAAACTTTAAAGAATTTAGGGATTTTTAGAGGAGCTGAGGTTTTAGTTAGAGATAGGCTTTATTGGAGTTAATAAAAATAAATGGGTAGGCCTTGATGAAGTTAAGAGTTAGTAATTAACTAATAATTGATTGCTTGTCAACAGAATGTTTGGTTAGCTGGGTTTATAATGAAGAATGTAGGAACTGATAAATAGCTTTTAGGAACATAAGACAATTGTGGCCTCCTCTGTTCTGAAACCAATTGAAGAGGGGGAATGGGAGTTCTACCAAGGGTTCATTTGTCATATTTGCATTGAAAATGAAGAAGAAGACTTCATTTACCTCCTCATTTTGGGACCCCTCCCCATGAAAGGGACCACTGACCCATTTCCAGGAACAAACCAGGCATGCCTAACAGCTTTTGAACTAATTACCATAGGAAGCAGGGAATGGGATGTACCAAAGTTATGAATATGTATTTGTATTTTGGGTATTCAATACTTGTATAGATAAAAAGCATCTGAAATCACCTGTAAATCAATACTTGTATCGATAAAAGGACTCTGTAATGACCTGTAAATTGCAGGGTGTATTTGGGAGTTATCCCACAATAAACACACACTTTCTAACTCTAAACTGTTAGAGAGTTTTTGCCCGTCACAGTTGGATATCGGTACTAGATCAATATCCATATTTTTTAACAAATCAGGCCAAAGGAGGTTAGAAATGTTTTCCCTTGTTAAGCCTAAGGAGAAAGACACAGAGGACCCAAGGCCTTGTTAAGAGTGGTCTTGTGAGCAGAGGACAGTAATGCAATAAAAACCAGCCATGCTGTGAATGTCAGCTCATTCATTTCTCCTGCTGCAGGTTACTCTGCTCTGCCCACAGTCACTTTTATCTGCAGGCTAAAAATCCTCACAACTGCTGCTGGCTGTAAGGGACCAGCTGGGATCTCCTCCTGCAAGGAAAACATTGGATTCCTGGCACCTCCCCACTTGCACCCAAATTCTGAAAGCAGCTGCATCGCCCCTTTCTGCTTTGTCCAACAGGCCAGAAAGATGGCAGAGCACCCAAAATGCCAAACTTTGGCCCTTTACTCTCTAATTCTGATATCTTGGAGGGTGTAAGGTGCAGAATGCAGCGGTGAACATTCCTGGTAAGGTAAGAGATTGTGAAATCCCTGAATGAGCTGATGCTACTGCCTTAAGGCAAAGGAGAGACTCTAATTTACATCTCAATTTTAATAACATTGTCTGACTCGACTCGTTCTCCTGGTAACAATGTTCTTTCTCTTTTGATTAGAAAACACTATCATCATAATTTTTCATTTTGTAGCAATTTACCCTGTGAATAGACAGCTATGGAGCATAGAAAACACTTGATTATTATGACATTCATAAATAGAAGTGAATAATTATGTTTTCCTTATTGCTTTCATTGGAAAGCAACAAACTTCAAAATGGCCTTTGAGAACTTTCCAATGAAGGACACCAGTATCGAACATGGAGATCAGGACCCAGCTAAAAATAAAGAGGTTTTAAAATTGAAAAAACAAGTAGACTTGATCTAATCAGTCTTTAAGAAGAAGCAGAAGAAAAGCTAATGGATGCTGAGAGCAGCAGGAGATATTTAAGATAAAAACTTTTTGGAAACGTTTGGCAATAAATCATTACTGAAAACTGGCTTCCATGAGCCCACTTCCCTATGCTAAACAGCTTTGCTCTTAGACACTCCAGTTGAAAAAATTAAGCTTATTTGGAAGAAATCAGAGGTTAAGCATGAATTCAAACCCACAGCAATAAGTAAACAGCTTATTTCAGTGAGTCCTGCAAGACTGAGATATGTTCTACAAGACAGGGAGGAAAAAAAGCCAAGCTAACAATGCTGTCCATTTAGAGTGCTAAAGTTTTCAGAGGCCCTCTCTTTTCCCAGGTTTTTATCAGACCAATTAAAGCAATTTCCCAGATGGACCAGTGACCTTGAAAAGCTCCCATAAATGAGGAGGGGTCCCAGGTCTGCCCCATGCTGCCAGACTGAGTTACAAGAAAGGGGAGAGCCCAGCAAACCCGAGCGTGCAGCGAGGGCGGCTCTGCCTGTCTGGGGCAGCCAGAGAGGAATTCCTGTGCCCAAAAATCACCTGCTCAATTACCCTGCAAGGCAGGAGCTGTGTGCCAACGTGGGCACTGCCACCCAGCCCCAAAAAGGGCTCAGAACTGCTCACAGCCTCCCACGGGTGCCCCTGAGCTCCCCTCCTTTAAAAATCAGGGATCTGTTCCCAGATGCTGCTGGGCTCTTGTCACAGAATGCCTGAGAGGGGCCAGGATCTCTGGGGAGAAAGATGGGCACAAGGGACACAAAAGGAGTGGGGTTTAGGGTGGAGGTGATGGACACAGGCTTGGAGCTGTGACCAGGATATTTGGGTCCTGCCACACAGACTTTGCCTGTCACATGGCAAAGGAAGAGGAGCATGCCACAAATACATGGTTGTACTGCTCACCCCCTTAAATAACTCACAGATTTTTTAGATTTGAGTAAGTCCTTGGGCCAGCAAGTGGATTATTGGGATTTACTGAACAGGTGACAGAAATCCAGCCCATCACTACAGCCCTAATTCCAAGAGGCCAGCAAGCCAGCTGTGGGCACAAGCCTTATATTGCCATCTGGGAGACAGGAGAACAGCCATGCTGGATCACAATCTGTGCTGAGAGGCTCATTAATGGTTATTCCTTAATGTCACAGGGAGGCCTGAGAGGGGAGATGACTGTGGATGATCTGAAGGACATCTGTATCATCTCTGGCTGCTGTTCCTCTGTCCCTGTGGTGCCCTTCAGCAGAGCTAGAATATGCAGAAAGCAGAAAAAACCTCTTATTTCTTGCTAGGCTGGCTGGGGAGCACTATGGCAACTAACAATGCAACCATATGGACAGTTCCAGAAATAATAAAAGGCAAAAGTTCAAACAATTGATACACAGTAACATTAATTATAAACAACACAGATCTACCAACTCAGACTGCAAATAAAGGCCAAAATAACTTCATTTTGATAAACTTCACAACTGAGTCTGTTAACTGCTTCAAGAAACTTTTTGGATACTTGAAATATCCCCAATACAGCCACCACTGAGGCAACCCAAGCAGGTTCAAAGCCATGTGAAAGAAAGATGGATTTCATGCTCGGCCTAATGAAAAGCCACCTGGGGCTGCATTTCAAGGATCCAAGTATTCTGCAAGGGTTTGCATCAGAATCAGCACTTGAATATCACCAATCTACTGCAGAATGTGAAAATCATCCCCACACTCAGTGACAATGAGCATTTAAAGGGACTTAGGATCTAGTGAGGTACTCACACGGTCTCCTGGAGGCCCATTTGGGCCAGGTGGGCCATCAGTTCCTGTTAAACCCTGTAAAAAAAACCCCAAAAGATCAACAGAGTGACATTCTGTCAGCAACACATCTCAAAATTGTTCTCTTATTCCTTAATTCAGCCTCGAATGTCTTCTCCTTCAATTTCTCCTGACACGCAAGACACGGATGTGGGTCCAGGACTCCCATTCCTTCTCCAGTAGGCACAGAGAAGGCTGATGAGAAACATCAGGAAAACTCTCCTGCCTGGCTGTAAGCTTTAAAAAACCTAAGAGAAGATGACAAAATACTCACATCCACTCCAGGAAGGCCAGGCAACCCAGCTTCACCTGCAGCTCCAGCCTTCCCTGGTGCACCTTTTGGCCCCTACATGAGGGAAACAGTCAATTACTGTAACAAAATAACAGGAGAAACACGGCAAGGATGCAAGGATGGAAGCTGATTTGTTGATGTGTTTATCTTACACCATGCAACATGGGAGAATCCCATGAAGAGAGGTGAATCTTGCTGTGAATTCATATCCAAATCCTAAATTCCAGTGCTTTGGCTCATTCCCACGTGCTCACAAGCTGCTCTTAGTAGGGGTAGGAAGGGATGCAGTAAGTGGCCAGAGCAAAGGGCTCTCCCTGGTACAGGTTTGAGCACCCCTGCCAGGCTGAGGGGCTGCAGCAGACTCAGAGCAGTGCCAAAAATGACCATGTAATGTGGCTTGGTGCCATGAGCACCTGTCCCCATACAGGTGATGCACAAGCTTTATCTCACTTTATTCATTAATTCAACTTTCATTCTGCTTCACTGATAGCAATGAAGCAGGAGAACGTGTTTGCCCCCTGAGCATCCCCACTCCTGGGAATTCTGTGGCAGGTGAAGAGGAAAACGAGGCTCTAAGTGCCAGCTCGTGTGCTGTGTCCTCTTGAAAGGGTGGAAAAGTCAATACCAAGCAGGAAACACTTACTGGTGGGCCTGGCAAACCAGGAGGGCCTGGCTCTCCCTAGAGGAAAGAGAAAAAAGCGTTAGTGCTGAACCTTTGCTGACCTTTTCCAACAAGGGTGCTCCCAGCTGCACTCAAACCTCTCCTCGTGCCCCCTCCAAGATTTACCTGGCTCAGTCTCATGAGCTGATGCTCTGAACCCTGCTGCCCCCTAAGCCTGGGTAGCCTTGTCCATCACCTGCAGTAGCAGATTTGGGGAAATCCACATGCCCAGCCCCCCAGAGAGAACCGCTGCTCCTGAACATTGCCCCCAGCTCCTTCCAGACATGGTTAGAGTTTATTTGCACTTGGGATGGGCTGCAGGTGGGGCAGGGAGGAAGCTGGATGGGTGTCACAGCTTCCAAACATCTTCCTGGTGATACAGGGATCAATTCAGCTTTGCAGGGCACAGCATGGAGCCGTGGTACTGCCAGGAGCTGGGGATTACCACAAAGTGAAGAAGGAACAAACTGTCTGCAATGATTTCCTTCATGTGGCTAAACTTGGACAGGGAAAGCAAACAAGCACAGCCCCCAGCTGATTTCCACCTGATCCAATTGCACAATCTGCATTAAACACAATTTTCATACAATATTTCAAAAGCACTCTATTTTTTCTCTATTGTAATAAAAAGAAACTTTTAAGAACAGCATTAAAGGTGTTTGTGAGACAACATTTTGTGAGTCTTTAATCACTTCTTCCAGCTCAGCCAGTTGTAATGCCATTCATGAGAGTGTGTGGGGACTCCAGGCAAAAATTTGTATTTTATTGTTAGGCCCCAAAAGAAGCAAACTTGTGAAGAGCAGGAGTTTGACTGGAGCTTGGTTTCCAAGTCATCCCACAGAAAAACACTTTGTGTCCCTGTCCAGAGGGCACCCTGCCCTCCTGGCTTTAGGGTAAGTGCCCTGAATGTTCTGAGAGCTGCTGTGGGTGAGCAGAGGGGAAGGGGCAACCCTGGGAGGAGAAAATCTCCTTGGAAGAAGGGTGGTTATTAACAGAGCAAGGCTGGAAATAAAACAGCATCCCTCCCTCCATGGGGCTGCTCATGAGGAGGCAGGAGGTGAATGCAGAGCTGTGGGATTTACAGCATGTTTTATATTTACTGGGAGGGCTGGGGGCAAATCCCTCCAGCCTGGAGCTGCTCAGGATTTCAGTCCTGAACCACTGACTGACCAGAGGGGCCCTGAACAGAGGCATCTTTATGCTCTGACTTGCTGAAGCAACTCCTTCAGTGTCCTTTGCCCACAGCCTTTCCATAAATAGTTATCATAGCAGGCTGGGGAAGGTTGCCTGCCCAGGAAATGAAAGGAGCAGTTCTTTGGCAATGAAAAGGCAGGAAAGGGCTGCAGGGGTGGTTTGCTCCCTCCTCCAGCACCTGGGATTGCCAGCCCCTTGCATTTTTCCTTTCCTCTGTGGTGGGAATCTGCACAGGGAGGTCACAGCACCAGCAAAAAATGCTGGGGGACCATCTAAAACCTTGATCCTGCTGTGGTGGGCCCCTGCAGGACCCTGCAGGAGCACCAGAACTTCAGAGAGCTGAATCCAAAGCCTAATCAGGGTTTGCACCCCCAATGCCAGGTCACTGGGAATTAGAGCAAGGGCTGTCAGCAAAAGGAAATGCTCCCCTGGTGCCATGTGGAAGTTTAGTCTTTCTCAGCAAGGCAAGGCAGGAGACAGAAAGCAGAGGGGAAAAAAAAAAAAAGCTTGATTTTTGAAAAGTGACAATTGCTTATGAGCAATTTAGGGAATTACATCTCCAGAAATAATTCACAGGAACTTGTCACTAATTCTTTCCATCAAAACATGCTGTTTCTAGTCTTGGGAGAGAGATTTTGCTTGTTACTGGGTATGAAACGAGAAGCTTGTTAAAGGCTTTAATTATAAAATATTTCAGAGGCACTTAATGTTGCAGCTGCCCCAGAAAGGCAGGGATGAAAGCTGGACCTTTGAGAAGCTGTGCTTGTGGAGTTCATCCAAGGAGATATCCTGAATAATGCAGCTGCATGCTCTGCACCTCTCAGTGCTCACAGCTGATGGCAGGAGACTGCTGAGCACCTCAGCAGCACTCACCCAGCTCAAAGACACCCACAGCACTTCCACAGCACTTTGATCCAAAGTCATCTGTCACACTGACCTGGCTGGAGTGCCTTACAGAGTTCAGGAATACAGTGCAGAAAATTTTCAATTGCAATTTAAGAAAAAAGTCTCAGCACCAAAAGAAAAATAATGGTTTCACTCTGCAGTGGCATCACTGACACTGCCACTCAAGATCCACATGACCCTCCCCATGCAGCACTAGGAAAATACAAAACAGCGCTGAATTTTATTTACCGTCATTTTTTGGAGTGTACTGACACAAAAAGGGCAGCTCATAAGCAGGGAGGCTGTGTGACTCTGCTCAAGACCAGCCACAGCCCAGCATCTCCTCCTGTGCAGCTCCTGAAAGGACTCCATGTCCTGCTGAGGAGCAGGAACCATCCTGGAGCCATCCCTGGACAGCCAGACCATCTCACCTGAACAGGGACCTGACATCCTCCATCCATATGAGAGATGGGCTTCCAGTTCAAATTAGAGATTATTTCTATGTAGCCAAAGCCCCAGGCTGAAGTTGGGACTGCAGGACTTTGCACCTTAAACACTTCACCCAGCCATTTGATTAATTAGGGCTAAGTTCTTCACATCAATTAGATGTTGTTATTTGAGCCTGTCCCACGAGGAGCCTTCCAAAGCTCTTAGCTGTGGATAAAGGGGTGAAGGTCCACATGACTGCCACCTCCCTGGGCTCCTGTTTCCAAGAGCAATCAGAAGCCATGCTGGTGCTGTTCCAGAGTTAAATATCCTGTAGAAAGCAGGAACTGAACAACTACGGGGTTTCTTTCCCATTTCCTCTCTGCAGAAGTTGAAACTTGAAGTCTGAAGGGTTTCATCTTTCCCAAACTCCTCTTTTTGCTTCCACAGTGGATCACAGCCAGCCTTTCCCAAAGTGTGCTGGCCACAGCAATGCCCTGCTGCAAAGGGGAACCAGTGTCCTTTGCCCTCTGCCCTCTTCTGGGGTGGCCCCTGAAGCCCTTTGTGACACCACAAAGCACCACCAAAAAAGCACCACCAAAAAAGCACCACCAAAACCAGCTGGAAGCTGCTGAGGTGCCAGCTCTGAACATCTCTCTCTGAACCACAAAACCAGAGGGAGATCCCCAGGAACACAGACTCCTTTAGCCAAAAGGACACTCAGAGGGAGCAGCTGGAAATCAATGAGGTTCTCTCTTCAGCCCAGCCTGGCTCAGGGAGCTGCAGGGAAAGCTCCCCACTGCAGGCACAAACACTCCTTGTTCACCATGTACCAGGGAACTCACGCATTTATTTTTTTTTTACCTCCTTATTCAAAAGAAAATGACCTGCATGGAATGAATAGATTTTTTCAAGGTTGCTTAAGGGCCCAATTCCAATAAATGCACTTCAGATGAGTTTTAAAACCCCTGCACTATTCCATAGGCAGCTCAGAGAGACAAGAGCTGCTCAAACTGGAAATCGAAGCAGGAACCCAGATTTTTGCATTTGATGTGGTCTTGCTGAAGGTCCATCTGATGCCCATTTTATCCACTGCCAACTACAGGACACAATTCAGTCCTTATCCAACAGATGCACAGAAGCAATATTTTTAATTTCTATAGAAACACCAATTAAAAGTAACAGAACAAGATTTTTTCCTCCATTAAGTCCTGGGTTATGTAGTCTTCTCCTAGGTGTAAGGAGCTGCCTGCTGAAACAAGGGCTCTTCGTTTTATTTGCCTTTTGGCCACTACAAACTCATGTCTGGCAACACAAGAGCCAGATCCTGACATATCCTGTGCCAAAGTGAGGGATAACCATGATGACAATATGGAAATAAAACTAATAAGAAAAAAGCAGCGTCCAGTGCTGCATACTTGAGTCTCTTGTAGCCTCTCTAGAGATGGAGATGGTCTGAAGCACCACATAAATCTGTGTTTGAACTGCTGAACGTGCCCTGACCCCACACACATCATACCTTTGCACAAAAAGAGAAATATTCCACTTTGCACACAGGGTCACAAACCCCTGAGCCCTCCCTGGGGACAGGGCATTGATCCTGCAAAGAGCCTGCTCAGCTGAACTGGCTGTTCAGCCTCCTGCAGAACAGGACAGGGATTTTCCAGGTCCATTCCCCAGGGATGCCCAGAGGATCTGCAGAGCAGGAGCAGCTTCCCTGCCCCAGCCCTGGCCCAGCCAGCCCTGCCCTGCCCCACTCACATCAATGCCGTCCTTGCCAGATGGTCCAGGAGGTCCTGGAGGTCCAGGAGGGCCTTGGGGTCCAATTCTTGGAAGGGACTGGGGAAAAGTGAGAGACGAGAGCTTGTTTTGCCATCAGAAGGAACACATCAGAAATTATTGGCAAAATCCTACAGCTTAACCCTAAATCTGCACCCCCTGCCAGCCTGGGTGGGCTCCAGAGCAGTGGAAGGCTCTTTGGAAAACCCTTTTGCCTGAGCACATCCCCAGCTCCTTTACTGGTGGTCTATGCTGGGAATGCAAACGGGTCACTGGGCAGCAAAGGGGTTTTGTTGTATAGGAAATTGTTCTGACTACAGGCACGTTTTGGGTTGGGCAGAGGAGGAAATGCAAAGCCCATGGAAAAGGTGCCGAGTGCTTGGCAGAAATAATGAATTTATAGATCCAGTTCGGTGGGGTGATGGCAAAGCCAGGCAGACACCAATGAAGACAGGAGGAGAAAGAAAAGTCTCCTTTCTGAGCAGGGTGCCCCCTGAAAATCTGGGATTTTGGAAAGGTCTGAGGTGGGGGGAAGGAGGGAAAGGTCCAATAAATGACTTCTGTATGGAGAGGGCTCCAGAGAGCAACTTACTGTAGCTTCAGGGAACAAAGGTTTCATTGTAGAAGCAGCTCTGCTCACAGCAGAGTTCTGAATTCCCAAGCCAGGCTGCGAAAATTCCTCACAAACAATGAAAATCTCACTGAGGAGTCACTTCCCCAGACAATAATATTAACACCAGACAGGGAAGTTTAATACAGCTTCATGTCTCAAGAGCAAGGGTTAAACACACTGTAAGTGTAAAATTTGAAAATTGATTGAGGGAATGAATAAGAAATTCTGATTCAGATAAAGACCCAGATCAGATCAGTTTCGCTGGAGATCTGTTACTTCATTGAAAAAGCAAACTGTTTCTCTTGCATCAACAGATCTGCCCTCTCCAAGGCTTTCCCTCTCATAATTGCAGTCCTGAATGGGAAAACACCACTTCTACAGAAACAGAAAGCAGCAGTTTCTACACCTACCCATACAGGTACAAACCCAGGTGCACCTTTGGAATAAACCTCAGAATAATACCTGCCTATTGCCACGTTTCACCCCACAGGTACAACACACACTGTATTTTACCCTTACAGGTTTTCCCCTGAGCATGAGACACAAACAAGGTTTCTCACCTGAGCTGATGCTGTGGCCAAGAGCTGCCACAGGGAGAGGAGCCCAAGAGCAGAGATTCCAGCCATGGTGCCCAGGCTCTGCCTCTCTCCCTTTCCTCCAGGCTGCCAAACCCTTTCTCCTCCGGGGTCCAGCAGATCCCTCCTCCTCCTCGGGGCTCTCAGCTTACAAAGCAGAGACTCCTCGCCTCCAGATAAACCTGTGGCTCCAGCTGGAGCAGCGAGAGGGGCTGAGCTTGGAGGAGAGGAGGTGGGAGAAGGAGGGGGAGCAGCAGAGCAGCTCATTCCTGCCCCAGCCTCCTGCTCCTGGAGCCTCTGGAAGGGCTGGGCTGGGAGAAGGGACACAGGAGCACAGCTGGGATTCTCCAGCTGCAAACACAAAGCTGCTCCTTAGGTCTCACCCAGGATATTTCCCAAAGCCCATCACCACCTCTGTGCTGGACAGGTAAAAAGGAACACAGGGTGAGTCTTTCAGTGCATTTTCCATTTTTCACCTAACTCCAGCATTAAGAAACATTAAGAAACCTGGGACAGTGCAGGATCCCACAGAGAAATGCACTTACTGCTTAGTGAGGCGCTTTGTTAGCTCTGGAGGTTGCTCACATCTGGTTTCAGGTTTTTTTTTAGGTGATCTGAAAAGCATCGCTTCCTTGAGAAGTGATGAATGGTGGTCAGAAAACAGACAATCACAGACAGATAACAGGAGGAAGGGAAAAGGAGGAACATTCTCAAACACACAAAGAAATATCTGAAATGCTGGGAGGAAGGAAAGAGGACAGTTCCCTGCTTGGTGATCCCAAATGGCAAGAGATTAATGAAGATGCATCTCCCGCAATGAGCGTCACAATTCCCTTTATTGATTACAGGCAATTTCAGCCAAAGCAGGGCTTGGATGTGGAGAGGAATGGTGGCCAGATTCCTCAGGGCTGAAATGACACAGCTCATCTGGTTAGGAACACAAGAGGAGATGTAGAAAGTGAAAGCTGAGGAACTGAAATACCTGATTTTAGCTTGGCATCTTTGCAACAGGAGGCCTGTAGGAGCACAGTGTTTGTTTGACCAGCTACCCCAGCAGCCAGTATTCCTAGAGCTTTGGCAGAAGGATAAAGAACTCAGATTTACCAGGTTCCCACAAGATTCTGTGGAATAGTTGGGGACAGAAAGGGAATGTGTGTCTCTAAGTCTTCTGATGGCTCCAGAGTAATTGGAATCCTTTATTAGACAGCCCAAACCCTGAAGAGGGAGAGCAGCTTTGCACAGCTTGTACCTCCTCCTCCACACTGAGGCCAGCTGGGGCAGGAGGGAAGGCAAAGGAGACCCCAATTCCTCAGCCACACCTTGTCCAGAGCAAGCCAGGGCTTGGGGGGCTGCAGCAGGTGGAGCCTGTCCACAACCAGCACTGGAAGGGCCTAGGAGTGTTCACCTTCAACACCATCCCCCAGACCAAAAGGATGTCCAGTAACCCTCCATCCCACACCCACAGGCAGCACAGCTGAGGGGACACAATGATTTAGAGGAAATTTTTAATTAATTACACAAAGACACCCCTGTTCTTGTGTCCTGAGGGGAAAAAAAACCCCTGAACTGAAGCGCCCACAGCCAGGCTGGGCAGGAGCCCCAGGGGATGCTCCAAGCAGAGCCCAGGTTTGCTCTGCAGAGCACCACAGCACCTTTGGGACAAGAGCTGCAGAAGCAACACAAAACATTCAGAGACAAGCAGACACCCCACCCCTGGAAGTGTTCAAAGCCAGGCTGGATGGGGCTTTGAGCAACCTGGTCCAGTGCAAGGTGTACCTTGGCAGGGAGGATGGACCAAGATAAATTTTGAGGTCCCTTCCAACCCAAAGCATTCTGCAATTCTATGATTTCCGAGCACATCTTTAAACAAGCAGCATGGGGGGTCTTTTCCTCTAAAACATTCACTGGGCACATTTTAGAGGAGAACAAAGACTGGGCAGCACCTCCACAGGGAAGAAAGAAACAGCAGCTGTGTGCCATGGTGAGCCCAGCACAGCACCCTCTTGTTGGGGGGAACCAAGCAACAGCTCATTGCTCCAGGGGGGTGGGTAAATACATGGTCATATCCTACCCTCAAAGATGAAAAAATATAGAAGGAAACTGATATGCATTAAAGTCATGCTTTAATAGGGGAATTAACGTAACACATTCTGTGATACAGCTCTGAGTGCTGGCAAACACCTTGTGAACTCACCACACACACCTACAGCCAAAAGTAAACCTGGCAGGAGAGGGAAGGGGCTGGTTTGAGCACTCACTCCAGGCTGGGGATCAGAGTGAAATCCCATTAAACACAAAACCATAACAAGATATAGGATCTATGCCCCAACTGAGCACATATTCACAATGAAAATTTCATTAAATAAGAAAATTACTATAAATCTGTACAAAAGCCACAATTAACAATTCTTAGGAATCTGTTAGGAAAGAATTCTCACTCAACATCTTCAAGTATTTCCATCTGTAGTTAAGTGTATTCTTACTGGCTATTTACCTCCATCTGTTCTTAAGAAGAAAGAAGTATTTTAAAAACATTAAAGCCTTTTTCAGTACATGTGTGACCATGAACATCAGATGTTAAGCTTGCAGACTTTTATTCCCACACACATATGCAGCATGCTGGATCAGAACCTACAGGCTGGGAAGGCAAATCAGCCCTCAAATTCCTTGAAAGATAAAGCTTCTTAAGAGCTGTAGCAGAGAGGAAAAACATTGACATTGCACAAGCTGCTGCATCTGCTCTCTGGCCATCTCCTACACAAACCAAACAGCACCAAATAACCTCAAAACCAACCCAAAACAACCTGAGCAAACAGCAAGTCCAGACCTTCAGGCTGTTGGAAACAATTTCCTCTGCTTCATAAAACAGATTCTCTGTTGTAAATTTTTAGGAGTGAAGGTGCTAAACTGTTTTAATGCTCCTTCAGACCTGGTGGAGGATTGTGCAGTGTGGCAGAACAGCTGACAGGGAGGTCAGGAACAGAGGCAGGCAAAGAGCTGGCAAGGTCTGAAAGTAAATTCTTGAGGGCTGGAAATAAACGAACCAGACAAGCATAGCCTCTCCAATTAACGTTTCAATTAACTGCCCCACAAAGCCCAGTGGTTTCCAGACATGCTGCACTGGAACATGCCCCGGCTGTCTGACATTAAAGGCAAAGCAACCCTGCCCTAAGTAGGAAACAGGCTGGATCTGACACATCAAACCTCAGCCATGGGCCTGCAGAAAAGAGCCCCCCCAGGCCACTGCAAATTGCCAGCAAAGGCTGAAAAAATGCACTGGGAAATATCTGTGCTGCTTTGGCAACTGAGAAATGGGAGCCTCTGAAACAGTCATGGACAAAAAAATCTGTGGAAGACTATAAAGTGGTTGGAAAACACGGGGAAGAGCAGCTCTAAACAGTTTTATGCAAAACCTGGAGCTTTTTCTCTTAGAAACCAGCAGGCAATTTGTAGTCTTAACTCTTAACAAGAACTACAAAGCAACCTCTGTGGGGATAAAGAGAAATAGTTACTCAGCACTTTGCACCTCAAGAGAACAGAATCTCTACACAAAGGTTTATACTGGTCAGAGACACATTTTGCCTACAGATCTATCCCAGTCTAAAGCCAAACCTACTTTCCTTATAGGAGGAGAGGCAACTACATTGACATCATGTGAAATCCATATACTCATCTCTTTTAGAGAAACAGCACTTTTGCCAGGAAAAACCTCCTAGGAAGGTACAGCCTTTCACAATAACAAACAGAAGTCACATAGCAGTAGAAAGGCCTGGCAAATTGGGTCATGCTGTCTTACATTAAAAATCGTGTCTTTAATAAATAATTAGGTAATTCAAAAAAGGAGATAGATCAGTTTTCCTCTTCTCTTTCAGTAGGGACATAACCAGAATCAAAGCAAAGTGCAAAAATCCCCGTTGCTCCAAGATAGCCCTGAACATCAGATAAAACCCAGCAACAGGACACAGCCTGTCCATGAAGATGAGCAAATAAAGTTTTCCCCTTTAGGGTAACCAAGAGCTGGATCTCAGTGAGTTTACTAGAGATGATTAAAAAATCATGGAAGAGTGAAAGTGAGACAGGGGCCAGCTGGATCATCCCAAAGGAAGTTTATTCAGTTCTCCAAGCCACCAAAGCTGGCTCCCAGCACAGGGCAGTGCCATCTCTGCTGGCTCAGGTGCTCGCTGTGCTGCTCTCACTCTGCTGCTGCTCCCTGCTCTCCACCAGGCTCTGCTCCATTCTCAGAGCCTTCATCTTTTTCTGGTGGGACCTCAGCACTGTTTTCTTCAGGACAAGTGCGTGTTATGCTCTGCTCATGACTCTCTGGAGCTTGCTTCTTGTCTGTGCCTTCTGCTTGCCCTTTTTCACCTGCCTTTTCCACCTTTTCCTGCTGTCCTACCCCATCGAGTTCACTTTTACCCCCCAGGAGTTTGCTCTTGCAGTGGTGCTGATCACCCCCTGCTGAGTTTTGATCTCCACTGGACTTCCAGCCATCCTTGATTGGAGCAGTACAGCCAGTCCTGGGGGGCCTGGAGGCAGCTGGGGGTCTCACAGCCCCACCATCTGCATCACCACCACCCCCTTCTCACTTGGCACTTCCACAGCTGCATTTTCCTCACTGACACTTCCTTTTCCAGCCTCACCATTAGCAGCAGATGGATTTGCTTTGGCACCAAGGCCTGAGGGCCCCATGCTCAGGTTTATGGCCAAGTTCACTTGTTTGCCTCTGGATGTTTTTTTATCAACCTTTCTGCGTTTCACAGCCGCGTCCGCGGCCTCCGGCGCCCTCGACTCTTTGGTGCTTGAATCATCTTCCTTCAGAGCTTCCTGATCCTCTTCTGCCTGGGAGACTGGGTCTGAGCAGGGGATCTCTGCATCAATTGCACACTCTCCCAGATTATGGGAAATCTTTTCAATATCAGCAGAGTTTTTCAATGATCCATCGCCTTCAGCATCTGCCAAACCCACATTCAGTTTTCTCTTCTTGCTCTCCTTTGTGCAATCATTCTCTGCAGTACACTGCCCTTCCTCAGCTTCATTTTCTAAATCCTCTTCCTCCAGCTGGCCAAATGAAGCTTCTTTCTCCTCCTCATCATCTCCTCCCTTCAAAACACATTTGCTTATCTTCTCCTTTACACGTTCATCACTCATTTCAGGCTGCAACTCTGCAGCATCTCCAGCTTTCTGTTCCACCTCTGAACACTGGTTCTGATCCTTCTCCACAGGATCACATTCTTGACACTGAGCGTCCTGTTTATCCTCAGGCCTTTGGTGCAGCTGTGCCTTGGCAGAGCGGGGTCTGTACTTTTGGAGTTTGTCACGAGGCCCCCACACGAAGCTGCTCTGAGGTTTGAAGTGTTGCCAAGCGTAGTGGATGAGTTCCCTCCTCTTTTCTTTGCTTCTGACAGTGAACAGGAAGTAATCCAAGGCACTTCTCTTGACATTTGGTAATGTCTCCTCGACAAGAGTTTCTGTGAGGAAAAACTTCACCAAGTGCACTTGATAGTCTTCATACCCCATCTCCCCCAGGCACTTCAGGATGCGAGTAATCCTCAAATTGTTGTGGCTGAACCTGGAGGAAACAGATAAGCAAAGCTGTCAAGGGAAAGTCTTACAGGTCACTGTGAGCCTCTGGGACATCTGAAAAATGTTTTATCATTTACTGACTGTCAGCCATTAAAGACTGTTTGACAATGCAAATGGGAGCACAGATGGGCTTACTTTTAAGGCACTCACTGCTGCTGTTTGCCTTCAGTAGCTCCTTACTAACCCTCCATGGGCTGATAGGATTCATCATCTCAGCTGCCTGGAAAGGTTTTGGCTTTCTGAATCAGCCACCAGTAGGTAAGAACTACCATGTTGGGGCAGATAAACAAGTCCTGGCCCTGACAGAGAGCCTGCAGCATTGAGAATACAGGCATGAAAGGACGCTGCCAAAACCTCTGGACTTAAGCTAGACACAGATGGTTTTTCCTTTTTTATTTTAATACTTGACAGACTTCAGGTTATTTTCTCTTTTGTGATTATGCTCACTCCTTTCAAGAGGTTAATATCACCAGGAAGGGTTGTTACTTACTCCACAAAACCTGCAATAATATAAAGCCATCCCATTTGCAGAGCACTTTTCACACAAGGACTCAAAGCATTTTACACACATTAAAGGTGCTTCATAAACAACCAGGGAACCATATGCAAAGACTTCTATTTTCTAGCTTAACAGAATAAAAGTTAAAAATACTTTTACTAGATAACATTTATTAACAAAAGTCTCCAATCCTCAACAGCTGGGGATTTCCTAGGCTTAGACTTTGTTTTCCCCTTCAAAGAAGTGCCTGGCTGCAGTAAATGCTCAACAGCATCAACACAATCACCTGTTCAAGTTTTCAAATCGTTCACGCCAATTCTCTGCTCTCTCAAGTTCTCCAGTTTCTTCATTGACCAGGTTGATTCCATAAAATCCCAGCATGAGCTTGTAAGCACGTATAAACCTGTCCATGACTTCCTTGGACTTCCTAAAGGCCTGAAAACAAGACACAGCAACTAGAAAAAAAATGCAACTCCCTAATTACCTGCACCAGATTAAGTGGCACCTGAATTCTAAACAAGAGTTGACTGTATCACTAAGCATTTCACTGCTGACACAAGACAGGCAAATGCTTCACTGTGAGCTCTGTGCACACTAAAAACCCAAGGAAACAACACAAAAAAACCCACTAGACTTCAAAAATAAGGTATTTAGGGGAAATCCTAACACCCTTCAGATCTCAAAGAGAAAAGAGACAAAAGCTTAAAATAAATACCTGGATTTCTTGACAGGTGAGTGGTTTGGCACGCCAGTTCATCCCATGTTCACGTAAAGGGAACAGCCTGAAGAGAAAGGAATTTTCAGGTCAGATGAGCAAAGAGGACACCCAACCCAGGGTACCCAACTTGTTAAAACCCAAAAATATTCCAAAATTTGTGGTATCACAGGCAGCTCTTGGAGAACTCCCATCCTTAGGGACACAGAAGTCATTTTCTAGTAAACTCCTCCCATAAAAGTATTGTCTACACCAATAACAAAAAAAACTTTGCTTATGTGGATCTCTCTCTTTGCCTTAACTTTGTGCCCCAAGACCACAAATGACTGAGATCTATTGGCACAGCTGCACTAGAAACCTGTGTTTTCAGGAGTTCTAGTGCTTTGCTTCCTGAGGAGTGCATCTCAATTAACTGAAGTAATTCTGGGCCTTGTGTGAAGCTGAAATCAGGAACACAGATCCACCTGACACATAAAAGAGGCACAACTAGAGAGGCACTGTGTTCATGCAAACAATTTACCACTGTATGTAGGAATGGTTTTCTTCCAGTGTTTCATACTTGTCCCCCCAAGATGAGAGCAGAGTTTCAATATTCACACCTGCAAGGAAAAGGAAAAGGTCAGGCAAGAAGTGACACCAAATTAAAGTCAGCCAGTCAGTCACTCCACACAGCTCACTATCCTAACCCAGATATTTACACACAGGCATTAGCTCCTCCAAGACAACCAGCCAGAAAAATACCTTTGTTTCCTACTACCAGAATACTAAGGAAAATACAGCAGGAATATTTAAAAATTGAAGTTCTTGATGGGTTTTTATTGGTTTGGGTGGTGGTTCTGGTTGGTTGCTTAGTTTGGTTTCTTATTGTCTCACATGGATGAAACTACTTTCATCAACCAGCTGCAGCAGATGGCATCAAGCAGCCACCACACAAGGCACTCACCGTGGGGCACAAAAGCAATCTCATTTTTGTAAAAGCTTAAGTTCCACATCTCTTCATCCTCCTCATTCTCTGGTTCTTTCAAATCCTGGAAATGAGAACAAGAAATGAACAAGCAGCAACCCTTTAAAAGGCAATTGCTTTCCCTCACATTCCCTACACATTTCAGGCTAAATCTTCCAAATGTGCTTTGGAAAGTAGCAGCTTGTTTCTGATGCACCCACATGCACATCATCCCTTCCTCCTCACAAATGAATCCTTGGAAGATGCTGAGTCTGTAAAGCAAAGGCAAAAAGGTGTTCCCAGATGCAGGCAGAGTTCCTGCAGCAGGAGTGGTGAGGAGCAGCCCCAGGAGCACGTACTGGGTAATGGTTTCTGTATCTCTGCAGGTCTCTCGCCGCAGCCCAGTTGCGCCTCCCGCTGCACTGGAGAGAAGAGACAGAGCAGAGATTCAGAATAAAATCACCTTCTGCAAAATAAAATAACATTATATAATGTTCTGACTGAATTCAGCACCTCACACAGGTTCCCCTGCATGTCCTCTGCACTCCCAGCACCCCCAAAACCAACCAGACTGGTGCTGTAATCACGTCTCTGCATTTCTGAAGACAAATTTAAACTAAGAGAAGATAACACCATCTCCTGTCACCGAAATAATTTTTTTTCCTTCTCACCTTATTAATCAAGGCTTTTATGTTTTATGTATATCTTTTATCCCACTTGGGTTTGCCAATGGAAAAGATCAGAACAAGCGGGAGATCCCAAATATGAAAATGGGATTGTTTTTCCTTAACTCAAAGGTTTCAAAACAAGACATGTCTCTTGAGCTGCTATAAACCCAAGGGAAGACAGAGGCTAGACCTTAAAATTGTAGAATTTAGGATGCAGAAATATCCCTCGAATTCAAGACTCTCACTCCCTGCAGATCCTGCTGAAATAGAAGTTTTCTTCATCTTTGCTTCATGCTCAAGATCAGCCTTGCTGATTTAGACAGTGGATAGCACCAGAGCCACATGGTCACATTAGATATTTTACTGGACTTCTCTTCCAATCATAATCTTCATTATTACCCATCTTTCCATGTAACCAAATTTCATGCCAAGCCTACCTGAAAACTCCTCCAAGACAGCAGTGAGGAATTTAAGCTTTGATCCTGCAAATACAAAACATTTAGTTGGAACATTTTGAAACCAAACTTCACTGAGAAAATAAAAAAATAGATACAAAATGAGAATACCCACAGCAGTGACTCACAGGATCCTTATTAGTTGCCAAGTGACAGATTTACCTAGTTACAGCTGAATTCACTGTATTTTATGCATAATTCAAATTGCTACAGAGAAAAACCTGTGGTGCCACATGAACAAGCACCAGGTTCTCATCACAGATGTGCTAGATTCATTCCAAGTGTCACATTTAGACAGAACTCACATAGAATAGCTTTATTTCCCCCTCTGAACTACTTCATGGAAATAGAAATTGCAAGTATGCCTTAGTTTAAAGTGCATTTTAACTGAAATATATACATATTTATTTATTTATACATTTGATTAACTCAGTGATGAGGGATTTTGTTACATTTCACAAGCAACATAGGTTTAATCTTGCTGAGTGCTGAACCATCTTATCCCAAACCATGACAGGATTTTACAGCGTTCTGTGAATTGAGAACCACCAAAAGGAACAAGACTGCTCATGAATAGAGGGCACCCAAAGCACAGCACAGCCAGAGGGTTCAATGCCAGCTCACAGAGAGAACAGGGAAGTTGGGAAATGGGGGTAAGATGTGCAGAATCTTGCAAAACAAGCATTAAATGAAATTTAGAAGAAAGTAGCAGCAAAAACTCCCCCAAGTTACTTCATAACCTCATATGATATTTCTTAACATGACATGCACAAGAGAAAAATAAAATCACTTTCTAACACTGATCACTAGTTCATTAATTATTAGGGCAGGAATTGGTCTACATTTGTAAGACCTTGCTGTAATGAAGTCACCCATACAGTTGCCCTGATGACAGTCATGTGGCATTAATGACAATTTTGTTTCCAATTACCAAATAATCCCAGAAATTCTTTACATTTAAGGTTCTAAAGTAACATCCTTGAACACAGCCAGGTGGGACAGGAGAACAGCAGAATGGGTCCCACTTAGAAAGAGAAGTGGTTTGCTGAAGAGTCATTGAAGGTACAGAGACAGAGGCAATCCCATGGTGTAAGAGGCTGGAGAAGGCTTGTCCAGAGGGAAGCCAGATCCAGGGAAAAGAAAACCTGGAGCACAACAATGCAGAGAACAAGATGGGGAAGCAAAGAGAGCAAAACTCAGCTTTGCTCCTCCAAGCAGGTGCTGCTCCTGGGTCTCTAGCAAACTTAAGGTCTTTCTTTCCAGGTAAGAAACACAAACTGAACAGCAAGGCTGAAAGCTCCGTGTAGGAATCCAACACCTTTTTGTCTCACAGCAAAACTGAGTGGGTTTCACACTCCAAACCTGCATCACAGCAGGCAGAACGTGCATTGCTGTGGGAAAGGCAAAGGAAGCAGAGAACATAACCAGGAGAGGGTGACAGAAAAAGGATCTGGCTGAGAAACCAGCTGGAAAGCTGCTGGAACCAAAGGGGATGTGGATTGTGAACAAGGCACAGGAACAAGAAAGATAAGAGTCCAGAAGAGTGATTGAAACCTTTTGTTGATGCAGATTTAGGAGAAGGCAGGACCATGGGTTTGTTATTAAAACAGCTGATCATGAACTCCAGGTGTTACAGCAGTCTCAGAGGGAACTTCTTAAAATGAACACAACCCCCAAAGTTTTCAAAGCTCACCCATAGAGGCTGAAGGCACTGAAATGCAAAAGAGCTGGAAAGACACACCTGAGGAACTTCAGGCTGTGAACACTCAGACACACAAGTGAAATGCAAAGACAGAAGCAGAATTTTAAGTTTGTTTTGAAAGCGCATAGTGAAAATAAAAATAAAAAACTCTAACCTCAAAACCAAAGAAAGACTTTATCTGCTTCAGGCATAAAGAAAACCATCCAAGCTGAGGGGAGAAGAATGATAATTGGTGTAAAATAAGTAGAAGTAAGGAACAAGTTTGGGAAATTGATCCATGCCTTTGACAGGCTGCAAAGGCATAAACAGCTAGCAGAAGATTTACTGCTTCTTTGTGCATTCACTCTCAATGCCCTTACAGATTTCTGGGCACTGCCAGGGAGAGGTGACTACACATTCATCACTGAAGGAAGAGCTCCTATTTAAAAATGCAGAATTATATTCCAGGGCTGTCTCAGAGACCACAACATCCTCCTTTGTAAGGCAAAGCTGGAAAAGTCCACTCACTGGAGTGAAAAAAATGGTCCTTGCTTTTACAGTTGTCACCATCCAGAGTTGCTCTAAGGAAAACCAAGAACCTGAAGAACAAACACATTCAAACAGAACAATGGGAATGTTCTGAAGTTATTAAAGCTTATGAAGTCCAGCCACATACAAAAGAAAAGTTGATAAGAGTGCACTCCAACAGCGCAAAAAACTTCAAGGGAAATCTCTGCCTCTTCCCTTCAGAATTACAGCTATTCCATCCAAAATACCTTCAGCTTTTCCCAGATCTACGTGCACAGATAATTTACTGTTCCTTCAAAAGTGGTTATTTCTAAAGGAAGTTTAATATCAAGCTCTTTTGAAAGTATATTCATTAGAAAGCTTTATCTGCCTATTTATATTCTAAAGATAAGGACGAGCTGCAGAAATGAAACTCAAAGTGAAGCAGTGGCTTCCCTTTCCTAGAAAGGGGAGGAGTTAAAGGACTGTAGTGTTTTTCCTGGCATAGGAAGTACTGAAAAGGATAAAGTTCTATTTACCAAAGCAATGCTGGAGAAGAAATACTGACACCCAATGTCAAACTGAAATCCACTGAAACTAACAGAAACCTCAGATAAGACTTAACAAATTCATTTTATTTCAAATAAACATCATTTTAAGGCACCAGACATAAGTGCTTGTATTTTGCAGCTTGCCCAAAATTGCACACGTACCTCTACTTTTTAAAGCACACCATTTTTTGGTTTTCAGAGTTGCTCTACACACACTCCCTAAGAAATAAAACATGTCTACGAGAAATAAAGAGTTACAGCTCATTTTTAAAATTGAGCAGATGTTATGTAATGTATTTTTATTGATGGCATGACAGATCCACCACACAAAGCTGAGGATACCAACCAAAAACTTAAAAGAACATCAATGCCATAACATCAAACCCAGCAGCTATCAGCAGTGGCGAACAGGCGTGCCACACACCATCTGTACTTATGGGATAAAGGACCCACATCATAGCGAAGCGTGGGGAAAAACAAATTAAAATTACATTGCCCGACTCACGGCAACGTAACGAACCTTGAGGAGTCATTAAGTGACAGCACCCCCGTAAACCCCCCTCCTCCAGGGGGATTTGCTTCACCAAGATGAGGACAAATTCCGCGCTGCGGATCCCCCGAGGGCCGCGGAGCCTCGCCCGACACCGAGCGGACAGCGAGCAGCGGCTGTGCCCGGGGAACGGGCAAGGAAGGGCCGGGAAGGGGCTGGCAGGGCTCCCCGCAGGCTCCGCTCTGTCCCCGGGTCCCCACACGCACCTGGCCCTGCCCCGCAGGCTCCGCTCTGTCCCCGTGTCCCCACACGCACCTGGCCGTGCCACCAGCCGCACGCCCGGCCCTGCCCCGCAGGCTCCCCCGCATCCTCCGGCTCCTCCGCTGCCGCTCCCTCCGCCTCGCCTCCGCCGCCATCCTCCTCCTCGCCGTCCTCCTCCTCCCCCTCCCAGGTGGAGTCGTACTTCCAGAGGTTCGCCTCGTCCTCCGCCTCGTCCTCCTCCGCCCTGAGCGCGAACCAGGCCGCCATGGGAAGGGGAAGAGAAAGGGAAAGCGAAAGGGACCGGGACGCGGCGGCGGGACCGCCCGCGCGCACAAAGCCCGGGCACGTGTGGGGGGGAACGGGGGGACGGAAGCGCGGGCACGCCCCGCCCCCTTCCTGCGCCGCCGCGCCCCATTGGCCGCCGCCCGCGCGGGCTCTGCGCCCGCCCGCACCGCGCCCGCGGGCCCCGGGCGGAGAGGAGGGAGCGGGATTCGGGCAGAACCGGGATCAGAGAACGGCATTGCCAGCCTCGTACAGGAACCAGGGATCAAAGAACGGCATTCCCAAAGAGCCAGCACTGTGAAAGCGAAGGGGGGCAACAAGCCAAGTGTTTACATTTGCTGATACCCAACTTCACATCCTAACAATTCCTAAAAAATCGGCGTTGCTGGGTTGACTGTGAAATCCCCAAGCGGACTTTCCATGCTATGAGGTTGGTGCTGAGTGGTTGCACCAGTACACGCCATTGTCGACATATTTCTACTTCAAGCTATATTAACATTTCATTGGTAGAGCAAAACTTTTTGATTAGAATCCCATGGATGAGAAGGATTTGCCCACAGGGACATGAGACTTGAGTTCCAAAATCTGCACTTTATGGCCAAAAATCTATGTAGATTGTGACAAACTAACCAACATTTTCATGCTAAATTACTTCTAAAATAAATTGGGCCAGATTTTAATCAAGTCACACAACAACTGCCATTTAGTAAAATAAAAACAAGTCAAATTTATTTTTTGTATAAAACAAGATAAGCAAATTAGGCAGACAAGAACTTGGCTATGTACCTAGAACAAAACCAAAAAATGAGAAGACTCCTAGTGCCTTACCTTGAAGGCAATACTGAGATCAAGAAGTAATTCTTCTTTTTATTAACTGATAGTTAATATAGTGAAACAAATTCAGTACCATTTCAGCCTGCTTCATTCACCATTTAACAGGTGTGTGTTGACTGCGATCCATCTTTTGACAACACAAAAAATAGTAACTTCATCAAATCTCAATGTTCTAGCATATAAAAGATAAGCATTACAACGTCAGCAAGATTCTTCAGTTGTAAAACAAAACAAACATTTTGGAAAACCAATTCCATTCACATCTACTAAAACTGCTTAAAAAAAATAAATAACTAAGTACAAACCCCACTGTCATACACTACTGTATTACAAATGGATGAAGCAACACCTCCATGTTCAGTCACAGCTCAGCTGATCCCTTATAAAACCATGTGTCATCACCAGATATCTTATTTAGGACACTTATTAAGTATTTGGGCTAGAGGCATTAAAATTTTCACTTTACTTATGGTTGAAAAATTTTACATCAAAAAGGATGAAATGAGATTCCTCCAGCAAAGAGAGCAACAGAATATTTCAAATGCAGTGGTCATCTGCATTTAAAATAATTTTAGTTTTACTGAACCAACAAATTGAGGCATTTGATACAAATGGAAGGGAAATGGCCAAACATTACCCACAGATGGTCTGTAAAAGTCACAGACAGCAATGGCAGAAAAAGCTATCCCACATTTACAGAAATCACCTCTGCTTTTGATGGCCCATGTGCCCCGTGGGGCACTCTTTCCACGAGCTGTGCTGACACAGAGTGTGTTGCTGGTTTGAAATGCAGCCCTGGCACTGTCCCACCCTCCCCACTGCCAGCTTTGCCCCCACACCCTGGGGAGGCAGCTCCTCGCTGCTGCCCAGAACCCCCCAGGAGAGACAGAGCCAATGTGCAGATTCCTCAAATACTGGCTCAGGTATCTTTAACTTCCTCCCAGAGTTTGTGTGGTGCTCCTTGTTTTTCCTGCTCCCTCCTCCCATCCCAGAGTCTGTCACTGCTCCTCAGCTCTACGTCCTGCGTCGTTTGGCGGCGCTGGGACTCGAGGGGTTGCTGTTGGCATTCAGAACCTTCTCGGTGACTCTGTTGCGCTTCCTCTTATCAGACCCTTCTTTGGATCCAGGATCTGATGAAGTTTTCTCTTTCTCTTTGCTGCTTGGCTTTTCTGTTGTTTTTCCTAAACTTCCAGAGGGTGCAAAAACTGAAACAGGACCAAAGTAATGATTCCAGATCAGAGTCATACACATAGGCAAACAAGAGTGATATCAAACTTCTTTATATTCCATAAAACTTCAACACAATCGACTCTCAGCATACTTGTCCATCATTTAAGTCTTTAGGAAAAATCTCTGAGAAAGGCACATCTTACTTTTATTATTTGCTTTAAAGACAGGCATATATTTTGACAGGCTAAAAATCAAACTCATTAAGTGGAATTAAACAGCACTTAATATTAAAATAATTAAAAGGAACACTTACAGAAACATAGGACCAATCTATGGAATTTATAATCAACAGGAGTCATTACATTTGGTACCATAGATATTTTTAAAACTGAACACCCAAAAATTTAATATATTTTAAAATACATTTTAGATCTTTTATTACAGTCTTTAAACACCACTTATTCAGTGATATAAATATGATGAAATTATATAGTTAGCAGTTGGCTTGGTCTGTTAAGATAAATAGCAGGATCTCTACTGTTCACATTTGACTTGTTCTACAGCAAAGTGTTAGGAAAACAAGCCTTTTATTTAAAAGCAGCAAGATAATGAGAATAAAATAAAATAAGCACTCTGCCCACCTTCCCATTTCAGCACACAGTTTTACAATCTCTTTTGATTTATAGGTCCTATTTTCCCCATGACTACAAAGTTCCCAACACAGAGCATTCAAGTTCAAAAAAATCAGACTCAGCTTTCTTCCAGAGATCCTCAGATTCCTTCAGACTCCCAGGGGTTTGTCAAGTACATATTAAAGCCAAAAATCTCCAAAGCTATACAACTTTGTACAGATATATTAGGAGCAAAGAAGAAATCTTTTCAATAAGCAGCTGCTTACTCTGTGCACTCTTAAATTAGTCAAGTTCTTAGCATGAGCACAGGCTAAGTCTGAGTACAAATCACAAAGTACACTGCATTTGGATTTACATTTTAACATTAATTTCTCAATTACAGTTGGTTTTTAATCTCGTATTACACAGTAGAGAGTTACAAAATTACCTTCTTCAGGACCTGCATGTGTTTCCATCTCTTCTTTTAAAACTTCTTCTTTCACTTCTTCTTCCATCATTACTTTTCCTACAGAAAGCATTGTTGGCAATGGTTAGATGGTTTTAAAGAACCACGTGGATTTTTTCTGGATTAGTAGCCTCTGCATATTTGCATGTTTGCAAATATTCCATGCAACATTCAGCAGTAATTCAGTGCCAAGAAATTATTATTAACATGAGAAAGTGAAATGCTGAACAGGCAAAACATATTGCAATTTGTACTAAGATTTTATACTGAATTTTAAGTGTACCTAGTAATTGAGAAGCATTCCACAAAAGTTTAAAATATCCCAAGAAGTCCTTTGGCAGGTGCTTGAATTTTCTAGTTCCTTCTTTGGATAACACACATCAGCTAAATTTCAAAATCCAGCTCTCGCTGCTCAACCTGAGATTTCTGTCAAACTCCTGCACATTTCTATTAGATTTGACAATACATGCTTTCTGGGGGGAGTTTTGTTAAAGATTCTGAGATGAGATTAAAGCAACCAAGAATCAGAGACTGCAGTCACATCTCACCTTCTCTCACTTCTTGAATCATTTCGTCAGGAAGAGCAAAATTCTTCTCTATATTAGGGAATGGAAGAATCTCAGATTCATGCTTAGAAAGAAAAGAAGGATCTCTGTGAGTGACTGGTAAAGACTTTAATTTGAATTTTGACATGCAATCTCAAATTCTATTTTACATGCAATTAGGAGCTAAATAATTTTTAACAAGACATTTCAGATGTTACAGAATCAGGAGGCTTCTGATATCAAACTGATTACTGAGGTCAGGATACCTGAGATCACAACTCGGGATCATCTGAGATAATTTTTGGAACCCAAACATAGCAAATCCTTATGTGAACAATGGTAACTTTCTCATTTGGCACTTATATATGTATTTAAACATTTTCTGGATCAGCGTTTAGGCAACTTGAATAAACAAAGTCAGAACATAGTATCTAAAACACCCCAAAAAACCCTCACAAGCCACTGCAGGTTTTATTATCTCCTACCTACTTTTATTCAGGGAAAACCCCATCAACTCACTGGAATGACACCTAATTCTAAGCACCATGAAATGCAAACAGGCCCAGTGATTTTGGCCTGGTAAAACTTCTAAACTCCATGAAACAGCACCAACCCTTTATACTCACCAGAGCCTGCATGTCATACATGGTGCTGAGATGGTCCCAGATCACTTTGGATGAGATCTGCCGTCCAATATTCTGGCTGAATTTATCCCGGATACAAATCATGTGGAAATGGCGATTCACACCTGGGGGAAGAAGCCAGTGCAATTAATGCTGCTCACAGTTTTATTTATGACACTTAAGAGATATAAAGAAATTTATTCGTTTACTTATGAATTTAAAAAGCCATGTTGTTACAAGGAATCCATACATTGCAGGAGAGACTGCTGGCAGCTGGGCAGGCTGATCTTTCACCCTACGCTGCAGGTGCTGCTCTCTAGGGAGCGGGGGCCCCTGTGGGTCATTCTAACACAGCCAGATCTTTTAGAGGGGCTGTGTGAGAAACATCCCGAGGGATGTATAGGGAGTGCTGTGTCCAGTTCTGGGCTTTAAGTACAAGAGAGACACAGAGCTCCAGGTGTGGGTCCACTGAGGGCAACAGAGGAGGAACTGGAGCATCCCTCGGACAATGAAAAGCAAAGGGAGCTGGGCCTGTTCAGTCTCCAGATGAGATATCTAAGAGGGGACATCAACAATGTTTATGAATATCTAAAGGGGGGTGCCAAGAGGAATAGGACATAAAGCAATGGGCACAAACTGATGTACAGGAAGCTCTACCTGAATACGAGAAAGAACTTCTTTAGTGCGAGCACTGAAACACACGGCCCAGAGAGACTGTGGAGCCTCCCTCACTGGAGATATTCCAGAGCGGCCTGGACACACTCCCGTGCCATGTGCTCTGCAATGACCCTGCCCAAGCCGGGACCCTGCAGCGTGACCCGCTCAGTGCTGCTGTGGAAGCACAGGGCAGCCGCTCACCCGGCGGCTCGGGGGCCCGGCGCTCCCTCCCACAGGCCCCGCTGCACCCCGCGGGCCCGGCCCAGCTGCAGGGGCTGCTGGAGCCGCCCGGGAACCCCCGCCCGGCCCCGCTCCGCTCCCAGGCCCGGCCCCCGCCCCGCTCCCGGAGGCCGCGGCCCGCGCTCACCTACGGGCTTGTGGCCCAGCATGGCGTGGAACAGGCACACCTCCACCTCCGGGCTCCACACCACCGCCGCCTCCTCCGCCGGCACGCCGGGCTCCGGCCCGGCCGCCGCTGCCGCCGCAGCGGCCGCAACAGCAGCGGCGACCGCCGCGGCCGCGCCGGGCCCAGCCGCGGGCAGCGGCGGCTTCTCCACGGCGGCGGCCGAGCCGCCCTCCGCCTCGCTCATCCCCGCCGCGCCGCGCCCGCAGCGGCTCCTGCCGGCCGGGAGCCGGGCACGGCCGCGCCGGCGCCGGGCCTGGGGCGGAGGAGCCTCGGCGGGGCCGCGCAGGGCCGGGGGGCTCCTCCGGACGGGGCCGCCCCGCGCTCGCAGCGCCGGAGGCGGGAGCGGAGCACCGGCACCGGCCCTGAGGGACGGGCGAGGCCGTGGCTCGGCCCGTGAGGAGGCTCGGGGACTGCTGGGAACAGCGTGATGGCGTGCTGGGAAGAGCTTGGGGAAGAATTGGGGAAAGAAAGGATTACGGGCCTCTGGAAGTTCCTTGCGAGCCTCTGGGGCACCGCTGTCGTATTTCAGGGTCTCTTGTCCTACAAGTAAAAAAAGCTGCCAATTTTTCTTTTTAAAGGTTGCAGCGTGAACAGATTGGACCAGTTGCTGACAGGGCGGAGTTCTAACTATTTGTTATTGTAATCACCGGTCGTTTTCGTTAACTACCTGTCGTTGATGGTTAAGAATCCCGCCTTTTGTCGAGTGACACCCTGCTGCTTCCTAGAAGATGACACCCAGACGGTGGAGGAGCAGGGACATTGAGTCAACATGCAAATGATATCAGATCCAGCACTCAGTGGGAGAGACCCCTCACCAAACCTAACCAAAAACCCCTAAAACAACGAGCCAACACAAAATTAAGAGATCAAAGAGATGCCTGGACGTGAGGAACAAAGCCCAGAGCCTGCAGAGACGCTGAGACCATTTTTTGCCCCTCACCCTAGCCAGGGAAGGACCTCGGCTAGAGGCAGGACCCTGGGAGTCAAACCAAAAAAAGTGAACGAGGGATTTTCCCGATGCTCTGGTGAGGACAGAATCCCCAGCTCTGCCCGCAGACCAGTGGACAAAGCTGTACTCTTCTTCCTCCCAGTCACCCCTGGGAGCAGCGGTGGTGTGAGCGCGGACCTGTGGGTTCTCCCCACCCGAGCTGATCACTTTTAATAAAGGCACTGTAATATATGGTAGGGATAATTCATGCTATTAATGTATGGTATAAAATACTGTGAAATCCAAAAGCATGTCTTTTGACCATCCCAGCCGGGAGCAGCTGTCTATTTAGATTCAGCTAGTTCCCGGACACAAGATAGCGATCGACGCCTTAACGTAAGAATAGAAGCTTCCAGGGTGATAATCACCGGTTTCTCGAGTTGTCGGGAGCCACCCAAGAGCGATTATCGCCTTGCCGATTGCATCTATCAAGACAGTCAGGGCGCCAAACTGATACATCTGAATGCATGGCTTCGCGGAGCCTATTGTCGCTGACTACACACCTGGACCCAGCTTTTGTCCGGCTCTGCACATGGAAAGAAACAGCGATGCATGTGAAGAGATACAAAGGAAATTCGGTCATCTTTGCCTCGGGCAAGATAAACTGTATAAAACCTAGCTGCAAGAAGCAGCATGTGTGAACCGAGGGGGAGACTCTGACGCTCTGGAGGTCAGATCCAGGTTCACCCGGTGTCGACCCCGGGCTCGATGCTGTGTCTTTGGCTGTGGTGTTTTCGAAGACCGAACTTCGGTCTTGCAGACAGATTAATAAATCTTTGCTAAATTTTTGATAATTTTGGCTCACGATTTGATAATTTATAACAGCATTAAAAAGGAGAAAAGTCTCCTGCCCATGTTTATTTCATCTTGGGCCAGTCCTGGAGACAGCAGAGCGCTGGCGTCCCCATGGGTTCCGCAGGGCTCTGCTCTGCAGTTTGAGACCCCTGGAACTGGGATGGGCACTGGGGGTCCCAGCGGGGCTGGGGGTCAACCCTGCTGCCCAAGAAGCCTCAGCCACCCCCGTGCTGACCCAAAAACTGCCACGGTGGAAGGATGTCCCAAGCGCTGCAACCCTTCTCCTTGTTACAACAGGATCGTTTTATATAAAATTGATCGGTTTTGAGCAATATTGATCATTTATATCACATACCAACCTGGCACTGATGCTTAACAAATAACTGCTTGGCTTGGTTACAAAATGCAGAACCTACCAGCTTTGCCCATCATTTAAGACATAAAAGAAAAAATTTGTTTGGGAAGAAAGGGAATGTATTACTCCCTCGGAGATAAGGGGTTTTTGCCTTGTTAGGTATAATTAGACACACAGGCACGAATTAGGAGTGCTGTTGCTTAGGTGATAGGGCTTTCCAATTGCTCACTCCTCACTTGAAGATTTAATCCATTTTGTGACATTAAAAGTATTTCAACAACAAATAATGATCACATCATATGCAAGGAATGAGTGTTCTGAGTGAATAATAAATCAGTGGGGGCAAACACTCACAAGCAGAGACATTATTTTAATGCAAATTATCCAAATAATAAAAAGCAGGAAGGGAAAGATGCAGCTTTCTGAAATTGAACTTTCTGTACCTGTTCGTACTCAAAGAGCTGGCTCGCATCATTGTTTTGGGCTTGATGTAATTAATACCCCAAGCAGGTTAATCTGACATTAAATAAACATTTGAAATAAGTTAAACCCAGAAGCTCATGTGTGAAGCCTTGGGAAGTTTGGTTGTGTGAATGCTGGGTGTGGATGCCTGGGTACAAATCCTCTTTTCCAGTGGGGTTCAGTCTGGCCTCTTGGAATGGAAAGGATTCTGTGACTCCAGTATGGCTTGGATGCTGTTGAAGTTCTCCAGGAGCAGCTTCCTCTGAGAGCTCCAGAGTGACCAGAGATCTTACTGGAACCACTTCTCTGCATCAAGACTAGAGGAATCTCAGAAATATTCCCTCTGCCTGCTGTCACTGCTGTACCTGTGTCCTGGCTGTGCTGGACCCGCCTTCACACAGCCCAGGCTTCACAGATTTCCTCATTTTGAGCCCAAATTACCTATCCACAGGACTTTGCCATTGTTAAACACAGGTCCTCATGTTTTTGCAGTTAAACCCAGCCCTAAATCTCAGCCAGGTTGAATCTTTCAGTGTTTATTTGATCTATGCTGCTGCCTGGTCTTCAGCTGCTACTGAGAGAAAGGCTTATGATTTCCTGTGATGGCTGCACAGCAGGAGGAAATGAGTTCCTGAACAACTAAATCCCTTCTTTCATACATGTTTCTAGACATAGAAAAATGAGGGGAGAAAGAAAAGCAAATAAATTTTAGAGTATAGAAATTGTTCCCCAGTAGAACAGTTTTCAAAGTTTTGCAGGAATAGCTTATTTTTAAGCCTGTGTGAGACACGGAGTTTCAGCACTCTCATCTGTCACATTATGCTCCTACTTAAAGACATCAAGAGGGAATAGCTGTGTCAACTCAGACAGCAATTTTTATGTCACTAAGTTCTGATGGCTAAAAAAAGTAACATGTGAAACAGAAAATGAAAAAACCTATGTCTACCTCTGAAAATACAACAGCATCTGAAAACAATTCAATTCAGTGCAATAATATTAATGCAACAGGAGCAGTGTGTGCATAAACTGGCTGCTATTTTGTTTCAATCACAAATAATTACATTTCTGTGTGTCTGAATTCCCTTGTCACGTTCAATGCCTCTAGGAAACATATGGGAGCCTATAATAATGCCACATACAGCCTCCACCTGGATCTTGACCAGAGTTTAATTTTTCCCTCATTAAATTTGACTGGTTTGGTTTTTTTTTTCAGTCACCGAACAGATTTTTTAGAAAAATTTACACTTCTCTCGTTCAACTTTAAATTCTACTTTTGGGTTTGAGCAGATATGGGCTGTGTAAGACGTGCATGATTTTATTCCTTCCTTTTTCTTCCTAGTCTTTAGGCTGCTTTCAGCCTTAAAACCCTGGCTGGTTGTTGTGTCACCTAAGGGTGCTGAGCCCTTGGCTGGATCGTGTTTCCCCCACCAGAAGATGATCAGTAATTTCCTAAGACTTTGCAACAACTGAGAAATCTGCCTGGCATTTGGCATTCTCCCTAGAAACGTTGGATTTCTGGGATAAGCAATATGGCTACAACTATTTCTGTCATTATTTTAGAACACCATGTGCTAGTGCCCTTAACAAAGCAAAAATTTCGTTCCAAATCCTGTAATTTTTTGGTGTGCTTCATGAACATTTGTAAAAGAGTATCATCTGCCTACTTTTAAACCCAGTCTTTTAACCTTTGCTGGAGAGATTTAGAACTTCTTAAATATAGAATCTAACAGGATTTTTCTTACACAGGTAAGAAGTACATGCAGAAGTACATTTTTTCTGGAGCTTCTTCATGCACCAAATTACTCTCAGACCCGTAAATCCTCCTACAAAATAAATAACCTTGGTACCTTGGCACATTCCACTATTTCTGAATAAAATACCCTTTGTGACTTGGAGGACCTCCTGAAGAGAAGAGTTCTGATGTGATTTGCAAGCTTTAGCTGTACTTTCAAAATTCATTTTCTTCTGTGTGAAATCTGTGGGAAGTTTTACTTTAACAGAGCTACCCAGGGAATTGTCCAAAACTTGGAGCTTGTTTGTTTTGCATATCTTTTAATAAATCAGTGAAGATAGTTTGATATGTGAATTGTTTTCCCCCCATTCTAAGATAAAGCTGTTTGTTGTTAGTCTTATCACAAAGCCCTTTAGAGCAGCATTGCCTCTTCCAGTTAATTACCTTTTTCCTTTGCTTAAAGGTGTATTTGATTATATTAAACAAGGACATTGAATGGAAAATTCACTCTCAAGCTCTGCCCTGCACAGTTTCTTACAGGTGCAAAATAAGGAATTTAAATCAAAATAAGGGTGAGGCAGCAAGGCTGAGGGCAGCAGCTGTCAGACAGGGGATTCACTCTGCTCAGACATATGCTCTCAAACTGAATTTTTCCCTTGTGATCATTTGTGTTCATCCTCCCAGCGGAGGGAGGCTTCATATTAGGTGGGCATCAGATGGCAAACGTTGGAAAAGTAGATGGAAACAGTGCAAATAATTATCTTGAGCATGCACAGAGGCGTTTGTTACTGCTGCTGCTGTGCTTTAAAATATCCCAGCACAGAGGGGATTGGAGAAGGAAAAGCTATTTACTGATTTTTCAGTTTAATAAATCCATCGTACCCCAGGCTTACAGAGAGGCAGAAAGATAACCAGTGGATTTATAACGAGCAAGCTCAAGGTGAGCACAAGGATCAATTCCTGAATCCTCGGCTAGCCCAAGCCAACATCAGAGGATGTTTTATTGAAGGTGGTTTTTACTGATAGTGCCTAAGTGTCAGCCAAACTGAAGTCCCATTAGCCCAGCTGGTCAGGACAGCTCCAGAAGAAATTCCCTTCCTTGAGAGTTTCAGCATTGATTAGGCTTGCTCAGTTCATCCCTGTCTTCTCGGGGGCATTTTAAAAAATTTTTGTTTTCAAACTACAACTACTAATTTGTAAAATAACAAAGAGGCAGCATGAGCAGAGAGGATCTTCAGAAGGGAAACAGGGAAGCAGTAACCCTGCCTGGCTGACATTAGAACGACAGCCACACTCAGCTGTCACTGTGGCAGAGGGTGGCAGCAGATTTTCATGGAGCACGTGTGCTCCTTTAAACACACACAGAACCACTCAGGGGTCTGGGAGATCTTCCTAGGGCCCTTTTTTGGCTTTTTTTTTTTTTTTTTTGCTGGGGGTATTCACAAGCACCTTTCAGCAGCATCATCCCTTAGGCTGCAATGTGATGTCTCAAGTTGTTTCCTGGGATGGATCTGAAGCAGGGGTAAAACTGCAGCCACAGCCAGGCAGGCAATGCTGCTGGCACAGGAAACAGCACAGAAAGCTTGGAAGGAACAAGTCCACTTGAAATTTGGCTTGCAATGATGATAAATCATAGAACCAGCCAGGTCTAAGCCAGGTAACTTGTCAAGGAATGTCTGAATTTGTAGAAATAGGTCTCTAGAGTCAGTATGTCTCTGAAACAAGAGAGTTCTACTCACTGGACATTTTTTTCTCAATGGTCATGGAAATAAGTCCTGTCCCATCTCCTGTTTTGTTTTATAAACACTTCTGGTTTGATTCTAAATTTTCATTTGATTTACAGAAGCAAAACAGAGCTGTGTAATTCTGTCTTTCCTCAAGGTGCAAAGTGTATAATTACTCACAGTAGAGAGTGCTTGATAAACCAATACATCTCATCCTGGAGCTTTATCTGTTGAGCCAAATTCTTCGCTGTCCATCACCTGGAGAAGAAATTGGATTCTCAGAAATCATCAGTATATTTGCAGTGGTTCCATTGGTAGGAGATGTTCTTAACCTGGGTCACTTTGCCTTTAACCAGGCAGATGCAGCCCTGGATCTGGAGGAACTTTGCCTGGTGCTGCCTAAAGTCTCTGAGTTTTGTCCTTGACATTTTCAATGACTCCACCCACATCTTTAATAACGCTAAACCCCCAGACTGACTGAAAAAAAAAGTAGTTTTATGCCTAAGTGTGAATCAAAGGGAAAAAAAATCCATTGATGTCAGTGAAGGTAGAATTCCCTGTAGAATGTATTCTGTTTTCTGTTTATTTGGTTGTTTGGGAGCTACCTGTAAGAGGAGACAGGGGACAATTGGTTATTATTTTTCAGGCCTGAGACTTTTTTTTTTTTTCCTGTAATTTACAGCACATATTGCAAAGCCAGCTATTCCTTCTAAAACAACACAGACAAAAAAAAAAAGCCAAAATAACTGTATCAGTAATTTAAAGTATTTGGGTTAGACTGAAGTGTTTCCGTCTTCATAGCCAAAAAAATGTCAATTTTTACTGTGTGTCTGCCTAGGGTGTCTCAGGAGCAAAAAAAACCCCTCAAGTAAATAAACAGGTTTAAAGAAAGGCTGTAGACAACACTGTCATGACTGACATCACTATATAAAAATATGCTAAAAAAATCAATATATATATATATATATATCAATCTGTTCCTGTAAAAAGGCACAGATACAGCTAACAATATCACCAAGGTAGAATGTGCAATTGTTTTTGTTATGGATTGATACACTTGGCTACTTCCTGGTTTCTGATTCAGCAGACAGAACTTTATTTCAGTGCATTGCAGCTTGTGTGGCAAAACTCAGGGATTTTTTAAACTGTAGTGAGGAGCCATAATTTGATGTAAAAGCCAATGATGCCAATGAGGGATTGCTTAAGAAGTTTGGTAAATTATGTATGATATCTTCATCAGAGACTTAATTGCACAAACCTGCCCACTGGATCAACAGTTCTGTACTCCATCCAGAATTCTAATTACCACTTTCTGCACTGTTTCCTACTCAGAGCAGCACCTCATTACTGTGGAGCTGCAGGAATTTATAGTGGATTCAGAGGCTGACTTGGCCAATGTGCTCTGCTGCTTTACTAAGATCAAAATCTGCCTTTAAATTACTGGTCCTGCTTTATCCCTCGTTTATTTTGCTCAGTAGCCTCTAACCCAAAGTTAATATTTGAAGTTTAGAGCATTCACTCCAAACTCCAACTTGAGATTCCTATGGGAATGCAGCCTTTGCTAGGTCAGGTCTGTCAGCAATGTTACATGTATATCAGAATTCCCACCTGAGCACATATGTTCATGTGTTCTGAGGACAGCTGTGATTCACAGACCTCTTTTTTTTTTCTTTTTTTTCTGTAATGGAAGGAATTGAAAACTTGCACCTTTAAGTAGATGTTATCTCTTTGCATTTTGGGGATAGTTTTCCCCCCCGTAGCATAATGGATAGAAATCTTAACACTTCCCATTTCTTCAACTGCATCAATTGCTTGGAGTAGGGATCTCATTTTCACATGACTCCTACAGACCTGATGGACCTAACTTCGGTGAAAATTACATAAAATTGAAGAGAGCAAATGTAAATGATGGTATGGCAGCACTAATACTGGCACCTACTTTGCATAATCATGCTAGGGACAGAGCCTGGGAGCACATTCCACAGCTTTTCCCAGCAAGCTGTGGCTGGAAGCTTTTTGCAAAGAGACAGAGCTTCCCCTCATATTGACGATTTCTCAATTGCCTCAGCCATTCATGCTGGTTTTATGCTCCTTGAGACAATATCAGAGGGAAAGTATTAAATGCAAGGCATTTTCCAAAAGGTATGAAGAGCCTGATTTCTTTCATAACAGATAATTTCACCATTTATCCATGTGAGACACTTGGAAAGAAAACACCTATTGGATTTTATCATGTGTGTTGGGGGGGAGGGGGTCATACTTCTAAAAACTCATAAAATCTGTCTTCACAGGCTGGAACAGGGAGGTGAGGGCTGAGGCTGATCATGCACACAGGGCTTTGGAACCCACCCACACACCCTGGTGCTCCTGACTCATCCTCCAGCCCCTGCAGGAGAAATCAAGGATCTCTCCCTCTTCTCCCATTCTTAAAACCATCTCTGATGAGATCTGAGTTACTCACACGTTCACATCCAAAAGGAAATGCTGATACAGAAGGTGCCAATGTCTGTGGGGGTCCTTCTCCTACTTTCCCAAGACTTCTGATCAGCCCTTGGGAATGGGGGCAGAGAAGCAGCATTTGCTACAGATTTGCTCTTGGAGACATAATTTAAGAATATCCAAGCAATATCAGAGTTCTCTGATTCCCCAGCCTTTTCATGCCTCTTTAGGACACTGGACATGCTGCTGCATGGGCAAAAGAAACTAGCGAGGACAAAAATTCTCTTTTTTTTTAAATTATCTTTTTTCACTAGCAATTTTTCCCATTTGCCAAGGAGTCTGGATCTGGCCATATGGGGCAGAGGCAAAGCTGACCCCTCATTCACAGAAAATCAGTACATTTATTAACTGCTATCCTCATTGTGGGATTTTTTATTAACTCTGATGTTTCTATGCACTTTGTGTTACAGGGACTGAATATATGTGAAGGAAAATTTAATGTCTAATTTATATTTGCCAAACTTATTTTACCTCAGAGCTAACTCCAAGTCTTTCAGAACACAGCTCTTTTTCAAGCTTTCTTGGCTGCTATGAGATACTGAAACCTTAAAAATAAAAACTTCTTTTTGCAGTAACTTTAGAGAGACTAAATTAGGCTCAAGGTTCACTCACAGACCTGTGATAGGAGTTATTCAATCACATATATCTGACTTTCAAAAGCCTTTCTTTTTCAACCCCTATTAGCAGCAGATGAAAGTTTGTTTGGAATCCAGGTACATCTTGCCATATAATAGAGTTAAATAGACTTTAAGAAAATAATAAGTGAAAATCTCTTTTGCCTTAGCGTAGGAAATTTGGGGCTCAGGTGAACTATAATCAGTCCTATTAACATTGCACACCACAATTCTGAATTGCTCCTGCAATGATAATAAAAATATACAAGGTTTCAAGGATGGCTTTATCCCTGGAGTTTCATTTCCCCTCCATGGAAGCTATTACCTTAAATGCTCTCCACTTTTGGTGATGTTAAATATAATCACCACAGTTTTTCATTTGAATGACTAAGTCTCCACTAGAAAATATTTACAGCTGGGGTAAGTTTAGAACTTGCATCTACCAATGTTTTATTTGATGCTCTTAAAGGAAGGGTTCTGTGACCTTACAAGGACCGCCTGACCTTGGTCAGGGGGCAAAATGCTCCAGCTCTGTTAAGTGGAAAAACTTTGCACCAAATCTACTTCAACAAAGTTGAGTTTCTCAGAAGTTCCCTTCTATAATGGCCTATCTTACAGTGTCTTCTTTCCCTCATATCTGGGTCTGCCATTGTCCCTTTTACTTCTTAATCTGAAGACCAAATGCTCAATAGCTCAAGTAGAAAAAAACTTAAAAGGTGAAAAAAAATGTTTTTGACAAATTTTTTTTCTGCTGGTCTGTTCACTGCCTCAGTTAAATGATGCCCTTCAAACTGGTCTCATCATTTTAATGTTCCTTTATTTTGTTTTTTAGCTTTTTATGGGAAGGATTTTCATCAGTGAAAGCAATACAAACCCAGATGTAGAGTTAGCCCTGGGCCTGCTGTGACTGCTGTCCTTGTACAGGTGCCAAATGTTCATCCCCAGAGCTGATTTTTTGTTGTATTCTTATTTCCGAAGCTCTAGTCCTGCTCAGGACAACATTTCATTGCCATTGCCTTTCTGAGTGTCCAGCTGGGATGATCCATGGTGGCTTCCACCCCTGGGCACAGCAAGGAAAGGGGCACTTTCTCCCCATTTTGTGTCTGGTACTTTCTCCCCATTTTGTGTCGGGTACTTTCACCCCATTTTGTGTCTGGCACTTTCTGCCCATTTTGTGTCTGGTACTTTCTCCTCATTTTGCGTCTAGCAGTTCCAAAAGTTGTTTTAAGGAGTGCGCCTCTTACATCTCTTAATTTAATTTAATTTCTCTCCATTTCAAGAGAGTCTGGTTGGTTTATGAATATATTCCATGATGAAAGGTGGGATTAAATGGAAATATTTCCACCCTTAGAAAATGACTTCACCTATCAGGTATGCAGCTGTCTGTGTACACAAATGCAGAAGTGTAATTCATCTTCAAGGGATTTAGGGAGAGCTGATGAATTTTCCACTACATCCACAGTCTGATCTGGTAGTGGAATACAAAACCACAATATGCTGCATTCATTTTGAATTTTTTAGTTATTCTTCTTGGATCAACTTAGTGGAGTTGCTATGAAAAATAATCTTATCTCATTTCCCACTTTACCTTTTATTGCTGCAGCTCATATCTGCATATTACCTTATCTCTGCTCCCTGATGGGATTGTTGCTAATTTATTCAAATTCAGAACATTTGCTATCTGCTCTCACTATGATCAAGGTGGGCTCATGCAAAACTGTGCTCTTCTAGTCAGTTTTATTAGACAGGATTACTGATTAAATGCCTTTGTACTGGTCTTCCAGACCAATTTCTGAAATGAATTTTGACAACGGCTGTTTGAGGCTCCTGTTTCTAATACAGGTAATAATCAGGTTCATAATAGGAAGCTCTTTGACAAACATATTTCTGGAAAATGAAGATCACAAACTTACTGGAACAGTGAATACTCCATTTGTGCTGCTCCCTTTACTCTTCAGTTATGAGCAAACAGTACTTTAAATAATTTAAACATGATGAAGTTTTATTTCAGTGGGCTGAATCCTCTGAGTTCAGTCACTGGAGCTACTCCTAATTCTTTAATATGTCTTAATAAAAGAAACTTCTTTTGTCACCAAACCCTGCATTTTAATTTTCAGTTTGAAACAACAATTGCCAATTACATTGTAAAAAAGGACCAATCATGGAAGATAATGGAATTGTAAAACTTTGTGACCTCTTATAACAAGAGGGCAGCTGAGGAAAGGCTTTTCATTTTGACTATTAACTGCATTGTGAGTCTAAATTTTTTTCTCAATTTTCTGTTCAATTGAGTCTTCTGCCAAGAGATACTATATTAAAATAGCTTTTCTCTTTATCTAGTTAATGAGAAGTTATAATTAAGATAAGTGGGAACAAGCATCAGATCTCAAGCTGATGATATTGGCTGGACGCAGCTGTATTTTTCCTGCTTTATAAGTCTTTTTGGTGTTAGCAACTGGAAACCTGAATGTTCTTCAGAATCATCATTAGTTTTTTGTGCCTTTGCATTCAGCTTCAGAATGAAAACTCTTTGTAATCCCCTGGGCTTGATGCTGTGGTTCCACAGACTCCAGAGCTCAGAGGACTCACAAATTCAGGTCATCTCAGGGGAGGGGGCAGCCAAAGATGAATGCAGGATAATTACTTGGCCTCGTGGTGCACTCTGACAGTTCCTTCCTTTCAAATGCAATGTAACTTTACAAGTAATTAAACATAGCTTGGCTTCCTAAGGCAAAATGGTTTTAGGAGTGGTCAAGCATCTTGTGGAGCCCTGCTGATGACACTGGTGTCCCTTCTGTGACATCATTGCACGTGGCACAGCAGGGCAGTAGCAATTTCTAGCCTGAAGGTTTTAGTTCTCCAATCTTTTCACAGGTTACCACTCCCCACTCTGGGTACCACGGGCTGTTAATCCAGACTCAGACTTCTCTTAGTGTCAGAAAAGGTCTGATGTTAATCCTCATGCTTTAAATCTGCCTCTGGGAAAAATCCTGGCACAGAGCTAGCACTTACAGAGCTGGAACTGTTTGCAATAAAACTGTTTTAAGTGGCAAACAATTTATTTTAAATGTTGGGTCTATAGAGAGAACAGTTTCAAAAGGGAATCTTAGTCTCTGTACAGATTTTTCTTGAACTTCACATAAAGCAGAAGTGCACCATTATCAGAAAAGAAGAAATTTTGTTGGGGGTTTAGCAGCAGCAATAGCACTTTTGTAGATGTTTTTTTTTTCTTTTTCAGTTTGAGTAGCAGTGGTGAATTTGTCCAACATCCCTGTGCTATGTGCAGGGTTATGTCTTGAAACTGCAAGAGAGGTACTGCTGTCAACATTTCTGGTACATGCTGTGCTTCCCCACCCTCACGAAAACAAATTTTCTGGTTCTCTGGGTTTTTCTTCTCACCATGCCTCCCCAGACATCTGACTCCCAATGGATAAATTTTCCTGTAAAATTAATCCCACACATCCTTAAATGCAAGTCTGTGACTATGTTTGTCAGAATTCTTTGTCTCAATGCTTTTGTGTTTCTCTGAGGGGCACAGCAAGATGAGAAGTGGCCAAGTCCAGCTGGAGGTGGGCTCCTGCCTGGTTTCTGCAGGAGGAGAACAGACTGTTCAGAGAATCATTTAGCAGCTGTTTATTAGAGGCATAGGCATGTGATTTTGGGGGTAGTGAAACTTGGCAAGAACTTATATTTCAAAAGAAAAAACAAACCAAGCAAAGAAAAGTAAAAAAAATGCCAGTCACTGATCTCCTTCTGCTTTACAGTGAGTTTAATCTTGTGTTTCATTCCAAATTCACTTGGACATTCCAATTGTTGTGTGCAGCACCTGAGACTGAATAAGAATCTAATCACACTGACAATTAATTTGCAAAGAAACTTATTGAAAAATGCTGTTAAGTGCAAGAAGTTTTGGAAAGGTAATAGAGAAGCTCACCAGGTGCCCATTTTTTTTAAGTCTGAAGGGCTCTAATGTAATCTGACAAATTGAATCTGGGATGGAGCTGCTGCACTGAATTTCAAGGCCCTCAGCAATGAGGAAAATGATGAACTTTGGTTTCCTTTGACCACTGAGGTAGGATGCATTTACAGAACAGAATTAAACAGACTGAAAAGTCCAATGCTTTTGTAGGAACTAGGAAATTGTGTATTGGGATACATCCATGTGTAGCTGCAGCTCTGCTCCCCCTGCATCTGCCCCTCACACAGGAGACAGGGCTTGAATTCCTTCCTTGAATTCCTTTTGGATTCAGCATTTACTCTGTCAGCTCTCCTAAAGCTTTCCTCATTACTTTTTGTCCTTGTCCTTCTAACCCTGCTCAGCTACCCCACAAACAGGGGGTGTGGAATTCTCCTCTGGATTACCAGAGCCTTTCCCCTGCCTTTGTACCATAACCATGGAAATTTCTGTAAAAAACAAGATTTCTTTCAGTAAATCCCTTTTAACCAAGCAACAGTACATTAAGAAGAAGCGATCACATCTAAAATAAAAAATAAAGCTGCCATGAAAGCTGAGGTTTCACCCCAAAGTGCAAGAAAGGCAAAGAATTAACTGAAGTTTATATTCCCTCCCAGTTTGTATGTGGGAAGTGTTCAGATACTGTGCTGATGAGGGGTGATATAAAATGGTTGCATAATATCAGGGTTTAAATAAAAGGGTGTGGAAAGCCAGTGCAAAGATGTGTGAATTCTGAGGAAAATTCGAGTTACAATTAATCTGGATAAAGCTGCAGAAGGATCTTCACTGAAGCCCAATCACCAGGAGTTGAGACTCCCAGCAAAACTTCTCTTGTTCTTCAGAAAACACCTTTGAGCATGATTTTAAATACTGTGAGCATCCACACAGTCAGGTTTTGCAAGGATGATCCCTTAGGAGGAAGAGAATTAGAAAAATGCTTTAATTTCCTTTGCTGTTCAGCTGCAGTTGTTCATCAGGATGGACAGATGAACATTTCTGTTTTCCTGGGCAGACAAGCATTTGCCTTTGTCCTTTCTGTTGCTTAGAGAGCTGCTGAACATATTTTTAAGTAGAAAGTTGTGTAAAACAAGAACTGAGGTGTATCTGCCTGAGAAGAAGCTGCTGCAACAGATCTGAAGCTGCCATTCAATGGAAAACTCAGAAACCAAATTTTTTTGCTAAAGGAGTGAAATAGCTCCTGGAAAATCTGCCTCACAGTAATGGAAAACACAAACATTTAAATTAGACAGGCAGAGCAGGCTGGAAGGATAGGAAAGGGCAGGTGATAAGGGAGGGTCTCCCAGATTTGGGTATTGCCAGAGGCCAGCTCAGGGTGGTACCACCACATCCAACACGACTGCCTGGGGTGAGTGCTGTGAAATCCACGGGATCCTTGGCAAAAGCTGCGGCTGCATCCTCTGTGTCACAGCTGTGAAAAACGCCAATCACTTGTTTTCAAAATTTTAAAAGTTTAATAGTAAAAAATGGTTATAAAAATAGTAATACAATTAGACTAATAATAATGTAGACAAGCTAGGTTAGGACAATATGAGACAATAAAGACAAAGAGTTACGGACGTCCGGGTACCTTTTTCCAGGCAGCACGGGCCTGGGAAAAAGGACACACTTCTAACAAAAGGAATAATCTTTAAGAGCAATAGCTTGTTGCATATTCATACACTTCATACATGATGCATAAATTCCATTCAAACACAGGATTTTTGTCTGGTCAGTGTCAACTTCTCTTTTCTAACACTCATGGTGCCTTCGAGGCGGGAAGCAGTTTGTTTCTTCTGATAGGAAAGCAATAAATTCTTCTCTTCTGAAAGATTTAAGTGTCTTGTGGCTGTTATCTGGCTGCGCGTCTTTTCTTTTAAACAAAGCATTTTATATAGCATAGTTTCTATTTTAACAATTTTTTATAACTTAAAACTATACAGTACTTAAGAGAATTAATACAGCATTACTTGCTAACACAACACATATAATATTCATTTTAATATTTGCGAAAAGCCAATCATAAAATACACGCATTTCTCACAACAGCCATCCCAGCTTCTGGGGCTTTAGACTATGTCCCTCTACTTCCCCTTCTCTGCAGGAGACAGAAAAGATGCTGCTTCTGCATTTGTCGCTTGCTGTGCCAAGATCCTGGAGTGTCAGGAGTGCTGAAAACGCTTCCGCAGCGCCGAGCGGAGCCGGCGGCTCCCCGCTCTGCCAGGGCGCTGACAGCTCACTTCTGGAAACTTGAACTGCACAGAGGCACCAATTTGTCTGCAATTTCTCATCTTTAGTTCTTTTATTCAGCCTTAAGAGGGGATTCAGAGTACAAAGTGGGCAGAGCAATGCTGCAGACAGCTCCCAGGTCCCCTCTGCACTGAGTCTGAGGCACTTGGCTGCAGCACTCTCTGTCTTGGAAGCTGCAAGTCCCTGTTCCAGCAGAACATTTAAATCTGAATTTGTGAAAGAGCACATCTGGTGCATACACTGCCCTTAAAAGTGGGAAGAGCCTGTAAGATGTCAGGATTGGCCAAAGCCATGACTTGGAACTTAATTGTGGATTTGTGCTTGAGGTTGGGAGAGAGTAGCTCATCCTGAACCACAACTTCAGCAATGGGCTGAGGTCAATCCTGGTTTCCCAACTCCTTTCTCAGGGTCTGGATCCTCTTTTCTGTGCTTCAAACTACTGCAAGCTATGAATTTTGTGTTTTTACATTCCTGAGAAGACAAAAGATTCTCCTTTAGCACAGTGTCTGATCCTTGGGCTTGGGAGAGACCTCTTATTGTGTGTGATAAATTTGATCAATGTGATCTTCCTTCCACTTGCTGCATTGCTGTTTCTGCTGTCTCTGCTCTAGTGCCACTGATATTTGGGGAAGATTTTCGAGAGAGAGATGAAAATTCCCTCTTCCCCATATATTTTTCATCCTTTTGCTTTCCCCAGCCCCACAAAATCCTCTGATGATGTTTCTGCCTTCTCTTTCGCCATTAACAACAATGTTTTGTGACAAGAGCTATAGTTGCAGTCAGCATGGAAAATTTGCTGTTATTTTAAATAACCATCTGCTCTCCCCACAGTCTGCTACCTCACCCTTAATTTCTTTATTTTTTGGATGTTTATTTTGATTAGCTTTGTCACATGGTGCTATAAGGAAATCTTGCTTCACTTCACACGCTGCTGCCATGTTGATACAGAAAACTGGCTTACAACCAAAAAGATGCTATTTTTTTCCATTCCCTCTCCTTTTTTATTTTTTTTCCCCCCAGAAAAAGTTTTATGTAACAAAGTGTTGTGTAAGGGGGAGAACAGCAGGGAGTATATCAGAACTGATGGATTTTATTTCATCTCTGTCACAAATCCACTATGGAACATTGGGCAAAGTCAGTACAATCCAAATTTTCTTATTTAGATCAATGTGAGAGCTACTGAAATCTCTTCAGTAGATCCATAGTCACACATGTGTAACAAGGATTAAACTCTAACCCAGAGCAAAAATGGAATACTAGAAGAACCTTCTATATCAGGGAGGAGCTGATGCACTAAAATAGGTCACCTTTGTTTATTTACAATAAAATTGCTGGCACACAAATCTTGAATTTCAGAGTAATATTTTAATGTGGATGTTTGATATCTGTGCTGCAAATGCTGTTTCTCCATTAGGAGTGCACTGACCACGGTGCACAAGGTTGTGGTAACTCAGCAGCCACAATTCTGGGTGGGAAATCTGCACATGTGGTGGAAATGGCCCAAACCACAAGAAATCTCTCTCTGAGGAGCAAAAAATCACGAAGAAATTAATACTCATTCTGCAAATGCAAATGTAGCTGGTGTGGTTGAATGAAGAAATGTAATTTGGCTTCCTGTGAGGAACATTTTCAGAGGAAATTCGGGTCCCCCTGAGTCCTTTGCATACATTACAGCTCCTGCAGATCCACGGGGAGCAGAGGGAAGTGTGGGAGTGCTGGGAGTGCTGCTGTTCACTTACACTCTGCTTTTCCATAGGCCTTTTCTCAATGTTGGCTTTGGGTGCACAAACCAACCCTGCTGGCTCTGGAGGTGAGCCTCGAATCAAGGCACAATTACCTTAATGAGCCTTTTGGAGAATGTCAGTGCACAGCCTGGGTTTATTTATTCTCATGTATCAGTGTAAACTGAGTAATTCTACCAGAAAAAATGAACAGAGAATGAGGTCCTGTGGTTCTGTCAGAGATTTCAGGAGTTCACTTAAGGTGTAACTGCTACATTACAAAACACAAGGGATTCCTCCAAAAGCTTAAAAAAAGACATTTGTGACTGTTTTAACAGCACCAGGGGTGTGTGTGTGAAGAGCAGCTCCTCTGCAATCAGAGCAGTTCAGCTTCTCCCTGAATTAATGCTGTAAAGACATCATTGGGAGTTTGATACATTTTTATACGTTTATCTTGCTTTTTCTCATATTGCAATTCAGTTTCTGCTTTAACTCATATTACAAACCAGTTTCTGCAAACTGAACACCAGCAGGGGTAGTTAGCAAATCTGTTCTGTTTGTGCTCAAAATTGCTATCAATGACAACAGAAGTGGGAGTGGCCTCTTCAGGATGGATTTTCCTTTATCCTTCCCTTTGTCCTAATCTCCATTCAATATTGGCTTCTGCCAGTATTTCTTCTATCTGCCCCCTCTGTTAGGTTTTTCTGGAAATAAAACCCCAGACCAATAAACAAACTTAGCCAACAACAAACTTGAAAAAAAGGAAAAAAAAAACCCCACAAAAACAAATGAATCAACCAAACAAAACCACAACAAAACCCCAAGGAATCAAAAAGCCACAAACAACAAGAAAAAACCCAAACAAACAAGCCTACAAAGAGCAATCAAAACCCCACAAAACCCCCAAACAAACAAGCCAGAAAACCCCTCCAAAACAGAAAAAAACAACAAACCAGGAAAAAAAAAAAGCCCAATAAACCAGAGTTGCTGCAGTGATGTGTTAATGCTTACTAATACTGGCCTGCAGAAAAGAAAATCTTCATTACTGGTGACAGCTAAATAAGCAATATTTATCTTATCTACAGAGTGCAGCCATGGATTCACACAAGAAATGCCCCTTTTCCATAGCACAGCTCTTTCTCTGGGCTGCTGCTAACTGCACTTCAGTCCTTCTGGGATTTCACTGAGTTTATCTGGTGAATTAACACCATGAAGGACTAGAAAGTGCATTATTTCCTACAGCACAGGATAGCCACTGCTGCTGCTGCTGGGACTCAGAGAGAAGCAGTGATGGATGAGCAGAGGAGGCTCCCCTGTCCCAGCCAAGGGGAAACCACATAAATCTTGTTAATGCAGAGCCACAGACAGGGAAGCTGAAAACACTGGTCCAGAGGATGGATTGAGATGTCCTGGGGAAAGTTTCCTGAGCTCATTTCAAAATGCTCTGCTCTGATTACTGCCATCCTGGGGCAATAACAGGCAACTCTCAAACAATCGGCAAGAGAGAAGCTTTCAAAAATCCTAAGTGACTTTATTTTTTAAAGGGGAAGAGTAGCAAAGAAAGTGTTTATCAACTTAAAAAACAAAAAAGTCATAAGTATGAAATCTGTTTTGCCCCAGCTATACTTGACATGATCTTTTGCCTTATCCTGTCACATTAATCTTTGTTCAATGTCCAGGTGCATTTCTTCTTTGTATGGTCTTACTACAACTAGCCAGAAAATCCCATAAGACAAATCCCAGAAGAATCCTTTTGTAGCAGTCCTTTGTAGATGTGTCTTCCCTTCCCTTCCCTCCTTCCCTTCCCTTCCCTTCCCTTCCCTTCCCTTCTCCCTTCCCTTCCCTTCCCTTCCCTTCCCTTCCCTTCCCTTCCCTTCCCTTCCCTTCCCTTCCCTTCCCTTCCCTTCCCTTCCCTTCCCTTCCCTTCCCTTCCCTTCCCTTCCAAAATCCCAATGCTTTCAGAAAGTTGGTGGCACTGTTTTTTACCAAAACACTACACATAAATTATTATTAAATATATTATAATATAAATAATATACAATATATATTATTATTATTAGTCTAATCAGCAATTGTATTTACTTATTCATGAGATGGAGACTTAGGCACCTGTGATACAAGAGAACCTGAGTAATTTTTTAAAAGGTAAAAAAGTCAGCTTTCCCTGCTGGAAATCCCCCATCCACTGAGTTCCAGGAGAGACTGGCCAAGCCTTCTGCTCTAGTGGTCACACAGAAAAAGAGGCACGAGGCCAGTGTGACACAGCTCTGGGAGCACCAGTCCTGCTCTGCACCTGCCCACACCAGGGTTTGAAAGGTGCTTGGCAAAATTAAAGAAGACTCAGAGCTCCTGCCCTGTTTTCCCTCCTGGTTAACTACTTTGTTGTTACCTCATTTGTTTTGTTCTGTTTAGTGGGATGCTGACCAAGCTGCTCAGGGAAAGTGTCATTAATTATTAAGAAATTGTCTAATCCATCAGGGCATCAGTTCTGCTATAATGCTTCCCCTGAGGAGACCAAAAGAGCTTTGAGTAAGGAGTTGGAGGTGTTCCAGTGAGAATATGCAGCCCCAAAAACCAACTTTACTTCTTAAGTTTGTTAAATGAAATTTCCAGATGTTTCCTTCCTTCTCAGCATTGCACATAGAAAAGGCACAACAGTCAGTTTTTGGAAAATGAAATTTGTTTTCTGGGAAATAAATATTGCTGAAGGGACTAAGGGACAGGACCCTGAGGGATGAAATGCTCCGTGTCCTTTGGGCACCACCATGTTATTACATGAAATAATCCAAAATGTCTGACCAAGGACTACTTTATAGCCATAGTAACACATTACAAACCTGTTGATCTCAAAGCTAGAATGAAATAAAGTCTTTTTTTTTTTACCTCCAGGTGCACCACAGACATGAAATATCAACCATTTACCTTGCTGTTGACTTATTTTTGTCTGACTGATACATGACTAGGGGGATACCCAGGATAAATCCGAAGATAACAGGATTTTATTTAGTCTGTTGCAGTGTCTAACTTCAGCTTTTAGGTGCTGAATTTTGTTCCTCTGGGACATTAAGCCAGAGCCAAGTATGCATCATGTGTCAGAGATGGCAGAGATTGCCCACTCTAGTCCCCCTCAAAGAGGGCTCTGGGCAATTCCAGTGTTCCTCTGCCAGTAATTCCCTTCTGTGTGGCAGAAGAAGATGAAAAAGGGCAGCACAGGAGGTTCTGTAGCTGGGTATGAATAAGCTCAAATCTGTCTCTCAGTCCTTCCACTCTGGGGGAGAAGCATCTGATCCTTCTCACTAGCATTTACTTGATGGCTTGAAGTGGGATAAACCTCAATAAAGCATTATCTATGAATCACTCCAATTCAAAAAGGAGTTTTCATTAAATCTCCTGTTCCCAACCTTTCTTCTCCCCTCCTCTATTAAAGCCATGAGCTAGGAGTGGAAGGCTCAGGAGCTGCTGTCTGGAGTGATAAGGACACCTCCCTTGGGCTGATTAAAAGGCTTTTCCTAACCATGAGAGCTGTAAGCCTGCAACAGGCTCTTCATCCTTAGATGTGATAGCTTCACTCTCCCTCTCTGCAGCTCCAGGTGGCTGTGATTCATCTTGGAGCTCTTGATAGCCAGGACTTCTCAGGATGCTCTGCATCCTGCTGACAGCTACAGCTGCAGATGGCTTTTCCTCTTGAGGCCGATGCTGTGCAGCCCCTTTCTTCTTTAAAGATGTTTGTGACAGGACTGTGAGCCAAGGCTGGTCAGAAAAAAAATTCTGGTGGAAAAAAAATAGTTTGCGTAAAGCTTTTGTCAGAGATCGGTTTTAAAGTTCTGTAAAATTAAATTTCTTGTTGAAATGAAAAAGCATCTATGTCACTCTCACTGTTCCTTTGTGATCTTCAAAACAGCCTTAGATGATTTTCATCTCCCTCAGTGTTTAATTTATACTCCAGACTTTGAAAAAAATACTGCTTGCATCATCATGGCATCAGCATTTGAATATATAAGTTTGCTAACAATACACTAATCCTTGTCTACGTTAAAGACTCTGCTAATCCAGGCTGAGAAGTTTGAACATGGCAAATATTATCCTGACACAAGAAAGCAGCTTTCCAAAGGAAAATTATTTCTGAATGGGTTTTGACTGCTGTGTGCTAAGGGTATGTGGTAAGTTTACCAATAATTAAATACACCGCAATTTCACTAATTGTTTGATTAGGGGCAATTCTCTAGACATTCTAATGTGTCAGGTTTTCAATGACAGAGCTGACAGATTGGTCTCTTATTTTCCTTTTGCTATAAATCATGGAGTGTGACTTGCTAGGAAACTGGAAGTATGGAAATGAGACACAATGAAATGCAGAACCATGCAGGGACTGGAGTGTTTACATTTCATTCTAAGCAATAAGGCAAAGGAAAATACCTGGGGGAGGGAGGGAGTCTGTGTGTGCAAATGGTTCTCTCAGAGGCAAAATCAAGCCTTGCACAATTACACTGAGGCACAATTATGTGGAACAGAGAAATGTTCATTTTTTGTAAAAAAAAGTCCAAAAAAACCCTGTTTGTTTCATCAGTAATAGAGAAGTGACAGGAAAGGGAGTGAAGGTAGAAGAGGTTATATTTGAGAGTGAAGGAAACGATCAGAACAGACCAGCTGGGACATACCAGAGGGAATGGGCCTGGGTTCCACATATTTCCAGCATGAGAATGTCCTCAAGGATCTGAAGAGAGGTTTGTGCAAATAGAAATGGCCACTGCTGCCCTGGGGTCAGGGTCAGGGTCAGGATCAGGATCAGGGGGATCTCTCCCTGGCCTGGGGATAAAAAGGAGATAATTGGGTTCCCCATTAAGAGACAGGGCAGAAGGGGTGAGGCTTTGAGGCTTTGTTGGGAGATTCTCCCAGGGGGAGAGCTTGAGTCTCCTGTTCCAGGTGGATCCTTGTCTCTGCCTTTGCGAGCACTGCTCCATCATCTGCTTTAATAAAATGCAAAAATCTTTGTTAAGAAATAAAAACCCATCTTTCAAGAGCTGTCCTCCTTCTCTCCAGGAAATTTGACATTGTCTACCATCCTGGCCTGTTTTGTGTTCCCATCAATCAGCCCCTTTTCCTCATTAAATCCTGCCCTGTTTCTCCAGGTCCAAGTCTTTTTGTGAACCTCAGTGCATTGCCAGAAAGCCTTGATGGATTTTAGTTCTTGGAACTGCCCTGTTTCCTTTGTCCTGGCACGTAGCTTGCATGCAGATCTGCTCTTTAAAGAGAGCTGGAGCATCAGTCAAGTGGATTACAGGGAGCTGGCAGATTCCAAAGGCTCTATGAAAAATGTCTGCTTTTTGGCAGGCAGATTGTCCCTTGAAAAGGGAATTCCATCAAAGCTGAACTTCTCTGACTCTGAGAGCTTCAGATAATTTGTGAAATACATACATGCTTCATTTTTGCCCACAACATGGATAACTTTGATTAACTTATTTCTCTTTACCATTCTTTTAATGTCCCATAAATCAGGAGAGAGCAGCAAATACAATAAGAGGCCATTATCACTTATTATTCCATAACCTTTCTGTTCAGACACAGTCTCTGACAAACTAAGGCACTAGTGGTGGCTAATGCATGCACTCCAAATAACGCATGCACTCCAAATAATGCACGCACTCCAAATAATGCACACTCAGGCTCTGTTTCCAGCCAGAGCAGCCCAGGTTCATTAACATCACACACCAACAAATGAATTCAGTCTGGGATGAATTAAACTTTCCGGAGCCCACTTAACTGGAGCTTTGGTGTGTGCGTGACAGACCCTTTAAACTCCCTGGAGACCCTGTGCTCTCCCCTTTGCATCCCAGCCCCTTCTGAAGGCCAGATTCTGGCTGCTCTCAGCTTGATTGGTGACTTGCTCGTTCCATGGAGTTTAAGTGAGATGAACTTTAGGGCTGAATGTTGTTCCACCTGGGGAGAGGTAACAGGATGGGATCAAAATGGTGATGCTGACAACAAAGGGGTAATTTTTAAGTTATCCCATCACAGCCACAGCTCAGAAAATTGGCTTCAGGGAAGGCCCGGGGCTGGGATTCAAGAAATGGGTCAGCCTTAAGTTTAAACCTTAAACTATAAAATAGTGGTAGGACAAGGGAGAATGGCTTTAAACCAGAAAAGGTTTAGATTAAATGCTAGGAAGAAATCCTTCCCTGTGAGGGTGCTGAGGCCCTGGCACAGGGAAGCTGAGGCTGCTCCACCCCTGGAAGGGTTCAAGCTTGGATGGGGTTTGGAGCACCCTGGGATAAGGGAAGGTGTCCCTGCCCATGGCAGGGCTGGCACTGGATGGGCTTTATGGTCCCTTCCAACCCAAACCATCCTGTGGTTCTGTGAAAGTGACATTGCACAACCTGTTTCCCCACCTTGTCTGTTCACAAAATTCACTAAAGTCACTCCACCCTCTGCCTTCAGCTTCCAGAGGGTTTCCAGCAGGCCCTGCCTCTCAGCAGAGCTGCGCAGTGACTGTCACAGTGGGACACACACAGGGAATGCAGGAAAGGTGCAAATTGACCAAATTACAGAAATTTGTGCCGTGAAGCAGAAGAATGGACAGCAAAGCCTTGGAGCCTCTGACAGATGGGGATGGCAGGTTGGACCGTGCCCATCTCACAGGGATGACAAGCTGTAAAAACCCAGTCAAGCAGTCAGCCAAAAATCCTGCAGATGAAGCTGCTGGCATCACCAGCAGGTGTTGGGAACCAGCTGAAGTTGCTGCCAGACACCCACATTCAGCAGGATGGGGATCCCTCTGCTCATTGCGTGGGTTTGATTGAAATCAGATTCAAAGAGGACTTTTTTTTTTCCTTACAGGTGGCAGCTCTATGCAAATTTGAAAGTGAGAGTTGATAAATACACATTCAGGGATTGCTTTTATCATCCATTTTGATTTTTTTATGGTGGAGTTTTATGTTTTTCCTCAGGAAAGTGAAGAAACAAATACTGTGTTAATAATTAATGGGTTGGCTAATTGAATTGCTGCCCTTTTCACTGGTGTGATCAGCTGGTATTCACAGCTTTTTAGAGTTTTATTTCCATTAGGATGAGAAGTGGTTGATGTCTGCCTTGGATCTTCTTTGGTATGAATTTCTGAGGAATATACACCAATTTTCAGTGAATATTGCAGAGGCACAGCAGGCAGTTCCCTTGATGAGAAAATCCTTGTCTGGACCCCCTGCAGGTGCTCCCTCCAGAGAAATCTGCTTTTCTGCCTGAAGGAAAGGAGGAATCACAGAAACCCAGGGAGTCTGAGAGAGCTCTGCTTCTTCCAGTGACCCTGTGCAACACAAAAACAAGAAGAAGTGGCAGTAGCAAGAGGTTTTTTTTGTGGTACAGTTTGTTAAATTGTGCTTTATAACAAGCACGGGGCACTACTTGTGGCAAAACTCAGGCTTGAAAGCAGGGAAGTTCCTTCAGCCCCTCAGAGTTGGAATTTCTGTGTGCTCCAGGGAACTGATGTGTTACCTGGAGCCATCTGAGCTGTCTGGAAGGTCTTGATGGCACCTGAGCTCCATGGTCCAGGAGCACTGAGTCCATCCCCAGCCTTCACGGTCAAGCAGAAAATCCTTAGAAATCATCATCAGCTCCAAATACAGTATAAAAAACTCCCCTGAGTAATAGGAAAGGCATCTGGGGAGGCTGAATCAGTAGAGAAAATGCTTTCTATTACTCTTACCTTTGTATTTCAAGTATACACAGTGGCCAGAATTTCCTCCCAATCCCATCAGGGTCAATGTAGTGCTCTTTTTCTGAGGAGGTTGTTTGGATTGAGTTCCAACACACACACAAACACATATCTGCATGTTCTCAGCACCACAGCTCCCTCCTGGCAGTGTCACAGTGTCACCTGGCTCTGAGCTGTCCTGTTTCCCCCTGTGAGTGAATGATAGGTGCTGTGCCCTGTCCTGAGCTGGGTGTGCATGGACCAGGCAGTGAATCAGTCTGGCCTCAGATAGCTCAGATGGCAGAAATCCTTGACTTATCTGCCAAGAAAGCTGCAAATGTTCTTCAGCTGAGTCTGTCAATGTGAGAGGAGCAGAGGGATGCCCAGTCAGGCAGAAGATGAATTTCTGCTTGTTCTGTCAACTGCTGGGGATTGGAGTGTCAATATTGAGCCTAATAAACTTCTAGTTTCTAAAACATTATCTGTGCTGAGATCATGTTTAATAACAATCTGGTCTACCTCAGACCATGCACTGGTCGGCAGGGCTGTCTCTGGGCTGGTGCTGTTGCCAATTCTCTAATTTCTCAGGTCTGCTTAGGTGTGTGATTCACCCAAATTAAATTGTGGCCTTGGGCAGCTTCACTCTCAAACCTTCCATGTGCAAAGCAAAAGAGGCAATTTAAAATAAAAAACTGGGGTCTAGAGACTGAGAGATTAATCTATTTTCTTAGACTTCTCCCGAGAAACTGTAACAGAGGGCAGGTACTGAAGGAACACAAGCAAGTATCCTCGTAAGGAGTGTGTGACACCACAATTTCAGTGGTCAGCCCCTACAAAGGGCCAATAAAATCTCTGTGACTAATCAGGCTTCTAACAGACCAGAAGCTCAAAGTCTCAGATCCTTCTGTGGTGCAGACAGCTGTTTCCCATCCAGCTTGCAAGGCAGCTGGAAGTGCAGGGAGAGCTGATGGATGCCTGGCTACCAAAATGCTTTAATTACACTGCCTTCCCCAGAGTTCATCTTCGTGACGTGCACAAAGTACAAGGAAGATATTGAACACAGAGGTTTTTTTTTCCTTTGTTTTTGTCTTGGCTGGATTAATTAAAGATGTCATTGATCCTGACAGGGCTGCCTTGGGGTAGTGTGGCTGATGCTGTGCTTGCTGCAAGTAGCTGGTGATGAGGGATTTTTTTTGTGCTGTGTTATTCCATTCGGGTCCACTTGAGTTCCTTTGGAACAACATTTCTCTCTAGAATTGTTACATTCTCCCTCTATTTATTGCTAATGTGGGGTAACTTATTCCCTGACACGGGAAATGAAATTGGTTGCTGGTGACTGCAGGGTTTTGTTTGAATATTCTTTGAATCACAGAATCACAGACTGGTTTGGGTTGGAAGGCACTTTAAATCTGATCTCATTCCATCCTCCTGCCATGGGCAGGGATACTTTGCTCTAGACCAGGTTGCTCCAAGCCCCATCCAACCTGGTTTTGAGCCCTTCCAGGGACAGGGAATCAACAAATGCAAAGCAATAGTTTAAAGAGAAAATGGGAGACACTTCCCACTCTGTGCCCAGACACCTGAGCCCTGGTGAATCAGAACAGTGCTCACCTTGCAGATATCCCAAAGAAGCTCCTAAAGATTCCTCATCAAAGCCAAGATTCAGTTGTCAAATGCTGGCAGACTGGAGCTTGCAATGATGGGGAAGGGTGGAATAAATGGATTTGTGGGCAGAGGGCAGGTGACAGGGTCAGAAGCACACAACAGATCCATTTCTCCCAGAGCCCTGCAATTTGTCCTGTGTCTGTCACTTCCATTTAGAGGGTCTGGAGTGACTTGGTGACCCAGAGGTGAGTGGTGGGTGTGGAGCATCTGTCTTGGTCCCAATGAGGCTGCAGCCTTGGCACTGCTTGGGTGCCTCAGAGGCACAAATGCATTTATCACTGCAGTACCCTCTGGCTGGGCAACAATACTAAGATTTTTTTTTCTTATTTTATTTATTTTGGAGGCATCAGAAGAATAAATATGATATTACAGGTCTAAAGCACATTCTTCTCACTCCCAGTCCAACATCTTGACCACAAGAGTCCCTTGTCAGGTGGCATCCTAAAAACCTGTTCTGTTTCATCTATTCCTCCAGGGACTTCTGAATATGTAAGATATACCTGCTAAAAATAAACCTGCAGAAGATAGAGTTTGACAAGTTTTTCACTACTTCTCCAAGAGTGTGATCATCTTTAAATCAGCTGTGGCCTGTTTTCTGTGTTATGAGTTATTGTCTTTGATAGAAAAATCTCAGTTGTACATTGGCTTCTAGTCCATGTCCATTTATGCCTGATACCTCTCTAAATCAGTGATGGCTAAATTACAGGTGACTCATGGACAGTAATCAGTGCTAAATCAAGTTTGATTCCTCTGATGAGAAGCCTGGAAGACAGAAATAAGGTGCCTGGAACTTCAGACCTTTCCCAAGAAACACCTTTTTCTTCCTATAAACCCAACAAATGCTTGTCTGTTACCAGGGACAGAAATCCCAAATTAGCCTGCTTCCAAAGAGATCTCCATGAGTAGTTATTTATTTGGTGACATATAGTTTCAGGAAAGAAGAACAAAAAGAAGAAGAGATGTTGTCTGGTATTAATTTCTGTGGGAATATTTTTCCCCCTCACTTCTGGATTCCCTTAATTGTTCCTTTCTTCCTTTCTTGCTGTGTTCAGGCCACTCCCTGAGCCACACTAGGCCTCTAACAAGAACTAGGAAATGTAATTATTCCCACTCTCTCTGTTTTCATTATGCCTGTATTAATTGTCTTCCTTTTCCCAACCAGCTCTGCTGACGGGGAGCCATTATCATCTGATGCACACAGGCTGAGCACAAATTCAGGTTAATACCCCAGGATGCTGTGTGAGGCACTCTCCTGCTGCTGGGCTTAATCTAATCCAGCCTGATGGAGTAGGCACTAGGGCACAGCTCAGAGCTTCAGAGCAGGAGGCAGCACCTTGCCACATTTTGCAGAGGGCTGGCTCAAAAGTTCTCATCCTTGCACCAAAATCTCCCACCCCAGTGTACAGGGCCGTGGTGGCTGCTTGTTTCAGGGCCACCCTGGCCTCTCTTCACCATCTCTGCGGAGAGCAGGGAGGGAAGAAAGGGGCATCCCAAAACCACCAGCAATCCAGCCCCTGGCACTCAGCTCCATGAGCTTTTCTCCTTTTATCTTCTGTATGAAAATCGACTTTTCTCCTTTTGTCTTCTGTATGAAAACGAGCTTTTCTTCTTGTATCTTCTGTATGAAAATGGGGTTTTCTCCTTGTATCTTCTCTATGAAAATGGGCTGGTGGGGTCAGAGGGCACTGAGGATGTTAGCAGAGCACAGGGACAAAGGGGGATCCTGTGGCTGGATGCAGCCACCCAAAAAAGATTAAATTAGAGGTGTGAACACAGTGCCTTCCTGGATCCTGCCAAGAAGTTTAATTAAAGTCACTTGCTGTAGCTGAGTGACCCACTTTCACTCACAGCTATCACATCTGATGTGATGTTTTGGGAGATGGGCTACAAGAGAAGAACAGCATTTCCATTTTTCTGTCTTTTTTTTTCCCCTTTCTAAGCAGAGGAAATGACAAACTCACTTTGCAGGCAGGAGAGGATGATGAACTTTTTATGTTGTAGTTGTGGTAAAAACCACTGACACGTGACATGGCTCATCTAGATCCCAGCTCTGCCCATAGCCCTTCCAATCCCATAATCCCTTTTTCTCTAGGCATATTAAAAAATATTTAATTTATGCTTAAAAAATTATTTATGTTAAATTTTATTTAAATAAAATAAATTTTATTTATTTATGTTAAATTTTAAGTGGGATAATGTTTAGCTGGTGAGACAACTCTATCTGAAAATTTGAGTACTTTGCCTTTGCTCCTGTCTTCTATCCTCACATGTCCCAGTGAATTTAGAATTGTAGAGTCTGTGTTGCTCAGCAGTGCACAGTCTCACCTCTGGTTTTGCATGACCCTGGACTCCCTGGTGTGCTCACTGTAACGTATTTCCAGGTTTTGGCAATTTTCTGCTCCCTATCTTGCAGGTCACTGCAAGTCATTACTGCTATGGCACCACTACACACATCTGGGGGAAATTCCCACATCTGGGATCTGCTGAGAGATCAAGGAGTGCAAAATGATGCACAAAGTGTTGGAAATTGTTCCAATCATGTTCCAGGACTCATCTTTGACCCTTCTATTTCTCCTAAGAATAAGACCATACTCTCAGCCAGAGGAAACAGCAAGGTAGAAATAATTTGGCTGGTTGTTTTTTATTGTAATAGGGGATTTTAGTCTCTCCCAATGCAGTTACAGCTGTTTGATTCATTGAACCTCGGTGTAACTCCCCTTGGCAAACCATGCACTGGGACCCAGAGCTAGCACCTGCACATCAGCAGGAAGCTCCACTTTTCTTTCCACAAAGACACAGATTTATAACAGCTGCTGCCTTCCTTTCATTTCTATAGCAGAGTTAATTTAGATTTATCATTCAATTCAAATCCAGGGAAAGTTCCAGTCCCCAGCAGCCCGCACAACCATTCATTTTCTACCAACAATAACTCTGACTAAACAATAGAATCTTGCTTGCAAAGACTCAATAAAAGTTATGCTGATACTTGGGGAAAAAAATTGCTTATCTTCAAGCCATGAAAGGAGTAAACTCACCCACCTGTCACAGTGATGAACCCAAAATGAAATTTTTGATCTGATGCTCCAAAGTCTCTGGATTTTGGCCAGAGTGGAGAGCAAATGTAGGCAAGGGGTGTCCAGGTTAGAGCAACATCAAACCCAGAGGGATGTTGGCTTTGCTGTTGTCTGGAGGTGCTACAGTAAACCAAATAAAACTTGGCAGAAAGAACTTCTACCGTAACACTAACTTCTACCATAACATCAATGTTTTGCCAACTTTTCTCATTAATGGGCTGTGACAGGACAGAAATATCACACATCCATGGCTTGGGTGCATTTCAGTCTCTGCTCTCAAGGGCACTGCTTCCACCTCAGAGGCAGACTCCAGTGCTGCACTGAACAGAACCAATCCAAACCCCAGAAAAATGCCCACTGCTGGAGTATAACACCTTCCCCAGGAGCAGGGAAGGGGAGAGAGAGCCAGGAGACATGGCCATTAGCCAAATATCAGACAAAGAAAGACGCTGAGAAAAGATACGACGACTCAGAGAGATTTCATTTCCTCCAAAGAATTCTTTGGCTTGAGCTTTTCTCTCATTAATATAATTTCCCACATTTCTGCCCTTGCTGTATATCTTACATCCTGCCATTGTTGCAAAGAGAGCCTGAAAAGACTGAAAAACATTGAAATCACAGCTATATCCCAATTCATCTTTTCCCTCCAGTCCTTCTTCCAAAAGAGAGCAGCAAGAGGCATCCTAATCCAAGAAACTCCTCCTTCCAGCTGCCCCCACAGCTGCTGGAGCAAATGGTTTCATCCCTGCAGTGGGTGGATTGCTAATTGCTTCCCTGCCCTCCACCCTCCCCCGGGATTGCCCTGAGCATCCAATTCTCATCAGAAGCAGCAAATGATTGGCAGAGAGCTCAAGGCTCCAGCAGCTCCTGCTGGGGATGTCACTGCAAATCTGGGAGAGGAGGAACGTGGGGAGACAAACCTGGGAGAGGATGGGAACTGCAAAGGGCGGCCCATTGCCCTAACACTGCCTGGGCCAGCCTACATCCTGCCAGGGATATTCCTGAGCTGAAGGAAGAGCTTTTCACCATGCTCAGAAATCAATTTTTGCTTTGTGTCCATGCTGTTTAATCAATACAATAAAAGCTGAAGTAGCTATGGTTGCTTTTGATATAATAGCAGTTGGCAGTCACAGACTTAAGGTAAATAAATAAAATTTGCAGTAAGTCCCTGTGCACATGAATGTAATCTTGACATTTGCTCTCATATTTAAAGCCTGATCTATAAGTTCACCTTGTAGAATCATTAAAGTTGGAAAGTACCTCTAAGGTCATTGAGTCCAACTCTCTGCAATGGGAGAATTAATTTCAAAGGCCTCCTGAAACAGGCTTTGGCAAGCTCACATGATTCCACATGAGAGATTAATAACACTAAGAGAGGTTTTATCACAGTCAGATTATCAGCAAGACATGACAGAAACTATTTGGGCCATTGGGAAAGAAGAGGCTGTGAAAGCCAAAGATATACATGAAAACCAATAAATGTTAGGGACTGCCTTCTCTAATTAGGATTCAGAGAATTTAACAAATGGGATTCCTTGCAGAAAATTCTTGGCCAAAAGCAGATCCCCTAGGTATTGAGTGCCAGGGGTTTCATGCATACATTTATTTCTAGGCAGAAGAAAGGGAAAGTGCAGGTCAGGGATGCACAAACCAAGCTGGGAGTCCTGTGGCACTGAAGGGCTGGGTCCTTCCTCTACCAAATTGTCCCTTTTGCTCCTCATGAAACAGCAGCAGCTGAGGGATGTTTGAAGGTGCAATGTGTAGAAAACTGAAATAACCAACAGAGGCTGTCAGAGCATGATGGAGGAGCAGTGTCAGGAGGGTTTGACAGATCCCTGCAACACTTCCGAGTCTCTGATTATCACATCAAACAAGGCCACGACATCCTGGCACTGCTGACAACTTTCCCTTGCTTGGCCAAGATGAAAACTCCATCTGTGCCCATCAGGTCATGCAAGTACTTGATCAGTTCTCTCAGGGTTGAGCAGAAACCAGATTTCAGCTGAACAGAGAAACCTCTGACAGGACATTTCTGTAGAAAAACAAGGGCTAATTTCATGCTGGGGTGATCTGTCCCCATCCACCTGATCTTGTTTAGGAACAGGCTTTATCTCTTCCTTCAGCAGATAATTACCCTCACATACTACAGTTATTCTCTGTTATTTCCTGCTTCTCTTTCCTTAAAAAAAGAACCAAAAAAACCCCTTAGTTTGTCTTTTTCCTTTAAGCATATGGTTTCTGACACATATAAATCAATATAGTTAATAGAAAATATGCTTCAGGAAGGGATTTATAGAAATAGAAGGGCCAGTCATGAAACATGCACAGAGCATCCTTAATAGAATTATATCATGTGAATCTATTTGGAAACATTTGTCATCTTAGGACAAAGCTATAGCCAGAAAGGAATATTACATGAGAGCTTTCTCTTTGCACAACATATTGCTGCTAGCCTGGCTGCCTTAAAACCACAAACTAAGAAACCTTTTAGTTTATTTAAGTGCCAGATGCCTGATTTAAGGCAAGCTGGGCCTGATCCCAAAGCCCATCAGGGATGATAGGAAATCATCCTTTGAATTCAGCTGGCTCTGGCCCAGATTTACAAGCTGGTCTCTCACAGGCACATTTGTACCACAGGCAGGGCACTGACCAGGGGTATTTATGTATTCCAAATGCTTTCCTTACAGTCTGGATGTGGAGTTTAGGCTGCGCTTACTAACAGTTGCTGGAAATCATAAATAAAGGCTCTTTGAGTGTTTGGCCTCAAACTTGTGGCAGTGGTGCTGTTTTGAGGCTGCCACGTCTGAATTCATGTGCTAGGAAGGGGCACATTATGAAATTTCATGTTACAAAATCACATTTTCACTATCATTTGGTCCCAGCCTGTGATGGGAACTTCAGAAAGTGGGTTGTGAGGGAGCAGAGAGGGAAAACCCCAAAACAGGTTTGGTTGTGTGTAGGCAGCAGGACGACTCAGAGATTCATAGAATGGTTTGGGTTGGAAGGGACCTTAAAATTCATCTGCCATGGGCAGGGACACCTTCCACTGCCCCAGGTTACTCCAAGCCCCATCCAACCTGGCCTTGGACACTTCCAGGGATGGGGAAGGAAGTACAGAATGGAGCTGAGTGATAAATAAGCAATGAAAACAATAGACCCACAGACAAAACTGGGTAAACAGAGAAGGGGATCACTTCCCCAGGCTGGCTTTTCAGTAACAGATCATTTCTTCATGTTTTTCTAATCCTTGCTGTTCTAAACCCTGATGTTAAAACATGTTCCCCTTCCAGCCACATCAACATTTATTTATGTGACTCTAATGTGGCAGGTTTTTAACTGGCTACATGTTTTTGTCCACCTTCATTTAAGCTTCCCTCTGGCATCCCAGGATCCACTGATGCTGCCCTGAAAACCGGTGCAGTTTGGAGACAGCTGGAATAGCAGGGGGAGGCTTTTGTGTGTGACTCTGTGTGTGTGTCTGGAGCCTGATGAAGAGAATGAACACAGCTGATGACAGATGCTCACAATTAAATCCAGGCCAGATAATAAAATCAGGTGAGGAATAGACCTTTGGTCCCAAGCTTTAATTCTTGTCGGCAAAGGGAGAGTGTTAATGCAATTTCATGTACTGCTACCTTGATTCACTTCTCTTCCTCACCAACAAATACACTCAGGGTTTGTGCACAGATTCTGGCAGAAGCAAACATAAATACTTGCTCCCCTGTGTATAAATTCCAACATTGGAAGCCTGGCTTTACAGCTGAGCTCTCTGAGAGTTTCTTTGGCTGTTGAATTGTAGATTTTCCCAAGAAAATCCTAGCAGAACTCAGAGAAGGGAGGAGTAGGCAAAGTCCCATCAAATTATTTTTTCAATGACTGAGAGCTTGAAGAGGACCAAATCTCAGCTTCACTGTGGATGAAAAACAAATCTGCATAGATTTCCTTGCCATCAGTTTATGAGACAATATATTACTGTGACCATGTTCACAGGGATCTTAGGATGAGGGAAGAGACGAGGATCTGACTCCATGTTTCAGAATGCTGATTTATTATTTTATGATATATATTATATTAAAACTATACTAAAAGAACAGAAGAAAGGATCTCATCAGAAGGCTGGCTAAGAATAGCAAAAGAAGGAATGATAACAAAAGCTTGTGTCTAGGACAGAAAGTCTGAGCCAGCTGACTGTGATTGGCCATTAATTAGAAACAACCAACATGGGCCAATCACAGATGCACCTGTTGCATTCCACAGCAGCAGATAACCATTGTTTACATTTTGTTCCTGAGGCCTCTCAGCTTCTCAGGAGGAAAAATCCTAAGGAAAGGATTTTTCATAAAAGATGTCTGTGATATATTACTCTTTCCAATGTCACCATCATCCAGTGGTGATGGCTGCAGGTTGGGCTGCTTCAAGGCTATAAGAAAAGCCACTGGGATATGATTTCCTAACCAGTATTTGCCTGTGATGGTAAATATTAGTGTGTGATTGTCCTTGATTGCATAGCTCACATCAGCTCATCAGCCACCTTCCTGCTCCTCCCAACCCTCCTGAGTGATGCTCTTTGGATTGTGGCTCCTCTGATCCTTCTGCTGCCAACAGTTCCTGCATCACTTTGTGGATGTGCTGTGTTTATGTTAATGCTCATATTTGTGTCTGCTTCTGCTTCTGCCAAGGTGTCTTCCTGTTTAGTGAAAAACAGCACTAAAAAAACAAGTAGTGAGAATATTATCATTCCAACGCAGGAATGGGAATTTCTGCTAATCCAAACCAGGATACAGTGTCCAAACAGCAGAATTAACACAGCTCTGCTGCATATGGTATTGAGTTGCAAATGACTCAGAGCATATTCTCTGTCCAAAGGTGGGCAGATGTACGGCTTTGATACAAGGCTGTGGGCATCGGCTCCTCCAGCCTTTAAAATGCTGCCAAGGAGGTGGGAATGGCACGGATCAGAGCTGGGCTGCAGCTCTGCTTCACACAGTGCAGTCAGGGGGAATTTCAGCTATTTGGGGTTTACAGGGTGGAGGAGAAAGAGTCTGGGCCTGTGGCTGCCACTAGAAATGCATATTGTAGGACAGGAGGGCTTTTTTTGTCCTGTACAAATTGCCTCAGTTCCACTTTCCTAAGTAAACAACCAGCTACAGAGTCAGCTACACTGCTAAATGAAAACACAAGTTGAAAGAGAGCAGTGTAGATTAATTGAACAGGAAGAAAGGAAATGTATGTGTAGCAGACCTGAAAAGGAGACAGAGAGCTAATTAAATGTAGTACAATAATTTCACACAACGTCCTTCACATGCAGCATCATAAAATGTTTGCCAGATCAGTGCACTAAGAATCAGCTGCGAGTCTGAAATCTTCCTAAAATCAGAAACTTTTTACATCTCTTGTGCTCCACCTTATTGTTGTCAGGCTGGTGCAGGGAGCTGCTAAGAGGGAAAAGCATCATAGCTCATCAGTCCTTCCTGAGATCAAGGTGAAATTCCATCATATCAACCAAAGAATAACAAAGTGGGAAAAGCGAAGAGACCAAAAACCTGGGTTGGGCAACAAATGAGAAAGACCAATCTGCCATGTGCCTTTGCAAGAATCCATGGGGTTTTTTGTTGGTTTTTTTTTTAGTAATCCTTCCCATGATCTCACAAAATTCGTGTGGGGCATGTTCCAGTATGTGTGCATGGAAATGCTGCAGGATCTTTTTGGAGCATTTTGGTGCTGGAGGTTGTAGGAGTGATATCCATGTTCCCTTTTCCAGATGTGATCCTTCCACTGTCTCATTTTGGCTGTGCTCAGCCAAGGACTACACCTGAGGGATGGCTGCAGGCACCTTAATTAATTCTTGCTTTCAAATGACAGCAACATACTCCCTGGATCAGTCTCCAGGAGTGTTACTTAGCATGAGCAGGAAATTGAGGACTAGTGAAAATAGCATCAATTTCATTATTGTTGGAGAAAATATATTACAAGTGGAGCAAACTGAAAGTCACTGGAGAATGATGGAGCTGAAAGGAAGAAACGAAATATGTGAGCATTCCCTTAGGATACTGATATTTCTATACTGGTGGTTTTATGCAAAAAGAATTTGGAGCAAATTTGCTTCCTGCTCTGGCTGTAATCTTCACCAAACTTCCTGATTTTCTGCTAGCAAATGTGCAGCCAGTTTTTTCCGTGCTTGCAGCCTGAATCACAGCCACTGCTGGGAACCACTGTGCAGCCAAGAGTCTGACAGCACGTGGGACAACAAGCCTTGAACACATCTGGGTCCTGTTCCTCTGCTCTCAACACTGCCAGGGTCCAACCTGCTGCACCTCCTGTCCTTCTAACACATGTGGTGATGCCCATGTGAGAGAGACAGATCTAGGCAGAAGTCTTCCCTTTGGTTTTGGAGAACTTTTCGGTCATCAATTCCTTTGAGTCTCACAAATGAAGGCAAGATTTTTCTTGCCCATGGAAGAAGATTCCCTCGTTGGACTTACCCAGCACTTAACTGCCTTTCTCTAGGAATAAATTAGAATAACAAGGTAGGGCAAACCATTTTATTAATTCCCTGGAGGTGCACTCCAGTGTGTTTCTGCTCCCAGTTAATCTCTTCTGTGCTGCCCATGAGGGAACCAAGTGAGTCATGAGATGCTTTGGATGCCAGCTCCAACCTCCTGGGTGCTCCTCTTTGTGTGGGATGGAATGAGGGCAGGCAGAGCTCCCCTGCCCACATCCCAGCCTGTGGCTCAGGCAGGTGTCCCTTTGCTCATCAGAGAGCTGCAGGTTGCTGCATTCTGTGGTCTTCACAATGGAAAAAGCACAATTGTTATAAGGCACTGTTATCTCCTGTCACATTCAATAAAATCAGCCTGGCTCTTGGAAGCCCAGTGAGGAAGGTGTTGGGATGAAAATTCATGAGTGCAGGGTAAGAGACATTGGCCAATCAGCCCTTCTGTCAGTCATCACCCCACAGATTCTTTTTTTAGGGCAGGAATGGGTAAGCTGGGGTTATGGGGCCTCACTGTGTGATTTGCCAAGCAGTCCCAAAGGCCGTCCTGTAAGGACTGGTGATGAAGGCAGGTTGTGTTGGTGATGAAGGCAGGTCGTGTTGATGACGAAGGCAGGTTGTGTTGATGACGAAGGCAGGTTGTGTTAACGATGAAGGCAGGTTGTGTTAATGATGAAGGCAGGTTGTGTTAACGATGAAGGCAGGTTGTGTTAATGATGAAGGCAGGTTGTGTTGGTGATGAAGGCAGGTTGTGTTAGTGATGAAGTCAGGTTGTGTTGCTGATGAAGGCAGGTTGTGTTAACGATGAAGGCAGGTTGTGTTGCTGATGAAGGCAGGTTGTGTTGCTGATGAAGGCAGGTTGTGTTAGTGATGAAGGCAGGTTGTGTTGCTGATGAAGGCAGGTTGTGTTGCTGATGAAGGCAGGTTGTGTTAATGATGAAGGCAGGTTGTGTTGCAATGATGAAGGCAGGTTGTGTTGCTGATGAAGGCAGGTTGTGTTAATGATGAAGGCAGGTTGTGTTGGTGATGAAGGCAGGTTGTGTTAATGATGAAGGCAGGTTGTGTTGCTGATGAAGGCAGGTTGTGTTGGTGATGAAGGCAGGTTGTGTTAATGACGAAGGCAGGTTGTGTTAATGATCCTTGCACTGCTCTCAGCTGGGTTATGCAGCTGTGCAGCTCTGGCTGATGGTGGATGTAGACTTAGCTCAGCAGGCCATGGCGGCTCCTTGAAGAGAAGTGGCACTCAAGGAAGGGGAAATGTTTTAAAAGGCTCCAAAGTATGAGATCTGTAATGGATCACAGGAGTGGGCAGCACCCTGAGAGGTGAACAAACACTGCAGGGAAAACAGTGACAGGAACATTGGAGGGAGAGAAAGAGACTCCTCTGCTTGAGCTGGGGCTGCAGCACTGAGGTGAGATCTCTGCTGTCAGCCAGGGAAAGCCAGGACTGCTTGCTGTGGCTGCTCTTAGTAATCTCCACAGCTAATTTAGTACTTTAAATTTAATACTCTAATTTAAGAAAGAGTTGTTGCTGCTGTCACAAAATGCTGTTGTCCTACCTGTCCTATAATTAGGAGAAATCCAAAGAATGACTTGATTTCTCGTGACATTAGAGCCCATCATGATAATTACTGAAAAACCAAAACCCTTTGCACTGTTGTGGCTGCTTGACCATGTTTGCTGAGCTTACCCAGATGTTCCTTATAAAGTTTCCCCATTTGTGAGGAGAATCCCTGGGAAAGGGGTGCATGGTTGTTGGGTTTCCTGGCTTGGAAATGCAGCACAACCAGGGAGCCTGTGGTGCTGTTTCCCAAACCTGCAGAGCTGAGGAGGAGCTGATACTCTTGGTGGCTGATCTGTTTTGGAACATTAAACCCAGACTGCTTCTGTCTGAGCCTGCGGGGCTCAGATCTCCTGGGGCTTTTCTGAAGTGACAAAAAGCAAGTTGATTTTCTGGAAAAGCTTTTCTCGGGAAAAGCTTTACCCTACAAAGTGTTGGCAGCTCTCCACACTTACTTTCTTCAAGGTACAGGGGGAAACTTGCTTAGTAGCTGGCAGAGCAAAGCTCATGAGGGAATTTTAAAACATCGAAGTGCCTGCAATTCAGAGATGCTGCAGCAGCCATCTAATGCACATTTATTTTGCATGGGAATTTTGCAAATGTAGCTGAATGATAACATTCTTTTGCCATCCTGCTTCTTCTGTTATGAGGTGTTCAGGATCTCTGATGCAGGTTTCCAGGAATACACGTGTTTAAATTCAAACTTGTGTTTAAATTCAAACTTGACCCTTGGAAGGGAAGAACCAATTTTCTGCTCTTGTGTCAAGCCCGAGTGATGATGATGAATTGGCAGGACCTGCCTCACAGATACTTTCATTTAGATCCTTTTGAGTGTGTAATAGAAAATGGAATGGTGAAGGTAGGCTAATCCTTATCCTTGCTTTTCCAAGCATCAAACTGAAATAGCTGATGCTTTCCTGAGACACTTTGTCAGTATCTCATGGGAAAATGGGAGCAAGAGGCTGAAATCAACATTTCTGCAGCATTGCTCCAAACAGGGTGGTTCATGTGTGAGCCCACAGAAATGTGCAAACGAGGGATGTGACCACATCACCCCTTATCTGCCAAAACCTCAGCCCAGCCCCTGTTTCAGCAGGAGGGCAGTGCCCCCAGCAGTTACTACAGAGGAGTGGGCAAAACTGAGGAACTTCTCCAAAGATGCCAGGCACTTGTGAGTAGGATTTTTTTAAATTGGTTTCCACCTGTCAGACTTGTCAGTGGGGAAACTGGATGTTTTCACAGAGAAAAAAAAAATCCTTCCCCCTCATCCACCCCCACACGTCCTGCCTCCCCACAGCCCATCCCCAGCTCCAAAGTGACAGCTGAGCAGGTTTATTTCTGTCAGCAGCAGAGGAGGAGGCTGTGAGAAGAGGCATCCCACAGCTCTGGTTCCTAGCTGGTATTTTGTGTCTGATCTCTGTTTGGGAATTATTTCCTTTGGGCGCTGCTGAGACTGTGCTTGCTCCATTCCCCAGCCTTTAGGCTGATGTTGTCCCTGGGATGTGCAGGTGCTTTAGCAGCAGCCTGGCAGCTCTGCACAGCTTTGGGATGATCTGTCCCTCCTCAGAAAGTCCCAGGTGCCAGGACATTGGCCCAGGTACCAGCTCCCACAGGGGGCTGTGCTTGGGCACAGAGGAACCTGCCAGGGGCTGTGTGGGAGTGTTTGGAAACCCAACCTGGGACTGCTCAAAGAGCAGGGTCCCTGGCACAAGCCCAGCCTCCTCCTATGGCAAGGAGCCCCTGGAAAGCAGGATGGGGGTTTTGGCACAGAGTGACAGGGAAAACTGGGGGAGAAAGGAAGCAGCTCTCTGCTGACAGCAGGAGACAGAGGCAGAGCAGTGAACAGCCCGGCCACAGCCAGGCTGCCTCCTGTGCTCCAAAGCCCGCTCTGCAGGTGACTTCCCTGTGACATCCCTTCCCTTCCTGGAGCTAAAATACAGCAAAGACTTGGGTGGTGTAAGAGGACCATGGCTATGAGTTATGGGGGGAAAAAAGGACAGAAGCTCCCCTGGCACACAGTTGTCACCTGAGAGATTTCCATTTCTGTCACTGACATATCTTATGAAAATCCTTTCACTAGGATTTTTCTCCTGAGAAGCTGAGACGTGTCAGAAAAGAAATGTAAACAATAACTATCTGATGGCTGTGGAATATGTGGTGTGGAGACGGTTTACCAACAGGTGCATTTTTGGTTGCATGTAAATTGTTTTTAATTAATGGCAAATCACAGCCAGCTTGTCAGACTCTCTGAGTCTGTCAGGAGATTTTATTATTCATTTCTTTTCTAGCCTTCTGATGTCTCCTTTCTCTTTCTTTAGTATAGTTTTGATATATCATTTTCATATCATCACATCAAAATAAATCAGCCTTCTGAAACATGGAGTCAAGATTCTCATCTCTTCCCTCATCCTGGGGACCCTCAAACACCACCACACACTTCCACCAAATTCACAGAATTCCCTGAGCCTTTGAGACAGAATGGATCAGTTCAGCTTTGGGCCATCAGGCAGCTGAGATGACATTGTTGGTGTCCTCAGGTCAAGCCTGTCATGTTGAATTAACAGCTCATAAGGCACAAGAAGTGCTGCCTCCCCCCTGTGAATCAGAACTGAGACATCACCTGCACAAGTAATTGTATTAGTTTTGAATCAACAATGAGCACAAAGGATAAACAATTATCTACTTAAGTTCTTCATCCTTTTTGGTAACATTATTGGGCAGAGTAATTGAATTACTGCTGTCTTCCCATTTGTCATGGGGTTTATGAGACACCCTTTCTTCCTGTCCCCTGCTTGTGCATGAACACAGCAAACAGCCCAAAGTGCCTCTGGCTCTGCAGGTAGGGGTGGGAGCCTTGCTCAGAGGTGTCCTGGGGTCCACCTGCTCCTGGGGATGTCAGCTGCCAGCTCCTGGTGTGGCTTAGGAGGAAACGTGGTCCCCAGCCAAGGGGATGGGAGCAGAGAGGAGAAATGTGGGAGGAAGGAAATGTTCATGCACCTGATGTTCATGCACCTGATGTTCATGCACCTGATGCCCTCCTGGAGTGCTGCAGGGCTGATACCCAGAGCTAGAACTGGGCTTTCCAAAGTGATGCTTTAAAAGGAGCTGGTCTCTTCTTCCTGGAGAGCTTTCCTTGAGGTGAGATCCACGTGTGGCTGCACAATCCCCATGGTGGGGCTGCAGTGTCTCATAGCCCACATCTGGCTGTGCAATCCCAGCTTTGCCTGACTTGGATTTGGTTTCTCTGTACCTATGGAAATGTTGTGCATCAGAACACAGCATGCATATATTTATGTATAACATGATATAAATAATGTGTATCATTTAGATATAATTATATAACACCTATATAAGAATTATATTTATCTATATAATGTTTACATTTATTTATGTAACATTTATTTATATATTTATTTATAATATATTTATATATATTATATATAATATTTTTTTTTTTCCCACCACAGCTCATGATTTGTTTGAAATGAAATCCACTTTTCTGCATCAAGGTTTTTCTGGTACCTCTGGTTATGATGAGGTCTCAGTGTTTGACTTTTGAAACATTAGACTTTCCAGCACCACAGAACAGTTTAAAGGAAAATAAGGACTCTCAGCTATGAATATTTATGGCTAGAGTTGAATTGTATTTCAGAATGCAAGTCATTATTGCTGGGAGAACAGGAGATAGAAGGCAATATTCAATTTATTAAAATATTTTCTCTTTTGTGCCTTGATCAGTGAGCACATTTATTTGAAATTTCTGTCGTTTAAATCTCAGTATTAAAATCTTATTAAAGCTACAGTCTTACTAAATAAAACAGAGCAAGGAACAAGGCTATCCACAACACCAATAAGCCAGAAATATTTCTGCTCATAAACACTAAAAATGTAGAGCTGACCCAAGCTATTTTATAGAGCAGATACTTTGATATGAACAGAAACACAAATTATTCTCAATTTCAACATTCATGAGGTAGAACCACAGCTGCTCAAGTGAAACTTGTACTTGTTAATCCTAAATAAAAGGAACTGGTAGGAAAGATGTGAATATTTGCACCGGAGTTGAGATCAATCAAACCAAACACGCCCTCATTTTGAGGGTCCGTGACTGAACATTTCTTCTAAATTTAATATTTGGAGAGTAGGGATGACTTTGAAAACATCTGTGATTGAAAATACAAATGTGGGAAGGTGGGCAGTGGTAAAGATGCAGATTAAATGCTCTGGAGCTGTGTTTGGCAGCAGGAAATCCTGAAAACCTTCCCAGATTTGGGAGTTTGTCTCTCTCCCAGGTATCCCACTTGTGTCTTTCTCCAGCAAGCCAGGTGAGTGTCCCATTCCTCAGCCTCTGCAGCTCTGATCCTCCCCCTCTGCTAAACCATCGAGTGTTTTTGCAGCTACAAGGATGACTCTAAGGACAGGAGATTTCCTTAGGTTCTCTGAGGAGCTACCTCCAAACTGAACTGAAGTAAATTTCATCTGAGCAGAAGGGAAAATGTCCTCAGTTGCACTTAGGAATAATTGCTCTACAAGAGAGTTGAGAACAGCTAAAAAATACAGAACTCTGGCCAAAAAGAGCCAGGGATTGTGGGAACAGGCATTTGCTGGGAGATGTGAGCAAAGTTAACTCTTTGCTTTCTGCTTTACTCTGATGCTTGGTGAGGGCTGATTTACTGGGCAGGTTGACCGGGCTGTACTTGTGCCTTTGCTTCATCCCCCTGCAGTGGGTGATCCTGTGCCCAGCCCTGTTTCCCCTCCTTTTTAGCACAATCCTATTCTGGATTTCTCTGTGCACAGTTAAAAACCTTCCTGAGAAACGTGATTTGCGCATCACAAGAAAAACGCTCAATTTCAAAATAAACACGCCTTACCCTCGGTTTTAAAAATTTTCATTCCAACAAAACACCTTTCCCATGACATCCTCTGATTCATTATTTCATTTTGGTCCTACAGCTCCCAATTCTGCAGCACTCTGGTGCCAGCCTCTAAGGAAGTCTGTTGGTTTCATCAAAGTCGTGCTGTGACTCATGGTCCCTTCTTACAGAAAACAGGCTTTTCCTCCCGATGAGGACAACCAATCTTCAAACCCTGTGGTGCCTTCTGGAGAGATGGATATGAAACACAGGCAGATCCTGAGCCCTGGAGCTGATCTCCCACGAAAATGAACAGCACCAGGGGATGAATTGTTGTAAACAAATGGAAGTGAGATTTTGGCTGAAGAGAAAAGCTTTTAACTGATCTTTTAAAATTCAAAAAAATCAGAAAGGAGCAGAATGTATTTTCTTTTTTTTCCCCTTTCCATTTTTCAGTGGTTTTTTTTCGTTGCACATTGATGTTACTGACACAACTGTATTCTCCCTGAGAAAATCTGCGAATCCTTTGGATGACGTGATGTACAGAGAGCAAATAGAAATGTCATTGTGCACTGACGGTGCCCACACTTTCTGAAGACATTTGAAATCCTTTGTACCTTTTATCCTACACCCTGAGCTGATATGGCACAATCTCCCTCAAAGCTGAGCTTTGAAAAGTCAGAGTTTTTGGGTTGGGGGGAGCCACAGTGAGATCCCCACTCTGCAGAAACCATTTCTGCCTCCATCTCCCTGTAGAGAGGTTCATTAATTTTGCATTTTCTGAGGAGTGGAGCAGAAATAGCCCTCCCCAAGTTTTATTTTAATGCTCATCTCTGCATAGCTTTGGCTTTCCTGTTCACCACAAGTATAAAGCTGCCACACACACACTGACTCTTCTTAGCTTAGTGATGAAATGTTCTCCCAGAAGAATCTTCCCCAGGGATAGATGATAACAATGTGGCTGATTTCCCAGAGATCACATCACCCTAGAGCAAAGGGAGAGGAATTTTTGCCAGTCAGCCATTCTAAGACAAAGACATTGCTCTCCAAGGCTCTTCATGGTGATGTTGTTCACAGCCAGGTTGGACAGGGCTTGGAGCAAGCTGATTTAGTGGAATGAGTCCCTGCCCATGACAGGGGATGGGAATGAGATGATTTTTAAGGTCCATTCGACCCCAAACCATTCTGTGATTGTAGTGGTGTATCCTTGGAGTGAGACTGGCAGCATGGCAGAATGTATTTTTTGCTGTCTCCAAAATTCCGTGAAAACATTTTAAGATACAAAGTGAAATCTGCAAGTGAATGCCAGTGAGCTCCAAACGATGAACAACATATTAAAAAGCACTGAGCCATGCTGTGATAAAAGCTCTCCCCCCTCACCCCTGTAATATATACAAAAAGCAAGAGATATTGTTCTGTATTCAATAAAAATCAGCACCAAAGTCTTTATTTTTTCTAGACACAATCTGTGAACCCTGATTTCTGTTTTAATCTGGTCAGCACCTCTGGCATTTAAGGCTGGAGCTGTGAACAGAATGAAGAGCATCATTTTCCCCTGCTAAATGATATGGTGACCAGCTTTAAAATCCTTGCACCATTTGCTTGCTCTGGTCTGGCCCAAGCCAGGAGGAAGGAGAGGGATTAAGTGTCAAGTTCTGAGTCAGAAAGCACCAACCAGGACATCAGGTGTTTTCCTGGGCTGGTCACGAAAAATGGCACTTCATGCTTGTGTTGATGCTAAAGAGAAATTAATCTTATTCCAATTGCTGGTCTGAAGGAAAACAACAAATGATTGATTGCAGTAATGTGAAACTTTGTAAGAATCCATGCTCTGTGTGGGAGCTGTGCTAATAATGCTGTTGGCAGTTGTCGCTGCTTTCCAGCTGGACAGAAGAACTAAAACATTGAAAATGTCAGGTGCCACAGATTTCCTTACAGCTCCCCGTGGCACCGCTGAGGTCAGCCCCAGTTAATGGAGTTTGTTGCTGTTTGGGTGTTTTTTAAATTCAGCACACAGTGCTTCACCCTCTGCAGTGTGCAGGGAGCAGACCCCAAGGGTAACAGGAGCACTCAGAGCTGCCAGGGGCTCTGACAAGGGCTGCTGCTGCTGCTGCTGACAGCCAGAGAGAAGCTGCCTTTTAATGGCTGAATGTTGGCATGTTTTGCTAACATATGTCTTGGAATGGAGGCTTAATATAGCTCATGAGGCACCTGCTGATGCTGAATGAAGGGAAAGGTGGAGCTGAGTTGTCTGCTGGAAATGCTGGGGTTTGAGGTTCTGGTCTACAGGATTTCATTGTGGCCCTTGGGTGAAGTTCCTGTGCCTGAAATCCATCCCTAAAACAAGGGCTCCATTGCAGTGACAAAGGGATGGAGTGGGCTGGGTTGTTGGAAGTGTCCTAATGCTGTTAAACCTTGGTAACAATGGCTACTACATCTCTGTTATGTTTGTGAAATTTTGCGGTGCTGGTGAGATCTAAATCTACCCTCCCTCTGCTTAAAGTCATTCCCCTTGTCCTCTCACTCCAGGGTCTTGTAAAAACTGGAGTTTTTATCCTCTCCAGCTCTCTTGAAGCCTCCTTAAATACTGAAAGGGGTTCTAAGTTCTCCCTGGAGCTTTCTTTTCTCCAGTCTCAACAACCCTGGGCAAAACACCATCCCAGGTGTGGCTGCAGCACCCACACATGCCCTTATACACTCACTACAAATTTTTGGCCTTTCTCCTTCTTGAAACTCCTGGCTAGCTTGGCTGGTTTGTATCACCAGTGATATGGTGATTAACTAACTTTGCTGCTTCTCTATTTAGATTAGATGTTAGGAAGAAATTCTCTAAGGATGTGGAGGCCCTTGCACAGGGTGCTCAGAGAAGCTGTGGCTGGATGTGGTCAAGGCCAGGTTGGACAGGGCTTGGAGCAGCCTGGGATAGTGGAAGTTGTCCCTGCTCATGGCAGGAGGTTGGAATAAGATGAGATTTTATGTTCTTTCCAACACAAACCATCCTGTGATTCCATGGTTCTGTGATCCTTTCCCACTGGCATTTGGCTGAGTGAGCCCAGGACGGGGCTGGCAGCCCATGGATGCTGGGCTGGCTGCTCTGGGCTCCCCTGGCATAGTTTTTGTTCCCAGAAAACACCCCCAGCAGCTTGGTTTGGCCACCCTGCAACACTCAGGCCATGCCTGTGCCTGTGCTTCTGGAGAGGTTTTGCACTTGAGTGCCCAAAATCACGTCAGGTTCTGCTTTGTGCTTCCCAGCCCACAGGAGGTCTGGAATAATAACTGTGATGTGCTGCCTTATTGCTTAAATGCCCTCATGAATATACTCCAGCCTGATCTACTGTCCAAACAAATTCAATAAGGCAGAGCAGGATTTAAAGATATTTTAAATAAATTAACTTCTGCATGGATGTTTATTAAGTTTTATGAAGCCATTTACTAAAACGTAACATTTTTTTCCGAAAGGTGCCTGAAATTTTCCCCTCGTGAACTATGGAAATTGCTTTTATAATTGAAATGAGAAATAAGGGCTGAGCTCAAAGCATTCCTCATGGTTTGAGGCACAGTCCTTGTGCCTTTCTAAAGGAAAAAAAGAATTATTTGACTCTCCACAGCTTCTGTTTTCCTGCACATTTCTGGGGCGGGACGTGGTGCAGGATTGCGTGACATGGGGTGGCTTGGGAGGAATGGGAAGCTCAGCTTCCCAGGATTTGGCTTTTTCAGGGAGTCAGCCCTCAGCTAGACAAGTCACGAGCAGACAGCAGTGTTTTTCACTCCAGCTTGAGCACGGGCTGGATTTCTGCACAGACCATGGAGGCTCCACTGGGAGCCCAGCACAGAAATCTCCTGCAGGCAGGAAACAAGGATGCTGCCACGTGCTGTGGATTTCCACTGCTGCAGACATGAGCTGTGAGCTGAAAATACACCTCTGAGCAGAGCAGGGCTGAATACCAAATCAAAGGGTCCATAAAATAAATGATTTTCATTCTTTAGTGCTTGATGGTGTAGGGACAATAGAGGCTCTGGCTCTTCTCATCTGGAAGCAGCACCAAAAAGCCTTTGGAGACCATTTGAGTTAGGTTTTAGAAAATGGATTTTCCAGGCACGAATGATTCCAAATATTTAAATTTTATTCTCTTGCTGCTTTCCACGCAACCTTCCCTTGCATCAGAAATCAAAACAAAAGGGTTGAATGGTTAAAAACTATGAAGATTTTATGGCTCAGCTCAGTTATTGCACAACAGAACATTAACCAGGAGCTGCAAGGAGGATGAAGGTGACTGATTTTTGCTCATTTAAAGTGAGGACACCTTAATATCGTGGGTAATACCCAAGCATTCTGTCCCCACAAAATTACATTTGTGTTAGAAAAATAAATGCCAGGGAGGAAGAGAATCACACTAAAGATGGGAGGGTAGGAGGGGAAATCTCACTGTTAAAAGACAATAAACCTGCTTATTTTTCATCATTCTTGGGGGTGAGGATTCTTTTGCTGTGCCCCTACAGCTCCCAGTGCAATCAAGCCCCAACCTGCTCAGTTTTCTGGGCAAGGCTGCTGCAGAGTAATGGCCAAGATACAACATCTGTAACATCTGCCCTGCCGCAGGGAACAGCAAGCAGGGGAGACAGGCAAGGCAGGAGCTCAGACCCCTGCAGTGCCACTGGGATCTCAGCACTTGGAGCTGCTCAGTCTGGAGCTCAGATCTCATTATTCCCACACTTCAGGCTCCTGCACCCCAATGCTGCAAGTCCTGGATGCTCTCAATTGCTCTGCCCAACAGCAGAGCAGGACAGCACAGATCTGATAATTTAACAGATCCCAGGAAGGATTTTCAGGGCAAACATCGCTGATGGGAGTGTCCATCAAACCTAACCAGTCCCCCTGCTTGTCTGCTGAGCTGAAGTCAGAGGCAGCAGCTGATGTTTGGATGTGTTTGAGCTGCAGAGTGCAGGGACAGGAGCACCCAGGGCCCTTCTGCAGAGGAGCTGCAAATCCCAGTTCAAGGCCAGTGGGATTCTGTGACGGTGCTCACAGGGGTTTTCAGGTGAGGGAAGAGACGAGAATGTTGACTCTATGTTCAGAAGGTTTGATTTGTTATTTTATGATATATATTACATTAAAACTATACTAAAAAGAATAGAAGAAAAAGTTTCATTTCAGAAGGCTAGCTAAGCTAAGAAGAGAATAGGAAAGAATGCAAACAAAGGTCTGTGGCTCGGACAGAGAGAGAGAGCCAGCTCTGCCGTGACTGGTCACTAATTCCAAACAACTACATGAGACCAATCACAGATCCACCTGTTGCATTCCACAGCAGCAGATAACCATTGTTTACATTCTGTTTCTGAGGCTTCTCAGCTCCTCAGAAGGAAAACTCCTAAAGAAGGATTTTTAATGAAAAGATGTCTGCGACAGGATTCCACCAGTTTAGAGCCCAGCCAGGGTGTCTGTGCTGATAACCAGGCTGTGTGATAAAGGCATACCTGCCACTTCAAGCAATAAACAACCCAAACCTTAAATTGGGATATTTATTTCTTAGGATCAATAAATGACAAATTAAAATACCATACAGTACAAAGGCTATATCAGGAATTAACCATTTCAGTACACTTTGATCAGTAAATACAGTATCAATAATAGCATGTTACACTGAAAGAGTGTTTCCCATTGCCATACAGGAGGATTCCACGTCCTCTTCTTTCCCTTTGTCACAGAAAATATCACAAAGTAGACACTGACACACTTTTAACATTCATTTTTTCCCCATTGAGCAACAGGCCACAAAAAAAAAATAAAGCACATCAACATTTTGTATCTCAGAATAAAATAAAAATAAAAAGGTGCACTTCAAAAATATTTGCCATAAATACAATATGTGCAGGACTATCAGGTGGCACAGCTGGGGAAGGACTCTGGATCACAAAGCCAGGACACAGCATCATGAAATTTTGGATCAGCAATTTCTACTTTTTAAGCAAATCCAGACTGAGAACTGGAAGAGTGGGTGAGCTGTGATATGTGAAGAACCAGACAGAGCTCCAGCAGACACAGCTTTGGTTAAAGAGTCACCAAAAACACATCCAGGAGGACACTGGGCTGACACAGCACACCCAGGGCTGCTTCACTGGATGCTGGAAATGCAAAGGTCCTGCTCTTGTTGTGCTCACAGCATGTGCCCTGCCAACCCTCCTGGCTGATTTCCCATTGAGTTCTCTCCTGAAAAGCTCGCTGAAGTGAGGCCTCATGCACCTTGCAGAAAAAGACAAGCTCAGCAGAGCACTCCTGCACTGATGGACTGGGCCTGTGGTGAGAAAGTCCTGTCTGGGGGACATTTCTGAATAGCAAAATTACTTTATAAACCTGATTTCACACTCTGCTAAGCTGATGGCTCTGGCAAGGGCACTCTGAAGAGAAACAAAGCCTCAAAATAACGTTTGAAGAGGTCACTTGATAGACTTTCTTCAGAATGGGATTTCTCAGAATCCACCTGGCAGCACTTCACATCTGTGGGGTCCACAGATTTTATTCTTTTTTTAGTCAAAGCAAACAGTTCCAAACACAGGGAATTTGCATAGATGAGCAGAGGCCCCAAAACTCACCTCTGCTTTGGTGAAGAGTGCAGCCAAGGCAGGGACACAATGGATGGGAGTTTTTCTGTCTAATGGCAAAAGCCATCCACATGAGATTAAATTAAAAAACCTTTTTGGGTTCGCAGTTCAGTCACTGTTGAAAGGCATCTAAAGAACCATTTCTCTGGTAAATATGGGAAAGTTTGTACCTTTTTCTTCTCTACTGTATCAGCTTTCTTTTACAAGGCCAAGTTGGACAGGGCTTGGAGCAACCTGGTCTAGGGAAAAGTGTCCCTGCCCATGGCAGGGGTTTGGAACTGGATCATCTTTAAGGTCCCTTCCAACCCAAACTGTCCAGTGATTCCCTGGAAATCATGAAACCATCTGGTTTGAATCAGCTATCCTCACTTCTTTGAGCTTAAGGGATCCACATCTCTAAGCTGAATATAGCAAAATTAGGTAAGGAGGGAAGAGAGGATGAAACCAGCTGTAATTTACACTGCTCAGCTCAAGGTTGTCAGATTTGGCCAGTGGAAGAGGTAGCTTTGAGCTGCAATCTCAGATTAAGGCCATGGACCTAGGTCTGCTTTCCTGTCAAACTGAAAGAACGGAGCTGTAGAAGTCAGCAAACCACTTGGATAAATCCCCAAATTCCCCCAGCTCTTCAGCACTCAAGTAGTCCAAGAAACACTGTAGAAAGAGTTTATGATAAGTTCACTTTTACTCCAGCTTTTTCCCACTGTCATGTCAAACCAAAAATAAACCTGCCAGCTTCTCTGAGCTGTGATCAAATATTCTGTAAGCTGCCTGTGTATCTCAGCAGTGAAAATCTAAACCAAGCATCTTAGTGAAAGAACAATTTTTGTACAGTGTTTTCTAAGATAATCAACATTTCAGCAAGTTGGTGTTGAACAAGTGTAGTAATAATGTTTAATATTTCAAAGCAAATGAGACATGCAGGGTGTTAAATGGTAATGAAAGTCAAAGCAATGCAGTTACAGCTTCCCTGGGAGGTTTCAGAAAGCTCCTCCCAGCTGCTGGCTGTATTTAGAGGTGAAGTAAAATAATTTGAGTAATCCAGAAACTTTTGAAGTGTCTTGCCTGGAAGGCCAATGTTACATGTGTGACATCAAGACTCCTCTTTCTCTCAAGGCAGATTTTTCCCCTCTCCTGTTCATTGCACCTGGATTTTGCCACTAGGCAGGATGAGCATGTCTTCTTCCAACCTGCCCAGATCATTTCACACACACCACACACACAAAATTCTTGCTGTTTTCTCACAGATTTCCTTCTGAAGAGATCAGTCTCCCTTATTCCTCTTTGTTTCAACTTATTTATTTGTGTGCCACTACCTGTTTTCTTTGTCAAAAAGAAGTCAACAGTCCATGAGCAACAAAAGTGCTTGGTCAAATATAATCTCTGCCCTCTGCTTGGTACAACCAGGGCAAGAAATCACAAGAAGGCATGACAGAACAGAGCTTGCAGTTTGGCTGAATCAGAAGGAACTGAAGCCCCAGTGGCTTTTATTTTGAGCCCTTTCTTTTGCAGGGATTCTGTACTAGGCATTAAAATCACCTCCCATCCCTGGCAGGTGTGGCTGATGGGATGCCATGGCAGCCAGCAGGGTACAGGTTCTAAATGACAAAATAAAATACCATACAGGTTCTAAATGCCTCAAAAGTAGTCATTCATCACCAAAAACTCACACCCAATGCCCGCAAATGGGTGTTTCCACTTTGTGCTGAGCCCAACAGGACCTAAACCACAAGTCTATTGAGTTGGATTCAATGATTCTTGTGAGTTCCTTCCAACTTGACCTGTTCTGTGATTCTGTGATGCAACATCTGCAGCAGGAGATGTCACCAGTGGTGCTGGTCTCCATCACTGTGTGACCCTCACCTCCAACACTGGGACTCCAGTTGGGGACCACAGGTGCTCATTAGCTGAAGGGTGACATGGGCAAAGCCCAGAAAGTCAAACTGAGACAACTCTTCTGCTTTGTCACCTTTCAGAGGCAAGTCCTGCTCTCCTGATGATGTGTGGTGTGAAAGGGGACACCAGGTCACCACCAGCACAGGGTGATTGGTCAGCTCCAAGTTGGGAAGGTCACCATCTGGGCAAAAAGCCCTTTAGCTTGTCTCTGAGCCCTGTTGTTTCAGTACTAAAGACTCTGGAGCAATTTGTTGTATCATATAAGGGGCCATCAGAGGTGGAACCATATGGGACAAAAGCTCAAGCTCTCCTTACCTCCTCTCTTAAATTTCAAAGAGAATTTTCAGGTCTTGTTTCTGTTCCTCTGGCTTGTTAAAAGAAAGTGGGTTTAGAGCAAAGACTCCCCAGTTTAGTGTTTCTTATGCTCTGCATTTGAACTATGTAAATATTAGAGGTGCAGATGGGTGTGCCAACAGTTCTGGTAGCAAAAAGTAATACAAGAAAAGGTAGAACAAGAGGACCTGCTGCCTAAAACTGCTATATATGAGATGTCAGCCTTGTGGAAATGGCAAGGAAACAAGTAAAACTGGAATAAGAATGGGAAAGAGCTGAAGGTCCCACAGAAATGGGGCAAATTGCTCTTATCTCAGCAGCCTGGAGCCCTCATGATCTCAGAGTTTTCTCATCTCTTAATGCAAGCCAGCAAACTGTTCTCCCTGGTAAAAAATAAGATTTGGCTGTATGGCAAAAGGAAGATTTTTCCATTTCTGTTCATTTTCAGCGCTCCATCTGGGCACAGCCTCTGCATTCTTGACTTTGCCAGAGACTTTGCTGCAGTGGTGCCAAAGCCAGGCACTGTGGATGCCCTAAAGCCAAAGGTGACCCCACTCCCCAGGCCACAGCCACCCCAGCCTAGGTAAGGCATCATCTGTTCTTATTTAATTTCAAGGAGCCAGAGAGGCTCTCTTGAGCACCTCAGTCATATTCCTCACAATGGAGATACATTTCTAAAATAACCACCTGGCTCCCTGAGTTTTCGCTCCTCATTCATTGAACATCCCACAGATGAGCACATCCATTCTCCAAGAACATCCTTTTCTGCTCAAACTTCTTTCTCCTCATCAAACCCTCTGCTTGGTGCCACCAGGAGATGTGATCACAAACCCTTGGATGTGGACATGGCATCTCTGCACTGAGAAAAGGATGAAATGCAGAACAGTTTTGCCTAAGTTGAACACATTTTGGCTTCCCAGTTAACACCACATCTGGATTTATGCCAGACTGAAGTTACAATACATGTAGACATTACTCACAAGAGGCAAGGCCAATGCTTGAAAATAACCTCAAAGTTACTGGCAGAACAAAGCCTATTTTTTCCAAAAAAATGACTTTGCTAAACACATTTGTGTTAGGTGAATTTGGAGACCATGCATGGAAGTCACAGAGGCCTCTCTCAAGTTTTGACTCCACGATGAATTGCGTTCCTCCTCCTCCTCCTTTGGCTTCAGTATGTAGTTTCCCTTGTGACCTGGCTGGAAAATGTGTGGTTGCTGGAGATGCTGTTGGATTTCCTGGTGAAGGCCAGTCGTTTCTTCTTCTTCCTCCATGGCAGGCACAGGATGGTGAGTGTGGAGAGGAAGATCTGGCGGAAGTTTGCCGACACCAAGTTGTAGAGGATGGGGTTGATTGCTGAGCTGACGTAGAAGAGGACGTTTGTCAGCATGTAGAAGTAGTGGTAGAAGTTGTAAAGGAAACTGGAAGAACAGACGAAAGAGAAAAATCTGAGTGTGAAGAGCTCAAATTCACAAAGGTGAGAAAAACATGAGCTGCTTTCCAGCTAACCTTCCTAGGCTGCAAACGTGAGCTTACCAGAGGTGCCTGGGCCACCACAACCCACTACATCTCCAACTGGAACTGGTCAAACATGGACCAGATGCCTCCATGAAGATATTGCCCCACTCACCAGCAGTTAGAGGCTTATTTAAGCCCTGCATCCAGACAAGATATTTACCTCATGCACTCATTTTCCTTTGGAAGTAGTCATTCTGGAACCCGAGGAGCCAGATGGAAATTCACTTCTGTGTCATACATACACATTAGCTTGACTTTTTTGGCTGCAGTTCTGATCTACAGAGGTTGCAGAAGAGCCAAACTCCAGGAACAGATGCATCTCTCTCCTCCCTCTGGCAGTGAGAGCAGCATCAGCTCATTCAATGGGTCCCTGGGTTGGGATTTGTCCATAACGTGGGACAGCATTTCCTGTTCTGGGGGCAAACTGATGATAGCATGCTTCTGAAACACATCCTAACCACCACAATTTAATGTTTTCAACTAGAACTGGTTGAAAATGTTTTATTATCTTTTATGCTTTTAGATATATCTTTCCTTGGGCCAACTAAGAACAACAGCCCTGAGCTGGTAAAGCATTTATAAACACCACGGGTCTCATTTTCAGGAAGATGTCCCTCAGAATCATTTATCTTGGTGAAAATTGCAGATCTTTTTTCTAGTCTGAGCAGTGTCTTTACAAAAGATAAATAGAGGAGTGCTGGACTGTGTTGCCCATCCCTCCACACCCCCTCAGCACTGCCAAGGGCTGCATGGCCCATCCAGTCCTTACAAGCAGAGTTTCTCTGTGTAGTTATGAAGAATTAATATTGCAAAAATTTCTCTTATTCAGGGGCAAGGTACATGTGTTTATAAATGAACATGCCAAGCTGCTGCAAACTCTTGGTTAGCCACCAGACTGATAGTTCACTATCATTTTGTAAATTCAGTGTTTTCCTAAAATTAATCATGGTTTTAAAAAGAAGAAAAAATATTATGTGAACACAGCCACAATGCATAAATTCCCACTAACTGCAGACAGACTTCTCTACCCCTCTTGCTCAAAGCAAGTGCAGTCATTACATAATTGAACAGTGCCTTAAGTGCTTTTCATATAGGAAAGCAAAGAAAAAACAAGAATTTGTCCCAGTGTGTGCCTAGAGCTGTGTTTTCATGAGTGAAGATAGATGTTGGATTTTACTGTGGTTGGATCCACAATCCCATTCAGTAGACTGCTATATCCTAATTTATTATATTTTGAGTCTGGAATTGAGAGAATTTAATTTATTTATTGTTGTTCTGCTTTTTGGCATTGTAGATTTTTCTTTCCTTTCCCTTGAAAGAAACAGGCCTGGTCTCAGGGAGAGCAGGGGTGTAACACCATGGGAGGAGACACAAGACAGCATCCCTTGGCATCTCAGCCTTCCTCAGTGTGTGTCCCCAGACAGCATTAGCTCTTAATGACATATTTAAAAATAATAATTAGTTTTGTGGCTGCTTTGCTGGAGAGCCTAGCCTGGTGCCTCAGAAAGGAGCAGGGGGTGCCTTGGCACATCTGCGAGCAGCGTCCGTGCAATTATCCCGGAATTCTCTGACAATCTGGGCATTTCCTAATCAGCAGCAACTGCTGGCATTTCATTTTGATCCACTCTCTGCAAAACCCAGTAAATAACCTGGCCCAGCCTCAGTAAGTAGCACAGCCATTCCCCCACCTGTGTCATCTCCCCTGTCAGAGAGGAAATGTGGCCTCATGGAGCTAAATTGTGTGCTGACAGGAGCTGCTGCATCTTAGGGCTGGGGATCAATATCTCTGCACAGAGACTGAAATCCACTCTGGGTGTACCAACCTCCCTGTCCAAATGTCATTTCATCAAGGGCTGCCAGACTGAAGCCTGTGCTTGCAGCCCTAAGGAGAAGGAGGGGCTGATGGTACCTTTTGGTTCAAAATAATGCTTCCTGAGGGATTTAGGTAAAACAAAATTCTTAATTTGCCTGGCAAACACTGAGACATCCAAAAGAAAAAAACAAAACAAAACAGCAATTAGGTTGGATTTAGGTAAAACAAAAACTCTTAATTTGCCTGGCAAACACTGAGACATCCAAAAGACAAACCAAAACAGCAATTTGGTTTTTGTGATGGAGTTCGCAGGGGTCTAAGGATGAGGGAAGAGATGAGGATTTGACTCCATGTTTCAGAAGGCTTGATTCATTATTTTATGATATATATTATATTAAAACCATACTAAAAGAATAGAAGAAAGGATTTCATCAGAAGGCTAGCTAAGAATAGCAAAAGAATGAATGATAACAAAGGCTTGTGACTGACCGAGACAGTCTGGACAGCTGGGCTGTGATTGGCCATTAATTAGAAACAACCACATGAGACCAATCACAGATGCACCTGTCGCATTCCACAGCAGCAGATAACCATTGTTTACATTTTGTTCCTGAGGCCTCTCAGCTTCTCAGGAGGAAAACTCCTAAGGAAAGGATTTTTCATAAAACATGTCTATGACAGGTTTTGAGACTTGAACCCCTTGGCTGGAGAACATCTTTGTTCCCAGATCCCCACCTCCATCTCCACACCTGGGGGTGCCCTGGAATCCCCAGCCCAGCCTGAGCCCCCAGCCTGTCCTGGCATGGGGGGACCATGTCCCCAAATTGTGACTCACTCTGTCCAGTGGCTGGAGGGGACATAGCAGAACATGAGGCGCCGTATGTGGTAAGGGAGCCAGCAGACCACGAAGGCAATCACCACAGCACCTGCAAGGCAGGAAAAGAGCCTTAACTTTGTGAGCAGCTCTCCATCAGGCTGAAAAAGGGACCTGTCTGCTTGGGTTTAATTGCTGTAACTGTTTTCCTGCAGCCCCACTTGTTCTTGTGTTGCTGTAGTGCAAAGAATTGATAACCCTGAGGGACAAGCAGCCTGCAAATGTCTGTAAAAACAAGCAAAACAGAAGTAATGGAGAACAGCACTAAGCACTGGGGCAGGGACATGAGGAACAGAAGGTACAGATGAAGGACTGGCCATGCCTGGCTCCTGGCTCAAAGGAAACTCTGTTTGCATCTGAATTTCACGCCCTTGTGGCACAGGGTTTTTGTCCATGGTATTCACAGAGACAGCTGGTGTATGTTTTCCATCCAGGTAGACAGGGAGCCAGGGCCACTCTAATCCCATTAGTTTGTTACTACTGGAGCCACTGGCCACAGTGCTGAGCATCATTAAACTGCTCTTTCTAGTGGCAGGGCTCATCCTTTTGTTCTACATTTGTGCCATACCTGAGATTACAATGTGTTTGGGTCTGGACTTTGTTATAATAAAAATGATCAATTAAAGGGTAAGCAGAGAAAGACACTGTTGCTTTTTTCCTTTCCAGATTCTGAGGAATATCAGACAATGGAAAATAAAATGCAACAACTCTGAGGCATAAAAGTGCTGCTGATAGAGCGCAGTTGTCAGTCTGGATTAAAAAGCAGATCTATCAGGCAATCAAGAGAAAGATTTGTTTCTTTTGTAATATGTGTTTCAACTTCCGTATGGAGCAGCAGGATTCTGGCAGAATCCTAGCAGGAAATAAAGAAATCTCAGTTAAAACGTAACACAATAAAAGGCAAGAAGAAAATAAAAGCTAAATAAAATAATTAAGTTATTTTTGGTCCCAAATTTGCTCTACAGACAACAAGGGACACATCACTCATGTCCTTTATGTGACCTGTAAGGGGCTGGGAAGCAGCAAAGCTCTGCTCCAGAGTGAGGTACCACAAATGTGGATTTGGCATGTGGAGCCAAAGGCTGGGGGGTTTTCTGCCTTGGAGTTAAAAATATTTATGTGGATATGTCCCAAACCCAGACACTGTCATCCCAGAGGGACCAGGTTGTAGCTCAAGGAGATGTTTCCCTTGGATAATGCAGTCCAGGAGGAATAAGTCTGGCTGTGGCTGCATCTCCCCATCACTGATGCTTAGCTAAGAGGCACAGGAGAGCAGAAATTAGAAAATCCCTGGTGTCCAGCTCCCTACTCCCACCCTACTCCAACTCCATGAGCTCCCTCTCTCAAACACACAGCTAACAGTGGAGAAGGTTCTATTCCATGATGCATGACAGCATCTTCCAGGAATGCTGCAAAAGCCATTTATCCAATAAAGATTTAAGCAACTGAAGGGACGTGTTTTGGAAAGAAGGCTAGAGGGTCTGTTTTTATTCTCTTGTCCAAGTGAATTCATTTTTTCAAACTGTTTTTTTGGCCGCTCTCTGGCCACAGTGATCACAGATGTAACTCATCACTGCATAGCCTGCAGCCCTTCAGATGCCATCAAGTGAATGAATTTGACCTGTGTCTGATCCTTCCCTGAAGAGCTCTGATGGGACTTTGGCAGGAGAGCCCCTGCACGATGTGTGGCACAGGAGAGGTGGGGACATCCCCTGGGAGGTCGGTGGGAGCGTGGCTGCCTGCCTTGCTCCTTCACATTTCTACTTTTGGCCACCTCCAGAAATCCATTTCTCTGCTGGATGGGCCTTTGGTTTGCCCTGTCATTCTTCAGGAGATCCCTCCCAGGGGCTGCAGGAGAAGCAAAACTCTCCAGCCTCTCCTCCTGCATCCGTCAGCCTCGGGCTGAGGGGAACGAGCCAACACCACAGCTCCAGCCCATCTGCTCTCCCAGCGCCTGCACAGGATTAGCTGCACTTTCAGGCTGCAAAAGCAGCCTCCAAACACAGGTTCATTCAGGCACATCTTAATTTTTGCAGAAACCTCCACACTCTGGCACTTCTCAGCTGCTCACCCCTGTGTGCAGCTCTTTAGGAACGGCAGGATCCAGATTCTTTCCACAGCCAATTATAAGAATCTCACACATCTGCTTGTTAAATTTACCAACACGTTAAATCAAAGTGGTTTTCTCCTGGTAAATGATCTCTGCTTCTTCTGCTGCTCAGGCAATGCTGCGCCAAATAATATGGATCTATAGTAACAAAAACACAAATTGAGGGGAGTATCTGCTTAACATCAGCAATTAAGCGATCTGTGATAATTCTGTAATACCACACGCAATCACTCCGCAATTAAATCTCTATTAAACATGTGAAGTGCACTGGAGACACTTCTGGTCTGATTTGGAAGTCCCAGCTGGGTGACACACTGTGCAGTTCTGCGCTGCACAGATTAGGAGATCCCGACCTGAATTTGTCACCCTTAATCCGTATGTTTTCATTTTATCATACAAGGGATCAGGCAGATTTAGGGTGGCAATCCTGCCCTCTTGGCTCATCTCCCCTGGGAGGAATATGAAACATGAGACTGTGTTAACTTTCACCTAATAGAGAATGAAAATTCCCTTTTCTCCCAGATACCTGGTTCCTTCTCCTGTCAAAATGGTTGAGCTGTAAAACAAATCCTGGGCAAACCATCTGCCAAAATGAATTTTTATTGTTGTTATGAGCTCCTAGGATGTGTTCTTCATCATCAAAAGCTTGACACATGGGTTCCTTTGGTGGAGTAAGAAGGAGCAGATCAGCCTACTGGAGCTGAGCACTGCAGGGGAAGGGTTTGACTCAATATGTGATGGGGTCACTGTCCAGGATGGTGTTTGTGAGGTTGGAGATTTCCTGCCTTTATTTTTTGAACTAAAAATAAACCAGACACATCCCTCACTTCTAATTAATTCAATAAGGTTCTAATAGGAGCAGAGCTGCTCCATGAGCTTCTGATATTTCCCATAATTGAGCAAATGAAGTGCCAAACCTCAAGGCTGGGGAGTGGATGTGGGACCCCAGCAGGATGATCCCAGTGTGCCAGGGGTGTCAGGGAATGATCCTTTCACCAATGTATGCCCTCATTTCCCTTCTAAATCAAACTCCCAATTTAAATGCGCATTAAACCATGAATTATTACATCCTGTGTTTTTCTATTTTGTCCTATTATGGCTCTTTTCACTGTCTGTTTGAACTGCATGCCAAGGAAGAAGGGGAGAGGAAGGAGGAGTGGCAGAGGACGAGCCCTGGTTTGTTTTTCCTTCAGAAGTCCTGCAGAGAGAAACATCAAGTCTGACTGACATCTTTTTCATTGAGAGGAGATTTAAACTATGCCAGTCTCTACTCTCAGACTCAACTGGACATGGCAGCAATCCTGGAAGTTAAACTCCATTAAATCACACTGAGTGTTCTATTTTGCCTTGTGTGTACCCTGGGCTGAGGCTGGGGACTGCCCTGCCCCAGGAGCTCCTCTGGGTTAGCACATGCACAGGGAGGGCACCATGAGTAGGAAGGCCATGGTTTGGCTGGTTTGGCTGAGCTCAGGAGTGGGCTCAGGAGGGGTTTGCAGCCCCCATGCCCTGGTGGGGCCATGTGAGGTTCACAGTGACTCAGAGCCCTGGGACAGTGACGGGTGAGGAGCCACAGCCGCTGACTCACCCGGAGCTGCTGCGGCACAAAGCTGGGCTGGGCTGGGCTTGTGTTCCTCTTCCTCCTCCTCCTCCTCCAGCCCCTCTGGGATGCTGAGTCACAGCCCTGCAGCCTCGGGTGGCCCTGGGCGAGGGTATCCCTCTGTCCTGTCCTCCTTTCTCCAGGAGAGGCAGAAAAGGGATGCTATTCCTTCTTAAAACCACCCCTGCTGCTGCTAAGGCCTTCAGAGAGGCTCGGATCCATCTCCCCTTGATAGTTTTGTCCAGGCTATTTCAGCCAATTTATTTCTTTTTCTCTGCACTTGAAGGGGATCTGAGCCACATACAGATGTGGAGCAGCGCAGTGGAATTCCTGAGCAAAGGCAGGAGCTGTCTGGGGAGGTGTTGGCCCCCCTGAACAGCAGCTCTCAGCTTTTTCTGTGCTTCAGACTCATCCCAAACGCTGCCCAGGGGGTGCACACCCACCGGCTGGTACTAATGAGGTTTGAAAAAGGTTATCAGGGTGGTTTTTGGAGAAACAATCCTTGTAAATCCCAGTCTCCTGGGTTTTGTATACTTATTTAGTTTATGCCATTACAAGAGAAGCTCTCCCAAAGATCTGTTTGACCTGAGAGTGGTGAAAGCTGGGCCAGTGCAGGCACCGCTGGCACTGCCTCCTTAAACCTTGGGGTGCTGTTTATATTAACATGATGTTCTACCTGACAGGCTCCTGGCAATATTTATATCAGCAGGCCCCAAAGTAGGGGTTGAAGGAGCCCAGTAAAATTAAAACTACTTATGCTGGCATTTGGGTCATGAGGCTGTGGAATAAAGGATTTCCATAAAAGTCAGTAACAATCAGCAGGGTTTGGGGACCACCAGCATGAACCAGGAGTACTCAGGAGAGCAAAGAAGAAACTGGAAGTAACAGTGAGCTTGAGAAGTCCTCAGCTCCTTTAAACACCACAGAAAACACACAACATTTACTGGATACAATCCCCTAATTCTCCTGAATGTATGATCAAAAAAACCCCAAGTTCTTCTTTATTAGTGAAAGTGAGACAGCACAGAGAATGGAAAAACCTTTTGGCATTCAAAATCAACATATTTCACCCAGACTGTATTCTCCAGTCCTGATTTTTAATGGCTTCACATGACAGATTTGAAAATAGATGTGAATTCCTGCCCCAGCTCACGCCAGTGGTTAAATCATCCCCTGGCACCAGTTCCATCCATAAGGGGCAAGGCAGAAAATGCAGATTAAAGCTGGCCCAAGAACAGGCACTAGCAAGCAGCACAGCACTGCTGTCCCAGTGCACACTGGGGTCTCTTCCCAAGTTTCCTTCCAAGGTAATTATTCTTTTGTAAATTAGAGAAGAGGTTGCTTGATTCCATTTAAACGTCATTCGTGCCATTTCCCCTGGGGATGTCTGGATTTTTGGAGGAGAAGGAAGAAGAAAGGCAGAGAATTTCCTCTTTCAAAGGTAAAGAAGGGATCCCATTTTATCCTCACCACATTCAAGTCTCTTTCTATTTGGTGAGATCAGGTGTAACCCGAACTGCCTTCCTCTGCCGCCCTTTCTTCTTTCCCCTCCAGTTTTGAGTTTCACATATCCGTTGTTCCTCCCAGAACAGTTTCTGCTCATCAAAGGGACCCTGGAGCTGTATTCACTGCATGCTTCCACACTGACTGAAGCCCTGGCAAGACTTCATGTTCAGAATCACATTAGTTAACTTTTTAAACACTCACACTGTCACGGCTTAACACCTGGAAAATCTGCTTTCAGGGCATGGCCAAAGCTGGAGTTTCCTGCAGAGATGCAGCCACAAGAACCTGCAATTCCTTCAGGAATGCAGTGCCAGGCCAAGCAAAGGGAGAGGGGAAAAAAGAGACTCCCTGCCCCAAGAGGCACAGCCACCCCTGGTTTTTGCTCCTTGGAGGGTGTTTATAGAGCACTCTGATGCCCGTTTTATCTCACTTGGCAGGCTGCAAAGTAAACCTACAACTACAAACATCTCTGGGAAATATATACAATTGTTAAATGGGTAATTTATCCTCCCAAATTTCAGTGTGACACTTCAGCTGTTAAAATCAGCTTCTACTCAAGCTTAATGCCACAGGGGTTTTGCTGAACTCCACTTGGAGTTGCTCAGACTTTTTATTAGAGATACAAACTGCCATGAAATTTATTCCTTTCTTGAAAAGAAATTATTCATGAACAAATAAATCTGCTTTCCTTAGAATATAGGAATTATGAAATACAACTGTTTAAGGAGTTTTAGGCTGGTGCTCTTCTGTGTATTGGGGCTGCAAAGTATGAGAAATTCCTGCTTGTAGGCTGGTTAAACTAAATCTCATGGCAATATTCTCCTCCTGAAATGAATAACTCAGACTTGGAGCATTGCTGAGGAGAAATGAATGGACTCTTCAAAGTGTTTGTTCAGAGGGGAATTATTAATGCACAAATTAATGAAATACATGGATACATCATTAATTCTTGGCCTTTGTCTTGTATTACTTGACAAAATACAGAGGCCCCAATAATTTAAAAATTCACAGATGTTCAGTAAAAAATGCATCGTGATTTCATCTGCTAAGAGGCATTTTACTGAAGGATCACCCAGCCAGCTGTGGGAGACTGAAGGATATTCTTTTAATTGGCTAAACCCTTAAGTGCTTTGTAATTGCTTTCACTAAGCAGCTTCAGTGACAGAGCAAACGCTACCTGGGACTGATTACATTTTAATAGGCTTAGCCAACGTCCCCCGTGCAAAGCCTCCCCTTGATGTCCATCAATTTGTCTCAGTGTCGTTATCAGAGCTCAGCTGTGCCATTCAGTAACTCCTGCCTTCCTTCCATCCACGTGGGAATGGTCTGACAGGCAGCAGGAGCTGCTGAGGGCTGCCTGGAGGAGAAGGGGCTGCAGGCAGGGGTATTGGTGGGGGTATCAGTCCATGCCCCAAAACTGCCCCATTTCCAGAAGACATTTTGGCTGAACAGGGCTTTCATTCTGAGCCAAGCTCAAATACACACTGATTTTTGAGCAGCATAGATAATTTGGGCTGTTCAGCCTGGGGTTGTTCAGCGCCTAAAGGAGCTCCAAGCAGGCTGGAGAGGGACTTGGGACAAGGGCCTGGAGTTACAGTACGGGGGAGTGGATTTAGAGTGAAAGAAGGAAGGGTTAGACTGGATATTAAGAAGAAATTCTTCCCTGTGAGGGTGGGGAGGCCCTGGTACAGGGTGCCCAGAGAAGCTGTGGCTGCCCCTGGATCCCTGGAAGTGTCCAAGGCCAGGCTGGACAGGGCTTGGAGCAACCTGGGATAATGGAAGGTGTCCCTGTCCATGGCAGGGGTGGAATGAGATGAGCTTTAAGATCCCTTCCAACCCAAACCATTCCATGATTCTATGATTGCTCTGGTGTGTGCATACATGTGAGTACTTAAGGTTATTTAGAATTTTATCAAGTGACTGGCATATCAGGCTGTGCAATCAGAAAATGCTCATACTCCTGTGAAGCATCTCACAGCTTTGGGAGACTCAGCATTCCAGGGCTCCAGCATAGCCAAGGAATAGCAACACAACCTGGAGGTGGTTTAATGGAAGGAATTGGATGGGCGAAGGAGAGTGTGGTGTTGCAGTCTGATGCAGTTTCCTCTTTCAGCTATCCCAGTCCATTCCCAGGTGTGCCAATACCTTCTCCCTTCCCCTTGCTGGCTGCTGTCCGTCAAGCTTCACATTCCAGCGAGGGCGTCGTGTGATTGGTGAAGTTCAAGAGATGCCCCTCAGCCCGGGGGTCATTGGCCTAGCCAAGTGTCATTTGTCCCCTGAGCCTTCCCCCCTTCCTGCCTGGTGGGTGGCACGCCTACCCCTTCCCCTCCCCCAGCCCCCAACGTGCGGCTGATCGACTCAGAGCCCCAAGAACGGATCTCAGAACCTCGGAAAAGCTAAAAGGCAGCTGAGCACCCACTGGAAGAGCTTTGGCTGCCTCGCCTCCCCACCCCTTACCTGCTGTACCCTCAGCTCCGCCCCTCTACTCCTCCCAGGGGGTGTCTGTTGATGTGATGTCATCAGGTGTCCCTGCCCCCTGTTCCCATGGCATCCCCACCCCTTGCCCCGCCCCCTCTCTGGGTTCCCACGGTGGGGGCACGCCCACTGCATGTCCCCACTGCTGTATTTGTTATCCCCATGCTTCCGATTCAAAGGATACAGGGCAGGGAACCTCAGACTCAATACAGGGTCCCACTTTGTCGTTCGCTCCTGTTACGTATCAGCCTGCAGCACAAGGGGGAGCAGCCCCAGCTGCTAATTGGAAAACTTTTGGATGAGAATTGATTAAAGAGATTTGCAAATCCCATGAGGAGTATGGCCCACGCACCCATACTTCCGTGGCCTTTTAAATTCTGAGCTGAGCAGGACTGTAGTAGTCCCACATGATTTAAAACAGCTCTTCTCATGCCTCATGACCTCTACAGAATTCAAATTGTGGGGATTAGCATGGAAACAACTGCTAAAAGATGCTCTCCCAGGCTTGCATGCTGATCCAAACACAGCAAAAGATACCAATGGCATGCCAATTACCATTGAGCATCTCTCCGGTGAAGACCAATGGTCTTTACCCTCAATCCAATCTACCTCAATTCCTGTAGAAACACTTGAGAAAGTCAAAGAAGCAGCTGAAAAGGCCTTCTTTTCCCTTCAACCTGAGGGCCCATTTGAGCCCTATAGTAAGATCAAGCAGCTACCATCCGAGCCTTTTCTGAAATTTGTAGAAAGGTTAACTAGAGCCATTGAAATACAAGTTAAAAAAGAGAATGCAAGGGAAGAGGTTTTAGAAAAAATGGTATTTACAAATGCAAATGAACAGTGTTGAGCGGCAATTTTGAGCCTTCCTCTAGACCCCTCCCCCTACACTAAAAGATATGCTTCTAGTTTGCAACAGGAAAGTGCCTCTGATGAGTGTTGCTGAAGACACCAGACCAAGGCTGCTGCCAAGACCACCTCAGCGTGTCGCCGTTGCCAGCCCTGCGCCCATTCCCTCAGCACAGCAGTACCCTGGGAAGCAGCGAAGAACAGCAATGGTTGACCCCACAAAGCCATGCCTGCTTTGCAATAACCTTGGGCACTGGAGTAGCCAGTGCCCCCTGAAAATGCAATTTGTTGAATTTAGAAATGGCAGGGGAGGAGAACTGCAAGCACTCCTGGGGGGTCAGCAACAGCAAAAAAACTGAATGGGGAGTGCCGGCCTGCCAGGTGTGCAGACACAAAAAGAGCAGGCGAAGGGAATAAGGGAAGGAAAATAAACCAAGCACAGGGTAATATTAATATTTCTGTAAGTGAAGCAGATGCTTCAAAGACCACGTTTGCTAACCCATTGTTGAAAGAGAAACAAAATAACTTTTGTTATGATTTAGGTGAACCTATGTTAACCGTGTCTTCTGTCAATGAGCCTTACAGGTTGCAGCTGACAGAAGCACTCCACCTGAAAGACACTGACCACAGCTGCTGCCTCTGGCCAAGCAGCAAGGCCCAGAAGAGCCCAGGCACATTCCACCTGGTAATATTAGGATTTTATTCCCATAGTGAGGAATCTCTTGGTGGAAGGTATTTTTAACAACAGACCAGGTTGCCCCGATGTCTTCAATAAAAATCTGGGAAACTGTGAGTGCCTGGAGCCCTCTGAATTTGAATCCTCACACCTGGTGAGCTCTGACAGCAGAGAGGGAATTACAATCAGGAATCTCTTGCTTACTGACTTAATGAGTTGGCTCCCAGGCAACAGGCCTGACACATCCCTTGATCCTCATCACCCTCATTATTTTGTACATGACCACAGTCAGACAGAGCCAAGAAAATACACAAATGCTACCAAAAGGGAGGAAAACACTGTTGTGGATGTTTTGAATGAGGCTGTTAGCCTGGCCACTTTTAGCTCTTATTTCAATGTAAACAAATACTTAATCTCAGTACATTTGGAGCAAGGAAGTTTCTTGCTGCTCTGATCTTATCCAAGAGCCCTGCACACCATGAACCACAAAAAATTGTTTTCTGTACACTGCTTTTACAAGTTCTGAAACATTTCACCCTTAGACCTAAATCCTCCTTCTCTGTACCTCAGGCCAAAGTTCAGTTTTGAAAATGGAAAATACTTTCACCACCATGAAGCTCTGATACTCTGCCAGCAGTTTTATAAGGGGGGACAAGTCATTTTTCTTTTCCCACCCTCTTCCATAAATGAGCCCAGACTCTGTTCATGATTTTGGCTGTCATGGATGCCAGGATAAATCATATGAATCCTTGTGTATTCTTTGCTACTTTTCAGACAGCTCAGAGACCTGGTTTATTAAAATGTAACTCATGAGGAACAGGTGACAAAAGTGTGAATCAAGCACTTCCAGTAATAATAAAAATCAGTTTCTTGCATCTGAAAAACTGAAATGCACAGGATTTCACTCCCATTTTCTGGATAAAGAGAGCATTTCTGCATGGTGGAGTGAATCACAGACAAAAGTGAGGGAGGATTTTTTTATTTGCTGGATCTTCCTCAGCATAGAAATGCAGCAAACAGCTGCCCTTTCATTGCCTTCCCAGCAGGGAGGGGAGCTCAGTCCTGCTGCTGGGGTGGCCCTGAGGAGATGCCTGGAATATCTGGGCATCCCTGCACACTGGGGCCCCTTGGTGCCACATCTGACCCACTTTTGCACCCCCTCAGGCTCCAGACTAAAACCCTCACTTTTGCCAAATATTCTCAGCTTTTGCAGCACACAGCAAACCCAAAAATTTGCCTGGAGAAGAAAAAAAGAGGAAGAAGAAGAAGATGAAAAAGAAAATTATGCTTATTGTTCAGAAAGTGAAGGGTTGTTTTTCCTTAGAGGAGATGTGGACCTGTGGGCGAGGGGTGCACTTCCTCCAGTGCTGAGGAATGCCAGATGTAAATTTAGGTTTCTCTGCTATTATTCATGAAGAGCTCTCTCTTCTTGATGATCAAAGAGGATACAATACTAAAAGGAGGGAGAGAGAGAGAGATGTATGAGGTGGGGTAGTAGAGTGAGAAAAGGCAGCTTCTCACTTTGTGGCAGCAGGCAGAAGTGCAAAATGAAATGTAATGTAGTAGAACTGGAAAATGAAATGCTGTTAGACAAGGCTGCTCCCCAAACTGGCTCTGCCTGGATCCAGCTGCCCTGCAGCACAGCCTTCTCCCTTTCTCCTCACTGCCCTCTGCTCAGCACCAACCCAAACCTGGGGCATTTAAACTCCTGTAAGACACGGAGGAGCTGATGGGCAGCAAATGCAGCCTTCCCAAAGTGGCTGCCCTTGACCAGGCCTGCAGGGCAGAGCTCAGGGAGGAGGTGGCAGTCTGTCCTCAGTGGCTTTTCATGTCCTCTCTCTGCCATGCAGACACTGGCATGCATGGCACAGCTCTGGTTTGGCAGCCAGTCCCTTGGCAGGGCTGTGTGAGCACAGGCTGAGCTCCTCCTTGCTGTGACACCCGGGCTGGCAGGGATGACACAGTGACCTTGGCCAGCCAATGCTGCCTGAACCATCACCTGGCCCTGACGTGTTTGATAAAAACCCTTTTGCTGGGATTTTTCTCCTGAGAAGCCTCAGAACAGAAATTGAACCAATAACGATCTGCTGGCTGTGGAGTGTGGGCTGGAGATGGTTTAGCAACAGGGGCATCTTGGATTGGTCTCCTGTGCATTCTTTCTACTTGATGAGCAATCATGGTCCAGCTGTGTTGAGGCTGTGAGCAGTCCCAGGTTTTTATTATTCATTCCTTTCGAGCTTTCTGATGTCTCCATGCTCTTTCTTGTAGTATAGTTCTAATGTCTCATTTTCTTTTAATAAAATAGATATCATAAAATAATAAATCAGCCTTCTGAAAGGTGAATCCAAGATTCTCATATCTTCCCTCATCCTGGGGACCCTCAAACAGCATCACAATCACTGGCTAGAGTTGGTCTGCACAGCACCAAATTTAAAAAAAATATATAAATAAAAAAATTAAAAATAAAATTAAATTTAAAAAAATTAAAAATTAACCAATAAAATTAATTAAAAATTTAAAAAAGTAGAAACCGTAAAGTGCTAAAAAAGTGCCCTTAAGTGATGCAAAGCGAAACTGTTGTAAAATGCTGTAAAGAAAAACTCGTAAAGCACGACTGTCGTAAAAACTGCCGTAAAGCGCGACTGTCGCAAAAGTGCTGTAAAGCGCGACTGACGTAAAAGCTGCCATAAAGCAACACTGTCGTGAAAGCTGCCGTAAAGCAACACTGTCGCAAGAAAGTGCCGTAAAGCGCGACTGTCGTAAAAGGTGCCGTAAAGCGCGACTGTCGTAAAAGGCTGCCGTAAAGCGCGCCCGTCGCAAAAGTGCCGTAAAGCGCGACTGTCGTAAAAGGTGCGATAAAGCGCGACTGTCATAAAAGGTGCAGTAAAATGCGACTGTCGTGAAACTGCCGTAAAGCACGACTGTCGTAAAGCTGCCGCAAAGCGATACTGTCGTAAAACTGCCGTAAAGTGCGACTGTCGCAAAAAAATTTACCGGAAACCGCGACTGTCGTAAAACTGCCGTAAAGCGCTGCGACTGTCGTAAAAGGTGTTGTAAAGCACGACTGTCACAAAACTGCCGTAAAGCGCACCTGTCGTAAAAGAGGAGATGTGAGGGGTGCACTTCCTCCAGTGCTGAGGAATGGAAGCTATAAATTTATGTTTCTCTGCTATTACTCATAAAGAGCTCTCTCTTCTTGATGATCAAAGAGGGTCCAATACTAAAAGGAGAGAGAGAGAGGTGTGTGAGGTGGGGGTAGTAGAGTGAGAAAAGGCAGCTTCTCACTTTGTGGCAGCAGGCAGAAGTGTTAAAAAACAAAGGGATAGCAAGGAGCAGGGTCCTGGTAGGCTCCATGGGGAAGCAAGGCTCCCTCCTCACCCACCCCTGGGTAACAGTTCATTGGGGTGCACAGACAGTAAACAAATACAGTCCAACAAGATAATTGTGGGGAATTTAATGTCTCCTGTGGTTTTTCTTTCCTTTTTCTCAGTAGGTGTTTCCCAGTTGGGAATGCACAAGTGGTTCACCTATGGCACAGGCAAGGAGTGCTGCATGGGATGCATTCCTTGTGAAAAACACTGGGAAAATGTCATGGAGGCTCTTGGTACCTTCTCTAGGGATTTCTCTCATTGGAAACCTGGTCTGAGCCAAAGCACTTCAAATACCAAGATGCTCCATCCCTGGAAGTGTCCAAGGCCAGGCTGGATGGGACTTGGAGCAACCTGGGGTAGTGAAAGGTGTCTCTGCCCATGGCAAGGGTTTGGGACTAGGTGAACTTTGGGGTCTCTGCCAACCCAAACCCTTCTAAAAACACCAGAACATCAGAAAGCTTTCTGCTAACAAATTCTCCCATCTCATGTTTAAAACCACTATGGGCACCCTTTGTTAGCTATTTTGGGTACTATTTTTGGGCAGCTTTTGCCTTATCCTCTCTGAGGTTAAGCTACCAGATTCTTTGGTCTTTTCCTCAGTTTATTTAATCAAGACATCCACTACTCTGCAGTACAGCTCAATTCCTGAGTGCAGGATCTTTTATTCAAGCTCTGTCTGAACGAGAGCTATGCAGAAAAAGAGAAGTAATGAAACAACACAAACAAGGCTTAAATTGCTGTCAACTAAATCATTAAAATGCTGGGTTGGTTTTGCTTTTCCAGAGTGAGCAGGTCTGCTCCTTAGCTTTGCAAACCAATGAGAGGAATAGCAGATTTGTCTTTACAAACCAGCTGTGGGTCCGCTGGTAGATAAAACTAGCTCTGGGAGATAAAAGAAACAATGGGAAGGATTCCACTGATTGATGAATGGAAAAAGATATTTGCTTTTACAAATAAACTTTAGGTTTGCTGATAAATGAAATTAGACATTGAAAGATGAAAACAATGGAGAAGAAAAACCCCTAAATTCAGTAAGAATTAAACATGAAAAGGGAGGGTTATACATTAGAGGGGAATCTCTGGTATCAGGCATTTTGGGAAGTCTGAACCTCTCAAGTACCTCAGCCAATGGGGAAAGAGAGAGGGAAATTGGGATAAAAAGGGAGGCTGCATCCTCAAAAAATCTGAGAGATCCCAGGGGAATGCCCCATCGCCTCTCCCTTTATTTGAGCAAAGTAAAAGGACTCCTCTGTCTCCTTTTTGGACATAAACCTCTGGTGTTTGTAGATTAATTTTCCTAACACCAACAAGAAAAGACACAAAGAGAGGGCGTTTTGGGCAAAAGTGTTTTCCAATTCCCACCTGTTCCTCTTCCAGTCCCATTCCTTTATTCCCCGAGGGAAGGCGATACTCACGCAGGACCCTCACGCCGTGCTTCAGGGCTTGCACTCTGCTGGGCTCCATGGACATGCTGAGCATGGTCTGCTGCCCACCAATGGTGCACACCTGGTTCTCCTGGGCCGCCTGCCTGAACATCACCAGCAGCTGGTTGGCGATGATGGTGTTGAGCACCGAGATGACGACCATGGGGAACACGAAGGAGATGAAGGTGTTGACCTGCGGGGGAGGGATGGGGCACAATCAGGGAGAGGAGCAGCGGAGCAGGAGGTTGGGTTTTATTTCTCAAAGCAGCAGAGGAACAGCCTGCAGTGGAAAGCTTTCCCTCCTCTTACTCAGCTGGTTTTGGAGGTTTGTTGTACAGAGGGAGAACTCAAACACTGCTAACGCAGGTTCATTTGGTCAACACCCAAAAAAGGCAAAATCATTCATATCTAATCTATTCAGATCATTCATGTATTTTCCCCTTTTCAGTGCAGTTCATTGCCAGAAATGTCTTGTCTGAAACATGCCATTGATCTTTTCATCTCACAACCAGCAGGATGCTGCTTAGCTCTCATCATGCATAGCGTGACTTCTAAATAACAGTGTGTTATTGTCTTTTTCCTGCATTATGAGCCCTCCTTGGGATCTTTTTAACTATGTTTTTTTTCCTTGTGTCCTTTCCTTGTGGATTTAATGACAGTGTTTTGTTACCTCATAACTACGTTAAATAAACCTTGTGCCTTAAAGGATTAAAATTGATCAGAATAAACAAGTGGAAATTGTAATGTTTTTAGTACAAATTATTTGATTACTACAGTTTTGATAAAATTAAATGGAGGATCAAATTAAGCAGTGATTGAATCAAGTGGAAGTCACAGTTCATGTCAAATGCAAGGCTTTTGGGCTGTTTAAAAACTCCAGTGGAACTGAGCTTGGCAAAGGGCAGCCCAGGGAAACAGAGGCACAGGTAGGGTTTGCCTGCACATCTGCCACGGTGGGATGGGGAGCTGCTCTGCTGAGCCCAAGAGCTCATCCTCTCTGCTGGATGGCACAGGAGGAGACTCAGCACATCACTCAGCTGAGTGTGGAACAAATGAAAAGCCCTTCAAGTTTTTAGAATTTCAAAATATTGACAAGAATTGAACCGTGCTGCAAATCGCTGTGGAAGCAATTGTATTAGAAGTGATAAAATGACAAAAAGATGAAACTCTGAAACTCAAGAGGGAATTTGCTCAGTGGGAGAGCTCCAAGGCAGGCTGACTTCTTTCCCAGACAGGGACTTATCTTTCACCTCAGTGATTTAGGACACTGAACACCCCTGCACTCCGAGCCAACGCCAGGTCCCTCTGTAGATTGCAAAAACTCATCTAGAGACAGGTGCTCCATCTGCTGGGATGGAGATATCCCCTCTCTACCCACCCACCCTGCTGGACCATCACCACGGTGGACAGGGTTCTCTGTGCACCCTTTGTCTGGTGCAGATTTGTGGGCTCTGCGCTCTGGGGAGATTCAGAAATGCTGGAGGTGAATGGGAATCACCCAACAGGGTTCTCTGTACACCCTGTGTCTGGTGCAGATTTGTGGGCTTTGCGCTCTGGGGGGATTCAGAAATGCTGGAGGTGAATGGGAATCACGCAACCACCTCCCCAAGATGCTGCAGGGCATCCGTAAAATAATGAGCAGCACATAAGCACAGGGCAGCAGAGGCACATCAGAAGCACTTCACTTCCTTTGTCCATAGATCTGAAGCAGAAACTCCTCTCTTGGTGAAGACAGGCTCTGTGGTTGTTGCCCAGCTTTTCTTTGGATGGATCAAGTGTCTGTACAACTTTGTGCTCTGGAGCAAAATGTGTTAAGCAAAAGCACCAGCTGGGTTTTGTCTCTTCCCACATGGTGAGAACATCCTCTCCCGTTTATGCTGGTAATAACAACAGAGCTCCTCTGCGGGCTGAGTGAATTCCTAGATACACCCCACCACTACAAGCTGCTAATGGCCTCTTTTATTAAGTATAAAGCAGATTTTTATGCTTCTAAAAGATCTCACAGCCTCCTGTATATAAAGAAGAGTTATCTTTAGGAGCTGCCTCCACAGGATAAGACAGATCATTAAGCAGTAAAGACCAATTATTTAACCCTTGCACTGCAGCCAGGCTGAGCTGGAGCACACAGGGGGGAAATGATTGCTCAGATTTACCAGGTCAGACATGAACCCTGTAGCTCCTCACTCCAATTTCTGTGGCTTTAGCTGCAGAATGCCCTTCCTCTTCCCCACCACTGAACAATGTCTGCACATCAGCAAAATGCACCACTTAACTCTGGAAATGTTTCGCTCTGTCACCTGAGATTCAGGATTTATTGGTTTTCATTCTAAAATTTTGCCCTAGCTGTAAATTACACTTGCTTGATATAATTTTGCAGAACTCTAAAAGTCTTTTCCAACCTGTCTTAAAAGCCTTCATTCATTCCATAGTTGCATTGTGAAGTCTTTTAAAGAGCTTATGAAATTGGCTAGAATAGCATTGACTTTCCCTTTTAGGAACTGTTATGATAAAAGTGGGAATATTGCATAGTTTCCATCAAAGGCTGTATTTAAAGATTTTTTTCTCTGCCTTGATTTGTAGCAAAACTCTCATATGTTAAAAAAAAAATTAAAAAATCAATATTTTCCCCAGTAGCAGAATGTTTTAATTTGTTGAAAGAATTATGAATTATTTGCAAACACAAAGTCCCAAAGTACATAAGGGCTAGAAAAGCCAATTTTCCTAAGAAAACCATTTAAATTCCCTGTTTTTCTGTTAAGCTGCTTGCTGGGAGCCCAGCACCCTGTGCACATCAGTGCAGCAACACTTCATTTTCAGTGTGACTTTGCACACTGCTGGAGCTGGTGCCTCCAACAACTTCTCAAAGTCAGTGGAAAATTTCCCACTTGCTCAAGAGGAGCTGGTCTGGGATCCCAGGACTGCATACTCGAAAGTTCAGGAGCAGGAAGACTTTTGGAGGTGATTAATGGGATTTTTTACAGTGTCTCCAACATCAGTGGCCACTTTGGAAAAAGATGGGGTTTGGATCCTTAGTACAAGATGAAACTTTTTTTGTTAGATACATCTGAAGGCAAGGAGGGTAAAATTTATGAGTATTACACCTGTTTATGGGTCGCCTTTGCTCCCAGCAAAACTCCATCCCCTGAGCCACCTGCAGCTGACTGTTCCTATGGTCTATCAGCACAAGATTTTGGACAGGCACAGAAAAAATGAGTGAAGCCTTGGAGAACTGGTTAAAAGTAAACACATTAGGCTAGAGACTCTTCTGGAGATACAGTGGCAAATTCGTCACTGTAAGTATTTCTGATAAAAACAGCCCAGAATCCGAACTACTCACAACGTTTTAATTGAAAGAGTTTTGATGAGAAAAAAGGAAATGTTCCGGTACTGAGAACGTAAAAGATTTCTGAACACAGGTCTTGTGTTTTCCCTCATGCCTTTTTTCCTGACAAGTAAATAAAATCCCCCAAAGCCAGTGGAGCATGAAATGCTGGTCACAGTGTGGTGCATCCCATGGAGCAGCAGCTGGGGTGCTCTGCCAGCAGCAGCAAGGCCCCTGGCGTGGGCAAGGGGGCAGCTGAGATTGAGGGATGATTTTAACCCTGGGTTATGACAGGGATTTTGTGTCAGAGATCAGAGATGTTCCCTTGTAGCCTGATAAGTGAGGCGAGAGCAGAGCCAATCCTTGGTCTCTGTCAGCTCAGCCTCTCCAGGGACACAGCCCCTTCCAGCAGTGAGCTGGGGCACCCAAAGAGATTTTTCTGCCTTTCTTTTCAGGGCTGTGGGAAGGACAATTGAAATGGAGGGAAGTGTGGATGACGAGGAGCTGGGAAAACCTCATTTGTACCCACTAAGTTTCTGTCATAGCTCATTTCCCTGGGCACACCTGGGGAATGCTGTGAGATGGCTGCAGCCTCCCTGCTTTCTGCTGGGGAGGATTCTCAGTGCAGAGACTCCTGGGGAAATGGGTGAGAAACCCCAAAGGAGCTGAAAACTGACTCAGGAGGAGATTTGTCCTTGCTGGTTTCCTGGAAGTGACGAGGGAGAGGAATGAGGATACAGCACATCATTTGATTTGTGGTTTTGAGCAGATCTGTTAAACCACAGAGCCGCATTTCAACAATCTACCACATTCTGGTTCACCTCATTTCCAATGGAAATGGAAAGTAAATTATCCTCCCCCTGACTGTGGAGGCAGTATTGTTAGCATATGTCAATCAGGGAAGCACATTCTGCTACAACAACATTTGGCTGCCAAAAAATCTTATTTGACTAAATGTACTTTACAAAATTACTGGTTATCTCACTCAGTAGCCAGAATTAGCATTTTTTTAACCAGCCAGTGGATAATTTCAGCTGTTAATAAGCACAGTACTGCATTCCAGGATACAGCAATCTGTGCAAGACAAAGCAGGGCAGGGGAAGGTACATTGTGTTGGGATGCCAAAGGGAGCATTTGGCAATGGCACTCGTGTTTGATGTTCCCAGGATGTGTCTGATGAAAAAAACTATCCACAGGTTTTTTTTCCTCCACAGTAAATAAATAACCATCTAATTAACCCCACCTTTACATTGGCTCTCCAGCTTTCCATGCCAAGTGTCTCAGGATTGTCAGGTAAATGCCATTCCTTAGCTACAGCAGGGCAGGAGAGGTTAGTGTTTGTGGGTGATAGAAGAAAACAACCCTGCTTTTGGAGCCAGTACCTGGCACAGGGAAAAGCGTGGAAGCTGGACAACTGCAGCCTAGCAAGGGAATTCATCTCCTCTGGAATTTTTTGAGGGGAGCAGTACTGCAATGTCTTGGCTCTGGTCCTTACCTTGGTTCAGGGCATCCTGGTGTGGGAGCACAAATGCTGGGTAAATAGGAATATTTGGCCGAGGGCCAAAGCCTGTGTGTGTATCTGGAGCTCTACCAGTGCATTTGAGCAGGAGCCTGACCTTTGCAGGCTGCCAGGTTTATCTGGGGCAGGTTTGCCTGTCACGCTTCATTTTGGGCAGCTCTGTCTCCAGAGCCTTGGCAGCGTGGCAGGGGTGACACAGCTGTCACCCTCGGACAGAGGATGCCTGCTGACCTGGCTGGGGGGCACTCTGTGCCCTGTGCAGACACTTCTGGTGGGGATGGTGGAATCCTGTATCCCCTCACAGCACCAGAGTGACACAAACCCCACCGAGCTCAGCCCTGTGAAATAACCCTGCCCTTTCCTCACAAAAAGGGACAGGATGCAAATATCTGTGTAGATCCAGGATGTAATATCCCATCATTAGCTTAATGAATAATCAAAGAAAAGATACCAAAACCCAGCTATTATTTTTCTCTTTCAAGTATTGAGAATTGGCCACAAAAGCCTCTGTTTGTTACATCCTGATACACCCTGTGCCTCTTCTACCCAGCTAGAGGTGAGTACACATTGCACACACATTATCCAAGGTAACAGAGTGTGGCTGGGTGAATTGCTCTATCTCACCCCAAAGAGCTGCCCTGTTCACCCCCTGGAGCTGCAGGAGCTCAGAGAGACCTTCCCTGTGCCTCAGGGAGACCTTTTCAAACTCGCTGAATATCAAGCTCAGACATTTCAAAGAAAGGTTACAGCGATGTAAAATGTGGCTCCCAGTCACAGGTATTGATGTCAAAATGTATGATCAGCTCTGGGTTAAGAGGCAGAGCCTGAAGCCAGGACACAGGGGGTGGATGGCAGTGACAAGCAGCTGAAGCTCAGGGGCTGGGGCAGTGATGAGAGTGTGAGCATGAGCACAGACACGAGCAGGACATCCAGAGTTTTTCATGCAGGGGGGAAAAATCCCCAAGAAAAGCTGGAACACAGGCTCATCCTGGCCAGTCCATTGCTGATTAAATAACTCAGCAGGTTTTGTTGATCTCAGCTGACATCAGCCACGGGAGCTGGAATTGGCCAACACTCTGTATTTCAGACCTCTGCAGGAGCCCCAGCCTTGTCTCTGCTTTGGATGTGGTCTGGGAACAGCAGACTGCAGCTACTGGTGCTGAGGTGAGAAAGAGAGCAGATAAATCTGAAGATAAATGGTCAGATGGAACTTCTGGATGCTCTTGGGTCCCTGGACTGGTTCCTGTCCCTGTGCTGCTGCTGCCCTGCAGCCATTGGGTGTCCCTGAGGCTGGAGCTCTTTAATTGCACAGCAAGGAGCATCTGCTCCTGACACATCCACTTACTGCTCTACTCACTGAGGGAAAACCCCTGCAAAGACAGCCCAGAGGATAATGCACAAGGCTTGTTCTCGAGCTCTGGCTGCTCGAGGCTGTGGAGGAGGTTCAGGTTTTGTATTGGTAGATATTTATACCAATTTTGTATTGGTAGATATTTATACCAGAAGAAAATCCTTATTACTACAAGGCTTGGGGTGGCAGACTGCAGTCTGTGCCGTGCTTGGAGATCTACAAGGTGCAAGTACCTATGAGAGGAATAGAGGATTTGTCTTTCCAAACAAGCTGTGGGTCTGCTGGTAGATGAAACTAGCTCTGGAAAATAAAAGAAACAAAGGGAAGGATTCCACTGATTGATGAATGGGAAAAGATATTTGCTTTTACAAATAAACTTTAGGTTTGCTGATAAACGAAGTTAGACATTGAGAGATGAAAGAAACAATGGGGAAGAAAAACCCCTAAATTCCATAAGAATTAAAAATTAAAAGGGAGGGTTATACATTAGAGGGAAATCTTTGGTATCAGGTGTATTGGGAAGTCTGAACCTCTCAGGTACCTCAGCCAATGGGGAAAGAGAGAAGGGAAATGTGGCTGGGAAATTGGGATGAAAAGGGAGGCTGTGTCCTCCAAAAATCTGACATCCCAGGGGAATGCCCCATGGCCTCTCCCTTTATTCAAATAAAGCCAGAAAGGACTCCTCTGTCTCCTTTTTGGACATAAACCTCTGGTGTTTGTGGATTAATTTTGCTAGCACCACCAACCTGCTGCTGAGCAGGAGGACGTGGCCATGCACAGGGCAGTGGTCCTCTCCTCTCTCTGTGCTGCCTGGATGCCTCCAGAGCTGTCTCCAGCTGGATAACACCAGCCCTGAACTCTTCCAAATGGCTTAATTTAGCTCAAGCACTGAGATCAGAAAGAGGATCTGCTTAAACTCTGTTTTCATTAGCATTTTGTGTGTGCTCCACAGTAGTGATGTTTTCCTGGCTTCTCTCCCTGGATCTGTGGCCATCACAGAGAATAACCAGGCAGTGTGGATTAAGGTTTTAAGAATAACCAACGTGTACCATTTTGGAGCCTGTGTGTGGTCCCACACTGATGAACTATAATGGGAATGCAGAGCAGCTAATGATGTTGAGAAGTTGAGTTAATCACATACTCTGCAGGAGTTAATCAGATACAGAACAGATGGAAATAAATTGCGTACTGACAAAAAAACATCCATCATATCCATGGCAAAAACATTCCCATTCATAAACTTCCCTCCTTGGAGAAAACATTTGTACATAAAAAATAACATCTGATGCAGAACAACTTAAATGGGCCTCTTGCTCATGATGGGTTGGGAAAGATGGCAGAGCACTGAATAATGGTGGCATTCCTGAGCATGACTGCATACCTGAAGGACCATTTAACCTCATTTCTGTGCATGGTTACAATGCTGTGACCTGAACTATTTTCAGATTTATTTATTTATTGTAAGTAACAGCAAAAGTGTGATTCATCCATAACTGTTTCATCTAAATCTTATTATTCCTAATTGTACACAAGGGTAATACATAAATATTGAACTCCCTGGGGATCTCAGAGCTTTTCATTACCTCCTTAAATGCCGGAGAACCTACTCCATTATAACTGTTTTTAAGAGAAAAATTCCTCCTTTCCTGGTCTTTGCCCATCAAACTCAAACTTGAATGGCTCTGCTGATTCCACCTTCCAAAGAGAAAGAAAAACTGAAATTCAGGAAATCCTGCAAACAATGGACTGGGGAATAGACAAATTGGAAGGTTCTAATGTTTACCACTGTGCACTGGAAATGCCTTGTATATCATGGATACTCAGCTTTTTCTCTTAATAAAACTGAAGGAAAAATGCTTATTTAGAAAAATGGAGGAGTAATTAAAAAAGCCCAATGCCAAAGAAACCCAAAAACCAAATAACCCAAGCTCTCTCTAGGATTGAGCTTGATGAAGATGATGAATTTGGGGCCTTTTCCATCTCACTTCAGTTAATTTAGGGCTTCCTGCTACTGATTTAAGAGGGACATGTGGAATATAAAAAGGACGGGGTTTGGTGTGGGACAGCTGCTGCTTTCCTATACCTGGTGAAGGAGGACAGAAGAAGTGACAGAGCAGCAGTGAGGATCCTCCATCCCATCATCATTAACCCAAAGCTTCAAATCCTCCCCACCTCCTCCCTCAGGAAATCACAGAAAATTCTGAGCTGGAAGGGACCCACAAGGATCACCAAGTCCAGCTCCTTCCTTCTCCCTTTCCTGTGACTGGTACAGTGAGCTACAAGGTAAATTAATTCAATTTAGCCAATTTTGCTTGCAAACAGGAACAAAGTCAATTCATATGCTGTCAGTTTGCTGGCCTCAGCCTGGCTGCTCAGATCCATTGCACTATTTAGGGCAATATTTTTGGTTGAACAAAAACTCAGTGAATAATGTTCATGCTTTTCCCTTTGAACACACAGGTCTTTGGTACCATTTCCCCCTCACCCTGCCCAGCAGCTATGTTCTACTGAAGGGGAAATAATCCTTCAACTTCAAATGACAGACTGGAAATACACTTTAAATAATTTACCAGCGCAGTTGGATTTCAGTTCTCACTATCTGCTGGTATTTTGGTTCCTGCCTGTTTTTGCCAAAGGGATATTGCCCATTGCCTTTCACAAGGTATTTGGGTTTCTCCAGCTCTGCTGCTTGTCAGCCCTCTAAAGAATTTAATAAATGTTCATACAGTGCCTAATGCTCCTAACAGCTGAGTAATCCTAATCCAGATTTTGCAGTTATTTTCTGCTTATCCTCTTTTGGTTCTTCTTTGCTGCTGGGTTGCGCAAGTTGTGGGGGCTCACGGGGTGGACTTTCATCCAAAGTGTCTGCATGGTGCTCCCTGTGGAGCAGGCTGGTGCTGGTGTTGAGTATGGCTGATGATTTCCTTCTCAAACCCCAGGAAATCACATCTTTCCCGTGTTCCTCACCACAACTGCAAGTGCTCAGCACATCTGACACTCCTGTGTGGCCTCTGCAGCCTGGGATGCTGCAGGAGGGGCAGCCACCAGAGCCTTAAGGACAGCACAGGCTGCAGGTGTGTCTGAGGGCACTGTCACCACGTAAATAACTCACAGCAGCTGGTTTTGTGAGCCAGCATCCAGATCCTTGCTGTCTAACCTGTGCCTGCTATTCCATTCTTTGGTTCATGCTTGGGATGGCTGCTGTCATGAATGAGACTGTTATGCTTGGATATTTACTCAAAGACAGCATCAAGAAAAATATTCAACCCCTGGTGGCAGTCAATTATCCCCCAGCTTCTCTTGTTCTGGCAATACTGAGTCATTTCATCCCTCATCATCAAAATGGATGCCTTTTTCCCACATGGGTATGAAGTCACTTGCAGTGGCTGTTTCAGGATTCCAGCTGAACAGTCTGCTCTAGCAGGGGAACAAAGCCAGAGACACGAGCACAGGAGCATAACAAGCAAAGATTTCTGCCTGTGAAGAGCAGCAAACAGTTGAATCAAATGGTGCTTGCTTTCTTTCTTCCTTCCTTCCCACACTCTCCTGGTAGGTGGATCATGACAGATAAACGTGTGGGTCTGTTTGGCTCACGTGGGGCTGTCAGACTCCAGGTTTCTCCAGTTTTACACTTGCAATGAGTGTGTAATCTACTTGGAATGAGTGTGTAAATAAATGAGCGTGGAGCACTCAGGTGCTGGGCTCCCCTCTGCCACTCGTGTCCCTCTGTCCTGCCCTTTGTGGGGAAAAAATGAGGGTGCAACCAGCAGCTGGCTGACAGGAGAGCAGAAACTCATTAGAGCACAGGGTAATTAATAAATCAGCTCCATTCCCCAAGATGGTGCTGAAGATTTAAGGTAAAGACTTTGTTATAAACCAGCCTTCAGCCTGATGCATGAGGTGCACACTGCAGGAGGATCCAAAGGGAAGTTAATTTAAACAAAAAACCCAAGGAAATGGAAAGAACAAATCATTCTCCTATTGAAAAACATATTAGACCTAATTCAGAACCATTCAAAGGAAAGTTAGGTTAAACAAAAACCCAAACAAATGGAAAGAAAAAAATCATTCTCCTATTGAAAAATACTTCAGACCCAATTCTGGTTTTGCATTTCTGCCAGGTGAGGTGGAGGTAGAGGAGGGTAAGAGATGCTATAGTGCCTGAGAGACAAGTAATGTCGTGACAAAAAAAATTTATCTGTTGAATTACATTTTGGGATCAATTTTCTGAAGCTTTTTGTAATATTTCACATGTGCTGTAAAGTCTCATTAATACAGCTGGTAAAATAACAGCTTGTCTGCTTAAAGTAATTAGTAGTTGACAATTGGGTTGAATTTTAAATCCATGAGGAGCTTTGGTTAGCACTAATAAATGTTGATTAAGGTAGCAATTAAAATCTAACAATCTCTCTGGGGGTCTGAACTTAAAAGCTGAAGTTTGGAACATACCTCACTTTACAGAGAAAATGCTACAGTTCCTCCCAGGCTGCTTTATTAAGCGGTGGCAATGTGGATTTTTATTTCCTTGGTTGTTTTGGGTTTATTTTTTCCTTTTGTTTTTTTCCTTTTCTTTCCCATTTTTTATTTTTTCCCAGTTTACACCAATTAATTGCAGCCTGAAGTAGAGCTTGGGCAGCCCCAGCCCCTCTCCTGGCTGACACAAAGACTTGGGGACAGTGGTGACGTTGAGCAGAGCGAGGTTTGAGCTTTCTCTCAGGAAATGCTGTGGGACCCTCCTGACGTCCCTATTTCCGTGGCAGCCCTTCCCAGCAGGCTGTACCTGTCTGTCCCTCTCCCCAGCAGGCTGGAAAAATCTCCAGTTCTCCTTCAAGCAGTTCTGCCTGGCAAACACAGCCAAGAGGGGAGGTCAGGCAGAGCTCATCCCTCCTGATTCCTGCTCCTCAGAGCATCCCATAATCAGGGTGATTGGATCAGCTACCAAGGAAAAGTATTGACTAGGCAGAGTCTTGAGGAAGACAAAAAATTCTCTCTCTTTGTTGCACTTGAGCGGGGTGAGCAAGGCAAATCACAGAGCACAATTGTTTATAGACTTCTTTTGCTGATTTATCATCAAGGCACTATTCATGGAGGGCTCGGGTTCTTTGTGATCTTACTTAGCCTGATACAATTTCAGTCACTTCCCTGCATTTTTTCTATTTTGGAAGTCAGAAAGCACATTTGTATTTCATGGAGCACCTCCTTTATAATGGCCAAATCCTTTTGGGTTTTTTTCACTCTTGCTGTGGGCAAGACATAAACTGCACACAAAACCAGATTTGTCTTCATCACACATTAGCTCTGCGTCACCCATTAATTCCACTGCAACCCCCAGTTTTTAAGATGAATGCCAGTGAGGGAAAAAATAGGAATACAATGTGAAATGGGAGCACCCTGGTCCCCTGGTGCTCCTGGGAGTGTGTTGGTGCTCCTGCTCTGCTCATGCCACTTAAATCAACAGCCTTGTCATTATATTGTTTCCCAGGGCTGCTCCTGCTGGCTCGGGGAGCTGCTGAAATGAGCTCCTTTTCCTGCAGGGTACTTGCCATGGCTGTAAAGGAAAAAACAGACCAGCAGAAAATTTGTGAACATTATGGACAAACCCAGGGAGTTTTCCTGGAGCAAGGCAGGGAGGTCAGAAGGAAACTGGGTCCCTCTGGCTTCCCAGGGCTCCTGCTGAATTTGGTGGCTGCTGCTTGGTCCTGCTGCTGTGCCCAGCATCCCCAGCATCCTCAGGAGATGAAACAGCCTCTGGGAAGCAGCTTTAATAATCATCATAATTTTTAGGTGCTTTCTTAGCCCAGCCTGTGCGATCTGAGTGTGGCTGTTGGTTTCTCCATGGAACTGTGTGTCCCTGAGAACATTTCCCGAGTCCATTCATTGTTAAGGATATTTACAGAAAAAGAGAGCTGGAGAACTGAAGATGTCAGGAGCTGGAGGAGGAAAAGGAATAAATCCAGAGGGTGGAAAAAAAGCCCATTCACTATCAGTCAATGTGTCTATCACTCTTTTTTCCCTTTTTTGTCTTCTGCGTTGTAAGGATGAAATACAAATGGCTCAGAGAAATGTGGAAAGGAATGCAAATAAAAGCTTCATAGCCAGAGACATTCAGAGCCCTTTTTTTTTCAGAGGAGGCTTAAGAACTGGATGAAATTGTCCATTTCCCTCTGAGTGAGCAATTTCCATGCCTGAAGCTTTGGGACAGGTCATTTTCTCTGCAAGATGGACACAAGGGTTGAACCAGCTGGGAACTGCAGCCACAGAGGGGTGCAAGGGTGAGCAATGGTTTGGGTATCTTGGCACTGCAGTTTTGGGGTTTTCAGGGAAAACAGCTGCTCTGAGAGGGTCCCCAGTGGACACAAGTCATCCTGGACATCTCCACAGCCAGTACCACCCTCCACATGGATCCACCTGCGCTGCAATGGGCACTCAGGGCTGCTGTGGAGACATCACCTGGGGTCTGGGAACATTACTGCATGGAAAACCATGAGCTCCTGAGGAGACACCAGGGTGATTATTCATGCACAGGCTTTCAAGTTACTTGAAAGGGCCTATTTAATATTTTTACAGTAATACTATGCACTCTGCTGCTCTTACAGTAGAATTACAGGTGTCATCCTGAGGAGGTGTGTGTGGGGGGCAGGTTTTTGGAGAAAAGCCATTTTGCCAGGGAGACGAGACAAACAAGGGGCTGCAGAGAGACCTGGCATCTCCAAGGAGCTCAGAGCATCTCCTGGTTTCAGGCTGCTGCCCTGCCATGAAGATAAATCAGCAGGGAAATGCTCAAACCCCCATACTGGGGACAGTATGGAAGGATCAAGTGACATGCAGGGGGAGAAATCCTAAATCTAGCACAGGTAGGGAGGAAAGCAGGTATGAGCCATCTGTCCCTGGTGGCAGAGTCTCTGTTGGCCAATTAAAAGCCACTGCATTGAACAGGTCAGGTCCTAATGAGCTGTGGGTCCAAAGCCTGGCTGGGCAGCTGGAAGACCCCATAACCCCAAATCCTCATGGTCTCTCAGAAAATGAACCCAAGGCAAAACAGATCGAGGAGGTCACGGCTCTCCCCTGCAAACCACAGCACAGGCAAGCCCTGAATGCTTTCCCATTTCTCAAAATTGATTTTCTTTTTTCCAAATTAAAGTACAAAATGAACATGTGAGACCAAATGCTATGGGAGCAGACTGCAAATGAGGCTAATAGGCCAAATGTCAGATTTGTTTCTGCTGAGGAGTCATTACTGAGCACAGACTTTATGTAACCTGCTTTGCTCTAAAGCATAATCCAGCCAGCTAATGACTGGCATGAGAAAGATGTTTTGCCTGTGGAGTGGCTTCTTTGCTGTTATAAATTTCTCTGGACCTTACCCCAAAAGGTAGAGGTACCCACCTGGCTGTAGCCAGCATTTGAAGTTTGCTAAAAAATCTAATACATAAGGGAACCCTAAGTGCTGGGTATAATTGCTTGGACTCTGTATGGAGCAAAGGTATGAATTGCTATTCCTCAAATCAGGATTCTGATCGCAGGTTTAGAAGAATCTCCAACCAGTTCCCCACGGCAGCTCCAACTCCTGCAGCACAATTCACAGGCTCTTAACAGGTGGGTTGTTTTTCAGCTTTACCTTTCTCAAAACCACCGAGCTCCATGGAGGAATGGCTGAGAATGTTGGCCTGGAGCAGGTATCAGCTTCCAATGTCCTGATTTGTGCAGTGCAGGAATCAGGAGCAGAACCTCTGCATGGTGCTGTCCAAGGCTCTGAGCATGGCTGCTGGTCACATCCCCCTCTGCTCACAGAGATGTTGCAGCTGCTGTTGCTGGCACTTACTTACACTGGCCTGTGCTATGCATTAACCAAAATAATTTCCTTTTCGAAGCACAAAAATTTCAGCACAAAAATTGCTGCTTTTATCCCTGAGGCAGGCTGCCCAGACACAAGGCTGTCTCAGGTAGGAGCCATTCCTGTCCAAAGAGTTGTGGAGGCAGATTCCTTGCAAAAGAGGAAGTGATTTAGCAAGATGAAGTAATCACAGTGTCATGAATGCAACCAGGGTTTCCCTGTTAATCACCTCACTGTTAATTAAGGGATCATTTTTTTATTAAAATTAATTCTCATATTTTAAAAATGTATCACTTAAAAAGGGGATGTACAGAAGTGTTTATCACTGATACCCTAAGATGCTAATTTCCAAATATTATGGCTTGTAATCAAGTTTAATTTTCTGACTTACCCTCCAAAGGAGAGACTTTACACCAGTTTTGACATTTAAATTACCTTGGATTTGCAAGTCCAATACTGCCATAAATATTCATAGCCAAGAATCGACTATTTAGCCTTGAATTTTTTTTTTTTAATATTTTTAATTCACTACTAAAAACCAGCTCCAGAGTGAGCTGAAGGAATGAAATGAAGCAGATTTTCTCTGGAGCATCTGGCTCTGCTACCCAACATGAGCCGACACAGCCGCGCTTCTGTTTGATGCTGCCGAACAAAAATTGACAGCAAAACCATCCTTTGATCCTTTCCCTTCCATCTCCTGCAAAAAGCTGCTCTCAGGGGGGGCTGCTGCTGCTGTTTTGGTCTGTGCCATGTCCAGCCCTGCACAGGGAGGGCAGGCAGAGCATTTTGGGCTTTCACAGCCACACAAACACAGCAGTTCTGCTCCTGTGGGAATCAGGAAAACAGAAACTTCCACAGACACTGCAGGGTTTGATCTGCAGCCTTAGGAGAGGCTTGGATTGATGTAAAATATTAAGTAAAAAAAAATCATAAAATTTTATTATAGTTGTATGTGAGAATATGCCTTAAGTGAGAGACTTTCCTGATAAGATGGTGAAGGGTTTATAATGTAAGGGTGTGGTTGTATGGAATAAACTGAGAGTTTAGAAGTTTTAAGAGAAGCATCTGTGTGCCTGTGAGTTAGAAGTCCCTTAGATAAAAGTATCTGCACTGCAGTAGAATTAAGTAAAGGTGATCGGTTAGAAAAGCAAAATAAACCCTGTGGCAACTCTATTGGGTTAGAAAGTTCTGTATTGCCTTGTAACAAAGAACTTGTCACTACTCTTGAGCTATGGCCAAATGCCTGCTCCTCTAAAATCTCACAGCCTCTGAGATTGATGTTTATCTGAGCAATAAATCCTTCTTAGCTTGCAAATAGTCCCTCCCTTCACTTCTAGCAGTGACAATGATGCACTCACCCTGAGCGTGGCCACAGGGAAGACAAAGCCCAGCTTTGCCTGCTGAAAGGATGCCAGGCGTGGGGGAAAGAGCCTTTTTGGTGCTCCAAAAAAGGAGCTCACTGTCCCTTCCCTGCCCAGGTGACAGAGTGCCAACTTCAGCACGGTGGCCTCAGCTACCCCAGGTGAAGGCAGCAGGCTCCAGGCCATGGCAGGGTCCCTGTCCCCTCTGGCAGGGACAGCAAGGTGTCCTCTTGCTGCTGTCCTGCAGCCCCCATATCCATGCAGGCTCTGACACAATTTCAGTGACAGAGAAGGCTGTGCTGGGGGCTGGCAGCTCTCAGGGATGATGTGCCACATTCCCTTCCCCTTCCCTGAGCAGAAACCCAGGTGAGAAGCAGAGCTGAGATGCTCCAGCCCCTGCCCTTGTCAGTGTGGGTCTCTCTGGTGGCTGATTTCTGTCTCAAAATGCTCTAAAGTTGCTCCATTTTTTCTCCAGCATATTGTGAAAACATGGGTCAGTGTGGGATGGGAAGAGGGACAGGATCAGCTCAGATGTTGAGCAGAGGGCTCTGGGAATCCTCTCAGAGCCCAACTCTGAGGCACAGAGCAGGCAAACACCTGCACACATCAGTCACAAAAAGGGCAAATTGGCTCCATAATGAAACATTCTCCTCTTTTCAGTGACTGATGGCTTCTGCAATTTTTATTTTTTTTTAATATCAGGTACACTTCAAACCTAATTAGTTTCTCTAGTCTTTTTTCTTCTTTCAACAATAAGACAGGGGCAGAGAAGCAGCACTATTACTACCCATTTCTTAAAATAATTTCTATTTGCAAAAGGCTAATAAAAATTTTGAGATACACTGTGACCCTTTCTGCCCTTGAACCAAGGAATTTATTTTACTCATAAACATCTACTTCTGAGCAGAGCCAGTGCTTTAACTAACACAAGATGGACTTTGACACTGCTTTTATGGCTGTTGGATACCCCAGCTCACCTCCACCCCAGGGACAGTAAACATGTACCTCAAATGTACCTCTGCTGCTGCCAGGAGTGTCCTTGGCTTTTCTTCTGTGGGCACCTTTGCACCACAGTTACACTGAGAGATTGATTTTCTGATACATAACTGAGGTGTCTGCTCCTACCTGAGATCAAAGAAGGACCTGCTTTCCCAGGAACTCACCCACATCTTTACTTTGTCTTTGTTTGCTTTTCATTTCAGTTCAGTATTTTAATAAAAGATGTCTTCTCTACCTACAAAATAACAGTTCACAATGGATGACAGGCTCGCTTCTGATATTATTTACCTCTTCCATTTGAAAAGCAATTTTTGCAGTAAAGCCCCATTCAGTTGGGATCTGAGTGTAGCCTCAGAAACTCCAAGCTTTGAAAATGTGAGATGGACCATAGGAGATCAGGGATGCCGATTTCAGGTCTGTTTCTGCCAAAAAAACCCTAAAAAACGTTATTATTTGGTGGGGTGATGTTCCCTCTGGTCAGTGCCTAGGACTAAATTTAGTCCAGCACAGCAAAGCCCTTCCAGACTCACTTTCCATGAAGGACCAGACATGAGAAGGATGAGCATCAAAACTGGTGAAATGAAGCAATTCAGCTCTGAATTGTTCACAGAGACTCCACAATGTTTAGAGGAGACTCATAAGAAAACCTGGACTTTGTTCTCCCAGATAACTCATGGCAATGTGGAAGAGATGATCCTGTGTCTCTCTGGTAGAAAGAAAGACATGACAATGGCCTGAAACTTCTTGATTTTTAATTCAGTAAAATCTGAGAGTCTTTAAGTGACAAGTTCTCATAAATAATTCCATCTAATGGAAGATACTTTGGTAATTGCAGTATTTTAATTTCAACCCTTTAAGTGCAGAGAATTCTCATTAGCACTCAGCATTCAGGTACTGCAATGAATTTTCATGGAGAGAGAGTAGCATGCACAGTGCTGAAACGGTGGAGCTATGATGAATTTATGCATCATTTTATGGACAAAGATATTAAGTGATTCATTAAGCAAAACCATCCATTCCCTTCTGGGTATAAGTTTTTATTATTCCTTTTCTTCAGGTAAATAGATGGAGGCAGAAAATTACTAGGTCTGACCTAAACCTCTTCTGCCCAAGCATTTCCACAGTGACTTTCTATGGTTTCTAACAAGGTTTATTTATAAATGAAGCCTCCAAGTGACCTTGGAGAGTCAGACTTTCCATGCCTCCATCTAAATCCTGTGCAATATTGCCTTGACTAAAGGCAATAAAAACATCCACAGGGGAGCTGAAATGCCAGGCTGGAAGACTGAGTGCATGAATATTATAAATGAATGAAGCAAAATTTGGATTTCAGGACAAAAACATGCCTTTACACCAATTCAGAGAGAACTGGGCCTTGCCATGGTTGTTTAGAGGAATTTGCAGTATTTTGAAGTGACTCCTCTGTTGCCGTGTGCTGCAAACTTGGAAACCAAGCCATGGAAATTAAAACATCCATGTTCTCAATTGTTCCACTGGCACTGGAAGAGCTGAAGGAGGAGGAGGGATATCAAGTAAGAGTGTGCAAGAACAAAAGTGCTGGTTTCACTCTGAACTCTGAGCTCTCTTGTGTAGCAATGACTCACAAAGTCTCGGGCAAGCAGCGCTCAGCAAAGGTGACACCGTGGGCAAAGAAGGAAGAGTCATGGCACATTTTCCTTCTAATTGGCTCCTGTCTTTGAATTGGTTTCAAAACTAGATGTTAGCAAGGATACAAATGCTGCTTCCTTCGTGTATACTGCAATTAAATGCTGGGAAAGGTGAAGCACTGCAGGCAAACCTGGTGGGAATCACAAACTCACTCTGGTTTGGGTTGGAAGGGACCCTAAAACTCATCTCATGCCACCCCCTGCCATGGGCAGGGACACCTTCCACTAGATCAGGTTGCTCTGAGGTCTGTCCTGGTTGTGAACACTTCCAGGAATGGGGCACCCACAGCTTTTCTGGGCACCCTGTGCCAGGGTCTCACCATGCGAGCAATTCCCTCCCTTTAGGCTGTGCTGAGTTGCCAGCTCAGAGAGCTGGATTTTGTTTAAGATAGAAATTAAACATTCCCCAAACTCAGCTCCCTGCTGAGCCGCTGTTTACAACCAGCAGGAGGGAGGTGGAGACAAGGACAGTGGCCAAAGGCAGGGCTCAGCCAGCCCAGGGGAGTTGCAGAGCATCACTCCCTCACTGCTGCAGGTGTTCTCCTGCGGGGATGGTCAACACACACTGCCGCTTCCTCCTCCACTACTTACAGCTCTCAGTCATTTCACCTTCTATTTCCTGGCACTGCTTCATTTGGAAAAAATGCTCCAGTGACAGGTCTATGGCAGCTTTGACCACTTTTTCAGCTTACACAAGGGAGCTGAGAGGGGCAGGTCCCTCCTCACTCAGGCCAAGCTTGTGGGCATCCAGCTACACGCAGGTCACTGCAGCTGCACTTGTTGCAAGCAGACAAAGCTGTTGCCTCTGCAAAAATCCCATTTCAGTGCAATAATGAAGCCATTTTTGCATGAAAAAAGGTTGTTTGTATGAATACATGCATGGACCAGCTTTAATTCCAAAGGCAGGGTTCAAACCTAATTCAAAACTTCACAGGTGAGGACCTCTCTCTGTTGATGCATAGGCATTCAGAAATTCTGCTTTTCTGCACAGCCTTTGGTAAAGCAGAGATCCCACAGATGGAAAAAAAAGGGATTGGTCTGATCTTTAATGATACAGCCAGTCTCACAACCTGAGAGCCAAAATAAAAAGCACAAACCAAACATAAAGAAGGAGAGACATCAGCCACTTGAGTGCTATTTGGATTAATGTATTTAGAACAAATTAGAGACCTTATTAAAGACTCTTCCCCCAGGACCTCTCTAGTCTATACCTGAAACAGGCAAGGAAAAACATTTGATCTTTAGCAGTGAAGGAGCAAAAGCAAAATAAATTTTAAAAAAGACACACTGAAGACAGATACTTCAAACAAAATGGATCAAGTGAGAATGCCAAGAAGATTGTGCCTAACTTCTAGGGGACAACTGAAGTATCAGTTTACTCATTTATTATGCATTAATTAAAATGCTTAAAAGAAGTGGAACCTGGCTCAGGGAGTGATGAAGCCAAATCAGTTGTGCTTTGAGTCATCACAGTGACACAGGGAAAGCTGTACAAAAATATTACCAGGAAGATCTGTTTGGAGAATTTAAGATCTTTGTGAATTTAAGGAGTTTTGACATGCTGTTGTAAGGCAATGAAAAGTACAGGGACTGAGGAGACGTGAGAACACAAGTTACAAAAACGACTGAAAAATGCTTTTGTCCTGTAAGAGGCTTCTAATAGCTGAAGCAGTTCTCATTGCCTTGACTAAAGGCAATTAGAAAAAAAACCTAATAAAATGAAAAAGTGAAAGCAAATCTTGTGGCCCTAGAAGCCTCCTGTAGCTGTGTTATGAGCTGTGAATATCTGCTATAACCCAGAGCTGCTCCAAGAGCTTTTGCAGTGTGTTTTTGGACCCCTCTGCAGAATGAAGCCTCTAAATTGAGGGTAAAACCCTGTGCTTGTACCTCTGGAGGTGCCTGGCTCAAGCTCCAGCAGCTCAACCAGTGACCCACGAAGGCTGAGGCAGAAGGTGGGGAGTTACAAACCTGGGGGCACAGGACACAGGAATTCCCTTGCTTAGGAATGCAGCAGTTATGGACAAACAATCTCCTTAAGAGAGTGGTGAATTTGATGCAAAATGAATTTTTGGAAGGAAACCAAAAGCTTCATGTCATAATTCAATATACAGTACAGCCCAAAAAGGGGGAAATGTTGAACGATTTCAGTGTTTTCAAATAAACACTTTTCTCCTTAAAAACCCAACACATTTTGTTTCAAAATAAATAAATAAGAATGTTGATCTCCTGCTTTATTTCAGAATTGTTCTAAGCTAAAGAAGAAAGAAGAAAAAGATGGGTTACAAGCCCAAACTGAAGCAGAGTGATCCACCTCAGCTCGAACTAGAAGCTCAATTTGCACACAAAGTGCTGTAGGTTTAATTTGATAACCCCAGATTAATTGCTTTGTTTGACTCATCCCTGATAAATTTCTTAGTTCATTCTTCTTGGTTTGACCCGAGCTCCTTTTTCTCCTTTGAAAACAAATTATTTCACCATGAAACCACAAGCCCCATCATTCTCCCACGTGCAGGAGGAACATCTCCAGTGGGAAGGGAGGAGGAATAAAGGCTGCAGCCCCTGGGGATCCCCCACCTGCTCTGATCTCATCTGGAGCCTGCTTAACCAACATTTCTCTGGGTTCCTGCCACAGCAGAGGACGTCAGGATTTCTCCCAAAGCATCAGAGCTTTTGTGAGCCCAGCATTTGGGTGCAGGGGTTGTGACAGCAAGAAAACTTTGTTTTCAAGCATGAACCACCAGTGCCTTCAGAGTATTTTGCCTTTCCCACCCCCATCCAGAAAAAACCCCAAAACTGTAGAAATGAAGAAACTTCATCTGGACTGAAACAAAGGAGGAGGAAACAGCCCGTCCTTTCATTTTGATGGATCTTTCTCTGCAGGGAGAACTGAATATCTTCATTTTCCAGGTATCATTTGGTCTCAGATTAGTCATTCTTGACATAGGCATTTTCCAGCCAACAGATTAGGCTTCTCCTACTGGGTGCAAAGTATTTGGATGTTGTCTTGCAAAATAAGTAATTTCCTCCCCCTCCTTTTGGCCAGAGCAGTGATTACTGCTTGCTGGTTTAGGCAGTGAAAGAGTGGGTTATTCTAGAAAGAATGAAAAAAAAATAAAATAAAATAAAATAAAATAAAATCCGGGAACATTCCCATTTCCCTCAAAGCTTGCTTAACTTGTTTTAAGGTTTTATTTAAGGCACAGAATGGTTGACAATAAAATTATTTCTCTGAGCTGGGAGAGGTAAAGCAGATTGTTACACACAGGGAGAGGGGAGCTGACTGCTCTCATAAATAAGTCAATGTGTTACTCCTGCAAGACTGGAAGTGGAATGACAGCTCCTCCAGATGCTGATGCTCCAGTTCTCTGTGACCCTCAGTAAACTGAAGTTTGCTAAAAATACCTTCCAAAAGCACACGTGCTCCAGGGCTGCAGAAACCCTTTGGAGCAGGGGAGGTTTTAAATGGCAAGATCCCAGCTCAGCCTTGGGAGCAGGGGGGGTTTTAAATGGTCAGATCCCAGCTCAGCCTTGGGAACAGGGGAGGTTTTAAATGCAGATCCCAGCTCAGCCTTTGGAGCAGGGGAGGTTTTAAATGGCCAGATCCCAGCTCAGCCTTGGGAGCAGGAGGGGTTTTAAATGGTCAGATCCCAGATCCTCCCTCCCCAGCTGGGCTGGGTCTCACACCTCTGCCCCCAGCTCATGTGCCCAAACCTCCAGGAGCATCCTCCCATGGCTGGGGGGCTTTGTGGCCAGGGAATGGGGAGCCTGAGCTGCTGAGCCTGCCCAGGGTGGTGGGGATGGTCCCTGCTGCATCCTGGCTCTCTGGGGAGCAAATCGTGGCTCTGAGGTGCTGCAGAGCCCTGCCATGTTTAATGGAGATAATTTCAAGTTCTGTTTCCAGCAGGGATGTTTCCACACATGCCCAGCCTTGCTCCCCTCCCTGCCCTCTCTCGGCACAATGAGGAGGCAGGGGATAAAACACAGCAAAAGTTAAAGGCAAGAGGAGATGGAAGCCCATTAAATTCTAAACTAGAGCTGTGTTTTGGGATGAATATTCCTTCACTCCTCAAAATTCAACTTGTGCAGACAGTGACTACTCAGGCAGTGGGCAAGGACACATCACCTTCCCCTCCTGACACCCAGCAGAGAAAATAAATCAATGTCATCTGTTGTCATCAAACCCCAGCCTCTTTCTCCCCTTCTTTTGCAATTTGATGTCTGAGATGCATGAGGAAGAGGAAAGCACAAGTGTGACAGGGTGATTAGTGCTGATCTTTACTCACACAGAGAATAAGTTACCAATCAGCCAGTCTGTCCCTATCTCCTTATTTAAAATGCAAACTAACATCAAGGAAACAATAACATTTTAATTAGATGGAAATAGAAAAGCTACAGGAGAATGCCATTGTTGCAGTCTGGGGTTCCTGAGCCGCGTGTAATTACTTTGATGGATCACACACATTAAAGGGAGAGTTACACAGCACAGTTTCCACAGCACTTTTTGCACCATTCCATCTCTTCTCACTTTCAGTGATGGAAGCCAGGGACAGCTAGGGTGGGAAATTATTTTCCTTCCAGTGCAGCAAGGAACCTTTCTGGGAAACAGACTCAGTCCACACTCCAACCCTGCCTGTTTTGTTAAAAAAAAAAAAAAAAAAGGAAGAAAAGCCTCAGAGCTCCAAACCAAAAGATGCCCAGAAAACATCAAAAATGGAGGAGAACATGTAAACCATGATGGAAAGTAGAACAAAAGAAAGGGAAAACTGGAAGTAAAATAACTCATGAAACTTTTCACAAGTATAAGGATGTGCTCTGATAAGGAAGGCTGTCACAGACCAGCTTGCACTCTGGTGTGGTCCAGGGCTCAGCCTGGTTCCCCCAGACTCAGAGCAGCTTCAAACCCAAATTTTGGAGAGGCACAGCCCAGAGCACCCAGTGCATCAAGGCTGTTGAGGTGGAGCCTGCTGCCAACACAAAATGTGTCACTGTGAATCATCCACACACCAGTTCCAGACTAAAAACTGTTCCCTGAATCATGGGGAAAAGCACAAATGTTCTGCTCTGAAACAGAAAATTCACTGACTCCTTCTTGAGCCAAAAATAGGGAAAAGAGTTATGTAATTCATTTACTTTGAAAAATAAGCATTTCAAAGTTATCTAAACAGCACTAATAACAGGGAGATCTCTGTTTATTTAATCAGTCCACTTTTTGCTGGGCTTGGTGCTGGTGCTCCAGGCAAGTTTGTCTCGTTCACCTTTAAAACAACTTCAATACAAAACTTCACCCAACAGCTGTGAGAGGCTGGCAGGGCAGCAGCTCCACATCTACATTACTGCCTCATCCATGTGCTCCTAAAAACATCCCAGGTTTTGTTGCACACCACGTTGTGAGCAGAAAGAGAAGCTGGAAGCATTTTGTGAGTAAGTTTTGGAACAAGCTGTTTTCTTAAGGGTGACCAGTCCACTTTTTTTTCACTGGTTTGCTCCATTTCCAGCCCAATCAGCTTGGATGGAGGCAGATTTCTGACAAAGTTGCAGCTAGAATTATAAATGAAAAAGCCATGATTATTTTCAGCTGAAATTCTTGTCTCCCTGGATAAGTACTCTACTTCCCTCAGCAGTCTTTGCAAATCATTCTTTGTGACCAGACACAAAAGCCCTGTTTTCTATGAGATCACTTATCTCCAGCAAAGCTTCAATGGAATATTGAATGAAGGCATCAAAACTCTGTCAAAACAACCACTGCCACAGCCTGGAAAGTAATTTTTCAAGACTTCTTTCTTGATGTTTGCTGGTAATAATTTTCATCAAGTTCATTCCCAGAAAGGGTTGGGGGATTTTCTCCCCGTCAGTCTCTTGGGATGCTGGGCACAGCAATTCCCAAGGCCGGGTTGGACAGGGTTTGGGACAACCTGGTCTGTTGGAAGTTGTCCCTGTCCACAGCAGGGGGTTGGAATGAGATGATCTTTAGGTCCCTTCCAACTAAAACCATCCTGTGATTCTGTAATTCACCACTGGGGAAGAGGTCTTTGATTGCCAAACCCATTCCTGGGCGATTCCCCAGCTCTGAGGAAGGAAAGCAGCTTCACCCCACCTCAGCTCCAGCCCCTGTTTGGGACTGCTGTCTGTTTGTAAGGGAAGGCAGCCAGGCAGAAGGAATCTTTCTCCACCTGAGAGGCCCCAGCCACAGGCTGGGTCTGGGCAGGAGAGCAGCACTGCTGCTGAGGGTGCCTGGAAGTGGAGAGGAGGATGGGGTGGGTCCAAGGGATGGAAATTTGTGAAATTTGTAGGACAAAAATAGAGAGAAATCTGCAAACTATTAAGGTTTTCACAGAATTATCACTGCTTAGCCACTCATTTTGGGAATTTTTCCTAACATCCAAGCTGACCCTCCCCTGTGCAGTCTGAGGCTGTTTCACCTCATCCTACCAATCACTGCCTGGGAGCAGAGGCTGACCCTCCAAAGGGTGAGGAACTGAGGTGTGGACCAGCCTCCCAAAGAGGAAAGAAGCCCAGTGCTGGAATGGAATTAATGCCCAGATGATTTTCAGCTGTGCTTCAATCTTGTCTCAGCAGTACCCAGAGGTCACAAGTCAAGACCATCTCCACAGCCTGATCAATGCATGTGGCCTTTTAAACTCCTCTATGCTGCCACGAGGCTCAGGAAAGGTGTCAGAGCAAATCCAGATGGAAAATCAGGCACTGCACCCTGACAGACACAGCCCCAGCAAAGGGCACCTGTGAAACTGGGGGGGAGGGAAAGGAAGGCTTGCAAATCACCTGAACTAACTCCTTCTCCTGAAAAATCACCTGGAATGTTTCAGGGCTTTTTTTTTTCTCAAATTTGAGAGCAGAGCTCTGATTTGGAGCCCCAAGGGAAAGCATTGGCTGTCTCCTCTGAATTCAGTGGGGAGGAAGTCAGCCTGTGTGCAGGCGTGTGGCTGCTGTGTGCAGCTCCAGCTGCAGTTGTAGAGCCCCAGTCAATAGCTGCTTTACAGAAAAAACAGTTTTGTTTTGCAGGCACAAAGACCTCTTCTATTCCTACCCAGCAGGAGGTTTATAAAACTGTCATTTCTTGCCCTGTTTCTGGCCTTGCCTCTTTGCTTCTACTTCTTGCAGGCTGCCAATTTTGGTTTTTTATTGCTTTGGGTGTTTTCTTTTAATTGAAACTGAGTAAATTGCATTTTTCCCCGAAATAGTTGATGAGTTTAACAAATTTTTCCATTATTTCATGGGGGTAAAACCAACAACCTTTGGAGCAGAAAACAGAAACATTATTTGAACATAGTTTATGAAGAGCACAGAGATATAACCTCACAATGAGGGGGCAGCTCCTGAGGGCCCTTAACAGCAAATTTTGCCTGGGCAATATTTAAGGGATGAAGTTTAGCAGAGCTCTACATGATAGGAGAAGACCTCTGGGGTATGACCAGCGATTTTCCCTTTCCCAAACACACTCTTTTTAAAGCAAAAAGGAGTTTATTTATTTCTGGTGTTCACTATATTTGTAGCAGTAATTCTTGCAGCAGCTCCATTGATAACAGGGGCAAGAGGGAAGATAAAAGCAATCATGAAAGGGAAGGACCTTCTGCCTCGTGTCCCTCTGATAAATCCATTCCCTGCAGATCACATCTCCAGCCCCTTTTAGAGGAACTCAGCTAGGCAGGGACAGGGGTGGGAGACTCATTGGCTGGGAAGAGACAGAGTTGCAAAGCAGCAAAGCAGCTGGCATCTCATTCTCAACAATAAATGGCTCCTGCCATGCTTCATCTCCATCCTCTTTTCCTGCAGGACCCCTAACATTAATATCACTGAGCAAGAGGCCTGGTCTTCCTTATAAAAAAGCAGAGCAGCTCCCTCAGGCACAGCTCCATCCTGAAGCTTCATCCCTGTTTTTAAGCTAAAACATTTCTCTTCCTTCCAAGCATCTCCTTGAGGTTCCAGCCTGCTCCTCCTGCAGTGGGAACCACCCTGCAGAGGGGGAATTGGGAGAGCAGGGATCGCACCAAGGTGGAACCTGGTTGAGACAGGACATTATGGGAAGCACCAGTGGCACCTGATGGGGCCTGGAGGAGCAGGGAGGGTTTGTGGCTGGGGCTGAGCTTGGGCAGGGGGTGCTGGGAGCCACAGCCTCTCTGTTTTGCTGTTATTGCCCCCTCTCTGCCCTGGCCCCTTGGAAAAGCCCTTTTTTCTTTGGGTAATTGAGATTCTCACTGGAAGCACTGCCCTGGGACACACTGCTGGTGACACCCCCATACTTTGGCTTGTGAGGAGCTGAGAGAAAATGCACCCATCATGGAGCTCATCTGGAAACTCCCTGAGCTTTTTCCTGCTCCCCAGCAGGGTATTCAGCAGTGACACAAGGTCTAAAAGGCTTCTGCTGCTTCCTTTGACTCAGAAACTGGCTATTGCAGCTGCTGGTGCTCTGTCTTCAAACAAACTCCCTTTCTTGCTGGATACTAAAGAATAAATGGTATTTCCTTGGCTCCAGGATGCTCTTGGAAAACAACTGTCAGCTCAGGCAGTGTTTCTGGCCATGCTGCCATTGCACTGACCCCTGTCCAGCTAAAGCTGTTCCCTCCTGATGCTCCAGCCCTGCCCTGGAGCAGCCGCTGCCCTTGGCAGTCTCATCACTGCTCGAGTCCCCCTTGGAGAAAGGAGGGAGAGGTTTCCCTTCCTCTCTGCCACAAGAGACAAGCTCTCAGCAGGCAGCCAGTGCAGCAGTGACAGAGCCAGTGTCTGTGGGGTGGCACAGGGAACAAGTGGCATCACTCTCCATGGAGGGGCAGCAAACAGTGTGGTGTTGGTCACATTTCTCCTCCATGAAAGGTGAACAGAGGGAGGAACAGACCCAAAACAGACCCAAACCCTACTAGAAAAATCCATAATGACGTGCTGGGCCTATGGCATTTCACCTGACAAATTCACCGGAAAAGATCCAAAGGAATAAACCAGCTCCAGATAATTCCAGGGCATGAGGATATGTTCAGTATCACCTTAAACTTGGGGAGGTTAATTTTCCTGACAGCCTTTTTAAAAGAAAAGTGGGTTATATGATTAAAAGAAATAAACCCCTCTCCAATGCCCTGTTATGTGATCAGCAAAAATAACCTCTCTAGGTTCTCACCTACCTGGATGCCAGCATTTCCCAGAGGTTTTCATGCCTCCAGCCCTTTGCTTTGGCTGTGGAATCACAAGTAGGCTCTTGGGCACTGATTTTTTGCAAAACAGCAGGCTTAGGTATAGATTTCTGGATTCAAATATTGCCAGCACTTGCCTACAAAGCACAAGGCACAAATCCACAGTGTATAAACCACAGTAATGGAAAAGCCAGGCTGTAAATCTTCATAATGTGCCTCTCAGTGGGGATTTCACTTGAATGTTACTTGCATTAAATATGATACTGAGTGGTGGATATGCAGTATAAATAAATGAAAGGCCATATTTGAGTCAAACACTGTCCCCCTGCTGTCTGCAGCCCCAAGTGTGAGAGCTGCTGACAGTGGCCAGGGCAGCTCTGCTCATCTGCCTGACCTGCTGAAGGGAAAAGTGGTGGCAAGTTCAGCACTGGTGCCCCGAGAAACTCTTTTTTTGGAGAAAATTAACCTGTTTTCTGAGGCTAAGGGTGTCAGCCCAAGCTCTCTGAGTGCTGGAAGTATTGTGGACAGTTTTGCTTCCCTCTCTCCCATGCCCACACTCTGCCTATGGATTTTCTCCATAAAGGCTGAGCAGGCTGTGCTGGAGCTTCTCCCTGGGCTGCTGGGGATGGCAGCAAAGAAAATTCAATTAGACTTTCAAGGGAGAAAAAAAGGACTTATCCCAAAGGAGAAGTGAACTTCTTGGTTACTTTATTACTGCTTTTCCTCAGTGTTTTTCTCTGCTGCAGCTCCTCTCGGCCTCGTGGAGCCTCAGGTATTACAGGGATTTTTTCTCCTGGCATGGTTTGATCTCCAGGCTGGGTTCTGAGTGCCAGGCTGGCCATGTGCCCAGCTCCTCTGGACTGCTGCACTCTGAGACACTTACTGATCAAATCCCTGCCCTTTCTTGTTTCCCTTTCAAGGGATTTTCTATCCTGCATTAGCCAGGAAACACCTGCAAGCTGTCAGGGAGACAAGCCTGAGGCAGTTTGCTCCTTGGCTTAGTAAGTGCAGTCTATTAAGTGTTTGGGGCATACACAGCTCCCCATCATTGTACCTTGAGGTCAAATAGTCTCTTTATTAGTCTAAACCTATCCTTCTTCTGCCTACAGTGCTTTATCAAACCTGACACACTTGGATTTAAGGAACAAGTATGACAGTGTCACAAGCCCATGACTGACAGCAATAAAAAATGAAACGTGGGAAACTCAAAGGATTGAGCTTCTTTTTTGGAATTAAATGAGAGTATTAAACTGTATAAATTACCCCCGTGGGGATAAAGTGTAAGGTCTTTGCAGGAGGAATCAATAGTGATGCCAGTAATGAGTTAAACTTTCCCAGCAGCTGTGTGAACTGCATTTTTATAAGATGGTTTTGAAAAAAAATCATTGAATAGGAGAGGAAAGTGGGTTAATTTCTTATTGAACATACTCAAATAGTTATGGACTTATTAAACAAATTCTCCAAGGGAACAAGGTGGTACGAAAGCCCTGCCACATATTAAGACCACATTTGCTCAGTTCAGCAGTGCAGACACCCTTTGTTCTTGATTAAGTTAAAATTAATAGGATGTGGCATTGCAATGACTATATTAATTAGTTCCTTGGAGTCCTGATCAAAAGTAGGGGTCTGCTGAGCCAGATGTCATCCTGCATCCCAGTGCTCGTGGCACATCTGCAGCAGGTCCCTGCTCCCAGCTCTGGGTGGAGCTGGAAGGTGATGAACCCCTTCTTTCAAGATTAGAGGAAGAAAATGGGATGGTGAAGGGGTGAGATTGCTCCTGCCCTGGCTGTCTGACACCTCCCAAAGCCCTGAGAGCAGACCAGGCAGCACCTCAGGCTGAGCCTGGCAGGAGGGACCAGCAGCAGGACCTGCCCAGGAGGAGAAGGCAGCAGGGACAGCCCTGGATGAGCCTTGGCAGCAAGGGGCTGCTCCCCTGCAGGTGACACACAGCCCAGGCACAGCTCTGGCACAGCTGCCCCTCCTGTGCTCCTGATTTAGTGATTCTGAGCATGCTGCCTGCTCTGTCCAGGACTCTTCAGTTCAGAGCTACTCCCAGCTTCTTCATGAGCATTTTGCATAAAATAGATGCTTTTTCTCCCCTTTCAAATATTAGGCTTTATGAAAGTTTACGTTTTTCCTTTGGTTTTTTTCTTTTTAATCATTTCTACAAGGCGAATCTCATCTCTTTGATTCCTGTCTTCTGCTGACAATTACCCCTAGCCCACGAGAACACAAAAGCTTCAGAGAAACCTCACTGAACTTTTCCTCAAAGGAAAAGTTTCAGCTACAAAGACCTTGTCCATTGTATCTTTCTCTCCCTGGGAGAGGAAAAGCCCCCATGGAGCCCAGCAGGGCACTCTGCACTGAGAATTACTGAAGTGGAAAAGCCACAGGAGATGAGGAGCAAGTCTCACATGCTGAAACCACCTGCAGGTGAGCAGCTCCTCCAGCCCAGCAGATGCATCCTCTCCAAAGGCTGAGGATGAGAGTCACACAGCCCAGCCCTGTGCCACAGCATCCCTGTCCTGGCAGGAGCAGGGGGGGTGATGAGTTTCTGGTACCCCAAGCAGGGAGGAGGAGGATGGACCTCCATAGACAAGGTGCTTGGATAATGGGATACAAACTTGTCTCACTAATATTTTCCTCCCATACACAGAAAACAAGGGAATACAGAAAAATACTGGGAGTGAACTGTCAGCTCAGAAATGTGCTCCCCAGTCAGGGTCAGTACTCCACCATCACCACCTTTTCTAAACCCGAGCACTTTTCCCCTAAATAACTCATCTGATTTATCATCATCATTATATGTTTGGGGTTCGTTGAATCCCACACCCAAGAGACTCTGCAGTTGGATAGGAGAAATGGTACCCATGGGCAGCAAGCCATGGAGGAGATGTCACTGGAGCACTGAGTGACATCTCCATTTGGGCATTGCAGGCATCTCCAGCTTCTCAGAGCGAGAGTGGCCTGTCCTGGAGGGCAACCAGACAGACTGGGAATGTAAAACCCAGATTCATCAGCCTAATGGGAGGGAAAGGAGAGGTGTCAGCTCTGGGACTGATGGGTTTGGCTCATTTAATGCTCTCTGCTTTAAGGCTCAGACTTCTCACCTCATCCCCCAGCCCCTCCAGCCACCTTTGCTCTCTGTCCCATGACCCATACCAAAGGACAACTTCACAGCAGGGAAAAAGCCATGGGGACACCATGGAAGCCCAAATTCCCCACCCAGGCACCCCCGTGTCCCACAGAGGGGGTGCTGCACATCCTGCCTGCCTCGGGCAGGACACAGAAGCGTTTCCAAACGTCAGGAAGCAAAAAAAGCCATCTGTGAGTCTGGAGCAGATGCTGCACAGAGACAAGAGTGAAAGTCTGTAAGGGAAAGGAGGGGGGAAGCAGGGAGATGACAATTAAATAGCTGTTTTAAATGATCTGAGAGATTAAAGGCAGATGAAGGTTTTGGATTTTTTTTTTCTCTGGGACAAGCAAGTACAAGATTACCTTCATGTCTTCTGCCTTCACAAGCTGCTGGTAAGAGGAAAACCTAAGAGCTGAATTGATCGGCCACATTTCCTCATTTTTTTATTATCTCTCCAGCTGACATCTTGGGAAGGGGGAGGGAGAAAGAAATCAAGTGAATTAAAATCAATTGGGGGGGAAAAAAGAGAAGAAATTATGTAAGAACTGGCAAAACACAGCAGGCGAAGCGGTTATGTAAAGCAATGAACACAAGAGCTTATTTAAATTAGATCTAGCTGCGAGACAGAGCAGAGTGTAAACGGGCTGGGATTAGGCAGGCTGGGCTGTCGTGCATATGCTGAGTTAAAGCCCTGGCTTCCCTGAATAGCCCATGAAAAAAAGGCAGCATTTTAGGGATGCTCCCACCACAGCAGATGGGATTGCTGCTGGGCCAGGGGTCCCTCTCCACCACTGTGGGGATGGATCCAGGCACATTTACACACCAAAATCCTCATTTTCTTGTCTACCTGAGGGTGTGGCAGCACCGTGACCTGATGGGACACAGTTCTGCCACAAAGGTGCCTTTGTGAGGGGTGAGTGGCACCCAGGACTTCTCTGGTGTAGGGAGTGATTTAGAGCAGCTCTGTTATTAAAAGCCACAGTAGGAGTTTGGCTGTGACTTAAGGAAGAGAAATCAACTTCAATTCCTCTAGTCAATACCAGTATAAACACAGGATTCCTGGAGCATTGACTAATCCTTGATAGGATTTGCCAGCAAACCTGGAGAGAATTCAGCCACTTGGTTTTATGGCTTGCTATTTTCACATAATATGGAGAAAAGCTTGTCATGTTTATTTACTCTGCATCACAGATCTGATGGTGGGCAGGGCCCTGCCTTCCACAGCACCAGAGCAGTGAGCACATCCCACCACCCTGCCAAGGTGCTCCTCACCCGGGGAAAGTGCAAGGGAGTGCTTGCAACATCATATATGGAGTTAATAACGCTGTGAGCCTCTCATACAAATGGAAATCAAATAGATGATCTTGAAAGAGTGTGTAGAGAGCATGGCAATGGATGTCAAGACCCCTGGTCCTTCCTTTCTGTCCCCTTCACACCTGAGGCTCTTTGGCAGGTCCCTTCAAAGGCATTGTATGAAGAAATATAGGCAGAAATTTTGGATTTTTTTTCCTCTGGGACAAGCAAGTACAAGATTACCAGGGGAAAGTGCAAGGGAGTGTTTGCAACATCATATATGGAGTTAATAACTCTGTGAGCCTCTCACACAAATGAAAATCAAATAGATGATCTTGAAAGAGTGTGTAGAGAGCATGGCAATGGATGTCAAGACTCCTGGTCCTTCCTTTCTGTCCCCTTCACACCTGAGGCTCTTTGGCAGGTCCCTTCAAAGGCATTACATGAAGAAATGTAGGCAGAAATAAAGCTGAGGAGCCACTTGGGCAAACAGTTGTTTAGTGTGCAGAGTTATTTACTCTACAAATCATCCAAACTGTGAGCAGGCTTCATAAAACATAATAAACGAGGGCTCTGGAGGGATGGGTGAGCTGCAGCCACACAGGCTGGGCTGAGGCAGAGCAGATCCACATGGAACAGAGATCCTGCCAAAGGGTGAGGAGGGCCAGAGGAGTTCCCCTAGTGCTGCCCTCACAAATGAGCAACTTGGAGCTGCTGGAGCTGTGGCAGTTTCTGGAGGAGCAGGGCCTGCTGCCATGTGTTTTAATAAATGGGATCACACCAGCTGTCTGTGCAAATCAAACATTAGCATGTGTCAGACACTCTCCAGGCACTTGCTGTGACTTGGGGGACATTTTGCAGCAGAGCCATCCAAGCACAGGCTGTGCCACACCAGTGGGAAAACACCTTCCCCTGGGAATTTTGGGGTGCAGGAGCTGCCCACACCCATCTCCCCTTGTGCCCAGCCCAGGCTCAGATGAAATCCTGGGATTTTAGTTTGAGGAGCTCTATATGTGTGTGGGGACCAACAGTGCACCAGGATTGGAGGTGTTTCCTTCAGCTTCACCTCTTCCCCAGGTTCTGCTGTGAACCTCTCCAGAAAACAGGGATGAAGGTAAGAAAGGAATAAGCAGGAAAATCAATTTGCACTGCATCTGACCAGTAAAATTCAGAGCTTTTTGAAAATCAGGGCTGAGGCTGTGCAATGCTAATGGCACACAGGGCTGCGCATGGTAGAGCAGGACACTCTGGGATCCTGTTTGGGGGAAGTTGGTTCCAGAGCCAGCCCCACAGGCACAGACTCAAAAGTGAACAGGGAAAACCTCTCATCCTGCCCCAGAACTCTCGTTTCTATTGCTCCCACAACAGGGAGCTTTAAAACCTCCTCCAGCTGAAGTGCCATGAAAACATGAATTTACTTGTATGGCTTAAAGAGGCGTTTAATCTATGTGGAAAAAGAACCTAAAACTGGCAGCAGTGCTTTTCAGGGGATGTCTGCCAGCTAAAGAGTTTACTAGACCTAAATAATGTGGCTATAATGGACTTGCTCCTGGTACCAGATCCCACGTGGATGCCAAAATCCAAAGCAGACATCCCTGACTGGCAGAAGCAACATGAAAACTTGGCAGTGGAGAATGCATAATAAACCAGATCCACAGGCTGATTAAAGCATCTGCAAGGACAGTGATGAGCAAAGCTGGGAAATTGTTCTAAGAATTCTGTTTTAGAGGCCACACAAGGCTTTATGCCTCGATGGCAAGAGGTGAGATGTGCCTGGTGTAGGGATGGTGGGGACACACAGCATCACCCTGCAGAATGTCTCACCTGCTGCTCTTCCTGATTATGTGCTGCCCTGAACAATTTGTAATTGCTAGAAGAATATCAGTCATTACCTCTTAGAGTTGTTGTGGAGCTTAAGTGGTGCAGGTTAATACGTGCAAGAACCAAATTTGCTGAATGTTGTTTGAATAATTACTTTTTTTATTTTTCTTACAAGGAATCCTGATTGTTCACATTCAGTCTAATTCCACTGAGGAATGTCCACTAAAATTTGAATACTCAAAGCAAATACAGAGGAACTTTTTCAAAATCAGAGATGTTGAATTACTACAATCAAATAGGCCTTTACAATTCAGAATATTCTGTGATTCTGTGAAATACTTTTTCCAGGAAGCTTGTTCCAGTTCAGAGAGGATCATTCTCCTGTAATGATCCCAGCAAAACCATAGCTGACGCTGGTCTCTGAGGGTACAAATGGTTACAATGCCCTGTTCTGGGACGGAACTTGAACTTCTTTCAATCAGTCAACAAATAAAACCACTTGGAGAACTAGTGGCTTCCAAAAAAGAAATGCCAGTTTGCTTTAGACAGTTTGCCAAACAGGAATAGGAGTGAAATGTGTTGAGTGATTTATTACAAGTGATTTGCCAGCTCGAGCAAGTGCATCACTGCTCTCCTTAATTTAAAGACAGAAAATGAATTCAAAGAGATGCAGAGATGCTCTAAAGCAGCTTGAACCCACCACGAAAGACCAGGGCTCCAGATTGCCACCCAGCAAGACCTCTGCACGTCACACTGCACATCAGCACTGCCCTTTCTCCCCTGGCTCTTCCATCATTTGTCTTTTTTTAAACCTCTGTGCAGCTCGGGCCGGCTCACACGCTGTGCCATGGTTTCCATTAACGCACTTCAAACCTGACTTGCAGCTGCTTTGCTTATTCACTCCAGAGCCCTCCCCGGCCCAGGGCCCTGCCTCACGTTGTGTGATACTTCCCTGTGCTCAGAGGAATGGAGTGAAACCATGAAAAAACCTTCCTGGCTTGGCAAAGTCACTTCTGCAGCCAGATCCCCCGAGAAGGAACAGATTGGCACAGTTTGGGGATTGGTTCTTCCTTCTCCCCCAACAGCTGCTTCTTTCTTTTAATTTTTAAATTAATCCACTAGTTAATTAAAGATATATAGATGAGGAAAAGCCCACAGGTGAACTTCACATACACATAATATATTCATGTCTTCCTACTCCTGACTTGGCTAATGGGATAAGGTATAGCCTGAATAATTGCAAGAGTGTAAGGTACACTGAGAATTGTTAAAAGTGTAATCTCCAAAGATATGGCTAGGAAATAATCCTCTGGTTTTAGCCCTACCATGGTAACAACGAGCATCAGTTTAATCCTAGAAGGAAGATGAGTGGAAATAATGCATTTCAGTCCCATTGTTCTCAAATCAGATGGCTCAGTCTCCTCAGAGAGCAGAGAATTTGGGTTAAGTACACTGGGCTGCCGCTGACAAAACCTTCCAGGCATCTACAGGAGAAATGCAGCCCTCACCGCCTCAGCTGAAAGTTAGGGATCATGATAAAATGCAGAGGAAATCCAGGGCTTCTATCAGGGCTTGATTTTGGTTTACTTGAACAGTACAGAGGGGAAACTGGGAGAGTTATGTCTAAACATTTACCGACTCTGGTCTTAAACCTAAATGCACATACCCTCACCTGCTTTTAGTGGGAAGGAATGATTCTGATTCATTTCCACTTAAGTTCCCTCCCTTCAAATGTAGGAACATCCCAGTGACTTCAGTGCCCATGCAGCTTTAAATTCCAGCTGCCCGCTGATTAACCCCACCTGAAATTCATGTTCCAAATAAAAAATTGAGCAGCTATCACATGCAAGCCTGGCAGCCAAGGGGCCATGGAGATTGGTGTCTTGCTCTCTTCTGTCCCTCCTTCCGTGTCTCTTACATTTTTCAAGCTCAGTGCTCCAGTAAACAAATGCCTCAACCCGCCGGAGCACTGGAGCACGGCAAGTGTTGATGCTGAAATCCGCTCCACGCATGGGCGTGTTGGATTTAGCACCGTGTGGAGAGCAGCAAAGCCGTGCTGAAGTCAGGAGGGGCTGCTAAAACCAGCTACGGGTTTCCCCAAAACTGCAAAAATAGCAGCCTCTGGCTTCCACCATGCAGCTCCTTTTCAGAAGCCTGTGATACAGCCTTTGTCCAAAACTTTCTGAAATTAGGAGCTGTCACTACACTGAAGAAAAGGGCTCTGGATCAACACAAAGACTGGGGAGAGATGGTTTTATTTCCCCTGAACTTGCTGGCCGCTTTCCAGCAGAAAGGGGGGAGATGCAGAAAATGCAGGGAAAGGATGGAGATTCGGGGGTTTCTGGCCATGATCGGCCACCAGGAGCTCCGGACCGGGACACGGGAGGCTCCGGGCACGGGAAGGGGCCGGATTAAGCACGGAGCAGGATTTTCCCCGGTGCAAGGTCTCTGCTCAGCACGGCGGGGCAGGAGGGGAGCAGCGAGCGGAGCCGAGACCCACACAAATCCCTCCTGAGCGCACCCCGGGTCGGTGCGTCCCGCCAGGGCTGCCCGGGACATCCCATTCCAGACATCCCATGGCCGGGACATCCCATCCCGAGCCGGACCCCGCTCCAGCCTCCCCCTCCTGCCCCGGCCGGCTCCGCAAAGTTCGGCCAGCCGCGGGAGGAGGCTCCTCACCTGGATCACCGTCTTGAGCGTGGAGGTGTCCACGATGGCCGTGCAGATGAGGGAGTCGGGATCCCGGTCCTTGCCGTAGATCTGCCCCATGGTGAAGATCATGGGGATGGCGAGCAGGAAGGAGGCGATCCAGATGCAGCTGATGAACTTCTTGGTGCGGCTGCGGGACATGATGCTCTTGGCTTTGAAGGGGTGGCAGATGGCCATGTAGCGCTCCACGCTGAGGCTGGCGATGTTGAGCGCCGTGGCATAGGTGCAGGCGTCCCGGAGGAAGTAGTAGCCCTTGCAAACGGCCCCCCCGAAAGCCCAGGGGTGATGGACCCAGATGAAGTTGTAGAGCTCGATGGGCATGCAGAGGAGGAAGATGAGGAGGTCGGAGAAGGCGAGGCTGGCCAGGTGGTAGTGCACGGTGCTCTGCAGGTTCTGCAGCGACTTCTTCCTCACCAGCGTGTACGCCGTGATGGAGTTGCCCACGGTGCCCACCAAGAACAGAGCCAGGTAGATGACGGTCACCATCACTTTGGAGTAGATGTCGGTGTTGACGTCCAGGTCCTCCTCGTCGGGCACTTTGGGGAGCAGGTCGGAGCGGTTGGTGCCGTTGGCATAGCTGGGCTGCGGCTGCAGCGGCCCCGCGGGCACGGCCGGGGCCGTGGCGTTCGGGTGCATCCCCGGCAGCACCGCCCGGAGCCGCCGCTGCCCCCGGCGCGGAACTTGGCCGGTTTTAATGCGGCGGGAGGAGCCGGCGGTCCCGGGGCTGCCGCGCGTGTGCGAGGGCGAGACGCGCCCCCCGCTCGGTGTCGGTGCGAGCGGCCCCGGATCCCTCCTCCCTGCTCCCTGCGGCTCCCCCGCACACGGTGTGTGTGGGTGTGTGTGTGTGTGTGTGTGCTGCGCGGAGCACCCGCACCGCACCGGGACACGGACACACGGACACACACACCGGGAGAGGCACGCACACCTACACACCGACACACCGACACACCGACACACGCACCGGGACACACACCGGGACGCGGACACACACACCGGGACACGGACACACACACCGGGAGAGGCACACACACTCACCGGGACTCGGGCACACACCGGAACACTGACACACACACCGGCACAGGCACACCGGGACACGGACACACACGCTGGGACACGGGCACACACGCTGGGACACGGACACCCCGGTACAGGTGCACACACACCGGTGGGCACAGGCACACTCACATCGGGACACGGACACACACACCGGTACACACAGACTCACACACCCCGGTATCCACACCCGCACACCCCGGTACAGGTGCACACACACCGGGACACGCACATCGCCCGCCCCGCTCCGCTGCGCCCTCCCCGCCGCTCACCGCGGTGCCCCAGCCCCGCTGCCGAGAGAGGTTTTGCAGCCCCAGCCCTGTCCCCAAGGCCCGGGCCGTGCAGGGAGAGAGGCAGGGAGAAGGTCCCGGGCTGGGCTGCACAGCCGCTCCCCACCGAGACTGCCCCACATCCCTCTCTAAGCCAGGCACAGCTGGAAGCTGAGGGCTGGTAAAGGAGCTGCTCGTGGGGCTTAGCCCCCTCCTGCATCCCCACAGGGTGAGGAGAGTGATCAGGGGTGCTCTGACACTCTTGTACATCTGTAGGTGCTGCTGATTCCCCAATATCCACTCAGCTCCTGTTGCTGCTGGGATAAATGCATGTAAATGAAGGGGGAAACACATTTATAAATACCTACCTGTGCCCTGACCTGCTAGGGCACCCTCAGTGCCATGGCACAGCTGCTTTGCTTTGGTCCCTATCAGTGACTTTTCCCTTAATATCTTCATATTTGGGGATATGGGTTCCTCTATGAGCTTCCCTGCTGCAGGGACAGGGGCTGTGGGGGTGTCGTGGTGATGCTGAAGGTGACAAATGGATCCTCCACAGGGAAAGGTTCCCCAAGGATGGGTGGTCTGTGATGGGGTTACCCTTTCAGCCACCCTGTAAATCTCTGGTGAGCTGTTTGTCCACTCAGTCACCTTTGAGAGAAAAATCTTTAAAAATGAAGAGAGGAGATGGAGGAAAATCCCATTCAGGACATCACTGGTTTATCCAAAGACAGCCATCATTTTTCCTGTTCATTAGCAGATGCTGAGTACCTTGTTTCCAATAGCCAGTGGGCTCTGTGTTCACTCAGACTTACCTAGCTGATGAAAGATGTGTAATTCTTCAGTCTATCAAATCATCTCTTGAATACAAGCAGCACACTTTCCCCAGCCATCCACCAAGAGTCAATATTCCCCCCAGTTCTGCTCCTCCTACATCCCTCCAATAAGAGCACCATGGAAGACTAACCAAAATCAGATTTATTTAGTCATGTAATTCATACCAATTTGGAGAGAAATATTTTCCGGCACTCATCCCACTCTAGTTTAGAGAATGACTAATAATCTCTTAACAACAATGTTCCTTCCATTTAAGCTCTTCTATTAGGAAATTTCTATTAGTTGAGAGGAGTTTGTCAGAGCTGCTGTTCCCAGCTGGTCTCCCCAGTTGCTCCTGAGCCTTGGACAAGGTCTTGGGATGGATCAAGAGTATCCTGGAAAAGGAGAGTGGAACATGAGGTGAGTTGGTGGGGTGTACTGAAGGAGAGCTGCAGCTGGGATGCAAACCTTCTCCTGGCTGCCCACTGTCCCCAGCCCTCAGCCCCCAGGCTGGCGGGGAGCTCAGAGCCCCAAGATTTAAACACAAACCCACAGTTATGGACTAAAGCAGCTCTCCCACAGATGCAGCAAGAGAGTTCCTTTGGGATCTTCATCTGTAACGAAGAGTTATTGTCCCTTCTGGTGCTGTAACTTCATTTTGGCCTTGTGAAAAGCTCTTGCTCTTCCCACAAACAAGATACCCATCTGCTGGTCTAATTTTGCAGTGTGGATGTGCACGTTTATATCAATAGCTGTCTGCAGAAATGCTCTGGTTTGGCTTTTGCTGCCTCATCTTTCTGCACACAGGCAATGCTCAGGCATGGCTACAAGGAGAGAATTGCCCCAGCAGCTGTTCCTGAGGCTCCATGTGCTGCCTCCTCCACTTTCCCTCCATGCCAAGCACTTGCAGGGAATATCAAGAGATATAATCTAAAAAATAATTCTAATTGCAAACTGAAAGAGCAGGTACCTGGAAATAATGTGGCTGTTGATTTACAATCAACACTTCAACAGGCTGGTGCAGTTTGTACCAACCAAATCTCTCCTTTCCTAAAAGTGTGCGGGGAAGGTGCTACCCCAAAAGTTGTTGGGGACCACCCCAAAAATGGGCTGAGTGCTCCCATCAGGAAAGGCCTCAGCAGCACATTTCTATGAGCTAATTAATTAAGTAAATTCTAATAATTCCTTGTCAAACCTGCCTCAGCCACGCAAGAAGGATTCTCAGGCAGCTCTGTTTCTCACAGGCAGGGTGCTGAGCACAGAGCTTGTCTCCTGGGATGCAGCCTTGCATTCCCCAGGCAGGGATCGACCTTTCCCCCTTTCCACAAAGTTTTTACCCAGGCAGGTTCTCCCCTCTGTCCTCACCTGGCTTTTACAGAGCTGGGCTGGTCCAGCCTGAGGCCAGCCGTGGAAGGCACCCAAAATATTCCCCCCTTTCCCACCCCACTCCCACCCCTTTCCTGCCTCTCTGTGCAGCACCTCTTTTCTCTCCCTGCTGCCAGCGAATGCCCTGGGGGATTTGTGAATTCCCTCTCTACAAAATGAATGACAAAAACATCTCTTCTCACCTTCACTCCTGCTCCCAGCAAGGTTTTAATCCACATTCCCCTCACAGCCAAGGCAGAGGCAGGATGAACCGCTTCCTTCTGGTGCTCCAAAGCCTCCACCATAAATCCCCAGTGTTTGTTTCGGAACCAGCCGACCTTTTAGCTAATCTGGGCTCGTTTTAATATATTTTGTGTGTGTGTGTCTGAGGCTTAAAAAAGGAAAAGAAACATGGAAACTAAAAAAACGCCTGATCTCAAATGTTACAGCAAGGCATTTACTTAAAATCTTGCAGGAAAATGTCACCCAAAAACCTCATCTATTTAAACTGCCTGGACTTCAAGCCGAGGGTCCCACTGTGCCTCAGATGTGAAGCCTCACTCCCCTTTTACGGACACTCAAGTATTTTTCATCTTTTCTTTTTCCAGGTGATTCCAGTCACTAGGAATTTTTCATGTTAATCTTATTCCTGCCCGATTTCAACGGGAGGGATTTTTCTGAAGGGCATGGGAAGCAGCAAAGGGAAAGCTCTGCAAGAGGTTGGTGCTAAGAGACACCATCAACCTTTTTCCCATGGAGCACCCAGCCCCAAACCCCTGTTGGAGCAGGTTTGTGAGGCGGGGGATGATGGACTGATGGAAGCCTTTAAAATCACTTCCCAGTGGGCTCACTATAGACAGGCTGTCCCCTAAAAGTCAGGACTGTCTAAGATGAGTTGGGAAGGTAAAATCCTGGAGTGTACAGGGATTTTTTTGGGGCATGCTGTGCCTGAAAAGTGAGGAAGTGAGGGAGAAAGAGGTGGTAGAAAAAGAGACATTGATCAGCATCGTTGGTGGCAATATTGACTGGATCATTACTTACAGGCACTCCTACGCTCAACTTACTGCAAAATAAAGTGTTGGTTTGGCTGAGCAATAAACAATATTTACTGCCTTTGGCTGAACTGTTTTCAGAAGAGTATTTTAAATCAAACCAGTTGATACACAGGAAATTTATTGACTCTGGTTTTCATGGCAGATTCACCCACGGAGGCTCTGCAGTGTGAGCACGTCGGTGTGTGGGTTGGCAGAGTGGACAGACATGCCCAGAGCAGAGCAATGATCACACACCCCAGCATGTGTGCTCTTGGGCAGCTTTAAAAAAGAAAAAGGCAGCCCAAAACCCAGGACAGGCCGTGATGTGTATGGTACTATTGGAAAGAAAATCACTCTGAAGAAGGATCAGTCTCTGGGAAGGAAGAATTGGGAAATGAGGTGTCAAGGCAACTTTTACAGGTCTTGTGCTGTGTGTGCTACATGGTCAAATTCAGTCCTTTATTACGGCAAAATCCCTTCTTAGATAATGAATGTACTGGCTGACAGACTCAGTGGTATTTGTCTCAAACATCAGAGAGTGATGCATTAACTGGACACACACAGGAGATATCAACTGCTTTAGCTTGGAGATAAAGGAGTTTGGGGTCTCTTGGGCTGGTACTGCAACAAGCCCAAATCTGATTCCTCATAGCAATAAATGCATTTTGCCTTTATATATGCAGTACAAGTGCTCACCACGCCGACAGACGTGCTGCCCACAGGGTTTCTCTTTGGAAATCCTGGGGTTTATTCCAAGAACAAATACCCAAAAAAGGGACAGTGGATCTAAATGGAAACTTTGCACTCGCTGTGGCTGTGACCCTGCATTGTAGCCCCAAGCAGGCACATGCAGATGGGCTGTTCCTGGGTTCCCCAGGGCTTAATCTGCTTTTGCAGTGGCTGTGCCAGCTGTGCTCCCAACAGCTCCACACAGCGGTGCCGGCTCGGAGCACAGCCCTGCCTGCCAGGAGGCTCCAGCCCAGCCCAGCCCCTTCACACACCCCACCAGCATCCTTCAGGAGCTCTCAGCACTCAATTCGCAGATTAACCTCATTTTCTCAGCCCTCCTCCAAAGAGTTGATGCTGTTTTCCAAAATTTCGGTGGGCCTGGCAGTTGTAAAATGCGAAGGAAAATGCAGCACAGCAAAAATCCCTGGCAGCAAAATGCTCTTTACTGTCTCTTCCCAGTGACCTTCCTGTGTGTTTGAAGTGTTCACAGATCCTGATTACATGCCTTGGATTTCAGGAAACATAAAAAGCACTGGCCATGCTTTGTGCTCTTTCCTGGTGTGAGCTTTTCTATTAAATGCTGGAAATGCCATGGGCTGGAAGAGCTTTTTCCTTGGCTCTATGTCACCAAACAACAGGATGTGTTCAGACACCCTTCACCCTGGTCCCTGGCACCCAGAAAATCCTTTCCTTTTCCAGGGAGACCAGCACTAATGGATGCAGCAGGCTCAGCGCCAGAAAGATTCCCAGGAAAGTTTCCTGGGATTCCCTACACTGACTTTGACATTTCAAACTCAAAAACTTGGCACTTTGTGTCTTCCAAAGCACGCTGTGACCTGTGCAAATGCTTATTATTGGTTCTCTGTAATCTGGCTCGTTCCTGCTATTCTTCCCTTTAAGAGCCCACATCCTCCTATTTTTCCAAGCACTGACACCCTGAGCATGGGCTGATCCTGGGCCTGGGCTGCTCCTGGGCCTGGGCTGATCCTGGGCCTGGGCTGATCCTGGGCCTGGTCCTGGGCCTGGGCTGATCCTGGGCCTGGTCCTGGGCCTGGGCTGATCCTGAGCCTGAGCTGGTCCTGGGCCTGGTCCTGGGCCTGGGCTGCTCCTGGGCCTGGGCTGATCCTGGGCCTGGTCCTGGGCCTGGGCTGCTCCTGAGCCTGAGCTGATCCTGGTCCTGGGCCTGGGCTGATCCTGGGCCTGGTCCTGGGCCTGGGCTGCTCCTGAGCCTGAGCTGATCCTGGTCCTGGGCCTGGGCTGATCCTGAGCCTGGGCCTGCTCCTGGGCCTGGGCTGATCCTGGGCCTGGCCTGGCATCCCTATCCCTGTGTGAGCCGAGGGTGCTGACACTGCTCTGCAGCCTCTGAGGATATGACAAGGTCCCTCCTGATCAGGAGGAAGAACAAGAGGCTCTGTTGAGTCTGCTGAGCTCCATCCCTGCCCTGCAGCTGCCTGGGCACAGCCTGAGCTCAGCCTGGAGAAGCCCAGTTTCTGTCCTGTTTCCTCACTGATGTCCCTGCAGGACCTGCTGCTCTGATGACTCAGAGGAAGGGTTTATTCACACTCCTGTGGCCAGGAAACTGTCAGGATCACATCACGGGCTTGCCTGGGGTGCTTTGTTTCCGAGGCAGGTGCAGTCCTGCTGACCCCAGCAGATCTGCAGAGGCACCAGCTCCCTGCCCTGTGCCCACCCTGATGCCTCCCAGCCACATCTCACACCTCAGCCTGTGCTGATGTCCTTCCTCCCCTTGGCCATATTTACCCAGACACTCTCAGCATCTTGAACCAGAGAGGACAAAACCAGCATTAACCCTGTTAGAGTGAGCAGAGAATCCCTGGAGAGGGATTTTCATTTCCTTTTTCTGATATGGCTCAGAGGTTGTTGCACCCAACCCAAGGGAAAAGGCTCCCATAACCAGGTAAAAGCCCCCAACTCCAGAGGCTCTATTATATATATATATATTTTATATATATAATTTATATATATATATATATAATTATATTATATATCTTATGTATATATAATATATAGCCCTGGGACTGCTCTAAATTAAACTGTAAGGAAACAACCAAAGGATGCAAGAGATAAAGAAAAAATATAACTACCAAAAAAAAAAGGCCAGGGAAGTTCATTCCTTTCATCCTGTGTTAGAGAGGGAGCTCATTCAGTGCCTTTAGTGATAACTGGGGCTGCATTCAGTGCCTGACATCTTTTTTCCCATAAGTCTCATCAGAAGTGTTTGGGGAACTGCAGGTACTGAAGAAATGTGGGGAAAAAAAGAAAAAAGAGCCCAGCTTGTGGGAAACAAATCTTTGGTTGATTTAGTGGAAAGATGTTTACTGAGAAGGGGAACTCTCTGGACAATAGCTATCATTATAAAGATTCTCATAAATCACAGACAAACTGTTCTGACTCCAAGGGAAAATATTTCCAACTGTTTCACTGTTAAAAAAACAAGTTGGATTTTTTCATCTTACAGAAAACAATGTCTGCTCTTGCAGCATCTTTTCATTTTTGCTTCTAGAGACTTCCCTGCTCTGCTGCTTGTCTTGCCTAACCTGTGAATATCATTCCAAAGCCTTATGCCGAAGCAAGGCGTGATCCTGGGTTGTCTTTGCTAGAATTGGTAAACTTTTGTTTACAAAGCCCATGTGTACAGATGTGGAAACCAAAACAAGTTCATTTTTAGTGCAGTACATGATTTTACAGCAGAACAGAAGAAGTTGCCCACCCAGCCTTGAATCCAGGTCTGAGTGCCCGAGGAAAATGTCTGGAGAATGATTTGGGTAGAAGGGTGCATTCATACAGGAAATTGCTAAACATCAGCAAAGCCACACTGGTGACAAGGATGTGAAATAAGTTAGAAAAATTAGATGGAGTCCTTCTTCCTCAGTAATGTCACCAAAGGAAGTCATATTTCACCAGGTGGTAAAGTGGAGTAACAATGACAGAAACTTCCACAAAAGCAGCTGTGAGATGAACTGGCAGACAGCTGGACAGAGTTCAATTAACAAAATTATTTCTTTAAATGACTTGATTCTCCAGAATTTGCTCTGATCCTTCAGCAACAGGTCAGCTTGGCTCTGATACTGTGTGAGGTTCACTTAAAGCCCTTGTCTTACCTGGAGCTATGCTGGCAAGATGAGCAGGTTGACCTCAGTGCAAGGAGAAATGTTCCTCTGCATGGGAGGCACAAAGAGGCACAGAGCTATGAAATTCAAGAATTAAAAGCCAAAAGTCAAGCTGAAGTCAGGGTGGCAGGATCTGCCCGGATTTTGTTTGCATAAGTAATACTTTTAGAGGGCAGAAGTTCACAGGTAACATTTTCTGACACCTCTACAGCTTAATTTGCGCAGCAAGGCCAATGCTTGGAAATGATTTTCCAATGTTTGAGGCCTAACGAATATGGGGCATATAAAAAAATGTGGGATTTTGACCATAAATACCAGGAGTTATTTTAAAAGATTTTTAGAGTTATTTTTAAAGCCTTTTGGAGTTCTTCGCTTGTCCCCAAACAGTCTTGTCTCCAGGGGTGTCTCATTTGTGTGTCTCGCTGAAGAAACAGAGGCACTTGAGACACCTCAGTGGATCATAACTGGGAGAATAACAAATTAACAGCACTGATGAGCCTCTGCAACCACTGACAAATGAGCTGAGCAAGCAGCAAGTCCTAAATTCATCTTTGTGAGGACTAAGCTTTGGATGCATTAGGAAGATGTGTAGCTCCCACCTGCTTGTATCTGTACGTTAATGGAGATCTTCACTTCCCAGAAGCCCCTCCAAGGAGCTCAGAAATACACCCCTGTCCTCTGTGAGCCTCTCTGCTTCCCTTGATGAGTATGCAAACACATTTTATTATGAGCCTAATATGCCAGCTAGAAGGAGAAATTGATAGTCAGCCATATAAAGAGATCTGAGATATGCTTGAAAAAGGGCAAACCTGCAAGAAATAAAATCCATCTCGTGTTGCAATATGAGGAGATCACTTTATCTGTTCGCCTTTTATTGGAATAAAAGGGCATGTGTAGGTATTGAATTAGCTGCGTGACATGTCACAGCCTGAGCTCAAAGTATAAAAAGAAAGATTTTGATCAAATGCACACTTGCTTCAAGATGTAAAAGGGATAATGTGAAGAAACAATTTTGCGAATTTAAGCGAAATTGGTTTAGAGCAGATTTTGACAGCAAATAGAGAAAATGTGACAATCTCACCCTCAGCCACCAACGTACCCATAGCAAACCCAACTGCAGGGTCTTGTCACAGCTGGTCCCCTCCCTCCTGCAGCCCATGGTGGGAGCACAGCACTCTGCTGGAGCCAGGGCAGCGCCCAGCCCTTTGGCTCAGCCTCAAAAGAAGGGAGAAGAGAGCTGGAGACAGGGCTGACTGCTGGAGGGGTGACTCCTCATCCTCTTTGCCTTTTGAACCTAATCACAGAGGATCTGGGAGAAGGTGATGCTCCTAACCCAGGAGAGGTGCAATAGTCTCATGTTCACTTCCTGACAGGCTGAATTTCTTCTTCAAGTGCTAAAAGTCAAGGAGAGAAGTCAAACCCTTTTGTCTTTAGATTCTCAGTTTGGCTAATTGCAGACTTCCTCACAGGTGCCATGCTCATGCAGAACTCAGAAGACATGAAGCTATTTTTACTCTTCATTTAACTCTTCTCAGCCATTAGCAAGTGAGAAGTTGTGATTAGTGCTGCGAGCTCTCCTGTAAAACAGTTATCCAGTGAATCACTCTTCACTGACAGGGCTCTGCCCATCTTCCCACCAGCCTCACCAGGTGATAGCCTACTTTTATAACTCCTCCAGGAGACAGCTACTTCATGGAGAAAACACTTTTCCTCCTCTTCTGCCTGGTAGGGAGCTGCTCTATTCAGCTTCATGGCAAACAGCAGCTGGAGGGGAGCCTTCCAGCCAGGGTTTCCTCACAGATGGGGTGTCAACACACCAGAGAAACACAGGGAGTGGTCCTGCTGGCTCCAGGGAGCTGATAAAAATGGAAACAAATAAATGTCACCCCAATTTCCTGGAGATCCACTGTCCAGGATGTGCAGGGAGATCTGCAATCATGGTTCTGGTTTATGAAGAGCAGAAGTGCCTTGGCTTTAGCCACCTCAAGCTGGATCAGGAGGGCATTCTCCCCAAAAACAAGGACTTCCCTTCAGTGTCTAGTGCACAGAGCACTCCCGTCCCCCATTCCCTGCTCAACTCAATGCACAGCAGTGCAAATCCAAGCACAGCAATCTGCAGGGTCTCTCCTGTGCTGTGTTCCAGCAGCAGGAGGGAGCAGGAGCAGATCCAGACCTGCTGCATCACCTTGTCCTGCTGGCCCAGGGGATGGGCTGGCCTGGGCTCAGCAGGAGCCCTGCTATTGATCACGGGCAGGTTGTGCTGCAAGTGACAACAGCAATCATCATCATTCTCATTGCTTTATTTGATCACACAGACAGAGCCCAAAATGTGCCAATAATAACAGGAACACCCTGTGAGCATCTTTGATTTTCTCTTCATGAAATCACACGTTTCACTGTTGTTTCTGAAAAAACATTAGATGGGAATCATTACAAGGCAAATTAGGTTTGAATGTTGCCAGTTTGTGGAAGGAGGATGGAGACACAGCCTCAGCGAGCCCAGTTTCTGCCCAGAGTCTGGAATCAGTGGCAGAGCTCCACATCTGAGTCTGATCCTGCCTTTCTGACTGCCCAGACCTGCACCAGAATTCAGAAGTTTCTGATTTTTGCCACATCCCAGCTGATTAGGAGCCAAATAACAGGCTGGGTTCAGATATCACCACCAATGTGTTTTCATATTTCCATTAAGATTGGTCTTGACGGTCCTGGAGGTCTTCACCAACCTTAATGATTCTGTGATTCTATGCCATCACCTAAATAAAATGGAGTGGAGAAACAACAGGGCCAAAATCCACTCCCTCCCTCTAACTCTGTGCACTCGTGTGTTACTGTCTCAAGCGAATTATTACAGCTTGTGTTTATGTGGATCTTCTTGCCAACCTATAAAATAGCAGCAAATCCTCATGCTTGGTTTTGGCACTGAGCAAACATCTCAAACAATACCTCCCTTGAAGCCCCCTGGTTCCTGCAGCCCATGGATTTGTCCTCCGGGCTGTCATGACAGTGAGGTTTGGTCCCAAATGGCTTAAATGACATTAAGTGGTTTCCCCATTACTCCAGCAGCAAACTCCATTCACGGGTGCAATTTCTAACCTGGCACAGATGAATGAAATTAAATTTGTGTGCTTATATCCAGAGAAATGTTTTTGTTTTGGAATAAATCAAGGAGACGGCTGGTGGTGCAGGTTGCAATGAACCTGCAGGAAACCTGCAATTACTGCTCAGAGCTGCCACTCCTGGAGCCAGGCTGAGCACCTGCAGTGCAATAAGGCAGATTATGGATGCAGAATGTGTGTAAACATTATACATAATGGGATTTGGCCAGCACATGTGGATTTGAGCCCATGAAAGGAGCAGCCTTTTTCGCTTCCCTTCCCCATTCTGCCCACTGAGGATTTTCCTTGACAGAAAGAGACATAAATCCCCAGGTTTATAATCAATTCTGAGCGTGGGGTGCGAGGATGTTCGATGTTAAATGTTTAAATTAAACACAGCAACTTCTGCTATTCAGGCAGGAACCCACTCCCTTGGGAGGCTTCCTCGTAGGTGTGTTTAATGGGACTCAACTTTGTTGAGTCTGCTACAGCACAACCACAGGGCTGAAACTGGAGAATGAAATTCATGAGTTTTGTTGTGAGCTCCCAGTTCAGCCTGTGCATCCCAGAAACTCCAAGGCAGCTTCTTAGTTAAGGATTAAAATTTTCCGAAGTACTTTGCTATAATTGCACGCTTTTCCTTAAATTAAATGCTTGAATAATTCTAGAAATTAGCTTGAACTAGAAAATGCTTCACCTCTAACTATAATTTGCTAGGAAACAGGCAAAAAAAGGAAGAGCTCAAGCAAGAATAAGTAGCAGAAGTATAAAGAGGTTTGGGAGAGAGGAATTAAGTGTGAATATGAATCAGCAATAACTTACATTTATGTTGCTGTCACAGAACCCTGAAAATAAAATCCAAGTACAAACAGGGATAAATATTAAACCAGCATTTATGTTCATTTTCATTTCAACAGTGCAAATACTTCAACACATTAAAAAAGATTTAGATTTTCTAGATCCTCAGAGGTTTTGTAGGCACTGTCAAATCTGATTTAAGTCGATGAAGAAGTCTGAATACTCTGCATAAACATGCAGCTTAGTAAGCCTTGTGCCCAGCCCAAAATGTAAGATATTTTTAAGCAGCAGACTAGAAATGGGATCCATACAGCCTCCTCATGATTGCTCTGGAAATTTGGCCACAAAAGAGAAGCTGCACGGGAGTGTGCACACAGCCCTCCCCAGCAGAAAAAACCCACATTTTCCTTGCAGGATGCTGGAGAAGAGGAGCCAGGGACCAGCCAGGTTCAACCAAAGCCCTCCCTCCAATGTGACACATTTCTGTGTGGAATCATTTGACAGCTCAAGTGTGACCTGGGGCTGGAGGCTCAGCAGCTGCTAAAAGATTTGTGATGTTGAGGTTGCCCAGCTGGAGAGGGTTGGGTGCCCGTGGGGGTCTCCTGACCTGTGCACTCCAGCCCTCAGGAGCTGCTCAGCTCTGTCCTGCCCTTCCCATGGCTGAAAGAGGTGAAACCTCATGGGGAAGAAATCCAGGGCAGGAGCAGGCATCACCTCCTCCCTGAGGCAGCAAGGGCTGCATGGAGCCATGGGCTGCTTACAGCTTGAAAATGAGATAAATGTAACCAATACAGGACTTTGCAGCACAAAAGGGGTCCTGAGGAGGCTGCAAGGTGCTGTGTGCTTGGGCAGCCTCAGCACAGGGAAAAATCCACATCCACTGAGGCTTTGGCCACTGATTCTGGAGCTGGGAAGAAGTGACAGCATCAGGACAGATCAGGGTGATGGTTGACCATGGATGTTGATGCTCTTTAATTTTCAGACTTGCAAACGTGGTTGCAAACTTGGAACTTTGTTTGACTCACAACTAACAGGAACATATGATTATTACAGCATTTGGACCCAAGAATCAGTAAAAAACAAAAGCAGCATATGAGGCAACATATGGTAAATATGTATTTAGAAGCACAGAAAGTAGACAAACTCATCTGGGTCAAGATTTAATCAGATAATGTTTGGTTTAGACTCAGCACTAATGCTGCTTTGGAAGCATATTACATTTGGAGTCAGTATTTAAAACTCTGTAACAGAGAGATGAAAATAAAAACTAAGGGGGGGAAAAAGAGTGGCAAATTCATGGCATGGCAAATTTAAATTTCTTTGGCAACCAGAAGATCAAGTTTAATTAATCCATACCCACCCACTTTCCTTCACTTCTGGTACAAAGGGCTAGCCTGGTGTTTAATGCAGTTAATAACTCGTTCCCTTTTGGTCTATTAAATAAATAATCTTTATTTATTAATTCCCAAATTCCAGCTAGACTTACAAATACCATCTTAGACTCTGAAGAAGCTCCTGAAAGAAGAAAAAGGAAAGCTCTGATAATGCTGGAACTCCTTTTTGTTTTAATGAAAGTCCTTTTTATTCAAGAGGTCCTGCAGATTTTTAGACAAAATATTTTCCCACAAAGTCAATGAGTCATAAAACACAGTCAGTGCTGCCATGGCTTGGGGTAATCTTTTAAGAGCTCTGTGGCCCTGTAGATGTGATATCATCTAATGTTTTTCCAATACCTTTATAATTTCCCAATTCCATCATTATGTGACCTTTGGCAAGCTCCATAATTTTATGTTGTTCCAGCATGCGAAATGCACTGTTCACATTCAGATCTCTTACTCAGGTGGAGACAGTGGAGTAACACCATTATCTGCAGGCTGGCAAAAAGATCAGGACCCATCCAGAGTCTCTTCCTCAGCCAAATAGTTACAGCTTCAGGCCATGAATAACACAAGATATGTGGGAAACCAACACAAGCATGCGTGAGACTCGTAGCACATAAAATTGCCTCTGAATCCTGATGGATGGAGTGGTCCAGCTCTGTTCTCCAGCACTTATTTCCCCACAGACCATTGCACTGCACAAAGCCCCTCGAGGATTCCCCATGCCAAGCCAAATCCAGCCACCAGCAGAGCCTCTCACACCTGCTTTCCATCACCTGCTGCTTGAAACACTGCATGCCTTGGCACTTTTCATTGTTCTTCCATTTGATTAAATATTCACAAAACCTCTCCCCCATTTGGTACAGGGTTCCCAATTTGCACTGACAGGTATGAATTTATTCATTTAGTGAGAACTCAGGAGGGGACACAATGAAGATCAGGGGAGAGAGCAGGCACTGCACAATAGTCAAAGTCCAGGATTTCTGAGCAGATTTGCCTTTCTTTGAGAGTCAGGTTGAAGTCAGGATCAGGCATTTGATGTGGTCGCTGAATTTCCTGCATATTTATGACTCTGCACATGAGAAAAGTTGTCAGCTTAGCAATGAGATGAGAACAGTTTGCTGCTCCCTCCCCATTTAACAAAGGCACCAGGTGGCTGGCAGAGACGCTGGATTACTTCATTAGCAGCAAGCAGAGCAGAAGGCTGGCTGTGAACAAGCACTGCTGAAGGAAGCCAAGCAGATGAAGCTGCAGGATGGAACCCCTCCAAGTGCTGATAGGAGAAGGGAAGATGGGCCAAGCCAGTGAGAAAACCCTGTCACCTCTTCCAGGAGCTCACAGGGCCCTCCAACAGCCCTTTCCTACATCTGTGAAACCATCTCCTCTTGGGACATGCTCTGCCTCAGCCTCTCTGCTGTCTTTCCCAGCAAGGGTTGCTGTCCACAGGACAGTGATTGCAGCAGCCCCCCTGGGAGCCATAAACCACTCAAACATATGGCCCTGCTCCTCCACATCTGCTGGGATAACTGCTGCCTCCCCTCTCACCCCAGGTACCCAGCAAAAATGGAGATGTGCACTAGCAGTCCATGGGTACCTATGGCTGTGGAGGGAACCATTCCACTCTCCTGGTTTTTGGGCCATCTCTCCTAATTCCATCAGATTATGGCATTAGTGAGGGTAGGAGAGGCAATAAGCTAATGCATCAGCCTTTCAGGCTCGGGGGGATTTGCTACCCTCCTTTTCCTTATCTCACAGAGATACAGCATGGTTTGACATGGATACTGGGAGCCAGCCCTGAGACTGTAGCTGGGAAGCAAGGAGCTTCTCCTGGATCCTGGAATTAATTAATTAATTAATGTGTCCTTCCATTTTAAAAAGGCACACAAAAATATCAGACTTCTGGAGCACTTGGAAATTCTGTTACCAGCAGGTATTAAAAAGCACATGGCTTGCTGCCTGCCAAGGACATCAGGGAGATGAGAAGGGAGTATCTCCAATTTTAGCTGAAGAGAGGACTCAGATAAAGGATCACAAAGCTCTCTGACAGGGCATGCTGCCCCTCAAGGTGCTGTAAATAGCCACAAGCCAATGATAGCAATTATTGGAATGTTTTCCCTTTCCTTCTTGGTGGGGACTCAACCTGGCAGTGTGAGTAATATCGTGCATTGTTATTAACAGCATGGGAAACTCAAACATGGCTCTCAGGGCTTCACTTGTGCTGAACGCAAGATAATCTTTCCCAAAGCAATTGCAACCCCTGTGAGCTCCAGGGAAAATCCAGAAGCTGAGTTTATTCTCTGATTTCTCCTAGTTTTTTTCAAATGAGGATTGCAGCAGGAAAGGCGAGGCTGCCAAGCCTTTCTTTGGGGGCAGCTTGGGTGTCTCCCTCCCTCTGTGCCCCAGCTTAGCAGTGATCTTGTGCTGATCCCCCTGCCCATTCATCTGTGTGCCTTCAGAGCTGGCGCTGCAGACAGGGTAATCCTCTTTGGTGCCTCTAACTTTAATTAAAACATCACTTTTCAAACTCCAGCGAGAAGAGCCCAGTGGTCCTTTCTGCTCGTCTCACAAACCAAATTAGCCATCAAGTCACAACTGGGAAATTTAGCATCTCTTCACAATGATGGTAATTAATCACTATTGCAGTTTAAAGAACTCTCTGGTTCACCCAGGACAGCAGCACTGAGGGAAAGGAAATACCTGAGGGGCTTTGAATGGGAATCTTAATACGACATTATTGTCAAGTGAATGAAGCCTTGAGAACACATTTACAGACTTGAAACGCAGATAGAAAAAGATGGAAAAAGAGGAAAGCCCCATCTTCCTCATGGCAGTCAAGTTCTGCTGCTGGTTTGACCTGGCATTATCAAAAGGATGGAAGACTGGTAATATTCTTGCATTATAATCCACGTAATTGTGTTTCTGGAGCAGGTCTCTTTGAAAGTCATTCTCCATTTAAATGTTCAAGGACAGGATGAGCTGGCTTTGAGTGTGAACACAGTGTAGACAATACATCCTCCACCAAAAACTCTTTGTTATTCTTCTCCTGCCCGTGTGCCACCAACCACAAGGTCTCACCCACCAAGACATGTCAGAGCAGGTGAGCAAGGACCTTCCCAGCTGCCGTGGAGAGGAGTGAAACCAACAGGCTCTGCTTGGTGAGAATAACACAGGAAGAGCAGGGCTGCTGAAAACATGGCAAAATGAGTAGCTAAAGCCACAGGGACCATTTCATAATTCCTCTGGAAATGTGGAGCTGCTAGCCAGTTTTCCCTCACTGCTATTTCACAATGCTGGCTGATTAAATTTTGCTGTCTGGTATTGAGTCTAAATAACAATGAATAACTTATGAGGAGCTCTTCTAATGAGGCACACTCTGTTCCTGCAATTCACTCAGCATTGGGATTGTTGCTCACCAGACCCAGGGGAGCCAGCCATGTCTCCTGCCCATTTTCCATTAATCTGGATAACAGTTGGTGAGTACCTGTGGCTGCTGCTCCAGTGCCACCCACAGCTGGTTCCCAGCTACATCAAGCCATGGACTGGGACCCCAACCTTTGCCCACATCTCTGGGCATCATGGCCAGCTCAGGAGAGGAGTTGACTGGTGAAGAGTCCAGGGAGAATACAAAACCCAAATCCCACCATTCAGCCTGTCCCACCAGCTCTTTCTTCTTATCCAGCTCTTGTTAGGTTTTTATTTTCTGCTGAAGGCAAGTCTCCACCAGAATGAAGTCCTGGATAAGATACTTTAAAATATTTTGAGTCCTGAAATGGGTTTTAACTCTCCCAGCCCCCATTCCTAGAGGAGGAAATTTTTACCCAGAAGTGGTGCAAAATGTCCATTTGCTTTGCTTAGTTGAGGCAGCACAAACTCCACCACCCCTCACTCTGCCCTGCCTTGGGTAGGGGTGATATCACTGACACGCTTTATGAAAAATCCTTTTGCCAGGATTTTTTCTCCTGAGAAGCTGAGAGGCCTCAGAAATGAAATGTAAACAACAATTGTCTGCTGCTGTGGAATGCAACAGGTGCATCTTTGATTGGTCTCATGTGGATTGTTTTTACTTGAAGACCAATGACAGCCACCTGTATGAGGCTGTGAGCAGTCACAAGATTTTATTATCATTCCATTCCTTTCTTTTAGCCTTCTGATGAAATCTCTTCTATTCTTTTAGTATAGTTTTAGTACATAATTTTTTTTAATATAATATATATCATAAAATAATAAATCAGCCTTCTGAAACATGGAGTCAAGATTCTCAACTCTTCCTTCATCCTAGGACCCCTGCGAACACCACCACAGGGTGATGCTTAATCCAATTCACTTGGATACAAACCAGTGGAACGTTTTCCAAAGGCAGCTCTGAATTCCCCAGGCTGAAATGCACTTAAGCAGCAGCTTTAATGCAGCTTTAGCTCTGATGATCCACGATCAGACGGGTGGTGCAAAGTGCCTGTCTCTCCTCCAGACTGGGAGGCAGCAATTTCTCAGCCCAAGTGCTGTGAGTGCATCCGAAATGCATGAGGAGCTGTTTAAGCACCAGTTGCCAGAGCCTGCCAAACAAGAAATAGATTTGCCTTCTCCATTGAAGTGAATTTTTATTTTTGTCAGTCCTGCCACTCTTACAACCTGTCCCCCTGTGAAATGTGTTGAGCTGAGATAACCGGGCATAACGCATCCGCAGGGATTTGCGGTGGCAAGAAAACAATCTTGATATTCACAATGAAAAATGTCAAGCAGTTTTGTAGTATCAAATGATGATGGTTTTTACATTCTGTCTGCAGAGAGTAAGCTGAGGAAAAAGCCAGACTGAGCGAATTTATGTACTTGTGTGTATTTACTGCAACCACTGATCAGATCAAGAAAGCAGTGAGGAATCTCAAACAAACCTCATTGTTTTGCCTACACACCCCAGGACTCCTTTTCTTTCTGTGGGTTTTTCCCCCTACTAATTACAGCGATGCTTTTACTCAAATTAGCAGCTGAGAGCACAGCACACAGAAAACCTTTTCAGGTTTTCAGGACCAGGTGTGATGGCAGTGAGACAAATGCCGCTGATACCTGGCAAGATGCTGTTCCAGGCAGGAGGAGAAAGAACACGGGATTTGGGGAGTCCCCTCTGCTCCCTGCAGCTACAGGATGCCCCAAGGAGGTGATTCTTTGCTTATTTAGCCTTTGTGGAGCACAATCTAACTGCAGCTTGGAGCATCTCTGAAGAGCCCAGTGTGTGGGGAAGGCAGTGGGAGGAAGGTTTACCCTCCACAGGGGATTAATTAGGAGAAAAGCAGCTGGTGGACATGGGATAAATAAGAACTTAAGGGTATAAATGAGTAAGCATGAGATAAGAACATTTCTCTTTCAGCTCCTGGTTCCACCATGTGTTTTTGCTATCTGCCATCTTCTCCAGCAGGGATAGTGCTAAAAAACCTGAGTTGGTGAAATGAAGCCTATTTTCGAAACATGTGCTGCTGGCTGGGAGGTATGATGTGTGTTAACTCTGTCTCCCTCGAGCGATTTTCTAAAATGTCAAGTAAAACTTCTTAGTTCTGGGAAGATTTGTGCAGAAATTTCAGTTTAGGCGTGGGCCAGAGGTGGGGCTGAGCACCAAGACCCTGCAGGGGTTGAAGTCACCTGGATTGCTCAGGTGCTGAGCAAGATGTAAGATCCACCCCTCCTTGGGTTTTAACTCAGACCTAAAGCTCCTAAAATTAAGTGTTTGCACCAAAGTTTGTATGATCTTACCTGGATTCAAAACTGAATATCAAGGTTTAGCAGCACTTGGGTCTGGTACAGAGTTTTAAGCTAATCTACCATGGTCGTCATGTTATATTGAGTCAAAAAATTAACTTTTTTTGTCTTTTTCAAGATATTTTCCAGTCTGGGTCCATTTAATGTTGTTAGCCAGGTATGTAATACCTAATTGGGCAGCAGGACTGCAGAAGGATGCATCTCTGAACTCTGTGCATGGTCAGGAGGCTGCACAGGGTGAATTTCCCCACAGCTGCACAGTGTCACTCCTTGCCTGTGTGTGAGAGAAAGGGAAAAGCTCCAGGCAGTGAGGTGGGGAGTGCTGTGGAGCAGAGAGAGGGAAGGGAAGCCCCAAACATCACACTTGTCAGCCAAAAGGTCACCAGGAATGATCTGTCCCTGGTGCCTTCTTAACCAGCTGCTTCCAGTGACAGCCTCCAAGTGGCTGCAGGTAGGAAAGGATGGGTTTCCACCATTTCCACAGCTGCTGAGGAGTTTTAATGACACCTGGCACACCAAGAGGAGCCTAAATCAAAGCACTTGGCACGGGGAAGGTTAAATGTTGCTCTTTTCAAGCTACATATTGTTTTTGGTTTTATCTCTATAAACAGAATATTATGGAAGCAAATGTGGCAACGCTCAGTGAGCGCTTCCTCCTTAATCCACCTCAGCATTTGCCTGCTCTCAGTTGGTTTCTGCAGTAATCACATTTCCTTTATCTTTAATTCATAACCTGATCTTTCATTTAAAGCATTTCTTTCTTCCTCCAGCCCTGTGTATGCATATTCCTGCAATACTCAACGTAACCTAATGCCAGAGGGAAAGTGAGGTGAATTTTTGCAGTGCAAGACTTCTGAAGGAGGCTGACATTTGAGGAGGGATCCAGGTGCCTGAGCACACGTCATGTGCTGCTTTGGAACCCCCCAGGGCAGCTGAGGCATCCCCAGAAGGGCTGGAAGACGTGACAGGGACCCTTAGGGAGGCCATGTCCTCGTGGGGACCCTGGTCCCCAAGGTTGCCTTAATAGAGCAGACAGAAAATCACAATGTCACAGCAATTATTCCTGATGCTGAGACAATCCAGGGCCTGCTGAACACCTCCTCTCTGGCTTACCTTATTCAGAGATTTTGAGGAGATGTGGGTGAGAGCTTTTTAGCCTTTGCAGTGTGCCTGGGGAGGGTTGTCCCCCATTTTGGGCCACAAGGGGACCCAGGGGCCCTGGCCCTGCAGGTCTGGAGGGTATAAAATGCTCAGATCTGCCTTTAATCTACTGACAGGATTTGTATAAGAATTCTACAAAATCTGGTAACTAAAGCTCTCCAGAGGTAGAGGATTTGCTGTGATCCTGGGTGGAATAAGCTAAGATGTTATTTCTTTCAAAACCTAATCTGGCGTAGATGTGGGTAAAACCCCCCTAAATCCACAGAAGCCCTATTTTAGGCTGAAAACATGCAAAAATATGTGTTTCAAAAGAACTGGACTCCAGGTATAGGATGGGTGCTTTTTCCTGAGCTGCAGAGACATGAAATGAATTTATTTTAATAAATGTGGGATCACTTCCTTGCACTGTGGCTATGGAGGGGATGTGGATGGGAGAGACCCCCAGGGCAGCTGTTTGGAGGAGGAGGGTCAATAAATCCCCTCCCAAAGCTGCTGCCCCTCTGTCCCATCTCTACTCCACCAACAGGACTCCTCATCCAGGTTTCCCTGGCTCTGGCTTCCCTGAGCTGTGTCCCTTTGGAAATGGGAAGCCAGAAAAATACAAGAATAAACCTTAATAACCTGCAGCTGCCCCCTGGCACAGGGCAGCATTTGCCGTGGGATCTTCCCTGAACATCTTGAGCCTTTGGATGCTTTGTCCTGCTGAAAGGAGAAGTGTGGGCGATGCCAGGCGGGTGAGAGAGAGGAAAGGAGCAGCATGAAAGGAAAACAGTCAACAAATGCCAGCCCAAATTAGCAGCAGCAGTCTGGGAAGTGGGTCCATTGAGCAGTTTATCTGTGAGTCAGATCACAACAGGCCCAACTCATTCCCACTGCTTTCCCCCAGGAGCCCATGAACACAAAAATAGTTCTGTAAATACAATTATTTGCTTCTTGGAAGTGCCTTTTTCTCCCCTGAAACAAACAGAAATAAAATTTCACAATGACTCTATAGGAAGAAAGCATGAAACTCAATTAGTTGCATTAATCTGCTTAGCCTTCTTTTTTTTTTTTTAATGTGCATTCCTGAAGAATAAACCCATTTTTTCCCAGCTGGAGAGGGGCTGTCCTTGAGCAGAAGCCACAGCACACATAGCCTGTGCTGCTCCTTTGTCACTGTCCTGGTGTGACCCAGATTCACAGGGGATTTGTCACCACGCTGGGGAATGAGACCAAACACGGCCAGACAATGCAGAGGCCAGTCCACATTTAGGGAGGTTTTGTAGCACTGGCCTCACCCTGGGCTTTTACTTGCCCTGGATGGGCTCAGATGGACCATGTGTAACTTACAGACTGATTTCTGCTGCTGGGGAAAATTGGGGCAGGTAAATACAACTGAGAAAAAAGCAGAAAAACAGTTTTCCCTCTAGGAAACAGGGCAAAGCTGTCTGAAAAAGCAGTGTCTTAGTAAATTCCCTAAGAGTCTGGAGCTCTTATTATTTTTATTACTCCTTTTATCCCTCTGGTAGGACAAGAAAAAGGGGAAATTCGACCAGAATTTGCATGTAGTTGCTTGCAAAAGGAATAATTTGATGGCCTAAATTTAATTCTGTTCCTACACCCAGATCAGCTGCTGGAGCCTGGGAAATCCCTCTGGTCAGTGTGTGTCTGGCAAGAGACATAAATCATCTCACATTTATCCTTCCAGGAACTGAAAATTCCTGGTATAAGCAAAAATTAATATACATATATTTATGAAACAGAAAGGAAAAAAAGAAAGGAAAAAAAAGATAAAGGAGACCTGCAAAATGAAAATTTTGAGGTCTGATTCATTCTGATGGAAAGGAGTTTTACAGTTCCAGGTTTTCAGCTCACTGAAGCCCCTGTTAATATCTTTTTTCCTGTGCAGAATCTTGTTGTCACGTTTTGGGATAGGAAAAAAATGATGTTATGAGATTGGAAACAATTAATAATCTTTCTGCCCTTTCACTGTTAACGAGGCACAAAAAGATAACAAACCTGCGTTGTGCAAAACCCTCTGCTGTTCCGTACTCGGGGGTTTTTCCCCCATCTCCTCCCTTTCCCCCCATCACTAAGAGCCCTGTAAAAATGCAAAGCACTTCAGCAAGGCGGGGAGGAGGCGCTGCCCTCGAGATATCACAGCGCATTCGCGACTCGGGGCAAGGAGGAATTCGCGGCTCCCAAACTCCGCTAACGAGAGCAACCTTAATGCTAATCAATTAGGCACACCGAGTATTAATGATGTTCTTTAGCCTAATTAGATTAGCAGAACACGAGCACGGCCGCTCGGGTTTTCCCCCTGCAGCTCCCAGGGTGGAGCATCACCCATCTGGCTGCGGGATGCTCCGGAGGGAGGCGAATCCCCTGCGCCCACCCTGGGGACGGGCAGCAGAGCAGCCAGGGATTGTTTCTAGTTGTCCCCACGGTTTTTAAGTGTTTGAGGCTGGAGGCAGAGGTTTAGGAGCTCTAGGTCTGTCCTGGGCTGCTCCCAGTGCCCATGGAGCTGGAGCTGTCCCAGCGGAGCTCAGGGAGGAGCAGATGTTCTCCAGCTTCACAGCATCCTCCAGGAATCTAAAACCCATTCCCAGGAGCCACCTGGGAGCTGCTGGGATCTCCAGGATAGCAAAATAACAGAGCTATGGAAAAATGAGAGGAGCTTTATCTCCCAGAGAAGAGTGTCGTGAGATGTAGAGCAAGACAAGAAGCAGATAAGGCACCAGGAACACTCACAAATCCACTGACCTACAAAGTGTGAGATGCCTGAAAAACACTGATAAATTGGGCCTTCATCAGTTTTCCTCCTGGTTATCTGATTTATGCAGATGCAGGTAACACACTGCTGAGGGCCCAGCTCCCAGCACAGAGAAAATGAAAGACACTGCAGTGCCTTAATGAGGGAATATTCTTAGAGCAGATCCAACTGAAGTGTTAAAAGGATTGTACAAATGATCTTCTCAGATTGCTGGTGGGGAATTGGGAATTATCACATTTAAAAAGAGAAAATTGAAAAAAATGAGTTGAAAATAAGGTTTTAAGATATTGTTAAAGATGAACCACACCTCAGAAGGCCCCTGACTGGGTTTCTTTACCAGCTTGGGCTGTCTCTCAAGAGAAGCACAGGGAGCAGCAAATTTTTGAGAAGTTAAATGGACAACCCTCGATGTTTAAAAATCAAGAATCCATCCTTTTTTTGGTGCATCAAGCTCAACCCTACTCCTTACAGAGTAAAACAAAAGTGTCTACATCTCCCAAGAAAAATCCTCTGCCAATCCCCCCTTAGGAATGAAAGCATGCAGAGACAACAAGCACTTCACTTTTTCTATTAAAAATGCTTTCATTGCTACTCTTTAGGTGGTAAGTGTACAGTTGGAATTGGCACAGGTGCCCAGAGCAGCTGTGGCTGCCCCTGGATCCCTGGAAGTGCCCAAGGCCAGGCTGGATGGGGCTGGGAGGATCCTGGGATAATGGAAGGTGTCCCTGCCCATGGCAGAGGGGTGGAATCAATGACCTTTGAGGTCCCTTCCAACCCAAACCATTCCATGGGTCCATGATTCCATGAACTACAGGGCAGACTTTACCTGCAATGCCACAGAGGCTTGGGTAGCTCAGGATTTTCTGTTCTTCCCCCTGCTGAGGTGCAAGGCTTCATCTGTGATTTCAGCAACTTTCAGAGCATCGCTCCACTTGGAACAGATTTTGTATTTTTAAAGCAGAAAGCCAGAATAGTAAGAGATCACATTTTTCACATTAGTTTGGAGCAGGGCACATTAGTATGTTGAACACTCATGTGTGGAGCTACAGTTTCTATAGTTACTCGTGCATCAGGGTTTCTCTGAACTACTGCAATATTCATTCTACAGCAGCTCTGCTCCCCCCTTACTAGAAGGAGAGGTTTGTAAGAGAATTTGTGGTGAGTCCTCCCTTTGTGTGCACTTTTAGGTTTCTCAGAGGAGTCTCTTAACTGACAGAGTGTTACTTGGTAATGAAGCAGGCGAGATGTAACACCTCGGAAAATTCGAATTTAATGTGAGATTCATTCTTCTGTGCCTCTCTAGGAAACTGGATGGTGGGTTCCTGGCTGGAGAAGACATGCAGCACCTCATTAGAAGGAGAAGAATGGTCTCATTTTCCTCTTCTAAAATTGCTGCTTGCAGGTCAATATCAAAACTTGAGGGAAGAGAAAGTTCTGGCATTTATTCTGTTCTAAAGAAAATTATTTGGCAAGAGAAAATGCCAGCCCATTCTGCTTCCTCAAATTCCCTGGAACTGTGTGAAGGAAACCCAGCTCTGCTCCCTGGCAGAGCCACAGCCACCCCTCACACCTCCTGGCCACCCTCACATCTGCTGGGTTGAGGTTGCCCTGGCTGGTAAAACACACACATTTCCCTTAACCTACCACTCCTCTTTTTTTCCTGTTTGATATTAAAGCAAGTTAGATAAATTATTAATTATGAGCCTGACCCAGAGACCACTGGGCTCAGTATAAGGTTTACCATGGAGTTCCACCTGGGCCGGAGCACCTGGACCAGAGCACCAAACCAAACATCCTTTTAACTTCAGGAGAATCCAGGCAGGCTTGTCTCAGAGTGAGGTGAAAGGATCAGGCTAATAGCAACCCCAATTATAACAACTGAAGAAAGAAAATCAAAATATAAAAATTTCCTTTTTATATGAATGACAGGTCAGAGCCCTCCATCCCTGCTTGGGAAGGGAATGCTTGAAACAGGAATTTACCAGCTTTTTGTAGCAATTATACAGCGGCTCAGTTTGAACCCTCACCTGTTGCACAGCTTTCTGCTTACAAATTGTATATTTCCCCGGAATAATGTATGACTAGATACTAAAATTTTACTTTTGGACCTTATTTGGATCTCATAAAAGGTATTTGTGGTTTTGCTGCTGCAAAGCCAGAATGCAGTTCACGGACTGGGTTTCTGTCGTATACAAAAAGAACTCGCTGCCAGCAGCCCAGGGAGGTGCTGGCCATGGCACCGAGCTCCATTGCCATCTAGTGGCACCTTCCCAGCCCACCTGGCCCTGCACAAATCCCTGACCCACGGCCACCAGCAAGGGCTGGCCCTTGGAAAAGAGAGGGTTCATCCTTTTGCTGAAATCACATCATGCCAATCACCTTCTGTTTGGTTGGTGTTTATTTTCCCTTCCTGTGCTATATGAAGCTAAGTATGGAAAGTGAATTGTCGGTGTTTGCTCCCATTCCTGTCTCTGGCACGAAGGCAGGAGAGCTGCAGGGATGGGGCAGGGAAGCCAAACGATGCAGCTGCTGGGACAGGGAGGAATATGAGGCTGTCCTGCACATCCAGGCGTAGGAGAGACCGAGGGTAGGGAGCTCTGCACAACCATCTGTGTGTCACTCAAAGCTTTTATTTACTGGCATTTTAAAACCTCCAGGAAGCTTCCAAACAAACTCCTCAGCAGAGAGAAACGGCTCATTGACTGCCTGGGATGCTGCCACAATAAATGCCATGCAGTTCCTGCTGCCTGCCCTGCCCCAGGCGCTCATTTGTGTCACTTCCCCGCAGCTCTGCTCAGCACCGACCCGGTTTGTTTGCAGTCCCCAAGGGCGTGAATGGCCCTGAGCAAACAACAGGTGACACTCAGATGCTGATCTTCACTTACCAGGGTAGGGCAGACACCCCATGGCTTCAACAGGGCTGCTCTGTGGATGAAGAAGGGAAATGATTTTTCTTCTCTCTTGGGTTTTGTGTTGCTGAAATGGCTCCCGAGGTATTAAAAGTCTTTTTCCCAGCCCCAGCACTGAAGAAGAAGTCAAGATTCCTCAGCTCTGCTTTTCAAGGTTGTTTATTTTTTATCTATTACATTCTTTCTCTGACCTGCTGAGGTCTCTCCAGCAGGTCAGTTCGTGGCACACTGACCGCCCTTGGGGTGGTGTTAGCTTTTTATACTAAGAACTACGTGTGCTTTATTTACAGTAATTTTCCAATACCTATCACCTATGTTAGACAGTCTAAACCAATCCAAAAGTGTCACCATCACAGCAGAAGATGGAGGACAAGAAGAAGGAGGACAGGACACACCCAGATCCCTTGACCTTGCCTCTTGAACCCCCATTCTACAACCCCAAAATTCTACTTTTTCACCCTGTGACAAATTAACTATCATTCTGCTCAAACTCTTGTGGCTTGTAAATCCTCACACAAAGTTGGTAATTGTGTCCATGGGCTAAAATCAAAGGCACAGGTGTCTTTGTCTCCATGCCAAGGTCTCTGAGCCCCTCACCAGGGTCTCAAGTCATCCAGGGCAGTCAGAGGAATGTCCTGGGTTCCAACACTTCCCCAGCAGACACAAACCTCTTTTTGCCTTCAAAAGCAGCAATCCTCTGTCGCAGGAGGAGAGGGTAATCCAGCAGGAGACAGTAACTCACAGGGCCTCGATGCTACCTGTAGCCCCACATTTCCCTTCACAGAGAAAAGCAAGGCACAAATCTTCCCAAGAATATCTCTGGGTTTCACATTCTCTGAACCTCAGAGAAAGGAAAAACAATTCTTGTCATTTGCTGTGCCCGTGTTTGTGCAAAAGTAGAATGCAATATGGAGATTGTTTACCCAGAGTGATGGGGTTTTGTTTCCTTGGCCTGTGTGTGTGTGTTGGGACTCTTGGGGGACAGTCACGAGATTCTGTGAGTTGGGTGCAGGGCTGAGTGCTTGGCAGATTCGCTTCAGATATAATGTAATATAGTACAGAATAATATAGTATAATAAAGTAATTAATTAGCCTTCTGATAAGATGGAGTCAGATGCATCGTTCTCTCTCCCCTCATCAGGGGCTCCCTGTGAATTCCACAGTCACCTGGTGCCTGAAGCTCCTGTAGCCATGAGAAGCTTTATTAATGCTACAAATGAAACACAAACCTGAGTTCCAACCTTCCTCCTCAGAGATGCCACGATGGCCTTGCAGCAAATGGTACCATGGATACACCCCTGCCAAGAACTGCAGCTGGGAAAGGGTGACAAGTGATGAAAAACACACACACAAGTACCTGTGAAAGAGTGGTTATATTTCTATGCTTTTATAGCAATATAATACTTCATATACTATTGGAAAACATACTTCCAAATATTTTAAATTACCTGTACACCTAAACAGCCTGGTTATGGAACAGGAATGCCATGTTGCTGCTTACTAAAATCCTTGAATTGCCAGTCCCACAGCAACATAATAAATGCCCAGAATCCCAGGAGCTTTTGTTTAGCTCTGGAAACAACACACTCAGATAAAGCTCATTTTTATAAACACTAAAATTGCATTGCAATATCCATGTATATATATATATATTTTTATATATATATATGTGAAGAAAAACTTCTAACTTTCATAAATACATCATACATAAAATAAGCTCCCAAAATACATTCATGCATTTCCCTATCTAAGATCCCTGCTTGTACCCAAGGTGTCTAAGCTGGGAAGGGCAAGGCCTGGAGACAGGCTCGTGCTTGCAGGTGGCTCCAAACCCAGGTGAAGGTGCTGGGGCAGTGTTGGGGTTAAATCCTGCATCAGGGGTCTAATCCTGCCTCCCTAGAAAAACAGGGCTCTCCTGCACACTGTGCCCCATCAAAGCTGCACCAGCTGCCCTTCCACAAGCAGCCAAAAGCCATCATCCATCTCACCCTTATCACTTTTAGTTTTTCCAGCAGTTACTAGAGATAGAAACAGAATCATTGAATGGTTTAGGTTAAAAATCATTTTGTTTCAATCCCCTGCTGTGGGCAGAGACATCTTCAGCTAGACAGGTTTGCTCAATACCCCACTCAAGCTGGCACTGAGCACTTCCAGGGATGGGGCAGGGGGTGCACAGTGTGTCCCAGCACTCATCAGGGGCTGGCAAACAAGGGCTTTGGAAGCAGAGAGCTCACCCTGTGGCTTTGGTGGAAGGGGATCTGTGAATGGAAGAAGCTGCTTTCCTCCACTGACCTGAATATCAACTCCACTCCCAGCAGCACCATCCCTGTCTGCAACAGGAACACTGAGAGTCAGTCCTTTGCTAATGAAGGAAGCAAATGCCCATCCTGTGTCCATCTGTAGAAGCATAAATACACAGAATATACAAAAACATCTACAAAGCAATTCTGAGTGGGAGCTGGCAGGAAGGAAGTGCAGTTGTGCAGCTCAGGGCTGCAGGAGCTGTCCTGTGACCACGGTGACACCAGGCAGGATTCCAGGGGCTCCCTGTGCCCCCCTGGGCATGCACCTGCACCCCGTGGCTGTGCAAACACTGCACACCAAGCACCAGCCTGGCCTGATCTGCACTCAGAGGGGAGCCAGACTCACACACGCCCCAGTTCCACTTCTGCCCCTCAGAAAGGTCCTGATCCACACTGCAAGAGCACATTCAAAGGTCATTTTGGGAACGCTGCCCTCTCTCCTTGCAAGAGTTGCAAGCCAGCATCCCCCTTCCACAAGGCAGACCCATCCCTCAGGCTACTGGTCTAGAGACAAACTAAACTCACTCCAACCTTTCTGTTTACCCAAACCCACTGTCTTTACAGAACAACCCAAGATAAACATTGCATAGATCTGTATCTCACGTCTTCCCACGCCCAGCAAACAGCAAGAAGTTCAAGTTTTGCACAGTACATTACAAAAGGCATCACTTTTAAACAACACAAATAAAAAAAACCGAAGTGTCACCACGGTGTAAACCCTGCAATGAGTGAGGCAGTGAGTGTACAGTGCTTGGCAGCTCTGGGAATGGCTGCCTGTAGTGTACTGATGGATTTGCTAATCAAATCTCCTCTCCCAGTAATAGGAACTTGCATAATGAGAGAAGCTGCTCCTGAACAGAGTGATTCTGTGTGCCATGGGAAGGAGGAGGACACTGCCAGGGCTGTCTGCTTTGCATGCAACAGTTCAAGGGCCAGCTGACCCCTTTGCAGTGCAGACTGCAGAACAGCAGTGCTCCTCTCCAGCTTGGAAGTCCCAAGAGCAGTTTTGCTACAGTTGGCTTTACAATTGAGATATTCAATACAGTTGGCCCAGATCCTCTGGTGGTTGAAACCCCACATGCTCCATTGGAGTTACCAGTGATTACTTCCACAAGTGGAGAACGTGGTCCTGGCTTGTCACAGACACAGAATAAAGCTACAGTAGCCCTTTCTTTAAATAAAATTAAATAACTGCACGTGGCACCAGCGCACAACTTTAAATGTGCTTCTGCTGTTAAGAAAATAGCAAAGCACACCAGTGGTTACTTAAATTATTTATCTTCAACTAAAAAAAGAATAAAAATTTAAAATATTACTGTTGATTTAAAAACCCCTTGGGAAACTGCATAATGTCTTCTCGTGGTATTTCTCAGTTTGAAAGAGTCACTTGCATGTGGACAGCACTACATATCCTCTTCAGCTGGCAGTGAAGGCTTGTGCTCCTGGAGGTCACTGCTGCCATTTTCAGATGCATCCAAGCTGCCAGGAGGTGACTCTGGAGGTGGAGGTTTGTACAGTAAACAGGCCACTATAAAGAAGGTTGTCCCGAGGACCTGCAGCCATGGAGACACCCCGTTACCCTCTGCTCTCCCCCAAAACCAGGGCCCACCCCACATCTGCAATGAGCTTTGCTGACCAAGCTTTGGGGAGATGATGTTGGCCAGCCTGGGAAGCAGAGCAGCACTCAGAAGCAGAGGGGGTAAAAATCTGAATTTAGCCATCCCCATAGCAATGGGAATTTGGAAAAGTTCAGCCCCACACAGACACCTGGAGCACAGTGCTGCATGAGCCAACACTGCCTCAGCCTTTTGCTGGAAGGCTTTTGAAAACCCCTTTATCACAGCAGCTGCTAAACATTACTATCTAGGGCAAGTGCTTGTTTGGGAGCAGTTAAAATGATGGTTTTCTGCTAATAAATAAAGCCCACAGCTCTAAGTTCTCTTATTTTCTAGCAGTGACTGGGGAATGGTTATTTACAGCCTGCCCACAATGCCATCCCTCACTCTCACTAATACACTGCACTTGGATATTTTACTCCATTTCTAGCAAAAATCACTTTGTTTGCTGTTGGAAGGAGGTATTTCATATGGTGCAATAGAAGCTGTAATCCTAGAAAATAATGGGAATTTAACAGAATGATGGTGTCTGGAGCACCATTACCTGATGAGAAGCTAACAGGGCTTTTGCCTTCCCTGAGAAATTTCTTGCGTGAAAATTGAATTTTGTCTGGGAGTGGGCCAGATCAGGGCAACCCAATTTTGTAAAATTCTTTCCTAGAGCAAAACATTATGTCCTAAAAACCTGTCTGCTTCACCAGGGAGTGGAGGTAAGCAGCAGCATCACCTTGTAGACCAGTCCAGCGACGAGGGTGTAGCGGCTCATGGCTGAGTTCTGGTAAACGTAGCAGGAGCCCTGCTCCCCACACTGGTCCTGCCACAGCAGGCAGGATTTATCAATCATGGAGCCAAAGGCAATGGGGCCAGGGATGCCTCCTGTGGGCAGAGAGAGAGGGCATCTTCAGTTTGGGCAGCACCTTGCAGAAAAGCACCAAGCTCTGCTGATACCATGATTAAAAGAGCTCATCCGGCAACATCCAGAGCCACCAGGGATCAAAAATATGCTGGATTTCAAGATCTGAGAGTCCAGCAGGTCTTTTGGCTGTCCTGACCTACAAGTTGCATAAGAGCCAAAAGACACTCAGGAGCTTCAACACCTCTGCTTCCTTTCCTTAAAATTAGGGCACATTGGCAGGACATTGAACCTCTGTCACCTGTGATGTGTTACAGAACCCTCTATTCAGTTTGTAAATCACATGCAAAGGGAATTAGGTTGTCCTGAAGACAGCAAAAGAAACAAAGCATCCTCCTTTTCAGCAGTGTGTGTCCTAATCCCTTCTTCTCTAACCCAGTGTGTTTTATTCCTGGGTGACAGCTTGGCACACACCTCCCAGAACCACCAGACCTTTTTGGTGTGCAAATTCCCTCTGCTCCATACCTAAGGTTCGTACCACAATCCACTGGATCCCGAGTGCAAAGGACCTTTGTCTGTCAGAGACACACCTGGGGAGAAAAAGGGGTTTGCTTAAAAATGCTGCCAGGCTGCATCACCTCCCTGCTTCACAACTCCAGGTCCTCGAGTCCAGCACACCTGGGACCTCCAGCTCACCTGGGACCTCCATCCCTGTGGAGATTTAGGATCACCCCAGTGCAGTGTCCCTCCACCCCTGCTGTCAATGTGTGTATCCCATGTCAGAGGACAAAGTTCCCAATGCTGAAATTTCCTTTCCCAGCTAGACTGGGACAGGAATTAGCCCTGATATCTCCAGGCTGCCACCAACTCAGTGGTTCCCATCACACCTTTCCCATGCTTGATCCAGCGGGATAAAGCAGAGAGGAGGACGTTGAGGATTCCTGCAGTGCTGGCAGAGGACAGGGCCATCCCTGCTTACCTCAGAGTGGCAGTCAGGGCAGGAATGCTGCTCAGGAAGGTGAAGAGGATGACCACAAATATGAAGCACAGGAGCAAGGGCTTTTTGGCACAGGAGGAGGTGCATTTCCCTGCCTCTGCTCTGCCAGAGCCAGGCAGGAGGGCTTTGTCAACACAGCTGCACTCTTGGTAGACCTGGGAAAGAAAGGCTGGTGGGGGGTCTGCTGAGGAGAGTGTGGTGACAGTCAAAGCTTTAAAAATAAGAATTTCAGGGAGGGCAGAAAGCAGCTGGTTAGACTCCCAGAATGAAGTAGAAATGAAGCTGCATTTTTGACACACGTCTGTTTCCAAACAGGAAAATCAAGCAAGGGAAATTAACCCTGCCAGGCAGCTGAGTATCACCTCTACCCTCTCTAAGCCTTTGCCTGACTCCATGAGCAACATGCTGGAAGGATGAGGAGGTGCATCATGTTCATTCGAGACCCAAAAGGAGCACTAGGACAGAAATCAGGGGCTTACCAAGCTCCCTGCCTGCCTGGGTGATTTTCCATGGATTTCAGCACAGTTTGACCCAGAATGAGGCAAGGATGATTGGACACAACGAGAGAAGCAAAGCAGGGTGACCTCAGAGTACCTCCTGCCTCCATCTCACGTGGTACCTGAGAGCATCCACCCTGCCCTGCCTGATTTTACACTGATTTGCAGCAAAGCTCAAACCCTTTTGAGCCAGCCAAATCACTCCAGAGATGTGCCACCACCCTGCTCATGCACAGTGCTTCCAGACCTACCTTCTTGCCATTCCTGAGGTTCACAGACACACTTTTGCAGCCAGCGTGGCAGGGGGAGTAGTACATGATGCCATCAGCGCCACAGACAGGGCTGTAGGTGCCCTGCAAGCAGCCACACTGGGCATTGCAGGCTGCTGTCAGGTTGAGGTGCCCACCTGGCAAAGCACTGAGGGAAACACAGCAGCAGTCAGTGAGCAGCACTTCACAGGAGGAAATGGGGAGAGGAAGGGACAGTGGGAGTTGTGATGGATCCCCAGGTTTGGAAAGGCTTTCATCCCACCAAATTTTAACCATGTCCTGGAGCTGTCTCTCCCACAGCCACCAAGGGAGTTGAAGTGACCAGCTCTTAGGGTGACACTTCCATTCAGAGAGGAGATTCCCACTTTTGGTCCAGCTTATCCCACTGGATAGAGATGGGGGCTGCTGCAAAGGCAGCTGAAGGGTGGAGTGGGAGTATCTCCCACTCTGGTGCTGCTGATCATCCCTCCCTCACCAACTAGGGAGCCTCTTCCATAAACTCCATCTCACTGCAAAACTCAGGACATCTATTTTCTGTGTCTCACACAGAAAATCTATTTTCTGTCTCACACTCTGGTGACCAGACACCAACTTCCACCCCCAACACACCCACACATAACTGCCACCAGCACTGTGTGCTTGAGTTACCCTGTTCTGAGCAGAGCCCCTCAGGACAGACAGACAGACAGACAGACAGACAGACAGGGTGGTTGTTGTTACCTTCCATCATACATCTGGGTTACTCCTGCCATGGGCATGTTAGGGCAGTGGATAAAAAAAATGAAGATGGCCAGCAGACTCGACACTGTGCAAAACAAACACAACTTGATGATTCCTGAGCAGCGCAGTTTAAATTTATTCACGAGGAATCCTCCCAGGAATGTGCCTCCCCCTCCGGCTGGCACCACCAGATAACCTGAAAAAGAAGAGGAAAAAACCCTCAAGTGAGTTTGGAAATGTCAGCGAGGAGTTTTCAGGTTTGAATACATTAATTGCAGTGTGTTTTGCATATAAATGACTCCTTGCTTTCTGTGTGGCTTCTTGGTGGGAGTTCAGTGGATGTTGCTGTAGTGGGTGGTCCTGTGTAACAGCTCAGGTAATTTGGCATGAGCCTGTTAAGGCAGCTTCTCCTACCCAGAGATCTTAAAACTGGCTCTTTGAGGAGTGCTCATGCTTGTTGGACACCACTCCTTGGTCTATGTTACAGCACTTAGGTGAGGATCTCTGTTTTTGGATGCTGACAAAATATCCCCCACCAGCTCTGACATCCCTCCTCAGAGGAAATGTTTAGCCAATGTTTCCTGGTGATGCACTAGGACAAATTACAATTATTTTGCCTTCCTCTAGAGGGTAACAGATGGCTACAGAAGTGACACATTTCCTCCTGATGTCAGTAGATGCAGCTCTGGAAATGCACTGGGTGTAGGTGTGCTGATAGGAAATGATCCCATCCAACAGCTGAGGGGGATAACCAGTCCATAATTAAACTGCAAAGCATCTGTCTCCATTCTAAGCAAGCTAAAAGTGCTCTTCTATTTGTTGGCAAAATGGGAAAACATTGCAAAAACATGTTTTCCTTACCAAAAAAGGTGGCAGCTTCAGAGGCACTTAAACTAAACTGAGACTCCAGGAATTTGGGTCCAAAGGTGGACATCCCAGCAATCAGGGTTGCTTCAGTTGCTCCTGCCAAGCAGAGGAAGATGAAGGTGGGGTTCTTCAGAAGTAGCAGCACTGACCTGGGAAAGACAAATATATCGGAATTGAATCACTGATTTCAGGCACATTTTGATTTCAGGTCTTCCAAGTCACAAGGATTACATACAGCATCCCATCATCCTGCAACTCTTTGAAAGGAAAAACACCAAAAGGAAGATAACGGGGGTTTGAAGGAGCTTTTCCATCAGTGACACAGAGTGCATGTGTGTGATGTAACTCACACTAAGGGCACCCACAACTTCTACATGGACGATTTCAGCAGGAATTTTCCAACATTTGGGGTCAGGCTGAGTACTTTGTCTGTTTCAATGGGGCAATACTGAGAGGACATAACTCCTCACCAAATCTCCATCATTTCAAGGTTTTATTAGTGCCTGCTGCAGATATCTTGGGACTCCTGACTCAACCAAGAGCAAATTTGTGCTACATCCTCACATACACACGTTACTTGTTCACCCACACTCTCAGAACAATAACAACCTCTGATAACCAGAGATGTTTTGTAACTCAGGGGAAATACCAAGCAAGCCTTTCTATATGGAGGAAACACCTCCAAGACACCTGAAAAACAGAAAGCAATCTTTCTGCCACAATCTAAGCCCAGTTTTACTTGAAGCTTAACGTATAAATTGAGTAACTCCATTTTACTTTGACCCACTGGGATTTAGGAGAGAGCCACAGATATGCCTGAGAAATTGCCATGTGTCATTTACATGCAGATCCAGCAACAATTCCATCCCTGAGATGCAGAAAGGCCCTCAGGCACAGGGAATGGTCTCAATTATCTCTCACTATCTCGGATATTGGACTAAGAGGACCGACATTGCTTCTCAGGGGATGTTTTGTAAGCAGCTTCAAATTCTGCCCCATGACTTCCCCCTAGTCAAGCCCAGGCCATGGGTTATCCCATTTCTGGGATGGGCACAAATCCTGCAAGAGTGATGCCATGGGATGCTCACAGAGCAGAAAGGCACAGTCACCACCTCCTGCTCTGGTGGAAATGTGAGATCAGAGAAAACCTGCCTTGGTACAAGTAAGGGAGAGACGTGCCGAGGCTCAGAGTCAGATTTATGCAACTTTACTCACATGGAGAATTTCATTACATCAAAAGAACAAAGAAGCTGAAAGACAGAAATGCCACACATTCCTACACTTTGATTACAGGGGGCTTTACACTGCCTAGCTCTTGGGATTAGTTTAATGTACTATTTTATTTTCCAGATTTTTTTGGCTGTGCTTAATTTAGAAGCATAAAGCTTAATATTTGAGTGAGAAAATGCTTGTAGATCTTGTGGCTGAGGCAGAAAACAGACAGTGCCTTCACCTTTTTACGGAGAAGAGTTGCTCCCTGGCACTAGTGTGACTTTGTACCCTCTGCCCAAAAGTTACAGGCTGGACTTGCAAGTAGGAATATGCAAAAGAACTCCTTTCAGCACTAAGAATAAGGATTCACTCAATTTAATCGTCTGAAGACAGAAGATGCAGTTTTGAGGAGCTATGGCACATAAAACCTTACCAAAGACAGCACAAACTTTTTTATTACATCAGTAGGACTTTAAACAAACCCAGAAATCACCTAATTCTTGAATAGCCTTGGCAGTGCTCAGTTCTTGCAGCCAAAGGGATTTCAGGAGGCCCAGCACTGCAGAGAAGAATCCCACCAGCTAAAAAAGCTGGGCCTCCAAGGCTTTACTGATATGGGCACATATCAGTCTCTTTCTCACATATCAGAACTCTTTTTCACATAATGGTTCTCTGAGTAGGTTGGGACCACCTGCATGATCAGAGCCTGCTCCTCTGAGCACGGCATGCTCAGAAGACCCCAGATAAATGGATATTATCCAATTTTACAGCATGTGAATTGGGGCTTTTCCAGCAAAAAATGACACCCACTGTCACCAGCACCAAGGGAACAGAGGGCACCACGTGCACCCCACAGGAACATAAACCAACCTCCCTTTGTTCCATTTCATGGCTTTTCTAAGTCCCACCCTGCACCTAATCCAGGAGTGATCAGTGAAATACTGTTAATACAGAAGTGTCTCCAGGGCAGAGGATTAGGCTGCATGGGCTGCATTCCTGTAAGCTCTCGGGCAGCACTGTGAATGCAGCAACTCATGAACCTCCCTCAGAAAGGACCTGATGGCATGGAACAGTATTTTATTTCATCAGTATTTCTGCTTATCTTTGTGAGACTGTTACTGCCGGTACTGTGAGAAAATGTGTGGCACACAGTCCCTGACCAAGACAAAAGGAACAGGGAGTGTCCTTTGGCCTCACCCTCCAGCCTGGTCCACGTGTCCCCAAGAGCTGCCTGCACAGATGGGATCTCCTCTTTAATGCAAGTTTCCAGAGCAGAAAGCCTTGAAGGCACTTCCCTTTCATTAATCAAAACCAGGGACCACAAAAGTCTGTTGGGTTCCTGCCTTCAAAGCACACTGAGGTCTGGACTGGTCTGAATTGCCTGATACAAATTCCCACCTTTTGGGATTTATTATTCAGAAACAAGGTGTGAAAGATGCTCCTGGAGGAGGATTGTCTCTGTTCCTGCTGTCAGACAGCAGAAACAGTGGGAGCTTTGTTCCAGACAAGCAAGAAAAGCATCAAGCACTGACTTTCATCCCTCTCTGCTGCCCTGTTTGTGTTAGTTTTAGTCACAGACTTATCGTTATTTAAATGCAGGTTTTGAATTCAATTTCCGTGAGCAGAACAAGCCGTGACCTCGGAAAATGGCACCCAGTCAAGAATGCCATTTAATAACAGCACTGAAGTCTGTTCAGTGTAATATTCTTCATACAACTGCCTTAACCCCTGGTAAACTTCCTACAAAGTCTCCAAGCATTTCAGATGGGTGTGAGTCGTTGTGTTGACACAACACAGCTCGACTGGTGCTGAAAATTCCTGTTCTGAGCACCTGTTCTGCTTCCATCCTCCACTGCCAGCACAACAAAGACCACAGCTAATGCTCAGAAATGATTGTTGGCAGCAGCCTGGGGTTTAGCAACATCTTTGCAGGGAGCAGCCATCACACATGGATAAAATCTCCTCCCTAAAAACGATCCTGGGAGAAATAATATAAAAAAAAAAAAGAAGATCTCAACAGTGACAGATCCCCTTATTGACTGCAAGCTCCAAAAGGAATCAATATCCAGGTGTGTGATATGTCTGCAACATCCAGAGCCTCCATGCCAGCTAACCCCCTGCAATACATAAAGCAGCACCTCTCCCCCTGCCCTCCATTTCAGTACAACTCAACACAACAACAACAACAAAATCATAAAATATTTCAAAAATCCATAACAAAAATACATGGTTAAAAGATCACATTTTATTTTGGCTCCTGCTTTGTTCCCATCACAGAGCCAAGCAGCAGCTCAAGATTAAGCAAGTTGCTGTGTCACTGCCTTGCTGGAGAGATAAGAAGTAGTAATATATAAAAGGTGGCTGGAAGATGTGAAGGCAAAAGAAAAAAAAGGAAACCAAGAATAAAAGAGAAAAGGAACTGAAAGTTACAGTGTGGTATATTTTGTTCCCCGGCTTTGGAATGGAGCTGTGAGAATCACAGGGCCTGTTTCATCTCGTTTCTCATTAAAAAGGACAAAACAGGGATCTAACCCAAGTAAAAATAGAGGAAAGGAATAAAGCCCTGAGGGGCTGGGGAGGAGGAGCTGTTGGAAACATGGGCCAGGTGAGGCCAGGCAGAAACAGACAGGCAGAAATGATGCTGCTGGGGAGAGGGAGCTGGCAATGCCTGGGCATCTCCCATCACCTGAAGCTGGGCATCAAGCCACTCTCAGTGAAACTCAGTGTGTGGCACAGCACTGCAGGTGGACACGAGCTTCTGAAAACCCAGATGGGACTGGCCACTTGTCCCCTGCTCCCCCATGGGATCCCCAGCACCAGCTCTAGCTCAGCCTCTTTGCCAAGAGCTCCCAGACCTTGACAGGACCAGGCTCTTTGACACCTCCTCTGCAAGAAAGTGTCATTGCCCGAAGAAGGGCAACACCTTTGAGCTGGCAGGGCTGAAGGAAGCTCATTACTCTCTCTCCCCTTTGCAGGGCTCCCTAACCTCTGTGTGGGGTGCTTTTCTCACCGAGGCAGATCTTTCACTGTTTTCCCAAAGTCTGGATCCAACGCTTTTTTGTGGCTGCCATCCTTCAGCTGATGAGCCTCTGACACCCTCATGACGATGTAGCGCTGGGACCCTACATGAAAAATGAGAGGAAAAGGAACAAGGAGTGTGTCAGACACGGATGCCACCGAAGCTTTCGATTTGCAGGGGGAAAACAACACATTGTGGCATCCTCCCTCCACCAACAGCTGCAAGGGACAAGCAGTAATGAGAGGCAAAGGGACCAGGAGTGTGTCAGACACGGGGTATGGTTGCCACTGAAGCCGTGGATTTGCAGGGGGAAAACGCAACGTGACATCCTCCCTCCAGCAACAGCTGCAAGGGACAAGCAGTAACAGAAGCAGATGGGGTGAAATCCATTGAGGAATTCCAATTTAAACACAGGGAGCTGTTCCTTTGCTCCCACGTCCCCAGCCAGGCACGTGCAGGAGGATGGATGGAAGCCCCAGGGCGAGCAGAGCACTGTGCAGTCCTAGCCCCAAACCCCAAGCCCAGGAGGATCCCCTGTACCTGGGAGGCGCTGGGGGTAGCCCAGGATGGGGATGGAGATGAGCAGAGAGGCAGCTCCAGCCCCCAGGAAGCCAATCCACCAGGCCCCCACCCACAGCGTGTTCTCGGGGGCCATGTCGGTCCTGCAGGAAGAGAAGCCAAAGGGACAAAGGAACAGAGGTGATGGTTGGGGACAGAGCAGGGCAGCCCCGTGGGCCTCTCCCTGAGGCTGGCAAGGGCCAAGGGGTCACGGGGGTGACAGCAAAGGACACTGAGTGATCTGATGGGGATGCCATGTCCTCCATGCCTCCAGCCTCAGCGCAGCACAACATGAGCCCAGGAAATCACACCATTCTCATCATTCACCTCACTGCTTTTCAGCTGTGCTTTCAGGGTTGCCAAGATCCTTGCTCCACCCCAAAAACACCCTTTGCAAAAAAAAAAATGGTGGAAATAACTCATTTCTTCCCCTAGAAACCCATTCCCCCTCTTTAATCCATTCATCTGGCCTAGTAAATGGTGTCCCTGCCTAAGGCAGAGGGGCTGGAACTACACGATCATTAAGGTCCCTTCCAACCCAAAGCATTCTGTGATTCTGTGATCTACCAAAGAGCCTGGAAGGAAAGAAGAATAAACCACAAATATTACAAAGCAAAGATGGACTAAGCATCCTGGTGGGATGACTGGGAGGGTGAGCAGCACTGCTGGGAGCACAACCTCATCAGGGAACTCATTCAAAAAATTCACCTGCTGCTCGCAGCCTCATTAGCACAGGCAGTGCAGCATGAGGAAGGATTTAAGCTGACAGGTTTGTCAGCAATTTCCCCTCAGCAGCAGCACTAATGCAAACCACCCTTCCAGCCTCCCTGCCTGCAGACACACCACCCAACACCCCAGGCACACTTCCACCCAGCCACCAGCTCATTGCTCCAGATCATTGGTATTATTTTTTTCTACCCCAAATGAAACACAGAGCAGAAAGGGAAAGGAACAAGATTTTTTTTTAACGACTTACTCTCTGCCAATTTCAGTATAAATATTTAGAAACATTCCTCCTACCAGATAACCCGCTGCAGGCCCAAGGATTGCAGCAGTGTAGAAAACAGCTGAAAGGGAAAACAAGTCGTGTTAGACAACGTCAGCCAGGGATCCCAGTGTGATTCCCTCCTGGATGCAGGATGCTCAGCCTCTGGCTGCCTCACACCCTTCCCACTAAACCACCAAGACACAAATCCATATCGTTCCCACAAGTTTTCCTCTCATGCTTCTGCTCCAGAGAAGCTTTTGCATCCAACCTGGGAAGTTTTATTGGGCAGGCAAAATTGGTTCAGAATTAAACCATATTTAGCAGGGATGCTATAGATCCCATTGCCACATCCCGACTGCAATGAGCAACAGGATTCTCTCCCCACTGACAACACGGAATGTCTACACTAAACACAGCACTTATTTCAGTTTGCTGTTTAAACCATGACACGTGGAAAGATCAACTTGCTGATGATCTCATGATCTCCTTCCCACACTACAGAGCCTTCTGATACAGCATGGGCAGACTGACACATTTTGAAATTGCTCAAAGATCACCCTTTTGGCACTTTCACCAACAGGACTGTGAGTGTCTGGCAGCTGCTGAGCGACCAGCGATGCAGAGGAGTGAGCTGAGCCTCTTCTCTTGGCTGTGCTTTGCACCAGCAGTAGCTGAGCAGCCCAGTGACCATCCCTGCTGTGCTGAGGCCCGAAGGGATGATGATCTAAAGATTTACATCAGATATAAATGATGGTGATAAAACACTGGCACAGGCTGCCCAAACAGGTGGTGGATATTCCATCCCTTGACACATTCAAGGTCAGATTAGACGTGTCTCTGAGCTATCTGATTGAGTTGAAGGCGTCCCTTCTCATTGGACTAGATGACCTTTAAAGGTCCTTTTGCCCAAATTATGCTGTGATTCTATGCCCCCTTGCATGGATATGGGGTATGGCCGCATGGCTGACTGCCAGTGATGCTAATGCCATATGGCTGGCCCCATGCCAGGAGCAGGAGGCACTGCCCACCAACAGGGCACGAGCTGTGGGAGGAAAAACACCCAACTGAGCTCACAGTTGTCCTCCTGGTAAATAATCAAAACAGCTGCCACATCCCTCTGAGTTCCACCCTCAACAGGAACAAAAGGCTGAGCAGTGTTGGGAGAGGTGCTCCCAGTGTGGGTTGGGAGATGATTCTCGGGGTCTCTAGCTGCTCAGAGTGACCCCGAGATAAGTTAGAAATTCTCTTTTCCCAGCCCGGAGGTCGAAGAAGAAGTCAGAACTCTTCATTTCTCAGTCTCAAGGTTGTTTATTGTATCTTATCTATAAAATTCTTTCTCCTGGCCTGCCAAGGTCTGCTCAGCAAGACAGTCAGAGGCACTCTGCCTGCTCCCGGGGTGGTGTTATCTTTTTATACTAAAAACTACGTGTACAATATTTACAATTACTTTCCAATACCTATCACCTATGTTAGATAGTGAGCTTGGTAATTGTTTTTTCCAAGGGCTAAATCAAAGGCACAGGGGTCTTGGGCTCTGTGCCAAGGTCTCCAAGCCCCATGACAGGGCCTTGAGCCCTCCAGGGCAGCCAGAGGAATTTGCTGGGTTCCCACAATGATGAAGGACCATGACCTCTCCCTCCCACCACCCTGCTGCTAAAGGGCTGGAGCTGCCCTTCTGTCACAGGCATCTTTTATGAAAACTCCTTTCCTTAGGATTTTTCCTCCTGAGAAGCTGAGAGGCCTCAGGAACAAAATGTAAACAATGGTTATCTGCTGCTGTGGAATGCAACAGGCGGATCTGTGATTGGCCCATGTTGGTTGTTTCTAATTAATGGCCAGTCACAGCCCAGCCGGCTCGGACTCTCTGTCCAAGCCACAAGCCTTTGTTATCATTCTTTCTTTTTCTATTCTTAGCTAGCCTTCTGATGAAATCCTTTCTTCTATTCTTTTAGTATAGTTTTAATACAATATATATCATAAAATAATAAATCAAGCCTTCTGAAACATGGAGTCAGATCCTCGTCTCTTCCCTCATCCTACGACCCCTGTGAACACGGTCACACCCTTCAGCCCCACTCACCAATGTACACAGGGGAGTAGTTGGTCTTGACATTTTCATCCAAGTAGGTGACGCCGAGCGTGTAGAGCGGCGTGGCTCCCATGCCGTGCAGGAACTGCCCCAGCATGAAGACAAACCTGTAGCCAGAGAGGCTGGAGGCGGCCTGGGAGCAGGGCAGGCTCTGGTTCCCCCCGCAGACGCCCACCTGGGCCGCCGAGCGCGCCTCATACGGGCCCGTGGTGAAGTGTGGCAGGGCGAAGAGCAGGGAGCCCAGGCCCATGAGCAGCACCCCCCAGCCCAGCCAGCGGGGCTTGTGGCCATTGCCCCCGAAGTAGCTGACGAAGGTGAGGCAGACGCAGGCCGCGATGTCGTAGGAGCTGGCGATCAGGCCGCTCTGGTAACTGCGCAGGTCGAAGCGGCGCTCGATGGAGGTGATGACGGTGTTGATGAAGCCGTTCACGGTCATGCCCTGCAGGAAGGAGGCCACGCAGAGGAAGAACAAGACCCCTTTGGATGTGTTGCAGGGCTGCAGGCAGCCGGGAGTGAAGGCCCCCCAGCCGCAGGCCAGTTTCTCCCCTCCGGCAGACACGTATTTGATCCCTTCTTCCGTGCAGCATTGGGTCCTGCGCCGGGCTGGGCGCGCAGAGGGGCTCGGCAGAGGAGTCTGAGGGGCTGGGAGCCCCCAAGGGGCTGGGGGCCTCCGAGGAGGCCATGCCATTGCTCAGGGGGGTGCTGCAGCCATCGTCCTCCCGCGCTGCGCCCAACGGCCGGCTGGCCTCGCCGCGGTGAGGGGATGGGCGGGAGAAGTCGAGGGGCTGGGTGAAACAAAAGCCATTTTCTCTGGTGGAGCTCTGGGGCATTGCCATGAACGGGAATGCAGAGTCCAGCGGCACACAGGGGTGGGCTGGTGGCCAGGGTGGCTCTGTGGGGCAGTGAGGACCAGCCTGTCCAGGAGATTCAGTTTTCAGCACTTATTTCAGTAGGGAGATGGTGAAAGTCTGAGCCAAGACCATTCTGATCTGTGCAAAGAGAATTTTTACATGCCTTTATACAAAACCATGCTTAAACCCCTCAAATAGTCTTCTTTTTTTCCTTTTTTTTCCTTATTTTAAGACGTATAAGCATTTCACTATGCAGTTTACCTGGACACATGCCTTCCACCATGGGATGTGCTGGTACCTCAGGCGTCAGGCATCACTAACATTACAGAAAAGAACAAAACATTCAAGAGCCTTAAAAAAATGCACCTTCAGGCAGTGTCCCCACCAACTGAAGCCCCTTATCCCTCCTCTGATAAAGACCTGCATCCCCCTTCTTCTCCCTGCAGAGAACAGCCCACACAGCTACAAGTTTCCCACTGCTAGAAGTCCTTTGGTCTCTCTTTCACACTCTGCCAATAACAGTTTATAATTATCCTGAAAAGTTTCCACAGTCAGATTGATTTTATTCCAAGCCCTCAGATCTGTTTACAACTATTCAGTAAAATCCTTTCTATAACTAATTATACTACATGCCATTTCAGAGCAGGCTGGAGGGCAGAGGCAGCTGACTCTAACCTGATTAGCAATGCAGGCTGCCTTCTTTCACCCTGTTCCTGTGCATTGTATCACCTGACCCTGCCAGCAACCAAGAGTATTTTTCCTTAAATGCCTTGGCTGAACTATAAGTGATGAAAATAATAAGGTTCCCCCTTGAATACTGGTCTTAAATATGCCCCAAATGCTAAGTGAGAACTGTTTAACCAGAGAGCATCCTCAAAGCATCCTGTATTTCTCAATAATTTTGCCAATATCTGATCGAGAGGTTCCCACAAAAATGCTCCCCCTGACACGACAGCCTCATCAGCACGGAAGAGGGGAAAAGGGCATTTTTTTTTCCCTGATAAAATGAACTATGTTCAGATGGCTGTAACCTGGGAATATTGCAGCCTTTGGTGAAGACTTTAATACTTACCTGTGTGTCGCTGTAAAAAATTGACATTTGGTAAATAGATGTGCTTCTGTGTACCAGCAGATCTCAGGAGGACTTGGCAGAAAGTGATGCTCAGAGCACCACCAAGGTGCTGCTCCTACCCCAGAAGGGCAGAGGACAGCCCACATGTGCTACCAAATCTTAAACATTCATGTCAGGAGTGCTACAACACATCTGGTCAAAGTAGGTTAAACAAATGAGGTTCAACTTTCACTTGCAAATAACTTTATCTCAATTACCCTGTCTGGGGAGCAGTGTGCATGGACTGTTTCCTATTTCAAGCTCCAGATTCCAGCAGAGATTTGATGACAGAGCAGGGCAGGTGAGCCTGATGGGCAGGAGGGCACTGCTTTGCAGCTCCACGCTGCACTCCTCCAGGTAACTCCTGCCTTAGTTGGCTGAGTACAGCCAGGTAACTTTGATCTGTAAAGTGTAAATGCAAACACTGACTGCAGGGGTTGAAATTTTGCTGCAGAGACAGACTGTTGTAATGTGCTGGCACAAATAAATGATGCCTTGGTGCAAGGCTCTATTTTTTCCACTTTTTTTGCCTCTCCAGTGTTCTTATGACTCTTACAGCTCTAAATCTGTTTCTCATCTTTGGATGCAATATTGGAAGCAATAAATAAGCCTGCTTTAGCACTCTGTTAAAGTCAGGAGTGATTATTAGGTGCTGAATCAGGCTCTAAGGGGCGGAATGGTTCATACTCATGTAAATCAAACGCCTCCTTGCACAGCAGACAGGGCTGCAGCTGCACCCTCCTCCTATCAAACTTGTATCAGACTCATGTCTGATGTTACACTTGACTGCACTTGTAAAGAAGGTTTCTTGGCTGAGGATTGATTTTGCTCTCACTGATTGCAGCAGACAGAAGCAGCACATCTCTGTTATTACCTGATATGCAAGCAGGAGCCCTGAGCTCCCCAACTAGCCCAGCTTCACCCTGGAGGAAAAACTCCTTTAAACACTGGGATCTCTCCTTTGATACCTCATGAATTTATATTGATATTTTGGTATTTCATGAGTCAGGAAAGAGATTACAGCTCTTCATCAAAGGTTTGATTTCCTTGGTGGCAGCGGTTTGGGCCACCAGACCCAGGTGACCACATCATCCCCTCTTCAACTCCTGCCACTGTTAACAGCAAACAGGGTGAAACACTTCCAAGAAAGCAGCCAGCCTTTCCTCCAGGCAGCAGATGTTTTCCCCTACCCAGAAGCTTTCTCAGCCCCTCCTGTACACATCCCAGTGGACCTGGGCTGATGACTCGTGCCCAGGTGCTGTGGGCAGGGAGCCCACTCCTGCTCTGCGCTGCCCCCCGAGCTGCCTGGCACCTCTTGAAGCATTTATAAACTGGCTGTGACACCTTCACTGTGGGTATCAGCTTTCACAGGAGCCATATGCCACTTCAGAGGACAAAATATAATCTTCAGGGGAAAAAATCCAAGCAACTTCATGCACTTCCTAATCATTCATATTCTTCCGAGCCATCCATTTATTGCCTCCCATTCATCTCTGTTTTTAATGACTCAGCGGGTGATTTCTTGCTTACACTGAATCAGTACCAACGCTATTATCTCTCTGCTATAGATTTCCTCATTTTGCTGCAAGATTTCTACTTTTTTTTCCCACTGTACAGCTGGTTCCAGAGTGCCAACATTATCGAGTCAACACAGCAGAAGTAGCAAGGCAATGAAAGCATATGATTTGTATCTCCTGATGAAATCTGTAAAGACTTCCCCCCCCCATAATATTTAGCATTAAATCAATAGTAAAACTTACAAGCTTTTCATCAGGTGATCATTTAAAAAGTCACAGGACCAATTAAAAACATTTTGTATTTCTGCCAAGGACTGCAATGAGATTAATGTTGCAAATTAACTCGTAACTGACATGCAAAATAATCCCATTTGCTGAAACATGCCCAATAATAGTTAATCTTCCCTTCCACATTACGGTTTTTTGACTTTTATATGGTATTATTGTGGCAAATAACATCTATACATAACTTCTGCTTTCCACAGCTGAGCGCAGTTTATGAGTAGACTTAGCATTTTTTTCAATTCTATTGCATACATGGAGGTATTTCCTAATGAACAGGGGTGAGGGATTAAAAATGATCAGGAAGTGTACTGCAAACAGGAGAGGAGCAGCCTCAGGCAATGCTTGGTGGCTGTGATGAGTCTCCTCTATTTTTATTTTCCTCGATGTGTGAGTGAGCCTGGAATTACTGATCAAGTACTTAGACTCTGGTCCATATCCAAGTACCATATCCAAGTCCATATCCCAGTACCAAGCTCATATTACTGCAGCAAAGGATAAATTCATCTGGGTTTGGCCATTTAACTTCCCTTGGTAACACACAGTGAATTTTCCTCGGAGAGTTTGGCTTCAGAGGATTAGCAGCACTCCTTCTGTCATGGCTAATAAACACCATATGGAATCAAGTGTAATCCACTGACTCTTTAGGAGTGGGGAAGCCTCCCACAAGTGAGATAAATCCACGTCCCAGTCCCGTGAACAGGGCTTGTCCTTAGGGCACTGGTTCAGTGCAAAGGAGATAAAAGCAAGAATGGGATGAGTGAGTTGTTCTGAGTAACACTGAACTGGTTTCCTGGCAGCTGAGGAACTCCATCCAGCTCACACCAAGTGTAAACTTCACATTTTTAGCCCAGTTTTTCAAAGCATCTCTTTGGATCAGCAACACAGAGGATGCTGCTGTTGTGGGATTGGCACAAGGACTGGACTGGAACTTTTGATAATCAATTCCTGTGGGAACAGCGTGGTCCTGCACACATGGAAAAGTTTCAGGAATGAGAAACACACCCAGAGAGCAGCCAGCTGACCATGAGCTGAATGCTGTATTTACCATCAGTGTTGCAGGGACAGAGGGAGGATGAGGGAGGAGCTTCCTAGGAATGGGGGGCAATAGGAATATCCTGACCCACCCCTCATGTCAGAGACCTGCTTTTACATGATTAGCCCTACTGGAGTCTGAAACATGGAAGAGAGCAGCAGAAACTGGCTCCGAATTATCACATGAGCAAGGATATATTTATAATTACATAAATTCCAAATAGTAGAGCTTAGCACTCACAAACCCTTTGTATGTTTTCCAAGTGCTTTCCATTCACCGGGAAATTATTGCAATATACGCAAGGAATCAGGAAGGTGGCTTGGATAGTTTTCAATTAGCTGCTTGAAAATACTTTGAAGATACATCTAGCCAGATTTTCTGAGTCTATTTACTTGTTCCAGCTTATCTGTGCAAATACAATTGGCTGCAGCTGCCTCAGACCATCTTTAGAAACTTGCAGTGCCAATGTACAGAGCAGATTTAACCCGGACATTGCTTTTTGCCATAGCACAGATTAACCAGACAAAAGGGTCTTTTATGCTATAATTCCTAACTTCCCCCTCCCTAATATCACTCTTGCTTTAATGTCTTTTTCCTACCCATACATTTGGCCAGTGCTGGGAAGGTTTCCATGCTGGCACAGCACTGTCACTGCCCATGGAGCTGGGTGTTTCCACTGCCAGCATTTTCCCAACCCCTGCATGGTGTTATTTTCCATCATTTAGACTCTTACAACCCATTAAAGAATATTTTATATTCAGCACTCTTTCTGCATGAGCTGCTGGTCAGCTCTTCCCAAGGATTACCAGTTAGTTCCTACAGCTGTCCCTTCTCTGTTTCCAAGCAGAAGATGCAGACTCAGGCAAATCCTTTATGATGTAAGAAATTAAACGAAATTAGCAAAACCCAAATAAAGAACACGAAACACGTGATCCTCTGGTGCTTCTAAAGACAGAAGCACTAAAATGCAAAAAATGCAACATCCTGTGTTACACAACTCAAGGATGTTGAGAATAGATGTATTTCAGAATAGAGGTACTTCAATAATACATGTATTTCAAATAATAGATGTATTTCAATATTATTGAGATTCAATAATCTCATGCTGACATTTACCATGGTTTACAGGCACTTACACTTTTTTATACTTATGATTTAATCAGTATGAAGGTAGAAACAAAAAAAGAAAACCAGGTGGAATGTTACCATGAAACTACCTAGAACTTCACTTTTTCCCGAGACACAATTGCCTTCCAGCCCCTCTTCTCTGCACTACAGGGACTTTTTGGGGAAAATCATGTACCACAAAGTCATTTTGCTCTACCAGCCAAGGACAGAGCTTGAGCTTTCTATGACAAGTACTCCAGCTGAGCCCTGTGTTGGTGGGCTGGATGCTCACTCATTCAAGTCCAACCAGACAACACAGAGCTCAATGAAGCACTTTAGAAGAGCTAAAATCATCACAGAAAAGGAAACTTGCTGTTCATCAGCACCTCCCGCAACACTCACCACAGGACAACATGAGATGTGCAGGTGGAAACACAGAGCCAGGTGAGAGCAGGAGAGACACACACCAAGGATTCAGCTGAGGGAAGGGCATTTCCCCACAAATCCCCTTGTTTTTTGTAGATCAGCAAGTTACAGCTTCCCCAAACAGCCCTGGGAGCACAAGCTCACCGGTGCACACCGCTTAGCCTGGATCTTGTTTAACATCCAGCGATGCTCCCTAATCCTCTTAGGTATTAGTCTTGAGATTCCTGCCAAGCAGGGGAGCAGCAGAGCCTCCCAGACAGCACTTAAATGAACTCACTGCTTGAAATGTGCAATGCTTCAAAATGCAGTAGAACTCCAGCTGTTCTGCTTTGGTTAACCTCAGATTAGCGCCTTGGAGGTCACTGCGGCGTGCAAAACTGCCAAGTTAAATCACCTCCATTTCTGTGCCTCAGGTGACTCCCTAGGAAGCAATTCTGCACTAGGACTGCATTTTTTTGTCTCATAATGACTTGTTTAAAGCTAAGTACCTAATCTGAGTTAGACATTCCTATTGTGTCTCTGTTGCCAACTGCAAGGAGATCGTCACATTCAGCTTATCCACAGCCCTCAAGTCACAGAATCACAGAATGGTTTGGTTTGGAAGGGAGCTCAGAGACCATCCAGTTCCTGCCCATGAGCAGAGATACCTTCCACTATCCCAGGCTACTCCAAGCCCCATCCAACCTGGCCTTGGACACTTCCAGGGATGCAGGGGCAGCCACAGCTTCTCTGTGCCAAGGCCTCACCACCCTCACATGGAAGAATTCCGTACTAATATCTAACCTAAAACTATTTTCTTTCAGTTTCAAGCTACTCCCACTTGTCTATCACTCCATGCCCCTGTAAAAATTCCTTCTCCAGCTTCCTTTAGGCACTGGAAGGGGCTCTAAATTCTCCCCAGAGCCACACCTTCTCCAGGCTGAACAACCCCAGCTGTGAGAGTCTGTATTCCCAGCAGAAGTGTTCCACCCTCAGTCCTCTCCCCTGTCTCCACAAGGATTATTTTGGTTGCTAAATCACCCATTATTGCAGATATGACCTGGAGAAGGAACAGGTACACAATCATATTTCTGTTGGATTAACTGAGGATATTACTCCCAGCTTATCCTGGCCTCATGTTGGCTACCACAACAGAAACAATATTAGATCTAGCACAAAGCCAGATGGTGCAAAATTAACCCATTCAGCACAAATCTGATGTGGCACGGGAATTTGGTCCAGCACTGGCACAGGCTCACACGGCTGTAAGACTTCTGACATGGTATAGCCTCTAAGTTTCCTGATACCAAGTACTCCCCACCCACCTCTAAAGATGACTTAAACAGGCATCACACTTCATTTTATTTCATGCTTTTAGACAAACAGAATGTCATCTTGCAGATAATTTGCATTTGCTCATGCAATACCCTAGATCTTGCCAGGCTGTGGTATACTGGGGGATTTCTCTGAAGAGGGCAGATCCCTGTTTGTGTCATCAAGAGGAAATGATGAACACTTTCAAAGGGATGACTTCTCTTCATTCTCTGACTCAAAATCCTACAACCAAGAATTGGAGCAGCTATGAAATGAAGGGCAGGAACTAAAGACCACAGGAGAATTGGGGCAGAGCACAAGGCCAGCACAGTGGCAGCGTGCAGGGCAGCTGGCCACTGCCACCAAGGATGGGTGGGAAGAAGCCAACCTGGCATGCTCCTTCCCTTAGAAACCTCAGATTCATTCCAATGGCAGCTCCTTGTACTGCAAGTTCCAACAGAGGGTGCAGTAACTTCTCATGCAGAAAGCCCTGAACATCTCAAGCATGATGCCCACAAAGCACAAGGGGGTGTAAATGGGCAGGTGCATCCTGGCTGTGCTGTCCATGGCTGCTGGCTTCTCCCATGGCTGGACGCCTCTAAAAAAATAAATAAAAATCCCCTCTGATCAGAAGAGGTGAGACTCCACCAACTCCTTTGAGAGGTGGGAAAATGCTGAGCCATATCCTCCAGCATTAAGAGAACCCCAGCTCAGCATGAAACAGCAATTCCACACACACACATCAACATCCACACCAAGGGACAGAGAGATGTTCAGAGGTGAGTGCACACGCCCTGCATGCACCACAGGCCCTGCAGGCTGGCACACCCTTCATCTGACTGGCTGAGATTCTGTTTCCTACTGGGCTTTTAAAGCAAAAGAATACTGAATTAAAATTTCAAACCTGATTTATTTGGAATATGGCAAGCTAAAAAGATTGATGTAGTTTTTCAAGGAGAGGCTAGGAGAGAAAAAAGGTCTAAAAGAGCTCAAGACCTTCAGATATTTTGGGGACTTTTTATTTCTGTGTCATGGGTTGCTACCATTTATCAAAACTCTAAAATCTAAATGTTATTTTTTTCCTCTCTTAATCCCATCCCAAAAAATAAATTCCTATCATAGAAGATATCCAAAGCACTTGAACTGACAGATATGAAGCTATAAAATATGACAAAAAGTACTTTTTCTTGGATTTTTTGTTCAGCCAGAATATTACAAAATCAAAGTATTTTTTAGGGAAAAAAATATTTGATCCTGCTTTCTCAACATAGAAATGACTCCCTAACTCCTTCAAACATCAGCCACAGCTAAACAAAGCTTGTCAGCATTTCATTTTTCTTCTTGAAGCAACCAGCCAAGCTCTGGGAGTTCCAGTGACTGAAGATTATTGATGCCATATAGAAATATGCCATTAACAATAGCAATTAAATTCAGTTTTATTATAACTCTACAGATGTCAGTGAAGTAGCACAAGTGAATAAAGGGGACTTCACTGCTGTAGGAATTTCAAGAGCTGCTGGAAAGGCTCAGCACTTTGCTGAATGAGGTGAACCAGGATAAACAGAGTATTTCCCAGTGCTAACACATGCCCACTGCTCAAGCTCATTTACAATCTAGAGGTGGAATTGACACTATTTCTGGCAGCAGCAACATTGCAGAACCCCAGGTTCAGGGGTACTTCTGCCTGAAGAGAGATTTAAGGTTAGAACAACACTGCTCTGCTAATAATAAACACTTCACTGCCTCATCACACGCTCTCCTCTGTACTCGGGAGAGCTGACATAAAATCCACTGAAGTTGGTGGCCCTCTCTGAGCACTTGTCTACAATCACTTATCCCATCTACTGAAGTGGGATGGATGGTTTTGTGTGGGATTCACAGAACAGATGAAGTCTCTGGCTCTGTGGGAGCGTTTTCCCTCGATCATGTGTGCAGGAACTCTTTGTTCTCCAGCCCCGCCGTCCAGCGGCTCGCACGCCACCGGGTCACTCGGGGCCAAGATGGAACAAAACTAATCCTGTGGTGGGGAGCTCTAGGAATAAATCAGGGCTGAAAAGGGAGAGTGGCTGCAGGAGAGGAGATCCCACAGGCACACAGGGCTGGGATAGCTGGGCACAGGTGCAGGGACAGCCACGCTGCCACTGACTGTGGACAAAGCCCCTGATCCTGCCTGGGGCGTGCTCTGGGCTGCTCCAGCTCCCAAATTCTGCTCCTCTGCACAAGGATAAGCCCCTCACCAGACCAAGACAATGCAGTTTTTCACTGTGCTGGGGAAGCACAGCACCCTTCAGGGTGGACAGAGAAACCCAGGCCAATGCAGTTCATTACACCCATAACAGCCTGTGCATGGTTGATAACTCTTACTGTTGACTTAACACAGCAACCTCAATTCATTAAGCACAAAATCCAAAGGGAGAACCTTTCACCTGAAATCACACCCAGCATCTCACTAACCCACCAGGAAAAAGCTGCCAACTCTGTTCCATGGGTGCAGAGTCTTGCAAAACTTTTCCACCATTCACCGTGATGATGCAAGATACAAATGTCCCAGGCTCTGAATAATCAACTTACAGGCAACACCTCAAGGAACACATGAGGAAGACAAAAAACCCAAATGGTAAAGCAGAATGTATGGTGACCTGCGTATGAGCACCTTCATCCGTGCAAAGTCAGGATTCTGGGCTTGGCACACCCAATTAAAATAAAGAAAAGCAAAACAAGTCCCCAGTGATGCTTTTTGGGGTGGAGTGAGCAAAATGAGCAGCATAAAACAGAGCAATGGTGTAGCAATGGTGTAAAACAGAGCAGGGTGTAAAGCCCCAAATGGGAGGGCAGGATCCTCCCCAGCATGTTCTGTGCTGCAAAGACACACACACACACAAAAAAGATTAAAACCGCCTGGAGGAGTTTGCAGTCATGAGGCACCGAGCAGCTGGATGCTGATCTCTCTAAGCCGGTGGGTATTTCTTTTGTTCCGGTGGGTATTTCTTTTGTTAGAGGCTGATCCCATCTTCCCCCGTGCCTGCAAATCTCTAATCTCTGTAAAGACTTCCAGCGAGTGCTTGCTCAGGGAGTTCCTGGTTTCGCTGGCCAAGAATATCCAACCCAAGCAGGAATCGCGGCTTCCCAGGCTCATCTCTCAGCCCACTTCGTGTTCCTGCCACTGTCACCGAGCAGGTTTGCCCCATGGGCAGGAGAACTGAAGGGACTGTCAGAGGAGTGGCCACTTCCCAGGGCTCCAGGTGGCACCTGTGACACCTGAGCACCTCATCACTCACCGCAGGGCTCTGATGGAGTCCTGGCAGGGCAGGTGGCTCCGATCTGTTCCCCCCAGCCCGCCCAGGGCACAGAGCTGCTGCTTCAGTTTCCGACCACTTCTGGCAGTTTGCAAGCCAGACCTCTTTGCATATAAATAGCTAACTTTTTTTTTCCTTTTCATTATTTGACTAACCCGTTCCTCCCCCCAGCTTCATCCTTTCTCACGTTTACAAGAACTCTGACACACTTTTCTGAAGATCTCCTGTGTGATTATTTCTGCCTCAAATGCTATTTTAATGTCTGGTTTTACAATCAAGTGGCACTACAGAAAGTAGGAGCCCAGAAATATATATATATATAAAAAGAAGTGCCAGGCAGGGATAACTTCAGGTTTGTAGTGTGTTGCCTGGTAAAATCAAACAGACTATAAAATGGTAATAAAATGTTAATGCAACAAACTCATGTGATTAAGGTTCACTTGTGCTTTTTAGGCTCTCAGAGCTGAAAAACATGGTTTTATTGCGGCAGCTTTTGATTTGTATATTCTGAACAAATGGGTTATAAAAGTAATATAGAGCAAGTGACTAAAGTGCTCCGATTCCACCCAGCATCCTCCCCGCTACTAACTTCAGTTCGGCTCCTGTGAAACTGATTAATTTACCATTAACGTAACATTTTTTTCTTGTTGTAAGGATCCCGCCATGCCACTCTACTACCTTCCCCTACTTTTAAAGGAAATTAGCATCTTTTAAATTTTCTATAGCAAGACACGGTCACGCTACAAGGAAAACCCCAAACCGCAGTGATGGAGTCCGAACACAGCTCCAGGCAGCAACCCAGCCTTGTAGCATCCTCTCAAACCATCGCAAAGCGGAAAACCTCAATGATTTGGGCCATTTCGGTCACTCTTTCCCCGTGACATCCACCAGCCTGTTCCCAGCAGCCAAAAGCCCCCGGAGCGGGGCTGAGTCCCGGCCGATCCCCCGTGAGCTCCGCATCCCCATGCCCATGCCCATGCCCATGCCCATGCCCATGCCCATGCCCATGCCCATGCCCGCGCCCTCGGGGCTCCCCCGCAGCCGCGTGGGCACCGCCCGGCAGGTCCTGCCCAGGCTGGGGAGGCTCTCCCGGGCATGCCCCGGTCTCGCATCTCTCCCCGCACCCCGTGCCCGCTGCAGTGCCCGCTGCGATGCCCGGTGCCCGGTACCTGCCGCCGCCGCCGCCGCCGCTGCCCGCGCTCCGCCGCCTCCGCTCGGCGCTGCGCGCGGGGCCGGGCCGGGCCGGGGCGGGCACAGCCCTGACAGACGGACAGACAGCCGCTCCAATCGCCGGGACTGCCGCCGCCCGCCCGGCCAATGGCGGGGAAACCGGGGCCAAGGGAGGGAGGGACGGGAGGGATGCGGAGAGAGCGACGGGGATGGGAGCTGGGGAGAGGGAGAGGATTCTGTGTCTGGGGCAAGGAAAGGAGGAGAGGGATGGGGGAGCGACAAGAATGGGGTGAGGAGAGAGCAGGGGTAGGGCTTCGGTAGCACATAAAATCCTGGCTATTCCCGGCCCCCTGCGCACCTGCAGGCTCGCAGCCCCCAGGCTCGGGCTGCCCACCCTCGTCCGGGGCTATCTCAGCATCCCTGCACCCCCGGCGGGCTCATGGAGAAATTCTGGGATGAATCCCTGCCCCAGACCGAGAGGAAATCAGTGCTGCAGGAGCTGCACCCGCGTGTTTGGCGGCAGAGAGCAGCGACAGGACTTTGCTCTTTCCTCCAGCTATTGCTGGAGCTGAGCTGGTGCAGAAGGGAAAGTGGAGGAGCTGGTGCAGGGCATTATTGAGGAAACACACGCCTATCGTGGCACTGTCTGCATGGCACCATGCCCTGCTGGCAGGCTGGGCACGGCTGAGTTAATGATTGCAGAGTTAACCGCTCCAGATTTGAGGGAGCTGAGCAGGAAAGCTGTGGGACGCCCCAAACCCCCTGCATTTGCATTAACACATTTGTTTGAACGTCTTTCTTTGCTTTTTGGGGAGTCGCCGTCACAGTGGTTGGTTTGATGTGCAGAGGTGCCTCTTGAGCAGTTTCACAGAAGAGTCTCTGGCTCAGAACCCACACCTGAGCACCCCACACCCTCCAGTGCATAAACCACCTGGGCAGGAAGAGTCCCAGAGATGTGATGTGCACGTGTGAGGTTCTGACCATGCAGCTCCCCATGCCCACCCATGCAGCCTTTGCATCCCCTTTTGCATTTCTTCCAAGGGCTGTTCCACATCACTTGGGGATTTGGCTCGTTTCTGCGCACTCACAGATAAATAATTCAGGCCCTGCGTGTTCAGCTCCTGAAGTGCAATCAGCGCTCCATTTCCCAGAGTGCACAGGATAGCCTGGTAATGGAAAAACCCAGCTAATGCTGCATGAGGCAGAGAGGAGGGCAAAGACGTGGGCAGACATCTGACATCAGCTGCCATGCATCCTGCCATCCCCTCTGTGTGCAGCGCAGGGACAGCAGTGTCCAAGGACAGCGAGGAACCAAGAGCTGGGGCACAGACTGAGGCAGAAGCAGACTCAGCAGCCCATCAAAGCTCATCTTGGGCTGTGGTGAGGCGCTGTTCACATCACTGCCTCCTCCTCATCCTCTGTGGCTCCAAGATGGAGCTGGAAGGTGCTGCCTCTTTGTGCCATCCTTGCTCACCTTGCAGCAGGAGCTAGATGGGGTCCTTGTGGGGTTTGGTTGAATTGGGAGCTGTTGAATCTGCTTTTAAAGTAAAATGAAGAGTAAGAGAGCCTGTTGTGTACAGTAGGCTGTTTTCCAGGAAAACTAGGAAACATTTGCTCCATGTATGCAAACTGATATTGCTTTATTATATATACAAATCATTTCCTGCACAACAAAGCTGGGGTATTGTTTTGGCTGGTGCTGTGCAGTCACTGATGAATAAGGCCCCTTTTCAAACCCTTTTTATTCTAAATAAGCAGTGTGGAAAGGACAATAAAATGTGCAAAGGTGAAGCAGTGTATCAAAGGCATCTGAGCTGGGCAATGCCCCCACATTTCCTGTTCCACGGTGCAGAGCTGAGTGAATAATTTGCTCTGGCTGCAGAGGGATGCATCCTGCTCCTCAGCTCAGCTCAGCTCAGCTCAGCTCACTTCTCCACATGTATTTTGGTCCATTCTGCCTTGGCTGAAGTTGTCCTCAGAGGAGCAGAGTAATTTTTTTACTTACTTTTTGTGTTTTTTTTTTTGTTCAGCATCTTGAAATAGGTTAGCTCTTGTGTGAGGAAGATGTAAAGATAAGGAGCCTGTGCTGTGGATTTGCATGAGCTAACAGCAACTGTGATAAGATAACCAAGGGGGAAGCTGTGGCAAGGCAGGACAGAGGTCTGGTAGAAGTCTGTCTCCTACCAAAATCTTTAAGAGATGCTGGGCAGGCACTGCAAATCAGCCTTGCCATCTCTGCTGATTCACTTGTAAATAAAAAGGAGTCTGTCCCAGGGGCATGTTTGTTTGAACTCCAGTTTCCCCAACCCTGGGGCTCAGCATGAGCCAGTGCACACCTTGCTGTGTGAGTGGCAGAAAGAGCCTTCCCAAAGGCTTATCCCAAAGATCTTGGTAGCTGTTCTGAGGGATAGGGGAAGCTGGAATTGGTTTCCCAAAGCCCAGAGGTTGTTTCTCAAAGCAGGGGGCCTTGCCTGCCTCTGTCCATCCTTGGAGCTGAGAATTATCAGGGCAGTGGCAATAATAAACAATGACAAGGAGACTGGTAACTCTATTAGTAGAGTTATTACAAACATTATGATTATTATATTATTGTTACTAGATTTGTTATCTCCTCGGGTTTGGGGCACACTGATAATTTTAGTTAGTCTAAATCCCTGATTTTAATGGGTCATGTTAACACTTGCAGATATGCCTGCGCCAGTTTTCATTCGATATTTCACACCAGGATGGATTTATGATGTATTATACTCCTGTCAGAAGCTTTGGGAGTGTCAGCAGCTCTGGGCTGCCATTTTTTATAAATCTCCATAAATCATTAAAACTCTGGGTTTAATGAATGCAAATTGAAGGCCATGGAAGGGAAGTCACTGGCTGGAGGCACTCCTGGAGCTGGAATTGCTCTGTCATGAGCAGATGTTGAAGGAGGTTTCTTCAAGTTCAGTCCTGTGAGCCACGTGGGACCTGAGATGATCGTGACAATCTTTTGGCTAAATCTGTGCAGACATCAACTTTTTCAATGACCATCAAATCTTGTTCTTCTGAGACCAACAGAGCTGACAAGGCAAAAAGGGGGAGTTGTTTATTCATCATGTGAAGTCCAGGTCTGGGAGCATTTACATTTTTAATATAGTTAAGTGTGCATGTATTTACAAGATTAGATTAACATAGCAATGAACAATTTATTTAAAGCCATAATATCTCATATGGATTTCTGGTGCCTGAATGATCATTTCCTAATACTGCTGTTATTAATACTTCCATAATTCACATCTCCTGTTGCAGAAAAAGCAGTTAATCTCCAGGAGGAAGAACAGATCTGGATTTTTTTTTTTCCAAAAGCAGAATTTTTAGTGTTTTATTATAAGACTAATTTGAGCCAGAAATTCATTCCCAGGAAAATAAATAGCAAATAAAGATGGGATTTTTCAAGAAGAATCCCACTGCTGGCTTGCAGTGAAATTAGCACTTCTGAAAATCCCCCCTGGGATTTTACCAGATTTTGTGTTATCCTGTTGTGAGACCCTGTTGTCTTTGCAAACTGGACCATCAGAATCTGTCCTGCTCAGGTCTGTGAGCTGCATTATTACAGCAGCTGCATTATTGCAATGTTCCTTCATTATTAAGAGCAAAGGTTCCTGTAAATGTGAGGGTGAGGTGGGATGGTTTGAAGTAGCCGCTGATTAAACAATAGCATCTGGTAGCAGAGGCATCACAGAGCTGAAAGTGTGACTGTGCTTAAGGAAGAATTGTACAAATTCATGGGTGACACGTGCTTTGGTGGCTGTTAAACCCCATAATCTCTGTGCAAACTTCTAGTTCAGAGTGTCCCTGAGGTGCTGGTTGTCCCTGGCCAGGGGAGTGAGAGTCCTGCTCTCACTCTCTGTGTAAAATAACAGCACTGCCCCACTGGGCCTGGGGGTTAGTGGAAGCTGTATTAGGAACTTTGCTGCTCAACATGTGCAAAGTATGATGTGTTAATTTTAAAAGAGATAAGGGAGAGCTGGAGCTTCTCTTTGAAAGATTTCTGAAGGGTCAGAGCTCTTTCCCTCAGGCCTTTCCCCTTAGGTGATGTGCAGACTCCACAGACTTCCTTTCCTAAGAGAGAAGCAGAAGCGAGTTCTCACACTCTGGCTGAGTTTTACTGGAAGGAAATATGACATCAAAATGTCAAGAATGATAGCAGAGTCCGAAGTCCATCATCTGAAGGGAGCACACACTGAAGCTGAGTGCAGCAGAGTCTGAGCAGAGCATGGCACCTGGCAGCTCTGCATCGCCACCAAGGACATTTCAGCCTCAGCAGTTAAAAGGGAGATTTTCACTGTGCTGGTGATGAACACAATGCTTTTGTAGCTGCTGCCTTTTGGCAGAAAGCAGCCCAGATCAGCAAAGCCACACCACTGGTGTGTTCTGGGTGCTGTTGCCATCATCACCCCTGGCCCCTCTCAGGTCTGGGCCCGCTGTTCTGGGCAGGCTGTCAGCAGCTCCAGGGCTCCTTCCTCTGTCCCCATGTGCACAGGAGCTCCTCAGCTGCACGTGGGAGTGCTACAGAAATGCAAACAGAAAATAATAATAACAATATTTACAATCCACATCATTGCATGAGTCGTGTGCCGCTCCAAAATTTAAATTCTGTGAGCATAACCAACCTCCCAAGCTCTTATTTAGGAAGGACTATAAATCATGGCTTGTCTCCTGAGATGAGGGCTGGGACAAGGCATGTGCTGCACCTTACCTCCATGGGCTGCTAGGCACAAAGCTCCACTCCAGGATGAGGATCCCCAAATTGGGGAGCTGTGGGAATCCAGGATAGGGATCCCGAAATTGGGGAGCTGTGGGAATCCTGGATGAGGATCCCCAAACTGGGGAGCTGTGGGAATCCCCCAGTTTGGGGAGGCAGTGAGGTCAGAGATGTGCCCCAGTCCTGCTTTTCCTCTGTTCGGTTCACTGGAGGGAAAAAGCTATGAAGAATAATCAGAGAAAAACATATAAAATCAGAGCAAACACTTTGTGGCACTGTGACAGCTCAGAATTCATCACATTCTTGTACCAAGCAGGAGTGCAAATGGGAGTGTGGGGAAAATCCCCTGCACCCAGGTCTGTGCTCCTTATCCTCTCACTGTGCTGTTGGCACGGTGTCCAGTGGGAATATTTAATCCTTATTTAGCAGCAGCACAAGCTCCAGCACAGCAAGGAGGAACACACTGAGCTCTCACAGGGCACGAGGGAGGCAGCAGCATCTTGGAGAGGATCCTGGCAATGCCTGCAGTGCGTGGGAAGTGGTGGAGAGCACCAGCACAAGGGTTTGAGCTCTGGTTTCCAGCTCATTTGCCACGGTCAACACAGTGTGTTTGTACAGCAAGAGGAGATCTGTTCATCAGAGCAACACCCTTCCTTTTTACGTGTGTTTCTGAAGTGTAATCACCATCAAACTGCCCATTTAGCTCTGCTTCTCTCTTGCTAGGAAACGAGAGAAGGAGGTTGTTTTCAGTCACCAAAGGTTCTACTTTTTATTTTAATAAAGCCTGATGAAAAAAACCAACATTATAACTAAGACATGGACTTGTAATTACTTTATTTCACAATAGTTTTTTAGATTTCTGTTTAATTAATTCAGTCTTTCAAATCTTTTTTTGTCAGTGGCTTAAAAAGCTGGCACAAGCATTGCTCCAGCTCTCAGCAATTTTCTCAGCCCAATGCCCCCTGCAGATTTTGGTAAATGCTGCTGCAGTGCAATGAGGTACAGAGGTTTACTGACAGTGATATCATCTGGGATCTCAGAGATGCTCAGGAGCAGCATGTGTTTGGGAAGAATATATTCCAGCATGATCTCTAGCATGCTTAGTTGGCCGTATTGGAAAGATTTCCAGATAGCTATCGATTTTCCAGTCCTGTAATTAGTTCAGAGATTATAAACATAGAAAATATCGCTCCAGAAATTGATTTTTTTAATTGTTCATAGCACCAAAATATGGTGTGACTGCAAATCACATGCTTTCTGCAGAGGAAGACTTTGAACTTTGGAAAAATATTATCCCTGTAAACACGGAGAAGAAATCACGAGGGTAATTCTACCACTATCTCAGATAAGGTCTTGATCACACCAGTTCTGCCTGATTTTAAAAATCCAAGGCTGGAATGTCTTTTTTTTTTTTCACCTCTAATTATCAACTGAAGGAAGATGTCTCCTCTTTTCTCTGGAGGGGATTTTTGGTTTTCCCCTGGGAGGTGAATGAGCTGGTCACTCCTTCATGGTGACTCAGTGGCCTCGTTGCACATCCAGGGTGGGGTGGCTGTTGCTTATGGAAAATAAGAGTAGATAGATCCAGTAAAAACCCAGAGTTTGTCTTCTAAAGAAGCTGTTATTTCTGTCTGGCAGGATAATGTCAGATATTTCCTGTGCTGGCAAAGCCAGGAGACCCCAACAGAGGCAACAAGGGTACTGCAGTTAGGGAAGTTATTAGAATTATTTCATCCCATTGCCCAACTATGCCAGGCATTAAACAAATAAAGATGAGTCACTTCTCTAAAGAACTTGCAAATTAAGAAGGTTGGGTGGAGGGCAAAACTCTCCAAAAAGATAATTTCCACTTTACAGGGATTGCATCTTCTGATGTAGTCACACAGGCAGTTGGAAAATTTGTCTGCTGTGAGGTTTCTTGCAAAATCTGTGAAAATCCCAGGAAGCAAGATGTTCCTTTTTAAAGCCCCAAACCTAACAATAATAAAAATAGCCCAACTGGACAATCTGATTGGGTTGAGAAACTGCTTCTGCAGCTATATAATTCCTAAATAAACCCAGTCTCAGCAGAACCTTGGGAAGTCTCAGGAGCTGGGAAGTGCTGCAGTTAAAGTAAATTTACTGACATTAATGAACCAGGGGCTGTCCCTCCCTCACCCATGGCAGCTCCTGAGGTGAGTGGTGTCAGACCAAGGCATGAATTCCCTCCTGCACATGCAATCATTGCAACAGCTCAGTTTTATTTTCTGCAGGAAAATGGTATCACTGGGAAGATCCTTACACAAGAATCCTATAGGAGAAAGAAAATCCTGTAAGAGGAAAAGAGGAGAAAATGCTGCTTTATTTATATTTACCTATTGGGTGTTGAACAGATGATCTCCAAAAGACGCTTCCAGCCGCAACCATTCTGTGCTTCTGTGACTTTTTTACCTCTCCAAAAAATTATTGGGATCACCTGGATTCCTGGGAAGCAGGATTTGGGGTACAGATGAGAGGAGTGAATTGCAAGTGCTTCCCCTATCTCCCTTTGCTCTAGGACAGGTGGATTTGAGGAAAAATATCAAGTGTTTCACCCCAAGAATTATATCCAGACTTTGTGTAAGTGAATCCCCCTTCCCTGAGGGCATCCACAGGGTTCCTGGTATTTTGGGAAAGCACCAGGCAAGATTTAGTGTCCCTTAACAGAGCACTTTTGGGGTTAAGCAACAACTTGCCATTTTGGGAGTTACCCGATGCTGAGGTGGGAGGATTTGCGGGATGACCTTCAGGCATCTCTCAGTTCTCTTCTCCCCTCGGAATTCCTGCCGGGATAAGGAGGGGAGCAGCTGAGTTAGCCCAGTCTCATTCTCCCATCTAGTGGTAAAACAAGGAAAAGTGGTCCAGGCAGAAAAAAATAAACTTTTACTGTTTGGAGCCTTTGGAAGGGTGTCATTGCAGGCTCAGTTAAAGCCATAATCCCCAGCAGGCTGAGGGGTGGGAATGTCACTGAACTGATCCAGAGGGACACACAGCAAAGTGCAGAGGTGGCTCTGAGTCCTTCCCCGGGTCCAGTGAGGTTTGGGGTGCCCCTACTCTGGGAAAGAGCCATGAAGCAAAGAGGTTTGCACACTGAGGAATACAGCCCAGGGGGAGCAAAAGTAAAAGCACAAACTTATTGAGCAAAAGAACCTCCTACACCCTCGTGGAGGATGAGAGGTGGAAAATTTTGCAACCACAAATAACCCGTTATAGCCAAAAACCACATGTGAGCCCCAGGGCTGCTCCACTGCTTTCTCAGAACGGCCTCTGTGGTCCCCCAAAAAGCAGGGTGGGGGTGCACAGGCAAGGTCAGGGAGCCACAGGCATCCTCTCAGGAAATGTGCTCAGAGAGGTGTGAGCTGGGGCTGCCCGAAACCTCTGCAGGGCAACAGCCTCTCCTAGGAGGTGGCTGGGGGAGGCTGAACCATGGCAAGTGGGTTACTCTGGGCTGTAAAGCTGTGCTTCATTTCAGCCAGATACACCCAGCTGGAGGGGAAGGGTTTCATGTCTCCCACAAATATTTAAGGGGCTCAAAGTGATTCAGACAAATTCCGCCCTCCCTTTTTTCCAAGAGGAGCTGGTGCAGAAGCAGCTCAGTAAGCACCAACCCCATGGGGATGCTTTTCCCCAGGCTGGGGAGGTTCAGGGGCTCAGGTTCAGCAGCCCTGGATTCAGGAGGCTGAGATTCCCACTGCAGTGTCCACAAGTGGTTTCCAGAGACCTGAGATGCAGAATGATGAACCCTTACAGAAGATTTATGTTCTCATGTCAGATAGATGATTTGTGGTATTTCCTGGAAGGCTGGATGATGTTTCACTTTCAGCAAATAAGGTCAAAATCACAAAGGGGAAAAAAAAATTAATCTCTCATGGATCAGCTGTTTGCCAGCCCCAGAGGTGCAAGAGTTTGTCTCACATCTCTGTTCATATAAAAACACTTTCCTGGAGCGACGTGCTGCTAAACGTGGCTTTGCTGAGGGTGTCACCCATGCAGTCTGCAGCACAAACAGACTCAGCTGGGAAAAGATAACTCAGAGGAAGACGGGGTTCACACCTGTGCTACCAGATTAGAAAAAGGAAACTAAAAGGAAGGAGCTACTGGGCAGGTTTGGAAGGGCTGGCATCGGTCAGGTCAAAAGGAAATCAGCAGGAGGATCCTCAAGCAGCATCCCTGTGACGCCAGAGGGGGTGCAGGTTGGATCCAGCATCAGAGGCAGGCGGTGATGGGGCCGGGCACGTCGGGGGATGCCCGAGGCTGTGCTGGGCTGTGCTTTGGGGCAGGACAGCGCTGGGCTGTGCTCGGTGCAGGGAGCAGGGTGGGCTGGCGGGGGATGCTGGCCCGGCTCAGCCGCCGCATCCCTCGGATGCCGGCGCGTCGGGAGAGGGCAGCCTTGGCCACAGGCAGGGGAGGGCGGCAGGATCCGCACCCCACCGCCCGGCCCAGCCCGAGGGAAGGCTTAAAGGAGAGCGTTTAAGCGCCCAGTGTGGAAAAGGGGCTTGTTCATGAAACCACTGGTGCTGCCGGAGGTCAAACGCTGTCCCGTCTGCGAGGATGTCCCAGGATCCACGTGTCCGAGCTGGGGGGATGAAAGCACACCTGGAGCAAGGCTCACCGTGACCTGCTGCTCCAAAATCCCCTCTCCACCAGACTGGTAGACATGAATCAGGCTTCCCTTCTTCACTGCAGACCACCAGGCTCATCCGTTTGGCTACATGTGCCACAGCCTGGGGACCCACCTGGGACGTCCTGGGCTTGCAGCTCCAGTGACTCACCCACAAACCCTCCCTGGAAAGCATGTTCCCTGCTACAGCCCAAAATAAAATAGAAAAAAGTTAAGGGAAAGACAAGCTGGAATCGTGGAAGCACAGTTAATGCTACTGCTGTGATGCTTCATTTGAGCTGCAAAGAGAAGATAAAGTTCTGCCTCCCACCAGAGATGTCACTGGGGGAAATGATTCCTTCCTTCTCTAAATGGCATCACATTGTTTCTTCTTTGCAGCTTGCTGCCAGCTTGGTGTCACCGCCTGTTTTTCCAGGACAATAATCCAGTTAACCGGCAGTAGTGGTGCCCTCCATCCAATCTCCCCGCCACCCTCCCCAGACAAGATCACTACCAAAGATATTCAAAAATAGATTCACCTAGGAAAGAAGAATAAATAAGGGTTGCTCCTAGCATGTGAATAGCTAATGAAGACCCACTTAGCAGTCTCGGCAGACTCATCAGCCCTGGCGGCTGAGCCTTGATTGTGTCTGCAGCTCCTGTTCCTCTTCTCTGCTCATTAGAGCCAGGTCAAACGAAACGCACACAAGCCGTGGCAGAAATGCTAAGAACCAATGGAGGTGGGCATAGTGGTGACCCATTCCAGCTGGAAATTACAGGTTAGGAATTTTTATTGCCTGGTACATGGAGCTGTTTCATCCAGCAGCCACAGGTAGGTCACTCCTAATCCCCAAGCCCATCACACTGTCCCACATCTCTCATTGACCTGGACAGTCCTGCATGGGGAGCACTGGGGCACATTTTGGGGTAGTTCAGGATCCAGTGTGCTGGGTGCAAAAGCAGCAGGTGAGGGTTGAAGGGGTGACACATCTGCTTGGCACCCATCTCCTGGGAGCAGCTCTGGAAGTGACTGCCCCCCTCACTGAGCACTGCACCATTCTCCTCTGCCCAGAGAGACTCTTTAGAGCCCTGTGAAGTTATAGTGAATAACATACATGAATACACTAGGAGTTCTATAAATCCTCTAACAAGATTTTCATCTTAAACACCTTAGGACACTGATTTCACCTTTTCCTGAAACCAAACCTGGTCAGTCACTCGGGCACTGCAAGGTGAAGTTAGTTTTAATATTATATTTGCTAATAACCTGGGAAAGAAGAAATGGAACAAAGTAAGAAAGAGCAAGGCAGCCAGCTCCAGCCTCACGCTGTCTTGATTGTCTGTCACTGAATTGTGGCAGTGCATGAGACGGGAGAGGGATGCAGAGGTGTGAAGCACCATTGCCAGAGGATTCTGCTGCAGTCTGGATTTTGTTGGTGTAAAATCTGCTCTGTTCTACTTGTCTGAGACCTCCCTGACAGTGATTACTCACAGAACATTCCATCTTCACTCCTCTCTGTTCCTAACCTAACAAACCTAACAAACCATCCTTTTCTCACCAGTTCTGGGTCAGAGGAAAATGTTGTTATTAGGTTACCTCTATTTTATGGTCTCTTAATTATTTCCACCTCTGTGATTACACTAATTAGCTAACTGGTTTCTAATGGCTGTACAGTAGCTTGCATTACACTTTCATTAATCACAGCCTTAGCCAACCTAGTTAAGAGTCCCTGATTTCTTGCATTATGATTTGAAACTATTAAATGCAAAAGTAATCTGAAGGGGAGAAAGGAGTCAATAGGAATAGACACCACCTTCCCCAGCAGCTTGGCAAAGAGCCTCTTTGATATATTTAGAAATGTTATGATTCACAAGAGCCAACCATTTACTTAGTGACTATAAAAATAAAAAAGAAAAGGTAAGTCTGAAGTTTTCAATCACAACTGTTAAAGGCTTCTTCTCACTTTCTTTGATTCGAGGCAGTTGACTGACACATTCAAATGGGATCAAAAATAAAACAACTGACAACACATCTCCTCCATCCTGATGGCTGTGACCGAGCACTTGCTGCAGCTACACCCAGGACAAAACAGAAATGAAAATCAAAGAGGAGGTTGAGTTTTCACTGCTGGAAAAACATTACTCTGACAGCTCTCAAGACCTTCCTATAAATCCTTGCCTAGGGAGATTATTTGATGTGTTAAAGGACTTCTTAAAATAATGAAAATTAAGAACAAAGCATCTCCCACTGGTTAGCTTAAATACCTGCACAGGGGAATGTTCATCATTGGCTATGATGGAAAGTCAGCATAACAATAAAAATAATAAAAGAATGTTTTTATTTTTACTATCATTATTGACACGTATGTAACAGGAGAAGTTCAGAAGGCTGAACAAACACCAATAAATTAATTCTGCCAACCTGCTGCATATCAGGCACCCAGTTCAGTGAGGTGCTTGACTGCAGCACGGTTTTAGTGAGCACTAAGTCAAATGCTTTAAGGAGATGGGAGAAGGGTGACAATTCTCTCTTCTGCCAGGGTGTCTTCGACAAGGAGTGAGAGGCAGAGAACCTTTCCTGGAAATACGAGCCTGAAGAGGCCCCATGACAAGCAAACCATTAAATAGGGGGAAAAAAGTAACAATAATAGAGAGCAAAATTTTGCTTCAGGGAAAAATTTCTCCTTGGTTTTAGCACAGATGTTGATATTGCACACTCAGAAATGGCTGTGTGGAAGCACATTATTAGATGGTGCACAAAAACAGAGAGCTGGATTTGCAAGGGAGGAACTAAAGCATTTAAAAATTAAAAGACATTTAAAAAATGCCTCCTGAAAGGCAACTTCTCTCTGAAGGAGAAGTTATGAGTAGAGAGACTGAGCTTCCCCAAATCAGAGAGTCTTGAAGTCAGAGCCTGTCAAGCACTTTTCCAACATTTTGCTTCAAGAAAAGGGAGCTCTGGTGGGAACTGCAGATCCCCTGAGGGCTCCTCTGTGCCTGGCTCAGCCCTCAGAGCCAGCCTGGGTGGGAACTCCAGCTGCAGTGTGTGTCCATGTGCTCAGGAGCACACCTGGAGCAGGGATCTGCACCGTGCCAGACCTGCCCAGGGCAGACACCCATCCTGCCTGATGCCTGCACCTCTGTGTGTGAATTCCACACAGCTTATCCACACAGCACCCCCAGGAGCTCCCAGGAAGATCCCACAAAGCACAAGGACATGCTTTTCAAATTAATGAATGTCATTTCAGAGCCCACATCCCTCGGGAGGAGGGAATCCTGACCCTGTGGGCTGAGGGAGCAGCAAGCCCAGTATTTTAGGCCTCATGCACGTGAGGGTGGCACAAAGCAAGGCTCACACACAAAGGTGATCGCTCTGCACTCTGCATATTCCCTCTGTGCACCGGGCTGGGATTTTTCATTTCATCCATAATTCATGGTTTGCTGCAGCAGCTCCACAGAGCAGCGCAGGACCTCAGCCCCGCTGGTAACAAGGGAAAGGCAGAGTTGCTTTTGTTGCCACAGTGCAAACTGTGGAGCTGGGCCCCTCCACTTCGTCCCAATTAACCTGTGGGCAGAAGTGTGAAAAAACAGTGGAATAAAGGCTGTTTGCCCCTATAGATAACTGGCTGCTGGTGGCCGCTGCCAGCCCCACGCTGACCCCTCGATGTGGGCTGTTTGTAGCCAGCAGAGGCTGTGCCCAGCCCAGCACAGGGCTGGTGCTGCTCCTTTTTTACACCTGTACATGTGATTGCTAACCCAGCTCGGTGTTTGATGCCCCTGCATTGCTAGATTTTGGGGCCAGGCTGTTTTTGTTTTTCACCTGGCCCCAGCAGTGCTGAAGGGTGACAGTCCTTGCGGTCACTGTGCCACTCAGAGCAGCCCACACTTCCTCCCAGGGCTATAAACCTTTCTTCTCCAGCCCTGCTGCCTTTCCTCTCCATAACACACAGACTAAAAAACCCAGTTTGTCAGAAAGGAAAGTGTTTGGGGAGATTAAAATGTAAATGTTGCACTTGGCTTTTCAAAGGGGGTTTGATATTTTACTTGTGACTCTGCAAGGAAATAGATTTTTGATAACTCCGTGGAACTGCTGCTGCCCAGCCACTGCTGCAAACAGCCAAGACCTTAATAAATAAATTCTCTGTCAGGCAGCTCTGAAAACCAACTTGCTGGTGGTTTGGAGAAATATTGGGAATTTCAAAGCAGTCTTGCACAAGGAGACCTGTAATTACAACAGCCTCTCCTGCACTGCCTGGGTTTGGGAGGAGAGGGGGAATGCACAGTGTCCTCCTTGACAGTGCTGGCAATAAACACCGTATATTATTTTTCACTATGTGTATTAACTTGAAAATATGGGGAAAGAGCCATGTCAGGTGTCATGCTCTGCACTAGGTATCACCCATGGATGGGACATTAAAAGGGAATGTGAAAATAATTCAGACAGAATTCCTGCCTGGCTTGGCTCTGGCTTGAAATCTCATCTCCTTGGAAAACCTGCAGAAAGGTTCTGCCTGAACCCAAAACCAGGTCCCTCCTGGGGCAATTTTTCCCCTTAACTTTATGTGATGGATCCAGGTCTCTTTTCTATGAGCCTGCAGAACCTTGCCCAGCCTCAGCATCCAGCACCATGCAAGCTCTGGCCCTGTGCTAACAGAGAGACACACGACACCATGCCATTATCCAGGCACTTTGCTGTAAACACTGGGGAAACTCAGGAGAAAAGTAATTAAAAAAGGAGTTTGCTGACTTTCTTCTGACTACCAAAGTTCCTGTCCCCTCACCTTTGCGGCCAAAAGTGAGCTGCTGGGATTTCTACCTCCCCAGTTGGGACATATTGAAATAGTTGAACCTCAGTGTAAGAAGTTCTTGGCACAAGGCTCTCAGTGGAAAGCTACGAACACATAAATATTCACTACTTTATTACCAAAAAGCTTGATGAGTTTAAATTAACCTTTCTTCCATAATACATGGAATAACCTGAACATGACCACTGCACAAGTAGACCAGCAGTGCTCGGAAATGATCAGCAATGCAAGAATCACTTACAGGATTAATCCGGAAAATAATTTCAAACAATTGAGATCTATATGAAAATGAACAGACCACACATTAATAGAGCCTGAGCCTGCTCTGTAAACTTAGCTACTCACTTTTTATCCCTTAAATAAACTAGGAAGAGTAATGTATTTATAGCCTCTTGACGTAAGTAGCCTCAGTGAAATATTGTATGTAATAAATATTCTGCCATCCCCGAGAGCCTACGGGACAAAGCGGTACCAAGGTACTGCAAAGGCAAACTGGATGTGGCTAACGAGTCTTGGTGAGCTGCCAGCCAGCTGAAAACACTGAAATGAGAGAAAGCAATGAAAATATAGACTTTATTAATATAGGAGTGAGTTTTATTAACACAACTGCAATGCAAGGTCAGTGGGTAAGCATTTTTCCCTTTCAGCTCTGCAGGGCACCTTTAATCATTGCTTTCAAGCATTACCTTGGAGTTTGGTGAGCTTTATGCCAATGTTTTGTTGTTTGTCAATCATCTTCTCTACTGGTTTTTCCCCTGTTTCCTTGCTGATGCAAAGACCATAAGATCTTGGCCCTTTTTCCCTACCCCATGTTGCCAGCATTGCTTTTTATCCAATTACAAATTACACAGTGCATATGCATTAAACCCAAATGTGTTCATCACTAATTTTAAATAAGGATGTCATTTGTAAATGCTTTATTCATAATTAATGGAATTATTACTGGGTGCAGCCACATTCTTCATCCATGTACTGTAAGATATGTTGTAAAGTGCATTAGTAAAAAGCTTTATAGATGAGGATATGACAACCCGACTGTGAAGCACATTACGTGATGTACTGTGGCTATTGTTGTAACAATCTTTATGCAAGATTTTATGCTATCAGTCAGCCAGGGGCTGATTGATAGTGTAAATGTTAATAATTAATAATAGGATAATGTTGATAGCTGTGATTCTATGATGAGTATGGATTTTTTTAGTTAGTATTATGCTAATATGCATTATTCACTGAATCATAAAATCACATTAGAGATGAGAAGGTCCCTCTGGCTTTCCCCATTCATATCACTGATGAGTCAGTGCTGCTCCTTCCTAACATTTCCAAAGCAGCTTTTTTCCTCTGCCTTTCTGCATGAAATCTCTAGGTTAAGAAGTGTATTTTAAAACAAATTTAGAGCCCTGAATATGTGCTCACCAGAGTAATGTGTAAAGGTATGGCCTTCAGGAGAGGAGTACAACAAGCTGCCTGCTGTAGGCATGGGAGACAGAGGACATGAGGGACCTTCCCTATGTTTGCAGTAGTTTAAAATGAAGGAATTGCCTTGGGAAATGCCTTTCACTTTGGCACTTGAATCCTCCAGCAAGTTAAAACCATCAGGCACACGTACCTTGTGCAGTGGCTACTGGAAGGTCCTTGGGCTGCTGAACAACAGGCAACACAGGTGGGATGTGAAGATGGAGACACACGAGAAAGAGAAACAGAGAGCTGTAAAGTGGCTCAATAGTGATGTAATTTTTTTTTTTTCCAGCTGACATTATCTTTTTTAATATCCACTAGACAGGATGAAAACAGGCATTATGTCATGTGGGGGAAGTGAATGTCGGTTTGCCGCCGGGCACAGACTCCTCAGAGGATGTGAAATGCCAATAGCAGCCTCCAAATCAGGATTTAGAAATGGATATGGTGTAATGGTCCTGGGGACATGCTGGGTTCCAAGGTTCCCAGCAGGGAAATCTCCCCTTCTGCACCCAGCAGGATTGTCTCCATCGCCCGTCTCACGGCCGCCCTCGCAGGACCAGAGATATAATTTTGCCTTCTCCGGTTTCAAAGCCTGAGATTCAGGAGAGCTCCTTCCTGGTACTCAGCTGGTTGTAGATAACCTAAGCCAAAGGCATCAGACACGCTGAGCTCACTGGCATTTTCCTGCTGGCATGGTGTCCGACAAGGAAGGCTGTGCTCCATGCACCCCCTTAATGGCATTTTAATTCCTTAAATTGTGCTAACACCCACCCAGCTCTCTGGCAATGCAGGAACACAGCTTATGGACTAGTGTGAGAGCCATGTTCAGGGAGAGAGAGGAAGTGCTAGTTAGTGCAGGAATTCTCTTATTAAGGAAATTATTAGTGGTGGCTTTTTCTTTATAGAGATGAGAGTGCTCGGGGCTGATCACTGATTACCTTTCCCACCCCTGCTCCCTCCCCACCTCCTGGACATCGTGTTTGGCTTTTCAACGTTTTTATTTCAGACAAATCCGCAAGCACATTTCCAGGTGGATGTCACCAGGATCCACTTCCTCCCAGCCCACAGACAGTCTGTCTCTTATCTCACTTACATTAGTATCAATTATTTACAGCAGGAATGCTAAATCATGAAAACCAAGTTGCAAAAAAGCTCTGCCTTGGCTGAGTACCCCACACTGGTTGCAGCTTCCCAAGCCCCTGTGCTGCTGGTAGTTGTCCTTGCAGAGCAACAGCCATGAATTTCTTTTCCTTTCAGAGCTGCAAAGAGCAGTGTCTGGGCACCCACAGCCATGTTCTTCACAGAGATAAAAACCATGAGGGTGTGCATTGGACAGCGCGTCTGTAGGGAAGGCTTCTCCATGGTCACCAGGTTTTGGAGCAGCACAGAAGGTTTTTTTTGCTTTTTGTTTTCCCTCCTTCCACAGAGGCTTTGTGACTCTTGAAAGTAACATTTGGGGAAAATAACATTTGGGGGAAGGACCATCTCCAATCCGTGGGTGATGGAGCTGACTCCCCAAAGCAAGGTGCAGCCAGTCTGCCTGGGGGCTCACCACCCCTTTGTGGCACCGCACCAGTGTTATTGCCAATTCCTTCCTTCTCCTGGGTATAATCTCCCTTCTGGGAGCCCATAATCTGGGGACAAGAAGCTCTTTCCCCATGAGGTTTGAATGAGGCTCTCACATGCAGTCACTGATGAGTTCCTTAAATGACTGAGTGCATAAAGGCTTTTTTAAAATTTTTGATTAATACTATTTAAACATGACTAACTAAAATCTCCATTAAATGGGGGTGTTATATACCTTAGGATAGTATAAATACAAGTGTCTGGGCTCTTTTCATGTCTTTACCCTTTAGATACAGAACAGCAGCAGTGTTTTACCTCTGTTGCTAAGTTCACCACTAAGTGAGGTGATACTTCCACCCTTGACCTTGGTTGAGTGCCTACCTTTAAATTTCCAGTAATTCTCACCATTTTTTTAGCTATATCCATGCTTGCTCCAGAGAAGCTGTATTTTCCTAGGTTTGGCTCCTTACCCAGCACATTCCCACTTTGCTCATTACAACTCACAAAAGTGAAAAGAAACCCCTGAGGAAAAAGGGATCCTCCAACCACCAGAGTTCAGCTCTGGAGGGATGATTTTGGGCACCTTTGAGCCTCCCTGACCAAGTGCAGTGGCTGTGGTCCATGATGTGGAGCTGAAGGGCAGGGCTTGCCTTGGTTGGAGTTTTCCATAGCTCAGCAGGTGCTGCTGGCCATGGAAACCCTCAGCCAAAGCAAGAGCAGTGCCCAGCCCCAAATGACCCTTAGCTGGTGCTTTGCTGTCACCCACAGGTGTGATTTTGGGCACTCACAGGGATCACTCCTGGAGGGGAGAATGGAGAGAAGGAAGGGTGTTTTAATTCCAACCTGCTGTAAGTCACTTCATTAGCCCTGACCCTGTTTGACCCTTTTACTGTTCTATCAGCCTAACTGTTTATTTTCCTCATAACAGTAAAACCAAATCGATTACCTTTGTCTCAAAGCCCTTTATGTGTCTCGGCGCCCAGGACCAGCCCTGCTTTTAGCAAGGGCCTGATGCAAATGAAATCTCTGGGAAATAGGGACAGTTCGGAGCAGACATCAAACCAACCTCCCCATCTTCCTCCTTTTTTTACCTGATTAAGCTTAATCTATTGCATTTAAAAGAGAAACTTTATTTCTTTTTAAAATAGCTGTACAATGCTATCTCTCTAAATGTGCATGGTGTGTCTTTGTTGTATACATCTATGCAATCAATAACTGTGTCTTGCTGGGGATTTAAATATTAGTCTTCAAAATCCAGGTCTAGAGCACCAGATTTATTTGTAGGAAAACATATCCTTTCCTGCTTAAGGAAGGATATTAGTTATAGATGCAACCCCATAAATCTTGTGGCTTTAGGTGAGATATTTGCTGGATTACAAATATGAATTGGAGATGAAGGTCCTGCTCTTCCTATTATTACTATTGTTATTATTACTTACTGGTTATTATTTTCTGTATGATCTGTATCTTCAGGTGGGTCAAACACCACTGGGGAATGGGGAGCTAAGCCTTCAAAGGGTGCTCACATGTTGAATTCATTAAAAGGTTTTCTCTCCCAGCCTTGCCCTGTGCTGCATTTGGCAGCTGGGTGAGTCATTAAACACCCTGTTCAGGTGCCTTTCCCTCCTCTCCAGCCTGCTTTTGGTACCTCATTTCGTTGTGCTGCTTTTGCCTGATCATATCAAACCCCCTAATGTTTATTAATGTCACCCTCTGCATCCTATTCAAAATGTGCTATTGTTTCCCAGGTTCTGCTCCAGCACCAATCTCAGAAAGCAGCCAGACCAGGAGCCACTGGGGACCCCAATATCACCCAGAGCTTTGTCACAGGTGACAATTTTCTTCTCTACCATTTGTTACGGCACATCTGGGGACATCAGTAATAAGCCACAAGGGCTGGATTGCCCAGGGAGCCGAGCCCCCAGAATATCAAGTGGAGGATTTGCTTCAGGCAGGGTGTGAGAGCTTTGATGTGACAACTGGGGACAGTCCTGGGGCTGCTCAGCACCTTCAGGGCAGGGCTGCAGGGGCCTCGCCACAGAACTGGGTGTCTCTGCTTAATTCAATATCAGCCAAGCCAGAGGTACATTGCAGTGGATGCCCCAGACTTTACCAAATGCTCTGAGTGCCATTTAATGAGAGTTAAACTGAAGACATCAGTGATGACCCCAGTGCTTGCTGAGTTGCCTCTGTTTCCCTGCAGTTCCAGCTGTGCTGGTCAGTCTGTGTCACACCAAGGACCAAACCCAGCCTGGTGACAAATGCAAAGGGCTGGGTGCTCACCAGCAGCAGCAGGAGCAAAAGGCATGGAGCAGAACTGGTGTGCACTGGGAGGAATTCCTAAAGGCTGCTCTGGCAGGTGCAGCCCCACAGCAGGCTGCTGACCAGAGGAGAACACGTACTGGGATCTCAAAATAAATTCATGTAATGCACTACCCTGAAATTAATAGGCTCTTGTATGCCAGGGCTGTAAAGACAGGCCTCTGTATAAGGTCTGGCTTTTTTGAATTAGACTCCTGTGCTTAAATAAATTAAGCGAGTTGTCAGTATATTAAATGATTTAATGCCTTCTTCGGTTTTGCAGAGGAATCCTAATGAAAATACTCTTGAATATAAAATGCTGAATAAATTAAAGGGTGAAGTATTTAAATAAATGGTGTGTTGTTACTGTGAACCACATTAAATTAGTGTTTGCCTCTATGGTAATGATGCTGCCCTGGCTTTAAAGGAGTTTCTGCTGGTTCAGGCATTTTTTTTCTGACAAAATGTAAGTGTTGTGCTTAAGATGTTCAGTTCAAAAGGATCTGCACTGTTCTTGGGCCAAACCTGATATCAGTGAAAGTCTTATTGGCTGGCTAACAAGGAGCTGGATTAAATGGCATTAGGAGCAAAGGGCTCTGGCAGACCGAATTGAAACTACTGAAGAAGTTTCTGGCTGATGGCCTTTGCCCTGAGCAGGAGGTACAAAGGGGTGTGTGTGGGGAGGGGGGTTAGGGTAGGACATGTTCTGCAGTGCTGCCCCCTCCCCACTCACTATAATCTGGATTATCAGCTGTGGTGACAGCAGCAGAGAGGTGGCAGGTGGTGGGGACAGCAGCAATGGCTTGGATCACGCCAGAGGTAAATCCAGCACAGCTCAGGACCCACAGATATGGTCCCAGGTGCTCTTTGGTGTGGGCAGAAGGGAAGAGACAAGGTCCCAGCATCCCAGTTTACGCCTGGATTGATTCTGCAATTGAAGAACCATGCTGATATCGTGAATAAACTGTGGAGGGCCTTAAAAGTCTTTCTTTGCTGATCTCATTACAAGATAAGATAGCAAATGACCTCTCTTTTCTCTCCTTTCTATAAGGTACAGACCTGCTTTTAAAGGTAAAGACCTCACCAGAAGATAAAGTCCCATATATAGAAATCAATTATGAAACAACTTTAGTTGCCCAGCTTTTGGATATCAGCTCTTATCTAATCACTTCTACCAATCGCAGTATTTCTTTTTTTGTGACACTGTTTTCTGAGCTTAAAACACAGACACAATGGCCTAGTATCCAAAGGAAAAAAATATTATATATGTATATACATTTATACCTGTTTGGTCCCCAAGGACATCTGGATGCACAGTAAAACATCAGCTGGTCTTTCAGACCAGTCCCAGGAGAAGTCCATGTGTGGCTCCTGGAGTTTCCTGATTGAGGGATCTGTAGCTCGGACTTCTGCTGAATATTTTCCATGGAAAGGGAAATTTCAGCAGCTTCCAAACCAGAGAGCAGAGACGTGATGGAGCTCCTGCAGAAAGTCCCCAAGATTGCAGCACTCTCCCATTCTGTGTTGTCCTGGGTGTAGATGAGTCTGTTATGAAACTGCACCTTTTCCACTCAATTTTAGCAACTCTTAAGGAACAGGGATGTGCCATTTCCCTAAAAGTCCATCAAGCTATGGCAGCAGATGGGGATCAGCAGGATTTTACTGAACCACTGGAATGCACGTTCTTCATGTACTTTGAGCTTTGAGCTGCTCTCTTTGACACTGCATTTTGGGTTTTTTTTTTAATAGCAGGGGGATTGCTGGGCTTGTTTTATGGGGTTTTAGAGGACTTTTCCAGCTTCTGCACGGTAAAATGAAGCACCAATAGCACTGAGGTGTCTGCATGAGTGTCCACCAAGGCCAGACCAATAACTCTGGAAAAAGGGAATGGTTCCACTCAGTGCCTGAATGCTTGATGATGGCTTAAATACTCACTATTAGGAAGATTAAAATCCCTAAAAAGGCCCATCCCATTCATGCAGTGTGGCTGCCTGTGTGTTGATTCACAGTGATTTTTGGTGGATCCACGACATGGCTTAAAAAAAAAAAGAAAGAAACCAGCATGAGTTTGAAATGGCCAGTGATGATGAAACCATCTGTTGGGAAGTTGTTCTGGTGTTACTTCTCCCAAACATAAAGCACACCCTCCCCAGATGGAATTTAACAGCGTCAGCTTCCAGTCACCAGCTCTTTTTATAGCTCTGTCTGTTAGATTGAAGGGCTCTCCCTCTCTGCATCCCTGTACCCTGTCTGAATACATCTGGATTGTCATTAAGCCATCTCTTAACCTTCCCTTTGTTAAGCTAAGCACATTGGGGTCCTTGAGGCTGTCACTATAAGGCATGTTTTGTGACGCCTCAGTCATTCCCGTGTGCCCTCTCCCGTTCATCACCATCCTTCTGGAGTCGCAGGCACCACAAATAGCTGCGCTGTCCCATTAGCTGTTGCACCAGAGATATTTCACTCCACTGTTTTATCAAGTTTCCAGCGCTGTGTGGGAGGATCTCTGCTCCCTGCAGTGAAATCCTGGCTCCTGGAAGCGTGGCTTTGTGTTAAACCAGCTGGAGTTCACTTCCCTCTGGCTCGGGAGCAGCTCTGAGGCACAGACCCATCCACATTCCAGCCGTGGGCCGACTCCAAATCTCATCAGCAAACTTTGACTGTAATGAGTTTTGATTTTCTACCGTTTGCTAAAAGTGATGAACAGAAAGGAGGCTGCTTGGGATGCTCCTCAGATATGTCTAAACCTATCACCAGGGTCCTCATCCGTTTAGCACGGGCTGTGTTGATTTTACATTGTTTTAGCTTCCTAATAAATGAGACAACATTAAGTTAAATGCCTCGCTGAAGTCAAACGTAACAGTGTTGATGAAATGTACTAAATCAATCAAATCTATAATCACATTCTTGAAAAATTATATCAATTTCATTTAATAAGATCTATTTTCCATTAACTCATGTTGATTGTAATTAGTTATTCTCCTTAAATTGTTATTAATCAAGTCCCTTATCAGCTCTTCCATTATTTTTTTTTCCCCGCAAAATCAACATCAAACAATCAGATTTATAATTACGCAAGTCATCCTCCTCATCGACATTTATTCCTTGGCTCAAAGTCAACACTGCTTCAGTCTTCTGGAAAACTCTGTGCCAGCCTGGGGCGCTCCTGGGACAGATTTTAAAACTCTCAGGCACTGAATATTGGGAGCTGCTGATCAAAAAAAAAATCCTCTAGCTGTAGTAACAGCTGTTTAACATCCTGTGTTGGAGCAGAAGATATTCCACATCATCATATTACATGGCTATTTCACTCGGCACTTTTTTCCACAAAAATAGTGAAATTAAATATTTAGTGTCTGCCTTTTATGTATTCTTTTTTTAATGTCTGCTATTCTGTCTAGACAACTACTTTGAGTCTCTTATATCTAAAGAGCACATCCCTGTTGCCCTCAGCTCTGCTAGCCACAGGTTTCACCTGACAGCCTTCTGCTTGGGGCTGATTTATGTTCATTATTATTTACTTTCCCTTCCTTCTTTCTGGGAGTTTACCTACTTTCACTGTCCTTTGAGCTTCATTTTTCAGCCAGAATAACCTTCTCTTTCCCAACTCTGAGGTTTTACTAGATTTCCTAGAAGCCAGAGCTTCTTTAAACAAGGAGTTGCCAAATATCACTCACATTTTCTGTTGAAAATCCTCCAGGTGACCTGGCTCACAACACTGAAAAGCACAGGGACCCACTGTCAGCTCAGGCTGTCCTGTCTGTGCCCAGCATGTACGATTGAAGCAGGGTCACCTCTGTGCTGGCTGGAGCCAGTTTTGGGGTCTGTAAGTAGTCCTGCAGCTGTCAGGATGATCCTGTCGAGGATCCTCCTGGTTTTGGTTTGGAAAAGCTCTTCTAGGGCATTCAGAAAATCCCAAACCAGCACTGTGACCTCTGCAGCTCACATCATTTGAGCTGAAGTTCTCCAGGACAGCACAGGGAAATTTTCTTAAATATTACAGATATGTGACTAAGTGAGTAACCCCTGTTTTCTAGTGAGAGTTGATGGTCTGGAGAAACTCCTTATTTTGGTTTTTATTTGTATTTGAGGTCACTTTCTCTTCAGTTTCTTGCGGTGCTTGGAATGCAGCAATGTCAATTCTGATATTGATTAACCCTCCTGTGCCTTCTTTTCCCACTCAATTCTTTCTAAATAGGTTAAACTATTGATTTTAATATTCCAGGCACATGGATTTTCTCCCCAAATTTAAGTCATGCTCTCCAGAAAGAATCTGTACTCATAAATTAGTAGTTCCCAGTTTTTCATATTGCTCAGACTGTGCTGTACAGCCAATTAATGTTCTTCTCCTCCCTTCTGATGGTGTGTTCATCAGCTCTCTTCTCCACAGCTTCATTTCTTACTCGGGCAAGGGGTAGGAATGGATGCTGAAACATTTTTTCTGTGCTCCTTTACACTCTCCAGTGCCTCTTCCTGCTCATCCACTACAAGTTCCCTCCTTCCAGAAGGGTCACCAGCCCAAACTGCTGGCTCAGTAGAGGGCAAAACCTCAGCCCAGGCACTGCCAGTCACAGCACAGGTTCCAGGGTCACCATGGCAGTGGATTCAGGGTGACTCAAGGAACAATCTGTCACCAGTCTGCTCTGACAGCTTCCAAACTCACAACTGCTCCTGGCAGCCACTTCCCATGTCCAGCTCCAGCTGCTGCCACCTTTCCCCAGGCCCACAGAAATGCTTTTACTTATCTTCCATGGAAACATCACATTTGGGGGGAGAATCTCACTTGCCTTGTGGTCCCCAGAGGATTTCCAGAGGTTTTGTTGATGTCAAGCCAGGATAGAGGAAGAGTTTTGCTTGGGGCACTGCATATGTGGCTGGAGAGCTGAAGGTTTCCTCTCACCTCCTCATCTTCTGCCTTTGGCCTGTGCTCCAAGGTTGTGTTGGCTTGAATCCGGCTCAGGACAAGCTGTGTTGACCCCATAACACAGAATCCCAGAATCATAGAGCCATAGACTCATAGGATCAGAATTGTTCATGTTGGAGAAAACCAACCCAGAGCAGTTGTCTAGATTTGGCCATAGCCAGGCTCTGTGCCTGAGGATGTGCCTATTCCCACTCTTGAAAACAGCCCCCTCCATCTTCTTTAATCCATCAGAGTGTTTAGGGCCAAATCTGGAGTAGACAGGTGATGAAGCACAGGAGAAGAGAGCACAAAGTCTGTAAAATAAAAAAAAGCTACAAAAAGCCTCCTGCTTGCTCTGAACTGCACATCCTTCCTTTTGGGATGTGTCTTTTTATCTCCTTCTGGATACTCACCTCCATTTTCTGGGATGCCTCTGCTGTGGGTTTATGGTTACATTTCCATCCCTTTCACTACATTTCCATCCCTTTCACTGCCTTTTAAACAGTTTTGTTGCTACCATTTAAAATTCAGAACAAGAAGAGCAAGGTCCCTGGCTGAGTGGGAATGGGAAAGGGAGAAATGATCTGTAGTAGAGGTCGGTGCCTGCTCCAGGACAAACATAATCTCAAACGCCTTACTGTGGTTTCCCCCTGTTTGAGCCCAGGAAAGATGGAGCCAGGAGCTTCACTGGGAAAAACTGGGACTCCCTGCCTCTTGCAAAAAAAACCCTGGGGCTCTTCTGGGTAAAAGCCTGAGCTGCTTGTTTCCTTAATGCAATTGGCACTCTGGTCCATTATGAATTCCATTTATAAATTGTAGCTTCCACTTTTTTCTTTCCTTTTTTTTTTTTTTTTTTTTTTATTAAAACTCTAAATTTCATTAGTTTGCACTTACAAAAATAAGCCTGGCATCAACCAGTGAGCTCTCCTGAGATTGTGTCATCAATTTACCCTGCCACTGATGCAGCCCCGTGTCACGCCTGGCACGGTGACAGCACCCAGCTCTAATCCTGCTGCTGCCTGAGTCACCTGCCCTGCCTGCGAGCACAGAGGCACTTGCATGGACTTTTCTGATTAGGAACTTTGGTTTCAAGGGAAAAAAAAAAAAAAAAAAAAAAAAAAAAAAAGGAAGTTGATTGTAAATTTAATTCCTGCATCGTAGTCATTTCTGCACCACGGGTCATTAAGCACACATTAGTACTGCCACCCATTTTTCATAGGAGCTGCACCAGAGAGGCAGAGCATGGCTGCTGCATCCTGGAACATCCTGCCTGCAGCCCATGGGCCCCTCAGGGTGGTGGGGGGCACCCATATCCTGGAATTTTACCTGGCAAATCCCAGAGGAGAGCCAGAATGGTGGCAACCCTGAGTGCAAGTGTGACTGATAAATATTCTGGCAGTGGTGAATTCTCCATATCTTACAATAAAACACCTCCTTGTCTTATAAAAGTATCAGCTCCAATTCTTCTCCTCTCCCAATCTCCTGTTCATTTTTAACCCTTCCAGCTAGGGAAGGTCAAACAGTTCCAAGCTTCAGGCGTGTGGTCAAGGATTTTCCCAGCCCTAACAGAACCAGCACTATTTGTTGCTTGCCTAGAGTGAGCTTTTCTTTTTTTTTTAATAAAAAGTTCCTTGTTCCCAGCAACGTAAAAGATAAATCTGTGAGCATGTGAAAGACCTGAACCCAGACATGCTCAGCACTGGCCAGAGCTGCCTGAGCACTGCCCATGTCAGTCTGTCCAGGCTCGACAGACAGCCTGAGGAAGCTGGCTCCTTTAATAGGCTTCAGGGTTTTATTTATAGCCCCTTGGAATAAGTGCAGCTGATACTTAAGATCAGCAGAATTAATGACAGCGAGCTGGCAAAAGGCCAGGTCTGCAAATAGTGCCACTAAAAGTCTTCTCCACCATAAAATTTGTTTAATGTAAGAAATCATATCTTGCAGGGTTTTGTCTGCCATTTTTATAATTAGCAGGAGAAATCTCCAGTCTGCCTCTGAGAGCAGCCAGTGCTTTATGGGCTGGCTTTTGGTGCTGGTTTGGAATTTTATGTTCGTGTTTGGAGGGACTCCTTGTGCTCTGTGCCCCGTGGGAAGGGGCCCTTGCCCACCATGGATTTTCTCTCACTTCCCCAGAGATGTTGGGAACAGAGAAAAGAATCAGGACCCATGCCAGGTCCATGTGGTAGCTGATCACAGAGGAGAATCACACCCTGCATGTGTCAAACCTCAGGATTAAATCCTTGCCCAGGGAGCTGCCAGCCAGTGCAGTGACATTCCTTTGAGATTTCACCAAAAATTCATCAAACTATCCAGAAAAGCAGCTGTGGGCTGCACAGACCAGAGTGGGGTGGTTTGTGATCTATAGACAGGCAAAATGCAATGAAAGCACCCACTTTAGTCTCACTTTGTCCATGTTTGATAAGTTTGTGCTGCTTTTCTCTCAAAAGCCACATCAAACTTCTGCAAGTATTCCCACTTTTTACAACCCTCTTGATCATACACAAAATCCCCAGCAAATTACCTTGAAATGAGTTATTCTATTCCCTTTTTTTTTTTTTTCCCTCCCTCTAATGGAACAGAAATGAGCTTGGGTGGTTTTGCTCACTAACCACAACAAATGACTCCAATAACACATGCAGCAGTGTTCCTGCTGTATGGGCTGGCTTTGTCCCTGGCAGCACATTCCTGGGAACAGCCTCTGCAGGTGAGCATCTGGCCTGGGGTGCAGAGGGACCCCAGCTGTGCTTGGGGAAGAAGGGAGACCTGTTCACCCCAACCCACAGCCCACTCTGCTCCACAAAATGCTCACTTGGGGCTCTCATAGATGTTTTCCTTATGTGGGGGAGCAGTGCCTTGAAAAAAATTGGGTTTTAGGGTAATAAAAAGCAAGGAAAATGCTAGCCAAAATTAAAAGTTTGGAAATGCCGTGAAGTTTTTGAATTTAGCTGTACACCTATGCTGTAGGTACAGTGCAATGGCAAACAGATCACCTGCTCTCTCTTCACTGTGGTCACTCATCCAGCACCCACCACCAGCAGCAGGGATGAGAAAGAGGCTCTTGCCCACCTCATTTTCTGAAGGGTCTCCTCCAGATGTGTCCTGTACCCTCACACCTCTGGATCAGCCATCACCTCTCACTGGTGCAGGAGAGGCCCGTGGGCTGTGAGACAGCCTGGAGAAGGTGGGGTTATTCTGGACATCTTTATGGGAACACCTTTTTGTGCTGTTTGCACTGCAATATCCTCTGGACATCCTGCCCTGCGCAGGTTTTGGTCCAGCTCCCTCGCAGGACAAAGGTTAACCCCAGCCTGCCCCATGATTTAGGTTACCTGTTTCTGTAATGGATTGAGCATTTCCCTGCCTGATATTTATAGGCACACTCAGGATCCCAGATAAAATGCTGTATCTTTAGTTAGAGATGCAAGAGATGATTAGTGGCCTTTCCATGAGATATCCTTTAAAGTCAAAGTACTTCAGGGGTGCCTTAATGCCCTGCTGACCTGGGACCTACATTTGGAGGAAGCTTTAAAACTAAAATAGCCAGAGAAAGGAAAATAATTGGGTGGATTGTGCTGAAAAAGGTGTTAGGTATAGCTGTTCACTCTGTCTTTTTTTAATTTTTAGGCTTTTCCTATCATATTTTTCCTCCAGGAGGATGAAAAATTGAAAGAGTCGGGCACGGAGTGCCTCCTGTTCAGATACAGCCTAGAAGTGCACATGTGAGCATTTATTTAGTGGAAGGAGGATAACTCCATCACACAGAGATGTGGAAGTGTCTCCTGCAATTCCTTCTGCACATTCACGACTCAGGAAGTCACAGAGGGAGCTGCCAGCACTGAGGGGATTCAAACACAGGGAAAACGAAACCCTTACAAGACCCCTCATGTCCTATTTCCAGGGAACAACCAGGTGTCAAGGAGGCACCTTGTTGGCTGGACACATTTTTAGAGCTGAATTTCAAACTTTTTTAGTCTTAGGGGTCCCAGGAGGCTCCACTGTGCTGCGTGGTGTGGGGGGGTTGACCTTGGGAGAGGTTTCTGCGCCAGGATCCATGGATTCTGTGCTCTCTGGGATGCTCAGCCCCCTGCTCCACGGGGTGCAGGGCACAGCTGGGGAATCTCCTTTGGGAGAGGTTGGTGCTGCTCAGGTGCAGCCACTCTGGGGAGTGCAGCAATGCTGTGCACATCTGAGGCAGGCTGATTTTATGGGACACCTTCCTGCCAGACCCATGTGAGAGGGGGTCTGGAGTGCTGTGATTACACAGGCAGGCTGGCAGCTGTGTTTTGAGCCCCCAAAAAGGTCTTTTAAAATTTTAAAATCCTCCGAGAGACCTGACCCTGAGCAACCACCGTGCAGCAGCTCCAGCAACCCTAATTTCAGCACAGCGAGGCTTTCTCCTGCTCTCACATAATGCTGCAAATCCAGAGGCTTTTCACAAAAGATGTATCAATTCAAGTGAGTTCCCTGGAGAGTTCTCATCCATAATCCAAATCCAGGGATCAGGAGTTGCTCTTCCCACCTCATATTTCCTGGGGTGATGCAAACCCACCCACAATCAGTTTGGATGGGAGTTCCCATAAGAGGATTTCAGGACTTTTCTGTGTGCAGAGAAGCCAAGGAGGGTGATGTCCCCTGTCCCCTCGGGTGTCCTGAGCACCCAGCAGGGATCTCTTGGTTGGTACTTGCAGACTCACGGGGTGGTTTCAGTGACTGGGAGTTGTGCTGATGTATAAAAATTGAAACTATTTCATGCAGGGCAACCCAAGGGAGCTGCTCCTGCATCACAGGACCTGATCCCTTCACAAACTCCAGTGCACCCCTTGTCCCATGCAAGGCACCAGGCAAGGGATGGTGCCTTGCACAGGACAAGGGATGCACTGGAGCATCCCTTGCATGAGCAAGAGTGATAAACATTCACACAGGAATTACACATTTGCAGATCAAAAGTAATTTTGCTACAAAATCTACAATTCCAGGCAGTGAAAGCCCTGATCAGAGCACGCTGCGCTTTGCTAGCAACCACGAGCACAAGAGGGCATTTCACCCTGTAGAGCTGCATGTTTCAAAATAACCTGGATTTTTATGTCCCAAATTACTAATTGCAAATTATTCACCTAGTTCTCATAGAATGTCCTGGTTTTTTTTGCTGAACTAAACCCAGCTGTATAATACCTGTTAGCCTACTGGGCTTATATCCAGAGCTCAAAGCTGTTCAACTTCCTTGTCTCTCTTTTCCCTCATTTTCCAGATGATAAATAACAATAGTAACAAAAAAAATCAGAATAAGACAGAAGTTTTATTTTTTTACGCATGGTTTGTTGAGGCATAGCAAGAAGTCTGGAGAACCTGAACTATTATCAAGAATGTCACTCAAATTACAATATCATTGTTTGAAAAAAAAATTCTGGCAGCTAATTCTGATTGCAGTGCACATTTCTGTGCCTGTGACAAATGATTTCTAAAGTTAGACTCAAGGACACCAAGCTTCCAAGAGGTCACTCATCTCTGGTGTTTATTTTATTTGCCATGCCCAAAGAATTTTTTAAATAGTTAAATTAAGAAGAGAGGGGGGAAAAAAGGGAGGAAGGAAAGCCATGATGATCTGAAAAAGATTGAAGTGTTTTGTTTTAAAAGGAGTGATGCTCAGAGCCATAAAGTATGAAATACAGGAGGGGAAGCAGATTTGGGGCTAACCTGTGATATCACATTAGACTTTAAAGCTGTTCCAACAGACTAAGCATTTGAGAAAGAATCAGAGCTGCTGGTGATAAGTTGCTCCTCTTATCGGCAAACTGTCATCTGTCTTGAGTGAGAACATTTTGTCCACCCTACCAAAACAAGTCAGAAAAATTGGATAAAAACAAAAATATAAATCAGGAGGGTAGCTGGGAGCAGAACTGAAACGATGGCAATTTCCTGGCAAGGATCGCTGTACAGCTAAATGTCAGATGTGGCAGAAAGAATTATATTTTCAACTTGAGGTCAGGAATTATGTGTGAGCATGTGGTGGCCTGAGCCCAGCCAGCAGAGCCACTGGGGGCCCCGAGTGGCCTCTGGTGACAGCCGTGGTGTCCCCAGGGCAGCGGTGCCACCAGCGTCTCCCGGCTGCATCACCCCAGAGTGCCACAGCTCTGCCCCTTCCCATCCCTGGGATGCTCTGCTGCCTCCCAGCCCAGCTCCAGTGCATGATTTCAGCAAGGGCTGCACTGCTGCAGCAGCCCCTGCCCGAGCAGCAGCAGCAGCAGCAGCAGCAGCCCTTGGTGCCTGCAGGTGCTGAGGGTCCCTGGGCAATCTTTGCAGCTGGAGTTAAATGTTTCCAGAGCCATCCTGCCCTGTGCCTGGCTCCCCTAGGACACTTCTCCATGGCAAAAGTGCTTGCAGATAATAAGAAGTTAAGCGCTTCCCAGGCTCTTTCTAGATTCTTTCTTTTCAATTTAATATTCAATTTAAATCTTAATTTGCTTTTTAAACCATAATTCCATTTAATTTGCAAAGCACACCTGGAGCTACGGTGTCGGATGGGGAATGGAGGTGCACGATCTCCCAAGGGGTGTTCAGGTGTGCAGGGTCCTGGGGCCCAGCTGCACCCCAAGTGCAGTCACTGCCCTTCATCTGCTCCCCTCCTCAGGGCAGAGAACAGCTTTATCCCTGTCCCAGGCTGCACAAGCCTTTGACATTGTCACGTCTTCACCGGCCACCATCTGAGGGACCACACGCCTCATTTCCCCCCAGCAGCTCTCTTTTCCCATTTGGTGATTTTGTAAAAGCACCAAACCTGCCCTCATTGTACCTCCACTTCCAAACTGTGTGCCTTGGGAGAGCACAGCAGCTATGGAGCATTTAAATAGCTGATTTTTCAGGAACTGATTCAGGTCTTGCCTCCAGTGATATCAGTTTGGCTGCTGCAATGGGAACAGTGTGTTAAATGTGTTTCTGCACCCTCTCCTCTGGGTCTCCTGCAGGTAAACCCTGCTCAGGTTGGGGGGGAACATCAGGATAGAAGCCATTCCTTGGCATAGATCACCTCCCTGTCTGCCCTCCCCTGCTCAGAGACATTTAGCAGCCCCCAAAACTCTCAGTGCTCCGTGCCCTGGGGCCGAGGGGACAGTGTGCAGGAGGTCACAAGTGCATGTGCAGAAAAATATCTGGGGACATGGGCACGATGTCACGGCAGCACCTTGGCATTTGAGCTGGAGGTGTCGGTGACAGCCCTGGGATGAACCCTGCTCCTGCCCTGGCAGAGGATGGGCACCCCAGGAGGGCAGGCATTGCTCCGTGCTCAGGCCAGGCACCAAATTTAGGCACAGCAGGGTGGAGGGCAGCCAAGGTGCTGCCTGCCAGCCTCTCCTGCACTGCACCTGATGCTCCCAAGTGTTTTTCTCCTTCACTTCGACACATTTAACACAGTGTTCCCATTGCAGCAGCCAAACTGATATCACTGGAGGCAAGACCTGAATCAGATCCTGAAAAATCAGCTATTTAAATGCTCCATAGCTGCTGTGCTCTCCCCAGGCACACAATTTGGAAGTGGAGGTACAATGAGAGAAGGTTTGGTGCTTTTACAAAATCACCAAATGGGAAAAGAGAGCTGCTGGGGGGAAATGAGGCGTGTGGTCCCTCAGATGGTGGCTGGTGAAGACGTGACAATGTCAAAGGCTTGTGCAGCCTGGGACAGGGAGCAGGACAGGGATAAAGCTGTTCTCTGCCCTGAGGAAAGGAGCAGATGAAGGGCAGTGACTGGAAAACCCCCCAAACCCCTTTGGGGCAGGCAGCCCCAAGCACTGCTCCCTGCCCAGACTGTCCCAAGGTCACTGCAGCCCTGTAGCAGCAACTCCCTTCCCCAGCCCCTGGTGCTGCAGGAGTGGAGTATCCCACACCACAGCATTGTTGGGCCTGTGCTATGGTCAGCTCCTCTGCTGTAATCTGGTTTTTCATTATATTTTTTATTATTATTTTTGCAACAGTTTGTTTTCAGGACGCTGCAAGTCCTCCTGTAAATCTGGATGAATGAGCTGAGCTTTTGCTTCAACCCAGATGGGAGCAAAACATCCCGGGCAAGCTGGATTGCAGGGACTGCAGAGCCCTGGTGCCAACATCTCCCAAAGACTGAGCAGTTTGTGACAGGGGGCTGGGACAAGGGAGAACTCATTCCTTGTTGGAAATATCCCAACAAGGACATCAGAGCTGCCTTTAGGCAGAAGCTGATGCGAGGCTGGTGCAAACTCCCCTCCTGAGAGCACCATTAGTGCACGTTTTGTTGCAAGAGGAGGGTGACCCAGGCAAGGGTTAATGGAGGCTGTGCTGTGCACCTGGCACACGTTCACTGCCTCTGCAGCACACTGGGTGCATTTTTATCTATATATATCTTATAGAGATATTTATTTATCTATGGCATGCGGGCTGGGGAGCAGACAGGCTCTCCTCTCAGCATGGCAGGGTGTGGAATGCCACATGAATTCTCTCTATCATTGCTCTGGAAATCCTGGCAAGCCCAGGGGAGCCTGCACTTGATCAGCTCTGTATCACTGTGTACCACTGAGGGAGATCTCTGCAGTGTTTTGGGACACATCACCCACACTAACACATCTTCCCCAGCACCCCAGGGACAGCCAAGCACTCAGCACCTCCTGGGCTTCACCTGCTGGGTCTGGGTTTGCTGATGAGACCTTTCAGTTCCCTTTAGAAGAGCTCTATTGGCTTTTTCTTTTTGAATTGTAATGCCCCAACATCCCTGTTTGTAAGAAAGAACTGGAGGATCAGCCAGGTCACAGCCATCAGAGACACAGGGCTGAACTTCTGCTTTGGCAGCTTTTGGCTGTGTTGTTTGTTTGCTTGCATGGATTATCATCTTCCCTGCCTGTATCATACCACTGACATTAATTCAAAGCAACCAGGGCCCAGATTTCTGAAGAGGTTTCCCTAAGGGAATGTCAATTACCTTTCCCTTCCAGCACCACAAATGTCCTCTGGCACTTAAAAATCACAGCTTTATTGTGAGAAATGCAGCCACTTGCTCTAATTATTCATGCTGCACTCTAAGGCAAGCGAAAAGGTAATTAAAGTATTTAGTAGGTAAACTTGGAAAGGCAAGGGGTTGGAGAAGTGCAACCCCAAACAGAAACAGTCTATGCAATGCTTTGTGTATGAAGGAGTGGAAGAGCATTGCAGACTAACTTTGGAGGTCTCATTTGGGGTGGAATTTCCACTGGAGGCAGCTTGTATTGCTTTGCTGCTGGGAATCTGGTTAGACAAAATGCTGCTGGAACTGGGTGGGTATTTCTGCCCCTGCCCAGCACATTTGAGACCCCTCTGCTTCCCTGTCCTGGGGGATGTGACACCTCTGGCTTTGGAAGGAGAAATTCAAGATTTGTGTCCTGAAGAGGATGGAGGAGAGCCTTCCTTCCCCTGATCTGACATCACCACAGGGACCAAGGGGTCCTCCAGGTGCTGGAAACTCAGGGAATTCCTCGGGGAGGAGCTGTCCTACTCTGCCCTTGGGGGTATGTTCCCTTCTCAGCACTTGTCCTCTGGGTGCTCCATCTCACTCCATCCCCACTCCTTCCTTCCCCCAGATTTTTCTTCATGGGCTGCCTGGCTCCTTCCACATTTAGATGCCAGTCTGTCCTTGCTCATTGTTATTCTCCACCCATCCCCTTAGCTCAGCCTAGTTTCAAACTGCTTTGTCAAGGTGCCAGGATCCCCCGGTGGAGGTGAAGGTTGGCACATCAATGCCACAGATGCATCCCAGAGGATGAGCATCTCTGCACATCTTGTGCCTGGAGAGAGGGGCCAGCGGCTCAGAGGTGCTGAGGACCCTCCCTGCAGCAGCACCTCCAGATTTGCAGCTCTGCCTCAGCTGCCAGCTTTACTCCAGCCCTTGGCTTTCCCCTGGGCTCACCAGCCCAGCTAGGAGTGCTGTAGTGTTTGGGAACCAGCGGCCTTAATTATCATTTAAACCTCATTATGCTCTTTCTTATGATCTCCTCTTTGTTCTTCCTTCCAACCCTCTGTGTCTGCGGGCAGTGGAGAGCTCTGCCTCCCTTTACAGCTCCTCACAGCACCGCCACGTTCCCAGACAATGTGCACGTGGAATTTTCATCTAAATCACCCCAAAAGCAGTGACAAAATCCAAGATTCATCATCATGAATCACAGCTGGACCACAGGCAGTCGCAGCAATCAAGAAGATGCAAATGCCTTTGTGGAAATGCCAGGAACATGCCCCATTGCCGACACGGGCTTCCCAGGGATTTCCAGCCTCTTCCCACGGGAGAAAAAAAGTGCTGTCATCCCATCCCAGAGCCTGTCTTGGTGTTACATATTATTTGTAAGCAAAATAACCCTGTTTGTCCTAGACCAGCTCGTTCTGGAGGCTCTGAAATTAGGTGCCATTACCAGGTGTTATTACTCTGTGGGCATAAAGTTGTACCTAGCGAGCAACCCAGCGAGCTGCAGACACATGAGGAGGATAATTTGATTCCATCTTTGGAAATGTCAGACTTTATGGGTGAATAAAATACATTCCATTTTCTTCTGTTTATCAATATTGGGCGAAAACAGACTAGAAATTGCTTATAAATGGGGAGTGTTGAGAATAAGGCAATATATTTGTTACCCCTTGCAGATGCACAGCACTGCCACAGCCACTTCTGTGCTGTGTGAAAGAACCACATAAAGCAACAAAACAAGGCACAGATGGAGAAAAAGTAACCCTTGCTGCCTTTCCATTTACAGCTCTCACAGCACAAGCAGGTCCAGGTCCTGCAGCTGATAATCATGGTCACACAAAATTAAATGTTCACAAAGCCACTGCAAATTCTTGGCTTTGAAGGAGAATTTGAAGAACCCTGTAAGGATATGCTCACCTGAGCTCTGAGCCAAAGGCAAAGCAGAGACCTGGGGCTGGATAAATGGAGCTCTGTGCCCTGAAGAGCAGATGAGCCCATGGCCAAAGCATGAAGGGGAAGTGGGGCTGGGCCAGGGAAACACCAGGACCGGGTTCGTTGTGTGCTTGAATTGCCCAAACCAGGTCAAACTCTGGGCACACAGAAAAGATGCAGCCCCTGAGAGCACCATAATGGTAAAGGGAGGGGTTTCAGGAGGGAGAATAGAACAGCATTGAATGAATTTTCAGACAAATTATACCTAAAGAGGAATGAAACATTATAGTTTCAATTACCGCTGTGCCCAGCCACGCAGGTAGTAATTCAAACAAGAAACAATTGCTGGATTGTCACCCTCAAATCAGACACATACCATTTAATTCCATTTACTGAGGGTTCACTGACTGTATTTTGAATCAAATACAGCCATTAATGTGCAAAGATCTGAAAAATGCATGTGTCCCTTTTACAAATGTGACAGCGAGACTGTAATTCCTGTAAAATCTGTTTTCTTCAGGTTGGGCTGCTCCTATTGCCGTTAGTTATGCAGATATTACTTATTAAAAGTTTCACTGTGCCAAGCTAGATCTTCCTGAAATGGCTTGCACCTTTTTGTTCAGGGCACACAAAGAGTGTGGTCAAATCCAGCCTTGTATTCCATCACCCAAACTTAGCAAATTGATTTGATTGCAGAACAAGCCACTTTCATTAAAACAATTAAACCCTTACTATTATTGCCATTCCAGCACAAATATAAATCATCAGTTACGGGAACTAAAAGCTTTCAGATGGAATTGCTCTAACACCTGCCTCGTGCAGTGGGCACAGGAAGGGTGACTGCTGCCTAAATAAAACCCTGTCATATCCAGAAAGTGAATATTATTGTGCTGCCCTGGTTAGCTCTGGCAGAGGAGCAGCACATGCCCGTGAGCAGGCTGAGCAGCAAGAGCAGTGCTTGGGATGGGAAGGGATGAGAAGGGCTGGCACCTTTCCCCAGGTGCTGTCCTGTCCCCAGCAGGGCTGTCACAGGGTGCCTGTGACCCTGGCTGGGTTTTGCATCATTCAAATCCTGCACAATGGTTGAGGTGATGCCTCCCTCATCCGAGAAACAATTCCATGGGTGGAAGTGTCCTCTTCAGTGTGATACAGGGGAATGAGTTTGGGACAAAGCTTGGGGGTTGTCTGGAGTCTTTTTCCTTTTTGAAATAGTACCTGCACATATTCCCTGTGTCAGCACTGTCACACATTCTCCGTGGGGTCACAGAGTGTGTTGCCTAATAAAACCAGACCTTTCCATAAAACTGCACTCGCCCTTCTGCTCTGGCAGAGGATGCTTCAAAGGGCAGATCATTTAAATATTTCACTGGTTACAGTGTGGGTCATCAGAACTGGATATGGTAATTTCAAAGGCTTTTCTACTCCTGCTCCTCACATCACTCCAGGTCACACTTCCCTACAGGTGCTTGCTGTTGACTCAAGGACACTTCCAGGCAGCAGAATATCAATGGGGCAGGGATGGACAGGCCAGCTCATCCTACCCATTTTAAATTGCTTAAAAAGACACAGAAGCCTTTTCTCCAAGAGAGTCAGTGGCAGGGACTGAAGTCAGTGCTCAGCATGGGGCTTAGACAAACAGAGTGGTCATTAGTGGCTGTTCTCATTGTCACACCGGTGCAGACTGTTAATTCAGCAGAAGAGTCATTAAAAGCAAGCCTCAGTGGAGACAGAGGTTTTTGTAAATGCCAGATGACTTGGCAAAAAGTGAAGAAGACCCTCAACATCCTGCACAGCTCTACTTGTAAATTCAGAACAAAAACTCCCAGGAATTTGCTGGCGACAGGATTAGGCACTAATTATTTTCTTATGCTGAAAACTGTTAAAACCCAACCCAGCTTTCCCTCACCCTGTAGCCAAGATAAGCTCACTGGCCACTCCATGGGTCCCTCTCTTCCAGAGGAGTGTCACTACTCCCAGAGCTCTCTCCCTGCCTTCGTTTCTGGGTTGAGAGGGTGGCATCAGCCTCGCACTGATGGCACAAAGTGTGGGGATTATCCATGGACACTGTCCCAGCCTGTCCCCACTCTGCTCCAGCCCCAGGGCTCTAATTGCCTGTGAGCTCACAACTGAAGAGCAGCATCCACTCTGCTGCATGGGTGTCCCTCCCTTAGAGTTCCTCCCACCAGGTGCTTTTAATTTATTTGTATTTCCAGCAGCGATAATTGAGTTATCAATTTTGTGCTCTTTTGGGCCAGAAGCAGAGATCAGAGAGCTATTTTATACACCTAATTATGGATTATTTCCCATAGCTATAAAACCACGGAGAGACAGATCCAGAAAATATGTCAAGAGGTGATCTGTGTCCTCTTCATCTCTACTGGCTTCTCCCTATTGCTTCCTTAAACTCCAGGCTGAATGCCCTCCAGACAAAACAGTTGTCAAAAGCAAGGGATACCTATTTCCCCACAGGACAAAATCTCTTCCCACCCCAGCAGAGAGCTGCTTAAAATTAAATTCAGCTTTTACTGAAACGATCTGTTTAAACCTTTAGCACCTCGTTGAGTCAGGCTGAGATTTATCCCATTTCTGTGCAATTTGGCTATAATCTGCCTCATAATGGTGACCCAGAGTCCCGCTGAGGAGTGAAGAATTTGATTTTCTTTCCTGCTAATGGTTTTTGGTGGGGGGGGGGTTGAACGGAATGATCCTTAAGGTCCTTCTCTGTGAGTTGGATGTGGCCCTTCACACCCCCTTAGCTCCCCACTCCCCTGGTCCAGGTTTTTTGCTGCAGAGCCTCCCTCCATCCCAGGCAGGTCTGAGCTGCCTGGAGCAACGCTGCAGTGCAGAGCCAGTGCTGAAGTCCAGCAGATCCTATTTTTATATTTAGGGAAAGAGACAGGAATCATCTGTGTGTCGGGATTGTGTTTCTGGTGGTGACATGAAGAGGCCATCCAAGATGTATGACCCAGCAAATGTACTGTAATGCACACATCACATTTGTTCTGCCAGTAAGTAGATATTGTCTAGGGTATATTACAGCTGTGCTTTGGTGTTTAATTTAATGTGAGTGAACTGCCTTAATTTCTCTAAATTGTAGTAATAAACATAATGCTAACAGTGATATTGCTAATAATTTATTTTGCAAGTGATTAATCAACAATGAACTATTTTAATTACCTGTTCGGAAATGCCAAATTCTAAATTAATTATGTGTCATTATATGAATTCACATGTATAAATATATGCACTTATATATGAATTCCAAGGCTAATTAAAATGAATAAACCATCAGATTTGGTGAATTCATAGAGCTGAGGAAGGATGTGCTCTCCCTGCTCTTCTGCCTTTTTGCATTTCATCCTCAGCACAAAGAGAATCTCATTCCAGTGCTTTATGCAAGTCGTTTGTGGTCCTAAAAAAGATATTACCTGGAGAAAGTAGCAAATTCCCTGGATCCCAGCCTGCCAAGAGCAGCATGGAGGCCAGGGGTGTGGGAAGTGGGAGCAGGGGAGGGAGGTGGGGGCTGCTGCATTTCTGTCTGTGGGAAATGCAGAGTGTGACTCTTTGGGGTGATCTCTGTGCCAGACCTTGGAACTGCCTGGAAATAAACCCCAGTGGGAACTGGAATGGGGGAGAGGGAGGTGATTCCCTGCCCTCAGTTGTTACCAACCATTTTGGAGAGGAGTCAGGGAGTCACTAAACAGATTTGGGGCACAACCAAAGAGTTTTCCTTTTCACCTGGCAGGAGGCTGCATCTAGAGATGCTGCAAGGCACAAAGGTGGCAGTGTAGGATATTTAGCAGTGGGATCACCCCCAGGGACCCCAAAATGAGGCTGGGCAGGAAGGGGAGACCATCCCTTTGCAGCGAGACTCAAACCCAGAGCTCATGGCCAAGGGTCCCCAGTCATCAGCACAGCCCAGCAGCAGCAGAGGTCCCCAGGGGGTTGGTGGCCCCTGTGGCACAGAGGGGCAGGGGAGGGAATCTCTAATTTAGGGGTGGGAAGCGAGACAGTTCTAATGGTTTGCAGCACAGGCTTGAAAACCAGAATGATTAACGAGAGCAATGCCATGGAGGAACCAGAATCTAAGTAATGAGACCTTTATTTGATACATAATTACCACTGGGACCTTCTATAAAGAGAATATCAGGAGTAGGGCTAAGTTTTGCTGGCTTGGGAATGCATCAGGAAGGGGGAGAGTATTGCTGACTCTGCAGTCAGGTGCTGGGGCTGTGCACAACGGGGCTGCAGTGCTGTTCAACGTGAGCCTGAGACATGTTAATTCAGTCATATACTTTCAAATGCTGGAGAGACACCCTGATTTAGTGTGCTGTGTGGATCTATGCAGAGCTGTGGGTTTAAAATGCAGTGTCCAGAGCCTGATTCCATCACCTCATGGTTGAACTCAAGCCGGGAGATGAAGAAGCCATTAGATACATATCGAGAACTTCCAGCCAAAAAATTACTTATGGTTTCAATTGAAGGAGAAGAAGTTGTAGAGAGTTTAGGTATGGATGTCAGAAACACAGCAGTTAACAGCAGAGATGTATGAGAGATTGGGAGGTGATAACTTAGATAAATTGGTGTCTCATCCATATTAAGGAGACAGCTCATCCTCAGTTGCTGGCGGATGACATGAACAGTGGAGCGTATATGGATACTAAAATACATTGGTCTTAAAGTTAAATCCCCAAGAACCATCAGAAATAAGTCTCAGAGGCCAAAGTGAGATTTGATGCACACTGCAAAAATATGCAGTCTGTCAGAGCATGCTGCTCTCTCCATATAACTTCCACCATTTGTGGGACAATTATAGGGAAAACAATCCTGTGATCTGTAAAGCAGCTCCTGGAGTGGTTTTATTCACTAACTCAATGCTATGCATAATCATTGCCAGCAACATCTCCAGAGGTGTGTGCATAATAGAGAAACATCAAGTCAATGAGTCAAAACATCAGAAAATAAAATTCAGATGAACCTCACATTCAAAAATTGTATCATCTGTCATTTAACACTGTCTGAAGACTCCTTATTGAAATAATACATCTAAACCAAAAGCTACCCCAGGCAGTAATGCCTTATTGTGCTGCTGTGTTTAGGAGCTACCAGGAGCTGGGGTTTTCTGCACCTTGAGCTGGCTGCCAAAGGGGAGCTGGGGTTATAAAAGACCTGTGGGGATCTTCAAGCTGAAGCATCCAAATAACTCGTAGAGGGGAAACAGAGGGCACTGGGAGGGTCTGTTCCTTTCCTGTACCCATGTCAAAGCCTGCTAAAGTGAGGAGGGGCCCCCCAGCATCACCCATTTCCCTTGCTGTGTAGATGTGTACGATGATTTTCCTTTCAACAGCCAAATTTGTCTCTGAAAGAGAGTTTGTATCCAAATGCAAACTTAATTTGCCCTGGTTGACATTACACCTCGCTGGATTAGATCCTTCATGCCTCCCGTTCCAAAACACCCATGGAGATAAGAAGTTACCCTTTTTGAAAATGCAGCCTTGGAAGACCTTTAACTGCCCTAACTAAATTCTGATGGTGCTATTTTCCCAATGCACCATGTACAGCATTGTCTCTGCAGTGCAGCTTGAAAGGAACAATTCCCTGTGGATGCAGGCTCCTGCGGCCAGGAATATCTGCTCTGGGATGGCTGGCAGGGGTAGCACAGCACGGGCCACAAGGCAAGGGTACTCACATGTACATTTAAAATGTGCATGGCTGTGTATGAGCTGCACACAGGCAGGGGCAGGCAGGAAGCACCAGTGCTGGATAATGAGTCCGAGCTGCTCCAGGGTGTGAGAATGAGCAATGAGCATCTCTGCTGAAAGCAAAATCAGGAACTTGGGTGAGCTTTGCTACTTAGACAACAAATCACTGGGTGTGCTGGAGGGTTCATTTTTCATTGGGAAACACCAGTGAAACGAGTACTTTGCTGCTTATCTCTTTATTGCTTATCAGTGCTTCTTTGCCCTTCATTTCTTGGAAAAGGCATGGTGCTTAAATGGGTTGAAGGGTGGAGGCTGTGAAAGAACTAAGCCACCTCTTTAATCCCAGGGGCTTCATCAAGGGTTCATTTTGCTCTCTGGGAAAATCTCTGTCTTCCCAGATCACTCGCCTCCCTCTCTCTGCCATCCATCTAGGTTGCTTTGTCTGTATCTGAAGTCATGCTTGCCATCCTTTGAAGAGGTAGTCTCCTCTAAAAAATCAATAGTTAACATTGTCTTTAAATAGTCTGACATTTACCTTTACTGCAGTTTTCATTTCTTTCTGGGATTGCTCAGACATTTGTATTATCCGTGTACATTCCTTATTTCTCTGCCTGTAGCCACAGACCAGGAGCTTTGCAGGGATGGCAATCCTGGTGGGGTAACTCCCAGCCACAAATAAGGAGACTTTTGCAAGATAATTGAGAGGACTGGAGCTTGCTAATAGAAGCCTCTTTAATTTATGGAAGACATCAACTGAGAATAATTACAAGCAAAAGGGTATCGTAAATCCCTGAAGAAAATACAAGCTGAATGCAGTTTTCCCAACAAGCAAATTTGAATGCTAGCCCAAAGGTCAAAATAAAAGACTGTGAGCTTTAACCTCCTGAGCCATCCACCTTTCCTTTGGCTCTTGTCAGGAGCTTGTCTGGGGGTTCGTGTAGAAAGCTGCCTGTTCAGAGCAGGGCCATTTGCAATCTGGGAAAGTTAAGCAAATTAGCAGAATTATTAGGTAAGAGGCAATTCTCCACAGCCTGCAAAGCAACTGCTTGTTAAATTAGCTCACACGGGAGAATTGCACTGATGGAATGATGGTTGCACTGTTTGCAGAAGGGAGACTGTGCAGGCATTTCCTTTGAAATAACGCTGCTGTACTCCAGCTAAAGAATAAAAAAGGAGAGTTTGTGCACATTCCCTTGGCGGGCTCCCTGCACAAATATGCTGTGGAAGACGCCTTTGTCTTTTAAACACGTTTCTTCTACCCAGTTCCTTCTGCAACAATAATAATAAAACTAATAAAGAAGAAAAACCCAACCCCCTCAAACTATCTACTTCTAAAAATAGGGAGAGTTGCTGGAGAGCTGATGCCATCACACCCCTGGAAGCAGGTGGCTCATTGCTCCCAGCCCCCTCTGGGACTTGCAGGGACACCTGGGCTTTTGCAGCCTTGCTGTCCTGGGAAGACTATGGGAATGTCGTTCTCAGCAGCAGAAACAGAGTCCCCCAAGAAGTCAAGGAGAGGGTGGCTCACCCATGGTTTCTGATCTGTCAGTCTCATTTTTATATACTCTTTGCTTATTGATTTGGTATTTTTATACCTTATATAGTGCACTTAGTACAGGAAAAAATGGATTCACCAAGTAAATGTGCTTTATTAGCAGGTCTCTGATGGAAAATTATGTCAGTTTTCCATTTAAAAGATGCATCAGATTAATTCACTCATGAATCAATCTGTCTATGCTTGAAAATCGACTCACACCCCACATTAAATCGTCCGGTGTGACACTGCAGGCTGGAGATCACAATGGAAGATTTCAAATGATGAAAAGGTATTATTGTCAAGTTTTTAGCACTTCCAAGACAGCAGGGAATGAAATGCTCATCCCCAAAATGAAGTGAGGATGTTACACCAGGCTTAGGTCCAGATTCCCTTGCAGATGAAGCTGCATCAGTTAAAGTCATTTGGGGTTTTTTTCTTTTTTTTTCCCTTTCTTTTCCTGCTTCTTTCTATGACCAACAGATGTCCCAGCTCAAAGGGGCTGTCCCAGGTTTTGTCCTTCACAGGCTTTTTTTGGCTTACAGGGCCATGATCCTCACCATGGAAAGATGGATTGCACCTGTACTTTCCAGGTGATCCACAAAAGAGGGATAGAAATTAATTCCTTTCCCTGTGCTGAGTAGAAGCTGCAGGATCATTCATTATTTGTTCCTGAGTGAGTGCTGCATGGGGCCACCTCTTACTCCCGTCAGGATATCAGCTCATGGCTGGACACTGGAATATTTGGGAAACAGTTTCAAATCTCTCCCTCTCTCATTCTTTCCCCACTCCTGTCCCTCTATGCCGGAGAAAGCAGAAATCATCTGTCAGGCATTGCACAAAATTATTTATAGGATGGGAGGGCAGAAAGAGCTGGAGGCAGATTTTATCAGAGATGCTAAAAGATGTGAAGCAACTATCCCACGTGGAATAGGAGAAGAAGCCCTTGGTGCTGAGTTTCTTCAAGAGAAAGGCTGCCCATGCTCTGCCCCATCACTCGGTTACTCAGCTCCCTGTAGCCCCCTGCAGCAGATGCTGCTTCTCCTCAGCCCCAGCTCTGTGGTGCAATCCCACCTTTCAGCCCCGGGGCTACATGAAGCATCTCAGTGTTTATTTTTGGTGTAGTGGAATAAAAGACAAGTGCTTAGAGCCAGCTCAGATCCCTGGGTGCACATCAGTTTCACAAGCATAAGGCAAGAGCAGTTGAACGTTAAAACAGGGAGTCTCCCTTGGAATCATTCAGGTTGGAAAAGACCCCTAAGATCAGCAAGTCCAACCATTAAATCCATGTCCAATCCAGGCAGGCCAATTGCATAAAATAATTGACATGGAGCTATTTTCTGTGGTCTCTCTGCTTGCTGAATGCCCCAAAATGAGGGATTTTATTCCTTGTGAGGGAAAGGAGGCCGTATCCACACCCCAGGCTGGGTGCTACTACAGCTCAGCAATCCTGCAGGAGCTGAGGTAATGCACAAAGGCCACGCTCCTGCTGTCTGGCCACGTCAGACACAAAGGGAAGGACGTCTGCTCCAACCTCAGCCAAAAAAGGGCACGTGGACATGGTTCATCTCCTGGCTGCAAGCAGCTCAGGCTGTGCAGGCACCACCAGCGTGCAGCTCAGCAGGAAGGGCAGTGAGGGAGCAGCCCAAACACAGGAGCTGAGGGATCCTTCCTCTGCTCTCACTTGGGTGTGCAGGAGATCCCATCATCCAGCCCTTTCTTCCTTTGGAAAACATGTGCAGCACATCCCTGTGTTTATGTTTAATCCAAACTAATGTCCTACGGCTATGATACGCGTGATTATGGCAGTCATTTTTAATTAGGGGTTGTGTCAATGTATTGACATTTTTATCGCTTCTGGGGGAAGTAGAGGATATTTTCCTGCAGGTGAACTCCTCTCTTCGTGGTTCTCTATCCCTCCAGCTGCACTGCTTGCTTATTAAAAAATGCAATGTTATTAAGCCCATTCTTTGTGCAAGTTAATTAAGCAACTTACACAACACCAAATCCAAGGAATGCAGAATTCAAATTCCCTTCATCCTATGGCAAGATTTATAATCTTATCCTGAGTGCAACATTTATCATTAACAGAAGCCCTGGCAGGATCTGGGAAACAGTGTGATGAAGAGAATGCATTCAATGTCTTGCTGGGAAGTGGAGTTAGGCAGGAATGGCTCAAGCCACTCATTGCCCGCAGTGATGAACACCCTGCAGAAGATATTGTTCACACAGAAAGAAAGGGGAAGGCAGATCATTACATTTATTGGTCATTGCTTTTCAAGAGTCAATAAAGACCTACTGGAAAAGACATGGTTAATAGCAGGAATATATCTTTTTCGTCTATCTCAAAAATACCTTTGGCTCAATGGCTTTATATAACACCAATAGAAGATCTGACTTCTGCCTGATATGTCAGGATGAATCTTCCTCCTGGATGATGGTACTGGTGTAGATGGTGCTCACATTGTACAGTTTTTAATGTCTTTAACCATCTTTAGCTTTGTATCCTGATTGCCCCTTCAGGCTATATGTCAATGCCATCTGGGAGGAAAAAAAGAGACTTCTGCTCGCTCACCACTGTAATGCAGATCTCTTGACTAAAACTGTGCTTCCATCACTTGACAAACTGTCAGCACAGAACAATTATCTGCCTGTTGGCTTGCTTGTCCTTTCTTTTCTCCCCTCTCAGAAAAAATAAATAAATAAAAGAAAAACAGGTGAAGGAAAAGGATGTGCAGAAAAGCACTCCATGGGCAGAATCCGGCTGATCTGATCACACCGCCTGAGACACTTGAAGATCAAAGGCAGAAGTGGGTCCCTTCTTTGCCACCTCCTCTTCCTATGCTTGACTGATGAATGCTCTCAGGTCTTTGGGACAGAGAACGTGCCTGTTTTTGTCTGACTTAAGTCCTGTACAAATATGGATATTAGAGTATTAGTGTATTTAGGCTGATGTGTTCAGCAGCTCTAGATTATGAATTGCTCCTCAAAATAACGTTTGCATTCGTCGACAAAGGTCTTTATTACAGAAGAGGGTCAAGCAAAAAGGATTATTCTTGCTAATTATTCGCTGTTATTTAATATTTGCACAAAAGGTTTGCAGGACTGAGTCCTCAGGATTGCCTTGTTTGAGAAGCTAATAGGGTTTCCAGGAAACCAGCAGTGTCTGGTGAGCCATCAGAGCAGCCTCTTAGTGGATATGGGAAACAATTAGATTTGATGTAGTTAAGGATGGTTGGCTAAAGGTTTCTAATGACTTAGCCAGGACCTGATCCTGGGATTTTCGAAGTCAGTGGTAAGACTTCCACTCAGAGCTGTGCTTTATGGGAAATCGACTGAAGCAGATCCAATTTTCAGACCATGGATGGGTTCAGGATCCGGGCAGCTCCTGGCTGCAAAGGGCAGATATCAGTGAGCTCCAAATCCTGCTCAGGAAGGATTTGGGAGTGAGCAAGGATGAAACACAAATTGTTGGGAAGAATATTTACAATGTTTTGGCCTGTGCCTTATGGTTGTTCCTACGCATTATCAGTCCCTAGAGAGCTCCCCTGAAGTCTACCTGCTGCCTTCTTCTTGGGCCTCATATTTCCTTGACTAGACCATAATGGCTGTATTGTTATAGAAATTCCATGTTAAGTGAACTGAATTTCTCATTCCATAAAGACATAATTAGGCAATAAAAACACAGCCAGAAATCTTCAAGCATGGGTGCCTGAAGGTGGGATCCACATTTAGGCGTTTAAATGCGTGGCCCAACTTTTGGGATCCCTGTGATATCTTTTCTTGCTTCCAGAGAACTGGAAGCTTCCCTGCTATTCAAGGTGGCTTTGGGGGTACCCAAGGAAAAAAAATCATTTACCTTCCCTGGTTTTATTCAAGCTGCAATGCCTCCAGCTTTCCCATTTGACATTTTTTAGTAACTTAATTATCATTACCAAGGAGGAATGTTAATAATGGTGTTGTTTAAATTGGATGCAGCTCTGGGGAACAAGAGAAAATAACCCAGATTGTGGGAGCAGGCGGGAGGAGCATGGTATTTTGGAAACCCAGGCCACAACCTGCTGGAAGCATCTGTTTCTACTCAACCTTTTCCTCTAGAGTCCTAACATCATTCATAGCCCAGACTGCCAGCAATTAGGGACTTGTGCTGAGGATTTCCCTTCCCTTGTGCTGTCATCCCAAGGATGTTCAGGAATCTTAGGACTGGCAGTGACAACATTGAGGTGGTTTGCCTGGACCATCATTTGTGCCTCAGCAGATGCCATTGCTTGATGCTTCTGAGATGGGAATTAGGAATTGGGATTGAGAGGTGCACAGAGACCAGCATGGATAATTACACAGCAATTAATCATCCAGGACAGATAACGTGTCAGGAGGTGACTCAGAGTTACAGAGGTGGTGGCCGCTTGGCTGTTTTGCCAAGGGCAGAGCTGTGCTGTGAGGCTTCAGCTGGAAAGCAACGAGCACCCTCACTACCCAAGGCTGCAAACTGCCTCCACGTTAATACAGGGATTTGTTAAAGCTGCTCCTTTTCCTCTATTTGCAGGCAAAAATATCAACAAATGCAATTTTGCATTCACTGCAGTCTTCTATCAGGGCAGGCCAAAGCCCTTTTGGGTGCATCGCTGGGTGCTTAGAAAGACACTACAGTTGTAAAGATAAATAAATTAAAAAATAGAACCTGTAATTTCTTTTACATGTTCCTAAGAAATCAGTTGGTGGCAAGAAGGAAAATGTGCCTGATCTGACTGAAGTATATGGGGAAAAAAACCACATGTAGACTTCAGTAGGATATCGACATGGATGTTTAGGCACTGTTAAAGTGCAGAAAAATGAGCCAGCAGGATTGAGTTAGCACTATTTTCCTTTTAGCTGAGGAAAGGCAGTCCTGCAGTAACATTGCTCCTCATGTCTTTGCCTTTTAAATACCCAGTGACATAAATATTAGATGCATGTTAAGCCTCAGATCCATCAAACGACTCCTTATCTTGAAGCACATGAATACTCTTGGCCCTAGTAAGAACACTTAAATGGTACCTAAAGGACCAGGGATGTGAAATGAAGTAAACCTAATTTCTAGCGTGTGAAAAGAGACAAATCTCTGCACACTCTCATGCCAGGGGTTAACTTGGGCCAGGTGTTGTTAAGGAGTAAAGACATGAATAATCTCCCATCAGACTTTTGCATCCAAATGGCTCATTAAAGCTGCAATATTCATAGCTCGTGAGAGTCCTATAGATTTACGATAGCCAGGAAAGGATGACGCCCAACTTACTTTCCCACCAATCATTATTACACGGGAAAGTGAGCGATTTTCTTTAACTCCATTAGCATAACATTAGTGCTTGTAAGGACCAGGCTGGGGTAGAGACTTTACAAGTCTTTTAGGTCAACAAAGTCAAAGAGGGAACTCTTTTTTAGGAGCACAGCTTAACTCACATTAACAAAAAAAACCGTTGTTGCCTAATGCAGACTGTGAATATTTGCAGTTTGGGGCAGTGAGGAAGCAGTGGTATTCCCCACTCCTTCCCTGCTCTGGCAGCCCTGTAACAGCTGATTTCTTCACTAGAGCTGTTGAAGGAGCAATCTCGGCGCATGGGACAAAACACAAGGAGGGAACTTCAGATCAAAACCTTTATTCTTCCTTGCAGCAGATGAAACACTGAGGTGCGGGGCTCCTGGGTGGGCATGAGCAAACACACATGAAAATGCACAGCATTTGCAGTGGGAACACACTAGGTTACAGCTGAGATCAGTGGGGGAGGGTGATAGGGATTATCAATCTTGAGTGGTCTCCCTTAGGCAGAATTGACTGGCAACCACATAATGACTTAGGCTCAGCCCACCAGTTTAGAGCCCGGGTGATAGATCTGTAGATGCCAATCATCATCATTTCCTTATCAGCACTGTTCAAGTGGCCATTTGTCTTCTACCTGAGCCGCCCTGGTCGGGTTCAAGTGTTTCATCCTCCAAGGTGCGTCTGAGAGATCAATGCACAGCTACAGCTGGTTGAAGGGGACCAAATCCATTGAACAGTTGATTTGGTTCCATTTTACCAGCTTTAGCAAAGCATTTGGCCTCATGGGCTGTGGCAGCAGAGAAGAGAATTCCTCGGGGTCTTTTCTTTCCCAGCTGCCTGGACCTCTTCTGAACTTGCTGCCTGATGCCGCACTGGTTCAAATGGCTTCACTTTCAGGCAGTCAGGATTTATTTAAGCTTCTTAGAGGCTACAGCTGAAGAGTGGGTCTGAATTAAAGAGGCAGGTTGAACAGCAGTGGAATAGTCTGCAGCAGTAACCATCAGCCTGAAGCGTTTTTAAACTTGATATTTGGCTCTGTCTGTTTTGAGAGCCACGTTGCTATTACAGTGTGACATAAGTAAATGTTAAGCTACTGTTTTCATCCAGATGCTTTAATTATCACCTCCTGCCTCCTTTCCTTTCAGTGTTTTATGGTGTGCTGTCCTCCTCCACGCCCTGTTTTGGTGTCTGAAGTGACACCTAACACGCACAGACGTCGTCTGCTACAACCAGCCCAGCCCACAGCCAAGGAACTCAGGCTGCAGAACTCTTCTCCCCTCAGGGCTCTCCTTGAAAAATGGGAGGAAAAAGGCTGGAACACCTGAAATCTTTTTTTAGAGGTTAGCAAACTTTGCTTCCCTACTGTGAAGCCTCCTGTGTTTTCTCATCTAGCATTAAAATCAGCATTTTCAGAAGGTTTAAGGCCTGCTCAAGCAATGGTTGTATTTTCCATCACCAGAAACCAACAGGAAAGTGGTGGAAAGGAAACAAAAGGGAGGAATGAAAGAAAAAAAAAAAAAAAAAAAAGCTTTTCTTTCTTGAAATCTCATAATCTGGCAATTTGTCCCCAAATGGGGAAAGCAAGTCCCTGCTACACCACTGCTGTCCAAGTCACTCCCATGATGGTTCACATCTCAGCACTGGGGTGTTGATTTCTCCTGGAGAGCCCTGCAGCATGAACACCCCACAGCTAAAAATAACCCAGTAAATCAAATTTAAAAATCACAGCAGCTCCGATCACTTCTGCAGTGGGAGCCAATAAAGTCAGGCCTTTCCTCCTGAACCCAGCGCCACGCGCAGATATTGCACATTGCCATGTGCATAACCTATTTAAAGAATTTATATGCGTCATAAGGCAAAGGTGACTTTCCCCCCCTTTCCCTCGCAGCCCACCATGCTGCAAGACGATACCAGGGAAAAGCACCTGTGCTTGGAACCTCTGCACACAGAAATATTGCAAGTGGGCCAGCATTTTATCTCCTGAAGAATTACAGGCTTCGCATTGTCACGGTAAGCACTGCAGATCGCGTAACTGCCCAAACCCGTTACTCTAAGCTGCCTATAAATAAATGGAGAGAGAGTTGGAGAGAGAAAGGGAGAGAGAATAGCTTCTTAAAAAGAGCCCTACCATTAATTTAATCAAGTTATCTGTAGGTACCTTTTCAAGAGACAATCAAGCCAAGGAACTAAATGGAAACTTAGACCGTGAAGACCTGGAAGTATTAAGTTCATCCTTTGGTAACTTATGGGAGGCAAAGGGAAGTAATTATTTACTGGTGATTGGGTACAGGTGGAAATGCCATTAGCAACCAAGGCTGTACAGAGCTAAGTCCTGATGGGCACATGGATTTTGGGACAGAGTGCATCAAACTGCCTGAGCATCACCACCTCAAACACAGTCTGCTCCCCAGGTATGTGTGCACTGTCCCAGCCCTGTTGATTTAGGGTCAGTCCTTTGAAAGCAGCACTGTGGGAGAGAAATGTGGGGTTACACTGAGCATCTTCTGCTGGGGACCAGAGCTGTCCCCACTCCACCCTGCTTTGCTTTGGGGAGTGCCTTGGAACATATTTGAAATCAATGTGAGTCAGCGTGGATGTTCTATAACATTTTGTTTAAATTCTCTGCAGTGAGTTATGGGTAAGGTTTTCCTTTTTAGAAAATTAGGTTTTCTCTTCTGGATGCCATTAATCAAAACTAATGATGTCTCTCTGGTGGTGAGGCTCTCCCAGCAGCTGAGAAAGAGCAACCCACATTATAAAGCTGGAGAGGGCTGCAGCCCACGGGGACTTGGTCTCTGCCAGCCCAGGCAATGCCAGGGTGGGCTCTGGGGCTGTACCAGCTACCCTAACAAGATGGATTGCAGATGTGGTCAGAGGTCTGAGCTGTGCTCAAGCTCCTGATCTCTCTAGTGAGGCTCATTTCCAAATGCCTGTGGGCCCCCTCCACTATGAAATAGGAGGGATTCAACAGGCAAGATCTGGCAGCAGAGTTTGCCAATCCTAACAGCCAGGCGGGGATCAGTGCTGCTCTCCCTTCCTGCCTGTGCCCATGTTGCAAGTGCAGCCTGTGACAGCACCCCAAACCAGGCCCAAAACCTCAACCACCCAACACCAGCACGGTCAGGTTTGTGTCCAAAGCTGTCAGGTCTAATCATCTCCTCATGAAATTGGGTCTTGCATTGGAAAGTCGTGGAAGGAGTAGGTGCTGATGCCTCCCTGCACATGGCCCTGCTCCTGGCCCTGCCATCCTGAGCCGGGCAAAGCCTGCAGGAGCTGTGGGATGGAACTGGAGAGCCATGGGCACGTGGAGTGAGAGCCAGGGGTTAGAGGTGAATCAAAGCCAAAATAGCAGGACAAACACAAGCCTGGCTTTTCCCTCTCTGGTGGCCTTTCCATGATTATATCCAGGAAAATGGGCAAAAGCCCCCAGTGCTGTGGCAAGTAAGATCAGCAGCACTCAACACGAGAATCTCCTCTATTGCAGATCTTTCCACTTCAGCCTCAATATTCTAATAAAGACGTGTTATAGACAGTACAGAAAAGGCAAAGAATTTATCAGCATTTGTCGATATTCCTAATGAAGCAGAAGATTCAACATGCAATAGAATTAGCCTACAACAAACCCTTGCATGGGGCCCATCCTTCTGAGTCCAGAAATCTCCTGCCTATTCCAGTCCAATACACTTTTGAGAAATGAGCAGCCCTCCAAGCCATTATCATTATAAGCTAAAAGGCCAAATGAGACAAAGTACTGTTGCTCTTCATCTGAATAAACAAATCATTTTTAGATCAAATGCATGAACAATTTATCATTCTAAAATCCAATCAAAAGGAAAAAAACAACAATACAGAACATTGATTTCCTACAGCTTTATCTTAATGAAGTGCACATTCCCTTTGTAATTAGCTTTGGAAGGTTTTTTTTTTCCCCTTTCCCAAAGCTAATGTGTTATTTGATTTCCATCCAAACATTACTAAATTGGAGGAAATTTCCTCAAAATGAAGTGGCTTTTGATAATACAGGAAAATGTCTACTCTCTCACATTGCTATTTTTTCCCCCAAACAGACGTACTTATACTGCAGATGATTCAACTTTATTGCATGGTGTCTTTGTGAGGATGTTTAAATCAATGCCACAGTTGCAGGATTCTGCCCAATGTGCCATTTGTAAACCAGAAAATACAAGCTCGCTGCTTTTATCCTTTTCCTTACAGACATCAAATATTAATTGAACTTATATTATTACAGGGGAAAAGTAGACTGTGTTTTATTAACATTTCTAAAATTAAAGATGTTCAACCCAAAAAGTAGACTCCAGACAAGGCTCAAGAGCCTTCTGCTTGGATTTTATTTGACTTAATTAAAAAGCATTCAGTTCCTTTGTGCACTAAGGCAGTTGCTGACATTGCAGTAGCCACTCAGTCTTTCAAACCAAAACTATTACCTGAACTTAATAAAGTGTCTATTTAATTTACACACCCTCATGAACTCACCTGTCTCCAACAGCCACAACATGGCTCTTGCTAATGAGCAGCCAAGGCAGCAACTTGACAGCAAACTCACCAGCACCCCGGGGTAACTCAGCTGCCCCAAAACATCATTTCCATCTCCTTTAATCTGCCTTCTCCACCATTACTGCTGTTATCCAACATCCCTGAGCCAGCAATCCCCCTGCATTGCTGGAAATGCTCTTTGCCAGGCCATCTCTCCCTTCCTCCCCTAAATATCTCCTTTAAATCTTCTCTTCTTTAAATGGTGCTGACCAGAGGACTGTTGCTTTCACCCTGCTTCAAGGAGTACTTGCTGAAATGAAATGGCTCATTTGATAGTCTGGTTTTATTTGGGTGTACTGCCAAAGTACATGGCAATATCTGTGACAGGGAATAAAGTCCCAAACCCTATAGTTATCACCTTATTCCTTCATTATACAGAGCAGCTGAAGTGACCTTATCTCTGCCTTAACCCAAAGTTTGGTCCTAGGCCTCCTGTAAAAACAACAGCCAAGCAGGACCTGCTCTGTTCCAACAATGCAGAGCATCATTACCTGGAGGGAGCTGGCTCCATGTGGGATCAAGAGGGTCTCTCCAAAGCTCTTTTCTCTGAGCAGGTCTCTGGGAGCTGCACCTCCTGAAACCGGCTGTGGAAATAGTTGTGGAGTTGGATTTTTTTGTTTTGCTACTCACACTCTCAAAAGAGAACAAAGCCGTTCCCTAATACAGTTTGCGCATTTTATGGACCTAACAATTAAACAGGTTTTAAAACATGTGCTGACTGCATAATCCCATACAGGGGAGTGCACTCAGCATTTTTAAACAGCAACTGATAGGAGATACCACTTAATAGTACAAAACACCAGCAGTCCCGTTAAAATCAATAGAAAATTAGATTCTATGAAAATGCAATATGTGTCCAATTAGTTATAATTGGAGCAAATGGTGATGCAGATAAACTCCTGGAGGCAGAGGGATTTGTCCAGAGCGCTCCCGCCGGCCGCGGGCACAGCGCAGGATGGGCCCTGGCAGGCTGTGCCATGCCCTGGCCAGGAGGGATGAGCCACCTCACGCAGGAATGTTAACTCTTGTCTAATTATGGAGCTGCTCGAGCCAGCAGGACAGCTCTGGTGCACCACTGTGCCTGGTGAAAAACTATCGGCTGTCTCACAGAAACCTCCCTGTTGGACTTGACAAATTATGCCAGCAAACCTGTTTAAGAACTAAAAAATCCTTGGACACGGTGACAGGCAGAGAAAGATGCTGTGTTATTTATTTATTTGCCCAGCAGAGTTTAAGAATTGTGGCTTAGTCCCACCAATGCTCACTTTTTTCCCCCCTGCCTGACTGTTGTTATATCAGTTTAAAGTCCTTCCCACCAATTATTTCTCAGGCTTCTTTCAACTCCTAAAAACTCAGCTGCACGGCAAAATGGGAACTAGGTTATGCAATTCTAACGCTTTATTTTTAACATCTTTGGTGCAACATATTGCCCTCCTCTTTGTTTCATCTTATGACTAAAGAAAAAGAGCAAAGATCCCCTATTGCAGCGGCACAAAGGGACATCCCCAACCAAACATCGCTCCAACCCTTCCTGTCCTCAAACTGGATGAAAACACATCACTTGCAGTACAATTATTAATTTGCAGCAATTTTTAAAATATAAACACTATAAAGTAACCGTTATTTTACCAAAACTATTGGCTCAGAGCTAAGCAGCAAGAACTTTCTCCAGGGTTCATATTTTCTTATTTTATATTAGTTATTCAAATTATTCAAGACTTAGGAGCACAAAGAGAAACAAAAACCCTCATGTTTACCCAGACCTGAAACCTTTTTTGCATTACTGGACACAGTTACTTACACTGTTAAGGGAACTGTCTCTCAAGAAAGGGAAAAAAAAGAAGTGGCAGCTTTTATTTGTTACGCTGACTCAGCCGAATGGTGGAACAAGAAACATTAAGCCCCAATCCATAACTTTTGTGGCCGCTCAAAGGACGTATTCTTCCTCGACACTGATAAAAGTTTAATATGTAGTTGCCCAGGTTTTTAATAAACTTGTCAACAAAAGAGCAAGTCAAATTGATGGGGACCTTCCCAGGAATAAATTCAGTTTCAAATAGGCTAAATGAGCATGGAGGACAGGGAGGGGACGGCGCACGGGCGACTTTTGCTGGGCTTTGCAAAAATGGCACAATAGATTTTAGCGGGTGCATCTTATTGTCTCAAAGACAAGGCTTTAGGACAAAGCTGGCTTAATTTAAAGAAGGCAAAGTGGTGCAGCACAGCCCTGACGCCGTGAGGGGACAGAAGGGGCAAAGCCTGGACATAAATACCCATCTCACCCTGCCTGCACATTCCGGTCCCCATCCCACAGCAGACCTGCTCAGGGACAAGCTGCAGTGTTGCTCCACGATTTTCTCCCCAATCTCCCACTGCACACGTTTCAGGACATCCCTTTCAGGTATCACCTGCACAGCCACCTCCTCTGTTTGGCCAAGCCTTCCCTCCTCCCTGCTCCATCATTTCCCTTCAAATACTCAAGGCTGAGCTTAATTCAAGCACAACACAGTCCTTTTCCTCTGCTCTTTCAGAAGCTGTTTCACTTTCCTGCAGTCCATAGCTACAAGCACCCCTCACTTTTTGGGATCAATTACCCTACATCCCTGTGGCCACGAGCTCCAGGCACTGCCCACCTCCTGTCAGGTTGGGAGTGAATTGACCGCACGAGATTCATTACTTTCTGCTAGCTTCAATCAAGTTGGTGTCTTAAATTATTAAGACTTGGGGTTTTTTTGTTAATTTGTTTACCCAAAGCAAACACAAATATTAAATCAGAGCTTCCAATAGTCTCGCTGCCAGGAAATTAACAAGCAAATTAACCCGCAGCCTCCCAGAAGGGAACACCAGTCTTTTCATCTCGGCAGCTCCTTGTGACACTTTGCTTCCCGTGTCACCATCTCCCTCCTGACACCTTCCTTTGCTTGCACCAAACAGCTTGAAAAGCCAAAAGCCAAGTCCTGTCTCCAATGCCAGGTCACAGCTCAGATTGGAAGCGCTGTCCCGGCCGTTGCGGTGAACTTTATTCTCGATTGCTCTTAGGTCACTGGATTCCTGCTCCTGTGGCTTTATCCGACTCCCCAAATGCCAGGGTTGACTTGCCTATGTAAGGTCTTTGCAGGGATGGCTCCTGTCCTTACAGCTGCTGGGTGACTTCTGCGGTTGGTGGTCACGAGTCCCACGCCTCCTGGCTGCCCAGATGCCACCTAATCCTGTCCCCCCAGAAGGGCAGCTGAGAATGAGCACTATTTATAGCAGTTGTTCCCCAGTTCCCCCAGGCTCATCAGTCTGCCCAGGGCTTTTTTAGATAGCGGCACAGGTCCCAGCACAGGCCATATCTGGGCATGGCGAGGCATTTACAGGCACGGCTCTGTGCTTCGGGAGAAAAAAAAAAAGGGAAAAGGAAAAAAAAAGGAAAACCCTGCATCTGTTGGAGATGTCAGTCACCTGCTTCCCCTGAGCCTCCTGAGCACCACCAGCAACTGTTCCAACTGCTAAAACCTTTGACTATCAAATCCTGCTTTAGTCAAGACATATCTGTGTCTGAAAGCCTTCCCCTTGCACACAAGGGGGTCATCCACCAGCGCTGCTCCTCCGTACAGGCTGCTCTGGAAAAATACAGACCAACCCAGGGATGCTCGCCGGCGCTGCTTGCACAGTGCAGGCAAAAACACCTCAACAGCATCACGGGGTGCTGCAGCGGGCAGGAGACAGCAGCCCACAGGGACACTGCTCCACCTGTGGGTGCCCACCAAGGTGCTCAGAGCTGGGCATGTACAGCTGGTTAAGCCTGGCATAGCTCAGCCTGGTGCTGGCAGAGTCACCCAGCACACAGGATCACACTGGTGACCAGCAAGCAGGCCCACAGTGCTGCAGCACCCCACACACCCCATCACTCCTCATCCTACTGGGATACCCCCAGGCTCCATGGGCTCGTGGTTGAGGTCCAGCCTCCATACCTCACACCTTGCACCTGTTCCAAGGTGTGGAGAATGCAGATAAGTATTTGCATGACAGCACGAGGGCAGAGGGGCACAGTCCAGGCAGGCTGTGCCGTCTCCCCAAATACACACCAGGCAGAACTGTGCAGGCCAATGCCAACCAAACCAGAACAATCTTGGCCTCATGTCACTGCCTCCACCTGCCTTGGCCACCTCCACCTTCAGCCTCACAACGCAAACACAGCTTCAACAACTTCTCAGCAAGAACCTACTTTGCCTCGGAGGGAAACTGAGGAAGGCAAGCGACACAACTTGTCTGCAACCCCAGTGAGCCAGCAGTGAAGTCCATGTCCTCTCTTGGCTCCCATACTTGGAGCGCTGGGCTGCTCTCAGCGTGACCCCCTGCATCCCAGAGGGAAGGCAGCTCTCAGCATCGCTGTCCGCCTGGCTGAGGTCGAGAGCAACTCCAGCATCACGCGGCAAACATTTAACCCAGCGTCTTCTCTGGGAGGCACCCGCCAGTGCGGCACTGAAATCAGCCCTGGGCTTTCCGGGGAGGGATCCGAGCCGAGGAGCGAGGATATTTCTCTTGCTAGGAACACACCACCCCCTCGCCCACAGTCACTGCTAAGTGCAAGATGTGGTGAAAGTCTTTAAAAATAGATATATTCCCAAGCAATTCATGCCGCTTGCATCTGGCAGGGCAAACCTAGCATGGAAGCTCTTTCTTACTGACTAAAAAGGATTGTTAGCAGCTCGAGGCTCGTGCAACCTTGACTCTCCTCCTCTCTTCAGGGCCTTCTCTTGTTCTTGGCCTAAACCAGTCCTGGGAAACACAAGGGAAGCCCTGCCCAGCTAGGCTGGTGTCAAAGGCAGGGAAAGATACTGCAGTGCAGTGCTGATCTCTTCTGCAATCGGACGTGCAGACTAGCCCGAGTGCTGAGTCAGCACAATTTCTTTTTTGATTGGTTGATCTGAGTAACATATTTTCAATGTATGCTAAAGGGGCAGCAATTAATACCTTTTCCCCCTTTCCCCACTTTCCCAAACCGCTTCGAATCGAATGCACAAATCTCACCCCCAAAGTCACACTCTGGTCCTAAATATTCTGAGGCTCTTTCATTTTTAATTTAGGGCATTAAAAAAAAAAAAATTTGCAATCTAAGCGATGCTCACTTTGATCGACTTGTGCTGCTGCAGCTAAAATATCTGTCCTGCAGGTCAATCTAATCATGCTTAATAGCAGTTTATTCTTCAACGCAACATTTTTCACGTTGGGTCGACAGTTTTAAATGAGATTGCTGATGCACCCCTTTACTAATGCTTTTACCAGGGCCAGCACATCCCTTGAAATACTTGTGCAATAAAATGCTTTATTGCTCTTGATGAATGCACTATTAAACTTGAATTGCAAACATGCCCCCCCTTTTAAAAAAAAAAAATAGAGGGTGCTAGAATTTATGGGACCACCTGTCTTCCAACATTAAGTAATAGTAACAACTGTAATAATGGATCATCAATGTAACAAACACGCAAAAGTACAGAAAAAAGAAAAACCCGCCAGGGAAAACCGCATGGCACAAATTTGTCCCTGTGCTCTCATGTGCACGTGTGAAATATCCATCTTATACCTGCCGGTAGTTCCGCTTACATGCGGGGAATTCATCTCCAGAACGGCTGGATTTTGTGAGGCATAGAATAGAAAAATTTAACTAATTTGGTCCACTGGATTTATGGCTTTTACAATTCTCAGAGCTCCTGTTTCTGTGCCTGGCACTGTACAGTCCTCGGCTCGCAGGATGGATGGGCGCACCTGAGCACCCCAGCGCTGCGGGTCCAGCATGAGTGCTCCTCACATCACACCCACCATGGCTCTCAGGGCCAGGAGAGACTCACCAATTTGTAGAATGCTTAGGACAAGCTTAAGAAAGCTTAAATTTAGCTGTAAAATAGAGCGGACCCAGTGCAATGCAACGGCTGAAGTTTTAATCCAAAGAGGTGTAAAAGGGATGAAGAGCCGCCATGCAGCAGAAGGATGGCACAAAGTGGTTGGTGAAGGCCTGCAGCCACCACCTGCTTCCATTGGTGTCAACGGCAAGGCTCTTGGGGGGCCACATCCATTTTTAACACCATCCAAGCCCAGGCGACACCATCCATGGCAGAGCTTCCCCTGCCATGCAAAGCTTCCCATCTCCGCTGCCATGCTGCGAGACAGCGCTCAGAATTATACCTTTGAAAATATTTACATAAAAAATAAATCTGAGCACTTAGCGACTTCCTAAAGTTAGCAATTCCATGTGATTAACAAGCGTATTAATTCAGAGAGGCGGGGGGAAGGAGATAAAAATTGCATTACAAATGCAGGTATCTGCTGTAAATCAAACCATGAACACCTTTGAAAGAGCAACATGCAGTGGCACAGGGGTTTTAGTATAATCTGTGCTGAGAAAGGGAAGAAAACAGAGAGGGGGGGAAGAAAAAAGAAAATAAAAAAAAAAAATAGAAAAATGAAAGAAAAAAGAAAAAAAAAGGGGAAAATGAAAAAAGGAAGAAGGGAAATGAGAAGGAGTGAAACAAAGGGTCAGCAAAGAAAGGAGGGGAATTTCATATATAAATTATATATTAGGTGTAATGTTATGTTATATTCAGAATGGTGAGAATTGTCCTCATTTTTCATCCAGAGACTCAAGGTAACATTGCTGTTTTACAAAGGAGCAGAATTGCAGTCCTGCATGGAATCAGTGCCTTCCTGCCCAGGTTCAGCTCGTCCCAGCATCCACCCGTTCCATATTTAAGTCTGACCCCAAAATGAGGCTGGACACCCACAGGACCAATCCTTGTGGGGTCATAGGATTGTCCCCAGGCAGGGTGGCTGCTGGCAGGGCTGAGCCCAGGGATTGCTGCATCCCTGCAGCCGGGTCCTGAGGGACTGCGCTGCAGTCAGCCAGGAACAGCCTGGCTTTCCAGGGCCCAGCACAACCAGAGCATCTGAAAAAGCCAACAGGATAATGTGCACACCAACTATCCTCCAGTGCAAACCCAGCCTTCCCAAAGCCACCTGGCAGAAAAAGCAAAGGCTCCTCCTCTGCTGGGAAGGGGGTCAGCACTGCCCACGCCGCCATCAGCCATGGTGTTTAATTTAAACAACAACAACAACAACAACAACAAAAAGCACCTCAACAAACCCCACAAATCCTACAGGTAGGAAATCTCCCCAATAGCCCAACCTGCCTTTTCTCACCCACTACTCAAGAGCACCTGCTTGAGTCCGATCCCCCTTGGCGTACCTGGAACAAGTGATGGCAGCACTCACCGTGAATAGAGACGGATAAAGGCTCCCCAAAATCCAAACTCAGAGCCTCGACTGTTCCCATGCCTGGGGGAGGATGCTGCCATGGGAAAGACTTGATTAACCTCTGCATGACATGTCCTGGCACCACACCTACCAAAAGATGCCTGAGGAGCCCGTGAGCAAGGCGAAGATGGGATTGTGATTGCAGGGAAATCACTCAAAAGCAAAATGCTGCCCTCAGCGGCCCCATAGAGATGGAAACTGGAGTTTGGGGATCTGGGGAGAAGCTTTTGGAGGAGTTCAGCTTTGCACATCATTGCAACTTCACAGAAACACAAGGAAATTTGGGGCTGAAATCTTCAAACCCTCGGGTGTGACTCCTGCCTAGGCAGAACATTAAACATGTCTTTAAACCAAATTCCTTTTATCTTGCCACATTATTGTAAGATCCTGGAAAAATAGCCAACTATTTTACATTGGAAAATGTTACAAGGGAAAAGGCTTCCAGAATTAAAGGATCTAATTTTCTTATTAAGACCCCTATATTCAGGGCACTCCTCTGGCTTTAGCTGTGATCCACTGACTCAGTGGCTCACCACACTGACAAGGAAGGTGTCCTCCTCACCAGTTTTAAGCACAAAAAGTTTTAATGTGGGAAAGATTCAAAAAGCAGAATTTGCACACTAATTTACGGCTAGAACATCGCACGTCCGAGTCACAACTGTTGTCTCCTTTTCCTCTCTCTTCTTCTCCCCCCACCATCCACCTCCTTTTGTTGTTCCTAGATTTAAAGATCAGCCAGCTTTGTTTACTATCCAGCCTTATTTTTGGGGTAAAAAGGGTCGATGGGGAAGCAGGAGAAGGGAGAGATTGGCCTGCATCCCTGTTAAAACCCAGGAGCGGACAGCCAGCTTTCCTCTGGCATCGCCTTTCAAAGCCCATGCCGCAGTCAGCATATTGAATATTTAATGTCCTGATGAGCATTTCCACCTGCTGACACAGGCAAAGTGACAGAACAATACACGCGCTGGAACAAGATCATCAATTGACTCCCCAGTCAGTCTGCCGGGTCAGGCAGTTAAAAAAAATAATAATATAAAATAATCTGTCTGTCTTTCTCCCCCGCCTTGCCCGGGGTCACACATTGCTCCTCTGAGAAGGATTCCCACCTGAAATACATACTTCTTTACATTCCATAGCTTGCCAGGTTCATATGGGCATATAAAGAAGTATGTCTCTCAAGCAGGTAGTTTCAATATGCGCATTTATATGGTCACAGGAGGAAAAATAACGCTGATTTACAATTTACATCCTGAGAGTGAGTTACGGCTCAGTTCAAACCAGCAGACTTTCCTCCTGCCCAGCCCATGTGCAGACAGACACACACCCCAGCTCCCTAGCCTTGCCGGTAATGCTGAGCCCTCAGCAGATGATGGATTTTGGGTCCTGGGAAGGGGAACTGCATAATTCACTGGACACAAAGCAGTAGAGGTCCAGTGGCTGCCCTAGCAGGGGCTCTTTGAAACGTAAACGGCACAGAGTAAAAGCCAGCCTCCCACTCCACCTAAAAAGTAGGTGTTCATTCTAAATCATAAACTTCTAGCATTTAAAAAAGACAAAAATATGGTTTAGAGGAAAGCCTTTGCTGTACACGCATATGGGTTTCATTCCAGACAAAGCCATGTGGGAGAAAGTTAAATATCTATCAATTCCCAATTGCCTCCATCCTACAATTTGGAAACAAAAAGCCAATTTGTTTTCAGAAAGCCAAGAATCGAATGGCAAGCTACTGATTTACAAACCACCACCGGGAAGGAGTGCTCCATCCGCCAGAGTAAGAGAACTCATCAGCCCCAGACACGCGATTGCTTTATCAGTAAGTAGAGATTAAAGCATAGGAAGAAGAAAGCATCTTACCTAGTGAATCCAATGATTTTTCCTCTGCTGGTCACTGGGAGCGAGACACTACCCCCACAGATAAGCAACCCCCAAAAGATAGCACATGCCTTTTGGCACGTTCAGGGCATTAAAAATAAAAAAATAATTAAAAATCGCTTCTAATAACTCATCCGGTTTAGCTCCACGCCAGCTAAGGGGCTTTGGGAAGACCCGCAGACATAAAAGGCAGCCAAAGCGAGGTGCTAGCAGCTCGGGCCAAAGCCTTGCCGACTTCTTCCCGCATCCCCCGTGGGATGCGCGCCCCGGCCGGCACCGCGCCGTGCCCCGCGAGGCTCGGTCCTGCACGCAGCCCTGCCTGTGTCTCTGCCCCTCTCCCTCGCCTCCCTCGCAGCCGTGCTGAGCTTTAAAGCTCCCTGAACAATGTGGGCCGAGTGGCAGGGCTGCGCTGGCCGCCGGGGCTGAATGGGAGACTATAATGGGCAGGATTTAGGCAGGAGCGCGGCGGAGGTCACGGCGGGCGCTGCCTGCTCGCTCAGCAGGGCGGGCACGGTGCCTCCTCACCTGCCGCCGGTCGATACCAATTTACAGGCAAATGTGCAATGGCTGCCTCCGTGTTAATGAATTTTACCGTTCCTCGCAGTCTTCTAATGAACCCTTTAAAGAGGGTTTAAGTAAACTTAGCAAGTGGCAAACTAAGCACTTTGGAATACCTAATTGCATCGATGCGTCTCGCTGCTTTTTAAAATATCACTGCTAGCTGGGGAGCAAATATTTCCCTGCGCCCCATCGACTTCCAGCAGCGCTGGAAAGCAAAGGCCGCGTGGGGCTCGGGTGTAAATCCGCTGTGCTCGGCCCCAAGCCCCAAAATCGCTTCACACCCCACATGCAACACCAGCACATGGCTCGGTCCTGGCTCTGTGCAGCTTCCCCCTCATTCCATCAGTTTGTTGGCCCTTTTAACCATCATTATTTGTCTCATTTAAAGGCAAATTTCAACCTTTAGTTTGGATTAAGGGGAAGAGAGATGGAGCTGTGGCACTGGTGTAATGCATGACTGCAGTGAAATTAAAGCAAAGGGAGAGCTGAATAGTGTGAGGGGAAGTCTGAGTAATTCAAATTTTAAAAAATAAACAAACAACAAAACCACAAAGTGTTGGTGGTGGGGTGTTGCACGGCCAAGCACTTCATGGTATTGAATTTCCTTCAGACTGACAGCAGTAGGACAGCTACTGGACTTCTTGGGCTGTTAAACATTTGCACCTTGTACCAAATTTGATTTCCTCAAATGCATTTGACATGGGCTGTCCTAAACAGTCCCCAACTTCTGCAGACCAGTGGGACAGCAGCTGCCAGCCAACTAAAGCGAACCCTGTGGAAGAGCTTTAAAAAAATGACCTTATAAATCCTTCCTAGAACTGAAGGCAATGACACAACCACAGCAGCAGAGTTCATCACGGCGATTTAAATTTGCTTTGAGGTTCTGGGTGCAACCTTATGCTTTCCAGGGCTGTGCCATTTGGTGGAGGAGCAGACAAATGGCCGTGATGGTGCCTTTAATGTAACATCAGATGCACCCTGTGGATCCCATCCTCCAGCCACCACCAGGAGTAGAGTGGTGGTGGGTGAACACCAGCCACTATCCTCAACACACTTGGGCTCGCTGAGCTCCTACGCTTGCTCTTGGCAGAAAAACATGAGCAATGAAACTGTGGCTGTTCTGGAGAGAAAAATGGATGGAGACCTGGATCATGCAGAGGCCAAGGGGCAAATGAAAGGGGAGGGAAGAGCCTGAGGTATTGCCTGAAGGCGAAAGGGGAAGGAGCGGGGTGAGAGGGATGGAAAGCAACATGCTGTATATTATATCCCTGCTCTGCCCAGGGCTCAAGGTGCTGCTCAGGTCCAAGTGTCAAAGTCAAACTGAAGCTGTGCAGCACAAACCTCTGGGGACTTTGTATCCAGCCCCTGTGTAGGGCTGGGCACCGGAGAAGGGAGATGCCAGCAGGAACGAGGCGGAGGCAGGTGCTCATCCCAGCACAGCCCATGGCAGAGAGACTGGGCTCAGACCTTGGGAGCCACAGACACAACCATCTGCTCGAGAGGAACCCAGCAATTAAACTGACAGCACAAATCACGGATTTCTGCCTGTACAATTACACAGAGCACACTCCCTCAGGCACAGGCACACATATATACCTGTATCCACACTCCCCACACAGCCTGGAGATGGGCTGTGTCTGGGTGATACATTACACCTGCTTGTATATAGCATTTATATACCTATGCATAAAGATGCATATAAAATATCCATATGCATGCTACAAAAGGTACCTAAATCTGCATGAGTGTGTGTGTGTGTGCACCACAGCATCCACCTCACCAAACTGGTGTCTATATATTCATGTGATAGGTACCACCACTATCATATAAAATATAATGACCACAGTCAACTCTGAGTTGCAGAAGCAGTAACAGTCGATTGATGCTACACTTCATGTAACCTGAATTCCAAACCCTTGCAGGGAAACCTAACTTCTCCTCCTCCCCATATTCCCTTTCTGATCGTCCACAAACCACGCGCCTGTAATTAATACTCATTTCTCGGCATTTTAACAGTTAATCACTACAGCATTGAGATCATTGCAAGTTAGGCTAAGTTTAACCACCTCTCACCCTTTTGCTCTGCCTGATATCAGCTTATAGCACTAGTTTGTTGCAAATAAATAAATAAAGCCCCAATCCCCCCAGGTGTCATTAGCCAGCCTGTGTCTGAATTAGGCATTTAAAGGCCGGTTTAACCTTGCAGAACGGCTGCATGTCAAAGTTCTAACATTTCAGTTCAGATTATTCTAGTGCACTGCTTGCTCTGCAGTTTGTTAGTTTTTGGTTTTTTTTTTTTTTTTTTTTTTTTTTTAAATGCGGAGAATGCCACAGCAGAACAAAAAAAAAAAAAAAAAAGGGGGGTGAGGTTTCCTAAGCGATCCACAGATTAAACACACATCCAGCAAATCCCCACACAGACACACACACACACATACATTTGTGTATGCAGAAACCCACATTTAAGTCCCCGGGTAAGTTGGATTGGCAGGTAAGTCCTGCATTGGCCAGGAAAAGTGTTTAAACCAAGCTGAGCTGGTAGCGGTTAAAGGCAAGACAGGGAGCAGAAGAGAGAGGGGGAAAAAAAAAAGAAGACATACCAGTTAGGAGCTTCTGTTGCAGCAGAGGACTCACCAGAGCACTAGCTGAAAGCTGAATCAGCTTTCGAGAGTTAGGGATGCATAGAGGAGGGTCATGGAATCACAAGGTAATAATGCGCTTCATGCTGCAGCCGTCAGCCTTCTCCTTATAGCCAATCTCTAATGCAGGAAGGGAACAGAGAGCAGGCCCAGGGATGGGATTAGCCCTCACTTGGATAGAAAAAAAAATTAAATAAATAAATAAATAAAAAAATCACCAGGCAAACCCTCCCCTCCCACCCACCCTTACCTCGCCCCCGCCGCCCGGCACCGCCACAACTCCATCCCTGCGTGCCCGCTGCTGCACCGCATCGCAGCGCGGAGCCGCGGGGTGCGGGGAGGCAGCGCGGTGCCGCGGGGGCTGCGCGGGGCGGGCGGGGAGCGCGCTCGGGCAGCGCCGCGGCCAGCCGGGGGTTAAGGAGCAGCCACCGTGCCCGCCCGGATTGCAGCACACCTTGATGCGAGAGGCTGCGCCGGCACAAGTGCCTGCGCCCCCCCACACCCACCCCTCTTCCCTCCTCCTCCTCCTCCTCCTCCTCCTCCTCCTTGTCACCCCCCCGGGGGTCAGCCCGGGCTGGGGGTCAGGCTGCGGGGGGATGCACACGGCTGGGGGGGCTGGCCGAGGGAGGGGGCAGCTCTGGTCAGGACGCGAGTCCACCTTTCCTGTGCTTATATACCCAACGAAGCATCCCAAACACGCACCCCCGGGCGCGCGGCCCCTGCTCCTGCTCTTCCCTCCCTGACCATATTTAGTCAACCACGGCAAAAAATAGCCCGTCAGCTGGAGCCTGCCGAGCAGGGCTTGGAGTTCAATCGCTCCTCGCAGCCCATTGACTACTGGTCCTGCAGGGTCCTGACTCTGCCTTTTTTTTCCCCTCTGCTATTTTTAGCTAGGCCAAATAAAGAGGGAGCTCATCTTACTACTCTGTGCCGGCCCGAGGTTCCGCGGGGCCCTGGCTATGTTTGGTAAGTGCCAGCGTTGAGAGACACAGAGCGGAGACCTTGTCCATGCTTGAAAACCTTCGGCTGTCTCCCGCTTTGGTTCTTTTCTTCTCCTTCCCTTTCTTTCATTTGTGTTTCTTCCTCTGTGGTAGAAAGGTTTCCAGGTGAGAAGGTGGAGAAGAAGCTCAAAAGATCTCGATTTTCACCTTACAGAAGGAAGAACTGCGTTTCAAAAACCTCATGCTGGGGCCAAGTCCTTCACCACAATGTCCTGGGCGCCTCATTGTCCGGCCACAATGTCTGTCCTCTGTGTTTCCAAAGGTGCTGAAGGCTGGGAAGGTGTTGGACTTTCTGCCCTACATGGAGAGCACTGGGGAGCCTCATTGCCAGGCAGGGAAATCCCCCTGCCAGGGTGGGTAATGTGGTCACCTGCACAGCGGTGTCTCCTGGGTTATGAGGCCACAGGATCTTCCCAACCTCCACAGTTTCATCCAGTGCTACAGCAAGGAGGGGAGATTTTGGCAGTGCAGGCACTGCCCTTGGCTTGTGCCCAGAGAAGCAGGTGAACATCTCTAGGAACTTGAGTTACACCCAGCTTCCAAGTGAAGATGTCCAGGGCCCTGGGGAGGTCACTTGGGGATAGCAGATAAATGATGGCAGACATGGCCATGTCTGCACTCAGCCAGCCTGTCCTGCTTGTTTGCAGCAGACCCCCATTCTGGAGCACCTCCCCAGGCCCATGTCCCTCCCTGCCAAGCTCTCTGCAGGTCTCTCCACCTCATTGAGGTTCCCCAGAAGGACCATGGCATCTCAGACCCCAAGGGCACCTCAGGCTGCTGACAGATCAGCGCTGTGGGAGGGCTTTGGGGGATCAGACCTGGCAATGGATGCATGGCTGGTGGTGGATCTGGGTCAGGAAGTTTGCATGAGCCTGGTGAGGTGCCCAACACCCTCTTCTCCATCAGCAATCCATGGATGTGGAGTGGGGTGTGACAGGGACAGCCACCCACAGCCACCCAGCACTGTGACCCCAGAGGACACCTCCACTTAGGACATCCCTGGGAGACCATCAGGCAACACTCGTCTGAGGCTGTTACACTTGTTGGGAGCTGATAGCAAGACATCTAAGGACAGGAAATGCCTGCAGGAACCACCCCGTAGTGCCACGAGGTGGGAAGGGCTCCCAGGAGGTCCCAGAGGTGTGTCCCTGAGCTCCCAGGTCCCCAGCTCAGAGGACAATGCCAGAAATAGCCACTACCAGTGATGTGTCTGCTCTCTGTGCTGGGCTGCTTTGGCTTTTTCCCGTCTCAGCCTGAGCTCTGCTGGGAACCTGGATTTCCTCTGCGGCCCCCCACTCCCAAAAACAGGCTGTTCCATATAATCAGTGTTTGGACAGCCCAGGACAGGTGTGTGGCAGCAAAACCACAAATTGTGGTGTCCTGTTGGTGCCAGAGCCATCTCTGCAGTGACCACAACATAGAGCAGCCCTCAGGCAGCTCTGTCTGAGCCCAGGAGCCAAACCTGCCACCCCTCATGGGACTGGCAGTGGGGACAGAGACTGCAGGACAGCCTGTCCCCCATCCCCACTCCTCTGCCCCAACATGGTCCTTGTGATCACTGCTGTCCCCTCTGCACCCTCAGCTCATTTTCCCATGGAGCAGCTGGGAATTTCTCCCCAATGACATAACCCACTGTTGGGTTTTTCTCCTCCCTTTTTCCATTGTTGCAGGGATGTCCAAGCTACTCCTCCCTGGACATCAGTCAGGACTGTCAGTGCTTTCCCAGCCCGTGCCCTTTCAATAGCCAAAGCCATGGAAGTTCTTCTCCAGCCTGACTCACCTCAGGACCACCCCAGGAAGGCCTTTCCCCAAAATACCAGCCCAGCCAGCACAGGGGAACATTGCCTGGTACACCCTGGGGAGCACTTGGGGATTTTGAGAGCCCAAGTGCCAGGAGCAACAGGTTCTCATGCAGTTTTGGGGCACATCTGAAATCACAGAGTGCCCGGGGTGTGTGGCTGCCCGTGCCCCAGCAGGACCCTGCCCTGGCCACAGGGGAGCTCTTAGGAATCACTCACTTACAGCACAGCCATGCCCTTCTTTGGATCGAGAGAGTTGTTATCACCTCCCTGACAGGTTCCCCGGGGTGGAGAATCCATCCCCACACCGAGATGTGTCAGGAGCAGGAGCAAACTATAAAGGGAGATGAACCAAGAGCAAATCTCTGAGATGTGAATTAAGAGAGTGTTTAAAACCCAGGCCTGGGTTTTGCACACAGATTCCTTCTCTTCACTAATTGCTTTAAAAAAACACACTCACCCCTGAGCTCCTAATGGGACTAAAATATCTGTGTTCTCTCCAAAGTATGTGGCATCTTTTTATCAGGACTTGGTTTGGGGCTTGTTCCATGGGCTGATAATGCTGGGAGTTGGGGATGCAGGGAGTGCTGGGAGAGATGGGGCCTGGATGTGCAACCACCACCATCAGACAGGCTTTATATATATGTATATATATGTTTTCATACATATATACACATATGCCTAATAATATATTCATGTGTGCACATAATAATTCTGCATTAAAACTCCTCTGAACGAAGAAACCTGAGGAAGCTGCTCAGCAGCCTGTAAAACTGAGCCAGTTCAAAGTGATATGTGAGAGATTGCAACACTCCAAACAAAATGCAAGATGTTACTTTAAAAGAACCAGGCTCGGGCTTTTGAATTTATGTAACCTAAACTGATTTTGTCTGTTTAAAATTGTTGTTGCGTGTTGGGAATCTCAAAGAGGTGAGGAGCAAAGCTGCAGACGTTTCCTTTGGAGTCCAAGATTACAAGCCCCTTTGCTTCTCCCTTCAGCTCCAAAGCTGTTAATGGTTTGCTTCATTTTATTAACAGCAGACAAGAAAAAAAAATTCCTCCTCGGAGCCTGTGTGAGGTGACAAGCTGGATAATAACAGCTCCTTTGGAAGTTTTTATAGTGCATTAGGCAAACATAGTGGATGTTTATAGACTTTTAAAAATGCTGATTATATAAAAATGCATTTATAGCCTTCTAAAATACCAAGCTACTGTAATATAAATATTTCCAATAATAAAAACTAAAAACGCAAATTATTGGCTTGATTGGAGCATTTTTTAAAATTGATTTCTCCTTTTCTTTGGGCCAAAAGCTGATCTCAAACCATAAAACTGCCCAATACCCTGTGAAATGAGTCAGGTCAGTCAGGCTTTCACATCCTGCAGAAGATGCTGCACTGTCCTGGGATGAAGCCAAAGTGACTGGACCATGCACCCCATTCTCCCTTCCAGCACCTCAAACCCCTCTGGCTCAAGGGAGCTCCTGGGATGCCCATTGCACCTCCCAGCAGCCTCCTGGCCCAGCCACCTTCCCTCCTCACTGAGGAGGCTCTTGGTCACCCAGTGGTTGGTCTTCTTCTGTTCTCCATAAGGACTTGTATGAATAATTAATTTTTTATTGGCACAGAAGCCTGAGTGTGGCTCTGTCCTGCTCCAAGCTGATAAGGTTGCTGGGGATGTGCCTTCTCCCTTTCTTGTCTTTTTTTTTTCCTACTTTGACACGAAATTCCATCAGTAGGTGGAATTAGCTTTTGCCAATGGCAGTTGTCTCAACACAGATAAATTCTTTCAAAAAATTAAGCTTCTGACAATTTGGCATGTTCTTACCAAAAAATACTCCAAACACTTAGTGAAAAATGAGTTATGCTTTATTTTATAAAAGCAATCTTTCTTTTTTTTTTTTTTTTTTTGCTTTGTCTTTTATTAATTGGGAAAGACCAACTCCGGGCTTTGGAGCTGCCTGCAAAGTCTCCAAAGTCAGCATGAGATCAGGCTTTTAAAACATACAATACACAGTTTAACCCAAAAGAAAAGGATTCATTTCAATTTCATCTCCCTGGAGTTAATTTTCTTCCTTCTGGTCATTTAAGTTCTATTTTTTAAATAAAAATCAATTTTTTTTTCTGTGACTCGCCTCTCCAGTAACAGAGCCCATTGCAAAATTTCCCATTACTTAAGAAAATCTCAACCCCAGTGGTGAGGAAGGATGGAGGGAAGATGCTGCCTACAGCTCTGCCACCAGATGAAAGCAGCAATTGCATCACCATTTTGCAACATAACACTGCTTAAAAACACATCTCAAAACTTCTCCAGAGGCCAGCTCCAACCTTCTCTGCTGTACACAGACATAACCCATCTGTGTGACACACACAAGTCGTGCCATGTAACGAAAAATGTAGGCTAGGGTTTTTCCTTTCCCCCCATGGTTTTTTCCTTTCATTTGGCGTTTCTAACAAGAGGAAGAAAATCAAATTGTTTTCCAAACCAGTGACAAACGGAAGTGATGCTCATTGACAGCACAGTAGTGACACCTTTTGCCCTCAAAATCCCAATGTGGGAGGCACTGTGGTGTTGGTCACCCTTGTTTAATTGGGAAACTGAGGCAGGAGAAGGAGCTGCTTTGCCTGGGAAGGAAAGGAGCAGCCGGGGGTGCTAGGGCTGTTGCCCAGCCCAGCCACCTCCAGGGCTTATCAGCCTCTCCCTGCTGGCAGAAGAAACAGTGACATTAGAGATAGCTGAGCCCATTACCCACAGCTGACTTGAGTCCATTCACATCTTGGGGGCTTTTTTTTTTTTTGCTCAGCAAGATGTGAGGGTTGGGTTTTTCCTGGACTGTTCAGAAGCTGTGGAATCCAGCTGTGGGATGCTCTCCCAAGGATGAAATACGGCTGTACCAGGGGCTGGTGGGAAGCTTTGGCTCTCTCTGTATGCACATATATGCAAATCCAGCGTGTTGTGCCTGCAGTTTGCATGTGTAATATAATACTCTTGTTTTGCAAGGTATTTCCCTGAAGACATCATCCACCTCACCTCCCAGCACAAATGTTGTTTAATTATTTGAGGGTTTTTTCCCATCATTGTTGGACCAAGATGAACAGTGGGCAAAAATACAGAACAAAATATTTTCATAGTGCTCTGTTTGCTTTTAAAGTACCCATCTCTTGGATACTTGGCTCTTACTGTAGTTTTAAAAGATTATGCCATCATACTCTGAGGGAAAGAACAAAGGACCGCTCATAAATTTAACCAAACTCCCCGTATTTTCCAATCTGTCTGATGTCTCTGAAACCTGGGATCTTCTTTTGTGTCAGGGACGTTTATGTCTTCTCCAATGTTCTTCCAACAATACGTGTTCCAGCAACAGGAATTGCATTATATACTGTGGTTTTGTTTGTGGCAGAACAAAATTAAATGAGTACATAAATTACTCTGCTCCTGGAATAAAGAAACAAGCTAAAGAGCACTGTTGCCTTTTTTTTTCAAAGTGGGGTGGGTTTTTTTTTTTTTTTTTTTTGATAGGATGAGTTAGATTCCCTGAAACCATGTGCAAATTAAAAAGTTCACAGTTCAGGCTTATTGTGAAGACTAAATCTCAGCCTCATTTTGAGAGGCAGCATATTTAAGAAGACACATTTGAATTTATATAAGAACTTGTAATTGGCTTCCCGCATCCTCCTTGAGCAAGCATGCCTCCTGCCCCTCCCAGATTAACTCTGGTGGTGCTTAACAGCAAACAAGGACACTTGTGGCTTGGTACACTCTACAGAATTTATCTCCTGATTGTCGTGGAGCTCTGCAGCATTCCTCTGAGAAGACCCACCGCCTCAAATAACTCACTCCTGAAATGCAGAAATCCCCTTTGCTCCCCCAGGTGCAGCCTGGTGCAGGGCACTGTCCTCAGAGAGGTTTTAAAGCAGCACGAAGAGCATCCTTGGAGGAATGAGGGACACACTAGAGGAGAAGGTCCAGGTCCCCTTGAGCACCCCCACACCACCCACTGAACACAAACCTGCTCTGGGTCTCTTACCAGGCTCCTTCTCCACTGCGGATCTCAGACCAGGAGTGCCTGGGGTCCCTGCTGGTGGCTGTACAGACTGGTTTGGGAGCAGAGGAGCTGGGGGAGGATGGGGAGAAAGCAGATGAGGAGCTGACAGAGGAGATGCAGAGGCTGTGGGAAAAGCAGAGTGCTGCAAGGGCTCGGCGCTTTATTGCTCAAACACATCCTTTCCCTGCGTACGGGCTAAGGTAACAAGATGCATGATTTATTTAGCACGGGGAAAGCAGCTGTTCGGAGGCAGTGCAGGAGTTTTTAGGCAATCATGTTCAGCTCCCGAGGAGTCCCATTTACAAATGCTCACTGCTTCATTTTACCCCCTCCCTGCCTCTGGCTCCCCGCCGTTATCTCGCTGCGCTGCGGATGCCTCAGGCTCTCACTCAGCCCTTCACTCTGCCTTCACTTCAATTTCCTGAAGTTCTTGGGACTGCCTGGCTCTGAGGGTCACCCCACCACCGTTATCTAATCTAGGAGACTATTTCTGAGTTTCTCACAGTGTCTGAGCCAAGGAACTCCGGCAGCACTGTGGCATTAAAAACAAGCCACCCACTGCAGCCAGGGGCATTGTGAGGCTTTGCTGCTTGCCCAGGAACAGGTGACACACCTTTGAGGGACCTGTGCCAGCAGCTTTGTGCCCAGTGCTCAGACCAAGCCCTCTGCAAGTTCACCTTTCCTACAGGGCGTGTGTTCCAGCCCAAAATGCATTATAAAAAGACTTGTATATGTGGCTATGTCTGGGGGCCAACCTCACCCATACAAATAATATCTTCTCTTTTCTCCCATTGCAGGGCTGGGAATGAAACCACAGAACTTCTAGGCAGAGTGTTGGTGGTGCAGGGCTCACCAGCTCACAGGGCTCGAGATTTGGGAGTCACCTGGGAAGCACAGCACGTACCCTCAGCCCTTCTGCAGAATTCCTAAGCGATCTGGAATTAACTGTTCTCCTGCAAGTAACTCACTAATAGACGTGATTAGCAATTAAGAAAAACATTATTATCTGTCAGATGGGAATGAGGAAATATTCACTGCAAACCTGTGCGTGACAGCAGTAGGAAAAGGGTCCAGGAAGGCTAAGGAAATGTCAGTGAGACAGTGTCATGGCAAAGGTTATCATGGCAAAGACATAATGCTGGGAGAAGAAGCCAACAAGTTGATCCATGAAGGAAGGGAATGAACAGCAGCGGCACAGCAGAGTCTGCACCATGTTGCACTGACAGGAGAAAGCAATTTATCACTAAATATGGGGAAAAGTTCCTCTGAAAGATCCAAGAAACCTAAGTAAACCAGGTTTAGCTAGGACACAGCCCTCGTGAGCCATGAACTTACCGACAGGATTTTGTCCATTCCTTTTGGTCATGCTTCTCTATTTATTTAACATTAACCAATTTATTCAAGTGTAAGCTAAGAACCAGTGGATTATAATAAATATTTATTGAATTTTAACAGATCTGTAGGATCTGTATGTATATTAATCTTCATTATAAGTGCTGCCACTTGCCACTTAACCTACAGAAGCTCTCTTCCAAATTTATTATATTAAATACATATTTGAGATGACTAATTTACAGCATTAGCAGAATACATTTATGTCACTTTCCATATTTCCTGGTTTTGCCAGCTCCTTATTCCTGAGAATCCCACAGGAACCAGCCAACAGACCCCAAAACTAGAAGCAAAATGAATATTTTGAGAAGTTCACTGACCACTTTGTAAACCAGGAGTCCTGAGGGAAACAAACCCAGACCTGTGAAGGACAATGCTAAAGCCAAAGGTCTCCTTGGAGGTTGAAGCAGAGAGCAGATGCCCCAACCTTCTCCTTTTGGGGGCATCAGGAGTATCAGCCTTTTCCTCAGCCACATGTTTCGCTGCATAGACAGAAATCAAAGTCTTTTTTCTGCTACTCCTCCCATGAATGTGATTGAATTCGGCTTTCACGTTCAAAACTTAGTGAAATGCCCACAGATCGTGCATACCCAATTCACCTTCCTTTAGGAATCAATGCCAGGAAACCTGAGGGTCATCGTCCAAAACTCACTGCAGTCAATAAATGGCTCATTTGGATGCCAGTGGCACAGACCCAGATTTTCTAAGCCCAGCCTCTGAAAGCATCCGTGGGTTTTGCACACATCTGACTTGGGGCTACAGTTTTCCAAGCAAGTCCTGGATCTCTCCTTGATTTTTGTCCTGGAACTGAGTGTGTCCCAGAGTGGGTGTGCAGTGAGGTGTGTGCCCATTCCATGGCAGGGGTGAGGTGTGTTGTTCTGCAGTAATGGCGTGGTAACTCCATTAGAAATAATGGTAATTATATTGTGACTCACCTTAACGCTACCAGATTATATCCTAATGGCTGTTCAGTTACTTCACTTTTATTGTCTGCGTCTTGGAATGGAGTCTTTGGAGTGTGCTGTTAATGCATTGGAAATTAAGAGTGTTCCTGGGCCCGTGGGTGATGCATATTTGTGCTCCTAAAGCAAAGAGGCTGTGAAATCAAAAGGGATTTAGTCGAGGAATAGGAAGTGCAGCCCTGCCATGAGTCCATCAGGAATGTCACCCTTGCTGGGAGGCAGTGGGAAGTGCAAACAAGTTCCTACGGCACAGAGCTCCCCGGGAAACTCAAGGAGGTGTCACTGGGTGCAGGAAAAGTGGAGCAGCAGCTGAATCATTGCCTGATTTGTAGGGAAGATGTCTGGGACACACTCTGGCAGCTGCACCAAGCGAAACTGCCTGGCTCTGCCCAAACTGCAACCCCAGCCTAATATTTTCTTCATTAACCTTTGTGCTAATGAGAGATAACAACCAGACTCTTGGCTGAGGCTGGAGCTGGAGCTTTCCCTCCCGCTTACTTTGTTAACAAGGAAAGGGCTCCTTTTGTCTGGTGTCTTTGTGGCTCATTATGGCCGTAATTTATTTGGGGACACTGTTTTTATAATGTGCAAATTGCCTTCCTCCAGGGAGGACCCGGCTTCGGAGCGGAGTCGCCTCCTCTCCGGTTCGCAGCTCACCCAGACGGATCACCGCAGGTATTTTTAGAAGGTCATTCCGAAGCAGCAATTTCATCTAGTGATTTTATCTCCTGCCTTTTAGCAAATATTGTTGGTTTGGTGGTTTTTCTCCCCCCCTCCCTGCTGTTTTAGATGGTGACAGGTTTTAATGTCAACTTCAAATTACCCCATATTTCTCAGCCCAGCTCCTGTGCCAGGACCTCTGCTGACACACAGAGTCACGCTAGTTGTCATTCTCAGCAGAGGGACCAAGACCGTGTGAGCCTGGATGAATAAATTTCTTCCTTCCCTTTTAGAGGTGGTCCCTCGAGACCGTTTTTTCAGGCAGAGGGATTTTCCACTCTGCAGGACAAACAGCGCCATTCATAGAAAAAATATGTTAATGGAAGCGAGCTTCATGCCAGAATCTCTGTGCGCGTGTATCAGGCTCAGCAGCGATGACAGTGCAGCTCCTGCAACAGGCTGCTCCAGCCAGCCAGCCTTGGGAGCTGCTGAAGGAGAAATGCCTGGATTGCTGTGCACCCTAGCAAAATAACCCAGCATTTTTCTTTCTATTTCAATCAGGACTTTTTCCCCTGTCATGTTTCTTTAATTGCGGGCATCAAATTTACGAGAGCAAGTTTACTCAAAAAAAACCCCAACAAAACCATCTTGATGTGAAAGAACTACCCCATTTAATAAGAGCTATTTTAAGGTAGGTCAAATCCATGGCCTGAAAACCTTTGGCTACATTTCAGTAGCCAGCAAAGGATTTGATGTAAACAGACATACACCTTATCAAAGAGCAACCTGGATTGCAACAGCTGATAATCTCATTTTGGTGAAGGACTTCTTTCATGTTGCGTTTAGCTGGAGGCTGAGGTCTCCCACAGGACCAACAGGTTGTCAAGCCAGCAGCCACATCTCGAGGGGCAGGAGAATGTAGCCATACACTTGAAATTCCTGCAGAGAGAGTCAACCTGTCACCCACACTGGAGGATTAATTCTCCTCTTATTGGTGAGAACAGCTCCTGGAGACAGCCACAGGCAGCTCAGGTAAGACTGGGTTCATTTTTTTCTGCAAAAGAAACCCAGGCAGGTTTCAAAAGAAACCCAGGCAGGTGAAAGCCCCGTGCCCCTTACCACAGTCCCATCCAGGATGGGGTGGTGCTGGTGCTGTAGGTGGCCAAGTGGGAATGAGCTCCTGATGGAAAACCCATTCCTGCCTGCTCCTGCCACCCATCTCTCTTCCCGCCATGACCAGTGTGTCTTGACACTGTGTTCCCCATGCAGGGGTGGACTGGAGGACATGGTTGGTCCTACCAGAAGTCTTGAAGTCAACAGGTACCACTCCTAGTAGAGACAGCTCTTTGCTCAGAGCAGGGCCCTGCACCACCATGAAGAGGTACTCATGCCAGTGATGTGACATGTACCTCAGTCCTGGAGCCTTTTCCAGTCCTTGGAGCGCTATTAACGTGGAATTTTGTCCAACATGTCTTGGAGGTATTAGTTATATTTACTGGTCTGCCAAATAGCTATTTCTTTCTGGTTTGGCAGGAAGCATCTCATTCAGGAGGGAGATAATTGCCTGGCTCAATAGCTGATCTGTTTTCTACTCAATGATGGTTTCCCTTTTTGAAAATTGATGATCGATCAGTTATGTTGAGGATCACCAGATGTAGTATTTGCCACATATTATGTTTATTCCAGTGTGGGAGGAATGCATTAGGCTTCATATCATTCAAAGGGGATATTTCTGATGTAAAACTATGCTGCATTAATGAGACTACCCATCAAGATGGATGGGTCAAATTAAAGTAGAACAAATTGCAGACTCCTACTTAAAAGTCACACAGGAACCTCCAGCCTACATTATTTGTAAAATTCAAATTGAGCCCGTTTTTGGCTCAGACATGTTTACATTCATATTGGAAAATATATTAAACTGTATTTAATTATATCCATGAGAAATGTTGTATAATTTATTTTTTTTCTTGATGCCACCCAAGATAACTGAACCTCGAGTTCAGGACTTTAAGATACTACTCTAATTCAAATACTGATATTATCTCTGCAAGATAGGTCTGGGCACAGAAGCAAAGCCTTTCCTCTTTTCCGAAGGAATCTCAATGATTTAGGAATCATTTCATCTTCTTTTGTTACATTTCAAGCTTTACATTATATTTTAATAAGTCTGTCATACTGTACAGACAAAAGGATGTTCAGCTTCTGCTGTAATTAAAGAAAATCGCTGCAATGGATAACATCAACCCAGCAGATTCCAATGATCTTGCTTTCAGCACTCCAAACTCTGCTGCTCTTTGCATACTGAACTAAAACAGCACCAGTCTCCAGGCTGCTGCTCTCAGGGCTCATCTCTCCCAAATCCAGCTCCTAAAGACAGGCACTAAATCAGTCAGAGCCTCACTGTGGGATAATTTGTCCCATGCCAGCTTAGCCACCTGTGTTCAGCCTATTAATGTCTCCTGCGCTAGCTCGGGGAGCAGGCTGGGCAGGAGGCTGGCAGAGTGTCCCCAGCAACACCAGAGCTCTCACTTTGATGTGTCCCAAGGAAATCCCACGGCAGAATAATGCTTTTGTGCTCCCATTAGCATCCCTGGCCAGCATCCAGAATTTCTCCTGGAACTGCAAACCTAAATCAGCTTGCTAGACCAGAGCCACTCCTGCCTACAACCACCATCACCTGGTCAGAGCATCCCCCTGCAGATGTGGAGGAAATCCTTCCAGTGCCAAATTCAATAGAATTAAATAGGCAGTGGAGCTCCCCTTTAAGGTTTTATTTCCTTCTCTCCCTTAGACGAGTTGGCTGTGGAAAAAATCACCAATAGTTAAAGTTAGTTAATTGGAAACCGTGAATATTTTATTGTCCTTTGTGAGAGAAAGGAATTAAAGAAATGGATTTGGCCTTGATTTTTTCATTTGAACTTCTCTGCTTGAGCTGCACTTTTCTATTACCTCTGCAACTCTGCCTTCGTTATGTTATTAAAAGAAAAGTAATTTATGATTGCCAGTCTTGCAGTCTCTAATTATTTCTGGCTGTGCATCACAATTATTAACTTGAGTATCCACCCTCTTCCTAACAGGATAAAAGACTTTCAGCCTCTTCTGGGTGAGTTACTCAAAGGTAGCCATGCATCCATCCTTGCTGGCCACTGTCTCCAGCCAATAATCACACTTTCCCAGTTTGATATGTTGCTTAAACTTTGGTGCAAGCCAAAGATTGGATTTACAGTGAAGATGAAACACAGTCACGGGTTACTTGAGGCCTGGGTTTAACACCTGGGTGTCCTAAAGCATCTTGCACTGTTCATAGTCTCCTTCAAGAGCAGGCAATAAAGCACCACTCAGCAACAACCAGAATATCAACATATCACTGCTGTTCTCTTTCTGTTCCCTTGGTTGCACTGGTTTTCCATTTACTTCTGGTGGGTAATGAAGACATCTGTTCTCATCCCAATAGCTCTCTGCAACTTGCTGCCTGGGAAATGGAATAGCAGCATTTCAGCAATTTTGATCAACTGAGAAAATACTGCCCTGTATTTATGGAGGTCAGGACAGTCATTATATTCAGGGCATTTCCATGAAAAGTCTCAAGGAATGGGTGATGAATGGAAAAATCAGATTTCTGAAACAGGTTTGGGTACTCCAGAGATGTTTTACAGGTAGATCTCAACAGAAATGCCCTAGCCAGGTTTGGAGCTCATGAAAAGCAACAAAATTTTAAAAAAGGCCGAGAAATACCCCACCTTGCACAGCAGAAACCCCAGAGCCACCGGGGAAACTCATTTTGTGCCAGTGAGTGTGCATTCCCCGGCTCCCATGGCCCCCAGCCCCTCCACTGACTCGTGTTGGAGTAAAAGCCTGGGAAGTGCTCTGCTGAATTCCAGGTTTCATCTGTATCAATCATTTTCCCATGTACCAGTATAAAAAATATGCTCCCTGGCCCAAATACAGCAATCTAAGTGCTGCATGCCAAACCACACATCTCCCTGAGTGAAGCCAGGCTAGACTGCTCTTTGGGTCCAATCTCTCACTTCTCTTTAACAAGATCATTTGTCTATAAAGCACCTCATTTTTATCATCTTTAAGATAGCCTTTATGGTAGGTGTAACTCCATGCAAAGGAAGAAGGGGGGAAAACCCTTTAAGCATTTTGCATTTATAGTTATATGCTGCTTTATTGCATAGTCAGTAAAAATCCCTGCTGATTATGTCATTGCTGAGGCAATCAGGTGCCAAAAATATTTTTTTTTTATTTCATCCGAGCAATAATCATTTTCTGCCTGAACAGTAGACCCAGTTATTGTTTCTTCCCTTATGTTTTCATTAATTAGAAGGAAGTGGAGAGGTAACAAACGACTCCCTGGATGCTGAAGTGTACATTTTTCACTGTCAGGTTATAAGAGGCAATGGGCAAAGACAATATATCCTGTCAGATGTGAGAGTACTTATTGTCAGCAGGGCTTGTAAAAATAGAAAGTGAGGTAGCTTTTCTGGATGGAGTTGAAGCTATCTATGGATGGGGTTTAATCTGACTAATTATAACTAAAGACTTTGGCAAACAGCATCTTGTAGCTGTGAGAATACTGGACAGTGCTTTTTTTTTTTTCCTTATCAAGTCCGTGTGAATGTTAATGTGTGTAAGTGTAAAATCGACTTCTATTAAATCTTCTAAATTGCCAAGCACTCCTTCACCCGCAGCGCCTCGCTGCTCAGAGCAGTGGAGTTACTGGGAAAAGTACTAAAAGTCCCTGAAACAGCCATATATCTTCTGGTTTACAGGAAGTGCTTCAAGTGAAGGGGAAAAAAAAAAAAAAGAATACTTTCCAAGGAGCAGAGAGGAGAAGGGAGTTCCATCCCCAGCTGAACACCCGGCCAGGCTCCATTTTATCGACCTGATCCCCACCATAAGGAAGGCGGTCTGGTGCAGATGATATTCCCTGCTGCAGAGGCACTGAGGAGCAAATGCTGGGGCCCACACATTGCTGTGGGCATCTCAGGGAGCTCAAGCAGCTCCTTCTGACCCTCTCTTGCCAAGATGTAGCCCCTGAAGGGTGCAGGAGCCCAGGACAGCCTGACTCCCAGCTAACTGGGGGTTCATGGAGAGCCTTTGCTGCTGGAATGAGGAGCCAGGGGATTCACGGGGATGAGTATTGGGTGGAGTGAGGGCTACATGGAGGAGAACTCCGTCCTGTGCACCCTGAGCATCACCCCAGCCCCTGTGCCCCCTGCCCCAGGGCCACCCCACCACTTCCCCAAGTCCCTCTCCAAGGTGAGCTACTGCAGAATATGAAAACTGCAAGGAAAAATGAAGCTGAAGCTTTTCTGGCATGCAAACGATAAGTTAAGCTCTGCTTTTTTCCTGCACTAGTGAATCTCATCTTAATTGCAGCAAGCTGCTTGAGATCCCCAGATGCAGGAACTCTGTAGCCATAACCATTCCCACTTTTCTCAGCCCAAATTCTTTGCTAGCACCACCGGTCACCCTTTGCTTTGGCCGTGTCTGAGCAGCCAGGGACAGGCTGTTTTGGTTGGTGTGAGCTTTTCCATGCTCTTCTCAGAGCACTGCGAGAGGGACCCTCTGCAAGACCACCCCAGGGTCCACCTCCCCACAGCCCCCAATCCTCTCCTGCACAGGCATCAAATCTAAAAAGCTGATCATTAGCAATGCAAAGCACCAAGCCACAAACCAGCTCCAGGCCTGAGGAGAGGAGGCAGGAGAGGAAACCTGCCATGCATGACAGATGTGAGTGAGCTGCAGCACTTAGTGCACACATGGCAAGGAGCACTGCCAAGGGTGGGGAACAGAGAATAGAATAGAATAGAATAGAATAGAATAGATCATTAGAATAGATCATTAGAATAGAATAGAATAGACTAGACTAGACTAGACTAGACTAGACTAGACTAGAATAGAATAGAATAGAATAGAATAGAATAGAATAGAATAGAATAGAATAGAATAGAATAGAATAGGAAACATTATTTTACTCATTGTGTATCAAGCTGTGCTTTGCAGGTTAACAGCTTTACAGATATGTGCCCATTTTTAACACATCCTATTTTCTGTTCTAACAGCAGCCATGAAATCCACTCTGTATGTGCCAGGAAAAGGTTGATGTTTAGGCAGATGAAACAAACCTCACTTGATTTTATTCTGATAATTCATTTTGCCTGTGATGGATATGAATTTTTTCTTAGTTTTGTAATTAATAGACAGTTACTGACTTAGTACCAATGTTAATAATGCAGGAAAAAGCAACCAAGTTACAGCTGAGGTGCTCGCTGGTTTAATTTGACTTTTTCTCACTGGCTTCAGTGAGATTAGAGACTAACCCAGCCAAAATCTGACCCAGCTCTCTTGGCAGTGTCTGTCCATAAATGCTATGGTAATATTTCCAGTGTATAGCTGTGGGTATTTCACAATTTCACATTCCAGAGCAACTATGATGACTGCTGAGAGCTTTTGCTTGATGGCATTGCTGCTGCTTGGATGGCTTTTGGGAATGTGTGTATTTAAAAAAATTAAAAAGAAAGAAAGAGAGAAAGAGGAGGAAAGAGAGAAAGAGAAAAGAAGGAAGGAAGGAAGTGGCGGAAGGAAGGAAGTGGCGGAAGGAAGGAAGTGGCGGAAGGAAGTGGCGGAAGGAAGGAAGGAAGTGGCGGAAGGAAGGAAGTGGCGGAAGTGGCGGAAGGAAGTGGCGGAAGGAAGTGGCGGAAGGAAGTGGCGGAAGGAAGGAAGGAAGTGGCGGAAGGAAGTGGCGGAAGGAAGTGGCGGAAGGAAGGAGGAAGGAAGGAAGAAGGAAGAAGGAAGGAAGGAAGGAAGGAAGGAAGGAAGGAAGGAAGGAAGGAAGGAAGGAAGTGGCGGAAGGAAGGAAGTGGCGGAAGGAAGGAAGTGGCGGAAGGAAGGAAGGAAGGAAGGAAGGAAGGAAGGAAGGAAGGAAGGAAGGAAGGAAGGAAGGAAGGAAGGAAGGAAGGAAGGAAGGAAGGAAGAGGCGGAAGGAAGGAAGGAAGGAAGGAAGGAAGGAAGGAAGGAAGGAAGGAAGGAAGGAAGGAAGGAAGGAAGGAAGGAAGGAAGGAAGGAAGGAAGAAGGAAGGAAGGAAGGAAGGAAGGAAGGAAGGAAGGAAGGTGGAAGGAAGGAAGGAAGGAAGGAAGGAAGGAAGGAAGGAAGGAAGGAAGGAAGGAAGGAAGGAAGGAAGGAAGGAAGGAAGGAAGAGGAAGGAAGGAAGGAGGAAGGAGGAAGGAAGGAAGGAAGGAAGGAAGGAAGGAAGGAAGGAAGGAAGGAAGGAAGGAAGGAAGGAAGGAAGGAAGGAAGGAAGGAAGGAAGGAAGGAAGGAAGGAAGGAAGGAAGGAAGGAAGGAAGGAAGGAAGGAAGGAAGGAAGGAAGGAAGGAAGGAAGGAAGGAAGGAAGGAAGGAAGGAAGGAAGGAAGGAAGGAAGGAAGGAAGGAAGGAAGGAAGGAAGGAAGGAAGGATTTGTCTGAATTGAATGAAAATTTTATCTTTCATTCTGCCTAATCCTCAATGTGAAAGTTCAGTAAGGACAGCAGTATGAAAAGGGAAAGGCTGTGGGGTTGATGTAGAGGAGACTCGCAGTAAATTTCAGCAGTTTTCCATAAGGCTGCAGCTCCAGCATGGGGAATTAGGTGACACCAGCCTGAGGGGAAGGCCATCACCCCCGATGGCCAGGGGAACCTGGGCTTTGTCCTGGTGCAGCCCGAGCCTGGGAATGGAGGCTGTGCCTGGATCCTCCTGCACAGGATCCTCCCTCCCCCTTCGAGCTTCTCTTTGCCACCATCAGGGCAGCCTGGCATGATCAGAAATACCTCCCCATTCCCAATACTGTGCTAAAATCAGTGAGGGGGACCTGTCCTTGCTGCTAGATCATAAACCACATCTGTAAAATGAAGAAGGAAGAGAGAGAATAAAAGGCACAAAGTGGCATTGTGTGCAATCAAGCCTTTTGCCCGTCTGAGAAATAGTCCTGGAGCTGCCTTTGCACCGTGTGTGATGGGTTTGGAAATGAAGGATGAGGACTGAGCAAACCTGTGGCCATCAGAGTGCTCTTTGCCCAAGGACATCCCTCCTCAAGCCTCTGCACGCTGCTGGCAGCTGCCAATCACCATGAGGAAGATGTTTTACAGCCTCAGAAATATGAAGTCCCTTGCGACACTCTGCAGTTTTATTCCCCCTGCCTGTTAAACACGATGGACACTGAGGGCCTTTTCCAGTGCAGGCTCAGCATTGCAGCTCCCAGAGCCAGCACTGCCCGCAGTAATAAAAGGTGATTTCTTCCAAAACTGAATATCCCCTTCCTTTGGGTCATTTTTTTAATTGACTTCATTAATAAAGGAAAGGCCCTGTTTAAACATAACTTCATCTTGCTGGCAGAATATAAGCAGATGTCATAAAGAAAACAACATACACTGTTTTGAACTCAAAACTTTAATACTAAATTGCATTAACTAATAACATAAAAAGACCAACCATCTGGCTTTTTGGTGGGAGGACTCTAATTCCATTAGGACTTTAATAAATGTACTGCACTGTAGAGACATTTTGCTCTGATAGCCTGGGCAAAAATGAGGAACGTTTACAAGATTAGTTTACACAGCAGCCCCAGGATCTCTCTCTTGGAAAAGCTTCAGATGGAGCCAAGGGGACAACACTGAAGGACAGAGATGATGTAAGGAGTACCTGCACTGGGGGGTGTGTTTGGGGCTCTCAGGTGCCCTTGGGTGCAATGCTCTGGCATGTGGATGTGCTGCAGGGGGAAGAGCTGGTGGCTCTCGCACTAGTGGGGTATCCAAGCTTTTGGTGGAGTCAGCAGCAAAGATGCAGGAAAGGAGTGGATTGCTCCAAATCCTGACAGATTTTCGTCTCTCTGGGGTGACCTCTGTCGTACCCAGCACAGAGCCCTGGCCATGCCACAGTGGCTTTCTTGCGCATCCCTCTGCCAGCCCACTGTGTCTGCCCTCCTGATACACCCCAAACCCTGCCCTGGGCAGATCACAGCATCAGACAATGCTTTGGGTTGGAAGGGACCTTAATGACCATCTCATTCCACTGTCCCAGGTTGCTCCAAACCCCATCCAACCTGGCTTTAAGCACTTTTGGAGATGGGACAGCCACAGCTTCTCTGGGCAACCTGTGCCAGGGTCTCAGCACCATCACAGCGACGAATTCCCTCCTCATATTTGATCCAACCCTGTCCTCTGTCAGCTTGAAGCCATTCCCCCTTGTCCTATCCCTCCATAGCCTTGTAGAAAGTCCCTCTCCATCTCTCTTGAAGGCCCTTTAGGTTCTGGAAGGTGCCATCCCACCTTCTGACCTGAGACAATCCATGCCAGCTCCCTCTCTATCCTTGTGCCCACATGAGCCACTTCTTCCCTTTAGGAAAAGGAAGCACAGCAAACATCCCATTGATTGCAGGAAGGGTGGAGCCAGAAACACACCCAGTCCCCAGCAAACTGAATTTCTGAGCTGTGCAACCACGAGCAGCATTCATTTCCCTGCTGCACTGGCAGGATGAAGGAGGCAGAGTCCCATTTTACTCCCAGGATGTTATTAAGGGGAATTAATCTGAGTATACTGTGAGACATAAGGGCAACTCTGTGTCCTTCTGTGGGGTTGATCAACAAGCCCTGACTAATGCAACGTGCCGGTTCCTGGCAAGCTGAACTTCCCTGGATGAGTACCAAATGGGAATCAGTGAGGGTAAAACCTGACAGCACTGTTTTTCACTGAGATTAACATGTGACACAGAATTATAGGTCTTCCTTCACGTCAGTTTTGTTTTTCCTGGCTCTGTTTTCTTTCAACACATTCAGAGCATAGCCTCACCTCTCCTGTTCATGCCCAGTAAGAAGAAGTAAGCAAACAAGGCTAAGAACATCAATGTATATTATAATTAAAATTTTTAACAGAATTCATTAATGATGGGCATGTTTGGGTTATTTTGAATAAATTCCAAACTGATCTTGATGCTACTTGACCCTCGTGATCACCTTGTCAGGGTAATTACTGGAGGTTTTTTTAAAAGCATCCTGTGCCCAGAAATATTTGTGAGTAAAAGTGCATTTCCATGTTGGTATCTTTGGAACACAAAGTCGATTTGCAAGGAGTTGCAGTGTCAGACGAAGCTTTTAAAAAGTTGGCTGCCTTCCAGATTTTAATTTACATGATCATTAATACTGACTTACTCCAAATATATCAATCAGTTTAAAAAACACCATGTCTCACTCCTCGTTCAGGGAAGAATCCTTAACCAGGTGAATGCTTGAGCATTTGCTTAGCTTCAAGCAAGTGCTTAAGTCCTATTGAATGGCTCAGTGTTAAGCATATTTTCCACTGAGAGAGAGAGCTGGAATTAAGTCCTCAAAATGCAGCATCCAGATGTGGTGTGAGAACAGATTCCTTGGGAATCCCCCGCATGGGGGACGGGTGATGATCTGCACCCCACAGCCCCCAAAATCTGAGCCTGAGCCATCCTGGGGCAAAGGTGAAGTTTTCCAGGAGCCTGTTTGCATTCAGACACGCTGCTACAACAGAGCAGCTGTAGCTCTTTTCATTAATGCTCCTTATTATCAGCTGAAATAATATTTCCTCAGCTGCCAGCCCTTACACAGCACGGCGTTACCATCAGCCGGGAAACCCCGCAATCCCTTTAACCTGGCAAAGGATCAACCTGGGGTTTTTTCAGATACGGAAAGCTATAATAAACCCATCCAGAAAATGACAGGTTACAGGGCTCTGTGATTTGGAAACTGCTTCTATTAAGTTGCCTTCTTGTCTGGTGGCGGCAGGAGGGATGGTGATAGTGGGCCCCAGCCGAGCCCTCGAACGCGCGGCTGCGAGAGCGGCTAATGCCATCCTTGTACCCCTGGCTGTTAGTGTCATTTCTCTGTAATACACTGCAAAATAAACACCCTTTGGGTTTTCTACCTAAATCCACCACACAAAAGGGGAGTTGACTTGAATTGCCCAGCTGAATCATTAGAAAATGAATGCTTTGGGGGAGAGAGAAAAAAAAAAAAAGAGAGAAAAGAATTACATTAGTGATCCCCCAGCTTGCCTTTGTGTCTTTTCTCTTTCAGAAATCTCTCATGTTGCTGCTCTCTGCATTTTTCTCACAGTATTGATACATGAAATAAAGCATAAATAACCTCCCTTTCTATTCTTAAGCCTTCGATCCCAGATCACCCTGAGCCTGATAAGACCATTTTCAGCATCCGCTGGCCTGGAAGTCGGCAGCGACGGTCAATGAGCTTAGGAAATCTGTCCTGTCACCATCCGGGATGTGCTGTCATCCCATCAGGCACCTCTTTGGTCTCCTTCCAGGTGTACTGTGGGAATTTTTTTATCCACAGATGAGCAGTCACGGGCTGTGCTCAACATTTTTGGGGCATTTCAAGGCTATGGGCCATGCTGACACGCTGCCAGTGGGTTTTGGGACAGGGGCTGCCTTGCTCCTGCTCCAGTGATGGGTGCATTTTGGTCAACAGACTTGAATTAACCCAGAACTGCCCACATAAACAGCTAGTTTTACATTAATTGCACTTTATTCTGCTCTTACACACAAAGGTTTCCATTTGCAGCAAGGTCACTGGTAAGGGTGTAAAACTGATGATATATGGAAGAGGGAAAGGGGGTTACTTGGTCCAAGCCCATCCTGATTTTACTGCTGTCCACCCTTTCTGGTGTTTATGTGGGGCTTCCAGAGATGCTGTTAGCTCTTCCAATGAGGTGATTGCAGAATGATTGCTTTTCAAGGTCAACAATTTAAGTTTTACCACCCTTTCTCCAAAAGGACAAAAGAACAGCAGCAGGTAGGCAGAGATGCATAGATTAAGCAACATGATCAGCTGTTAATTAAAGTCCTTTAGGAGGAGGAAGAAATTACTTAACCCTTCCCATCACTGTGTGAAGCCTCTTATTAGGGGCAGTGTGAAATTTTCCCTGCTTGCCTGTCAAAACCTTCTATTCCCATGCAGTCTCCATCACTGTGTGCTTTGCTCCTCAGTTTTCACTAGAAGTTATCAGACAGACACTTCATTTTTACTCAATATTTCCTGACCAGTTCAGTGTGTAATTGGTTCTCCTCTTCCATTTTTGTCATTAAACAACAAACATTACGTAATATACATATATTTAGGGGATGGGATGTATACATTTATTTTATATATCTTAAAAATTATTTTATATATTCTCCCTGTAAAGCCCACAGGAAACTCATGTCATGAGCTGTGTTCAATGGCACTGAGAAACCAGTTCAAACCACTGTGATTTATATGCTGATTTAACTAACATCGGGGCAGTAAATTAATTCTGCAAGGGTCCTGTCCAAAATAACATTGATTCTGATTTTCTTGAAAATCATCCATTAGCCAAGAATTACTACCAGTGTTAGTGGAAATGCTGTAGTGTCATTAATTGGAATTAATGGATGGGTAGTTTTTATAGGAGATTTGAATGAAGGCAATATTCCTTTCAAAAACCATTTTATTAGAAATTTGCTTCCCAGCTGTAAAAGGCAATGCCACAACAAGCCATTCCACAATGCTTTATCCATGGCTTGATGTGTTTTTAATTAAAGGAAAGCAAAGCAGTTTGAAGTGTTTTTATTAAAAAAAAATAGCCATATAACAGATATTTATTTACTGCATAATGGGTAACTCAGACCAAGAGAGGCTGGGAAGGGTCACAGCAACATTGTCCCTTTTTATTTACTGGATTCTGAATGGTTCTTCTGGGTGTTTGAAAGGACTGCAGGTAATTACTGGTGCCTTGTAAATTGTTTCATTCACACACTTCTCAGGAGTAAAAATTAAAAAAAAAAAAAGAAGATAATCTGCTCTAGCTCTGTCCTAAGAGCAGTTTATAACCATGGAGGGTTAATACTGGAACTGCTGGAATAGCCCCAGTCCTGGCTGAACTGGGTCAAGCCCAGCTGAGAATGACCCATTTTCTGCCCTTTCCAAGGTGGGCATGAAACGGGAGAGGAGACAAACTGGTGATGCTCCACGGAAGTCAGAGGAGCTCTCCTGATCCACAGTGCGTGAAGATCTTTGGCCCTGCCCTTCTCATCTCATGGGGGTACAAGAAGCTCTTTCATAAACCTCTTCCATGGCATTTGAAGCTTTTTGCCAAGGCAGGGTGAGTTGGTGTTCTCTCTTTATGCTGAGAAGGCAGACGTGGAGGAGGTTAAAGGTTTTGCTTTAGACCACAGAGCAGGAGCTCACCAAGCTCGTTATAAAATATCACCCTCCCACCAAGAGAATATGTGAAGGTTTCCTACAGCACTTACTTTAGCTTTTAGACAAAACCAGATTATTTTTTTAACTGTTTCAGTGCCACCAGCACTTGCTGTCTTTTCTTGCCTCTCCTTTCAACTGGGGTTTATTGATCTGGTTGCATTTCCCCTGAAAAAAACCCTCCAGTGGTGCAGCATCAGCATCCTGTGCCTGAGTCTGGCAGCAGGAAGGCACATGTGCTCTGTATGACCTGTGTGCAAGGATGCTGCTTGTTTTAAATGTGTGTTTGAAACAGCAGAGCCTGAGGTGGGTGCGTGTGCCAGGGTCTCACAGAACCACAGCATTTAGGCAGAGGAGAGGCCAGCCTGTATTAAACCATGAGTGCATAAACGGGAGAATTGCACTTTGAAGCAGTTAAAGGCAGTGGTTTGCTCATCCTTCAGGCGGGTGGCTCATGCAAACATTCACCTCGAGTCCCTGACCTGCCCTGGCCTGCGGAGCTCACCTGGAGCAGCAATCCCCAGGCTCCTGCCCACGGGAGCGGCTGCGCTGCATCAGCGCCGGCAGAAACCCTTCACAGCCACACTCAAGGACACTCACACAGCCCAGCCCACTTGGAAATGATCTTATTGCCTTCCCACATCACTCTAGTGTTGCTCTCCAGACAGTCTCATTCTCCCCTAAACCCGTACACAACATCTGAGCAAACAGCAAGGAGCACATGAGAGCCTTCATCTCACAGAAACTTCCCATTCTGGTGCTAGAAACAGGGGCTGGGGCCCTTTTCTGCTGCCTCAGGGCTCCACACACAGGAGGGATGCAGGAGACACCAGTGACTGTCCTTGGGTGGTGGGGTGGGCACAGGGGGCTTGGGGATTGAGGTGGGCACAGTGAGCTGAGGAGCCCCTGCCTGCTCCTGCCGTGTGCCACCAACCATGACCCCTCACACCAGAGCTGGGCAGGCTTCAGAAAGCCAAGGGGAAGCACCAAAGGAATAAAATGGGGTTGTATGATCAGAATCCTAATTAAAGGCAAAATATTGGAAATATGCCATATTAGAAATGCTATGACAATTAATAGTGACAATACCACTCTTGGGAAATAGGCAAATTTACACAGTAGCTATACATAAAATTTTCTTTAGCATATTCCCCTCTCTACCTTGTTTGCACACTGTGATAACAAATTGCTTGTATACTGTATGGTGGTATTTTTTTAATATTTAAATATTTGAGCCAGCAATTCATTTTGTGAGGAGGGAAAGGCGTGTGGAGGTCTTGGAGCTGCAGAGCCAAGTAAATGATGAGTTGTGATATATTTAGCAAGTGATAATGCAAAAAACACCAAAAAACCCCAAGTATATTGGACAAAAAAGTAAACACAGTAAGAAAGAGCTTAGTTTGGGATTTCCCTAGCAAGAAAGAAGAGTTATTCTGCAGGTAAGATGCGAATCTGTCAACCATGGTACCACATTTGCAAAGTCGGTTTATCCTTAAATTCTTTATTTCCTTATTAAAAAAAAAAAAAGAAAAAGAAAAAATGGAGGGGGAGCATCAGTGAAGTCTTTGTATGGTGTTTCCACATCTACTAATGAAAGTATTTTTTGGTGGTAAAAATGACAAAATTATTTACTGTTGCTAGCTCTTCATGTCACTTGACTGCATCATCGCCCTGTCAGACAGAACCTTTATATGATACATTTATACACAGATATATGTGTTTATACACCTATACAACATATGCCAGGCATATATTCCTGTCTCCCACTTGCTCCTCTCCATGGATACCCTTAGGTTCGGGGAGGAAGGTAGTGTGGAGGATGACACTCGGTCATCATTAGTATGGGATAGCTGTGGGTCTCCCTCCTTCGTGGGTAATTAAAAGCTGCTCTGTGCTCAGAGCTGCAGGAGCCAGGAGAGATTCTCATTGACATGCATTCCTGCAGCACACTGCGAGCTGGAGGGCAGCGAGGAGCCCTCATCCCACCCCACCCCATCCCAGGATGTGCCAGGAAGGATATTCATCCCCACTGGGCTTGTCACTGTGCTGCCCTGGCAGGGTTGTGGGGACCCTCAGCTCCAGATCCTGCTCCACACTGGTGCTGGGGTAACCAGTTTTCTTCCAATTGCTGATATCAGTTGAGAAAGAAAAGAAAAAAAGGGTTTCTACTTGCACAGAAAAAGAAGCCAAAGGAGAGAAGAGGACACTGGAAGCTGTGCCATGGTGTAGGCAATAGGCAAACAGGCTGCCTCAGGATTAGTGCCAGGCTGAGGCTTTGTTCCATGGAATCAGCTTCATAGATGAAGTTGATCTCACCTGAGAAGGAGACAAGATGGGCTCTAGACCCTCCAAAAGAATAAAAAGCTTCTCTGTTTCATCCCAAGGTCCTGGAGAGACAGTGGCTTGTTGCTGGCACATTCCACACAAACCCTTTTCCAGTCCCACATGAGGAGCAGGCCCAGCAGACCCAGAGTGGTCATGATGCTGCATTCACACCCCGAGCAATTACTCACACCAAAACTGATTTCCCCTTGGGTTGTTAGGGGACATCCCATTACCAAACCATGGCCAAAAATGCAGCGCTGTGCTAATCCTCATTGGAAATGCAGGACAGGTCCCAGCTGGTGTGAGCTGTCAGAGCTCCCTGAAGCCTGCAAAGGTTTTATCATTTGGATCAACTATAGATTGCCCCAAAAGCTTTAAAACCAACAATTCTCCACCCCGACACAATGCCTATAACTGGTCGCTCTTAAGACACCCACCTTCTTATTTAATAAAGCCTTTCAAGTTGCTTTGTATTTTATTCATAGGAGCTGTAAAAAATCCAAGAACCCGGTATAAAGACTCATTTATTCTCTTCTACATAGCACTATAAATTTACACTGCATTTGCAAACTAAGAGCCCATATCTTAGGGCAAAGCAGAGCTCCAAAGTGAGAGCAGGAATGGATTTCAAAAGGCCAATCTGTCCCAACTAGAGGATGTGTCGAGAGCTCAGATTTACAGCCACAAACCCTGAAAATGAGAAATTAGATATAGAATTTAGTTACATTGTTAGAACTGCCTTGGCCATTTAAAATAAAACTAACACCAGCTTTTAGCAGTTTGCAAATGCAGAGCATTGATCCCTCTCATGTGTAGATATACAGAGTGGGAAAATGGGGCTGGGAATGTATTAAATTCAGAGACACTGAATGCCCAGGGCCATTGGGGTAAATCCCACTGTAGGTTGTTCTGTGCATGATAGTAATACACAGGTCTAGCTAGTGGAGAAGGAGAGATGCTCTTCATGCTGTAAATACCATTAAGGAGGATTAAAACACTCTTTACTCTTCTAAGGGGTCTCTTTGTCCCCTCTCACTTCAAGTCACCAGAAAGGGTGACCCAGGAGCCACATGCACCAGCACTGGGCTCTCCAAACCGAGGCACCTTCAGCACCCAGCCCTGCTGTGCTCCCTCCTCTTCACCTCCTGAGCAGGCACTGGGGCTGTTTCCAGCTGGCCTGAGTGATGGAGCCACCAATACCTCAGTCCTGGCTGCCCTTTCTCTGCATCAACAACCTGCTGCAGCCATGAAATTCCCCAGGCTCTGCTGCTCCCAGCTCTCGCCTTCAGCTCATTCAAATAAGCCGCAAAATGGCACAAATCCAGCGTGATCAAATGCTTCCTTAGTGTCAGGCTTTGCTTTCAAAGGACAGAAAGGAAAGGGGACGTGGTGGGATATTTATGAGCCTGTCAAGCTCGCTGCTCTCACCAGAAAGGGCTCTCAGGTTTCCTTCCTCGCAGGGGAAGGGGCAGTTTGGGGGGGCTGAGCTGCCAGCCATGAGGCATCTCCTCAGTTGTCACAGAGTCACCCCAGCTGAAAGCCTGGCCCCAGCACTGACAGGCTACAAATCTGGGAGGTTTTTTTGAGCAGACAGGGTTTGGGGACACAGGTGCCGCTCCTTCCCTCAGTTCAACCATGGCATCCAAGCAACTTTCTGCAGGACACAAGGAGGCAGGTTTGAATATTGCTCTGCCAGTAGATTTCCCCCACTTCCTTAGGGGACAATTGTATAGAGGAATGCCTCCTTTTGGCTTTGGTTTTGAGTGTACAGTGCTACATATAACTGAGAAAACATGAGCAGGGACTGTGCTTTGTGCTCCAGTGGGAAGGTGACACAGTTTGTGTTGGACTGTACCTCCCACCTTGCCCTTGCTTTAAACCAACATGCTTAAATCTGTTCAGAAGTGGGAAAACACTGTTTGCTTCTCATCTGTGTGCAGATAGTTTGCCATGTTGCTCCCCTGCAGGAAAATGATAGAAGCAAATGGTAAGTGGTGCCTCTAAAACTGAAGGGCAGATCCTCATCGGCTGCACATCGGCGCAATTCCTTTGATTTAAACCCACGTTTATAACTGCTAAGGAGCCTCCAAAATGAGAGGACTGTAATTACAGCTGTATGATAATGCCTTCTGCCACATCAAGTGGAGGACTATTGACAGCAAGCAAAGACCTGAGAAACACTGATAAGAATGAACTGCAAGCCTGGTCCTGGGATGTGATTCCCCACCAGCCATGATTTATGAGCCCAAATTAGCTGCCTTGCCTTCAGGAGGAATTGGCCAAGGGTGGTTTTCCTTGGAGCACCGTGCCAGGCAGGTGCCAATATCATACACGTTTCTTAGTGGTATCTGACCTGCCATTGATCTGTTGGGGTCACAGATGTCCTCTGAAAGATTTCCTTTAGGCTCGAGGAGAGCGGCATAATTTGCTACAGTGATGGTTGTCCTGCTGGCTCCTCATCGGAGGAAAAACAGCTACTCCTTTAGGGCCACTGCCAGGGGACATCAGAGCCTCCTCCTGACCCTTCTGACCCGTCATCTGCTTTCCATACCCTCAGGGAAGGTGCAAGGAATAGGTTTTTGAGCAATTATACTGGGTTTTTTTCCTGAGAGCTTGTAAGTGTGCTGGTCTCTTGGCCAGCTAAGGTCTAGGGCATGTTGATCTGACATTTCACAGGGAGAAGATCAGATCACTCTTCTGGTCCCTGCTGGCAGCTCACAGTTCCTCCTCTCAGGTTTGAAGCAATGTTATGTCTCCTCAGCCAATTATAGGGGCAGACAAGAACTTCTCTGACAATCAACTCACCATTTTTTTAGTTTGAATGAAAAGGAGGATGGCAAGAAATTTTTGAAGAGTGGTGGCCTTGGACACTGAAATTTTCCTCTCTTTTCATCCAAAACCATCTGAAATGCTTGGCCTTGGTTTACCCATCAAAGTTTTTCTTTTCCCCTCCATTTCTAAGAAAAAGGGCAGCCAAGCCTTACTTCTTACAGGCCAGGGAAGTAATAGCTTGTCATTTGGAAAAGGTTTATGAGCTCTGATTAGTGACCCTTTCTCTCTTGTACATGTGCTTAGGGGGAAAGGGAGGGATTCCTGTAATGGCAGAGAAAACATGGCACATTCGTTTCAACAGTGCTGGCACTGCTGTTAAAGGGAAAACCCCAAAACAGATAAAAGACACCCTAATCAGTTATTCAGCATGTGGCCATGCTGAGAATACAGTCAGAAACACAAAGAGTAAAATTCCAAGATTTATTAATGCTATCATGCTTTCCCTAAAAGGATAATCGATGTACCCAAAGTCTCTGAATCAATATTTGTCCTTCTCAGGCAGGGTATGGTAAAGAAATATTCCCAAAAGCACTCACTTCTGAGATTTTTGTCTGTTGCATAACATTTCAGTCAACTGCAGAATGTCTCCAATAATGATGATAAATAAGTATAAAGCCTACAGTGGTCTGTCTTATAGAGGAAGTAAAATAGACACTTACGTGCTTGGTAACAAAAGTTCAGCCCCAAGTAGACCTGACCTCGTGATCTTTTAAATGTATGGCAAAGATTTTATCCACTAGATTTAGGTTAACAGCTCTGGGAATTTGCAGGTGTTAAATTAACCACAAGAGACAGTTTCCTAAGTGCAGCAGAAACACACTGAGCATGATAAGGAACAATAATTAAAAATTGAATTAGAGGGCTGTAAAGTTTAAGGAAAAATATGTGGCTTTGTTTGTACAAAAGTGGCACATACTCAGGAAATAGGTGTGAAGCTGTGATACCCCAGGGCAGTAGTCCAGGTACAGCTCCATCACCTTCAGCAGAGACCTGGCCATGGCCCATCTGCCAAGGCAGAACCACCTCACCCAGTCTGTGAAATCTGGGCACCCCACAGACCCCAGGGTGCCCCAGGTGCTGTGCTGGCAGCTCCCTTGGGAAGGGACTGGGCTCTCCAAGCAATGTGGACTCCATCCCACAGGGCAATTTTGCTGCAGCTCTGGCAGAGCCAAAGCTTTAACTCCTGCCTCCTTCCTCTGAGCCCTAATGCAGAGCAGGGCACACACCCAAATGCCTCTTAGCTATTTCCTTGCTGACCCATTGACCTGGTTTCTAGGTTCACTAAACACACGAGTAATCAAACACTGTTTCATTTCAGGCACAAAACCTAAAGTATACGAAACCCTACAAATCATTATTCATTTCTTTTTCTCACCCACACACAGCCTTTTCATTTTCCAGGTGTGCCTCTTCCTGCAAGCATGCTCAGCATGAGAGATTATACATTTCTGCAAGTTTGGCCAAGATTTAAGCTTACAGATAGTGCCCAGTGCTATCAGCTGAGCAGGAGCTCTGCATAGGTAATTATTGCTTTAGCAGGGTGCTGAGTAAGGCTCCACAGAGATTTTCTTGCTCTTGGCTCCTTGCTTGGCTCCATCAGACCCAGGCACTCACAGGAAGCTGGTGCAGGAGCCAGGGTGGTTGTTAGCAGTGAGGAGTGTGGGGCATAAATAGCCAGCTACAAGGGATGAAGGCCAGCATTCCTCCTCCTGATGGGCAGCAGCATCTCCCAGGGCTGGTTGTGGAAAACCTCCTTTGAGGTGCTTAAAAATACACTGGACAAAAGTGGAAAATGAATTGGTGGGTTGGTGCTTGGAGCTGCCAGGTCATTCATTCTCCAGTATCCGTGGTTCATGTATCCCAGAACGTGACAATCTCCCTGGCAATCACTTGGTAATGATATTAGAAGTTGCCTGGTTATTGAAGCCATAATTACTGCATCATTTGGAGCTGTAAGATCTCATGATAATCCTCTCCCTAGCAGACAGGAAAAAATAACCCGCTATTTTATTTACCCTGTCAACATGTGGAACTTGCCTCACAGTGTAATTACATGGTCAGTAGTTACATGGCTCTCTGGTTGATGGTGTCCTGTAAACAAATAAAGATCCACAAATTCCACCTGTGGGGATTCAGGCACTCCATAAAAATGACAGGATTTTTAAAGCCTCCTCAGTGTGTGCAATACTGCACTGAGGAAACTGCATGCCCAGTTCTTGCCCTTTGCTCCTGGTGTTTGCCATGCAAACAGCTTCTCCCTGCAGCACCACCTGCTCTGTAGCTCAGGTGTTCAGTCAGTGTCACAGCATCTCCTTCAGACCCCAAATTTAGGTCAGCATCCCTCTCTCTGACACATCTGTGCAGTAGAATTGAATCACAGAACCATTTAGATTGGAAAAGACCCTTAAGGTCATCAAGTCCAGAATTTTGTGTTTGTATTCGCAGCCTCCTCCCCAGCAAGACAACATCCTTGCAGTTTATCTAATTTACTGATGGAGAAAGGAAGTAGCTTCCTCATGGCCCCCAAGGACTCAGAGGATACTTGAGACAAGGACCTGGGTTTCTAGAAGCCAAATCCAACCTCTTGACCCCCCAAATCCAATCTCTTTCTCTGCTGGGATATTGCTTTTTGTGACTCCGCTCCCTGCTTTTGAAATCTGCTTCGTTGCACATCCTGGGAGTGTGCAGTGAGTGTGGGGGGGAGGGCTGGGATAAATCTGAGGAGCTTTCTTGCTTTGTTTATTTATATGACCTTAAAGATGATGTCTGAGCATAATGCTGAACATGACGGAGGGAAGCTGACAGGGCACTAAGTTCTGGCTACCGCAGAGCGAAAACAAAATTACATAAAAATATCAATTGTAAAATTGCTCAAATCCATTAGCTTAATTAGCATCATTAATCAAGGAAAACATTTGATACGTCATGTACTTTCGCAAGAGATAAATGAGCCTTTGATGGGAGCCCAGCAGGTTGCCCTGCTCTGGGATGTGGAGGTGAGGCTCAGCAGGAGCAGGGCACGCTGGCAGCTCGGAGCAAACACCATCCTCTGAGTGAGGATCCTGCTCAGTGAGGGGTTGGCAGCACACTGGGCCAAACCTGGCCAGGGTTTCATATTGTCAGGCCCATCTGCAAGAGTGTAAAACTGCCTGACGGGCTGCACTCGTGCAGCATCATCATCCCCTGGTTGATACTTGACTGGTTTTGAGGCAAGGTGAGCAAGGATACAGCAAGGATATCAGTAATTCCTCTAGCAATTACAATAATAAACCCAAGGACTGTGCTGCACTGTTTTACTTGAGGAAGGGAGGCTCACTGAGCTCTTGCTTTGTTTAGGGTGATCTCTGGGGAGAGCAATATTTCTCTATCTGTAAACCCCTCCAAGGAGAAACACTAGAGAGATCTTGATAGCATGCAACAGTACATCTGCAGATTCCTGAGATCATATCTGTCTTGGAGGGCACTCTAGGCTCTCATCTTTCCTTTTCTCTCTGGGATCACACTGTTGTGGTCAATGAGGTCTCCTGTGTGCAGTTCAGGGCATTGGTGATTGCTGCATGACTTTCTTCCCTTTGCATCAGCGCTCTGTTGTTGCTCATTCCCTCTCCCCGTGCCCGGGCACATAATTGAATCTTCTCTCCTGCTCCTTGTAACAAGACCCAGCTACAAAGGCTAAATGCTTTATTCCCAAGAAAAGCCTTAGAGATAAGATTCACCAGCTGTGGCAGCACGGTGCAGGTCTCAGTAAGAGAAATAAATGTCCCTTCACTCCACCACTATCTTTCCAACACTTTATCTGCAATGAGCCCAAACACGGTTCTCAGCTATTTGTATTGCTAAATATAATAAAGGAGAAGTCAGCAGTTTCTGAGGGATACACTTCCATAAAAAACAGTTTGATGGCATTTTTCTGCATTAAACACATTATTCAAGGGCTTTTCTCCTTTCCAATATCCAGTTTCCCCTGGGTTTACATGTGGTTGAAGCTTCCTTCAACATGTCAGACATCCAGACTGTCACTGAACTGAAGAAAGCTTGGTCCAGCTTTGGAGTTAAAGTTGGATTTCTTAATCTTCTTTGAGGATATCTGGACACTAATTGGCAGAACAGTGATGGGGAAAGGATGGACTGATTGAGAACACTTCTGGCTCTTTGGTGTTTGCCCTTTTGTTTCCCCGAGCAATAGCTGATCTGGAACCAGCAAGGAAAGTCAGCCTGGAGGAATGCAGGGTTTTAAAGAACTCTGCTGCAGACTTGCAAGTGAAAGACACAGACACAGCCTGACATCCCAAGAAGAGCTTTTCTGATCACCTCTGTCCCCTTCCCAAGGCTCAAAGGCAATGCAGCTTTTCTCCCTCGCTTGTCCTGAGCAGCACTCAGGGACAGATGAATTTTAGGCTCTGCTTTTCACCTTCATGTAAACACTGTGATGATAAAGTAATCAAAAATGGGTACACTTGACTGTAAGCCTTAATTAACTATTAATTAAATTTTATTAACCCACTAGTAAAACTGATTATAGCAAGCAGTGACTAAAAGGCTGCAGTCAAAGCAGTTAATGTATCACTCATTTTTATGTGGAAAGAGGGCTCATCGTTTTCCTGAGGTGGCCAATACATAAGGATCCCTCCCTGCTAAATCAGTCTGGTCGTTTTCCTACATGCCACTGATAAGGAAGTATTTACGAATTTATTCCTAAATTCAAAGTATACTTCAGGCCTTAATTTACTGTCGTAATTATATCACTGGCTCAATTAGTCCCCAATAAAAACGTTATGCTATTGTATCAAAGAAATGTAGTACCTTTGAAGTAAATGGATTCACTTGCAGGGTAAGAAATCTTCCCTTTTATTGTGTTTTCTCATCTGCTACTTACAGCCACCCTTGTCTTAAATTGCCCTTTTTATTCCACTCCTCGCGAGCGCGGTTTGTGCCTGAGCTGGGGATGCTCTGTGCAGTGAAATGCTCCTCTTAGCCTTGGGGCTGCATCGGGAAGCTTGGTGGTAACTTCTTCTCGTTAGAGCCTTGCCAGCCTCATTTGCATGCTGATTTACATGCGATGTTTGCTCTGCCACACAAAGGCTACAGGCTCTGTGGGTTTTTTCCCCCGATTTCCCTGCTTTGTTTCCTTCTCGGCAGTGATGGGGCCGTGTTAGGAGCTGCAAGGAAAGGTGGCTGTGCCTTCTGTCCTATGGATTTTCTCCTACTGCATTTGACAAGCCCTGGCAGTGCTCCCCACCTCACTCTACCTACCCCAAACCAGCTAAGACTGACACCAGAAAAGAGTCCCTTGTGTCCCTGCAGAGAAATCACTGCAGAACCTCTGGGATGACCCATCCACGGTGTTTGGGGACAACGTGGAGCTGCAACAGATGCAAAGTCCTTGTCTCAGAGAGTTCACCCTCCAGACAGGGCAGGAAAAATGGTGGGATTGGACAAACAGTGTGTCAGAGGGATGAGGTAATAGCACAGCAAGGAGAATTTGGCAGGAAATCTATGCTCTGGCTAGACAGCACAGGACACAGATCCGTCTAAGAAATGGGAACACGTTGCCGTGAGCAGGGTTCTTGTGGACATGGAGCTCTTTCAGACATCATTTGGCATCACTGCCTGTCCTCACTTCAGCAAGCCTCTGGAGGCCTCTGGGTTTGATTTTCAGACTCAGGGACTAAAGAGCCATCCAGCTGTTCATCCAAAACATTGTTCAATGTATCTTTGATTGACTTCTGAATGTGCGATAACAAGATTACCTCCAGACCAGAACTGGGCACAAAACCAATGATAAAATCAGCATTTTCTGAGAACCTTCTACCAATCCAGAGCTTTGAACTAGTTGACCTTGGAGGGGCATTTCCCTCAGCAGCCACCAGCCTGAGATTTGCTACCCTTCCAGTTGCTCTATAAAAAGAGGTTTTGCAATGAGCTCATTAAAAGATGTTTTCCCCCCACAAAATAATTTCTCAATTCTGGCCAGTGCTGTTTACAAAGCCCCAAAGTGTGACAAGGACCAAATTGTGTCTTGTCTGCAAAAGCAAGCCTGTGGTTCAATGTGTTTCAGGTGCCAATGTTGGTGTCTCCAGTTTCTCCCAGGGCTGGGCAGGGAATGCCATGGGAGCACCAAGCCACACACCAAATACAAATTCCTCACTCTCCCCATAAAATCAACCCAGTCACATTCCCAGGATGGGCTGGCTGGTTGGTTTATCTGTCTCTGGATGTGATTTGCCAGTGGATATCAGAGGTCTGTTCTCCCAGTCAGGTTGGTGATCTTCAGCCAACTTCTGCTGTTCAACAAAAAGTTACCCCTGAATTCCTGTAGGAAACAGTCCCAAATGTCCCTGCCTATCCCTCGGCAGATCCATGAGAAATGCTCAGGTTTGTCCACTGGCAGTGAAGTTATAATGAAGGAAGAGCCCCATGTCCAACTGCACAGCATGTGAGATTAATATTTCCTTCATTGTATTTATCAAAACCAATGTATTTGGCATTAAACATTAAAACATCTGAATATTTTAAACCCAGAGGACATTCTTCATCTTCTTTTCACATCTTTATGGTAGATGAAATTATTGGAGCCTACCATTTTCCCTCACCTCACACAAAAAAAAATGCTAAAAACCAAAGTAAAAAGAAAGTGCAATTTCTCTGCAGATACTGTTTTCTTAATGTCTGACTTATTTATTGTAGCTGACAGTCCTTGTGCCCAGGTCCATGGCCGCTCTCTCTGTGCTACCTGTATTTATCCAGGTGGCTTTGTGCCTATTAAAAAGGGAATGTAGCAAAATTAATGTATCTTTTACAGCAGGAGAGCTGAATTTATTGGTCTCACCACAGAAATTAATTTAGCACTCCCAGCTCCCCCTCGCTGGACGATAAAGACACAAAATGAAACTGCCACACAAAGTTTTGACAAAATTCACAGTCATATGAAAAAAAAAATGCTATGGGTAATTTACCACCAAATCTGAATCAGTCTTTTATGCCAGTGATGCACCAGTGACACCATGAAGGGAATTTTTACCCAGTGACAAGAAAACCCTACCTGAGGCTATATACAAGTGCAGGATGGAAAACAAACAGATGTATCTTAATTTTTTTTTTCAGATTGAAGAATAAATTTGGGTAATAAAGCAGACTATGGGGCTTATGGAAGGCAGCATCCCCTGGCCTGATGCACCCACTGGTGTGTGACCAGGGTGATGGACGGTGTGTGGGGCCAAAGGATGCTGCACATGGAGGTCCAGCAGTGATGGAAAACACAGCTCAGAGGAAGCAGAGGTTGGTCTGCCTCTCATCTGGTCCCACACCAGGAAGAATCAAGCCAGCACATCCTCTGGATCAATACAGAATTTACATGTCAGTCCCCACCTCTCTCTCTGCACCCTTGTTTTAATGTTTCCTGAAAATAAAAATCAAATATAAAACAAAAAATAAAAAAAACCCCACCCAACCAACAGAACAAACAACTTTTTTGTATTGAGGTTGATTGGGCAGTGGGTGGTGAAAGATTTATCCCAGCAGTAAAGCTGGAAAATGGCTATAAACCTCAGCAGAGTGTCTGTGTGCTGGGTCCGAGGGAGGCTAATTGTTTGTTTGTTCTTTGTGTTTATGGTTTATCTGCAGCTCAGCTGACAGCAAACCTAAACCTGAAGGAAGCAGCACATCAATTGCCATCATCTGCCTTCTGTGCACACACTCCAGACAAAGCCAGGCACGGGGGCAGCTCTCACACCCGACCCATGGAGCTGCCAGCCTGCTCTGGGGTGCACCAGGGACTAAGGAGAAGGAGGGAGGGAGAGCAAGGACTCCCCACCACTGAGTTCACCTCCCTCCTGAGCCCTCTGCCACAGGGAGGAGATAGGTGCTGGTTGCACCAGAGAAAATGCAATGGGATTTTTCCTGCAGTACTGCCCCCAAAAGAGAGGAGATTGTTCTGAAAGCGATGTGTAATTCCCTTGGGATTTCACTTCAGGGATTTCCTTCACCCAGAAGATTCTTGGGTGGTGGAGAGAGTTCCATAATTCAGTGTTTGTAGAGCAAGTGTTAGCGCAGTCAGAGCAGTGCTGGTTGCTGTCCTTGTCACCTCCCAGCCTTGTCTCTGTCAGGATGCTTTGTACAGGTGTGGCACACAAGCCCACCATGGTGAAAGCAGCCCAAGCCAGCACTGTGGGGCTACAGCCCCTCCAAGGGATGAACATCCTGCTGGAAGGAACAAACCCCCTCACCCTGCCCTGCCTGCAGGCACAGAGGAGGGAAGCAGGACGGGACTAAAGGAGCTAACCCTGGGGGAGCATGGCACATGAGCCTGTCCTAAAATGGTCCAGAGCACAGTTGCATCATCTGAGCAGGTTTATATCCCTGCCAGACACACACACCTCCCAAAACAGCCCCACCACACCGTGCTGCACTGGCCCTGTGCCTCTTGCACTGCTGCAGAGCTGCTCCCACAGGCTGGGACACCCACACTCCCTGCCAGGACCCGTGGGCAGCGAGGATAGAGAAGATTTGCTGCACCATAAACTCTTTCTAAACAGTTCTCTGCCTCAGTTTCCCTGTTTCTTCCTTTCCTTCCTGCATTGCATCACTGGAAATGCTCTGAGCAGGGTCTGGATACTGGAGCAGGGATGTGCAGTGCCCCACACACCCGAGACCCAGAGACACTGTAATAATGATTATTGATTTTCCAGTTTCCTTCATGTTTCATGGGGTGTTTTGCTGGAAATGATATAAATAGCTGTCTCTGTCCCTATCCCAGGGCCCCATACAGCAATGGGTTTTTTTCACAGTCCACGGAAATAAAATGCAAAATTCATTTCGCAACGATTTAAAAGTTATATTAAGGTCCAGGGCTGGATGAAGCAGGAGCAGCGTGCCTGTAACTAGATAACTCCAGAGCTGGAGTGACCGCTGGGGTAAGTCACAGCTGTTCCATTTGATTTATCCCAGCTCAGGGACCCCAACCCTGCAGCCCAGGTCTCGGTTTACAGCGACTTTGTGCTCACCATCCTGCAGCAGAGCCCACCCCAGAAACACAGCCAGGGAGATCCAGCTGCTCTGCAGGCACTCCTGGTCCAAAAAAGTGCTCTTTGGGGAGAGCAGTTCCATGCAGGAATGCACTTACTGTGTCTGTGCTAAATATAGCAGCAGAGCACGCAGGGAGTGTGGTCCCTCGCCCCTGAGAATTGCAGGGGAGATTATTCATTTTCACTCTGTTGTACCTTCACACTGGCAGGAATTACTTTAGCCAAGGGGATTTAATAAATGATCTGTTCATAAACAACTGATCATTTTTCCAGCCCCACTGCTGCTCGCATCCCAAATTTCTAGAGGGAAAGGGGGTGAGAGCCCCAGCACAAGCAGTGCCTGCAAGCCCAGAGAGCCAGGCATTGCCACAACCTTGCTCATTATCCTTGCAGGGTATTAAAAAGTCTGGGTGTGATAAGGAAAAAGGAGGCTGTAAAACTTCATCCTTACCTTCCAGATAGTGGAACTGATCTTGCTTTTATTTATGCTGGTGTAAAGCAAAAGTAATTCCATCATTGCTGCTGGTGCAGAACCCGAGCAGGTGATCTCAGAAGCATGCCCGGACTCTCGGCTGGGGTTTTCTACTTTTAAATCTATTAATTTGACAAAGATTTTCTTGAGCTGCTGGAACTGCAGATCCAGCCTGCAGGGCTCAGAGTGAAGGGGGGTGAGAATGAAGCCACGTGTGCATCTTTTCTGCATCTTTTATCGTCTCCACTTGCATTGTTCTGTTTGATGTGATTTTAAAGACATCTGACCAGGTTTTCCAGGTGGGAAATACAGATGGAGTGGACATGCACAGCCCCAGCATCCTACATGGGAACACGGGTATGTGCTGGGGGTTACCCTGCCAGCAGTGGATTAGGGTCTGGGGGTAACCAGAGTTAAATATGCCCAGATAAATGCATGTTCCCTGCTTTTGGACTTATTCTCCTCTCACACTTTTTCCTCTGGTGACAAGAGGAAAATGAGTCCATATTTGCATGTGCACAAAGGAAAACAAAATCATGTCCTTAACTCAATGCAGGCAATCCAAATTATTAGTCATTGTTGTTATGTTAATTATTATTACCGCCGCACAAAAGGATTGTAAATAGATAACATCACTTTTTTTTTTTTTTTTTTTTTTTGCACCATGTAGTCGGTTGTTTTCTGTTTTTTCTCCAGCATTTTTCCTTGATGGTACCAATTAAGAAACCACAAGACAAATGTTGGGGAATCAGCTGGCGGGTGGTAATTTCCTTGCCAGCGAGGACGCAGCGCAGAGCCCGCAGCCTGCTGCTCTGCAGGTACCGCACGCTGCAGTGCTGACAGCAGTGAAAACTTGTCTCTGACAGTAAACTAAGCATGTGTGACCCGGAAGACATAGAGAGCAGATAAGGGCAGGAGCGCAGACTCCATTTAGTGCTATTAAAATGGTTAAGTAGACTTACGATGGGAGATGCCAGGCTGAAATTGGAGACGCTCGGAGAGTGAGGAGTGGCAGATGCATGGCCGGCAAGTCAGGCTGCAGCTGGGGTCCCTGCAGCACAGAGAACTTGTGCCATGTTCCCAGGCTAGGAAATCTTAAAAACTAAGAGCTCTTCACTAGGAGAAAGTGGTTTTTTGCAAAGCAGTGTTTCTGGGAATCTTACACAGAAAGGAGAAGCAGCTCCAGCATCACTCTGTGGGACTCTGACAGTCATTGCAGTGAGTGAAGAGCTTTATTCTTATTAAAATACACAGAGGCACCCACAGGTACAAACCCTCACTCTGCAGCACCATTGAACAGCACGGGACAGCCAGAATTTCAAACAATTCTATTTGGATGTGGGTTGTGTGGGGAGGTCTGCAGTGAGCACTGGCCCAGGACTCAGCTGTGACCCTTGTGACACCAGTGATGCTTGGAAGAGCCCGTGGCTCTTTCCCCCGCTGCCTGCAGTGCCACGGAGCTGTGCTGCCCTCCCGGGACCATCAGGGCAAGGACCACGGAGTCATCTGAGCACAGCTATAACCATGCTGCAAAACCCACTTGTGTGGTGTTTGAGAGAACAAACACCTCTTGTTTTATTACCATTTATGTGACAAATTGATTTATGGTCGATAGTGACAGAAAGAGCCTGACACAGAAAAAATATTTTTTTTAATCAAGGAATGATCGCCATAAAGAATGTGCTATATCAGTCAAATCTACCCAGCTGCAAATACCCTATATGGCAGCATTAAGAAGATGTATTTATTATAAACAACTTTTTAAGGCAGCTGTGGCTTGGAGGATTTTGTCACAGGAAAGGATGAGAAGTATCATAATTCCATATGTGTCCAGGCCTTGTGGGCTTCTTAATGAAATTTCCAGGGTTTGTGGGAGCTCTTGATATACACCCATTACAGCTGTCAGGAGTAGTGCAGGTCCTGAAATATTTATTATTGTTTATTTTTTTGCCCATATCCCTCTTGCTTCCCTTGTGCTCCATAACACTGAGGTTCCCTGGCACTCATCACCCAAGCACTCTGTCCCCTTCTGATGGTTTTTGTCCCTTCTGTTCTCAGCCTTCCTTCTGTTCAGGAAACTCCAAGGTGCTTTCAGGAGGAACCTCATGTCCCACAACCCAGCAGCCTCCTCTCCTTGTCCCTTGGCTTTTCAGTCCCATTTTCCAATCCCATTCCTCCATTACTTTCCATCCCACCCTGTGGATGCCCAGAATCCTGTCAACTCCATCAGGACAGCAACAAGACAGAAAAAAATGAAGGATTAACATTCTTCAAGGGGTCACTCAGCAGGTGGATACTCCTGCCTCCACCAGCATCTCCCTCCTACTCCTCCCATCCACGGGAGCGTGTTGCCTGCCTGCCATCCCTTCCCCTCCATCCTATTACAAACACAGCAGTGGATCATTTGTTTCCTGTCCTTGAGGCATTGCCAGTGTGTGACCTGCAGAGCTGGCTCCAATTCTTCACTCTCCTCCTTGTGCCTGGTTGTTTCCCCATGTCTCTGTGCAACAGCAAACACATGGATTCCCTCCATGTCTTTTATCTTCCTCTCTGTCTTCTGAAGGTGTGTTCCTTCTTAAATTCACATTTGTGATGGGTTTGAAGGTGGTCTGTAGGAAAAAAAAAAGCTGGGGTTAGTTAATGTCAGGGAGGGTTGCTCTGTAAATGTACAGAAGTAAATGAAGCCACCAGGTAACAGGAGGAATCCAGACTAAGGTAAGGAATGAGGAGTAGGAAAGGTGCTTCCTGCTTGGGAAATTTGATCCAAGAAGTTCTTTTTGCTCTTTCACCCCTTCCTAATTTTGGGGAACTTGTCCAAAACAAAAACACCCTCATTCATGAGGACAATTCACATGCATAAAAGAAATGGAAAGGCTGCTGTTTCCTCACTTACAGTGTTTGTTTTTTATCCTCTCTTTGTTTTATATTGAAAACAGTGGGAGTGATAAATAAGAAAGAGAAAGAAAACTGCTTTACTCTTTTTTTTCTCTCTTTTCAGAAGTTTTTTAAAGAATTTTTGGCTCAATGTGTTCCTGTTGGTGCATTTTCCCTGTGCCCAGCAGAATTACTGCTACCTCCCTGAAAAGCAAAGCAGGAATGGCCCCAAGAGGGAGGAGAGGTGACTCCCCCCAGACATTATCTGGCAGAGGCAGTAGCTGTTTTGGGGATAAACAATGATAAATTGGCTCCAGCTTCTTTCCAGAGCATTAGATAAGCAGTGTGGGACCATAGAAATCAGCCCTGCCTACTCCTGGTAGCATTTGTGCCACTTCACCTCCCAAATTTGCCAGCGCCCGAGGTGCCCTTTGCTGGCTGCTTGGCTATGGGTGGTGTTGGCTGAAAATGGATGGAGCCCAAGGCAGACAGATGGGGAAGGGAACACGGCATGGGGCTGGGCTCTGATCCTCCCCTCCAGCCTCCGGCCCTGGTTCTGCAGTGTCTGTGTGTCCTTCGTTTTCTGCAACCTGCACTCAGCCCTGCATTGCAGCAGCACAGGAGTCCCCTCGCTGCTGCGCGGCTCCCGGAGCCAGGCAGGGGCTGCACCGACCTGCAGCTCGCTCTGACGTGGGGGGAAAGGGCAGGGAAAGGTCCCAGAGCCCCAGATTCTCCAGCAGAGGTTTCCCCAGCCCAGCTCTGAGGGCTGTGCAAGGGCGTGGAGAAGCCCCCGTGCAGCAAAGTGACCTCCTCAAGGAAAGAATCCCATATTTCCTACCAGTCCTGGAGTAAGACAGTCTCTGTCAATGCTCTAGGATATAGATATATATTTATTTAGGATCATCTGTATTGCGCTGTGCTGCAAAGCTGCTCTGGACAGACAAAGAGATCCTCATCTGGCAGAGTCATTCCAGCAATGAGATCCCAGGCTGACGGGATTAAAACCTGTCATCCCAGGTTTGGGGGGTTTTCTTTCCAATGCCCTTCCTCCACACATGCACCCCCTGAATGGAGGAGGGAAACCAGCACAGTCAAGCCTTTGGAGCAGCCTCTCCGTTGTGGCTCAAAGTAGAAAAGCTTGGGTGCCAAATTTTTACTGCAGTGTAAATTAAAATGCCTGGACGAAGATGATAGACACATCGCATGGAGATCAGCACAGCCTCCTGCCTGGTCAGAGCCATATCAGAATAGAGAGCAAACCATTCCCAAAGGCATTGTCTGATTGAGAGGAAAAACAATAAAATAAACCACAGCCAAGTGGGGGGGTCAAGACTCTGGTGCCAAGGCCTCTCAAAGCCTTTGGGTGGTTTGAGGGAGCTGGAGGAGGCTGGTGGCTCCCGAGCATGAATCCTGCCCATGCAGACATGCTGCAGATATTTGTCTCTCCCAGTGTGATTACACTCTGAAAAGTGACTTACCATTACTACCCTTGTGGGATTCTGGGCTTACAGGCTTTAGTTAATTTTCCACATTAATAAAAAACCCACATGAAAAACATGAAGGGGTTTGGGGTTTTTTTCTTTTGTTTTTTTGGGATTTTTTTAATTTATTTTGCTTGGTTGTTTCCTTGCTGGAAGCTCAGTAAAGTCACCCCAGGCTCTGGGGTTGAAGAACCACAACTCTTCCCATCAGTGGGACAGAGTGATTGGAAAGGAGGCAGCTCCTGCCCTGAAATCACTGCTGGGTGGCTGTGCCCTGCTTACAGGGGCAAAAGGTAGTAAGAGATATATTTTATCCCTGAAGTCAGCAGATCTGAGGATGAACAGGCAGATCTGTAGGAAGCTGTTGGTTTTGAGGGCACCTTTGATGTGTGACCACACTTTAACCTGATTGGGTTCAACAGCAGGACGTGGCAGGGACTGGCTCTTTTGTGGGCATTGGCAGCAGATGCTGATGGCACAAACCTGCATTAACTCTTTCCCAGAGTGAACAAGGACCTGCTGAGCAGGGAAAGAGCCTTTCCTCCAGACAGGACAGGAGTTAACAAGATTTTCCAGGGTTTGTGCTCAAGTGTGTCACAGAATTTGGGCTGTTTGGGTAATTTCTTTGATTAGGTTATTCAGGGCTGATGCTCAACTCCTCTAAAAGAGGAGAAGGATTTTCTCTGGCTTTGCTTCAGGTCCTGGAGCTCTGTACAATCCCTGCAACTCCCAGATCCCATTGAACCCCTGAGCTGGTCTGAGAGCAAGAAGCTGTCCCCACCAGAGCTGGGCACAGCAACTCACCATCCCTTAATTGCTGTTTCTGCCTGGCACTTTTGGGAACAAAGTCCCACCTTGCAGCCTTGCACACATGTGGAATTCATGAAGCCGGAGCAAAGACTTTAGCAGGAGTCCTTTTGAGCCATGCTGCATGCACTTGTGTGGTTTTTCATGTTTGCATACAGTGTGCTCTCTGCTGACAAACAAATGTATTTATTAATTCACACCTGGCTTGGTCCCTGCTCTGTGCTGCCAGGCCCAGCCAGGTGGGATCAGTTTTTAGCATTATTTCCCCCAGTTGTGTGCAAACAGCACTGGCCATAGGAGGCTGCAGCCTCACACTCCCAGTGAACTGTAAAACCAATTTAAAAAAGACATTTCAGGAATTAATGCAATGCCCACTGCAATCACACCTTGGGCTGCTGAGGAGGCATATTCCAGCCTGGAATTTGTTACCTGGCCAGACCATTTGTCACAGCACAAGAAGAGAAAACTTCCCCACCTTGTAGCCCCTCTGTGCAAGGACAAGGTAGAAATACAGACAGGCTGGGATGTGTTTTAATCCTGCTCCCACTTCTCTGGGGCCAGTACCATGCTGTGCTCTAGCTTTGCACGTAAGAGGGTTTTAAATAATTTTTTTAGCAATAATCAACCCTTTGGTACCACCTCACTCTCCCACCGTGGCTCATCTGTGGGACATCACAAAGTGTTTCACAATGGGTGTGAATAATTCAGCTGTTGCATGAGGAAACTGAGGCAGGGAGAAGCTGCCGGGACCCAGGGTGCTGGGATGGGGCCGAGGGCTGTGTCTCCCAGGGAAGCTGTGCTGCAGAGCAGCCAGCCTGGCTCTGGGGTGCTGCTGGCAGGAGCATCCCAGCTCCCAGGAGCCAGGTTTCAGAGGCCATTAGGTGCCTAACGATGCAGGCAGACACCTGGTGGCATTTGCGCTGGGAATGAGGCGCTTTACATGCCTCGGCACCTCTGAAAATCCCACCAGGCACCTACCTGCAGCTGTAAGCCTCTGCACAAGCCAGAGGATTTTCAAACTGCTGCCTGGGAGGCTGCCCTGGGCTCTACAAAAGGCTGTTTTGGCTGCAGACCTGGCTCTTCAGCAGGGGAGAGAAGGGCTGGAGGGCACCACGTGTCAGCCAGGCCCTTACAAAAACTCCCATTGCCCCAAGCTTCCCCCTGGCCGCCACCCACGGGGTCCCCAAGCTCAGCCACTGCGCACAGAGCTGTCAGCACATCTCACCCACCCCTCCACATTGCCTTTGGGTGAGTCTGATGGTTTCTGAAGAAGAGTTTAGCACAGTCTCTGTCCCGCTTGCACAACCACTCCTCATCTCTGCCCACATCTGCTCACACCTCTTGTGCCTCTGTGCACAGGGTCCCCTTCAGGTGGCAGGGCAGGGGCAGGCAGTGATCCCTGAGCATGGGAGGGATGAGCTGGCTGGGGGCCATGCCTGCACATTCTTCCCGTGCCCATAAACATCTCTTGGGTTTACAAACATTTTGGGCAGCAATTTTTTTCTGAGGCTCTCAGGAGCCCTCAGCTGGAGCAGGGTTTGGATAACAAATACTTGTAGCCTGGGGGATTGAATGGCTCAGGAAGGGGATGCCTGGGGGAGTTTCATAAATGCTCTGGTGCTCCCATATTCCAGCAACAAACAAAACCTGGATCCCCCACCCCAGCTTGGAAAAGGCTCTCACATCTTTACACCTGCTCTGAACCCTCCTCAGATCTCATCCCAAATCTGTCTTGTTGGAGTTCCTCCAGCAAATCATCCACTCATTTATTCTTAAACTAAATATTCTTAGATGTCTCCCTTAATAATGAATTTATTTCCATGCTATTTGGCAAAAAGTAAAAGTCACACCTCCTGATACATGGTTAATTTTCCAAGTTTGTGGGAAACAGGCAGAGGAAACAAATGGCTTCAGTAGCTGTGAAATAATCTACAAGGCAGAGTGTGTCTCCTCATCTTCTTTCAGAAGGTTTTATTCAGCTCATGCTTTCCATACGATCCAGTGATGAATGAAACACCTGGGAACAGCACAAAGTAACATTATTTATGGAGAATAGTAAAAGAGCATCCCCTTTCTTAGCATGCAGTTTTGGTAACAGCAGAACTTCGAAATTTAAATTAGATTCCTCTCACCTAATTTCAATTCATCCCAAACTTAAAAACAGGTCTAGTGCAGATCTGTTCTCTTGGTCTTCCCAATGTTCCTCCCATCTTTCAAACACCCATCCCTTGGTAAAGGCTGGAAGACCATGAACACAGACTGAACATCCCTGTTTTACTCTCCTCTGCACGTATTTCCCCTCAGTGACCCCTAATCATCCATAAAGTCACACCCCACCATCATCTGGGACATTGGGAACTAAACTGAATGAAGAACTGGCCTTTATCACAGCTCAGGAATTTGGTAAGCCCAGATTTTGGTCCTTGCAAACAGCTGCCAGAGCACCAGAGATAACTTGACAGATTACTGCAAGCATCCTGTGCTCAGGGTGGGCACCTGCCCTTCAAAACTGCTCCTCCTGCCTCCAAACTCACTGAATCCCTTGCAAACTCACTAAAAGTTTGTGCTGGGTGCTGCCAGCTGACTTTGGTGGAACGTGTCTTGGTACGTTGCTGAATCAGGGCCCCCACTTGGAAAGGCTTTATTTAGAAAAGCATAAAACCATAGAATGTTTTGGGTTGGAGAGGTCCTTTAAAGGTCACATAGTCCAATCCCCCTGCAATGAGCAGGGACACCTTCCACACTCCTCACACTTGCTAAGCCTGGGATGAAAACCCTTTCCTTCTTTTCTTCTTTTCTTTTTTTTTTTTTTTTTTTTTTTTTTTTTTTTTTTTGTTTTGAAATGGTTTGTTTGCTAGTAAATTCACAGTACGGCTGAGGTAGCACATTTGTGTTGTTAGGTACAAAGATAATGGAGGATTAAAATGCTGACAAGTGTGTAGAGAGGAAAATGATTTGGTTACCTCTTAGCAATGCAGCAGCAGCTGGAGTGAGCCCCGCGTCTGCGGCTGCTTCCAGGCAATTACTGCTTCCCTCCCAGCGCTGCTGACAAATGCTGCTGCTCTCCTGCTTTGAACTGTCAAACGCAAAAGTTGCCATGAGAAGTGGTTTCCCTCCTCTGGCCTTTCTTTCAGCTCTGCTGTGATCTGTTTGGAGTATTTCCACGGGGGAAAAGAACCCAAGCGTTTTTGTGGTGGAAATCCCCCGGGCGGGAGGGTGAGCCTTGCCTCGGCACTCGGCGCCTTTGCGAACTTCACGGGTTTCCTCAGAAAACACCCCGAAGTGGCTGCAGTAGATCTTTAATTCGGGTTTAACAGCAGCTCCTGTCGCAGAGCGTGGCTTTCCCAGTACTCCCCGAGGCTGTGCCAGGAGCCCATTACCCGGGTGAGCGAGCTCCCCTTTGGGCCAAGCATCGCCTTCCTCCTGCCACCTCCAGCTCTTGTGAAAACAAACACGGGCTCCCTAAGTGCAATTAGCATCCCAGGAATGCCAAGAGAGGGAGATTAATCATTCATAAACTAAACAAATACTGTTCTGATCCCATTAGCCAAAGAGACAGCGTCTCCCGTTAATTTACTTCTGTTTGAGGTGTATCTATTAACCCCTTTTAATCAGCTATTATTCTAGTTAAACTCTTAGCTGGGCTTGGTTATCAGAGGATGGGACCCTTCTGACACGAGATCAAGTTAAGATTATGGAAAACTTGTCAGGAATGAAGAGCCTTGCATCCATAATTAAGTTATAACCTAATTGGAAAAAATGAGGCCTGCTTCTGAGGAGGGCCCCGCATCATTGCTTCCCCTGAGCATACTCTTCCCTCCACAGAGGTCTGTCTGCAGAATTTTGTCAGCCGAAACTCAACCAGACAGGTGTCACCATCATCTGCCTTGATGTGCTCACCCCTGACACGTGCAGCTCTTCTCTGTGGCTCCCTTTGTACCTACGACAGAGCTGAAAATTTAATTATTTTTTTTATGTCAGGGAGGCACCTGAAGTTAATACATTTACCAGTTTGCAGCCCTGCACTTAAAGTCAGTTCCTGGCAGTGGATCCGTGTGTCCCAGCAGTGGGAATGTCTGTGGCAGGATGGGCTCTCCCATTTAGGGAGCACGCTGTGGAGGGGAAATTTAATATTTGAGACTACTGGTAGCAGTGTGTTAGATCTCCAGGTTTCTGAGGTCACCCTCAGTGAGCAGCTTCCTTCTGCCCACACTCAGGAGCATTTGGGAGCTGGGAGGAGAGGCGTGTGCCCTGGAGGTGCTGCTGGCATCCCGTGTGGTGCCAGCTGGCCATGGCACTGCTGCTGGGTCAGGCGGAGCAGCCAGGCTGGGCAGGGCAGCACGAGGTGCTCTCCTGCTTTGGGATCACTGTGCTGTGATCCCAAATGCCATGAGGGGATGCCAGAGGAGCAGGGGTCCCAGCCTGGCAGCAGGGAGTGGCCAAGTGCTGCTGCTGCTCCAGTTATGCAGCCTGAAACTGAGCAGTGAGAGGAAAAGGTCGTGGCCTGAGTTACAAATGCCATTGCTCACCCAGCACCCAAATTCTCCACTTTTTGGGTGTATGGCACAGCTGGCTTTGTCTCAGTGGGCAGCCCTAAAGGGGCTGGGGCTGAGCCCTGGGAAAAGGCAGCCCTGCACCCACAGAAGCAGAGCTGATGCTCTGGAAATAAGAATTTTGATTAAATTGCTCGGTTTCTATTTTAAGAACCAGAACAGCTCAAATGGATTTCATTTTCCTCCAACTGAGAGCAGAATTTTAAGAAAAAATTTGCAATTTAAGCCTGAAAATCTTAGTGCCAATTACATCCATTTCCACACTGGGGATCACTTCCATGACAACTCCACGCAATCAACCAAATAAAGCAAAAGGAGGAAAGTCTCACCTGAGCTGCCCAGCTCCCAATTAGCAAAAGGTAAATAACTCTTATTTTCTCCCTCTTGCTTCCTGGGCTGTGATGGCTGATGAGAGTGGTGAGATGAGAGCCCTCCCTTCCTTCTTCAGTGCATAAATACTGCATCTTTGGGGATTCACTCTGGTTAATTTAGGAGCTGCTTGAACTTTGCTCAAAGGCGCCTGCGTGTTACTATCCCTCGGAGTCGCCCGCTGTATTTGTCATAGCTGAACCTGCAGTTCATTAGAGGTACAGAGTCAGCTAATTACTCCCAGAAAATGTAGTATAATTTTATGAATTATGCCTAAAATATTAACTACTTGTGAAGTTCATGGGTGTATGTGTAGGGACTGCAGGGCAAATGCTTCCTGGCTTGAGGGCTGTACACAAACAAATAACGCAAATATTTGCTCTGGTGTTGCAGGCAGGGTGGCAGCACACCAGAGAGTGCCATGGAGATGTGGGGTCTCCTCCAGTGCTCAGCCCATGGAAGCAGCTGCCAGGCTCAGCACTTCTCCAGGCTGGAGCTCACAGTGAAGTCCCCACTGATGGAGCCTCACACTCCAAGCCAAGCTGATTTGGGAAGGTCTGTGCTGAGTTGCATGGATGTTGGCCAAAATGCTGCCTTTTCCCAGCAGAGAGGCTCTGGTGCACTGGATCTGGAGGTATCCAGCCTTCTCACGGGCCAGGTGCACTGGAAGGACAAACCCTCAGCACTCCCAGCCCAGGGGAAACCCTGCTCTCCTGCAGACACAGCAGCAGGACTGATCCAGGATTTGATCCATGGACATTCTCTTCAAAGGTGCAGATCAGCAGCAGCAGCCCCCCTCTGACAGATGCTCATTTCAGAGTTCACCAGCATGATTTGGAGACATAAAAATCAATAGAAGAGAGGGAACAATAAAGTTTCATTGTTCAGTAATGAGGTAGACAGCATCTATCACAAACTCCCAAAGTGCTGCTCACTGCAGGATTCTCCTCCACTGTCTCCTCCTGGCTGGAGATAAAGAGCCTCTGGTGCTGGAGCTGAACCTCAGCTAAACAGAGATAGGCTTAGCTGGGAGGAAAAGGAATTCTGGAAGCTGAGCATCCCTCCATGGCCAGACTTCACTGCTTCTTCCCCTTGTGTGCAATATCATAGCAGCCCCCTGATACTTTCAACTCAAGGTCTTGAGAGAGTTGCTGAGCTCCAAATCTTGACCTCCAAAGGCATCAGGAGTTCATGCAATTTTTTAATTTGTTCCCAGCACGAGGCTGTCCCCATCAGCATTGCTGAGGTCCATACAGGCTCTGTGGACACCTGTGCCAAGGGCAGGGCTGGGAAGTTGAGGCTCCCTGGATGGCAGGGAGGACACCAGAGGAGCCACCTTAAACCCTTTGGCTGCAAAGATGCTGATGCAAGTTCTCACATTTTTTAAAACAGAGGAATCCCCTCTGTGTTGTTAGGGAGCTCAGGAGGTGACAGAGTGGGATCTCAGGGCTCAGTGCAGGGCTGGGGATTGGCAGTGCAGCTTCAGGCTCCTTTCAGAGCTCAGAGCAGGCTCAGGCTCCTTTCATAGCTCAGAGCAGGTTTAGACTCCTTTCAGAGCTCAGTTCAGCTTCAGGCTCCTTTCAGAGCTCAGAGCAGGTCCAGGCTCTCAGCTCCATCCCTGTGGGTCCCCACTTGCCCTCCCATCCCCACCACGAGCATCACCCAGAGAAGCATTTCTTCCCTACACCCACAGCAGCTTTTATAAAACAAGCTGTGCTTCATTTAGTATTATTTTAACATAACTTTAAGTCGCCTGCTTTTTTTTCCTCTTTTTTTTTTCTCCCCCATGCTTTTTCTGCTGAAGAAGTGGAAATGAGCGGCTGTTTGAGTGGAATTCTTTCTGCTTTACCCAGAAAAACCCTTCAAACCTGAGACAAGGCACATGCTGCAGTGACCAGGGGAACAGAAGCTCATCCCTTGCTGGTGACCAGCTCCCTTGTACTGTCACGCTAACAGGAAGAAATATGCAGTCACCCTTGCTGCATATTCTGGCAGGGTTATTGTCAACTTATTATTTTTTGACTCGGAGCCAAAAACGAAGGGCATTTGCATCTTGCAATTTTGCTGTTTGCTTGTCTTGCTTATGTTGCTGGAAATGACCTACAAGGAGTCAACAGCAGGCAGCTAGGACAACACAGGAGTGGAAAAGAGATGAAGCTGGGAAGTTCATATCTCACCCTGAAACATCCCACCGTATTTAGTTAGTGAGAAGAGAGCAATTAAAAAGCACGTGGATGTTACATCTATAGATTTATTCTGATTTTTCAGGGGTTTGTGTCATAAGAGAGCACATATGGGATTTGGATTTCTCCCTGAAAAAACCCACCACACAATTAAAATAAATATAGCAACCAGATGCTAGACCTGTACATGGAGATGACTCTCATTAACATCCATGCAGTCAATGCAGAAAAAGGAATCACCTTGCTTATTTTCCTTTGTTTTATGTTATACCCTATCTTAACAAAATGGTTTTGCATCCTAAAGTCTGAGGATACTTTATGGGAAGAATTTCCATAGATGTGATAATGAAACAGTACAAATATAATTTACTGTAAGTGGCACTGAATTATATAAGCAAGAAAAGGTGAGGATTTTTGTGAAATACTGCTTGTCACAAAAATAAAATAAAATAAAATAAAATAAAATAAAAAAGTCCTAAGAATAATGTCTTCTTAAAGACAGTTTTGCATAATTGCTCTGTACATCTGACAGGGCTGGAATTGGAATATACTTTTTTTTTTAGGTGTCAAAGCCCCAGCATTGACTGAAAGAGTGGTGCACTCTGCAGTCTTTGGTGCAATGCCTGGTGCATTACACTCCCGCTGTGAGACACCTCCTCTCAGCTGATGAAATGGTTAATTTTCAAAGATAAGAAGAGTTGCTGTACAGCAATCAAATGGAAGCTAATGCACACCTAAGGCTGCAGGCAGCAGCTTTCTGAGCTGCTGGCATCGCACGAAGAGTGGAAAAAAAAAGGAATAAAAGAAACCTGAATGTTAAATTTGTGAAGAAAATATTCTCTATCCACACACCTCTGCTCTGGTGACAATGAAACTTTACACACGTGTTGGTGTTGGCCCATAGACTTCCAGCAGCATTGTAGGCACCAGAGCACTACACAAAAAGAGGATAAAAAGACTGCCTTTGCAAGAGGGAGGTTCCTTCTCACCTGTCTCCTTCACAGGAACAATCTTATCAAAGTCCCTGGAGTGATTTTCCTGCATGCAGGCAGAGGGACATGATGGAGGAGAAGAGCCAAAGGGACAGGCAGCCTGCAAATTCTGTGGGTGCAGGATGTATGGGGAGCCAGCCCCGAGTCCCTGCAGGGCTGGGGGCACTGAGGCACCAACACGGGTGCAGAACACCTCTAACTTCATCTGCTGGACTGGCTCGGAGGCTCTGGGAAAGCAAAAGCAGAATCCAAGCACTGCAAACACTCTCTGAGTGTTCTAACCCTCTGCTATCAGTAAATCTCTCCTTGAAATGTCTGATGCCATCAAAGGTCCCTTTGCAGGTCACTGTGGTTGTCCCCTCGCGCCACGACCCAGCGAAAGCCAGTGATGCTTTGGTGACCTTTGTCTCAAGGTCGCAGTTTTATGAACTTGGCAAATGCGTTTCTTATTCCTCTTCTTTTGAACACTCTTCTGGTGACAGCTCTGGAAGGCAGCCTTACACTGCAGTTGTCTTTTGGGATTCATCTTGAGGATTTTTCGGGCTGGGTTGCTTTTCCCAGGGTGTAGAGTTTGTGCTGGATGGGATCTTACCGAGTAACGTCGTTGTGGGGCAGGTTCCATCCTCTCTTCCAGGTTTGGAAACAACTGGGAACAGGAAGCAGTGAGAGGCTGCTAAACAAGGCTCTCACACCTAATTATCATCAGGCAAAATTAAATAAAAGAGAAATGTTTATGCAGTCAGTAATTACTGAGCACAACATTCACAGAGCAGCTTGGGCAGATCCCTCCGGCCGATGCAGAGGCTCCAAAGGAGAAACAGACAAAGTTTTTGGTTCTCTTCTTCTGTGAACAATTCTCTGTACCCTCCACTTTGTGATTATTTATTTCTAAGGTGAGTAATTATCAGCTGTAGAGAGAAAGCTGCTGCAGTGTGAAGAGCAGTGCAGCTCCGAGGGGCGGGAGGGACGCACGCATGGACAGACCCTGCCAATGTCATCCAAGGCCACCTGCAGCTGCAAGCGTTCTTCTAAAGACAGCTGAGCCCCAAAACGGGGCAAAACTGAGGCAGCACAGCGTGTTTCTCTCCTTTAGAGCCAATGGGAGGCTAAAATGCCTGCTCCACCCAAAGGGCAGGGATGCTGAAGCATCCCAGAGGACTTTCCCTGCCCCTTAAGGGTTGCAGGAAGGCTGAGGCAGTTCACACTGGGTGTGCACAGCCACAGCTGTCCTCAGCAGGGTCCCACCCCCCAGCTGATGGAAGCACGGTCACACACAGGTCATTGTAAAACACACCACCCATGAGTGTCCCCTCCAAAAATAGCAAATCAGAGGAGCAGCACCTTATCTGCCCACAGGCATGTTCCTGGGTGGCTCCCTGGGGAAGAGGGACCAGGACCAGCTCTGCAGGCAGCCCCCAGACACCCACCACTGACTCAGCAACTTCAGCCGGCAGAAAAAAATTATTCCAGGAGGTTAAATTGATTGCCAAGGAGGTCCAGCAAACCTGACAGCCTCCGAGTGGCTCAACTTCATTTAAGTTATTTCAAGGCAATTCCAGGAGGGCAAAGAGGAGAGCGGCACAGGGAGCCACCGACGGCCAGCCTGTTCTTAAAGAGCACAGCTGCATTTTCTGAGGTCGTTCTCTTTTCTACTTCTTCTTCAAAGAATAAAATTTCTTGTAGAATGAAACTTTTTATTTTCTTGTTGGTTTTTTTTCCTCGTTTTTAATGCCTGGGTGGCTGCTGAGGAGGGCAGGAGCTGGCCCAGTGTTCAAGCTCTGAACCAGGGAAGCAGGAGCAGTGCTGGGTGACTGCATTTCAGGAGGCTGTGGCAGAGCCCACACGCAATTCCACAAGCACTGCAATTAACTATTGCACTGTTGGGTGCCAAATAAATTACCTGAGTGGCTGCTCGGAGGCACTTAGGCTGTGGAGCAAGCAGATGATGTACTATTCACCAGATATTTTCATAAGTAGGAGATAAGAGAGGCTGGAGGAGAGCAAATCAATGTCTTTTTTAGATCTATGGTGCTTGAAGCATCTGTCAATGGTGAAGAGTAAATATTTACTTTTCAACATAAAGTCCATATAATCACTTTTCTATCAGTCACTTACTGCTCCTGAGTGTTTCTTACTACAATGTTGATATTTGCATTAGCTACTTACCCTGGCTCGGAGATTCATACAGTTGTCAACTGCATTCAGACTTCAGCTGAAAATCCCCGGGTCCTGCACCACAGCTGCTGCAATTGCTAATGGCAATTGAAAAGAGAAAGCAGTGATATTTCCTACAGCAAATTGCAGGCAGAGATAAAGACAGAGCTATGGCATGAAGGTTATAATAATAGGCTCCCCTGTGCTTATTAAATTAGGGATCCCGTTGGATTCACAGTGTGCAGTTGTGGGCAGGACATGGTGAGGAAAACTTAAATTTGGAGAAAGGAAATGTTATTAAGCCCATTTTGTTGCTGGGAGAACTGAGGCACAAAAGTTGAAAGTGACCTTGCTCAAGGTCAGAGGCAGAATTGTATCAAAAATTGAGAAACTGATCCCAAGTCGAAAAGCTGGGGGATCCGCAAATTGCCACAGGACCATTCATGCTTCTTGTGCACTCAGAACTGACAGGAAATCACCTGTGCAAATGCTTTCAGGTAGATGGAGAGAAGAATCAATGTTGTTTGACCTGGGCAATATCCAGGGCTCAGTCTGGTACAGGAGAGCAGCACCAGGCACGGCCAATGGCCAGGAGTGGACACTGCTTCAGCAAAGGGCCCACACTCAAAGACACCCAAAGAGTCAATTTAAAAGCCTCAGAAACAGCTCCAAATATCCTGCAAAAAGCCTTGAACGGCAACTCCCACCTCAGCCATCAGAAATTACTTTTCACACTTTGCAAGCAGAGGGAGAACCAAGAACTGGTGGGGCAGCTGGAGTGGGACAGAGGCACAGGGTGCCCAGTTGTGTGCCCTGTCTGTGTGACCCCGACTTTGCACTCTTGTGGTGTTTATTCCCAGTGTTTTGGAACAGACAGAGTGAACCACAGGGTCTGGTGCATTTTCAGGACCGGATTGTACTTGTGCTGCTGTGTAAGGCTGTGGTACAAGATGCATGATGCCCCTGGGCCTCAAGGCTTTGTTTTTTCTCATTTTTTACAGCACAGAGAGGAGGTGAAGGTTTGCCTGAAGGGTGGGTGTTTGTGGGGAAACCTCAGCACAGCTCAGCCTTGCCCACTCCTGCTCCAGCAGCCAGAGAGCTCCCCCAGCACCACCCCAACAGCAGGGCTGGGAACCCGGCAGAAATGAACTCTGCCGTAGCTAAAGGGCAAGGTTAATTCTGAAACTTGTGGGGAAAAAAAACTCCTCAAAATCTCAGCCAAAGAAATAACCATGGTTGATGGTTAAACAGGTGCCAACAACTAGCTGTGCTGGGACATGAATCTCAGCTCACACCTCTGCTGGCCGTGCTCCTGCGTAGGGCCGGATTCTGGCTCGGTTACTCCTGCTCGCTCCCACCTCACTTTACAAGCAGTAATTCAAGTTGATGGAGCCCTTCTCACAAAAAGCTGCTCCTCGGCGTGCAGGTGGCAGGACGTGGCCGGCAGATCCGCATTTCGTGCCTGCCTGCCCGCTGCTTCCCCCTTCCCTTCCCTTCCCTCTCTCCCCATCCTTCCCGCAGCGAGTGGTCAGCGTTCTCACCGCCCCGGCGTGTTGACATGCCAGAAATATCTCTGCTTCACTGCCTGTGCTCTTGGAAGTATTTTGCTGCTCTCTCACCTCTCCATGAGAGAGACACATTCATCTGTCAGCTTATCGGAGGAATTTCCAACAATCTGTGGCAATGCTACAAGTCTCAATCTTGCTGTAAGTACCTAAAGCCAATTAGCATACAAGATGTTTCCCTCTCACGTAGTGCACCACTGGCCTACCGGCTTGTTTTTTTCCTGTACATCAGGATTTTTTTTCTTTGTTAATTTTTTTTCCTTTTTTTTTTCAGGACTGATAGCTGTTGAAGCACACAGCAGCATCCTCCCAGCATAGACAGGGAATGGGAGAGGATCCAAACGGATCAGCGAGGATTCACGTTCTCCTGACGAACCCCTCAGTGGTTCAGCCGGTGGCAGAGGGATGCGGGGAGCCGGGGGCGATCCCTCTGCCTGGAAGGAGGCGGGGACCGGGAGATTCCCCTTCCCGGTCCAGGGAGATGCGGAGGGCGGAGGATCCCTGTCAGCCTGGAGCAGAGGGATGCGGGAGATTCCCGCTGCCCGCTGCACAGGGATGCGGGGAACAGGGGACTCGCACCGCCGGGGGAGAGGGGGGGTTGCGGCGGTGCGGGAAGGGCTCGGAGGGATGCAGGATGCGGGATGCGGGGTGCAGGATGAAGGATGCGGGATGCAGGATGCGGGATGTGGGGTGCGGGATGCGGGATGCAGGATGCAGGATGCGGGATGTGGGGTGCGGGATGCGGGATGCAGGATGAAGGATGCGGGATGGGGGATACGGCAGTGCGGGATGCGGGGTGCGGGATGCGGGGTGCAGGATGAAGGATGCGGGATGGGGGCTACGGCAGTGCGGGATGCGGGGTGCGGGATGCGGGTGCGGGATGCAGGATGCGGGATGCAGGATGCAGGATGCGGGATGTGGGGTGCGGGATGCGGGATGCAGGATGCAGGATGCGGGATGTGGGGTGCGGGATGCGGGATGCAGGATGAAGGATGAGGGATGCGGGATGCAGGATGCAGGATGCGGGATGTGGGGTGCGGGATGCGGGATGCAGGATGAAGGATGCGGGATGGGGGCTACGGCAGTGCGGGATGCGGGGTGCGGGGTGCGGGATGCAGGATGCGGGATGAAGGATGAAGGATGCGGGGTGCAGGATGCGGGATGAAGGGATGAGGGGTGCGGAAGTGCGGGATGGGGGGTGCAGGATGCGGGATGCGGGTGCAGGATGCGGGATACAGGATGAAGGATGCGGGATGCGGGGTGCGGGATGCACGACGCCCGGGGAAGCGCTCCCGCTGGCCGGGCCGGAGCGGCTGGAGCTGCCGTTTCCCACGAGTGCCCTCTCCTGGAAAAGGCTCTCTCCACGCGTGCCCGCCCCGGACACAACGACGGAGGATGCCGAGGTTTAAGAGCGGTGAAGTTTCCCGTCTCCTCCCCCTCCCCGTTCCCTCTGGCCCGTGGGATGAGTGCCAGAATTCCTGCCGGTGGTACTTCTCTCCAGCCGTACCTTTACATTTATTTTGGGGTATAATTAATCCTTTTGGCGTGCCAGCTTTCTCCTGCCAACGGAGCCCAAACGAAGGCTTGTCCTTGCCCATGTGCTGTCAGCTGGGTGATGGCCAACAAGCTTTGTCCTTGCTACCAGACATGCAGCATGCCTTAAGTATCCTAAAGGATAAGGGACACCTACATTCCACATTCCTGGGTGCTTTATTTGGAATAGATCCATGCATTTCCCAAAGACTGGATTTAAAGGCTCAAAGCTGCTGCAGCAAAGCTGGCCCACAGCCCTGTGGGGTGTTTCTCATAGCCCTGAGGATGTTTTTTCATCCTCCTCTGGAAACAAAGCTCTGGATATGGAGCACTGCTCCACCATATGGGTGAGGATTGGGATATTCTTTGCACCTCTTCCCTGTAAGAACCTCTCCCTTCCCACCTGTGTCACCAGTCAAAGCATTCCAGGACAGTGAATTCTTTAAAAAAACCCTTTTCTTTGAAGCTGGGGCATGAGCACCTTTACCATGGCTCCATCAATAGTTATTCCTACAAGCAATTAAAGCACCCAGTGAACCAGGAGACAAAGGTCCTTCCCACCACGACACCCCAGCAGATGAACCAGTTAAGAGGAGCTCAGGCCAATTTATTTCCTGATAGATAATGATGCGAGTTCTCACCAGGGATCTGTAATTTTCTATTGATGAAATCCTGCCTTTTCTGATTTGCAGGACTATCTGTCTTTCTCAACTTCAGGCTCTTGCCAAACTCACAGGCAGCCCTGTGCAAGTGCTGTGTCCCACAAGAGCCATGTATTTTAATATGATGTAGTTTCCTTTGCCCTGGAACCAGGATCAGTTCTCCATGCTGACAATCCATAAAAGACCAAATGACCCATCTGAGGAACATTAACCAGTGCTGTGGCCATTCCAGGCAGTGTTTGTTTGTTTTTTGCCCCCCTGCTTGGGAGTGTAATTTGTGGTGAGGATCTTTGGGGGGTGAGTTGGATCTTTAGAGATCTTTTAGTGTTGAATAACTAAAAATCAGGCTGAAGGGTGGCTTAGGCTTTAAGTTTGAAAGCCTTATTTATCAAGTCAAGCTTTGTTAAGAGCTGCAGTGGGCTCCAGCAGGGTCAGCAGTCTGCAACAGCCTCCACATACCCTAAAAAGTGAATTTTTCAGGCAGAAACACATTATTGCTTTCGCCAAGAGCTTGCACAAGTGACTGCTAATTTAAAGGAATTTTTGTCTTCTAACTTAATTGTCTCTGCTTATAATTTAGTGCCTTATAAAAGAGAACTATTTACACCCTGCTGTATTTCATGATCTATAGTTAACATTTGTGTTTAGCTGGGAATTACGACCATTTGGTCTCTGAGAAACGGCTGAAAATATTTAAATGCCAAAGGAATCTTCTGAGGTCAGAGCCTTTCTGCACTGCTGGGTGAGGAGGTGGGACAGAGAGGATCTCCACCATCACCACCACCAGGGCAGAGGGGAGGGCTGAATTGGCAGGGGAAGGTTTGATCCTGGCCACCCCACCTGCAGCCAAGGTGGTTTCTGGTCTCTTTTTTCCTCCCAGATCATTTTTGGCTGCTGCCAAAGGGGTTTGCCATCAAAAAGGTTTCTCACTGCAGCCTGAAGTGGTGGTCAGGGTGTTGAAGCCCCAGGTGTCCGAGCTGAGAACTGAGGTTGTCTCACCTGTGATCATCATCCCCAAGCTCTTGGCGTTTTACAGCCAGCACCAAGACAAAAGGTTCTGCATCAATCCCCCAAGATCTTCCCTCACTGCCTCTGAAACAGGCTTAAAATCTGTTTGTTCAGGTGCTTGGGACTCCTCCAGCCTTCAAGAGTCCTGGTAGACACTGAAGATCTTCCCTTTTTAATTTTCCCTTTTATTCCCCTTCTTTTTTTTTTTTTTTTTTTTTTTTTTTTTTTTTTTTTTTACCCTTGGAGTGCCCTAATTATACAGAGCATTGATTTTACAATGCATTCATGGATTGATTGTACTGCCATGCTCCTCCCACAGGAAACAGCTTGCACACGAGCACTTTTTGATCTCTCCAAAGTATTCCCTAAGGTGAATCAATGGCTCTTGCATCTTGTCTCTCGCTTTAGTCTAGGGGAAGCTGGAGATGTCTTGCTACTGAAATGAGCTTCAAGAAAAATATTGGAAGGCAGAAAAAGAGAAGGAAAATTATTCACTTCTTCCTGCCCAGAAAAGATTGTCTCTTGTACAGCAAAATATGTTCTTGTTAGCATAATGTTCTCATCCAGCTCAGCCAACTGCAATCCTGGAGAATGCATGGGAACTTCCATATAATTATCTTTAATAAACTGGCCAAGATAAAAGTAATGATATCTTAAGACACATAGAGCATAATAAAATATATATCTATATAAAAGCCTATCTATATCTATGAAATGACATGCTAAAATTAGGAGAAAGAGGCAATTTATGTGTTTTATAGCTTTGGCACCTCAGCAACAGAGATCTTGGATGCAACACTGTTAACCAGACCAAACTTTTTAAAAGAGCCCATCTCTTTTAGCCTAAATGGAGGGAATTAGTTCCTGTTCCTAGCGATTCCCTGTGAGCAGGGTAATGGATTACACTCAGATTCAGGTTGAAGGCTCTAATCCCTGTGCTTTAATGACTGTGCCTGCCACCAGCCTCAGCCACAGCCTTGTTCCAAACCCCAAATCCATGGAAATCCCCAGGAACGTCCAACCCCTTCTGCATCCAATGCAACCAGATTTAGCGAAAGAAAAAAAAAAGCCTTGACCTTGAGAAATTCTTCCCAAATTATGGATTAATTCAGAATTAGCACCGAGACTTTTGCTGGATAATAAGGGGGCTATTCCTGCTGCCAAAAGCTTCATCTGAAGGGTTTGATTTCCTCCTGGGTTAATCCTGGCAAGTGCACTCCTGCCCATTAGGATGCTCAGTATTAATTTCAGTCTGCACAGAGTTCATTTCAGCGGGCTCTGCTGAGAGCTCCACTGATTGCAGCGCTTAATTACCAGCTGAGTATCATCTCTTTAGCATGTGGTGGCATCGTGCCAGCCCCTAAGGGGTCTTGAGCCCTGAGTAGGACCCCAGAGCACTCAGGGATCCTCATTCTGCCCCAGCTCCACGGCCCCTGCCAAAACTGACCATAACTTCTGTGCTTCCCTTTACTCAGCACTTTCCTGGGGAAAAGCTGAGGACAGAGAGGAGGAGGAGGAGGAGGTAGATTCCTCTTGTTCAGCAGGGTCCAGCCTTCCAGGAGCTGGAGGATGCCAAATAGCAATTTTCAATCTGGGTCTGCCCAAGGTTATGATGCTCTGCCCACCCCTCCCTGCCATGCTGCCTCCAAACCCTGCATTGCAGCAATGTTGGGTTTCTCCATCAGTTTTCAGGAACACGAACACCCACCCCTGGAGCACTGCTGTGCAGGTGTGTAGGTGCATGCAGAACGTGCTGTTATTTGTAATACATACACAAATATATATATATACATATATACATATATATATATATGCCTATGAAATATAAAAGGAGGTTATTTCTTACTTGGGGAGCTGAAGGCTCTGATTGCTGGGTTATATGAAATATTTAGATCATGCACAAGAGATAACTCACAAGATATAACGTCGATGTACGATGGGAAGCTAGTCTTTATTATCACAGGTGTAAATTTTCACACCTCTGTTATCAATTTTGCAATTATAACTGGGTTTCCTGGTAAAGTAATTTACTACTCACTACCCTATAGGATGAAGAAAATTATCATTTATCCACCTTCAACTCAATTAAATATTCATCGTTCCCCAAAAAAGGGAGGGAGAGGATTTAAATCACTTCCAAACTGTTCTCCAGATTATTTTTTTTTTAAAGAAGAAGAAGTCTGCCTTATAAAAAGCATAGATTTGATGCAAAAAAGACAATAGGAGCCTAATACATCCAGGGATGCGGCACAGATTTGGCTCATCAGTCATTTGTGTTATGGGAGTCCAAAACAGTAATAAAATCAACACAAATCCAAATTCAGTGTGAGAAGAGAGGCTGATTCTTGAGTCAGATGAAAGCAGCATCATTCCAGCTCTGATTAAAGCAAGCAGGTTGTGCTTGTAGAGAGGAGACCATAACAAAGTTTGTTCTTGCTTGTGGTTTTCAGCACTCAGCAAACATTGCTCATTTTTGCCTCCTTTTGTGACTTAATCTTTCATACAAGAAATCTGGGATTACCTTTGCAGGTAGAGAATTTTGGTGTTTGGGTGCAAAAAAACCCCTCATCTCAATCAGAATTCCTCAGGAGCTTCTGTCTCAGCACCTTTCTCCTCCTGTCCTGTTTTTCTCCTGTCCTGCCTCTGCTCTGCCAAACCTTCCATCACTCAATCTGTGATGTCTCGTGGCTCCAAGCACGCTCCTGTTGTTGGCTAATTCTCAGCGAGACTTTTATTCCAAAGGCTTCTCCAACAGCCTGATTATATAATAACAGCTTGCTCATTACCCCGAATATAAATAGTTGAAGGATCCCCCGAGAATGGACACAGCTGGTGGAACTTCCCATATTAGCACCACATTAATATTTATGGCAGCACTGTGTAAGTATGCAAAATATTGGCATCCCTCCATGCAAAAGTTTACACATCTGTCATTAATGACTCTGCCCCAACATCCCAGGCAGGTCAGGGAGCTGCGGAGGGGAGCCTGGATCCCGCCTGGAATTCCGATGGGGCAGCTCCAGCTCTCACCCAGCATCATTTGCTCTGTGCCTGAGACACCCCTGGGTGTCTGGGCAGGGGTGACAGTGACAGTCCCCTCGTCCCAGCGGTGCCCCCAACTGATTTACCAGGGTTTGTTTTGGCTTATGAAGTGAAATATATGAAAGGACGTGATGAGAGCCAGCTAATTGTACATATAACCTTTAAGATGTCTCGGACAGGATTCCAGCCTTCACCTCGGGCTATAAAGAGAAAGTAATGGGGCCATAAACACACGTTTAAGTGTGCCTTTAAAGTTTAAGGAGAGTTTAATTGCAGGAGCTGGGGTGCCTGGGAGCAGAGCCCAGCACAGGTAGAGTTTCCTCGGGAGACACTCAGCAAGGCCAGGCTCAGCATCGAGCTCTGAGGCTTTGCCTGCCCCGAGGGGAATTGGATTGTGCTAATAAATGTCCCAGCTGCAGGTCAGATTGTAAATGAAAGCGATATTTAATGGCCCAGATCTTCCACTGGTGGAAAGCAGCCCTGTGCGCTGCTCGCAGGGGCTCTGGCTTGGTTTAAATCCAGGTGGGAATGACTTTGGGAAGTTCTTTGGAGCCTGATGCTGGTTTATAACACTCCCAAGGATGGAGCACATGCAAGGAGCCAGTCCCTCCGGGTTCACAGCAGCCTGAGCAGATGCACAAGAACCCCTCAGTGTCTGCCTGCTCACCCCAAGGCAGGTCCCAGCACCTGCATCCTGGGAAAAGGAAAAGGGAAGAGAGGGAAGAGCGGCTTTATATTATTTTTTTCCTTCTGGTGTGACTTTTAGTGGTGCAGATCAAAGCACAGATGGATCTTTCCCATCTGCAGAGCAGGCACAGTGCCCCAGGAGGGCTGTGCTGGGCAGCAGTGGGGGCCCTTGGGGGTGTCACAGGCAGCAGGAGAGAGCTGTCCCCAGCCTTGTTAAGGCAGTGGGACTCAGCAAAGCATCAAGAAGCAGGAGCTGGGCAGGCTCAGTGACAGCTGCACCCGTGATGGTGCAGAGCAGGGATCAGACAAGCTGCTGGTTTATTGCTTTTATTTAATCTAGAAAAAGCTGTCACTGAGGGGAAGCAGAGTAAAAGAAAGCAGAACAATACCCAAAATGCTTTTAACAGCTACTCATCCCTGAACACCCTGGGGCTCCAGTTGGACTTTCCCAGCCTGTTTGCAGCTTGGGTGCAGCAAACTCCCACTTGACAGCCATCTGATGAACCCTGAGGCCCTGATAACCCTGGCTGACCCCTGTGGGGGACATGCAGACATCAATGGCATGTCTGATGGAGCTGCAGGAGGACCACCAGCTCGACTGCCCTCTCAGAGGTTGTGGTTGGAGAATAGAACACTCCAGTTATGCTCCCAAGCTGGTGTCCCACCAAGCTGCTGCAGCACCACGGTGCAGCTCTGAGCTCAGCATTGCTGCTCTGCAGTTTCTCAGGTGCTGCTGGGGGTTTGCTCTGCACCAAAATCTTCACCATTTTCAGGAGAATGGATATCAACCACACAGCGAGTGGAGGCCAGCTGGTGGTCAGCTGCAGGTCTGTGAATGAGAGAAAGGGGCACCATCCATTAGTCAGTTCCACATTCCCCTCAGAGGCAGCACTGATGGAGCAGTGGACACTCTGCTGCCAGCTCCACAGACAGCACACGGGGTCTCCACCTTGGGAACGTGGGGAGGCACCCACTGAACAGCAAATATTTGGGGAAATACCTCACAGAAAGGTGGGAGCTCAGCCTGTGCACTCACAGACTGTCCCAGGGTCCCCTGAAGTGCAGGGTGCTGCAGTGACATGGCCTGCACTGGGATGGGGAAGTGACAGCACCCAGCCCCAAGGAACCTCTGTCCTCTCCGGGGCTGTGTGTAAAATTAATTGATAAAGCATAATCGCTGTATCAATGCCTTTTTTAGAAAAGATAAAGTACACTTCAAAGCTAATTTAGGCCTGCAGACAAATGGCTTAAAGAAGAGCTACTGTACTGAAAAATGGCCGTGTCATTTTTTCCCCAAATCATAGTTTCAATGCACACAGCCTCAGCCTGACATTCTGAATTATGGCTTTTATTAAACATTAGTAATAGAGTGCACTTAAATCATGGTTTCCCTGTAAAAGAGAGATGTGTTCAACTCAGATCTGCACATTTTAATGCCATATTTCTTCCTTTTACTCTCCCCGCAAGATAAATTTACTTACTCCACAAAAATGTTTTGCTGAAAAGAATAATTCATCCTTCAGTGTCCATCTAATGCACCTTGTGAGTAATGTGAAACGATGCAAAAATTACAATGCACCGGCCATGCCTGGAATGCTTAGATGCCTCCGAGTTAGAGGTTATGCACACAGAGTATTGAAATTAGATTTAACAACTATCATCTTTTACAATGTTGCCTTGATGATTTTTTTTCCCCTTTTATAGCTTTGATCAGATGCCTTCTGAATACATTGCCAGTAACAAACCTCACAGTCTGCTGCTCTGCAAGCCCTGCTAAGCTCTGAGCCAGGTTGCCAATAACTGCTTCTTCTTCTTTTTTTTTTTTTTTAATAAGTGAGAATATTTGTAGCCACAATTTGCTCCAGCAGGCGAAATTCAGATTATATTTTTACTCCGTGAGTGGATCGAAAATAGGTGGTGGGGTAAGCAGACAGCTGTGGAATAGCATCCCCTGGGTACCAGATTTTGCTGTGCTGAGCCCTTGCAGGGTGAGGGCATACCTGTGCCCTCTGGTGGGTGCCCTGGGAGAGCTGGGCATCCTCAGCACAGGTGAATGAGCCACGGGCTCCATCCCAGCCCTGGCATGAGCAGCAGGCACAGCATCTCGCTCTAACTCAGACTCCTGGTCCAGCCATCCTCTGTGGGCACACACAGGCAGAGCCAGCCCTGCAATGTGACCTTTGCTTAAAGGACAGCAACTGTACCATTGAATCAATGTCCCTCTGCCAGGAGCTCTGCATTGGAGCTGCATTGCAGTGTCAGCAGCAGGGCTGCTCCAGCTCCAGCTCTCACCTGAATGCACCACGACCCACTGACACCTTGGGGAGGGTGGTGCCACAGCCCTGCACTGGTGCTTGAGGGGGACAAGGGGTTTGGGGGCCAAGCACCTACAGACACTGGGGATGTGGGTTTGCTGGAAATCTGATGCTGTTAACTCACGGTGGAGTTTGACTAACAGGGAGAAGATGGTGTTTAGTAAATACTGCAAATCTTCTGCTTTATTTATTGATAGCATGGTAGGGATATCAACTGATTGGTCCCCCAAGACTCCTCCAATGTTGGTAGCAGAGCAGTATCCCTCTCTTTTGTCAGCTCCTGGTCCCTGGGGCAGGAGCAGACACCATTCCCAGCTACCCTCCCTTGGGACTTCCCAGCCCTGGAACTCACACTAGCACAGCACAGGAATATTTATGATTTATAGGGGTTTTTTGTATTGATACCTGAGACTCCCTGCAGGGTTATGATCCCATTACACACAGCAAATAGGAAAACCAGTCCTGTAGATTGTTTGCAAGAGAGCTATAAAAATATGACTAAAAGAAGCAACTTCACCTATCCCACACAGCAGCTTAGCAGAGAAATTTCTAATGGCACCTCCATCAGCTTGGAGTCTCAGATTCAGAGCCTCAGAGAAAAGGTTTGTCTGAGTTAGCTGCTCCAGGATGACTCCCCAAAGAGCATGTAAAGACTTCTCAATTTGACCTGCTGAACTGAAGTTGTTATTAAGACCTAAAATTATTGCTGTGCTATTGCTGTTTGGTGGATGACAACAGGAAAATCGCTGGACAATGGACATTGCAATGACTTTATCCATAGCTTGGTGACTTTGGCTGTCTTCACTATGATCCTTTCCACTGAACTTCAGCTCCATTCAAATTTCCTCTCAAAGAGCCTAAATGCCTCCAAACAGAAGTGGAAAAACCTCCAGCACATTAGCTAATAGCACATCAGAGGAAGTGCCTGGCTGCGACTGTAACCTCAGCAGGCATCTTTACATGGGAGGACGTAAACTGTCTCTGAATTATTTATTGAACCAAAGTCATCAAATTGGACAATTAACCTTGAAAACTTAATTTAAGCACCATAAAAGAAACATCTCCTGAAAAACGTGTCCCTAATAAAAGCCAGAAGAACAAACTGTAGCAGGTTCTGCCATGGTCCATTGCAGGAACTGGGAACTTCAGTGGGTTTGTCCCTGAGGAGGGATTAGTGCTGGAGGTGACTTGGCAGGAAGGCAGGAATTTGGAGAGCAGAGCAGAGCATCCCTGGAGCTCTCTGAGTGCTGCTCCAAAGGACGCTCCTCCATCACCAGGGCTGCAGAGGCATCCTGGGCAGCCACAGGCTCTGCCTGCCCTGCCCAGCCCCAAACCCCACTGCTGCTCCCAAATCCCTCATTTCCCCACAGGGATGGAGACAACACAGGCACACACTGAAGTGATGGAGCTAAAAGAAACAGACGAGTGGAGTTCTTCCAAAGGATTTTACCACACAAAGGGTTTTACCCAGCCTGGAAGTTCTTTGGAAGCAAGAGGCAGTTTCCCTCCTGAGTGCCCTCTGCTGTGGATGAGCTCCTGCTCCAGGCTGGTGTCTGGTGCACTCTTCTGACACCACTAAATGAGGGAAGCTGCAGAAGGCTTCAGCAATTTATTCTGTTTAATTTCCTCCACAAAGGTGTTTTATCCTCACTAATAAAAAGAGTGGAACTTGATCATTTCTAAAATATTGTCCCTTCTAAATCTTTATGGCTCAAAGTGGACTGAGATCATTAGAAGTTACTTTATGTGCAGCTCAATCAGCTCCAAAGGGCTAGCTCAGTCACTCTGTGCTTGCTGAGAGCAGATCCTATTTCCCAGAGGCAAAAGGACAATACTTAATCACTTCCTCACTTGTTAGGTGTTTTAACAAGTTGTATTAAGCTTCATCAGTTGGAGCTTTCATGCCAGATTAAAAATGACAGTTCACTTCTCTGTTATTATAGGGCATCATTTGTTTTCTTTTATTTTGCTGGGCACTTGCATGCCACTGTAATTTCACACGAAAATATATGAATGATGTCACCCAGAAGTAATTAGGTTTTAAAAGCCTTGATTGCAATAGACACGGACGTTACAGCTTTATGGTGCCACTGCTTTGCCATCCACTTTATGGCTGTTGATTCTGCAAGTATTTCATAGATCTGTCAATAGGAATAAGTTAGCTGATGTTGACTGGAACTATTAATCAGAAAGAAGGAAAATATACATTTTTATTCCTGCTCTCAGACTTGATAGCTCAGTGAAAGCCTCCCTAGCCAGGTTTGCAGCACTCCAGGGTTCCCTCACTGCTGAAATTAGAGAGATGCAGGGAAATCCTGGGCTCCTTCAGATCTATAAACAAATTGTTTTAACACTCTGTGTTGGAGAGATCTGTTCTTTGCCACTGGATATGGTTATTGTGTTTTAATGCACAGGGAAGAACACATTTAATTGTTCTAGCCTTCCAATAATATTTTACAGGGATCCATCTGATTCCAGTGAGGGAGGGATGGAGCTGTTGCCTTCCTGCTGTGCTCTAGGCAGAAAGTGGGTCAGAGTCAAGAGCTCAGAGGGTTGCATTTACAGCTCAAACTCAGCTCTGGTAGTGTGGAATTGGACCACTCAAGTTAAAATGCATTTCTGTGGTCATGACAAATCCAGGAACAGTCTGGTTTGGCAGCCAGCAGGGGAACAGTGGAATACAGGCAGGGGAGATCCTGGTACTGCTGCAGGTGAGTGCACAGCATCCCTTGACCTCAGTGGGACTGGGAATTTGCCCAGCCAGCTAAATGCTGATTTGGGTTTCAGAAAGACTGCAAAGCTTGGGAAACCAGGGAGGATTATTTAAAAGGGTTTGTGTGCAGCCCAGCAGTCTGAACAATTTCAGAGTGATCCAAACCCCTCAAGCTTTTGTCATGAGAACCACAATAAAGAGCTCAGCTGCTGGTTTCTCTTGTGACTTCAAGTTCCTCAATTTAAACAAAAGCTGGTCCCTTTCTACAAAAGCAGAATATTTCTTTTTAATGGGTTTTATCACTGGTGCCACCTCAGTGATACGGTGCTCCTGTAAGGGCAGTGAAGGTGCCCTTGGGTAAGGCAGACCCAGACCATTCCCACTGCTCACCCTGAAAGCCAGCCCATGAAATGGATGTGCTGGGACCTATCCCAGTGCATAACAATGTCATCTCGCCCTGGTTACATCAACCTTTTCATCAAATCTTGGGCGAATGTCCCAGGTGGCAGGAATGGGCTTTGTTGTGCCAAGAACAGCGAGTCCATTCCAGAAACGGGGACTTGATCCCACCCAGTTCACTCCAAAACTCCTTGGCTACAGCTACAAAACCCTTTGAGTCCAGCAAAGGGCGGGAAAGTGGAGCTTTTCTTGGGATTGCTGTGCTGTGCTTGCTTTTCCAGAGCTGGAGCCATACCCAGAGACTGACCACACCATCCTTGGGAGGCTCAGCCATCCTGGAGGCACCAGGGCAGCTGGAAGGTTCACGTGCCAGCTCCTGTGCACCAAAGAGACTAATGAGGAGACTTCTGTCTGCTCGTGTTTAACGGGAAAAGGATTTCTCCTGCACTGCTGCCATCATGAAAGGAGCTCTGCCTTCCCTGGAATAGATCCTGGTCCCAAGGATTTCACCAGGCAGGAAAGGCATCATCTCCTGGCTTTTCCACAGAAAGTGCTGTGTCTGTCTTTCATCTGCCTTGAAGAATCTTCCGCTTGACTCCTGAGTAAAATATGGGCTGCTTTACACTTTCCTTTTCCTTTTTTTTTTTCTTTTGTGTTTCCAGCAGAAGAAAATTCTAGACAGCAAACACAGGAAGAAAAAAGGCTGAATTGCCAGCAGATAAGCCCAATTTCACTTGACCCCTGAGCTCTATCGGTCACCCCTAACAATGGGATGTACTCTTATCTCAGCACACCACTTAACACCCATTAATGCTTTGGGGAGTTAGTCCAGCTCTTTAAGATCCCCATGTAAGGATTTATTTCAAACACTGAGATGAGTGGGATGACTGCCTTTAGCAGCTGCAATCTGAAGTGCTGGTCTGTCCTGCTCAGTGCTCTGCTCACTGTAAAGCTTTAACCCAGTGGATTAAGGACCCGTAAGGGAAAAAAATCACAGAGCAGATTTGCAGCTGGTTTGAGTTGGGCAAGCTCCTGCAGCACACACTGGTACCAGTTGCCTCACTGCAGGAGCACTGGCATTGCTCCACAAATTAATCCATCCAGGTTCATTGCCTGATGGTTGTGTTGATTTACATGGGAGGAAAGTCTGGTTCCTCACCAGCCCTGACTTTGGATGCAAGTCCTGGAAGTTTTTATTTGGAATTTGAAGTTCCTCTGAGTTGTCTCCATTTCTTTTCAATCTGCAGGAATGGCATAAAAATTCAGGCTGAACTAAAAAGAAAATCTTCTAAAATTATTTACTCATCTAATTATCCTGAAATAATTTAAAACCAGATTAAACTAAATGTTGCTGCAAACTTTGCTCTATTCAGAAATTTCCAAGAACAGCTGAGACAGATGCACAGGTTTTTCAACCTCTTACAAGTTTGTTTGCCACTACTGGGCAGGATTAAGAACTTCAGCTCAAGTTTGTAATTTTGACTTTATAATAGGAACAAAATTAAATAGCCATATAAAACAGAGCAGCCTTCCCATATCTCTGGTTACAGTGATTCCAACACAATTTGGGTCAAAACAACTGCCTTCAACAGACCCTTCTCAAGGAAAGATGGGCATCAGCTGAGAGCTCCAATGCTGCTGGAGAAGAGCTCCCAAAGTGACAGCAAAATTTGCTAAATCCTTGTGGAGGAATGGCAGAAAAAATTGGCTTTGACCACTGAAAAGGAAAAATTACACAGTGAAAATAAAAATTATAATTAAACATTTTCTTACTGATTGGGCTGGAGTAGGAGAGCCTGAAAATTGCAGAAATGAGCTCATCTTTACTCTGTCTGTATCTGTCCCAGTCACTGGTCCCAGACAAAATTTTGAATGACCCCCTTCATATTTCCAACTGGCCTTACATTTCTCATGGATTTTGACTGAATGCAATATCTGACTCCAGCAAAGTGTGTTTTCTTTCTAAAACGCTTTCAGCCCTGATTCATAACTGGTAGGAAAAAATAATCTATGGAATGAAATATGCCGAGGGTTTTAAGCAAATATTTAGGCAAAAAGCAGCTGGTAAATCTCTAATGAATGGCTGGATGTAGAGCTAACCCATAATTCATGGCATGCCAGCCAGAAGGGCCTAATCCATCTCCTCTGCTCCGAGCTCCTCCTGACATCCCAGGAGCTGGGGCTGCTCTGTGAACACCCAAGGCAGGCAGCAGGAGAGGAGATGCTTCCATAGGACTTTCCCTGTCAGTGCTGGGCTCTGTAGCCAGAAAGTTGTTGTCCAGGGTTATTTTCTCTGGTTTTGAGGACAGGCTGTTGTGCGGGGGCACTCCGGTGACAGAGGTTTGAAAGGACAAACTGATCACCCTTGGCAGATGTCATCACTGCTGCATCCACCCACGCACTCCCATTCCTCTCCACACACAAGAGTTTAATAAAATCCCACATATCCTATAAAGAATCCCATTTTCACGTTTACTTTAGTAACTCTTTAAAATAATGGGCCGTTGATGCTGCATTACGAAGCAATTCCCTTGGATGGATCCATGGCACGGTCCTTATCAAGTGAGTTCAAGGTGATTTATGTTATCATGGTGATTTTGCATCTTGTTTATTACCTTCTAGAGATCACTTTGCAGTGATTCCTAAGGTGGCATGGAAATTACCACCTGAACTGTCTTCTAAATCAATGAAGCCTTTTCCTGCCCGATAATAAAGCTCTCTTTATGGTTTTCAATGAGCAGATATTAGCTAATGCTTAATTACTGTGGAGGGGCAGGTACTAAGCACAGGAGAGTCAACAGCATTAATAAAACTCTGAGAGTAAAAATAAATCAGGAGGTACAATAAGGGGGACATTAAGGAGTGAAATTCTCACCTCTGGCATTGCCCTGAGGGGACACCAGGGTGTCACTGTGACATCTCAGCTCTTCAGTGTTTCATGGACACCTTTCTCCTGTGAAGATGTTGTTGACCCAGCCCATTGTTGCCTAAAATCCCTCAGTGCCTGAAATGCTGCCCTTACCATAGGGCTGGGATTCTCTTCATTGATCCCTGACACAATTCCCCACTGATCTGGAAGAATCAATCTGCAAAGTTTCACATAAACGCATCAGAGGAGGCAACCAGGGCAGGTGTGTGATGGGACAGGTCCTGGCCATCCTCAGCTTGTTGTTCCAACAGCAGAAGGAGACAAAACCCACACTGCTCCCTCCATCCCTGCCTGGGCAGTGACCCACCAGCATTCAAACTCTCTCTCCTCCATGGAAACCAGTCACCTTCTCCTCTGCTTCCCTGCAGGCTAAAAAATTATATCTGTAGTGCCCAGCATTCCACAAATCACTGCTGCTCCTTTCAGAGCATCCCCAAAAGCTCAATGCTGTCATCTTTCTCCCTGCTTTCTCACAACAACGCTTTAAAGAAACACATTTTCCAGATTTTCCCTGCTAAAGGATGCATTTTGAGACTGAGGATGACTTCTTTTGTCACAGGACTCTTGGAAATGATGTTGGCTAGTGGTTTGGGCGCAAGTAAATAGCAGGAAAAATATGAGCAGGAGTGAGATGGAAAAATTTCCCCACACCTGGGTAAAAAATCCCATATTTTGGGCCCAGGAGCAGAAGCACAGGCTGGTCACTGCAGGCTCAACAGCTGCCTTCTATTGGCAGAGTCAGTCCCCCAAGCCACTGCCAGCCTGCACATCCTCTTGGATATCTTTCTTTGCAGCAATGCATAACCAAAGATGAATTACAACAGAAGAGTTGAGGGGTTTTTTTTTAATGAAAACATGCTGAACTCACAAAAATCCAGCACTAGCAATAAATTCTCAGCATAATCTTAAGAACAGGATGTTTAAATGTGACCAATACTCCACAAAGAGCGTGTTCTAACTCTTGTCTGACGCCCGCCTTGCTTCCACTTCTGAGCAGCTTTATTTTCATTCCCCAGAGGAGTTGCATATAAAATAGATCATTTTAGTGTTACTCCATAATACCTTCTTATAACTGATACATTGTGTAAATAAAACGAAACATTAATAAAAATGGTTGGTGTCTATCTCTGGCTCTAATTTAAATGCTTACAGTCAGGAAGAAAAAAAAAACCCCAAACCTCCTGGAAGTGATGCTAACAAATTTCACAAACAAGACACTGAGAAAATGTGAGCACTCCAGGAGAAGGTGGCCACACGGCCAATAAATCCTGTTCCTTAAGCCAACTAGTTATTGTCTATAACATTCATAAAACTCTCTGCACAGAAGACCCTTCGTGATGAAATAAACCATCAATCTCCACTGCATTACTATTCATTTTCCGTGTGTGCTGAGAGCAAATGTCATTCAAGGCATTACAGTTCTCAAACTGTATTAAAATACATAGTCTGATGTTACATCTTCTCGAGCCTCTCTGTTCATAAATTGTCGCTGCTGATTGGAACATAAAACATATTTTATAATGCCATAAAGCCCCAGAAGATACAAGATCACTCATGTTTGTCTTTATGGCTCAGTGTGTAGGACTTCAGGATGCTAAAGCATTGTGTATTTCATAACAGCAATGGCCAGGGTCCTGTGGAGAGGAAGTCTTAGACAATCCCATAAAACATAATTACCATATTCCTTGATGACTGAAGCACCTCTGTGCAAAGAGCCTGAGCCCTTAACTTATGGACTGTAAATGGATGAGTTTTTCCAATAAATCAGCTCTGTTTAGGAGCAGAGTTATCCTGCCCGACGCTTAGCTTTGAATGTTATCTCCAGGTGTCAGAGTAATGATGACTTTTTTCATTCCTCCATTTTTCTTTTCTTCCTGATCTGGCTAAGAAAACTTCCTTTCCAGGGATAAGTCCCCTGAGAAGCTGGTGAGATATTTCAACATATTAGGAAATGAGATCATGTTCTCAGTGATGTTCTGTGGCTCCATCAGACCTGCTATTTCTGGATCCTCTTTGGGGAGCAGTGGCTCTCACCTTCCAGTGCACCGAGATGCTTCTGTGTGGAAGGAAGGTTCCTGCCACCATCTCTGCAATCCCTGCTCTCATGTACCCCCAAGCTTCAATTCAGACCTTTGACAGCCTGTTTACTGCACTAGAGCAGTGCCAGGATACCCCATCACTGAGCCCTGTGCTGCCAGGGTCACAAATCAGCACCCAGAAAAAGCAGGGTGAGGGAAAATGCTGAGTTTGGACTTGAGGTTTACTGCAGCACCTGATGGGAGAGGGATGCTGAATGTCAGGTTCTTGTCCATCCCCAAAACATCTGAAAGGTGGCATTTTGGCTGAAAAGAAAATAAATACTAAAAAAAAAATAATTAGGGATGAAGGCTGCTGGCTGGCAAACAGACTCCTTTGCCAGGAGACTTGACAAATCCTCCAATCTCTCCATATGAGAGCAGGGACACAACCTCATTCTGCTCTCAGGAAAAGGCCCAGGAGGTGATAGAGGCTCAAAAACTCCATGATATCTGAACCTTGGGGCTGGCAGAAATAGCCACAACCTGCTCTGGCTCCAGCATCCCAGACAGGTTTGTGTGAGGATCCCAGCAGCCCTGATGATCCAGCAGTTCAGCAGGACACCCTCATCCCATGTGCTGCAGAGCTAAAGCCTTGGTATTCCAGTGGTTTCCTCTCTGCAGAAAGCTGTGCAGTATTTCCACCCCTTTAAAGGTCTATAAGAGGTCTCATCAAAGCCAGGTATAGTTTATATTGCAGATGGCTGCTGACATGATATAATCCACACTAACAGGCAGGCTGTTAAAGGTCAGAGTCTCACTTCACTTCTGTTATTAGCTTTGATGTTGGGAAGATGCTGAATTCCCTCCGTGTCTTTTTCTTTTAGAGGGAGAAAAGACACTGTTTACTGTCAGGCTCTTCATCAACATAATTGGTGGCTTCTCTGGAGTCGCCCCTTTGCTCTAAAAAGCGCTGTAAATCAGCTGGAGGAAGCCTGGTCTTTGAAAAGCCCTCGGGCGGAAGAGGAGCACGAGCAGGATCGCTCCATGTCTGTGCCAGATGTGTGCAGCAGGCAGGGCAGGCTGGAGCCCTCCTCATCCTGCAGCCCTAAGCCAGCAAAACTGGTCACACGACCACACCAGAGCCCTGGAAACTTCGGGGAGCCCCCCAGGAGGTGCTGCAAGCTCTGGATCCGGATGGAATCCTCATCTCTGTGCTGCTCCCATGCACAGAGGGGATGCTGCTCCCAGCACGTGCATGCCAGGTCGTTGTGTGGCTGCTCCACACAGCCCCTGCCTGCTCCAGAGCCTCGGGGGCCCCTGAGGGAGCAGAGATCATTGCTGGCCATCCAGGCTGTGCAGCCAGACCAGAAAATATTCCTGGGAGCAGTCTGAGCAAAGCAAGGTGCAATTGAGGGATTGAAGTGCCAGGGCTGCATCCTCCCCTGCATGCATTCCCTGAGTGAGAATCCTCAGCCCTGTCTGCCACCCCCTTTCTAAACAGAACCCCAAAGGCATCTTTTGCTGCTGAGTCCTTATTCAGAGTTAATACTGACATGATTCCAGCTTCCAGCTCGCTGGGGGCTCCGGCTCCTGGAAAAACCTCTCATCTAATCTCAAGCAAGTGACATTACGTCCCTCATCAAGTCCTTGGAAAGTCCCTGCTGACCTTGACCACTGCGGACCCCAGAGCCCTTCCCGACGTGGGCAGGGCAGAGGGAGGCAGGGGCTGCGGGCTGGTGCCACGCTGGGCTCTTTGATCCCAGCAATAGTGAGGCTTTGCCTGAAGATGGCACTACAGAATGGCCGGGGCGAGCGTGCGGCACCGGAGCGACTCACCCAGCGCTGACCAGCCGCAATCCAGCTCCTATTCCCCATAAAATGCGGGTCCATCTGCCGGGCTGGGGTCTGCTGGGGGGAAGGACAGCAGAGGTCACTGTGTGCCCGACAGACACAACCCCCAAATCCTCGGGAGAAGCTGAGCTCTCCCTGTTCCCTCCAAACTTCGGGCTTCCCAAAACGAAACTCTTGCTGTTCACGTTCATGAGTTTCATCCGTGTTGCTCCTGACTCGATGCTCCAGTTTCACCAAGTGCAAAAAAGTGCAAAATAAATTGAAGTGCCAGGGCTGCTGTCCTTGGAGCCCACGCAGGGCTGCATCCTCCAGCTTCACCAAGTCAGGAGCAAAACGGATAAAACTCATGAACAGGAAAAGTTTTAGTTTTCCCCCATGAATGGCACAACAGAAGCTCACAGGGGCAGTTTCAGTGCTGAATGACCGCAAACCCTCTCATTTCGGGGCAGCACGGTGGGATGGTTATTCCCCCTCTTCTCCTGCCCTATCCATTAAAAAGAAGCCACCATAGGAAGGAGTCACCAAACCAGCCTCACACAGAGAATCCTCTCCTTCCCACTGTCCTGGACCAGGAACTGTGGCTCCCAAACAATCTAAATCCTCAGGCACTAATGCCAAAAACCCTCCCAGCCCTGAGGTTGCCCAGGCGGAGATGTTTCAAAAGCGCTTTCCTGAGGGTTTCCAGCAGACTCCATGGGCAGCCAGGGGGAAATTCCTGGGCCAAGGGCCAGGATGCAATAGGGAGGGAATGGGGAAAAGTCGGAGATTAATTGATCTTTGTGCAGAGAGGCCCGGCGGAGGCAGCGTGCCCGGGCACGGGGCAGCTCCGGGCCGGTGACAGCGACAGCGGCGGGAGCGGCTCCGCCTTATCGCTCGCCAGCGGCGGTACCAGGGCACACCCGCGCCTTTGTTTCCAGGAGAGGGCAGAAAAAGGGACAGAAAAAGGGCTCGGGCAGGCGCAGGGTGGGGGTTATGGCCAGGGAACAAGGCCTGCTTAAATCCAAACCGGGAAGCAGGGCTGCTGGAGGTGGTCGGGAGACGGATGCTTGCCCCAGTCCTCCTGCATCAAGACTTTGCAGGCAGGACAGGCAGGCAGGAGCACGGCCTGCCAGGCTCAGCTCGACATCAGCTCACTGGAGGGAGTGAAGAATTGATCTGAGCTGTCAGATAAGTCACATTCCTGAATGTGAACCTGAGAAGCCATAGTACACAAAACCCATCTCAGTGTCTGTTACCAGCACTTTTCTGACCACCAGGAAGGGCTCAGGAGAATCTGAGTCCCAGTCCAGGGCTGGCTGTGTCTGCTGTCCATCAGCAGCTGTCGCCTCCATGCTGCAGGATGACCACAGACTCATGTGTGGGAAGTTGGGTGCATTGCTGTTCCTCCCCTCTGCAGCCCATGCAGAAACTTCCCTGAAGTTTATACAAATATTTCTGATGCATTATGTGAAAAAAGACATTTTTACAACAAGAGTAATGGACTATGATGGGGTTTAATGTTGTTGCAAGCCTGTATACAGGGTCTTCCCAAGGCAAAGAGCACGTGAGGTATTACCAGAGGACTTCCCAAAGAGGATAAGATATGAAAGGAGAGGATAAACCACGGTGCCAAGTATCCATATGGCAGCTCAGCATTTGTGTTGGAGGCAGAGACAAGCCACAAAGTTCAAAGCTCCAAGCAGAGCTGCTCTAGAGTTCAAGGTCCCTCCCACTTGATGGCATGATTTTGTCAGCTATAGCTGCAAACCATGCCATGGGCACTGGCAAGTGCTCAGCAGGGCTGGGGATCACCTTCCAGCCTGACCCACGACTGAGTTTTAAAGTCCATATTTGAGCCACTCCAGCATTTTAACTCATCACAGTTTCTAAGCCATTTCTGCATGAGACATGGACACAGTTAAAGGTGCCACAATGAAGAGTGGGGCTGCCAGCCCGTGTGGGTCTGAATTCCTTCCTTTCCCTAAATCATGTCATCTGCCTGAGCATCCTTCACCAGCTTCCTAACATTTCCCATCCATCTCGGCTGTTGGAAACCCTTTGGATCTCCCTTTTGTTTACAATGAGTAATGGGCAGGAGTTAACAGAGGTTCCAGAGGAAAAGGTCAGTGTAGTTCAAGCAGCATTAGGAAGAAACCCTCAGCCCCGCTTTGATCTGCAGAGGATTTAAGCGGTCAATAAGGCAGCGCAGGGAGCAGCGGCATGGCCCAGATGCCCTCTCGGTGGAGCTGCTCCCAAGGCTCCAGTCTCAGTCCCAGCCCCGCCACGATGCAATTCCTACCAGTCCCTGGGGGTTTATGGCCCAGGGAGGCCGTGAGTCATGGGCCCCGTGTCTGGCGGTGCCATGCACAGCTCCCCGGCCACCGCCGCAGCCTCCCCGCATGTTTGCAATTGCTGAGGCAGACTGTTTGCTCCTGCCACGTCCAAGGCAATCCAGTAAAAGTTTACAAAGGGCTAGAGCTCGATGGTGAGCTGGTGAAAACAGCGCTGCGGGCTCCGCGGCTCTGCGGGTCAAAGTCTGAAGTGTGCCCCGGCGGTTTACACACGTATTTATTTTACGGCTGAATGGGAGTCGTTTCACCGAGATCAACCTTCCAAGAAAATGGGGTGAAAGCCCTTGAGCTGGAGAGAGTGGGTGGGACTTTTGCTTTTTAACCTTCAAATGCGTTGGGATGATGGATCCTGCCCAAGTACAGCCAATTAATGTGACAGGATGAGGCAGGATGACGCGTTGGAGCAGGGCTGGATGTGCAGCAGCTCCATTGCCTGCGGTGACACTGGGTCAGATACCCAGTGGCTCAACTGGGACAAGATTTTAAGAAGCATTTCCATCTCCTCAAGGTGGAAAGACCACATCCCACGGTCCCAAAAAGGGGCTTTTCTTTAATACCATACCAGCATAACTCTTGATGTTTATATGAAATGACAAATGCTCTGTATGGATGCTCATTCCGTATTCATGATGGTGTTTTCCTGGCTTATCCTCATCCACTTTCAAAGTAAAATCAGCTAAATTTGGAAAAGGTGCTGTCATCATAATAGAGCTGGTTTTGTACAACTTTGGCAGAAAAATGTCATGACCTCACCCAGCATGAGCAGCCACATTTGCTGTGGACCAAAGACCTGCCCCATCCATGGAGTCTCCAATGCCTTCCCTTCTCTTTCTCTCCTTGCTTGGCCTCTACCAGCAGGATTTATTTGGGAGAGCTTTTACTAAATAAGCCCCATAAATGAAGTTGCTCAGTACTATACATGTCTCCTGCTGGTTCCCCAGCAGGTTTCCAGATTAGAGGGGGGGTGGAAACACCAAAAAGAAATGAAAAGAAACCAGATGCTCAGGGGATTGATTATTCCTGCATGATCCTTTGGATAAATAAAGTGTTTGGAAAGTTCTGAACACATATTTTGATGCTGGGAACTAATTAATAAAAAGCAGAGGGTGGGAATAGATATGGGTTCAGGCTTCCCAGATGTCAGGAAATGATGTTAGGTTAGGTTTTCTTGGAGTCAGAGCAGTGCAGAGGGTATGATGGGCACCTACCACCCCATGGGCTGGGAGGTTCCCATGGGTGCCTCCAGCTGAATCGTTTTTGGGATGGGTCAAAGGCAGGAACAGACAGCAGCTCTTGCATTTCCATCAGGTCCCATACGAAGGGCAGCTGCAGCCTGGGCAGAACCTCTTTACATCCTCCCCTAATCCACTCACACCCTCTTGATCTGGTTCAAATAACTCAGCGGGTTTCTCCCGAGCCCCAAGCAGGGATGCACATGTTCCTGGGTGAGGGGAAAGCCTTGGAAATGGGGTCATGAAAGGATATGGCTGGGAGAAACCACTCATCAGGCAAAATCCAGGGCTGAGCACCCGCCTGGAGCTCACATGGGGTGGCTCAGCAGCAGAGGAGCAGCCACACTGCCAGCAGCTGCCTGACACAGCTGCTCCTCCCTGCAGAGACAGCCCAGGGATGGAGGGGAGCATGGAGCAGGCAGACCCCAGGTCACTCCATGTCCCCTGCCCAGCTGCCCCCCATCATCCCACCCCCAAGGGCTGGGGGGTCCCTGGGCTGGACCCTGCTGCGGTGGGCATGGATGCAGTCCTGGGAGAGGCAGGACAGTCCCCTGCCCTCCCACAGCACTCCCAGGAGTGTGCACAGGGCTCCAAAGGCAGCGGATCAGAGATCCAAGGACACGGGGTTGCTGGAGGAGATAAGCTCTGGAAAAGGTTGTTAGCCAGAGAGGCTGGTGTTTATCTGGACATGCAAAAAAACTGTAGGGAAAATGCTGTAAGTGACTAGGTAAATATTTCAAGTGGTGTTTCCATTAACTCTACACTCCCTTTACAGATTTTCCTTGGTTTTACTCCTGGGCTCAAAGTTGCCTTTGGTGACTTTTTGGTTCTTATCTCAATTCTAAATGTTAAACTCCTTGAGTCAACTGAGTCTAATAATTTAGAGTGTTGTTTCAGTGATTTATCAGAGCAACACAAGCCAAAACGAGGGATTATTTGTGAAAGTTTGTTTGAGGCATTTACAGGAAAAAAATATTTCTGAAAACCTGAATGAGATTATTTTTAATGAAAAAAAAAGTGTATGTAATTTTCAGGAGCTGAAATGAAGTGTGTAATTTTTCTGAAGGAGTTTGACAGTCGAAAGCTCTGAAATGAGTAACCTCCTGCCCCTCCAACAGTATTCCTGCAAATCTTTCTATGCTATTAATAAGTGTTAGCATTTCTATTATACTTACCATTGTGTAAAATGCATTTCTGCCATCAATACCTTCATTTATATGAGCCTTTTTGTTGTGCTTTCATTGTTGATATATTCAAGCTATTTATTATTACTTGTTTATTTAAAATCACTTTGCTATGTCGCCTTTATATTTCTTGGCTGCATTCAAAATACATATTTAAATAGTCTGTGCCTCCAAGAGGAATGATATTAGTGATAAAATACTCTGTATTCACTCACATCTCTCTTCTGCACATTTTATAATCTCTTTATGCTTCCTTGCCCTCTTTTGCAAAGGCTTTAATTTCTCTTGTATTATGCAGGTTATAAATACCACCACAAAGGAGATATTGATATTATTTGTTTATAAGACACCTCACGCACTTACAGCTCAGGAACAGAGGTTCTCCCATGGCACAGCTCAGAGAAATGCCAGGTATTTTTAGGGCAAAATTCCCATCTGACTTTATAACAGAGATATTTCTACTCTGTAATATTTGCTTTTAATGATAACGATTCCAGCTCTGATGATAAAACCCAAAATCTTGCAACAAGTTTCTCTTTTTTTTTTCTTTTCCACTACTCCTCGAGTTGTGTGATTGTGCAATTATCTCAGCTTTTATTTGTTATCATCTTTTTATACCTTGTGGCTGCCAAGAAGAGCTTGAAAAGGCGAGCTCTGCTGTTTCAGACATTCGAAGGTGTTGAGTAGAGGGAGGTCCAAGGCAGGGTTCATGGGGCTGAGGCAGAGTGAGGGGCCCTTCTCCATGATCCCAGGGGAGCTGTCGGGGTTCTTCTACAGCACTGGGGGGTCCTGCCTCCAGCTTGGGCAGGAATTTGCTGCAGGGTCCAGCCCTGTGCCCCCCAGGCTGGCTCTCCCCCAGCCTTTCCCTCTGAGTGCAGCCAGATGTCCACTGAGACCCACAATTAGTGTGTTCTGCCAGGATGTTGTGAACCAGGGGTGTTTTTTGGCTTAAAATACCCCTCAAGGAGGGCTGAGTGCTTGGGGGAGGCTGCAGGATGCCAGGAACATACACAGTGGATGGGGAAGTGACATTGTCAAATTCTCTGGAAAAATCCTTTCGCCAGGATTTCTTCTCCTGAGGAGCTGAGAAGCCTCAGAGAAAAATGAAAATAATAATTAACTGATTCGCTTCTCTCTGTTTTGCTGCTTTAGAATGTGATCTGGAGTTTGTTTATCCAGCATGTGAATTGTTTTTACTTAATGACCAATCACAGTCCAGCTGTGTTGGGACTCTGAGGACTCAGTCATGAGTTTTCATTATCATTCTTGCTAACCTTCCGTAAGTGTCCTTTCTCTATTCTTTAGTGTAGTTTTAGTATAGTATTTCATTATATTATATTATATTATATTATATTATATTATATTATATTATATTATATTATATTATATTATATTATATTATATTATATTATATTATATTATATTATATTATATTATATGGTACAATATAATATTATTAATTTAATATTTTTCATATGATAATATTTTATATAATATATAATATCAGATATAATTAATATATAATTATAATATATTATATATATTATAATATACAATAATATATTATCGTATATAATAATAGAAATGTATATAATACTATTAATATATAATAATATATAATAATATAATATATCATATTGTAATAAAATAATATTATATATTAAAATATTATATTATATTTATATAATAGATAGTAATATATATTCTATAATATAAAATAATATATAAAATAATATGTATTATAATATTATTATAATACAATATTATATTATATTATATTATATTATATTATATTATATTATATTATATTATATTATATTATATTATATTATATTATATTATATTATATTATATTATATTATATTATATTATATTGTATTATATTATATTATATTATATTATATTATATTATATTATATTATACTATATTGTATTATATTATATTATATTATATTATACTATATTATATTATAGGATGCAATATAATATAATACAATACAATAAAATAATAAATCAGCCTTCTAAGAACCTGGAGTAAGATACTCAATTCCCCCTTCCTCCTGCAGACCCAGCAGATACCTCAGGGAAGGCGCACCCATCAGGAGCAGGCAGCTCCAGCTTCCCAAATCCTGCCAGGGAGCGCGCAGAGAGCCCCGAGGGGCATCCCCGTGTCCCTGTCCCGCTGTCCCCGCAGTGCCAGCTCCGGGCAGGGTGACCTGTCAAGAGCAGGGTCAGCCGCGGGTCAGCCCCGGAGAGAGAAAACAGCGCTCGCTGCCCTTATCAGCGCCTGGGGAGGGACACCCGTGGGGTGGCAGCAGGGCATGGCCCGGGGGTCACCCCTGCGTGACCACCCAGCAGCTCTGCCGGGGCAACGAGAGCTCCGGGCCGTGCAGTCCCGGTTGGTGCCCAGCTCCCACATCCTTACAGCTCTGACACAAAGCCAATGTACACTGAGAAACAGCAAGGACCTGCCACACCCAAAAAAGGGGCTCTCCCAGCCAGAATTGTGTCAGCTTTCATGCCTGACCCAGCAGAGAGTGAAGCTTTGCTGATGCACAGGATAACCCTATAGAAGACTCAGATTCCTGCCCATTTTTTATTCTGCTGCACCTTGCAACCTGTGACTATTTATGTATTCAAGGTTTAAAAGAACAAAGCATTTAATCCTGTGCTTAACATCAAGGCCACCCGTAGTCTCCCTGACACTGAAGGACTTATTCCCATGTGGAGCACCAAGTCACAGCTTGCTGTGTTGGGACAGACAGAGCCCTTCTGCAGCCCTGCTCAGAGGCATTTTGGGACAAAGTGGGCACAGTTTCAGGAGAAACTACCCCATCTCTGAGAAGCAGCCTGGGGTTTATAGAAAACTCAGTATCATCCAGAGCTGGGGTAAAGCAGCTGTCTAAAATGAATGTGTTTTGGAGGATTTCTCATTTTTCCTGGGTTCTGGTGAACTGTCTCCATTCCACTTGCCTCTGGAAGAGGCTGTTTCAGTTCTGCACCTTCCCTAGTGCCTGTGCCCCTTGTCAGAGCTGCTGTGCTGGTGCTCCATCTCTCTCTATTTTTCCTTTAGCCCAGCTGATCCAATCTGGGAATAAAAACAGAGGGAAACAGATGGTCCATTGTACACTCTGCTCCTGCCTGCACCAGCTCCCCACCACCGGCTGCTGGGGCCAGGTCTTGCCTCTTATTTTCCATGTTTCAGGTTAAATGCATGTGCTCAGAGGAATGTGGGCAGGACAGCTCGTGCTCCTGAACGGGGGGGAGAACCTCAGTCACCCCCTGCTTTGGCTTGGTTTCCCTGCTAGAGCTGAAGAAATTGGGTGGGAGGTGATCCCTGGGACAGGGATGGGTGTCCTTGAGCCAGGAGCCCCTGGGGTGCCTGCAGGTGACCTTTTTGTCAGCCCTATTAATCATTGAGGACCATCTTAGGTGCTACAGCAGCTGGAAAATTCTGAAGTGTGATTTTTAATATCAGTGGATTACGTCTATCACCAAAAAAAAAAAAGGGTAATTTTTAAACCTGCAAAGAACTGTGTGTTCCCACCCTCCCTTCACAACTTTTATAATAATTCATTGACACAACACCAGCTTCGGTATCAAACTCTGCCTCCAATTAGCCCAGCTCCAGGGAAGTTTCTGTTTCACTTCTGCACAGCAGGCATTGGCCACATCCAGCACAGCAAACGCCAGGCACAGGCAGCTGGTAACTCCTAACCCTGCTCCCATTCTCCAGGCGTTCTGCCTACCTTAGGAGACAAGAAAAAGCAGGAGGCTGACGCCCAGCATGATGAATTCCTGCTGAGCTTTTTCCCATTAACTTCACTAAGGGCTTAATCCTGGTTTTCAGAAGCTGGGTGGCTGGTGGGGACTTTTGGTGGAGGCAGGGGAGAGAAGACAGGGTGTTAACATGTATTTCTGATTAATTACAGTGTTCTCAAGAGTAAGTGAATAATAGTACTGGTCAGAGCCAGGCATCACACAGGTCTCAGCCCTGCAGAGTAAATGGTGTCTGAATTGTGAGTAATGTTGACCTGGCAGAGGCCAGATAAGATATGGATTTTTCATGTCCAGGACTGGACAGAATTCCACATATTGATAACTAAATGCACCAAAACATAGGCAGCACTTAGCACACAGCTCTTCCTCACTCTCAGAAATCACATTCAGCTGGGTTAGGCAGCAGAAGTGCCCAGCAGGGCAGGTAATTCATAAGAGAACAATTAGGAGATTAAATGGCTTCAATAACTTCCAGCCTTGCTGCTTGTCTGGTACAAAGAGCATCTTTTCCTGTTAATCTGGTGAGAGCCAGGGGCCAAATCCTGCAACATCCAGGAGGGATTTCTGCAGGCACCCTGACAGTTCCTAACTGGAATTACATTCCGGTGCCACCGGAGAAAATCACAACTAAACAAGTGCTGGTGTAAACCAAAATTATGGCAGAGCTGTGGAGAGGATGGGGTTGTCCCTGAGTGTGTCTAGTGGCTGAACACTTTCCATGCATGCTGAGCCAGCACCTTTTATAAATATCTTCTAAATTTACCCACAGCTCTCAAAGCCATCTCACTCTCCTATGTTAGAGCTGCCCAGAACAACTGAAAATTCACATGACTGTTTTTTCAAAGCACAATAATCTGCCTAAAGTCAGCTGCTTTTGTTTTTAGTCATCTTGAAAACATGAAGATACCCCATTGCTCTGAGAACAGGCAGGAGGAATGCAACAAAATGAATCGTTTGACTTTCGTGGTTTTATTTTGGTATATATTTCATATCTATATCTCATATCTATATATGATATATATTATTCTATTATTGACCTGTTCAGATGTTTCTCAATGGAAAATGTTCAAAATTTCCAGTTTATGAGCTGTTCTTGGAGGAGAGGTGACTTTTTGACACTGATTTGGAATGAAAAATGGTTTGAATAATCCAAGTTTCCTACAGAATATAAACTCCACCTTCCAGCCAGGTCTGGGAATGATAATTTTCCTCTTACTCCAGATTTTCTCACTTATTCAAAAAAGATAAATTTCATGATATACACTTGAGTCTCTTACATTTTTGCCAGGCTAAGTGATGGAGAAATTGCTTCATCCCTTCTGATGGCACCGGTGGAGATGCTGAGAAATGAGCTGTGTTTAATTACATCCTTTTATCAGGAATCTGCTAAAATTAAAATTCGGGCTGAATGAAAAGAAACATTTCCCCAGGAGCTGCACTCAGCACCCACAGCCTTGTGGGAACAGGTCCTACACTGCCTGCAGCAGTTCTCCCTGAGGATGTCACCTCTGCTCACAGAAACACACTCGGGTGGGGACAGCCAAACCAACCTTAAACATTTCAGCACAGCACATCCACTGCCTTCTTACAAGGTGTCAGAACAAGACATTACTTCAAAAATGGTGGTAAAAACACAAAACCAAACAGAAACTTGGGGTCACCCCACCTTTTCAGCACTGCTCTGTGCCGAGCTCTGCAGACCCCCAGCACTACTCTGGAGCATCTGCCCCAAATCTGAGCCTTGTAGGAGCTTTCCTGCTACATCAACAGCTTTCTCTGGCTGGTGTTGGGTGAATGGAGCAGGTCACAGCTCTCAGAGATTCATTTCAGACTATGCAAAGTCAGGAAGATTGTGTCTATTCAGTATTAAATATTTTCTCCTGCAAAGAGTTAGGAGCCTGTTTAAAAAACGCGGGCTTTAGAAAGCATGGGCTTTAAAAAGCATGGGCTTCCCAGCCCAGCACAGCAGCAGCACACAAGAAAACACCAAATTCTTCTTTTATAAATTTATTTTATGAAATAGATGCTGCCCTAATGCTTATGGATGTTTGTAAACTGGGAGCTCTGACTGAAGCCAGGTTTGACCCCCTGGCATTCCAGTCCTGGCACGGCCCACTGGAGGTGCCCGTGCTCTGCCCTGTCACCAGGAGACATGGCACGCAGATGGAATGATCACATTGGCCTCCAAAGGAAAATATTTAACCCAGAGATATCAATGGAATATAGAAATGATGGTTAAAATCCCAGAAGCCTGCCTTGTTTTTGTCTTTTTCCTTTCATCTAGCACTTTGGGTCGTGCCATCACTTACATGCTTCAGCCCAAACAGGCAATTGCTGAGTTAAGAACCTGGAGTTCAAAGTGAACCATAAACCTTAGTCTATAAGATAAATCATACAAATTACTTTACAGAAATAAATAGAACATTTGGGAGAGAGGTTATCTTCTTGCCTTCAGTTTACATCTCTAATGACTGTAAGTTCACAAATGCATTCTGTCAAGAATATAAACATTGCTTTTATTATACCAAAGACAGATATTTATGACCAATTTCTACAGTATGGCCAGCCAGCTTAGAGGAAAGCCCTGGAATCTAGGCAAGAATGTAGAAACTTTGTCATGATAGTTATTAAATTTGTGGGCACCTTTTTAAAGCACCAGTGAACTCTACTCAGAAAAAAACTTCATGGTGTGGGTTAAACTGCAGAAATAAGGTTTTAAAACAGTGGTCAGGGCTGAGATTTGCTAATTTTTCCTTGTGCAAGTGGTGCTGACATGCATAAATAGGTGTTCCACACAAACACACCCAGGTGGGATTTCTCTAAAACTTTGAACTCATCTTTCCCACAGCCCTCAATGATTTTATTATTGCAGCCTTGCACAGTGCTGTGTTTCAGGGCACAGTCCTTGCTCTCCTGCTCTTGTTGCCAGAAGAATTTCATTTGGATTAGACTAGTCACTCAATCCTTTTTTTTCCTATGGCACAGTATAATAAGGGAGAAAAAAAATTTGATGATAAAAAGGTTTTTGCTGAAGCTGGGTGTTGGAGAGGTCAGGGAAACACAGAGTCAACAGTAAAAGCTGTTTTACACCAAGATCCCAGCATGGAAACTGGTCCCAGTTTGTTTCTTAGAGTGCTACCTCATGCTGCTCTGTCCAGACCACATTAGAGTCCCCAACAAACCAAAATATTTTCTTTTACTGCTCTTTGAAAAGCTCCTCCTGCAAAACAGGGGAACAGCTTATGTAGGATGCAGTTTGGGTACCTGACCTGCAGCTCTTGTCATGCAGGAGGTGGGGATAGAAAACATTTTCCTTGTACAAAACCAGGAATATTGGAGTGCATTGCTGCTGTGGAACTCTGGCCTCTGCTCCTTGCTCTGTCTTTAGGATAAGGCTGGCTGGGGAGAGCTTGGGCTGTCTGGGGCAGGAGGTCCTGCTGCGCCTTGGGAAGTTGTGACATCAAGCGTTGTCACTGCTTGATGGACTCGGGGTGCTGCTGGGGAAGGAGAGGCCAGATCCAGGTCCAAAAGGATAAGACAAAAACCTCCCTGAGCCCCAGAGGCAGCTCCAGAGACCAGCGAGAGCATTTGGGCTCTGCTCCATCTCATCTCACTTACCCCTCCAAAACAAGTCCCTCTGAGCCCAGGCTAAGCTTAATTAGCAAAGCAAACGTGGGCACGGCTCCATTCCCAGTGCCTGGGCTGTTTTACCTAAGCCCAGGGGAATTCCCCATCCCAGCCAAATCAGCTCCTCTCCAGAGCCCTCTTCCCTCCCAGAAAAAGTGCCAGCTTTGGAGCAGAAAGGGGAAAGGCTCACACCAAAACCATTCTGCACCACGTATGGCTGGGCTGCACGTGTTCTGTGAGTGCAGCAGTCACGGATAAGGTATGAGAAATTGGACATGAGGCTGCATTTCCTGCTCGTGCATCTGCTGGAAAAGCTGCTTGGAGCCTGCTGCTCCATCCAGGGATTGTTTCTTTCCTACATCATGGTAGTCACAGGGTCTCTGGTTGGTTGGGCTAAGTTATGTCTGGGAAGGGAGGGAAGAGAAGGGAAAGAAAGGGGGGAAAAATGGAAAATGTTGAAGACAAAAGCGTTTAAGCCCAGACACGTTTGTGAGCATGTGTGTGACACATTCATGGCTGCTCTGTCAGAGGCAGGGATGTAAAATCTGTGCCCCCACTCGTGCTCAGTAAATCAAAGGGTGGGATGGAAGAAAGGAGGAATTCCTCAGCTCAGGCTGCACCTGCAGATCTCGCCCAAATGTTGCTGGCGTGCCTCCCCCCACCCCACAGGGCAGTCTGGGGAGCAGAGCAGCCCCCAGGGAGGGTTTCATGTCCCCAGAGCCTCCCAGACCCTCCCTGCAGGAGCCTGGCTCAGCCCTGAGCGCTGGAGGATGGGCTGCAGGTGCTCCTCAGTGCTGATGGGAGCAAATTCTCAGAGACAGGAGAGCTCTGGGCTTCTCCCCTGGGGCCAGCAGCTGCCTGGGAAGCACAGGGGAGGGCAGGGAGAGGAGGTGTAAGACCCAGACCACCAGGGGTATAAGGCACAGGGGTAGATGAAGAGGGACCCTGTGATGGGAGAAGGGAATTACAATTCGTGCAATGTAAGGACCACTCAGGGCAAATTTCAAATCACCCAGTGCAAAACCACAACTAAAGGAGCTACTTAGTGCAATGCAACAAGGAGGGGCCGTGAGGGCTCGGGCATGGGAGGGTTTGGGGTTTGTAGATTTGTGAGGGACAGCGGGAGGGAGCGGGGCTGCGTCTCCACAGAGGGCCAGCAAACAGTGGCAGTGCCAGCGTGCCCAGTGCCGCCAGGGCCACCACACCCAAATCTCCCCCCAGCTCCATTGGGGCACGTCAGAGTGTGCCAGCTGCTCTCTGTCTCCCCTTGCACCTTCCTGCTTTGCATTCAGGAGCTGTGACAGAGATGAGAACCTCACCTCTGCTGCACAAACCCATTTAAAAACCTCTCCTGGTGAAGGGACATCTCCACTCCCTCACAGCAATGCACCAGAGGGTGTCTTGATAAACTGATTGTATCCACAACTCAAGTGGATGGAGGTTTCTGGAAAAAGTCCAGGGATTTTCTCCTCCATCTGACATCTCCCACACAGGCTCCTCCCTTTTGTTCCAAGCAGAAGTGTTACTTTCCTTCTCTTTCCTTACCTTATTTGTTTTTCTTTTTCCAGAGGGAATCAAGATACAGGATAGGAAGGAACACAAATGAACAAACAAACAAAAAGCCAAGAGAAATTATTTTTGCATTGAATCATGCAGAAAAAGGCCCACTCCTTTCAAATGGAACTGAACAGCCAAGAAAATTCTGAGAAAAATGGGATTCAATGGGAGAAGTGCAGGGAACAAAATAGATTTTATTTTACTCTATTATAGATAATAGAGCAGGGATCAGGGGCACTGACAGAGCCCAGCTCTCATCTCCATCCTTGAGATCACCCTCTGTGCAGAACCAACATTGCCCATAGATTGATATAGAGATTAATTAATAATTTTACTTAAATGGTGTCTCAGGGTTCTTCATTACTGGACTGCTGGGTTGGAAGCACCAATGAAAACGTTGTGTTTCAGCACAGAACTGAGAGCAGGAGCAGTTTTCTGTACCCCTGCTGTGTGTCCCTGCTTGAGCAGAGCCTGTTCCCTGGAAGAGCCAGACAGGTCCAGCCATTCTCCCCACACTCCTCTCTCCTGCACTGGAGCCACCCTCTCAAGGACTCTCCTCTCCAAAATTAATCACAACTTGCATTAAAACCAGTGCGTCTTAATATGAGCTCTGTCCTAATCACAGATGAATGAGGAATCTGGATGTACACAGTGAAAACTTCTCTTTGTTGCAGCCATTTCTAACACAAAAGTATTCCAGGATCATCCTAGGCAATAAACAGGCCAGGACAACAGTGATTCTCCATGAAAATGAACGATGGAAAATGTTTTAATACAATGGTTTACACAAGAAATAGTATAAAAAAAACATATCCCAGGCATCTTACCTGAATGATAAATGAAAACAGAGCCTCAAATAACAATAACAATGTAAAACAATTTGGGAAGCCTTTTCTAAGCAGCACGCTGGTTAGAGTCCAAAGAAAATACATGCAAAAATATATTCAAAATCCCATGCTTTACATTGACTTTGGCCAGCTCCCAGTTCTTGGGTATAAAGCTTTGTCCCAAAGTTTTGCAAGTAAAACAAGTTCTTTGAATGAGGACCTGATCCAGCCAGCTGCTGAGCATTCTCCTCTCTCACTGAGGTCATCCACATCTATGGTTTGCAGGACAGACCTGATGAACAGGTCAAAAAGATATTCCATAATGAAATCCATCGCATGAAACTCCCAAAAAATGAAACTTTCAGGATCCAGCCCTTAGTTGTGTTATGCTTTATTTTTTTGTTTTACTCTTTTTTTGTTTTAAATTAAAAATAGCAGAGATTTGAATACTGAAGTCACTGCTGGAAGCTGTTCCAGCACCTCAGTGACCATGAGGCCCATGGAGCTGGATGCTGCTCCCAAGGTTGAGGCCAAACCCTCCCTGCTCCACTCGTGGGAGCAGCCTGGTGCTTTGGAAGCAGCTTCTGGAAATGCTCCTGCACACAAGCTGCCCCTTCAGCACAGCACAGGATTGGGCTCTGAGCCCTTAATCCCCGCAGTGAGAAGTGGAACACTGCACACAAGATGTAGCAACAAAATAGATTTAGTTCAAGGTTAGTCTCAAGAACCCTTATCTGATCACTGACAGTAATTTATCACACAGAACCCATCATTAGTGTCAAGCTGTTTTATTACCCACTAACTTAACACTGTTTTACCAAGAGTCAAGTGTGATGTCACTCATGTTAAAGTAATTTACAGCTAATAGATATGAGGTAGGAGTCAATGTTGGCTCGCAGAGTTCCTTTCATACTCTGTGCTAGCTCCTCTCATTTTGCTCAGTAGGCAAATGAGGGAGCAAGGAGAGGCAGCAATAAAGGGGAAACCAGCCCAAGCAGCTTTGAATTCAGCATCTTTTACTTTGAGTACAAGAGCTCACTCAAATACACGAACTCTGATATCCAAGAGCTGAAATGGAAGAGTTGAGAGACAATAACAAGTTATCTGATGTGTGGGATAAGAAGTGTGGAGTGTTTTGACCTTATGGAATTCCATCACATCAGCAGAAAGAGAATCCCTCCAGAAGTCACATCACGTACCCCCAAACCCTACAAAATCTGTCTCACCAGGAAAGAATAAGCTTGGGCCGATTTGACACTGCCTTTTCAGTTGTCTCAGCTTTGATGGTGAGAGTTCCCCTAATGTGGAACACAAAGAGAAGTTACAGAAACCTCAATGAGGTAGTTTTGTTGCAAAAAAAATTACGACAACTGTGCATGAACTTTGTTTTCCTTCCCTGCCTTCTCCATCTCTCCAGCCAATTCTGTTCAGTCTTGAGGTCAGCCCCAGTGCAGACTGTGTTTATAAGAGAATACATTTCCCATTTCCAAGCACTTGCCATCTCCTCTAATGAATCCTCCTGCTGACATCTCCAGGATCCATACTCTTAGCCTGCTAGACATTCAGAGATAATCCTGACTAATGTGTGTATATTCAAAGAGTTTTATTATGGAGAATTGTACATTTGGCTTAAGGGAAAGGGCATCCTATATCAGCTCACCTCTCCAATTTTATACCCATTAAAACCATTTAAAATCTGCTCTTATTTCCCCTGGAAATTCCTAAAGTTTTGGCTATTTGCACAGTGAATTCGAATGGTCCTGGAGGTGCGACCCTTCAAGGGGCTGCAGAGAAGGTCTCCAGGGATTAAATTTTAACAATTCTTGGGATCTCAGGTAAATATATTGCTCTGACAACACACCTGGACTGTAAATCATTGGAGCATCTCTTTTGTCAGCTCTGTCAATAACTGTCCTGGCCTGTAAATTCTGTTTGGGCAAACAACTCTTGGAAACCCAGGATTTCAATGGTGACCTCCACTTCAACCCACAGCACCAATTGTATGCAGATTGGCCAATGAAAGGAAGAGCCCCAGTTTTTGGCTGCAGGAAGGGACCAGCTGACCAGATGTGAGGCTGAAGGTTTGGAAGAGCTGGACAATGGTTAAACTCTACCTAGAGATTGGCCTGGGTACAGTCAGATGGGATATACATGCTCATAATTTTCTTCCCTTCCATGGGGAACTGAATGAAAGCTTGCCAGGACTTCTGCTTCTGCATATCTCTGCTCTCCTAAAATCATTCCAGAGGTTTCTCGTAACACATGGCTTTGCTCAGGCTGTTCCTGTGAAATCTCAAGAGCCACCAGGAGATTGTGAGTGGCCTTTTGCTGTGCTCTCCCTGCTCACAGCACTGGTGGGCTTCCATGTGCTGGGAGAAAGCAGCTGGGCAGGACCAGCTGTGGTCTGGGATTAAAACTCTCATGGTGCAAAACTCAGGTTCTGGCTTGACTTTTTACTTGCAAAAGCAATGAAAAGATTTCATCCCTTGCTCTCCAGCTCCAGAGCTTTCAACCGTGGAAGCATCTCTTGGGCAGCCCAGAGAGACAAAGAGGTGTGTGCTTCCCACTCTGGCCAAACCAGCTGCCTCTCCACCTCTCCCTCTCCACACCACCTCTCCAACTAACTGGAGCCGTGTTTTCATGCCAAAGCAGGTGAAAAATGCAGCCAGTGAGGGCTGAGAGGTTGTTGAGGAGGGGAAAAATGAGGCTGGGGGAGGTCAGGGATGCAACCAGAGAGGCGGAGAGGAGTGGAAGTTCCATGAGGTAGAAGAGATTTGCTGACCCAAACCAAGGCAGTTCAGATGTGGCAGAGAAGCTGTGAAAGGACAGCACAGCCTGCAGTGAGTGAGGGCAGGAAGAGTATTGGGCGTGGGGATATTCAAATGCAGCACAGCAAAGCAATGCAGGGAACGCTGAATTTAATTCTGATAGGTAGAGAAGGCTGCACCATTCATTTGTCACATCCTTTCAGCTTGTGAGAAGTCACAGTGCCATTTCTCCCTCATGAAAATTTGGTTTAGACCCATAAAATACATGAGGAGAGGGATGTAAAATGAAAAGTAGCCCATAATGCAGATAGTATCCTAAATTCATCTCTAGGGCACCTGTGTCAACTCCAGTGGAAGACTTCCACCAGAGGTTCATTCAGACCTGTATTTAGAAATACACATCTGTGTAATGCTGGGCTTTTGAGTCAGGAACTTCACACCAAGCCTGAAATGGGAAAAGTGCTTCTAGCTATAGATACCAAATAAAGCAGAAAGCAAGCATTAATAGCACTGGTTATTTAGGGCAGAAATTTTCTAAGATGTGAAATTCTGTCCCTGTTAGTGCAGAGTTAAATAAAACTCTGCACTAACTCTGTAAGTAAAATGAGGGAGAGCCATGTTTTGGGACCTTGCCGTATTCTTGGCATGTAGAATGAAATCCATTCAGTCTCCTGATTAAAACAACAGACTTCTGCAAACCTTCAGACCTTGGAAGAAGAAACCACTTTCTATGTAGCCAGATTCTCAAGTGGTTGGATTTACTAAGTGCATAACTTCTCACTATTTATATTTTAAATCAAAAATCTCTTGCTTCCTTCTACTCTGTACACACATGAAAGGATTTTAAAAGTGGAGATCTGGATTCAAAGCAGCTATAAAAAACACAACTGATTTATCCCACAGTGATGCAGGGACTCCTGTCCTGAACTACAAGTAGAAGTGGCCAGGTAGACTCACCTGCAGGTGACACCCTCCAGAACCTTCACAATCCTTCCCTCCAAGCAGAAATGCTCAAAGAACCAGGAATGATTCCAGACACAAACCATTTCCATACACAAACCATGAGGAAGGTAACACAGGTGCCCCTTGCTGCAGGGATATTTGTGTAGGGGGTGAACACAACCAAAATCTGTACCTCTCTTCTTTGGGAACTTTGGGAAGGCAAATCTCCAAAAGAAATCCATGTTCAGGAGCCACAGACCATCTAAAATCTATAAAGCAAACCTTGAGGTCAGTGAGTGCTGTCTCATTTTCAAAGCATGGGGTTTAATGTTGTATTGAAAATTTAAAGTCTTTCCGCCATGAAGGATGGTTGGAAGTGTATCCAGCTGGAGATCAGGGCCACAGCACCAGTCAGACAACTTCTCAGTCTCACACTTTTTTCCAAGGTAGATTAAATCAGCAGTGCTTCCTCAAAGTCATTGCACTTCTAAGGAATAATGAATCTGAGGGTCCCCCTATTTGCCAGATGGATTTTTCTTATTTAATCCTTGACATGTTCCCATTTCCAGCTTCCTCCCAGCATCCCACATAGTGAGGGGCTCTGTTTATGAGAACACTGCTGTTGATATTAGAGCTCATTACTCCAGAGCCCAAAGCTTTAAGGAAAAACACCCAGTATCACAAGACTTGAGATGAAGAAAATGAGCTCATACCCCAGAGATGTCCAGCTGGGAGATTCCACTTTATGGAAACATTGTACAAATATCTCCAAACGACTTGGGCACCAACATCACACCTCCCAACATTTAGCAGTAACATAATGGTCCCAATTTCCTTCCCTGGCATGGGAAGAGGAAGATCCTTTGCACGTTTCTCCCAACCAAGCAACAACCAGGTTACATCATGACTTTGGTGGCCGAAGCTCCTCGCTTTCCTCCCTCCCCCCACCCCAGGAACAATGGCTAACTGTTCTTTTTCCATCTATAAATTTGTCTGAGTTAACAGTTCCCAAGATCTGGCAGCAAGCTGGAGCTGGGAGTGAGCTGAGAGATAGGAGAGTGACAGTCTGAAATGAAACACAGAGCTGCTGGGCCTGCAGCCGTCAGACAGGAGCCTGGCTCCCTCCCTTAAAGATTAGCGAGACTCCTTCTCTGGAGCCCTCCGCATTCCCCAAAATCCTAGCAACAAAGTGCTGTCTCTCAGCCGCCAATGAATCATGTGAATTTAACCTTTCACCTGGCCACAAAGAGGTTAATATACCAAAATAGCCCTTTTTCTTTTTTTTTTCTTCCCCCATTTATTGCCCATAATGGCAGCGGGGAGCACACTGTGTGTAACTGGGCAGGCTCTGGAAGTGGTTTGATATCAGACCTCTGCCAGGACCGGGCTGGCATGCCCAGCATCAGCCCACCAGGCTGCAGTTTGTATAGGGAAATAGTTTCCATGACAGAGTACAGAAGATTTTTGCCTCTCCTTGCCTGGCTGGTGCCTCTCTGTGCCCTCAACCCCACCAAGGTTTACCCAGGGTGTCCCCAGCGTGCCCACATGGCTGGGTCCTGAGTCACCTGCTGCTCCTGCTCATGCCATAACTCCTGGAGAGCCTCCCAGCTGGGGCCAGACCCTCACCCCTTGCAAGATGCTGAGCCCTCCTAGGTCTGTGTGCCCTCCTTGGGCTGGAAGTCCTTGTCCTTTGGGCTTGGGGCAAAGTTAGAGCCCTCAGAGGCCCCTGCATACAACAAACCTGGAGACCAGTTTGGCCATCTGCATAAAAATGATGTGGTCTGTCTCTGACAGGGTATTCCTGTGCTCACTGGGCCTGCCACATCAGCCTGAGGATTTCCTGACTGCTCTGCAACTTGGAGTTTCTGTTAAATTCGCCTGGAAGGAAAATTAATTTTAAACAATTTAGGTCCAAATCACTCAAGCAAAGGTCACTTTTCAGAGGCACATGCCAAATTACCCATCTGAGGGGCACATGTTGCAGTTGGCATTTTGTACCCTTTAAATTTTGAAGGAAAAGGGCTGATTTGTGTGGCCATTTTTGGCTCATGAGAGGCTGGAGGAATGGCTGAGACTGAAGCATCCCAGTGTAAGGGATCTGTAGGGGACAGCAAACAACAATCTCTGCAGGACACCTTTTATTTCCCATGCCAGTGAAATCCTTGTGGGCTAAGGAGGAAAACGGGATCTCAGAGCAAGAGGGGGAAAAAAACCAAATACTTTTCCCCACCTCTATCACAGCCCCCCTCGCTGAGAGCCACAGCCACATGCATATAACAGGAGAGAAATATTTTTGGCAGACCCTGCTGTTTATTTAACCCTTTTGAGACACAACTCTCTAGCATCCCCTCACTCTTCCAGGCACAAAACTCGTCTGGGGCAGCTCAGTCCTTGCCCACAGCCTCTCACTGGACAGGATCTCCCCCAGCCCTGGCTGTGTCCATCACAGCCCTGCCTTTGGAATCAGCCTGGCCTCGAGTGCAGGAGGTACCTGAGCTTGGTCTCTGGTCAGGGACCAGCCCATCCCTTGGAGAGTGGGCAGGAAGGGGCTGGGGGTAGAATGGAGGGATACAGACCTGGGAATGTGGACTTGGGAATGTGTCAGCAATGGAGACCAGGGGATGCAGGAGATGCAGGCCCTGTCGGTCCCCTCCTGTCCATCTCCCTCATTCACGGGCAGGGGAAGCAGCTCCTGGGAGATCCCTGTGTCCCTGAGCAGTTTGTCCTTCGTTGGGAGCTGGGAGCAGAGCCGGGGAGCAGCCCAATGGCATCCATCGGGGCTGAAGGGCTGAAATATGTGATGGGTTTTTCCCTTTTCACCGGGTGGCTCGGGACGGGGGGGACCGGAGGGGGCCGGTGCCGACCGGGCAGGGGATGCAGGGCAGAGCCCGGCGCAGGCACCACCTCGGCTCGGGGGTCGGAGCTCACTCTGCCCGGCATCCCCGAGGGCAGGGGCTGTGAAACGCCTCTGAGCCCCGGGGAAGGATGCTGCAGCCCGGAGGAAGCAGAGGAAGGAAAGGCGACATCATTAATTGTCGCCTCGCAGTGCACTGAGGGGAAAGCTAACCGAAGTTTCCATGCTCGGGGTGAGCCTTGCTGCCCTGCCCGGTGCAGCAGGAGCGGGAACGTTTCTGCCCTTCTCTCTCCACTTGTCTTTTCTTTTTTTTCCCCTTGGCTTTTCCGTGGGGGAAGGGGGAGCTAAAAGCCCCCTCCGGGACTGCGCAGGACGCTCCCACGCGTCCGGCCCGCGCAGGACTCACAAATCAGCCGGAGCAGGATTAGGGCCGAGGGGCCGGGGCGCCGGGCAGTCTGTCCCGGCCCGGGGGAGCCTCACCTGGAGGGGTCAGGGCTCCCTCGGGGCCGTGTCGAGCCGCACCGGCCCCGCTGGAACCCAGCCGGAGCCAAGCTGTGCCTGGACGGGGCGGCGAGGGGGCACGGGGAGCCTTTAGGAATAGGTCAGTCCTTTTCTAAATCCCTCAAAATAAGTGGCGGAATGCCCCGGGACGAGCGGAGCCGGGTCGGACTCGGCCCGTCAAACGGACCGTGAGCCCGGTAAGGGCTCAGAGCTGCGGAGGCACACCACGGTAGCTCTCCCGAGAGGCCTTCCCGCTGTCCCACCGCGCACCAGGGATGGCAGAGCGGGATCGGGGATGCCGGGCATCACCCTCACCCGTGCCGTGTTACGATTTTTGTCTCCAATCCTCTCTGTGAGCTTGGCAGCGCTGTGCGGCCGCCACGTCGGGGTGCCCTCGGTGGGGCAGCGAGCACCGGGACAGCCCCGGGGTCCCCGTGTCCCCCACCCCGGGGTGACTTCCCCGAGCGCGAGGGCTGCGGACAGGGCATCGCCGCTGCCACGCTGGCACCTTCCCTCCCACTTCACACCAAGCATCGCCCAGCGGGGCCTTCCTCACAGAGAAGGACCCCCGGGCCCCCTGCGTGCCCCCTTTACCCAAAATCCTACAAACACCCAAACCACGGCGCCTCCCACGCGCAGTCCTCACGCGTGGGCGACACCAACACGGCCCGGTGCCCCGGGGGACTGGGATGTGGCGCTGGAACCCTCGGTGTCGCAGCACCTGCCCGGAGCCGCTCCGCGCCCGCGGGCGCTGCTGCGGGAGGAGCCGCTCCTTGGACCCGCCGCCCCTCGCCGCGGCCTCGGCAGCCCCGACACCACCGGAGGAGAAAATGCGTTGAAAAACTAGTTTTAAAAAATATATTAAACAGAAAACCCCAACAGCTGGATGGATGTGACTACAGACACGCCACAGGTCCGCGGGCAGGTTTTCCCGCACAGTGGTTTCCTCACCGGGTACATCCCTCCGGATTTAGCAGCGCCTCGTTTATTTCAACGTTTTCACATTTATTTGAAAGGCACAAGCGATCGGAGAGGGTAGTTCGTGCGTATTTTTTAACAATTACATATAATAAATTACAGTTAAGTAACATCTTGAAATTGTGAAAACTGGAAACCCACGCGAAACGAAACGAAGAAAGCTCCAGCCGAGGGTCAGCCGCAGCAACGAAGGCTTTGGGGCTGGTTTTCTGTAGGCACGGTTTTATCCGTGCCGCCGCGGGGCTGGGGTTTTTATTTTCTTTTTCTATAGTTTTTTCACATTTAAAAAAATTTATTTTTCTGACTTTTAAAAAATATCCTTTTGCCCCCCTTATTTTTCTCCTTTTTAAAATTCTGTTTTGTTTTTCCTCTGTTTGTTTGGGGAGAATTTGTTGTTTTGGTTTTGTTTTCTCCTTTTGCTCTGCGGGCGCAGGGACCCAGGGATACCCCGCGAGCCGTAAGCGGCCGCTTTCGCGAGCAAATAAATACATCTCCAGCCAAGTTGCGTTGCATTATTCCGAGGGAAATAGCTGGCATTCCTGCACCAGTTTATTTTGGAGCTGAAATTTCCCACCCTTCCCGCAGCGCTGCTCCCTGCGGAGGCGAGGCTGGACGGGCTCCCCCGGGCGCCGGGACCGCACGGGCGGGCAGCGCTGGCAGCGTTACCGGAGCGCTGCCGGGGCCCAGCGGGGCCCGATCCGGTCGGTAGAGGCCTGCGGGTGACAAAATTCTGTCTGCCCGGGCATGGAGAGAGCGGCGAGAGAGATTCGCCGAGGGTTTTCCCCCCGTTTCTCTGGGGAGGATATAGAGGCAAGGCGACTTTGTGCAAAAGCGCAATAATTCCGGGGAACAAATCCCGGTAACGATGGAATTATTTCCTCGCTGGCCGGTACCGGAGGAGAGTTAAATCGGCTGAATTACCCGGGGTAAGCGGGCTGCTGGGACTAAGCGCTCCTTCCCCTCTGAAGTCCCTTCCCGGCTCGCGCCGACGGGGAACAACTGGGAGAGGTTTTGGGGGTTTTTTTGTCCCCGTCGCCAAACCAGAGCGACCCGGCCGGGGGGCTGCAGGGAGGAGAACCCTTCTCTCGGCTGCTTTCTCCGGGGAGCCCCGGGAAGCGGGGCAGCCCCGACGGGACGGTGAGGGGCTGGAGCTGCGCTCCGAACGCGGCAAAGGCACGGCCGGAACGGGCGGGCTGCGAGCATCGCCGCATCCTCGGCGGGCCCGTGGGCCGCTGGAGAAAGCCAGGGCGGGCCGGGGGCAGGCTGAGCCGCCCCTTCCCCGTAAGGATGGGGTTTATGTCGAAACAGAACCGGAGCGCTCGCTCGGAGCAGAAAACCACCCGCTCTCATCCTCGGCTAGCAGATCCCCGCCGGGAAGTTTTCGGTGTGTTCCCCAGCATCTCCCGACGGCCCGGGGCGGGGGGGCATCACCTCCAGACGGGGTGTGGGAGCGAACCCCAAAAACGCAGCAGGGCCCGCAGAGCAGGGAGCCACCCCCCCCAGCCCTTTCCGGGGGCGGGCGGACACCTCCAGCCCGGCCGGCGGGCCCGGGGCGCTGCGGGGCGCTCTGGGGGCCGCAGCTGCCCCCGCTCCGCCCGGCCCCGCGCCAGGGGGAGGCTGCGGGCGCGTCCCCCCCGCGGCAGCGGAGCCGCCGGGACTGATCCCTTCCCCCCCTGCCGGGAGGCGCCCAATCCCGGCCGGGACCGGGGCTGCCCCGCCGGCCGTCACGTGGGCCGGCCCGCACCGGGGCCGCCGTAAAGAGCCCGAGCCGGAGGCGCCGCCGCCACTTCGCCGCCGGGCGCAGCCAGGGACGCACCCGCGGGACACGGGGAGGCGACAGGGGGGACAGCGGGGGAGGGCAGCCCCTCTCTTCCAGGGGGTCCCGCTGGTTTGGTGTTTTTTTCTCCTGCCTCCCCCGTGAACTTCATTGTATTTTTTTTTATTATTACTTTAATTGTGCTGGAATTTCCCTGGATGGTCTGAGCACAGCTCCATGCCCCCACGGCCATGCCCGGCTCCGCTCCCGGCACGCTGCCATGTGAGTACCTGTGCGGGCGGGATGCTCTGGCGAGGTTCGGCGGCTGCAGCCCTCCGTCCGCACGGAGGGGCCTGCCCGAGGCTTACTGCGCTTTTTAACAGGAAAGCGGCAGCACTGGTGGCTGGGGGACAACGGGGATGCTCCCGATCCTGGATCTCTGCCCAGATCCGTCGGGACCCCGCTCCCGCAGGGAACCCCAGGGGCCGCAGCCGGCCGCGTCCTCGCCAACTGCTCCAGGCCCTGTTTTGGGGAAAAAAAAAAAAAAGAAAAAAAAAGAAAGAAGAAAAAAAAAAAGGGGACGGGAAGGGAAATACTATTTGGAAAAAAAAATTAATTTTGGGAGTGTTTTTCCGGCCCGTTGGAGGTGACCAGGCGGGCGGCGGGGAGGGTGAAGGCGCCGGAGGGGTCAGTGCCCATTCCAAGGAGGTTATTCCTCGCCGTGGCTCAGAGGAAAGTTTAAAGGAAAACAAAACAAAGGGGAAAAAAACCCCACAAATTTCAGCCCCTGCTTAAGGCGGGGAAGAGGCGTTTTCGGCGGGGGAAAGGCCGTCGGGTGCCCGGTGTGTGCGGGGTCTCAGCGCGCTGCTCTCGCTTCTCCCTGCAGGTTCCTCTGAGTGAGCCCCGCGGGCCCTGAGCAGCCGCCGCCGCCGAGGACGGAACATGTATCAGGGTCTGGCCCTCACCCCCAACCATGGCCAGTCGGCTTATTCCCACGACTCCAGCAACTTCCTCCACTCGTCGGCCGGCTCGCCCGTCTACGTGCCCACCACGCGGGTGCCCTCCGTGCTGCAGACGCTGCCCTACCTGCAAGGCTGCGAGCCGCACCAGAGCCACCTGGGCAACGCCCCGGGCTGGGGGCAGAGCGGCGGCGAGGCCGCGGCTTTCAACGCGGGCAGCCCCCACCCGCCCTCGGGCTTCTCGTACTCGCACAGCCCGCCGGGCAGCAGCCCCTCGGGCCGCGACGGCGCCTACCAGGGGCCCCTGCTGCTGGGCGGCGGGGGCCGGGAGCAGTACGGCAACGCCTTGGTGCGCTCCGTTAACGGGTCCTACTCCAGCCCCTACCCCGCCTACGTGACCCCCGAGATACCGCCTTCCTGGACGGCCGGACACTTTGAGAGCAGCGTGCTGCACAGCCTGCAAACCAGGCAGGCGGCCTTGCCCGGCCGCAGGTCCACTTTCGGTAGGTCGCCGCCGTCCTTCAGCGACGTCTCGGGGAGCTGGGTGGGAGCCATCCACATCCCAATCCCATACCCTATCCCGATCTTATATCCCATACCCCATACCCCATCCCGATCCCATACCCCATCCCAATTCTCCATCCCATCCCCTCTCCGTGTCGGTGGCCCGGCCCCGGGATGAGCTGTCCCGCTGGCATCCCCGACGGGAGAGGAGAGGATGATTTTATCCAGGGATGGGGAGACGGTCCGGGAATGGGATATGTGCGGCTGACCCCGGGCAGAGGTGGGATAAGGGAGGGGGCAAAGACCGCGTTTCAAAGCAGAGCAATTCCCCCGGAGGACAGAGAAGCAGAGGCCGTTCAAACCCTTCCCTCCCCACCCCACCACCACCCCCGCGATATCTCCTTCCCACAATATCGACTTTGTGCCTGTGCTTCAATACTTACCCTTGTGTTTAAATTAGCGGGGCAGATTTATAGCTCCCTCCCTTTTAAGTAATTTATTGTGGTAAATTAGTTTATATTTGAACAGACTCTCGGTCTCCTCATTTGCCTTCACCCAAACAGGTCCGCAGCTGCATTGCTCTGCGGCCTTTGGGGAGACACCGAAAGGCGCTCAGGCGTTGAACAATAAACCTCAATTCCTTTGCGCCCACGCCGAGAGTCCCCTTAAACCAAACTCTGAGCAAATAAAGTTTCGGGCTTGATTTAACAGGGCTCTCCGTGCGCGGGGTTTATAACCCCGGGGCACTCCACCAGCCTCCTCCGGCTGTGGTTTGCAAAGTCCTTTAAAAGCCGCTTCAAGATCTCAGCCGCGTTATCATCTTTACTGCGGTGAACCGAATTCTCTTATCTTCACCCCAAGAACAAAGTCAGAGCAGGGAAGCATCCCCCTCCCCGCCGAGCTCCCTGCCCGGCTCGGCTTCTCCTGCCTCGCCGGAGGTGCTGGGCAGCGCTTGCTTTCCAGGGTTTTCTCTTTGTGAAAATCCTTTGCATTGTGCGGGAAAAGATCGTCCTGCTGAGGGAGGTGATGCCTCAGAAATCTTTTCTGCACTTTGAATTCGGTGCTTTAGGATCCAGGATAGCGGCTGCCGTCCTCTCTGCGGTTTATTTTTGCTCTTGGATAGTGTAAACTCTCTCAAGTAGCCTAAAGTATTCTTCTTTTTTTTTTTCCCTCCATTTTTCCCCTTTTTTTAAAATTCAGAGAATTACTGCAATATTTTTTTACCTTTTCTCTTTACGTGTTATTTCTATTTTCCATTTCCCCCTTTTAAATTTTGCTCTTTTTCCTTTTTCTTTCCGTTACATCATTATTAATCCGATCGAAGATTTTTTTAAAAAACAATTTAAAATACATTTTTCCTCTAAATAAAAGAACAAGAATAATAAGTTCTTTTTAAAAAGAGGGGGGAAAAGCGGTCGGAACAAAAAGACCGACTCTCGATTGAGAGGTGTCCCGATTTCGCTCCGGGCTGCCTGTTTGCCGCTGAGCCGTGCTCGGGGCAGGGATGGACTGCGGACGGTGCTCTGCCGCTCCTTCCCTGGATTTTTTTTTCCCTGAAAAAGTGAGGAAGAGCCTCTCTAGCAGGAATTGGGGCCGCGGGTGGCCGGTGATGCTCTCCCGGGGAGCCCGGGATGCCCGCGGGTTCCAGCCCGGCGTCTCTCGGCGGGCAGCTCAGAGCCTTCCCCGGCCAGAGGTTGGGTGTGTTTCGTGATGGAAATCAGGAAAATCGCCCCATTTTTTCCCCGTCTCCCATTTATTTTTGCACCCCGGGATAACATCGCACTGTCCCGCTGGTGACCCTCCCCATCCCAGGGAGATCCCAGCCCCGTTCAGCCCTTTGGCGTCTTTCGGGGAAGGGATGGGGGAATAGGCGGTCTTTGGACAAAATATTAAAAGTTTCAGGTGTGGAGAGGAAATAAAGGGTTTGGGTCACACTTTTAGGGTGGAGGTAACCCCTTCCAGACAGGGATTTCCCCTGGTAGTGGGGCACAGAGGATTGGAGACCTTTTCCCGCTGGGTGCCGGGGACGTCCCGCGCTCTGGGGATGGCTCTGTCCCTCTCACCGCGGCTGTTCGTTCCAGAGTACCTGGAGGAGTTCCCCGGGGACGGCCGGGAATGCGTCAACTGCGGAGCCATGTCCACCCCGCTCTGGAGGAAGGACGGCACCGGGCACTACCTGTGCAACGCCTGCGGGCTCTACCACAAAATGAACGGCATCAACCGGCCGCTCAAGCCGCAGAAGAGGCTGGTAAGGGAGGGAGACCCCGCCGGGATGCCCTGCTCCACCCGGGGCTGGCTGGAGGGCAGGGGCTGCTGGGGGGCTGTCACCGTGGCTGTTGGGATTTCTGTATTTGTGTTAGGGTCTGTTTGACCCCCTGTCCTGGCACAGATTAAATGCCAGGACACCCGTGTTGCGGCACAGAACCGACTGGGGTCAGGGAGAATGGGATGAAGCCAGGGGGATTTCTGCTCTGGCACAAATGGTGGGCAGTGGAGACAGGGCTGAAGGGACTGGAGGGGTCCCAGGTCAGCACCAGAGCAGAGCAGGAACAATCACTCTGTGGTCGGGACCCTGCAGGCTTCCCCTAGCTCTGCTCCTGCAGTGGATGTTTTGCTTTGTACTATTATTATTATTATTATTATTATTATTATTATTATTATTATTATTATTATTATTTCTTAGTTCTCCATGCAGGCAGACACAGTTGAACAGGAGGCAGGGCTGGTCCTGAGCTGGCCCAGTGGGATTGTGTGGAATTGTGGCTGCTCACAATGGGAGCAGGATGGGGCCCTGCTCCCCGCTGCCTTCACCCTCCTGCCTAAAGGGAAAATTTAGGGTTTGGCAGTTCCCAGTTTCCCTGCTGGTTAAAGCATTAATTCCCTCTGTCTATGTAATATTGGGCTTCCTCCAATTGGGATCCCATGGCGAGAGAGGAAAGGCACATCCTTTCTTATTTTTTTGTGGAGTTGCTTTGGGATGTTTAAATTTGGTGGTAACAGTTTTGGTTTTAGAGCTTGTCATCAGACGCCGTCATTACAAACAGGATGTTTGCTGGAACTGTTCTGGGGAACAGCTGGGAGCTCCTTGGGCTTTCACTAGGGGTGTATTCCTGTAGTTATTTTTTGGTATTGCAAAACAAATTATTAGCAATAACCCAAAAGTGACAAGTTTCTGTGTATGAAAATCAGTCAGGAATAAAGAAAATGTTGAGATTGAGCAAGATGTTTCATTCTGATTCTGACCCTCGGAAACATCACTCTAAATTTGCAAAACGAAATGAGTAGTAGCTCCGTGGAAAATACCCCTGCTTTGTTCATCGCATTAAAATCAAAGCATTTTTGTGTAATATTCAGCATTATCCAGCAGGATTTGCCTGTCCCTCCAAAATCTTTCTGTCGCCTTAAATGCGGTGACATTAAATCTGCACCCCCGGTCGCTCTGTGCCACAATCTCAGAGTTACGCTGCTGATTTCTTCTGGGCAAACAGGACCCGTGCATACTGAGAGGTGCAAACCAGTTCAAATCCAACTCTGCATTTCAGACTGATATCCAAATGTGTCACTGGATGAATTTCCAGGGGATTTTTGGGCAGCTTTTCCCTGAGGGAATTGGAGACATCTCGTTGCTATTCCATATTTTATTTCAGCACATGGGAAGAGGCACAGCCGTGCATTGCCTGCCTGAGCCTCAGCTCTAGCACCCATCAGGCATTTTTCAACCAACATTTCAACAAAGTTTTCTGATGGAAAACGCTTGTTTGCAGAATTAAGACCATTTCCCAGTGATGAGCAAATATAATTGGGGATTACCAAAATACTTCCAAACTTTTTTATTATTTTGGCAATAAATGCAACAATGATAAAGCTTAAATGAAAGAGCTGATGTTTGTGCAGGGGAAGCATTTTGCTAGGGTTGAGGGGATTTTGGTTTATGGATTAGAGAAGGGGATGCAATTTTGACTTTCCATTCTGACATTTTGAAACCTTGGGTTTTCCCGAGGATGTGAAATGTTCTGTTGCAACAAGTTTTGCCCTTTTGGAAAAAGAGGGATCTACTGGTGATGGGCAAGAGGGTGCCAGCTCTGGGAGCAGAGCAGTGAATGCAGTGACCGTAGGAACAGTGAAATCCATTTTCTCAGTGCAGTGAAATACAGACACAGGAAAAGAAAAATGTTGCTTTCATCCTTTACGTTATGACCTTTGTTCTGTACGTAGACGCTGCTCTGGGAGTTATCCTGACTTCTGCTTTCACAAAGCAAAGTCCCCCAGAAGAGGACACAACACAGCCCAGATAACACTGGGGGAATGATGTCCTGCAGCTCAGCCTGCTCCTGCATGGGAGGGGAAGAGCAGTAGTTGTGTAGTTTCTAATTAATTTTTTGTTTCCTTTTTTTTTTTTTAATTGAGATAAGGGCAGCATCCTCTCCACAGCAGGGACAGCCACTCTGCTCCAGCCTGGGTCTGGATTCAAAAGGCTCTGGCTCTCAGCAGAAAGGGTTTGTGTTAGAGGAGGATGGAGGCAGCACTTTATTTTGGGCAGGATCTTTTCTAGCCAAAGTTTCTTGGTGTGCTTCACAAGATGATATCTTGGACCTGGTCTGGAAATCCAGATCACCTTTGAAACCAGGAGCAGCTGGTGAAGCTGAAGGCAGCTGCAATTCCCCTGTTAGGAGGGTTCTGCTCTGCACAGTGGAGCATGGGGGGCAGATGCAGCTCAGCAGCCTCTGTCCTGTGCTCAGCAGCCTCACACCACCCAGAGCTGCAGGACTAACCTGGAGCTGAATTGTTCCAGCTTGGCTCAGAGAATACTTTTTCCACTTCAGCCCAGGAGGAATTTTTTCAGCCTGTCCTTTTTTATGGTTTGGAATGCACAGTGGGCTTGGTGACACCTTTGGGGAAAGTGTGGATGGGATATATCACAGCCCTGGGACAGTCTAACAGGATCCTAGAGCCATGTCGTGGTGTTTGCCTTGGTTTTCTTCTGCCCCTCAGTTCCTACCGGTCCCTCATCCCCCAAGGTGCAGGCAAATCTCAGAGGATGCTGTTGCCCTTGCCTCTGAACCTCTGAATTCCCCACTTTCAGCAGTTGAGCCCAGGTATCTCAGCACACTTTGCTCTAACTTTCCTGCAAACCACAGGTCCCCTTAAATCTCTTGGAAATAGGGGCATAGAAGCATTGATTAACTCGGAGAGTTCAGTTGCTTTTTTTTTTCCCAGTGAAACCCAGTGGTTTCTTTTCCCTGTTTGAAAAGGAGATGAAGCAAAGTCCCTGACAGCTTGGTCTCCCTCAGAAGGACCTTCCCTGCTGGCTTTTTATTTTTTGGGCTCTCCAAGCAGCTCTCACACACAGTTAATTCAATAGGCACCAACTCACCATTCCTTGAGCTTATCAGCAGCACTTGGCTGTCAAGCCAGGTCTGTGAAGAGTTTTTGTTTGAGTGTATGGTTCATTTGTATAAATAAACACTGAGCACAATGTTGAAGTCAACAACTTCCTAACAAGGTCAGAATGGTACAAAGGCAGTGGGGTGGAGGCAAGCAGAAATGCATTTTCTTTCAAGAGAATTGCTGGGAAACCAGCAGTAATGTATTGTACCCTGTCCTTCAGTGAGCAGTGGTAGCCTTGACTGTGTCTTGCTAAGCTGGCAGGTTCTGGTGAGGGGCAGGTTCTCATGGGGTTTCTGAGGTTTAAATTGCAATATTGGTGATGTAGGATGGTTTCTCCTCTCCCTGGCTGGGTGAGGAGGAGCAGCCTGCAGGGTGACGTTCAGGATGTATAGAAGGCATTGTCACTGTCCCTGCAGGAAGGCCATGAGCAGCAGTGCTGGCAGGGTGGGCAGAGCTCTGGTGAGGCTGGCGTTGCCCTTGGGCCACCAGAGCCACAGGTCCCATTGTCGCCTCATCTGCAAGCTGCCGACAAAGCATTCTGTGAAACAGAGAGAGGGAGGGACCTGTGGTGGCCCAGAAAATTTGAGACTTTCCAAAGGGCTTTGCACTGGTCTTTCCCCATCTGCAGGCGAGGACAGATTACAGCAGGCAGTTATCCCAGGGCTGAGTGGCTCCAAATTCCCCTCCATGCCATCACCATGAGTTGGACTTTAGAATCCTTGCATCCTTCAGGTGCTCAGCACCTCCTCTGCTCCCGTGGGAGCCGGGGTCCCTCCTGCTTGCAGGGAGGAGCAGCACAGCCCTGGCAGCTGAAAGGCTCCACAGGGCACTGTGTAGCTGCCCCAGGATCTTGCTGTGACACCATGTCAGGGACAAAGATTGTTGTCTCATCCTCTGTGCCAGGCTTGTCAGCTCACGCTTTGGTGTATTATTATTTTTGCCTGCTTATTTCTTGCAAGCTGAATAATTCCCAAAGTGGTGCCATTATTTGGAAATAGTTGCTGAGACCTCTTTGCTGAGCAACCAGTGAATCAAGCCTAGGGCATGTTGCTTGTGCCTCCTGGAATTCAAAGCTGATCTCTACTTGACTGCTAACCTTGTAAAACATTTCATTTTTAATCCTCCTCTTCCCACCTCATTCGTTATATTGCTCAGTCAGGATATCAGGCAATAATGGAAAAATAAACAAACAGGGAGTTCTTTATTGCCTCCATCACCTTTTGTCTGCCTTTGAGCAGATTCAAAACTATTTTTCTGGTGGCTGAAGAACATATTTAGACACCTGAATGTGGAAAGCCAGAGATATTACTTATGCCAGAGGTATCTTACATTTAGTGAGGTTTTTTATTAAAATAGTTTCAATACCTGGTGTTAAGAGACTCTCCAATGAAATGCCTATTGAGCTGACAAGTCTGTATAAAGAGAGATGTGATTTTCCATTGGCTTGGAGGGAAATTGTCAGAAATTAGTTTGCTGCTTCTGCCAGAAGATTTTCCTTCTCCATTTGGAATTATTAATGTTTAAGAGCCAGAAATCACTGCACTCACAAAATATGTCGTTAATTAACATCTGCAGGGTGTTTCTACAGCCTGTAAGAGAACAGATTATCTGTGAGACTTGAGGAATAACCTCCCTGGTCTCATCATGGACCAGTTCAGTTTGGTTCTGCTCAGTTCAGCCGACTGATTCCAGTTGTCATAACCCAGAGATTAATTTGGATGTTTCTAACTTTAGTGGTAGCTCTGAGTGCAGGAAAACAGAAGAGTTCACTTAAAGCATGAGTTTTCTTCATGCATTTAAATCCCAGCTAGCATTTTCCATCTCTTTCTCCTTCTGAGTGGATGTCCTGGAGGGAAGTTCTCCATGCTCTGAGTCCTGATCACTTCCAGCAGATTTGTTGGAAGTTTGTGAAATGAGCTGCCAGGATATTTTCTAGGTTTATCAATCACAAAAACAAAACAAAAAAAACCCTTCCAAACAAAAACAAATTAAAAAACCCAAACCAAACAAACACTTGCAGATTAGAGTGATCTCATTTGGATGCAATTTCTTTGATCTGAATTTGGCTCTTGCGCGTTGCGCATTTTCCGGGAATAGGGTGTACTCGGAGATTTCATCTTGATATGAAGGGAAACTTCCCAGTTCATCACTCCTTGTGTGCACTCACATGTTGGTTTGCTTGTTTTGAAGTCTTCCTCGAGACGTGCTGGCCTTTGTTGCACTAACTGCCACACCACCAACACCACGCTGTGGAGGAGGAACGCCGAGGGCGAGCCCGTCTGCAACGCCTGCGGCTTGTACATGAAGCTCCACGGGGTGAGCAGCCTGTCCACCCTAGGAGGGACCCTCTGGGGTCTGGGATCACTGCCCTGCAGGGCTGGGATCAGCTCTGGAAGGACCAGCCTCTAGACTGGGCCCAGCAGAGCTGTGCCACCGTCCCATCTCCTTGGACAGTTTAAAGCTCAGTCTACGGGGGTTCTCCAGGGTGCTGGAATGCTCTCAGCTTGCCCAGAGATGTGGATGCTCCATCCCTAGAAGTGTCCAAGGCTGGATGGGCCTTGGAGCAGCCTGGGGTAGTGGAAGCTGCCTGTGGCAGAGGAGCTGGAAGTACATGATCTTTAAGATCCCTTCCAACCCAAGCCATCCCAGGATTCCATGAAATGAAAGCTTACCAGGCTCCTGTAGCTGGAGGCTGAAGCTCCCCAAACCCAGGCTGAGATAAGGAGCATATTTCTTTTCCATGTCCTAGTGAAGAATGTGTGAAGGAGGCTAAGGAGCCCACATGGAGGCTGGCTGATAACATTTACCCATGGAGGATGAGAGCTGTTGGTGACATGGCCACCAGCCCAAGAGGAGACTCCATCCCTCCATAAAGCCTGAAGCCTCTTTACCCCATGCCTATTTCCTCTGAGCCCTGTAGGCTCTCAGTCTGTCAGTGTAATTTAATAAGGCCCCGTCACAAAGGTCACTAATAAATCAGGAAAAGAAAAATAGGAAATAAAGGAAAAAACAAAATTTGTGGGAAAGCCTTAGCTGTTAGCCTTATATATCTTCCAGCCAAGGCCTGATGCAGAGAAAAATAGCTCTTAGTGAAGGACAAGGACTTTAGGTGCTTTGCATGAGCTACAGCACAGAAATAGGAGAGCAACACGTGTGGGAAGGAGCTGAATAAAATACAATATTAATGATTCCAAACTTTATGAATGTCAAGGTACCACGACCTCTGGCCATGAAAAAGGAAAGCATCCAGACGAGGAAAAGGAAGCCTAAAAACATTACCAAAGGCAAAGCCTCCACAGGTACAGTGCTGTTATGATCCATCCTGGGGTCTTGGAGCTCAGTTCACTTCATAATATTTCCTCTTCTGCAGGAATTATGATAGTTAGAAAATAATAAGAATTTTTCCTTGGTGATTGCTTTACATCTGGGGCCTGTATTTCTGCACAGACCTCATGTGATAGGAAGATGCTTGGTGGGAAATCTCAGTTCTGTCATATTCTTGTGAGGTTCCTCTGGGCTGTGGGCACCTGGCTCCAGTGAGCAGTGCTCATGAGTGAGCAGATTTGTGTAAATTCAGTAATGGGAAGAAAAACCACTGCCAGATTGTGAAAGGGTTGCTCCTCCTCCATCAGCATCAGCCTAATACAAAGTCTTTTCTGATGCAGATGTGTTAGAAAGAAAACAGGAGAGTCGTGCAGTGAGATGTCATGGTTGCTCTTAAAATATAATTTTTTTAAAAGCAGATTTGCACCTACATTGCTTCACTGCCCTCTTCCAATTGTCTTCCAGGATCCACGACTTCGGCCACGAACTCCCCTTCTTCCATCACCACCTCAGACAGCACGGTCACTTTAAAGTCAGAGCCCAGCACAACCTCACAGTACCCTGGACAAACCATCGTGTCGGTGTCCCAGGTAAGGGACAGGGCCAGAGCCATCTCCTGCTGGGGTGGGAGACCCACACACCTCCATGGCTGCTCTCCTGGGGGCCTTGATAGGTGAAGCAATTAATTCATTGCACTGTGGCCACCAGCCTGCTGAGGAAAGCAAGGAGTGTGAGCTGCCAAGGTGCTGTGGGTGGGAAAGGTCTCCAGCCTGTTGGCTTCCTATGGAATCTTTCCTCCTGCAGTGGAGAACTGGGGTGTCCAAGCTCTGCTGTGGCTTCTGTGCAGAGCTGAGGTTAATTCTCACCTCCCACCATGAAAGCACAACACTGCTGAGTTGATGAGATCAGCCCAGGGTGGAATCCCCTGTAAATGCCAAGAAAAGGCTCCCTGGGCATGTGTTACCTGCACCTTTTAGCCCTGAGGTGCTCAGTGGCCACAGAGCTGTGATCTGTCAGAGGCCCCACTTCTGTCAAGCTTTTCTTAGGGGCTGGTTGCTATTTCAACTTGACATTGGAAGAAGAAGGCTCTAAATCCATCAAAATTTTGTGGCCCAGCACTATCTTTATGCTGAGTCTAAGCTCTCCCTGCGCTGGACATGTTTATACGGAGAGGAAGCTCAGCCCCAGCACCCAAGGGCCTGGTGCAGCACTGATTACACTATATAGGGTGGGGTTTTTGTTTGAAACCAAGAAATCTGGTTTGTGCTGTGCTCTGAAAAAATATGTACACACCTAAAGATTTCCAAACTGGAAATATTTAATCAATATGCAGATAGGCCCTGGGACACCTCCTCTTTGCCCGGTCATTTTATTTGCAGGGACCATCCTGCCCAGCTCTGGACTGCTCTGAAGGGAATTTTAGCATCAGGGATAACCCACCTGTCACCACATTGCTCTTCACAGAGAAAAGCAAGGCACAATCCTTCCCAAGAATATTTCTGAGTTTTACATTCTCTGAACTTCAGAGAAAGGAAAAGCAATTCTTGTCATTTGCTGTGCCCATGTTTGTGCAAAAGCAGAATGCAATATGGAGATTGTTTACCCAAAGTGATGGGGTTTTGTTTCCTTGGCCTATCAGGGCCAAGTGTGTGTGTGTGTGTGTGTCGGGACTGCCGGGTGACAGTCACAAAATTCTGTGCAGCGTGAGCAGTTGGGTGCTTGGCAGATTCAGTTTAGATGTAATATGACATAGTGTAATATAATATAGAAGAATAGAATAAAATAGAATATAGAATAATATGATATTATATGATACTATATAATATAGTAATAGAAAAATAGAATAGAATAAAATATAGAAGAATAGAATAGAATATAGAATAATAGAATAGAATGGAATATAGAATAATAGAATATGGAATAATAGAATAAGAAAACATAATATAGAATAATATCATGTAATATAACATAATATTATATTATGTTACATTATATTATAATAATATAACATAATTATATAAGAATATAATATAATAATATTATATTCATATATTATATTGCATAATATAATGTAATATAATGTAATGTAATGTAATGTAATATAATATAGAAGAATATAATAGAATATAGAATAATATAATATAACATAATATAATATAACATAATATAATATTTAACCTTTTGATAAAATAGAGTCAGATCCATCATTCTCTCCCCTCGTCAAGGCTGCCTACACATACCATACCCACCCTGTTCCCAACCCATCCCAGCCCTCCCTGTGCACCATGAACCAGCCCAGTGGCTGATGCCATCCCTCCTAACCCCTCTCTTCCCTCCGGGGCAGGCACAGAGCCAGTCAGACGAGGCGCTGCCCGGCGAGTTCAAGTTCGAGCCCGAGGACTACAGCTTCTCCGGGGGCAGCATGGCCCCGCAGCCCGGGCTGAGCGTGCCCCTCCGGCAGGACTCCTGGTGTGCCCTGGCGCTGGCCTAGGAGCCACCAGCACCCACAGAGAGCCTCGGGACCAACCTTTGTGGCTGTGTGATGGGCAGGAGAACAGGCTGCCCCAGCGCCCCGACCGCGGAGCATCGAGCACAGCCACCGGACAGGATTCTCTTGGAGGATGCCCTTGGGAAACGCCAGCTGGATGGGCCTGGGATGGCCCCACTGGGGCACCAGGTCCCCAAAAACTCATCCTTCCCCTAGGCCGAAGCCTCTGTTTTCCTGGGGAAAGCCTTCCTCCTCTGAGATGAAACCAGCAAATAAATGCATCCCAGAATCTCTTTATTCGCAGTGATTTCTCCCTCCTATGACTCCACTGTGTGCAATTTATTCCACTTTCCAATAAAAGACTGTAATAACATGGCACCAAATAACTTAATTTTATTAAAATGTAAGCTACGTGGCCTGCCTTATGTTTTATTGGCCACAACAGGAAGAAAAGAGAGAGAAAAAAACGAAGAATGGTTGTTTTAAACATTTACTGTTTTATATTAAAAACAACCATCTCTATAGAGTGTTAGCTTCTGAAGCGTTTCGCGTATCAACACTGAGCTGATGAGTCATACATGAAATAAACACGCTGCTCTTCCCTTTCCAGCTCCAAACAAAGAGGTTTTTATTATTATTTTAGGCAAAGGACATGACAAAAATGGTCAAAACCTCCCAATAATAAAAGAATAGTAAAATGCTGGGTTTTTTTTTTTTTGTATTTCCTGATTGGTTTTGATGTTGCCAAGTGTGAGCATTAGAAAATCAGAAGTTAGTCGTCCAAAACTTTAAAAAAAGGCTTGAGGGACTGAAAAATAAGGGATGTGTTGGAGGTGTAATTGTTTGAATCCAGTTTTGGGGATGTTTTGAGTGGAAGATTTCCAGCTTTCAGCCATGCAGATCAGATTGCTTTTTAATTATTTTAATGAAGGCCAGGTAAAAAACAATTTATTGGAGCTGAGCAAAAAATCTTCAGTGATGCAAAACCCACACCACACTTCCAAAAGCTGGCAACAGCATGTTTCTGCAGCATCTCAGAAGTGGGAAATGGGGGTCCTGTAAGTCCCAAGGAACCTGAGGATGAGGAATGGACCCTACTGAAGGGGAGAGATGGGTGGGAAATGAGGGGGGAGCAAGGTCATGAAGTTACTTATGGCCTACTTTATTTGTTATTTCTAAATAAAATCCCCAGCCTCGCTGCACAGCTATTTATGGCCAGGAAACTGTCAAGTAATAGTTCCTTTATATAGAAGTTGACCTGTCCAGGGCTTCCTGGAGCAACTCTTCCTCTTGTCAGAAGAGATGGATCACTTGATTTTTATTATAAACAACAGGCTAAGGATGATCAGGGAGAGTGAATCTGACATCAGGTCGCAACTCAGCTGCGATGGAGGGTGATGCTTTCCACCATGCAACCCTTGCTGGAGGAAAGGAGATGCTCCAGGCCCTGGGGAGCACTGGTGCCTGGCAGGGGCTGCTCTGTGCAGGCACGGTGAGGGTCCAAGCCACCCTTTTATCAGAGCCCATGGATGAAAACTGTCTTTGGAGGAGTGTTTCTTGTGCTTCCAGAGCCTCATTAGCAGCTGCATGATGCCAAGCTCCAGTGCCAGGGCAAAGGCTGCCATGGAATGGCCTCCCTCCAGTGCCAGGCCCAGCAGTGGCACACCATGTTTGCAGGGCCAGGCTCTGACCATGGATCCACATCTCCACCGTTTGTTTTTCCACTCTCTGGCCTGCCAACATCCACAGCAGAGCCAGGCACAGCCAGGCAGCAGATAAGCCGGCAGCACGGGGTACACCATCCCAAATCCAGCCCTGAGTGTGCCTCTGGGAGCCAGGGAAGTGGGTGATGTGGCCCGAGGGAAGAGGCAGCAGAGCCCTGGATAGTGAGCAGAGCTCACAGGCACCTCCCCAAACCCCAAACTTTGCAGGAAAAAAAAGCAGCGCAGCACAAATGATGGCAGGATGATTTCTGTGGGTGATGGCAGGGGGTCCTCGCTTTTTCATCTGCGTGACCCAAGGAGGAGAGTTATTTTAAAGGCAAACAAGGAGACCTAAACAATGCCAAGATGTTGACACCAGTGGCTCCAGAGGTTTTATTTATTGCCTGTTGGTAACCGTCAGGATGCGCCGGGGGCTGGTGACAGACGAAACGAGGCAGAGGGACAAGAAGTGAAACAACTGGGACATGTGTAATTTTTCCTTCCTGCTCACTCCCTGCCCTCACTGGTGATATCACCCACAATGTCATTTTTTCACTTCTTGGCAGTGTTTTCCAGTTTTTCACTCCCATTCCCAGGGCAGGAGCCACTCCTGCAGGCTGGTGTCCCTTGATCTCCTCATGGCAGAGGCAGCATCTGCCCAGCCCTGTGGGACAGAGGAAATTCCTTTTCTCCAGATCTTGGCACCCACAGAGAAGCCAGCATCCCTGTGCAGGTCCCAGGCTTGCAGACCCACATCCAGGGGATCCATGCAATATTTAGCCACTCTTCCCCCAGATGTCACTTTGAAATCTTTCCCTGGGGGATCCACATCCCTTTGTACCCCCCATTGCATGGCAAAGAGGAGCGTTTGCCCCAGCGGATGTGAACAAAAACCATGGGAAAGTTTGGATCTTCCCAGCTCAGGGTGCATCCTCAATTCTGCTCCCACAGCCTCCTGGTGGCACAGCCCGGCTCAGCCCACACAGTTTGTCACAGGAATTTGAATGTTTGGTGTGGCAGGGTTGGAGATCAGGAGGTCTGGAAGAACCAGACCCTGCAGCTGACCAGGGGCTCCCACCAGAGCAGGCACTGTCCCACCCCTCCTAGCTCCAGCCTTGGGCTCTGCCCACCTTCTGTGCCAACAGCAGCTCTGTCACCTTCAGAGAACAACCTTCGTTCTCTTTCCCAAACCTTTCTCAGCCCCCTTGGAGCTCCCTCCCCTTCCAAGGCACGAGGTGTATTTGCTCTCCTGCAGGTCTGGTGGCTTGTGGACAACTATTCTGTTTACTGCTGTTGTACAGCTGCCTCAGAGCTATCAATTGCCTTTGTTCAAAGGTTGCCTGCCCAGATGATTTTACAACGTGGCTACAATGATTTGCTCCATTTTGCACTTTAAACTGATGCCACAGTGGTTTCTACCATGTCAGCGAGCGAGTAATGAAGCACTTGAGCCTATAAACACACGTTGTTCTTGTTTATGGTCATATTAATAGCACAATAAAATCATTGCTCACCCAAGCAGTTGCTTAAAAAAAAAATAGTTTGTTTCTTTTAGGTTTCTGCATGGAAAATGGAAAGTTGTGGTTTCATGTCTGCCGGACCCCCAAAGCCCCAGACTCTCTAATGGGGTGTCATTTATGCTGCAGCACAGAACCATCATTTTTGCTGTGCTGCACACAGAAATGTTCAGCACAACTTGTGTGGCAGCTCAGCTGCTCTTTGGGCTCTGCCTGAGCTGCAGATACCACCCAGCTGGTGAGGGTTTGAGTGCTCCTTGCCCAGGTGTTCCCTGGGGACACACAGCCCCCAGGAGAAGCTGGGCACCAGGTTTGGCTGCTCTGTGCCAGCTGGGGAACACCCCCACCATGGTTATAGGGGATGGGGGCATCAAACTTCCTCTCCTCAGTCCTGTGGTTGAAAAATGTGTGAAGCATTATTGAATCCAAGAAATTTCTCCTGGGAAGAAGGTGGAAGCCAGGTACAGCAGTGCTCTAGAGGGTGAAGGGGTGTAGGTCTCTGTTGCTGGTTTTTATCTCTCTGGAAGTGATTGGTGATACACAGAGGTAAATTCAGCGCTCCTTCCCACTCCCAGTCCACTGTTTCATTGCTCCTCTCCAATGTTTTGGGGTTTTTTTGCCAAGTTGGTGTCGTGTGCCAGCCAGGAAAAAACCTCACGTTGCTTTCCAGGTCAATGTGCTGCAGTAATTAAATATCCAGGCTGTTTACTCGTGCAGCAGCTAAAGCAGAGCTGAATATTCAATCTCACCATTGTATGCATAGAAGAAGAAAACAAACAACACCAGTCCTTTCATCACATCAGGTGGTCCTTCCTGGAGAAAGCCTTGTGGCCAGGGGTTGGTAGGAGGTGGTGTCCTCAAGAATTTCTTCTGTTCAGTATCAAATTTACATAGAATACACTTAATGAGGAGCAATGACACCTTCTGCAAAGTGATTTTATTTCAAAGAAGTCCCTCCTCAAAGGGAAGCTTGTCGAGCAGCACATTCCAGAAAGGCTCTTGTTAAAGGGAGTTTTTCCTCATCCAGTTGTCTTCTCTGAAAAACAGCAATTCCATGTTCCAGTAAAACTCCTGCCCAAGAGCACCACCACAGGTAACATGTCAGGGATACAGCAGGTGCTAAGCAGAAGGATGGGGAGAAGTTTTGGGCAGTTTTTACGGCCAAACTTGGCAAAAACATCTTCACCTACACTTTTCTGATGCCCTGGAACTGCTGGGGTTCGCCAGCCTTTGCCCTGTTGTTGCAGGCTCTCCTTGCCATTGTTAGGAAATGCATTAATATTGGAATTTCAAAAAGGATTTCATTGCAAGCATTTCCACAGCAGTGTTAAATGTGGCCAACAGCAGACCTTGATTATTGTGCTGTTTGAAGATGTTGGAGGCTGAGCTGCTTCCAGGGCCAATTTCTCAGCTGGTGCAAGGTAACACTGCTCAGCAACTCTTCCAAAAAACAATTATCCTCAAAAAGGGGATGCCATTTGCATTTCTTGATGACCTAGAAGAAAACAGCAGGAAGTAGGAAAATTTTACCATTCAAGTAGAAGATTCTGTCTTGGTTTGGGTGCAAAACCAGTTGTTTCATGCCTGGGAAAGCTTTGGAAGCCCTTGTATTGGGAATGAGTGCAAATAAGCACACCTGGGGGGACAGCTGGACAGAAAACAGCTAAGTTAGATGCTTCTTATATTTTTTTCCTCCAAACCATGCAAATGGCTCCAAGCAAACACTGGTAGAAACTTCCAGCCCTTGCTCCAGTTTCACCTGTGCTCATATTTCCCTTCCCAAGGGAAAGGCATGGGACTGACCCTTCTTGGGAGCACCTGAGAGACTTTTGAGAGGAAAAGAGAAGTGGGCACAGACAGGACGTGGAACAGGGCCCTGTGCCACTGGTATTGCAGGTGTTGGTGCCATTGCTGCCATCCGTTCCCTCCTTGCAGTAAAGAACAGCTCCAGCTTGTGAAATGAGTGGAAATTATGGGAATTCAGCCCCAGGAGCCCACTGTGACACCTGGCTGGGGGTGTTGAAGCTCCTTTTAGTGCTGTGGCCTCAGCCAGAGGGTTGGGACGCACTGCTGGAGACCCCACCTGTCCTGCATGAGCAGGGCTAAGGTGAGTGCCAGGGTGGAATGGGGGTTAATCATTTACCCCTGGAGGCTGTAACAGACACCGTGTGTGTGTCTGTAGGGATCTGCAACAGGAATGTTCTACAGGGAAGCTGCTGCTGCTGCTGCTCAAAGGGCACCAGAGTGGCCTTTTGGGGAGGCAGTTGATTCAGATCCACCTTTGTTTGCTTTGTGGGAGCTCACACCTTTCCTGTGCTGTGGGTGCTCTGTCCCTGCACGGGGGCTGCAGGGTGCTTGCCACTCCTGAGCCTGACCTTGACATCTTTCCTCTCTGATTAATGATGTCACAGCACCAAACAGGAGCAGGGCACTCACAGGGAAGGTGATAGCCACTGGTGAGTCAGGAGTGATGCTGGTGCTTGAGCCTCACTCCATGGGAATGGCTTTGGAAGCATTGTGAGCTGGCTTTTCTGCTGTGCTAAGGCATTTTTAACAAATTAGGTCATCATGGGTATAATCTGTATGTATTTCTTATTAAATAATGCAGATACAACAACAAGCCAATATTTGGGATTGAGTTGGCACCCAGGTATAGCTGAACATGTTGCCATCACCTTCCTTCAGGAGGAAAGAATGAAAAATACAGGCTGTCATTCCTCCATCTCTACATTCATCCCAGCCAACAGCAACCCAGAACTGCCTGTCTTCAGCTTGGGTTTCCTCAGTTCATGCCCAAAACCAGGCTTGGCCCCTGCTGAAACCCTTCCTGCTGAGGTGCCAGAAGACTCTTGGAGCTCCATGGGAGTCTGTAGAAAGCCCATGATAAAAAAACAAACAGTGGAGGGACATGACATCATTCCTGAGTGTGTTTCTCTCTTGGTTCATTGCAGAGCTTGCTCCTAAATCCAACCCTGCATCCACAGGAAAGGGTCTGTGAGCAGGAGCCTGGTGCCAGCTCTGTCCTGTGCTCTGCACTCAGGGTGAATGCAGTGTCTGTGGTCACAGGACAGTCCCGACACATGAAACATCCCTCACCTTCTCTGGAAGGAGGCTGAGGACCCTGCAAAGCTGTCCCAGAAGGAGAGTTGGTCCCATCAGTATTCCTGCAGCAGGCTTTGCTGCATGCCCAGGACTGATTGACAGTGGCTTGAGCTTTACTTTTAAATCATACAGCTTTGCCTCGTATTAGCACACGGCTAGAGAGGATTTAGCAATTTAAAATATTAATAATGGGTATCTCATTTCTGAGCAGACAGCTTTAATCACAGCGCTCCTGCTCGGATGGGCTGTGCTCTGAGGTCCCTGACTCTGACCTTGCCCTCACCTCCTGACAGGAATGCAGAGCTGTGGCCTGGTGTTCCCCCCTTCCCTGCTCTGTGGGGTGCCCCCATTTCAGGGGCAGTGACACCTTTGTGGTGCTAATGGGGACAGAAGAGCCACAGCTGCCCCATCACCTCGAGCTGGCAAACCTGGGAGAGCACCCTGGGTTCTCCTGGGTGCTGGACCTGCCCTGGTTTCCCACCCCTGGAAAATTTAGACACATCTAAACCAAAGTGCAAACAGGACTTGTATAAAGCACTGCTTCACAGCATTTTGGGACAGCCAGGGCAGACTGGAGGCACCACAAGCTGCCTTGAGATGTTGGCACCTTCTCCTCAGGAGCTCCAGCTTTCAGAAGGTCTCTGCTCACACTAAAAGTTTTCTTCAACTTTTTGAAGCCTATGGTTGCTCTGAAATGTAGATACCTCTTCACTTTTCCTGGCTTGCTTTGCCTTTGTGGCTTGGTTGGTGCCCCACCAATCATTTTGGCCCCAGTGGTGTCAGCGAGGCTTGGAACAGAACCACAAAATCAGACCCATCTGGAGAAAGCTGAGCGAGGTCACTGGAGATGGAGTTGGTTTTGGTTTTGAAAGGCAGCCTGGATAAATGGCAACCAAACCCACTTCCACTTGCAAGAGGCAAAAGCCAAAAATAAAACCACAACAGCACCCACAATTTCTAAAATAGCTGGCTTCCACTCCTGTAATTAAATTTAGTTTAGATTTTTCAAAGAGCAACTGGCTAAAGATCAGTCTCTAATTCATAGCAAATTGGTTTGGATAAAACAGAAATCTACTTACCTCTTAATCAGAAAACAAATCCAAACAAAACCAGAATCTGATCTGAGGTTTAGAAGCTTTTTTAAACTCAGTATTTAAGTGCTTCTGAATGTCTCACTGAAACCCAAAACGAGGAGTGGAAAAAAAAAATGTCAGGGAGAAATTCCTGTGATTTCTCAGTCTTGCCCAGAAGCAGGAAATCTGGGGACTTCTTCAGAAGGTTTCTTGGGAGACTGACATGCTTTTCATTATCACTGATGCCTTTTACTGAAGTGCAGAATTGGTCTGCAGAAAACACAAGGCAAAGGTTTAGGTTATTTCTCCTCCTGAGCCAGGCTGCCCAAATGTGGTGGCTCATTAAGCATGTTCTGCTCCTGCTAATTGCCAGGTCAGGTCTAGGCCTCAGTGTGGAGTGTATCCTTGGACTGGAGCCTTATCTCAGGAGCTTCCTGAGTCTGCTGAATTGAATGAAAGTCTCACCAGGAAAAGTGGTTTGTTTTGCTTTTAGTTTGTTTTGTAAGAAAGCTGAGAATTTCCCTTCCCAGCCAAGGCTGAACTGACCATAGGGAAGCTCACAAACTTCACCTTTGGTTCATCAGGCACTCCAGCCTCCAAAAGTGCTGAATTCCTCTCTAAAAATGATATCTGCGCATTTTCAGTCCTCCGCTGAAATTATTAATTCTGTTCTAATTTGGAAAGAGGCTGTGAATATGCTGCCTTGTTGATTTCCTTCCTTTCCCCAGAGAGATTTTTGGTCAAACAGAGGTAAAACATTTAAGCTCTATCAGACTTTCAAGCTTGGCTCCCCATTTTTAACCCTGTAGCTATGAGGGCACTTTCTGGTGTCATCTTCCTGTCAGAAGTCATCTGTCACACCCACATTTCATCAGTGACTGGAGCTGGGATGTCATGAGGCAAAGTGACCTGGAAAAGGTTCAGCAGGAGGTCAGGGGCAGAAATGGCCCTGCTTTCTTGGCTCTGGATTTTGTGGTGGAATTGGGGTCAAACCAAATCCATGTAATAAAGTTTGGATTGTGTCTGAGAGGTGAAACCACTGGGTTTGTCCTGCTGAGGGGCCTGAACCCACAAACCCATCCCAGAGTGGAGCTGAGCTGCTGTTGAGGAGCCCTGGCCAGCCCTGCCAGGACCCAGCTGCAGCTCCCCAAAGGCTGGCAAAATCTTCCTAAAAAAGGTCATTTCAGGCTGAAAAGCAACAAAGCTTCTCTGCTTCAGACCAAACAGGGATTTTTTTGGGGGGTGTGGGGGTATAACCTAAATTTGGAAAACACTTAACCAAGTTGCCTTAACTTAACAACAGCTTTTATTAGATTGCACTTGTCCAATGAGATTAATGGACGTTTTCCTTTGAAACTCTGGGAGTCTTTCCTAGACACTGGGAATAAGTAGGTTCCTTCAAATGTTCTGCTTCCTACAGGATTTACTGGTGAAAGATTTAATACAATTCAGCACAAACATTTTAACCTTTCCATCTAAAATGCTGAATTCAACCGTTTCCTGAATGTGTATAATTTAAAGGCTGGTGTTTTCCTGTGTCATGCTCTCTGAAGCATTTTATGTCGCCTTGCTCCTATTGACTCCTTTAAGAAAACACTGCAGGAGTATACAGTCACTTTCAGATAACTCAGATTGTTTACTTTATGAATGAAGGAGGAAATTGAATACTCAAATAAAGTTATGCATCTAAGTGCCAGGAGCTAACTGCCCTCTTAAATTTGCTTGTCTCCTTGAAAGAGTCTTTAAACACAATTTATGACGTAAAGAGCCTTTCTGGAGTGCTGGGAGGGATCTCCAGTGTCTCTGTTATAAATGGATGCTCCCAGCAGCTGCTGGAGTCTGGGCCAAATGCTGGGCTTTGAGGAGCTCTTGTGCATCCCATGAATCTGTGTGGGGTGCAAATAAGCAGGAGCTGCTGTTTTGGTGAAATTATCTGGTACAGACTGTGGAAAATAAAGGAAAATAAGGTTTTCTAGCATCATCTACCCACGGTCACACTAAACTTTAATATTAGGTTTAGGTCTCACCATTTGGGGATGTGGTGTGTGGCTGCCTATGTGAGCAGTGCCATTTGTTGTCCTGCTTCTCCTGCCCCTGGTTTGGAACAACTTTAATCTGGTTTTTATTTAGGGATATAACTCAAACCAGTCCCAAGTTATCCTCATCTCCATGGTGTCTTAGCACCAAAGGTAATTGTTTTTTCTTTAAAATAGCTGCCAAATGTGATTGAATTTGCAGTGAATTAAAAAAATAAAGTAATTCCCCAAGGAATTAACCTTGCAGACTCCCCAGCCTGTTTCTCCACCCCTTTCCTTCAAGAGAATTTCTCTCAGGATTTCATTCCACTGCACTAATGAAGTGCTACAGTAATGGGAATGTGATTGACATGTTAAATGTCCTTCCTTGAGCCAGAGTGATTAGAGAAAGATAAACATGGACAGGCACATGTGGCCAGTTTGGTTCCGACAGCTGCAGGCAGGGTTTTGGGGGAGGCTTGGGGGATGCCAGGGTGCCAGAGGGACTGAAGTGCAGCCCTCCCAGCAGAGATTTAATGCTTGTAAGCCATCATTTGGCACAGGGCTGTTCCAGGTTCACATCCAAGTACAATGCCTTGACATACACATCCCTTTATTTACAAAAAGAGGAAAGATTCAGAGTCCCTGTGGGTCCTGTTGGCTGGGATTTGATGGCAGGGTAAGGGAACAAGGTGAATTTCATGGATCCCAGTTGGATGTGAGAGTTTGATGCCTTAAGTTCTGTTCTCCTCAGCAAAGCCTTGACATGCTCAGAGCAGAGAGAGACCATGGAAAGCTGCCATGTCCAACATGTCCAACATCCTTATCCAGAAGCAGGACCAGGGGCCAAACTCTGCTCCACACAATAACCTTTGAGCCAAGGGCTGCCCTCTCTGTGGGCACAGAGTGCAGAGATTGCCCCTGAATGGATTATCCAGGCGCCAAAAAGGTGAGGGCCTTGAAACCTGGAGTAATTGAGAAATTCTAGGATAAAGGGCAGGAACCCAAATGAGATTGTGGCCTGCAGAGTGGGGGAAAGGGTGGATTTGGTGGTTGGATTGATGGACGGAGACACTGATTTGCATCCAACCTCCTCTTCAGCCCCTCTGCATCTCCCCAGCGTAGAGTTCTCCACATTTCCCACGTTCCTTCCTGATGTAAATTTGTGAAGCTTTTGGGGCATGAAGGAGAGATCTGATTATTGCCATGGCTTGTCCTTCTCACAGAGCCCTTTGCACAAGGGCAGTGACTGGGAAGGAGGTGTCCCAGACCTTCCTCTCCCCTCCCAAAGCCACAAATCCCCATCTGAGGGAGGTGCTGGGGGCTTGAGGCAGGTGACCCTGGCAGAGGTCACTCACAAGGTCCCACCTCTCCCCCTGCACCACCAGCAGGACCTCTATCACACACTAATATTGGATTATGATCCTGAGACTCCACAATGTCACACTGATAAGGGCCAGGGTTTTTCCCCTGTACGAGCCTGTTCCATTTTAACACCTAGGTATGTCAAGTGAAGGGAATATTTTCCCTTCTGCATCAGACTCCAACTTTGCCGAGGTTGGTCACGGGAGAGGGTGTGCAAATGTCAGGGAGGCATTTGCCTGGCAAGGAGAGCAGTTGTGGGGTGCAGGGTGCTGCAGAGCTGTGGGAAGTGGCAGGGAATGGGGTAATGTGGATCAAGACGTGGTGAGGATAAGTCTGATTTTCATGACTCATGCTGGCAGAGCTGCCTGGCTCTGTGTTTCAGAGGTTGCTGCAATGTTACAAAGATCGTTAATTCATTAATAGTTGCCAGTTTTCCCAAGCTTATCCAGGCAGTGTTTTCTCAGGTCCTACTGAAGCAAGCAGGAGCTTGGTGCAGCTTGTGAGGGTCTCCCACATCTCCATTTACACCATCCATCAGCGGCTTCAAAATGTACTCCAAAGGCAGAGAGGGACCAAGAGTTGATGTTAGAAACGCTGTACTGCGCTGACTGAATGAGAAAGCACTTTTTGCAATCCTAGATCAAAATTTTCACCAGAAAGTGATGATGCAACAGAAATACCCTGGGGACTGAAAAACTTGATGCTGCTTCACTTGAGCACAGCCTGCTTGCATAGTCCACCCCCAACCAGGTAATGTTTGAGGAAAGAGAGGTGGGAGTCATTTGAAGCAGGAAAATACAGTAGCAAAAAGCAAATATTCATTTGTAAACTCCAGTGTCTAGGGCTGCTCCCACACAGGCAGTGTGATCACCTCCTCCCTCTCTCCAAAACCAAGGGTCCCAGGGGGAGAAGATAAAGTGGTGCTTGAGGAAGTGCACCAGTTTCCCTTGGGCTGAGCTCTAATTAATGAATTAAAATGCAGAAATGCATCACAGCTTGTGTTCCCTGGTGGCTTCCTACTGAACAACCCCCGCAGGACCTCTGCCAGCTCCATGAGCATCCAAGTCAATATGTGCACCAAAATGTCAGAGGGGACAATAGCAACTAAAAATAGGCAAAGACAGGAATTTGCCTATAATATTTTTAACCTTGTAGGATGGCAAAGTTATATATAGCTAATACAGAAAAATGGGTTTTGTTGCTTAAACGAGGAAAACAAAGAGTGTGTCTGTCTAGTTGGGTTTAGCATCAGTTGAATTTCAAACCTGACAACATTTTCTGGCTCTGTACCTGTGTGCATTTCCCCTGGGGCTGTTGTATGGTGTGTGGGGGAACTGGGGAGAAGCATGGAGCACACCATAAAGGCACTGAGTGTTAATGGGGGATTTTATCCCCTGGTCCTGTTTAGCCAGGCAGGGAGGCAGGGCTGGGACTGCAGAGACAGTTTGTGATTGCAGAGACAGTTTGGGATTGCAGAAACAGTTTGGGATTGCAGAGACAGTTTGGGATTGCAGAGGCAGTTTGGGATTGCAGTTTGGAGCTGCACTGGTGCAGTTGCTGCTGCCTGGTCTCTGGGCAGGGGACCAAGATGTAAGGTGGCTCCTGACATCATCTTTAGCTCTCCAGTCCCTGCTGGAAATGTGCCATCCGTGCTGCTCCTTGGAGGGACAAGGAGGCAGGAGCAAGCCAAGGCTGCTGCTCTGTGTGCTGACTCCAGGCTGGGACCCAGCAGTGCCTGTGCCCAGCTCACTGTGAGCATCGCCAGGGTGGGAGCCCCTGCCTGAAGAGCTGCTTGGTGAATGCTCAAAAGGGCAGTTTTCCTCACAGCAGAAAGAGATGAATAAACAGGAAATAAGGGGTTGAGCAACTGTTCTTTTTTTTTAATGTATGTCTATACAAACTATGACTTTTAGCAAAGAATGTCTTGATGATAAAGCATTCAGGATTCAGCACCGAATCAAAGAAAACTTTGCCATTTCATTTAATGGGAACATGTTCAAGTCTGTAATCTGCAACTAGAACTCTGCTTTTTCTTCCCCTGCAGATCCCTTTAATCCTTTAGCAATTGTGTATTTTCCAAAGAGGTTTTCTGTATGTCCCCAGGGTATAAAATCACAGTGGGAAAGAAGTGCTGCTCATAACCTGTGAGCAACGACAATCTGCCTCCCACTCTGCTGGTAACACCCAGTGGATATTTGCCTCTCAGAGATTAGAGGAACAAAGCAAGAAGAGAGCAGCGTTCCATTATGGTGGAGCATATAATATTGTGATTATTACTCATGCCCTCTGTCTAATTAATCATTTGGTGTGTTATTTGAAGGCAAACAGGGCCTTTGGTTCATTATCGCTTATACATACACAGAACTGGAGTCACTTCAGTGCTGTCAGACTTGCTTAATCCCTGCCTGGGTTTTGTACATGTCTGGGTATCTGAATCATGTACATGGCAAATGATCTACTAATATGTTTGCTCCCCCAGTTTGTTCATATGGAGCCAAATATATGAAAGCATTCAAACTCCGGAAAGTGCAGATATGGTCCTAATGGACTTGACAAAGGCACCTAATGTTAAAGGTTATGGAAAAAGGGTTGCTGATGAAATGCCTTTTTTTTTTTTGGCCTTCTTTTCTTTTCAAGTATTTTGTTTGTGTTTCTTTTATTATTTATATTTTATCTTGCTTGATGTTTAAACGGGGGGAGCAGGAAAGGGGATCAAGAAAACTCTGAATTTTATGAAAACAGACTTAGGGGGTGAAACCATTGGTTTAATCTGAAGTAAAGGGTGGTTGCTGATGATGGGTGTTCTGTTATTGGGCTCCTCCCAACAGAGGAGCCATCCCCAGTAACCAGAGTTACTGGGGTGCTGCAGTAGTGGAATAAAACACAATGGCAAAGGTTATCCAGGTGCAGGTATCCTGCCTGCCCACCACATTGGTGCAGTTGCTTCCATCCTGCCTCACTGCAGGGCAGCACTCAGAAAATCTGGGCCATGAAATTTAAAATTTAAAGAGTCTCTGTATCCTTACTCCTCACTGCTCATTTGTACAAGAACAGAGCCTGCTTTGAAGCTCTGCACTTGGAAGACTTCACATTAAGACTGTAACATTTTGATTACAAGTGATATAAAATGCAGTTCACTTTATTTCCTAATTAATGACAGTACATAAGGCAACAGTAAACTCAATTGCTTCCAACAGCTTTTTATATTCACTTGGAGGCATTTACAGAAATATGACTCGTGTACCCAGCAAAATCTTCCCTTGACCAGATGTAGAAGGGAAGTAATTTTATTGGCTCCATGATAATATCACTAAAGAGGAAACAAGCTATAAAAATAATAATAATAAAAAACACAAGCCACACTGAATTTGAGAGTTGCTAAACTGAAAGATACAGAAACAAATACAGAGAAGATAATAAGGCCTTTTACTGATAGTGCTGTCCTGTGTAAATAACGCAGACACTGAATAAGTCCCTCTGCAGTGAGACTCATTAGAAACACGTACATCAGCCCAGAGCAATTACTTTGATGGTTCCCCAGCTGCTCCTCACAATAAATGTCCTCAGACCCACCAAGGCTGGAGTCATTCAGCTTGCTGCACATCCTTGCAGATATACAGCCATGATGAAAACGGGGAACTGCCAAGAATTCCCGCTCAGGAATCTTGGGCTCGTTGCTGTATAGAGCAGATTTTGGGAGAACTGCTGGCTCAGGGGAGCTGATTAAATAAGGCTGTTCAAACAGGCAGAGAGTGAGGCACCCATTTCCATAAGGAATGAGCACGGCCAAGGATTATATTGATCCATGGCTGTCCAGCACCATAGATCTTGTCTTTTTTTGCATCTGAGGGGTGAGATGCTCCGCAACTGCAATGAAATCCATGAGGATGTGGTCTTTCTAAACATCAAACCTGTTCACAAATCATTCTAATCAACACTTTTTTTGCTTGAAATTAGAGATAATGGAGTTCTGCACTCATTGGAACTCCCAGAACTCAGCAGTGGGTTTTCAGAGATGGGACTTGCCTTGCAGAGGTACGGCACAAACACCCACACTGCACACCATCTGTCTCCTGGGGGAGCTGCAAGAAGTCTAGAGAACTGTTTGGCTGAAAGTCAGCAATGAAAGCTAAATTTCCCAAGGTAAATCTTCTTTTTTTTCTGTTGGTTTTAAATATTTTGCCTGGGGAAAGTCCAATGAAGGAATAAAATAAATGACCATGGGAGACTACAGCCTTTGCAGCATGAAAGAAGTGTAATGTAATAACAAACATAAACTGAAAGTCAGTCAGAGTGAAAATACATACATTGAGGACACTTTTGTCTTTGTATTTGGTAGTTTGAAGGTAAGGAGGTGAATAAATTATAAGAAACACTAAAGAAAGCAGAAACACTACAGCTGACTCTGAGGCATAAAATTTCACGGTTGCATGGGAAAAGGTGAGCAGTGAGAGTCAACAACGAGCAAGACATCAAATACATTTGTGTATCACTGTTCCTAAGTGACAATAAGCACTTTCTCTCCTCTTGCTATCACAAGTTTTATCTTCTCTGTACAGGTTTTACAGAGGGATGGGACAAAGCCAGCCCAAAGGCTTTCTCCAGCAGGAGTGCAGTCAGTGGCTGAATGTCCAGCTTCTGAAGGAAATTCTTCCTTTGTCATGACCATTCTACTGTGACAACAGAAAGAAGGACACTGCCTTTGGCAAGGCAGGAAAATGGGAACTGGGAAGAATGAAAATATATATGGAGAAAAAAAAAAAAAGGAAAGCAAAGAGACATCTGGGATTTCCTGAGATCCCCTTCCCTTGTGAGGGTGCAATCAGAACAGGTATTTGCTCCAAAGAGTTAATCTTTATTAACTGCCCCAGAATGCCCTTCAGCTAGTGCACAGCCTAGTTCAAAGGTTTTCCAGAAAAACAACATACCATAAACCAAAGGGCAGCACTAATTGGAAGCAGTGTAATTCTGAAGACAGCAATACCTTTTTGTGGGTTAATAACCGGAAATTAAATTTCATATGTGTTAGCAAAGCCCATCATAAAGTGCCAGGTGAATGAGGGGCACGGGCAATAAGGGCAAGGGTTTGGAGCGTGCACAGCCACAGCCAGCAGCAACACCTCAGCCTTGGGCACAGCCAATATTCCTAAAGGATTAGTTCTCAGCCTTGAACCCCTGGCTGAAGGAAATGGTTTGCACAATGGGGCTGCTCGTTGCTGCTTTGGTGGTGGAGAAAGGAGTGACATGAATTCAGCTGTCCCAGAAGGTGCTCATGTCCTTGTGCAGTCATGGCAGCAGCAAAGGGCTGCTGTGGTTGTCCCATCCAGTGCTCAGGCTACTGGTGCTGTGAAGGACTGCATACACAAATGAAAGGCTTGTCTGAACAATTGATGGGGTTTCAATGCTCAGATGTCATGCAATGGAGAGCAGGTACAGGCGCATGCTGGGTTGGGTTTGCTGCTGATGGCATTGCCTGAAACGGAAACTCGGCTAATATTTGGACTGCAGGGTGTGTGTCTCTTATAAGGAAATGGCTTAATCTGGAAAAGGAGGCAGAAACACAAGGTCAGATCCTCTCTCCTCTGCCCTCGTTTCCTCTTCTGGCTGCACTGGCTTCCCCAACACCACAGAGGAGTCAAGAGATTGATGTCCCCAAGACCAGGCTGTCTCTCTCCAAGGATTCCTGCAGTGCAAGCCACCACCCCAAGCTAGGCTGTGAGGGGTGGGTATTGGGCAGGGAAGCCAGATCACCTTGAGTTCAGTGACACCTTGCAGATAGCAGAGTTCTGAAGAGGTGGATCCCATCCAGAAGTTGTCCTGACATAGTTTGTCTGCTGGTCAAGCCAGGCTGATCACAATTAGCTGGAGATACCCATGGAGCATCATCATTCCTGGGAGCTCATTTGTGCATAAGCAGAGCTGTGGCCTCAGGCAGGTGTTGTGCCTGTGGTGGCAGTTCCTCCACCTGGGCAGTCCCTGCACATCTGTGCTTCTCAATGCACTAGAGAAACATTTGCAGCTGTTTGATTTATTTCCAGCTCTTGGTGGTTAAGATGAAGAGTGGGAAAGCCTGAAAGCCTACATATATCTGGGCAAGAGAAAAAGCTTTCCAAGCACACCACGGGCTGCAGAAAAGGATGGTGACAATCCAGTCCCTGGTTAAGCCCTTTGCAGCTCTGAACCACAAACTGCTTACCACAAGCTGCTGGTGGCTCAGGATCTATTTTATTTTTCCCTGTCGCTGTGTTTGAGAGACTTTTTGTCTGAAGGCCTCTCTCCCACTGAACCCATCCATCACCAGTGCTGACAGAGGTTCCTGCTGCCCGAAATGGCCAGGAAGACTCGGTGGAGCCAGAACCTCAGGGGTCAAGTCCAGGTTGCCATGTCTGAGCGAGCGCTGCTGCGGATACACGTGGCCCAACGTCATGTTTGGAAGGCAGTGGAGGACCAAGAGGGAGGAGAAGGAAGGATAGGATGTAATCTTTCATCCTGAGAGCATGTGGGATGGGAATATTTCATCTTGCTGCTGCTGATGGTCTGGCTCCAAGGGGGTGGAGGAAGGGAGTCCCCAGCCCAGGCAGGGAGCAGCTGCCCTGGCACCGCTCTCCTGCTCTCTATTTTTGGCTGCAGGAAAAACACAAAGGCAGGGAATGCTGGGGACATCAAACTAAACTCAGTGATGCTTCTTGTGTCATCAAAGAGGAGAAGGTCTAAAGGTACAAATGTGCCATGGTCAGGGCCCAGATCACACGTGTGAGCAGAGGAGGAAGGCTGCAGGCACAGCACTGAAGTGATGGACACACAATGAGCTCAAAGCAAAGCTGCTGCCTCCCAGCCCACCTGATGGATGCACTGGGCTTCCTTCTTCTCCACCATCTTCCTTTTTGCTCCTGCCAGTACCTCCAGTACCAGTAATTCAATACCTGCAGCTGATTTTACCCAGAGCTATTGCCCAAAGGTCCCTGCAGCACATCCCTCAATACTGCTGCCAGCGTGACCCACAAAATATCCCATCTGTTGCTGGGGCTGAACTACCACGGGCTACCCCAGCTAATGGGGACAGTGGCATGCCACAGTCCACCTCAGCACCTCCCTTTATATCAGACAAAGCCCATAAAGTGATCCTTGTTCCACACGATGGTCCCAGAGATGGGCACCCACTGAGCTTCCCCAGAGCAGGCACTTCGGGTGCAGTGCTCATGACCCACTCCCAGATTGCTCTTCACCTGGTCCCGCGGCCCTGGCAGAATGCCCTGCTGCCCACAGGGCTGCCTCCTGCCCTGGGAGCAGCCCCAGCCATGCTCAGAGCCAGCAGCAAGTTACACTCACATTGTTTCAACACATTTGCTTAATTAGTTTATCAAGAAATGTGTTTGGCCTCGTCTGAGGAAAATGCTGTCTGTCATTCCCAGGCATCCTGCAGGGCCCCGGGGAGCTGACAGATCCTGGCTCCTTCCTATCTCTCCTTAACTCCATTTGCTGGGCCTATTTCCCATTATTTTTTTTCTTTTCATGTAGCACTCCCTCACCATTTTGGGATCAAAGTAATAGATAACAAAATTATGTCTAAAAGAAGACCATGACAGGTAGGGAAACAATGTAAGAACTGGGAAGTTTATTTGGGAAAATGTTAAATCAATGAAAGTGTAGGAACTTGAAATTACTTTTTTATCACTCCAGACAAATTCACTGTAGATTGGACTAACTTCATAGAAGTGGCAATGAATAAAAAATTGCTAATTGTGCATAAAATATTAATTCTGTGCTTCCCTACAGGGAGCAAAGGATGCTCCATCAGTGTGATGGGGCCCAAAGGAGAGGTGGGCACATGAGCAGGATATCCCCCAGCCCTGGGCTCAGCTTTGGCAGGGCAGGCCCAGGGAAGCTCACCTGTGGAGCTGTACCTGCAGCTATTTATCTGTGCCTGGGCTTACTGGGGAGGTGCAGGCAGTCCTGGCTGCTTTAGCAGTTTTGTTGTGATAACAGCTGAGCACTTCTAAGTGATTATTCTCATTCTAATCCTTCCCATGGTTCCTGATGACAGTTTTGGATGTATCTCATGTTGTTTCCTGTTGCTTTATAGCCATCTTCTATCAAATTAAATTAATAACAGGGTTTTTTTTCATGTGTGGAACATAATCCTAGGGCTCTCACTGGTTCTCCTGTCACAGCTGTAGCAAGCTGAGTGTCTGTGTGACAGTGAAGCAGTCAGCTCTGGTGGGTACTAACCTACTGCAGCTGATCTTCTGGTCTTTGGCAGCCAGTTAATTACTGTTTGGCAAAGTCTCCTGATGTTTTAACTGAGGTTTAATGGGTTTAATGCCCTTCTCCCAGCTTCCTTCATGCCTCAGACCCAGTGAGTCGCTGTCAGCCCTGTGGTCCTTGCACAGCAGCCAGCTCATTACCTGACATTGCCACCACCAGAGCAACACTGCTGCTCTGGGCAGGGCTGGGGAAAGAGGGCTCTGAAGAGGGGGAGCTCAAAAACTAGTTCTTGTATTGGTGGGTTGATGCAGATATGTCTGTTCTGAAATGATGAGATTTGACTTTTGCAAGCTGCAGAAAAAAAGCAGTACTGTGTTTTTAACTCCTGGTAATCATCCTACTCTGTTAAACTAAACCAAAATAGCTCTGCTTAGGGGGAAAAGAAACTTATTCAGCTCAATGCTTGCAAGAGGAACACAGGATGTGTTTCCAGACTAGTTCTCTCTTCCAGGGATGCTGTCAGCCCAATGCCAGTGTCAAATCCCTGCCCAGCAGTAGTGGGATGTAGAAAAACCTCTTTAACTGCTTCTGTTAGAGTCTTAATTGCACTGCTGGCTGTACTCTGTGATAATCCAAGTGCAATGGCAGCTCTGTTGCCTTTGTCCCACCTGAAACCAGTGCCCTGTGGCTGTGCATGGGCAGGAGGAGCTGTGGTCTGTCCCAGGTCAGACAGGGGACACTTAACCCATCCCTGTGCACAGGGCTGTCCTCCCTTTGCTCAGGATGGGCCAATTCCCTGGTTCTGGGTGGGCAGGAGCAGCTGCAGCCCCGTTATCACCGTGGGATGGAGCCAGGGCAGGCAGCGCCGGCTGATCCTGGCCAGGCCCGGCCCAGGCACGCAGGGCTCCACTCCAAAACCTCCACCAGGGAGAAACACAGCTCCTGCTGCCAAGGGGACAGCAGTGCCACTCAGCTGGGGACAGCAGCCGTGCCAGTGTGACAGCCACTTCAGCAGCCAGTCCAGCAACGCGCGGGGGAAACAAAAGGTGTCTCGGTGCCAGAAGGGCTGTCTGCACTGCCACAGGAACACATCAGATGTCTGGCCATTCCTGGGAGCCTTCCTCAATAAAAACATGAGGGAATGGGAGTGATGAGTTGCACAGCAGTGTCCTCTGAAGTTCAAGGCATGCTGGCTAAATATATGTCACATTCCTATAGCTCTTGCCAGGCTGTACATGCTACAAGTCTGCTTTCCCTCTCCCTCAAAGGTCCCTCTAGACCCAAAGCTGTCTGAGCCACTTGCACCCTGGATTTCTTTTACTTCCCAGGCAAATATAACACCATTTCTTTGACCCATTTTTGTGCTTCTCTCTATCACAATATCCCTTAAACAACCATAAGACAAGGGAATATTGTCTCCATTTTAGCAGTACAAAGCTTGTGTTTTCCTCGTCCAAAATTGCAGAACAGGCATATGGGGTGGAGAAGAACTGAAGAAACACCAGTTCTCAGTCACAGGTCTTTAGAAAAACAAAAATAAGCTATCAATTAGCACTTTCACTGTCCAAAAATGGGACAGAAAGTAATAAAATATCACTAAAATTTCCTATGGATCTGAGACCAATGTGTAACTCTCTGAGTAGCTGAATAATTCTGAATAGAACTCCTCTATATGAAGAGGGGCCCAGTTCTCACTAGAAAAAAATCAATGCGTGTTGTCAAATCTAATGTCCATGGCAGACTTCCTAGTTTGGTGAAATTTAGACTGGTTTAGGTACTATTTAGGCCCCTGCCTAAATTCAGGACATGGAGCGACTCCATTGATGGCTCTGCTGTGGACAATGTTTGAAGGGTAAATGCTGATGCCCTTCAGAAGGTGACCAGAGCTCTCTGCCTGTGTCACCAGTTTCTTACTGAGTGGCTGTGGTCCCCTGTCCTGGAGGGATGGCCTGCAGATATCTAAGCTCACTTCTCTTCTGGACAGGTTGGTAACAAGCACATGAAAGGCAGATCATTAAAAACACTTCAAAGAACCTTCTAATCCAGACTGGGATTGAGAAAGGAGCATCAGTCTGCCACCACTGCTCTGCTGGAAGGGCTGTTTGTTTCCTCCTGTATTCCAGATTTCCCAAGGCTGTCACATTGTCAGGCACTGCCATGATCTGTGAGCCTTTATTCCCAGATAAAGATGTGAACTCCCGGCTCTTGTCACAGATAACGGCACAAAGCGTTACAGCGACAGCACAAAGGCTTCAAACTCAGCCCCAAACACGCTGCCATTTGTTACTGTCCTCAGCCTGGGCCAGCCAGGCTCTTCACAGCTGGGAGAGCTGAGCTGGGAGAGCTCATCTCCATGTGCTCAGGGTCCTGAGGGGTTTCCATCCTTCTGTGTTGCTGGGCCAGTGTGTCCGTCCCTGCCAGCAGCTGCTGCAGGGCTGCTGAAGGCTGGGGACCACATGGGGACGTGCAGCCTTGGGGTCCTTCATGCCAAAATGCCCAAATTCCTCATCTGTGGCTCCACAGGCATCCCTCCTGGCAGCAGGGGCCTCATCAGTGCTGGCTCTGTACGTGCTGGGGCACACCTGGCTGTGGGTTCCTCAGTGCACATCTGGCCTGTGGGTTTCTCTCCTGTTGGACTGCAGGTCAAGAGCTGAGATTTCATTTTGGTCTTGCAAGTGTCAGGCTCATCTCCACTGGGAGCCTGTAAGTCTGGCTCGTTCACTGCATCATAGGAAAGTTCTCTCAAAAAAAAAAGCACCAGCTTTTATAAGAAAACCTGGTTTGAAATAGGCTGTTAAATGAAGATACATCTGCAATCTTCCACTTAAAATGAGTTTATAGAGTAAAATTATATTAAGTTTTGAGCAGTACACGGCAAGAACTACATCTTCTGAAGGTCATGTCATTTCAAGCAGGGTTGCAGCAACTCTGGGCTGACATAGCTGATTGGGGGACTATTTGAATTTCTGATGATGTATTTCATTAGCTGCTTAGAGCTAGAAAAGCTCCTTCTATCTGCTCCTAGTAGAAAACAACTCAAAAAGAATTCTCTGCTCTACCAGGATGCAAGTAACCTTTTCCATGGAGGTGGAGGCTGGTGGTGTCCAACATCCTCCTTTTGCCCAGCCCATCCCAGTGCCTGTGACCAGCAGGACCGGCAGGAGGCCGGGCTGGAATTGGGATCCCCAGCCCGGGGCCGGGCTCCCATTGTTCCCGGCCTGCCAGACAAAGGGTTAAGTAAATGTTTGGAGAAGATAAGGTGCCCTGTTGACAAGCAGCAGGCTCCAGCGGTCTCAGCAGGATCTCTCCCAGCAGTGATAAATGGGGAGGTTTTCAAAGCGGGATCAGCAGACGCCACCGAGAGGGCGGTTGCTGATGCCGTGATTGGCAGTGGGGAAGGAATCTGAAGGTGTTTAATGATCCCACACTCTGCCGCAGCTTTTTTAAAGACTCTGCGTCTAGCCAGAGGAAAATCCTCTATCAGCCACAGGGGCTCACGTTCCCGGGCCTTTTTTGTTGTTGTTGCTGCTTTTTTTTTTTTTTCCCACCAAAACATGGGAACATCCACTGAAAGGGATCCTGATAAGGACCCTCTGTGATTCCTCATCCTCTCATATCGGTTTTGCCTCTTCTAATTTTCCCTTTGAAGTGCCCTGTGTACAGTAGGTGGACTGTTTAGTTTGGCTAACTTTGGTCAGTAACCGTGTTTGGGGGAAATTGTGTCTATTAAACTAAAAATGAGAGTATTTTCTTCTCTGCATGGATGTGTTATTCCAATTACTGACTCGTCATTCCTTTGCTCTAGTGAGTATATAATTAAATTACATCAAGGATAAAGCCCTTGGAAGGATTTGAATCCCTGATGTGACATTATTTGGTATTCAGACCATTAGAGGGTTTCCTTCCTTTTAAATTGATCCCAAAAGCTGTTTGAAGGGCTGACCACCAAACTTTTTTTTTTGCCATATAGGTGAAATATTTTCTGTCCTCATCTGTGTCTGAAAGCTGCAAAGTTGGTGACAGAAGAGCCTGGGAGGATGAAGTTTTGCCATGGATGAAGCGCATCCATGGAGTGCCTCTCAAACCAGGATTTTGGTCAGCTGTGTTCCCTGTGGAGCCAGAAATGGAGATAAACCATTGCCTGATCCAACTGATACCTGATTTATGCCAAGAGGGGTGAGACAGCCAGGAATAATGATGGATAACCGGGATCCAGGCACAGGGAATGAGCTCATCCTTTGGGCCAACCTCATCCTGGAAAGAGTGGGGTGGGTGGATAAATCTTTTTTGGGGGAGAAAGCAGCCTGGGCAGTGCTGGAGCTGCTGCCCTGGGCAGGCTGGAGGGAGCCAGGGCTGGGAGGCTGCTCCATGGGCGGAGATGAAAGGAGCTGGGTACCCCCCAGCAAAGGACCAAATGAGCTGGGACATGAAAAGCAGCAGAAAGTATCTGAAGAATGTAAACACCAAGGTGGAAGAGGAATTATTTAGCATGTTAGGGGCTTGGAACTAGGTGCCAGGGGATGGAAGAAGGAGAGAAATCCCTCCAGCTTGCAGGGAAACTTTGCTGAAGTTTTTGCACCTTCAGCTGGAGGTGGAAAGGGAAGAAATGGTTTCAGCAGAGCGACTCAAGAAACCTTCTTGCCTGGAGGCTGCGGGGGCAATTGGAGGCACTGGCTTGCAGTGTGCATTCCCACTGCCCCAGCCTGGGCTGGGAGCCAGGGGGGCCAGGCCAAGAACAAATAGGATTTAGAGATCGTAAGAGGGGAATGCAAAATGCCTGGAGGAATTTTGATTGAAATTTTATAACTTCAAGAAAAAATCTGTCGCAGATAAATCAGGAGGTGGTTTAATAAACAATTTGAGAGATTAGTATTGAAACAAATCCCAGTTAAGTCTCGGCAGAGGAGAGGCTGAGGGAAGACCACTGCAGAGAAAGAACGTCAGGGGTATTACAGGCACTAAACAGAAGGCTTTCCAAATATATAAACAATCTGGGGAGGGGGCAGATTGGGAAACCTGTAAAAATAAGCAGAACCACATTAAAAGGCTAAGCAGTGGAGCACAATCAAATATTGAACATGGGATTGTAAGGGAGCTTTCATCTCTCAGCATTAGCCAGACCTTTCATTCCCGGACAGGAGCCAAGGCCAGGTCCCCAAGGGGGTGAGGGGCTCTAGGGGTACAGCCTGTGCCATGGTGGGAGCCTGGTGAGACGTGGCAGCCTGCGGCCAGACTGACCAGCATCCTCCTCCAATGGTCACACAGGAGATGCCAGGGGCAATATCCCTTTAATGAGCGTCCTACATGCTCTAGACACTAAGCAGATGTCTTCCATACAACATTTCCTAATATCTGAAGTACTAAGAGGGATTTGCATCTAAAAAACTTCATAGCAAGCCCTGAAGATCTGCAGGACATGGTGATCAAGAAGAGATGAAGGATCTGTCAGAGTGTGTGCAGGTGACTTACACAGGGTGAAAGCTGGGCCAGCAAAGTCTCTCTGTAAGCAACAAGCCCAGGAGCAGCTCTGCAGGGATCTCACCCACTGGGACAAACCCCAAACCCATTTCCATTACAGAAATCTGAACCTTGGTCAATAATGTCCCTAAGAAAAGGAGATGGTGTGGAGGCAGGGATCTTTGACTTGGGCAATCATTTGAAGCCAGACTCCAAGACGAGCAGGTAATACAACTCCAACCCCACATCCACTTTCTCCAGAGCCCCTGTGGAAGAGCAGACACACTGCTCCTTGCCCAGACTTTGTGTCTCTTGCCTGCCTGCAGTGAAGCCGCAGAGATTCCCAGGTGGATCCTCTAGGAACTCCAGAGCCATCATCAGGTGCATCTGACTCCCTGGATTCCTGTTCCCAGCACCTCTGCAAGCCATCTCTGTCACCAGTGTGAGCAGCCCCTGGAATGAGGGTCTGTAAGAGCAGAAACCCCTCAGCCTGAGCAGTGGAGGGAGCTGCACAGTGGTGCTGCAGGCAGGTTCCCTTGGGTGATGCCTGGCAGAGGAGCAGGGTGTCCTGGTGGAGCTGGTGACATCCTCAGGTGTCACTGTTGCATCTGCCAGGACCCATCAGATGAAGCAGTGTTGCTCCATCCAGCTCGTTTTCAGACTGTCAGCTTTGCAGCTGTGTCCCCTGGGCTTGAGCAATCAGTGCCTGAAACACTGAGGGAAGGGAAATGGCCTGTCCTTGGACAGTGTGACTCCAGCTGAGGGTGACAGGCACGGGCAGAGGGCACTGCAGAGTGAGATGGAGCTGAGGCCAGGAGGAGCTGGTGCCTCCATCCTGCTCCTGTGGCTCCCAGCAGCAGCAGCACAGTGCCAGACCCTGTGGATGTTCATGCAGGGCCTATTTTTAATCACCTTTCCAGTGGGTTTTTGCAACGCCCCGTTCACACTCTCTCTGTGAAAAAGGATGTCAGAGCAGATTAACAGCTGGTTCCTGCCTGCCCCGACAGCTCTGACAATGCGTCCCTTCTCCTCAAGGTGACAGGAACATGCAGCTGCCTAATGGCTACAGAAGTGTCTATTCTTTCCCAGTGACATTTATTGTGAAATATCTGAGTGGGACTGAGAGACATGCAAGGCTTTCCCTCCCTTATCAGGCGACCCTGGTCAGTGTCCTGCTGTCAAGGACTGAAGTAATTTATGTCAGAGCTGCAAGTGTTTACTTATCTGCCCCAGCGCCCAGCTCGGCCCAGAGCAGCCAGACTGGCTCCAGTGGGGCTCACCAGCCTTTTCCTGCTGCTGGGAAAAGCTGGGTGCAGGCCCTGCCCCATCCAGGACGGCAGGAGGGCTGAAAATGGGCCAGCAAAACCCTTCCTGTGGCTCTGGGGCAGGGGAACAGCGGCAGCACAGATGTGAGAGCCACTGATGTGTCAGCAAGAAGTGACATCCCAGAGCAGGAGGGACTGAAACAAAGCCTGAGCAGCAGCACGAGGCATCTGCTCACAAAGGTGTGAATTTAGAGGGGGTTTTGTCAGGTGGAGCAGAGCAGCAGCCAGGCAGTGGAAGCTGCAGCAGCTCCCTGCGTGGTTTGCATGGGCATCACACCTGGGAGCCCACAGAAAGAGCTGGGGAAGGGTGGGAGAGCTGCTTGACAGCTCCATGCCTTCCTGTTTGCTCATCTTAGGGACCTCTGGGGTTTTACTGAGTTTGTGAGGGCAGAGGGGCTCCAGGGAGGCAGAGCTGTGCAGGCACAAGGACAGCCCTGCATTGGGGATTGCTGGCTCTGCAGCAGCTTGGCAAGAGCATCCCCAATCCCTGTGAGCCTCACGGGTGGCTTTAAAGGACCTGTCCAGTGCTTCTGTCTTGTGTCATGGCACAGACCAGAGCTTTCAGTGCATCTGCTCCTCAGGCTGCACAACTTTCCCTCAGATTTGGTTCCAAAACTCTGCAGTTTTTGTAAAGCAGCACAGTTATCCCTGCAGTCCTCCCCAGCTCTGGCCACCATCCGTCATCCCAAGCAGGGGAACAGCTTTCATCTCTCTGGAGCTGCACATCCTTCGTGGCACAGGAGAGATGAGCACAGGCCTGGTGGCTCTGCTGTTGGGGGTGCCTCCTCCCTGATGGACGTGCCCAGAGATAAATATTGATAAATATTAGGCTGTGCTGGTTTCCTCTCTGCAGCTCACAAGCTCTCGTTGTTGGGCGGGAAACCTTTAACCAGTAGGGATGAACAACAGATTAAAGGAGACAGATTATCTCTTACTAAATGAGCTGTTATTTGAAATCAACTTTTTCTTCCTTTTTTTTTTTCCCCAACCCAGGGCACTCCTCAGAAAAAAAAAAAAAATATTCCACTGACGTGGTCTTTCTCTTGACAAATATTTTTCTGAGCTGTTTCCCCTTCCCACCCATCAGGGCATGATCAAAGGGCTGGGCCTGCTCTGGGGAGGAGCTGTGAGTGCTTGGGGTGGCTAATTCTGTGCTGCCCTGTCCCAAATGCTGAGGGACACGGTGTGGGTATTGCAGGAGTGCCAACCATGCAGAGATGCCCTTTGGGGAGTGAGCTTTGTGCCCCTGCTCATGCTCACCCCAGGAGTGATGCCAGAGCCAGTGGGGCTCTGCAAGGTGCCTTTCACCTGTGAGACAAAGTGCATCTCCACTTTCAGGAGCCTGGTGTCTGCTCAGCTTGTTTTCAAAACACCAGGAGATTTCTGAAGCGCAAGCTGACCCCATGAAGTGCAACCTCTCCCATTTTTTGCTGGAAACCCAAAGCACAGCAGTCAATAACCCACAGCCCCAGCACTCATCCCTCCACGCTCTTGACAGAGGCTCACAGGCAAAAGTACAAAAGCCTCTCTTAAAAAAAGAAAAAATCAGATATTTATTATGCCTTTGATGTTCCATAAGAACAGTTGTGGCTTCTGCTTAGTCTCCAACATCCGATTGACAATTGTTTATTAGTTTTAAAATAGCTGAAATTCATGTCAAACATTCCGCATGTTAGAAAAATGTTTATGAAGTGTTATCATAGTTTATTTAACTGTGAATGTTTAGGAAACTGGCATAAAATATAATGGACCACACAAGGCTCTGAGCAGCCCAGCAATGAATGGTAGGCACGTTTTATGGACCATGGGGAAGAGGGGTGCCACCTTATCCTCATGGAGAATCCTCCTGGGCCTTGGCTGTGCTGTGGTGGCATCAGGAGCCCGAGAGAACAGGGCTTGGTTTATTTTAAGGATGTTTCTCCCAAAAGGTTTAAAAGGGAGATGCTCACAGCGGCAATTTTTGCACAGCTGAGTTGAGCACAGGTTACAAAAGCCAGGAGGGAGGGATGGATCTCTTCTTGTGAGGGTTTGCTGATGGACACTGAGTGCCCTGAGAGAGGTTTTGGATGCAGGGCATTGATATTCGTTCACCATGAGCAGCCACACTACTCAAGCACAATGTACTCTCCAAGACATTGCAAATTTGGCTTTACAGTTGAGATTAAGATGCCTTTCTAAGAGGTTTGGATGGAATTTTAGTCCTTCTTGCTCCAGATCTGCCATGCCCAGGCTGGGTTGGCATGGTTCTCTGTGTTCAGCTGGAGCAGGGCAGGCACCATCCTCCAAACAGGAGACCCCACATGCAATCTGGGCAAGCACTGCCCATCCTTTCCAGACCCTTCTGCTCTGCTTTGCAGCAAAATCTCTTCATCTTTAGGCAATTAGAAGAGCTGCAGAAAAATATCATAGAGTCCTGTAATGGTTTGGGTTCAAAGGGATTTAATTTCATTTCATTCAACCCCCTGCCATGGGCAGGAACACCTTCCATTATCCCAGGTTGCTCCAAGCCCTGCCCAACTTGCCCTTGGACACTTCCAGGGATGGGGCAGCCACAGCTCCTCTGGGCACCCTGTCCCAGGGCCTCCCCACCCTCCCAGAGATAAATATCTTCCTAATATCTCATCTAAACCTGCCCTCTTTCAGTTTAACTCTCTAAAGCCAAATATTAAAGCAGCCAATGATTACAAGCCAGCTCAGGAGCATCCCAGTACCCTGATCCTGTTCAGAATCATGTCAGTGAAATCCACTTTAGAACCATGCTGATGAGCAGTGGCCAACAACAGCTGCTTGCCGCTGATGGTTGCACATGGGATCAAATTTTTAGAAATTCCCCATTTTTGAGAGCTTTCCCTTGAAACCTGCAGATTTAGCTGCAGGACACAGGAAGGAAATGCCAGGTTATTCTTCCCAGTGGCTGACAGAGAAGTGGAACAATAGGAATGGATATTTTAGTCACTGGGTTAAAAATGCTTTTTTCCCTTGATAAAAATGAACTCGTGGGATTCTTTTTTGTTCCAGAGCCCAGATGAACCCAGGAAGAAAAGATGCTCCAATGCTGTGAGATTTTCTATAACATTTCTCTGAGCTCAGAATAAAACCAGAATAATCCATACCCAGATTAATTGATTTTATCTCTAACATTTGAATTTTACATCAAAACCTCATTTCTTTCATTGATTTTATTTTTGACCACTGGCACGTGAGTGGATCTGGTTGAAGCAGCTTTGCTTGCCTGTTGTTTCACAACCCAACATTATTTTGTGCCTGTATCTCTGGGGCCTGGCCCTGCTCCCATTTAATAAAAAATCCCACTGGTTCCATGGCTGCAGAATGGGTGGAGGGAAGGGTTGGCACACCAGGTTCAGCACAGCAGGGTCACCCCCCTGGTCACTGCAGCACCACCAAGGGTACCAGTGTTTTATTTCTGGGCTCTTGCTCTTTCCATCATCATTGTCTGAACATTTTTTTCCCCTCCAACCATAAAATTTCCACTTTTGATATTTAAAAATCTTATTTCTCATAAAACTCCGAAGTATGAAAATTTCTTTTAAAGAAATATACCATTAATGTATCTTTATGATGTGCAGCTGATGCTCACAGCATGGGCTATGACTTTTTTATGTTCCCTACTTGTCCTTGAGACATTTTATTTTGACACCATATCCTTCCATTGTAAATTAAAGCATATTTTTATTATCTGTTATGTGCCAGTAGACAGCAGTGCCTTAAAGCTGTTGTACAGCTCCTTGTGTCCATCTCAGGCCACCTTCCCCTCCACTTCCCCCATTGCTTCACCTCTCCAAAAAGGCAAGGATTGAGTTATCCACGCTGACAACAATTTACAGTGCCCATCAACAGTCATATAAATTCCAGTGGATCAAGGAAGCTTGGAGTATATGATATTGAGGCACAGCTAATAGCTCTGGGCTAATTGCCATCTCGTGTTTCTGCTCTCCAGCCCCGGTGTTTATCTCTGCAGCACAAGCAGGCAGTAAAACCCAAGGAGGGAGGGCTGGGAGCTGCTGGCTCCAGTAGCAGGAGGAGGGCTGGAGGTGGCACTCACTTCCCATGTTTGATGTGAGCTGCTCCTCCTGGTCCTGGAGGAAATAACGAGCTCTCTCTGGTGGAACTTCTGCCAGAGTTGTATGGGAAACAGCTCGGTGTCATCGTGGTTCTCATCGTGGCTTGAGGGAGCAGCGAGGGCTGGGTGGATTTGGAGAAGTCTGTTAAATAATCTACATAAAATCTGCACTTTTCTGTTTGGAAATCAGCAGCTTGAAAGGTTGGTTAGTAGGGATATTGCAGAATCCTCGTTGGCTTGCAGAGCTGGGTGAATAGGGACATTTACTGTGAAATCTGATAAACACACACTCGGGTGTTAATTGTCACAGGAGCCTGGAAATGGGGACATTGCTCACACTGGGGTGCTGGTGGCAGCATGGAAAGGTGTTCCCCTTCTTTCACCAGCTGCCAGCAGAGGGTTGTTGGTGCAGGATCTGGCATATCTGTGTTCTGAGCAGAGCAGAGCCAAGAGGAGCATGTCTGTGTGCCTCAGGGTGCAGTTTAATGCTTTTCTCATCTCATTTGCTGCTTTCCAAGCCAAGACACCTTTTTTTTTTTTTTTTAAGGAAATGAAGATTAATCCTCTCCAACATGCACACTTTTAATGAATTATTTGTGAGCTCATGCCTTTCACATTGGTGGGGTCTGTCAGTGCTGTTTGCTCCCAATTGATTCATCCAGCCCTGCGCCAGGGTGGGGTAGGGGGGGATTTAATTATGGCACAGTTAATCCTGACAGGGTTCTTAGACGACCCCTGTAACAATTGCAAAGCACTTTCCATCTTTTGCAAGATAGATAAACCTTGTGAGGCTGCTCAGGGGCAAGAGCTGGAAAATCCACCTGGGGTGGGACTGCTGGAGACGTGGGAAGGGGCAGGAGTGCCATCTGCACCTGGGGTGGGTCAGGTTCGTGTTGTCAGAGCACACAGAGGTGACACCACGCCCTCCACAGACACCCAGGCTGTCCCATGGGCTCCTGGAAGGTTGAGGCAAACTGAGCTCAGCTCACAGAAGTGCAGGGCAAAGGCTGCTGAGTGTCACTGGCCACAGGCTGGGGCAAAACAGGATTTAAATCAATTTGCCCATCAGCAGTGCCAGCACAGCATGTACAAACCTTCCCTCCTGCACACTGTTTCCATGACTTTGTGATCACATTTCAGCACGGAGAGCTGGCCAAAGCTATTAATATCAGGTGGGAGTTTCACCCTCCCACCCCAACACCCTCTCCTGCTCCTCTCCTTCCCAGAACTCACTGCTATCCCCAGCTATTTGCTGACTCACTGGGTTTTCATCCTCCTCATCACTCCCCAAAACATTTGCTTCGACTATTTGTAGAGTTGACCCAACCCTTCTGAAATATTTGGAGAAAAAAATATTTTTCAGCTGCATTTTTTTTTCCCTCAGAAATTATCATCAGGGCTGAAATTCTCTTCATATGAAATACTTGGATTGATTGAGGGCTGGCACTATGGGAGGTGAATGTGGCAGACTGTGAAGGATTTGCAAAGTTTTACCACCACAGCAGCAAAGCCATGAGTCCCTTCTGAGCCACTGCTGGGGCACAGCAAGCCTGAAGATTTTTGAAGATTTTTGTCCCAACTCTTTGCACTGCTTTCCACCAAATCTGATTTTTTTTTTTTGCCTTAGAAACTCTGGAAATTAAAACACAGGAGTGGCTACATGGGAGTATTGGGTTGCACTGAATGATACCACTGAAGTGTCACAGCAGAGTGACATCTGAGCATCTACTTTTCCTTTCTTCTTCTTATTTCATTATTTTGCCCATTGGAATGACTAACACAACATCCCAATATTATTGTGCACATGGAGATTTGCACTTTCCAGCAGAAAACCCACAGATGAAGTCCATGTGAATGTTTTCACACGCAGGATCCTCTCAGCAGCCCCTTTCCCCAGCAATATCCTGCACCCCCACCCCAAACTGCAGCTCCTGAGACAACCAAAACCCCTGCCAGAGGAAATTGGCCATTTCCTTTTTTTTTTCTAGCTCTGTTTTTTCAGGTTGGGCTCTTGGTCTCCTTGGAGAGGCGCAGTGAGAGGGACTCAGGTGGGCAGCCAGGCAGGGAGGGAATTCTGGTGGTGTCAGGAGAGGAGCCTGGAGAGCAGGGAGGTGCAGGACACATCTCTCCCCAAACACGGGAAGGGAGGAGCAGCAAAGCCCTGGACAACAAATGAATTCAGCTTTTCACTTTTGTGATTTTGCAGTACACCCAAGATCAGTAAATTGATTTTTGTAGTAATAAAAGCTGAACACTCATAACCCCCAAAGCGATAAACATTTTACTGCTGTTTAGAATTTATATTTTTATTTCCAGTCTTTTCCTTGGAAATGCCCTGAGGGGAAGGATTTTATGTGCAGCTCTATAAATGAACTGAGTGCAAATATTTTTATTTTCTGCTAAACATCAAAATTTTGATGCATCCTCATGAGGCCAAATGCATTTCTTAAAAGTACAGTGAGCCAGCAAAGTAACTTGGCTGGGCTTTTTATCTGAAGGAAAAGCATTATCAGTAAAAAACCTGGGCAATGAGCCCTGGGCAAAATAGAATGGCCAAATTAACCACCAATTTCTGATTTTGACCCTTTTGTTTCTTGAATTTCAGTTAGAATTAATCAGGTTTTCTGTGTTTATGAGTCCTTGTGATTCCCACTCTGAGAACGGAGGAGGAGATATGGAAGTGCCTCAGGAAGAATCATTCCTTTCCCTCTGGTTCATGGATCAGCGTTTCCTTGTCTGGATCTCAGGGTCCAGTCTTCTGCTGCTGTGCAATGGCAAGGCTTGATGGCTTGGAGTGTGCTGGGCTGATCTACACCCACGAGGAGCTGGTCCACCTTCTTAATTGTGGTTAATAATTTCTGGGATGGTGTGAAGAGAGTACATGCAATGCTCACTTGGAGCCTTGGCATGTCCCAGGGTTTTGAAGCTTGAAATAACAGTGGATGAGGAGACCATTACAGGTGCATTTTAGAGATTTCTGAAATGTTTGAGCTTTAACTCTTCTCTCTTCACAGTCCCAAAATTCATGGCAAAAAAAAAGTACACCTGGCTTTTTATGCAAAGGGATAAAAGAAGCAATACATATCAGGATGTTAATGCTCTACCAAACACCCTGGAAATATTCCTTCTGTAAAATATATATGTATAACACATATTAATGACATCTCATAAGGTGACCCAGGTGATTCAGCCCTTGGCTGCACATGAGTGACCTGGTCATGGCTCTGCCCATGGCAGTGACCTCTTTGTGCCAGGGAATGATATCCAGGAGAAGATGTGCAGTGCTTTGTACAGGTCTAAATGAGGGCTGGGGCACCCAGATGCCAGATTTTGGTGAGCTCTCCTACTCATGGCCATGTCTCAGAAAACTTGATGTGGGCAGGAGCCTTGTTTGTGCATTTCTGTGGCCATTCTCAGGTGCTTCAACTCTTGCCTTGTGCCCCCAAACCTTCCCATTTACACCCTCTTTCTATTTCCACTTAAATTTAAGATCCACTTCTATCCTTCACCAGCACAAGGGGAGAATGGGAGGTGGAGAAACTTCTCCTGCTTGGCAGCAGCCCCTAAATTGCCTTCTCATCCATGAATCCCCACCACGAGCCAAGCTTAATGAATCAAAATGTTAATTAACACACACATAAATTCAGCAGCCCTGGGTGGATGATGTCTGGCCCCCTCTGCTACTCTGAATTCCTCCCCCTCATCATCATCATCACATCTTCAGGCTCTCTCCTTCATTAGTTTTTATTTGATGATTTAATACCACTGTTAGTCAAAAATTATCAGCTCTAGCGTGCATGCACAGCGAGTCAGGGCTGTAAAACATGAGGCAATTCATGCTGCAAAGATGTCACACACCTAAAGGAATCTGTCCCTCATTTCCACTGGGCCCTGATGGACACAGAGATCCAAAATCCTGGGCAGTGCCCATGGATAGCACTTGGCTCTCAGAGGAAGAAAAGCATATAAATAAAATGGAATAAAAAGTAGCTTCTTTGCAATGAAACTGGGTGAAACTTTCTTTCTGGCCTGAAAGAAAAGCAAAAATAATAGGAGTGGCATTTTAATGGGTTTTCTTCCCATGAGTGGACAGATCCAGCAAGAGTGATGGACTGCCCTGGAGGAAACCCCTCCCAGCCATGGGCTGAGGAGCTCTGGGCTGAAAATGAAGCCCTGGGTTGATGTGTCCCCTCCAGGTGCCTCCTCCTGGCCATCAGCATTCCCTCAACAGGCTCCTATCAGTCTGAGTTTTGGGGACCCAGCATCAATCACCGTGGGGAGAAGTGTTTGACACTGCAGCCTCTGGGTGGGCTCAGAGCAGTTGCTTTTCTTTGGTAATTAAGGAAGATTACACAAATGATTAAGCCTTTATTTACCATTAATGACTGAGTTTACTGAGCTGTGCACTGACCTGTCAACCCCACCGGCTGGGGACTCATCCTGAGCACCAGGAACCAGAGGAGACCTTGAGCAAGCACAGAATTAGGATTCAAAAAGGGACTTTTGGAGAAGGATGGGTGCTTACAGCCCTGGCTAAAGCTGCCAGTGGTGCTGCCAAAAGGCAGCCAGTGCCTTTTCTGGGACTGCCCTGGGATGCTGAGCAGCAGGGAATATGTGAAGTGTCCCAGGCACTGACAGTTCACACACACACACACAGCCTGGATGGCTTGTGCAGCAGATAAAGGAGAGAAAACACCTCCTGGAGAGAAAACACAGGATTTCTCCTCTGCCATCCCTCATCTCTGCTGACTCCTGATTGCAGTCTCCTCAGGGGGGTGGCTCCCAGCTGCCATCCCTTGGTCTCAGGGATGACAGAGACATTTTCTGCAGGGTGGAGCAGCCTTCCCTGCAAACCAGGTCCTCAGCAGGGTTCCCTACAGACTGGGTGGGTTTAGGGGGAAAAACAGCTGGTTTTTTTGGGTCCTAGTTGTGGATACAAGGTGCCAGGGATGTGACACACCCTGGGCCACCCCTTCATCCCTGCTCTCCCTTTTCTGCACTGTGCAGTGCAAAAAAAAAAATTGCAAATGCCTTTCCTTTGGGTTTGAGTGAGTGAAGTGTTTCTGGATCAAACCCAAACATTCAAAGACTTGCTTTCTGACATCCAAAGAAATCCAGAGGGTTTTCTTTTGGGAGAAAGGAGAGAAATGAAAAGTGGTCTGACAGGTTAAAGAAAGGTGAGTATGCGGGGTTAAAGAAGAAAACACCTTCAGAAATTAAGTAAGTATTTAAGACTAAATGCACTGAATGATACACTGGAAAATTTTGTCCATCAGATGAGGGTTTGGATCAATTTGTTTTGTCTTTGTGCCACCATTGATTTCCACTCCTGGATCTTTAGTGCTGCCAGGGACCTGTCTGTGGGTGGGGGCTAGAAGCTCTGCTGGAAAAGTTCTCATCTCCCCTCTTCACACAGGAAAAAACCCTCAGAGCTGTGCAGCCCTTCAGAACCAAGTCCCTTTACCTGCCTCCTACGTGCCCCTGGTCACTGGTGGGTGTGGGACCCCGGGCAGATCCCCCCATCCTGAGCTGCAGGAAAACTGCTGAGCCTAGTCAAGGATGGATTGGGTGAATAGGCACAAAATCTTCCATTAATGGCCAAATCCTGCTGCCAGCCCAGACAGCTGGAGGGCTGCACATGTGCCAGCGTGGGCGGACTCACTTCCCTAAAATAGCTCTGGGATTGATGCTTCCAGGGCTCTACGTTTTCTGAGGTGTCAGGGCAATGCTTTGTTCTGATGTGTTGCCTTCCCTGATAACCAGTGCAGGGACCCAACAAGCTGCAGGGAAATTAATTAATTGGAAAACTCTCTCAGTCCCCCCCAGACTCTCATCCCCATGTGAGCACACACCCACAGTAAAAGAAAAGCAGAGATTTCAGGGATTTCCTTCACTCCTGCCCCAGGCAGGGCCAAGGCTCTCTGGAATTGTGTTAGTGGAAGTCATTTTCATTTGATCAATGTGTTGGGAAGGAATTAAATTCAGGTTGCTTCTGTCCTGTCTTTCTGATTTTATTTCTTTAATACACCTGAAACGGAATATTTTTTCCCCACATTCCTTGGGTGTCAGGAATCTCTCCTAGAATTTTTATAATGCTGAAATATCATAGAATCATAGAATGACAGAATGGTTTGGGTTGGAAGAGACCTTAAAGGCCATCTCATTCCAACTCCCTGCCATGGCCATGGACACCTTCCACTATTCCAGGTTGCTCCAAGCCCCATCCAACCTGGACCTGAATACTTCCAGGGATGGGGCAGTTTTGGTTTCTATAGGCAGCCTGAGACTCACCACCCTCAGAGGAGGGAATTTCTTGTTAATCCCTAATCTAAACCTATGTAAATATGGCCCTAATCTAAATCCCTAATCTAAACCTATATAAATATGGCCCCTGTAGTCCATCCTTTGGGACAGGGAGACATCACAGTCCTGATCCACCAACAGCAGAGGAAAAAGGGATCAACCACTTCCAAACCACTGGGACCAGCATCACCAATTAAGTGACAATTGCTTTTTGTTATTTCCCCACAGCCTTGGGGTTTTTGTTAATCTTCAGGAGAGGGGGGAAGCTGCAGGGACAGGGTTTCTGTATCAACCCAGAGACACAATCCTGCTGGGATTCACACCCACACCGAGCTCCTGTCAGAGCAGCAAAGTGGCCAGCACACAGAGATGGGGGAAAAAGATTATGGAGAAAGGAAAGGGCTCCACTGCACCCAGATACAGATTAATAAGTGAACCATTCATCTGATAGGGACACGAGGGAAGTTTGCAGGTATTGAGCCCCAATACAATTCAGTAATACCACTTGGCTTTATCTCTTGCCCCAGTAACACAAACATTTATGGAATTATATTTTAAGGCTCTTAAAGGTGTGTTTAGAACGTGTTTCCTTTGAAGTGTTATCTTTGCAAGCTCTCATATGCTGATAAAAGCCGTGTTCAGCCGCCTCGCGAGGAGCGCTCGAAAAGCGGCAGGCAAGAGATGTTTCACTCTCTTTGGGCAGGACAGGGCAGCCTTCCCAGGGGCTGTGCTCTGCCTCATGCTGCTGGCATCTGCCACAGCCCTTTCCCAGCAGAGCCACGGTGTTTGCAGGAAAGCAGCAGTGGGAGGTCTCTCGTGGTGGGACCAAGGGTGTGGGGCAATATTTGGAGTTGGGTGACGTCCTTGGAGGCGGTGATGCTTTAACACAACAAAACGAGAGCCCTGGGGGTTTGCAGACATCGCTGCCTGCGAGCTCCACTTCCCTCCCTGGGAACCTTCAGGAGAAGGGAAACAGCGTGGTGAAACAAATGACTTCATTGCAGGCTGGTTCCAGTTAGCATCCCCATCCCTCCTCCCAGCCCTGCCCAGAGATGAAGACATTGTTCAACAGCTCATCACTCACCGGCAGGCTCCGCGCAGGCAGCCAACGCACAGACCCCAAGCCTCATCCCACAGGCAGAAGACTTGACCCAAAGCTCCTTGAGACCCATGGAGAGGCTCCAGTGGATTTCTGTGGGTCTTGGATCTCAGCAGATGTTGGCAAACTCCGCCAGAGCTAATGGGAACGTTGCTGGCAGCACAGACTGACGGGTCAAGCAAAGGGAGAAAATTAATTTATCAACCAAGAGGATTTGTCTTCGCTTGAAGTTTCCAAGGAGTTTCTTAACAGGATGCTCATTAACATACCTCTGAGGGAGGAGGCACGCCTCTCTACGTGCCATTTTAAATACCAACAGCTCCAGGTTGGCAGTGGCCACATGGCAGGCGGCTCAGGGAGGTGGAAACAGCTCTCCCCATTCCCTCTGACCCTTTTCTGGTCCTCCCCAGCTCCATGCGGACTGTCTTGCTCCTGACCTCCACCCTTGACTGGAGCCGAAATCTTGGTGCTGGAGCTGGGCCACAATCACTCCAGCTCTGCTCAGCTGCCTTTTTGGAGTTGCTTTCATTCATTTTCTTCACCCCAAGCACCCCCCACCTCCAAAATCACCATGCTTAACTTGTCTGAACGTGCGCCGAACCCGAGAAGCTTTTGGCAACCGCCAGAATAAATTGCTTTAATCAAAATGAAAACCATTTTGAGGGGGGAGCAGGGAGGCAAGGGAAGCAAAAGCAAATACAAAAATAATGTGCAGGCAAGGGCCCATGTGATCACCTGGCAGGAAGAGGCATTCCCAAATCGAAGCATAAATCATGGGGCTGGGAGCAGCCAGGCCTTAGTGGGGGCAGGCAGCGAAGCCCTTCACTCCTAGGTTCACATTCAGCGCTGCAAACAGCGTGGAGTGGGTGTTGCTTTTACCAGGTGATGGAGAGGAACGTGCTAAAATACTTCCCCAAAGGAGTTGTGTGAGTGGAGTTGTATAATGGGGAGTTGTATGCTCAGGAGCGTGTGGCTGCATTGGTTTTATGGGCTGGGTGTGCTCTGAGCCCTCCAGGCAGGATGGGCAGATGCAGGGCAGAGGGAAGGTCTGCAGGATCCATCCCACCCCCGTGTGCCAAGCTCCATCCCCTCCCAACAGCAAGGCAAGGGAGCAGGACAGGCAAGGGGAGCCTGCAACAACCCATCCTGGAAGGTTCTGAATTGGACGCAGCACTTGTGGGGGAGAAGCTGGCCCAAATCTAGCACATTCCACAAAGGAATTTGCACACTTGGAGAAGGATTTTGCAGAGGTTCTCTTAAATACTTGCGATGATGTTGTCTTTTTCTGTGCTCAGGAGGAAGGGACATAAATGCCAGACAAGGCAGAGCCATGTGCACCACACTGACAGTGCCACATTTGGTGGAGAGCTGCTGTAGATTGCCTAAAAGTTGATCACCCACCCCTGCAAACCAAAGAATTAGGTTTTCTAGAGATTTTTGTTTTAAAAAAATTATTAATAATTAGAGATTGGTGAAAAAACAGTGATGGATCAGTGGATTAGATGCTCCACAGCTGGTTTGCTCTTTCCACTTCAACTGGACTCAGGCAGATCATCACATTCCTGCTTTTTATTGTGTTTTTTGTTCATTTTATTTATTTTATTTATAGCACTTTGCTGCTGGTTTTCCATCATGGGAAAGAGGAGATGGAAAGAGAAAAATAACCCAACTTTGGCACATTCAGGGTTCCTATGTTGGGTATTCAGGTGCTGCCACACTGGAGATAACACATCAGGGAGAGCCAAGGAGAGCTATGGAGCTTCTTTCTTTCCAAGGATTTGTGCCAGAAATGAAGTTCAAAATAAGTTTTCTTGTCTTTAATACTGATATATTATTGATTAATTAATTACAGAGGGATAAATGACGCAGTTGTGTGTTATGGGTAAGCCATTTAAAGCCTAAGAGCTGTCATCCTTCCCCAGCTCTCGAGAGCAGGAGCCTTTCCAGCGAAAAGCTTTGCTAACGAAGCAGTTGAGAAAAATATTTACTGCCAGAGTTTCTTCAATTGACACTTGCATCTTCTGCAATTTGCAAACTCCGTGCAATTTGAGCCATTTTCATGGGACTGTAATTTATGGGAAGGGTTTTGCCTTCACTTCTCAGTGTCTCTGCAAAAAAAACAACCCAAAAGCATCTTTTGCTCTGAAATTCACACTTAATTTTTTACTTCTTTTTGGCCAGGGGAGGAGGGAGGGGCAAGGGAAAATGGATATTGCAGGAGACAGAGCAGAGATGGAGGAGCAAGAGACAGGAAGGACAATTAAGCGCAGAGTTTCTCAAACTATGGGTCATGACTGCTTAAAGGAGAGCCAGGATGTGTCAGAGGAGAGCAGGGTCCTCCTTGGTTTAGTCAAGTGGGAGCCAGCTGGAAAAAGACCTGGCTCACTTCTACCCATAGCAAAAAAAGAGGAATTTTGGGCAAGATTCGGCGAAGATTGGCATCCTGGTCCAGCCTGGATGGGAATGCAAGTTGGAAGAGAAGGTGCCTGGCTGTTCTCCATCCCTGGGCAGTGGGAGCCAGCTGTGAACTCCCCCTACGTGTTTTCATGAGAGAGAGGAAATGGTTACAAAACCCCAATTGCATTAATCTCCTCCTTGCAGAGGGAGGGGAAGGCAGAGGTGAAGAGAGGAACCCCAACAGTTCAACACATTTGTGTATCCCCAGCCTGGGCTGAGCCTCTGCTGGCTGAGAGCTGGCATCAAGATGGATGAGTCAAAAAAAGAACATTTTTGTGAAGTCTAAAAGTGTTTGTTTCAACTTTTGGCACAGCCCACCCAGCCCTCAGCATCCCCAGCAGGGAGCCAGGCACCCTGAGCTCTGCAATCCACACCATCCACACAAACAGACAAATTTTTTCAGGGTATAAAATATTTTAACTTTTGTTTATTGGCAAAATGTGACCAACAGCAACAGGAACAGGTGAATTTAGGTGGGAGCACAAAAACTTACAAGGTGTTTCTTGACCAGACAGGTTGTGCCAAAGCCTGGCATGGGCAGGCACCTTCCCAGCACCCCTTTGCAGCTCATTGAGAACAGCTGCCACCCAGCCCGGTGGTGTCTTTGTACTCTGCTGCACATTCCCAGCACCTTGGAAGGCAAGAGCTGCACACCCAGGGATGTGCAGCCCAGATGGTGGAGGCTGGAGAAGGTGAAGGAAAGCCCAGCCAGAGTGGAAAGGGCTCATCTGCTTCTCCTTCCAGCTGAGAGCAAACCCTCACACCTGGCTGCCCTTTTCCAGCTGATCTGGGTTTGTGTCTTCTAGTAATGGAAATTCAAGGTAGCTTTCTCTGTGCATGTTCCTGAGATGTGTGGGTGACCTCCAGGGCTAAAGCATCTCTTGTTCACCTGCACCCTGTGCCACCCAGTGCCACCCCATGCAAATCCAGGGAGAAGTGGCACAACCAGAGCCCACAAAGGCTGCCTTTGTTATTTAGTGTAATTTAAATGCTCAGAACACCAGAAAACTACCGGTTTAGCTAAGCCTCTCCTTGTCTCACTCTTACAGAGCCTTTCCACCTTTCCAAGGTGAGAACAGCAGCCAGCAGCCCCCTTGCCCTGGTCCTGCAGGTAAGGATGCTCCATCCCTCGGGTGCTGCCCAGGGTGACGGGAGCCCTCCGAGCTTGTGGCTCCCAAATCCCGTCCCGGGCCGTGTCCCGGGGCTGTGTGCTGTGCAGGCAGCTGCAGGCAGAGATGTTTCGAAGCCATCGAGCAGCCTCTGGTGGAAGCTGCCTGCTATGTGCGTGCTGCGTCCTGCCGGAGCCGCTCGGGATTCCTGCCCATGGGGCGGCTCATCCAGGGAATATTTCCTTCTCTCACTGCAGCACCCGCCTGGTAACGCTGATCTACCTCCTCTTTACATTTTTGCCTTTGTTCCTGTGTCTGCCGTGAGCAGCGTCTGCCCAGCGACGCTGTTCCCATGCTCTTGCTCTTGCTGCAGGAACTCCTTTGGGTTTGCTCCGATGGGATTTGTGGAAAGCCCAAGAGGATCAGGCTGTGAAGTGCCCTCAAGCTGACGTGTGACGAGTGACAGGACCAGAGGGAGCGGCTCCAAACGGGCAGAGGGCGGGGGTAGGTTAAATATCAGGGAGAAATCCTCCAGGTGCTGGCACACGTTGTCCAGAGGAGCTGTTTGCCTGATCCCTCATTGCTATGACACGGGGATGGTTTTGCCAGTACCCTAAAGGGCTTTAACAGATCCTCACCTGGGGCCTCCATGCACATCCATGGCCCAGGAGCCCATTCCAGCCCAGCACGAGGCTGTCAGCTCCCGTCCCAGGGATGCTGCAGGATGCTGGTCACCAGCTCTGGCCACGTCCCCATGAAATCCCTGCTGGCTTGGGCTCCTGGGTGTGCCTGCATCTGATCTCCAGCTCTGCTCTGTGCTCAGGCGGCCCAGCCCATAGGGAACATCTCCCCTGGGTGTCTTTAGTGCCCCGTGGTGTCCCTTTCAATGGGAACAAACCATGTGCTTTCTTTCCTGAAACAGGGTTTTTCCATCCTACTGATCCTGTGCAGTGATGGATAAGCTGCATCCATAACAGATGTTAATTTTGTTGACCAGCTTTTCCTGGAAGCCTAACTTGCTCTAATCCTTTGCTTTTGGTGGGGGTCAGTATGACCCAGCTCTGGGGATGAGTTCTGTCACCATCAGAGCAGTTTCCCCACTACATATCCAGAAAGCAGCTTGGAACCTACTGAATGTCCTCCTTGTCTTGCCCAGTGAAGGTGCTCTGTCATCTCCCTGGCTTTCCAGTTGCACCCACCTGTCTCAGTCTCAACCTAATGCCTTCATATTGCATCAGTGGATTTGTGTTTCTTTTCTTATTTTATTGTTTTCCTTCCAGAAAAAGGGCTTGATGTTTTTTCCCCAAGTCCCTAGATGTAAAGAAATGCCTTCCTGCCCAGATCTGCCAGGAAGCAGACAGACCTTGGTTTCTGTGAGCAATCTGTGTGATCATCAGTAGACGCCTGCAAGACAAGAGGAGGTAACATGGAGATGATTCCCAGAAATGTCCATTCTGCCTTCTTGTGCACCAGCACAACACTCCCAGACAGCTGCTCTGCTCAAGCCTGCCCAGACCCACGAGCAGCTGCTCCCATTAAACCCTTCCTTTGGTGTTTCTCTCCTTGATGCTCCAGCCAGAGCTGCCCCAGAGCTGCTGGGGGCAGGTGTGGGATGGTGTCCGTGCCCCCATGGCTCGGTGCCCCAGGTCCCAGTGTCACTGCTCGGAGGTTTGGCTGCTGCAGGGGGTCTCCCCAAGCCCCACAGCTCCCAGTTCCCCCACGGCCCCTCCCATGGTGTCACCAGGCTGGTCTGAGCAGGGATCTTTCTTCCACATGGTTGCCATTAATTCCACCACCGCAAGCACCAGCCCGAGGTGCCAGGCCACATCAAGCAGTTGATCTCTAATTGTCATTTCCGACAATAAAACAAAGGCCTCAAAAGGAAAGAGGGAATATTAAAGCCAAGAGCTTCCCTCCGCCCATTGCAGGTGGCTCATAAAAAGGCTTGGATGGAAAACACCCCCTCAACCTTGCGCTGGGTCCCTCTTGCAGAGGAATGAGTCAGGAATTTCATGCACGTAGAGCAATCACCAAACAGCCCCTACAGGTCTGCCCAGGACCACGGCTGGCTGAGCAGCTGCTTGTTTACCTGGCCCCCATTTCCATGGGATGGGTGTGCAGCCACATTCCTGGGAGCCCCAGCTGCCCCCGCCTGCCCGACCTGTCCAAGCCACCGTTTGAGATGGGATTGCCACAGGGAAACAGGGCCAAGGATGCTCAGAGCTCTGCCGGGCTGGCTGAGTGTCAGCACCCAGGGCTTCCCCATGGCTGTCCTGAGCAGCCAAGACCCCTGCCAGGGGTCTCAGAGACCCTGGCAAAGAGCCCAAGATGCCCCTGTTGTTTTGATTGTGACCTGTGGAGCAAGTTACTGATCTTAGATGAAGACCTGCAAGCCACGACAAATTAAGTGGAATCATAGTGAATTTATTATGAGGTGAAAAAGTAGATTTTGGGGTTTTTTAGAATGGGGATTCAGGGGGCAAGATGGAGGGATCTGGGCATGTCCAGCCTTTCTTCTTCTTCTTCTTCTTGGCCTCCATCTTCTGCTGTGGTGCTGGCACTTACAGATTGGTTTAGAGTAGAAGCTCACTGTCTAACATAGGTGATAGGTATTGGAAAGTAATTGTAAATATTGTACACGTAACTTTTAATATAAAGACAATTTTAGTATAAAGACACCACCCCGGGGGCAGGCAGAGTGCCTCTGACTGTCTTGCTGAGCAGACCTCAGCAGGACAGGAGAAAAAATTTTATAGATGAGATACAATAAACAACCTTGAGAATGAGAACTGAAGTGTTCGGACTCCGACCACCAGGCTGGGAAAAGAGACTTTCCAACTTTTGTCAGGGTCACTCTGACAATCTAGAGACCCCGAGAGCCGAGGAGGCAGCTCACAGCTGGGGTGTGAGGCAGCGTGGTGGCACCTCTGCTGGGGGACGGAGGGGATTTGGGGCAGCAGAGGGTCTGAGCTGTTGGCTGGCACTGAGCTCTGGGGATGCCATGGGATGGATGGCTCCGAGGAGGAGCAGCTCAGCCTCCCTGCTCCAAATCCCCTTGCACAGGAGCTCTCCCTCTCCGCTGGAAGTGTCGCAGGGAAGCCACCCTGCTCGGGTTACGTGTCCTATTAAGCAAGAGGGACGCTCGGAGTGGCTGTGCCAGCTCAGCAGGGCCCCGCTCCTCGCAGGGCAGCTCTGGGCAGAGCAGGATGTGCTGCCTGGGCCCCACAGACGTGGGCAACAACTTTCCATTCCTTTTTATCGCTGCCAGGCTGATGGGGAGCGAGTGCATCTCCTGCTTTTTGCTGGAGCTGCTGCTGTCTGCAGCACTGCGGGGGAAGGCTGTCCCTGCCCAGCCTGGGCAGGGGAATCCGTGCCAGCGTTTTCCCCAGGGGATGCTGAAGTAGCTGCACTTCAAAGGCTCAGGAAGTGTCCATTTTGCCTTGGGCTCCACCAGCCCACGGTTTAGGGTGAAAGCTGCTTGTGTCAGCAGCTGGAGCTGGGAGGAAACCCGGGCTAAGCTGGGACTGGCCAGGATCGGAGCCCAAGTCACCCAACCCTTCCTCACTGGTCCCTAAAGCATCCCCAGCCACTGCAAAGTGCCTCCAGAAGGAAATCCAAGATGATCATGGGCTCTCATGCTGCACTTGAAGCACCATTTGTGTCAATTTGGGCACATCCCTTTCCATCTCCTGAGTGTTGGGGCTGGGGGTTGCTCTGAGCCCTGGGCTGAGCCACTCTAATTTAGTCAGATGCTGCTGCTGCTGTCACATTTCTTTTTCTTTTTTTTTTTTTCTCCTCTTCTCAAAAAGCACCAAGTTGTATAAAACTTATATAAAAAGAACTTTCCATCTTAATGCTGGATGAATTATTTAAAAGGGTCTGTTTGCTAATGTGATTGACTTCAACCAACAGCACAGGCTGAGCTGTAATTATGGGAAAACAATCAAATCTCTATCTGGGTTCACACCATACTGGTCTTGCCACTTTTTGTGTTGCAGCAGAACCTGTTGGGCAGCTTTAGCCAAGCTGAGCCTCCTTTCTGCTGCTGGGGCAAAGAAACGCAAACCAGTAGAACCAGTCAGGCTGCAAGGAAAAAATTAGGGCTTATTGTCTGTGCAAGTTCACCCACACTGCTCACTCCTGCCTCCCGTGTCCCAGATGACCGACTCCTGATCGCGACCCAAACCTCTCCAGGAGCCAAGCAAGAGGCACAGGCACAGTGCTCACAGTGAGTATTGTGCTTGCACTGATTTTTATCTGTCCCCCAGATCCTGGGCAGTGTTGTGTAGCTGGGAAGGGAGCTGGCATGAAGTGAGCCAGCCATGGAGGGCTGCCCAAAATGGGCTCAGCAGAGCTCCGGCAGAGCTGTCACTCGGGGCCGGCACACGGAGCCTGGGCCAGCTCCCATCTAATGGGCACAGGTCGGTGTGTCACGGCTTTGCTTGCTTGTCTGTCCCCTCTCAGAGCTCGGGGAGGAAATCTGGGGCTCTGCAGCAGCTGGGGAGTGGGGGATTTGGGGCAGTGGCAGCTCTGAGGGTCAGTGGGGAGCGGACCTGAGCCCTCCCGGGCTGTGCAGCACTGCCCAGACACGACCCCGGGGCTCTCCTCTTAAAAACTTCTCCTCTGGCATTTTCCACCTCAGCATGAAAGGTAGTGGGATATCTCTGCAATCCTAAATGATGAGAAACAGCATCCAGCTCCACTCAGATGGAGTGAAACAGCTGTGGAGGGTCAGAGCAATTGGTGGGTGTCAGTATTTGTGTGGGTACCAGGGAGCCGCAGCCGTGTTTGCATCTGGCAAGGGGGGAGCAGAGGCAGGAACAGAAAAGTTTTCTGAGCAAACATCCAGCAGTGTGACAGCCGTGGGGGAGCAGAGCTGTGGCCATATGGGATGGACTGTGGGGGATCCTGGATGTGCCCATCCTGGGCAGGCAGCACCTGGGTGTTGGTGCTGGGGGGCATCGCCCCCTTCCACACCTGATCCACCCTCCAGGCAGCACCTCAGGCAGCCCTGACCTGCACCAAGCCATGCACATGCTGGGCAGTAAATACTTCAAATGGAGTTGGGGGTCTCCCTTCCCACCCCATTTCACACCTTGAGCTCACCTCTGTTGCCAAAGCTGAGAACAAATTTGCTGCTTTTTCCCTCAGTGTCAGCTTGGAGCTGGGTTGTGGTGACCCCTGCTAGCTGGGCAAGGTGGCCATCTGTCCCCGTTGTGTCCCCTGTGGGACATCCTGACAGTGCCCTCCTGGGCTGTCCAGATCTGTTCCTTCAGGCAGCACAAACACTCAGAGGCTGCAGCTCTCTGGGCAGCCCCAGGCAGGAGCTGTGGTGCTACCAGGGCTGGCATCCTCCTTCCCTATTTCCAACCCAGCAGGAAGGAATTGCTGGTGGGATTGCTGCAGGAGACAGACTGTGCCCACACACACTGCCTGCACGGGGCTTTGCTGCTGTGGGTTGAGCTGTCCCCACTGCTCCTTCCTTGTCCCTCTGCTGGGGCAGTGCCACGATGGGCCATGTCCTGAGATGGCCACAGATCCTCCCCTGGAGGATCGCTGATGCATCGATTCCAAGCCTAGCCTAGGTAGCCATGTGTGTCACCAGGCATTTGGGACATGCAGAGATGCCTCAGTCCATGAAAATGCCCAGCTCTGTCTGTCCCAGCTGCTGGACAGCAGAGCACGGGGCTGAGCTGCCAAGACTCATCCTGCAGCAGGGCTCATCACCCAGGAGGGGTGTGCAGGGCTAGCTCTCCCTAACACATTTCTCCTTTTTTAAATGATGCTAAAGAGAAAAGCTGATCTTCCCCAAGACTTCATCCTCTGGGGATGTCCAGGGATATCTCCATACCCAGGGCAGAGAGCTCTGGTTTTTCCATGTGCATGGCCGTTATCTTGGCTCAGGGTGCCCATGCACCCCCACACAGCAGGAGCAGAGGTGCCACTTTGTGGAAGTGTGGCTGGGAGGAGTCTTTGTGCCCGTTCTCCCACACAAGACCTGCTGTCCCATGCCTTGGGAGCAGGAATGGTGAATTCCCATGTCAGGAGCAGTGTGGGCTCTGGGCCATGCTGCTGGGGAGGTCTCTGGCCGTGGAGGAGAAGGCAGAGGGACCAAGATGCTCTCCAGGCACCATGAGCAGTGTGACAGGAGCACAAGCAGAGGGTGGGGTGATATCCAGCATCCATCAGAGATTCCCAGGGCATTTCCCTGCCCCTTTGGCCAGCCGGGGGCTCTGGGGTGGCAGTGGAAGTGTTTGGGATGGGCAGTGACCACGGGCCTCCAATCCCAACAGGGCCCTGAGCTACTCCTGAGCCTCACCACTCCTCAATTAAAGCACCCAAAAAACGAGATAATGCCTCATTAGCCACTTCCCAGAGCGTTTTGAGGCGTTAATTGAGGAATGTTTATAGAAGCTGTGGTTACCCCGAGATGCACAGGCAGATAAGTGAACAATTTTAATCATCTTCTGAATCCTCCTGTGGGCAGACAGGGCTGCCCACAGATCTGCCCAAAGCCCACCACGCTCTGGGGAGCATCGTGGCACAGCTGGCGGCTCCAAATGTCATTTGTCCTCAGGTGGGGTGCAGAACAAATGTTTACTGTCAAACCTCAGCAAAGCAGCAGGAGTTGGGGAGTGGGATGACAAAACATTCTCCCAGATGGGGCCAGTGCAAGGAGAGACCCCCAGACTGCTCACCCTGCTGTGTGAAAGCCAGTCAGACCCCTGGGTGTGTGCAGGTGTTGCAGAGGACCAACAGCTCTGGTTTTAGTGATCCTGCAACCCCAAGGCTCTGCAGGGAGGAGGGATGTCCCTATGGCAAGGAGCAACAAGGGAAGGGATGTCCCTATGGCAAGGAACAACAAGGACTCTTGAGGGGAATAAGGGCTTTAGCAGAAATGAGGAAATGGAAGAAAACTCGAACTGGGGGGCTGGTGATTGCCCCAGAAGCTGGAAAAGCAGAAGCTGCCTCCACAGGGCCAGGATGGAGGGGGAGAAATGGAGCTGCTGAGTTTGTGATCACCAGGGCTGTGCTGTATTATGGCAACAGAGACTTTCTGGGCTAGAAGTAAATCAGAGCCCCAGAGTGAGCAGGTTGGGACTTGAGGCTGGAGCTGCATCGTGGAGGGTTTGCTGCAGCTGAGCTCTCCCTGCAGAGGGACAGGTCTGCGAGCAGGGGCAGCATCTCCCCGTGCTGCTGATCCTGCTGGGCTGTTCAGGGGGCTGTGACACAAACCCAGAGGGCCATTGGGGCGGGTCAGAGCCGTGCTGCAGCCCCACATCAGCCCAGTGGGACCCCCCTGCAGCAGCCAGCAGAGCCACCCTGGGGCTGGCTGCAAACGGGCCCTGGGCTGGTGGAGCAGCACGGAGCAGCTGCTCTGCTCTGCTTGCTCTGCTCTGCTCTGCTCTGCTCTGCTCTGCTCTGCTCTGCTCTGCTCTGCTCTGGGGAGGATTTTCAGGTTGTGCCAGGTAGAGGAAGGCAGCAAATCCTCCCCCCCTTGAGAGGCAAGAGCCAAGGCTTCTCCTCCTGTCTCACTTGTTGGGAGGTAATTTTGCAATCTGGCACCCACAGCAAACCCAGCACGGTGGAGAGCAGGCACTGGGATCCATTTTAGGGCAGTCTGTGCCATGGTAAGTCATGCAAATAAATAAATGCCCAGAAAAAAAAAAAAAAAAAAGAATCCCCCAATGTACCAAAAAGCCCTTCTCAAGCTGCCAAGTGAAGTACATCAGCAAAGAGCATCAGCTCCATACTGGCCTGTGAAATACTCCTGGACTGCAGATTTTCCATGAGTGATCAGGCAGTTTTTCTGAGCACAAACTTGTTTTGTAATTCTAAAATTAGACCAGGAACATAGCAGGGTAGCCAAAGAGAGAAAGTTTGGCTGGTCAGAGCAGCTCTGCCCAGCAATTTGCCCAGAGAAAGGTGTGTGACATCAACCCAGCCTGGAGCTGAGCAGCTCCAGCCCTGCTGATGGAAATATCTGCTGGCAAATCCATTAAGCTTCACTGATCCCACGGTATCAGAATGTCACTGTCCTGCCTTTTTCCTTTCTGCCTTTTTTTTTTCTTTTTCAATAACTTAAGCTCGTTTAGCTAATGAGCTGCTTTATCCTCCTGAAAGGAGACAGGGCTCAGGGTGGGATGTGACGCTGTGAGTGCGACAGGCAGTGCTGGGGATGGCATTGAGAGGCCAGGAACACCCCGGGCACCAAGGAATGGGGGCTGGCTGTGCTGTCAGAGCCAGCTGCCCAAGCCCATCCCTTCCCCAGCCCCCTCAATGGGACAGAAATAACCTCCCTGCTGCTTTCCCTTCCCCAGCCACAACAGCAGCACCCTGCCCAAGGAGGGATGCCGTTGGTACCCAGGAGATGCTGGGGGCTGCTCCAGCCCCGTGCATGAGAGGAGACACCCCAAGGTCCCTGTGCCCCAAATTGGAGCCCTGTCCCACCCAGAGTGAGCATCGAGGGATGCAGAGAGCAGCAAAGCCACAGCAGGTAACAGCAGCTCCCCCCAGTCTTGGGCTTCCCAAAACCTCCGGGTTTAGGGTTGGGTGAGGAGTTTGCCTTTGGTCCCTGCCACTGGGGCTCTGTTTGCAGAGGGCACCTGTCACTGTGAAATACTCCCAGCCCTGCTGGGATGGCAAAGGGCTGCTCCAGCCCTGCCACGGGGCTGCATCCAGCACCAGCAGCTCTACATCACAGTGACAGCTCTGCAAAGGGCTCCAAATGAAATCCCTGTCTCAGGGAGCCAGCTCCACACTCTGGGGCTCTGTGGTCTGGGCTTCAGCAGTAAATCTCCCTCAATAAATCCTCCAGAGCAGGGCAGAGGAGCAGGGAGCTGCAGCTTCACAGCTTCACCCATCCACAGCGTGAGAGGGAGCAAAGCTGAGCCCTCAGGGAGCCTGGGCTGCCAGTGGGGCTGTTCTGCTGCAGGAAAAGGCTGAATCCTGGCAGAAGACACATGAGAGCCATGCTCATGAAGGATCTGTGTTACCATGTGTGTGCACAGAGGAGAGCCAAGCTCCTCGCCAGGTCTGCCACAGAGTGGCTGTTCCACCTGCAGGCAGAGATGGGTTCTGGCATCTCAAAAAGCACCAAATCTGGCAGCTTTTCCCTGCTGATTGGATCTGCAGCAGGTCCCCACCCACCTGAGGGCTCTGAGGAACAGAAAATGAGGAGTAAACCCCAACGCTGGTGGCACCACAGCCTCAGCTGTGCATGGAAGTGAAGCTGCTGCCCACAGCCCAGCCCCAAATCCTGATCTGCCGGGCTCTGCCCTGAGTCACAGCTGCAGGGATCCAGATCCAGCAGTGACACCTGGGCTGCCCCCACCCCATGCCAGCCCAGAGGCTGGCACCAGTCCCAGCCAGGGTGCCTCAGAATGCTGGGTGCAGCCTAAGGAGATGCCAGCCTTGGGCAAAGGGCTGAACCCTTGGTACAAGGTGGGCAGGACCTGGTCCAGCAGCAGCAAGAGCAGCAGGAGCACATGAAGCCACCAACTCCTCTGCTGCCAGTTGTAATCCCTTCCCAGCTTACAGCACGGGGGAATGCAATGGGAATTAGTGCCTGGGTGCTGCAGAGCCTTCCCAGCTGGCACCTGGGGCGTCAGCCCCGTGATGGCAGTGCTGGATCTCACAAGCTCCCCTCAGCCCTGGGGAGGTGCTTTGCCCAGGGCAGAGCCTGGTTTAGGACTCAGTGATCCTGGGAAGTGCATCCCATTAACACCAGGAGGGGTTTTTGTGTTAGAGCTGCACGTTATTTCCCCTGGCTGGTTCTTCACTGTGGCTCTTGGGGCTGAGATCAGCTCCCAGTCCCATTTCACAGATCCCAAGCTGGAGGAGCCACCCCGTGCTTTTATTTGCTGGCTTAGATCACCCAGCCCTGGCAACGGCTGGGTTATGCCCAGGGAGGCAGGAGTAATGAATATTTTTAGCTGTTTCCCCAGAGAATGAGCTCTCCACTCAGTTTGCAGCAGCTTTGCTCGAAGCCAGGCAGGGTGGCTGGGGGAAGGTTCGTGTTCAGGCGCTGCTCCCGAGCCGAGCGTGCCGAGCTCGCTGCTGCTGCTTGCTGCCACGTGCCTCATTTCTTTTGAAAATCAGATGCTTTAGGGGAAACTTTCTTCTTCCAGCTCCGCATGCCCACATGTTGCATATGCAGGCGATCTGGCACATCCCTGCTGCGCATGCAGATAAAGGCACGGGCGGGAGCCAGGCTGGGAGAGCCCAGCAAAACCTCCCCGTGGGGATACAGAGCCTGCGTGCCAGCCCACCCTTCACTGCCCAGCTCCAGGGGGATCTCTCTGGGGTTGAAGGCTGAGTGCCCAGGTGCTCTGTTAGGATCAGAATTACTCACCATGACTCAGTAACCCAGAATGATCTGGGGGGACAAGTTCCTGTGAGGAGATGCTAAACTCCTTCCTGTGGAAGTTCCTCTTTCCCAGTGTGGTTTTGGCAGTTCCAGAGGACCCCATGGATGTGTCCATTCCAGCTTCCTGCAGCTCTTGGCTCTGGACACCACCTCTCGTGGTTTCTCTGTAAAATTGGGTGGAAAAGCTCTGTTGGGTGTCTCCCAAGGGTTGGAAGAGACTACAGCTCGTGAGGCCATGCAGGAAGCCTGGGTGGTGTCAGTGGGGTGGCTGAGTGCTGTGTGCTGCCTCTGTAAAAGCTGGGCCTGGTTCCAGAGGGGTGAGGGATGCAAGGGAGCATCCCAGCAGGAGATGAGCCCATCAGGCTCAAGCACCAAATCTGCTGCGAATTTCCCCATCATCAGCCCCCATGTGGTCCCAGCATGAGTTCTGCAGTCAGTCCCTTCTTTATGCTCAAGAAGATGCCCTGCCTCACCTCATCCCAGAGAAATGTAATTTAAACAGCTCAACAAGTAGAGGAAAAGCCTGATTTTCCAGCTGGGCTTCTCCCAGTATCTAAGACATGCTCTTTGCTATGCTCAGCACTGAGGCAGGGTGGACAAAAATGCATCCCATGGTTTAGCAAACGATTTCCCTTCCCAGCTTTGGGCTTTGTCCTTTCCAGAACACCACATGCACCAGACACATCTCTTTTGTTGGACTTTTTCTTTCTATTTTAGGCTGAAATTTGAAGCAGAAGGACATCCTCACACTGGACATAGCCTGGTGTGTGGCTCAGCCCTGAACATGACCACAGAGAGTTTTGCAGAGTTCCTGAACAAGCTCAAGGAAATCCATGAGAAAGAGGTCCAAGGTAGGGAGACAAAATTTTCTTACCAAAACCTGGCCAAGATCCATTTCTTTGTAACAGCACCTTGATCCCTTTGGTGTCAAATAACCTGAAGGGAGGAGGAGCAGGTGTGGATTAGGGAGATTTGGGGATTAGTGCTGAGCAAGCAGCACCCTTGGGGGTGGCTTGGGACATGAGGTCACAGCCTGCCCCTCAGGGGACAGCACCCACTGGTGGCATATTTGCACCTCTCGTTGGCATACTGAGAAAAAAGTGACTTTTTGAATGAAGAAGTTACTTTTTGAAAAGTAACTTCTTCTCTCAGAAGAGAGAGGACATTCCTGCACTCCGTGCCGCTGGAAAGGAGGCCATGGAGATGCTCAGCCCCTGCAGGAATCCCAGGTGCTCCCAGCATTAACCAGGGGGGATTTGGCTCCTCCTGCTGTCGTGGTCTGTGAGCCGGGAGTTTGCAGGGGTGACACACACACCTGCTGGGCATCTGCTCCAGCAGGGAGGACTGGAGTGCGTTTGGATACTGAGCGATCAAAGGGAAAGCAGAGAGATGCAATAATCTATAAGACAGAAGCAGCAGGAGATGAAGCTCTGTTAAAGAAAACACTTGAGTCAGGTTGGATAGCTTATTCCTCTAGGGAATAAATTATTTCTCAGGCCATACATTATTAAAATAAAACCCATTAGGTTAAGCAACCAAGTGCCAAGTCCAATTGTTTTCCTATTAGAATAATTCCCAGTATCAATATTATGAACAAAACTTCAGCACTTTTGGATGATTCTGGCTTATGAATTCATTCTTCTCTTGTGTAATTTCAAGCCATGCGAGAGTTAGAGGAAACTGTTGAGCAATTTAAACCACATGTTTACATCTACTTTGCATAAAATGGATTTGACAGGATACAATGTCTGCAGATCTATCAAGGAAAGCCGTTCAGCTGTAAATATTCTCCAAGATGCTTTCCAACCATGAAAGCTATAAAATACTGCCTACCTGGGAAATGCAGGCTGTAGAGAGAAATAAGTAGAAACAAAACTGAACCAGACTTTTTGGGTCTGCAAAGGAGATGCATTAAATAGCGGAGATACAAAAGGAGCTCACATTCTGTGCAACTTTTCCCAGTTACATTAAACTGTGGCTGTGTTTAACACGTGCAATGTGTTATTCCTTATCGGAGATCGGGCTTGTGGATGGATGAGATTTCTGCAAAGCCACGCACCTTCCTGAAATTCCATCAGTGCTGTTTGCTTCTGAGTGCTGGGGAATGGGCCACAAACACCCATCTCTGTGTGTCTGTTCATGATTCCAGGTCTGCACAGCAAGGTGACGGAGCTGACCACAGAGAAGTGCCGGTGAGCGATGCTGGGGGACAGGGGCGGTTACACCACTGCAATTTCAGGCTTCTGAGTTATTCTCCAACACTGCTGGGTTACAGAGCATTACCATTTGCCTTTCTGGCACTGCCAAATTTTGGCTCCAGGCAGGGCTTGGGGTGATCCCAGCCCAGCTCCAGTTTGCCTTCCCACTGGCAGGTGATGCTTGTGCCACCTGAGGCTTTCTCCCTCGGAAAACAATTAGTGGGAGGAATTAAACTGCTAACTCCAAGGAGGGTGTCAGGGGCAGCATCCAGGCTCCAACACATTTGTTTCCCCTCCTGCCACACAAGAAAAAGGGCACTGTGGATGAGGGCATGGGTTTTGGGAAGAAATCTAACAACCCTCCTTTCTTTGTTGTGTTTCTTCAACTAGCGATGCTCAGAGAATTGAAGAGCTGTTTGCTAAAAATCACCAATTAAGGGAACAACAGAAGGTCCTGAAAGAAAATGTAAAGGTGTTAGAAAACAGGTAGGATTTGTTTTTAAGTAGGGTGCTGCTAAGTGGCAGTGACTGCACAGTCCTGGGGGGAGAGTTTGGGGTTTGCTGTCGCCCCAGGACTGGGATGTAGCACATGAACCTCTCTTTTTCCTATACTCAGCTCCTGGGAGAGCTGGAGGAGTCTGGGCAGGTGCATAGGAGCTTTCCTAAGCTGGTGTGGTTGGGCTGGGTCTGGAGGGGTGCAAAGGCCAGCGCTGGGCTGTGGGGGTGATTCTCAGTGATGGTCTGGGTGTTCACACTTCCCCGTGGGGAGGGCAGGAAATTATTTCTCCCATGTGGTAACAAGCTGTGGGGTTTCCTTCCTCCAGGCTGCGAGCTGGCCTTTGTGACAGATGCATGGTCACTCAGGAGCTGGCCAAAAAGAAGCAGAATGAGTATGAGACCTCTCATTTCCAGAGCCTGCAGCACATCTTCATCCTCTGTACGTACTGACACCCGCTGTGAGCTTGGCTTTGGCAGGCTGAGGCTTTGCCAGTTAATCCCTCTCCCAGATATTTGCGCATGGTGAGCAGGAATCCGGGGAGGCTTTGGGGATGGGGAGAAGGGAGGGAGCAGGACTGTCCAAGGAGACATAACCCTTCCCACAAATCATCAGAGCTGGGGAATCACAGCCCTCCACACCTCCAGAAAAATGAGATTCCAGGCTGTGTCAGCTGCCTGGGAAAAGGATGCATTTGGCACAGCAGAAGCAACACTCTGGCAAAGACAGGAAAGTCACAGCAGCAGCTCAGCACGGGTCAATGAAATCAAGCAACACGTGTGATGGATCTTCTCCTGAGCCCCTGGCACAGCTCCCAGCACCGCTGAGGCACAGGGTGCTGTTCCCTGGGGATCTGACCAGCCCAGGCAGGGTCATGGGGTAAAGGAGATAAGGCATTTAGGAGGGATGGAGGGGTGCCAAGAGCCCTTGGTTTATCTCCCAGCTATGGCACTGCTGCCTGCGTGCTGCTTTCGAGCAGGAGCAAGGCAAGGCACCATGCCTGGGAGCCCAGATGTGACCTCTGTGGCCAGTGCTGGGTGCTCACATCTCCCTCTGGCCTCTGTCTGACCCCCCTGAGATCCCCAGCCCTGCCCCTAACACAGCCCCACGCACCACCCTGCCCTGGTGTTCACAGGGGTTCTAGGATGAGGGAAGAGATGAGAATTTTGACTCTATGTTTCAGAAGGCTGATTTATTATTATATTATATTATATTATATTATATTATATTATATTATATTATATTATATTATATTATATTATATTATATTATATTATATTATATTATATTATATTATATTATATTATATTATATTATATTATATTATATTATATTATATTATATTATAAGAAAATTATATATTAGAACTATACTGAAAGAACAGAAGAAAGGATTTCATCAGCAGGCTAGCAAAGAAAGGAATGATAAAATCTTGTGACTGCTTACAGCTTCAACACAGGTGGCTGTCACTGGTCATCAAGTAAAAACAATTTCACATGCTGGGTAAACAATTCTCTAAATCACATTCTAAAGCAGCAAAACATAGAGAAGCTGAAGCTTCCCAGCTTCTCAGGAGAAAAGATCTTAGCAAAAAGATTTTTCATAAAATATGTCTGTGACAGGTGTTCACCGTGCCCAACCCACCACTGCCTCCTCTGGCTCTGGCTCTGGCTTTGGGTTTGGGTTTGGCTCTGGTTCTGGGTCGTGCTCCTCCCCTGAGCTGGGGATCTGCAAGCAGACCCAATCCTGATGAAACCTGAGTCAGAAAATTGCTCCCTTTTATCCCGTAGCCCCAGCACGCTTACAAAGAAGGAAGGAAATTCAGCATCCTTCCCAAAGTCGGTGCCGTTCCCTCCTCCCCCTCCAGGCACCCCAGCGAGCTGTGAGCAGCATCCTTGCAGCACCTGAACTCACAGCACCTCCTCTGTCCCTGCAGCAAACGAGACCAACCGCCTGAGGGAGGAGAATAAAACTCTCAAGGAAGAACTGAAGAGGCTCCAGAGCCTGGAGTAAGCACTTTCCTGATTTCATTCTTTACAAGGGACATTGGCAAGGGCATCCCCAGAGCTGGGCAGGGCAAGGTCCAGACTGTGGCATCCTCCGGGGTATTTTAGCATCTCATTCCCATGGGTTCCTGTGTATGTAAGACATGGGAAAATCCCTAATAGTCTCAAAATCCTTGTTGACCTTTGCTCACTCCCCTGTTCACCAGCATCCAACGATTAAATTTTGGGGAACAAAGATATTTAACCCCCTGGAAACAAAGCCCTGGGCAGCTTGCATGGAGCTCAGCCTGGGATTCCATGGCTTTTCCATGGCACCAGGTCCCCTCCTGCAGCAGCCAGAGAGGGTCTGCAGGAAGCAGGTGGCTTTGGGGGAGGACAGTGACACACAAGGGACAGTGACGGGGTTAAAGAGGGAGAAGTGATCTGCACCAACAGGTTCACAGCCCAGCAGAGCACTGTGCTGGAAGCCAAGTAACCTGCCAGGCTGGCCAATATATACAAATCAGCTCATTCCTCAAGGGTTTAATGTCCAGAGGAATTAGCACTGAGGGATTAGTTTAGAAATGTGTTTTCTTTAGAGCACAGGAGCACCATCCGCTTAAACTTTGGCTTTTACTCCCCAGTGCTTCCAGAGCTGAGGGCTGGGCTGGGCCTGCTGAGCACTGAGTGACTCTGCTCTGCTCTGCTCTTCCCTGAGATGCTGATAGGAGGATTTCCACCCAAACATCCACATCTCAGCACCAGAGTCCACCCTGGGCTCTGTGTGGGTCTCCAAGGCTCAGGCACTCCCTTGTGGCACTGAGCATCACCCTCTCCATCCTGGTTTGGTGACAGGGGGCAGACACCACATCCCTGTGCTCAGTGCACCCCTCCATCATGCTGAAAGCCCAGCCAGGGCCAGGTTCCCACAAAGCTTTTGCAATAGCCACAGCTGGGTCCTGGCTTACCCAACCTCGTGGCTTCCTGTGACCTTACCCACAACCAAGTGGGGCAATCACAGCTCCAAGTGGGGCTGCCATGCTGGCTCTGTCCATGCTCCAGACTGCAGCTGGGCTGCTGATAAGCTGCAGTGGAAGGAGGTGAGGCTGAGGATCTGGAATATCCACATACACACATAGATAAATATGTGTGTTTGTGTATCAGGCTCAGAGCTCTCAGTACAGCAGCTCCAAATCTTCCTTCTCCTGCCCCTTCTCCTTCATTCATGTCCTTTTCCTTCCAACAGGGACAGGACAAAGACTCCAGGAGTGTCCTCCAGAGAAAGCTGCTCCACACCAAGCTCCCCTTTGACTCTGCTGTCCCCAGTGAGCAGGAATGTCAGCACAGAGAAGGCAGAGCCCAGGGAGGCAGGAGCCCAGCAGGACGTGCCAGAGCTGGAGCTCAGTGAAGGTGGGTGCTGCTGGCTCCTGCCACGCTCGAGGGACCTGGGGATGTGAGAAGTGACTGAGCCAGGGTGCAAAACTGCTCTGGGAAAGGGTCTGGAGAGCAAAGACCAAGCTGTTAGCAGCTCAGATGGACATTGCCACGGGCAGAAAAGCTGATGGGGGGAAATGCATGTCAAGGGAGAAACACCCTGCTCTGCATTAGAGCAAAAGAGTGCTTGGTGCCTCCACTGAAAGAAAATTCATGCAGAGACCATAGCATTGCCTTCCTGCCACCCACACATGTAATGAAAGGCACGTTCAGTCAGGTGCTGGCTTGAGCCAGAAGGTAATTTTGACTCAAAATCTTCACAGAGAGGTGGTTGGTGGCAGCCAGTGGCATCCCTGGGAGGCTGCATGGCTCCAGCCCACTCAGGGCAGGGCTGTGGCAGCTCTGGGGGACCATTGCAGCAGCTGGCTGTGTCTTTTTTTTTGCAGAAAAGCCTCCAGAGAAGCTCCAGAGAAGCTCTCCAAGCAGCAGAACTTCTCCAGGCACTCTCCTCCAAGAAGTCAGCCTTGCAGAAATAGTGAGTGGTCAGAGGTGGCCTGCTGGCCTCGGGCCTTGTCCCCGCTGCTGTGCTCATCTGAACTGGATCAGATTGGGATAGGGAAAGAGTAGGAGGCACTTGGGGGCTGGAACAATCAGCCAGACTCGGGTAGTTTGTCATTTCCAGAGCCTGGCATTCAGCGGTTGCAAGGACAAACACAGCGAGGGTGTCAGCCCAGGGCTGCTGAGTGACATGGTGACACTGGGCACTGGGAGATGAGACTGCAGGACCTGGACCTGCTCCTGGTCATGGGAACTCAAGCCCACAGACACACCCACACAGATACCTCTGTTTTGGCACAGGTTTTGCTTACTCGACCTCCACAAAAAACTTGAAAGAGCAGGTGAAAAGGGGTTTTGGTAAGGCTGCAGGCAGGCTGTGGGGATGATTAATAGGGATCACAGGAAGGCTTGGTGACATCTCCAGGTGGGCAGGGGAAAGTCAAGTCAGAACATGTGGTGAGCCTTTCATGACAGCTGATGGAGACAACGATGTCCTGGCCCAGGTGCTCCAGCAGAAATACACCCACCAGAGCAGTGTGTGCCAGGAGCTTGCATGAATAAAGCCTTGCATGAGTAAAAAGGCCTGACTATGGGACAAGGAATGTGCAGGGTCTTATCTTGGTTAAGCCACTGAATCATGACTTAAGAGGAGATGCAAAACTTCCTGTGCTGCAAATCAGTGCAGCCAGAAAATGGAGAGTACATGAAGGGAAAAATTCCTGGAAAAATGAATAAAAACTTTGATAGGGCTGTTGACCAGAACCATATCAAGCAGAGCACTCAGGAGCTGTCTGCCTTGTCCTCACTGGTGAGGAGATGTGTCCCAGTTCAGCCAGGCTCCCTGCGGAATGGCTCACCTGGACTTTCTGTCACAGGCATCCCAGAGGATTTCCAACCAGCTGCACGGAACCATTGCCCTGGTGAGACCTGGCTCCAGACCCTGCCTCCTGGAAAGGAGTCCTTCAGAGGCAGCAGTGTCTCCCCCAGCCAGGAAGGCTCCTCTCCCTCCAGAGCGCGAGCACAGCCCCAGCCTGGAGGCGTGAGTACCTGCGAGCCATGGGCTGGCCCACTGCAGCTGCCCCTCGGTGGATGCATGGCCAGCATTCACTGTGCCTGCCCTCCTCCCTCCCCAGACTTCCCCCACAGCCTCGGGAAGGGGGGGGATATCCCAGTTTACAGCAGTGAAAAGCGACTGGAATCCAGCCCAACAAGGTCGGGCTCTCGTTATTCCAGCTCCTCAGACAGACCCACAAAGTGAACCAGGTGTCCCCACATCCAGGCAGGACTGTCCCAGGCAGGCAGCAATTCCTGCTCCTCCTTATCTATTCTAATGGGCTTTCCTGCAGGGCTCAGCACTTCCCAGGCTTATCCTCCCCACTGATTTCAGGAGCACAGAGGGCTGAGCAAGGCCAGGGAGTTCACCTGTAGACAGAGAGTTTCCCAGAGTGTGAGTAGTTCTGCAGAGCATTCCTGGGAGCAGCTTGCCCTGATGGAAGCTGCCAAATAACCAACAGCAGCAGGGAGTGGGTTTGCAGGGCAGGTTCCTGCACTGCCCCAACCTTCCTACGATGGCTGTAAGAGTTTCCCATTGAGTGAGATTAGGGGAGGGTGGGCTGTTCCTCTGTCCTGGGGGTCTTCAGGCACTAAGAAAGCCCAAGGGGGTAGTTAGGATGCCGCTGGCTGTAAGACTTTATTCAAAAAGTGACTTCATGGCAGCAGTGCTGATGTGAGAGCATCCTTATACTCTCATAACCCCTTGCCTTGAGCTGCCATGGCCTGGGGACAGGGGATTGCTGCTGGATGCTGGAATGGCTTCCCATGCTGTGTGGGATGGGAATGGCTTCCTACTGCTGACTGCCTGATGCCCCTGGCCACCAGGACCCTCCTCCCCAGCACAGACCCCAAACACAAACACGGTGTACTGACCAAGAGCTGCAACAGGGCATGGAAAGAGCAGGAGAGACCACACACATCCCTGCACAGCTGGGAAACCATGGGAAAGCTCTGTTGCTAATGTGTGGGGTTATTTTCCTGACGTGATCTCTAATGCAATTTTTTTTCCCACGCTTTTTTTAGTTATTTAACAGCGAGCAACCCGGACTCCCCCAAGGTCGCTCCATCCTACGAAAACCTAAAACTGAGTGCCCGGAGAGAGCAGCTGTGCCTCCTGCACAAGCACCTCTCCCTGCACCAGCTGGGGCTGGCGGGTCCCTGCGCCCCGGGCGAGCGGGACAGCGGCACCTTCCCCATCCACCCGCTCCGGAGCAAGGCTGCTGAGAGCAGGGCGCGCTCCCGGGACCCCTGGGACGAGCAGGCAGCCCTGCTGAAGCTCCCTGCCACCATGGTGTACGTGAGGGACCAGCAGCTGGAGGAGAAGCTGCAGCTGCTGAAGCAGCGGGAGCGGCTGCAGCATCTCCTGCTGCGGCAGTGCCAGCCGGGCCAGCGGGCGCACGGTGACACCGAGACACGCACGGGACAGCGGCCACTGTCCCCATGGCTGGGCATGGCCGCGGGGTGCAAGGAGGAGAGGGTGTTCCTGGAGGATGCTGCGGATGGGGAGGAAGAGGGGTGAGGATTGTTGCTGACTCTGTTTGTGGTGCGGGAGCTGGTGCGAGGGTTGTCTCGGGGCGCGATTCGGGCTGTTTAGTGGAAGGGTCAGAAGCAGTTTAGTTAAAAATGCCAGCTTTGGGAGTTGGAGAGGAGGGTTTGAACCCTTTCTTCCTGAGCTAGGATGGTGGGGTAAATCTAAGAAGGGGTTTAGTCTTCAATCTTTGGCTTACAACTCTAATGGTTTTTATAAACCATTAGAGTTAATTAGAGTTTGGGTCGTTTGTTCTCTAGGCAGCTGTGGCGGGGCAGGGAGCGCCCCGAGCTGCGAGCCAAGGTGAAGGAGGCGAGGGACGAGGATGGGGACGCGCCGCTGGACCTGTCCGACTCCGGCCGCGGCAGGGAGACGGACTGGCACAGACAGACAGACGGCAGCCCGAGGGACAGCCCCGGGGACAGCCCGGCTGTGCCCGCAGGGGGACACAGGGCACAGCGGGACCGCCTGCGCTGCCCCTACCGCTGGGCACTGCCCGCTGCTGCCAAGGAGGAGGAGGAGGAGGAGGAGGAGGAGGAAGCTGTGGTGAGTACAGCTCTTGCTGGCATCCCCTACAGCCCCTTCCCCACCCCAGGGTGCCCAGCGCTGCTGCTGGGACTGCTATGAGCAGCACTGCGGGAGGATGGGTTTGGTATGTGAGAAGCCAGTTTGCACGTGGCAGAGCCGTGGTTGCTCAGCCCTGGCTCTCACTCCACATGCCCATCCAGGGTTCCATCCATGCCCAAGGGCAGGCAGAGCCTGTGCCCCCTCCCACAGGCTGCTGCAGGGGGTGCTGGGCTCCCTGCAAACACACCACGGTGCACAGGAGCATCTCTGTGATGCTCGTCCCTGTGCGTGTCACTGTCATCAAGTAAGGGCTGGGGACAGTCCTCTCCTGCCTGGCGACAGCGGTGTTTGTGTCCCTGTGTCCCACAGCTCAGGCTTTCACGGGCATATCTGACAAACAGCTCCACACCAAGTGACCCAGAGGCCCCTCCTGAGGCCGGGCTGAGGCGGGATGTCGGCGCACAGAAGGGAGATGCAGGTAAGAAGCCCCAGGCAAATGTGACATTTGGGAAGGCAGGAGTGAAAGGTGCCTTTTGGTGAGGGCATTTCCCAGCCCAGAGCTCTCTGCTGGGCCCTGCACACACCTGCAATCCCACCTTCCAGGCACCAAGTGCTCCTGCCTCCCAGCTCTTCTGGGCCTTTGGGGGAACTTCAGGTTTCGCATTTCTGTCCTTGAGAGCTCAGTTTTCTACCCTAGATACGTCCACAATTCAGGCTCAGTATGAATGGGGAGAAAGTAATCCTGGTTTTTCTGTAGAGAAGCCCAGTGTCTGTGTCCAGCACAGACAGGAGCCACCCCTGGGGTGTCCTTGGACACTCACAGAGCAACCTGCATGGAATTCTCCAGGAGCTGAGGAGTCAGCATAGCTCCGACCTCTTGCAAAGCCCACTCCACAAAGAGCACCAACAGGACAATGGTGCTGCTCCAGCATTTCCCACTCCTCTCAGGGAAGAAGCAGCTCAGAATGTCCCAGAAGAGATGGGGAAATGCAAGAAGTTCGCAGGACTAGCACTGGAAAACCATCCCTGTCTGTCCCCTTGCTCCAAAGCGTGTCCTGTGATGACACAGCACAGAGGGTTGAGCACAGAGCCAGGGATGCTGGAACCTGCAGCAGGTAGATCAGGGTGGTTTCCTTCCTTCCCTTGCTCCACCCTCCACAAGAGCCCTCCCAAGGCTCTCTCCCTGCCTGACCCCCAGGGACACAGGTGCCAGGTTTGTCCAGGCAGGTGGGAGGCAGCAGCCATGGGGATCAGAGTGGCAAGCACGTCTGCTGCTCAGTACCAGCCTTACTGGCTTGGCCAGAAAGTTGAGCTCGCCTGGATTAGTTGGTCTGGGCGTGTCGGAGTGGTTTGGGAACACTCTCCAGAGCAGGATTTTTCACAGTGGAGAAAAAAAAAAAAAAAAGAGTCCTCTGTGATTTACATGCTAAGGAGATATCATCATGGCAGAAGAATTTCAGCTGATTACATTCTGGGTGTGGGAATACAGGACTTTCTTCAGTTCTCACCTTAAGGTTGACACAAAGCCCGGGGAAACAATACACAAATACTTCTGCACTTTCTAGTGAACCTTAACCTGCAGAAGGATAAGGTGAGGATGGGATCAGGCTACAGAGAATCCAGGAGTGCCTGGAAGCAGCATCACCTGCTCTCCCACCTCTGCAGGGGCAGCAGGAGGGGGCTGCCCTGCTGAGCTCCATCCTGGCTAGAGCTGCGTGTGCTGAGCAACAAGAATTGAGCTTTGGGGGTGCCCCTGCCCCTCCGGAGAGGGCACAGCCCTTTGTGCCCACCATGGGCAGCTGAGGTGTGTCACTGTGTGTGCACACAGGGTGATGCCACCATCACCAGCAGGGCTTGGCCCCAGCCCCTGGAGATCAGTGTGAGCAGAGGTGGGGTGTGTGCAGGCACATGTCTGGGGCTGTGTGGCCCCAGGGGCCGTGCACACTGAAATGCTTTTCCTGGGAAGGGAAGGGAAGCATCTCCCCTGCCTTTCCTTCCTCTGCTCCTCAGCACACATTCCCTGCCAAGAGCTGCTGACTGAACCAGCAGCAGAGATGGGATTGTCCCTTTTGGCCTCTTCACCTCAAGATGCTTCTCCCCACCTGGGGCTCAAACAGGAAGGTGCAATGTGGGGCTTAAATACCCCCAGTTTCCCTCCTGTATGTAGCCACAGATGTTGGGACAGCTCTTGTGACCTTGGTGTAGCAAAGTCCAGGGGATACAGCTTTCCTGGGAGCTGGTTTCCCAACAGTCTTGTTGGATCACTCCTAAACATTCATTCCAGGCCACGAAGCTTGCAGTGCCTTTGCTTCACAGCTCAGTTTATTGCTGAAGCTGCTTTCTGCCTCAGTGGCTCTGTGAGCCTGAGCCAGTGGCTCTACATCTGCTCATGAGCTTGTCAAGCCTGCCACCAGCCAAAAAAACTTCTTTTTGTGTTTCTTTAGATGACAATGATGCCGAGTCTGGGAAGCAAGAGTCCGATGAGCCAGACACAACGGACAGTGAGGTTGGTTTGTGTGTTTGTTTGTTTGTTCTCAGCCATCAGCTGCTGGGTCCCAGAGACGTCAGACAGGCTGTCCCAGCCCAAGCTCCCTCCAGAAGGTGATGGCTCTTCCTGCACCAGGTGCCAAACCTCATTCCCACCCTGTTGCACAACTTGCTGCTGAGGGGCAGGAGTGCCACTCTTTCCAGCCAGTCAGGTCTTTATGAGCACTAGCATCTGTCATCACTCCATAGCAATGGTCACAAAGGTCCCTGGCAAAGCCACCAGCTCCCTGGGAAAGCCTGGGTGCTTTGTAGACTGACTGTTCTTCTCCTTGGTGTAGGAGAAGTATGAAGATGAGATCCTACAAGAAGCTGAGGCTGACGGGAAATACTTTTGCACCAAAGACAAAGTTCATGTGCAGCAGAGGAAGAGAAAAAGAGGACAGGATCCCTGGATAAAAGGTAAGGAGGAGAAGTTCCTCGGGGCATCAGCTCAAGGCTACATCTTCTGCTGCTTCCAGAGGGACTCCTGTGAGAAATGCCCCAGGACAGGGCACAGGAGGGTTCTCCTCTGAGCCGTGTTTTTGCAACACTCATTTCTCCAGACAGAGGAGCCCCAGCTAATGGTTAGCCAGGACAGCCTGGGCAGGGTGGCCAGGAGAGCACCCCAAGCACCTAAGCTAACAGAACTTAGCCCCTTGTGTTTGCTTATCTGGTCAGGGAGGTGGTGACTGGGGAAGGCCAAATTCCCAGGGGTGTGTTATTGACAGTCAGAGAAAAGTTCCTGCCACTTCTGTTGATCTTCCAGTGTGCCTGTGGAGGTTTCCCTGCTGACAGAGGAATGTGTTGTACCCATGTTCCCTCCAGGTGAACAAGCAGAAAACTGCTCCTGATAAGGGCAAGGATAAGACAGTTTGTCTGTCAGGCCTTAAAAAATGCTCTGTCAGAAAACCCCACTGCTCACCACTCTGTCCTGGTGGTAAAAACAGCCAAGTGCTAGCCCAACCATAAATGTAGAGAGGGCTGTTGCTTAAGCTTGAAGGGAGCTTTTTTACCAGCCTGGTCTTCAGAGGGCCCTGCTGACTCAGGGGACAGCAGCACAGGTGGGTGACAAGAGGGTTTGCTGTACAGAACAGCCACTTGGAGCAATGGGGAGGAGCACAGCTGTGCTGTGCAGCCCAGGGCAGACACATTTAACCCTCCAGGGCTGGGTGGGGATGTCCCAAGTGAGGGGTGGGTGCAGCTGTGACAGGAATGGAGTGATGGAGGGGCACAGCACCTCTCTCAGCATGTGATGTGAGCCATGAACCACACTGGAACAGGGAGAAATCCACAGAATGCATCTTGCTGCTCTGGGTACCCTGTCAGGGACACTTCTGCATCAGATCAATTCTCTGCCTGTTTCTCCTTCACATTGTTTTGTGTCCAGGATCACAACAGCCTCCCCTGGATACCCACACATCTCACATGTGAGGGTTTGCTCTCCTTTCCTGTGCTGAGCTTTGCTTCCTCCTGTGCTGTCCCTGTTTTGGGATGAAGCCATGCTGACTCCAGAAGTGTAAATCCATTTCTCTGTGGTTAACTCCTGCTGTCATCTGGCTGTTTACAGGATCTAAGAAGTCAATGAGAGGAAAAAAGAAAATCAAAGTGGAGCAAAGCCCAGTGGGGATCACAAAGGAACTGGAGAATTGCTCTGCTTCCCCCAGTGATCCCTCCAAGGACAGTTAACAGCAGGGCAGGATGGAGCAACTGCAGACCAAAGGACAGAGCTCAGAGACCTCAGAATCCCACCCATGCTGGAGAGTGAATCCTCCTGTCATGCTGGGCCAGGCAGTGGGGAATTCATAAGGACTCATTTGTGAGCAGAGCACCCTGAAATTCCTCACTCAGTGCCACAGGAGAGGCTGGGCAAGGATGAGCCATGCAGGTGACACCTGGAGCAGCCAGGTGCTGCTGGTGGAGCCCCACAGTCAGTGATGCCAGCCCTGTGCCAGAGCAGACCCTCAGGCTGGAGCTGGGAAGAGGAGATGTCTCTTTGGAACCCTCACCCTGCATCAGAACCGTGTCCATCCCTGGGATTTCACACTTGGAGAACGGACCACCATCCTCTCCTCATGAAGGATGTCCCAGTGGCTGGCTGAGGGGTGGTGACCAAACCAAACACTGCAGAGCCCCATGCACAAACCTGCTTCAATTAAATCCATACCCAGGTTTCATACACGTGTGGGTCTTGTCTGACCTGGGGAAAGTCCGTGGTTTTGTCTTCTAGTTAAATGAGGAACAAGTACATGGGCAGACAGGGGGATGTGTTTGGGTTTGGGCGCTCCCTCTCCCTAGTGTGTCCTGGAAAAGGTCAGTGAGTGAGACCCAGCTGCAGCTCACAGCAGAGCTCACACTGACCTTGGCAGCATTGCTGGCAGCTATTTTTCACGGGGATAAACTGTTCGTAGTAATCTTTCTCTCATGGGATGAGATGGGAAGGGCTGCAGGGAGCATCCCTGCTCACAGCATCGATCCAGGAGCCAGGCTGGGCTGTTCCTGGCACACAGGTGGAGAGAACAGGGACAAAACAGAGACCAACAAAGTGCCAGAGCCAATTCCTGCCATGTTGCACTCCCACTTTCCCTTCACCTGCAGTTATTTCTATTTCAACGTGGTTGTTCTGCCCGTTCACAAGAACGAAGGCAAAGCACAGCCAGCCACGAGCAGCCCCCTTTGCTCGTAGCACCTTCCCATCTCCACAACGCTAAAATCCCGCTCAGAGAGCCCCGTCTGCGGGGGAGGGCCCGGCACTGCCCAGGGCAGCCTCGCATCACCCAGCCGGGCGGGAGCGGGACCGGGACCGGGGCCGGGAGCGGATCAGAGAGCGGTGCGGGACCGGGAGCGGTGCGGGCAGTGCGGGACCAGGACCGGGAACGGGAGTGGTGCGGGCGGTGCGAGACCGGGACCAGGACCGGGGGCAGTGGGGGACCAGGACCAGGGAGCGGGAGCGGGGCCGGTGCAGGACCAGGAGCGGGAGCGGGAGTGGCGCGGGCGGTGCGGGCGGTCCGGGAGCGGGAGCGGGAACAGGAGCGGTGCGGGACCAGGACCGGGAGTGGGGACAGTACGGATGGTCCGGGAACGGTGCGGGATCGGGAGCGGGGCCGGTGCGGGACCAGGACCGGGGGCGGGAGCGGTGCGGGTGATGCAGTACCGGGAGCGGGGACGATGCGGACGGTCCGGGAGCGCGAGCGATACGGGCGATGCGGGACCAGGGCCAGGACCAAGACCAGGAGCAGGGCCGGTAGCGGGACAGGGAGCGGAGCGGCGCGGGCGGTGCGGGACCAGGACCGGGAACGGGAGCGGTGCAGGAGCAGGAGCAGGAGCAGGGCCGGTAGCGGGACAGGGAGCGGAGCGGTGCGGGCGGTGCGGGACCAGGACCGGGAACGGGAGCGGTGCAGGAGCAGGAGCAGGAGCAGGGCCGGTAGCGGGACAGGGAGCGGAGCGGCGCGGGCGGTGCGGCGGGCGGGCAGTGCCGCCTGCTGGGCAGCGCCGGGCCGGGCCGGGGCCGCTCCCCGAGCGCGGGGAGGACGGTTCAGCCTCCCCAGGGCACGGCAGCTCTGCCCCCGATGGCTGTGGAGCCGCGGGAAGGAGCGGGGACAGCCGGCAGCCCCAGCAGCGGGGATGGAGCGCGGGAGTCCCGCGGGGCTGGGAACTTCACAGGAGCGAAACTTTCCCGGGCTGGAAAATTACTGATAGAGCCATCCTCCTCCTGCCTTCACGGTTTGGAAGAGCTCCTCGGATGATGAGGAAGGGTCTGGAGCACGGATCCGCTGAGGGAACTGGGGGAGCTCATCCTGGAGAAGAGGAGGCTCAGGGGGACCTCTTCCCTCTCTGGAGCTCCCTGGAAGGAGGATGCAGCCAGGTGGGCTTGGTGTCTTCTCCCAGGTGACAAGTGACAAGACAAGAGGAAAACGGCCTCAAGTTGCACCAGGGGAGGTTTGGATTGGATGTTATGTAAAAAATGCTCACTGAGTGGGTTATCAAGCACTGGAACACGCTGCCCAGGGCAGTGAGGGGGTCACCAGGGTTGCAGGGCTGATTTATCCCAGCTCGAAGCATTCATTGGATCGTGGCCATGGGAAATGGATCAGGGCCATCACTGATGCCTTCCCCTCAGCACAACCTCTGTCCCTTCTCAGAGCAGCTTGGAGGGGAGAGCAATAACCCACTGACCATGGTGGTGAATTGGGTAAATCTGTCTTTTAAAAATACCCCAGCAAGGAAAAGGAAAAAAGAAGAGAAGTAGAAATGCAATCCCATAAAGAGGCCCCTCAGACTGTAAAGAGGTTGCTTGGGATGGGGAGAAATGAAGGAGGGAGGGAACTTTTGTGAACTATAAAATAATCACCTCCCTATGACAGTTCCTTGATAAGCAAAACGTGCAGAAGTCCTGCCAAAAATAATGAGGTCCTCAGTTCCTTTTCTTCCCACAAAGATTTTTTCCCCTCACATTGCATGACACCACCACAGAATGCACTTTAAATTAGTGGAATTTTAATACCTTTTATGTTGCTTTTTTACATGAGATTTTTTCACTCATCTCTCGTGCTGGGTGTGTTTGAGGGGCTGGCAGGGACACATTTCACACTTAGGTCAATCCCATATCTGAAAAAAACCAAAAAATAGTTTTGTCAGCTCTGAGCAAAGTGCTCCTCTGAGCAAGTTGTTGTAGTAAATTAAACTTTATATGCTGCACTTGATCCAGCCCTGGAATTTCTCTGCTCCTACCATCTCCTGGCTTGCTGTTACCTCCCCACCATGCTACAGAAAGATGGATAATTGCTGAGGTCCATTAACTCTCAAAATTATGCTTGTCAGTCTTTTGTTCAAGTCATTCTTGACAGGTAAATGCATGTATTGATCTGGTGATAGGCAGGCAGCCTCAGACTTGAATTATTCTGCTGTAAGGAAGAAATCTGAGCCCTGCAAGCAGCTCTGGAGCTCCACAGAGGTTTCCATGTGAAGGTTCAGCCCCGCCTGAGGCGCTGTTTGCAGGAACACACATGGCAGTGTTCAGCACAGCAGCCTTTTAATAACTCCACGGGAGTTTGGTTAATGGCTCCAAATGGCATTTGTGTACCAGACCCAGCAGTCTCTGCTTTTTGCAGAGTTAATCCCTTTTGTTGCCACACTTCTGTGCAGTATGAGAAGGAGGTTTCACACAATAACCTTCAAAAATGCACTGAAATTACCATCAGAGTGCGTGAGCTACATCCCACGGAGCAGCAGAGCAGAAGGAAAGCTGTCCCAAGAGCAGATCAGTTCTTCTGGGAGGCTGGCAGCTCACACTTGTTTTGTTCAGACAAATTTCAGCTCTGATGTCACCAGGGCCATGATGCAGGTAGGGTATGAGGGCCAGTGCAGAGGTTGCCCAGAGGAAGGGGTTGGGTTCACCCAGGCTGGATTTGAAATTGCACAGAAATCTGGGAGAGAGATGATGTCACCATTTCTGTTCACTTTGAGTGCATCAGAAACAGCAGTGAGTGGTTCCCTTATTGCCTGTCAAACCGAACAATTCCAGTCACAGACCACTGCAACTCCTTTGCTTCCTGATGTTTAAGGATCTGCACATGCTGAATCATCCTCACAGCACAGAGCATCTCAGCTCTCAGACCCTCCTGGCCTCCCTGTGCATCAGCCTCCCACCAAACTCACCAGTGAAATGACATCTTCTGTTTCTCTCTGGGCTTAATTTGTAAAATTTTGTGAGAAGTAAATTTGCGCAAGTTGAGCTATGAGTATAAATCTCCGTCTCAAGGGGAAAAAATCTCACACACAAATTTCCTTACACGTTCCTTTCCTTACAACAGTTCCTCTGTTGTATGTGTGAGGAAAGGTAGGAAGTCCCAGAAGCTCAAAGCAAGAGGGAACTGAGCTGGGAACTCAGCTGGCTGCAATGCAGGCTCCAAAAGCTCCAGAAATAGAGATATGCACATCAGATTCTTCCCCCTCCCAACCTTCTGCTGTGGCATTGCCTTCTTGGCAATAGATAATTTGAAGGTGATTTAACCCATGCCCTTTTCATGAGGCTGACACCACCTTCTGTGCAGTGAAATGCTTTTAGCTGCAATCTGCTCTGTGAGCAGTGCCCATTTACAGTGCTGCCTTTGGAAACACAGCTTCACTCCCCTGTTCACCACAGGAAAACTCATTCCAAGCATTACTCAAGTCTTGCTTCAATCCTGTTTTGGGGATTTCAGTGGGATGGCATTTTGTGTAGGGTCAGATGTGCCCTGGATGTGTGAAAAAGGCAGAAAAGGGATCCTGGCAGTCTCCTGCAGCTCTGCAGCTCACAGCCAGGAGCTCAGAGGGAACAGGGACAGGGACAGCTTGGCTGTTCAGAACAGAGCATAGGGACAAGCCTTCACACTTTTGCAAGGAGGCTGTGAAGTTGTGGATAGATTTAGCAAATCCAGCAAGCAGCAGCAGTTCTTGGAAGGGAGAGATGTGGGGAGTTCCTTTGCTCCTTTATCTCAAGCAAAGTTTACTGTAGGAATTTTGGAGCCAAAATGCAAGTTCCTCTGGCATCCCTTGGGTATCACAGCTTTCTGCTCTGCCTTGAATATCATCACCAACATGCCAGGAGTTCCCTAGACTGTGCTGCATACCCTGCTCATACCAAACTTGCTGCTGGCTGTGCTGAACTCCAGTGGGACCTCTCTAGAAAGCACATTTTCCAAGATTCTCCCATTTAAATGATTGATTTATTAATAACAGCATTTTAGTGCAGCACCACGTGCTTCAGGGAAGGGAGTTTGATCCATTCATTCACAAATCCTCCTGTAAACAGCACACAACATTTTCCTGAATCACAGGGCCCTTCAGAGTACAGAGAAATAGGATGAAATCAATCAGCTCTGTGTGTTTTAAATGCTCTGTGTCATGCAGGAGAACCTGAGTGGTTCCCCAAGGCACACAGGGCTGCTGGCAATGTTCTCCTGCTGGGGAGCAGCAGCTGATTTTGCTGTGACTGTGAACACACAGCAAGAGCAGAGGGTTGTGTCACCCACCAGGGTGAGCCCCCGGCAACCCAGGGAATTCTGCTGCCCTGCTCCAGCAGCAGCCAGAAGACAGCAGGACCCCCAGCTGGACCCCTCTGGAGGCAGATGAAAGAGGAACATTAGAGCCATCTCAGGCTGCACAGCTGGTGGCACTGAGAGCTTGAGTCAAACCGGCCTCACAGGTTTGGGATGCAGGAGGAGAGCAGTGGGGATGGATGTGCCAGCAGGGAGCAGGAGTGGTCCAGCATGTGAACGTGGTTGGGAAGGGTTTCATCATTCCCTGCACATGGAACACAAGCAGGGAATGGCACCTGCCATTCCTGAGACAGACCAAAGAGCAGGGAGAAGGTGAATTTAGGAGAATGTGTACTCCCAAAAACTCCTTTATATGGATGTGGTGAGTGTGAGCTGAGCTCCAAAGAGTGCTGGCACCCCCAGGTGTGCTGATTTCAGGAGAGAATTTAAACAGGGTAAACTATGATAGGAAATTTGGGACAAGGATTACAGCTTGTTCAGGAGAGAAGAGACAGTAAGTTCTGGATGCACATTGCACTCCTGTGTCATCCTCCCAGACTTCCAGACACTGTCCTGGGCCCTGTGAGGTCTCTTGGACCCCCATTCCCACCCTGCTTAGGCTGGAAAAATGACTACAGCAATTTTTGGTTCCTTATCTTAATACCAGTCGTTCCTCCAACTGGAAGCTGCACTTCTGGTTCCCAGCCTAAATATACTTATGACCTGTTTATCTTTGCTTGATTCAGGGCCATGATTTTGCAAAAAATATAACAGCCAGCCCACATAAGTACTTTAAAATGCTGTCTCATGTCAGATGCTTAGACCAGATCCTGCAGTCCTTGCATGGAGAAAAATCCTTGTGACCTTGGTGGCTCTGCTCCCCAAATAGTATTGGAATAAGGATTTGCAGGCTTGTCCTGTTTCATACCAGCTCCTTATTCCAGCAGCCCCTGACTGTTCAGACAGGTATCCAAACAACCCAGGGCATCCTTTAAGGTAGAACAGAAACTCCAGGAGCAAAATGAGTGTGAGCTGAGTATTGGTGATTCAGAGTAACATTTTACATCTGTGCAGTGATGTTGTAAATGCAGAACTGCCTGCCTTTCTCTTTGTCCAGGATTTTGTGGTGGTTCAGGTTGGAAAAGGCTTCAGCCAGAACTTGAAGCTGCTGTGCAGCAGCAGGGAGGAGAGTCCAGCCTGTGTCCAAAGCAGCATCCCTGTGTGTGAAGGAGAGAACATTCCTGAGCTTGGGCTTCCTTCATTCCCCGCTCCAGGGATTCCCTCGTTGCAGAAGACAGGCAGAAAAGGTTGCTCAGGGTTGTACCCAGTCTCTGCCTTTTGTGGGAGTGATGCTGATGTGCCCCTCGTGTGTTTCAGCATCAGATTCTCTGCAACACAGCGCTGTGCTCACTGTACTCAAACCCTGGGAGTTGTCAGACACAGATAAAAGCTCCCCAACATTAGCAGCAGCAACACTCCAACCGCTCAATTCAGCTTTGAAGTTAGCAACCCACTAAGCCATGGAGGCTGCTCCTCTCTGCGCTGACTCAGTGGGACGATTTACATCCCACAGCTATTTTTACAGGCAAAGAATGAGAAAAAAGCCACACATTTATTTTTCAAAATCCAGTCTTGGGTTCTAAAGAATTGTTTGCAGCAAGCCTAGATAGGTTTCCATGCCTATTCATCCCCTGGCTTATTTGATGAGCTTGCCAGCAGGAAGGATTTTAATTCCTTTTTATCCCAAACTATTTTTTCCACAGCTGTGATATGAAATGGTTCGGCCAAATAATTTAGGCTCAAAATCTGACCTATATTGAACAGTATAAGATGCTGAGCATGTTCTTAGGATTTTAGGGGCAGAGTCTGTATTTCACTGTAGGATTTTTAATGGACACCTACAAGTAAACATTGTCTTACATCTATCTTAATCCTATTGTTGTTGTTATTATTATTATTATTAGTTACTAATACTATAAGACATGTTGATGGCCCACTTGCAACAGCATACAAAAAAGGATCTTATGAAACAGCCATGTGAAAAGACACAGAACCTGTTTGTGTTTTATAGGAAAGTTTCAAAACCTGTCTTTTACTCAGTGCTCATATTTCAGGCCATATCATCAGACATCAATTTGATTGTTGGTGTAGACTGCAAGCAATATTAAGAGTTGCCACGTGGCTTCTTTAAGCCTATTTGGCAAAAGCATTCACCACTCCAAGGGTCCAGTGTTGCAAACACAGTAATTGCAACTTTCAATGGTAAACATCTCAAATGGCAGATTTGGTCTGTACGTTAAAATATGTTCTGTGTGGGCAAAATCCTGCCTGGGAGCACAAGCTGCTTCAGGGCATGAGAGGTGGGAAGCATGGGAAGGCTTCATTTCGGTTTCAGAGGAACACAGAGGCCACCAGCGCCCACACACTGCTGTTCTCAGCTCCGAAGGCTCCATCACGCCCCGCACAGCTCCCAAACCTCCCCTTCAGTGGCATGGACATTGTCAGTGCACATCAACATCCTCCGAGGAAAGGAAAGGGCAGAGCAGCATCCCGGGATGTGACAGACATGGGTTCAAGTGCCTGAGGGGAATGTTTATCCCGTGCAGTATAAACACACCGGTCCGGGAAGCAACGTATCGCGCAGAGATGCCTTGAGTCACTTTGTGGAGATAAATACTGAGTTTATATCCTCCCAGCCCCGGGTCTGCCTTGCCCATATACGGCCCAGGATCAGCACTGCCTTGGCTTTGCTTCAGGAGCTGGCAGCGTGCGGATCCATGCCTGGGCACGGGCTCCGGTGAGTCTCGGGGCTGTGCGCGGGGTCTGCGCCCCGGGGCCGGCGGGTCGGGGTCCGCCCCAGCCCCGCCAGCCACAGGCTCGGCTCCGAGCCCGCGGGGATGGAGCAAGAGCATCTCCATCCGCTTTACAGCAGCGCTTGGACGTGCTCAGCGCCTGCGATGGGTTTAGCAGATGTGCCCTCCTACCTCCAGAAAGGCCGGGACCTCTTGGGAACCGGCGGCCACCAGCGCTACTGATGGTTTGGGTGGGGACACCGGGGGAGGAGAAGTTTGTTGAAAGTAACACAAAGGGACACGGTGGGTGGTCGTGCGGGGACACGGGGGGGCTAGCACGGGGCACGGGGGGCTCGTGGCTGCGGCAGGGAAGCCGCCGAGGGAGCAGAGGGAGAGGCAGGGGAGGTTCGGGGGGCGCCGGGGCCGCCCCGTCCCCGCGGGGCTCCGGGCGCTGCCCCCGCCGGCGGCGCCAGCACCGGCACGGCCCCGCGGGCCGGGGGCGGGGCCTGCCGCGGGTAGCCAATGGGCGCGGGGCCGCCGCCGGGCTCATTTGCATTCGGGCGCGACGCAGCCAATGGGCGCGCGAGCCGCCGGCCGCGCTGCGTTCCAGCCGCCCCGCCCGGGCGGCCGCGGCTCATTCGGAGAATGGCTGCGGCCACGGCGTGCGGCTCCCCGCCTCCCCGCCCGCCCCGCGAGCAGCCGCCGCCGCGCAAGCGGGGCGACTCCCGGCGGCGGCAGGCCGCCCTCTTCTTCCTCAACAACATCTCCCTGGACGGGCGGCCGCCCTGCCCGCCCGCCGAGAAGCCGCCGCTGCCCGCCGGCCCGGGCGACGGGGAAGAGGCGGCGGCGGAGCCGGCCGGAGCCCCCCGCGCCTGCTGCCCCCGCCGCCCGTATGCCAGCCGCCGCCCGCCCTGCTCCTGCCCGGCGTGCCCGCGCTCGCCGCCGCCGGAGCCAAGGGGGATGCGGACCCCGCCCGCGGGGGCATCTTCCTGCCGCAGCTGCTGCTGGGCGGCCCGCTGTGCCCGCCGCCCCCGGCGCCGCCCGCCCTGCCGGGGATGCTGGCGGCCCCAAGCCGGGCGCCCCGGGGCTGCTGAGCCCCACGCAGAGCGCGGCGGGCGGCGGCTTCGCTCTGGAGGCGCAGCGGCAGAGGTGAGTGAGGGGCCGGGGCTCGCCGGGCCAGCCCACACCCCGCCCCGCCGCGCTGACCCCGCGGGCCGTGGGAAGCGCCGGGACCCCCGCGGGCCTGGGAAGAGCCGGACTTTCCCAGGGCCCTCGGCCGGCCGGCGGCTCCGGGAGGGGGAGCGGGGCATGGGAAACGGGCGCCCCCGGGGACAGCGGCCGCGGGAGGCGGCGCCGGCCCCGCGGTGGCCCCGGCAGGCAGCACCTGCCCCGGCGGCCCGGCCGGAGGTGCGCGGGGATCCGGCCGGGGAGCGCTGCCCGGCCCGCGCTGCCGCCGCCTCGGCAACGCCGCTCGGGCCCGGGGACGCGGAGGATGCCCCGGCCCGCGCAGCGGCGGATGATGAGGGGGATCTGCGCAGGGGATGGCTCGCTGAGGCTGTGTCTGTGTCTGCAGGTTTGCGGTACCCTGAACCCTGCCTTCTGCTTTTCCCCAGCCCGGTTTCTGCATTTCTCTGTTTCCAGATGAAGCTGGCAGGGTCACTGTTAGGCAGAGCGCTTCCTGCACTGCTGGTGTCGTGCCTTCTCCTGTTCTTGTGCTGCTTGTCTCTGCAACTGTGTATTAATGAGTGCTTGTGCACAGGGAACTTGTCAGCCTCGGGGGAGGATGCTCTGGCCTTCAGAGCAGGATTACTATTGCAATTCCAAGGGACTTCTGTCAGGCTGAAAGTGTTGCTTTTCTAATCGACTGGAAGGCAAGCTCTTGCTCAGATCTTGGGGATTTGAGCTCTGAAAGAACTCTTTTCAGGCCGTTTCTTGCATAAACAGCTCTGTAAAGTGAGCTGGCCCTCTGAGGCTGCAGATAGGCAGCAGTATCAAAGGCTTTAAGTCTCTGTGGTCTTTACAGTGGCTTCGAGAGCTTTGTCAGTGAGCTGAAATAGAGATGTTGTCGGTGCTTTAAAGCTGGGGAGTTTGCTAATGCACTTGATGGGTATCCCCTTTCAGTGTGCATCTCACTGTGGAGATGTCCTGTGTATCCCCAGCTTGGGGGTTCAGGTGAATTTGAAGAGAAGTAGCTGTTTGCCAGTAATGTGGGGGGGTCCTCATGTGTTTTCCCTCCTGGGGTGTTTTCCTCTTGAAACGTTATTTTCACTTATTCTTTTCTTGTCATGGAAGAGACCTTTCCCTCCTTGTTTGTTGGAGAAATTGAAGCTGTGGCTCCAGCTGGGTGCCCTGTATTCTGTAGCTGTGTGCTGCTTGTTGAGCAGGAAAGCCTGGAGTGAGGGTGTTGCTGTGGAACAGTTCCTACGCGGCACTCCTGGTCCACAAAAGCCAGCACAGGAGGTGCCGTGTGATTTAATTTCATTGCTTTTATATTGTAGGCAAAGCTCTTGAGGGCAGGTTTTGCATCAAGAGTTTCAAAGCACAGTTCCCTTTGTGGATGTGGCTTTCGTTGTGCCAGAGGCTTTCTGTGCGTGCAGAGTTCTGGAGAGACAATCCTTCCCCTTCCCATGCCAAGTCAATAGGACACTAAGAAAATATTCCTAGGATCTTCTCACTTGATGTCCTTTCCTGCCTCTTTCTTTGGCATCAGGTTTGAGCTGTTCCACTACAGTAATTCTAATCAATCTGGCTTGAAAGAATGATGAATCAGAAATAAAAGGTAGAGAGAAGTGCAAGGGGCAATCAAGGGAATCAAAAGGCTTCTGTCTGAGTAATGGCAAAATAAACCATGGAAGATCTGGCTGGAAGGGAATCTTGTACTGATCAGTTTGCATACTACTTTTGAGGGTGATTTAGAGTGAGAGTTCATCTGGTTTTCATCTTGAAAGAAAAAGGGCATCTGCTGAAACCATCAGGCAGGAGATTCACATCTTCACATGGACACACTCATCTTCTGACAAAAGGACAGTTTTGTGCTGCCTGTGGAGATGTGTTAGAGCCAATGTACCTCACCCCAGTCACACTGGGCACAGCAGTGGGTGAAATGGACCATCCCTCTGTTATGACAATTTCACTGTCAACTTATAGGGTAACTGACTTACCTCTTTATTTTTCACTGGACAGTTTCATGCTTTGTTCTGTGACAGAATATCTCCCATCCCCACCGAGCAGAGGCATCTCTTCTTGTTGGAAATACACGAGGAGTGATTCAGGGAATCACAGGAGGAATGTCCTTCAGGACGGTGGTGCTTTTACTCTGTCCCCCTCTGTGTTGGGTGAGCTGTTTGCAAACTAAGATTCCAAAGTCAGCAATTACAAAATGGATCTTCTTTTATCAGGACTTGGGAATCTGAGAATTGTTTTGCCATACAGCAGTGTTGCTGTTCTAGATCATTAACTGCATCATGCAGAGGTACAGGCCACTGAAGTTGGTGGAGGGAAGGGGAAGTGGAATCTGCTCTGCCATCCTGGACTTTTCATCCTTGGTGCCCACTTCAGGCAGCTGTTCTCTTCAGAGTCCTTTTTGAGTCACTGTCAAGAGCTGCTTTGAATTTTCCTCAGATACACGAGGATCACTGGCTGCAGGGTCTCCAGACTCACTCTGCCTTTGTTCAGTGACCAGTCTTGTGCCATGTCTGGGAATTTCATCCTTGCTGGGGCTTGCCCTGCTCCATGGAGATCTCTATCTACTATCAGCATCTCTATCTACTGACAGTATCATTGGGCAGAGTTTTATTACAAAACTTGACCTTGTTTGACTTGACTGAGAGGTTGCAAGAAGCTGATGAGAGCGGCCAGCGTGGCTCAGGGCAGGGTGTGACAGCACCTCTGCTCGAGTTGGGGGATGGTTATTGGTGACAGGCAGGATCTGCACCACAGATCTGCTCACCTGATGTAACCTGGAGCTCCTCCATAGCTCTCAGGTCCTTTAGGATGGAAACTTAGAGGAGGCACCATTCAAACCTGGATGCTCAGTTTCATTGTGCTGCTGGCTGAGCGTTATAAACTGAATGACTTTAACCTTCCACTTTTATTTTCCTAAGGAATCTTCTGTTTACAGGATCTTAAATTACAATGCTGTGTTATACCAGCTTGCCTGATCTGCTTGCCATCCCTCTTCCCTTCTCCTTTGCCATCTTGCTCTGCTCTTTTGTTCTTTCACAGAACAAGCCTCACAGAAAGCAGTGGAGGGAGGCAGCAAACAGGGAACAAATCGGCATTCACAGATTTCTAATGAATTTCTGCAGCTGGGTCTGAAACTGGCAGAGCTTTCTGGGGAAACACAGATAGCAGAGAGCCATGGAAATAACCAGGTTATGAAAGCATGAAAAATGGAAACAACAGCCCTGGATGTCAATGCTTGTTGTGCTTCTGAGGTTTCATTATAGCGTAATGTAAAAGCAGCTGGTTTTGCCATCATTTGCTGCGTTTTGCTGGGCCTAAGAATAAACACAGAGACTAAATTATTTGTGACTGATGCTTTAATGTCCTTGGAGTTCAGTGGTCAGGGAGCTGAACTGAGTGTTTGTGATAGCTCAGTCGTTTCTGATTTATCAGCAAATTTAGGTCATTTTGAAAGTGGGAGTTTAAACAGTAGTTGATAACAGCAACACTGGATCTACTCTGCTTTTGAGTGTTAATTGGATGCCAGATTGCTGACATAGGTGTGATCAGATTAGTTCTGTGGGTGAAACAGCAAAAATGCTTCGTCAGGATTTTATACTTAGGGTGGTTAATGTGTTGTTTTGTCCTACTGTCAGCTTAGCTGCTGTTTTCACTTCAAGGAATATAAATATTTTTATAAAAACCACTCTGCTAATAAACAGAAATTGTTGAGATGGATGAAATAAAGTCTCAGTTTAAATTTTGAACCTAATTTGGAGCAAGCTGGGCATACGGTGCCTTCCAGGAAGCAGTGAGTTCTGTCAAAGATGACAAGCTTTGACCTTTCAGAGGTGAACAGCAGACTGGGATGTGCTGCTCGAGGCTCAAAATGAGCATATTCTAAGCCTGAACTTCATTTAAAAGTCAGCTGGAGTGTTAAGGCTGCAGTCTCCTCCCCAGGTTGCTTCAGCAGATTTCTCTCATATTCTTGACTGCAGGTGAATTACATGTGTCCACTATTAAGTGTTTTATAGCTGGCTGTGGACATTCCCAGCCAGATAAATTAAGCAGAAGAAGTAAGTCGTATGCCTGGCAGGAAACTTGGAGATCAGAACATCCAAGTCCTTGTATCCTGTGCACTCCTGTGAATGGGTCTGGGTCAGGCAATCTGAGACACTTCCAACACCAAGGTTATTTGACCTCTTCAATTTAGACAGTCCAGAGGCTTTAAAGAGATCTCTGCTCTCCGGGCAGGAGTAGTCTGTGTACAATTAACTGCACTTGCAGCTGGTTTTACCTGTGGATGGATTCTGCAGCTTTTCAGAGTGATGCAGGAGGCCTGGCAGTGGGTTTCAGGATGCTGCAGGTTTGGGGATTCCAGCTCAGAGCTCCTTTCTGCAGGAGGTGATGAGGGTGATCAGAATGATGTTGTCTTGCTTCAAGTCAAGGACTTGTCAGCCAAGAAGGAAAAAGCTACCAAATTAAATATAAATACCAGAATAACTTAACTTTGGGAATCCTATTCAGACCTCCAGTGAGGAAGTCCTGTAGGAGTGTTACAGTATAGTATATTAAAAGTAATTATTTAGTTAGATATAGTATATTAGATATATAGTATATTAAATACTGTGTTCTCCTATTTTCCATCTGTCAGCCACTTAAAGCTGTGAGGCTGTCAGGCTGAGCGAGCTTGAAGATATTTTTGAGCCTTCTTTTGAAGGTTGTTCTGAAGGTGTCTGGCTCTGTAGTTGGAGTTTTAAAAATGCACAATGAAATTTAGGCTCCCTAATGAGCACAAGGTATTGTTGATAAAGCAGGTGATTGCAGGTGGAGGGTGCTCAGCTAAAGCCACTCAGTCAACCCAGTTCTTCAGACAGAGCTCCAAACTCCTGACCTTTGGTTTACAGCTGTTGTGTATTTAACCTACTGTAATTGGAATTCACCTGGAATTACTGTAAGATTAATTTTCCAATTTCCTGAAAAGGTGTTAAAGGAAGAACTTTAAGCTGGCCCTCTGTTTCACAACACATTCCAAGCCCTTAAAACTCAAAGCTTGCTGCCATCTGACCCCATTGCTGAAGCTGTGATCCTGGAGCTCTTCTCCAGGGAATGCTCCTCTTGTGCCAGCTCCTGCTCAGCTGGTGGTACCCAAGTGCAGATCTGCCTCAGAGCTGGGCAGCTGGCTCATTTTGGAGTCCCCTGAGCATGGGCTGAACTGCTGCTGGTCAGGGCTGCTTGCTTAACATCAAGGACCGATTTGCACTTGCTCTGTTGTGGTTGCTGCAGTTTAAGCATAAAATTTTGCCCTAGTAAAGCTGCAACCTCTTCACTGTGCATTGAAGGGGATGGCTAATGAAATAGGAAAACACAGGTGTTCATAAAAACACTGTGGGACCTCTGTAAACTTGCTTTGACTTGGTTTCCTCCAGTCACCAGTTTTAATTTTCTCCTTCTCAGTTAGGAGCTTCTCTCTTTTTTTTTTTTCTTTCTTTTTTTTTTCAGCTTGGGAGTTTATTGTGCTGAAGGCTTTTATTTAGCAAGGCACATGATGAAATGACAGCATCATCTCTCAGTGAAGTGCATGAATATTTCTAGCATAATGCCCAGAGTGTCATCAAGGACACACTCTGCATTTCACGTGCCTGTTTTGGTCAGCAGTTCAGTGCTGAGTAAGCAGAGCACAAAGCACAGGGGGCAACCAGGTTGGTGAGCTATGAACACCTCCAGAAACCGGGAGAAATTTGGAGAAATGCTGGTTGTGAATGCTTTGTGAGAAGCAGCAGGGATTTTAGGAATGAGCTTTAGGAGAGGGCTGTGGGCACAGCAAACTTCACATCTGGTTTGGTGGTTCTGTTGCAACAGCTGGGCTTTCACAATACTTACTGGAAGGCATTATTTTCTCCTTGCATTGTCTAAACACTCTGAGCACCAAAACAATGTGATTTATGAAACTCAATGAATATAAAGCTCATTCTCTATTAGTTCTTAATCATATGTGGTTGTGAATCAGCAATGAAGTAGCAGCTGCTGTGAAGATTGTCTAATTTCTTTCCTTGTTAGTATTTAAAACTCTCCAGGCTTAGTGAGCTTCCCACTTACTCGGCCTCCACCTTCATTCAAATTACACTCCATTTCTGTTCATTCTCATCTGTTCCACAGGCTGTGTGACACATTCTTCCCTTGCATGTGGCTTTGCTGGTGGAGGAGTGTAGGATTTTCTCCTGGCTGTTTGGGACCAGCAGGAAAGCCCCTGGTGCCCTTTCAATTTTGCAACCAAACCTTGAGTAGGAACACCAAGCTGAAGGAATTAGGCCTCCTCCTTCATCCTGGGCTCTCACAGAGGGACCTGCTTTGTAGCCTAAAAGTATTTTTCATACTCATGTGGCTCTTTTCAGTTTACCCTTTAAAATGAAGAAGTTAAACTAGCCCTGCTGTGAGACTTGTATTTATTCTCTGGCAGGCTGGTACTTAAATGTCAGAAAGCTCCTGGGACAGGCCTGCAATCCAAGTGCATGTTTGTGGTGCCATAAAACAGTGAGAGCTGACTTTGTGAGGAAGGAGCACTGGGCTGTACACTTACTGTTGGTGATGCAAAGTGTCTTTCTTCTCTGCCTCTCAAGGAGCATCTGAGCTGGAGCCGTCCAGCCATGAAAATGGCCTGCTTGGTGCTGGGCTCTTCATGACACAGATCCTTTGTGAAGTCATTTGTTTTACCAAAGACATGGTTTTGATGTGATTCAGTGTAAATGCAGTCTGGGCTTCTTTTGGCTTTAATTACTGAGAACTTGTTGCTCCCAGTGAGCTGTACTCAATCTGCTTTTGAGCAGGAAACTCATTAGTGTGAGCGCCGAGGGTGGTGAGGCACAGGGCACTGATAGCAGAGCAGGGATGCTCCCACTCACACACTCTGAAATCTCTGCATGTCTCCTGGGCTGCAGGAGAAATGGTAGCTGCTAAAAAGTAAGCTTAAATACAAGGAGTAGCTTTCTTAATCCCCCAATGCCTGGATTTTACCTGGTGAAGCCCAAGCACAATTCATATGTGTTTGTTGTCTTGCCTTAAGGAATGAAAACAATACAGCTTTGAAATATGTCTTGGAAAAACAAAGCTGACAGGTATGTCTTCCTGTTGTAAACAGGATTTGGGATCTGGATTTCTTGTGCAAATTACCTTTGACAGTTGTTTTTAAGCTAGTGCTTCCAAAAACCAATAAATGATTTTTTGTCCTTGTTATATTAATAACTCAACCTCTTGACAAATGTGATCATACTGAGGCCTGTAAAGGACATTAGAAAGGAACATCATAAAAAAAAAAAACCCTAAAGTGAGAAATAGGAAACCAAATTCTATTAGGCCCTAATTTTATGCAGTAATTAAAAATCCTTGACCTCCCCCATTCTGCTCATCTATTGGCAGTATGGATGGCTAAAGAGCAGCAGAGGGTATCAGCCCTGCTGCTAATTTTAGCCCAGTGCCTGGGGTGTGTGGCTGTGCGTGCATGAGCATCTGCAGGGCCATGGATGCAGCTCCAATAGAAACAAATCCACACTGCTGGGCCCCTTGGAGGAGGGGCAGCTTTGGCAGCATCTTCGAACAGTCCTGATGCAGGGCTTGGTGATCCTGGAGGTGATGAGAACAAGGGATCACAGTGTAAGAAGAACTCGGGGTGCTGTGTTGGTGGAAACATCTGAATGTTGGTTGAACTCTGGCTGTGTGGGGGGCTCAGAGTGCGGCCCTGTCCCTGAGAGGGATGGGGGAGAAACACTGTGAGAGGTTAGAAGCTTTCAGTTTCACTCTTCAGGAGGCCAGCTGGTCAGTTCGCCTGCTGTGGCAGAAATGCAGCACCCAGAAGGGCAAAATGGAAAGGAGCTTCGAAGTGGCCAAATGGCAGCTGCACCGTTGGTCGCTGTCAGGCCCAGTATTGGGGTTAAGGCCCCACTTTAAGCGGTTAAAATGAGATTTGTGAGGGCTGTTTGTTGCAGAATTTGTGAGTGCAGAGTGGGGCCATGAGTGGCCAAGGGAGTGCCTTAGAGGACTGTTAGTGGCCCAGCAGCTGGAGTGGATGAGGCTGGTCTGTGCCTGAAACCACATCTGGCAGCACAAGGCCAGCATCCCTTGCATTCAGTACCTGCTAAAGAACTTGCACACTTCCAGCTGCAGCAACATCTTTGTCCTCCTGGGTGTCTGCAGGTAGCCCAGTGCAGGTGGGAGGAGGGAGAAAACTCTTGCCAAGCTAGCAGAAAGGTCAGTGCTCTCTAATCTGGAGCTGTGACTTAACAAGCTTTCTTCTTTCCATTCGTAAGACAGGACATGTAGGGATTACCATTGCTATACATAGATTGCTCTTAGCTGTGTCCTGTCCTGCTGGGAGCACTGCAGAGCTGTGTCACCCTCAGGGCTGGGGATCCCACTGCTGCTCATGCAGTGTCCAGCCTCTGCAGAATTTCAGTGGGACCCTGGCAGGGCCAGGAGAGGACAACTCTGAAGCTGGAAGCACTCAAACGTTGGGTTTCTCAGTGGGAGATCCATCAGAACAAATGTGTGGGCTGGCTACTGCTTCCCAGGGCAGGAGTCAAAATGTAGCTCTGAAGCTAATTTGTTGGGTTTTTTCCTGAACACAGGGGGGTTTTGTGGGCTTTTTTAAGTGAATGTTCAGCTGGTCAGGGATTTGGCAGCGGTGTTGGATTGTGTGAGCCCGGGTGTGCACATGGAGATAAGGAGCCAAGGCGTAATCCAGAATTCCTCTGCTTGATAGCCCCTTATCTCTGGGCATGGGCTCTGTGTGTTTTTGCTCTTGATGGGTCCCCTCGAGGTTCTGGCTCTGTAAACACAGTTGCTGTTTTTAATGATCTGGGAGTGTCCTGCTTTGGCTTTATTGGCTCCTGAAACAAAAGGCTGGGAAGCACCCAAAAATGAGCTCCTGGTTAGGGACGTGCAAGTGCCCAAACCCTCTATAGCTTGTCACAGCAATGACTGGTGCTGGCAAACAGGCATGTTTGGATTTTGTCTTAGAATTACAGCCTGCTCCATGGAACCCATGAACATTTTAATACTGGGTATTTCAATTTCAAATCGCCGGATCACACATGGGTAAGGCTGCATAGCATAACTCAGCATATGTAGAGATGTTGGTATTCTTAGTATTTAGGCTGCTTTCAGCAACAAACACACTGTGTAAACCACTTAAAATCCTTTGAATTCCATGGAGCAAAGTAAGAAGTGTATCCTGGGTGAAGCTGCTTAGCACAGCATAGGTGACTTGACATTTTTTTGTCATCAAAGTTAGCAGTCCCTGGAGTGACCCAGTGCAGCCTGTTGTGCAAGTGTGAGTTGGCTGCATGAGAAGAGCACTCAAACTAAAGCAAATACATGGGTGTGTGCATATTTATAAGTGCACACTGCTCAAAAAGTGTCAAATTTTGCTGCATTCTCCCAAGTACTACACTAGTGACTCTCGGAACATGTTGAGGGTGCTGTGTTGCTGTGAAATGTTAGGTTGGGCCTACAAACTGTTTCAGGTACTCTGGGTTAATAAGAATTCTTTACGTACACCCCGTTTTGGGATTTGAGGGAGAGTGTCTGGCTCAGCGACAGGGATTCCTCCAAGGTGACAGCTTCGCTGAGGGCAGAAATTATTTACAAGTGTAGCTAAAAATGAAGTTTCCTGTTGGCAGAGTGGGGATGAGTCATTGTGGTTCTGAGTCAAGGGGTGGGATCTTCCCCTCGCTGCAGTGGGTTTTACTTCCAGATCTGCTCTTGGTTCAGGTATTTGGCACTCTCGTCCCTGTTCCTGAGAAAACAAGGGGGTATTCAGAAGGTGTAGCACCCTCACTGAGTCTCCACCATGGAGTTAGGAGTGAGGATCTAGCCATGGCTGTCCCAATCCATCCTGTTACTCACACCAAGCATCCTTTTACAGAACTAGGTGCTTTTTTTGTCCCAGTGCCCACTGGCATTAGCTGTGTTTTCCCTCTGCTTGCCATACACGGCGTCTCTCTGTCTCCATCCAGCCAGGTCTCCCCCGGGAGGGGAGGAAGGTTGTGGATGTTACCAACTGCTTTAGAGCCAGGAGGTTTGCAGTTACTTCCTCATTTCATGAAGGTTTTTTTACTGAATTTTAGATGCTAGATTAAACTGGAGAGCTGTGTAAATGTGAAAGTGTTAAACGTTCCTGTGCCATTCTTGCTGAAAAGCAGCAAACCAGTAATAATTTTAAAACTGAAGTGCTGGTGGAGGGTGTTGAAGCTGTGCCAGGAAAGTTCTCCAGTTGCACCTTAATGGCTGTGCATTTGTAGGAGGCAGTCTCTAGCAATACTAAAGGTGTTAGTCCTGTGGGAGTGCTTGCCTCCCTTGTGTTTGCAGAAAGGGACACTAATTTTTCATCCTCCTACCTGTTTGAGTTCTGAGCTTTACTTCCTTTTAAGAGTGCCTGAACAGTGCAGCTGAGAGGCTGCTCTGCTGCAGCTTGAGGTTTGATTTTTTTTTTTTTTTTTGCCAGAAGCTGCTCTTGTCAAACCAGAGTCCTGTGACTTTTGTCTTATTGTGCTGTTTCTACATTGACTTCCATGGCAGCACTGCCCATTAGTTGAGTTCCTGTCTCACTTGGGAAGAAAACCTTGGACTTGAGCACACATAGCTTGTGCTAAAAGTGTAGCATAATGCATGCTCAAACAAAGGCAGAAAATGCAGACTCTGATAGTTGTAGTGTCAGCTTTTTGCTGGTGGAGTGCATTGTTCCTATAGAAATTGCAGTCAGAGTTAAACAATTCATTTGTAAATCTCTACAAACAAAGAAAGACTTGACTTGGACAATAGTAATGCATCTTACTTTGGCAAAGTCTGTTTTTTTTTGCTTGAACGTAATATCCTATTACTGTTACACTAACTCACATGAGCCCTACTATTATTCTTGCATCTTCCATTCTGGGACTTCACATGGATGCCAAATACTTTTTGCTTCCTCTAATAACCCTCTCTATTGTTTCTCAGAGAGATCTGTCAGTTTTATTGAGCTGCAGCCACAGACTCTCAGTCTGCTGACTCCTGGAGCTGGAGACAGCTGTTCTGAATGGGGAATGCACACAGATGTTTGGTCATCATACAGATGTACCTGTATCTGAGCTTAAATTGATATAAAATTATTTATTCCCCTGCCTTGATGGGAGGATCTTTTTGTGACATTCTTGCCAGATTTTAAATGAGTATTTGGCAGCTTTTTAGGTTTAACTTATAGGTAGGTGTTCTTCTGTGTGGCAGGTAATGAATGGTCTTGTTGATGAAGTTGCTATAAATATGTACTGCAAGGGTCCTAGAGGGGGAAACAAGTTCTTGGCCTTTTAAGAAACTTTAAACTCTTAGTTAAGCACTCTTGCAACAAAACAAAAATCCAGAAAGCCTGCCATGCATCCTAAGAGCTCATAGATCTGTTGCAGTTCATAAACTCAGAGGCCATGAACTAATGCTGTTCACTCTTCGTGGTGTTGTGCATTTTGCAGAAGGCGTTTTATCTCCCAGCGCTGCTCTCTAGACTTTTTAGAAGACATAGTGGAATATGCCAGTGTCCGAAGGTACTTGTTTTCAAAAGCAGCATTAACCTCAGCTCGTTGCATGCAGTCCTCTCCTCCCTCCACCCTCTTCCACGCCAATCTCTGAGGTCCTGCATGCTAGTGCTGCCATCTGATCATAAACTGGCATGAATTTTTCTCAGAACCCTTAACAGATTTGGCTTTTTTTTTGTTTGTTTTTCTTTTTTATCATTGCAGAACCAAGCATATATCTGGGTCTCCAAGACACAAAAGTTTGAAGAAGATGCACTTCATCAAGAACATGAGGCAGTATGACACCAAGAACAGCAGGTAATGTGGACATTGAGGTTCCCCTTATACATGTGTGCAGCAGGAAGCAGCCTCCAGTTCCTTGCAGTGAGACATTTAATATCAGTGAGAATTAGAGAAGCCTCTGGGGCCTTGTTAGGTATATCCAGACTTCTGTCAGAGGTGGTAGGTGCTCATATCTGCTACATTTGCAGCAATACACTGATGATTCTGCCATCCTACTCTGAGGAGGTTAAATAATTCTCTCTTTTCTTCTCTCACTTTTCTTATTTCTCTCACTTTCCTTATCTCTGGCATAGAGAGGTCAGAGCTGAGAATGGAGAAGCCATTAAGGAGAATGGTTTGGTTTAGCCAAATTCTTGGCTCATGGTTGCTGAGCAGAAGAGAAAGAGAGGCTGCAGTTATGTTTATAATTAATGGAAGTGTGAGGTTTCATCTAAATGTAGAATATTATCTATATCTTTTCACAAGGTTTATGTAAAAATTACATAAATATAGATATATCTTTAAGGACTGGGATCTCCTTTGAGGAGCTCCCAAGGTGATGGCAGGTCCTAAACACTGAGGTTTGATAGAGAGCCCCAAGAACCTGCAGGGTCAATGTTAAACCTCTGCTGTTCTGCTGCTTTCTGAAAATGTTAAATCCATGGCAGTATCTATGACTTGCAGAGCAAGATAAGAAGAGCCTTGTGTTAATACCCCATAAAAAGCTGCTTTGTAACTTCTGGATATTAATTGATACCCTGATCTTTCCCCATCTGCTTACAGGATAGTGCTGATCTGTGCCAAACGAACCCTGTGCGTGGCGTTTTCTATCCTACCTTACGGGGAGGGGCTACGGATCAGGTGAGTCTCCTCAGCTGCTCTGGGAAATGTTAAAATGTCTGCTCTGTTGTTTCAAGAGATCTCCTGCAATGAGTCTGCTTGGTGTCTCCTGCTCTGAAGCAAGTGAACCTATTCAACCTGGCATTCATGTGTAAGGACAAGAGCTTGCTGTCAGAGCAGACAGCCAGACACTGCCACAGTGTCAAAGTGTTCATTCCAACTCCAAGAGAAAAATACTGGAAAAGGCAGACTTTTCTTTCAGTGTTTATTCACGTTTCAAAGCACTCCAGTCCTTTGAAATCTCTGAAATCAACTTTGAACAGATAATGTGATTGGCTGCTGGGTAGATTTTCTATGCTCCTGAAGTGGTCAGAAATCAGCTGTCTTTAGAGCCACCAACAGTGGTGTCAGCAAAAAAGCACAGGGAGTTTCAGGGAAGGGTGCTGTTGCCTTCAGTGGAAATTCTCAAGGTTTTATAGTGAATTTACACCTAAATGAGTTAAAGATGCTCTTCTGTTTCTCAGTTTTAAGCCGTGAATGTCACTATTTGCAACCTAAGAAAGGCAGAAACAGTTTGGACTGATTCACACTGCTTTTAGTGTTTGGACTACATTTTTGTTTACAACTGTCAGTATGATCACTTATGAGAAACAAAACCCACAAACTGGATTTCCCTGCATCTTTCTTCAGTCCCTTGTAAAGTTTAAGTCCATTCTCTGAAGGTCTGTTATCTACAAATATACCATACAAAACACTAATTCTGTTCTGGCAAAACAATTGTGTTGTCACTTCTGTCCTGTCAGTAACTTATGGACAGAGGAAACGGATGCTTAGTCGTGGGAATTGTATTGTATGCAAATACATGCCATAAAAATAGTTGATGGGAAAATATTCTCCCACATAATAGAAAGGCAGCAAGGTCACTGGAGCTATTTCAGAGCAGTTCTGAGCACTGTGCTGTTCTGCTTGCAAGCTGGCAAGGCAGTTCTTCACTTGAAAACTGGAATTTGTATTGGAATATTGGTGACAAAGCCACGTGTGCTGCCATCATTGGCACACAGAGACCTGAAGCTTCATTCTGAACTTGAGCTTGTGTGCACAGGAGTTGCAAATTTGCTCTTGAAAGGCAGGTTTCTAATCCTGGAAAACAAGTAATTTAAATCAAGCTTGCTGTTATGTGTTTGAGCATTAGAGGGTTGGGAATGGTGTGGTCTTGTGCAGAAAGATCATATTAAAAACAGTTTACCTTCAATAGGTAGATTGGTAGATTTGTGTTAAACTGAAATGAAATCTGATTCTTTGGTTAATGAACATCTCCACTTTTTGAAAAGAGTAGTTAAAAACTAATGCTCTCCTGGAGGTGGCATGGAGGGGTTGGCTTGTTTCCACACAGGAGAACTCTGACCTGGTGGTGTTGGTTGGTGTTTACCATGGGCAGCTGGGCTTGCATTCTGTAATAGTGCTCTTTCTTACCTGCATTTAGTGACCTGAAAATGGAAGGACAGAAACAGCGACATCCTTCTGGAGGAGTTTCAGTGTCTACTGAGATGGTGCTTGGACTGGAAGGAGTAGAGCTGGGTGCTGATGGCAAGGTAAGGACATTTATTTTTTCACCCCAGGACCATTTCATGCTGGGGCAAATCAATTTATGCAGTGCTTTGCTATCCATTTTGTGAGAGCTGTGGCTTTTCAGAGCAGTGGAAGTTTTAGACCCCTAGTTTGAAATTGTGGCTTGTGATAATGCTTCTTCTGAAGAGGCTGCTGAAGCTTGTGATCACTTCTGCCTCTGTTTCTGGAGACTTGAGTTCGCTTTGCTATCTGAGGCAACATGTGAGTGAAATTCTGATAGAAATATGGATGAAATTCATACTGCTTTAGTTAAATTTATAATGCCAGAATTTTACTTGTGATTCTCTCCTTTTCTTTGCCATCCCACCAAATCTTCTACAACAATTCATTTTAAAGTTGTGGAAACAAGGCAAGCTTCATCCAACTTTTCCCTTCCTCCTGTCTCACAAGCTCCCCACTCCCAAATCCAGACTCTAGGGGACTCTGATTTGGAAAATCCTAGATGTCTGGAAGTAAGCTTTTCAGTAAATTTCCCCCCATAACCACTACAACTTTCTCTTCTTTCAGGTTGTGTCCTATGCAAAATTCTTGTACCCGACCAACGCTCTGGTTGTTCGCAAAGCCGACGCCTACGGTGCTGTTCCCCCCTGTCGAGCCAGTGCCCCCCGGAGTCTTCCTGGGTCAAGATACAAACCTGTGACAGCAAAAACAATACCAGCAGGGACAGACATTGGTAAGGACAGCAGACAGCTCTGTCATCACTGGTGCACACAGCAGAAAAGGCAGAGATTTGTCTGAGACAACTGCAGGTGTGTTGTTGGGATGGAGATGCTGCAGCTCGTTAGTGCAGTGCAAATGATGAGCCTTAGGACTGAGGCTTCCACAAACTCCTTACAGCCTCCATATATCTGGCCTAGTTCTGTTTATGCCATTCAAGAGGCACAAAGCTTTTCCTTGGGAATGTAAAGTTTTATATTTCTCACCAAGAAACATCTGGTGTACATAGATCCAGGTGGTTCTTCTTGCCTTCCAGCACAGTAACAATGCATAAGCCAGAGTTTGAGCCAAGAATCCCTTCTCTTGTGTAAAAGAGCAAACCTGACAACAACTCTGCTGTCTGTTAGGCTACAACAAAATAATTGTCTTAGGTAGTTGTTTTCTGGGTATATTTGTAGATGCAAACTCAGTTTGCACTAAATCTAAAATGGTCTGTCAGGCATGATGTGTGTGTGGTGGAGAAAGAGTTTGTGTGGTTTATTTAATTGTTCTAATTTGTGACTGGTGCATTTATAAAATGCATGCATGTGCCTGTAGCTGCAATTTGCCTGTACTTTGAGATCTGCCAACACCTAATGTTTGCTATTTGAAAACTTTCTTAAGGAGGAAACGGGGAATTTAAAGCTCTTCTTCTGATGACCCAATGTGCTTTCCTCATTCCCTCAGGAAGTGAAGCTGGAGAAGCTGCAGAGTATGATCCAAATCTTCTGGATGATCCTCAGTGGCCCTGTGGAAAACATAAACGTGTTCTCATCTTTGCCTCCTACATGGTGAGTGACTGGCATACCTGAAAGAGGAGAGACTCCCTGACAGATCCTCCTATAAAGAGCTTTTTTGAGGAAGAAAAATTCTTCTAGGAAGAAAAAGTGTTTTTTCTGATAATTGATTAGGAAAAATAGAAACTGTTGAGTTTGTACAGTGAGCTTGTCAAAGGCCAATCTGTCTTCATGCTGTCATTTACTTCTTGTAACCATTTGCTTACTATTTTTTTAAAGACTTTGTTTATAGTTGGGATTCAACTTTGGGACATTTCAGAAATGTTAAATTGTGAATAATAAAACTCAAGTTTGTGTTTGCATTAGTGTTTTTGGAAGAGTTGTTTGGCTGTCGGTCCTGTTCACAAGACAAATGATAAATTTTGCTTCTTGCATTTCAGACTACAGTTATAGAGTATGTGAAACCCTCAGACCTTAAAAAGGATATGAATGAAACCTTTAGAGAGAAGTTTCCTCATATCAAGCTGACACTGAGCAAAATTAGGAGGTAAGAAATAAGCCTTGAGTAACAAGGACATCATCCACACTGTCTGAGGTTGCACTTGTATACAGCAAATACTGTATCTATTAATAGCATATATGATTAAACACTAATCTCCTGTTGTCAGCTGAGCTGACTTGTAGGATGACAGCCCTGTACTGGAATCTTTAGGATGCTGAGAAAGGGTAACAGTTGGTTTTCAAAGTTCCACCTCAAGGGTTTTGTTTCACCAACTGTGGTGTACTAACACTAGGAGCCAATTAACAGTGGAGTAGCATTAGCTTTGAAACAAACCCTTGTAACCTGATTGCTTGGCTGCAGTGCAATCCCACTCCAACTGGATTGGCTTTCTGGGCCCTCTGGCTATTTTTGCCTTTCAATTACCAGACTTACTGATGACTACAGACTCTAACAAGATTGTAGGATAAAGAGTGTTAGATCTGGGGAAACTTGGTAAAGAAAAGCTTTTTGTGGAGGCCACACAGAATTGCTTATCCTTGAGTAAATGCATCTGGTTGCTCCTCACCAAGATGCACTGTTGCACTTCAGAGAGCTGTAATCTTGCTGGTGTTACAGGGAGATTGATGCAATCAGAGCCTGTTGAAACAGCCAGCTTGAACACGATTCTGCTGAGTCACCAGGGCCAGGTGTAGCTCAGCTCCAGGGGAAGGTTTGCTTGGGCAGTCTGTCCTGCCCGAGTCCTGCATGCTCCTCTTTGCAGCAGTTCAGAGCAGTGTGTTCCTGCAGAGATCATGCAGCTACAGTGTGGATGGCAGCCCTGGGAGGAGCCATCCACCTCCAAACCTGCTAGATGCTGAGGTGAAGGGCTGGCTGTGTGGGGAGTGTGGGAAGCAGGCTGCCTTCCCCTCACACCTGGCTCTTTCACAAGGTGTCTACCAGACAGGTCTCTGTGCAGCAGCTGCTGTCATCTGCAGGGCTCTGCCATGGTTTTCTGTAGATCAGAGTGGTTCACTCTTATCATCTGAATCACAAACCAGTTTGGGAACCCAGAAGAAATCCTGCAGCAATAGCCTGTGTGTCAGTGAGGCAGCTAAGCTCTGGTGTTTATGGGCAGATGAGGAATTGTCCTACCACAGTGGATGTTGTCAGCCAGGTGAAATCAGTTTGTGCATCAGCACCAGCTGGGCTTTTCCACTGTAGGATAATACTTGTCATGGCTTTCCAAAGAGGAGTCTGGCCCATGTGCTCCTCTGAGTTGCTGTGCTGCAGTATTTCTACAGCATTTAATAAAATCTGTCATGTCTGGGGGGGTGTCTTTTCTTCTATTCCCAGTTTAAAGAGAGAGATGAGAAACCTGAGTGAGGAGTGCAGTCTGGAGCCAGTGACTGTCTCCATGGCTTACGTTTACTTTGAGAAGCTCGTCCTCCAAGGCAAACTCAACAAACAGAACCGCAAACTGTGTGCTGGTGCTTGTGTTCTGCTCGCAGCCAAGATCAGCAGTGACCTCAGGAAACACGAAGTGAAACACCTAATAGATGTAAGTGCTATGAGCCTTGTTCCAGCTGCTCTCAGAACCTCCTCCCTAGCTCATAGGCAAAGATTAAATGCAAGGTTTTCAGTGGCACGTGCTTGCACAGAAGACCAGCTCTTTCAGTTTTATGTCTCATTAGGGCTCTTCCTTGCTTTGTTTTTTTTTAATTCATTAAAACTATCTGCCTGGTGCAGGCTAGTGTCTTACTGATCCTCCAGTAAAGTTATTTTTGCACTTGTATATGTTTGCCAGAGAAGCAGTAACAGTTGTGTGGGTGTCACAGCTGAGCTGATAAGCTGGTTTAATTCTGAAAATACAGCTCAGGCCGTGCATCACAGACTTAATCTAACAATGCCTTGAAATCACCTGGATTAACTGATTCTTTCTCCCCTCCTTTGTTTTGTTTTGTTACCACCGTGATAGAAACTAGAAGAGAGATTCAGATTCAACAGAAGGGATCTCATTGGTTTCGAATTCACCGTCCTCGTGGCTTTGGAACTGGCTCTGTATCTCCCTGAAAACCAAGTTTTACCTCATTACAGACGGCTCACACAACAGTCTTAACCAAAGCTCCATCCCAGCCAGCATCCAGCTGTGCTGGTATCCCACCCCAGGATGCTGCCTGTGGAGCTGCCACTGGCTCAGCTCATTGGGAAGGCTGCAGGGTGATGGGAACTGCTGAGGTCTGTGGACACAGATGCCAAATCTGGGGCATGGTACGAGAAGAGTTATTGAAATTCGTTTTCTTTCGGACATTTAAAGCACAAATGTTCACCAGTCAGCTGTCATGGCTGCTTCTTATTCCTTATTTATCTTCCTGGTTTTACTAAAACTGTTCTTCCCTATGAAGAATACTATGGTATTGGTTCTTTTTATTTTATTTTGTTTTAAGCCTTTATTGTATTCCTTGAAACTGAAGGAACATCACTTCCATTCCAGTGCACCATAAAGTTCAGATGTTTCTAAGAACCTTCTCACATTTTTACATTAACGAAATGCATACTTTATTTTTTTAATGATGTGCCTAAAACTGGCTGGTCTGGTACCAGTGCTTTTTAAGTTAGTTCCGTTATTTAGTGGGGAATCCTGAATTTGTATAGCCATTTATTCTTTACCTGCATTGGCCTTGCATACAAGGAAAACAATTCCAGTATATCTGCACTAATAATATACAGGGCATCTATTCTATGATCTATAAGTAGCGAGGTTGAAATTACTCCAGTTCAATTTATTTACTATAAATAACTTAAAAACATACATTTTGTTTTAGAAGGAAAATTGGTTTGAAAACCTGTCATGAAGTACCACACATTGAGTGAGGTAGCTGGGAAGTGATTGCCATCCTAATTCACTCTTGAGTGGAAGATGAGCACTTGACTTAGAGCAATCTGCTGTCAAATGCATAATTTAGGGGTTTTATTTGTTTCTCTGTTCTGTAGCCTGAAATAAGCACCTTTTTTAGGATTGACTGTATTATAGATGGTCTTATCTGAGCAAATATGAAGCCAGTAGAGTTAGTGCTGCCAACCGAGGACAATGAAACAAAGCATGCTCGGTATTTAAAATGCTACTTTTTTTACTCTGTTCTTCCAAGCGTTGCATCACTGTGATGGTCCTCATAAAACTGGCATTTCTTGCACATCTGAGCAGCCACTACTGGCTGGTGCCCAGCAGCTCTCTAGAGTTCAAATAACTTCTCTGCCTGTTGGCTTATTCCTTCCTTTATTTTTACAGTATCCAGGTTGGGAATGAATTCTTGATCCTACGTGGAACCTTCTGTGGTATTGGCTCTTGGGTTTATTTTCTGAAGCAATATTATTGATACAAGTTACTGGGTCCCTTTGCAAGGAACAAAACTGATACTTGGTTATTCCAATGAGAAAGTTGTAATTTAAGTTTGACTCCTAAACTGCCAGGCCTCGTGCTGAGGTCAGGGACTTGCTATCCAATATGTAAGTAATGTAAATTCCTGTTCCTTGTATTAAATATTGGTTGTAGCCAAAACCAAAGCTGAATCCTTGCTCTTCAGCTGTGTTTTGTCTGAAGCTAATTTGGCTTCATTAGAATTGCAGCAAACTTTACTGGAGCCCCTTCCTCTCTGAGTGGGTCCCAAAGTGTATTTTTCATATATAATAATTACAGTGACTATCAAACCTTTTGTAACTGTGTTCAGCTGTATGTAGCTTCAAATTATTTGTGTAAAATTTAATATGCTTGTGATTTCTCTAACACAGAAGGACTTTCCAGTCTCCAGAAGTGAGATGTAGCTAATAGCTTAGACAATAAGCTTGCCAGATATCTTCCAAAAGGTTCAAAAAAATTGCCTACTAGTTAAACTTTCTACTGAATATAACTGTCCTTGCATGCAGAAATAGTGATGTACTAAACATCTAGTGTGTAATGAGCCTCCAAATTAGCAAACAGTGGTGCAGACAGCTGAGGTGCTCCCCCACTTCTCAAGGCATTGTGGAGGGGCCAGAGGTACAACACAGCAAAGAAATTTCTCACAGAACAGCTTGATTGGTGTGAATGAAATCTGAACGTGTCTTTCTCTGGGAACTTCTTTATTTAGTGTATAAAGATGTTTCTGTAACAAAATGAACTTTCTGAGGGAACAAAACGCACTTTGGTTTGCAACACTTTGCAGTCTGTATTCAGTGGAAGTTTGTCTAGTTCAAGTGGCCATTTGGGCTGAAATTACACTCCCAGGACCTGTGGGTTTACGTCATAAAACCGGCAAGCTTTTGTTTTCTTCCAGGAGAACAAATTGGGATAAAGGAGCATTAAATTACAGAAAGCTGAATGTTGTCTGACAGTTATTCTAGCCCTTGGCTCGGGCACACACTCGAGTTGGGAAGCCAAGGATGACGCAGGGCAACGAGGGCTGTGCCAGCTGTGTCTGACAGAGCTCGGGCTTGGGGTGATGCTGCCCAGAGCCTGGGGCTTGTGCAGGAACCTGTGTGTGTGCAGGGGCAGCAGGGACAGCCAGCCCTTCTGCAGGGATCCTCCCGCAGCTCCGCCTGCTCTGCCCGCCGCGTTCGCCGTTCCCAGAGCGCAGCTCGCAGCCCTGTGCTGGAATCTCTCTTTTTTCACCTAAAAGCTGCCACCATGTGGCAAAGGACTCTCAGTACCTTGTGTTCACAAACAGCGTGGGACCAGAGCCAGACCTGCCGGTTCACGTTTGCACAGCCAAACTCCTCCTGCTCTGAAGAGAAAGCTTTACACCGAGGGGGGCTCTGGTGCTTTGTGAAGGTGCTGCTGGGGTGGCTCAGCACGGAGAACTCTCTTGAGAAGAGCCTGTACATTTCCTGTAAACAAAAACTCTTCTAGTTTTGTCATATTCCATTATTTAAAAGTCTCAGTTGCAGCTTGTTCTGTTTTTGGGTTTTTTTGTTTGTTTTTTCTTCTGTGAAATTAAGATGCTGTGAAATAAAACCTGGTTTTGGTACATGGTTTGTAACCAAATGTCTCATTTTGGAGTAACAGAATTTGTGGTGTTGGAAGGGCCCTGTGGAGATCACCCCCTCTGACCCTGCTGCTCAGGCAGGGCACCTGGGGCAGGTGACACAGGAATGTGTCCAGGTGGGTCTGAAATGTCTCCAGAGATGGGAGACTGCCTGATGTCCCTAGGCAGCTGTTCAGTGATCTGCCACCCTTAATGGAAAATTATTCCTCAGGTTCAGGTGGGATTTTTTTTGTGGTTTTGTTTATCGCCATTTCTCCTTGTCCGGTTGCTGGGCACCACTACAAAGAGTCCGGCAACATTTTCTGATAGGCCTTGGGGACATCTGTACGGACTGAGGCGCCTCTCTCAGGCCCAGCTCCTCCGGAGTCCTCCTGAGAGAGAACCCCAGGCCCCTTCATCCTCGCCGGGGCCTCCACGGACCCTCTCCTGTAGCTCGGAACACTCTGTTGGTTTCCGCGGGGGTTCCGGGGCGCTCTGCTCACACAATCCCACAGGGATTCAGGACGGCAGGCTCCTCCGGAGCCCATCCCGTCCAACCGCCTGCAGCGCCTGCGTTCGGAATGGCACCTGAGGGGCCCCCAACGAGAGGCAGTCCCGGGGGCAGGGGTACGAGCCCCGCGGCCCCGAAGGTCCAGGCCGGGCCCCGATCCCGCTCCCCGCAGCCCTGAAGGGCCGGGCCGGGCCTGGCCGTGCCCCGTCCCCGATCCCCGGCGGGGCTGGGCCGAGCCGTGACGTCACGCGGCCGTGCGGGAAGAGCTCGCGGCGCTGTGACGTAATTCCGTGTCCGGCCCGCGCCCCTTCCTTTCCGCCCGGCCGCGCGCGAGGTGGGAGCGATGGCGGCGGGGCCGGGAAAGGCGGCGGGGCCGGAGGGAGGGATGGGAGCGATGGGGGCCGGGGCAGCGGGGCCGGGAGCGGTGGCGGAGCCCCGGGAGCGATGCTGAGGGCGGGGACGGTTCTGCCCGGGAGGTTCGGCTGCAGCCCGTGGGCCCGGCCGGGCCCTGGCATCACCTCACGATCTCGTGTCACGATCTCATGTCACGATCGCGTCTCTGTGGCTAGAGACGAAACTCAAGGGAAAGGCTGGAGCTGATCAGGGAGGGTCAGAGTGGATTTTGGCAAAGGTTTTTCCCCCAGAACCAGGCACTGCCCCGGGGAATGGGCACGGCCCCAGAGCTCCGGGCCGTTTGCACAGGGATGCTCAGGGTGGGGTTGCTGGGGGGTCTGGGCAGGGCCAGGACTCGGTGATCCGTGTGGGTCCCTTCCAAACGGCGATATTCTGTGATTCTGGCAGGTGTCTCTGCTCAGTGCCTCAGCAGGAGCAGGGCGAGATGCAGAACGACGCCGGGGAGTTCGTGGACCTTTATGTCCCTCGGAAGTGGTGAGCAGGGACCCAGGAGCCGACCAGGGCTGGAGGGGCCCCCAAAATCCATCCCAAAAACATTCCTGGAGCCCTCACCTGTGCAGTGTGTGCAAAGGGACTTTTTGTAGCAGTCACAGTATTTTTAGTGACTTTTTAAACTCTGTCAGTTTAAAAAGTCACTAAAAATAAGCTATTTGTATGAATTTTATTAGATTAAGTCAAATATGTTTTACAGCCTGTGATTCCTGAGTATCCCAACCTGAGTGTCTTTGACAGCTACAGTGGCTCTCGGCAAAAAAAGGCATAGGAATTAATCTTATTAATTACCCTGGCTGTATTTTTGCATTTTAAAAAATGTTCTGTGTGTTTTGAAGGCCTGTACTGTCCTGTTCACTGCATGAAGGTGAAGTGGGCACATAGAAACCAAAGTGAAGGGAAAATTGGCTAATAAGTGTGATGCTACCAAGTGAAAATTTCCTTTAAATGTACTTAAAACTGCATTTTAATCTTCTAAGAAATGAAACCTTAAACTGTTACCGTCTAAATTTCTTGTGCAGTTTTGATTTGCCTGTAGAATTGTCTGTAGTAGCTTTCTTTGTCATTGTCACTGCCTGTTTCCTTTTGTTTTAAATGTGTCCTGCTTTATTCCTCAGCTCTGCTAGCAACCGAATCATTGGTGCTAAGGATCATGCTTCCATTCAGATAAACATTTCTGAGGTAAGTTTATCCACAGAATATGTGATGAGAGAGCTAAACCTTTCAACTTTTGATAAAAGTTACAGAATTAAACAGCTTGTGATGTATCTTCAGTAATTCAGTAAAGAAAGTCACCATAGACATTGACTCCTGCAGGTTCCCAGTTAACACATGTGAGTTCCAATTAATTTAAGCTCATTATAGCATGGTTTGGGAGTTTTCCCCCAATTGTTTATTAAATTCAGCTTTCAGGAATTTTGTGGACACAATTTTCCTGTAGCTACAGAGCTTGATTTGGTTCTTGAATGGGAGACCACATCCCCACATATTTTAAAAATCTGAGTCTCCTGAATTATCTCGCAACAAAGAAAAAAAAACTTTAAAAAACCACCCTGATTCTGATTTCCTGTAATTGTTAAGGCAAGTACTTTTCTTGTTCACTACATTTCATTCCTTCCATGAATGATCCCTGTTCCCTTCTGATCCCTATTCCTTGTTTTCAAAGGATCAGAGATTAGCAGAACATGGAAATGAGCCCACCTGATATTACAGGGTTCACTACACTGTTCTAATCCATGATTTATATCTTTTAGTCTTTTTCCTGTTAAATGTCTCAGCAGGTTGACAAAGTGAGACAATTTATGTCTTTCAGCTTGGACATTTTCCTACCCCTGTAACAACTCTGTCCCTTTCCCCTTTCAGTTCAATTTCCATTATATGACCTCAGTTAAGAAAAAAAAAAGAGTAAAGGCAGGAAAAGCTACTTTACACAGAGCTTTTCCACTTGTTCAGAACTCAAATTTTTTTCTTTTATCTACCATTTCTTGTCAATCTGTGTGATCCACTAAATTTAACTGCTGCACTGTGTAGCTACAAATTTGCTGTGCAGAGATCATTGTAGTTGACTTTCTAACTTCAGTGTTTGCCTTGAGGTTTTGTGGTTTATTGTCTCAACACTGCAGGTATTTTTCTGCAGTTTTTAACTTTGGGATGCTTGTCAGGTGTGCTGTGAGAGTGTAAAACCTTGCTGTGATTGCAGGTGGACAAGGTGACAGGCAGGGTGAATGGCCAGTTCAAGACTTACGCCATCTGCGGCCCCATCCGGAGAATGGTGAGTGCCTTCCTGACCTGCAGAATGCTCTGCTGCTGATCATTAGTCATTAATTAGCTGTGTGTTTGGCCCTGAAAACACTGTGGGAAGTGTGTTTCCACAGGGGTTTTTGGGGCAGAATAAACACATGAACAAATTCACAGCATCACAGAAAGGTTTGGTTTGGAGGGACATTAAAGATCATCTCATTCCACCCCTCCCCTGGGCAGGGACACCTTCCACTGTCCCAGGGTGCTCCAAGCCCTGTCCAGCCTGGCCTGGGACACTTCCAGGGATGGGACAGCCACAGCTTCAATGGGCACCCTGTGCCAGGGCCTTGGATTGCTTGGAATAATCAACTTCTTCTGGAGATGTTTGTTGTTTTTTTCAAAGTAAACTATGCAAGTGATTTTCTTTTAAGAATGTGTATCCAGGTACTAATTCTGGCTTTTATCTGTTGTTTATTTTTACTGGAGATGATACCACCTTGACTTTAAAATGGTGTGAGGAGTTCATCACAAGTCCACTTGCCCATAAATAGGTTGTTCATGCAAATGCATATTTTTATGCAGTTAAAGCAATTCCTTACCCTTAAGGATGACAAAAAAGCAACAGTTTATTTTGAAAACACTAATCTGCACTAACTGCTGCAGCTGCCTCTCTTCCACATGTGTCAGCAATTATCTGGACACTTGAGAATATTTCCTTTGAGAATATTTCCTTTTCTCTCTCTACAGGGTGAATCAGATGACTCCATTTTGCGTCTGGCAAAAAATGATGGAATTGTGTCCAAGTACGTATGTTTATCTTACCCTCTAACTCCTGCAGGGGGAACTTCCATTCCCAAATCCAGCTTTTAGGAGGACAATCTGTACATTGTATTTATAGGATGATTACACAGTTGGTCAAAGATATTTACTTGAGCTGTTGAAGCAAACTCATTTGTAACAATGTTTATTTCATTTTCTTGTAGGAACTTTTAACTGAAGAAACTCCAGGATGGAACATGTGAAATAAACAGTTCAAAACTACATTGTGCTGTGTCTTTTGTTCAAGTCATAAACACAAGTGGGTTTATTGTAGTTAGTCTTGAAAGACTTGGAAATGTGTCTTAAAAATATACAAATTCTCACTGTGAATTCTTAAAACAAATCAGCTTGTAAAGTAGTGCCAGAGTCAAGGATTTCCACTTTGTTCTTGGCTTCACTGCCATTGTTCTTTTCCAGATTTAATAAGTTTTGCATCTGTAATTGAACACTTGCAATGTAGCAATCTAACTGAGCTTACTCCTTTTTATACTGGAGAAACTAAGAGAATTCTTGTTAGGGTTCAAGAAAGGGTCTGTCCTTTCTTCAGGTGCTGCTTTTGTGTTGGTAGATTTTGTTTGCACACACCAGGTTTATTTGTCACTTTGTGATTATCACTTACAAAAATGTCATATATGGGTTTGGGTTATAAAATAAGCTAATAGGGTAAATTTCCCCTGACAGCTGCATTTTACCTGTTCCACAATACCCACAACTACACATGGCCTGTCCTGGTGGTGTATCCTGATCTGCACATTGCTCAGAGGTTAATCCAGATTGCATTTCCCTGCCTGTGGTCATCTCTGGGTTAGCATCTGCAGTTTCCACCCTCAGATCTCTGCACAGGCCCTCCCAGAGCTGTTCCAAGTGACAGAGGCTGTTTGGTGATGCTTTCCTGTTTATGCTGCAAGCTGTCACCATTGAGAGGGGTTTCCATGTGCTTTATTTCTGATTGTTTGCCAGTTACTGTGGCTGCACGTGGGAAATGAGGCTCAGGGCTCTCAGGACAGCCTGGAGCAGGGATGCTGTTCCCTCTGGACTAAGGAGAATGGCTGAGCTACCCACATGTGGTATCTTTCTCCTTATCTGTGTTTTTCTTCTCAGACATGACAAAGTGCAGCATATTTGGAAGGTCCTGTTTTGGCACCATGGATACCTACTGAATATTGGCAGTGCAAATCAGGCCATGTTAATGTGGAGTTACAGTGTGGTGTGATGTTTTTTTAGTAATTTAAGGGTTTTTTTGCAAATCATGAATTAGGATTTAGAGTGTAAGCTACTGTATAGATACAATGAGGTCCATAACTAAACCTTTATTCCAGGAGCAATTGCAGCAGAGAATCAACTCAACAGGCTAAGAACCCTTTTTAGCAGAGCCATAACCTGAAACTTCTTTGGCTGCACAGTCTCCCTTCCCACTGATAACATTTGAATTTACTACTACTCTGAGCTGATAGAACTTGTAAAAGATGAACTCCTGGGTGTTGCAAGTAGGGAGGAAGTTGGCTAAAAAGGCCAAAAAAATGGTTCATGTTGAATTCACGTTGAAATTAATACACAAAGAACATGAGAGAAACCTTTTAAATACTAAAACAAAGGGGGATGTTAATCCATACTTTATTTTTGAGCTATTTTCTTCTGACATCTAAGTTAACCATGAAAGATGCATTAACAAAAAGGGGGAGGAGGGATGACAATGTTGTGATTCTCCTAGAAATAATTCATTTTTCCAGGAGATAAATCTGTGAAAACATTTTCTGGAAAGAAAAATACAGTCTTCAAACTGGAGAGGTTTCAGCTTGGCTTATGTCCAATCCTTATTACTTTCCTTTGTACACAGTAAGAGGAGATAAGTTTTAATTGGACTTGATATTTTTTTCTGACATATCTTAAATTAGTTGCTTCTGCATTGGCATTAGGGTAGAACTTTAAATAAAACCCTTAACTGTTTGCTGCTGATAAATGCCTGGTTTACCAAAGAGTTTAAATATTGTTGACTTGTTCTTAATCCCCTGAGACTCTGTTCATCCATGTGGATTTCAGTGGAATTCCTCCATAAGGCAGAGTGAACTGACAGCTTAAAAATTCAAGATGAACTTGAGGTCTCTCAGATGTCTTTTTAAGCAGTACAACCCCATTAGTATACAGCTGACCCAAAATTACACTTCTGGTTTGAGTGTTTAAGGATTATGTTGTAATTTAAAATGTTCTGTGCTTTGTAACGCTGATTGTTGCCATTTGGGTTTTGGAGTTTTAGAAAAAATTAAAGCAAATTATTCTCTCATTAATTTTTTTTTGTCAAAATATGAAATGTTAATGGTGCCATATGCTGAAGCAGTTCAGTTGGGAATGGATTAGTGCTGTGCTAAAGGCTTCCTGAAGTTCACACCATCATCACCAGCACCACTGCATGTGAGTCCTACCACAATCCCTGCAGAATCCTGTCAAGGAGGGACATGTGTCCCTTTAAAAATCCACTTCCAGTTGCATTTTCTAGTATTGTGATGTAAAACGTTCTTTGTTTTCCTGGAACAGGAATAGTTCAGATGTTTGAGGGCCATGAAAGGGAATGAACTGTACTCTACTGTACAAGATGGACAGAGTTGCCCTTACATGGTTACACTGCACCAAGTCGTGAAATTCTTTGCTGTTACTTACGAGGACTTGGCAGTGGCATCCTAAAGCCATCTGATTTAGCTGGGGCTATTTTAGTGTCTTCAGCCAAAATTCTGCTGCTCAGACAAGAGCCTGAAACTCCTAAAAACACCTGGGGGCTTGGTAGGAGCTGCCAAGGTCTCATAATACTGATTTTGCTTTTTAAGGCTTGACATTCTTCCAATGAACTCCACAGTGCTAAAAAGCTGTTTCAGTGGTCTCAGCTGTGAGCCTGTGTGATCAGAGCCTGGGTTAGGAGGTCAATGCTGCTCCTGTCACCCTGGCACAGAGGTGACAGCTCTGACAACAGCAGCCCTGCCAGAAGTGCTGCCCTGGCACTGCTCGTGGGTCTCTGCACAGAGGACACTGAGACTCATCAGGGGAACAGTGAAAAAAGGCCAAAAAAAGACTGTCCCTTTGCTCCATGGGTGTCCAAGCACCAAAAGAGTTTTGGAGCAGAGCTGTCTCAGCAGTGCTCCCTGCACAAGGGACCCTGGGACAGCTCTGTGGCATGTTGTTTATTTTCCCAAAGCACGTGCTGGTGCTGGGGGCTGCTGGAAGCCCACCTAGAGCACTGAGATAATCTGATTCCACTGGATTTGGCAGCAGTTCTGTTTTCCAGTTGGATGTTATGGAGAGCTGTCTATTCCCAGCTCCTGTTTTGTTCAATTGCTGTCACTCTGAGTAAAACACAGAGATAAATACACCTCTGCTGCAAATGTTACTCTGAGCAGGTTAGGGGAGGTTTTGATTTTAGTTAATGCATTTATGGCTGTTTGTGTTGAGGCATCCCTTGGGAGGCAGCTTCCCTGTATGTATGTGGAACTCATCAACCATGGGAAAACAAAACAAAAGAAACTTAATTAGGCATTTTATTCCTGCTAGGAAACACACTTTATTTTAACATCAGACAGGAGTTCTGTTTGGCTAAATCCTCAGCAGAAACTGCAGGTACTGAGATTTTAAGAATTAAGAACAATTTGTAAGGTCAATGCAGGATTTGTTTTTTTAACAAATTATGATGGAAAAGGTATTATTTTAACATCTATTTTCAGATAGCTGATAGTGAGTAAAACTACTGTGACCAGGCTGAACCAAGTGTATTTTGCAAATGTACACACCTGAGCCTGTTAACAAATGAGCAAACTTAACAAATTTGTTAACAAACCCTGTCCATGGCTTGTTTCTACAGGACTGGGACCATGGAGAAGAGCAGGTTGTGCCTGTTCTGCTGAGGACTGGGGCCCCTTTGGCTGCTGTTTGCACTCCTGGGCTGACCATGGCCAGCTGCCAGTGCCCACCCAGCTGCTCCCCTCTCCCCCTCCACAGCAGGGCAGAAAACAGGGTGGAAAAACACATGGGTGACAGCAGGGAGGTCACTTACCCATTACCATCATGAGCAAAACAGGAAAATCCATTTATTGCTTATTAAAACAGGACTGGATTGATAGCACCAGGATTAGGCTGCAGACTGTGGGAGCCCCAGAGCTGTACATACATTTTCTGTTCATTCAGGTGCCCTTCCAAGAGGGTGGAGGACAATCCTTGTGCAGGGAGCCAAGGCCTGTGGGGCATTGACTGGGGGTTCCTGCAGGGGTGGAAGGGAGAGTCACACTTGCATTTTGGTGAGCTGTAAGCTGTGTGCTGGGACACAACACATCCATCAAAATTAAGGTGCTTATTATCTGGCTCTAAACACAATAATTTTTTTTGCTGTTTTCACAGGGCACCGGAGCCCAGACAAGCACCTTGATCCATCCATCCATCAATACCAAAACACAATGCACTGGTGCCCTGATGTGAAGTCACTCAGGCTGTCTCCCTCTCATGACCTGCAGTGCCTGTCAGGTAAGTCAGGTTTTTTTAGCAAAAATGCTAAAATACCACATTTTATTTCACAGAACAGCGTTTCCATAAAGCGTTTAGCACAACTCTGTGCAGGTTGCTCACCGAGCTGGGAAATGTGATATTTCCTGCTCCAGGCAAAATGTTTCAAATGTCTGAGGCTGAACAAAAATAGCACTTCAAAATAAATTGGGTAGTGCACAGGGGAGGTGGCAGAGATCATTACTTGCTGCTTGTCCCTGCTTTATTCAGTTTCCTTCCCCTACAAGAGCTAGAAAGGCTGGGGATTTAATTCTCCCTTTGACCAGTTTGAGGCTAAAAGAAAGGGATTTACACGCCTGATTTCTGTTGTGGCCAGTGGAGCCATGCTCGCAGCAAACTCCCTCTGCATTCCTGGGAAAATGGGGTCATTTGTGCTGGATCACTCAGCCAAGCATGGATGTGTGACAGAACAGCCCCCAAGCCAGCTGTGCTGAGAAAATAACCTCAGAAAGTGGATGCTGCAGCTGAGTTCAGTGTGTGCTGATGGGTCACTTCTGCTCCTGTCTTGTGTCTGCTCTCAAGTGCCTGGAACCCCCATCCCAGTCCCCAGCACATGAGCTGGGGTAATCCCAAACTTTGAAGAGTTTCCAGGCAGGCTGACCAAAATCTGAGGATCTAAGACTGCCTGTACCCAAAAATAAGTAAATAAAAGGAAGCTAATGCCAGATGGTGCTGATTAAAACACGGACTACAAAGGGAGGTGGAGGAAGCAGCCTTCAGGCTGGGATGTATATTACCTGAGAGGGAGCTTGATCACTGTGCACAGAGCTCATCTGTCCGGGAGCCCAGCACACGGTGACACAGCTCTGCCTTTGGAGAGCATCCTGCAGGAGATAACAGAGCCAAACTTGGGGTTTTTTCATTGAATAGGGAATTAACATCTCAGCAGCCTTCTTGGGGAGTGCTACAAGTGTGACCACAGTAGGGATGAACCCCTTTCAGGTTAAAGGGAGACAATTTTACAGGTTTTTTCTGACCTTCTCCCAAGTGCTGGGCTTATCTAGGAGACAGGAGGCTTTGCAGGTGTGGGACAGGTGGAAGGGACCTGCCTGCCAGTGCTCACTTCTGATCTTGGCTGAATGGTTGATAAGGATCTGCTTTGGTCTTAAGGTCCCAGGTGCTGATCTTTTGTTTCCCAAAATGTATTATTTGTCACCTATCTCTGTGGTTTTTGTTTTTCGAGCTTGTTTAAGACTGTCCTGACAGGAAGGTTAATCCTTGTCTCGTTGAAACAGTGCTGACTCACTGCTGCAAGTCATAATTCCCTGAAAACTTTGAATATCCAGGAACGTCTCATCCACAAATCACAACTTTCCATGTGGCTACATAAAAATCTCAGACGATGACATCTCATCAGAAACCTTGTGGCTCATGCCTGCTCTGTTACTCAGCCTTCACTGCTTTCAGTGCCTTTAAAAAGAAAAGAAAAAGTTCTGTTTGTTTCTGCAGAGCAGGGAACTGTTCCTGGTGTGCTTCCCACTGAGTGTGTATCCCAGCCATTCCACAAAACGGCAGCACTGGGACCAAGGCTCAGGAGACATTCCTGCTTCCAGCAGTGACGTTGGTTTTGAGCAAAGCCTGTCAGCTGCTACATCCTATGCCAGAATTTACCCAGCTCTCAAATGAAAGTGATTTTAAAAAGTGGGAAGCTTTAAATCAATATAAAGAGTGCTCAGAAAATGTTCTATAAATAACTTATACAAGGAGGATAAACTTTAAAGATCTGCAATGAACTCAGTAGAGTTGAGCCAGAGGAAAGTGTGCTAATTTGCTTTTTAACCCCTGGTTTTATCCTCTATCCTGCAGGGGAATTTTACACCACCAATTTTCTGGACATGTAAATAAAATAGTGTCATTTTTGTCTTTTTCAATCCAGGAACATTTATGGGGGTAGGAACATTTCTTCCTTTAGGGAGCGGGTAATGAGAGGGAGGGCCATATCAAAGCTGACTGCTGGAAAGAATTAACCCTGATTTACAATGCTCTGCAGCCTGAGATAATGCCTCTGGTATTTGGAGACTCTGAAATGCAAAATGCAGTGCTGTGGGGAGCCTGCTCTCAGTCAGCCCTTGCTGGTATCAGTAGCTGGCACCCAGGAGTGCAAATCCCAGCAAGGGCTGGTCACTGTCAGCCCAGCCCAAGGCACAAAGCTGGAGCTGCCAGGCTGCTCCTGCTGCTCCTGCCCAGCCTAAAGAGCTCCTGCATCCCTAAGGTCAGAGCAGCCTTTCATTCAAATCCACAGGATACCATTAGCCTTAGATTCCCATTTTCATGAATTTGCAAGAGACGGGGTGGACACTCTCCAGAAGTGCTCAGAGTTGGGAACAGAACAAACCAAGAGAAATTCCAGCAAAGGGGGTGGGGTCTGATTCCAGCCCCAGATAACAGCTCTTATCAGAAAAGCTCATAAATCCACCCAATTCAAACAGAGTGTCGGCAGCATCCCGTGCTGCTTTGTGTGTCCCCTCAAGGGAGCTCCAGCTTCTTGTTCCGATCAGCAATTTCCATTCTATCCTTCAGCTTCCCAGAAACCACCACTTCCTGGAAAACTCTGTGGGAATGCTAATTCTGAATATCTGTGTTGGCTTCAGAAGGAGCAGGACATGGGGCTGCTCTAATGAACAGCCCAAATTACTGCTTGGCTGTCACTTGTGATTAAAGCAGCAAATATCGGCACAAACAACATGCCAGAAGCAGGGAGCTTGTTTAAGTGCTGGCTTTTGGGTCTGAGCTTCAAGTGTCTGGTGGAATATGAAGTCTTTGTTAAGACACAAGGTCAGTGTCTCTCCTGGGAGCTGTAAATAGACACCTGCCAGCCCTGCCCTTTCTGAAGCACAAACACAAGGATGACACCACCTTCTCTGGTCACTGTCACCCTCTGGTGCCATCCCTGCCACTGCAGAGGAAGATTATTTGATTAGAAGGACACAAGACCACACCATGGTTTTGTCTCTTAATTCTTGTTTTACCTCAAGCATTAGTTGTTTGGTTTATTTTTTAGGTACTACATCCTAATACAATCAAGGCAGACAATGTACATTTACTGTTTGGAAAAAATCCCACAGCTTCTTCATGGAGAGGTGTGGATTTGGTGTTAAACAATGATGTAGATGTGAGAAAATGAGCATCCGGTCAAAGAGCCCAAATAAAATATCAGGCTGACATTCACATGCTCCAAGAGATTTCTCAACAACTCCTTCCTCCTACATGAAAAAAATATCTGTATTGTGGTCAGCCCCCCTTTTAGGACTGTGCTGCAGCAATTATGAGGAGTGAGGGGGAGTCATGATCTTGATATTATTCTAGCAACTCTGTTAGGGGAAAATCTGTGGATTTATTTCAGCCACATTTTGTCTCTTCCAGCAAATATCCTCCGGTGGTTTCCAATACACCAAAATGAGCATAAGGGGATTTTGACTCCAGTGTTGTGACTTTTGAATGACCTCATGGAACAGGGACCAGATGATGAAGTGACCTTATAAAATGGTCTTTTAGGAAAACACCATGTCACACACTGCTGGGACGAATTGTCCAGAACAGGACACTGGGAACAGCTCTGATGCTTTCAGAGGAACCTACAAAACAAAACTCTGGACTCACCCCATGAGCGAGATAGAATATGGAATGGGGAAAGTTGTTTCTTTTGCCATGGGAAAAAATTCAGCATCTTGGCCAGCTTCACAAGAGTGCAGCAGCCCCTTCCTGACTGGTGTGGTGAGGAGACTTGGGTCACAAAAGCTGTGCCCTTCTATTTATCAGGTAACTTCTAAACATGCTTTGTTTGTGCCCAAGCAGAAGGGTTGTTGTGTGCTAACACCCAGCTCTGAATCCCCAGTGCAAAGTGGGATTCCCAAAGAACAGCCCTGGAAAGCAGAATTTAGGGGAAGAAACTGATGAAATGAGCAAAAAGCACCACAAATATTTTTTTTTTTCTTTACTCTTGTAAAAAGCCATACAATATAAGAACAGATGCAAATGTTTGGTGGTTAGTGAAGGGTGAATAGAGCAGCAAGCTGCTGAAAGGAGCTGCTCAGGTGAATGCTGGGACCATGAGCCTGTGTGATCCTGCTGCAGGGCTGGGAGGTGCTGCACGAGGTGCAGGAGATGCTGCTCAGCTCTGGGCAAGCCTCTCCTGGCCAGGCAGGGAGGGCACAGGGACCCCACCAGAACAGCAGAGGTGAGCTGTGAGGACAGACAGAGGGGCTTGGTAGTCAGATAAAGAGCAGAGAAATGTGGGACTGGAGCTGATGCCACCAGTGTCACCATGATATTTTCTGAAAAATCCCTTCGCCAGGATTTTCCCCCTGAGAGGCCTCAGAAAAGAAATGTAAATAATAATTATCTGCTTGCTTGGACTGTGGTGTGGAGGTGGCTTCCCAACAGGTGCATCTTTGATTGGTTCCATGTGAATTGTTTTTAATTAATGACCAATCCCAGTCCAGCTGTGTCAGGACTCTGGTCTGTCACAGGTTTTTATTATTCATTCTTGTTTAGCCTTCTGATGTCTCCTTTCTCTTTCTTTAGTAGAGTTTTAATATATCATTTCATGATATGATGTAATATAATATAATATGATATGATGTAATATGATGTAATAAAATGTAATAAAATGTAATAAAATGTAATAAAATGTAATATAATATAATATAATATAATATAATATAATATAATATAATATAATATAATATAATATAATATAATATAATATAATATAATATAATATAATATAATATAATATAATATAATATAATATAATATATCAGCCTTCTGAGAACTTGGAGTCAAATTCTCACCTCTCACCTCGTCCTGGGGGCCCCCATCAACACCACACAGCAGAGCAGGAGATTCCTGAGCACTGGGGGTGAGTCTGCTTGTGAGGAGGGATACAGCAGGATAACTGCAGGAGCAATGGGCACACTCAGTGGGACAGGAAGGAGGGAACATCTGGCAAGACTGAGGTGCTCCCAATTTGGGGGGAATTTCAAGGAAAGCCACAAGAGATCTGGAGGGAGGCACTGCTGCCTGCTGGAAGAGATGGGGAAGGAGAGGTTTTGTGTATTTATGAGCTCTGTGGGGCCCAGACACTGAGCTCAGTGTGCAAGCCCTGCCCTGCCACGTGTTCTGGTGGATGTGTGGGCAGCTGGCTGTGTCCTTCTGAAGCAGCAGCACCGTGTCCATCTGCCCTGGCTGGCGCTGGCTGATCCTGACAAGAAGCAGCACTTCCCTGTCTGCTCCCCAGAAACGACCTGAGCAGCAGCAGTGCAATCACTGGCACTAAACACAGGGCTGGGATCCTTTTGATAAAGTCCAAGACATGGGACAGCTTCCTACAAACTGCCTCAGGGGCAGACCTGATATCTGACTCCATTGTAGGGACATCTCAGAACAATTTTATTTGTTCCTGTCAGCTTTAATTGAACATCTGGGTTAACAACAGGGAGATTCCCAGGGCTGGCATCAGAGCTGGGAAGGAAAAGCAGTCATTTTGGAGTCCTTCCTTAACCCCAGCTCCTTTGTTAGAAGTGTTGGTGTTATTTAATTGACTGTTAAATCCCAGTCACATGAGCACCCTCGAGTGTAATCTCCTGTGATAAATTGCCCAGCACTCCTGTCACAGGCACATTCTGCTCCCCAGCCTGTGCAAGACTCAGTGTCCTGGGATTACAGCTGACTTTTGCATAGGGAACGAGGGAGGAATGGATCTTATTTCAGTTTAAATTGATTTAAGGAGACAGTCAACTCCAGATCTGGATAAAGACACTGCTCTCTACCCTGCTAGAGGTTGTTGTAGATGCAGTTATTTTTTCCATGCTTTTCAGCAAATGTTTACAGGGTCCAGGTCTTATCAGACAAAGGCAGGCAGCCCTTGGGGGTTAAAACCAGACAATTGCACAAGGTCTCATCTCAGGGTGGGACAGAAGGAAGGGAAAGGGCTCAGTCAGTGATAGGGGGGAGCTAGTTATCTGTTGGAAACAGCCTGCACACAGTCAGATCTCTAGGATCAGGAAAGAGAATTTGAAGGTGGAAATGGAAACTAGATATGAACGAGGAACTGAGATAACAGGAGGATGGCAAGGAAAATCTGAAAGATGCCAAGAAAACCTTTTTTGTCCAACAATCTTCTAATATTTCCCCATTTGATTCTGCTCTTTCTCCCCCATTAGAGATTTCAGCCTACATCTTGTGGTCTGAGACCAAGCAGAGAGGCCAGAGGCAGAGCAAGGTGCTGGCACCCCTGAGGGGCACAGAGCGTGCAGGGGACACTCAGTGACTTCTGAGGTGCTCCTGACCCCAAACCTTGTGAATTAGGAAGGTGGCAGCATCTGTGAGCTGCTGAAAGCTCTCTGCTCTCAAACCTCCATGCCTGGATTCAATGTCAGAATTCACTGTCTCTCAGATGCAGATTTTCACCCCTTTCTGAAGCTACTTACACCCAGCTGAGAGGGCTGTGTGTCCCTCCCTGAATGCCAGGATTGTGCTGAGAGCAGCCCTGGGTGCTGCTTTCTGTGGTTTTGGAGGTGGCACTGAGGGCAGGGCTGCTGTGGTGGGCTCAGGGACAGCCTGGGCTGGGACAGGAGCCTGTCCCACCACACACAGCCCATCCTGCTGATAACAGCCTGTCCCTGAGCCCTCCTCAGGCACATCACAGCCCATCTCAACCTATCCAAATTTCCCTCCTCCCCAGCCCTGAATCAGCAGCAGCAGGCTGATATCAGTGCCCATGTGTCAGTACCAAAGGAATGCCTGATAGCATCCTGGTTTTCTCCTCAGCTTTTCCCAGCTCCCTTCCAATCCAGAATAATCTGTGCTTCCTGATGACCCCAAAGGCACCACAAAACAAATGTATCAACATGGATGTAAGCGCTTTAATCAGTAAAATGCAAGATTTAAAAAATAATAATAATAATAATAGCAGTACCCTGCAGGGAGAGAGACAGAGAAAAGAAGAACAAATAAAAAGAAATGCTCTGTATGTTCTGGCTGGGAGCCAAAGGCCCTCTGGGCCAGGTTTGGATAAAATAGGGCTTAATTTCTGGTGTGAGAAACCGCTAGAGTGAATCTGCAGCAAACAAAGGCCAATTCACAAAGGGACACAGGCCAGGGCTGGAGGAGGAGAGGGCAGCCTGCCAGCTCTGCCAGCTCCCCTGATTTTATCATGTCTTGCAGTATCAGATGTTTTACTGCTAGCTTCCTTTTCCTCTCGCATTTTTTTAAAAAGCTGAATTTCTTCTCATGAAATCTGCAGGGAAAAACTTAAATACGCTTGAAAGACAGTCCAGAAAGCAAAGTGAAGATAACAAACACTAATGTTCATTAACTTAATGGAAATTAAATTGAGGTTCTTAAACAAGACTCGGGGAGAGGAGGGTTTTTATTAAAATGCTTGGGCTGGGCAGTGTGAAATGCTTTCTTGGACCATGCACAAGTGTTTACATTTGAAAAGAAATGCTGTGTCAGCAGTGCCAGCGGGCTCATCACCCAGTGGCAGCATTATCTCCCTGCAGGGCTTCCAGAGTGTGGGATCCCCAGAGCTCCCAGGGCTCTGCCCTCTTCCACACCCCCAAATCCTCTGCCCTGCCCATCCCGGGGCTCAGGGAATGACAGAAAGCCAGCTATGGTCACAGGGCAGTACAAACCTACCCAGGGAATTCTCCCCACCATGGGAATCTTGCCCAATTCTTGAAAGTCCACCCTTTCCCTTGGGAGCAGAGCACAGAGCTTGTGCCCAGAACAGTGGCATTTCCATCCCAGCCCACAGCAGGGCTGGTACTGCTGGGAATGAGTGGTGATCCTATTATTTCTCAGATTCTTTCCAACAAACAGAGCAGGGAGAAAGGCTTGTCCTGAAAATCCAAAGCTTTGCTATTAGCTGCATGCTGTGCTTAATACCCTCGATAATTAAGCAGTTGGCTGGTAGAATATACTTCTTTTTCTCTCTAATTGCTCAGATGCAGGCAGTTTGTTTGGGATTCTGCTCTCAAACAATTCAGCATCTGCTGCAGCCACAGAAGCCCAGGGGCATTTTGTGCAGGGGTGACAGCTCCAGAGCCACTCTCAAGAAGGCTGTTGGGGATACAGGATTGCCTCCCCAGGGGCCATCCCTGCATTTTCCCATGGTATTATCTGATTTGTGAGGCCAGTTGTGGATGCAGGAATTCTGCCCACGCACATTTCTCCTGGCTGCTGTAGGTCCTGGGATGACAGTGGGTCGGCCCACGCGGGGCAGCCTGTGGTCAGTCCCCAGCCCACACCAACATGACCTCAGTCCCCATTTCTGAGTTTAAAAACAAACACCATCCCGGGAGTGTACACAGCTCTGGTGTCACCATGCCCACTGTGGCTTCACCTCAGGCCACCATGGCTTGGGCTTTCCTTAAGATTTGTGATTGAACACAAGAAATGTGGGGAGCGTTTGTGGAGTGGTTTGGGCTGTTCTGAGGTCCAGCCCCAAAGGAGGCACTTCTAGAAGCTGTTGCTTGAGTTGCTGCACCTTAGCAGGCAAAAATAATTCAGTTTTCAAGAAGATATTGAGCTAAGGAGCTGTCATGGTGTAGTTGGTTGAGAAGAGGTTGATGGGGTTTATATCAAACCCCACTCTGTTCATGAGGGATTTGTGCCTCACCCCAAAACAAGGGAGGCCATGGCTGCAGTGGGAAGGCAAGGGATGAAAGAACACTGCAGTTTTCAAGACAGCAATCCAAAAATTTGGAAAATCCAAATTGCTCCATCCCCTCTGAGCCTGAGGGACACTGCCAGGCACATGTGGCTGCAGATTTTTATACAGCCAAGGCACCAGTGACAACCAGAGCTTCAGTGGCAGCCAGTCTTGTAGTGTGACCGTGTTCACAGGGGTCTGAGGATGAGGGAAGAGACGAGGATCTGACTCCATGTTTCTGAAGGCTTGATTTATTATTTTATGATATATATTATATTAAAACTATACTAAAAGAATAGAAGAAAGGATTTCATCAGAAGCCTAGCTAAGCTAAGAATAGAAAAGGAAAGAATGATAACAAAGGCTTGTGGCTCGGACTCTGTCCGAGCCAGCTGGGCTGTGACTGGCCATTAATTAGAAACATCCACATGAGACCAATCACAGATGCACCTGTTGCGTTCCACAGCAGCAGATAACCATTGTTTACATTTTGTTCCTGAGGCCTCTCAGCTTCTCAGGAGCAAAACTCCTAAGGAAAGGATTTTTCATAAAAGATGTCTGTGGCATTGTAGCATTGCTGACCTGCATTTCCCTCCAAGACCAGAGTTCTGGGAGCCTCTGCCAGTGTTCTGTGCCATGCCCAGGTGTCTCTTGCTGGGGCAGGGAGCCAGAGGCACAGAGTGCTCGGCCCCATGCCACCAATTCCAGCCTGTCCCTGTCCAGAGCCCGCCCTGGCAGGTTGGCAGGGTCCCCTCTGTGGGCACCCTGCTCCAGATGCAGCTTTTCCACAGCTGCCCAGGCTCAGTGGGACCAATGTAAGGGAAACAAGGAGTGTTTGACCCTCGTTAGTGTCATAATTTCAAGCGATGCCCATCCCTTCCCTGGGGAGCCTTTTACACCCGCGGGGCTCTGACAAAGACGGCTGTGTTCCTTCTGTGGATGATTAACCAAGCCCTGTGCTGGGTGTCCCAGGCTGGATGGGGAGCTGGGGACCCTGTCTGCACAGAGACAGGACATGCAACTGCCCTGGCACAGGCAGTGCCCCTGCAGGAGTGCGTTTGGAGAGGACACAGAGCCTGGGGCCTCTTTTCATCTTGTTTGTGGCCATGGCACTTACAGTACATGAAATTTGAAAAATCCCTTTGTTTGGCCGCCCTCAGGCTTCCCACATGGAAAAAGGGTGTGTGGGGATGGGAGTGCACAGGCTGAGAACACAGTGTGCTCTGGATGGAGGCGCTGGGAGGGGAGGAGAAGCCATCCCCCCTGTAATGGGAATTGTTTGGTTACCATCACACAGGAGAGGCTCTGCAGGTCGCCCATCAGTGACTCCCCCAGGGCTCTTCCCTGCCTCCACCCCAGTGTTTCTCACTGTTCAGACACAGACATGCTCAGACACCACATTTTTCCTGCTGCTCCCACTTACCTCTGTTCTTCCAAACCAAGACCACATATATAATATTTTGATATATAATCAAAATATTCCAAGGGACAGATGCTTGCAGGGTGAGGAGGTACAGAGAAGTCCCCAAGACTTCATATGCTAATTCACTTCAGCATCACCTGTCCTCAATGCTCATCACCCAACACTGTTTTTTATTACTCATAAATTTTCAAATGGAGCAAAGAAGTTTGGGCAGCTCAATGTGATTGCAAATGCTTTTGGAGATTGACAGGAACAGCACTTAAATTGTCACATTCCAGCATAAGCATACTTTTCACTTCAGATATTGGGATAAAAGTGATATATTATGATGGTTTTCCAGGTTTAGTTTCACCTAGAGCCTCTTGCATGGCAGCAGCTATCAGAAATGAATGATGCCAGAACCAGACAGAGCCTGTGCTTTTAATTGCAGGGGCCATTTGTGCTGTGCTGATGACAGACAGGGTCTGTCTGTGTGCTCTGACCTCACCTGCTCATGTGTTTCATGTTTTGCTGCACTGTTGGGAATGGAGGCAGCTGAAAATATCCTTTCTGTGCCATCTGTGGTGTGGTTTTCCCCCCCAAGTGTTCTGAAAGCTCAGCTTGTACTCAGACAAGTGTGATGTCTTTGAGTGAATGGAGAGATGTTCTCTCCAGGAGCTGGTCCAGGGGACAGAAGTCAGAAATTAATATTAGAGTCCACCTCATCCTGGTGTGGCTGTGTCCTGGCTGGGACTGAACAATTCCCAGCAAATTCACCCAAGGAGGAGCAGGTGTGGAGGCAAATGTGAGACTGAGTACTTCACTGCCCCAGCAGGAGCCCTGTGCGTGTAGAAGCAGCTCAGCCATGGTGTGCTGTTCATTGGCACACAGGGCACCGCTTTTCATGGCCTCATGTGGAGGTAAATATTCAGCATGGCTTAGGGTAGCCAGTGGGACTGGGACAAGTGGGAGATCTGTACTGGATGCTTTCTGACAGTGGTATCAGGACAGTCTATTTTGCCCTGTTTGATTTCTGTTTGCAAATATTTTCGTGTCTGTGTCTGCACAAGGTGAGTTTCCTTTGTAATGGCTCTTCACCTGTTTGCTAATTGCTGCAAGGCAAAGCCCTGCTGCATTTAACATCTGGCTCCCTATGAACACCTTCACTTCTGGATGTCACTTTGATAATCCAAACAAAACCAGCCTGACAGCTCTGACTGATTGTCCCCATTCATAAAACTGCATCTCAATACCTAATCCTCCCCAGCACTGCCAGGCAGGCAGCTCCATTGTCGAAAAGATTAAACTATTATCCCATGCAAACACCAATCTCTAAATTTTAAATGTTAGGCTGGAGTCTTCCAATGATGGAAATGCCAGGATGGATGGGACACTGTATTCCCTGGAGTTTCAAGGCCAATATGTTTAAAACTCATTAAATACAAGCCACTGCCTCATTCATTCCTGCTGTTGGTGAATTAGTGTCCCCTCCCCCAGTCCAGTCTCAGCTGCTTTGTAACTCAGAAATTAAAATGCTTTTAAAATGTTTTTGTGGTGGTTTTGTTTTGCCTTTTTTTTTTTAAATTCTGCTTGAGTCACAGGCTAAAATTATAGTTGATTTTGGACTATTTACAGCACAAGGATTTTAATAGCAGGCACTCACTGAAAACTCAAAGAACAGTCCCCAGACTTGGACAAGTTAAACTCTTTGCTACTGGGCCTTGCTAATACCAACTGTTTCCCATGCACTGGTATCAGACATGATCTAAGTGAGGCGCATTTTGAGTCAGATTCCCTCTCTCCCAGAAGAGCACACTGCTTGGCTGACTCAGGCACCTCCCTGAAAACTCATTCTTACCACACTGGGTCTTGGAGCACTGTGGGCTTTATCAAACCAGCAGTGAAAGCTGTGATAACACCCCAACACAAGTTTTAAATTAACCCTCTGTGGCTTAGGGGAATCTCATGTAGAACAGATTTAAGCAGCTTGAGCTACAGTCAGAGAGCCCCATGAGGTTGTGTTTGGCCAGCTAAACCCTTGCTAAAGAATGACTCATTTAATCTTTGTCATCATGGGAGATGGGGCATGGTGAGCCACACAAGAGCCTGTGTGGAACAGCGAAGCTTTGTGCAGGCAGTGGGGCACTGCTGTGAGCCCTGAGCAGGAGCACAGGGTGGGTGCAGATGGTCTGCTGTGTGAGCAGGGGCAGCAGCAGCCCGAGCTGTGGGGCGGATCATGGGGCCATGGGGTGTTCTTGGGGTGGTACATGGGGTTCTGCACTGGGCCATGGGGTCCTGGGGTGGTTCATGGAGTCATAGGGTGGGTGATAGGGTGATATGTGGGGCCATGAGGTGTTCTTGGGGTGGGACACGGGGGGTGTGGTATTGGGGTTCTGGTGTACATGGGGTTTTAAGCTGGTAGTATGCATGGTGTGGGTATATGTTGGGTGTTCATGGGTGGATGGGGCCCTGGACTGGGACATGGGGCCCTGGGGTGGTTCATAGGGTGATATGTGGGGCCCTGGGGTGGTTCATGGATTGGTACATGGGGCCCTGGGGTGGTTCATGGGGTCATCATTCATTCCTGTCACTTGCTGGAACTGCTGAGCTATTGCATGCAAGACCTGGGAAGTCAGCCTGGTCTAGAGACAGAGATTAAACAAAGATACAGGGCCTAAGGAAATGCCCTGCTTAGCTGAGATTTATGAGCCATGGTCAGATGTCACTTGAAACTGCCAGAACAGAGGGGGGTGGGCACTGGGCCTCCTGGATGTGCTGGAGAGCTGCAGGCTGTCCTTTCCCATGCATGTGTGTCCCTGCTGCAGCACAGCTGTCTGAGCGATGCCTGCAGCCTCAGGTGCCAGGCTTTCCCTTGGTGCTCCTTGCTCTGGCTTTTTTCCATTGGTAAAAAGAGTTCTGTAGGCGTGCTTATTTCACATCTTCAATTTCAAAGAAGAAATGGTGGTTTTCTATGTGGACTTGGCTTTTTCTGTACATTGAAGCGAGGAGATGAGGCTGCATGGTGGGGCTGTGCAGACCCCTGGGTTTGATCCAAAGCTGCCTGGGGAGGCTCTTGCTGACAGAATGCCTCTCCTCTATAGCAGGAAAGGACTCTGGAATGAAACTTTCAGGTTTTCATAAGGCAGCATCTCTCTGCTTTGCCTGAAGTACGAATGGGACTGGAGTTAATGGCTTGTGATTTCTGCTCCCACCCGTTCTGGAAGTGAAGGGTAAGGTCCTTCACTTCTCCTCACTAGGTCCTCTTCAGAGCTAAAAAGAGCCAAACTCTTCCCATATCCAAACTGGGAAGAAGATAAAGCAGAAATGCACAGATTATAGTGCTCTGAATAACCAGGAGTGACCTGTGGGATGAGGGTCTGTCCTCTCTCTCCTATTTCTCCCAAAGAAAGGTGCAAGAAGTGCCAGGTCACCAGGGCCAGTTGTCCCCTTTGTAACAGCTGTGCTGCTGTGCCAGGAGGTGACTGGGAAAACAGCCAGCCATGGACTATGGAAATCCCTGGAATGCTGACTGCCTTCATCTCGAGGGGGGGATCTTCTCCTGGTACATTTTGTCTTGAAAACATTTTATTAAGGGGAAAAAACCCGAGCTGCAGGGGCTAGAAATGGCAGGCAGGCAGGGAGATGATTTCAGAGGAGAAAAATGCTCCTGCACCTCCCTGCTCCTCCCAGGCAAAGGAGCTGCCAGCCTTCCCGTGGCATGTCATCCATCACGGGTTCGCACCTGGAACCTCTGCCTCAGAGCTGTCTGAGGCTGTGCCCGGGGCTCTTTCTGGCTGAAAATGCCCCCGTGGGCTGTGGGGGAGCTGGGGAGGGGCTGGGGCTGCTCAAACCTGCGGGGCTGGCAGCGGGGAGCGTGGGGAGGGTGCCCTGGAAAGCCTCAGCTCTCCCTGCAGGGCTGAGCTGCAGCCTGGGGACACCTCTGCCCTTCCAGGGAGCAGCAGCACAGCTCCTCCTGCCCTGGGAGCGCTGACACTGCCCCCAAACACCCTGAAAATCTCCTTTTGGGAGGGATCCCTAGTGCTGGGTTTGCTCAGGTTGGTTAAGAGCTGCTTCAGAAGGTTTCTGCTCACCTTTGTGAGATGCAGAGCATCTCCCAGAGCTGCAAGCATCTCCTTCCTAAATGCTGGGGCTCAGGTTCTGTTTTGAAGTAACTCTTCCTCTCCCCATCAACTCAAGATGTTCAGATCTTCTATTCAATGCTGCATAGCAGCTTATTCTCTTGGTTTATCCTAGAGCAGAGCACAGCAGAAGGGCCTCAAGCCCATTGCAAAGCTGCAAGCCCAGCCTGCTGCAGCGGCTGAAGGTGGGCTGGTGCCTGCCGAGGCCCTGAGCTGCCACAGAAACAACAGCCGGGCAGGAGATACAAAGCACACCTGGCAGGAGAAAGGAGTGGGTGCCAGCTGCCTTTGAAGTAACTGTGAGTGTTCCTGTGGGTATCTGCATAGAGGGAGTGCTCTTTCAATTAGGGGAAAGTACTTTCTGCAAGGACTCGCTGTCAGGCCAGCAAGTCCCACTCTTCGTGGTTATTGGATATTGCACTTCAAAGGTATCAGGGCTCTCTGCAAGAAAATACTGGGGGAAAATCACTCCTCAGAAAGTCTGCACTATGACCTGACAAGCATTAAAGCCCCACCTCTCCCTTCTTGCTGTAACCTGGACCCCCCTTCTCTTCCAAAAAGTCTTTCCCTTCCCTCATCAGTTGCTTTATTCTCATTACATGTACATTTATGGATTAAAGCTCTCCCTCACATTTAAGAGGATGCTGCTGTGCATCAGGGAATCAATTTCATTTCTTAGCCACCGAATATTTACAGATATTTCATTTTTAAAAAACATTCTTGCTTCTCTTTTTGTTGTTGTTTTGTTTAGCTTGTTGGTGTTTGTTTTCTTTTAATTTTTCCTTTTTTCTTTTAACCTCTCAGCCTCACGGGAAGTGGGATCTGGGTGGCTCAAGTATTTCTGCTATCAGGGCTGTAGTGTTTGCCGAAGATCAAAGGAACCTTTTCAAACATCATTGTTACCCTTGAGAGGTGGCAGCCGCATTTTAAGTAACCAACCTTTTCATCCGAGGCACGGGCGATTGAGACACACCAAATCCAGCGGAGGGGGCTGGATTTCAGTTCCTTTCTGGCCAGTTTGGGCAGCCCGGCTCTCTCGTAGCCAGAGCCCCCAAGGGATGATCTGACCTTTAGTTCGAATTTAGATCTGCGCTGTGACTTCTCTAAATTGTGGCTGCCAGAGGTCCTGGGGTCACAGCTCTCCATCATCAGAGCACTTCCAGCTCCCAGCACACTCCCAGTGTGGGAGAAGGGATGCAATTATTGATGTTGATTTAAAAAAAAAAAAGGGAAAAAAATAAAAAAAGAAAAGCTGGATGTGAACTGAATGTAAAAAATGACAATCTGCTGGGGCATGTCCTTGTTTTGACTGCTGTGTATTAGAGATGCTTCTGACAAAATGTAAATGGCACCACCTAAATTTCTGGTGTAGGACAAAAACTCAGCTCTGAACATGTCCCAGATGGTGCTTCTGCCACGTTATAAATGGTTAAAGTAGAAGAGCTGCTCTCTTTGCTCAGATAAACAGGGTCTCTGTGTGAATAGCTTGCAACCCCCAGCCATAATCCCTCTCTGATCTCTCGTTATAAAAATGATAGATGGAATGTAAACTCCATAAAGATTAGTAATCACCAAAAGAGTAGAAAAAAATATTGGGAAGAGTTGTAAGGTTTTTCTGCATTCCTGAGGAATTCTGCAGGGATTCCTTTTCCTTGGTGGGGCCTGTGCTGTTCCCCAGCTCATCTCCTTTCAAACTTGCTGTCTGGAGATGCTCATGGAGGATTTTCAAGTATTTCTAAAGAAGTCTGGCATGGATTCAGTGCAACCTCGTGCAAATGGCTGCTGCTCACCCCTTGTGAAGCAGGGCAACAGGATGTGTGTGCTTGTCAAAGAATTTGGGGCTTTTCTGCTGGCTCAGGTTGTGTGTGGTGCTCTCAGGGAAGGAACTCTGACTCCAAAGCATCTCTGCTCTCTGGCAGAACAGCAATTCTCTGTCATGCTATACATTTCAGAGTGTTCATGTGGAATCCTTTTCTTGCAAGGCTTTTGCACACCAGGCAGAACTTCCAAACACAGCCATTGATCGTGTGTCTCGTGCTGCACATCTGATTTTCAGGAGTTCATAGCTTACCTTAAAATGTAACCATTTTACAGTGTACAAATGCAGATTGTAAGTCACATCTCTCTCGAAAAATCCCCCAAACTCAGTCCTTTAGTACAGTTTGTGAAATACTCTGAGGTTAAAAAGTGTGGAGGTGGATCTTCCCAAAAATGGGACAGTTGGGAACTGAGTTATGACAGCTGCAGCCTTTGAAAAACCCACCCCACTGCACATGGGGAGTATTTGCTGGTTTTGAAATTCAGTTTCTGCTGGTTGGTGACAGTAAGGCAGCTTGGGGAAGGGGGAAATGCCCCCAACAAGAGATGCTCCCATCCTTTGGGCTGCGATGGGGTCCTGGGGTGAAGGTCCCAAGCCCAGCTGGGGCAGGTGCTTTGGTGGACAGGGAATATCTACAGGGAACAAACCATCAGGCACTTGTGGGGCGGCTGAAGAGCAGTGCAGGAGCCACGGCTGGGCTGTGAGCTGGGGGATCTGGGGGAAATGAGGAGGGTGTTTCACCTACACTTGTGCAGGGTTTTCCCAGGTACCTCCCAGCTCTGCAGGGCCCTTGGACCGTGTTCAGAGCAGCTGTGTCAGGTTGAACAGCTCCAGGGACAAAGTCAGGCTTTCATTTAGGAGGAAGGTGTTTGAGGTATGCTGCCAAGATGGTGTTTTATTGCAAATTATCAATGTAAGCTGCAGCAGAGACCACCCAGACTCTTCCCTGAGAACATGGCTGTGCTTTGAAACTCCTGTGGGATTCTTTTGCCATCCTGCCCCTGCAGTGGGTACAAGCTGCTGCCATGTGCTGTTGGTGAGTCTTTTTCCTGTTCTCCTAGGAGAGTTTTACTTCAATATGTTTGCAGTCTGGTTGTATCTGCTTTCCAGCTGGGAAACTGGGGTGCAGGCAAGCAATCCTTCCAAAACCATGGAGGGAACTCATGAAAATCAAGGATTTAATCCAGACTCCAGATAAGCACTTAAAATATTTTGGTTTCTTTTCTCTTTTTGCTGCTGATTACTGCAGCTCATTTATCTTTCCTGACAAACTCAGCCATCCCCATTGAATATCTGGATTTGGCTGGAGACTACTCCAGCAAAACATTTGGGATTTTGCCCTGACAAGATCTGTAAGGCTGGCTGAAACAGCACAGCTTATGCATGCTCTAAGAATTAAAAACTCTGCTTTTAGTGCATTGACCTGTCTTTCTCTCCTACAAAACAGATGGATCACTTTCAGTTCTGGCCTAATGACACTCCACTTGGCTATACATCATTACTCCTAATATTAGGAACTCCTGCCTTAAATCAGCAAGAGCTGGATGTGCCTTTCAGCAGCCTGCAGTGCTTACCTGTGTTAACAGCCTCACACAGAAATAGCTGTGCTTCCACATGCCTGGCTTCTGCAGTCTCACAGGGAGGGCTATTCCTTAAATGGGCTAGGAGAGCTTAAAAAAACAAACTGCAAAAGAATTGTTTACACCCCTTTTTATAGCTGGGTCAGTTCACAACCTGGTTCCACAAACGGCTCTTCTGGCACGAGCAGAAGGGGCAGGGGGGTGAGCCCTGATGGTGTCAGTGCTGCTGCCAAGCACAACATGCTGTGAAGCCACAGCCTCAGTCCCTCCTGTGTGGGGAGCAGGTCCCCTGCACTCCCTGCAGCCCCAAACGCCATCCACAAACACCAAAGGGGCTCTGGCACTTCCTCTCCCAAAGCCAGCCTGCAATAATAAGGGTTTGATAAACACCCCAAAGCACTTTGCTTTCTCAGGGAGCTGCAGGCCAGGGAACAGCCAGAGAGACATGAAAGAGCAGAAGCAGAATAGAGTGTAATTAACTTTAAACCCCGTGAAACTCCTGCTGCTGTGTGTGGCAGGCTCACTTTGGAACACAGTTGGGTTTGGGGCAACTTCTAATCTTGGTGTCAAGTCAAGGCTTGTCCAGAGAAAGTGTGCGTGCCTTTATTAGCATGCAAATCACATATCCTCCCTATTGCACTGTCTCTGCATCCCTCCCTCTAGAGCTGTTTAGTAGAAGCAGGCAAGAACTAATTAAATGGCTTTATTCACCCTTGGAGTGCAGAGCCCAAGGCAGGAATGCCAACGGGCACACGCCACCCCTGCCCTCTCTGCTGCCACAAGGAGTGTGGCAGGCCTGGCCTTCACCTCCCTAGGCAGGGAATAAATCCCCTGCCACGAAGATGAGGAGGGCAGGCACCATATGCATGAAGCACATGAGGAGTTTCCAAATGGCTTTCATCTTGGGAGTCCTTATGAGCTCAGAGCTATGGATCAATCCAGAGGGGATACCTTTCAACAGTAATTCCACATCTGAAGTTCTTTAATGATGTGGCTCCCTTAAATAAGATTCTAAAAGCCCAAGCCAGATGAAATGGTAGCACACAATCAAGTTAATTACTTTAATTACTATGAAATTATCAGAGAGTGTATTTGTAATTTTAATCTCCTAATCCGCAAAGTACCTTTTTCCCTTTAGTGCTCCTAAAGAAAGTAAAATAGCTTTTGGTTTCCTTGCCAGCTTTTCAAGGATCTTTGAAAACTGAGAAGAAACCTCCCACAAATAGCCTGGCTGTGATTATGAGGTTTCTTTTTTCGTTATTTAAAATATCATCCTCTATATGAATGCAAAGCATTTAAAAGCAGTAATAGGATCTATCCCAGCAACCAGGCATCTGAGTTTGAGATTTCTTGGGTTACTTGGGCTGTACAAAGGTAATGCACAACATAAACCTTCCCTAAAGTGCTGAGGAAATTGGAGCTTATGGCAAGGGAAAACCAGTAGCCAGAGAAGGAGCCCAGGGCTGCTCTCTGTTTTGTTTCCAGCTGCCTTATTTGAAGTGTTATGGCTGCAAAACTGCACTCAAAGTTCTGCACTGAAGGACCCCAAAGTATGAAAAAGGGTTCCTGACCTCCAGGCCTGCAGCCACTCTGCACTTCAGCTCATCCTCTGGGACAATGCCAGATTCTCCAGTGTGTCAGGGCTGTTTGTAGAGAAACATCCCTCCTGATGTCTGCAAGCTCCTGAGCTGCCAGCCTGGAGAGCCCCTCAGCTGCCCTGAGGTGAGAGCTGGCCATGGCCCTTCCATTCACCAGCCATTGGAGCAGAGTTTAGGGCTCATTGTGCTTCTGATCTGTGCAAACCCTGACACACCAGCAGTTCTTGTGCTTGCTGTTTGATCTCCTGGAAGGGGAAGAGGCTAGGCAGAATCTGTGGGATTTTCACTGAAGTCTATTTGGACTTATGGGGTCCAAGCACAGGGGCTTAGCTGTTAAATCCATTTTTTACAAAGTTCAAAATGCACCTACATTGGATGGTAGAGTGTCTTACAGCTTTTATTCTTCTCATACTCCTATGACTGCTACTCCTTTTCATTTTGAGTTGATGTAAAGAGGGAAAGAAAAAGTTCAGTGATGTGTCCAGGGTCATGCAGGGAAGCAGTAGTGAAGGGACTTGAGCCTCAGAAATAATTTAAGCTCTTGGCTGTGGCACCATCTCTCTCTGTGATGTCTGAAACAGGCTCATTGCTCTTCTATTGTGGAGAAAGCAACTATTTTCCTATTTGTTACCTCTTCCTACAGGAGGGAGTTATTTTTATCACAAAACAGCTGGCTGTTCCTATTAAGCTACTGTAGGAATAATCTGCATGGAAAAAAAACCCTCAGATGCTTTCCCAAATAGGAAGTCATTTAGATTTCAGATTAATGGCTGTGACAATGGAAATAAATAAAATCTTTTCCTGATGTGGAGCCCAAACTTTGGATTGTTCTTATCGATGGTGGACACAGGTGTGAAATGTGTCTTGTGCTGCACACGGGGAGCACACACTAAAGAAAGGCAGAAATATCCATTTAATGCAGAGCTCCCAGCCTGTGGTGTGCATTCAGTGTGGGAATCAGCGGGTGCTGGTGAATAATGACAACTCTTGCTCTTGCAAGTCCTCCTCTCTTGCAGGCACTCTGCCCTGATCCCACTCGGGGAAATGAATCCTTTTCCCAGAAACAAGAGCAAGAGTGAGAGGCAGGGAGGATCAGGGCACTCACTGAGCTGTTCTCTCTGGAACCTGTAAATACTCAATTCTGGCTGTGAAAGGAGCTTCACAAAATGAAAATTAAGGCTTGGGGTGGGCAGCAGGGATGGAGGGAGCCAGCACAGGGAGCAAGGCCAGGTCTGGGGCAGGGATGGCACTCCAGGCTGTCAGGTGCAGTCTGCAAGGGAACTGAAGCTGAAGTTTCTCCTGCTGTCAATGCCCGGTGGGTGAGATGGGGACAGCCTTTGTGGGCTGTAACCCAGGGCTTTCTTCACAGGCATCTGCTCAAACAGAGAATTTCTGCTTTGTGCAAGCCTCGAGCTGTACATGGGCAGCAGCACCACCTGAACACCTCAGACTGCACACAGCAGATGGGGAGCAGTGTGCCTGCAGTGCCAGGGAGCCTGGGAGGGACAGGAGGGGAGAGGCTTGCTCAGACCTGGATTTTGTGGCAGAAGGGCAGCTGGGATGTGTGTGTGCATGGAGCGTTTCTTACTTTGCATTGCACGAAGGCCCTCAGCATTCCCCACGTGTTCTGCTCTCTGATAAGGTTAACAGGATAAAGAAAATGTTACCAAATGCATTCGAACAGATGAGTGCAATTTGCACTCAGCTGTTAAGCTGCTGGCTTTTCTGTCTTAGGAACTGCAGAATGGGAAAGCCTAGCCTGTGTTATCCAGAGGGCTGAGATGAAAGTGCAGAGGGAAGCTCCACAAATTTCTCTTGCACTTGGGCAAACTACAAATAATCAGATTAAGCCATAACTGTATAAATGGGGCTTGAGTGTGTTTGCTCTGCTGACTTGGTCATGCATTCAGGACATTCAGGCTGGTGTAACTACAGCCCAGGAGGTATTAGTCACGCTGGGAGGACTTCAGTGAATATAAGAGGGCTTCATCTGGGCAGTTTCCAAGGCAACTCTTGCTAATATTTCATTACAATGCTCCTGTCCTCTGCAAGTCCCATGGATTAGAACTGGGAATCTCAGAAGGAAGAGTTGATTGTCAATATTGTGCTTGGATTGAATGTATCCCAGAGGGGAAAAAAAAAGGTAAAGCATTTCCCTTAGGCAGAGCCACAATGCACAACTGGAACTAAACTCTGTTTGTCATCCAGCACTGCCTTGTGCCCTGAGGAGAGGCTTGGGTAGCAAATAATCTCCCTCTTTTCAGCCGTGAAATAGATGGAAAATGCAGGTATGCACTCATCCTCATCCGTGTGGAGATGCAGAGCAGCAGAGCTGTGCCAGCTCCCATTCACAGCCTGGTGCCCTCAAACTGGGGACAGTGCCACCCTCACACCTGGGCTGTGGCTGTCACTGCTGTTTGCTGGCTCTGTGCACCTCCCCTAACTGTGTTCTTGTCACTGACTCAAGAGCTGTTGCTGATTCCCCTGGGGAGCCACAGCCACTGTGTGCTGGACTGGGCATCCTCTTCCTCTGGGAAAACGTGAAAATAAAAGGGCATCTGCTGCTGTGGGATATTGCTTGAGATGCTCTTTCCTCTGGGCCAGCAGCAGGGGTCTGTTGCTTGTTCCTAATGACACTTTTCATTAGCTGGGTATTATTTATTATTATTTATCTTATGTATTATTTCTCATTAATGAAACAGGATTTAATACGAAAATGGCAACACAACCACCCTGTATGGCAGAGATTAGAAGTGCTACTGGGTTTTTATCTGCTACCAGTAATTTCCAACTGGATATGATGTTGGTGGAAGCCAACAAGGGTATGTCATGACCCCATGCCTGAAGAGTATTTATGTGCACATAGCCACAGGGCACAGAAACAACCCCGGGTGAAGTAATCTGTGGGAGGATGAACTTCCAGGCATTCAGAGAAGTTACAATGACATAGCAGGAGAAGTCCTATTCTCTGAGTCAGGCTTGAGTCAGTTTCCCATTTGCAGGGCTGGATGTGTCCCACCTTTCAGACAAGGAGCAAAAGGATGTTCTGTCTGTGTGTCTGTGTGTCTGCAGTTTGCCCCCAGTGCTCTGTCACACTCAGGGGAGTGTGTAACCCCAGCACTGCTCTGGTTTTCACCCTGAGCACACTCACTCACCCCCTGCTTCCTCCGTGGATTCAGTTTGACACAGAGCTCTGGTCCTCCTGCAGTGCTGAGCGAGAACCAAAGCTCACCCCAGGAGTAGCTGCACTTTTCTGGTGGGTGAACTGATCTCTGCTGACATGTCAGCTCGTTAAATCTGCAGGGCCCTTCTGGCTGGAGGCAGGGCTGTGTGGCACATTTAAAGCATGATTTAGTTATTAACAGAAAAGCAGCTGTGCTCCTGTTTGAGCTGTGCAAAGAAAAACACGCAGGCAGTGATGACCCAGCCCCGAGCGTGCCTAGGAGACAGCACTTAGGTGTGTTTTCCATGTGCCCCAGAATAATACAGAGTTCAGGCTTTAAAAGAAAGTATTTGGGACCTTGCCAGGTAGACAGACAGCATGAATGAAACACCTGTTCTGGCTTTGGGAGGGTTTTGGAACCATTTGATTACTGGGAAGGTACAGGCTGACCTTAAAGGGAATTGAATTCTCTGGTGTAGAGTAACATGTCCTGCTGCATTACGAATCTTCTTGATCTCTTGGTGAAAATGTCCACAGCAGACAAAATACAGATGTCTGCTCCTTTTGGTTTTAACTAAAAGGTGCTGCTTGGGCATGGCAAATTGACCAGCTCTGTCTCAAAACAGTCTTTTTCAATTTTGAACAAATGTTAAAGGAGGAACACTATAAAGGAAACAAAGATAAAACACATTAAAGTAATTCTACTGAGAGAGGAAAAATAACTGCTCATTCCAGATGCCTCCCAATCTGGCTCTTGCCAATCCTCCTTGGTACTTGGCAGTTTTAGGGGACTGCATTTTCACATGGTGTAATTCAATTCAAAAAAAGATATAAAGAATTATGTCTTTCCTAGAGTTGCTTCCCATTGAATCACCTTATCACTCTGGTCTGGTTTGTCCAGTCTTAACTATTTCTGTCAATATGGTAAAACCATCACCAGGCATTCTTTCATAAAAGCAGACTACAGCAGATGGTAGTGTGATGAATTTGGTCATCCCCTCTGGCTTTTGGCTTTATGTGTTCCTAAGAACCAGTGTGAGAAACCAAGGCAGATCCTGGTAAATTCCTCATGCCTTCAACAAAACTCTCCAGCCCTTTCCCACTGCAGATTCAAGCTGTGCCCCAGCTCCCCCGATGCAGAAGGGTTTAAAAAGCTGTTATTGAGCTGTCAGTTTGAAGAACAAACAGGGGAAATGTACTTTAGGTCTCTGTTTGGGGCTGTTTGCAGAGCTGTCTGTATGTGCATGTGTGGGGGTCTGTGTGAACAGGAGGGGAGCTCCTTTCTGAGCCTCTGTGAACTCAGCAAACCCCTGCAAACCTCACATGGGACCTGCTGAGGCCTTTTGTGGGTTTGTTTTACAACTTCCTCAGGTAGAGCCTGTGGAGACTGTAAAATTATAAAGCTGGAGATGTGCTGGAAGGATATTGATTGCACTTCTGGCTTGTGTTAGTCAACTCCAGCTCATGCAGAATTAGCTCTTAGCTCCTGGTAGCTGCTCCTGACACACTTGAGTCAAGGCACAACACCCTTATAAAGGATGTGGAGTTCTGGGGTCAGCACAGAGCACAGCTCAGGAAACACCTTCCTTCACACAGCCTGCTGCAGGGTAGCAGGAAAGTGATTCAATCTTCCCTGAGATAACGTGTTCCTGACCCTACACCATACAAAAACCATATTCTCACTCATTTCTCTGGGCTCAGGCCCTGCCCTCAGTGATGGCTCTGGCTGTGGTGGTGCCTTGGTAAGAAATACTGCAAGGAATGGGTCTTTCTCCATTGGCCATATGTTGCTTTTCCTGGAGTGAGGAGAACTCCTTACATTGCTCAGTGTAATAGACAAGCTAAAAACCAGAGAATTTATTCACAGGAAGCAGAATGTGTCTGTGTCACTGCTGAATTACTCACTCCTGGCTGTGGGATGCTTCCCTGTGCTCCTGCTGTAGGTTAAAAGGTTCTGTATAGACAGGAAAACTCCCACTTGTAACTTGCAGAATCTTTGGTCAGATTTAGGAACTGAGCTCCCTCATCGAGATAAGTTGTTTGGCGCCCATACATTGAATTTGTTCTCAGATTTCTTTTCAGCTCTTCCCATCCCTCCACACCCCCAAACCCCTTCTGCCACTCTACAGCTTGCTTGAAGAAAGAGCTTGTGGTTTCTGGTGGCAGCTTTGGGCAAGCTCCTCGTGGTCCTGCAGTTTTCAGGGAGGCAAAAGCAAAACCCTCAGTGGAACTGGGATGCCTTTAGCGGGTGCAGATGGATAACAGCATGGCTGAGGTCGTGTTGCTACATGTAGGCTCACAGCAGATTGGAGCAGGAATGCTACAGGCTGGAATCTCTTTTTTCCAGTTCTCTCTGCATTCACTGGTCGTGGTTTGGGTCTAAAATGAAAAGTCTCTTCTGCTTCAACACCTCTTATTCGAGATCATGTCACTGTGACCAGCTTTGTGAGGCCGAGCCAAGAACCACCAGTGTGAGGCTCAAGAAACCAGTAAAATTCAAAGAGGGATCAGAGCAGTAAAGGAATGGCAAATGTCCAGGGATGTTGAAATTTATGCTTAGAAAAAGCTCTTAAATGGAAGAAAGGCTTCACTACTCAAGCTGAGTTCTAGCTGTTATAAATCAGGCAACATCTTTTCTGGGAGCAGAGTATTCCCCAGCCACCCACGGGGGTTTCACTGGAAATGTTTGCTGCTGGTGACTCTCAGGTGAGATGTTAGACCAGATGGGACTCGTGTCCAGTTCAAATTAGTCAATATGACTTTTTGTCCTAAGTGTGGCTAAAAAGAGATGGCATCAGGGAAGCAGTTTAAGTTGTTAACCTCAACTTTTTGGTTAACCTCTAAATTGAATGTTTAGCAATGTTAGAAACCCTCGGTCTTTTTCTTCTTGTGCTGGATAAATACCCTGAGAATGCCGTCTTTAAACTATTTCCATTGCTTCTTGGAAAACCTCAGATCCCCTCAGTTACAGGTAGCCTAAGCATGATTTCAGTCTTCAAACTGTCCTTGACTCTGCAGTCAATGGGAGGCCAGTCCAGACTGCAGAAGGGTCATTTTTTCTGCGTGGTGCTCTTGAGTCTGTGCCACAAAACCCACGTGCTAACTGTGATTTCACTTTCCTTAATTGCATTTTGGAAGGGAGATTAATTATATTACCACTAGAGGGATTACAGTTATTAGACTGGCCCAAGTGTTTTGCCCTGAAACTCTTGTGGGGGTGGGAGAAAGTTATTTTGCTAATCTGTGCCCTGCTTTCCTTGTTAACTCTTTTTACGTATTTACAGGTGCCATGGGGTGTAAGTAGCTAATTAAATATGGCATTTGATAAAGTTGAAGGAAGTTTTAATTCCTGTCCTGTGGAGTGTTGGTCTCGCCCACATAAACATGTTAGTTAACGATTACTGCAGAGCAGAAATATTTTCAAAGGTGGCTGTTCCCAGCGGAACCTACTCATTTTCAAGCACGGTTTAAAGGGCAAAGACTGTCTGTTCTCTTGATAAGAATTTGTTTTTAAAGGTTCTATTTAGCTTTTAAAGGATACATTCATCCGCTTGGAGATAAGATCTTGCATTAAGTGGGGAAACCGGGGGAAAGGTCTCCAAAGAGACGGGCGAGCAGGAAGGGGTTAAAAGATGTCTGAAAGCGCTTTAGGAAATCTTTCTGACTGAATGGGTTTGGCGGCCGTGCTTCAGTGCTTCCTCACCATGTGGAACCAGGCACCTCTCACCGCCCTCTCTCAAATCCTGATGTCATGACAATGCGATCCCCGGGAAACAGCTGGCACTGGATGCTCCCGATGGCGTGGGGCAGGAAAGGAATGGCAAAAATGGCAAATCCTCCCCTTCCCGATGCTCGGACCCAGCAGAATTCCCGAGCAGCACCTGGCTGGAGGGCTGCCAGTGCCCCACTGCCTGCAGAACCCTGAGGAAACCTGACAATAAATCCATATATACACTTATATCCATATCCAATTGGATATAAGTGGAAAATATATATATATATAAATATATAAAATACATATAATTTTTTATATATATATAAAATATATATAAATATATAAATAGAAATAAATAAATATATATTTAAAAATCCATATATACACTTATATCCATGGTGCTCCACATACAGCAAGAGGGATCTTTCAAAAGCCTCCAGAGCTGCTGAAATCAGTGTAATTGCACAGCCTGGCTGGTACACACCATGTGGAAATTCAGCTTGTGGAGCTATATATTTGAGCCACACGCATCACAATGGGTGGTTTTTTTGTTTTGGGTTTGTTTTTTTTTATTGTTTGTTTGTTTTCTTTTTAAAGCTTTTCATACTTCAGACAGCAGCTTTTCCAAGAGGACTGGTACCTCCTAGGCTGTCCACAGAGAATAAGAAACAAAGAGGATGATGTGATGCAAAGAGCAAATGCCCAGCCGCAGCCTGTGAAGATCTGGACATGCTTTAGAGCTTGTTTTGCTTCCTGTGGGGTTCAAATACCGCAGCAACCCAACTGTTTGGAATCCAGACCTGGTCTCTTAGTATGTTCTGCTTTAAAGATGCAGTCTTGTCCAGCTCAGGCACAACATTTCGTGGGTATTATTTAATTATTGGATTTTAAAACAGTCTGTGTTTGCCAGAAAATCAAAGCAGTGGTTTGATGAGTTAGTTTATGTGTTGCTCTGTATTTATGTTCAGGTTTTTATCTGTAAAAGTCTTCCCCCCAGCAGCATAGAAAGAGCTGACAGTGCATGTGTCACATCACGGAGGGGTTGTCCATGGGCAGCCAGGGGATGGGAGAAAGTTGGGTTATCGCTGAGCTGCTTCCTTCCCCCTTAGGTGAGAAGGTGAAGTCATTTCCCCAAAGCCATCCTTTCCGGGGAAAGTGGAACTAAAATTTTCTCTGCCCAAATTAAATGAGAACCCACAGCGTACCTCGGGGAGCGCGAACTGGGTTCGGTCAAGCCTTCCCCTGTTTTGTTAATTAGTAATCGAGTTTTTCCTGCAGATAACCCGATCTATCGGTTAATGGAGTTTACCGTACTAAAACCCCAGCGAGCCGCCGCGGGCAGCGCAACCCCGCAGACACAATGGGCACATTGTTCCCTGGGGAGGGGGCGGCATCCTTCACCCCAGCCGGCAAAGGGTTAACCGGGCGGCGGGGCCGGGGGTTCCCGGGGCGGTGAAGGGTTAAGCGGGCGGCGGGGCCGGGGGTTCCCGGGGCGGTGAAGGGTTAAGCGGGACGGCGGGGCTGCCCGGCCCCTCCCCGCAGCCGGGGCTGAAGTAGCGCGGCAGCTGCGGAGAGGGGCAGAGCCGAGCGGAGCCGGGCCAGCGGAGCCGGTGCCGCAGCGCTGCCCGGCCCCGCCGAGCGAAGATGGCGAAGGCGGCGGAGCGGGGCGGTGCGCGGCTCCTGCTCCTGCTGTCCTTGCTGTCCCTGCTCCTGCTGTCGCTGCCCGCCGCCGCCCGGCCGCCCGCCTCCTTCCCCAGCGATGTGAACGGGCACAGCCTCCACCCGCCCTACTTCAACCTGGCCGAGGGCACCCGCATCTCCGCCACCGCCACCTGCGGCGAGGAGCCGGCGGGCGCCGGCAGCCGGCGCGCCGTGGAGGATCTGTACTGCAAGCTGGTGGGGGGCCCGGTGGCCGGGGGGGACCCCAACCAGACCATCCAGGTACGGCCGGGCCGGGGATGAGGGCACGGAGCCCCCTTTGTGCGCAGCGGGGCTGGGCGGGCAGGGCCCGCTCCCCGCGGTGCTCGCACGCGTCCCCGGGCGGAGCGGCCGCGGGTGGGTCGGTGCTGGGGGCTCTGGTTGTGGAACAGCCAGGGAGGGCTGGTCCGGGGCATCCATCCCCCGGAGCAGCGGGGCTGGGGGCGCGCACGTGTTCGGGCTCTCTCCCAGCCCTGCCGGGAGTTGCTCGGATGGAGCGCGGCTCGTTCTTTTTAAAGTTGTGGGTTCTTTGTGTTTATTAAATCCCGGGCAAACCAGCACCTAAATTCCCTTTGGTAATCAGTGAATCGTTACGGTGAATGTGATAGTGATTGCTTTGGTGCGTCTCGAACTGATAATATTTACACTGATGTGTTTTAGCTCGGTGTGCTCGGTGGGGCGTTGGGATGAGCAGAGGGGAAAGTTACAAGAGTGGATTTTACAAGCCAGTGTCAGGTGATTCATCTCAGGGGTCCCATTTTAAGCTGCCCAGAGGGAGCTTGCAGCCAGGAATGTGGACGGTAAAAGCTGCAGTGCAGTGAAACAGCCGTGGCTCCCTTGAAGGAAGGAAAGAACAGTTGTAAAGGGGTTTGTAAAACACCGGGTTTAGTTGCAGGAACTCCAGACCCAGTGTCCCCCCTGAGGGCAGCCCAAGCCGGGAAGAGCAGCTCTGATTTGAAATGCTCCTGCAGCCTGAAGCCAGCCATGGAGCCACCAGCTGCTGCTCGGTGTTTTCTGCTTGTGAGAGTTGTGAGAGCTGCGGTGCCACTCACCTGTTGCACTGGTGTTATCCCTGTTGTACATAACAAGGACCAGCAAAGGAAAACTGTCCGTTTCTCCGACCGAGCCTTTCTCAGCCTTTTGGCGGGGGTGGCTTTGTTACAGGATCATCTCTGAAGCATTTTTCTCATTCTGGCCCGCATTCTCCCGAGTTAGCGCTGCACTAGGAATTTTCCAGCCATTGTGTGGTTGTGACATGGAATTCTGCTGTCTGTGTGGTATAAATGGTTGAAGATGTCACTGGATGGCCAAAACCTGACGTATCATCCTGCAAGCTTTGCCACCTTTTAAAGCCATGTCTCACTTCCCTGCGCTGTAAAGTAGAAGAAGTTTTGCCTGAAATCCCAGTAGCAGGAGGCTTACAGGCACCTCCATGTAGTAATTGTGCCTCCAGCGAGGCAGAGGAGTAAGGAAAGGTGAAGAAGTAACTGTGCACTTGCAGACAAATATGTGAACGATGTGCCAAGCAAAACGGGGAGGATAAGGCTGCTTGGAAAAGCTGGCAAATGTGGGTGTGCATTTATCACTCCACGTGTGTCCATCTGTGCTCTGGCCACCCTGCTAGCTCAGCATGACACACAGCACTAAGGATGCTGCTGACTGAAATAACCCCTTCAGGCTGTCCCAGCATCCCCCCAGTGCCGAACACAGCTCCTGAGCTCTGGAATTCTGCAGCGACCCCCTCCTGTCCCCTGTGCAGCTCTGGTACAGGGGGGCTTTGATCTGAGCACCACTTCCCAGGCCAGCGGGCTGCACTCAGTCTGAAAGCTTTAGAAAATTCCTTTTGTAGTGGCTCCTTTCCATGACCACAGGCAGCACCTAAAAGGGAGGGGAGGAAACAGGAGGCATCAGAGCAGAGGTCAGAGTTCCCAATTCATCCCCTTTAGGGGGCTTGGCACCACCCGGTGACTGAAGCAAGGAGGGAGGTGGGAGGGAAGTGTTCAATTTGAGCAGGCTGAAACAACAATAATGAGCTCCACATGCATGTCCTCACTGCCTGCGTGTCCCACCAGCCCAGAGCCCCTGCCCCCCTCCATTCACCTGCTCATTACTGTGTGATGTGCTGTGGCATAAGGAGTTTGCATCAGGAATACTGGAAAAATGCCACTTGGGACCTTCCAAGAGACATCCATGTACTGTGGTGGTGAAGGGACATTTGCTTGGTTAAAGACCTGGGATAAGCATTAATTTAGTTGTCTAATAAATTTGTTGAGTCAGTTCTCTGTTTTCTGCTGGTTTAATTTGACATTATAGAAGGCTTCAGAAAAAGGGAGTCACTGACTTTTAAACATGATGGTCTTAAAATGTCAATAATCATTAAGTTTTCTGAAGTAAACTGCCTTAAAGACACTTGCAGTGGTTTTGGCACAGCTTGTGGGAAGGCTGTAAACCTTTTCAAGGAGTTTCCTTTGCTTTATTCAGGGCTTTTTGGCAGAAGGCTGCATTTCCAACTGTGGGGGGCTTTTCAGTCTGGAAGGATGTGAGGCACAGCAAGGCTGAGGTGTGCTGAAAGAGACTTGCCCTGGAGGTTTGCTTCCCTTGTCACATTCACTCCTCAGTGTGGGTCAGCCCTGCCTTGATGGTAATGTCTTGAGGGTGAGGCAGAAGAGAGATCATAGGTTTCTTTTTTTTGTTCAAGCTTTACTGGAGGTGCTGCCTTCCGAGACAGACAAGTCTGCAAAGGCAGAGCTGTGTGTTCCCCATCCCACCCTGTGCCTGAGGGCTGTTCCAGAGCCAGCAGGGATGGTGCGCTGCTCCTCAGGGTGGGGCAGGGCTGTAGATTATTGTTTCAGATTAGGATTGTAGCAGTGAGGCTGGTTACTGGCATTAATTAAAGCAATTACAGACCTCAGAATTTAAGAATGTACAATGAAATTGAGTGATTTCAAGGCAGTGCTGCTTGTGCCTTCCTCGGAAGCCTGTTCACAGCACGGAGCTGCAGCCCTGAGCTGTCCTTGGGCCACTGACCGGAGCTCTGGCCCTCTCACTCTTCCAGGTGTTGATAACAGATGGAATCTGAAGCTGTTTCATCCCTGAGTGTCTCAGAATTAAGTGTCAGTGACCATTTGTGCTGGTATCTCTTTATCCCATGTCCTGTCTCTGGTGTGTGGCAGAAGGAATCTGGCTCAGCCCAGGGCTCTCAGTGTGCCAGGTGACCATTGGTGCTGTGCCTCTCTGTAGGTGTCTCTTCTGTGTTTGCACCTATGATAGTGTTGGATTTCAGTGGTTTAGCCGGCTGAAAACGCAGGTTTGGAACAAGTTCTTGCCCACAGGAAGGACACACGGTGAGCCAGCCCCTGCCTAACTCCGTGTGAGCAGCTGATCCGCAGGGACAGCCCTGGTAGCAGCCTGCAACAGGCACTTTGTCTCAAACAGAACTTTTTACACCCCATTTCCTGCCCTTTTTACCTCATCCCCAGCAGCCCCGTGCTGCCTGTGGCTTTCTGATAAATCAGGTGAGAGGAGCTGGTGTTGGGTCATGGCAGGGCCAGATAAACTGGGACAAAGCCACCTGTGTCCCCTGAGAGAGGTGGCAGCAGGGTGCCCAGCTGGTCTTTATGCTCGAGGGAAGCTTCAAAGTTCCCTGAGCAGGATCAGGCCCTGCAGGTCCCTGGAAGCTGCCCCTCATTCAAACCTCCTCCTTATCTCTCTGCAGCTTGCTCTGACAGTGGCAGTTTTATGTGCTCTGAGCTGCCCTGCAGCTCCCTGTGTTGCTGAAGTTCTTCCTTTGACCATACCTCTGTAGTGTCCATGCTTCTACTGCTCTGGCAACCTGCAGTCTCTGCTAAGCCTGCTGTTCACAATTGCTTTTTAATTAAAATCCTCTTGCTGATGTCAGAACTTCCCTGTAGAGAGCCTGACACAATGTGCAGGAGCCGGAATTGCTCTAAAACGCAAATAGCTGGAAATGATTCTGGTCAGGTTTAGGTTTGGCTCTAATGAAACGACTAATGAGCACCTGGTGCATCAGAGAGGCTAATCACACTTTGAACAGCGAACCTGCTTCAGCTGCTGATGTGTTCCCAGCCCAGCAGGCTGCCCAGGGAGGGACAACAGCAGCATTATGAATATGGAGCAGCTGATCCTAATTTTTACTCCCCTCTTACTCAGCTTGAGGTGACTGTCTCCCATCAATGTGAACTCTGGGTTCAAAATGGTTTTACATCTGTGGCAAGAATTTGAAGTATGAAAGTGCTTTTTTTTTTTTTTTTTTTTTTTTTTTTTTGTTATTTATCCCTGTTTTGTAACCTTGCCTCACTTCCCCCCCCACCTCAGTGTTGTGGTGAAATTTCCACACAACCTGTTGCACCGGTTCCCATTAAAGGTTTGAGCTTGAAGAGTTGGGTCAGTTTTATCTGGTCTGCTCTCCCTCCTGGCTCAAAGCATGTCCAAACCAGCCTTGTGACCTCTCTGTACACTGAGTGCTCCCTGCATCTGTGTCAGGCTTACCTGGATGGTTTCAGCTCCCCTCTTCTTAGGCCTTGGGCTTGCCCATCTCTATTTTCACATCTCTGGAGGAATTAATTTTAAAGTGTTCTTGCTCAGGATAACTTGTATTGCATTATTGTCTGTAAGTAACAAAGCATGTGGTAGTGGGGGATAACACTGTGAAATCTGTTTCATTTGCACTGAGATGGCTCCAAAGTTTGGAGGATCTGGAAAATCCCTTGCTCTCAGTGGCCCTGCCTTGCCTCAGCCCTGGCAGGGGCAGGAAGGGGATTGCCTGTCTTGAGATCTTGTACCTGGTGCAATATTAACACTGGCTGCAGCTGGGGCAAGCAAGAGCAGCGTTCCTGCCTGGGGATAACTGTGCCTTTAAAAGGAAAACTGCCTCTAACACAGCTCCCTTCCAGGTTGTTTGTAGCAGCAATTCAAGTGACACAACAGTGGCTCCACATAACAATTTGCCAGTTTTCAGGGGGCTTTGCAGGTTTCTTTGAGCATGGGTCAGATTCATTTGTCCATTAATGAGAGAGAAAGAATTGCCCCTAACAGCTCAGGGCTTTGTCTGATCCTGCTCAGGAGGTGCTGTTGAAGTTGTGGGGTTGTTTTCTCTGGCAGCGTGTCCATGGAGCTGACAAAGCCACCCCAGGCCACAAAAGCCAGGCAGAGAAGTGGTGGCAGTCCCTGGCCAGCTGACAGCTGGGGCTGTCCCTTTCTGGCCTTGCATCGCAGCATCCGCAGCAAAAGGAACTTGGCTGTGAGACTAAGCTTGAGAATGCAGCTGAAAGAGCGATATTGTGAGCTGAATAGGTGGGCAAGAAACACACTGCAGGGAGCTGGGCAGAGGAGCTGCCAGTCTGAGACCATGGAAGTGACTGAATGGTTCAGGGCAGGGGCTCTGGGCTGGGCAGGGCTGGGTGTGAGTGGCAGCCCCAGCACAGGAGCTGCTGAGCAGGGAGTTTGAGCCTCTGCTCTCCATTGCAGTGCAGCTTCTCCCTCAGACACTCCTGCTTCTGGTGACCAGTCCTTTGAGTCTGGGGTCCTTTTCAATGTTCACTGCATGTCTGAAATTCAGGAGGGATGCTGCTCTGAGCAGCCCAGATTCTACCCTGGGTGGTTGTGGGGGTTTTGAGCCTTTTCATGTGCCTTTTTGCACCCACACTTTAAATTGGTGCAAACAACACCTTCTGTGTCTTGATTTGCATTAGCAGGCTGTTTTGATATGAATGAAACCCTTTATTTTCTGAATTGCTTGATACCTGACTGCTCTGTAGCACAGTTTTCTGGCCAGAATTAAATGTCGTTTTTTGTACTTTCTGCCAGGGCCAGTACTGTGACATCTGCTCCTCTGCAAACAGCAACAAGGCCCACCCGATCACAAATGCTATCGATGGCACAGAGCGCTGGTGGCAGAGTCCCCCCCTGTCCCGGGGGCTGGAGTTCAACCAGGTCAACGTCACCCTGGACCTTGGACAGGTAACACAAATCCTTTCTTCTTTGTGTTGTAGACCATACTGGTGAGGAACTGCTTTTCTGCTTCTGAAATCCTTTAGTGGACCTCGCTGGAAGAGTGGAACAAAATACACTCGTTCAATGTCAGGGCAGGAGGCTTTGGTTAGAATAGGCAAGGGAAAACTTCTTGTCTGTTTGTAATATTAGCTACATTGTGCTCTTTGTTACTATTTAGATCTTCCCTAAAAGCTGAGTCACTTGTGGAAACTCATCAGGTTATGTAGGTGTCATTCCCCTTAGAGGGTACCTGCCTCTCAGAGGGGGACACTTAGCAACATCTCACCCTAAAATGGGAAAATGCAGCCCTGAGAAGTTCAAGGCTCTGAAACTTTTAACTGGTGTGTTTACAACTTCTTAAAAAACAGCAAGTCCCTGCTGAAGGTCTTCCTATAAAAGACAAAGGATGACAATGGATGTTTGCTCTCTGTTGGTGGCAAGGCAGAGAAGTCTGTGGGATGGGGCAGTTTTGGAGCTCACCTCTCCCCCAGCAGACCTGTTTGTTGTGGTTGCTCAGCAGCCTTTTGGGGGCTGACTCACAGCCCCTTTGGGAGTTTGCTTTGTTTTGTAGAGGTTTTGAGATTTTTCGGATACCAAAACTTTACAGTGACTTCACAGGTGGATCTTTCACTCTCTCTGCTAGAGTAAAGGCTCATTTGTCAGTGCAATTTGCAAGGTGCCTGACTCCAAATTTACATCCAGAGAGGGCCAGTCTGTATTGATGATGTACCCTCCAGTTAGATGCCTCAAACACACCCGTGAGTACCCAGGACTGGCTCTGCTCTGCTCCCTGCCTTGCTGTAGCACTCATTTGGAGTCTGCAAACTTTGGAGCCAAACACCCTTCATAAATTTGTTCTCTCCATGAGTGCCAGCTGCCTCAAGCTGTGCTGTACCAGCAGCAGTGAAATCTCTGCTGCTGAGCAGGGAGTTTGAGTCTCTGCTCTCCATTGCAGTGCAGCTTCTCCCTCAGACACTCCTGCTTCTGGTGACCAGTCCTTTCAGTCTGGGATCCTTTGTCAGTGTTCTGCATGTCTGAAATTCAGAAGAGATGCTGCTCTGAGCAGCCCAGATTCTACCCTGGGTGGTTGTGGGGGTTTTGAGCCTTTTCATGTGCCTTTTTGCACCCACACTTTAAATTGGTGCAAACAACAAGTTCTGTATCTTGATTTGCATTAGCAGGCTGTATTTTCTGAATTGAATGAAACCCTTTATTTTCTGAATTGCTTGATACCTGACTGCTCTGCACCACGTTTTTCTGGCCAGAGTTAAATGTTGTTTTTTGTACTCTCCATTGCAGTGCAGCTTTGTGTGGGCAAAGCCTGCTGGGGCTGAGCCCTCCCCAGCAGAGGTGGCATCTGCTGTGTGTGTCTCTTCGAAGCATCCCAGCTGGCAGGGGTGTGCTGCTGGGTGCATGGCTGTGCACTCACTCCCCTGTGACCAGCCTGCAATGGAGCTTCTCCTCCTCTTTGTCCCTCTCTCTGGCTTTAGGCCAGAGCTAATCCAGCTGCCCAGTGTGCCTGCAAGCTGCTGGGCTCGGCTCACCTGGGGGTTTGCAGCCTTCAGAGCTGCTGTGCTGGGAGCCAGAGCCTGGAATAATTTGGGAGTTAAAACTGAGCTGGTCTACATTGACATTCTCTCTCCTGAGTCTGTTTGCCCTTGGTACCCAGGGAGATGGGATTGCACCATCATTTCTGCGGGATTGGTATCAGAATTTGCATGTGTGGTGCTGGTGGCAGATGCTGGTGTGGATTTTCTGTGGGCTCACAGAGCCTCTGCTTCCCTGTCACCTTAGCAATACATGATAAACCCAGCTGGTGCCAAGAGCAGCACAAGCCTAAATAAATCTTCAGCTGGTTTTAGTGGCTTCCCCTTCATACACGGCCTCATTGCATGTAATTGCTATAATCACCTCTTTATGCCCTTGGTGAGAGTCAGTTCTTTGCTTTTAACTCCTTTGTTTTGGTAGGTCGGGCAACAGAAACAGATTAAATGTTAGAGAATCGCCAATTTCCTCCTTTTGAAGTGCACTCTGGTTGAAAGGATAGAGGAGAGAGAAGTTCTTGGGTCCCGGTGTGGTCAGCAGGGCAGGTGCAGGATCAGGCCAGTGTACCTGGCAGCCAGGCTTCCCAAATTCCTTGGATTCCAGTGAGAACTGCACAGGTAGCGACGCCCTCCCAGGCATGTCTGACAGCAGGGCATTTTTTTGGCTGGCAAACAAAGCCTCTCCTTGCTCTGTGTATCAATCTAGAGAGCTCTTGGACCAATTAATGTTCAATTTAAGGGACTCACAGCCCCTAAAAGCTTTTGTCCCTGTGGGGGCTCATGAGTGCCTGGAGTGCTGATGGCACCGGCGGCACCCAGGGCTGGCACTGGGGTTGTGGTGTCAGCCCCTTCCTTTGCTGCTCTGCTTCCCTGCTGCCTCCATCCCTCTCCAGCCATAAGTGCTTCATTACCAGCTGGAATTGGCTTTCTCCAGCCTTTGGCAAGGCTGTGGCAATTGGGAGAGGGGCAGTTCATTAAGCAGCCTGTTGCTCTTTGCTTTTTGCTGGCTGGGAGCTTGCTCTCCTCGCAGGGGTGTTAAAATCCTGTGGGAAGGAGAGAAGGAGGAATATTCACAGCCAGCAAATGAGCTCCAGGATGGCTTGGGCTGGCCACCCAGCTGGTGTGAGGGTATTGAACACTCTCCTCACAGCCTAATCTTAATGGCTTCATCAGCAGGATGGATCAGGGCTCCCACCGTGGCTGGGGAAGGGGCTGTGTCCAGGTATCTGCTGGGGGTTGGATGGGAATTGCTCCTGCTGGTACCTTGGCTGTTCCTGCCTCCTTGGGGAGGAGCGATTCTTCTTGTCAGAATTGGTGGGGGATAAAGGCTGCAAGAGGAGGAAAAGTCACTTGAAGGTCTCCACGTCAGACCCAGGTCTGAGTGCCAGAAACATGACAAACAGCTCCAGGGAGGAAAGTTAAATGGATTTTGGGAGATGCTGAGGAGCGTGGAGAGGGAATTTTTTTTTTCTTGCTTTTAATCATGGCCTTGTGCTTAATATATTTTGGATAAATGGCTGGGCCACTGCATGAATTTGGTGTAAAATACACCATGGCACTCTATGAAGCACAGCTCAGGTTTTGGAATAGAACTGAGAGGACACTGCTGTCACTGGACTGTCTGGATCTGTCAAAGTCCCAAAAAGTGGCTGTCCTGCTTGGCTTGGAGGGCAAAGATCCACGTTGTGGTGGAGGCTCCTAAAGCTGCTGTGCTGCTGCTCAGCTCCAGGCTCTTTCCTGTCCTGCCTGGATTCTGCAGCTGGAATGGGAACGTGCCTCTGCTGCAGAGGGACAGGACACCATGACTCACAGCCACCATGGGAACTGTCCCCTGCGATCCTGCTGTGATTAAATGCCACAGTGGGTGGAGGGGGAGGAAGGGGTGTGATGGAAGATTCTTTTTTTTCTTTCCCCCCCACCAAAAAGGTCGTTTGAGTCAGAGCTGACAAGTTTTGGGGAAACATGAATGGCTGGCTCCCTGCCAGAGCCTGACATCTTCCTTGCATGAAGGTGAAGCCAGGCCAGCCCTTCCTTGAGATGTTTATGGATAGTTGGTGCTTTATGATAAACTCCAGGGGAGGAATGCTTGCAGTCATGCAAGAGCAGGAGCTTTTCGTGCCAGTGCTTGCTGGAGGTTAATTCCTGCAGTGGGAGGGTGGCTGGGCAGCAGCCCCCATCTCCCCTGCCTCCTCTGCTGGCCCTGGAGACACCAGAGAGCAGCAGGATTCCAGACTGAAGCTGTGCAGAGCGTTTTGGGTGATACCCCAGAGGGATTTAGATGGGCAGTGCCTGAAAGAAACATTGACATCCATTCACTTCTGCTGAGGAGAGAGGAGAAGTCTCAGTGAAGACTTCCAGAGCTCCTTGAAATGCAGCTCCCTTTGGGCTTAGAAGGGGGAAAAGAAGTTGCATCCATTGGTACTTCACAGAGATGGAAAGGAAATGAAAGGCATGGTGAGCCATGCTCTGGGGCCAGTGCCAAGGTGGGGTTTGTAGTCACTGGGATGTGTCTCAGCAAGGGAGTAATTGATAACTTTTGGGGTGCTTTGAGAAGCACCTCTTGAGTTTTCTAGTAATTGCAATGGGATCTTCCAAAGCTGCTGCATTTTCTGGCCTCTGAACAGATTAACCTGTGCTTGCCAGGCTCGCCCAGCTCCAGAGTAAAGGTGTTGGTACACAAAACACACCAGGTGCTTCAGCCCTTGGCAGCAGGCTGCTGGTCTCTCAGTGTGAGACTTGGCTCTAAAGGAGCTGGGTGTTTTTCCTGTGGTGGATTTTCAGGACATAATCCTGCTTCCTTTCCCTTTGGCACTGCAAACGTGGCCCCTCAGGACCAGCTTTGCACAGTGTTTGATGTGCAGGATGCCTACACATGGGCAGGTGTAGGTGAATGCCTGACTTGCATGAACAGCTCAACCCTTGCTGTGTGAGCTGTGTTCTTGTTAATGAGGATTAAATTCTTTCTTATCTTTAGCAGATCTGGACTGGGTTAGATCTGGCCTAATGCTAAAGCAACACCACTGATGCAGAGCATAGTACCTTGTGTGTAAAAACACTGAAATTTTCTTTCACCTCAGTTTCTCACCTCCCATGTAGTTGGAATTGTGGTGGGAGCTGCTGGTGGAGGTATCCAGGAGCCCTCTGTGAAGGGCAGCTGGAAGGAAATCCTGCAAACTGATGGCTTGAGGCTCACCTCCCTGTTCCCAGCGAAAGCTTTCAATGTGAAGATGAATCTGATGTTCATTCCCTGGCTTAATTAATTGAAAAACCCCTCTTGAGGGAGTTAACTCATGAAATCCCAAGAGAACACTCAGGGTTCTTCATGAATAAAGATGATGTCCTAGAGGCTGCTTTCCCTAGGCTTGGTGTGGGATAGGGGTGATGGTCATCCAAGCATTTCCAGCTGAAAACTTTAAATTTCTCCTTTTTTTCCACCTTGTTCCTTTTGCAACTTCATTTCTGCTGCTTGGGAGCCCTTACAGCCTCTGGGTGATGAAGCTGCTGCTCACGTTTCCCTCGAGGGCACTCTTGTTCATTCTTGCTGTGCACAGGGGGAAAGCTGAAGTCTCTTCTTTCCCTTCCCCTCCCTGGGGATGTCTCCTGCAGCATTTTCCCCAGCACTCACCCCTGGAAAATGCACAGTGTCCATTTCTCTCAGGGCCACAGGCTGCCTTACCTGCCTGCTGTTTTCCATGGAGCATTGCAAGAATGGGTCAGGATTTCAGATTTAATTTTTTTGTACATGTTTTTTACTTTTCTTAGCTTCTCTTACTGCTGAGGAGTAGCTATTTGGTAATTACTCCTCCTTGGTCCTCACTGTGCTGGGGGCACCACTGTGGGAAAGGGGTAGGAGAGCTTAGTGACATTTATTGTGAGCTTTTGCACCTTAAATAAAGGGCTGGGGCGTAAAATCTCTAACAAAGACGTTCTTTCTCCAAATTGTTCTCTGGCTGTTGGAGCAAAAGCAGCATTAAAAATAAAGCACATTAAGTAGGCTGAGTAGAAATTTTTTTTACTTTCAACAGCTGAGCCTGTGGTCTCTCCTCCTGTGTAGAGTCCTCTCCAATTGCCATAAAACCCTTCAAGAGTAGCTCAGGATCTTTTGTTTGTAGGTTTCAGAACTGTAGCTCCCTGATCTGAGGTGGTCTGTGGCTCACATTTAACTGCAGGGAGTGTTCAGTGCTGCTGTCCTTGGCCATGGATGTGGATGGAAGCAGGCTGTACATTTGTAATTCTTCTTCTGGGAAGGAAAAGGCGTGACTGGGAGAGCGTGCAGCGCTGGGAGCTGGCACCCAGCCCAAGTGGATGGGTCTTCTCTCCCAATTTATTTCACATTTCATTGTTTAAATTAACTTAGCTGTGAAGTCTCTCCTGTTTCTTCAAAGCTGCAGTTCCCCTGAGCTGGACCAGCAGCTATTGAACTTTTTTTGTTTTCCCTTTTTTGGTGCTGATAAAGTGTGATTTTTGCTTTCACTTAGCACAGAAAGGTCGAGAAGGGCCATCTGCCAGCTCCCACCAGATTCCTGGCTCCGAGGGCTGTGTGGGAGCTGCTCAGGTGAGCGGGAAGGGAGTGGCTGGTTGTTAATCAAGTGGGGATCTGTCTCCTCTGGCAGCCAGAGCAGAGCCATCCTCTCCTTTTCAAGCAGCCCTGCCCAACTGGATGCCAAGCTCCAGAGCAGCCAGGGCTGAAACTTCTTTCCTCTTTGTTGGTTGCTGTTAAAGGAAAAGATGTGCAGAATACTGGTGGGGGTAAATCACTGGTGACACATGAATTTTAATTGTATGTTATGTTTATTCAAGTCATGAACCAAACCAGTGCTGCTTAAAATCGGTCTTCCAGGGCTGCAGTGAGTAGGATTTCACTTGTGACATGTGAATCCCAAAAAACCTGCCTTGGCTCACATCTGCCAGGCTGAGCACAGGGAGGAGCAGGGCAGCAGGAGGCTCTGGGCAGGTCACTCAGCATTCTGGCACCTTCTGTGGCCTCAGGAGGATGTTTCTGCCTGTTCTTTGCGTCTCATACAAGTGACCCTTGTGCTTCAACAGCTTGATCTTCCCAGAGGCTGTGCTTACTCTGCCTAGACCTGAACCAGGTGTTAAAATAAGCCTCAGCCTCCCCTTCCTCCCCCCCAGAACAGCTCCAGGTAATGACTGATGAAAGGATGATTGCTAGTTCTGAGAAATGCATGCAAGATTTCCATTCGAGTTTCTCCCTAGGTGTTGTTGCCTATTTATAACGTTGGTGTGATGAGAAACAAAGAGGCTGACAGTGAGGTCTCCTGCCGTGGAGCTTCTCATTTCCTCCAGCCTGTCCCTTCTTCTCAACTCCCCGGGATTCTTCAAAGATGAGGAGGGAGCCCCGGGGTGAGCGTGGGCTGGGGAGAGGTCAGGCTGGAGCAGGGCAGGCTTTGGTTTGTAATGAATAGCTGGAAGGCAAGGCTGGTAATTTCTTGCTGTTCTCCTGGAAAGTGTCTGCCTGGCTGGGCTGGAAAACAAGAGTGTGCCTTGACTGGGGTGTGTGTGTGGCTCCATGTGCTCGGGGTCAGCCCTGCCTGGCCGTGCCTGGGGAGTTAAATCAGAGCAGGACTGCCTGGCTCAGGCCCCTCTTGGTGCTGTTTTCCTGCCTCAGGGAGATGGTACAGGGAGCTTCTTGGGGAGGTCTCTACAGCCAGAGAGGTGACAGCTCTGACACAGAGCGTGCTGTATCCCATCAAGTGGTTTAGTGTTTTCTGTGCTTTGGCTTGTCCCACCTGCAGAATGGAAGTGCTGTGTTTTATTGCCATCATTTTCTGTGCAGGAGCCTGTGTAGCACCAGACCAGTCAATGATTCCTTGAGTCAAGCTCTTGGCTCTGTTCAGCCCTTCTCTTCTGTCACTTTTTCAGCAAGTGAGAGCATCCCTCAGCCCTGTGAGTGCTGCCTGTCCATGGACTCGTGTCCTGCACACACCCCTGAGGGCTGTGAGCCTGCAGTCACTGCCAGGCCTGCTCTTTGTGAGAGCCAGGCTCATCCTGTGCCATTGCTCAGCCAGCTCACTTCTTGATGCCTGTCCTGGTTGGGATGAGAAGCCCCTCAAGTGAGCTTTTCCTGCTTGCTGGGGCTCAGTTCCAGGAGCTGTCCTTGCCCTCCACAGCTCCAGCACAGCTATGTCCTGGCTCAGATCCACAGGGCTGGCAGGGAGGATGCTAAGTACACTCTTGATCATCTGCCTACTCAGCTTTCTGCTCTTTCAAGCCTGTTCTAGCCCCCTGCACCTTTCTTTTGATGCTCTACCAAGCCTGGCTCAGCCCTGCATTCATCTCTGCCTTATCCTTTTATTACAGTCATAAACATGGGCCTTCAGGCTGTGCCCAGCCTTGATCCTCAGTTGTTTCCTGTTTTCTGGAATCAGTGCTCTTCAAATTCCAGACTTCCCCTCCCATGTGTAATGCCAAGCAGTGCAATAAATACTTCACTGCTTCCCGTTTGATAGAAGTGAAAATGGAGATCAGCAGGAAGGCACAAGGGGAAGGCACATGCCTGGTGTGCTGGGGAGGAATCTTCCTAAATAGTTTAAGAGCAGGCTCCAGATCAGTTGATGAGGGAAATGTGGCCTCTTCCCACAGACCTGGGAACTGAGGTTTTGCTTCTGGAGGCATCCTGGAGATGAGAGAGGAGAGATGGGAGCAGGAATGAGTTGTGCTGGGACATCCAGGGAGGAAGAGGACAAAGCCTTGGGAGTGACACATGGGTGACTCTGCACAAGTCAAGGGCTGAGCTGTTTGGGGCTTCTTTGGTCACCAGAGTCTGACAAGAACAAGAGGAATGACGTTTTGTTCCCCACAGGAGGACTTGCCAAGCATAACTATAAAAACGCCTTTGTAACCAGGAGGTCAGTGCTAATGGAAGGTGGGTCTGGAGGGTGCCAGCTCCTGTTTGTGCAGAGCAGGAAGCCACGTTCCTGTTCCCTCCAGGCACCCCAACCTGGCCCCAGGGCTTTGGCAAGGCAACCAGACAGGGGCAGGGAGAGGATGAGCAGGCATTGATTGGGGCTGACAATTGCTGTGCACCGAGTCCTGCCAGGACTTGTCAGTCAGAGCTCCTGGAGAGCAGTGTTAGGATGGTGGTTTGACATTCTTGTCCTTCCCTCTGTCAAACAACAGAACGTTCATGGGAGGTGATGTGGCAGAAAGCACTGTGCCTCTTGTTCCCAGCCATGTGCATCTACCTGGGCTTCAGCAGCAGGGTTAAACCAGCTGAGCTCCTGGTGCATGGTTATCTGGAAGTTACAGCAGTTTCCCTTAGAAGAAGTTGCCTTTATGCTAGAAGATTTGCATATCACTGATGGCTTTTTCCATGAAGCTGTGTGCTGTAAACTGTGCCTTTGATGGAGCAGATTTCCTGGCAAAGCTTGTGTTTGTATCTTGCTCTGGTAGTTGTGCCCTGCCTGAGAATCACTTTGCATCTTCTGCTTGGCATCCTGAGTCTTGCCAGCGGTTGTTTGTGTAACCCATGCAGGGACAAGCAAACAGCCAGGCTGAGAATGCCACAATTTATTTTTTAGTTTCTCTTTCCCGTTTCTCTCTCTGCCTGCTTTGATGCAGAGCTCTCCCTCTCTCTCACACACACGCACTCAGCTGAGCTCTATTTATGGCTTCCTGCAAGTTCCCATCACTGTGGGCTGGAGCCCTGTGCCCAAAATCCAGCTGGCATGCTGCTGTAGGCATCTCTTGGATCTGGTTAAATGTGCCTAATGCCAAGCCCCAATGGGAAGAGGAAAAGAATGGCTTTCTGGTATTTGCACATGGTTGCAAACTGTAAACACAGGCTCATGACTGCAAGCAGAAATCTCTATTGCTGGTTTCATCGTGACTTCACTGTTGTTGTCCTGGCTGTTTGCTAAAGCTGTTCCTTAATCCTATTCCAGGCTTTGGCAAAGTCTGCATCCACCCAAACTTAGTGGGCACAATGATTTTGGCAGGACTCCAGGAAGGGGTTTGATTATTTCTTTCTCTACCGGTTGCTATTTTCTGCCTTGGAGCAGGCTTGCTTCAAGTTTCTGCAAAGGGGGCTGGAGATACAAGGGGGTCTGGGGGGGATTGTGAGGACAAACCCCGTGTTCTTGTGAGCCCTGTAGGTCTGACCAGCAGCAAGAACTCCATCCACAGAAGCCCCGTGGCTGCAGATCTGTGCTGGTGTTAGCAGTGCTGTAGGGAATGTTAATCCTGCTGTGACCCTGCTGTGTGCTGCTGTTGGGTCAGCTGTGTCACAGTGGGGAAACCTGCTGACAAATGCCAACGTGCTGCACGGCTGGGATGCAGATTTTTAGAAGAATAAACCTGCTTGCATGTGTCGAGTTTGGCTTTGTTGAAATCTGCTAACTGCCAGGCTTTAAAACTAGCGCTGTCAAGGCTTGCAGGAATTCCAGGAAGGCAGAGGAGTTCCAGAGAGGCAGAAAGGGCTGCCTGGAAGCTGGGGGCACTGGGGATTGGTGCAGGGACCTCATACAAGGTGCAAGGGAGACTTTTCCTGTTGGAAATGAGTCATCTTGGTACATGTGGGATCTGGAGCCTGACAGTGATCCAGAGAGGGGCTTTCTGAACCCACTTTGCCCTGGAAATGGTTAACTGAGAAATACAAGGAAAGACAGGCATTTGTGAACTCCAAGAGCTGGGCTCAGAACCAGACACAAACCAGGTGTCAGAGCTCCAGCATCCATGTGCCCTCCCAAATCCAGCAGAGGGAGGATTTCATTATACTCCTTCTGGGTGCTGGAGAGTTGGGCTTCCTGAGGCTCATGTGAGTCATTCATCACTGGCACTTGGCCATTTAAAATGAAAAGCCTTTCAGGAGCTTTGGTGGCAAGCAAAGACCTCTCACGTTGTGCCAGTTTTTAGCTAATTCGTCCTCTTGTTTCCTTCCTCTCCTCACCCTTCCTATGCATGCAGGTTTGTGACACGATATCCATGCCAGGGAATTGGGGGAAATACTTGTAGCATGGCCTGCTGCCAAGATTGTTTTGTTCTTCTTGTTGCTGAGAGAACAGCCCAAGGAAACCCTTGGAGCTGAAGCTGGCATGCAACTTCGAGTGGATTTCCTGCAGCTCTGGAAGTGAAATGTATGACATGTGTTTTTTGGGGTGTTTTTTTTTTTTTAATCCCATAAATGCGAGGAAAAGGAGGACTTGGGTAGGTTACAGACAGGCTGGGTCTGAAGTCTTCTCTTTGATGGGAAATTGCTGTGTCACAGATGTACAAGTTGTGCCTTGTCAAGGTTGAAATCAATCTTGTTTTGTTTTTTTGGTTTTTTTTTAGTTGAATTAAGAGCTGAGATGCAACAGGCCTGGGATTTTTAGTATAATTCAGTGGTGAAGTATAATTTAGTGGTGAAGATGCTGGTTGACCATGCACCATTCAGTGTGTTGTAGCTGGAGGCTCTGCTTAGTGATTCCCGAGTGCTCCATGAAGGCATAAGTCATTTCTGTCACAAATTCAGAGCTGTATTGATAATGGCAAGAAAAGCAGTGATTTGATTTTCTGGGACTTAACTCCTTGCTGTGGCCAAAGCAATGGTGTCCTGGGGTGTTGTGTAGAGGGGGTGAGACAGCTCTTCCTTGCTCTGCTCACTGTGCCCTGTGGGACACAAGATGTGGCTCCTGTTTGTCCCAGCAGATCAGGTGCCATTTATCTGTGCACACGCTGTGTTTTAGTGAGATCCTGACATCCCTGCCCAGGACCTCCAGGAAACAGGAATGTCACAGAAATGTTATTCACTCCTGGCCACAGAAGCAGCAGATGCTGTTTCAAGTCTCATCCAAAGCACAAAATCCTGTTTGTATCCTATGGAAGGGCATTGAGTGTTTCTTTTCTCAGCCTGTGATTTAGCCAAGGGCTTCCTCAGCAAACTTACCAAATCAACAAGGCTTTGGAAGTACTGAAAAGGGTCTTACTGTAGCTCTTTTATAGTATTTTTAAATTTTATTTTTAGTACTGCAGAGCCTGGGATGTCTGGATGGAGCAGGTCCCAGATCTGTACAGCTCCTAGCATGCTCTGGAGAGCCTGTCCTGACTGATGGAGCTGTGCTTGTAAAACTCTGGGTGTGAAAACCAGCCTGCAAAGCTGCCTAAAGCACAGACAAGTATTCTTTTGTCTGGCTTCTCCCTTTTAATTCTAAACTGGCCCAGGAACTCCTCTAAGAATATTTAAATACCTTGTGCAGTGAACCTGTATTGATCTTACTTGCTGCAACTCAAACAACCCCACAGAACATACAGTTGGGAACATTTGTTTGCTCTGGATGGTAGGAATGTCCTCTTGAAAATGTGCTGTGCTGTGGTGAGAATGAATAGAGGGTTTTTCCACCCCCTCTGCAGGTTTCTGAAGGCCAAAGTCTGGAAACGGCTTCGAGAGGCTGCTGATAAGATACACAGCAAATGTGCTCAAGAGCCTGGTGTAGGAACAGAAATGTCTGAGCTGTTTGCTTTGCCCTTAACAGTGTGAAAAATTAGTGTGTCTCATTAAGGAGCCTGGGGAATTGTGTGCTCAGAGTAAGGGCTGTGCTGAGCTGGCTTGTGCTGTCCCTGGGGCTGGCAGCTTGGTGTGGAGTCACTGGGTAGGAGAGTGGGGCTCCTTTGGACCCTGCAGAGCCCCAGGTGTTGCAGTTTTGTTTTTAGCAGGCTCCCTTTGCCTCTGAGCTTGCTGCAGACATAGGATTGCCTCTTGGCAGAGCGAGCCCTGTGTTTGGAATGTGATTTTTCTATCCTTTATTTTCTTCCCCCACCACCTTGTTGTTCACCTTGTCTCATTGCTGGAAGCTCCCCAGCACTTTTGGTAGCAGGTCTGTGCACCTGCTAGGGGAGTGTGCTGGGGGCTCACACACCATCAGCCAGGGCAGGGCGAGGATGCTGCTCTGTGCTGTGTATTTTATACCAGGGCTGCTTTCTGCCTGAAATGTGTGAGTGCCCACTCTGGGCTGCTCTGGCATCCACGAGGCACCTGCAGAGAGCCCCTTCCATGAAGGCCAGTTGGGCATATTTCATCAGGATGTGGTGCCATGAGAATGGCAGCATAGATATTGCTTAAAAACTTGTTTTTTAACCTCTGAAGTCAGACACACCTGTGCTGTGCCCCCACCCTGGACATGTGCCATCCCATATGCCTGCCCTTCTTTCAGCAGTGGTCTTTATTTCAGTGGTGTGTGCTTACTCACCCAGACCTCTTATCTGCACTAAATCAGAGCTTTCTTAAGCCCTTGTGTTTTCTGTAGCACTCCCCTTATCTCTGTTCCTTCCCAGGGCTGGGCAGTGGGAGCAGGGAGCCCAGAGGGGCTGTAAATGCCTGTTTGCCCTGCAGTGATGCTGTGGGGCTTAACAGCAGCAGGCAAGGCTGAGAGCACCTGTAGGACAGTTGGGTTTTCTCAAATTGCTGGGCAGCTGGGGGTTCTGCAGGGTGATTTTATGTTTTAGGTTCTGAGGCAGTGGGATTTGTAGTGTGTTGATGCGGTCCAGAATTGCAGTGTGTTGTGTGGTTTGCAGGTAACAGAAAAAAAATGAAAACTGTCTTGCAGCTTTCTGTCAGGTGCAGCTGTGGTCTTGTCACTGCTCTCTGTCCCCTTTATTCAGAACCAGAATAAGGGTATTGTGAAATGCTGCGGAATTTGCCATCCCCAGGGAAGGGCAGCAGCTCCACAACTCTCCCCACCCTTACCCCAGTCTGTAGGCAGAGGTGGGGCAGAGTTTGGGCCGTGCCCAGAGGTGATGCAGCTTTGGGCCATGACAGCAGGTGCTGCATCTGCAGGTGCTGTTTTGGGGCAAACCTGTGCAATGTGAGTACACCTGGATGAGGTATGGGTGCCTGCTGTGCTGCAAGCAGCTGTGGGGATGTGCATATCCTTGGAATAATGTCCGGACCGTTGTACAGCACTGTCAGTTCTGTGTTTGCAAGGCGTCTGACCTTTCTTTTGCTAAGGCTTTCAACAAGTCAATTTACAGTCTTGGAAGGGACCACCCAGAGCAAGGTTTTGTGGCTGGTGAGAAGGAAGGGAGGGGATTCTTCAAAGAGAGGGGGAGACAAAATGACTCCCATGGCCTGCATATTGATTTCCTGAGCCGTGAGGCTCCGAGGCAGGTGCCACTGTGCTCTGCTGTCATCTTGGCAGAGTGTGCCCCTGTCCCTGAGCAGCAGGGAATGGAGCTGATCACGTTTCCCCAGGCAGATCGGGTTGCTGGGGGCTGTCAGGGTGGTGTGCCCTGTGCCTGGGAACAGGGCTGGGAGCGCTGCAGGGCAGGCTCTGGCTGTGCCTGGCAGACACACATCTAGTGCCAGCACCCACCTCAGCAGCCCTGGAGAGCAGGGCCAAACTGCAGGGCTTATAGCTGTGCTGTCTGCGTGAATGGCTTCGCCTCCCTGCCTTTGAAGATGATGGTTCTCTTTTGAAAACGGGACATCAGGAATCTGTTCTCAAGACGTGTTGAAAGACACTATTTACAAATGTTCGTCCTGGAAAATATTTATAAAGCTCCCCTTGGGAGCAGATGCTTACAGTACAGTGGCCTCCTGTGGACTGAAGTACAGCTGTCTGACTGCTCAGGTTGGTGTCCTGCTGAATCCCACCTCTTTCCAACAGCCACTGACTGCAGACCCCGTGGTGTTCATGTCCCTGTTACAGGGGGCTGTATTCAATGCTAAATTGCACTCTAAGGACTCTGCCTCCTAAAGAACTGGGAGTGTTTAAGGGTAGAATTATTGTTATTATTATTTGGCTGCTCTAAAGGTATTTTGGGACATTCACACCAATAAAAGATCAATGAAATCTTCGTGTTCATCTCGTAGGGGCATAATGTGCTACAACAATGCTAGTGCCATCTGCAAAGTAGCAGCCTCGTGTTCTTGGTTCTTGCTCCAAGGAGCAGCACAGATCCCAGATTTCAGCAGCACTGTGGGGTGCACTGTCCCTGCCTGAACTAGAGCAAATCCCAGAGCCTGATCAAGATGAGCTCCCCATGCCTGGGGTGCTGATGGCTGCACACACATCCAGTGAGGACATGCACTGGGTGTTCCAGGCGTGCTGAGTTTGTAATCCCCTGTTCATGCTGTATCCATAACTGGTATGTGAGCTCTGCTCCTTTTTTTTTTCTTGTGTTGAGGGATAGTGAATCGCCCCTGGTGATGTTATTTTCTGGGCAGGGATTGGGGATAGGGATTTGGATTTCTGCAGTGGGGGGACTGATCAGTTACCATGTCCCTACACTACCAGGAAGGAGGAAACGTGAGATGGCTGTGTTGTCTGTGGTGCTGGTGTTGGAAAGGCTTTGGGGTTTCCACCATCCCAGTGTCAGCAGTGAGTCCTGGTGCAGCTCAGCATTCCTGCCCTGCGTGCCTCAGTGTCCCCAGGGCTGGGACAGGATGTGAGCATGTTCATGGCGTGGTGGCCCTGGCTCAGGTTGCTGAAAGGGAGGGAGAGGGGTGACAGGTGCATGGCTGGTGCTGCAGCTCCCTGTGCTCTGCAAATAAACCCCCCGGGTTTGGAACTGGGTCAGGAGCCTGACCTGGCACACACCGATGGATGGGCTGGAGGAGTGCTGGGCTGTGCCGCTTCCTCCCGTCCCTGGCTGCTGCTTGAGCCAGAAATTCTGTGAGAAACGTGAGCAGGTGGGTTAGTGCTGCCCTGGCTGGGGGCTGAGTGAGCAGCAGCACTTCAGGGATGAGCTTTGCAGCTCCTCTGTGTGCCAAACCCTGTGTGAGCAGCGTGGCTGGAGCTGTGCTCAAAGCACCAGTCCCCAGCAAAGTGAACCTGCTGCACTTGGGCTGGGCTGCTCTGTCAGCAGCAAGCCCTGCTTTGGGCAGGTCAGAGGAGCGTGGGGCTTTACAGGGAGCAGAGTGAAGCTGCTGGGGATGTCTGGAGAGCCCGCACGTGTGCGCAGCGTGCGCTGTGTTAATTGTTGTTTATTTGCTGTGCTGTTTGTTCTGGCACAGCCCGGGCCCATGCTGGGGTGGATAATGCTGGGGAACAGCGTGAGCTAACCCTGCTTCTCAAAGAGGAGTCTTGAATTTGCCAGCAGCATCTTTTCTCCCAGTAGCTGGTGTGTGGCAGCCAGGGATTGAGGAAGGCAGGGGATGTGGCACACTTCATTTTTGGAAGTGCCTTTGGTGTTCAGCATAGCTGCAACAGACCTGGACAAAGGCTTCAGTTTCCCCAGAGCTAGAGGACACGTGGGATGGGGCATCTGGGAAGGCTTTGGCTCTGGATTCTGCCTTCCCTCTGCTGGGTGTTGGGTGCTTTCTGCAGGCTCTGCTCCACAGGCAGCAGTGACAGCCAGCCCACAGGATATGGCCATGCTGGGGACACTCAGCAGCCTGCCTGCCCCAGGGGGACTGCCTTGTGTCCCACCACACTGCAAGCTATCAATTTCCTGGCATTGGTTACAACAGCACAGCCCCTGTTTAACAGCAACCTGCATTAGCCCTCCCTCTGCAAGAGTTTGAACCTGTCATGAACGTTAGAGGAGAAACATTTTCCCAGACATCTCATCCAAAGTTTCTGAGCATTTCTGTTCTCGTCAGCTGCTTGTGCTTCTGGGGAGAGCCCTGAGTGTGTGCAGAGCAGGGCTGTGCTGAGCTGTGGGGGCAAGGAGCACTGACCTGGGGAGTGCCCATCCAGCAGCACCTTCTGCAGCCTGGGCACAGGCAGATTTGGGCAGCCTGGCATCAGCTTTAGGTGATGAACCAGCCATGGCACAGGGCTTCCTTGGCAGAGAATGTGTAGCCCTGCAGCATCATCAATGACTGCTTCTGGATCTCAAGGTGCACTCAAGATGTGAGGATTAATGCAAGGAGAGGAATAGGGACCCTCTCATCCTTTGGAAGGGTTAGTGTGAGGCTCTGGCCTGGGCAGAGCAATGTTTTGCTTGCCAGAACATGTGCCAGTTGTTATTCCCCGTGTTCATGCTGACACAGACTGGAGGAGCTGGTCCCAGGGACAGTTTGGGGCTGAGGGAGTGGAGGGACCTCACTTCTCATCCCAGGGGATTGGGGACATGTCAGCATCACGCAGAGTGTGTCAGCTGCAGTGATGTGGGGTGGAGATTTAAAAACTCCCTGCTATTTCAGTGGGTGATCAAAACCATACTGAAAATCTCTGCCAGTTTGATTTGCTGCATTTCATTAAATAAAAACAGCCTTTCCTCATCCTCTTGGAGTCGAGCTGACAGGGGCAGACAAAAACCATGTTGTTGATATCACACTCACAATATGATCTTATCAGCCCCTGCCTGTAAATTGTGACCAAGTTTGACTCTTTCCTTGGGTTGATTTAGGAAGGTTCCTCTTCCCCAGAAATTAGCTTTCCAGATGCTTACTTTAAAGGGGAAAAAAAATAGTTAGGGATTTTCTTTGGCCACCTTTCCAGCTTCCAGCTGTTAAGTGCTGGAAATGTGTTCTTCATTATGTCCAAGAGAGAAATGTTTCTTTCTTCCGATCGGGGAGGCAATAAATATCCCACGAGATAATCTGCTGTGGACAAGTGAGTTAGTGTGGTTTGTTCTCTGGGCAGCAGAGAGGGCTGCTGTGGGGAGCCAGCATCAGTGTGATGGACAGGGCAGGGATTCAGCTGTCCCCAGGCTGTGCACAATCACTTTATTGGATTATGGTGTCTGGTTCTGCCTTCAGAACCAAGCCCCACAGCAGAAATCAGCAGCAATCCTTAGCAGCCCCTTTGCATTAACTTTCCAGCCCTGCCACTTCAAGCTGCCTCCTACAATTCCCTTCTCCTCATCTGACCCCAAAGCAGTTGAGTTCTGGGCTGAGCCTGATGAGCCAGCAGTGGGGCTATTTTGGATTAAGAGGAGGAGGGGTGAATTCCAGCTCTGTGGATTACTCCATCCTCTGCCAGCATTGGCTTTGGTCCTAGCAAGGATGCTCCAGCTTGCTTCTAGTGGTCCTGGCCAGCATGGCCTGGGCACTTCCACAGATTAAAGAATTGCAGGATATCATCCAGCACTCACTCCAGCTCATGTTAGGTGGTTGAGCTGCCAAAATTTGGCACTTACTTTCCTCTTTGGTCAAGAAGGTGCATGGAGTTAGAACAGATAAATTGGGCATCTGCAGGAGTTTGTTTGTAGTTGCTGCATCCAGCTTGGAGGTGCCAGGGGATGGTGATGCCAGGGACAGCTGTGGCAGTGCCCAGATCTGAGGGGATTGTCTTGGGAAAGATGGAGATGGGAGCTGTCATTGATGGTCACTGCAACCCCTGACCTAAATCGTGGCAGTGGTGCTGTAACCAGGGTGCATCCATCAAAGACTCCTGGGAGCAGAACAGCAGCGATTGATGCTGTAGATGGTAATTTGTACTGTGAAAGGAAAAAACATCAAAAATGCTGTGGGCTGATAAAAAATTTGAAGGAGTATGAGCCAGCATGAGCCCCAAAAGAGAAAGAGCTGAGGTGGACAATAGAGCTGCAGTATTTCTCAGACAGGAAATTAAGGAGCAGCCCTGTGGCTGGGGGAAGGTGGTTGATTCCCAGTGTTGGGAATTCTCCTGGGTCTCTGCTGTGATCCCTGTTCTGCCCCTGGGATGGGCAGCTCACATGCAGCCCCATGTGGCCTCTAGGGAGTGTGAGGAGGCACAGGTATCCAAACGGGAGTGTTGGGCAAGTTACCCCCTGTAACACAATTCAGTGTTGTGCTTGCCATCTCTACAAAGCCAGCCTGGATTCTAAATCACCTGTTGTGCTCTATCCTGCCTATGTAACTCTAAAAATTATTCCATTCTTTTTGCTTCTCACATTTTCCGTGAGAAACAACAGCTCAAAAGTAATGGGAAAGGCAAGATGGGACTTTTTAGATGTTCTAGACCTTTATTCCCAATATGGGAAATGCTTTAAAATATCTGCTTTGACCACAAAAGATGCAGCATATTTTCACTTTAAAATAACGTTTAATAAGTTTTTTTAAAAAACTAATTAACATACCAGTAGAAGCAGGAGGGTATAAGCCAAGCATTAAGAGAAAACCCCTGGGGATAAAATGAGTTTGTGAGCAATTTGGTTTGAACTCTGTGGGAATGGGACTAAATCTGTGAAGTCTTCCCGGATATCCCGACATCATTTGGACCTCTAAAAATAACCCAAAGCGTGAATAGCCTGGATGACCTCAAAGCTGCTTTTCAAGAGACTTTTAGTGTAGTCAGAGTGGGTGAACACCCTGCAGCACATGCAGGAAGCCCTGATGAGTCAGCTGGGGGATTGCTAATTGGTGTGTGCTCTGCGTTAGCATCTGGCCTTTGATGGATGGGGCTCCCGGGTTTGCTCCCTCAATGAGCAAACAGCGCTGGGGCACAGTGGCCTCTTTGGAAATGTGAAGTGAGTCTGAAGGGCCCAATTAAGCAGGTCCAGCGGGGGCTGCTCACCGCAGAGCCCAGCCCAGGATTTATTGCCGGACTCCAGGGCTGGGAGGAGAGGCAGGCTGTGCACAAAGGTGCTCACCAGGGAGCTCTGCTTTGAAACACAGCAGCCAATTTCCTTTCACCACTGCCAAGCCTTATCTTGGGAGATTATGCTGGTCTCCAGTCTCCTCTGGTGTCATAACTCTTCCTGGGCAGATAGGTTTGTGCAAAAATCCCACAGCAGCAGCCTGGGATCTGATGGGGCTGTGACTCACAGGCCCTGGGCTGTGTGGGAGCTGCTGGGACCAGGCAGTTTGGGGCTTTTTGGTTTGTTTTTGTGTTTCACTTTTTGGTATTATTTTTTTTTTTAACTGGCAGGTGAGAAGAGCTGCAGGACCTGTTGTCCTGGACATTGTAGAGAGGCTCAGCTCAGGTGTGTTTTGAGGCATCTCTTGGGTGCCCGACTGCTGTTCTGGCTCTGTGCAGATGTGTGGATCCTGCTGTGCTATCAGGAGAGGGCTGCCCACCACCTGGGATGTGTCCTGCTGGTCTGACATGCGCGGGGATTTCTCCCAGCAGTCATGCATGGATGTTGTCCAAGGAAAGGTCCTCTCTGGGATGTGCTCTCCTCAGCCAGACAGAGAAGGTTGTTTTCTCCAGCTCCTGGGAGGGAAACCCTTCTCAGGGCACTCTCACAAACACAACTGCAGGAACCCACTGCTTACAGGGTGGTTGTCCAAAAAGTTTGCACTGTGAGTTGTAGATAAGCTGCTTTATTCCATCATACCCAAGAATGGACCATAGTTTATACTGCTGGCACAAACATAACTGAGATGTGTTTACCTTTTTCCCCGCTCCTGTGGTCCCAGTGGATGCTGCCTAGCTTGACATTACTGATGGGCTGCAAAAAGCTTGGTCTGGGGGAATTTTGTAGTTACCCTGTCCTCATCAGTCAGGAGAGATTATTTCTCCTCATCTCTTCATGCAAAACCCTCTCCTGCCTCACCCAGGTGTGCTGGGTAGCCTGGTTGACAAAGATTTTGGGCTGGTGTATGTATATATATTTATATAAATTTTTTTTAGCTCATTCATATTGTTCTGTGATGCTCTGTGTTCTTTTTGAAGCTGGGGCAGGAAGAGGCTGGAGATAAGACAACAATGAAAGGCTGGAGTAAACCCTGCAAGCAGAGATAATGTACTTCAGAGAATATGAGAGCTGGCAGAGTGGAAAGTTCAAGGAAATTTGAACTTTTGGCTACTCAGGAGGATTAGTTTTCCCACCAGCTGCTCTGCATAGTATTGGCTTGTGAGGTACCTGAGACAGGTTTTAGTTTTAGTTTTTAGTTTTAGTTTAACTGGGACCACCTGTTAGATATAAGTTCATTATGTTCAGAGTTGTTTGACATCCTATCTACGACTTCACTAATTTTTATTTTAATATTGATCCATTTAAAGGATTTTGCTCTTAATACCTGGCTAAAATCAAAAGGTTTCTCATGTACCCTCCTCAGCTTTTCCTCCCCTGCATTCTTGTTCCACGAATCCATCTTGTGATATCTGACACTCCTACAGCGAGGAGAAATTAATCACTGTGCATTTTGTCTTGATTTTGTACCCTCCCACCCCAGCTTGTTGGGAAGCTGGTGTTAGATCATTAGGGTTCTGCTAACCCTGTGGAGAGAGGTCTCCTTCCTGTCTGCATTGCATTTCTGTCTCTGAGCGCCTGGGTTTGGGAGGTGTTGAAGGCAGGGTGGTGATGGGGAGATACAGTGAGCTGCAGGAACTGCTTGCAGGGTTACACTGGCTCCAGGGGCTTTCAGACATGTTCAAACAAAAATCCTTCCTTGAAAGATGGTTTTGAAAATTGCTGAGTGTTACATCTCTCAGGTTGAACCCAAACTGAGAACCAGGCAGACTCCTTTCTTAATCTGACAATTTCTTTGCTTGGTTTGAAATGCCCACAGAGGTTCTGTATTTGTGGGCTCCCCATCTTTATTGGGGTGCAATTTACCCACAGACAGAGTTTGATAAGCTCAGACATCAGCAGTACAGTGTAGGTGCCACACAAATCTGCCTCAGTACTCCCAAATCCTCAGCAGCCCACGCTGCTTCCATTCAGAAATGGTGCAAAAATTGATGTCCTGGCTGTGCCACTTTTTAATTGCAGAGCAGAAGTGAAGTGGTACAAAAGGTCAGACCAGATTTTTTACTGAGTAGCTGTTTGGAGGAAATTGAGGAATTTTGGCCCTTGCAGGCTGAAATTCCTGCTTGGTTGTGTGGGAGCTTCAGCTCGGGGGAGGCAAATCCATGGAGGCTTCACCCAGACTTTTATTTATAAGGGCACGAGTGGCTTGCACCTTGCAGGCTGTGCTGTGGTGAGAATGGGAGCTGTGGGAGATGTGAGAAGAGCCCTGTGCCTCCTTTCAGACCTGAGCACAGCAGAGGCTCAGAGCTGTGCCCTGTCACAGCTGTGCCCATACATCTGGCTCTGGAATGTGCCCTGGTTTCATGGCTGGGTTCCATCACACTCGCTGCCAGAGCCACGGATTCCTGCTATATGTTTTAAAAGCAAACAATCCGTGACTGTGGACACTGCTCCCTGTGTGTCAGCACGCAGGCAGCTGGGGGAACACTGCAACCAGATGAACCCAGAGCTGTTCAGTCATTCTCTGAGGAAATGAGAAAGATGAGCAGCAGAGACTGATGAACTCTGGGTGAAATCCTCTCACGGTGGTGATGCCATTGGCAGGTAGAGGAATGAACATGGGTTTTCAATGGCGTTCTCTTCCTTGTGCTCAGGGTCATTGTTTCTACCCTGTCAGACATTGATAAACAGGAGGTACCAGGCAGGGCTGTGGTTGCTAAAAGTATTACAGCTCTTGCCTTGGAGCCCATTGCTGTCTGTCCCAGCAGCAGGTGCTCAGGGAGGCCTCACAGGCAGGATCTACAGCTGCTGGCACAGCTTGGCAGTAAGGAAGGGGCTGGGCTGGGCTGTCCCCCAGCTGTGCTTGCTGTGCACCCATGGCCAGGCACTGGGGAGGAGGAGAGGGACAGGTTTGTCTCCAAATCTGCACTTTCTCCCCAAGAACTGATCTATAGATCTGGGGTTTTTTTTAGCCACATGGGGAGAGGTTGTGGCAGTGCCATTCTCTCCTTCATGTGTTCTGTCTGTTGAGTCACAAACCACACAGGTGTGAGGTTGTTCCCTGAGCAAGGGCAGCACTGGGATCAGCCACTCTTGAGAGGTGTTGTCCATATGAACACTGGAGGATGGCCCAGATGGACTTTTAAAGGTTCATTTCCAGATCAGTGCCATACTGAGCTCAGTGTGAGGTACTGAGCTCTTCATCCTGGGCACAGGGATTGCTCATCTCCTTCCAGGGCAGAGATGTGCTCCTTGTGTAGAATTTACCATGGCACAATGGGGCACTCCTAGGAGATTTGTGTATTTCCTTTCAAAGCCTATCTGGCATGAAAAGCTGAGTCAGTTGTTTCCCATTAGTTACAAAAACCCCACTCTCCTGGTGTGTGGAGTGACAGCTCCCTGAAGAGACTCTGCTTCTCACAGTCTCAAATAACTGCAGGCAGATGACATCCCTCCAGTCAGCCCTTTTCTTAGCAATTTCAGACTTAGGCTGCAAGCACACCAGTTAGTATTAGCAAGCTGGAATTCCCCACTTTTTCTATTTATAGGAAGGCACTTTTTTTTTTCCTGTATGTTCTGGGATTACGAGAATTTCTGCTATGGTAGTTTTCATTTTGCTAAAATTAGTCTCCAACTCCTGTTAGTTTACGGGAGGATAATTAAGGCAGTGGTACCAAGGCCCCTCAAAAATCAGCCTTGAGAACCATGTGGGGTTTTTTCTTTCTCATGAAGTAGATGGATTTATTTAGCTGGCTGTATTTGAGTGGCTCCCAGTTAAATTCCTCTAGAATCCCAAGTCTTCCTGGAACACCTGCTTATTGCTCACCTGTCTGCATGAAGCTGCTTGCAGGAGCTTTGGCTTTTTTATTTCTGCACATTGCACAGCACAAGCACATGATTCTTCACAGTGAGGGCCATCAGGGCATTTTGTGTCTCTGTAAAAGAGGATTTTTTTCTTCCTTTGAGTCACTTTTTTACTTATCCCTCTTCTCATGTAATAGTATATTTTATTGAGAGGAAGACCCTGGTATCTACTGCCACTAATCCTGCCAGCTAATTATTAATTCACATATTTTCCCAGAACACATCACTCCTAAAAACAAAAAAAAACCCCAACCAAACATTCCCAGAGGCTTCCTAGAAGCATTTAACCATCGAGGACAATTGACACCTCAAGGTAAATAGTCTGAAATCCTGAATGCAGTTACAGTGTCTTATCTCTGCAGCACCAGGAAGTTTTAAGGGCCTCTTTACAGCCACCTCTGTGCTGGGTTTCTGATGGTGTTTGCAGGAGGATTAAAGCAGCTGGAGAGGCTGGGAGCCCTGGTGGAGGCAGCTGCCCCTCTCCACATTCTCTGGGCTCAGTCAGCTCCTGGGCTGAGCTGGCCTTGCCGACCAGTGCTTGCACCCCTTACAAGGTGCCCCAGGACAGGGGAGTCCACATAGCCATTCCCTGAGGGTGTTGTAGCTCAGGTTTGGGCTGAAAGACAAATATTTAGGTCTTGTCTTTAATGGGTTACTTAACACTTTGCCCAGCAACCGAGAAAGTTGCAAAGTTCCACGTCAGTCAAGTGCAGGAATCTCCTACTGGGCAGTGAGAGCTGCTGTGGGCAAAGTCCTCCTCTGTCAGTGACTGAAGCCTCATCCCAAGGAATTCCAGCCATCCCCCTCTGGCCTGACCAGTTTTGCTCTTCTGTGATGCCTCTGGTGACTGGGGTGACCTTTGGGGGGCTGCTGGGCACGCACAAAGGGCTGATCCCACCTGCTGGGGTTTGAGCACAGCGTTGTGTTTGACCGTGTCCAGGTTGGTGTGTCAGCATCCCTGGATGCTGCACCTGTAGCTGTGTGGCATTTGCTGTTTGCAGCTCCAGCTGGGCAGGGATTTAACAGGATGTTCCTCTGTGCCTCTCCTTAGTGCCAGCTGGCTGAACCTGCTGCCAGTCAGGCTCTTGCTGCTGCCCTGTTGGAGGTCACTTCTGAAACTTGGCTGTCCAGATCGTGAGCACTGTGCAGGCCACAAGGGATGGCACCGCTCTGCCCTGCCGTGTGCCAAGTGCTGCAGATTTAGTGCCCCAAGGATCTTTGGCAGGAGGTGTGTGTGGCACTGGCAGGGGAAGGACAACTTGCACAGGAGGATGCTGTGGAGATAAAGCAGTGCTGTGTGTGAAATGGGTGGGCGAGCCAAATCCTTCTCTGAAGTGGTGTTTAAAGAAAAAATCCTTTGTGGAAAATGCTCCATCAGCTGTTCATCTAAGCCAAGCTGCTTAGGAAGGGAACAGGCACTGTTTAGAAAATAACAGCATAAAGTATTGGCTTGCTGCTGCTGCTTGTTGTGGCACGGAGCAGGTTTCATGCTGGCTGGTAGCTCTGAATCTGTGGCTTCATGGAGAGTGTTTTCTTTGATCTCTCTCAATAAAACCCCAGAGTTTTGAGAGAAAAACTTGAAAAAAGGTTGGTGGAAAATGGATTCTCAGTGCTCCCCTCTCTCCCCACTGCCACTTTGCACCTCTGTCCTTCCCCGTGGTGAAAGGGATGGGTGGTTGTTTCTAAAGCCTGGCTGTCAAAATATTGAGATACAAGCATAAGGAACCTTCTCATTCAGAACCTTGTAATCCTCCATCAATGACTTGGAAAAACATAATTTTTAGGAGTGAGGATTTGAGGCACAGACATACAAGAACAAGCCAGGAGCTGCTGTGAGGAAAAGAGCAAAATGGGGGCAAAGCATATTTCAGTGCACACCCCTCTTTCAAACACAGACTTTTGTGCTTTTATGTGTGGGGTTTGTTTGCTCTCAGGCACTTGAGTATTTTATAGAAAAATGACTGGATAAAGAGCCGTGCCCACTTGGAGGGGAAGCACCTTTGTTTGCTGCCTGGAAGGGTTGAAGCAGTTCTTGTGCGATTGAAAATAAAAAGTAGGCACACACTAAACGTGAGAGATTTTATTAAAGGATTTTGATGGATGGGCTGGGGAGAAATAAATCTGGTGTAGGACTGCAGAAGCTCAGCAGGGGGACAGTCAAGTTGTTAATGAGTAAATTCACTGCTTCCATGAGAATAAATGATTACAGGCAAAGGATGCAGAAGGGGCAGGTCACTGACCTAGAGAAATTCAAAGTGAGACAGGAGCTCTCTGCCTTTCCAGGGCTTTTCCACCTCCTGCATGTTTGTGGGGATAAAAGGTGCACAGAAAGGCACTTGTTAGCTGTAGCTGCTGCCAGTGATGTGGTGCCAGCGCTGCCGAGCGTTTCCAAGGCTGATCCATGGCTGTGGACAGAGGTGACCTGTGCTCCCTGACAGCTGCTTTTCCTGCCACTGTGGATTGATAACCCCACCCAGGCTCTGACATCTCCACGTTTTCCAGGTGGGCTTGTGGCTGCAGGGATGGACCAGGCAGTGCCTGGAGGGATGGATGGGCTTGGGAGGGAGTAAAATAATTTGATTTTTGAAAGAGGGGAAAATTAAATTAACACTTCCCCACGCTTTCCACAGCAGTTCTTTTTATGCTTTCCCTGCTTGCAGGTTTTGCATGTGCCCCATAACAGTGGGAGTTGGTACTGCCCATGCCCTGGCATGGCTCAGCAGGTCCTTCCCACCCTCCCAGGAAATCCCAGCAGGGATGAGCAGTGCTGGTGATGCTCTGCACACACACACCCCACAGGGGGCTGGAGAGTGGTCAGGAGAGATGAGCTGCTTTGTTTTTACGTGGTGCTGCTTTCATAAGTCAACGCCAAAGGTAATAAATCTATCCTGTGGAAAATTAGCAAGTGGTTTGCTGTGTAAACTCTTCCTGCAGGGGCTGGGAGCAGAGCTGGGTCTACCTCCCAGCCAGCACAGCCTCAGACCTTCTAATCCCACAACCAAAACCAGCCCCTCTTGCTGCTGGTGGAAATGTGGTTGTCATTGTTACAGCAATATGAATATTTATTTTGGTTATTGAATGTTTCTGTGTGGCTTTGAGGTGCCTTGGAATATCAGTGAGACTTCCCCAGAGCTGCCTCACCAAAGCAACACAGGATGCAAACCTGGTCCAGCCAGTTTTCTTCTTCCCACATGGACCTCCCAGAGCTGGAAAAGTGAAATCAGTGTCTTGAGGGAAGGAATAGAGAAGAAATGTGAGAGTTTGCCATCATGTGCTGCTTACACAGAAGGGTGGATGAACAAATGGACCCAGCAGGTGCTGCTCCAAAAGCAGCTGAGTTTCTCCTGATTCTCTGGAATCTGTTTTTACTCCTTAAGTCACTGTCACACTGGGCGGTAATCAGGATTATATTTTAATGGTATTTATTATATTTTAATGGTATTTTGGTGCTGGATAAAGCTACCATCTAAAGGCACACATGGATGGACTGTGGGACACAGAGGAAATGCCCTCATCTCCATCCTTCCAGGCACTGGGGCAGCTCCAAGTGATTGTTACTAAGGAAACTTCCTTCCAAACCACTAACAGCAACATCAACTCCATGTGGAGATGTTACTATTTGCAAAGAAATCTGGTTGCTAATTAAAGCAGTGTCAGAATTTCCTGGCTGGAAGGTCGTTTTATGGAATTCCAGAGGCTGGTCAAAGGTTGAGCTGTACCTGGCATGCTTTCAGAGGTAGGGAAAATAAAGGATCTGCGTGCCTGGAGACAAGTGTGAGCATCAAGGCTGGTGTTTCACCTCTTTTCTCCATGAAGAAGGGAAGAAAATGTCTGAAGTGGCTGAGAGCATAGAGGTTTTTTATTCATCTGACTGATAATAGGAGCTAAATAAAGGCTTTGGAAAAAAAAAAAACCTCAACCATTTCTCTTGCAATATTGGTTGGGCAGAACTGTACTGGAACTAAACATGGAATGAAAAGTCTGGCTTTTCTGCCAGCTCTATTTTTAGAGCCACTGCTCCATCTCTGCATCTGAGTTTTCTCAGCAGATGCACTGGAAACAGGCAATTTGCTGTTATTTTTTCCGGCCAGGCTGTGGTGATCTACAAGATAAGGATGTTGGATGGAGGGGCAGGGGACTCACCAGACTGCACAAAAATCCCCCAGAATACCAGGACACGGGTCTTGCTCCAGGTTTGGGGTCGCTGTGGTCACAGACTCCCGAATATTTTCTGTGCTCCATTAGGAATGACCCTTCCGTGCTGGAAGGGGAGCGGTTCTGCAGTGCTGGTTGGTTTATTTGTGTCCCAAGACTGTGGCCACAACTGGACTAAAATTCAGCAGCAGTAACAGCAGTGCTGGAGGTGGATTTGGGTATGGAGAGAGGAACTGTGTTTAGCTTTGAGAGCAGATATCTTCCCTGTCTTTCAGCTGAGGTATTGCAGACGTATCCAGCAAGAACCCGGAGGTTCTTGTGCTTTGCTGTGAAAAGCAGGAATGGGAGATAAAAGCTGTGCTAGCCCTGGGCTTGGACAGCTGATCCTGTGCCAGTGGGGCTGCGATTGGACTTTCAGAGAGCTCCCAGCAAGCAGGGACATTGTTTTATCAGCAGTATGTATGTCCCATGTCTCAAAATGCTCTGAAACCATCTCTACCTCCTTCTTTCAGCCAGAGAGGGGTCCAGAGCCTGTGGCTGCCCAACCCTGCCCTGTCCCATTTACACCTGAGCTTGCAGCCAGCAGCCCTGGGGTTTGTTCTGGCTGTTGTTTTCACTTGGTGAATCACTGAGCCCCAGGCTGGGTTTTGTGTCAGATTTCACTGTTTGGGCAGAAGCTGCCCCAATTTGCCTGCCTGGTAATCCGTGCTCTCCAGAGGGAGGGGACTTCTGAGAGCCAGGAGCTGTGAGGAGTTGGGCTCCAGCACACTGAATTAGGAACACTCTGTTCCAGCATAGAGCTGATGAACAAAGAGCAGGACCCCCTAGAAATTCCCTGGGATTTACTGGCAGTCAATTCATTATTGGCTTTGCAAAAAGAAGGGCAGAAGAGAGGGATGCACCTCACATTTCTGAATTTGTGTTTGTGGTTGCTGTTCATTCAGAGCAGAGAAGCCCCTGTGCCTGAGGCCAGAACATGCACAGGTACTTTTGAGCCACAGGGAATTCTGTGCAGCTGCAGGCAGTGCTAGATTCCAGCAGGAGCATTCATTTATTCCCTGTGGAATAAAGCTGGAGGGGGGTTTAGAGCAGAGGGAAGGTGTCACTTCACAGGCTGGTTGGTGTTCAGCCCTGTTCCCGTGCCAAGGGGCAGATGTTGGGCTGTGAGAACTGGTCCTGCAGAGAAAGCAGCTGCCCGGGCTGAAGCCTCTTGGGCTTCCCTATCAAATACCAGCTCTAGGCAGAAAAAGCTGCTCCTCAAAAAAAGCCTGGCCTTGTTTGCCTCGACAGCACGTATGTTGCAGAGGGGAACTAGGGCAGCACTGAGGTCTGCTTTCCCTCAGTTTTTGAAAAGGATGCCTGTTTCCCCCTTGGCTGGGCTTGAAAGCCTTTTGGCAGCAGAGAACCGAGTTGGGTGACTGCTTTGGTTTCTTTGTTCTGGATGGCACCAGTCCTTAGCAGTGCAAACCCTGAGAGGGGTGACAATCCCACCCTCCTGCCCATTCCCAGCTGGAGAGCAGCCTCTGACCCCCTGTGCTTGATCCTCATGTGGATTTCCCAGCTGGATCTGGCTCTCTCCTCCCTGAGCATCCCTCTCAAGCCCCCTCAGCCTGCACCCAGGTGTGTTTCCAGGTGCCACCAGCCTGCAGTGGGAACCACACCAATCCCCCTGCTAAGTGGGGGAGAGGCTGCCCCAGAGCCTGAGGAGCATTTGGGAGTCTCCTGAGGAGATTTTTGCCTGAATGTCCTGCTGAGGGGGGGGCTGGTGCCAGTCCTCAGGGCTGCCCACATCCCCTTGCTCCATATCTGCACACCAGCACTCAGACCCCTCGTCTGACTGACCCCAGCAAGGTCTGCGCTTTATAGATGTAAATTTAAATTCCTCTTTCTGGTTTCTTCTGCCCTTTGCTTGCCCAATCAGTGGATTGTCAGGGCTGTTTTGGAGGTATGTTATTATTAATGAGTGTCCTCTGGCTTGGTGATGTGTGTGGCCAGGGCAGGGCTGGGGTGCTGGCTGCTGTTCTGGCTCCTGCATGGCTGAGATGGGCACAGAGCCGTCCTCCTCCTCCCTTTGCAGAAATGTGCCTCTGGACACTTGTCAGTCTTCAGGGGGGTGTATGCTCATACAACCCCAGCTCTGCATGAGGAGGGACTCCTGCGCTATAAATCTCTGCCTTTCAAGCACTAAACTCCCTCTTGGGTTGTTTTTGACATTAGGAATTTCCTCTGATAAGAGAACTTTATTTGCCTTTAAATATCACTTTGTGACAGGATGATGGAGTGGGGATTCTTGGAGCGAGCCTGTGCCAGCCGGGGAAGGGAAATTCTGCTGGGGCTTTTGTTTCTCTCTAGCACTGACATTGGAGCTCTTTAAAGACTAGGTTTGTTTTATCCTTGGCAGGAGTGTGTGTGCACATGTCAGTGTCCAGACAAATGGGAGCAGCCCCGTGTTGGAGCTGGGCTGGAGCCAAGTGGGTCTCCTGCTCTCCCCTCCCTGTGGCACCTGGGGGAGAGGAGCTGTGCTGGGCTTTTTCTGGAACAGGCTTACAAAAAAAGGTTGTGTTGGTGAAGCAGGGCTGGCGTGTGGAATGCCTTAAAAAAACAAAAAGAAGGAATTTGTGGTAGTGTCTGCAAGGTACATTTGGGTGTTCCCTGGCTGGCAGGGCAGTGTGTCACCTGTTACCCCAAGAACAGCCCAAAAGCCAAGTCCCCAGGGCAGCATTGTAGCTGGCTTGTAGTGCAGCCTGCCCAGGCACAACCTGTAGCCACAAAGTCTGAGCTGTGTTTGCATTCAGGGGGAGCTGAGCTCCCTAATCTGGCTCTCTGCAGCAGCCGTGTTGTATCACCATCCCTTTAGATACGGAGGATTTCTCTCCACAGGCTGCCTGTGAGCAGCAGGAGCTGCAAAGTGCCAGCTCATTTATTCCACTTGGATCCCAAGGAGTTCTCTTGCTTTTCAGGATGCCTCAAGCAGCCAGCTAACTGTGTTCTTTCTTTCAGCTCTTCCACGTAGCATATGTCCTGATCAAGTTTGCCAACTCCCCTCGTCCTGACCTCTGGGTGCTGGAGCGATCGACTGATTTTGGCCTCACCTATGAGCCCTGGCAGTATTTTGCCTGTGAGTATGACAGGGGGCTGCAGCTCAGTGCCAGGGAGTGGGGCTATGCTGAAGATAACTCTGTGCAGGTGCAGGGTTGGGTTTGGAGCTGTGTCATTGCTGTGATGCAGCACATGTCGTTTGTTTGATCTGCTAAGTAAGGCTGCAAGAGTTGAAGATTGAATGCTCCTCAGGAAAAGAGAGCTATTTTACCCTCTGGTATTTTTAATAAATGCATTTAAAAATAAATGTGTTTTTTAAAATACTGTCATGACATGTAGGGGGTGCCAAAGTTGGCACCAGTGTCTGCAGTTGGGTGTTGTTGCTCTAGGTCTGAAGGTGAGATTTCTTATCTCCTCCCTGCCCTCCTCTTTGTGTCTCTTCCCTGTACCATCCCAGGCTGTATTTCAGCTCCTCCAGAAGCCAAGCAGCAGCTCACTTCCAAGTGGCTGCTATCACAGAAAAGTCTGGATGCAGCAAACATTCCCTTGTGCTTATCAGTACCGGAGATTGGATCCAGCCTGTGCAGGGCAGGGATCTGCTGTCCTGCTGCTGTGCAAGGTGGGATCAGAGACAGCTGGCTGGAAGAGAGATCCAGCCTGTGCATTTGGCTTCCCGGTTCTCTGATTAAAACCTTAAGAAACAGCTGGTTCTACAAAACTCTTCTCCCAGAGGGTCTGTGGGGTAGCCGGATACAAGGAACTTGTTAACCACCAGCTCCTCCCAGAAGCAGCAGCGGTAATTGGGAGAAGATGTGAGTTAAGATCTACAGCCAGAGCTTAAAACCTGGCAAGAAAGGACTTGGGAGCACTCAGAGGCCTTGCCCTGGGCTGTCCCTAAAGGCTCATATTTCTGGCTTACCTGTCAGGCTGTGCTTTGGATTTCTGGCCTCTCCTTGTGCAAGAAGGAGCTCCAGATGTGTTTCCCTGTGTTGCATTAGTGTGGTAGCTGCTCTCTGGGGCGGATGTTTTTCTCTCTGCTGTGTGCTAGTGGGGAATTACTGCTGTCAAATTCCTGCCTTGCTTTTTTCTGTCATCTCTGAGAATTTCTCTGCCAGCTCTGAAGCCTCTCTTGGGGCTCATTACAGTCGTGTTCCTGCATGGTCTGGAGCTGCACAGGGACCTCTTGCCCCACTGCTGTGTTCCTGTGTGTAGTGGCAGTGCTGCAACACCTGGAGTCCCCTTCCCTCCCAAAACATCAGGCCCTGTCACCCCTCCCCTGGAGAAGGGAGATGCAGTGACACAGCCCAGTGGAAAATTCCCATGGAAATAAAGAGGTGACTGCTCCAAAACCTGCCAGATTTGCAAGCACAAGAAGTCCTCTGCAGAGGTTTATTTTTTTCTGTAGGTGGTCTAATAAAAACACTGCCAGGTCAGTACCAGGGTTAAAAGCAGCTGGCAGAAATGCAGGGTTTCTTCAGAGCAGGCAGTGAGCCTTGCCAGGGGTGGCACTGGCACTGCCCACCCAGTGTCCCTCCAGCTGCCCATCACAGGAGGTGCCAGGCTGCTTTTGGGCACCTCTCCTCTTTCTCCTCTGTGGGAGGACTGCTGGGTGAGGCTCTGTCTTTGTCTGTTTCCTTAAAGCACTGCTAGAGTTGGAGGCCAATGGGTTGCTCTGTTTTAGCCCAGATGCTGGCTCACGTAGTTGTGCAGATTTTGCAATAACTGGAGGAGTTCTTTGGTTTTCCTGAGTAGCTGCTTGGGCTGAGCATCCTGTCTGCATGCAGCCGTGGCAGTGCTCTGGAAATCAATCATCTCGAGCCACTGGTGACAGGTTCCTTGCCTGGGGCTTTAAAAATAAATTGCCTTTAAAAAAGCACCCGGTGAAGCAAACCTTGGCGGCCAGGGACCTGATGTTAAATATTTCCACATCTTCCTGTGGATGCAACTGAGCTCTTGCTGTTGCCAAAACAATGTTTCTCAGAGCAAGGCCACTTTCTGGAGGCAAGGTGAGGATGGGTGCAAGGCAGAGGTGAAGGCAGGGAGGCAGAAATTCTCTGCTCCACCTCTGCTGTTCCTTCTGCCTGGCTCAGCCTACCCATGCAGCACATGGAGTGGGGGACCTGCCTTCTGCAGGCACACCGAGACAGATTTTGGAGGATTATTCCCATGAATTGTGTTAACATTTCCCCTTCAGTTTCCTGTGTGAGCTGAGCAGCTCTGGCAGGAACAGGAGATTGTGTTGGCTGCCTTTTCTTCCTTTTTCTCCCCATGGAAGCACCCTCAGGAGCACTGCAGTGACATTCACGTCAGCAGGCTCTGCTGTGAGCTCCTGGCACAGGTGAAAAGGCAGTGGGAGGGAGCAGCAGCCTCTGTCCAGGCTCTTCCTGAGGGAACAGTCCCTGAGAGTAGCAGGTTTCTGCATGGGTAGATGTAGGTGCTCACCACCCTGCACATGAGCTGCCCCAGCAGTGCTTTGGTTGGCTCTGCCAGCACAGGGATGTCACACATCTGGGGACAGAGGTGCTGGACTTGCAGGAGCAGTCATGCTGGGAAGCCAGGCCATTCCTGTAGCTGCAAGGAGAGCCTTGGCATTCAGTGTCCCCAGAGCAGGTCACCAAGCCAGCAGAGTGGCTGCCTGGCTTTATGCAGCCTTGCATTGCCACTCAGTGGCAGCAGCCCTGGTTTGCTGTCCCCAAGGAGTGCTTCTGGGTGGCCTTGGCATGTCTGCTTTGTGGCAGTGGTTTAAGAGCAGAGTTCAGAGTGAGATGTGAGGAGGGAACCTGCAGTATTTGGGAGAGGCAGAGCAATGGCTTGCAGGATGTCTTCTTGTCCACCCTGCCTGGGGGGAGATGTCCCAGCAGTGACTGTGCTTGCTTCTGTTGTGGGTTCTGTGCTGCCTTCAGGGCTGACCCAGGAGGTTTAGGAGCCGCATGAAATGATGGTGCAGCCCCTACACCCTGGCAGCAAAAAGCCCTTCTGCAGCTCAGTGGAAGCAGTGTAGCAAATCCACTGCCAGCAAGGCAGCAGATTGAGACCAGAGTAAGATCTCAGGCAGGTTAAACTGTGAGCTTAATGCCAAAATTGAGGGGTGGGTTTCTCTGCAGGTGGTGGCAGTAGGTGCAGTGGCTATTCTGACCTTCCTCATGTACTGCAGGGAGGTGATTTGGGGAGTTTCCTACTTGATAGAGCGACACCTTCCCTTAGTGGAGGACATGGAGCCATGACAGAGTTAATGACACAGAGCAATCTCTGTGTGGTAAATGCTTAACAGAGATTGTACACCCATCTCTCCTGTGCTCTGTGTGGGAAAATCCACAGAGAGGGCTGGGAATTGTTCCTTTTCTCTTATGCTCTCGTCTCTGTTGATGAACAGCCTCCAAGAGGGACTGCATTGAGAAGTTTGGCCAGCACACTGTGGACCGTATCACCAGGGATGACCACGCCATCTGCACCACGGAGTACTCCAGGATTGTGCCTTTGGAAAATGGGGAGGTGAGCCTGGAAATGTGCCTGTTTCCATCCCTGGAGTGTCCAGGGCCACTCAGGGGCTGTTGGTACTCCTGTTCATGGGCTCCCTCTCAATTTTCAGATACCACTTTTAAGTATTCAGTTCAACCAACTGCGATTGACAGAGAGCTGATCCAGTCATCTGGGGAGAGATTGATTGTGGGAATGTGCTCCTTGTTGATGGAGTGACAAAACTATCTTGTGACAGAACTGTCTAAGCCCAGAAGTTTCTTTCCTCAATTAGCAAAAAAGACGCCTTATAGGACTTTTGGGACTTCACCTCAAACTTAAGGGTAGCTGATTGGACAGAAGTCAAAAAGTCTCACCTGAGCAATTGACTAGAAAAAGAAGAGAACAAAGAAACTAATCACTTTTGTGAGGTGTTTTACTAGGAGCAAGAACCTCTTGCACCTGGTTTGGTTTTTCTCTGTAAAGAGTTTTGTTATTTTGCATTTTATTGAAACCTTTTTGTTTCCAACACTGCCACAAAAGCCATCCTGCTGATTTTATGCCTTCTAAGGTAGCTGAGCTATCTTAGGTGCGAAATATATCTCCAGGAGCTTATGAGACCTGGCTTGAGGAGACCCCTATTTCAGTTGATCTCCTCCCACCCCACAGGGTCACACAGATTTGTTCTCACACATTCACAGAATGGTGTGGGGTGGAACCACCCAGTTCCAGCTCACTGCCATGAGCAGATACAGCTTCCTCTAGAGCAGTGGAAGTCCAACCTGGCCTTTTCCCTCCTGCCATGCATAGATTGTTGTCTCTCTGGTGAACGGGCGCCCAGGAGCCATGAACTTCTCCTACTCCCCTCTGCTGAGGAATTTCACCAAAGCCACCAACATCCGCCTGCGCTTCCTGCAGACCAACACTCTGCTGGGCCACCTGATGGGCAAGGCTCTGAGGGACCCCACGGTCACCAGGAGGGTAAGGCAGGCCTTGATACTCGTGCTGGGGAGGTGGAGCTGTTGGAGGGCTGTGCCAGCCACCTCTGGGAGGGGACACCCCGTGGGGATTTTCTCTCGCTCTTGCACCCCCTAAAGCTGAAGGCATCTGCAGCAGGTGCTGCTGTGGCTGGAGCTGGAGAAGACACCAACAATGTGGAACTGGGAGGCACCTCTTGGTGTCACATGTGGCTTTCTGGCTGTGCTGGGAGCCCCCACTCACAGCTGATGGGCTCTGTTGGAGGTGGTGGATCTTACCACAGCCTGCAATGTCACTGTAAGGGAAATGTCCCACCCAACGCATCGTTTTACTGGGGAAAGTCCTGCTGAATCTTGAGTAGAATGGTTATGAATCTGGTTTGTAGAAATAGTAATGGCCAACTTTTCTTGTGCTTTGCAGTACTACTACAGCATCAAGGATATCAGCATTGGAGGGCGCTGCGTGTGCCACGGCCACGCCGACGTCTGCGATGCCAAGGACCCCAACGACCCTTACAGGTACAAATCACAGAAGCATTTGAAAAGGAGAGCATTTGAACTGCTGTTCTAGGAATGAAAGATGATACCAGTGTTAGTTGTGTCCTGTCCTGAGCTTGTGATGGTGCCATCACTGCTGCCTGTGGCTCTGCCTTGAGAAAGCAGCAGAAACTGCTCCAGACAAAGTAGCAAAAACCACACTTTTTGTCAGACTGTTTTTCAGTCAGATCAGCTCCCTGGTTGAATTTCCCTGAGCACAACTTTGCCATCCCACTGGAGCAGAATGTGAGGAGACTGATGTAGAGCAGGGAGGTTTCCCATTGAAGTCTGGGATAATTTCTGAACTTGAGCAGTCTTGTGCTTCCCATATGGCTTCTTAAGCACTGGGGCAGTGCTCTCATAAATAGATGGTCTCCCATGAAACCAGAGACTGCTTCCCATTTCTGCTCATAAGAACCATAGATTGGTTATGTACATATCTGAACAATTCTTTGCAAAAGAACAAGAGTGTGTAAAGAAGTTACATTTTGGCTAATGGAACTTTCCATCTGCCTTGGCAACTTGGAATGCCAAAGAGCTGCTTCAGACCATGGAAGTGTTGCTTTTAGCCATCTGTTTGCAGCTTGAATGTTGCCTTTATGAAAGGGGTGGGTAGATTCAGCATGAGGGGAGCTTGTATTTCTTTCTCATCAGGATCATGTAGAACTTCTGGATCGTCTAAAATAAAATTCCAGTGAGTCCCAGCCAAGGTTAAAGCTGTTAAGTATTAAAACAAAGATGTATTGGTAAGCAAGCCTGCCTGGGTGTGCCAAACTCTCTGACAAAAGTTCATAAATATTTGAATGTACAGTTCTTGTTTTTTAGACAATGGTGTTGCTGGATGCAAAGTGCACCTGTGTGCTGGGGAAAAGGCTTCATGGGGGCAAGAGATTCTTTAACATGGAAGTGCCAGGACCTTTCTTGGGTGTATCAATGACTTGGGGCTCTCCAAGAAGGGAGGCAAGGTTGAAGGAGGAGAGATATGTTGGATATCCTTGTTCAGTGCCACTTCTGCTTGCAACCATCTCTGTCTCCTGAAATTCCTCTCCTCCACTCTCATTTGGATGCATTTGGCATCGTCACTCTTGGCCCCAGCCTGTTGTCTGATGTTGCAGCACATGTTGGTAAGCAGCTGTTGCACTTCACCCAGAGCAGATCACGCTGGCCTGAGGGAGGAAACATTTCCTACTTGTGTACTTTGTACAGTCAGAACACAGCAGCTGTAAGTCCTTTGGGATACAGCAGGGAAAAGTGCTGGATAAATAGATCTTCTCATGGCATTGCTGTACCCTTTAGCAAGGCCAGGAGCACAGGCCAGTCAGCAGAAATCTGATACTTCCAGTTGAGAAAATGAGTAATTGATGAAATGCTGCCATTTCCAGGCTGTGGGAGCAGCTGTGTCCAGCCCTCCCATGGGGGTGGGCACTGCTGGTTGGGATCCCAGCCCTCCTGCCCTGACACAGCACAGAGCCAGCTTGGGGATGTCTGTAATGCCACATCAGCTGGGGCTCAGACACACTGACCCCTTGAGACACAGGCCCAGCTACCAGGAACTTGTCCTGTCTTCAGCAATCTGTGTGGTGTGCCCCCTGCACGTGTCCTGCCTCTTCAGAGTCTGATGTGTGACAGCAGCTGGGCAAGGAAATGCAGATAAAGGGATGTGGATTGGCCTGGCCCTATTAAAAACCCCACAATCTCAGCCTGGGGGAAGTCTCTGCTGTTCATTCTAACTTCTCTCTTCTGCACATCCCCATGTTTCTTGTGCCTGTTGCTCAGAAAGGCAGGATGAGCACTTTGATAGAGGTGAGGTGAGCTAGAAATCTTGGCAAAGACTTCAGGACATGATGAAGCATGTCCATGAGCTGACTTCCTGGCCATCAGTGATAACATTCGTGCAACTTTGGAAAGTCTGTGTGCAGTGCAAGCTACAGAGGCTGCACATCCAGCTGTGTTGAGCTGGTAGCACATCTGGGCCCAGTGTGAGTGTTTGCAGGAACCTGTGGGCAGGTACAGCCTCCTCAAGGCTCTCTGCACTTCTCACAGCTTTCTCTCTTTGCCCTGAGTTGGAATGGGCTGAGTTAAGCAGAGGGCAGGAATGTTCTCCTGCCTAAATGTGAACACCAGGAGGATGAGGCACAACCCTCTCTCCTGGCAAGCCCTTGGAGCAGTGAGATCAGAATCATCAGGAACCTGCCTTGGAGAACCCAGACAGGAGTTGTGTGCTAGCAGACTGAGTGAGCTCAGGAGAGCCCTACAGGGGTTCTGCATCTGCCTGATAAGAGCAGCTGTTCCTGTGGCTTCACTGCCCTGTCATAGAGCCACAAGCAGGAGAGGAGACACACACAGAGTCCAGCTGCTCCTTCCGTGCCTGATGCTGAAGGTGACCACCAAGGCAGGAACAGCCTGGCTGGTCAGAAGCACATCCACAGATGAAAGATGCTTTCCCACTGCTGCATCCTGAACTCCAGCTTCCCCTTCCCCATTTGGAAGGCAAAGTGTGTGCCAGATTTGTGCCATCCATCAGTCTCTTTTTGCAGGTGGCTCTTTCTCAGTACAGTCAGAAACAGAGGAAGGGGCTTTTTTTTTCCCCTTGATTTGTGCTCAGATGTCCCAGCCAAATCCTGATGCTGTGGTGTTTGTGCTGCTCTCAGTTCTGCCACAGCTGCTCACTGGAAACTGTTTAGTCTCTGCTGTTGAGCATCAATTCCAGCGGGAGGACTGTGGTTTCATTTCTTACCGAGGATGACCAGGAAATATGTGCTGTGTGGACACAGCCGCTCCCTCTTCTCCCTTGTATATACTCAGTCAATGAAACATGTAAATATTGTGGTTTATGCACATTTGTCTGTAATTCATTAGCAGCACAGACTCGGCACAAGGTGCAGTGAAGCTGTAATAGCTGAGCTGAGAGGTCATTGCTAACTCTGGACAGCAGAGACTAAATAAATACCTCCTTCTCCCTCTGAAATGAGCAGCTTTACTCATGCAGTGCCATCTTCTTGCATTCTGGGAACTGAACCAGTTCTTTTCAAACATCTTGAGCCTTAAGGAGCCTGGGATGTGTGGCTGGAGCCACGTCCTCCAGTCAGGGAGGTTAACACTGCTCTGCAGGGTTATAAATTCCCTGACTCGGTGACCATCTTTCTCCACACGCATGTATATGGATCTTAATCTTGCTCTCCAGCTGCTGCTGTGGAAAAAACAATAAAATTTTGTTTCCTTGGAAGTGCTGAGTGGTGGTCAGCCAGGTGAGAGGTCTGTGGGTGGTTGCATTCCGGGGACGCGGCCAAGGTTTGCCTCTCACTGAGACTCCCCCTTGGGTCTGCAAAACTCTTGAATAGCAAAGTTCCTAGTGGATGTTTCAGGGCTGTTTTCTGCCGCTTAGGCCTGTGGATGTGGGCAGGGATGGGGCATGGTGAGTGCTGGAGAACTGACTGCAGCCAGTGTCCTGTGGCATGTGCAGGGGAAGGGCTGGGAGCAGCACTGGCACCTTCTGCCTCTCAACCCCTCTGCCTGAAGCAAACATGCTGAGTGTGGATCCTGCTTGCTTTCCCCTAAACTTTCAGATCATCCCATTATTTTCATTTAAATGAGGTCACTTATGCTGCTGTCTCTATCTGGCAATTCACTATACATAGACTTGCAGGTCCTACATCTTAAAATTACATGTAGGTGGAAGTTGTGGCACTCAGCTCGCTGTAGAGTGTCTGCTCTCCTACACTTCACCCTGAATGACTGCTCCTTTTGTTTCTAACGTTTTAAAAGAATTACATTTATTTTTAAACACACTGCTTTTGAATGGAAAAGTATTGGAGGAGGGAGAGATGGGAGTGGCAGACTGGCCCTGAGGGGAAATGAGTAATTGCACAGATAAAAGCTGGAACATGCTGTATTAACCATAAGTCTTAACACAACAGAAAGCATTTGTGTTGGATGGGAATGGCCCTGTGCTAAGTGGAGGCTTTGGGGCTGATGTCACTGACGTTAATGAATCACCCTGGTGGTGGGGCAGGGACGAGATCCATCGGGTGCCTGTCGAGATTCCTTTACCCACCACAGCCCTGCCTGGAAAGCAGGAATGCAGTCCACAGGGAGTGTGGGGCCAGCATCTACTGAAATTCTTAATTCAATTTTCATGCCCTCCTCCGTGCAGCGCAGGTGTGCCTGGAGGAGCTGACGGCACCTGTGTGGCCCCATCCCTCTCCAAGCTCTGGGCTATCATTTTTTCCTTTCATGCTGCCCCTGCACAGTGGTGGGGACATCTTTGTGTCCCTGCACCATGCTACACTCTCTCAAATAATCATCTTCAGCTCAGTTTCTACCACTGCCACCTCCAACCACATTTTATTCTCTGCAGAGCTGGCTAGGCAGCAGCAGGTTTTTCTCTTATCCTTGTCTCCCTGTGAAGAAAAAGAATTATGGTGGAGGAGAAGAAAGGGAGAGAATGCAGCTGGAATGGCAAAGTTTGGCTCAGAAAAAACAACTAAATCAATTAAAAAGTTGGGAAAAAAAGCCTTAGAAGCCTCTTTCCCAGCATATTGGGATTAGAATATATATTGGGATACCACTTGTTTCTGTACCTGATCAGGGACAGTGATACACAGCAGGGTCACACAGCAGCTCCACATTCCTGTCATCACCCCAGCCTTGTCTGTGCCCTGTTCCTGTCCCCACAGGCTGCAGTGTGACTGCCAGCACAACACCTGTGGTGGCTCCTGTGACCGCTGCTGCCCTGGCTACAACCAGTTCCCCTGGAAGCCTGCCACCGCCGACAGCGCCAACGAGTGCCAGCGTGAGTGGGGCTGGGTCAGCCTGAGGCAGCCCTGACGAGGGGAGAGATGAGACACTCTGACTCCATGCTCTGAGAAGGCTAATTTATTATTATATTGTATTTATATTACTATGTTATATTATATTATATTATGTTATATTATGTTATATCATGTTATAGAATGCTATATTAAAACTATACTAAAGAATAGAGAAAGGGTACAGACAGAAAGCTTAACAAGAATGATAATGAAAACTCGTGACTCTCTCTTCCGGAGTCCTGACACAGCTGGCTGTGATTGGTCGTTAAGTAAAAACAATTCACATGAAACCAATCAAACAACCACCCGTTGGATAAGCAATCTCCAGACCACATTCCAAAGCAGCAAAACACAGGAGAAGCAATCAGATAATTATTGTTTTTGTTTTTCTCTGAGGCTTCTCAGCTTTCCAGGAGAAGAAATCCCGGCGAAGGGATTTTTCAGAACACATGATGGTGGCAGGGCTGGGTTTTCCCTTCCTGCCAGGCACAGCCCCGTGCCCTGCTGCAGAGCAGCTGCTCTCTGCGCTGCTGGGGTGGTGCTGAGTGGGACTGGGTGAGCTGGGGCAGTGACACAGCAGGGAGGACCCTGCACAGCAGGTGTTGGTGCTCAGGTGAGGCTCACACAGGGAGGTCTCCAGGGTCCCTGTGGGACTTTGGCTCTGCTTGCCTTCCAGTTCCTCCAGTGTGTCCAAGGCTTTGTGCAGGCAAGTCTCGTTGCTCAATTCTGTCTGCAAGATGAATTAGGTTTGGGTGTGTTTACATACAGGACATTTTTATTTGTCTAGAGAAACCTTTGGTCAGTGCCGACAGAGGAATTTCTGCAGCACTGGGAGCACAGAGCTGCACCACATGGTGTCTTAGAAACACAGGGTGGCAAAGGATCTTAAATCCTGGGAGTTTCTGAAGCCCCTTCACCTGGTGCTGGGTTTCACAGCTCGCCTCTATCCAGGGTTGGATAAAAGAGGCAAGAATGTTGCTCTCCAAACCAGGCTAGCCGAGGCCCCACAGTGTGGTGATTTTTCTTTCTGGTCCATACACGCCTGCACATACTTTACTTGTGATTTTGTGCCCACTGCACTCTCCTGGTTGCAGACCAGACTTTGTGAAGGAGCTGCTGCTTCTGTGCTTTTGAACTGAAAGAGTTCAGAGAGCTTGGGAGATCCTGTAATCCCCCAGATGCATTCAGGCATCTTTCCTCACGGAAAACCAACCCATCAGACCCAGGAGAGAGGGAGAGGTGACACCTTGAGATGCAGCTGCTGACTGAAGGACCTCTGGGGTGGTTTAGCTCCCTTCTCTCTGTGTTCCAGCCTGCAATTGCAATGGCCATGCCTATGACTGCTACTATGACCCGGAGGTGGATCGACACAAAGCCAGCAGGAGTCGTGAGGACAAGTTTGAAGGGGGAGGTGTTTGTATTGACTGCCAGGTAGGCCCAAAGAGCTTCTCTGGAAAAGGCTTTTGCAAATGTTTGTGTTTGTTTCTGCTGTCAGCTTGGAGTTCAGCCTCCTGGACCTCTCCACCAAGCCCCTCTGTTACCTAAATTAGGTCTCTGCCTGGAAATTTAGTCTCTTTGCCTTGGATTAAAGGAGTGTGCACCAGTAATGAGAACAGCACTTGGGTTTCTAGCTGTTAGTACCCTGGTAGTACCACTACCTCCTAAAGCTTTAGTTTGCTGAGACACCAGAATTGGTAGGGACAGGTTGCTGCCCAGCACATTGTGTAATCCCTGCCTAGTTCACAGTGCTCTGGCATCTCCCTGGATGTCTCTCTGCCCACCAAAATGCCAGTCTTAAGTCTCTGTCAATGTGGGAAAGTAGCTCTTCCCTTCCCAAGGTGACAGTGACACGATTAATTCATGCACTGGCATGAAACTTCTGGCTGTGCTTCCTTGCTGGAAGGAAACAGGTTGCTCCCATCCTTCAAGTACAAAATGGTCAGGAGATTTTACCATCTGAAAGAAGTGAAGTGGGCTCAAGGTCAGATATGAACCTGAAACTCACACTGTGTTTATGGGAGGATGCAGTTGGCAGGAAGTGCTTTGTTCCCAAGTTGGTGTATGTGGAATTTTGAGTAGATTTGGGTCTTTGGTGTGCTGCTGCTCCTGAGCTGCTTCCTTTGTAACCTGGAGCTGTTAGTAAATCTGGCAGACGAATGTGAATCCTGCAGGCAGAGGAGCTGATGCCTCTCCAACCCACTGTCTTTCAGCACCACACCACTGGCATTAACTGTGAGAGGTGCATCCCTGGCTACTATCGATCCCCCGACCACCCCATCGACTCTCCTTACGTTTGCTACCGTGAGTGTGACCTGCTCTGCAGTGCCGAAATGCTGGCCTGGGTGACACTGGGCAGGGCACTCTGGAGGGTTGGGCTGGGAGGTTTTCCTGCTGTAGGCCTCACTCAGTGCCCCTTGTCCCTGTCTGCAGGCTGTAACTGTGAGTCTGACTTCACCGATGGCACCTGCGAGGACCTGACCGGGCGCTGCTACTGCAAACCCAACTACACCGGGGAGCACTGCCACGCCTGTGCCGAGGGCTACCTCAACTTCCCCCACTGCTACCGTGAGTGCGGGGGCACAGCTGGCGGCACACACACCCAGCAGCTCTGGGAAGGGCCAGCAGCTCCAGTTCTGGCTCTTGGGATGTGCTTTCCTGTCCCACGAGGAGTTCTTCCAGGTCCACATTTGGTTTGGGTGGGAGCTGCAGCAGAGCTGAGCTGCTCTGAACAGAGTCCAACAGGAGCTTCCCCTTTGGCTGGAGTTTCATCTCCCACTTTCTTATGAAAGACAGGCTAAAAAAGGCTGTAATGGTTTGTTGTTTAGTGGGACATCTATGCTTTGTTCCATGTTCCACATTTTTATTCAACCTGTTCAGCTTTAGGACTGTCAAGTCCCTGATATTCCATCAGGATTTCTCTGTGTGTGCTGACATGTCCAATGTGTCTTTTTCTGCACAGCCATTCCAGCTTTCTCTCACAACAGCACTGGAGAACAAGTGCTTCCTGCAGGACAGATAATAAGTAAGCAGTGCAATTTTCCTTGATGCTTTGGCAATGCTGTAATTTCTGTTATCCCTCCCATCCAATGCAAGATTAGGTCTTCACCTTACTGGGCACATACATTCTATGGGGCACCCATGAGTGTTTTTAAGAGAGTACAACCAGCAGCTGAGTTGGGAGGAAAGGAAGTTTTATGATCCCCTTTTTAAAATGTGGAAGCTCCAGGCTAGAGTGAGAGTGTGATGTTTTTTCTGGGGTCCAGGCCATGTGGGGATGTCCCTTCTGCCCTCCCTTGTGAGGAGCCTCCCCCAGAGGTCATGGAGGGGCTGTGGCTGAGCTGGGAACTCTGCTGTGGGTGCCTCTGAAGGGTCATGCACAGGCAGCCACTCGCTCTGTGCCGCTTCCTCTGTTGTTTAGAAAGCTCATCCCTGCTCTCATCCCTGCTCCCCACACCTCCCTCCTCTCTCATGCTCACTCCTCTCAGTTCATTTACTCCCTTGTGCTTTATTCTGTCTCTTTTCCCACCGAATCCTCCCCTGTCTCATGCTCCCCACACACTGCAGATAACCTTTTCCTTCCTTCTGATATTTTGAAGTCTGTATCTTCCAGACAGGTTTTTTCTTTCCTGAGCTGGAATTTCTCACTTCCCTTCTCATTTCCTCACCTCCCCCTCCCTCTGCTTTTTGGATGATGTTTGTCCTTGCCTCTCCCAGCCCAGCAGCCCACACCACTGCTGTTGGTGACAGCAGGGCTGGCTCAGAGCCTTGGCACTGCCTGCCTGGCACACCCTGCCCTGCAAGTGGGAAGGTCTCGGGTGCAGCTGTGCATGGAGTGACCAGAGAGAAACTGCCTGATTAGCCCAAGGCTGTGGTTATTCCCACACAGCACTGACTCAGCTCTGCCTGGGCCTGTGGAAGCAGCATTTGCCTGCCCAGTGTGCTGCCCTGCTGCCCACCCTGCACCTCCACAGCAGCGTGGTGCTGAGCCCTCCCAGCCACCCCGGCAGCCCGGCGTGGGTGGTTAAAACATTCTTATCTGGTAGGAAGGGTATGGAAGCAAATGCCTGAGCATTTGAGATGCCTCAGGGCAGCTCCTGCCGTGTCCTTGTGGGACCTCAGGGCTGGGCTGACAGAGCTGGGCTGACAGCTGTGTGTGGTGTCTCTTGTGTGTCCCCATGCAGACTGCGACTGCTACGCGGGAGGGACAGAAGGCAACGCCTGTCGGAAGGACCCCCGGGTGGGGCTGTGTGTGTGCAAGCCCAACTTCCAGGGCACACACTGTGACCAGTGTGCCCCAGGCCACTATGGGCCCAGCTGCCAGCGTGAGTACCCGGCCAGCAGCGTCCCCAGGCTGGCCCTGCTCGCCTTCTCCTTGTTCTCCACCCGTGCTGGGGAGGAGGAATTCCACAGCTCTACTTCCAAGTGATAAATTCCCATGACTTCTGCACTTTTGCTGTTGTTTTCCACCCAGCCCTGACCCTCCAGCATCCTCCCAAGCTGTGGGGGACTCTGGAGGAATTCGCTATGGGCCAGGCATGCTTGCTATCAGCTCTGTTCCCCATGCTTTCTCCAGCAACTGCTCTTCTACCCCAAATGTTTTGGTTCCTTTCCTGGGAGGACTAAAGACAAAAAAACCTGCTGATTTACTGATGCCCTTGTTGCTTTGCAGCCTGCCAGTGCTCTGGCCCTGGTCAGTATGATGGCACCTGTGACAGCGACACAGGGCAGTGTCTGTGCCGGACAGGATTTGAAGGGCACTCGTGTGACCAGTGTGCTCCAGGCTACTTCAACTACCCTCTGTGCCAGTGTGAGTACCTGTCCTTCATGGGCCTGGGTGGGGATACAGCCAGAATCCTCTGGCAGGGGACTGAAAGGCTGGAAAGTGGTTTTGGAAATTATGTGCCATGGGCAGAGACTACTGATGGCGTGAACGCTTAGAGCAGCACCTGATGCCTGTCTGAGAACCCCAGGAAAAAGGCATTTTGCCATGAGCTCTGCCCCGTGCTCCCAGCTCAGGGGGTGTTCTGTGTGTTGCAGTGTGTGGCTGCAGTGCTGTGGGGACGCTGCCAGGAGGCTGTGACTCTGCTGGGAATTGTTTCTGCCGAGCTGAGTTTGCAGGGCCGCGCTGTGAGCAGTGCAGCCCTGGCTACCACTCCTACCCCCACTGCTACGGTAAGCACCTGAACCTTCAGCTCCTGCTGCTCTAAAGAGCATAGCTGTTCTTGCAAGACTTTGGTGTTTCTCAGTATCAAATCCATGTGGTTTGCCCTGTGAATTTGGCAGGCTTGTTTTGGGGGTCATGGATCATAGCAAACCTGGAAGACAAAGCAGTTTTTATCAGTCACACTTCCTCATCACAACCCTGCTGTGACCTGGTGTCTCAGTCTGTGCCCTTTTTGTGTGTGTCATTTTGGTGCATTAGCCTACTAAACTGCTGGGGAGCACTGAATGGGCTGTAAAGACTCCTCAGTGCATTTTCCTGATGTGGCTATGAAAATACAGCACAGTTTGCCAAGGGATTAAGAAATCAAAATTTTCTGATGGAAGTGGCTGGTGCCTGGGGGGCTGAATGGTGGTTCAGAGCAGCTTGGCCACAGATCTCAGGGATGACCAGAGTCCTGCTCTTACAGCTTGCTCCTGCGATCCCCGGGGTGCAGTGGACAACAACTGCAGCCCAGCGGGGCAGTGCCGGTGCCACGGGAACTTTGCAGGGCACAGCTGCAACCAGTGTGCCCTGGGCTTCTATGGATTCCCCAGCTGCACACGTGAGTAACTCCTTACTGCTCTCTGCAGCCACTGGGAGGAGGGTGTAGCCAGACTGAGGTTGGTCTTTTCTGCCAGGTAACTAGACAAGAGGAGATGGCCCCATGTTGCACTCTGGGAGGTTTAGGTTGGGTATTAAGGGAAGAAAAAATTCTTGACCAAAACAGTTGTCAAGTATTGGCACAGGCTGCCCAGGGCAGTGGTGAAGTCGCCGTCATTGGAGGATTTAAAAATCATGTAGATGTGGCACTTGGGGACATGGTTTGGTGGTGGGTTTGGAAGTGCTGGGGGAACAGTTGGGTGATGATCTTAGAGGTCTTTTCCAACCTTAATGATTCTCTGCTCCCATCCATTTCCCTGGGCACTGCATCACTCCTGGACTATTGCTGCTGGTGCCTGTGTCAGGTGCCTGCAGCCCCAGATCCTCTGAGCAGTGTCCCCACCTCCCTCCTTGTCAGCAGTCCCGACTAGAAGCCAGATGGACTCTCATGTCTCCCAGCAAGAATTTACTGCTCATTAAAAAGTAATCCGTGATACAGTTTCCGTGAAGCAACAAAAGAGCATCATCACCCTCTTGCACAGTACTAAATGTGGCCTCCTGAGCCTTGCCAGCTGGCAGAACTCTACTCCCAAATGCTGATGCCGGCAGTATGCCTTTGAAGAGGCTGGAGGCAGAGATGAAATGCTCTCACAGGAGTTCAGCAATCACTTTTTTTTGGTCTCATAAAGCCATAGCCAGATTGCAGAGCTGTAGAAGACCCACAGCAAGGAAAGAAGAGAACCACCTGATTTTTATATTTTTTTTCAAATCTGTTGTTTCCTGAGCAGTGTTTAGCTGCTAGCCAGTGTGGGAGTGTCAGCCTAGAATGTCTCCTTTGGCAGGGGTTTGAGGTGTGCTGGCTGGGAAGGAAGGCATGGGCAGCTCCTGGCAGCTTGCTGACCTTTCCTGTGATAGGGCAGTGGGATCTCTGTGCATTCATGGGCAGCAGGTCCTGCAGAAGCTGTGGAACCATTGCCCTGCCCTCACCCTGCTGCCCACATCCAGCATCCACAGGGCAGACCCTGATGGCCAAATGCTGCTCTGGAGTGTTTGGGATTTTGTAGGGTCTGATACATCACTGACTTTTGGGGGATGAGATCACACCCCTTCTCCTCAACCAAAACTCTTCCCTGCCCCTGAAATACACATAAATGTATGTGAATGGCTGTGATAAACATTGAGACTTCTATTGTTTTTCTCAAAAGATGGGGCGGTTTTTACCGAAAGCAAAGAATGAGAATTTTATTTATGATCCGCGTCTGGCCGCTTTTGGTGAAGGTCAGGCAGACAAAGGAGGCAGTTGCTGGGAAGCCCTGAATGCAGCAGCTCTCTCCCCTCTCTTGCAGCGTGCCAGTGCTCCCGGGAGGGGTCCCTGCATGGCTCCTGTGAGCAGGACACGGGGCAGTGCAGCTGCCGGCCCGGGGTGACGGGGCTGCGCTGTGACAGCTGCCAGCCCGGCGCCTACGGCTTCCCCCACTGCCAAGGTACCCCCTTTTCCTCATCTCTGCCACACTCCAGCCTCTTGGGTGCTGCTAAATGTGTTTATTGTCTCCCAAAAGCTTTGCAAGGGGAGAAGTAACCCCAGTTAGGGGCAGCTAAGGGGTGGGCTAGCTATAAATCTGTTCTTTTACCCTTCTTTTCTAGTGGGCTCCTGTAACCCGGCAGGGTTGGAGAGTGCAGATCCCTCAATGGCCCAAGTGAGTATGAAATGAACCTACCACAATCCCTGCAGGTCATTCTGTATGATCTACTTTATCTCTTTTTGGACCAAGTCCTTCCTTCGGCTCAGCCAGAGCAGCAGACCCCACGTTCAACCCCTGTGCTGCAGATTCTCACCTGCTCTTTTCTCCCCCTGCCTTTCCCCAGGGCTCCTGTGCGTGTCGGGCATACGTGGAAGGCCCAGCTTGTGACAGATGCAAGCCTGGATACTGGAACCTGACTCCAGAGAACCCCTATGGCTGCCTGAGTAAGGAAATGGCCTTTGCACAGAGCACAAAAGTCCCCTCCATGGTGCAGGAGCCAAACCCAAGCCAGTGAGCACCATCACTAGAGGATTGGAAGTGATGGCCTTCCTTCCATCTTCACTCAGATGTGTGTCAAAGCTGGAATCTTCTGAGTGACCCTCGTGTGGAAAGGGGAAAGGCTGGACCTGGAGCTTTTTGCTTGGGATGAAACGTAGGACTCATACAACGAGTTATGCCATTCTCAGCCCTCCCTACAGACACCTAATTTTTCATGGCCAAATACGCAGAAAAGGCAAATATCTTTAGTAGCTGTGTCCTTAACGGTAGCTGTCCAAAATGAAATCTGAGCCCTTGTGCAGGGCTGCCTTCTACTTGAGCAGTTCCTGGCTCCTCTTACCCCAGCCAGTGTCCTCTGGTGTGGTGGGTGCTGACCCCATCAGGTTTCTTCTCAGGGGCTGATTGACCTTCTGGCTTTCTTGTTCATCTCCCTCTCCTCAGGCTGCAAGTGTGACACCAAGGGCACCATCAGTGGAATCACAGAGTGCCGACAGGTGGGTTTGTTCTCTGCTTCCAGGCTCCTCTGAGTGTGCTGTGTTGGGAATGTTCAGCTCTGTCTGTCCCAGCAGCTGCTGGAGAGGCCCCAGCACTGAGCAATCAGCGCTTGCACCACAATCTGGGCTCGCATGAGAGTGTGGGATTAGGACCTGTCATAAATTAGGCACCTAAATATTTCTGTGTCTGTCCCAGGATGCCTGGATTTTTGTTTGCGTGCATTATTGGGTAATTTAAGTTATCTGGCCCTTATCTGGCCCACCCACGCGCAGGAAGCACTGTGAAGCATGAATCCCAGTCTGCTGCTTCTGCAGTGTCTCAGACCAGAACCCAAATAGCTGAGGAACAGCTTAGCCATGACAAGCAACAGGAGGGAATGAGTTTCCATGCCTGCTTCTCTCCCAGGGCGATGGGCAGTGTTTCTGCAAAGCCAACGTGTGTGGGAAGCTCTGCTCGGCCTGCAAGGATGGCTACTTCAACATGGAGAATGCTAATTACTTTGGCTGCCAAGGTGAGCCCCTTCTGTGATGTGTTTGGTGAGTAAAAGGGCCACAAGAACTGACCCCACTGCACAGACTGACTGGTTGGTGACCTTGGAGAAAAGGGGCAGGAGATGTCCTACCTTCTGTTTTGGGTCATCATTTTTGGGGTGATGCAGTTAAGTGCTTTAAGGATACAGTGGTAGTGCTGGATTAATGGTTGGGATTCGATGATCTTAAAAGTCTCTTCCATCCTTGGTTCTATAATTCTATACTCTAGCCCAGAGCATGGGCTGGGAATTCCTGTGGCTCTGGAGACCTGAGGTCGTGCTTTTCCACTCTTGGACACGGGTCTGTCAGGCTGGGGAGCAAAGAGCTAGGTGAGGTACCCCTTTGGGTACCAGAAACAGTGTTTGAACCACTGGTCACATCCTTGCTGCAATGCCCCTTCCTCCTGCTGGGAGAGGGTGGGCACGGATACGTGGGGTTGGCCGCTCTCCCCCATGTCCATGGGAAGAGATAAAGGAGGAGATCTCACTCTCCCCCGTGTCCATGGGTGAGAGGTAAAGGAGGAGATCCCACTCTTCACCTTGTCCATGGAAAGAGGTAAAGGAGATGGGCTGCTCTGAGCCATCCCACATGGTGCTGGCAGGGCTGGTGGTAGGGCTGCAGCTCCTGGCCATGAGGGTTTGCAGACCTTGTTCCATCAGCCGCCTGGAAATAGCTCCGCGCTGAGGTGGAAGGAGAGCGTCCATCCAAGTGGGGCCGGGGCCAGATATGAAAACGGATACAATGGAATAAAAATAGTGGCCCCAGGCTCCGGGCCCGCTGGGGACGTGCCTTTGATTAGCGAGCAGGAGCTCGTTAGCACGGCGGGAATGTAAACAGGCGCTTCCTCCCGCAGGCTGCCGGTGCGACGTCGGCGGGGCGCTGGGGCCGTCCTGCGAGGCGCGGAGCGGAGCCTGTCGCTGCCGGCAGAGCACCCAGGGTCCCACCTGCACACAGTAAGCTGCACCTGGCCATGCTCTGCCTCCCACGGTGCCCTCTGCCACCACGGGGATGGGGACCTCATCATCCAGGCTGCTGTCACATCAGCCTGGTGGAGGTGTCCTCTGCCACTCCCTCCGATAGCCCCGCAGGTGATGGTGCTCTCTCTCTGTTCCCCAGACCAGCACGGGATCATTATTTCCCTGACCTTCACCACTTGAAATTCGAGCTGGAGGAAGGCACCACGCCGTCGGGCCGGGCTGTGCGCTTTGGCTACAACCCCTTGGAGTTTGAGGGCTTCAGCTGGCGAGGCTATGCACAGATGTCCTCCATCCAGGTACGCTGCTGGCTGCAGCCCAGCCCGGCTCCCCAAGGGGAGGATGTGGCCGGTGGAGCACTGATGTGCTTTTGGCACACATCTTTGACCCCAAGTGCTCCTGAAACCCCCCAAGTCACAGGATGGCCAACATAAACAGCACAGTGTATATATAGCCTGTTTGTGCAGATACTTCCTGTAGTGCTGGGGGTGGCATAGACTGATGAGGGGAAAGATCCTAAACTGGGAATCCCGCGACATCCTAATCTATTTAGACAAAGGTGGCAGCATGGTGATTACTTACAGGGATGTCTATAAACACTGTCTCTCCGTTTCCTTGTTCCTCTTTCAACTGACTCTGCTCTTTCCTATAACTCTGCATAACCTTTCCTCCCCTTTCCAAAAATAAGTATCTCCTCCTCAGCTGCCATGTTCAGCTTGGACCTCTTGTTACCCTTCAGCCTTTGCCCTTGCTGTTAGCTGGTTTGCTGTAATAATGGTTTATGCTAACCTGGAGTTGTGTAAGCCCTAGAAGTGAAGCTGTTTCTTCTGTTGACTCTTTTTCTTTCTCCTTGGTGGTTTCTTCTGCATGGCCTCTGCGAAGTGTGTGCACATTTGGGGATGAAGTACAGGGCAGTGATTCTCTGACAGTCTTGTTCCATGTAAGATGCTCCTTACTCTGGTGCATGTACTTTCAGTTTTCTTCACATTTTTGTGCTTAGGTGAAGTAACAGAGGGGCTGCTTCCCACTGAATTTTAGGTAGGAGCTAAGCAGTGAACTCCTGTGGGGCTCCCTTGAGAAAATCCCAGCCTTAAAGCTTAAGGATGGAGCTCAAGCTCATAGCTGCAGTGTTGCATTGGTGTTTTAGCTAGAAAATGGACCTTGATAGAAGTGCTGACACGTGGCCTTTGGCTGGCAGGTCTCACCTGTAATTTGTTACCATCAAAACCCTCCCAGTTTGCTCTCCATGGGAAGATGGTGTGGAACTGGAGCTTTGGAGAGCACAGCCCTCATTAGAAGTCTCTCTGGGCAGGAGGCTATTTAAGCCTAGGATCTCTTTGAAATGGGTCACACTTGAGCATCTCCTTAGCCAGGGTCTTGTCCAGGCAGGGGGAGAGCAGATGTGCTATGAGTTGTATGGTCCGTTGGCCCTGCTGGTCCTTAGCCCTGCACGTTGCTGAGGATGAGGCACCAGCTCAATTCCCAGCCTGTTCTGTAGGCAGCTGGGCAGAGCCCCATAAATACAAGGGCAGAGTTTGGTACCTGGTGGCTGATTGCAGCACACTGACAACAAAAGCAGCGACTTCCCATAACCTTTCCTGTGTAACTGTGTGTGCCCCAGGACAGATGAGCCACCCTGCTGTGCCACAGCATCCTCCAGGTGTGATCACAGCCTTCCCACCCCCTTCCACAGGCAGGTTGGCCCCTGGGTGGCTGGCCCCAAGTGTCCCCAGAGTGAGGGTCAGTGTCAGGAGGTGCCGTGAGCGGCAGGGTCCCCGTGCTTGTCTCCTGCTCGCGCTGTGGCATGTTGCTTTGGGAGCAGTGAGGGCTGTGCTTGGGCTGGCAGTGAGGGTGGTGGAGGTGACTGAAGGTGTGCTCTGCTTCTCTCCCCTTTCTCTCTCCACCAGCCCAAGGTAGTGGTGACTGTCAATGTGACCTCCCCCGACCTCTTCCGCCTCGTCTTCCGCTACGTCAGCCGGGGGCCCGCCAGTGTGCAAGGGAGGGTCTCGGTCCTTGAGGAAGGAAAGTTTAATGTTTGTGACAACTGTAAGTGCGTTTTTCACTTCTGGACTAACTCAGAGCATCCCACGCTGCGACACTGCTCCTCTGCCCCTTCTCCTGCCCCCAGGTGTGTCCGTCCCCAGTGTGCCCCTGTCAGGCGTCCGGCCAGAGCCATGCCTGGGCTGGAAGGGAGGGGGAAGAGAGGCAGGCAGGCAGGCAGGTAGGGCAGGCGGGCCAGGCCCTCCCCAGAGTGGGTGGGCGCTCAGGAGATGCCCCCCCAGTGATGTGTGCCCCGTGTGCTCTTTTGCTTTTTGCAGAATAAGATCAGAGTCACTGTAGACGTGAAGGAGGCAGAGCTCTATCTGTTCCATGTCATCCTGAGGTATATTAATTCAGGAGGGGCCACTGTGTATGGCAAAATTACAGCTTATCAGCCACGAAGGAGAGGTAAGGATCCCAGACTGCTCTGCTTCCCTGTGCCATCGCCACCTCCTCCCCATCCCAGGCAGCCTTCTGCATCATCCTTTCCAGAAGACGCTTCCATATGGCTTTACCCATTAGTCCTGCTCTCCCAGCTGAAAGGCTGATTTGAGTTTGCAGCCCCCTTTACTTACCAAAGCAGCAGCAAGGTGGGCCCAGCCCTGGGGCTGCACACTGAGGACTGGCGCCAGCCAGGCTGGTGGGAGATAAAGCTGTTGTACAATTCTGTACAACCTTTCCAGCACAGGACGAGATCACCCCAGTGCCCCAGGCAAAGCTGAGCTGACTTTTCCACAAAAGCAGAGTGGATCCAGTCTTTGGCAGCTGGATGTGGTTTTATTTACCAGCTGCTCTGACGTGGCAGTCCTGCCTTTCCCGTGTGCTTCTCCCACACCAGGCTGCTGGCTTCACACCTGGTGTGGGGCTTGGAAGTGCCATGGAGTTACACATCTTACACAGGCATTGCACTCTGGTGCAGTGTCCTGTCATCAAACCACGAGCTGCTGGAGAAGAGCCACCAAAAGATGTCTGAACAGGCCTAGAAATGTGGACAGCAATTTTTCTGGGAAACAATCTGAGCAATACAACATTGAGAACATACCTGAGGCCATGGTGGGTGGTTGGCTGGCTGATTTTACCCCTAGGGGTGCCACAGCCACACTGTCCTGCTGAAGCTTGTCCTCCAGACCACACATCCACAGCACAAGGCTGTCAACACTAACTACCCAATTTATCAGTGTGTGAAGTTCTCTCCTCTGTCTTGAGCTGACATAGGTTCTGCCTTTGATGTGATATGCAAGGTTTGAAATGCCAAAATATTATTTTTCTGCCACCTTTATTTTTCTTTTTGAGAGGAAAAATGGCTTATTTTTTAAGTCCAGTCATATTACACAGCAGAAAAACAAGAAGAGCAGGAGCCATGGTCATGTTTTGGGATCCCACCAAAGGTCAGGAAATATTTAACCTGTCCTATCCAAGCAGCAGAGCTCATTTGCCCTAAAAAGTGCTTCACTTCTTGTGCAGAAGCAATGTGATTTTTTTAGTGCTGAAGGCAAGCAGCCAAACTGGTGCACCATCAACAGGACAGCAGCATCCTTGGGAGGCTTCAGGGGTGCTGAGCCACCTCATGTCTGGATGGAAAGGGCTTCATGTGGCAAAGAACAAGCAGCCTGGAAAGAAGTTGGAAGGTGTGGCTTGCAAAAGGGGAAGCCTTTTCCAAGTATGGGATTTTCAGCTTGGTTTCTTCCACTCTGCCTCCAGAAGCTGTCTCAGTTGCAGCTGTGTGTTGTCTCAAAGGAATCTGAAACTTCAGCCTGTCAGTAAATCTACCCCAGTGCCAGTTCAGGGGAATCTCTTCACTCCTTGAATCCTCACCTCTGCTTCCCACCTGGAAAAGTGAGGTCCCAGCCTCAGCTGGTGCCAGGCATGTCACAGAGCTGCCACACATGGGAAGGGGTTGTTAACCATCCCAGCAGCAGCACAAGCCCTTGCTTTAGCTTCTGGCCCTGTGTGTTGTGCCTTGATGTCCACGTAGTACACCAGGACAGTCAGTGTGCCACATTCTCCACTTCCTCCATCTCACCTGCTCGCCGTGCAGCCATTCCTGGTGAATCCCTCTCACCTGTGCTCTTCAAAACCTGCTGGGCAGGCACACAGTCTGCTTCTAGGGGCTGTGTGGTGATGGCATCCATTCATGAAGAGGTTGTGGGACTGTCATGAGCCAAGGAGCTGCTCAGCAGCAGCAGGATCAGGCCTTGCACCCATTCTGTTCTGTCAGTTTGAAATAATGTCTGAATCTCGAGTGCAGAGTCTCTGGTTGGCAGGAAGAAAGGCAGGAGCACACCTTGGGGGCCTGAAGGTTTGCCAGAAGACAGGTATCTTGCCTGTGGAGCTGGGGTCAGAGTTTCCCTGAGGAAAAAATGTATCTGGGCAATTCTTTTTGTCTGTCTCACAATTAACTCTTCACAGATGAGTTCTTTCCTTTTCTAGCTGGCAAAACGCTCCTTGGCTTGCAACACTCTGTGCTTTGCAGTCTGGGGATGCAGAGCCCACTGAGAGCTCTGGATTTGCATTGAGGATTGCAGTGATTGATATTTATTTCTCCCATTAGGCTGTTGAGCAGCTTGAGAGTGGATGTCTCTGTTCCAGGACAGTGTGGGACTGTGGTGCACCAAGACACTGGGAACCTGTCACTGCCCACTGCACCACAGATCTGCTTCCCTGAGCATTCCCTCCCATGTCCAGCCCCAGTTTTCCATTCCAGTCCCTTCACAGCCTCTCATCCCTCCCATTGCAGGTACAGAGCAGACCAAGCAGATTGTCTTTGCTCCCAGCACGGAGCCAGCCTTTGTCACTGTGCCCCAGAACAGCTTCGGGGAGCCCTTCGTGCTCAACCCCAGCACCTGGTCCCTGGTTGTTGAAGCACAGGGGGTGCTGCTGGTAAGGCCCTGTGCTCCACCCACCGTGGGGCTTCAGCAGCTCCCTGGGGACACGTGTGCCAAGCATAACACCTCTCCCATCTCTCCTCCCAGGACTACCTGGTTTTGCTGCCCAGCTCATACTACGAAGCGCCAATCCTGCAGCTGAAGGTCACAGAGCCTTGTGTCTACCAGCCAGCCCCTGAACAAGCCACCCAGAAGTAAGGATCTGCACTTCTCTGTGCTGTGTGGGGCTTGCTCAGCTCCTCTTGGCCTGGGGTTAAGGAATATACACAATCCATAGTCAGTGATGCAGTAAAACTGCTCGTAGAGCACTTGGCTCTGGTCAGTAAAGCTTGTGGAACCTGCACCAGCCCAGAAAGCCAGCCCATAGATCTCCTCATCCATGACACAGCCAGTCTGTGTTTTCTCGTGGGCCCTGGAGGGCCAGCTCACCCAGTGACACCACAGCCCCCCTCTCCTGGGCTGGGCTCCCAGTGCCAGGTTGTGTGTGTTCTCAGAAATGGCTGCCACGAGAGGGTTTTGCTGGACTATTTAAAATGGGCAGTCTGGTAGTGTTTGGAGCATCTCAATGTATCTGCTTGCCCAGAACCTCTCTGTCCATGTTGGCAAGAAGGCTGGCTGGGCTCTGGACACTGGTTGTCCCATCCACCGTAGTTGTGGTCCTCAGGATAAAGCCCATTGCACGGGGAGAATTTTTTGTTGTTTATGCTCTCCCTGGTCCTGCAATGCCCAGTCCCTTGCTCCCCACTGCCCAGAGCTCCTCCTTGGCCCTCCTGATACACCAAAGCCTTTTGCAAACTTGGCTGGGCCCAGGCTCTGTGGGTGCTCTCGACTTTTATAACCATGCTGTAACTTCTGTGCTTCACCATTTATTTCTGTGTGTTTCCAGCTGCCTCTTGTACAAGTACCTGTCCGTGGAGGGCTTCCCTGCCGTGCCAGGGGTGGATGCAGTGTGCAGGCTGGACAACAGGCTCCCCAGGCTGTGTCCCACAGAGCAGCTCACCCCCCTCCCACCCCCCATGGCCACCTGCAGTGGCACTGATGTGAGTGCCACTTCTGTTTTGTCCCCCTCCTTTGCCCCCCGTGTCTGGGGCTTTACTTTTTTAAGTATCCATGCCATGTCCCTCATATCTTCCCCTTAAAGTTGTGTCTTCCTCCTTGATTTTTTCCCCTGCTTTTGCAGCATCTGTGAGGTTAGTTTTGGCATGTTTTGGTCCTTTGCACTGCACCTCATTTCCTCCCAGACCATTTTCTTGTAGTCACTCAATCTCCCAATTTTCTGGGTTTTTTTGGCTTTTTTTTCAGTTGCCTTTCATTTGATCATATCTTTACCTACACCAGAAAGGCTTTGCACCCCTGCAGCTGTGTGCTTGTGTGTTCAGGGCCCCCAAACCCAGAGTCTCACCTGTAAAGGTTTGCGAGGATTTGACGGGATTTGGTGCGTTGCCCCCTGAGCTGCTGAGGAGGCTGCCTTGTAGCACCCTGCACACACTCCCTCAGTCCTCCCTCTGTGCTGCAGGTGGAAGTGCAGCTGTCCCTGGCCGTGGCCCAGCCTGGGAAGCACGTGCTGCTGGTGGAATATGCCAACACCAACGCCCTGCAGAGCGTGGCCATCGCCGTCAGCTCGCCGCGCTCGGCCACGCAGCAGGGCACCTTCACCTTCTACCCCTGCGCCTACAGGTAAGGGCCCCTCAGGGCAGAAAGGGTCCAGTTCTCTGCCTTGGCAAGGACAGTTTCCCCTCCAGTTGAAGTTTTTTGGGTTTATAAACAAAGCAAGCTCCAGTGTTGTCCATCTAAGCTCTGCGTGTCCAGACTCGTTCTAGCTGGGCACAGAATCTAGTCCCCCATCTCAGGGAAGATGTACCTGCCTCTGCCAGGAGATAATCCTGGGCATCTGTTTACAGCTGCATTGTTGGTAGGGACCTTGACTTAGGGAATGGCCTCCAGACAGGTTTATTGGAGACAGGTCAAACCCTGTCTGGCTTCAGATTGCAACCTTTGCAGTAGGAAACAAATGTTTGGGGTGTCCTTGGAAAATTTGCTCTTGCGAGCAGCCAGAAAAAACATCAAAAGATTTCCAGGGACTTTGTGTAAATCCCCTCAGGACACAGAGCTGGCAGGACAAGAAATGGGTCATGACCCTGTGCAAGGCTGATTTCCAAATGTGTGTTTCTCTTACAGTTTCCTTTGTCGAGGGATTGCTGTGGATTCCCAGAGTCGAATGGCAACTTTTGAACTCACCTCAGAGGCCACTGTTCGTTTCACCTCTGATCTGGCTGATTTCTTCCTGGTGAGGCTCCCTCTGAGGGCAGCTCTGTCAGCAGGTCACAGGGAGGAAAGGCTGACTGGGACCCAGCCTGTGGGAGGGTTTTCTAGCTCTGTTTGGATTGGGTCTCGGATTTTAGTCTGGGTTTTCTAGTCCTGTTTGGATTGGATACTGGATCTTAGTCTGTGTCACAACCAGTCCAAGTGGGGAGTGTGGTCAGTGGGGTTTTTGAAGTAAATCATGGGGCTGGGAGTGGGGAGGAGATGGGGAGAAGCAGCTGCTCCTGCAGAGGGGGCAGGTCCTTTTTATCTTGAAGACACTCCTAGTTTAGCCAAGGATGGAAGAATCCCATCCATATGTGGAGTTTCTAAATGCCATGATGCTTGTGCCAAGGGCCAAGGGGCAGTAAGCAGAGGTGTGAGTGCCATGCATTAGCTGAAGTGCCTGCTGGCAGGTGGGCACAGGGCCAGCTGGGGCTCCAGGGGCACAGGCTGTCACATAACCAGGTGTCTCTCTCCTTGTGCAGCACAAAGTGTACCTGATCCCTGCTGCACAGTTCACCATGGAGCTCATCGAGCCGAAGGTGCACTGCATCAGTGTCCATGGCACCTTCTCATCCAACAGGTGAGGGTCTCAGGTCCCCCTTGGCTTTAGCATCAATGGGACTATTTCCAAAACCGTTTGCTTGTCCCGCTTCCCTCAGGCTCAGAGACTTTTTAAAGTTCTTGATTAAGAAATCTCCAGCTGAGGTGAATTTCCTTGCTTGTGTCCTGTGAGCCCAGACTGGGATCAGACAGATGGTCCTGTGCCTGAGCCCCATTCTGCCTCCTGGGGCAGACACTCAAGTGTAGTCCCAAACAGGCATTCCTGTAATTGTTCACATACAGCAAGACCCTGGCTGTATCCAAATTTTTGACACTGCTTCAGATAAATATTTGCAGAGGAATTGGCTTGTGCCAGGCTCCTGTTCTTCCTGCAGAGCCCCTATCCCAGAGCCCCAGGGGTGCTGGCAGTGAGCTCTCCCTCAGCAGGCACACCTTGTAATCCACCAGCGTTACAGGGGGTGCTTCCCTCCTCTCTTTCTCTCTGGACATGCTCGCATCCTCTTTACTCCTTGTTTTCCAGCAGCTCCTGTGTCCCCTCAAGGTTCCTGAAGCTTTCTCAGTCAATCATTTTGGAGGGGGCCCAGGCTCTGCCCATTGCCCCAGAGGTGCCCCTGGCTCAGGCTGTCCATGTGGCTCCATCTGGGGTGCCAGTGGAGCCTGCTCCTCGTCCTCCCACAGCCATGGATCCCACTGCAGAGCTCATCCTCCTGCAGTCCCCACAGGTAGGGGCTCAGGCAAGGGTTGGGCTGGTTTGCTGGTGTGTGACATTGGACCACTGGGGCAGGAAGAAATTTTCCTTTCTTTAATGCTTTATCAGTCAGCATTTTCAGAATTTAATCTGAGCTTTAAACTTCTCCCTGAAGTTGTAATTCCTGTGGACTCACCAGTCTTGGTTTTATCCAACCTTATTTGGTTCTCTGGGATCCCAGGCAGCATTAGAGGGGAGAGAGTGTGGAGGCACTGGGGGCTGGATTCACTGAATTCTCAGCACCTGGCAGCTGTGCAATAAGAGCACAAATCTGTGCAGCAATTCTGGAACATGCCAGCTGTGGGTGCAGGTGCCAGGTGTGGGTTTCTGTCTGTGTTCTCCCGTGCTGGGGCAGGCTGCCGTGGTGTTCAGCAGCAGGATCCAGAGCCTGGGACGCTACGCCTTCATCCTGCACCTGTACCAGCCCAGCCACCCCAGCTTCCCCGTGGAGGTGCTCATCAATGGAGGACGCATCTGGCAAGGTGAGAGCAGCAGGGACCTGGGCAGCTGCTGGCTGGCAGGAGCCCTGGGAGTTTTCCATGCCAGAGGATGACTGTGGACTCTTTAAGATCCTCGTCTCTTCCCTCATCCTAGCACCCCTGTGAACACGGTCACAGGATGGGGACTCAAGGGACAGGTGGGACAAACACATCTGTTGTCTTTCCAGGTCAGACCAATGCAAGTTTCTGCCCTCATGGCTACGGGTGCCGGAGCCTGGTGGTTTCTGAGGACCAAACCATCCTGGATGTTACCGACAATGATCTGACTGTGGTTGTTCGGGTGCCAGAGGGCAAGCAGCTGTGGCTGGTGAGCCTCTCTCCAGGAAGCTCCCAGAGCATGCTGGGCAGGCTTCAGCAGAGGGCTTTGCATTGGATTTTTGTCACTGTGTGACTTCGGGAATGTTACTTACCATCACTCATCTCTGAACTACCCGAGAATGTGCAGTCTCCATCCTTAGTGGTGTGGAACTGGGGGCAGAATTTACAGGGGCAGTTTCTGTATATGACAGTGTCCTTCCTTGTCTGGTTCTGATATCAAAACCAGGCAGAAATTGAAGCTGTTACTTTGCATACATAGTTTGTGATAATCCAGAATAAGCCTTATTCCTGCTCTAGCAATATTTTAAACCTGCCTGTTGAGGCAGGCCTCATCATGAGAGTAGGTAGCCCTTGTTATTCTCAGGCAGCAGAACTAGAAGGTTACCCAAAATTGGGATAAATGGCTGAAAGACAAAATTGGAACTCAGGTGTAGAAATTTCAGATGATAGAGACTGCCTCCCTGCTGGGGCACAGCCAGTGCTGTGCTCTGGGGGTATCTGCCTGGTTTTAGTCCGTTGAATTTGTGCTGTTCTTCATGTGGAGCTTTAGGTTAAATGGACCCTGATGGACAGACCCCAGTAGAGAGGTGGCTCCTGGTCTCTGGTGTGTTATGTTCTGTCCCAGCGAGGCACAGAAGGTTAAAGGTGCATTTGCACTTTGGAGTCATTTTGGATGGTGCTTGTCTGTCTGAGCTGGCTCACCCAGCTCGCCCTTGCTCTGCAGGATTACATCCTTGTGGTGCCTGAGGACAGCTACACCCCCCAGTACCTGCAGGAGGAACCCCTGGACAAGTCCTATGATTTCATCAGCAGCTGTGGCATCAACAGCTTCTACATCAAGTGAGATGCTTGGCTCTGGGTGCCCACAGGCTGCACACTCCTCGGGGAGCAGCAGCCCTTCCCTTCACGTGTGGCAGGCAGGGGCTGGTTGAGGTTTTCCTTGTGTTCACCAAACGTGGATATTTGGGAGCTCTCAGTGTCACAGCACTCTCCCTCCCGCTAAGCTCCCATGGCTGCAGGAGATGCTGGATTTGGGGTGGTGGGGAGGCTGTGGGTCCCGCTAAATCCCCATGGCTGCAGGAGATGCTGGATTTGGGGTGGTGGGGAGGCTGTGGGTCCCACTAAATCCCCATGGCTGCAGGAGATGCTGGATTTGGGGTGGTGAGGAGGCTGTGGGTCCCACTAAGCCCCCATGGCTGCAGGAGATGCTGGATTTGGGGTGGTGAGGAGGCTGTGGGTCCCACTAAGCCCCCATGGCTGCAGGAGATGCTGGATTTGGGGTGGTGAGGAGGCTGTGGGTCCCACTAAGCCCCCGTGGCTGCAGGAGATGCTGGATTTGGGGTGGTGGGGCAGCTGTGGGGACGGGCAGCACTGACCCCTCCTGCCTCTCCCTGCAGCCCCAGCACGTCCTCGAGGTTCTGCCGTGACTCTGCCATCTCCCTGTCCCTCTTCTACAACGACGGGGCGCAGCCGTGCGGCTGCCACGAGGCGGGGGCACGGGGCAGCCAGTGCCAGCCCCTCGGGGGACAGTGTCCCTGCAGGCCCAACGTCATCGGCCGCCAGTGCTCCCGCTGTGCCACCGGCTACTGGGGCTTCCCCAACTGCAGGCGTGAGTTCCCCCCTCTGCCTCCCCTGCTCTGTGTCCATTCCCCACGCCTGCCCTGGGTTCCTGGGTCTGGCTCACCCAAACCCAGCCTTTTTCTGTCCCTCGCAGCCTGTGACTGCGGGACTCGTCTGTGTGATGAGGTGACAGGGCAGTGCATCTGCCCTCCCCACACCCTGAAGCCCGAGTGTGTTGTCTGTGAGCCCCAGACGTTCGGCTGCCACCCCCTGATCGGCTGTGAGGACTGCAACTGCTCCCGGCCCGGCGTGCAGGAGCTGACAGAGCCAGGCTGCGACGTGCACAGCGGGCAGTGCAGGTGGGGGAGCCTTGTTCTGGCACTGGGCACATCTGGGCTCCCTGCTAGAGTCCCCTGCTGGGACAGCTTGGCAAGCTCAAGGGAGGAAATGTGCAGAATGGGGAAAGCTCTGAAAGCTCTTGTGTCCCCCCAGGTGCAAGCCCAACATCATCGGGCGGCAGTGTGACCTCTGTGCCCCTGGCTACTACCACTACCCTGAGTGCAGGCGCTGTGACTGCCACCAGGCTGGCACCCAGGCCAGCGTGTGTGACCCGCTCACGGGGCAGTGTCACTGCAAGGTCAGTCCCCAGTGCCTCCATGTGGTGCCTTCCTCCTTGGCTTGACTCTCCAGCTCTGGCAGAGGCTGTGCATGCCCAGCCTGCCCTGTGGGGTGGTGGGTTCAGAGCACCCTGAAAAGCTCTTCTCTCCTCATCCTTCCTGGCCATGAAGTTCCAGTCCTCGGGCTGTCTCTGGGGGAGATGGCCAGACTGAGGCCAGCCGTGTGTCAGAGCTGGTTGCAGGGGGAGCTGTCAGCCCTATTGGCTCCTGCTGACAGCTCCTATTGCTCCATGGCAGCAGAATAACTCAAACAGCTTCTGAGCTGCCTGCTCCAGCCTCTTTGTAGGGCTTACAAGTGCTTTCTCTAGGTGAGTTTAATGTTTGGTGGGTGCTGTTCAAGCACACCTGTTTGGGGGACTGCTTTGACACCTTCCAGCACCACAGCACTTTGCTTTGATCACTCAGACAGCCATCCCTGTCCTCCACTGAGGCCTTGAGAGAAACTGCTGACACTTGAGCTTTGCTTATCTTTCAGGAAAACGTGGAGGGCCTGAGGTGTGACCAGTGCCGCCTGGGGACGTTTTCTTTGGATGCCGCCAACCCCAAGGGCTGCACCAAGTGTTTCTGCTTCGGTGCCACCGACCGCTGCCGCAGCGCCGAGAAGCACCGGGCTGAGGTGAGAGGGGCTGGGGCCACCAGAGCCTGCAGGTCAGGTGTGTCCCATCCACCTGGCTCCCTGCTGCCCTCGGGTCTCTGTGCTGCATTAATCCTGCTGAAGATACCATGAGGAGGGTTGTCTGTGACTCCCTGTGCCCATCTCCTGCTTTCAGCCCCTTTTCCTGGTCTCTGGGGTCTCATGTGCTGGGCGGGGGTGATGATCAGCTTTCCTGTGGCTTCATCAGGATGCATGTGAGGTGTGAGCCTGTTACTCCCCTTTTTGCTGCTCTGGGACCTGTTCTTCTGGAACATCATCACACAAATACTTTCTGTAGCTCCACCAGAAGACCCAGAGTTGCTCTTCCCCTCCAGTTTGTCGACATGAACGGGTGGCTCTTGCTGAGCAGTGATCGCCACGAGGTGCCAACAGCTCTGAGCCCACGGGAGCAGCTCGTCACTGCTGACCTCAAAAACCTCCCAGATGCCTTCCAGGAGCTCTACTGGGTTGCACCCAGCTCCTACCTTGGGGACCAGGTAAGAGAATGGAGAACACCCTGATCCCACCTGCAGGCACTGCTCACACTCCGGTTGAGCACAGTTGATGGCACTCCAGCTGATGGCCAGTTGAGCACGGCCATCTCTGAGTTGTCTCAGTGCTGTGGACTTGCAGCAATGTGTGGGATTTGTGTCTCCCTCAGGTTTCCTCCTATGGAGGGCACCTTCGCTACGAGCTGCACTCCAACCCTCGCAGGGGTGACGTGTTCATTCCCATGGAGTCCCGGCCCGACGTGATCCTCAAGGTGCAGCTCAAAAAGTGCCCTGGTGCCCCCTGCTAATGCAGGAGCGGGGTGAGGTGATGTCTGACACCTTCCTTGCTTTTCCCAGGGAAATCAGATGAGCATCATGTTTCTGGAAGGCGCCTACCCGTCCCCAGGGGAGGCACATCAAGGCCAGCTGCAGCTGGTGGAGGTGAGTTTGCACACACAAGTGAAGTGCTCAGAAAAGGACAAGATGGTCACAGTCATATTTTCTGAAAAATCCCTTTGCCCAGGGTTTTCTCCTGGGAAGCTGAGAAGCCTCAGAGAAAAAAGAAAACAAATTCTTATCTCATTTGCTTCTCTTGTGTTGTGCTCACATGTGGAATGTGTTTGGAGATTGTTTATCCAACAGGTGATTGTTTCATTGGTTTCATGTGAATTGTTTGACTTATTGGCCAATCAAGGTCAAGCTGTGTCATTGCTCTGGAAAGAGTCACAAGTTTTCATTATTATCATTTTAGCCTTCTGTAAGAATCCTTTCTGTATTCTTTAGTATCGTTTAGTATAGCATTCCTTTATATAATATAGTATCATAAAATAATAAATTAGCCTTCTAAGAACATGGAGTCAGATTCATCATTCCTTCCCTCATCTGGAGAACCCAGCAAATACAAGACCTCATGCAGATAGAGGGACAGGCGCTTGCAGCTCAGAATTTTAGGTGCTGCAGGGCTCTTTCACCCATGCAAAGGGGAAAGATTCCAGCAGCAGGGATGTGGAGGCTGGGCTGGATGTTCAGATGCTTGTGCTTCCTGCCAGTGATGCCAGGCTTTCTCCCGCCAGGGCAACTTCAGGCACACAGAGACTCACAACCCTGTGTCCAGAGAGGAGCTGATGATGGTGCTGGCAAACCTGGAGCAGCTGCAGATCCGGGCCCTCTTCTCCCAGCTCTCTTCCTCCGTGTCCCTGCGCCGTGTGGTGCTGGAGATGGCCACAGACACAGCCACAGGTGTCCGTGCCAGCAACGTGGAGCTGTGCCTCTGCCCAGCTAACTACCAGGGGGACTCCTGCCAGGTGAGGGGGAGTGGACAGGCTGTTCCAGTCACAGGGGTCAGATAGTCATGTTCTGGGTGCCAGCTGCCTCCAAGCTGGCTCTTGAGAGCTTCAGTTGAAATGACAGCTTGGCTTGTCCAACACCATTCACTTGTGAGATATGCAAAAGTTTCATCTGCCTTCTTGGAAGGGACATGATGGAGAAATCATTCAGGTGCTGCAGTGCCTTGGAATGGGTCCTTCTCTCTGGCCAATTCTCTCCTCGTTAAAAAGAGCAGGAAGGAACTGCACTGAAAAAATCTTTGTCTCTGCTTATAATCTTTTCTCCATCAGTACAACCCAGTGGGAATTCTGTCATGGAAACTAATTTAGTTTCTTTGCTTTTCCCAAAAGCATCAGGCTGTTATTCAGATCTCTGCCTTTTTCTGTCTCCTCAGGAATGTGCTCCAGGTTACTACAGGGACACCAAGGGGCTCTTCCTGGGAAAATGCATCCCCTGCCATTGCAATGGCCACTCAGACCAGTGCCTGCCAGGCTCTGGGATATGCCTTGTAAGTAAACAGTGGAGCAGTGTGATATTTTGGAGTTAGGAGGTCTGTAGCATGTGATTCAAAAGCTCTTTACATACTAACTGGGCTGGCAGGACCATGCCCGAGTTGGGGCATTGGCCTCACTGTTTCAGTGTGACCCTGCTCAGGGTCAGCTTAGGGTGTGAGGCAGTTCTGGGAGAGAGGAAGGACTGAGGCATCCTGATGGGGAGTTTTTAGTGCATCCACCATTCTTGTTGTCAGTGCTGAGCCCAGGGTTTGCCTTTTCCTTGCAGAACTGCCAGCACAACACAGAAGGAGACCACTGTGAGCGATGCAAGGATGGCTACGTGGGCAGCCCCTCTGCCCAGGAACCCCTGCAGTGTGTTGGGTGCCCGTGCCCTCTTTCAGTTGCCTCCAACAAGTAAGCACCCCAGGATGGGATTGCCTGTTTGGTCTCACTGTTTAACCACTGGAACCAGGGCAGGTGTCCCAGTCCCAGCCTTGTCCTTGCCTCCAAACCATGTTTGTGGCCTCTTACCCGAGGCCCCAGCAGCCCACAGTGAATGACCAGCTCCCCTGGCACCACATCAGGAGTAACTGCTCCTCCCTGTGTCCCCATTCTCATTTCAGTTTTGCTGTTGGCTGTGTCCACAAGGGATCCAACATGCAGTGCCTCTGCAAGCCAGGCTACGCTGGACCAAACTGTGAGCGGTAAGGGGGTGGCACCCGTGTTTGGGGGGCCCCAGACACTAACCCTGTGTGGCAGAGAAGTTGTCCCCTTAAGGACTGCAGGAGAAACAGTTGGTTCTGCCCCTGTGTGCTTTGTTCTGGCAGCTTTTCCTTCAGTCCTCTTCAGCCTGCAAATGCCTGACTGCTGAATTCTGTTACTGTGGGTGTATGACTTAGGTGTGCTTTGCCTTGACTTGCAGCCTGTGATACAGGCACCTTTCTGAGGTCTCCTGAGGCAAAACACAGAGTGCTTTTTGATCCCTGAGGGTTGCAGCAGTTACAAGTGTTGGATGCTCACGCCGTTCCAGTTGTGCAACTCCAGGCTGCAGGATCCTCACTCTGTTGTGACTTGTGTTTCTCCAGGTGTGCCCCGGGATACTTCGGCAACCCGCTGGTGATCGGGAGCTCGTGCCAGCCGTGTGACTGCAGCGGGAACACGGATCCCAACATGCTGTTCAGCAGCTGTGACCCGCTGACGGGCGCCTGCTCGGGCTGCATGCACCACACGGCCGGCGCCCGCTGCGAGCTCTGCGCGCCCGGCTACCACGGGGACGCCGTGCTGGCCAAGAACTGCACCCGTGAGTGGGCAGCCAGCCCAGGGGCAAGGGAAAGGGGAGGGTGTCCACTCCCAGCACTGCTCATCATCCCTCTGAGGAGCAGCAGCCCAAATGCAGTGTGCAAAAGGCGTCACGTGTCACTGACATATTTTACGAAAATCCCTTCACTAGGATTTTTCTCCTGAGAAGCCTCAGAAAAGAAATGTAAACAATAACTATCTGATGGCTGTGGAATGTGGTCTGGAGGTGGTTTACCAATAGGTGCATCTTTGATTGGTCTCATGGGGATTGTTTTTAATTAATGGCCAATCACAGCCAGCTTGTCGGACTCTGAGTCTGTCACGAGATTTTATTATTCATTCCTTTCTAGCTTTCTGATGCCTCCTTTCTCTTTCTTTTATATAGTTTTAATATATCATTTTCTTTTAACATAATATATATCATAAAATAATAAATCAGCCTTCTGAAACATGGGGTCAAGATTTTCATCTCTTCCCTCATCCCAGGGACCCTCAAACACTACTACAGTCACGGGCATAAGTTGTTGTGGCAAGCAAACCCAAGAGGAAAGAGGCTCTGTCTTAACTTTGATAGATAAGAGGGAAAGAGCAGTTTAGCAGTAAGTGTTGTGAGTGGCTGACAGGCTCTTCAGTGTAATACTGGATATATTTTTCCCTGGCAGAGTGCAACTGTTCACCTTGTGGGACTGACTCCTGCCATCCACAAACTGGCCAGTGCTTCTGCAAGCCTGGAGTGACCGGCCAGCACTGTGACCGCTGCGAGGTGAGGCTTACCTGGGCCCTGCCATGGGGATGGGTGCAGCCCTGCTGTGTCCTCCCCCAGGCCTGTGAGCCCAGCAGGGCTGGTGCCAGCTGGTGAAGGCTGAATTTGCATGAGTACATGGCAAAAGCCTATTAAAGATCTGGCAGCAAGCAGTGCAGGCAGCATTCCAGTAAAGTGGCATCATTTGTGAAGCTGCAGTAAACCCCATTTTCCTGAGTGCATCCAGCTTGGGCAAAGGGCACACAGGGCAGTGCTGTGGTGTGTGTGTGCTCTCACTGCAGCTCCACATCTTTACCATGCTGCTTTGAATTTTGTGGTGCTCAAAACACACCTGGAAAGGAAAGGGGAGTCCCCCATCACTCAACCTGGAGAGAAGCACACTTGCTGACCTGTCAAGTTTAAGAGGTTCATATGACCTGACCTTGTTCATACAAGTCAAGGAGAGAGGAGGAGTTCCCTCTAAATCCCATGGCATCAGTAGTCTTTCTATTCCAATAACAAATCAACTAAGTCCACACGGTATAAAACTTAACCTTAGTCTTATGTTTATTTCCTGATGTTTTCCTGTAGATCAACCAGAAATTAAGAATGAGCTTGCCTTTAGATTTCTTAAATAAAAATACAAATAAACTAAACCAAAATAAATTAAAAACAAATAAAAAATTCTCACCCTCCCCTAAATAAGATAATTAAAAACATATATATATATATATCAGACAATTCCTGATGCAACATTGAGTAAAGCCATTGGCTTACACCTAGAATATGAGGAGGACCTTTATTTTCTCCCCGTTGTCCTTTAGATGAAAAAAAAAAACAAACCCAAGGGCATCCGTGTCCTGCTTTTCCCTAGGAGGGGTACTACGGCTTTGAGGGCTGCTCGGGCTGCCGGAGGTGTGACTGCGACGTCGGGGCCGTGGGGAGCAGCTGCCACCTGCAGAGTGGGCAGTGCAGCTGCCTGCCCGGGGTCAGCGGCTCCCGATGCCACCAGTGCGCCCCGGGCTACTGGGGCTTCGGCCAGGGCGGCTGCACAAGTGAGTGTGTGTGTGTAGGAATGCATTTTTTGTTAACCGAGTGACAAAACTGTCTTTTGTTTCTTTAAAAAGGAAAGTCTTTCTTTGTTAGAAAAAGAAGAGAACAAAGAAACTAGTTGCTTTTGTGAGGTGTTTGTTTTATTAGGAGCAAGAACTTCTTGCACCTAAATCGGTTTTTCTCTGTAAGGAGTTTGTTATTTTGCCTTTTATTAAGCCTTTTTGTTTCCAACACTGCAACAAAAGCTATTTTGCTAATTTTATGCCTCCAAAGGTAGCTGAGCTATCTTAAGTGAAAAATAGACCTCCAAAAGCTTATAATACCTAGCTCAAAGAAGCTCCTATTACTAGTGTGGGGTCCCAGCCAGGGGCACTGGGACAGAGCTGTGCTGCTGCTCCAGTTGTTGGAAGGAGAAAACAGCTGGCAGCTGTCTGAGGGACACTGCTTTGTACAGGGAACCCCCAGAGTGCTAAAAGCCCCAAATGATTCTCTGTTTCTCGTCCCTGCAGAGTGTGAGTGCAGAGGGGGCTCCTGTGACCCCCGCACCGGGGAGTGCACGTGCCCCAGTGGGCTCACGGGGAAGCAGTGCGACGTCTGCCTGCGCCAGCACGAGGTCCTGGTGGCCAACGGCCCCGACAGCATCAAGTGTGAAGGTCTGTGTGCCACTGTCCTGGGGAAGGAGGGGAGGGGAGCCCGGGAGAGGGCCTGTGCTGACTGCTGTGTCCCTGCAGTGTGTGACAGCTGTGTCCTGCTCCTGCTGGAGGACCTGCAGAGCATCGAGATGTCCTTCCCGTCCATCCGCGGCCAGCTGGTCACCCTCAACGCCAGCTCCATCGCCTGGGCTCGCCTCCACGGCCTCAACAGCACCATTCGGGCCATTGCTGTATGTGGAAGGCTTCACATCACCTTCTGCCCGTGTTTCCTAGCCTGTTGGCCTGATTTAGCCTTTTTTTTTTTCCCTAGAACCAGCTCCGTGAGTACCACAGAGCCATGAGCAGGGTCAGGCAAAGGGCTGATGAGCTGGAGGATGAGAACATGGATCTCACACAGGACCTGAACGCTCTGCAGCACAAAGTAGGGTATTTCTCCATTTTTCTTTGCCAGAGCTCAAGTCTCCCTTTTACTAAAATGAGGGCTTTGAAGGCTGTCAGGAGCCTAGTTCAGGCAGGCTGGGTCTCCTGCTTGACCAGAACTAAATTGCAGTGTTAAGTGGTCAAGCTGGATTACTTGCTTTCCTTCCATGGAGAGCTGTGAAACATCTCATGATACTGATAGTTTTTCTTGATTTACTGCTTGCTCTTGAGGCGGCTCCAACTTTAAGCAGTAAAAATAAATTCAGTGAAATACCATTTATAGAAGGGACATACAAATAAGGAAACATCTGGGTCCATCAAGGATGCAGTCTATATCCAGTCTAAAACCTAGCAGTTGCATCTTCAGAGAATGGATAAACTGAACAAGATTTGATTTCAGTTAATTTGATTTAGAAACTGCCTGCTCCTAATGTGAGGGACAGGGAAGAATCTCTACTTGAGGACATATCTCCCCAGACAGCTGCAAAGACAAACTGCCCTGTGTGTGCCAGACAGCCAGACTGCAGCCCCCTGTCTCTTGAGCAGGACCCAGGTGTGCCTGGCTCCAGCTTTGGGGGTTTCCCTGTGTTAAGAGCACAGAGCAGTGCTGAACTCTGTGGTGTTGGGATTGTTCCAGCATCCAGAGCCTGTTGCATTGGAGCAGTATTTAATGCTTGTGCTTCTCTGAAGGTGCTAAATAAGATCATCCTTCAGTACATTGTGGGACAGGCTCCTTCAAGGACCTCACAGGCAACACATTCCAGGCCTTCTGTGCCTTTTGGGAGCAACAGTCCCTCTGACAAATGACATAAAATACCATCTGTTACTTGAACTAAGCCATTGTTTTTGTGGTAGATGACCATGACTCACAGAGAAGCTGTTCGTGTTGAGCAGCACACGAGGGACATGTACCAGAGGGGGGAACAGCTCCTGCTGCACATCCAGAGCATCCAGAGGGGCATTGCAGGTATGTCAAGAAGGGTCTTCACTTTGGGGTTTTTCCCCATGTGATATGCCAAGTACTGCAGTGCTCAGAGAAAGCCATGGAGAGAACAAAGAAAACAAAAAAACCAAAGGAAGATCCCTGCAGAATCCCAGCTTTTACTCTGACCAGCCTTATTGTGAGTCTCAGCTGCTTGGCTAAACACAAGTCTGGTGAAAAAACATATTAAACTTCCACAAAGGTTACTAAAATGCATGAAACAGGGGCAATCTGCACTGCAGCTTCAGGAGAGATTGAGCCAAGCAGAGTGCCTGGATCTTGGACAAGAGGTAAAGCCACAGAAAGATGCTCAGGATGTAACATGTGTTACTGCTAGTGGCCAAGGAGGCTGAAATACGGGGCAGTGCCTCTGGGTGATCTCAAGCAATTTGTTGTCCTGAAAGCTGTCAGTGGTTTGTGAGAAGAGCCTCAGGGAGCTGTGAAGGCCCTGGTTTGCTCATTCTGACAGGGTGTGGGTTTCCCTGCAGAGCTGGTGCGGCAGATGGCCAGGTTTGGGGCAGAGAACGCCAGCACCACGTCCGGAGAGGAGTTCCGGCAGAAGCTGGCCGAGGTGGAAAGGATGCTGAGGGAGATGAAGGAGAGGAGCCTGGGAGCCCAGGAGGAGCTGGCAAGGCGTGAGCACGAGGAGGCTAAGAAGTGTGAGTCCAGCTTGGTGGCACAGGGCTGCCCAGGTCCTGCTGGGTCTGGCTTGGAGCCCACTGCACATCATGGTCGTGTTCAGAGAGTGCTGTTAAGAACCAGGCACCCCCAGCCATTTTTGTAGGAGTCACAAAGTCCCCTCTGACACTCCAACAGGATAATTTGTGCTTCCCTTTCCTTTAAGGCAAATTTCAGAGCAGAACTAAGTAGGTAATTCTGTTTGATCAACAAAAATGACACTTAGAACCAGGAATCACCATTATTATGTGATTTATTCCCATCACACATGGACAGGAATAAGTCACACCATATTTCTTCCTATTTGCTGTCCCCATAGAGTAACAACCAGCAGCCAGCTCCCACAGTAGCTCTGCTGTCCTGAGGGCATCCTTGCAGGAATGAGAGCAGTGAGCCCAGCCAGGGATGCTGGCACTGCAAGAAGAGAACACTTCTGATTAACAGGCTTTGGCAAAACATAAGTCAATACCTGGAAGCTGGAATTATAAACTGACTTTTGTTGGAAATAAGTAATTTTTTACAGTAGAAGTAATCAAGGCCTCAGGTCCATCATCTGGATCTTTTCAGATATGGCTGTGTGTCTTTGAAAGAGATCCCATCTCTCTGAGGGTTTGTAGACAGTCATGGACAAGATCCTGTGCCATCTAGGCTGAAAAGGGGTGGAACATGGTCACTTCTGGCCTTGATATGTGCCAAGGCCAGAGCCAGGCTTTGGGGCACCAGGCACGGAAAGAGTGTTTAACAGAGGAAGAGGAATTAGCAAGAGTTCCTCCCCCTCTATGCAGTGCTGCATCGGGTGAGGAGCGAGCTGCACGCCCGCTGGCAGTCCAACCAGGACCTGCTGAGCAGCATCCAGGAGAGGCTGGCCCAGCACAGCTCCCAGCTCATGGATCTGAGAGATGCCCTCAACGAGGCGGTGAACAAAACCAGGCAGACAGAGGAGCTCAACAGCCTGAACCGAAACAACCTGGAGGAGACTCAGGTAGGCCTTCACCATGGTGTCCTGGATTATGGAGTGAGGGAGGGCTGTCCCAGCCCTGCTGCTCCCTAACCCCGGGTCTTTGTGTCCAGCAAAAGAGCCAGGAGCTCCAAAAGCAGCATGCACTGGTGCAGGAGACCCTGCAGATGGCCAAGGACGCCCTTGCCCAGGTCTCTGACTTCCTGCAGATGATGGAGCGTGCCAAGGAGGTGAGTGGCAGAGGCACTCTGGCATGGGCAGAGGGAGAGGTGAGGCAGCCCTCAGCAGTGACGGGTGTCCTTGCAGGCATACGAGAAGCTGGCAGCGCTGCTGGATGGGGCCAAGCTGCCCCTGACCGAGCGGGTGAAGAAGTTCTCCCCGGCCAGCAGCAAGATCCCCATGGTGGAGCAGGCAGAGGAGCACGCCCGGCTCCTGGATGAGCTCGCACGGAACCTGTCTGGGTGAGGCACTGTCCCGAGCCTCACTGGCCAGGCTGTCTGCTGCCAGAGCTGGGGATGGGGAACTGCAGCCCCACCATGGCAGGGAACAGCGGGGTGTCACCTCCACAGTTTTATACTGGAGCACACTGTGCTGAGGAGCACTGAGGGCTTTGTCTGTGAGGGCATGGGCAAGAGCCTGTTCTCCATGGACTTGATGGCTTCATCTTCCAACACAGCATTATCCAGGACACAAACCAGGATGGCTTTATCCAGAGGGCAGTCAATGCCTCCAATGCCTACGCCAGCATCATTGAAGCTGTGAGGAAAGCAGAGCAGGCAGCCCACGATGCTGACAAGGCAGCCAGCGAGGCCCTGATGGTACGTGCTGTGGGGAGCCCTGTGAGATGGGCAAAACCCAAACTCCCTGCCCTCTGACACGAGGGTGCTGTGCTCTGTGCCTGAGAGCAGAGTCTGCCACAGCTGGGCCCACACTCAGTGTTTGGGTCTCCCTGTCACACCCCACTGCAGCTGTCTGAACGAGCATTTCTGTGTGCAGTCAGAGCCAGAGCCTTGAATTCCTCCTCAGAGTCCCGTGTTTGTTTCACAGAATGTCATATCAGAAAACCTTGGGGCCACCTCCAGAACACTGAAGAGGAACAGCAGCAGCCTGGAGGAGGGTGCAAGGAGACAGCAGAGCAAACTCAATGGGGGTGAGAGAGGCTCCTGGCAGGATCTGCTGTCCTTTGGGCTGGACTGAGCTCCAGCAAACAGCATGTGCATTTCTTTAATTGCAGCTATTAAAGGCACTCTGCAGACAGCAAAGGACAAGCTGGCTGATCTCCGTGCGAGGAAGGAGCAGCTGCTGACCCAGCTGCAGTCTGTGCAGGACATGCTGGGCAGGGAGCAAGGTTTGTTCTGGGGTGGCTGGGCTGATTCTCTCTGCTCCCTTCTTCGTGCACTGACTGTGATCCGAGGTGCTTCCTCCCTGCTCCTGGACACCTCAGAGATATTTCTTTCTTTGCAGAGGACACAAAGGACACAATCCAGAATGCCAAAGCAGCTGCTGCTGAGGCCAATGAAACAGCTGCTAGAGTGGAGGATGCCCTGAGCACCATGAAGAAGAACCTGGATGAGTGGAAAGACCAGTATGGAGGCCTCCGAAATGAAGACCTGAACCAGGCAGTCCAGGATGCCAGGAAATCTGGTGAGTGCTGAGCCTGGTGTGCTACCAGGGTGAGTCTGATATGAGCCACTGCATGCACAGATGCCCCCAGAGTATTTTTGAAAGCTGTGCTTTGCAGCTCCAGGTCAACGGCAGAGGGAGGTAGCCAGTCCTGGATGCTTTAAGTCCTGGCCCTTCTTTTTTCCTCTCTTGCAATGTCTGTATCCCCTGTAGCTTTACTGTAGGAGGTTGCATGCACTGGGGCATTCTCAGACCCCCTCAAGGCTGATGGATTTTGGGGGATCTCTCTGTGACTGCTCCCAGCTACCACTGCTTTGACTTGCATTTCTCAAACTGCCTGAACTTTGCATTTCCCTTCCTTGCTAACCTCCAAAACTCCTGGCTCCTCTTCCAACCCCAGTGTCCAGCCTGGAGAGCACCATTCCCCTGCTGCTGGAGAAGCTGAGCAGCCTGGAGAACAGGAGGAACAAAAATGCCACCGTGTCAGAGAACATCGTGAGGATCCGGCAGCTCATCACACAGGCGAGGAACGCTGCCAGCAAGGTGAGCTCAGGGCAGGCTGAGGCCTGGGCTGGGAAGGCTTACCTGAGGGTGGCATGCAAAGGGGAGGGTGTTTGGGGCCACCAGGCAAGGTCCCTTTCTTGTGGGGTTTGGTAGAACTGGCAGTGACCAGGCAGTGGCAGTGGGTTCAGTGCCACGGGGCTGGATTTCTCTCCCTACAGGTGAAAGTGCCCATGAAGTTCAATGGCAGCTCAGGGGTGCAGGTCCGGATGCCCAGCAATCTGCAGGATTTAGCAGCCTACACATCCCTCAAATTCTACATCCAAAACCCCGAGCCCAGGGGCCAGCAGGACGAGGCAGAGGAGGGGCGGTTCGTGTTGTACCTGGGCAGCCAAGAGGTGAGATGGGGCCAGAGGGTGATGGAGCCCCTGTTGCATCAGTGATGCCCATGCCTGGACATCAGCCCCTCATCTGGTGCCTGAATATCTTTGTGGGGGACACAAAGCCCCTGGATGCAGCCATCAGCCTGGGTGGGGAGTGGAATAGGGGCTGTTTGTCCAGTGCAGCCCTGGGAGCATCAGGGAGAGCTCTTGCCTGTCCCAAATCCCAACATGTGGCCCTGTCTCTCCCTGAGTTCAGGCCACTGGAGACTACCTGGGCATTGTACTCAAGGACCGCAGAGTGCATTGGATTTACAAGCTGGGAGACGAGGAACCAACCTCCCTGAGTGTGGATGAGGATATTGGAGAGCAGTTTGTCACCATCAGCATCAACAGGTAGGGCCTTTCCTCAGGGGAGGGCAGGGTTTGCTCCTTTGGGGGTCTCCCCTGGTCTTGACCATCCCTCCCTGCTGCAGGATCCTGCAGTACGGGCACATGTCGGTGATCGTGGAGAGGCAGAGGGTGCACGAGATCAAGGGAGACAGCGTGGCCAAGGGAGAGCAGGGGCTGCTCAACCTGGACCCACGCAGCATGGTCTTCTTCGTGGGGGGCTACCCCTCCAGCTTCACGGTGAGGCAGGCAGCAGGGAGGGGGCTTCAGGAGGCTCTCACAGGAGGGAAACCCTGTGTAAGTGTTGTGTTTAACCCCAGCCTCCTCCTGCCTTGCGCTATCCCAACTACCGCGGGTGCCTGGAGCTGGACACGCTGAACGAGGAGGTGGTGAGCCTGTACAACTTCCAGCACACCTTCGAGCTGGACACGGCCGCCGAGAAACCCTGCGCCAGGTGGGCACCACAGTAGGCAGCCAACCAGTAGGACACCATTCATCATCATTGGCCAGCTAGCCTCATTCACCTACTTCACAATCATCCTAGTTTTATTCCCCCTTGTGGCTGCCCTAGAGAATCAACTACTCAAACTCTAATTAACTCTAATAGTTTTTAAAAACATTGGTCTTGTAAGCCGAAGATTGAAGACTAAACCCCTTCTTAGAGTTACCCCACCATCCTAGCTCAGGAAGAAAGGATTCTCAGGGCTGCTGAGAAACCCTGCCCCAGGCACTTAGAGCTCAGCCCTGCTCTGTTCACTCCATGCCTTGGAGTGATGCCTCTTGCTGTGTGTGCCAGGTCCAAGTCCACGGGAGACCCCTGGCTCACGGACGGCTCCTACTTCGACGGCAGCGGCTACGCCGAGATCCGGTTCGAGAGCCAGTTCGGCACCACCAAGCGCTTCGAGCAGGAGATCAGGGTGGTCTCCTACAACGGCATCATCTTCTTCCTGGAGAACCAGGCAGGTGCTTGCTGCCCGGGGGAGCCTTCATCCCTCAGTGGACAGTCCCAGTTCATAGGTGTTCCCAGTTCAGGACACTTGGGAGAGGAGGGCTTTGGAGATCTCAGGGCTGCTTGGAGCAGGATTTCAGCACTGTTGTTAAAAGCCATGAGAGGAGTGGACCCAAACCTCACAGCAGTCACTTGGCTGGTGCTGGAGGGGCTCCCCAGAGCTTGGGCCAAGGTTCACAGGGGCAGGCAGTGCTGCAAGGAGCATTTCCAGCTTGCAGTGTTACCCCTGTGCCCCAGCACAGGGCTGCTGATTGAAAATAAATCCCAGATAGCTGTGACCAGGGCGCTGGAAGTGGGACCTGCTCCCACCAGTGCCAAAGGGCGGGTGGGCTCAGTGCCACAGCTGCATCCTGGGCACCTACTGAGTGTCCATCCTGCCTCCCCCAGGGTCAATTCCTGTGTCTGGCCATCCGGGATGGGAAGCTGGCTCTTTACTATGATTTCAGCTCTGGCCTGGAGATGGCAAAACCGAGCAACTCCTCATCCCTCACCATCAGCAGCGCCACAAACAAAGCGGTAAGAGGTAACGGGGCTCTCTTGGAGGGAGGGCTCCTCATCCAGGGTGGGGAGGCACATGGACCTTTATTTTTGAAGGGGGAAAAGCTGCAAGATGTTTTTTCACTTGAGCTGTCAACTTGACACTTTTTCTTGCCCTCTGTGATGGGCCTAACTGCCCCAGACTGACAGATCATTTCTCTGTTCTGTCTCCAGATCCAAATTTTCCTCCTCAAAATGAATAACAAGAAGCGCATCCTGGTGCGGGTGGAGCGCCTCACCATCTTTGTGGTGGAGCAGGAGAACTCCCTGGAGAACGCTGTCTCATACTACCTGGGCGGTGTGCCCCCAGCTGTGCTGCCCCCCAGGTGGGTCCAGCCTGCAGTGGGGTGGGACAGTCAGCATGTTCCCCCTGAGTCCTTGGTGGTGGCCCTGGCCCTTCCTCAGCCACATCCCGGGCTGTTGGAACCCTGCTGAAACTGGGGGGGAAAGATTTCCTCTCCCTGTCCATCATCCTGAGCTCTTAAGGATGGTAACTTTTCCATCTCTGGTGAGGGATGAGGTGCTGGTGGGTGTCACCAAGTCCTCCTTTGCCGTGCTGAGTGCTTTGGAGCAGCCTTGACACTGGAGATACCCATGACCATCACAATTCATTCCCAGGCACTTTGCCTGAAAGAGCTGCAGGGCCAGATCCTGCCCAGGTCTGTGTCCTGCCTGGGGCTGTCCTTGTTAACGCTGTCTGCTTCTCCTGCAGTTTGAAATCTCTCTTCCCCACGGGCGGGCCCATCCGGGGCTGCATGAAGGGCTTGAAGGCTCTTGGCAAGTACGTGGACCTGAAGCGCATGAGCACCGTGGGCGTCAGCTACGGGTGCACCTCGGACCTCCTGGTGAGCACACAGCCCTGGCAGCCTGGCCAGCCTGCTGGGGCAGGGTCTGCAGGGAAAGGGAGCACAGGACCCCCAGGACAGGCCCCATCTCCCCTCATTCACACAGAAACAGCATAAACCTCCCATGTCCTCAGTGCAGAGGGGTCATGGTGGGGTGCTTGCTCCGCATGGTTGGCCATAGCAACAGCCAGAGCCAGCAAGGAAGCAGAGCTCCTCACTCATATCCCAGCGCCCCAGCAAGGCCAGGCCAGGCTCCCACCTTGTCTCTGCTCTCTCTCACAGGTTGCTCGCTCAGTCAGTGTCCATGGCCATGGCTACCTGACCCTGGCTCTGACAGATGTGCCGGGGTTGAGGGACTTCTACAGCGGCTTCAGCTTCCAGACAAGCCAGCCTGAGGGGCTGCTCTACCACCACTCCACCCAGGTGGGCACCTGCAGGCCCCCAGATATCCCAGCAGTGGGCCTAATGGGGAGGGTGCTGCTTCACCTTGGGAAAAAGGGGATTTTGATGGGACCAGGATGTGAATCTGCAGTGAGATCTGCACCCTGAGCTCCTGGAGGGCAGTGGGGTTCAGCTGCTGAGCTGCTGGGTGGTGCTTTTTCTGCAGGAGGGGACGTGCCAGGTGTCCCTCCAGAGGGGCCAGCTGGCCTTGAACCTGCTGGGAAGTGAAATCACCACTGACAGTGCCTATGCAGATGGCAGGGCGCACTACGTGGCCTTCTACAGCGATGCCCGTGGGTACGTGTCCTGCTGTGGGTGCTGTGGGGGCCAGAGTGCCCACAGGCTCAGGGTCCTGCTGAGCCCCTGCTGCCCCCCCAGGGTCAGGCTGTACGTGGATGACGAGCTGCAGGACAGCAGGACGGGCCCCAGGCGCAGCCGGCGGCAGCGGCGCCAGGAGCAGCGTCGGCTCTTCCATCTCGGGGGCTCCCCGGAGCCAGGGGCGCTCAGCAACCTCAGCGGCTGCATCGGGAACGTCTTTGTGAAGAGGTGAGTGACACTGTGCCCCTTCCACACAGCGGGGCTCAGCCCCTTCCCACCTCCCAGCTGCTGTTACAGGGATCTTTTCTCCCTGTGAGTAGGATGTCAGAGCCGCAGATGGTGGTGGACCTGCAGCAGAATGTGGAGAGCATCAATGTCACCATGAGCTGTCCCGTGGGCGAGCAGTCACAGCAGCTCAGAGTCACTCCGAAGAAGGACAGGCGGAAACCCAAGGTACCAGCTGCTGCCAGAACTCCCCACATCCTCCTCCTCATCCTCCTCAGGTGCCACTGCTCAGCTCTGCTGGCAGGGCAGGGATGCTCCTCTCACTCCATTCCCTGGTGCACATTGCATAGGTGCCAGGCAAACCAGCGCCCAAGGGCCGCCGCCACAACCAGGACGGGCTGTGCCAGCTGCACCCCCAGCCCCGCACAGCCAGGGGCTCCTCCCGCTTCGGGGGGACCCCGAGCAGCCGCTGGGAGTTTGATGAGATCCCAGCCTCCTTTGCGTGGAGGTGAGCCTGGCCCCGTGCCCACCCCCTGCAATCCTGGCCCTGGCATCATGGCCTGGAAGCACGTGTGCTGTGCAGTTGCAGGAAAGCCAGGTGCTCCCATCACTCCCTGTCCCTGCAGGTCCCATTTCTCCCTGGAGGTGAAGCTGAACTCCTCCAGTGGGCTGCTGTTCTACGTGGCGGGCGAGCGGGGCTCCTCCATGGCTCTCTTTGTGTCCAACGGGCGCTTTGTTTTCCTGGTGGAGCTTGGCAGGCGCCGGCTGCGCATCCGCAGCAGGGACAAGTACCGTGACCGCCGGTGGCACACGGTGAGCGGGGCACGGGGCCCAGCAGCTCCCTGAACCACATCAGTGCCCCTGGCTCCATGCAGCCCTGCTCTGGGTGCTGCTTCTCGATTGCACATGGGACGCTGCAGTTCCAGGGGAGCAAAGGGGACAGCAAAATCACAGCTGGGGCTGGGTGAACCTCTGAGCTGAGGGCTTCCTGGGGCTCCTCCCAACCCAGGAAGCTCCCAGTCTTGGTACTGACCTTTGTTCCTTGCAGGTCTTCTTCAGCAGAGACCAGAGCCGGGCCCAGCTGGTCATTGATGGGCTGCGAGCCCAGGGTGCTGCAGTGGCCACCACAGGGCCCTTCGTGGCCCAGAGCCCCTTGTATGTGGGGGGGCTTCCAGCTGGAAAAGCCAAGGCTCACATACCGGTAAGGGCTTGGCAGCCCCATGGCATCACCCTCTTCCCAGTCCCATGGCATCACCTGGTGCCTCCCAGCTTTTGCCTCCTCTGTGCTCAGTGGCCTCTCTCCACAGGCTGCATCAGCCTCCAGCTTTGATGGCTGCCTGAGGAACCCCCAGCTGGACGGGAGGCCCCTGGGTCCCCCCTCACGCACTTTTGGGGTGACACCATGCTACGAGGGTGCACTGGAGAGTGGCGTCTTCTTCACCACGGATGGCGGCTTCATCACCTTAGGTACCCCTCTGTGGGTTGGGACTAGGAGGGTCACATTCCGTGGGAGTGCCCTTGGTCCTCTCCTCACCAATGGCATTTCTGTTCCAGCTGATGCAGTGATGACTGAGCAGGACTTGGAGGTGACACTGGAGGTGCGTCCCCGCAGTGCCTCTGGCCTCATCTTCCACATCGGCATGAGGAGGAGCCACCATCTCCTGCTCTACATGGAGGACACCAAGGTACTGGGAGGGGGGCTTCCCCACAGGTTCCAGAGGGAGTGGGTGTCTGCTGCCTGTCCCTCTCAGCTCTCCAGCTCTGATGGGCTTCTCTCACCCCAGGTCACTGTGAGAGCAGGCCTTGGCGCTGATGAGTTCTCAGCGTCGGTGACGAGCCCAGCTCTCTGCGACGGGCAGTGGCACACCATTGCAGGTGAGGTGACAGCTCCCCTGCTTCTGTGGCTCTGTTCCAGCCCTGCTCAGCCCACATCTCCTGGGGGAGCTCAGAACAAGCCCAGGCTTGGCAATTTAAACCCTGTTCCCCTGCTGTGTGCACTGAATTTGGGAGTTTGTAGCTGCCATGAGGTCAATTTCCTAATTAACAAGAACTGCCTGATCTTAGCACTGTCAGCTCTGGTAGTCAGGCGAGGCAGGTTGTTTTTCCACTTCATGGAGCTGCTGGCGAGGCCAAGGATGTGCCACAGGACTTGATCCATCCCGGACTGTGTCCAGCTTGAAGTGAAAGCCCAATTTGCTTTGGTGTCAAGTGTGTCCAAAGGGCTCCAAGCCCATAGCTGGGAGCGGGGATTGCAGGATTCATACCTGTAAGGAAACTCAGCCTTTAGTGTAGCTGCCATTGAGCAGGTGCTGTTTTGCATCAAGCCCTTTTTGGGGTGGGGGCACAGCTGTAACCCCATCTCAGCACAGCTCTATTTTAAACCTTCATCTTGTTCAGCCAGCACTGAGTGAGGTTTTGGGGGAGATTGTCCAGACTCTGGGCATTTCCTGAGAGCTAGGCCAGGCCCTTTGACCCTCGGTACTTTTGCACTTGCTCCAGCACTGGTCTAGGCTGGAGCAGAGGTGGGCTTGCTCCATGGGTAAGGAAGCAGCACTGACTGTTGTTTTCTTCTGAAGTTACCAAATGGAAAAACGTAATCCAGGTGGATGTGGATACAGAGGGCAACCACACAGTGGGACCCAGCCAGCCCCCTGCACCCAGCACAAGGGCAACCTTCTCCCTGGGAGGGCTGCCAGGTGAGTCAGGAAAGATGTGCTTCAGAATGAAATACTCCAAGGACAATGGAGATACTGTTTCTGGTGTGAGGGAGAGGTTAAGCCTTTGCCAGACTAATACCTGCTTTTCCTTGTTTCTTCTGCAGAGACAGACAAGGCCAGCACAGGGCTGCTGTTACCTCCCCTCCCTCACTACGTCGGCTGTGTCAGGAACCTGCAGATCAACCAGAGGCACGTGGACCTGCCTGGAGCTGGGACTGCTTGGGGCTCTGTCAGCCTGAAGGGCTGCCCTGTGCTCTGAGTGCCACATCAGGGACAGCCCGAGGGACAGAACGCTGCTGCAGCCCTGGTGTCACCACTAGAGCACTGCCGGTGCTCGGACACACTTATCTCCAGTGACTGCAGGCACAGGTCTGGGCCAAACCAGAGGGGCCACAAATCCCAGGGGAAGGAGGGCAGGGGAGGAGGGGGCACTTTGGGGGTGTTTCACAAATAGAACCAAAAAGTTGGAGCGGGATGTGGTGACAGGTGAGTCCTTCTGGGTGCAGGGATCTGTAGCAGGGCCCGTGCTGCCCTGGAGCTCGTGCTGGGAGCGTGGGCTGGAGCACAGAGCAGCCCTGCAGCTCGTCCTGAATCCTGTTCCCTTCACCCCTCACGTACAAGGCACATAGATTTAGTTCACCGAACACTTGAGGCTGTTAATAAATGTCACAGACTGTCTGCTGGTAAAGGCTGCAGGCAGTTTCTGGTTTATAATAAATGCAATTAGGACAAACTGGATTAATTTCGTCGGTTTTGGGGTTTTCTGAGCAAGGGCACATTTAACCTCCCCCAAGGGCAGTCTCAGCTCACCTGCTACTGCTACACAAAGAGCTCTGCAAGGGGGAACTTGGACAAAATTCTGGTCACAGAATTCGCATCTTCTTATCAGAGTAATTTATAAGAATCAAAAAAAGAACAGAATAGGCTAGGAGAACTGCTGAGGGAAAGCAGAAAGGCACAACTGCCACTGGCTCTGCACTTGCATTCAGCACTGGTAGTACACTGACAAAAGTCCTGTTGTGTGAAGCAAGAAACCACTGCTTTAAAGGGAAGAAATAGAAAGGTTACCTCCACACCTGGTCCTCACCCACCCTGGCTCCTGCTCAGCCTCCCTCAGCCCTGGTGTAGTGCAGTCTCCACTTGAAGCAGCTTTTTCCTCCCAAGATACCCAGTTCACTCGTGCACTTACACGTCATATATATATTTGTGTGTGTATATATATCTCTGGCCACTTGGGGACAAAATCTTGCTTCTGAAATGGACTTGTAACTTATATCATTATATTGTGGGTTTTTTTTTATGAGGGGTAAATATTGTAAAATGGGTTTTTAACATGTCCATCTTAAATGTAATTATGACCTGTTTTTGAAATTGTAGTATTAAAGATGGTCTTTGTAAATCACTGGTACATACTTTGGAGTCAAATAAAGTTTTATGTTACTCTCTTTCACTTTACCTGGGGAAGAGTAAGCATCAGGCTGATGAGCTGGAAGAGGGATAAGCAGCACTGTAGGGATACTGCACAGATTGGAAGGAACAGTATGGCAGATAAAGAAAATTGCTTTATTTTTAGATTTATATAAGCATAATATGAAGTTAGTAATCCTACTGCAGTTGCTTAAGTTAGTATCTAGGAGTATCTGTAAGGAAGAGCAAATAACTTAATCTAAACTCATATCTTCCTCTTCATCTTTCTTGTCCTTAGAGTCTCCTTCCTTTTGGTCTGACTTGACACTGTTCTGCATGGCTTTGGCAAAGGCTTCTACATCTAGAAGTTAAACACACGAGTTACTGCATTCCCTGGGCTGGAGCTCATTGTCCACACAAGGTTAAAGCTTCATTACTTAGAAAGCAAACAGTTGCTTCCATATGAATTAGCAGGGAGGAAAATTTTGAACAATAGGTAACACACATCCAGATCTCTCTGACACAGCATTTAATGCACTTTAATTGTGCATGGGCATCCTGAGACCAGAATTCTTACATTAATGGAAGGGATGCTAAAAGCTCATTAGGGAAAAGGGATTGCCTCACTGCCAGAGCTGGCCCTGACTGTGATCACTGATTTCATGTGAATCATTAAAGGCTCCCACAAGAAAGGCATTCCTGAACAAGGTGACTGTGACATCTCCAGAGTCTTTTGCATCTCTAGCAAGAAAATGAAGCCAGCACATCTCTGCAGAACCCCAACTCCTCTCACTGCACATAACACCTCACTCTGTGTGCTGGAACACCTGTCCCACCCACCTTTTCTTTGTAAACATCAGTGCAAGAGTCACCTTGCAGACTCACGACTCTCAGAGAGGGAGAGTTAGAGCGAAGCTGATCCTTACACCCCACATTCAGTGGTCATGTGCAGTGCCAACACCCCCAACAACACACCCAACAATCCCACCAGCACCAGCACTCACCGCCTTTATTTGCCGCATCTACTGCCTCTGCAGGTAGCCCAAACTGGCTCATGAGTGGGCCCAGCTGTCCTGAAGCTAAGGCAGCACTGAACATGCTCAAAGCCTGTGGATTGGAGTCAACAGCATCAAAATAAAAGTTTGCATCAGATTTCTGCAGTAGTAACCCCAGGAGGAGAGCAGTCCTGTCATGGCAGGGCTTGGGAGCAGATATGCAATAAAATAATCACCAATTACATGTCCTTCACTTCCTTTTTCACGGAAATTGCTACAGTTTAATCTAAACCAGTCATTTAAGCTCCTGAAATATTGCAAACTGACAAATTTCAGTAAATTGCTGTAAATTACTAGTTCAGATTGGTCTGTAGGACACCAACTTTTATCACAAACTGTGTCCTGCAATTAAGGACTGGTGTTTCAAGGGATGTAGTGTAGTAACCATGAGCATCTCCTCCCTTCAGTCTGAAATTAAGGAGCCATTTGGTGAAAGGGAATAATGCATTTGCTACTACTCCTGTCATGTGCCAGAGCACATTTATAATAAAGAGAAAGGTAAAGCCCAACTCCAAAAGACAAAGTAAAAACCATTCCCATCTGCCCTTGAGTGACTGCAGGAAGAACTAATGCTCCATTAAACCATGTCCCTCTTCCTTTCCACTTCTACTGAGCAACTTCCCACTCTGAACAGTGCCAGGAACCTGGAAAAGCAAGGTGAATCAGGATGATGGGGAAGGGGGAAGAAATGCACTTCCGCCCAGAGCCAGCATCTACCTGCTGGAACTGAGGAGACGTCAGGGTGTTCTGGATCTCTTCTGCAGTCTGCGGCAGGGATTCCCCTGAGGGAAGGTAAGGCATCAATCGCTCCTGAACTTCAGCGTTGGCCAGGATGGGAGCCATGATCTCGGGAGTCAGAACAGCTGCCAGGTCCACTAGGAGAAAACAAAGGGTTGGCCATTAGACTACACCCAAAACCCCGTGTTTTTGTCATGTAAATCAAATGATCTAGTCAGGGTCTGAGTATTAAAATTATTATTACACTGCCACCATCTTTTTTCCTCTCAGTTTTGGAGTGAGAATAAGTCTCCTGAAGCAGTCAAAACCAACACTGAAATAAAAAAAAAAAACCACCAAAAAACAGGAACAAAAAAATTAAGAGACTTTTCAAACCAATGTGGAACAGGACAGGACAGTAAAACAGCTCCAAAGGACTCCTGGATCCAGCAGCTGCTTGGTCAGAGCACTGTTACCTTGCTGTCCTCCTGCTCCAGATGGCACATTCATAGTAGCTAAAATGTTCTGAAGGTCACTCAATTGAATGGGCTGGGTTGGGCTTGTGGCTGAGCTGGTTCCATTACCCGAGCTGGGAACGGGGCTGGGGCTGGTCACCGAGGCAGCCGCAGGAACGGACGGGGCCGGCGTTACACGGGTGGAAGAAGTCGTGGAAGATGGAGTCACTGCAGCCGACTGGCTGCGAGAGCTGGCCGAGATAATGAGGGTCATTAATTCCCTGCAAAAACCTCTTCTGTTCTGAAAAGCTTCTTTCCTAACCCTTACAGTATGAAAAACTCCTACCTCATTTTAGAGAGGTAATAAGCAGCCAACTTTTATCACATTATTCCCACCACATTCCCCACTCAATAAGCCATGATTCCTCCCACAGCAGTGGCAAGTTCCCATTGCAATAGCCCAGGGCAGACAAGGCCTCCTACCTTGATGATGAACTGCTGGTTGGAGGTCCCCCACTCCCGAGCAGACTGGCCAGCCCAGGTCCTGTCAGTGCACCCAGCCCACCTTCCATGAATATAAAAGAAGAACAGGTTTAGACATTTATTTCTTCAGGTTTTCTGCACCTCTCTGCTCTGGAGAGGCTGCTCTTGTACCTGAAAGGTTTTATTTGCTAAAATAGAGGGGGTGAAAGAGCCCAACCCACCCTCCTATCCCCTTCTCCAAATTAACAGAATCTTCTTTTCTGATCTTGCATCCCCATTAGAGAGCTAAACATCTCAGAAATGACTCAGTTTCTAGGTGTACACAAGGATGTAGTTACTCCAGTTTGTGCCATATGTACATCATTGTAACACAGCCCTCTCCTCTTATCTGCTACACCAAAAACTCAACTTTTCTATGAACTTTAAAACCAAGGCCCTCAGCAGAAGATCCCAGAGGCATCTTTGAGCTGCCACCACTCTCTCCTCACAGACCAGGGGTTTGCAGCTTCAAACCTAACGCAGAGATGCAGCAACAGAATCAGCCAAGCTCTTAAAACACTTCACAGGCAAAGGAAGGACAGCTCCACACACCAAGCACTCTCAGGGGAGCAGCCAACCAGAAACCAACACCCTTATGCCAAAGAAACCAGAATCAGCCTCCTCCATCACACTTCCCAACTACCAAGGACTTATGGCAGGGTCAAGAACCTCAGCTGGGAAAAGGCCTGGCTGCTGGCCCCCCTGGAGTTGTCAGGGACTTGACTGCTCCCCCACAACTCCTCTGAGCCACACCAGCCAAACACTCCATTTCCCATCAGCAGTTCCGTCCACCACACCTGATTATACACACAAAGCACCTGCACTTCTCACCCACCTTTGGAACACCTGGGATCAGAGGACAGAACAGCAGCACTCAGTGCAAACCCGTGGCCAACTGCAGCTACAGACCCTGCAGGTCAGAGTGAGCCCTGCCAGTCCCTCCTTGTACAGGAACAATCCAATGGAACCAACACCTCCTGTCACTTATCCCAGAGCTTCCCCAACAACAGGCATGGCAGGTGGAGCTCACCACACACTGCTCTCCTCCATTTCACAGTAAAAGTGACCCAGGAGCAAGAGAACTCCTTTGGAGCTCTGCACAGCCCCAAGAGATGCAAACCAGCTGTGACAAAGACAACTCCCAGGGGAAATGATCCCCAGGGATTCACCACAACCACTGTTTGCAGCAGCAAGCAGATGGTTCTCTTTCTGTTACATGTCAATCTGGCTTATGGCTGAATGTAAAGGCAAGGAAAGAAGAATTGCTGAGGAAAAGTGTGGAAAAAAGGAGGACAGTCTCAGGATTACAGGAGGCTTCAAGAGGAAGATCTTTTCCAAACACATCCTAAAAGGCCAGATTTTTCCAACACTACCATGAGATTTGCATCTGAACATCCCACAATACGAGATTTGAATCTGAAGCTAAAAAGACACCAGTCAGATCCACAAAAATGGACTTCTGAGCTGAAGCACGGAACCTTTGTCACTGCTGTGTTCCTTGGCCTATTTACACTCGAGGGTCTGACCTGTCAGAAAATGCTCCTGGAGCATTGATGGCATTCAGAACAGACCACAGCCTCTTCAGAAACCAGTGATTCCAGCTCTCCCCAGGGCTGCCCAGGAGAGAGAGCCCTGCCCTGAGCCTTGTCCCCATGACTGGGGAGGGATGTGGGGTGGGACCACTCTGACCTTCCTCTTGAACTCTTTCTACTTTGTACGCAAATATTTACTGAATCAGAGACAACACAAGCAATTCCACAGCTTGGTAACCAGCACATTCACCAGGAGCAAATCACTGGTTTTCAGCCCCTGCTCCAGTGAATATTTAGGAAGAAAAAGTGGAGTAGAAAAAAACAAGGGAAAAAAAGCAGTAGATTCAGTGCAGCAAGGAGCAGAACCACAGTTCCTTGCAGATCAAGCCCTGAGATGAGGGCTGTCTAGAATCTGGTACCCTTTTTCTGTCCCTGAACTCATCTCTGAGGCAGGGCCTTGCCTTCTCACATGAAAGAAGCGCTATTGAGATCAATAGCACTGCTTGAGAACATTGTCAGGTAAGATTTAACCTGGCAGGAGAAAATACCATTTTGGCATAAAGATATTAAAGCATTTTACCAAGTCCTCCTAAGCCCGTTGGTCCGATCAGCTGCATGAGCTGGTTATGGCTCATGTTTCCAAGAAGGCTTTGCAAGCCACCCTCACCTAAAAACAAAAACATTCTGAAACACAACATATTCACATGGTTTTTTCACAGCACTCCGGCTCAAACAGCAGGAGATTAATTGGCATCACATTCTGTATGGAAAAACAGTTTCAAGTGTTTACTGATTCATGATCTTCATAAAAGATAAATGTAACTTGGTTTCATAAAGAGGTAAGACTCCAGAGAATCTACTGGAACAAAAAGATTTCTCCTGGCAGTCTTAACTTTCAGCCTACACCTACTTAACAGCACAGTTTATTCTGCTAAAAGGACATTTAAGCTTCTGGTATTAACATTGTCCCCAGCTCACCCTCCACAGCCATCAGGGATTTCTTCCTAGGGAACACTAGGGGCTTAGTCTAGACATAAATTTTAAAAGAAAAAAAGCCTCTGACATGAAGGAACAGAGAATGGACTGTACCTCCCAGTGCTGAGAGCTCGTGGCCTCCGCTGGCATTCCCACCCAATGCCCCTGGCATGGGGGGATTGTTGAGATACTCGTTCACCTTACGGCAGTGCTCCTCATCCTTGTCTGTCTTCGGCTCCTGCAACAGAATTGCTCTTGGTATGAGTCATGCTGGGGGGATTTTGATCCAAGACCTTTGTCTTTGGCTTCCCACAAACCTGCATCCAGAAGAAGAGTCGTTTTGATCCTGCCTTGAACTTCAATACATACACACGGCCTGTGGTGCACTGTGGGACTCTCTTGAACTCACAGTCATCAGGAAAAATAATCAAATCCTGGAAAGTGTGTCAGGAGAAAGAAATGTTTCAGAAAATGCATCAATATTTCTTTTTGCCTCCCAAAGCCCTATGCCCTTCTCCACAAACTTTCTTCCATCTGCTCCTCAGAGCAGAGAGCATGTGGAAGTGCAGGTCTGTCAGGGACATTCTCACCCTAATTTGTCCTGGAGGAGCTCTTCCTGCAGTGCCAGCAGATGAGAACATGACATAACACCTCAGCACTGAAACATCAGCCCATACTCACATCCTCCACATTGCCTGAAGTCCTGTCCTTCCAGCAGAAGTGAATGAGGGAATCATCGGTTTGCTGGATGTAAACGAGGCCTTTTCTCTTGTCTGGAGTTACAGTGCTGCCTTTCAGGGACATCTTCCCTGCCCGAAATTCCACCAGGTATTTGCTCGAGGAGCCACGAGAGCCTGGCACCAGGCTTGGAAATAATGCACCTGAAGACATCCTGGAAAGAGAGAGAGCAGCAGGTGTGATGAGAAACCTTCCCATATCCTCTCTTCCCAGTATCAAATTTCAACCTTTACCAGGCGGCTTCACAAAAGCCATCTGTTCTGCTGCCTGCAGAATTCCAGAGTGATTCAAAAAGCAGAACTCTGGATGAAGACAGGAGGCTCTACAGCCCTCCACTAATAAAGGACAGCCTGTGTGCTGAGACACTCGAAAATGAAGCCACCGTCCCCCGGCGCTTCCTTCTTCAGGTCGAACCACGGTTCGAAGCAGGAAGCGCTGCTGTACCTTCAGACTGCGGCTCCAGACGCCGCAGAGCCCCGCAGGCTGCCCCGTGCTCCCCCGACCCTCACGGTGACCCCCGGCCCCCCTCCCGCACTGACCGACCCGCGGGTCTGGCGGCGCTGCCGGGCCCGGCCGGCCCCGCGGGACTGTGCGGCTGTTCGGGGCTGGCGCTGCGCTCCCAGCCCGGCCGGCCCCGGCCCCGGCCCCGCCGCCGGGCAAACGCTCCGAGCCCAGCCGGGACAGGGGGCTCGCGGCCCGGCCCGGACACCCCCCCGCCCGCCCAGAGGCCGCGATCTTCTGCCGGGCCCCCCGAGGCCGCCGTGCCGCCTTCCCCGCGGCTTCCCCCGGCAGGAGACCCCCAGCCCGGCCGCCGCTGGGCGCGCGGTCCCGGGGGTGCCCGGCGGGACCCGAGCGGTACCTTCAGCCTTCAGCCTCCTCCTCCTCCGCCGCCTCAGCTCTTCCTGCCCCGCGCGCCGGAACCCCGCCTCGCGCGGGGCGCGCGCCGCCGCGGCTCCGCGCTATTGGCTGGCGCGGCTGTCAATCAAAGGGGGCGGGGCGAGGCGCCCCTGCTGTGTCACGGAACATGGCGGCGCTCCCCCCTCACCCCCCCAGGCCTTCATGACCCCTTCGGCCCCATCCCCTCCCTCAGCCGAGCGCGTCTCCAACAGCACCTTTATTCCCGGCGTAGGCAGGAAATGGTGACAAAAGAGAAATCCTTCCACGAACGGCACGCAGGGCTCATGGCCAAAGCCTGGGTTGCTTCGCAGTATTTCAGTATTGTTTCCCTGACCCAAATCTCAGGTGTTTGCAAAGAGCCAACGCAGGTGTGCCCCCAACAGCAGTGCTGGGTGAAGAGTATTGGGTTGGCTTTTTAAAATGGGTTTTGGGCGAAAAATTTACTGGCAAATTATTTTAAATTATTAAACGAGAATAAATAGTTCTCATTAGGTCTTCTTGGATAGATGGTTCCTTGTCCATGTTAAGCCAGGCACCAAGAGTTCTATAAATGCTGGATGTGTGAAAAGCTGCTCCCCATTTACAGCAGGACATCAGCTCCAAGATACAAATGCTATCAGCAACTACCAAGTGAACTTGCACATTGACAACATTTTTTACCAGAAGCCCACTCTCCCCAGCTCCAGCTCACACCTGGTCTCTCCATCATCATCATCCATCATCACACAACATGAGGTCAGAGCTGGGACCGCTCCCGAGGCTCTTCCCACTGACAATTCCCACCCAGCACCTCCACCCAGGGCTGGAGGTGTCCAAAGCTCCAATTTAAATCATCTTTGTCCAGTGACCATCACAATGAAATCAAGGTACAGCCCCACAGCTGGCTGAGCAAAGCCAAAGTCCTCCTTGCCCCACACCAGCTGCTCTGTACAGGTCTCACAAAAATCTCTGTCACCATCCAGAGGCCCAAAGGGTATTTATTTATTAAGTATTTATTATAATTTCTTTCTAGCTGGTTTCTCTATGTAGCTGTATTAACATATACTAACACAGTTATCTTATATACAGTGTTTAATCAAGTTATAAAAGTGACATTCTTCAAAAGGTGCAAAGTTATTAATGTTTTGACACGTAAACTACTGAGGCGAGATCTGCGTCGAAAATAAAAACTTTTGGACTTTGAGAGCATTAGGAATGCCAGGGCTGGCCAAGCAGAGCTGTGTCGGCAGCGCAGGGAAAGGGTTCTCAAAGTGTTGCCAGTGAAGAACAATAAATTAAAAGAATGGGTTTGGAACTATTCTGAAATTTTACTGAAAACTTCAGACTAAAGGAAAGGAAGACGGGGGTGAAGATATAACTAATGAAGTGTTCTTACACTGGAAATGTTCCCAGTTTCTTTTTATATCCCATGAAGATTCTATACTGAAGTTTGGATTAAACACATTGGTACAATTCTTTCATGCTTTCACATAATGACAAGGCTTTAGGTCTTTGAATTTAAATCCTGGCTTAGACAAAAGGGATGCTAACCTGTACACCTCCTCTTAGAACATCTGTACAGTTTTTTCCATTCAGGCAATTTCTATTTATATGCATTGTTTTAAAAACATCACTCCAGCATCAAACACACTATGTAATTAAAGTAAGTTTTAAACTCCCACTGGTCTAATATGTGATTCATTTCAATCCTCACCTAACAAAAAAAATTCCCTATGGCACGTGCAGCAAGTTTGGAAAGGGGTTAACAGTGCCTGACATTGTCATTAAAGCTCAGGTTTTTATAAAAAATATTTTTATGCTGTTCCATGTGGATCAGCAGTGTCTTTTCAGAAGTGTCTGTGCCCATACTAGGAACAAACACAACCCCACTGGGCCACTAAGTGCATCTCAAGTTCTGACGACTTCCATCAACACAAATTACAATTTTTGGCAACGGAATCAAGTTGCCATGAACAAGAGTCAGATTGTGCCCTTCCTTACTGCCTTGAAGTTTTACAGCTTCTCTTATTTTTCCAATGAAGACAACTAAATTTCCCCCAAATGTAATCCAATTGTTGCACACATGATTTGCTGGAAGAATTCCTCTATGAATATGTTAATTTTCTTTTGCTTTTTAATCCTCTGAGAGAAACACTTCAAAAATCTACTTTCTGGATGAAATCACAGATGTTTTGGACACAAATCAGACCAATTCTTTCTTGAACTCTTCATGTTGCTGGCACTTAACACCAACAATTTCGAAATTACTGCAAACTTCACACAGCACAGCCACTCTCCATTTTTGCCTGGTTACCCAATTAAAAACTTTCATAAAAGAAGCAGCAATATAAGGATAAATTTTAATTACTGGACCAAATTTTTCAAGCCTCTCTCCACACCCTGGCCCCTGAAGTATACCACTTGAAATAAAATGAATGCATCAGTTCAGTAATTGATTATTTCCAGTATTATATGGCTTCAATGGTTTGATATGGAACAACAAAAAAAAATTCATTAAAAAATCCCACTTTTTGACATCACGTGCTCACAGGAAACTTGTAATGGGTATAACTCTGCCAAAGCTTTAAATTGATTCTGCTTTTTCACAACATACGAAACAGACATGACCTAATAATGAGAAACATGCAAACCAAAACTTCCCCAAAACATGAACCTGCGTGGACACACACACAGAAGTGCTTCCAAAGGAAAGTTTAGTCTAGAAGCATACACAGTGCCAAAGCTGCCAAAGGTAGTGCACAAGAGTTAAGCCTCCAAGTGGTAGCAAGCAATATATTGTACATTGGAACCACCTCGACATTCCTGCTATTGCTTCCAAAGCTTCTCCTATGGTAAGAACAGCATTTAACAGCATTTGACCTGAGGAAAAGCACATTTTGGGTGTGCCCTTCCCTTCTCCTAAGGTATGCTCTATGGGATTTATCACAGGTAGACAGTTTAATGCTCACAGTGTCCCAAAGTTGTGAAGACTCTGTAACAGACAACTACCGTGTGAGAGGCTTGGGCTGGCTTTTGTGTTCCCAAGGCTCTCAGTTATGGAATTGTTGAGAGTGGGGCCAGGAGCTCCTGTCCCCAGGGAGTGCTACATACAGTATGGGAGTGTGACAGGACTGGGATTGATCCTGTTGGTACCATGCTGGCTTTTCATCCCTGCTCCGAGTGCCAAAAACTTCAGCTTCTTCTCTATTGTACTAAGTATTGAGGATATTATCTCTAGTTTATTTAAGTTATGTAGTTTTCAAGGATGTTATGTGCTCTACGGATACAGCATATCCTCCTGGCAGAGAAACTAGGGGAGGAAATGGAGAACCAAAGGTCCCTCTGAAAATTAGTGAAAACTTGATGATTTCAGGCGCAGCTTTACGGAATGAGCGCAACAGTATTTAAATATTTGGCAATCCAACGTTAGTGAGAATTAAATCATTGATTGTTGACTGATAGAATTTCTGTTAAAATTTACTTTGAAAAGCTGGTTTTTGCTATCCACAAAACCAGAGTAACTGGCTTGGAATGAAATCTAGTAACTAGATGTCCGGATGAGATGAGCAATTGCTTCTGGAATTTCAGTATATGTCTGGACAGTCTGAGAAGTTTCTATCAAAATAGCCACCTGAGTACAGCCAATCTGGAGTCCCAGTGTATGGGTTAGTGCCTTGATGAAACCATCTGTAAAACAAAAAAAAGGAGAGAAACAATAAAAGAAAAAAAGCAAAGAGAATGAATAGTTGTTAACAGGGAAAAAAACCCAGTGTTGCTTCTTTCACAAAACATTCTAAAAATACACTGGTATTTCTTATAAAAAATTCTTAGGAAATATTCTGAACATGAATATAATTGAACTTCCTACGCAATTATCATCACCTTGTAGAGCACCTTTTATTTTAGCATAAAGTCAAAGAGTATTAAATGGATTTTAAAATTCCTGTCCTATTCCAAGTAAAAGTAACACTGACACTCTAGATTATATATATTAATTTTTGCTTTAAAAGAATGCCAAATCAGTTACACAATTATTTTTAGCAATTTCTCCCAAGGGGAAACAGTTTCTGTTCTATGGAGCTGTGCCCTGCACAGAACATCAACAGCTGCTTACTTTTTAACCACATTAACCAAAACCAATTTTTATATTCTCTGGAAGAGATTTTTCAAGGCATGAACTGGAATTAATCTGTAGCTACTCCTCCAGGCTTTGGGAAAAGAATGCTTCCTCTTCTGAATTTCATAAAATCATGGAGCATCCCAAAGTTCTTGCCTTTGAAGTAAGCAACTGGCCATGAGCACACACTTGACTGCACAGCACTGGCAGCTGTGAAAAGCACCCTGTGGGAGCAGCAGCCAAATCACACATCACTCCCTGATGCACTCTGTGACTCGGAAATCACTTGAATATGCAATCAAAAAAGCAATTTCTGAAGTATCCAAGCCAAGAAATCCAAAGAGTGTGAAAATAAAAGGTCCTAGAGGGCCACATTGTCTTGCTCAACTACCAAAAGCTGGACAGGAATTGGTTAAAGGAGGATGACAGTCAACATTTTAACATTCATTCTAATAAAAACATGACTTCTGTAGGTTTTAAAAAAATTCATCATTACCACAGTAGTTAATTATGACAGGTTTCAGCATTTCTTGTTAGGTATTTTTTCCAGGACAGGCTTATCAGCAATTTTGGCTTCCAGCTACATATTTAATTGTTGACCCAGCAATGCTTTAAGTGACACTACAAATTGTGCTGTCATGGAAGTAATCAGACACATGCTGTCCTGAATACAAACAATTCAAGCAGTGTAGCCAACCATTCCAGGCTTAAACAAATTGCTCCTTCCTTGCCCCTTACCGTGTGTGCCACTCCACTTCGTCCTTCGCACGCTCCTTGCGAGCAGCTCTTTGTTTCTCTTCCAGTCTCTCCTTCTCTCTGCTTGCCACATCTAGCCAATGTTTCAAGAGAAATTGGTAATTTAGCAAAAAAGAAACAAAAATGCAGAAAACACAGGAAAGACCAGAGAAATGAAATAGAATTCATTTAACCAAAAGAAAGCATTTGCTGTACACAGTCTTTAGCAACAAAAACCTAAAACTCATTTCAGAGAAGTTGCTGCTACAAACACAGAGCTGAAACTGAAATGTTGGTGTTCTATCTCTCAGAAACACTGAGACAGCAGGGAAGAACTCAGATTAGGAAATGACAGAGTGATTTTTTTCACTATTTGGCCCTGTGTTTCCTCTGACAAACACCAGAGCAGCAGAGCATGTCTGCTCACCACGTCTCTCCAGACAAACTCCAGAGCAAGTGGAGCACATCTGCAGCTCCTCCCAAGTTAACAAACATGCAAACACATCACAACACAGGATAGCAGCCCTGGGATGCATCTGCTCTCCCAGGCTCTTCTGGGAGAAAACAGACATCACATACTGTTCAAAAACACGTTCAGTGCACAGGATGAAAAAGAGTTAAGGCCGCTCTGAGAATGAGAAACTGAATACTGTTTCCTGCATTGACCTCCCTTCATCCAGCCCTCCCAAAACTCACTGCAGTGCCAGTATTTCCTGCAGCAAACACATACCCATGTTCCCGTTCTCCATGTTCCTGATGTCCGGACGTAGCCGGCAGTCCGTGGGAGCCAGGATTGCCTCCATGCCCTTCTCCAGCTCATTGAGGCTCACAGCAAAACTGGTGAAATTGTACATCTGAAAAGCAAATTGAAGAGAACACACAAGTTATGCCAGCAAAGCAGTGCTGGGTACCTTGCAATGAATGGATACAACAAAACTTCCAAGAGAAATTGCTGAGTCAAACCCCTGCTGGCTGCCCCGAAGGCAAAGTTAGGTTCATTCAACACCAGCTGGATTTTTTGTTGGAGGGGAAGAACAAGAAAGGGCAGATGGGGACAGAAATCACAGCTTTCATTTTTCAAGCAGTCTTTGCTTGTGAAGATTAAGACAGATTTCCTATGATATTGATATTTAACATCATCATTTTTAGAAAAAACAAAACCACCCACACCTGAAAGACCAAAAAGTCTTGCTGAAACTATTGAAATTAATATCCTGCTGCCCAGCTACTGCACCCTGTGGCAGTTTGTCTTGGAACAGCAGGGCCAGCAGAAGGGAATGTGTATCTGTATTTCAGCCACTCTCAGTGCAAAGATCTCCCAGACTGGTTAAGCTGAGTCCCCAGATTCCCAGCTGCACTCTGAGCACACATTCCCTGTGCCAGCTCAGGCACAGCAGGGCTGCTTTCAGCACAGGACCAAAGCACAGCTAGCTGGAGTATAATTTCAGTGCAGCAAGAACTGCCAGAGCCTGCTCCTATGCCAAGGAGTGGCACTCAACAAGGTCCCCTGGACCATTCCTCATGTTCTCCTGGATAAGTCACCAGCAAGAGCAAAGCAGGGGCAGATTGAAAGTTACCTGTGATGAGTTTGGTGGCCTACAGTTTATTCTCCAAAGCAATTTACTGCCTGGTATGAACTGCACTGTGTCTTGAACCTCTGGCATATCATCAGCCTCATCATTTTCAGATTTAATATCTTCTTCACTCTGAAACGGAGATAGCATTTGGCAGAGGAACAAAGGAACATTGGATGGTTTCATCTCAGGTTCTGCAGTGACTGTTGAAGGATCTGTTCACATTTCTGATACTGAACACTCCTTTACTTCTGCCTCACCCCCTCCTGCTTGCTTCTCCTCACTCTGTATACAGCCCCTCTCATTTTTATCATGTCTTGCTCCTGATATCCCTGAATAGTCTCACTTAAATAAAACTTGAATATCTGTTTAAAAAATCAGTAATAGTAATAATAGTAAATTAATGTCTTTCAGAAGTGTTTTCTCCAGCTTCCTTTCTATCCTACGCCATAGCTTAATTTCACCTCACATGACCATTATTTCTACAGGTGCAAAAGAGTCAAGACTGAAATTTAAACCAGTTCCCGAGTTAGTTCTTAAGTCACAAATAGGGCACACCTGGTTTTGGACATTGCTTCACCATTTGCAAAACATTCAGATGTGTGGTTAAAAAAAGACAGGCGCTCATTTCAGTCTGATCCAATCACAATTATCACTGCCAGTTTTCTCACTGTGAAGACTGTGTCCTTAAGTTTATGAATACAGTGACTTTCCTTCAAAGTTCCTTTGTTACCAGTGGCACTGCTGTGCTGCACACGTAAAACTCCAATGGTTCAGGGGGCTGCTCTCAGAATCTGGGACAATCTGACTGCTGCAGGATACAGACAGCAGCACTGTGGAATTTCAGAGGATTTCACCATGAGAACCCATTTAAAACCACAACAACCAGAAGGGAAGTTTGAGGCAACAACATCCTGGAGTGACAGTAAGAGTTTTCCTCACTCCCACCCCCTTTCTATTTTTTTTTTGCCCTCTTTGACATGGCTCATTTGTTTCAATCAAAAATACCCTACTAGGTTAAACAGAGCCTGTTTTATACACTAGAAAACAGCTCCATATGGTTAAGAGTCTAATTTCAATCATTTGGTTTGAGTATTCATTATTTAAAAAGACAGTTCTAGGCTACTTTCCATGTCAACATCTGGTTTACTGTTAGACAGTTCCCCATCTAAAAATAATCTCAACAGGAAGGAAGGAAGGAAAGAAAGAGTTGATTTTCTTAAGATGAACAGAACCTTATTATTTTTCTAAAAAGAGTCCAAATATAAGCCTGTACCATGATGGAATCCAGAGCCAAAAGCAAGGCCTGTTGTTGCTCTAGATTCTTCTGATGTGAATACTTTTAAAGTTTGAGACTCTTGACATCAAGAGTGATTAGCTTCTGTTTAACTTTTCATTTTCAGTGAGTAACTGTTGATATAAGGAAACCCAAAGTCCTCTGCTGCACCATACAACATTTCCCATTTTCCATGTGACACTGAGGTCTTGGCAGCAACTTCCCTGACACTGCTTACATATGAAGTAAAAAAAACCCTGTATGTTTCCAGACCTCTTTTTTGTAAAGACTTTCTACATCCTAAGTTCTGAAAATCTGCATCACCAAAAAGCATATCCGACTTAAACAAAATTGTTATTGTTTTTTACTGCCCAAATCCTACAATTTTTACTGCTGGACTTGGCAGTAGAGCCACTTTCCTCATTCAAGGACTGGACAACATCAATTTGGGGGTTGATATTTGATGATTTCTCTGACCAATCTCCAGCAGACACCATTCCTACAAGCTCCTTTCCATGCCAGCAGCTCACACCACAGCCTGCAAAGCTCAAAGTGCCTTCTCACTGCCCTGTCCAACCCCTACCAAATGACAGCTTTTATCCTTCATTCACCTAAATAAGATGTTTTGATTTAATTTGGGACATTTCAGAATCTTTTCTCCCTAAAGAATCTTTCACCTTACCGACTTCTTCTTCGGCTCACTGCCTCTCTTCTCATTCTTTTTGTAGGTCTCATACGTGGTGGGGTCAGTGCACCACAAACATTCTGTCCACTTGCCATAGATCACACACAGCTTCTTCCTGCTGCACAGACAAAGCAAAGCAAAGGACACTGAGCTCTTCCTTCTGAGTGAGCCTGCTAAGCCAAGCCTTGCAGATTCTGATCTACATTAAATACTCGGCTTCCTACTTCGCTGCATCTTATGTTTCTATTTGCAGATTTCACAGAATCACAGAATGGGTGATTCTTAGAAAACACAGATGTCTGATAGGCAAAGAAAAGGTTTCAGCTCCTTGCAGCCTTCCAGGACAGATCCTCATGACAGTCACATGCTTTTGCCACTGTTAAATGAATGTGGGTACATCAAAGCCAATTATAATACAGAGACTCAGAGTCACAAAACAGGTCTGGGTTAATTAAAAACTTTTAGCAACCACATTCTCATTATTTTAAACTGAAGACTGGAATTATGACTGTACAGTAGTAAATCAGTTGCAGCTACTCTGCATTTTCCCTTCATTTCCAAAACCTGGACTGGAGAGCTTTTCTAATAATGCTTAAAAATTATCATCCTGGAATCAAGGGGTTTAATACTGACACAGAGAACAAAAATGGGTTACAAACTACATTGCCCCAGTGTTAAAACAGAGAGACCAAGAGGCTTTTCTCACTTACTGCTTGTCCTGGATGTATCCCTCTACTCTGTGAAGCTCTTTCCCAAACAGTCCACATGGTTTAAAATTAAGAACACATTTATCTCCAGTACTGTGGAGGAAATAAGTACATGCTTAGAGAAGCAAGCACCTAAATACATCAGAAAATTTATTTTACCTTGTTTAGCTTTTTTAATATAGTTACAAGTTAGCTGGTGGTTATATATATATAAATATTTTGATTTAACTATGGTTTATTATCTGACCAGAACATGAAAAATGGCACACAAATTCTAAAATTCCATAGAACTAACAAATTTTGTGCAAGTACAGGAGACAGGATTACAGATTTGATACTATGAGAAGTATCAAACAGCTGCTTGTTGGATTGAAGATCTCATTTACTGACAGAGCAATGTGTGCAGGATTAATGCTGCTCACAAAATTCTTTCCCTCATCATTTAGAAGGTAATTTCTTTTATGTAAGTAAAAAGCTTTGATACAGGCAGCTGGCAGAGCAGTTGATACTCTCCAAGTTCACATTTCCCAACTCTGCAGTCATTTTTCTGTGCTGTGCCCTTAGTTTAAGACATTGTCCATTATCTAAACTAAAAAAAGTGACAAATCACAATCAACACAATGGAGGTCCAACCTGCTTCTGACAATTATTCTGTTGAATGGTTCTAGAGTTAAATTGAATTTCTGTTCTCTGGCAATGGTGCTGAATTTGGATGGGTAACACACAAATGTAAAACCTTTGCTCTCCATAGGCCATCTGGCTTTGTGCATTTTCATTAATAATATTATCACAGTAATCCCAGGTCTAGGAAGAGCTTGCATGTGTCAGGAGAGGAAAAAAAAAACCAAAAAACAACCCCACAAAAAGACAAAAAACCCCCACAAGACTTTGGAGCTACAAAACAAAGTTTCCTGTGTGTCTTGACAAAAATCAAAATCTGCTCTGTAACACAAATGACCACAACAATCCCTACAGCCCTTGGATTCATGATCAGCATTACCTGTGATTTATAATTTCTACCACTCCATACTGTTCTAACCAGAGTTTACCAATAATTACATTATGTACACAACAGGTTGGATTTGTCCATGTGTAAGCTTCATTGTGCCTGTCAAGGAAATAAGAGAAAGAAATCATTTTCTTGAGCTTGAGATGGAAGCCTGCTTTCAATTCTGTTCATGGCAAGGCAAAATATTTAGCACTCCTCTGAACAGCCAGCACTCAGCTTCAAAACAGAAGAGAAACAGACTTTTCTTTACAAGCCACCCATGTGTTGTATCCAAGCATTAGTGCAAGTTAATGAAGTGATATTGTCCTTATTCTTCTCCCTTCTCACATGAGTTTTACAGTTGCTGTGCTTTGGATTACAAATTTCAGCCCAACATAAAAAGCAGTGCAGGAATTCATCTTTTTCATTTGCATGTTTGAAGTTTTAAGTGATAAAACACAGTATTTGCAGGAGAACCAGACTAACAAACTAATGCCTAACAGTGTCTTCTATTCAATTGCTGCAGCAGCAGTAAATTGCAAAGTGGTTTACACAAACATGCCACAAGGTTTCTCATCTGTACTTGAGGTCTGTTCCAGTGCCACTGAAGGTAATTTTGGAGGTGTGAGTGGTTTTGGCTTCTTTTTATTTGGTTGTTTAACACCACTGGGACACAACAGAACTACTGCAAGCTCCACAAACGTGACATTTTAAAATTCAGTTCACAACTCAATTCCATCCTTTCCCCAAAGATTTACTGAGAAGGAAAAATTCTAGAATTGATTTTCCACTTGGCTTTACTTTTGGTTTGTTGTTCTGTGAAAAGCTTTAAAGGTGAGTTTACAGATTCTAAATCCTTAAAAGACATTATTCTACAATTGATCAAAAAGTTAAACAATAGGATTTCTATTATCACTAGCAGAGTCAAAGCCATCTATTTACACTCATCTTTCCATGCTGGTAAGGGAAATAGTGAAGTTACCTGGTAGGCAATCAATCTATCTTAGAAAAGTTTGTAAACTCTGTTTTAACAGAAAATAGAGAAAAAGCAGTGTCCTCTGTAAAAAGTGCCCTGTACTTCTATTTCCAGTGAGTATGGAGAGAACACTCCAATGTCACGTTTCCAGCACAGAGAAATAACAGATCATTGAAGTCTCACTATTTCCCACAGCTCCTTTTCTTCAAGGAGTCTTTAGAACAATGACTACTCTTCAGCTGGGGGAAAGAATACCAGAAACCCTCCAATTAATCCCCCAGCCTTTAAACATAGTTTTATTCCTGAACTATTCTGACAACACAAGCTTTACAGCATAAACCAAAACACAACACAAAGCACTTATGGTCAGGGCTGATGAATTGAAGCACTTTTTGTGCTGGAGAAGTGAGAGAAAAGTGTCTTCTAGTGCTCTGAAAAATAGTCATGGTTAATATAAAGGCACAATTTAATACTGACTCACAGCTTTGCTTCCCAAACAGCTCCTTGTTCACTTAGGCTTTGAGTAGTTCTCAGACTCCTCAAAGCAACAGAATGGTCTGAATCACAACACTGAGAGGCTCAAAATTTTATTTCAACTCCTGCTGCTAACTTGAAGCAATTATTTCAAACAAATGCTTTAACTGTTTATATTCCAGTTTAAATCTCAGCCTTGATTAGGGTCAACAAGAATTTTAATAGTCCTCTAAAGAAAGGCTCTTGAGGAACAAACATCATTTTGGAAACATCTGCATTCTGCACTAATATTCACAGTTCCTTCTACATTCAGAAGAAAGGTCCTTTACTTCCATCATAATTTTTCTCCAAGACCAGTTCATACTTTTATGAACTTTGGAATATTAGATGCCAACAGCTGAAAAATTAAACTACTTCCAAAAGAAAGTACAGGAAAAGTCAGTGCCTGCTATACAAGGCAAGTTGGTTTTTTATTGAAACCAAATGTCTCGAACTTTCTTAAGTCAACATTTCAAAACCACCTCAGAGTTAGGCCTCAGAAAGGCTTTTCTAAAAGCACCAAATGCAGAATACTTTATTTGCAACTGTTCTAGTGCATCCTCATGTCCCATTTGGGAAAGCTCCAGAGTCTTTGTGCCACCAGGACACAAAACAACTCGTGGGACATCACGTAATTCCTGAGAGACAAGCCTGGCAGCAGGCTGGAGAGGCATTCTTGATTTTAGCAGGAAGCTGATCCTTCTCTGGAAGTGGCAATCCTGACAAGTTTCTCCTGTTCCCTCACCACACAGAACAGTTATTGTGAGATGCAGCTCTTTTCATACAAACCCCCCAAACCAACAGCAATACTGAAAATTGAGATGAGCAGCCCAGTAAGAGAATCTTATCTCTGTATTTAAATTTTACATGCCTTCACAGAACTAGCTTTCAGTAGCAACCAATATGTAAGAAATGCTAATTTTCATGATGGAAAAACTGGGTCAAATTGCTACAGCTATGGAAGTACAGTACAAAAAAACCCAACTCTGAAATTAAGCAGTGAAAATTAATTTGTAAATCAATTCTTACAACCTCTTCAGCAAGGGTTTTTTAGGCAATCACCTCTGAAAAGCCAACAGGGTTATTACAAAAAGTAAAAAAAAAAGTTATTTACTTCTCATACTCACTTCAGAAGCTCCAAAGTAATTGTTCCCCGAGGCTCTGCTTCTATACTCTTTCCCCAGAATTTTAGTTTGGGATAGATTGATCCATGAAATATGAAGTCCTTATTGAGGCCTTCAGAATAAAATGCACTAATAGGTGGGTGGTGGCTGACTTGTTCAGATATAAACCTAAATCCTAAGTCCTCCCTGGCAACAACAAAAAAAGAGCATTAAACAGTAAGCACATTTTTAATATTGCAAGAGAAAAGAGTTGATACTTAAAAAAAGTGAAGTATTTTAAGATTAAACTGAAGGTGAGACCTTTCCTTTTCTAGTTTTGTGACACATTTACAATTAATGAAATGAAAGGATTTCTGCTCTGAACACTTTCTTTTGATACCCCAAACCAGATTTCTACCCAGAAAAGCCTCTGAAGAAGTTTCACTGAAATAACTCATGAAAACACAGAAACACTTTGGGCAAAATGAAAAGGTCTGACTGAAAATTCTTTACCCTACTGCAGACATATCACTCATTTATGTGAGGAAGCTCAAAGTCCTTCAGACTAATTTCTCTATCGACATGATCAACAAAACAATATTTAAATTAATAAATAGTGTCTGCTCAGGAAGCATCTTTGATGGAAGAACATGAACCAATTTTCTCTAAGTAATTCAAAGAATACTCTGCCTGAACTTAGAAATAAAATTATTAGCTTTTATAACAACTTCTCAGAAATTCTGAGATAGTTTGAGGAAAAGAATTTTAGCTATACTCAGAAATCTACTTTAGTGGTATTTTACTACAACCAGACCAATGTGACAGTCTGCTAACTCAAGAACACAAAGAGCCCCAGCTCCCAAATCAATGTAATTACTACCTGGTTAATTCATAGGTTTCTCCTAACAGTGGGTTAAATGGTTTGCCAGTTCTCTCCCACTGAGAAGCTACAGCAGAAACTGCAAAAGCAGCTACAGCCTGTAAGCAAATTAAGAACACATTGTTATGAGAATAGTGCATTAAAACTCTAAGTTTATGGTACTTTATTTGTTGCACACTACAGTATTTATTATTCCAAAAAGGAATTGCTTTATATTTATTTCTTAAGGCAAAAACATTTGTAAGCCATAGAATAAATGACAGAGAAATGGGGAAATATAAGCACTTGTTAAGAATCTAATTTCCAACAGGAATTAATGTCTGTGGTAAATTCTGCCAGATTATACTCAGCCTCACCTACTCCTACAAGACCAGCCTGGTTTTTTAAATCTACTTTCCCCCAATTTTGACTGCCCCCACCCTCAGCTCACTGGGAACAGAGCCTCACTCTCCTAGTGCCAGGTAAGAACCATTTCTAGCACAAATGAGACCTCCTGAGCCAGGCCAGCAGGTTCAGGTGACACTGAGGAGCTCCTGCAGGCTGGGGAATGGAGGTTTGGAGCACACAAACACAGGAGCCAAGATAAACCCTCCACTGCACTCCAGTAAAACCAGAGCTGTGAGCAACACCAGCATAACCTGATGCACACAGGTGTCACCATATTCACTGACCTGGTGTAGACCAAGGCAATAACAACCAGTTTTGGAGAAGAAAATCCAATAACAATCCCAATAACAACTGGTTTTGTAGAAGAAAATTGTGGTAAATTTGTCTCTGTCACAAGAATTTTTCATCCGGGAACCTCAAAATCATGAGGTCACTCAACAAACCAACTTAGAATCACATAAAGCCAAGATTTCATCCTCACAACACATAAAAACACAAAAAAAGTCAGTTAAAGAAATGAGCTGAGATCCTTAGGCATGGTCAGTTGTGGCACTTTCCTTTTAAACTCTGTGCATGCATGAAGGGTCAAAGTGTCACAAATATTTGACACAACCACTATGAAAGAAGAAACTCATCTAGACACACAAACTGGGTATTCTTACCATAGTCCCTGAGAAAGAGATACAGTCAAGTGAGAAACTGTCTTAAACGCAAAGACTGGGAGAAAAAAACTTGTGAATTACCCAGAAGGTGGTGGGGATTCTTACCTGCATTCTTTCCAGGGGATCTGTGTGACTACAAGCCTTATTGATGAGGTATATGTGCTCCATATATTCTGTTATCCTTTGAAGGAAACTCAAGGGCTCGTTGAAGACAATGGGCATTGTAATCTTGGACAGCTCCTACATAACCAAAGGGCAGGTTGATTTCTTAGACACAACACTAAGTAAACAACTGGCAACAACAAGAATTTTGGAAAAATGTTGTGGGTGAGCTTATTTATAGTATTTCTCAGAGGATATTTGGCAAGCCTGATGCAGACCTGCTACAGCTGAAAAGGCCTGGAAGCACTGCAGAACCCTACTTGCAATCTGAAATAACTGAAAACATTGATCCAGCTAACCCAATAAATTCACAGAGAATGTCATTTTCTCTGCTGTGCTCTGTGTAAAGCAGAAGAGGTTAAAATTTCCCTAGGTAGCAGCAATAATGTGCCAAGCAGCTCTGTGCTGATACTGAAGTGCCACAAGCTCCTTGGAAAACCTCACATGCTTATTTGCATAAAATCTATCTATTTCACTGCAGCAACCACAAATTATTTTTTGAAAGGAACATTTACATAAAGAATACCACTTGAATTGCTCTAACAGATTTTAGTGGTTTATTTAAGCAGCCTGTTATTTGTGTCAGACCGTTTCTGGTTCCCCGTGTGGATAAAGACAGACATGAAGTTCATACAGAGATTTCCAACTCCCCAGGTCTTTTACTACACCCAAGGAAATTTGGCTGTTTAATTAAAGTTGCACTCATGGGCATTAAAACATCTATGTAAGTGCTTAAAATGTAGCAGAAAGCAGAATGCCACCAGATGAAGTTAATGCAACATTTTCCTCCCCTTGGCACAGGGAAGGGAAGAAAAATGTTAACCTTAACTAACTTCAACTGATTTGGTCCAAGGAAAAGTTTGAGTAGATATGTCACTCATCCCACCAAAAGGAGTTTTGAGAGAACTGTATCTCCTAGATGACATGAATTAATAAAATAAAGTCCTAAAACACCTTTTGCTGAGTAAAGAATAAAAAAAAGAGCAGGTAAGATAGCATAGTGTCAATCATATGTATTTGATTATCTTTAAATGGCTTTAGTCTAATTCTTAAAGGACAGCTTCAGAAATGCCAATCCACATACTCTAACACCAAAAGAAGATATGGAAATAGTACTGTTAATAAATAAATGGTGAGATTTTGGGAGTTGTTGTTTTCTAGTAAAAAAAAAGGAAAATGCACCATATGTTATTTTGTGTCTTGATGTTTAAGCAATAAAATTAATCAGCTGACATCAGGAGACCTAACACAGATGCTTCATTCAAGCTAACTTACCAGTCCAATGCATTTTTTTAATATGCTCCACACACTAAAATCACTTCTAGAAAACATTGGGGCAGGTAATGATGTTCTGTAATGGGAAAAAAAAATCCAGCTGTCATTATCAGCCCACTAAACAACAAGCCATTTTCTTTTCTATTGAAGCAACTTATAAAGGAAGCAAAGCATCACCCCAGACTTGGCAGAGGAAGCAGACACATTAAATGACTTTCCAACCCCAGAGAATTACCCTCTCCCATGAGAACAGCAATGCCCCAGAAGGTGTGAGCCAGCACATGCTCCACTCCCATCTCCTCTGCAGCTCTCTGTGTTTACCTGTGTCTCTTAATCCCATTTTCTTGTATCTCTGTTTCTCCATTATGCTTTTCAGTCTTATTGCTTTGGTGTGGCTCTAGATCAAGCATTTCTGGACCTTTATGATTTGCTTCTGAAAAGTCTCCTGAAGAATTGTCAGAATCAAAGCCTGTATAAAAACCAAAAAGCAACAGTTTCTTAGGAGCAAGTGACACACCTGAAGTACACTTAGACCAGGTTAGTTTATTTCAAAGAGTATCAGAGTGAAAACCCTTATTAAGTGACCTAATTTCCAGGAGTATTATGAGCCAATTATTGCATTAGAATCAAGAATTATCATATTTCACACTGCTGAATAGAACACTAAATTAGAATCTTAAAAGTTCTTGAGTAGCTCCTAATCAGATTAGCCGCATTTTCTCTTTTCCAGAGCTGCACTGTAATTACAGTAATTTGTTGCAGTTATGTAGTTTTCCTTCAATTTTAAATAGACAAAATGCTGTGTCTTCTGCCATTAACTTTTTTACAAAGCAGTACTTCAACTTTATTTTAACCTCTCCAATGGCTGCTTTTACTGTATTACAGCAATTCATGCAAGACACACATTCCAGAAAGAAAAAGCTGCACTTTTTTCAGGGATCAAGATGATGGCAAAAACATCCAGAACTGCACCAGGAAGTCCCAGGGATACAATCTTATTTGGTAAACAGCAGGTGTAATGGGTGATGTCATGTCTTGCCCTGTCTCCTACGTTTTGTGTCACAAGAATGTAATTACACCACAATAACCACACCTCGGCACTCTTAGTACTCAACTGGGAAGCATGACAGTCACACATAGATTCAGGTCATTAAAATGAGGACTACCCTGAAACACCTGCCTTAAAAAAACCTTCAGTCAACTCACAACAAAATATTTCTGATTTTAAAATAGTATTTTTAACCATATATTAACTTTTTTGGAAGCTGTTACAGTACAAGCAGCAAAATAACTTATTAGTTCAACTATAAGTTGGGAGAAAAAAAAAAAAGCTTTTTGGTACAATACCCTCACCCAAAAATCTGATCAAACTCACACAACAACAAGGAACAGCATCACTTCAATGAGATTAACACACCTAAATGTAAAAGTAAAGCTTCACAACAGGAATAGTCCCCTGGCTTATAGGGGAACAGTTCTGAAAAAGGTTACTGTGATTCTAGTCTTTATATTGCACCTGAAACCCTGCTAATCCTATCAATGGTCATTGTGTTATCCACATTAGTGTTTGTTTCCTATGATTCAGAATTGTTTTATCCTGTTCCTGTAAAGGACAACAAGAATTTAGAGTATATATATTATTTATGGACAACAATATGTCATTGGTAAGTAAATAAATGCCAATTCAAATGAGTGTCTTGCAGACAAACAACAAAAATTAAATCCCTGCTCCAGAAAAGGAAGTACATCAGAAGGGTAAGTCTGCTTTTATTAGACTGCACTTCTACCTAATTACTTTAAAAAAAACACCAAACCAAAACCACTATGGTACACAGCCAGATAATCACAGACTTTCAGCTGCACTTTCCACCTTAGCATCACATGACTTATCCACTGCAAGCCCATTGAGAAAGCTTAGGAAGATGCTTCTCAATGAAGTTCTAGGTATTATAGCTCTATTGAGAACTATCCAGACACTCCTTTATGCAGAGGAAGTAGATCTGGAAGAAAAACAGAAGTGATTTGTTGTAGTTTTTTCTAAGTTGCAAAAAGAGCCTTACACCAGCTGCCAATGAAGCTTTGAACCTGAGAAACCAAGTAGGTTAGAGTTACTTACAGGACAGTTTTCATACTAAAAAGCCACTGGGAGTGAGGATAAAAATGGAGATTTAAAAGGAGGATGGGAACCAGAGACAGAAATACAATTAGTTTAATCAGAAGTCCCACTTACATGTGTTAAGAGTGAAACAAAAGCTTTTAAATCTTAAACTTTCAAAGTAAAATACTTAAGTTGAGTGCCAACATAAATCTGTTTCAAGAGCTTAAAGAAAAAGTGACTTGCCAGTAACTTTAGTTCTCTTAGCCTTCCTCTTCCACATCCTGCAAATGAACTGAGTCCACTCAGAGTGTGCTGCCCACGAGCCAAGGCAGCAGGAGCCCTGCTTGAGTCATGGGCAGGGACACCACCTCCCCTTTGGACACTCAGCAACTTCCCTGAGCAATAATTAATTGTCAGCCAAGGCAGAGAGGGAATCAAAACACCTGGGTACTGAGAGCCCTCAGACATATAAAGGAATAGGGATAAACAGGCTGGAAGTGTAGACAGCAAGTGGTACTCTTTTTCTTTGCCAGAAATTAACCATTCTCCCCTTTCCAAATTAGGTCCATTGTCACAAGCTGTAGCTGATGGAGGCAGGTTGGCCTTTCACAACATCTGCAACTCTTACACAGCCACTGATTCAGTCTGATCCAGACAGAAGGAAAATCTATCAGTTTGGCAGATAACCTCACTTCCTCCTCTCCACCTGAGAGCAACAACACCCTCACAAATACACCTGGCTGCATGAACCAGCTGAGCCTCATGGGCACAGAACACATTTCTGTGGAACTGCAGGCTAATATTTAAAAAAACAAAATTAAATTATTCGTGTTCTCAAAAATAAATTACCCTGATAAACAGCCAGGTATTTTCTTGCTTTGTGGCAACACTTCCACAAAACACTCTGGCAAAAAGATAGCTGAAAATATTAGTGAAGGATACAGCTCAAAAGAGGTCCCTGATGGCACACAGTCTTTACAAAGTCTGTGATGACATTAACACACCCAAGGTGACAGAGATCAAAGCTATATGCTCCTTGTGTCACAGACAAATTCAAAAAATCTGAAATTCATCTAAGGATTGACCACCTTTATCCTGATCCAGCCTCAGAGAAGGAGGCCACTGGAATTTGAGAAAAAGCAGATTCTTGGCAGCTGTGAGGTCTGGAATGAAGTGAGATCACAGGTAACATTCCCAAGGGATTCCCTAGGGGAGTACTCATTCACCAGGTAAGGCTGTCAAGTGTCAGCAATGCTAATCACCTCTGACTGCAAAGAAACTTCTCCCCATGAAACTTTGTCACCAACTCATCCATCCCCTTGATTCATCAACACCCCAGTCCATGCTGCAGCTCCTCAAGTGCCATCATCATCCAGTCAGGGACAAACCATGTGCCAGGAGGATGATTCCCAAGCACACAGCACACAATGCCCTCCCGTGACCATGTCTTTTTGGATGAGATGGGGACAGTGTCAGAAACAGGAAGCTCTCAGCCAAGGAGTTAAATCCAGCACTATAAAAATCAGAGGTCTCCTAAGGAGATGTTTGTATTCTACAAGTGGATGTCATTAATTAATAACTATGGAAAAGCTGTGACTTCCTCAAGGAGTGAGTCCATACTACCTTAAAGGAGGCAGGAAACTACCTGGGCTGCTGCTGAGCGTGCTGCAGAATTCTGGAGTAACTCCCACAAAGTCCAAATGCTCTAAGCCTGGTTTACTGCCTACAGGACACAAACCCTAGCACCCATTTCCTAAAATCAGTGAACTTTGGGAACACACTGCAGCTCCTTCTGAGGAAACCAAGACCCAGGATGCAGCAGGAACAAGACAAAAGTATGGTACACACACTGTTTTCATCTCAACACTAAAACACAGCTGGAAAATCTGCTCATTCCTGGCAGGCACATCCCAACCCTAGACTTTGAGCAGATTAAGCACATCTGAAGGCAGCTTCTGCCCTTCTGCTGATCTGACCTAAAAACAAGGAGAGCATCCTTGGAAAGAGCAGACTGAGGAGCCTGCCAAGGGAACTTCCATTTTTTTTTAATCAAAAATTGGAACCTCAGATCCTGAAGTTTTCACTGGGAAACCTGGAAGCTCACCTTGGCTCAGAAAGGACTGTGATTGTGGACTTGACTTCCTAGGAGTACCGCACACATCTTTTTTAGCAGAAAAAAAAATCTAGTTCATTTATGGCAGTGACCCTGAGCTCACCATTATTAATGACACACAGACATATTTTAATGGTACAATGGTTTGATTTTACAGATGAATTTGGAGTACTAGTCCCCATCACTCCCAGCTGGCATGAATGCAAACCAAATTTCCTCTCTCCTCCGTAACATAGTTGTGACAAGTCCTGTACAGTCTGCTGTCAGTCACACTGCTTCACCCAGCCCCCTCTGCTTATTGACATGAATTTCCAACCAACCATGTCCAAGTCTACCTTACCCACTTCTATCTACCATGCTGCTTCCACTCCTGCAGCTTTCACACTTACCATTATTCTCTTTTCATTCTTGTGATTTTATATTAACTACTATTTCTCATTTCACCTCTGCTACAGGATTTCTTGAGAGACATTTCAGTGGAAATCTTTAAAATTGCTTGAAATCTTTAAGAGGATTTCCTTTTTCTTTATTAAAATACTTCAAGCATTTTATTTCACCACTAAAGCCATCTAAAGCTCTTATAAATAACTATTAATCCTCATTAGTTGAAAGCAAAGTACTATTTGATACACTGCTCAAGTGTGAAGTGATTCATGTTTGCTTTTTTAGAGAAAATAGGATTGCAAAGACTTTCGGCTCCCTATCTTGAAAACATACTTTTACAGCAATTTGTTTCTGACTAGAAAAAGCATTTTCTACTTCAATTCTTTAGGATAAGTTTTCCATTAAAATAAAAAAATGAATACAATAACAATAAAAACAACCCACAGGAAATACTTCACCTTTCAAAGGGCCTGCTTCTCAAGCTGCTATTAAATTGATTTTCACAGAAAATAAAAGCAAGACCTGGCCACTAAAAGACTGTTATAGTGATGAAATAATAACTGGCATTAAGCTTTAACAAAAAAAAACCCCTCATTTCCAAGCCTGAACATGAGCTACAATTTTCCTCTTCTACTTTTCAGAAGACAGCACTGCAAGTTTTACCAACTCAAGTTCACTTTTGATTTATTATTAACAGCCATATATTACCAGGCCCCCACCACACACACAATGCAATTTACAGGGGTTTTATCCCCTTGGCACCGTGCCCACCACTCACCCGTAACGGCATCATAAAACTCTTCTTCACTGTTCATCCTTCAGGGTGAAATCTGGTGCAGCCACTGCAGCTCTCTCTAATGCATCCTTGAACTTGATTTAAAGTATCTGAGTGCTGTCAGGGTCTTCTTTTGCAAATACCCAGCTGCTTTAGATGATCTATTTGACAAGACAGGGAAACAGAATTAGCAGCTTCCACATTTCTCCTGTGTACAAACGCTCACACTTGACAAACACTAATTTTCCTGTTTCTTCCCATGGCAAAGGATGGATTTCTGCATTCATAAGTAAACAGCTTTCTTTGATAACCACAGTAATTTTGAAGACAACTACTACCTGCCACAAGAACAGCTGATTTACTGTGTCACACTTCTCTCTGTATAAATACTTCATATACATTACTGTAAAATGTATCTTATTTACAGCAAGTTAAATTTCAGGCAAGTACAGCTAGAAAGGAGCAGAGAACTGACAGAAGAAAAAGCCAGCTGGCAAACCAAAAATTCTCCTTAGCAAGAGGATAAGCCTTGCTGCATCCTTAACCAAGAAAGCTGGGAACAAGGAAAGAACCTTGGTATCTCAAAATCTGACCACTGCGTGCAAATGCTGGGCCTGACTCTACATCAGGCAATCAATATGTAGTGACCCTGAGAGAACTTTTGTCAGGCTACTGCTATGCACTCTCCAAGAGAAAACTGGAGATTTTTCCCTCCAGAAGGAATGTAAAGAACCAACAAACTTTTCCTCAGTAGAACCACGCACTCTGCAAATAACTTAGAGATTTATGTAGCATTCCACCTCTATTTCATGGATGGACTAAATTAGATTTTTTCCAGATGGTTGACAATGGTGTAATGCAAATATTTTTACCTCATCCAATTTTAGTTTAAGGAGAAGAATGAGAAAATTTCGATTTCATTCTTACAATTGTTCACCAGGTTCCAACAATGAGCCAAGTACACAGCAATAAATGACAGCATGGCAATGCTATCAATATCTCCCCCAAACAACCTCAATCTGTCAGTCTCAATTTTTTCTGATCCTGAAGATTCCACTGCTTTTGTGACAGTAGTTTCTCCAGAGTAATTATAATTGCACAATTCCATTCCAATTAAGAGAAACAAAGGCAGAAGTGCACTCTGCTCCTAGGAGAAGAGTGTACCATGTTTGGAGCCAATTCCTTCTTTTTCTCTGCAAGAAACCAGACTGTGTTTCAAGTCTTTTTGACTCACTGCCCAGAACAAAAGCTGTTTGAATGTTTCACATACATTCAGTTCTTCTAACTGTCCATTCAGAGGGAGGAGTTAAACCAGCCCATTATAGGACTCATCTAAGTTAATGAATTTAGTGTTGGCCTTGAAGTGGTTAATGTCTTTCAAGGATAGGTATTTCAGTTTGTCAGTTTTCCCTTAGGAACCTCCCATCTCCTTGCTACTACAGGATTTTATATCAATCCCTGCACCAGCAATATCATATTTACAAGTCCTCGCCCTCCAAGTATCTTTGAAGATGCAAACATTTATGCTTTCAATTGTCTGCAAGCATTGCATCCTTCTAGCAAAACAGCTGCCAATATTTCCAGAATGAAACTTATATGTACAAGACACAGCCCTCTCATGATCAGGACTACAACTACATCATTTTCTCCGTGTTTTCTTGCATTTTCCCTTTTTCTGTTTAGTGTTGTATAGAAAGCACTAAGAAATAAAAATTATGACTTACAAAACTGTCAAATATCATTAAGAGCCTTAGAATAAATAAGGTCATACAGATGAATGCCAGTTTTTCCTCTACCCTCTCCTGCACAATAATAATTGCATTACAAAAGGCCTTGTGAAGTGGAACTACATCCCACAGTGTGCAGCTTCACTGCAGAGACAACAAAGCTTTCCTATAAAAACACTCACCAAGTACAAATGAAGTGACCAGAATCAAGACAAATGAAAAGCAGAGTTATCTTGTGCTCTCCTGACATCTACCTCACACCACACCTGAAGCTCACTGCTATTTGAAAATTCAATCATATGCCTTAAGTTATATACAAAATATGCACCGAAATCACTTTAAATAATTACAGTCACAAATTTTCCTAAGGTGTTAGGAACATTTTAAAAAAGAAAAAAAAAATCATATTTTGCTGAGTTACACTAGGAATAACTTCCCACTTGCATCACTTCTTTTACATTCAGTTCTTTTATACAGCAGAGATTAACATGAATTTGCATGTAGCTGAACACACAGTGATAACAGCACTCAGCTCTCATGAGCCAAAAAGCTGGGATTAAATCCTGTTCTCTTACTAACAGCAACAGCAAAAGTTACTTTTAACTACACTGAAATACCAAAAGACAAAAACACACAGTATCTGTAATCTGTATTTCCTCTCCCATCCCCTGATGTTCCCAGAAGAATTCACCTGCACACCAGCAAGGGTGGTTAGCAGCTTTTATCAAAATTGCCACTGAAAGAAGGGTGCACCACTCGTGTGTCAGACAGACCTCCAGGAGCTCAGGCCCAGCTGCTCTCCTGGAAAACCTTTCATACAGCATAAATATCCTGTCATGGGCTCACCTTTCAGTCCTACAGAGCAGAAGGAACACAAAGTCTGTCTGGATATTTTCTTGCATACACGGTAATCAACAGGAATGTAACAAGCAGGTTTCCAGAGTTCACTTATTAAGAAAACACTTCCAGCAGTTGAGGTTTGCTGCTTTACAGGCTAAAATTATCTTAGGCAGGGCCAAGGGGCTGGGCCTGGGTGCCCAAGACAGAGACACCCAGAAATGTGCTTTTCTTTAGGGGATCTCAGCCCAGCTGAGAGACAGAGACACCCAGAAATGTGCTTTTCTTTAGGGGATCTCAGCCCAGCTGAAAGACAGAGACACCCAGAAATGTGCTTTTCTTTAGGGGATCTCAGCCCAGCTGCACTCCCCAAACCATCTTATCAATAACAGGGAAAAGCTGCAAGTACAGGCACCTTAAGAGAACTGGAAAATCCTCATTTAATGATGACAACACACCCCTGGCCACAACCAGGATGGATTTTGGGGTTAACAGGATAAGCAACAAAGCTTATCTACTTCCTCATATTTAAAGGCTATGGATTGGTATGAACTAATTTATTATGTTCCATGGCAGGAGATGGAATGAGATGAGCTTTAAGGCCCTTTCCAACCCAAACCATCCTAAGACTCTGTGATAACCATTAAAACCCCTTTAAATTCTCATAGTTCATCAGAGAGGATCACACATTCCTGACTGATGACCATGGACAGCCCCTTTCTTAAGGGACATGGAAGATTTTGCAAATGCAAAGGACAAAACAAAGCATGCAGCAAAGTAAAAACTGCAGGAACACATCCACAGCACACCTTGAAATAGGTTCTGCAGAGGGGAGGGATGACTCAGAATTCCAGAATTCCTGCCTTCCAGAACTGGGTCTGTCACAGGAGAGGGAACAAACAGAAAGGGCAGTTCCTAAACACCAGACAGGTCCCAGGAGGAGCTCAGCAGCAAACTCCCTTCTCCACAGCCTTGATGCAGAGCGTGTAACAAACTATTCACACCAGCCACAGTCCCAGCCAGGGCCCATGACCAAGGAACAACAAAGTGGTTGTGAATAATATCCCACAAAGTGCTCTGTCAGGCACAGAGCTGAACCTGTCACTCGGCAGCGACAAGCCCCAGTTGATGTGGCTGCCAATAACACGCTCTGCATGCAAAGCTCTCTGCAGGTCACAGTGTCCCCTACAAGGTCACAGTCCCCAGCAGTAGAAGGTACACAAATTCCCTTCCAGAAATACACCAGTCCCAGACTCTGCACAATTCCTATTTTAAACCATTTCCTCCCACTTGAACTTATTTTTAAAACCAGGACAACAAAAGCGCAAGACTTCGCAAATCACTTGATAAATCACTTTATAAACTGCCTAATGTGCTCCAGGCATTCTGTGATGTGCATGTGAGCATCTCTGTGAGAGGAGATGCACATTCCACCTTCAGGGCTGCTCTCCAAAAGCAGCGTGTGGGAACCCACTGCCTTTATCTTGGGAAATTAGTAATCCCTCAAATTTGTCACTTCGTAGGCTTGTTCCCTCTCAAATTTCATTTTTCAGGAGAAAAGTAACAAAAACAACCAACTTATTTCAACCATGCTCCTGGATCCTAGGAACTTATACATCAATTAAAGAACCCCAAAAACTTGTACCCCTGTAGGAGTTTAAACCTGTAACTACCCTAAGTTAATTTGACTGACTAGTTCCTCTATCCTAACTTGTTCTTCCAGGTTAACCCTCAACAAAGACCCAGCTGGATAACCAAAAGTTACTCCTCCTTAAAGAAACATTTACATTTCTATAGAAAGAGCAGCATTTACAATGAGTGGCTCACAGGGCTGGAATGTGGCTCAGCAAGCTCAGGTTTGAAGCTGGCTGGGGACAGCTGCAGTGCCTTTTTCCCTCCAGACCTCAAGCTGAAATTTCTCATCATGCAGCAGTTCTGGAAAGCTTTGCTGACATCACCCTGCTAAATTAAAAATCCTTTTTTTTTTTGCTTTGAAAGTACATGTTCTAGCTCTACATGATATATAAAACACTTGGTTCCATTCATTACACAGATATTGAATCTACTTGTGAAATCCAGAAGCATTTAAGTAAAACCAAGTAGAGAATCAATAAGCAGTCATTAAAATAACCCCAGAGGTTCACCAGCACGAGCAGGTAGGGTGGCAGGAGTTCAATTCCCTGGAATTGAGAGTGCCACCAAAGAATTCCTGAACTAGCACATTCATCAGCTTTTTCACATGCCTAACAAGGTTTTGTTGGGTGTGCATTTCCACAGCAAATTTTAAAATCATTTGAGTTTCTTAACATAAAAAGAGAAAAATCACAAGTAATTAAGAAAAAGGAAGAAGGGAAAAAACAGTCACTTGGGACCTTGCCCATGAAAAACATTTTCATTACTTTGATATGACAAGGACAAGGGAGAACGTGAATTTTCAAACTGGCAGAGGGCAGGTTTACATTTCATATTGGAATGAAATTCTTCCACGTGAGGGTGGGGAGGCCCTGGCACAGGGAAGCTGTGGCTGCCCCTGCATCCCTGGCAGTGCCCAAGGCCAGGCTGGACAGGGCTTGGAGCAACCTGGGACAGTGGAAGGTGTCCCTGCCCATGGCAGGGGGTGCAATGAGATGAGCTTTAAGTCCCTCCCAATACAAATAATTCTGTGATTCTGGGACAGCCCAGGTTCAGGATGTACCTTCTGTCTAGAAAGAGATTCCCAAAGAGCCAAAAGAAGATCAAGCATCCACATCCTTCATAATAGCAAAAGTAAGAAATAGGGAAAAAAAAGAACAAAATCCCCCAGTGTACAACATGACTGCTGGAATAAGAGCCAACCCCATCATCTCTTGAGTTGCCAGCTGAAATAAAACATAGCTGTAGTACTTCAAGGGACAGAAATAAATAACTTGAACTAACAGATAAATATTCATGTGTGTTTAATTCATACACATCTCCTGAAAACATCAAACTGCAGTGTTTCATCTCTGAATGAAAGCTTCAGCAAGGATGAATCTTAATTGACTCATGAAATTAGGTTACCAGCAACACTGGATCTAAAACATCCACAAAAATTAGCCAAGAAGCAAATTTAATTGGCAATTTAGATTAACTGTTACATACTTAAATCCTCTTCAGCCAGAGAACAGCCACACAGACAGCAGAACCCAGGAGAGGATTTTCTTTACCAAGTGAGATTTGTTTTAGTCCAAAGTTTGAATGTAATACCATCTGCCAGATGTCTTGGCAAGATAAAGTTCTCTGTAACCACAGCAAGAGAAGGGCAACTTCCTTCTCAAGTCTGTTAAATAAAGTGCAGAGAGGCTGAATGAGGAGGATCAGCTGGACACTCAGCCCACTGTCACTTTTCCATTTCTTGGGAGATTGCAGCTGTCCCTACCACAGGCTTTTATGTAGTTGGGAGTTATTAAATGGCCTGGGGACATTTCAGTGCCAGCACTTGAAACAATGATGACAGCAAACTGAACATCTGAAAGGTTAGCTTTGAACAAATGAGCTGAGCCATTTATGACAGGCAGAACCATGTTCTGTTCTCTCAGAAATACCAATTTCTGGTGATGCTTCACAGGAATAAAGAGACAACTGAAACACTACAAGTCTGGCTTTCAAAGGAGCAAATGCCACAAAACTTGTTTCTGCATCAGAACAAATGACAGTAACTGTCCCACACACTAATCACTGCCCCAGCCCAAAGCTCCAGTGCTGCTACCAGAAGCATTATTTATTTAACATAAAAATTGTAAAGATGAATCTGAACAGAAAAAATCCTCCCAGAATAATCTCAATTACCTATGGAATCAATGGCTATTCCCCACTTCCACTTCAGCCAAAAATTCTGTTCTACAGCCAAGGATATTGGCTTGCAGAACTTCCCTCAAGTGTAACAAACAGATCAAACAAACTTGATTCCAGGAGATTAATATCTTTTGATACAAAACACTTCATTGAAGTTCATACAGAATTCTGTAAATGTTCTCCTTTCTTAACACTACCTCAATATCATAGACATTTTTCCACCTGAGAGCATCTGATACAGCATTTTTCAGACTCTGCAACCTTCCCTTGGAAACTATTTCACAGCCCATGACTGTAAAAAATGACAAAATTCTGTTCTGCACACCTCTCCACGCATGATGCATAATGCTAGGTTTGATCAGGAGTGATAAATCAGCTCATTTCTAGCCACACTGTTCAAAAAATAAATCATTCAGTACTGTATTGTAAAAATAGTTATTTCTTAGTTGTTTCCTGGGGATCTGCTTTATCTTACTTGTAAGAGAGAAGGTGGGAAGTAATCAATAACTCCAAGCACAGTGGCTTTGCACACAAGTGTCAGTAGATACATAATTAATCATTTAGGAACACTTCTTTGAAGATTAAATTAAGGATGCTTGGGTATTTCTCATCATAATGCAACCACCCCTGCAAATTGATCACTGAAGCTTATGAACATGAAGAGAGTTTCAGCATAAAATATCACTGGAGAAAACCCCTAGAACAGCAAAAATAGTTATATGTGTAAGTTCACAGATCTTCCTCCTCAAAGGCAGCTTTGTCTCTGTGGACTCATTCTCTCCAGGCAGATGCAGGTTTACATTCACTGTGCACAAGGTATTTTGTAAATAATTTTCACAGAGACTCTTAGACAATTTTTGCAGCAATTATATTGCAAATAAAGCAGGAGGATGACAGTGACAAACCCAGTGCAAAGCCCTACAGTAGAAGAAACCATATTTTTATGCCTGCCACCAACTCCTCACACACACAGATTCCACAGCATGAGCGCCTGCACACAGCTAACAGACAATTTCTGACAGGGGGTTTAAGGTGATACCACAAATTTGCAAAAGCTTTAGGAAGTCAGATTTTATGCTATGACTGAATTTCCTTTAAAGCTGTATTTACAGTAAATACCTACTGGATTCCAGTATAAGGTTGCTACTCCATTTGCTTAAAAATTAAACAAAATTAACTTTGACTGCTCAAGACAGGACAAATATCCCCATTTAGAGCCCAGTTTTAATAAAGAACCCACCCACCTATCTGCTCAGTAACATTAACCCACCTGGGTAACAAAATGGGCACAGCACTTTGTTTAAAACAAAACGAGGGCAAGTAAACAAAGTTATTTACACCTCTGGAGATGGGTAACATTTCTGTTCCACTATTAAACAACCACTCAACAGTTTCATTGTTCTAGTGCACAGCCCAGAAAGAATCCATGCACGGGGCAGTTCTGCTCTCCTGGAAAATTTTCCTTTCAGCCAGCACAGGCTGCTGAAGGGCCCCTTAGGTACAGAGAGAGAGAATTTCTCTGCAGCCTTAACACAGCCAAGATTCACCACTGAGAGCTACTAAGGGGATTCTCATCCTCACCTGACTGCCCTGAAATGTTGTAGGGAGCAGAGGAACTGGTTAGTGAGTTATGAGTTAGTGAGCTGAACAGGGATATGAACCACAGACACCACAAAATTTTCACACTTCACCACCTTCAACCTCCACTGCCTGTAACTATCACTAGAATCAAAACACAGTGAGATCTACTAACAGATTCTTTTGGGAGCCCTAAAAAATTTTACTCAGAAGCGCAAAAACATAATGAAGTTATTTATCCAGTCACAAAAACACATTTCCTGACAAACACCCTAAGCACACAAACTTTACAACACACCAGAGGTTCACAGCATCCCAAGAGCCTTTATCTCATCCAAAAGTGGCCAGCACAGCAAAGGAACTGGACTGGAGCAGGAGCAGCACAGACCACTTTGATCTAACACCAAGCACAGCCATTATGTGTCCAACAGAGCAGAGACAGTTCAAGTTTGGGGGCTACAAAATCAAGAGGGCCAAAACTGAAAAGTCCAGCTCTGTTTCTGCAGCTGCAGGGACAATTCACCTTTTGTGAACCCTCCCTCCCATCAGATGGATAAACAAGCCCAGGAAGACAAAACTCCGCAGCCTCTGCATTTTCTGAATGGAGAGCTGCTGCAATCTACTACAAACCTGTCTCATTAAATTATGTGCATAATAAAATAAACTGAATTAATCTAAATTATCTGTCTAGACCAGCAAATGAATTTCCAATTGTAACTGTATTTAAGGAAAGAAAAAAAAATCAAGTTTAAGTAAGCTTCGTCTATTCTTGTAACTTATTGATCCTGAAAATTAAGACATTATTTTTGTGCACTGAATCAACCATACATTTTTAAAGAGTATAACTGAAAGTTATGGTAAACCACGTTTGACACAATCTAATTGCTTGTTGCTCTCCTGCAACTTGCTTTCACAAGCCTTTAAGGATACAAAGTAAATAATTACATCATCATACATTTGCCTGCACAGTAATTATTAAGATGCAAGGATTGAGATAAAGAATTCTTGAATTCCAAGTTCCATGGTGGTCTATGCCATAAAATAATAAAACCCATTAAAGATTTGCCATAAAGCAAAACCTCTATTTTTTTTTTTTTTGCAACAGAAAGAACATCAAAGTCCCCTATCTCCAAAGTGGCAGACACAGAGTGACCAATTTGTTCCTTGCTCCCTCTTTCCAATTTATTCCGCTTGGAGAAGATACCCATGTGATCAGCTGCATATTTGCAAGCTCAGCAACAACATTCCAGTTCTTGAGCACTCCTAATTTAACACATATTCTTTGCATGCCTCATTTTGTGCATTTCTTCCAAGAATTGTAAGAACCAAACATTTTAGTTGCTTCACAAAGAAGAGACTAAACACTAAGCATTTTACAACATCATACCAGTGCCAAATACAGACATTTCTTATATTTCCGTGAGACAGGTGACAAAACTGATGCTGAGTGAAGGACTAGAAAAATGGAACCTTGTAAACAGAAGGCCTAGATATAACAGCATGATGTAACATTGCATTTGTTCAAGGACAAGCTACTTCAAATATCAAAGCTAATAAATTATCTGCTTAAAAATTCAGAGTAGTTGCAGGCTAATCTTGCTTTCAAACAACAGAAAAAAAAATCATCTGACTGGCACTACAAACAGTGATTTAAAAATATAGCCTTATCAGAGCAAAAAAAGCCTGATTGCGACATTTTCCAGCCAAGACTAAGGTAACAGAAAGCAAAGCCTTCCACCTTTGTTCTAGGTCAGCATATGTGAAGTTCACACAGTAGAATTCACAAGAAGAAAGACTGAAAGAAATACCAGTTCCAGTCATATAAAACCTGCCAGCAAGTACCTATCATGGAAAGCAGTAACAGTACTGAAAGTGACTTAAAAAACCATCCAAGGGTGGAAACAATCTTCTGTGATCAGTTACCAAAAGATGTCAGCAAACAAGTAACAAATAACCACACTGCTTTTCAATATTGCATCAACTGGAACCTTTAGCCCATCTAGTCCTTAACTGCCTGTAGGCACAGGGTTTGTTGTCTAATCACCATTTTCTATCTCAAACTTTTGCCTTCTGTTTCTCAGATAATTTTGGCATGGCTGGAGAGCCAATTCTGGAGGAAAAATGCCATATTTTTTCCTGGACAGCAGACATCTCAGCGTTTCCTTTTGAGGACTTCCTGAAGTTACAAGTTCATCATGAGGTGCTGGTGGTTCAGGAAAGCAACAATAAGAATCACTGCTGATGCTCTCCCAGACTCCCCTCAGCTCTCTGTCACGTGGTCTAACATGTGTATGGCTCCACAACTATTTTAAGAAAAAGCTGTGTTTACTGTAACTGAAAACCCAAGGGGTTATTCAGGGGGAAAATCAGCACTTGGAATTTCTTGCTTCCATGCTAGTTTAGCCAGTTCTCCTGGTCCCATCCCACGGCACAGCGCCTCATGTTTGGAAGTGACCCAAGTCACTGCTTCCAGAAACTGCCCTGAGGTTTCAGAAGTCCCTGAGCACGCTGGTGTAAAGTTTGTTAAGCTGATAACACATGTGGTTGCCCCCAGATGGCAAAATGAATGTGGATTTATAGAACTTCAGAAGGTTAAGTTGGAATGATCAAATTTATTTTCCCTTGCACACAAAGCTTTAGAAAAGGAAACGCTATGGGAAGAGCAGTGCAAATCAACACTGCAGATCCCCCATGTTTCCTTTTTACTTTCCTGGAATCTCAAATGAAGGCTATGTAATTTAGCTGAGAAAATTCACAGTAAATGGCAGAAGTATCTGCTTGCACTCAACACACTTTGGCAGATACCTCTGAGAGGAAACACAAAGTCATTGCACACATAAAAGCCAGGGGGTGATTTTGAAACTACATTTGAAATTCTGGCCTGCAAGTGCTGCACAGTAACAAAGTGCTTCCAGAAGAAGTCCTGAATTCAAACATACAGAGAGCACAAACATGATCAATAACCAAATTAAATAAATGGCATCTTATACCTTTATTACCATGTAGAAGTTCTGGTGGCATGTTATTTAAAAAAAAGCCTTTTTTCCTGCTATTTTTCCCATCTTGCTTTTCTCCTTCTCTGTAAGAGAAACATCGAGTAGGTAACTGAAAAACAAAATTTAAAAAAAAAAAAAAACAACCAACCCCAAATAAACCCCAACTGCTTCAGCTGTGACCTAAAAGGCCCCTTGAGGCTCTGCACTGTGCTGAAACCGAGCCCAGCACATTCCTCTGGGGAGCCGGAGCCTCCTTTGCTCAACCACCCAGCTGCGAAAGCAATCGGAAAAATCTGGGAAAATCAGAAATATCGCAAGGCTGGGGCCGCCAGAGCCGCACTGACCCGCGGCCTCTGCACAGCCACGTCCCGCAGAGCCCCGGGATGGGGGGACGGGGCAGGGCTCGGCCGGGACGGGATCGCGGCACCGGGGGAATCACGGTACTGGGTTAAATCACGGTACCGGGCACGGCTCTGCACCGGGCAGGATTCACAGCACCGGGCACGGCTCGGCCGGGACGGGATCACGACACCGGGCACGGCTCAGCACCGGGCAGGATTCGCAGGACCGAGAGAAACCACAGTACCGGACAGGATTCACAGCATCGGGCAGGGCTCAGCACCAGGCAGAATCACAGCACCGGGCAGGGCTCAGCACCGGGCAGAATCACAGCACTGGGCAGGGCTCACAGCACCTCAGCCCCGCGCTGCCCACGCCGCAGGTCGGGCCTGCGGCCCGCAGCGCCCCGAGACACCCCGGCAGATCAAGGTCCCCCGGGCCACCGGGACGGGAGAGGAGCGTTGGGCGGCCGCTCCACCGCCCGCCCCCGCCGCACTGACAGCGCGGCCCACGGCCCGCTGAGGACGGGACGGGACCCCCAAGCCGGGCCTGAGCGGGGCTGTGGGGGCGCTGGGGTCGGCGAGAGGAGCGGAGGCCCCCGAGGTAGCGGAACGCGGAGCGCAGCGCGGCGGCCCCGGGCCCGGCCCGCGGCATTACCTGCACCGGCTCCGGCGACGGCACCGCGGACACCGAGGCGGAAGTGCGGCCCTGGCCGCGGTGGATTGACAGGCGCCTCCACCAATCGCAGAGCGCGTCCGCGCCCCGCCGTTGCCAAGACGACGAATCAGCTCCTTGTCCCCGCGCTGGGAGGCGGGGCGAATGCTAATGAGGAGTCGAGCCTGACCGCCCCGGGCCGCGCCACCGCTGGGGAGACCACTGGCCAATGGCGCAGGGGATATGCAAATTAGGGCGTGGCTATGCAGATGAGGCAGTACCGGCAGCCCCCGCGGCCAGGGACGCCTCACCGAGGGAATTCCCAGAGGATTTTGGGTCCCCTCAGCAAGAATGTGGCTGCTCTTACCTGTGGGATTTGTTGGGTATTTTAACTAGAAGGTGATTCCACAGAGCAGGTTTGGCTCGCCATAACCTTGTGGGAAAATATGGCATTCTCACACACAGATGGAAATTTAAATTCCTCTCCTTTACCAGTCTCTGGGTGGTTTATCAGGGCAGGGGTCTCCAGCTGCAAATTTACTTGTAGATGCTGTAACTACATGAGGGCTAATATGAAATCAAGCAGGTTTGTGGGGTTATATAACATAGAACATCATCCCTGTGCTTGTCAATTCCTTCATCCCATCACCATCCTCCATGTCCTGTCACTCACAGCAGCTCAGTGACACCTCAAAACTCCAGAGAAATGGTCCACAGAGCCATGAATGAATATGAAATGGCAGGGAGTGAAGGAGGGAGATAAGACACAAATACTTATCCTTAAAATTATCTTCTCTTACTGTTGATTCAGCTCTCAGTGCAAAGCAAACAGAGGGATGAGCAGATGAACTCTGCGGCTCACTCATCAGAGGTGGATACAGATGTTCTTTACCAAGGGAATGGCTGCAAGAGCAGTGGGGGAAATCTGAACGAAAAATCATCAGAAAATCTGAACCGCTCCTTTGCTGATCATAGCTGCCTCTGGCTATCCCCAAATACTTCTGTTGCACACTGTTGATTCTGGAGTGTTACTCACCCCCAAACGGGCTGGCAGCTCCTGGCCATCAGCCGTGTGCTGACAATGTACCAGACACAAATCACCAGTGACAATGCTCCTTGCTCCGGCACAAGTGTAAACATTTCATGAAATCCCCAGGGGGATTTCTCACACGCCTTGGGATTGAGGAGTGTTTTGGGGTGGGCACAGCTGCCTCCAAGGATGTCTCTTGGTCCTTCTCACTTCAGTCTTGCCATACCCACATATTTACCCATTAATTTACCCATCTTTAGGGAGTACAAATCTTTGGGACTAAAGGATAAATTGTGTCACTCCAAATATCTTTATAAGGTTTTCCTGATTTGCCCAGAAATACATGTTTTACCCCCTCTCCCGTAAGCTCCAATTCAGCCACCCCTCTTGGATTGGTCAACCTTATGAGTCCCAACATGAAGCACAGAAATATTTCTGCTGCAGCTTTTAAGCAAAGCCCCACAAAGTAATCAGGAATTTAAATTATTATTATTTTCTGACAGTGCAGGTCTTTGTCATGACTGAGCAGCTGATCTGGAAGAGTTCTCCAAAAGGACCACAGCAAGACAAATCCACTAATTAGATGACCAAGATATATTGAATTTTTGTAGCTTTTTCTGGTTCTTAATTGAAGGCATGGGCATCCTTCTCCAGGCAAGTTTGTAAGCATTTCAGCTAGATTTCCATGCTTAGCAAAATGAGGATAATTGACAATTTCTTCCTTTGTTAAATATTGACGGGCTATTCTCTAGCAATCTAACTCCATAAAACCCCAACACTGGGCAGGGAGAAGAATTTAACTCTGTATTTGTCTCCCTTCTGCATTGGCATTGAGGGAGGAGAGCAGGTACCTTCTAAAGGAGATGGCACAGAAATTTTGCCTTGTTGGCAAGGTTTTGCAATGTTAAAGTAATTAAACGGGGTTTGCAGGGGAAAGTGTTGGGTAACTGTCTCAGGCATAGGTGTAACCATCAGCTCCACCTACAATAAACCCAAGTGCTTCCCTCCTGTGGGGAAACACAATCCCCTTAGAAAACTGATCCCTTGTCACTGCGGCAGATTTGGGAATCCTAAATGGTGATACAAGGGCAGAATGGAAAACTAAAAAACCTAGAGGTGTTGCTGCAGAGATATTGCAAGGAAACGTGGCACGTTGCAGCAGAAATGCTGATTGTCAGCGGCCCATCCATCACCCCTGGAGACAAAGGCCTCTTCCCTCCTCCAAATCTTCCAGCAGCCAAAGCAGTCACTCAGTCCCAACATGTTTGGGCAAGTTGTCCAGCTCTGCGAAGCTCCTTTTAGTCCTTGACTCCTTGCCAGGGAGTTTCAAAACCAAACCCATTTGTTCAGCGAAGGCTCCAGCATCTCCAGCTCGGTGCTTGTGCCCCTCCTCCAGGAATTCCCAGCCCCTGTTCCTGCCCAGCAGAGTCCTCACAGCTCTGTCCACATGTCCTTGGAAAGGCTCCCAGCCCTCCTGGTCACCAACAGCTTCACCTTAGAGGAGTGAGGGGCTTGTCCATACTTGAAAGATTATTTGGATTGAGGGACAGTGTGAATTGAAAGCAGAATGGGAATCCCGAAATATCTCTGGGCAAAAAAGCCCCAGGTTATCAAAGCACTTGATGGAAGGGTTTTCAAGGTCTCTGTCTTCCTGCATCCCCATATGAGTGACCCTGACACAGCTCTGCAAAATGGGAAACAAATTTTCCATAATCTGAATAATAAAGATTTCCTCCTGCAGTCTATCTCATTTTAAAAGGCAGTAATTTTGAGTTCTATTGGCAGTAATAGATTGTTTTGAGCTGCTAGCACTGAAAAAGGGAAGATAGTGTGAAAGAGCTACAGTCACAGAAATTTATTTCATATAAGAAAATATTAAAAAATCAGACATTGGTAATACTGATAATGCTGTAATGAAAAACGTGGTAATGCTGAAACCACATGAATTTTAACCAGTACCTTGAAGAAAAGCAATTCAAGTGAAAAAGGAATCTGTAAATAATGAGGAACATGGCAAAAGCTGAATAAGTAGAAATAGCCAGTCTGTTAAAAGGCTGAATAAGCATGTTCTTTGTAGTGGCATGGAAAGGAAAAGGCACAACAGGCTCTATCCTCTGCTTCAGTGATAATTTCCCTGGGAGCTGCACCCATTCAGCTGAGGGCAATTCAGGGGCTGAGCCGCTTCCATTCAATGGAAAATAAAGTTTTGAGAATCTCTGTGGTCAAAGTTGTGATAAAAACCTGAGAGTGCAAGGGGCTTTCTGCAGGAAGCCAGAAAGCTTATTAAAAACACATTTTCTCACAAAGTCTAGACACAAGCACAGAATCACAGGACTGTTAAGGTTGGAAAGGACCTTTAGGTCATCAAATCCAACTGTCAGCATTAAAACATTTCCTCAAGTGCCATATCCACAGGGTTTTGGAATATGTGATGTACCCCTCTGCTGAGCCCTGAATTCTGCTAGTTCCCTGTGTGACTTCTGGTGCTGGAAAATCCTGTTCCTGGAGCTGAGTAGAGATGAGCAGGAGAATCTTCTCAGGATAAAAATATTTGGGCCAAAGTATCTCAAATTTATACATCATCTTCCCTGGGATGGGAATCCATGGGGGTTTTTTGGATATTCATGGCAGGGAAGATGGGGATAGATGAGATTTAACTCACAGTTTCAATCCTTCACACACCTGTGTAGGATTTGGGAAGCTCCTTAGGGGGATGCTGTGGAACCTGACTTTTAGGAACCCCCTCCCAGTAAGGGCTGGTACACGTGAGCTTCAGCCTGAGCTCCGGGAGCAGATCTGAAGAAATTTGATTTTACCAATGCCTATGCACCACTGCTGCCAGCTGATCTGCCTTCAGTCAGCGATGCTTTATACACTAATAGCTGTTTATTTGTCAAACTTAGGCACAGAAGCATCTTATTTAGAACTAATTCCCACATGTGGGTTTAGCTGCACGTGAGGCAAGTGACCCCTGTACTCTCAGGACACATTTCCCTCTATGGTGGCAGTGGATCAACCCAGCAGCTCATGTGAGGCTTCTTTCTGGAAACTCAAGTCAATAGAAGTTAATTATACTTATTAATGCAAGGTCAGAATTGACGTGGGAGTAAAATTTAACCTGAGTGCTTCCTTGGTAACTTCCCTGTGTCACCAGGATGTCACTCAGAGGAGCAGCTGAGCAGGGTGGGTGTGCACAGGGCAGAGCGAAGGAAAGTTCCTTACAGGCAACAGGGGAAGGGATATTTCCCTTTAGATATTCCCTTTGTCAGATTCCTACTGCCCAGGTTAGATGTCACTGGCGTTGGCTAATTTAACCTCATTTTTCATTAAATTCAATGCTGTTGTTTCAGCAGCACAGCCTTTCCCCGAGGCAGCACCAGCTCCCTCTCCATTTTGCAGCTTTGTGGATGAAGGGACAGCAATGAAATGTTCTCTGTGGCACGCACATGTATTTTCCAAGCGTTCCTGGTGTGGTATCTGCACTGTGCCCCCCTGGCAGAGCTGCCCTGGCACCCAGGGTGTCCCCTCCTCACGATGCAGCAGAGAGCACCTACTGACCCCAGGAATGGGCTCAGCACAGTTCTGCCCTGCAATTTTGCAAAAAAAATCCCTGGATTTTAACCCCAGGACTTGTGACAACACCTACAAAAAAGAGAAAAAAAAATAAAAATAAAAGCAGGAAAAAAGAAAAAAAAACTCTGTGTAAAGCAAACTGGCAGCTGTGTTTACTGATACACTATGGATTGGTTTAGCATGTAATTTTCCCTAGCTCAGTAAAATTAGCACCTTTGATCCAGCAAATATTTATATGCACATATTATTTGCTGGAATGGTCTCCTGTACTTTATAACAAAGTCCTGTCCCCTTGTCCCTAGGCAACCACTAGAACAAATTAATTAGTAATTACAAATTCACACATATGCATGAAAAAAAGATCCAGGTTAATTTTATGGTGCCTCTGTGTTTTCTGTGCTTAAAAACTAAATTATTCTAATCTACAGACTGGTTTTAAAAAGGTCTCATGATGAAATTCCACCAAAAAAAAAAAAAGGTAATGAAGTAAATAAGATATTTGAGCATGAACAAAAAGAAAAAATCAGATCCTGTCCCAGATCCTGTCCCAGATGGAGTTGGGAAGTTTGGCTCTGGATCTGAAGGCTGCTACACAAGAAATCCCCGACAGGCAGACAAACTAATGTGCCTCCCTCGTCAGCTTCTGTGTCAGCTACAGCTGACTCTATTTACTTTTTGCCCAGAGAAGGAACTGGGAGCAGAAGGAAAAGAAGAGAAACCTTCATTGATATTCACAATGCTTTCTTACATGATCAGCATTATTTTTGTCCAGGAAACTCTTTCAGAAAATGGGAGAAAACAAGTGATGAGGTGGAAGAATGGCTGTCAGAGGGAAAGAAAGGACCCTCTTGTGGAGGAAGGAGTTTGTTTTATTTTGTATTAAAGTACCATGAATAATTTTGGTTTCTGTTTGTATATTGTGTATCAGAAGAATGAGGTAGATTCAGTCTGAAAAAATTGACTTTTTTACTGTAACCAAGCCAAATGTCAAACCAGACATCTCTAACGATGAAGGTTGGTGGAAATTGCAGCTCAGCCTGATGGCAAAAATCCCCACTTGTCCTCATTTCCATGCAACATAAAGGATGCCCTGAGCCCACAGCCCTGCTCTGGAGCAGGGGTGCAGCTCCAGGCCCGGAGCTTTGGCAGGGCAGCTCCTGCCGGGGTCTGCCGGGCTGGGCTGGCCATGCCAGAGCCCCACGGCAGCAGGAAGGAGCCCTGCCAGCTGGCAAACTGCTCAGCCTCCCAGCAGCAAGGCACATTCTGCCTGCAGCGCTGCCCAGGGCCCTTCCACATTTCCATGGATGGGATGGGAGCCTGGAAGGAGGAGAAGCTGCTTTACCTGTGCACAGCTGCTCTGGAGGCAAAGCACAATTGTATTTTTCCAGCTCTGCCATTCTGAAGGGGAATTTGCAGGTCCTCTCTCCTCCTTTACACCAAGTGAGGGTTTCTCCCTGCCTGTCAGAGCTCAGTTTGGGCTCCAAGCATGGAATTTACACTGCCGGGTGTCACAGACATCTTTTATGAAAAATCCTTTCCTTAGGATTTTTCCTCCTGAGAAGCTGAGAGGCCTCAGGAACAAAATGCAAACAACGATTATCTGCTGCTGTGGAATGCAGCAGGTGCATCTGTGATTGGCCCATGTTGGATGTTTCCAATTAATGGCCAATCATAGCCCAGCTGGCTCGGACAGAAAGTCCGAGCCACAAGCCTTTGTTATCATTCTTTGCTATTCTATTCTTAGCTTAGCTAGCCTTCTGATGAAACCTTTTCTTCTATTCTTTTAGCATAGTTTTAATATAATATATATCATAAAATAACAAATCAAGCCTTCTGAAACATGGAGTCAGATCCTCGTCTCTTCCCTCATCCAAGAACCCCTGTGAACACGGTCACAGCCGGGAATAATGTCCAAGGAAGCACAACTGACAGGAAACTTCTGATTGGCCATGGTGTGATTCATTGGGAGGCTCACACTCTCTGAGTTAAAACAGCATCACTAAATAAATAATAAATAAATAAATCACTGAAACCCCCAGGCTGTCTGGCTATCAAGTGCCCCAGGAGCCTTGCTGTGCTGCTGTGGGATGGCCAGGGCTGTTTGCTGCAGTGCAGCTGGGCTGGAGCTGCTCAGCCCCTCACAGGCAGGGTCAGCAATGGCTCTCCAGATGCAGCCAGTTGTTTTTTGGAAGTGACTTTGCACAGGTGAGGAAAAAACAGCCCTTCTGTGGGAGCATGGAGGCAGAAGGAGTGAAGACTGAGGCAGGAAGGAGTGGGGTGAGGAAGGAACCAATGGGCCTCACATTTCCTCAGATTAGTCATTTCCTCACAGAATCATAAGATTTCCTCAGATTAGTCATAGAATTATAGGATAGTTGGGGTTATAAATTTTGGTCCTTTCCCCCTGCAATAAGCAGGGACACCTTGAAGCAGACCAGGCTCAGAGCCCTGTCCAAGCTCACCTTGAGCACTTCCAGGGATGGGACAACCATCATTTCTCTGGACAACTTGTTCTGGTATTTTACCACGCTCATTGTAAATTTTTTTTCCCTAATATCTACACTGAATCAATCCTTTTTTAGTTTCAGAGCATCACCCACCCTTAGCAGTGCTCAGATCAGCCCTGGGAGTTCTTCTAACCTGGAGAGGGATGAGCCTGGAGCAGCCCCATGCCAGGAGGGGAGACACAAGTGCTCTTTCAGCCAAAGTGAACTTTAACAGGTTTTTAGTAGAAAAAAACCATTATCTGATCACAAGAGCAGCCTTGTGGGGCTTCACATGCTCTCAGTGCTTCAGGCAAACACAAGTGGAAGGACTTTTTCCTATCTTTTGTGTGTGCAGCCACTATTTGATGTAAATGTACTCACCAGAAATTGAATAACTCCCACGCCAGTAATTTTATACCCATCCAACATTTAAATTATGAATGCAATAATCTGCAGCACCACGACTCACAAGGCAAGGCTAGAATTCCCCAGGCAAGAAAAGTCTATTTTTAGCTCTTTGCAGCTGAGATTTTTACAAGATGTAGAAATTTGCTCCCTCCTGCTGCCTCAGGGGTTAATCTGCGTGCAAAGTTTCAGGGTTTTGTTTTTCTGTCCTTCAGGGGGTCAAACCTGAAAGCAGCAAAACAAACAAGCTGCTCTGGGGGGAAGGAGTGCAAGAAGAAATCCCCATGCTCTGCCTGGGCGAGGGATTGCCTAACAGGGTTACTCTGAGGCAGAGGAGTGATGAAATTGGTTTTTCCTCTGAGAACATCCCCTGGCTGGGCTGGAACCTGGCTCAGGAGTGGCTGTGTTCTCCCTGAGCAGGGGCTGTGCTGGAATCATTCCATCATTAGTCCATGGAGCTGGCAGCAGGAGATGCTCCTGACTCATATTTGCAAATGGCATTTAAAATCTTGGGTTATTTTCTTCACTATGTTTCTTAAGGGGTTTTTGGTTTTTTTTTAAATCTATTTCAGGGACTTGGTGTTTTACTTGTTTTCTTCTCTGTGTGGTACCAAGGAGAGACCAAAGCAGTGCAAAACTCTTGTTTCCCTCTGTGTTTGGCAATAGCAGAAAATGGATGAGAGACAAAAGGATCAGGTGCACCCCAATAATCAGAAGCTCCATTCTGCTGAGCCCCACGAGGGATCTGTGTCATCCAGAGCATGGAGGCAGCTCTGGTTCAGGCTGAGCAGCTCAGGGTTTCATCACTTTTTGTGTCACATGGAGGCATTTATCAGCAGGGCTGATCATAACTGGTGGATGAGATGTGGTGCTCCTTCCAAAGCAGGACTGTAGGGTAATGTTCTCCGTGCCAAGCTCTGTCTGGAATTACAGCCTGGTGAGTAATCCCAGCCCTGGCACTCTCCTCCCCTGACAAATCACCCCACTGCCATTTCTTGATCAAAGGCTGCCAAAATGGGGGCTCCAACACCACCTTGCCTGCCCAAACCCAGCTGAGTGGCTGCTTGGTGGCAGGAGTTAAACACAGTTATCTTGCCTCTGAATATCATCTGTGGGCCATGTAGAGAAAAAGATGCTAAACCTCTGTCTCCCATGCCCTGTGAAAGGCTCCAGCAGAGTAGTGGACATTAATTTCCTCTCCTCTGCAAAGTAATGCACTGCTTTCCCTGATGCCATCAGGCTTTGGTTGTGCTTGAGGGAAAAAATGTTAAAAAAAATAATAAAATATTGTGGCAAATGGAGATGCAATTCTTTTAAAACATTGTCTTTTTGAGAGGTAACAGCAACAAAAATTGCGTGAAGATCAAAGAGAAAAGAGGCTGTGCTCAAGAATAACTCAAAAATAATATGGGGCAGTTGCTGAGCAACTCTCCAATGCAAAGTATTGCTATTTTCTTGTCCCTTCCCCCATCTGCACAAGGGGGGTGGTGTCTAGTGCTGGTCAAAGAAAAGGTCTGTGTGATTGCCTGGGTACAATTAGATCTGAGGTCTTTGCAAACAGCTCCTATCAATCAGCCTCGAGCCATTGATCTTACATCTGAAGCACTTATTGAAAAATAAATTATGGTTTTTTTGATCTAATCTACTATTAAGGATTCCTTTCTTCCTTTTTGAGGCTGGGTAAATAAAATTCTTCCATCAGAACTTGCTTAATAATTATGCTGGACACACAGCAGACCAAATCTTGAGGGTGAAGCAAAGCGAGGACTCAGAAGCTAAAGGCTGATTTCTTTTTCTGTGGTCTTTTCTTTTTTTGTTGGAAGAGCTATTCTTTAACCAGGCATTTCACAGTGCTAAATGCATTCCAATAATCAGGGTATTGTCTGTTATCTGCCTGGAGCTGAGCAGCACATGTGCCACAGGGATCTGCCTGCTGCACAGTTTACCCGAGGGCTGCACCTTTCTCCTCCCACTGTGGCTCTGTCCTTGTCCTGCTTTTGTGCAGCTGCTGCCACTTGCTTCCAGATGCAAAAGTGCTTTTTTTTCCTCTAGGAGGGGTTGTCAGTATCCATCCATGGGGATCCTCCAGCATCCAGATTGCACTGAGACCATCAGGTGGAGGAGTAGATGCCATGAAAACTCCACAGCAGGGCAGGGACACAGCTCAGGTGGTCACCATCCCTCTCTCCTGCTGGGGTCTCTGGGGAGGTGTTGAGATCTCTGATAACCATGGAAATATATTGTGTCATCTCATTTTGTGACAGAAATGAATAAATTCCTGAGCTCCAGCCCAGCCTGCACTTTTCCATCTCCCACTTTTCCATGTCCCTCTCCAGCAGGGCAGGATGGAGCTGTGACTCGACACCACAGTGTGCATCCCCTGGGAAGGTCCCTGTGAGCATCCTGGCAGTGGGGTCAGCCACACTTGAGCCCCTGCTCAACTCCTCCTCCCAGGGGCTGGACCTGAGGCAGAGCAGATGCTTGACCCACAGCAGCATCAGTGTGACAAGGCTTGCCCTGCTATTTCCCAGTGTGGCTTTTTTTCCAATACTCCTTTGAAAGCAGTGCAGCCAGCTCAGCTCTGCCTCTTGGATGCTGGCAGGCTGCCACCCTTTAATTAAGCCTGCTGTTATGTCTAATGCTGGTGGCAGAGTTTCAGGGCACCAGCACAGAGGCTGTGGGAGTGGGAGCAGGAGATGAGGTGGCTGCAGAGCTGTGTGGTGACTCGGACGTTCAGGATAACATGCCAAAGTAACAGTGTTGATTCTATCCTCCTTGCTGGTCAGAGCAGCTCCTGAGCACAGATCCAGCCAGGCCATGGAGAAACTCCTTTTCCTGCAGGGAAGAGGGCAGCTGAGAGCAGAGAGCATTGGTCTGAAACCCATCCCTCTGCGGCACAGAGAGCTCTCTGGAATCCCCTGGTACCCCTCACTGTGTGGCACAGAGAGCCCTCTGGAATCACCTGGTACCCCTCACTGTGTGGCACAGAGAGCCCTCTGGAATCACCTGGTACCCAGCTGTGTGCCCCAGCCTGAGCCAGCTCAGCAGGCTGCACTCACTTGGGTGAACAGAGCCTGAGCTTCCAGCCCAGGTGACAGGAGCAGGGACTGAGGAAGGGACAGCTTTAGCATCTCCCCCTGTGCTGCAGGCCACACTGAAGGAAAAGTCTGAGAGTTCTCCCTCCACTTCTGGCTGCTCCACTCAGAGCAACTCAAATTCATCTTGTCCCCCACCATGAGCATCAACAAAGAGAGTTGTGGTCAGGTACGTTCCACTGCTACAGAGCCTCTGTGCTGCAAGTCATGGCTTGACTTCAGTGCATTCTTCAGCCTCACTCCTCCTCACACAACTCCCAGGAGCACAACTCTATTCCCTCCTCTCCTCTCCAGGCTGCTGCTGCCCTTGTGCAACCCCAGGACTGAATTTCAACGTGCACAGGACAGGATGATGAGGCACAGCCAGGAGTGTGCAATCTCAAATCCATGTCCCTGCAGCTCCCTGTTCCCACAGCCAGCCGGGGATGCTTTGGAAAATCAGCCTCACATTGGGATGCTGAGTGGGATGTGGGACTCTGCCACCACCCAGTGATCAGAGGAAAGAAGAGAGCAGCCTGCTCATGGCAGCACTTCTACAACCCCAGACTGGAGCCCAGCACCCTGTGATTTGTATTCTGCCTCTTGATCTGCAGCAGCTGTGCCCTGCTGCCCCTCCCGAGCCCCATCAGGGCCGTTCATCACTGCCTGAGCCCCACGAGGCTGAGCTGCTCTGCTCTGCTCGCAGATAACCACGGACTGCAATTAAACACTCCCGGTTCCATGCTAATGAGGAGCAGCGACAGAATGCACAATGGCAGAGAGTTACAGGCCAGCAATTACAGACACAATCTTCCCTCTTCCTTGTCCTTGCTCTGTTTTTTTCCACTGTTCCACACTTGCTGAGAGCCTGACACAGCAACCAGAGCTCTGAAGATGATGAGCAGAGTAATAAAAAAGCTCTTTGAAGCACCATGAGCCCTGATCACTCCTTCATGTTTCTGCAGCCCTGCTGGCCAGGGCAGCGAGCAGGAGGTCCACTTCAGGTGGTCTGAGCTGCTAAAAGTAGTGTCATTAAAAATTCCCAACTTAATCATGATAATTGAATTAAAGGAATATTGTGGAATATTTCCTGCTTGTTCTGAAGAGGGGCTGTACTTGTTAAAACCTTTTGAAATCCAGCTGCTGCAAATAGCAACTCGTGCTTTCCCAATTGCTCACCTTTCTTGCTCAATACCCAGTATCTATTTAGGAACTGCTTTTCAAAACACTGTGCACTTTGCACAATTAATTTGGGGAAGTCTGTGGTGTGTCCTAATGCTCAAAAAAATGCTGTGACAAGCTGAGGAGACCACATGTATAAAGTCAACCTATAGAAACAAATAAGCACATTTTTGTACATGCAATCCCTGGCAGGATTGCTTAGAAATCGTGAAGAGTTGTAAAACAATGCCATAATATTCTTAAATGCCAGATGTCACATGAAATATTATTCAGAATCATTTCTCTCTCCTTCCCAACCCGCCTGCAAACAAGTGGGATCAGCACAGCCGGGCCGTGGGTGCTGGGAGCAGCATCAGCTGTGAGTGGTGCATTATTAACAACTGGAATTATTAATTCTGTTTCAGAAAGCTCTTCTGTGCCTCTACACGCAGTCGTTTGCAAAATTATTTGGAAAATTAATCTTGCACCTGATCCCTCCCTTTTTTAATGAACTGTGTCGTGCTGTCAGACAACGCTGATGGACAGCATAAAGCAAGGGAAGAGAAAAGGGAAAAGAGCACCTGAAATGACAGGCAGAGCCTTTCCCACAAAGCACGTCACTCACAGAGTTAAAGCAGAGCAGAACAAGGGGAGATTAAAACAGAAATGGCACCGTGGGAGGGGTGGCAGTGTGGTGGGACCTGGGTCCCTGTGGGGAAGGTGAATGTCCCAGTTCCTCACCTACTGCCAAAACTTTTAGCCACCAGGAAGATGCTGATGGTACCTGGCTCCAGTTTGATCCCCTCCTCTATTCCCAGTTGTCCTGGCTCTGCTTCTCCAGCCACAGCTCCAGGAGAACCTCTCTGCTCATGGGGCTTCGTTGCTTTTTGTGTCCTTCAACATCTGGTTGGAAAGCAGGAAAACTCCCTCTTTGCAGTGACCAGAGACACCCCTGGGCTCCAGGGGAGCTGTGTAACCTCTGGAACCCTTGGCATCCTCACTCCATGCTCAGGTCTGCATCTCATTCCTATTTTTGCTGCTCTTCTCTTTTCCCAAGCAAATTACTGAGGCATCCTCCACCCACCAAGCACCAACCCAGCCTTCATCACATAATACTGCCTGCAAAAGTTTTAAGGCAGGGATTCTTGCGTGGTTGACATTCATTTCCAAGCTTCACCGTGCCTTGTAGGCCTTGGGAAAGAAAGAGACAGGTGGGAATGATTTCATGCTTCCCTGCCCTGCTAGGGTGATGTTTCTCAGCCTCCACAGGGAGGAGATGTGTGTGAAGCAAAGGGGTAAGAGGAGTTTCTGTGGCCACTGGTTTTGGGATAAGCAGGTACAGTTTCTCATGCAGCCTAAAAGGAGATCTGGCTTCTACATCCCCCAAATTCTTTTTTCTCTACTCTCTGGGCCTGCACCATGCAGGAAATTCCCTGACTGACCATCATCCTCTGGAGGGGTTGGATCTGAGCAGTGACCCTGCTGTGCTGAGGCAGAGAACAGCCAGGGGGATGGCAGCAAACACCCTTCAGAAGGATGACCCAGCACCTGCACATCTTGTTTTGCTACAGCTCCTGTGTTATTCAGTCCCTTAAATTCCACTGAAAGTGATTAATGTTCCTTGTCCTCACCTTCTCCCTCCAGCACGGCTGCACTCTGGCTAAGCAGAGGTCAGAGCCAGCAGGACATGATTACTCATTGGAGAGGGAAGGACTTTCAGTTCTTCTTTTTCCCTTTTTTTTTTTTCTTGTTCCAGGACGGTCTGAACTCCGATCACAGCAGCTGTGACATCCAGTGGCAGCTCTGTAGTGTTTGGAGTCACCCAAGACAGCTTACAAAGACAGCTTTCACAGGTAGGGCCCTCTCATCATCACAGTCAGAAAAAAGAGAATCCTGTTACTTACAGCAAACTCCCTCTCTTCAGGCCAGAAGCCTCAGCAAAGCCCAGGGTGGCTGATGAGATGGATTTATTTGCTAAAACCCTGTTTGCTGCAAGCCAGACCAATAAAGAGACCTGCTGGAGGTCTCAGCTCTCCAGACCCAGGAGGGCTCTGTTTCCTTTGCCCTGTACTATCTTTATACAAATCTGACTCCAAATGATTTTTCTAGAGGTCAAACTAGCTTCAGCAACACAGATTTGGGCTTGGAAGAGGAAGACAGTAGATAACAGAAAGCTGTTACAGAAACATCCTGAGCATCCTTGCAGCTTTGCCTGCAGTGAGCTGATGCTTCCTAAATGCTTCATCTTCCTCCTGTCACTGTCCCTTTTCACTCCTCTTCCCCATGCCTTTGTAGTTGGATGCCTGACATACTCTGTTAGTCTCTGCTGCCTTATAATGAACATCAAAAGAATGAAAAGATGATGAATTGGAGATCAGGACCCAGAGCAATCTCTAATAGAAGGGAATACATTAGGCACACCACAGCTCAATAGGAAATACATTCTCCATCTGCCTTTGCTACAGATCCAAGGGCAGGCTTGGCATTGTCTCAGCAGACAGAGATGGGGTTGAGACATGGGGTTTTTTATGAGAAAAGCCAGGAGTTAGGGAAAATCCTTGTACAGATGAAGGTCCTTCTGAATTAGAGTGATCTGGAGAATGTGGGGCAGGCTTTGGAAGGCAATGGGCAGGCAGGGGGAGCAGAATCCCCCTGGCAGCAAATTCAAACCAGAGAGCTGAACAGAATCCAGCCCATTCAAAAATGGAGAAGTTGTCACAGTGGCTGACAGGGGTGAGACAGGGAACTTGGCAGAGGTGGCAAGGCCTGGAAGGACAGAGGGACGTGTCACCCTCTCCCTAGGAAGGGCACCTTTCTCTGGAGAAAATGCACTTGATAACTGACACTTCAGTGTTGGACCTTCAACCTTGAGAGAGCTTTTAGAGACAAAAACACTTGAAATTCCTGCCTGAAATGGCAGCATCTCCAGAGAGATAACAGAGATGGTGAAGGAGTGCTGCCTGGGCAGATGCTGCTGCATCATTTCACAGGAGCCACTGGAGAGGGGGAGAATAACAACAAGCTTCAGATCCTCTTGGCTAAACACTGCCCAGTGCCTGGGGGCACCATTTTTCATTTTCACAGAAGCCAAATGGCCAAATAAACAAGATAAAGTTAGCTAGACTGCTGATTCTCCTAATCTCAGACACAGAGATTTGTTTGTCCTCTACCCTCCAGAGAAATGTGTTTCCTTCTATTCCATCTTGCTCATACAACCACATATGCTTGGGGAAGAAGTGTCATGCAGGAAATACAAGCTTTTGCTGAAATCCCTCAAATATTGTGCCTGAAGGACCCTCCAGCTTGTAAGACACCTGATGGGAACCTCTGGGGAGAACTTCTGCTCTCAACTGCCCTGGCATGACTCAGAAGAAACTCTTTTGGTCCACTTAAATTGGGCAGAGACAAGAGCAAAGTTGTCTATGTTTGTGTGTGGAAGGGGTCTGGTTGAACCCAGGGCTCCATCATCCTCCCTGATGCACACAAAGAATTAATGGATTTCTATCTTTGTAAGGGGAAAGAGAACCAGGCCCACGTTGAGCAGCAATAATGAATTAAACTGAATTAAATTTTGATACATATTAGAGATATGTTAGTTACTATATAAAGTAATATACTTAATTAGCCCAGGAAGTGTGTTAAATATTACATGAGGTTACCAATGAGTTCCTGCAGGAAGCGAGCGAGCTGACATTTGTAGTTCTCCTCACATGAGGACCTGGTGGTAGCTCTGGAGATATCCATGGACTTCACAAAGGGGCTTAAACCCTCCCCCTCTCATTGTTTAGTGACCTGAAGTTTTATGAAGTCTGATGGAGTGCAAAGGAGCCCACAGTGCCACAGCTTGCACCACGGCCCAGAGAAACCCAGCTCATTTCTCTACAGCTGCTCTGTTTTCCATCTGCCTGGGAACAGAAGTGGCTCTGATTAGAAATGTTTTAGTGCTTCCCAAATCTCTTTTTCTCACTCCTAACCCACACTGCTTGCTGCCATTAAGAGAATTAGAAACAAAGGCCAGCCTTGCCTCTTAAACCACTGCCTGATGGAGTACCAAACTTAATGGATACCTTTTCAACAGAGCTTTAACATTCACTCCTCCATGTGGCAAAATGCTTCCAGCATGGTTGGTAGCAGCCGCACACGGATTTCACATCTTCATATTCAGACCCTGCTGTCTCTCTCTGCAAACATCTATCAGTCTGAACAGCAGCTGCCAACTCAGTCCAGGCTGACAGATGTAGGATGAGTTCTGGTTCCATTCCCCACTGTGCTCTGAAATTCTCGTTTTGAAATACAACACTGAATTGGCCCTGACAAGAGTCAGGTGTTAACTCTGATCAGACAGTTACTTCATTACTAATGGCGTTACTCATCCTGCTCTGCTTTGTTTTCCTCCCCCAAACTCAGCATTTCCCTGCTCACAAAAGTGCTGTTGGATTGAACAAGGACAGAAATGTGACTTTCTGTGGTGACAAGGTGATTTGTAATTTTAAGGAGCTCATTCCCAAGAAGCCAAAAGCATTCATGGCAGTTCGAGACAGGTCCAACTATGAAAAGTCTCCCTGTAGTAAAGGATGCATTTTTTAACACTTTGGGAGTTTGGATTTGCAGGTTGGAGCTGGGAATGGAGAGAAAGAACAAAGGAAGAAGAGGAAAGAAGGAAGGAAAAGAAAGAAGTGAAAAGGTACAGGACACGTTTTGAGCACAGGTGGACACAACACTGTGCCCAGATGGGGACAACTGCCCTCCAGAATCTGTGATCCTTCTCAGGGACATGGTGGCTCTGTGCCATTTAGAGCTCTCAGCAGGTGTTGCTTTGGGAGTGGAGAGGTTAGTTTCCCACCTCTCTGAAATCTGGCTCACGGGTTATTTCTTAGCATTTTCAAGTATTATTCTGGTCATCATTGTCTTTGTTTGACATCAAACTCACTCAATGTTGTCCCCTGCAGTATGGTAAGGTAGAGACCTCCTGCCAGCAGCAGAAGCTGTTTTGACACGTGGCTGAGCTGGATGCAGCACATCAGTGACTGATTTCATCATGTCCCAGCCAGGTCTGGATTGCCATGCTGGTTTTCAGCCCTAATAGCTCCCCAAGCTTTGACAGACAAGTTGTTGTTGGGTTTGTTTTTAAGAGAAATATATATCAAAGAGTAGCATTACACTGCAAAAGCATCTCCAGCATGAGAAATGCTCCCCTGGTGTTTTCTGTGTCCTACTCATTGGTGCTATGTGTGAAATATTTAATTGAGGGGTTGTGATGTATCTGGGGGGTCTGGCAAAGCAGGGGCTGAAGGGATCCTTGAAGATTTTGCCCTCAGCCAATTTGGAATCTCTTTTCTCAGCCACACTGCCCCTCACTTCACCCATGTGTGCTGGTAACTTGTGAGGGGATCTTTAAAAAGGGAATTTTCCAAACAGAATAAACATGTCCCATGATGAAAGGCAGAAGAAAAGGAAATAAAACAAAGATTTCATAGTCACAGATACTTGTGTGAATGCCAGAGGACTTTCAACCCTCATCAGTAAAGACATGAACACAAAGAGATTTTTTAATAATCTCTTTCTTTAAAGTTTGTTTCAGAGACAAACTGGCTCCATGGGACAGAAGTAAACAACGGAAAAACTACAACTTGTGCATATCCTCCTAGTCCTAGGTTTATAGAGAGCTATCTGTGGGCATGATGGTGCAGACAAGAGAAGACTTTTTGGCTGTGAGGGCAGTCTGGAGGGCATCTGGAACAGGTTGTCTGGAGGGGTTATGGAGTCTTCATTCCTGGAGATATTCAAACCCCAACCAGACAGAGCCCTGGGCAACCTGAGCCTGCTTCAGCAGAGGAGTTGGCCTGGAAAATCTCAAGAGGTCCCTTCCAGCCTGAACCATCCTGTGATCTGCCACCCCCAGCTCCTGCTGCTCAGGCACAACCTCAGAACAAACAGAACTGAGGCTCAGGAGAGCTTGGGGCTGAGCTGCAGCTCAGACCATCCAGAAAGGTTCCACTGTACAGATCACAGGGATTGAGCAGTGGTCAGGAGCTCTCCCTGCCCATGGCCTGATGCAGGGTGGTCAGAACACCCTGTGTGAAATTATATAAGCACTTACGAGCACATGGGGTACCTACACATGGCATGTGTAGTGTGTAAGCCAGCTCCAAATGTGAGCTGTCAGACCATCTGCTTGCATGTCTGAGTGTGCTCTGCTTTAACTACAGTTGTGTGATTTCCTTTCCTGAAATGTATTAGAAATACACTTGTCCTGTCTGCTGGAGCAAGAGAGAAACATCAGGATCAGGAAACCTGTAATCTGAGCTCTATCACCTCTTATCTATCCAACAGTCCTAGACATTTACTCTGGATAAAAGATAACTGTGATTTGCCCACATTGTATTGTATTACTTTATAAATTATCTTAGGTACAAAGTAGGGGGTTTGGTGGTGAAAATTCTGAATAATGGCTGACAGCTAACAAACAGCAAACTGCTCCTGGGGATAGGAGCTGCACAGCACACACCCCATCGATGGAATTTGTAAACATTTCAATGAACACTAATGCTTGACTGAGTGGCTGGAGATTACACATAACACCAGATCAAAAACAGCCTCACAATGAAAGTGGTTCGTGGGTTCATTAAACATCACGGGCGTCCAAAAATTTTAAAAAAACTCTTTCTCCATCACATCTGTGGTGATCAGCATAAAATTCACGTCCCGTCTGCTGGGCTGTGGTGCAATCCGGGCCCGGGCAGGGTGGTTGGGTGGGTGGTTAGGTCCGATCCCCCTCGGGCAGCACCAAGCATCTCCAGCCGGGAGTTCTGGCAGCCGCGTCCCCAGCGCTGCCACCCGCGGCTCCACGGGCGCACAGTGACATCCTCCGTCGGGATGCGGCAGCAGCCGAGCCTCGGCCATCCACGGAACACCGGCCTGGGGACACTTGTGTCCCCGAGGAGGGAGGGGGACACACGTGCGGGCAGCTGCCGGCTCAGTGTGCGCGCAGCTGGGAAAGGCAAGCCCGGCTCCGAGCGCGGAGCCAGCGCGCTGTCCCAGGGCTGGGACAGGACAGGATGAGGCTGGCTCCGGCTGAGGGCATCCTTTGGTGGGTGCCACAAGGGCCACACCCTGCCGGAGTGCTGAGAAGTGCTCTCAGTGCTCGGCTCTGCCGGCTGCAAAGGATTTCCAGCGATTGCAGAGCTCTCCCAGCAGGATCCGGCAGGGCAGAGGCTGTGGCTGCTTGTTCGAAGAGGAATTCGGTGAGGCTGTAGTAGTTCCTGAGGTGAAAATAGCTTTTGGAGCAATCAGAAGATGGCAGACCCCCTGGGCCTTAACTACAGGCTTGTTTCTGGGTTTGCACAGTTTTCTTGCTTTGCTTATCTCTCTGTTTCTCGAATTCCCCTGACAGAAGGGTGCCCGGTCAGGGTCTCCAGCCTGTCCCCTTCTCTGTGTTTGCAGCTGCTGCTCTGCACATCCCCGTGCTGCTCTCCAGAGGTGGCGATAGCAGAACTGATCCTGCCCCTGGGACAATGCCTGTGGGGATGTTTTCTGTCCTGCCACCTGCAGCAGGCACCGTGCACAGGGGTTGTGCAGTGGTAGGTGACTTCAGGCTGCAGAACCACCAGCTGAAACAAGTCCTTAGACAGAAGTTATTCTCTTTAGCTGTGAAGGGTGAACAAGTGGTGGAAGAAAGAAGAGCTAATCATCTTCCTGGGGCTGGGGGCCCCAAGGACTCCTTGGCAGACTGAGAATTGCCTGCACCCTGGCAGCTTTACCTCTCCCTCCTGCTGCCCATGAGGAGCAGAGGCAAGATCATCATCCTCTGTGTTCCGCCTGCCCAGGGAGCCCTCCTGTCTGATTAAAAGGCAAATAAAGTTCTGACCTCACTTCTGTTCATTAAGGCACAAACCCCACAGGAGCAATAAACTCATGGTGGACGCTTTGGAGAGATGCAGGAATGTTGCTGTGCAGCATGCAAAGATGCTGTGGGAGAACACAAGAATGCTTCTGAGTTGAGAGGGGAAAGAGGGATGTAGAGATGTTCTAGGGGGTGGCAAGGATTCTTCGAGGTAATGCAGTGATGCTCCAGGGTTGAGAAGGGAAGGGGAATGGGAGTAGATGCTCTGGGGGGATGCTCCGGAGTAATGCAAAAATGCTACCAGATTGAGAGGGGAATGTGTGGATTCTCAGGGATGCCCTGGAGGAACGAAGGGATGCTCTGGGTAGTACAAAGATGCTCCCGGGCTGAGAAGATACGTGGGATTGTGCAGATGCTCAGGGCTGCTCTCGTGGCACGCAGAGACGCTTGGGCGGATTTAGGGATGCTCTGGGGGTTCCGGGGCCGCTCGGGGGGTACTGAGGGTGCCGGGGGCCGGAGCGGGAGGCGGGAGCGGGCGGGGTGGGGAGGGGCAGCAGCCCCGCGGCGGCGGCGCGGCGGGAGCGGAGCGGGCATGGAGAGCGGCGGGGCGCTGAACGGCTCCGCCGCCGCCGGGCGCTTCGCGGCCGCGGGCACGGCAGCGCTGGGCGCGCTCATGGCCCTGCTCATCGCCGTCACCGTGGCGGGCAACGCGCTCGTCATGCTGGCCTTCGTGGCGGACTCCAGCCTGCGCACCCAGAACAACTTCTTCCTCCTCAACCTGGCCATCTCGGATTTCCTCGTAGGTAAAGTGCCGCCCGCGGGGCGCCCGCCGGCACCGGCACCGGCACCGGCACCGGCACCGGCCCGGCAGCAACTCGGGCTGCCCGGCTGCTCCGCCGGGCTCCGCTCCTGCCCCCCACACCCTCCCGCAGTCCCGATCCCCTCCCGCAGTCCCGGCCGCGCACGGGAAGGGGCCCCCGGCAGCCGCGGGTCCCCCCGGGCAGAGCCCGGCTCTCACCGGGACCGACCCCTCCGCTTGCAGGTGCCTTCTGCATCCCTCTCTACGTGCCCTATGTGCTGACGGGGAGATGGATCTTCGGGAGAAGCCTCTGCAAACTCTGGCTGGTGGTTGATTACTTGCTGTGCACCTCTTCGGTCTTCAATATCGTCCTAATTAGCTACGACAGATTCCTCTCGGTGACAAGAGCGGTGAGTCCTGTCATGGCAGCTGAGAGGGACATAACTCTCCTCCTGCTTTACTCTCCAGATTGTCTGCAGTACTTAAAAGTTCTTTGAATCCTCCAGAAATTATTAATCTTTCAGCATGGAAGGCAATAATCATCCATAAATGCATAATTCAGATGTGGTTTCAGATTAGTATTCCTGGCATAATTAAATCACATAAAGCTCAGTCCCCGTTGTGCAGGTGTTCCCTTCCCAGGTGACAGGGTAGCTGTGTACAAGCAAGCCAGCCAGGTAAGCAGACTTTAAACTAACTTGCAAGAGCTTATTATCCCCAGGACAAACAAGTGGATTGCAGTCAGACTCACAGCTTCATGGCAGTAAATAGCACTGCCAGCTGTGGCAGGGAATGTGGAGTTGTCTCTGAGAGTGTGGGAGATCAAAATGCTCGGCCTTTTGCAGGAGGTAATGAGCAGTTCCCAGGCAGATCTGACCCACTGCTGTTTGCTCGTTCCCTGACTACAAATACAGCACAGATTTAGCCCAGGAGCTGGTCAAGTCCCTGCCCTTGGGACTGACAGGGAGTAGCTGGGACAGCTCAGGAAAGTGGTGGGTGCAGACTGCTGCCAGCTCCAACCAAATCAGTACACTTCCACTTAGCAGACACCATATTTTGGAGCTGTAAAATGAGTGTTCTAAATCTTCCCTGTAAGAGTGTGATTTATCTAGCAATTGCTCCTGTTGCCTATGGCATATCAATTTGTTGGACTGCTGGGGTATTGCCTAGCAACTTTACCAGGAATGCTAATAGTCCATTTGTGAGAAGCCTCAGCCAGCTGGGGTGTGGGACTGTGTGTAAGAAAAGGCTTTCCTCTTGCAGGTCGCCTACAGAGCCCAGCAAGGCAACACCAGGCAAGCAGTGCTGAAGATGGTGATGGTGTGGGTGTTGGCATTCCTGCTGTACGGACCTGCCATTATCAGCTGGGAGTACATATCAGGCCAGAGCATCATCCCCAGTGGGGAATGCTATGCTGAGTTCTTCTACAACTGGTATTTCCTCATGACAGCCTCCACGCTGGAGTTTTTCACCCCTTTCATCAGCGTGATGTTTTTCAACCTGAGCATTTACCTGAACATCCAGAAGCGCACCAAAATGCGCCTGGATGTTCTCCACGAAGTGCACGACCAGTCCTTCACTGAAGAGATGGAAAGGAGCCCAGAAGCAAAGCTTTCTTTGAAATGCTGTAAGCGGGAGCAGAAGGAGTCAGCTGAAACCCTCAACCTCTCTAAGAGCAAACCTCAAGCAGCAGCCTCCACTTCCAGCCTGGATGCCAAAAACCTGCTGGAAACGAGCTTGGAGAGCTCCAGGAAACCCAAGTGTTGCAACAAAAAGAGCTGCAAAACTTCAGCCTCCACTCTGTCCTCAGAGAAACGGGTGAAGATCGTGTCCCAGAGCACAACTCAACACTTCAGGCTCTCCAGAGACAAGAAAGTGGCCAAATCACTGGCAATCATTGTGGGCATTTTTGGGATTTGCTGGGCACCGTACACTCTCCTGATGATCATCCGCGCTGGCTGCCACGGCCAGTGCATCTCTGAGTTCTGGTATGAGACTTCTTTTTGGCTGCTGTGGATCAACTCAGCTGTCAACCCTGTCCTGTACCCTCTCTGCCACTCCAGCTTCAGAAGGGCTTTTATTAAACTCCTTTGCCCCAAGAAGCTGAAGGTTCAGCCTCACTATGCCCTTCAGAACTACTGAGGGTGAAGGCAGCCCAGTGTGAGGATGAGAAACGCCTTGGTTTACTTCTGCTGTACTGGTGTGGGACTGGAGCTTGTTTCCTTGGAAGAACTCAGGAGCAGTGGTGTGAGGCGGGTGAGGAAGGCAGAAGAGAGCCCACTATTAACTTATTTTAGTTCATCAACGACAAAATCCCACCGCAGAGAAGGATAAAGGGGTTTATTGACATTAACCACGGGTAGTGAAACCTGTGTCCACCAGTTGCAGGTGCCACAAAAGAGCTCTGCTGCCACCTAGTCAGCCTGAGCAGCACCAGCATTTTGCTCCAATAAACTGAAAACTGAAAAGAAAAAGCTAATAAAAATAAATATCTGGCTTAAACTACTGTGCTAAACTACAGCTTAGCTGTTGGCAGACCTGATCTTCCTCATAAATGGGAGAGATTTTTCCTCACACCTATTACACGTAGATGATGATGATACAGAAAGAAAAGAACAAACCTCAAAAGCAAAACATCTCATTTATCATTTTTGTAACAGCAGCTGCAGCCATAATCTGGATCCCTGTTTCATGGGGTGCAATAGATGTCCCTTCCACACCCCAAGAAGGGACAGATCTCTGCCCTAAGGAGTTTACAGCCAGGCTCTGAGGCATTGAGCATCGTGCTGTTGGCATTGTTTGATCCCTTCCTGCTTCAGAACTGCTCTGATTTCCTCTGGGTCCTGCCACACGCTGCCCGGGGCTCCTGTGGGAGTGTTTCCCTCCTGGCCAGAGCCATGCAGCAGGAACCAGCCCTGGAAGGGCCCTAGGAAAGGGTTCTGTGCCCATGGGAAAGGTGCCAGCACAGCGCCAGCTTCTCCACAGACTCCATCCTGACAACCCAAAGACATCTTCAAATCTCTCCTGCAGGATCTTAAAGATACTCTTCCGGCACTGTGTTAGGGAATGACAAGCTCAGACAGAAGCAAATCTTGTATTGTTTTTGTTATGTTCCTTTTTAAAATGTTCCTTTCAGACCTCTTAAATTTTTCAAGTTTCAGAACTCTTGCATTCTTTCTTTTAAAATACCTCACTTCATTGGAGCTTGAGCATTGGAGCTTGAGCTGATTCAGTCAACACAACCATCAATTCTTTTACTGTTTAATTTGAACTTTTTTTAGAGCTGTCAACTAATTGCACAGATAGAACACCAGATTCAAGAGACCAGGGCTCTAACCTTGGTCCTACCAAAAAATCCTGGTCATTTTACTCTGCTTCCCATCTCATGCTTCATCACAGTTGCCCATTTGTTCTGCAGCCTCCTTGGGCACAGAGGCAGTATGACCAAAAAGCAGATCAATTCCACTGCTGGCACTGCTCAGAGATGTAGTAACACAAATAAGTAATTAGTTGCCATGGCAAATGCTCGTATTTAACAGTACTGCACAGGGGAGCTCAAGATCCTAAGTCTGAAAACTCCATTTACAAATAGAAACCCAAATGTTGTAAAGCGGTACCAAAAGCTTATGATGTTGTGATCGCCAGTTACATTTTGCTGCTGCAAACAAACTGCTTTTGGCTGCTGCTAAAAGTAAAAAGAAAATGCCATCAGACTGTATCTCAGTGATATTTGTCAAGTAGATGAGTATTGTCACCTGAAGTCAGGTTTTAAATGATGTTTTGTCTTGTGTATGTGATATTTCAGGCTTGTGACATGTTCTGTCAGTCTGTTATATATGGGTTAAAATTCACCCCTCAAAGTATGTGTGCTGTGAATTGACAGGATAAATGTTGAGCCTGGTCGTACCTTTCCCTGTGTCTGCTCCCTTCTGAAAACTTCAATAAAGTATTTTTATAAGAAGCTTGCTGCATATTTTATGGTGAAAAAGGTGTTGTCAGAAATGATAAAATCCAACTGGAAGCAAAACATCCATGGGTTTACCTGAGGAGGCAGATATACATGTCACAGAAAAACCAGCTCCTGAAACAGCTGAGTGTCTCTCACCTCTGCTGAGCAGGTTCCTGACAGCCCCCTGAGGGTCTGGTGAGCGCACATCACTCAATTCTCTCCAGCTTCTGGTCTTTTCCAGAGCATGTTACATGCAGCTGGGATCTGGAGGTGTTCCATCCGCAATAACTCTTCCTATAACTCACAAACCTCACTGGTTTACTTAAAAATGACAAAGCCATAACGTGCCCAAGGCACAGTTTCCAGCTGTAGTTCTCTTCAGTAGTTCAACAGGAGAGGTGGAACTACTAGATCATTCATTCTGATTAAAAAAGGTGCCTGGTGTGACACCTTCCTTTCCCAGAGGGAAGAAAAGAATATATTTCCTTGTGAGCCTTTTGCACAGTATTTTCATGGTCTGTGACCTCCATGTGAGCAGAATTATCTATACTTGGCTGAAAGTAATTTTATTTATTGTTGGATTTTGCAGGGAAGATACTTATATTCCTTCCTGAAATAAGAGCTCTTGCTTTGCCAGATAAAAAGGAAAAATAACTATTTATGCTTGGACATGAGGTCACACCTGAGCCTGGTTTTCATACTGAAAATGTTGGGAACTGCTCTGAAGTTTCAGAGTAGCTGATGACTAATTCAAATATGCTTAAAAGAGTATTTGAATTCTGCTGATTGTCAGTGTTCAGAATATAAATGTCTATATGCATTTGGAAGAGGCATCAACTGGGGAGCTTCTAGACATAAGCCAATATGAATTATGAAAATGCAGAACCACTGGATAAGGCAGGGGTGCTTGTCACCCAGCCCAGCAAAACACCTGCGTATCATTTATTTTTACAGGCTAAAAATTTGCCTTTTTCCTATTGTCTTGGCATAAGCTAAGCAGGCAGGACTTATTTACAACAGCCATGAAGGAAGACTCACTGTAATAATTAATATGATTCAAATATTTGGGGAAGCACATAGGCTTCATTTCCACAGCACATCTCCACAGAGAAAAGAAACCTGGCAAATTCCAGAGAGAAGCATCCAATTTATGCAGGGAGTGTTGGTAAACAGCATTCAGGCAGCTGCAAGTCATGCCAGGGAGCTTTTTGGATAAGAGACTTCCCACAGGAGCAGAGTGGAGGTGATGCCAGTTCCCCTCTCTTGATACAAATCTCCACTCCATTAACTCGAGGACATAAAGGCTGCCCTAAAGAGGTCTGTGGTCTTCTCCTACAGCATCATCTGCATATCAATAAACTATCAAAAATCATTTTTTATTTTAGCACAGCTACTTTCTTTCTGTCTCTCTAAATGCTTCCTCCCTAATCACCAGTAATGAGAGATCTCTTTGCACAGCAGAGGAACTCTGCTCCACAGCCTCTCCTCCAGCCCCTCCTCAATTACCATCCCTTATTTTTTCTCTCCAACCTGCAGTTACAGAAATTGCTCCATTGTTCCACAGACATCACTGAAGCTTCATTAGCTCAAGTAGGAGGCTGGAGAAGAAGAGAGAATGCAAGGATCTTTTGTTGAAAAACACCTGTCTGTGATAATTAATGAGATTTGCTGGGAGAGAAGGGCTTTGAAAATAGCAAGATGTGATTATATTTTGATTTGAAAGAATGCTAATGGTTTGTAAATGACCATTCATTTTCACAGCAGAACTAGGATGGAAAGACCAGGGGTTAATATCCTTGCCAGAAAGAACTTTAACAATGTGATTTCTGTGAGAGGGGATTGATTTTTCACAACCCCATCTGTGGAGCAGTGACACCAGCACAACTTTGCAGTACAGATCTGGTCCTAAAAGAGACCTCCTGCACTCTACAGAGCTTGTTCTGCAAATAGATGAGGCACAGTAAGGAGTGTTATCTTTCCTTCTGAAGTGAGAATTGCAGACAAGAAAAAAACTCTGAGAGCTGCCCTGGATGAGTGCCACAAAAGAGAAAAGCTCTCAATTTCTGACACCACAAAGGCAGCCTTTCACACAAGATTGCACAGATGTTCCTGTGGACAGTAGGGAACTCACAGCACTTCTCTGTTCCCTTAATCTTTAAGGCTCCTCCTTTCCTCCTTAAAACAATTTTGTCAATAGAATTGCACTTGCAGGACTAAGGAATTATGGGGGTTTAGAACAGCAATTAGGAATTCTGCAGGGTGAAAGGTTTTACCTATAATCCAGCACCACCATTTATTGAGATTTACAACTATCATTGGTATTTACTTCAAAAAACCCACCACTACCTGAGAGAGGAACACTTTGAGCACCTCAAAGGCAAAAAGACCCAGCCCTGTCCCTGCACCTCCTGTTGCAAGCTCAGGAACGTCAATGACTCCTTCAATCAGCACCATTTTTATTGCTAAGGATGCACGAGCATTACTTATTTACAAGCCCCACACTTTTACTCCATCATTTGCTTGCAGAGTCTGGGTGCAAAAGGGAGCTAATACTTAATCCAAGTACCAAACATCATAGGTGGAGCTATGTGTGCACTTCTGTGGGGGAAGAACAAGACTATTTTTCCATTTTTAAAATGCTATTACCTGGGGTTTTTTGGGGGGTTTTTTGGTTTTTTTTTGGTTTTTTGTTTGGTTGGTTGGTTGGTTTTTTGTGATTTAGAGGCACTAAGCAAGACCTTCAGTTGGATTGTAAAGGCTTCATGGCAAAACCGGAGTTTTCTCTATGCAGACTGGACCCACAGCTTAAACATCTGTTCTTTTAAACACAAAAATGTGTCTGTGGTGTGACACTGACTTTGGAATTATTTTTAACACAATATCCTAGGATTTAGCAGCACAATTAACACTGAAGGAAAACTGATTGCAAAGTAGTTAATAATCTCATTCAAGATCTCTCTGAGCATTCACAAACAACAACCTCTCTACTAGGAGGGCAACAACAGTTCTGGCAAATATTTTAGCTGTTAACTCACAGCTCACACACGACTTTAGCCTTTAGAAGCTGTTTATTGAAGAACAAACAATAATGGGGGTTGCATATAAACCCTTGAACACAAGGCTGCAAGTACACCCTGCAGCGTCCATGAATTGAAAACAGTTCAACAAAGCAGAGCAATCACCCTCCATTATGAAAATAATTTATACCTTATATTCTAAGAAGCACAAATTTAATAGACCACTATGGTTAAAACACCATTTAATGTCTCTGATACATCTTGTATAGAAAATATACAGGGATAAAATAATATGTGTAATACTTTTGTGAAGCCTGTGGTCAGTTCTCTGAGAATTAAGCTGTTATCCAAGAGCTTTCATGAAAGGAACAAGGTCTTTTGTTGCTGTCATTAAAATTTTTAACCAAAATGAAGGTTGCAAAAACTTTATGGAACTGTATAGGCAGAGGAACGCTGACACACAGCTAATTCAAGAGTAAGGAAAAGACTGAAGTGAAATATGACTGTCATTGGAAGAATACAGCACCAGGGCAATATAAAACCTCAGCAGAGGATCAAAATGCCCAACACATCCTTCCTGAAGCTCTCACTGGGAAGAGCTCGTGCAGACAGAAGCCTGCAGAACAGTTCATCTTTATTGCAGAGAGAAAAGAGCCGAAATACCTTAGAAATTCCTCCTCACAAGTCCCACATGCTCCTGTCCTCTACTACGAAGTGACAATCTCAGAAATGAGATAATCCCTGAGAACACAGGGATTACACTGATTTCCCTTGAAAAAACCCAGAAATTCAACTTTCCTTCACTCACCTCTTGAGACATGTTCCAGCAGTACTGAACAAATGACTAAAAGCTGGGGAAATCAGGAATTTAAGGTCATTACCATTGACTCATGTTAATAACCATGCTTTCACCTCAACAATTACTTCACTGAGAACCAGCACTATGCACCACTTCAGAAAAGTGCCTTTCAGTCACCATTTGTAAATAGGAAATATTTGTAATCAATATTAATCACTCCCAACTGTGGCATAACAAGTTATCAAATCAGAATTGCCTCCTTCACAACAGAAGAACACAGAACAGAAATTTTAGTCAGCCTAAATGCCACTTTTACAACAGACTCTGAAGAGGTATCTGTGTGCTGACATAATCTACCAAATTCCCTTTGAAAAAGCAGGTCTATTAACTGAAAGACCAGAATAGGCATAGCATTTTCTGAGAAAATCTGAACAAGTTCTTTCTTTATTCAAGCACATTTGTGGCCCTCTGCAATTATTTTCTCGATTAATGTATGAGCACTTAGGCTTTCCTGGCATTAAAGAGGGAATGTAGCTATTTTTCAGCTTGAGTATTAACTAAAAGCAAATCTTCTACTGTGCACCCATTCATCAAGTGCCCTGGTTAGCTAAATGTGATATCAGTTTTATTTCAGGCTAAATACATTAGGAAAATAACTTCTGCAGCACTAATTTAATTTAGTCTTAACATACAATTCTAGAACTGTTCTGTTGATCAGCTTCAGAAGCCACTTTAAGCCATTGAATAACAATTACAAAAAACACTATCTTTAGAACATTTAATTAGTGATAATTATATCAATTAGCAGCACCAGTTAGTAAATTGTACATGTTTCACATGGCAATTGTTATCCATCTACAGATTAAGTTTTATCTACTGTGAAAGAATTCCTGAATGCTTTAAAAAATAAATAGGAGTTGTGTGCGTGAGCTCTCCTAAAGCTCCTGAACACTGTCATGGACTGCAGTTCCATGAAGAGGGTAAAGTGGATACTGGAGGATTATTTCCCAAATTCCAGGTCATCTGTTTTGTCACAGAATTTCTGTGTAACTCTGCAAGTTGCTAGGGTCCAAATCCAGACAGACATTTTAATTCAAAATGCTTAAAATTCAGTGGGATATAGGCTTTTCCAAGCCTGGCTACATTTGGACCTCAGTCTTCCGTGATTCAGTTTCTACCACTGAAATCAGACTAAAAAATCACTCAGAAACATAAGGTACAGTAATTGAAAAAAAAAATCAAACCCATGAAATTTTCATCCATCAAAACCATTTTCCTAATGGCCGTAAATTAGTTAATGAAGCTGGAAAATTTTGGTTGATTTAGACATAGAGCTGTGTTAGCTTGCCAAAATAAAATACATTTTTTCAGCCTATAGATAGAAGGGGCACAAGCACAGTTAATATGGCACCCAACCATAGCTTAGCGGGGCAAGCTTCCAACCCACAACCCCTAGCTCTGGAGTTATTTAATGTCATCAGATTTGGGGTTTTTTAGATAGACCTCAGCATCCCAGTAATTGCCTGTTTGCACCACTGTTTTAAACTTCCATTACACCTCTGCTGTGGGGTGGGTAAGTGCAGAAACATTTTGTAAAGCCATGCAGTAAGAAAATATCGATTTGTTAGGAAGATTAATCTACAAACACCAGAGGTTTATGTCCAAAAATGACACAGAGGAATCATTTCTGGCTTTATTCGAATAAAGGGAGAGGCCATGGGGCATTCCCCTGGGATCTCTCGAATTTTTGGAGGACACAGCCTCCCTTTTTATGCTAATTTCCCGGCCACATTTCCCTTCTCTCTTTCCCCATTGGCTGAGGTACTTGAGAGGTACAGACTCCCCAATACACCTGATACCAAAGATTTCCCTCTAGTGTATAATCCTCCCTTTTAATTCTTACTGAATTTAGGGGGTTTTCTTCCCATTGTTTCTTTCATCTCTCAACGTCTAATTTCGTCTATCAGCAAACCTAAAGTTTATTTCTAAAAGCAAAGTTCTTTTTCCATTCATCAACCAGCGGGAATCCTTCCCATTGTTTCTTTTATCTCCCAGTGCTAGTTTTATCTACCAGCAGACCCACGGCTTGTTTGGCAAGACAAATCTGCTATTCCTCTCAGATTTAATACGGTGATATTTTTCCAGGGTACTTTTTAGATGTGTTTCATGGGTGCACCCGGGGGTGGCAGCGGCAGCGCGGGGCGGCCCCGCAGGCACCGGGCCCGCGGCGCGGAGGCTCCGGGGAGGCTCCGGCTCCTCCCGGTGCGGTGGCTCCGGGACAGGCTCCGGTTCCTGCCGGCCGGAGTGGCTCCGAGGGAGGCTCCGCTTCCTCCCGGCCTGCCCCGGAGCCGCTCCGGCCGTGAGCAGCGGCCACGGCCGGGGGGAACCCGGGGACGAGCGGAGAGCGAAGAGGGAAAGGAAGGAGGAGCGGGAAGAGCCCGCCCCTCCCGAATCCGCAGAGGGGAATCCTCCCTGAGCGTGGAAGGAACCAATAAGGTCCGAGCCCAGCGGGGACTGAAGCCACTGGGACCAGCCCGGCCGGGAAAGAGGCGGGCACCGAGGAGGAGCCGAGGGGTTCAAATCCCCGGGGCTGGGGCAGGGCGGGGAGATCTGCGAGGAGGGGCCAAGGTGCGAACTCGAAGCATTGGAAGGCGAAGATGCTGGGGCAGAAGGAGGCCTCGCTGGACAAGGCGGCCGCGTGGATCGAGCGCAGCCGGGCGCTCCAGAGGGAGAAGGAGCTGGCCGAAAAAAGGGCCAAGCTGCTGGAGGAGATGGAGCAGCAGTTCGGGCTCAGCCCCGTGCTGGAGGAGGAGTTCCAGCGGCGCCGGCGGGAGCGTTACAGTGCCCGGGAAGTGCAGGGGCCGACGGTGGAGCAGGAGCCGGCCTCGATGGCCGTGGTGCTGAGCTTCAGGGACAGCGGGGTGCTGCAGGGCGGGGAGCACGTGCTGGGGCAGGTGGCCATGGCGGCGGCCGTGAGGGCGCACGAGGAGCCGGAGCTGCGGCGGCCGAATCACGGCCCCTCGGAGTTCTGCCGGACGCTGGGCGCGATCCCGACCTGCGACCTGGCCGGGAACCGCGAGGAGCAGGACGAGCTCACGACCTCGGAGCAGGAAGGAAGGAGGGGAAGGAGAGCTTGGGGTGGAACAGCGTGACCCTGGCAGAGGAGCCGCAGCACCAGGACTGCTCAGCCTCGTCCGCCGCGGTCCTGGATGAGGAGCCCATCGTGAATCGGGGCCTGGCGGCAGCACTGCTGCTCTGCCAGAGCAAAGGGCTGTTGGAGACCACGAGGCGGAAGGTGGCACGAGTGAACGCCCCGAACAAATCCCTGCCCTCGGCTGTGTACTGCATCGAGGACAAGATGGCCATCCATGACAAGTGCAGCCGCGGGGAGGAGTTCCCAGTGCTGTCCCCAATGTCCCCAATGTGTCCGCATGTCCCCAGGGCCATCCATGACAGGTGGAGTCTCGGGCTTTCACGCAGGATTTGAAGGAGAAGGACGGCTACCGGCCCCACGTCACTGTCGAGTACGTGGACGAGACCAGCCACAAGCTCACCCCCAAAGAGGCCTTCTGGCAGCTCTCCTGTCGCTTCCGCGGGAGGGGCTCGGGGAAGATGAAAACGGAGAGGAGGCTGAAGAAGTTGGATGAGGAGGTGCTGCTGAAGAAGATGAGCTCCAGTGACACCCGCCTGGGCACGGTGGCGCTGCTGCAGGAGAAGCAGTGGGCGCAGAAGATACCATACATCATCCTGAGTGGCTCCAGCAAGAGCATGAATGCGAACGCCATCACCAACTGAGGGGCGTGGGGACACCTGGGGCAATAAAGGTCTCTGTGAGTAAAAAAAAAAAATACAAACAAACAAAAAACCCCACAAAACCAAAAAACCAAATTAAAACCTCAGCCTCTGTCTGCCCAGGACTCCCACGGCTGGGCACTTTCTTGCCCTCCCCCCCCACTCCTTCTCACCCCTGGTGCCAGCACATGATATCAAATTTCAAGCTGGCACAGACTCTCTCTCCCTCTCTCTGTCCCGGGTATCGGGGAGATGCCTGAAGCATCTCAGGGTTCCTCCACCCCTCCATGCTGCAGGGGCTCCAGCCTACCTCACTCGGGCCACATGGCTTCCCTCTCCTGCGCCCAGCCCGCGGCTGGGGAGGGGAGGTTCAGACCTCTTCACCCGACCAGAACCAGAGTTCCCCTGGGAGTGCTCTGCTTTTAACCCCCTGTGTTCTCAGAGGTGTATCCATGTCTTCAGTGGCCACACCAGGTGCCAATATTCAAATCTGACCACTCATTGGTTTTACTACAACTTCCCGAAAAACTCCCTTGTCAAACCAGGACATTGTGATAAATGTGAGTCCTGTCTGGACAAAGCACTCTGGCTGCCCAAGCTCATCTTCCTGATTTATAAGAGAGGAAAACAACAGGAAATGAAGAGCAACAAACCAGTATGATTTCATGAATAAGATAATCAAAACAGGGATACTTCATCTGTAATATCACAGATGTCTTCTTGACAACCAGTGTTTTAGCAATTACATTGCCTCATGCAAATGTTTTTTGTCATAAGCATTTTCCACTTTTAGGGGAAGATTAATTTATCTGGATTTAGAGAGGGAGTAGTAACTTCTGACAGTGGCTGATTAGTGTATGTACAAAGGAAGCCCTGAGTGGGGATTCACAAGTCTTTGGGAAACAATGATGTTCCAGTCTCAAAGGTAATTAAGAACCAAGAACCCAAATGCCAAGATTCAAATGAGAAATCTTTAAACCATGACGAAGCTTCTCCATATGCAAAAATTGATCCCAAACCATCAGATGCTTTCTAAAATATTGACTGTTACCAGCACATTAATTGCCTATCGATTTCTCCAGTTACAAAGACAAAAAGGCCCCACGTAGGATTTGAATAGCAGAAGATAATTTGTTCAGCACTTCATTTTCAGCTTTTCAATCAGTCTTAATATGTCTGGATCTAAAGTGTGTTTCTAAACCTGAACTTTAAAGGGTGGTTGTGTCTGTATAAAACATTTTCAGCATATGTGAATAGCACAAGGATGTTTTGTGTCTTTTTGTACTCATTATGACTTAAAATAACAGCATCTAAGTTTGCTGCAGTGCTACAGTCAGGTTAAAAGCCAACCAAACTGAGCCCAGGTCACCACTGCATTATGCCACTCACTCCAATTACATTAATTGAATGCTACCAGAATAAAATGGATTGTAACAAAGTAACCAACCACAGCCTTAATGAAATGGAACATGCAGACACGAGTGAGTTATTAAACCGTAATCACATAGATTTGTAGTATGATTGGTCTTCTCCCTCATCAGTCAGGAAATGTCTATAAAATACACAAATTCATGTCCTCACCTTAATGGCAGAATATAGCAACGTGCAAAGAAGAGAACTGAGTAAGGAATGCACAGTTCAAGGAGTCAAGGCTATATTTTATATATACAAGGGCAGAAAAAAAAAAACCCAAACCCTATGGATGACAAATCAGATGCTGTTAAAGCCTCCTTGGACAATTCTATTTCAATCAGAAAAGAGGAGATGAAAAATTACTCTCAGTGGGGAAACGAAGGACAAACATAATCTCAACATTAAAACAAGGTTGATGAAAATCTCCCTGCCTTTGTCCTTCCACCAGCTAGGTTTTATGACTCAGAAAAATGGGCACACACCACATGATTAATTTCAGAACTGCTCAGAGAAAAATCAAGAGTGCAGCCTGAAGGGAGCTTTGTTCCGTTATCAAGAGTTGCAAAATCATCTTTTATCATTATTGGCATACAAATTTAACCTCCCCTCCAAGTAATAATACTCCCCTCCAAGCAATAACTGCAGTCTTTCCAGACTTCTGCAGTGCAGGCACATTTAATCCCTATTTAAATAAAAACAAAAATTTGTTGCTGGGGAATGGCATTAGGACCTGCAGCATGGCAGACTAGCAGAAAACAGAGCTGTTCTTCAAAGGCCAGGCACACATTGACCTTGAGATGAAGTTTAGCAGTGTCAGGGGATTGTTTTAATTCTCACCAAAGCCCTTTCCACAGCAGTGCACTGCCAGTGCAGGTGTTGGACAGTGAGCCCCATTAACAGGATCCCATGGAAGACAGGACAGAAAAGCAGCTGGATGGTGGATCCATGTGCAGCAGCCTGTACAAACTACGACCAGATCCCACTCCATGTGCATGAGCATCTCTGGCTCACAGCCACTCCTGTCAGTCTTTAATTTGAATTAATGAACAGGTAACAGGTTGTTCAGCATGTTCAAGTCAAGAGTGCTTATTCACTTACCACAAATCTACTTTGAAGACTCTTAATAAGGACACAGACAATAATGGAAGATCTTTCCCTAATGTAAAAAAAAAAATAAATTAGGTAATATAAAAAAGTGCTTTAGGAAACAGTAAGTAAAGTAGATTGCAAAACATGTTATGCTTAAACACACAGATTCAATGCTTTAGTTAATGTACTGCAATGAGTCCTCAGTATCCACATGTTTAAAAGTGCAGTCCTTTCTAATGCTTGCTTTTACATTAGCATTTGATTTTCTTTTTCCGGGCAATTGATACCACTTACATTTTCCAAGGACTTACAAAGCGGAAAATAAATAAAATAAATATAAACCCCCTACAATTAGCACTGAAATCATGTTGTAATCGTGTACTGAAAAAATGCAAAAGAGTACTAGAATTGTAAAGTGCTAAACAAAATTATGGTTCAGGTTTCTCCAGGAAATAGAATTGACTGCACTTCAATTCACACTGAATTCCCATGGCTTATTGTCAGAATGAGAAATAAAATCTACCATATCTCTCTCCTCTGGCCAGCTTAAGGAGCAAAGTCACCATCAAAGGGTTCAGCAAAGGAAAGCAAAAGGGAATAATGCAGAAGAAATCCACCAAAACCTAAATCAAAATAAGCCCACCCACCCCAGCTCCTGCCAAAAAAAAGTGGAAAGCCATTCTATAGTACACAACAGTTCCCCGAAACAATTCACCATTAAACTAATGATTTTTTTCCTCTCTGTTTTTATAGGCAAAATGCATTTCCTTTGTAAATACTTTATTTCCAGCAGAACCAGAACCTCCTCAGTCCTGTGCTCCACTTGGAGCCCAAGAGATCTTGCTAACTGTGAAGGAGCACCCTGTAGAAATGTGATTTTAGTGGTTAAAGACCATGGGAAGTCCAAGCTTCTCCAAAGAGCTGTTCCAACAACAAAGCTGGAGGTATTTGGCACTTTTCAGGGAGTACCTGAGGCTGCAAAGCCTCTTTGAAGCCTGTAAGGAACACGGCTTAGGAGCTTGGTGCTGTCACCTCAGAAGAACAAAGAGCCCAGAGCAGGATCAATGGCACATTCTGGGAGGTGTTAGGAAACCTGCAGTGCTTCTCACACAGCAGTAAACAACACTGCTCTCCCTGCAGGAACTGGGACACCTGAGCAGTGAAGGCAGGCTGAGAGCTCCTCACAGTACCACTGAGGGTGTTGGAGCAGCCCTTGGCATTCTCAAACACAGCCAGAAAGAGTGAAAAGCCTCTGTGGGTATTAAATAATCTGCTAAGAATCTGCACCAGCTTTGATGTTCAGGCAACCTTCCCCTGGTTTTATTAAAAGTGGTTGAAAAGCATGTAGCAATTGCAGGAAGAACAGCAGTGAAGCCTAAAAATGCTGCACAAAGCCAAACAGAAGAACCAAACTGAATATTAACTTCTATTTAATTCAACTCAGTAAATCCCAGGGATGAAGCAAAACACAGGAGAGACTTTAGGATTTAATATTAGTTTTGATTTTTTCCTGATCCTATTTATGCCAACATCACTGCTTATAACGCACAGATTACTCCCCACACCTGATCACAACTAGAAATACTCAGAATGTGAATTTAGGAGAGGTAACTACTGGGTTGGCCATAATTTATTAATCAATTCAGGCTTTCAAGTTGACCTGTACTTTTTCAGAATTAAAACCCTGCTTTTAAGGATGTTCCATGCAGAAGCATCAGACGACCAGGGATGAAATCAAAAATGTGCAGAGAAATAAGCAGAGAGAATTATCACCTTCACTGTGGTGTATTCGAGGCTACAGCTTAGTGTTTTTCATATCCACTCAGTAATTTCCTCTATTTCTGACAGTGTTGTGTCTCAGCATCCCACAAGCCTGTTCAGATCCCTTATGAAAAAGTTTAATTATATGTTTTGATGAATTTTGACTTTCCATTATTAAGATAATAATCTTTTACAGAAAATATGACCAGAGTATACAGAAGCAGCTCTTCTTTCAGTATGAGGAGAGGGCAAAGATCACTGCTCTAAATTAAGACTCCTGAATTCCTAAAGTTTAAGAACACAGTCCATAAAATGATATAGTTGAAAAAAAAGGGGACACACACACACAAAGAACTGAACGTTTATTTCATTTGATGTATCTAACCCTAGGATTTCTCAGAACACTGCCTGAGATTCCTAAATGGGAGAACTCAGATGTGAATCTCAAATGGCTGGTTCCTGGCCAGTTTATTCAGCTACTTAGCTGCTGCCAGAATTTAAATATAGTAAATTATTTATATTAATGAGAAAATAATTTCAGTCATTAATTGCAGTTCTTTCATGCTCCTCCTCCCTAAAATTACTGAGCTGTGCCTCCCTCTGAGGAGAAAAATCCACACCCAACCACAATAGGAGAAAAGTTTTAAGACACGACTGAAATTGGCCATCATATAAAAACAGATAAACATGGGACCACCTGATTTTATTTTAGAACTTTTGATTAGTGAAAATTGAGGAAGTGACTTCAGCACACTTCATAAAATAAACTAACATCCCCTGCAGATCCTGAATTTCAGTCATTTCTACTAGACAGCATTCTCTTCATTCCATAGTATGCCAAACAAGAGCCAGGCTTCCAGTTCAACACCCACCATGATTACAATTTTCAAGCTTTGTTGTAAAACTTCAGAGACACCTCAAAGGTGAAAAGACAAACAAAACAATCTTGCCAAAGCAGCAGTCTAGAACAAATCCCCATGCTGTGCCCTTCCATATTAACAACAAAAACAACCCACAGGAAGCCCCAACACAGAGATGCACTCAAATCAAACTGCTATTTTAACTTTGTTCTCCTTCCAGCACAGTTCACAGCAGTTGTGGCTTCTACCACTTGACTGGGCTTTGTCCTTGTGACTGTTCTGTCTTCACATAAGTGTCATAGAGTTCCCTCAGATGCAACAGCAGCTCTTCCAAGTTCTCTCCTGTCAGCGCAGACACTGCGATGACCCTCTCAGCTGCCTGCTCCCTTAGGAGTGCCAGATTGATCCTGGACTGAGCAAGGTCAACCTTATTCCCAACCACAACACAAGGCCTCTCAGACAAGCCTTTTTCATATGCTTCCAGCTCATATTTCAAGTCTTGCAGCTGGCTCCAGGGCTGAGGCACAGAGAGATCCAGCACGTACAAGAGGAAGCGGCAGCGCTCGATGTGCTTCAGGAAGGCCATCCCCAGCCCACGGTTCTGGTGAGCACCTTTGATTAGGCCAGGAATGTCAGCAACTACAAAGAGAAATTTCACAGTGAATCCAGTAGAACCAATAAAAAAACCCCCAAAAATCCCCCCCAGTCTTTTACTGGCCAGTGACAGTACTTTTAGAATTATATCTCAGTGCCTCAATATTAAAGCACAACTCATGCTAAGTTTGCTGCTGTTATCTTTTAAAACATTTAAATTTAGATTACTCTAGTGCAGACAGAATACAGACTGACAGTTTGGCACGAAGGGTACCTACAAGAGAAGGTGAAATGGGCTTTCAGTAGAGTTTTCTTTGAAGTTCTTTAGAACTAGCAAGAACACTAGATTTGGAGAACTCCCAAATCTATTTCTGCAGCATTTTAAAGCATTTACAAAGGTGACACAAATTGTTCTCAAGGTACACACAACAAACTTCAAATTCTTACCTGCCACTTGTTCATAGTCCTGATAGTGGACAATGCCAACGTGGGGGTTTAGGGTTGTGAATGGGTAGGCAGCCACAGCTGGCTTTGCCTGGGAGATGGCTCTCAAAAGTGAGGATTTGCCAGCATTGGGAAAGCCCACCTGGAATACAAACACACAAATTTCTCAGTCTTTAACAAATCTGCAAAATTCTGCTAGACCAGACAGTTATTCTGCAGTTGTTGGACTACATCAAGAACATTTTGCAGCAAAGCGTAACTTTCACAGGTTTGCCAGCTGGTGTTAGAATATCTCCATACTCAAATACAAAAATAGCTTCAGCTCAAAGTTGAACATTTTTAATTTCAGAGGATGATAAACCTGTCACTAACAAAGTCAAATGTTTAAGATCTGCAAAAAGAGAAATACAGGGATGAAACAGATGATTTGAACTTTATCATTTAGGGGAAAAAACCCCCAAACCAAGAAAACAAACCAATTTAAAAGAATTCTCTATACTGTAGTGTTCATCTGCAGAACCAGCAGACAAAGCTGCTGTACATCATCAGAAACCACTGATGAATCTTGTTTCTCTATGTATAGAATGGATTTTAGCAGAAGTAGGACAACACCAAGTAGCATGAGAGTGACAACTCTGTGAATGACTTTGGACACCCTTTTACCAAGTAACAGCAAGAAAGCATCGAGCTGTGTCTCCAAACAAGCAAGCCAGGGGCTAAGAAAATGTTCTCTCACATTATTTCTTCAGTCAGTCAAGTGGAAGCTGAACCAACAGAAACTCACCAATCCTGCATGAGCTGTTGTCTTGAGCTCCAGATGAAGGACCCTCTCCTGACCTGGCTCTCCTGGAGTGAATAATTTCGGAGCGCGGTTTTCGTTGGAGAGAAAGAAGCGATTCCCTCTCCCTCCAGCTCCTCCGTGAGCTGCAATGTACTCTTCTCCATGCTGGGTGAGGTCAGCCACAACCTCACCATCCTCCTTCACCAAAGTACCAACAGGGACCTCAAAGGGAAGAGGCGCAAGCATTACACCGAAGCTGAAAGCAGCAGATCCTCCACCAGCTGATTTCAGATTTGCTGAAAATCACTCCTGCATTTTCTCAAGGTGAGGAGCCCAAAAAGAGAATTGTCTTTCATGAAACTCACTTTCTGAACTCAAACAGCACTGTCAGACATTTACCCTCCATCACACATGAGATTTGCACACAATAAGGTTCTCCAGCTTGAAAATCAGCCATGTACCAAGCTAGCACCCAGCACTCACTGACTTACTTTGACATACATGTGTGCACCATTAGCTCCATAACAGTTTTTGCTTCCTCCTCTCTCTCCATGAAAACCCTGGTAGAAGCGGAACACTGAAGAAAGTGATTTCATTTGCTGGTCAGCTGAAAAGCAAAAGACACACATTTTGAACAAATTGCTTTAGTAAAACAGGCACAGAAAAGACAACTCTTGACTGTTCTTTCTCTTTTTGAATATTGCATGAGTGTGCATCCTATTCACTATTTATTGTCTCTATTTTTTATTTACTGTCTCAACAATAACATATCAGGGAAGACTAACGTCAATCTAAGTTGTGATGAAGTTTAACTGTCTGTACTTAGCTGCTTAGGTTTATTAATGTGGTCATTCCAAACCAAAATTAATTTGCTAGATTAGGTTTTACAGCAGGGTGGTGGTAGAAGCAGCTTTATCCATCCTAAGAGGAAAATTTAATCAGATCTTAACATAACACCGTTCAGGCACCACTTACTAAAGTATCTGCAAAATACCTCAATTTTCAAAATTCTTTCTAAGGCTGTCAGTGTCATTTATGTCCTCCTTACCACAGCCCAGGAAAAAACATCAAAAGCGAAGACACCTCATACAGAAATAACCATTTTAACCTTTTTGCCATTTACCATTTCTCTACCATCCATGCAGGGCTGTTTTTGCTGGGGTGGGGTGTTAAGCAAGAAAACAACAGCACAAAACAGAAGAGATTTGGTGAGGTTTACCTTTAAAAATGACATGACCCCCATCACCTCCATTCCCACCATCAGGACCTCCAAACACTTTTCTGGGCTCACTGTGGAAGGAATGGCCCCCGTCTCCTCCTTGTCCTCCAACCACGCGCACTTTCCGCTGATCCACGAAATAACGTGTCTGCAACAAGGGTGGGGGTTGCTACCTTTAAATACAATTTATCAGACTCATCTTCCAAGAAGTTTTAGTTATTAGCCAGACCTATTATTTTTAGCCATGATGAATTTCATTCAACAGTTAAAAAAAAAAAAAAAGAAATCAGAACTCTTGAACCAGAACTCTGCTGGCATTCACAGATCAACTAAATGCAGTGTACTGAGTGTAATAATAAAGAAAATCAGATCTCATCTTTCAAGTGCTTTTAAGAACTTTTTAAAAAGCAAATGCCTAAGGCTATGCTATGTTGATATAACTTTATCTATCTCCAGAAAAGGGGCTGAAATTCCCAAGGGAAAATATTAGGGAAGTACATTCACTGACAGGTGGAATTGTTTACACAGAGGGATGAAAAGAGAAAGCATGACTGTGATCATGGTAACTTTCTAATTCTGTCAGTTACTAAGGGACTCCACAATGAGAATGGGCTTTAAGGGTCACTTTAAATAAACGGCACAAATAGTACGTGAGGGAGAAAAAGTCTTATTGGTGTTATGATACCAAAGATAAGCAATTGAAAAAAAACCCTCCTCTCACCTGAACTTTCAATAAGCAAATTTATACTACTACTAAAAAGCCTCTTTTAGAAAGTATTTGGCACCACCACACGGCGAAAGAGGAAACTATGGTTTTTAATGGGGAGTGATTTATGGATCATTAGAAAATAAGATTTTTCAGAGACGTGTAAATATAAAAATAAGATGGAGAATAAATTCTAGGACCCTGAAGTTTCTCTGACATAAAGTGATGCTTGTTTGGCAGCTGACTACACCGCAAGACTAAAAAACAGTGAGAAACAAAACAATATTTTAGATTTAAAGCTAAAACACCATTTTAGAGCTTTAGCTTTAAAAATCTTTTTACTTTCTAGACTTATGGATGCTTCCCGCCCAAAGAGGCCAAAGGGGAAGAGGAGCGCTACTACGATCAATGTGAGCACGGAGAATATCGCGGGGCAGACTCATTTTCTCACTATTCTGGAAGTCAATTATATTTTAGCCAGTATTTCCTCACTCCAGCAGGACCAGCGGCGGGAGGCACCCCGAACCCACGGAGAGCCCAGCACTCACCAGCTGCCGCTCGGAAATGGCTCTCTTCTGCCTCAGCCGCCTGTCCTTGGCGCACCGGGCGCAGCTCGTGGAGAAAGCCGGCGGGCTGAGCAGCAGCAGGAGCGGCTTCCAGGGGCTGCGGCCGCTCCCCCCGGCCCCGCAGCGCCTGAGGGAGGCGCCCAGCCCGGCCCCACACAGCACCGCCATGAGGGACAGGCCCGGCCGCGGCCCCGCCTCGGCCTCCCGGGCGCAGCCGCTGCGGCGACGCCGCGCCCCGGCAGCCCCGGCCCGCCTCAGGCCCGCCTCAGCCCGGCCCCAGCCCCGCCTCAGCCCGGCCCCAGCCCCGCCTCAGCCCGGCCCCAGCCTGTGAGGGCTCAGGGAGCGCGGAGGTACATAGAATCCAGAATGGCATGGGTTGGAAGGGTCTTTAAAGATCATCTCCTTCCCCCTTCCACTATCCCAGCTTGCACCAAGCCCTGTCCAGCCCGGCCTTGAGCGCTTCCAGGGCTGGAGCAGCCAAAGCTTCTCTGGGCACCCTCCCGCCCCTCGAAGTACCGAGCATCCTCCTCATACCCCATCTAACCCTGCCCTCTGCCAGCTTGAAGCCATTTCCCCTTATCTTGTCACTCCAGGCCTTTGTAAATGGTCTCTTTCCGTCTTTCTCACAGCTCCCTCCAGGCACGGGAAGGCTGCAATGAAGGTACCCCAAAGTTCCCCCAAGCAGGCTGAGCAATCGCGATTCTCTCAGCCCTTCCTCATGGCAGAGCTGCTCCATCCCTCTGATCAGTTTGGTCCTCTGGGCCCTCTCCAGCAGGTCCATGCCTTCATGGAGGAGCAGAATTCTCCCTCCCTTGCTGCCCAGCCCCCGGGGATTTCTGGGCTGAGGCATGGCCAGCTCTCACCATCAGCACCCCCAAGGAAAGGGCAACCTGTGCTACCCATTCCATCTGCCACAAGGAAAGTACCACCAAATCCACTTTCAGATAATATTTAAACTAAACCATTTTCAAGCATTCTGTATTACAAAACAGAAAATGATACAATTCATGGAAGAAGTCAAAATGCTGGCATCACTTTGTTTCCACATTAATACATAAAAATGGATGACACATTAAATAAATGTTTTGTTATTAACAATTAGAAATATTAACACCAAAAATCATGTATAAATTAGGAAATAAATGTACAAACTATTTTCAAAGTGCTCTTTCAAATACATTATATACACAACATTCACGAAGTTCTTAATGTAAGACATTTCAGATTGATGTAATGTTGCTGTTTCAGTTTAAGTGTTGTTCATATTCTCTCAAAAGCATTTCAGCACTTTCAAAAACCACATAAAAGACGTATTCCCAAATTGGCAAAGAGCAATATTGCATTCTTCTGGCTACCTGTAATAGTAATTATTATAAAGAAAACAATCTTACTTCCTTTCTGTTCCTTGCTATTTGAGAGTACTTATTTGTATGAAAACACCAGCAGGAAAGATGAGAGAAATGAGGACTGACTAAAAAAAAAAAGTCTTCTATTTTACCAGTAGTTGGAATTATTAACATAGGAAGGACAGTGCTTGGACAACATTTAACAGTAAACTCCCTAGTTGTCCAGTTAAAGATTTTCTTCCAAGGAAAAAAAAAAGTAATGAATCAAGAGATGTGTTTTCCTTGCGGTCTTTGTTTTTCAAAATATAAAGTACTTGAAATCTCATAAATAACACCAGTCAGACAAAGAAAAGGAGAAAATCCTACACAGTGTATTTACTTTTGTAAATTTGCAGTTAATCTCATATCAAAAAATGTTTGTGGGTCACACAGCCACCCCAGCTTTTTGCTTCAGAGAAATTTGGACACCGTATTTTGTTTAACACTTATATAAGCACTTTAAAAGCACCCTTTTTTTCACCCCCCCAAGATTTTATAAGAACATATAAAACTGAATAGAAGAGACTTACATTGTTCATACTGATCTTTACATACCGCTAGTTTTTCTCTCTAAATTCTCCCTCTATTGGTATTCTCTCACTGGTTGACCCCATTAATAGCTCCTCTCTCTATATGCATAATAGTGTCTCACAATTAAAGCTGAATTTAATTGCTTGTCTGCAATAAAAATGCATTTTTTCCTTTTACCTCTGAACTATTTTTCTGTCAAGCTACAATAGGAAAATAAAAGTGATGATGAGCTGTGAGAACAACAGACCACCAAATTTGACAATATTTATGGTTATGCTTGCTGGGGAATCTGAGCAAGGACAGCACAAGAATCAGAATAAAGAAGGATGCCAGCCACCTGCTTGCAAAATTTGGCACAAAAATGTATATGCAAGTTATAAAATTTGGAGTAGGATATTCAAGGTGAGACTTCTGCCAGGTGTTTTTCTCAGCTAAGCACGATATGAAGCAATATTGATGTTGAGCAGGCTGACACTGCAGGTCTCAGAGCTCCCTTCTGGTTTTCTTCCCACGACAGAAATATCTTTGTTTACATGGACACATAAAAGGTGCCTCTATTTATTAACATTTCTATGATCATAGGTTTGGATCCTCTTTCTGTATCTTTCACAACAGAAATGTGGACTTATGCAGGTTACTGAATTATAGGATTTGGGTGGGTAGGTAGGTATTACAGAAGTTGCAGGGTTTTTTTGTCATATAGCATAGAACTGACATTTTATAAGGAATGTATCCATCCCCTTGTTCTGTAGAAGTAAACTGAAGAGCCATGGATTTTGGAGGCTGGCAGGTAATCTTCAATGCATCCAGTTAAAAAAAGATCAATAACTTACCACAGGGAACTTCCCTGGACTGAGATGTGACTGATGGGCTTTGCATTGGGCCAGACTGCAGAACAACCTGGCTGTTTTCCAGAACGGGGCACAACTGTGATCTAATGATCCTAAAGCTATTCAGAAACATCAAGAATGGGACAAGAGAGGGTAAAATGGAAAACTTCTGTGTTGTATCAACATACAGTACTATACACAGCACCAAATATCAAACCATTAAAGCATTGTCTTGTTATCAGTAGTGCACTGCTTCATATCCAGCATGAAATGAACACTGTTCACATACAGACGCTGCTTTGTGCTAAGGGGTAACCAACATATTACAATTAATCAAAACTGCCTGTACATCCAGTTCAAAAGATTGAGATACTATTGAAAGGAATCTGACACAGCACTGTATTCTTTTATTGCTGGTAATTTCCATATTGTCCCTGTAAAAAAAAAAAAAAAAAGAAGAAATAGAAATGTTGAAGGATAATATATTGGAGGCTTGCTGCAAGTTAGGCAATTTCTTTTGGTCTGTGAATTTTACAAGACCTACTGAAGTATCACCCATATACCTGCCCCAAATTATCAGATAGATTTATAGACAGAGCTAACAGCCAGATCTGCTCTTTCAGAGCAGAGATTTAGACAATTTACCTGCTCATAGCCATAAGGCCTCTGTTGCTGAGCGGATGGGCCTGTTTGGGAAGCTCTGTAACTTCCATATTGCTGCCCCTGTCCCTGTTGGTAGCTGGAATACTGTGAAGAGGCTCCTTGTGCAGGACCTGAGAAGACAGTAAAATCCATTACAGGCAGTAAAATCCATTACAGGCTTGATTTGCTGGAGTTTTTAAGAGTTAACACAATCTAAAATATGATGCTAACTAACTTACTCTGTGAGTAAGAACTGTGAGTAAATTCTGCCCAGACCTCCCCTGTAGGTTTACACTAGGAGGTGTAATACTAGTAATGATGTAGCTGCAGCAGTGTAAACTTCAGATTTTAAACTTTGCTCAAAAAATGTCATAATACTTCTAAGTGAAGCCTCTCTGAAATCTGTATTGGCACAGCTCAGTTATGACCTCTCTGCAAACTACCTGGCCTTTATTTTAGTAACAACTGCATGTTTAAATTCCTCTCTAATCTGGCTGTGCCACCATAAGCAACAGAGGAGTGATTCTCTGGACTGCTGATGTTCTTTTTCATGTCAGTTCAGAAGGATTAGGTGTGTAGGAGGCCTGGGAACCCAGGCAATGACCTCCTGATGATGTTTAACACAAAGTCAACATGAAGAAAATGTGTATTTTCTAATTTCTAATATCTAAAGAGAGAGGGATTCAGGATGGAATGCAGTGCTATACTTATGTATGTTACTGCCCAGAATTCCTTTACTAGATCTTGGGCTAATTTTGGTACATTGTTAATCCAAGGTTAATCAAGGAAATAGTTTACAGCCTATTTTAGTTTAGGAATGGAGGCATCAGGGTGAAACACTGCAAATACTTGGCCAGCCACTGAAAGTTTTCTTACCATATCCTTGCTGTTGTCCTGGGTAACTCTGTTGATTTGGGTATTGCTGCTGGGAATATGTTTGCTGTTGTGCAGCTCCCTGTTGGTATCCTGCCTGCTGTTGGCTGTACTGAGAATTTCCTGGAGAGAGAAATATTGGAATTGTTTGGTCAAAGATGAGGCAGGTATTTCACTGTACATGTGGACAATAAGGAAAACAAAGGCGTAAGGAGCCTTGGTCTAGAACTCACACCAATACTTTTCTTAGAAACAGATGATTGGATTTTGCCAAGCAAGATGTTTATTTCTCCAGTGATTTTTAATTCTTTTGAATAGGAGAGTTACTTATTTATACACATCACTAAACAAAGAAACAAACAAACAACCTGTTTCCCAAAGTAATTTTTTTATCCCAGAAGGGCTTCAGAAGAAAAAGTCACAAAGATAAGTCTGCCAGAGTAAATAGCTTCTTTCTCAAGAAGCCCTCTCATTTTATTTTCTTCTAGATAATGATGTTTATTCATATATCCCAGAAAGACCACTTATCTAGTTGTTACTGGTATTTTTTTTCAAATACCTGTGAAGGAAATTCCATTTGCTGTATCCTGAAACAACAAAATGAACAGAGGCTCTATAGAAGACATTGCTTCTCCTAAATGCCACCTTGCCTCATCATAATTCAGTTAATAGTACCAGTTAATTTAGAGTTCAGATATCTAAATAATATATTGGATTTACAGTTAAGATTTTGCTGTGTTTTCCTACCTCCTTCATAGTAGTGTTGTGTAGAGTCGTCAAAGGACCGGTCGTAGCTCTGTTCAGTATAGGATGACTGCTGATAGGCATAATCACCATGTCCTGCAAGGAGTCACAAAGATGTGTCAGATATATTCTTAAAGGGACCACAGACACAGTGTTGAATGTATATTTAATATATTTGATGAAGCTGCTTATGCATCAAGTTGAGGCTAAGAGCAAATACAGACCCTTTAGGGAGAATATCGAATACAAGGCAAGGAAAGTCATACCAATGGATAGAACTCTTGTGTTTACTAATCCAAACTGGGCTTTGGGCTCTTCTTGGAGCAGTTTATATAGCAGGGTGCACTGATGTGCATGTTTTGTACCAGGCTCCCATCCCCCGGAATTCTAATTTTCCAGCATTGAAACTGGAAATGAAGCACAATAGGTTTGCCATGTCCTTGGACGTGGCAGTCGTGGTGCTCTGCACTTCAGCAGTATCACAGTGAGCCCAGCTCAGAGGAATTACCATCTGGATAGTATTGCTGATTCATAGGTTCTGATGAGCCTTGGCCATGACTGTACTGCTCACTGTAATATTCTTCCTGACCCATGTACTGCTGCGAGGAACCTGCAAGGCACAAGACAAGGCAGACTGAGCCTGTGCACTCCTAAGGGATGCGTTTCTCTTATCTAATATTTTTTTTTAAGAAAACAAAGTTTATGTCTGGAAAAGCAAACAATTGGGAGCAGTTATAAAGATGTTTTTCTCACTAGAAAAAGGAAATAAATTTGTATTCTCAGATAAAGATGGTCGAAATTGAAATCACACAACAGTCAGTAACACATCCTACAATCACTTTGGCAGCAATACCGAAAGTAAGGGCTGCATTTCATCTACTAATCTGAGTTATAAGAAAGCACAGGAATGGATTCTATGCTCAAGAGCACAGTCAGAATTAAATATATTTTCATTAATACATTAATTTGTTTCTTAGCAAAATTCAGTTTCTTTTCAAATCAGTCTAGCAGCTTTATTACCTCTTAGAACTTTATCCAGGGAGGTCTTAGAGCATGGTAGTTATCCTCTGGTGTTTTCATTTCCTTAGCCTAATTTTTCATTCTAATTGCTGGCAAACTGTATCTTCTTTCCAGAAATGTGTTCCTTGCTAACTGTGCCATATTAGGGCTGATCCAACACCATGAGAAAGAATTGAATAGATTCCCAGTGCCTTGAATGAACTGTATATCAAATTGTTTATCTTTTCTTTAGAGATTTATGATCCCTTTTAGACAGAATTATTTTTCTAAACACCCAAAATAATTAAATAGATGAATCTCGAAAATAGATTCAAGTTCATCTCATTGTCATGATACTTGCACCATTCAGATTTCCTGTGCTCTTGGGTGGGATTCTCTGTTTGTAAATGTGACTTAGAAATTTTGGTGACTTATGTACCCCACAGGACAGACATCAGTCTAATGAGAGTTCTATCAATAATCTGATAGCAGTTTTACCTTGCTGTGAAGCTCTGTAAGGGCCCATGGGTCGCTGCCCCATCATGCTGTTGCCTTGGTTGCTCTGGCTCATCATGGCAATGGAGGATTGTCCCTGGTAGTGCTGGCTCCCTCCTTGTGCTGAGTTGTAATGTGATGTTGCTGCTTGCTGGTGCATCATGGAGACTACAATGGACATAGAAAAGACTGTTTTCCAAAGATGAACACGGGGCAGTTCTCTCCTAGTCTCTTTAGAATCAAGCTAAAACCTTCAGCTAACATGCATCCTGATAATTCTGTGAATTTTCTACAGGGGGAGATGTAGTCCTACTGGATTTATTTACTCTTCTGCACTGGAAACCAGAAGGGATCTTATTACATGGTCAGTTCTTGCCATTTGCTTCAGCAGATATGTAAAAATACACCCAGCCCTTGATTATTATTAGCTTACTTAAAAGAATGTAAACCTTATTGCAGTAGGGTTAAAGGAAGAGACAAGAAATTATGTTTGTTCCTGTCTACTTCCTGACTATTTCATTGCTGCATTTCTTTTCTAATATATTCTTTCTTGTGCTTCCATCTTCTCATACACCTGATGATTATAGAGTTTAAGTAAACTGATATTCTAGGATTTATTTGATTCCTAAATTTCATGCTGCTGTAAAGAATTCTAAAGCATCAGACATCCCATTCAATGTGATTTAACTAGCAAACTTTTTTTTTTTAATTAAGAGATTGAGTTGTCTGCTAGTCTCTTAATGCCCTGCAAACAATGTGAAGTACCAATAAAATAACAAAATGGGCTAGTAATGTACAAACAGTGAATGTGTTATACCCTGGCAGGTTCTTTGTGCTTGGGTAAAGGTGCTGCTCAGGTCCCTCCCATGGCTGTAGGATTTGCTGCCAGGGCTATCAGACAATGCTGCTGCACCTCTGCCTAACTCTCTTTTCCCCAGCTCAGCCCTAACCATGGCGAATCAGCCTAAGTTACAGCAAGTCTGAAACTGCTCTGAATTACACAGGCACCTGACACCTGGAAATTCAGAGATGTCTGAAAGCTCTCTGTTCCTCAGGTACATTTGTAGCTGTTTACAGGAAATATTTACAGAACAAAATCAAGTGTGGCAAACCCTCTGAGGTCAGAGGAAAGCCAGGGTGGCCCAGGAGGAGGGAGTTACCTGGGTTGGACTGCATGTTGATGTTTGTTCGAGAGACGTAATTGCCGATGGAGCCCTGGCCTTGCATTGGCACGTTCTGAGACGCAGGCACTGTGTGGCTGTAGCCAGGGCCAGTGCCATGGCTGCTGACAGTCATGCTCAGAGAGGTCGTGGGCATGGTGTTCTGGCCCGACTGCTGCATAGACACGTGGTTAGGACCTACAAAAATTAGAGAGAGCAACAGGAAAATCTCAGCTATTATTGGCAAAGCACAGCGAGCATGAGGCCTTGCAGGCTTTCTGAAATACCTTATGATAAGGCAAAACAAAAAAAACAAAAGTCCTCATTATTAACACTCCCTGTTATGTACAGACAAATTAAATGTGCCTGCTGCACAGTTAGAGCAAACCTCCTCTTCCTGGCAGCCAAATCCAGGCTGTACAGGATTGCAGATGGGAAGAACAAAACCAGCAGCAATGACCTACAACCATTTCCTTGCAGGCAGCAGAATTAAACAATTTCAGGTACTTCAGAAAATACATGGACTCTGGGAACATCCCAGCCTTTGGAAATTTGTCCTTTCCCGCCTCTTGTCCTGCAGTTGATTCCTTTTCCCCCTTCACACAGGTGGTGGTAACAGGAAGGCACAGCAGTGGCTGACAGACACTCTGCACATTGCTACAGGCATTATTCCTATGTAGTGGGTATAACAATATATAACTAGTATATAGAACTATATCTATAACTATATAGTTCCTCTATAACCAGCTCATCTTCTTAGCTGGGGCTTCCAATGCAGCCTCTGCTCAGAGAACAACCCTATCTCTCCCTTTCCTGAAGTTTGACTAAAAGTACCTCAGAAGAAGATAAATTCTCCAATTCACCATTACAATCCCAGTTGTTACTCCCTTTCCAACATCAGGATGTAATCATCAGACTGCTCCAGATACATCCTGAGTTTGTATCATCCTGCTTACCTGGCAGTGTGCTTATTTTTCAGAATTCTGTTGCAGTTGGGTAGCTAATATTGGGGGAAATGGGGTTCTTATATGTTGTTTATTGCTGGAAATAGTTTTGTGAATGAGTTTTACAAAGTTGTTTTCAGTGTATATTGTTACTATCCAAGTTGTGATGGTACATATTGTTGTCTATCTAAACTCAGCCATATTGTTGTCAATCTCAATTAATTTAGGTAGAATACAGAATCCTTAGAAGAGGCAGAATTATGTTGCAATGTTTAAATAATGATATTTTAATTCAGGGTTATTAAGTGTATCTCCAGCCTCTGAAAAACATCTAACTCATTTAGTACAAACCTCATTAATTAACCTTAATGGTTCTCACAGACATCAAAATTAGAACATTTGCTGTAAATTATGATATTTTCCTCTGATGAAGAGATGCAAGCAGTAGTTTCAGCAAAAGATAAAGAGAGCCAGCTCTCCTGAAATCAGTGGAGCTGGGTCAAAACACTGCTAGAGAAAATTATCTCTGTGTTTTGCTCTGGTTTGTTTAAGTAGTAAAGCTGATCCTGGTGCAACACAAGGTCACACAGTGTGTGAATGGAGATAGAGCTGCCTTGAGTGAGAGGTGGAGTGAAGCAAGTGTTGGTAAACCTTGCCTTATTTGCATGGGAAAAATTAGAGATTCTTGGCCCTCTTGAAAATAATAAAAAAAAGTTTGGCTAATTTGTGATTGTAAGGGAAAATATGTGGATGAGTCCAGTCCTGAGGACTTCCAGCCTGGTTCTTTCAATCAGCAGAAAATTACTCCAGAGATCTGGAGGAGGCTGGGGAGCAAATCAGAAAACCAACAACAGTAGCACTGAAAATGCCTATTCTTAATAACACAAAACAATGTTTTGACTGAGTTAATATATTACTCATACTCAGTATTAAATCTTTCAAAACAAAGGCCCTGAAAAATTTAGTAAGTTCACTTTACAGGTCCCTTATCCAATTGTGTAAAAGGTACAATAGGCTTGACCACAAAGGGATTTTCAAAAACTCAGAAGTAATTTCATGGCTTGTGTCTGCTCTTGAGTCCCCTGGCCAAGGTCTGTGATTTTACAATCAGATATTTCTATTTATAGAAACTGGTTTTGCTCTCTGTTACTCTGGGAGACACCCACAGAAACAACTGACTGAATAACTGTGATCTACAAAATAAACAGATTATTCATAATATAAAATGCACATATCAAAAATTGTTTTTTAATTAGCTTAGTTGCATGAACAAAACCAAACAGATTATATTATCTTATTAATATGAAATGTCTGTGCAAATTCTTTGACTGTGTAGTACAACCTCTGCAAGCTTCTGTAGAGGACAAAGACTGGTGCAACACCAAATGATTTGTAAGGAGAAATGTATCCTGGAAGGTCTTTGCAGTCTGAAGGCTTGGTTGTGTGGTTAGTCATGCAAGCAATTCCATTTTACCCTGCCAGCCCCGCCACTTCCATGACAAAAATACTGCAACATATAATTTTTCTTACTAAAAACTTGGATGCATCTTTACTCGATGATTTTCATCATGCATTTAAAAAAAAAATCTTTGATTTCTTCTGCAGAAACACAAAGCACTCTGCAGAAACCAGCACCATTCCTGCCTGTAGCCATTTTGTGGTGATTTCAGCATGTGCCTGAAATCCCCATATGCCTGAAAGGTGAGTTAGGAGAGGTCTTTTCCAGCTCTCTAAGTATATTCTGCATTAATGATTTTGTTGCCAGGCAACAGCAAAGCAGCACAAAGGGGACCAGAGCTCACCATTGCTAATCTGACTCTGCATGAGGGAGGAGGGAGGGAGGCCGGTCCCGATGGCATCGCTGAGATTGCTCTGCGAGTGGAGGGATTGGTTGGAGGCGCTCTGACTCATCCCTCCCGGGCCCAAGTTTATGTTTTGCGTTGGTGGCTGCGAAACAACAAGGAGGAAAAAGCAAAATTTTGGTTAGGTTTTGAATTAGAAAAATAGCAGCCCCCCAAATTAGCCTGACTAAGACTAAAAACTGCCTCGGTTAAATACGTGTTTGCTTTGATTTTTGGGTGAATCTTTCTCGGTTTGACTCCTCTGTGTGAATGACATTGAGCATGACAGAGCAGCTGACAGGCAGCAGCACAGTGAAGGGCTTGAAATGATTGTGTTTGTCACAGAGTGTGGCTTCTGTGCTCGTTCCCCTGCACTCATGGATTTCCAAACACAACCACTGTGGGGAATGCATTAGCAAAGACAACACAGGAGCGTGGTGACAGATTGACCTTTGCCAAGCTATGCTGCACCTTGTGTTATGTGTGGTACTTCCCAAATCAATCCACTGAGCAAGAATAACAACATGTGTAGAGACAAACCGATGCCTGAGTGTTGAATTAGATTTTTGATGCAAATCAGCAGCATTTTTTTTCCCCAAGTAAAGAACAGAATAAGAACAGGTAAGAATATTGAATCTGGAAAAAATGGAGCTGTTCCGATCTGCACCACTGCATCATAACCCTTGAGTTATGGGACAGAGATTAACACAAATGTCCCAAAGAACATCTGTGTTAATTTAACATTTGTGTCTAATTTAAACACAGTAAAAGTAACTTTTGATTGGTGGTCTACTTGGCCACTTCAAAACTTTCAGCTGGAAAAACACTAAAAACCAATTCATTTATAGGGATCAGTGACAGGATCAAAGAACATTTCCCCCTGGCATAGCTAATGTATCTGAGGGAAATAACTATGATATTAGTTATACTAATAACTAATTATTAGTTACAGTAATTGTACTGGTACTTACAGCAGGAAGCAAGGACTGCATATTCTGGTTAGAGTCTGCTATTGTTGCCAAGTAAACCAGGTTTCTGTGCAAGATTTGTTGGTATCTACAGAACAAGGAGTAAAGCTCATTTGGAAAGGGTTAACAATACACAAAATTCCAAGTCTTTCTCTTTTTTTTCCCTCTTTACAAATGGTTAATAAAATTACCTTAACCCATTTTTAATCTGCCCTAATAAATAGCAGTAGCAATGACCTGTGTCTGTGCTGTCATATTTCCCATCAGGGATCAATGTGCTCAACACCTCTTTTATAAAAGGATAAACTTCAAAAGGATAAACTTGGGGGAAGAGAGAGACAAAATACACTCTCATTTGAAAGCACTTTGAACTGTGCAGCTGGAACCTCCATCTTTGAGGACTGACACCCAGTCAGCTGCTCCAACAATCAGACACTTCTCCCTTCTCTGTCTAACAAGGGCCCTGATAGGAATGAAATTCCACAACTCCAAAGCCCAAAGCCTGTTTTCCCTGCCAGCAAGCTGAGAAGAACATGATTTTTTTTCAAGAGTGCTCTAACTGGAGTGTTTACTCAAGTAAGCACCACCAGAACCATTCATGCTTCTTCACAGTTCTCCATGAACTGGAAAAGCTCCTAGAAAGGAACAGGAGTGTTTCCAAGAGCAAACCAACAGCTGTGCCACTGAGCAAAGGGAAGAGTCAGACTTCAGGAAACATTTCTAACAAACTCCCCAGTTTGTCATACTCACTGAGTACATTCTGCAGTTTTCCCCTTGCTCTGATAATCCATAATACATTGTATTAGGTGGTGATTTTCATCTAGCATCTGCATAAAAGAAATAGGACCAGAACATGTTACTATGAGAGTTGTATAAAAGTCCTGTATTTTTGTGATTCTCCACCCTCCTTGGCACTGGATGTTTTGTGCAGTTTTGTTGCTTTGGCTGTTGTAAATTACCTCCATGTGACTTTATTGAGCCACAAGGTTGATTCACTTATAAAGAGTTATCTTTAAAGTGTTACTTGAAATACCCATAAAGAAGAATTCATGCACTTAGCTTGTTCCTTAAATTGCAGATAAATTCTGATATTGAAGAAGGAAAACACTTTCACTGTGAGTTATCTCTGCCTCACCCCAAAGTATCACCCAACCCTTTCCAAAACGTCAGGTATTACTAACATGTCCACTTTTAAATAGGAAACAAACTTTCAAACAATTAAACCTGCACAGGACTAGAGCATGCTGATAGCTGAACCTGATGAAGTCTAAAATTTGCATCATTGCAGCTACTGAAACCATGTTCAAGAGAATTATATCCCAATATGTCCTTACTTTTATTTAATGAGCTTATAAAATGATTAAAAGCTTAAAATACCCTTTGATTTGTTCTGAAATTTCAGATACATTAGTTTGTCCCCTTCCCCCAGATTTCTTGTGAATGCAGCACACTTTCTCCAGGTGAATGAATAAAAAAAATAATATAGAAATTTAGATTTGCCTCTGGCATAATAGAGCTTGCAGGTACCACTGCTATCAAGTGCTTGCAAGATTGAGCTTTTGAACCACTGTGTCATCAGTGCAGGAGAACTCTTGAGGAAAGAAGATTCAGGTTCAGAACTGAATTTCACTGCCCTGGAAATGCTCTTTGATGAACTATTTTAGAGGAGCACCAGCACTACTCTATTGCCAAAAGCTCTGACTTCCTCCATGTGAAATCTATTTTAGGAATATTTGATACTGAGATAAGAACAGCTTTGAAAGGTTATTGAGTTAATAGATAAAAATAAGCTGCTTATATAATATGAATGCAAATAAGAACAATATTTTTCATTGAAATTTGGATATGTTCTCAAAAGCTCACTTTAATGAGGACTTTTGGAGGTTTTTTTACTCCTGCTCTCTCTGCTCCATTTCCACTCTCGACTATAAATCCCATCCAGCTCCTGTGCCTGCAAGTCTCTTCCTCAGCATTGCTGTTTGTCAAAGAGAAGATCACTGCCAACAGCCCAACACTGATGGACAGTCCCCAAGTAACCTGCCAGCAAATGCACCTGAGATGGGAAATGGTTCCACTCACTATTTTTAAAGAAAGAATATTTTGAAGCTCCATGAAGTTTATGAATATGCAAAAAGGAAAGGGCTTGAAAATCGAACAGAAGATGTATCTGCCCTTTGTCTGTGGGTGTGGGTTTAATTACAAACAACTGAATTATGAAATCATTCCAACTGATTTGGAGCTTAGAGGAAAACTTATCCACCAAGTCCGAAACATTTCAGTATTTAAAACAATTGGTTCACAACACCACGTGCTGCAAGAGCTCCACAAAATGGGATGTTTCCAAACAGCCTCCTGAGATGCAAGTCATCTCTCTGGGCTCTCTGGTGGCAGTTTGTCCTGCCCTCAGCTCTGCTCTGTCACCCGCTGCCACCGAGGGGATTTTTGTCCCCTAGAAGTCATAAACTGGCAGCAGATCGCGGCTTGGCTGCACAGCCCCTGGCGACAGGTTAATTGCTGTGCTGGCAGCGGCACTTCTGCCCTGGTCACTGTCAGGGAAGGGACCACACAGAGCTCACACCTGGCTGCCACCACACCTGAGCCGTGGGGAACGGCCAAAATGACGGCAAAATGCACCTGACAAACAGCAGTGACAGCAAAACCAGCACGTTCTTTATTGACATTTCCAGCCTTGTCGCTCCTGACCGTCACCTTCTGCAGGAGAAGGGTGCCACGGTCTGCTTGTGCTGCCAGTCCTGGGAAATAGCAAACAATAACTTCCCAACTCGGCACCCTCTGATTTGGCCTCCGCATGAGACCCATGTGGGGATCTCCTCTCCAGAGAAAATCTTTCAAAACCTTTGTTTGTCATTAAACATCAATAAACACATCACAACAATAATAGTAGTTTATGAAAAATACCAGTGGCTGGTGCTCCCTCTATCTTCTGAGAGATTAAAATTCTGCATCCAGATACAAAAGAAAACCCTTGCAAATTCAGTATTTTATTTCAATTCGGTTTTTTAGGTTGAATTCTTTGGGGGCCAGAAGCTGACATACCATCATAAATTAATCGCATATTTGCAAATTTTATTGCCGTTTCCCAATGTATGCTTGGCAGCGTTTCCCCTTGGCGAGCAGCAGGGATAACGTGCCATCCCGATTTTATTCCCTACGTCCTTCTCTCGCTCTCTTTGCAGCGATCTGAACACCTTTGCTTTGTTCCACCTCCTCCTCCTCCTCCTCCTTCCCCCACCTCTCTCTCTCCAGCTGTCCATCTCTGCAGCCCTCGCAAATTCACGAGTTTTCCTGATCGCCCTAGAAATCAGCCTCCAGCTGCAGGAGCATGGGCAGAATAAATGTCTAAAATTGTCTGTATAAAAGCATGCTCTTTTACCTTCTGGATAGTTTGCTGGGTGACCTCCCCTTTGCCTCTTGGGCGAGCAGAAGCAAAGGCAACCGACATGGTGGGGGATTTTTATGTGTCTATAATATATCGGTTCCAGGCTCTAATAATATTGTTATTATCTGGCTGCTATTGCCGCGCGAGGATTCTCCGCAGTGCACGGGCAGGGGGGCGCCCGCAGATGGTACGATCTGCGCCCCGCGAACAGCCGCGGGCGCCGCGCCCCGCGCCGCCGGGCACCGCCCCCGCAGCGCCCTCCTGAGCCCCCGCGGCGGCGGGGGAAGGGGCGGCGGCGCCGGTTCGGGGAGGGAACGGGATCAGAGGCGCCGCCGCCTCCCCGCCGCCCGCACATGGTGCGGTCCCGGCCGCCCGGCTCCCGCCGCCTCGGCCGCGCCGCCCGCTGCGCCAACTGCGTACGCCAACTGCGTACGCCAAGTGCGCCAGCGCGGGGAGCGGCGCGGGGCCGCTACGCCAAGTGCGCTGCGGGCGGCTGGGGACAGCGGGGACAGGGAGCGGCCAGGGCAGCACGGCCACACGGGGACAGGGATGGAGCAACTCTGCTGCGAGGGAAGGCTGGGGAATCGGGGCTGGGCGGCCTGGCGTCGGGGTGACCCGGTGGCGGCCCTCCGGTACCTCTAGGGGACTCACAGCAAGGATGGGGCAAGGCTGTTTACAAGAGAGTGGAGTGACAAGACAAGGGGAATGGGTTCACACTGGAAAAGAGAAGGTTTGGGTTAGATATTAGGAGAATCTTCCCTGCGAGGGCGGCGAGGCCCCGGCACGGCGTGCTCAGAGAAGCTGCGGTTGCCCTGTGCCTAGAAATGTGCCAGGCCGGGTTGGAGCAACCTGGGGTAGTGGAAGGTGTCCCTGCCCATGGCACGGGGTGATTTTTCGGGTCACTTCCACCCAAACCCCTCTGGATTCCCTGCGCGGTGCGTGCGCCAGCTGCGGGGCGTGCCGGGCGCTGCGCGGCGTGCGCACAGTGCGTACGCCAAGTGCGCAGAGCCGAGTGCGTACGCCAAGCGCGCAGCGCAGAGCGCAGCGGCCCCGCCCCCGGCCCGCCCGGATGACGGTGCGGGTTCTGCCGGAGCCATGAGCTACGACCGCGCCATCACCGTCTTCTCCCCGGACGGGCACCTCTTCCAGGTGGAGTACGCGCAGGAGGCGGTCAAGAAGGGCTCCACCGCGGTGAGTCGGCGGCCGCGGGGCCGGCGGGGCTGTGGCGGCGGAGGGAGCCCGTGCGGGGCTGGGCCGCGCTGCGCGCCCGGCCTGGCGGGCCCGGGAGGCCGCGGGAGCCGCTGCGGGAGATTCCCTGGGGGGATCCATGGTCCGTGGGGCTGCCCAGAGTCCCGAGCTTCCTGAGCGGCTCCGGCGGTGTGGCAGGCCTGGAGGGATCCTCTCCTGGTCCCTGCGTGCTGCAGATTGTGATATTCTGTGCTTGTGCACGAGGCAGAGCCCAGCGCATTGGGAACACGTCGGTAAAAGCCCTTAGGAGGACATTGCTTCTCCCGGCTTCCAGCTGTCCCAAACTTTTGCTCAATGAAAGTTTTATTTCATTTAGGGGAGAAGAAGAAAGTGTTAATTTGCAAATACCGTTGTATTAGTGATTGTAATAAGTTCTAGCGATAAGTTTTAATTTTAAAAAATCATAATTTTTGTATTAATAGTTGTAGTATGTTTTAATTGCCATTACCAAAACCAGAATTTACCATCTTTGGGATGGGAATGAATATAACAAGATTTAGTCCCAAATAGATAGTTCGTTTTTTTCAGAAATAGAAAATACTGTGAAAGTGGAGACACCATGCAATATAGCCACCCATCTTGTCTCTTCTTGAGTTTAATGTTTTTGGAAACATTTGGAACATGCTGATTCCCATCCCCCTGTAAGAAACAGTGGGAATGAAAGGGAGGGGTCAAGAGTTTTTTTTTTCTCCATGATGTTGGAAAAGGTGTATTCAAGGTGCGAATTAGGAATTAAAGCAGCTACAGACAGAACATTTTGGCAGCTGTAGGTGTTACTTGGCCTGATGTTCAGTGCCTTGGGCTCTGAGTTGAGCAGTGCCACTGGACTAGTGGGGTGTTCGTGGCTGTGGAAACACTGATGGTGCTGTTGGAGAAAGGACAGTTTGTAAGGGGAGCTGGAGTCTGTCTCTTGGGAGGGATTTAGGTTGTTGTAAACTGATGGTGAAACTGCACGCTGAAATGCATTGCCGTTTTTGTTACATCAGTCCTGCCTCCGGGTTGAGTGGGAAATAAAATCCTGACTTCAAGCTGAGGTAATGGTTACAGTGTGGGGGTTTGTGCTTGGTTACTGCTCACTTGAGCAAAGTCTGCAGCTATCAGGATTTTTGGACCTGGGTTAACTTTTTTACTTCTGCTTTTCATGCCTGGAAGGTTGGAGTAAGAGGGAAGGATATTGTTGTCCTTGGTGTGGAGAAGAAGTCAGTGGCCAAGCTGCAGGATGAGAGAACTGTCAGGAAGATCTGTGCCCTGGATGACAATGTCTGCATGGCTTTTGCAGGTACATGGTCCCTTCGGGGGTTTTGGCAGTTATTGGGGCACCTTTGGGTGTGTTTGTGGAATCTGAGAACACAAAATTGGGGGTGTAACTGGCTGAGAACTGTGGGAAGCACAGTATTTCCACAGCAGCTTATTCTTTTTTTTTTTAATAGGTAGAAATAGAGTGTCAGTGTCAATAATATTTTTAAGAGGAGATCTGATTTAACTGACTAAAACAACAGGGTTTAGGTTCAGTGTGCAGGAATGAGAGGCTCAGATCTTTCTCCTGCCTTGCTCCCTTAGCCAGGGTCTGGGGTATGTGCAGGGGTGTTCACAAACTTGAGGAAAATTTCTCTAATAAAAACAAGGCTGTAAGTGAAAAATGGCAGCATTAGCTAAAAAGTAAAATAAATATTAAATTTTTTTGAAGTATTTTTTTTTAAAGGGTCACACTTTAGTCAGCTAACATCATGCTGCTGTAGCCTCATTAACTAGATGAGGTTTGCTGGGCAGATGAATCTGGACTGCATGAGGAATAATGTGTGTGAGAACAAGCACTGCAGATCAGCTGGGATATGGAATGCTGTCAGAAGTATTTCAGTTACCTGGTTCAGAATTAGGTGTCACTTAACTCACAAACATGGAAGCTGTAAACTGAATCCTTTAGTTATTTTTGTGCATTAATGACTTTCTGCTCCCTAACAAATGCTCTTGCTCAGCAAACCTGAGAGTTTGAGCTCTGCTTTGAATTTCCCTTGCTGTTGACACTGACCCCGTGGGCCTTTTAGGGCCAGATTGGTGTTCTGAGGTGTTTTGATGACTCTGAGGCCACTCTGTCGTTCCAGGGCTGACAGCTGATGCCAGGATAGTCATAAACAGAGCTCGGGTGGAGTGTCAGAGCCACAGGCTCACTGTGGAGGACCCTGTCACCGTGGAGTACATCACACGCTACATTGCCAGCCTCAAACAGGTACCTGGGGCTGCTCAGAGCTGCTGGGGATGTGTCCTCACCTGACAAAGGTGTTTTATGTGCTCTTGTGCTAGCCTGTGCTGTGCATTATGTACAATTAGGTGTGTAACAGGTGTGTACCAGGTGGGACTAGAGTGTCACATGTGTAACATGAACCGCACGTTGTGTAGCATGGAATATCTGACACTTCTTCAAACTGTGCAAATGTCTGTGCTCTGGCCTCACTCTACTTACCTGGTAGAAAACACATTGTGGGTGTTTATTGGGAATGGAAAAGAATGATTGAGGGCTGTTTGATTTGAGTTTTTTCCCCCAAGATAAAGCACTAGTGCTTGTAAGGCCTGCACAGTTCCACGTGCCATGTCATCAGGAGCACCCTGCTCATCTCACTCCCACAACAGTGGGCCTGGGTCACTGTCTTTTCTTATGGTTCCTGCGGGTTTTAACTCCTGCAAAGCCATTGCAGGGATGGGTAAGAGGGGAACAAATTGGTGCAGTATTTAATATGTTTTGTGTTTGATAGTCATGAATTTAGAATGAATTGCAGCATCAAAATATGCCCAGTTGTGTTCTGTGAGAACATTACTCATTTGCCAGTGTATTAAACTGATTTTCAGCCACCAGCAAGAATTAAAGAAAATTTAGTTTACTTATGCACAGATGTGTTGGAGCAGTGGTGATGGTAATAATGTGATTGTTGAAATAATCACTGGTCTGTCAGAGCAAGGCACCACTTCCAGAGTTTCCTTGGTTCCTTTATCCAATCTCACATTTGTGTCTGTCTCTCTGGCACATTCTCCATTTCTCTCACCCTGCTGCAAACACACCTGGCCCAGCTCCTGCAGTGGTGCTGTGGGTGTCAGCCCTCCTGCCCCTGGTGTGTGACATGGCAGTGACTTTGGCAGCAGTGTCCCAGGAGGGCTGTGACATGGCTCCAGTGTAACCTGCTTACAGCAGGAGCTGCTGTGATTTCCTGTGGAATCAGTGCCAGTCATTGGTGAAAACTCTTCAGGTGTCCTCATGGGATTTTTTGGCACACTGGGGCTTGCAGACCTGGCTCTGGCTGCCTCACCACCACTCAGCAGGTGGGGAGGTGCTTCTGGAAGCTGTAAACAGGTGTAGGAACAGGCTTGGACAGGAACCACCTCTCACCTGCCTGCCTTAGGGGCTCTATGGGATACAGAGTCCTGACTAATGGAGAGAGCCAGCTAAAAGCATTTCTTGTGGCTCTTCTGGTTGTAACTGCTCCAGAGTGTGCTTTGCAGCCTGGAAATGTGTTCAGAAGTGCCTGAGATGTGTCCTTTGTGCTCAGAGGTACACGCAGAGCAACGGCCGCAGGCCCTTCGGGATCTCCGCCCTCATCGTGGGCTTCGACTTCGATGGGACCCCCCGGCTGTACCAGACTGACCCCTCTGGCACCTACCATGCCTGGAAGGTGAGTGGGGGCAGTCCCTGCTGGAAATGGAACATTTGTGAGTTAATGTCTCCTTTAAAGTGGGATTGGGGTAGAGGAGATCTCTGGCCAGATGGTGCTGTCTCACAGCTGCAAAAATCCTTAATGATCAAATGTGCTGAGAGTGGCCATCTGCAGTTCAGCTTTCCTTGGGAAGCCTTGTCCTGCTTTCAAAGAAAACCCCAAAACCAACTCACCTGTGCCAGATAACTGTCCTTGTGTGTGACAGATTATGCAATTGTACAACTTTGTGTTTCTTTCTTACTCTGCAAATGAAATCTTTTCTAAACTCCCATTAATTTTCTTTTTCCCCTGATGTTTCCAGGCTAATGCCATTGGCAGAGGTGCCAAATCTGTGCGTGAGTTCCTGGAGAAAAACTACACTGATGAGGCCATTGAAACGGATGATCTGACTATTAAACTTGTCATCAAGGCTCTTCTTGAGGTGAGGCTGCCTCACATCTCTTCTGTAGCTTTTCACTGTCCAGGTTCACTTCTTAGATGTGAATATGGGAAAATACTTGTGGATGTCCCAAGGAAATACTGCAAAGGATCTGTGAGAGCTGTTTACTGTAGGCTGTGGGTGTTGGATTGAATTCAAGGTTCAGAATATTTGGGGTAACAATTTCCATAGTTTACACAGCAGCTCTGGAGAGGAATACAGACTTCAGTTCTGGCTGTTAACACAAATGCACCAGAGATGTGCTAAAGCACGTGCTGAATATTTTATTTTTTAACTGAAGTTTAAGATACAGAAAATAGCACAGGTCAGGTGGTGGGGCTGAGGTGTTCTCCATCTGCCCAGGGCACCACTGTGAAGACCCTTTTGAGAGTTAGTGCTGCTGCTGTTGAGAGGTTAAGAGCTAAGGAGTGAAATACACCCCATCCATATCTATTCTCCTTCAAAGGAGACCTGAGGGGGTTGTTGGAGTGAATTCCTGGCCAGGCTCCTAAAGCTTCCCTGTGCCTCATGCAGGTGGTGCAGTCTGGTGGGAAGAATATCGAGCTGGCAGTCATGAGACGGGAGCAGCCGCTGAAGGTGAGGCTGTTGTTTGCTTCTCTCCCCTTGAGCCTGTCTCTGATACTGTCCTTGTTGTTCTGCCTGAACTTAATCTCACATTTTGCACTGACAAATACTTCAGTTTATTCTCAGCGGCCAAGGAATGTTGTTGTGTCTGCAGCAGGTACCTGCTTTCAGATAAACAGCAGTTCTTCCCATGGCAGAACTAGTCACTTCCCTCACTGTCTGTTAAGTTTATTGGTATCCTGAGGGTCACCCATGTTTCTGTTTTAGATCCTAAACCCTGAAGAAATTGAGAAGTATGTGGCTGAAATTGAAAAGGAAAAGGAAGAAAATGAAAAGAAAAAACAGAAGAAAACATCATGATGAATGAAATGCACCCGCTTAGCTGCTTCTTTTTAATTCAAGTGATGGGTTATTCTGTATAGACATGTAGGCATTCCAGTTACTCATACTGTGCTCTCTTGAGATCTACAATAAACCTACTGATTTTTTTTTAAAGCTGTTATTTAAAAAAAAACCTGTCTGTTCCTTGGATTTTAATTACCCAGGATGATCTGGTTGGCTACAGAACAGCAGCAGTGACCCATTAAAGGACAGAGACTTTGCTTGCATTTTTTCCCTGGACACTTCACTTTGTTTAATGGTTCTTTTCTGCACTGTCTCAGCTCTCAGAACGTCCCTTTTTTTTTACCTTAAGCAGCTGTCTTGGGGGTTGTATTATGGTCTCAACATAACTAACATGGAGTTGGGGTTTTCATTTCCTAATGGGCACCTTTCAAGGAGAAAAGGCTGGGTCTGCCTTGCAGCAGCCTGTGACAGCAGTTGTGTATTGTACTGCTAAAGGACAGGACAGAGAGGGAGGTTGTGTTTTGGGGGTCAGCATGAGAATGTGCTGCTGCAGGCACTTGCTCAGGGCAGAGGTGCATGGCCTGGTTCAGAGTAACATTGCTGGTGTGGTTCCCAGGGAGGATTTATGCACCAGGAGCTAAACCATAACTATAGCAAGTGCTACATACAACAGAGTTGTAGCTCCTCCACTTTCTCCTCTGGTATTTGCCCTCACATGCTTCCTTCTCTACCTCTTACCCCAGGAGTTGGTTTGAGCTGTTTCCCCATCTCAGAGGAGCCTCAGGCCCCTCTCCACCTGAGCTCATGCTCTCAAGTCTCAGTACTTGAAGCAGTAGGAATAGGTGTTTCCCCATTTGTATCCACCAAGTGGGTAGAACCAAACTGCCCTGGGAAGTTTGGTTCAAGACTCTTCAGTCTTGCACAGCCAGAGGGTGTGACAGGGTCAGAGCAGGACTGGGGTGGCAGCAGGCACAGCAAGGGTTGAATGTGGCCCAGGAGCCTGCAAGGGGCAGCTCTGTACTCAAGCCCCTGCTCAGGACACTGAGGGACTCCAGCGATGCTCCAGGCAGTGCTGGGCTCTCCCAAATAGGAGCTGTTTACAGGGAAATGCTGCCCAGCCAAGTGTGGGCAGAGGATCCCACAGGAGTCAAGGCCAGGGAAGCAGCAGTGCTGCTGCTGCTCAGGGCCACATCAGACCACAAGAGCCAGAGGAAGCATGGTCCTGCAACACCAGGTTAATTTATCAGCCCTTGGGCTGGAACACTGAAGTAAAAAAAGCTGCACTTGGTTTTTTGCTCAAGTCACTACAAATGTTCCCACACTGGGAATTTTCCATGGGGAAGCTGACAGGGCTGCAGCTGAGCTCCCAGTGCTCCTGGGGAAGAAGGGCTCACAGGTAACAAGCCCTGGGGCTGAGGCACAGCCCCCAGGCCCCAGGCCAGCTCCTGGCTCAGAGGCTGGGACACAAACTGCAGCAGTGTCCAGGATGTGCTTATGCCTGGGATCTGAAGCTTTACTGTGGAAACAAGGGAATTGATCCCACTCAACTGAAAAGGCACAGCTACATGTGAATAATGGTGATTACACAGGAGCAGTGAGGATTTCTCCTCCCATCCTCTGCCAGGGCAGTGCAATTCTATCTCCACTTAGAGCCACAGTGGCTGCTTTGCCAGCAGCAAAATTAGAGGCAGAGCAGTTATGAGTGAGCAGTTTCAGCACAGCCCAGCTCAGAGGTGTGAGCCAGGGCCTGCAGCAGCAGCACTGGCTCCTGGGAACCCCAGGGCTCCCTCTGCAAGGCTGGAGTAACACAACCCTCATTAGGCTGAGTCCCAGCACAGGAACCAGGGCAACAGTACAATGTGCAGTGCCTGGATTTGGGTGTTTCAGCCTTTTTCCAATACTGTGTTACACTTCCAGGTTTGCCAGAGCTCTGCAGCCAGGTTTTCTGCAGCTTGGATGCGAGCCCTGCAAGGACAGGTGCCAGAGGAGGTGTAGGGAGTGATGTTATGGAGCTATGTACAGAACACAGGTGGAGGGAAACATTAAACATTTACATGTTTATTATAATTACAATTTACATTACTCCAAAGAGCAGCCCCACTGCTATGTTCTAATTCTTAGCAATAAAGTCCTACAAAAATAAATCCAAGCTTTTACAGTAACCTAGGTCAATGCATAACTAAAAAAACTTGAGCTATGTAAGGGGTTCAGTCATCAAGGTGCTTTTTCAACAAAATTCCCTACCAACCAAAAACGGGACACATGCCTATAGCAATTTAACCCACTTATTTCATGCAAACAAAGGTAACCCCTCCCTCCCAGCCCTCTCCCCACATACAGATTTTTAAAAACAAAAGAAAAACAACTAAACTATTTACAGTATGGGGGTATAGAGGAAAGAAATTAAACATGCCCATCTGTTAAGCTTCATTATATGGTCTCCCATCCCTAGCTGAATGAAAACATTCCAAAGAGTTCCACCACAGTCTACAGAGTACAGAGAACTGTTTGCATTTGGTGCTGCCTCCAGCGAGGTACAAACCAAGTCAAACAAGTCAGAGCTTCAGGTCTCCTTCCCAGACAGTCACTACTGCCAAAAACTCTGCACGTGAGTGGGGACAGTCACTACTCCCATCCCACATGGTATCCCCACGCTCCAGCCAGGAGCTCCAAGCCCCAGGCATTCCCAGCACCCTGCAGCTCAAGGCAGAGCCACAGTCCTGTGGTACCTCCAAGCCCAGCAGCAGCCCACAAACAGCTGTACAGTAAGAAACACTACTACATGATCAACACTCCAGTATTCCCAAGTGACAATATACACAACTCCCCAGCACCAGGAATCCATTTCTCCAGATACCAAGTGCTACTTCACACCCGCTGCCAAGATCCGTGAGACCAGCAGCACCAGAGGATCCATTTGGTTACTCAGAACAAACAAATTATAGCTGGTTTATTTCAAGTGAGCTTTGGTTCCGTGTTAAAACAGCATGATTTCTCCAGGGTTCAGAAAAGGAGTCTGACTTTGAGCTTCGACTATAGCAGCCTTGAGAGACCCAGAAAGAAGAACCGTGTAAGTTAGTCTGCACTTGAAAAACACAAACAAAAAGAAAACACACCCTGAAGAAGGTACCCCTGAACACATTCCCTCTTCCAAAAAATATTCCAGCAGACAGTGGCTGGTCCAAAGTAAGTCCAAAATATAAGCAGTAGTACATGAAATTCTGTCGCTTGAGCCGAGACAGTAAACAATATGAACCATTTTCCCACGTTAGTGCAGCAGTTGGTTGTTTTCTTTTTATATACAGTTTCATTCTCTCAGGAGAGATGTTTGAACCTATTCAGAAAAAAGGCAGAATTAGATTTGATATTATGGGGTTCTTCTCCCAAGAAGAGAAATAGCAAAGCTCACACCCCTGTATCAGCTGAAATGCTTAGTTAGAAACAAAAAGCTGCTTGCTTGAGCTGAGCCTTTTCACAGACAGGTGAGACCAAGAAATCAACATGTTAAACCACCCCATCTCCTACCCTTTAGAAATATCAATCAGATCCAATAAGGAACAATTCTTGCTATATCCATGAGACTGGAGGGCAAAACAGACTGCACAGACAGTTCAGGCAAGGAGTAGGAGACAAACCTGGCTCAGAGAGAGCATTTACTCTTGCTAGAGCACTTGCCTCTGAAGTTACACTCTGCCAGTACCAGCTCTGTGAGTGGTTTGGTTTCTCCTCGCTGCTCCACTCCCCCTTCCACCTCGAAATCCACCTCGGAAGCTGCGGCCGCGAAGGAACCGTCCAGACACTCCAAAGGTCTCTGTATTGAGCTTCCTCTCCTCAGCCCACGTGGTGCGCCTGGAACTGAGCAAGGCTGAGTTCAGCTTGAGCACAAACATTAAAGAACCACCAGCTCACTCAGACAGGAAGACTCAAACCCCTGATTTAGTTGAGCTGCGCTGCAACAAGCACCAGCTGCAGTGTACCTGCTCTAAGCCATCCCCTCTGCAGCCACACCACAGAGCCAAGGGAACCCTCATGCTGACACTAAAGGGATGTCTCATTTCTCCAGGCACTTGATGGCATCAGTGGTGGCAGTTAAAGCTGAAGCTTTCCCTTCATATTCCCAACATTTAACCTAATGCCCCACCTCCAGGCTTAGCTCGCTCCTGTCTGCCAACTGCACCTTCAGTACAGCATAACCCTGATGCCTCCTCTCCCACAAGCCAGATAAGGAATTTGTTTAAAATCAATGGGTTCAAAGTCAGTACTGGGAAACAGAAATAGAAACTCCTCTATCATAGTTTAGGCAGGTGTATCATATCAGCTGAAATGCTTTTTGTTTGATCCCACTGCATGAAGCTTGGTTGACATCACTTGTGAGCCACCAAATGCATGGCAATACTCCCTGTCTAAAGGGTATTCTAAAATTTTTAAATAATTAAATCATGTCACATAGATTATGTCTGAAATTTTATGCCTAAAATTCCATTTAAAAACCAAGCTTTTAAAGAACACTCACCTAGATTTCAGTTCTGAAGAAATGTTGTCAAAGAAAGACTTGGATTTATCATAGTAGCAGTTGGGCCCCAGCAGGTCCTCCTCTGCGTTACCATCATTGTTTTGGGTTGCCACTCCAGGGTCCCCTTTTTCTTCCCCCGTCTCTGCTTTGTCATCTGAAGATAATGAAATGTATTACATCTCCTTGAGGCACACACTGCAGAGCCATCTGTTCTCTTGCTCCCTCAAACAAGATTTGAGAGGTAATCATGCAGTTTCTCAAAACCAGTTTGCCTATGCAGTGTTTACTACTAGCTCAGCAATTCATATTTAATGAAGGCACAAACCTTTAAAGTTTAGTTTCTTCTTGAATTCTTTATCAAGCTCCTCTCTGTTGAATTGTGCATTTGCACTTTCAAAGTCAAAGTCACCTTCAAACTTTATTGTATTTTCCTTCACAGTAGTTGGTCTGTTTTGTCCTCTAGAACGGTTTCTGGTTCTCCTGTTTCCTGAAAGCAGGAGAGTTTAAACACTTGGTAACGCACAGGGAGGTTACATGGCTTGCTCAAGACCAGAGGAAACCAGGGATAGAACTCAGGAGTTTCTGGCTTCCAGTCCTGTGGTTAGGCCACACCTCTTTGAAAGCAACTTCTGATTTTGGCTGTAGAAGACACATTACAGCAACACTTTAACTTTCTGAGCAGCATTCCTGGATGTCAGTCTTACCACTAAGAGTGCACCCAACTTTCCTTCCAGCGTGCAGAGAGGAAGTCAGAACAAGCACTACAGCAAGAAAAGCTGAGGGATGTGGGGAAAATTATCTGTCTGCTCTTCACCTGCAAACACAGCACCGTAATTAGCCTAAAACCCATCTTGATGGCAAAGAGGAGGTCTCAGAAAATCAAGCAAAAGACTCATCCCACAAAGGGAGCTTGTACTCTGTCTAGTTTCTGGTTTCTGAGATGCTATCCATTCCTTTTTGAAAAAGCTATAACCCATTATACACACTAATTAATTTGAAGACCTGAGGTCTGAAGTGTTGTTTCCTGTCCTTTCTCAATTTTATTTGGGCAGAAACCTCTTTGAATATCACTTTCTTCTGGCCCGTGCTTATACTGCCACTTTGAAATCAGATTTCTGCTCTATGGAGATGAGTGTTTCATAGCTGCTCTCTGTATAAAAGCTCTGGAAAGTCTCAAACAGGCTGCCTCTCCCAGTAAATATACTTGAGGTTTCAGAGAAATCCAGTTGCTGCTGCCAAGACACAGCATTGATTTTTATGACATACCTGCAACTTTCTAGAAAAGGCGCTAGAACTCTGTCCCTGGAATGTTCTCAACTTCTGCGACTCCAGAAGCTGTTTTGTTAGGGAAACATCTCTGGATGCCCAAAGCTTTCTCCCAGTCTTCTGTCAGTTAATCCTTCACTGAAGTTAACACCACTTGCCTTCACAGGCTGTTGAGACTGTTTAGCGTCAGCTTAACCTACCCGATCTTCTCCTTTGAGGTCTTCTGTTTTCATCATTCACCTGTCCTTGGGTTTGCACAGGTGCTGCCTGAACTGTATCTACTGAACAAGAAGGATAAACTTTAAAGGAGCACAAGACCAATCCCCAGGCAGCTCAGGGTTGCAGTGCACCTTGGGAGGCTGCTCCAGCCCAGCTCAGGGCTGAAGCAGTGTGTACGTACCGCTCGCTTTGCTGTTGGCCTGCGGGACCTGCCGGGCGCTGCGCGGGATCCCCGGAGTCACCTTCCCTGGGGGCAGCTTTTGGGAATTCATGCTGTCAACGGGGCCAGTCTGGACAGCCTGCTCTACCATGGGGCTTTTGCGGACTGGGTGAACAGAAGGAAAGCCAGCACCTGGAAAAAATCCCAATGACTAAGTGCCTCTCAGAAAATGAGCCAACACCATTCAAACCCTGCCCACTTCTAGGGAGAAACCATTTGGTCAAGAATGACTCAAAGCCTTGAGTGTGCATCATTACAGATTAAGTTTAAGTGGCACCAGGTAAGGCACCACTGCCATACAAATCATGGCTCTCACATCCAGAGCCTCAGCTTCAGGAAATATACTCAGATATTTCTTAAATCAAGTTAGACAAACATTAAACAACCAAGCCAAGTCAGTCGCTCAGACAGTTTATACCAAAATCTAATTTCTACGTTATGCAGGATTTTACTTTACATGATAACTTTAAATCTGAAACAAAAATTCACCATTTTGAAACTGTTCAACAAAGTTACCCCACTTTGTCAAAAAGATTTTGCAGAAAAAGCTTAAGCACCTCAGCTATATCCCCTTTTGTAAGCTGCTTTTAGAAGTCCTTCAACTTCATTGCTTATTGTTAGAGCTTTCAGACAAAGAAAACCTGAAACCAGACCAGGATCTCAAAGTTACCCTTTTAAATTCCTTCTTGGTCAAGGCCAAAGTGTTACCAAGACTTCTGTTGCTCTTCCATCCAGGCTTATTTATTCACACTACAAAACATGTAAATACTTTTCATGGTTTGGTATACCTTACACCAATTATATTAAAAAGTGACAGTCTTCAGTACTCAGAAGAAACACTGCATTCTAGGTTTAATTAGAAGGTTTGGAGTACTACAGGTTCATGTAGTTATGCATAAGAACTGCTTGGAAGCAAACTTTAACTGAATATATTAAAAGAGCAAGAAAAGTGAAAAGCTGAAGAGTTCACACAAACCAAGCCACTGACACTTCTGGGTCACCCAAGTCCAACATGAGATATACCCAGTAGGTTACATGCAGGTTCCCAGTTAATGTATACCTGGAAAACTTGCAAGGAAGACAGACATATCCTAAGGATTATTGAGTAGGACAAAGCTGATGTGCAAGTTTAACATGAGAAAGTTTCAAAGTTTAGCCAGAGTACTGAGAAACTATGTACAGATAGATGGCCAAAAGCAGAGAGTAAGTAAAAAGCTTCATGCCAACACAAGCATACATGCTTAAGCTAAAACCAGATGAAACTAATTATCATGTTTAAATGCAGGCTGCACCTGGTCACCCTGCTCTGAGGAAGGTCAGTCTGGTATCTCAACTCAACCTTCTCTAAAGGTTTTACACATAGAAGCAAGCACCCAGAAACATGTTATCTCTGCTACTCAGGAATCACTAGTTGTTAATCATGCTTTACTAACTGGGAGTCTGGACAAGGTACAATGCCCCAGCATGCATGAAATCTACCCTGATGTTTCCTCAGTTATAGAAAATACAACCAAATTTCTGATCAGCCTAAGTCTCCAACCACAAGGCCACCCACAATTGAAGCAGTGTGCTTCTTTTTCCAGGAAAGGCTGACCAATTCCTCACCCAAACCCTATGGTGACACATGTTCCTGGACAGGATGCAGCACATTAACATCTCTAAACTTCATCCTTCTCCTGATACTTACACAAGAGGATCCACTGTCCTGGACTTTTCCTTTCTCCTGTCTCTCTAATTGATACTTCTAGGACAGGAGCAATCACACTTCACGTAATGAAAGGCAAAAAAAAAGCTGAGAACAAACTAGTTCTACTGGCATTACCCATATAAGCACTATCATTCTAGGAGGGGTTAACAAGAACAGTGTTTGCAAGTGCCATGCAGTTCTTCCAAATATTTGGAGTCCTCAAACTGCTGTTACCCTTGGAAGAGAGCTGATGGGGCTCTGAAGACATGTCAGGCTCTGAAACAGGTTGTGGAGACGGAGAAGAACTAGGGCTGGAAGCAGCTGCTGATGCTGGAGGGCTTACCAATTTCTCTAAAGAGATAGAGGGAAGAAGAGAGAGCAGAGATACATGGATAAGATACAAGGTAGTGAAACATCTAAAGGACTTGGAAAGAGATACAAGATTCTCTAGAACAGTATTAGAGCAGCTATTTACAGTCTTCTCTGGAAATACAAGTTCTTTTTACATGTGATGTGAGGTGTGTTAGGTTAGAAATTAACTGAACTCAACTGTCAGGTATTCCCATTAATTTCAGAAAGAAACTTCAGCTATTTAGTTTGTTTCTTTCATGTGTGTGTGTGCACATGCAAGTGAAACATAGGCCTCCTTGCAGTAAAACCATTGCACAAAGTTGTGAGCTGCTTATTCACTGCTCCTTGCAGTCTGACACTTGGCAAGGAGTTCGGTGTTAGTTACTGTTATCTGCTTTCACAGCAGCTGCATACAAGACCATCCCTCTATTCTAGCAAGTAAAGTTTGTACTTACCTAAACCTAAGGAAGCTGCATACTGCTGGCTAAGCAAAGAGCTGGCAGCAAGCTGGCTGTAAGGTGGCATACCTCTAAACGGGCTGTAAGGCACATGTGGCTGAAAGGATGATGTAGAGGCAGAGCCCAGTGAAGACTGTAACAAGACAAAGTACATTTCCATTTACAGTGTCCAATAGTCAACTCGCTTTGGCAGTGATTCTTTACTTCATGTCCAGCATTACTTAAGTAAATTCTGAGAAGGGTTAGTTTACCTCTTTATGATTTTCTGCATTCTCAGCTAGCTCTGGCTTTTGTTGACTGAAGTCTTAATGCTGCTGCTACTTTAAACATTACAACAAAACTCAGGATGTTTTAAATAATCTGAAGATTCCTGGAGACACTGACTTGCCTTTATTTCTGTAAGTTTTTACCAAAATGCAGTCCTTCAACACCAATCTCAGCTTTTTACCAACACTTCAGGCTAACTTACTTGGACAATGGCAGGATCTTGTGGCAGAGTATGCTGAGCTTTTGGAGGTTCACAGACAGTGATGTCTTTGATGTCACTTCCTCGAAAAATAATGTACTCATAGATTTCTTCTCTGGGAGGAGCCGGTCTGTCTGTGGGCCGGTCCTCGGTGCCGAAGGATCGCACTGGAGCGTGGAAACGGTGACATTAGTGCAGAACTGCCACTGCAGCACTCTGCAAGCTCACATTCATGCAATTAAAAAGTATTCCTTCAACACTTGCCATTTGTAACAACAACAACAGCTACTTCCAGAACCCTCAATCTCCTTCTCACACACATCTGCTCCCTCAAATGCCAACTTTTTCAGCAGCCTGTGTAAACAGTTTTGTTTACATCAAGCTGTGAAGGTAAAGACCATAGACCAGCTGGAGTGAAGAATCCTACTCCAAACCCAAGGACTTCCCCACAGTGCTGCACTTTCCTTCCCTCCCCAGCAGCTGTCCCATGCAGGCATTCAGCTCCAGACAACTGCACCAGACCCCGGGGGGGGCCTAAAGCAGCAGGGGGAAATCATAGAAAGCTTTAGGCTCAAATGTGCACTTTTAGTTTCATACATTTACTATGCAGATAGAGGTAGTTTTATCCATGATAAGAACTTCCTATTAAAATTTCCTCTTTACTCCAATGTCACTGTTTTTATGATTAATGTGACTACAAAGCAAGCCATCAGTGATAAATCTAAGTGCTTAGGGAGGCTTTACTGACTGCCAGCTACCAGAATACTTGAACAGACACTAACCAGCAATGTCACACATCAGAGTGGGAAAAAAATGACTTCAGCTGACTGTGGCAACTACTAGGTAGAAGCATAAATTAATTTGAGCCATTAGGAAAGAAGAGGTCAGACTGGATTATTGGCACAGGAAAACAGATTGCACAGTTACATCATTGTGGCACTGACAGGTAAAAGCTTGAAATTTCAGCCACAAGTTACAGGAACTCCCAAGTTCACTGGGTGGCTGCTTTCTGTCTTTGAGAGGTATTCCCAGCTCAGATGAGTACCAGCACTTACTAGCTTGATGCACATTTTCTGCCACTGGAAGAAGTCTGTATTGGACTCCCTCAACTGCTTCTAACAGGTTATCACAGAAGCACTGAAACACCTCCACCAGGACAAGCCACTCTTCCTGTCACACAGATGGGGGCACCACATCCTCCCAGGAAAAAGAGCACCAAAAGTGGATGCACTGAGCATACCCAGCACACCATGCTGCTTCTAACTTACAAGGAGTGTTGGCAGTTGTACCCAGGGATACTCAAGAGTTCTGTTCCAGGTATATGCAGGGGGCTCACCTCACACCAGGCAGCACTTAGTGGCACAAATGGCCTTCACCCCTGTTAACACACAGTGAGCTCCCAAGGAGCAGGTGAATGCCAGAATGTCCCTATCACACTGCTCAGCACCTCAGTTTGCACCTTACAGGAAGGGCATCTTCACTGGTACAAGGACAAGCTGTCAGTCACTGCCTTTCAATGGCCATCTTCCATGAGTTCCTAGGGTAAATAACCTCTCCAAGTTATTTTAGATCTCCAGCTGCTGTTTGATCATGTTACAGCTGTAACCCAGTCAACCAGAAGCAGATTATAAACTGAAAGCAATGCTTGTAGCCTTTTGGACATGAACTGTACCACTGATCTCTCTGTTCAAAATTAGATTATTACAGCTCATGGCAAGATGTACTAAAGGTATCCTGCAGGATTCCACAGCTAGCTTGGAAAGCACCATGACCAGCCCATCAACTTCCACATGGACAAACACATGACCTGCAAAGCCCAAAGCTGCCCAGGCAGCCTCGCAGTTGGCTGGTCCCAAGGTTTCTAACAAGCAAGGTGTGGAAAGCCAAGTACTTATTGTAGACAAAACAGAGCTGTAGGAGTTGAGCTTGCCTGTCCCTGCCCCTCAGGTGTTTAACTGTTTCTGGCACAGCACAAAGTGCAGCTAAAGTTCCTGTGGAGGTGGGAAGGGCTGTCTACCATGAAGTTACTGACAATTGCTTACAGATGAACAGAAAATCAATCCCACAACACTGCAGCTCCTGGTTTGCAACACAGTTGATACTCATGTTGAGCTTAAGCTCTGAAGGGGCAGAAAGCACAGCAAGACTGACTGGCAAGCAGAGCTTACATGGATATTTTTTGTTCAAAAACTCTAATTTCTTCAGACTTCTACTTAAGGGGGAGTAAGTTCCTGACAGGACAGCAGTGGGTTTAAAGTTCCTTTGTTTGCAATTTAAGTTTAGCCTCTAACAAAACAGACAATTTTCTTGTAGCGATTAAGTCCATGGAATCTCCATTAAGATTCTGTGCATTTATTGAGATTTAACAAATATAAATCAATTGAAGTCAGCCTAGCTTCAAGTGAGAGGCTGAACTAGAGTTCTTCCTGAGGTCTGTTTCAACTTAAATTTTTCTTTATGATAGAACTGAAAGAGAATGGCACTTGCACTGCACGTGGAACTGTTTAGACAGTGGCATCCAGGGTTTAACAACAATTTACCTGCAGTCTGGACAACTTCAACATCACATCAGTAATTCATGGCCCTTCTAGCACCTCAGAGATCAAGTGTTTTAAACCACTGACACCACACACTGGGTTGATACTGCCTTAACTAACTTCAACATTGTTGCTACATTTATAGCACAGGAAAAGTAGTGTCAGAATGACAAAGTCTCTAAATTTGAAAAACCCCTCAGAGCTACAAAGAAAAGCAGGGTTTGTGATGTAGAGTTTATGGAACAGCACTTTAGGTAGGGAAAAATGTATTCCCCACCTACCGCAACAACCACTTCTTAGGCATTCCAATTCAGTAAAACTGAACACTGAGAAACCAATAAACTCGAGAACTGCCAGAAATCTTATCCAGAGCATATAGACTTACTCACATCATAAGGCACTTTAATCACACATGCCTTTGAAAAACACCAGCTCTGAAGAAGCAAATGCAATATGTAAGGCAGGACTATGTAAGGAACCATTTCTACTTGCTGCTGGGTCAAGGTGAAGACCTTCCTGCACCTACAGGAAAGGAACTGCATCCTTCCAGCAACCTCTCGAGTACTTTGAGCCAAGCACTAACACAAACAGCTCCATTTGTGCATTTAAATAAGCGGCTACATTCCCAGAAAAAAAGTGAATTTGAGAAAACTTGCATTTTTAACTTCAGAAAACACTCTAATGGGTGTTAAATGATGTCCAGCATCATATAAGCATCATTATGCTGGGTGAACACTGGGGCACAGGCTGCCTTGCAGGTAGTTGTGAATCTGGCAAGTCAGTGCCTCCTGCCAGCAAGCAGCCTTTCAAAACAAAAGGTGTTTGTTTTGTGGACAACCCCGATGGCTGGCTGCAGGCAATGAAGAACGTGTGAACTTCCCAGAACAAGGAAAGACAAAACTCAGGGAAAGAAAACGCCGATGCACATTAGCTGAAGAAGCCAAGCTGGACTTGAAAAGCAGTACCAGGAGTAAGTTCACGTTTGAGAGACTAAACAAGACAGGACAGGTTGTACTGAGATGAAATACAGTAGTTCCCAGCACAGGTGACAACTGAACCCAAATGACACTGTTTCAAAGATAATGATCAGTATTTCTACAGGGAAACAAAACGTAAAGCCACGCTGAGGAGCAGCAAGGTCGGCGAGCCAGACCCACGTGCAGGTGGCCCCCAGCGCTCTGTGCAGCAGCTCCCACCCTCCTCACCTGAGCAGAGTACAGTTATCGATCACGGAAGGAACAAAGACACAACAGCAGCAACTGTTTTCCTCAGCGCCGGCCTGGGGCCCTCCTCGAGCCGAACACCGTCACAGCCGGGCGAGGGGAACCGAACCACGCACAGCGATGCCGAGCGTCACCTCCCCGCTTCTGACAATGGCAAGGGGAGCCAGCGCTGCCGACAGCGCTTCTCCCCGGGAGCTCCCGGGGCGAGCCGAGGGCTGCTCAGCATCCCGGGCCCTGTCCGCCCCTCCGGCGCGGCCCCTGTCAGTGCTGACTCACGGAGAGCAGCAGCGCTCCGGACCCGGGGCTCCAGCCCCGCCGCAGCCCCGCGGGGCGGGCGGGCCCCGGGCGCGCTCATTGTTCCCGGCACGGCGGCCCCCGCCGCGTCCCCTCAGCCAGCGCCGGCCTAGGCCCGCCCGCGCCCCCCACAGGGCCCCGCCTCACCCTTGGCCAGCGCCACGGTGGAGTTCTCGGTGTCGATGGTGTAAAGGATGCCCTCATAGCGGATCTGCGCCTTGGAGATCAGGCTGATCTTGCTGCCGATGTAGGGGGTCCCCGAGCTCATGGCGGCGGCGGAGCCGGGGGAGGGGAGGGGGGGGTCCCAGAGCCGCGCGGAGCCGCCGCGCCGCCCACGCGCACTGCGGAGCCGGGACCCCGCCGCGCGCGCCTTATATAGGGCGGAGGGAGACGGGCCGGGGGGAGGCGGCGGGGGGGCGTGATGCGGTACCGCGCATGCGCCGCGCGCTATTGACCAGACGGGAGAGACGGGGTCAGACGGGGAGGGGCGGAGGGGGAACACCCGGGGCCCGCGTCACGTGACCAGCGCGGGCGAGGGTGCCACGTGCGCCGCGGGGCGGGGCCGGGCCGGGCCAGGCGGGGCGGGAGCGCGCGCGCACTTGGCTTCCCGCGCTGCCGCGGCTGAGGGGCGCGCGCGGGGAGGGGGGGCGGCTGAGGGCGGCTCTGTGACACTGAGGTACTGAGGGCGGCTTTGTGACACTAAGGCTGTGCCACTGCCCCTCGTGTGGCACTGCCCCTCGCCCGTGTGTCACTGCCGCTCGCCGCTGCCCTAGAGCTGCTGTCACGCAGCGCGGGGAGAAGGACACCATCTCCTTCCCGTCACGGAACAGCCATGGCCGCCTTTGCCCAAGCCCCTTCTCCCTCCGGCATAGCCGTGGGTGCCCGGCAGGCCCTGCCTGTGCGGGTCGCCCCGCGCCTTTGTTCTGCTAACCCGGCCCGGCCCGGCCCGGCCCGGCTCGGTCACCCCGTGCCAGGCTGCAGCTGGAAGATGGGGCCGCTCCGTGCGGCGTCTCCCGGGAGCTCTCCGGCTCCCCGGCCATCTGCGGGTCAATGAGAGACAAGCGGCAGCATCTGGCAGCCATGGCCACGGAGGGGAAATCACTCAGCGGCGAGAGGGTGCTCGGGGATCAGGCAGGGCAGTTGCGTTTCGGGCAGCGGGTCAGAGTGCACAGATCTCGCTAATTTGTGTGACTCAATAAGATTCAAAGCCAGCAGCCGGGGACAATGCAGCCGGAGCCATTGTCTGAGTGCAGGGAGGTTCGCTGGAGCTGCGGGCGCCCATGCCTTGGTTACATCCTTCCTTCCATCAGCGATACAACAGCGACACGCGAGAACGCAGCCCACAGCTTCATCCCCCGTCCTTGCACACCATGGCTCGGAGAGCTGTCTGCCCTGTGACCTTATGTATTTTATATATGTGCTATTCTTCGTGCTGTTTATACAGCCTGAAGAACAGCTCTCCCCTGCCTGAACAGGGCAGATGCTTCCTTTCCATTCCTACATATGTGCAGTCTTCTCCTTGTTAAATTGTTCTAGCATAGAGTTCCTAAAAAATATAAAGTAAAAGAAAAATTACTTGGAAAAGGGGTAATTTTGAATAAGAAACTCAGCCCTTAAAGTCAACCTTTTTAGATTTTTAGCTCAGCCTTAAGTATAACTTACAGAAGGAAAGCAGAGATTCCTTTTTTACTGCAGTAAACAGTGCCCTTTAGTGGGCAAATTGATGGTTAGAGACTTCCCTAATGAAAAAACACCTCTAGTTCCTCTGTGTGAGGAGTGTCTAGTTTAGGAGTGTGGAAAAGATCAAATGGAGAAATAATAGGGAAAGAAAAAATAGAAAAAATGTGGCTGCTCAGTTTAGGGCAGCCACAAGAAATTATTTATAATGAAAAAATTATGTCAACAGTGTGGCCAAAGGTAGAGAAACAGAACTCCCTCTTTTGGTCAACATCTTCAAACTCTACAGTATGTTTAAATTGATATTTCTTATTCCCACTCTTAAAATTTTCTTTAGAAATAGTAAATGGGGCTCCAGGTTTTGCAGCTCACTTCATTGTTTTCTTTATGCAAACCAAAATGTCACTGGTTCATAACCGCCTGTAAGTTCCAGTACTTTGTTCCTTATTCAACACAAGGTATTATTATGATTGTTTTATTGCTTCACCTTTTTGTCTTTTTTTTTTTTTTCCTTTTTGATACCAGGGAAGAAAGAGCCAGTCACATGTACCAATACAGTGATGTGGATCCTCCAGGAAGGCTAATTAAAGCAGCGTGGAAAAAGAAAACCACACCAAGTTGGCATGACCTATACACTGGTAAGGAGAGATATGCAAACATACAGAATTTTGGTTAGAATCACCATGACCATAAATCAGCCTGCTTCTGGAAGATACTCTTATTGTAATGAATTTCCTCAATATCTTGTGTTTGACAACAGTCAGAGATAACAAGCCATCAGCAAGAAGAAATACAACACCTGACATTTTAAGTGGCCTGTTAGTATTATTTATTCTGCTAAAAAATACAGTTCCTCGTCCACTAAGTGTTGAAAGGAGGAAGCAAAGAGCATCTCTCACTGTGTAAATTCATGACAAGTGTGCTATCCCAGGCATCCCTCATATGAAGAGGGAACATTTGGCTTTGTATGAAGATGCACAGTTCATTGTGGCTGTGGGAAGAAATTTGGCAGAGAGGCACCTCGTGATCGCAGCAGACACAGGATTCACACAATAGCCACTTGGACTGCAGGTACCTGTGGTCCTTAGAGAGTGGAGGTAGGGTACAGTCACACCATGGAAGTGCAAAGCTGATTTATTTACAGGAAAACCTGTGTTACCAGAACTCAGGAGACTCCCATGGCAGCTGGAAGGCAACTAGAGGCATTTGAGAAGATAAGCAGCCACATATCTAACACATTTCATAGCAGGTAAAAGAGAAACCTCTGACTTTCTGCAGTGATGAGAGTTTGTGGGCTGTGTGATGGTGAGACAGAGCTTTTGTGGTGGATGATGGCCACATCCATGGAAATGTGAGCTGAACTGACTCAGGTGAGTTGTGGCAGAGTTTAGCACAGACCAGCAGTTGGCAGAACACCTGTGACAAGCTCCAGCTGCTGGAGGAGGGGAGCCAGGCACTGCCTGCTGAAGCATCACCTCCTGCACCTGGGGACAATGGGATGCCTTTGCAGTTGGTGGCAAAAATTAAAAAAAAAATCGAGGAAAGAAAATAAATAAGCATGGAAAATGGAGGAACTGAAAATGGAACAGAGATCTGAATTTGGGTGTGGCAAACAAAACAAATGGTACAAAGGAAGAGAGAAATGCTTGAGCCCTAGAGGAAGAGATGTTAGAGCAGTAATTTCAAAATAAGATTATGGTAGCTGCAGGGAAGGAGGGGAAGGCCACCAAGTTTGTAATGTATGGTGTCAGTATCTGATATAAGGAATTACCTATAAAGATTAAAAAAGCAGCATTTTGTATTATTTACTAGAATTAATAGGCTCCTAATCTATACTTTAACCAGCTTTATTGTAAATATGCTCATGTTAGAATTATTAATTTTTATTTTCTTGTTCCATTAATATATTCAATGCCAGTTATTCTTTTTCCTGAAAAATCATCCACTTTCTAAAAGATAATGCAGTTCCTTGCTGTAATGCAAAATGATGATTTCTTTTTGTACTTGTGAAAATCCAGTGGTAAAATTCCAAAAACATGCTGGAGGATTTTTCAGTTTGTGTAGCACTTCCATGTGGAAGATTCAAATTACCAGTCTGACTTCTGAACTCTTCATTTTTTAAAGATATATCAATATATCCACTTAAATGGGTGGAATAAACCAACAGTGCTGTTCTGACCTGCCCAGTCTTTGCTGATTATATGCCATGAATCTACTGAAAAGTTGTGTTTGATTGTCCTAATCTATCAAGGAGTCACTTCTGATGCAACAGAGTAAGGAGGGAACATATATTTACTTGCTTTTATAAAACTAGATCTTGGACATGTGTAACATCTTTTATTAGAATGAACACAAACTGCTGTTCCAGACTATTTCCACACGTACCACTCCACCAGTGTCTACTTCATGGAAATGATACTAAAACTCACACTCAGTACTAGACACAAGACTGAGAACTCAGCCCAAAATCCTGCCTGCTCTTGCAGTTCACTTTGTCATTGACATTTTGGAGAATGAAGCAGTTAAGGAAGTGCAAGCACTTTTATACCAAGGCTTTCTGGATCTTGAATGGCAAGATGAAGTTATCCTGGCTAAGTAGGTAGTGATTTATTCACAGATGTGGAAGCTGGATATAATTTTAAGAGCTCCTTTCATGAAGACAGTTAAATGGATAGTGTGTGTGATACAAGAAAGGTTGACAAAGCTGAAGTTTGCAGTTTGGTGACAAAAGTTGAAGGAAGAAGACTTTTAAGTCAGACATATACTAAAAAAGGCATTTATGCATCTATTTCCTATTGGAAAGAATGAGAGGATTCAGACCTAAGTTTAGAAATAATTAGGGCATAAAGAGATATAGTTGTCTATGTAGAGAGTGGGGAGAACTGAACAGTGCCTAAGATACTAAGCTCCATTAGGAGAAATTTCTGACTGGGTTTTTTGCTGCATAGGCTGCTTTTCTTTGGAATATGTTGCACTGAAGTGAATGGCAAACCTTGTGTATCCTCACAGATGCACTGATGTGAGGGCATGGGATAAAAGTGGGATTTCATAAAGTTCTTCCAGGCATGAAGTGAGCAAAAGGTGGATTGAAGACACACTGCAATGAAAGAAAAAAAAGGAAGTAATACATGGAGAAAGGAAGCAAAAAATTGGCTTACAGGGATGAAATGCTGCAGAGGATTAGTCTGCAGGGGAAGATTTTGTGGAGGTTCACATTTATGCCTTAATTGGGAGAATAAGAATCTGTGTATTGAGCTTCATGCCCAACTTTCTGAGAGGTTCAAGAGCTGCAGTGAGAGCCAATGATCTAAATCCACTTCTGGGCTGAAGAGAGCCCAAGTTACAACCAGACTGTCACAACTGACCTGCTTGGTACACCTGACAGTGTCTCAGAGGAAAAACCAAGGAGCAGATGGGAGTACAGCCTGATGCATCACTCTGGGACCAGTCTTTTCTGAACAAAATCAAATGGTTTTGAGAGTAAAAAACATACTGCAGACCCCTGGATGTTGCAGACCAGAAAATGTCACTATTCCCTGGACAGAAGTCTGGGTTTGGCTAAAATTCCAGAAAGGTTGACAGCAATGTTTCTTTAAGGGCTCCTCCTTCCCCCTCTGGACTTTTCTTCTCCAAAGTCTTGAACACATTCCAGCCATCAGTACTGAGCACTATTTCCTTGGCACTGAGGCTTCAGTGGGGTTGAACCAAGACCCAGCTGCACAGCTCTTGCTGTGCAAATCAAACCATAGGGCAATAATATACATCACTGGGCTGAGAACGTAGAGGAGAGAGTTCTTTATGAGATGTTTTAGTTCAGAGACTTCATTTGCATTCATTCTTCTTCAGCCAAAGAATCTCCCCCTCCTTACCTGTTTTACAAATAGGTTGTAGATTCGGCTTCTTTCTGTTCAGTGAGGTAAGGGATCATTTTACCAGCCTTGGCAGTGTGCTGTTCTTTCCCTGCACAACATCTGCTGCAATTTTCATGGCTTGAATTGTTCCTGGACTTGTTTTAAAAGTCATGTTTCAGAAATGCCTTTGAGGATATGAATTATTAGTCATTGTTTTATCTTCTAGGGTGTTCTTCATTTATCTTGGTTATTTTCCTTTTTAAAATAAGACTGAAGAGGCTTTGGAGTTTAAAGTTTATAGGTTTTAATTCAGGTTTAGGCTGAAGATACCAAGAATGGTACAGTAATTCATAGCAATAGGATTTTAGTGCAGTTTCAGGAAGTCATTAATTTTTGTACGACAATAAACTGGGATTTAATCTCCTTCTAACTCACACTTCTCCTTACCATGGTAGTATTTGTGTACACACTTTTCACAAACACGTGACAATTCTGACATTTACTGTTGCAAAGCCTTTGCATCATTTGTGCCTCATACCTCATTTCTCCACCACTTCATGTATGACAAGGTATTTGATATTTAGTGCACTTTTAAACCACTTTTTTTTTCCCTATAAAGTAACTAAAAAAGAGATTTGGCTTTTCAAATTTTTCACTTCATTCTGATTAATATGTTTAATTTTTTTCCAGAACACCTCACATCTTCATCTTGGACTCTGTACTTTACTCAGCAGCAGCCTCAGCTTTTACTCTGCCTAAGACATCACCTGTGCCAAACTTCCAAAGGCTGTTTGGGACATACAGTTGCTAGTAGGACATTTTGGAGACAAAAGGTTTGTGCAAGTTTAACTTGGAGCATGAACTGGTCTGAAGAATAGTGACAGATATTTTGTTGTACTTTTGTGATATTTGAGGAGTACTGCAAGGTACCCCATAAAAACAAAGGTAGGTAACAGTAAGGAACAACTTAACATGACTCCCTTGGCCCTGCATCCAGGTGTGTCATTTCCTTTGGGCTGGAAGTTTTGCCTATTTTGTCTTTTCAGAGATAAAATCTTTGTCTGATTTGCTTCAAAACATGCACTGGTTTCTTCAGGCAACTATGGGAACACGTCCCATAATTAACTGAGTTATTTGATTTGTTTGCAGTTTCCAAAATGGGCAAACGCTTATTAAAGGAATAGGGGCAATTCCAGAACTCTCTCTGATAGTGAGAATATATTTTAGGTAGTGTAAGAAAGTAACCTAGAGTCTGGAATTATACCCTTAACTATTCAGACTGCTGGAGAACCCAGAAAAAAATAAACTTGTCTAATAATCTTTCTAGCTGTGTTTTCATTAAGTCTGAGACAGCTCAATAAGGAAGCTATGGCATGATTTATTTTAATCAGTTATTACAGAGGAATCATTAAAGGAAAAACAAAACAAAAACTCGGCAAAATCTTCCTTATATACTTTCTGCATTCCAAATCCACAAAAAATTTAGATAAAATCTCATTTTATTACAACCAAAACAAACCTCCTGTACTGGACTGCTTTCATTTTTTTTCTTTCTGTAAATGATGATGTTTTTATACCTCTTCTGTCTATACTGGCTTTCCAGTTCTGTGTCTTTTGTGTCTGTTTTCTTTATAATCTCACTGAGGTTGCTCAGGAATTCTGTTGTCTCCTAAGGCTTGGTAAGAGCATTTGACAGACTGTGAACTAGAAATGGAGTAAGGAAAATGATTTAGCCATTTTTGTCATCTGAAAATGTCTTTTAGAACTGCTTGCACACATGATTATTCTTCCAGTTCAAATGTAAAAGAATCTGGATTTTGCTCTATGTATTGAACATATGCTGAAAGTTTTACCAACTTTACAGCCTGTTAGTTTCATTTGATATTACTGTTGAGCTAAAAAGTGTGCATTCAGGCACACACAAAATCTTCTTTTGAAATAACTCCTCTATCTTAAAAGAGAAGAACCATGGGGCTACTGAATGATTTAGATAAAGTAAGTTACAGTCTCTAGGCATTGTGATATGAAATTCCATAGGACAAATGTTTTCATCTGCAGCAACTGCTGTTTCACAACTGATGTGGCATTGGCTGTACCTGTTCTTGGCACTGACCAAGAACTAACAGGATGAAGATTCATCTTTGGTTCTTTCACTTGTTTTTATTTATGTATTTTTGAAGGCCAGTGAGTGGAGGGAAGCATATAAAGAAGGAGGATAACACTGATTACCATAACTGGTCAATTGTTAAATGTGTCCAGCTCTGAATCAAGAGAGGGCAGGAATCCATTACTGGAATATCCATGGTATCATGTATTGTTGATAAAACATCCCTAGAAGGATCATACTTTGCTCACAAAGACTCACAGAAAAATTGAAGCAAAACCTGCCAAAGTCACCTTTCTCTAAAAAGAAATATTTCAAACATATTCTAACAAATCCTGACTGTAAAATGTGCAAATTGGATTTCCAGTAATGAGACCCATCAGTAAGCACATTTTCTTGACATATTCTGTCTTGGAAATAGTGATTCAATTTTCCAAAAGTCCTTTAATTTGCTTAGAGAGGAAAGCATTTTCATTTTGCCCAGTCAGTTCTAATAATTTGCTAAATTCAAAATATGTGAAATTACTGAAGCTGGTTGTAGTGACCAGAAGGACCTCTAATCTTCTAATAGTATTTTTCTTTTTCCCATGAATCATGTAGGCTTGCACAAGAAATTTTTCAGAACAGATAAAACACAAATCTTAGTTGACATCTCTGCTGCTTGTCTCTTTCACACACAGAATTCTGGACATTTGCTAGTAATCCCCTTCAGAAGATTTGCTTTAGAAATCTCTGTTAGCTGCTGGGGTGTGTGCTTAGAAACTTTCATTTTCTCCTATGAGTAAAGTTCTTTAAGAATTCCCTTACAGATGAGTCTGGGTATTGATAATTCCTATCTTGGCAGTAACAAGCATGACGAGCCAGATGAAGAGCAGCTGGGAAGGAAAAAGTTTTCCATGGCTCTTTGATGCTGTAAAGCCTTGCAGGGTTTGAAACAATAATCCTTTATCCCACAGTATATTCTCTGGGTGTTTTCCTTTGGCACCGGATGTGGAGCTGCGTGGACTTTGGAATGCCTCAGGAGAGCCACACATAAATAACTCCTGTGGGAATTGCATGGAGCATGTTCTAGAGGCACAGTCTTCTGTCCCAGAAACACTTAGGAGATTGCCAAGGCAGTTGTGTGCTCAGCTATCATTTTGGTTTGAAAACCAAGCTCATAAGTAGTGTCCCTGTAACACACATTTGATATGTCTTTCCTAATTAATAACTAGGTATTGTTAAATACCTTGGTTTTAAAAAGAGGATATACCTTAAGTTGTCACATAATATATTTATTTAATCAGATATAATTTATGAAGAGTTGGGCTTTTTTTTCTGCTCTACTTCAGGAGTTCCAGTAATTGTTATGCAGATACAAACACTTATTTAAGTGGGTGCTTTTGCCATTTCTCTTCCCTGGCAGCATCATATGAGGGTTCTGTCCAGAGCACTGAATTGCAGCACAGGGCTGGAGCTTCTGTGCCTGGCAGAAACAGTCCCCATGAGGACAGACACTGTCCTTCAGTGGAAATATGGGTGTAGGTAGGTGTAATTATAATAAAAGAAAAAGGGACTGTACTGTTGCTGTCCAAATCTATTGTTCACCTCTTTTTATTTTACAGTGCAAGGGTTAAGACATTTTCCTGCAGCATACCGTACTTAATTATTAATATTAATCCCTATTAGGAGATACCCTAATTATGAATATTAATCCCTATTAGGAGCATTAGACTTCTTCAGGGATTCACCTAAGGACAACTGAAGTACATGGGAGGAATTGAAGACCAAGACTTTAACAATATTTTGAGATTTCAGGGAGGAGACAGTCAAGAACATAGACTTCAAGGGGCACTGAAGTTGCTTAATTTACTTACTTGTGCATGTCTGGAGTTAAACTGCATTTGCCCTTAAAGAAAAATACTTAAACCAGGAATATTTTTCTTATAGATTTGTATTCTGGATGCAAATGAAATCTTGCTGCTTTTGCTGATCACTTGCTAGTGGAGACTGACACCCATTTGCAGAAGAATCAGCACACAGACTTTCAAGGTTACCAATGGGGAACTTCAGCACAGAACTGCATCATCTCCAACCAAGACTTCATTCCTTTGCTCCTAACACTCTCTACTTTCCAAATTATCCATTGAACTCCTCTGTCCCTCCAAAAGAAAAAGGAAAAAGGAAATGGTGTACAAGGCAGAAAGGTAGAGAGGGATAGTGGCTACAAGGTTAGTGCAGCTTTATGAATGAACCCAAAATTTTGGTTTTGCTGAACAATTTCCAGTGGAAACTGACACAAGAGTGAATTTTGCCATCTTGTTTGACTGAACTTTTGAAATCAAGGTGTTACTGGTTAAATCCCAACTTTCAGTGTTTCAAATGATCCTGGGTGAGGGGCAGGAAAGAAGAGCAAGAAATCACCCATCAAAACAATAAATTTTTATTCTATTTATTGATGGGCCTTTAGTCTTCTGATGGGTCAGTTAAGACTAAAACCATCCATAGGCTTCTCTGTTCTGTCCCTTGTCACCCCAATCCATACCTCCATCAGATGTTTCTGTAACGAGTTCTAAACTAACTTCATTTTTAGAAAACAAACAGAAGGAGAATGGCATTACCTTAACCTGAGACAGTCTCTGTGTCATGATCTACATTGTAGATGTGGGGGGGGGGGAATAAGTATTTTAAATAATAATATATAATAATATAAAGGAAGGAGGTTCAAGGAACTGACAATTCTCCACTTTTCCTGGATAGCTCCTGCTAGCTTCTGCTCTTTGAGCTGAGAACCCATATGTGCCTGTAATGTTCAAGATCTTTTGATGTAACTGATGGGTGCTGATGGATGAAGTCCACAGCATTCACTGTATGTTGAGTCTGACTATTTCTACACCAGCACTAATAATTACTTGTACTCCATTCCTAGAATTCTTGTGCAAGTTACTCTTTTTATATAATTTAAAATGGAGTAGTACAGCACAGAGGAGCTGGAATCCCTGGGCTGAAGAATTCAGTCTAGAAACTTACTTCCAACGTCAAACAAGAGACAGAGTGTATGAAAAGATAAATTATTCAGTAATGGATCCTACACACTTATAATGCACAAGTTGTAATGAATCTCAGTTGCTCTTGTAATTTTGTAAAGTTGTTTACCTAATATGGTAGATGTGCCATATGGTACACTAAAGAGAGTGTTAGAATGAGGACGTGAAGATTTCGAGGTTTTTATTTCTAGTTTTGTAGGCATCTGTAAACTACATTCAAGCTGTCCTAGAGTGAGAGCAGAGCAAGAATGCAGGCTGCTCTGCCCCTCCATGCTGACTGCTGCTGCCACCTGATAACATCCTCCATCTCTTCCTCCCCTGTTCCTCAGGCACTGTGGCCCAGCATGGGGCTGTGCCCTGGCTAGATGCCATCAGTCACTCTCCACCTTTAGGCTGGATTAGTTTAAGTCAAGCTTTTTCACCCTTAATAAATCATTTGAGCAGCTGATTAACTCTTCTACTGGGTAGGGAATGAGACCAGGCTTCTATTCCAGAGAGTTCTTTGGTATGTTGCTTATAGAATTTCACCATAGCTAAAACTAGCAACGTGCTTGACTGAGGCAGCAGCAAAGAGGTTGGGACTGCCCTGCTAAAAGCAGCATTTCTGTATTGTAAGAAAAGGGTAACATGACCTACAGTGGTGTCTGTAAAATCCCATCTACTTTGCAGCACTGTAATTTGTCAAAAATTGATAAAATGGGAGTTAAAATTCATACAGATGAAAAGGGCAGTTTCTTGTTCACCCTTGAGTTTCAAGTGATGACTGAGAAAAGCATTTAAGTACAAGAATAAAATATTAATATATAACTCAGAGGATGTAGGCAGTCTCTCAGGGTGATGCCACGGGGGTAAGTGAGCGGAGCCTTGGGAAAGGCTTAACATTGTAATTTTTAGTTATCAGCCAAAGTCTAGTGCAGGTGAGTAGAGGACATAGAAACTAGAAGAGTAATATCCCTCACTATGAGCTGAACTTCTAGGATTTTTGATTTAAAGGTACTTGCTCTGTTATTTGGGGCCTGTATGTTAAGAGCAAATACACATCAGTTTTTATGTGAATTTTTGGCAAACAGCTTTTCCCTGGTAGGTATGTTTGCATATTTGGAGACAGGGTGACAACCGGACAGTACTTCAGCACTGTTCCCATTGCTCATGGGCTTGACTGTCAAGCAGATCAATTTAATTCATGTTAGAGTACTACAAGTAAAGAGATCACCACAAATATGTGATGGGGGAAGAGCTGACACCCACATCTGGGCAACCCTATGTAGGGAAAACTTGGACATATTTAAAGTGATTCCCTTTTCATAGATAACTCATGGCTCTTGTTCTTCCAGGTCTCCACCAGCCTCCAGGCAGCAGCTTTCAGGCCAGTCAATTCCCCAGAATCATCAACCAGCAGGTGCTGAGCCCATCCCACTACAACAGAGCTCCAGCCTCTAATGCTGCCCATTCCCAAAACATAACAGCAAAGCTTATTTTAAAATCCTGATATAAGACATGCTATTTTAAGCTTGCTACCCCTTAAAACTTGAAAGTTAAGTTAAATCGGGCATTGGAATAAGTTGCCCAGCGAGGTGGTGGAGTCACCGCCCCTGGAGGTGTTTAAGAGGCATCTGGATCTGGTGCTGGGAGATGTGATTTAGTGGTTTAAGGGTTACAGCGGCAGTGCAGTTGGACTTGATCTTAAAGGTCTCTTCCAACCTTGATGATTCTATGATTGTATTCTGTGAAAGATAAATTGTACTATCTGATAATATTGTTTCAATTGCATCTGGTAATACAGTTTTCTGGGGAAACAGCCCCTGGCAGAAGAGCGCATTTATTGAAAGGCGGGTTGTAATTTTACGTTATTTACTTCCTTTATGATGGTTGCACAACAAGGTCAAAGTGCAGCCGCCTCCTGTAAGCGATCATGTCCACCTGCAGCCGGCGCCGGCCGGGCCGGGCCGCGGGGGCCGCGCTCCCCGCCGAGCGCCGCTGCGGAGCGCGGCTCTCCCCCAAGGGTTAAGCGGCGGCGGGGGTGTAACGCGGGCTGACACACGGGCGGGGATCGCCCCGCCGTGCCGGCTCGCAGCTGCGACTGGACCGTTCAAAATTGCCGTCTCCCTCTCTTTTCCCCCCCGCCTCCCCTCTCTCTCGTCTTCCTTTTCCCTTCTCGGCGCTGGGCTCGCAGCCGGGCGCGCTTTCCCGGAGCTGGCCCCGGCCGTGCTGAGTCAGACCGCGCCCCGCGCCCGCCCCCGCGGCCCGGCCGCACCAAGGGGCTGCAGCCCCCGGCTCGCCCCGCCGGCGGCGGCGGGAGGGGAGGCAGGCGCGGGGGCTCCTCCTCGCCCGCTGCCCCCGCCCGGGGCTGGGCGTGTGCCCCGCCCGCCCCGCCGGTGGATCAGTTACACGCAGCTGGCACAGGTGCGGGGCGCCCTTCAGACTCGCGCCGGCGGGGGAGACCCGGACGCAGAGAGCAGCAGGGAAAACATGCAGCCATTTTGGGCCGAGGCAGACAAAGAGCCGCCGGCGGCCGCGGCCGCCCCCGCCGCCCCGCGCGGCTCCCGAACCCCCCGCACCCGCGGTGCGGCCGCACCGAAGGGCCGCAGCCCCCGCCCGCCCGCGGCCGCCGGGGGGCCGCCGCCGCCGCCCGACTCCCAACTAAGCGTTCGCAGCCATTTGCACGGCCTTTTATAGCGCGGGCGCCGGCCAATCAGCGGCGGGCGGAATCCCTGCCCGGCCGGTGATGTGCGGGCCGGGCGCTCGCGCGTGCGCTGTTGGGCGGGGGGGCCGAGTGTGAGCGGGGCGGGGGGAGGAGGGAGCCGTGAGAGGGGAGGGGGGGGAGGAGGGAGCCGCTCACAGGAACCCTCCGAAAAAAAGATGGCGGCGGGCTCGGATCTGCTGGATGAGGTTTTCCTGAACACGGAGGTGGATGAGAAGGTGGTGAGCGACCTGGTGGGCTCCCTGGAGTCCCAGCTGGCGGCCTCCGGCCACCACCACCAGCACCACAAGGCGCAGGAGCCCCTGAGGGCCGCTGGGGGGCTGCTGGGGAACCATGTTGTGAGCAGCAGCAGTAGCAGCAGCAGCCCTAGCCCCAGCCCTGGAGGAGTAGTAGTAGGAGGCAATGCTAATGCCCAAACAGAGAGCAGCAGCGGCAGCAAGATGGGACTGAGTGCCCCAGAGATCACAAAAGCAGGTAACGTGGGCAGGGGTGGGGGGCTCTGAGGGAGAGGGGCCCTCCCCTCCCCCCACTCCCCAGCTCCCGCTGCCTCCTTCCCTCACTGCTTTCCCCCCTTTTCCCTCTCTCCTCCTTCTCGTTGTGGCAGGAGCGGGAGTGCAAAGGGTGGTATCGATCATACGGGGGAGAGCCTCCCCTCATCATGCCCCCTCGGTGTGTATCCGCGCCTCTGCTCCCTCCCCTTTATTTTCCCTCCTCGCCCGTGCTTACTCGAGGGTGTTGGATCATGTGTGGGGGCAGCCGCCCCGCAGAAGGAGCCGGCAGTGCCCGTCCGTGACTCTGCCGGTCCCCTCTGCTTTTCCTGCCCTTGTTGCTGGAGTGTAAAAGGGCTCTGTTAATCTCGGGGACTGAAGGAGGCAGAGCCCACCCCCTTGGTCATGGCTGTGCCTCCCATGCCGCCTGTGATTGCTCCCCTTCCCTTTCCAGGGGTGGAGGTTATGGGGGGGATTCCCTCTTGATAATGCCGCCTTAGCTGTCTGTGTAAATGCTCCTTCCCCTCCCCCTTCGCTGTTGCTGAAGTGGAAGGGGGTGTTATTAATCATGACACCTATTTCCTGTAGAGGAGGAAGCGAGGGGGGATTTCAAGGGGAGGAAGTCCCTCAAAATGCTTCCCCCCCATATCTGCCTGCCTTGATATTCCTCCCGCACCCCCTCCCTTGTTCCAGGGGCTTGGAGGGGGCACGGGGACCTCCCATTCCTCCTCTGCCCTCAAGGGGGGGTAGTCACAACGCCGGGTCCCGGCAAGGGGGGGAATTCAGGCCACAACACCCCACCTTGCACAGCGCCTTCTTCCACCCGCCCACCCCCGGAGCTGCCTGGGAATATTCCCCCCTTCGTCTTGTGAGCCTTGCAGGGGGGGCAGTGTGAATGCTGGGACCGAGGGCTCACTACGTGGGAATGGAGGGAAGCTGTTTTTCAGGGGGATTGAAAGAAATGTCTCCCCAGAATCTCTCTGCAATTCCTCCCCTCCCCCCTTTTTTATTTTTGATTTTGTCTTGCTGAAGTGTAAGAAGATACTACAGACCGTCTATTATGATTGATGAAGCTCTTCTAGGAGGATCTCCTTGACCCTTATAATGTGCATCTCAGTGTCTGCCTGTCACTATTCTTTTCCCATTTCTGTCTCCTTAGGGCCAGGACCTGGACTGTGTGTGATTGTACTTGTGCTAACACCAGGCCTTGTCAAGGGGCATGAGGATTATTCAGGACAAGAAGCTACATCATCTTGTCCCTTCTGAAAACCAGCTTTGCTTTTTATTTATTTATTTTTAACTATCTCAGGCTGTGGGAACTTCAGATCCATTGGAACAAATTCTGTAATGAGGAAGAGGGGTCTTCTAGGAACCTGCTCCAGGCCTTGCAGTACTTCTTATCTTGCCAGGCCGATGTTTTTCTTTCCTTTCACTTTTCAAATTTTGCTGTTGTTGAGCCTCCTGATCTGACTGACTTACTTTGTAGGAGATGACAGGATTAGAGAGTAATGTGTGCTGGGTATAGGGAATATGTCTTAATAATGTGTCTTCCATGGCCATTTTCCCCCCTTGCAGTTGCAGTCCTGTTTCTAAATGGGATGTCAGGCTCCAGAATGGGGAGGAGGTCTTAGATGATCTTCTTACTTCCCTTGGTTCATATTAAATCTCTTTTCCCTCTTTTGTACTGTAGTGTCAAGAGCAGAGGCGTTACAATTAATACTGCATCTGCCAGTCTTTGGTGGGATATTGGAGGCTTTAAGATAACGTATTCAAAGCCATGTTCAGTTTGTACTCTGTCCTGTTTTCCTGGCTCCAAGCAGGCAGCTTGGGAGATGGAGAAGACCTGGTGATAAGGGAGAACATTCTGTCTTTGCTGGACTTCTCTTCTTGCTCATTCGCTCTGTTTAACCACGCTGTTGTTTTGCAGGGGCAGGAGGAGTGCAGGGGGGTGTTATTAATCATAACACCAGGTCCCAGACTTCAGCTCTGGATGGAGCCACCACAACGAGCACCAGCACCACCACTGCAGCAGCAGGAGGATCTGAAGTCACTCCTGCTCCAGGGACCCTCAGTCAGGGCAAATCGGTGGTTATCAGCACCATGGCAACTGCCTTGTCCACCAGGAATGGCAAGATTGGGACCACGACGGTGCAGACTTTGAATGGGAGTAACGTGGTGATGAACTCTCACCACACAGGAAGTGCTGCTTTCTCTGGGACTCCTGTGACTGCCAACCCCGCTCCTGCACCTGCTGTTGCCCCTCTCGTTAACAATGGACCCGGATCCGTGGGGAAAGGAAACACTGTTAATGCTGTTTTACCCTCAGCTTCTAACACTGTCATCCAGACTTCTTTCCTTAATACTGCTGTGTCCTCTGCATCCTCCTCGTCGCCCACAGTGATCTCCTCGCAGCCACCGGCGAGCGTCGGCACCGGGGCGCCCACGGTGACGCTGGTGAGGCCCCCCATCCACACAGCAGGACCCACGGTGGCTGCAGCTGCTGCAGCCACTCAGAACGGGAGCAATACTGTGATCAATTCAACCATCAGTGTGGGGAGTTTTCCTGCTGTTGCCACAGCCACTGTGGGATCTGGAGTTTCCCTCCAGACATCGCTTGTGAACAGCCAGTCTGGTTCCAGTGTGCCAGCAGCTCCTGCCGCACAGGTCATCAAATCTGAGTCTCCTAAAACGATAGTCCAGGCAGTATCCCAACAGCAGACGCTGGCTACTGCTGGCCAGCCCAGTACTACAGGGGGTAACATGATTATTGGGCAAACTATGCAAGCTGGGCTCTCCAATGTTGCTCCCAATCCTGGTGGGATACCTCCTGCAGCTCCTGGCACCCCCACAGGAATGGCTAAAGGCACTGCCAATACAGTGGCACAAAGTCTGCCAAGGACTCCAACACCAACTACGAGTGGAATCAGAGCAACTTTGACTCCTACAGTTTTAGCACCTCGTTTGCCTCAGCCACCTCAGAATCCGACTAACATTCAGAATTTTCAGTTACCACCAGGTAAGTCAGAGGATTGAGGGGTTTTATTTTGGAAGTGTGTATCTTGCAGGGAGGAAGGAATCCAAGTAAGATTCTGTGCCATTTAATTGTGAATTGTGGAAAAGGCATGACATGTAACAATGAGAATGGTCTGGTGTTGAGTAGTAGTAGCATAGTAGCATTCCACTACTTAGTGTCTGATTTTGGGTGACCAGAAAGTCTTTTCAGCAGTAATTGAAAATAATTCTGCCTGGTATCTTTGTTCCAATGTGAGTGTAGGCGAAGCTGCAAACTGCCAAAGTGTGACAATGGAACATTATCTAATGAAATGTTGTTACTTCATTAGCGCAACAGACATTTTGAATTTTCAGGTGGTTTTGTCAGTTTGTAACCTTTATGTGCTGCTTGGTTCCCTCCTGTCCCTGCATGCCCCCAGTACCACAGAGCTCTCATGAACAGAGAAGCAGCAGATACAACACATGAAAACTACCTACCTTGCCTTTAAATACCTTCAGAGTCTGACTTAAAAACTCACGGATTTGAAGCTTATGATCATCTTTATAGTCACTGGCATTCTGATACAAAAGGCAGACTTCCTATGTCCTTACCTCACCCTGTTGTGTCTAGGGCTGCAGCTTTTGTAGTAGCTAGTCTCATGCCTAGTGCTGAGCATCTCTGGACAAGGAATCTAGTCCTGAACTCAGTGGATGTGTGAAAAGCAGGATGAGAAGCATTTATTTGCTCAGAATTGTTCTGTCCCTTCTTAAATATCCCAGATTTGGAGATTTAAGGTTATATATTTGCTATTATTTTGAGTCAGGCTTGTTGCTTGTATCCACTTTGATTTTAACTGCAAATACTTGTGTGAATCTACACATTGCTTTGTAATAATACATACAAGGGCTGTATTCTTAGTGCTCACTGTTTTCAGGGCAGTATGCAAAGAACAGCTAATTGAATTTTGCTACTAACACTGATTGAAATTGGTGGTGGTTTTAGTAGGTGGTCTTAGTAAAATACAAGTGGTCTTAGTAAAATACATCTCTTGGAACTCCTGACCAACCTCAGAGCAATGCACCTGTCACATAAAGTAGATCAGGAATTATGTGCTGTGTTACTAAACACTGGGTTTTTGTGTAATATGCTATCTGTGGTATGTGATGCCATGTAGTTTGATGAAGTCTGTCAAACATTCTGTGTATCCAAGTACTAACTGGTATAAATATTCCTCTTTTTTATCCTGTAAGAGATTATTCCATATATGAGTAATTTGAATGACATGTTGCTAATTTAAAGAATAGCAGTAAAATTCAGATCTTGAAGTTGTGGTGCTTGATTTGAAACCTGTACATTAATAGGTTGGAAAAGCCTTATTTTATTTCTTGCCATATTGTATCAAAGGATTGATCCAGTTTAGTCTAGCACCATTTATACCTACATTTTTTGTTAATACTGCACTATAAACCTGATTATGAGGGAAAATGCTATTGTGGAGTCCAGTGGGACTTTTTTTCAGGTAGCTGATGTTTCCAGACTGCCGCAGCATCCTGAAATGTGTTACTCTTGGAAGCAGCATTGCCAGTCCTTAAGCAAAATTGGACCATAAATTGTTCCTTTGGAGTTCTTGATAGATCAAAGTAAAGCAATACAGGTTCTAAGAACTTGGATTTTTATGAAGCTTTTTTTTTTCTGTCCTACACTTAAAGAAATACTTATGACTTCCAAAAGAATAGGCATGACTTAAAATGACTTAAAATAAGCAAGTATAAGTGACTGGATACATAGAGATTGGAAACTGAGTTCTTGCATGATAAGACAGGCTTAATATTGAAATTTTTTTTTTTTAGTGGAACTGATTATTTTTCTTTTACATTGCTTAGAGTTTGTTTTTTATACTTTGCAAAAGTAGCCAGCTTTAAAAATGCTTTGCATAAACCATCTCTTTCAAAACACTTAAGAATTGGTGGATGCTGGGCTCTTCCAAACATCTCTCAGAGCCAAGCACCTCTGCAAATCTGGCCACGTGAAGCTGCTGTGATCTTCAGCAGAGTGCAGGTACACTCATAGTGAAAGGAGAATAGGTGGCTGTGCTTTTGAGATTGTATTTTAAATGACAGCATCTAGGCCAGGTTTTTGAGACAGTTTGGTAGTGTGAAGCTGCAGCTGCAGTGCCTGTGTGCTGTGCACCTACTGCATGCATCGAATTTGCATTCACAAGTTTGTTTCTAAAAGTTAATATGGGTGCTAGTAAGAATTTCTGTGGCGGTGCTTGAAGCAGTCTGAAATCATACCCTGCACACACAGCTTTTTACACCAAGAATTACAAACACTTAGAAAATTCTGATGGAAGGTTTGACCATGACAGCACACGTTTTACTGTTATTTTCTTATCCAGAATTACTGTTTCTAGCTCTCCAAAATACAGTTACAGTGTCACATGTGTGGAAAGCAGAATGTAAAATGTCAGGAGGAGTTAAAAGCTGGGACTTGAAAATTAGAAACCTTACAAGGTTTCAAATGTTTTCTTTGAAAGACTGTGTGGAAAATAAACTCCATCAATGGTGTTTAAAATATATTACTATTAGAATAATGCTTTGTATTGCATCAAGGCAGTTGTGCAGCAAACCTTGACTGACCAAACTGGAGATGTTTGAAGAGCCAGTGGGCCATAATTATTGTGACCTTACTGGATTTTGGTGTATTTCTTCTCTAAGGAACTGAGCTATTGTATCTGTGTATTAATGATGGTTTTCCTCTTTGGCATCTTTGAGGAAGGGGATTGTTGTCCTCAGTCTTTTCTTCAGGAGCCTGTGTTTGGGACTTTGTGCTCCAGTTGGACAGGTTTGGGTACTGATGGTCCCAAAATAACCTTATTCACACCCTCTTAGAAAAGAGATGGAAATACTGTGAAATAATTTTGTAAGGGGATAGGAACAAAAGTTTACACAATACTACCTTAAGGATGCAACACTGCTGTAACTGACTGGAAATAAATTGAATGAAGCTTGTTGTTTCTGAGTACTTCAGTAATGAGAAATGTGTTATGTGCCATCATATGGTTAGAGGTAGAAAATCAGTGAGTTTGTTGAAGTGGTAAGTCAGTGTTCCATCGTTAGAGGTGCTCAGAAAAGTCTGCAGAAAAGTATAACTGGGATTATGCACTAAAATTTATCTTTTGCATCGTAAGAGTGTGTACAGTGTTTAGAGGTCATTGCTGACACAGGGTAGAATCACCTTGTAAGCTGGCAAAACTTCGGTACTTTAAAATAATTTTTGAAAACCCCATCTTGTCCAGCAGTGCTGTAATACAGGCCCAGCATGTGTGAGTTTGTGCTTACCTAGCAGTACTGTCAGCTTGGGGTTCAAAGATTTGATTTCTCTTCTTGCAAATTTGTGTTGCTACTGTCTGCTCCTTTATCTTTATGTACAAACATCTCATAATAAGTTTTTAAGGTGTCTGCTTAGAGAAAGGAGCAGATTGATGAGTGCTGAATGTATGCAGTGAGAATAGCATAGAGCAGGTAGGTCTGGACAGTTTTCTCTACTAGCTTTGGTGAAATTGAAATCTAGAAACTTTCACTTCCCTCTGTCCCTCTCTTTTCTTTTACCTTCTGAATGACTGTTAGTAGTTATGAAAATTTGGTGGCTTGATCATAAAGCCTGGTATTTTCCTGATTAAATATGGTTTGGTGACATGTAGTCTTGTTTGAAGATAGCAAATAGGATGACATGTTATCATGGTTTTTTTTACTTCTACAGTCATGACCAGTTTTCCCACTAGGAGTGGTGCAGTTCTGCAGCTGTTGTAGAAGAGAATTGTTGTGCCTTGTATCTAAAAATAAAACTTCTTTATTACTTTCCCAAAGCTCAGTTGGATCTGCCAGTAGCTGATGATAGGGGATGAGACTACAGATTTCTTTGTTGCTTTCTTTCTGAAGGGCATCTCATGTGCCTTTTCTGTGGTGAGGGCAGGATGGGCCTTTTATAGACTGAGAAACTGCTGTTAAAGAGGCCCCTTTAACACTGGGATGTTCCAGAGTTCTGAACTCCAGCAATGGTTAAAACTTGTTATTGATGCTTTCCAGAAGCCAAGGATACCTGAAGGAGCATCAGTGCTCTACATCTGCACATCCTGGAAGATGGTCAACATGAATATGCACATTCAAGGGTTTCTTCATGGCCTTAGAGGCTCAAAACTTCATTTGGTGTTAGATTGGAGCTTTTTTATATAAACAGATTGGTTTTTAGCTTGTGTTCACTATCCAAGAAGGATTCTAACTCAGGCCATGGTTATGGTGGCTTTAGGATGGGAAAACTGCCTGAACACATAATTTAAAGCAGGGGTTTGGGTCCTTCTGACTTGAGCAGTTGTACTTTTGGGAGCTGGAGAAACTGAAAAATAACTTCTGCTGGAGTAATTCCATTTCCTTCAGTTGGGAGTTGGGATAGTAGGTGATTGGGCAAAGGAGAGTGTATAAAAATGGAGAAGGGTGGCAACTGAGAAGAATCAAAGCACGCAATTTATGTTACTTTTTCATACTGAGTGCCTCATTCCTTGGGTTGCTTTGTACTTGAAACATGTACCTGAGAAGTCCCTGAAGGAATTAGGATGTAGATAGATGAGGAAATCATCAGAACCCCATAATATAAGGAACACAGAAAGGAACAGGGGAAATACTATGAAGTAGTGGAATGTGGTTGTTTCTATTTCTCACTGACTAGTAAGCGAGTTCAAACATATCCTCATTATAGTTTCCCTGTATGTTGCATGTGCTGCCAATATTATGCCTGTTAAGTGTGTTGGCATGGCTCGATTTTGTTAAAAATAATGTCTGCAATGCACCGTGACAATGGGGGTTTCTTAGAGAACTTCCAGTATGTTTTACTTTCAAAGCATTTTTGTAAAATGCTATAATCCTTGCAACCTGCCTGTGTGGTTGGTAAATGAAGTAGTATAAACTCTGCTTTAGAGCTGGGGGAAAGAGCAAGTTAGAGAAGTTGTGACTTGCCCAAGGCCATGCAGGAATCGATATCTTGCCAGGATTAGAGCTTGGGAGTCCTGTACTTGGCATGTAAAGTAGTGTCTGTCTTTCTGGAAGATGACCATGGATCTCTTCTGCAGAACTCTTCTGGGTGCAGGGTGGATTTTATGTTCAAATCATGCATCAGCAAAAGGAACATTCTGCTTTATTTGAATCTGCTACATCAGATCTGCCATATGTCACCAGACTGAAAGTTATGTTTGTTCACATTGCACCTTCCATAACTGAGGACTCCTGCATGCTTGGCTTTGTGTCCCAAAGAGCCTCAGAGAGCTGTGCAGTTGGGTTTTCTGGTTCTGTTAAAAAGTGTCTTGATGTTGTGCACATCTGATAAGACTGTGTCGTTAAGTGATGGGATCTAATGGGACTATAATTGTGATTCTGTTAAGCTATGAAAGCTATTAACTCTGATTACATATTGTTCAGTTCTGTTATGAAAAATACTGTTCCCAACAACCTTTAGAAATGTATGTATGGATATGTCTGTATGATCTTCAAATTGTGATCTTCTGGGGATTTTGGGTATCACTAAGCTTGTGATAAAGGTTATTGGTCAATAACCAGAAGTGATTTATTTCTTTTGAAGTGTTTTGCACTCTGCAAGAAGTTACATGTTTTCCATCTCTGGAGATTTAAGCAGGTTGCTTGTGAAACCTTCTTCGTTTGAGGACCACAAATTTGAATGTTGCCCAGGACTTGAATCCCTTACTAACAGAGAATGCTGCAGCCCTGTTAGCAAAGTGAGATGAAAATGCATGAGTTTAGGCCACTGATAAGAGACAAATTATATCACAGGCTCTTCAAACGAAGTATTTTGTTGTATCAGAACTCTTACTCTGTCTTCCCTGTTTTGGGAAATTATATGTAAATATAATTCTAAAAAATTTTATGAAGTAGTTCTAGAACACAGTAACACAGTTGAAAATACGGATATTTAAACTATCTGGTTCAAGGAAAGAGAAAGTGCTGGTGTGTGGAAAGGTTGCTTTGTGTAAAAACTGTGTGATCAATACTGAGTCTGCTCAGAAAGAACTGGACATAAAAGTCACTTAACACATTAAACATTTTTTGTTACTGTGTTAATTTTTTTTGGTCAGAAATATTCAAAATCATAATTTTTACCTTAAAATAGCTACTCTTGTCAAGATTATTGTTTGTGTTGAAACTTTATGAATGTTTGTAATTCCATTAATCTGTCTGAAACTTCTCCTTGAATTTGTTACCATTGCTTTATGTAAGGAAAAAAGGCTTTTGCTAATTGGAAGATGTTAGCAAATTTAGTTTTGTTAGGCACATTATCTCTTGTGAAAGAAGATTTGGAGAGGTAGAATTTTGAAAATACAGTTTCTCATAACTGAGGAGAAACACATGTATCTATCACAATGATAGAGAGGAGGTTTTAGTCCTGCTTAATGGACAGTTATTTCAGGTGTGTTATGAACCCCAAAGCTTTGTGTGAGGGAAGGCCAAACTAGGGAGAGAGTGTTGCTCACAGGTGACAAAGGGCTTTTTCTTTGCGCAGCCACAGGTCTGTTCCTGTGTGCAAATAATTGTATCAGCTCTCTTGTATCTGCTTCCTTGTAAGAGAAGCAAAATTGCTGATACAGCCGGGTCTGTGTACAGGTTGTAATTAAACAGGTGTAAAGATTGTGTGATCGTCCATATTTCAGATTAAATGAGGCTTTTTTTTTCCCCATAGACACTTGAATAGAGCTTTTTGTTTGTTTTAAACCTTCTAGGACAGTTTTACCTCAGCTTACTCTGGAAATTTTTACACCAGTTCTATTCTGTGGGAATTTATTTCCAGAAATGTTGGTTGTCTTCTGGAGGTGCAGGTGTCTCAACTGAGAGCCAGTTTTTTACCACAAACCCTCCTCTCTTGGAGTTGTTCTCTTCATGTGTCTTTAGCATAAAATTTAATGTAAAAGATAATAGTTGTCCTTGAGGTCTTATGTGTGCCTGTAAAGGTTTTTTAAAATATAGGGTATTTTTTGTGAGAACAAAATGTTGATTGTTGTCACTGGATAATGGTATAGATCTATCAGTAATCAAGAAAGAGGTGATAATTATAAGGAATTGATACACCTGCAGTGAGGTCTGTTCAGCACCTCAGTAAAGCTGTTTTAAGGTGTTGTAGATATGTGTCTGATCTTTGGGTCTATAACTGTTCTCAGACTCAAAATAACGTTTAAAAACTATGGGTTTCTGTACTTACATTACCAGTAATCAGAAAGTTGCACTTTGAACATCAAAGGCTGATGCTCAGCAAAATGTGTAAATATGTTATAAAATAGGTTAAATAGGTATGGTGCTTTTACTTTGTATTTGTACAGAATTTAGTCCAACGTCCAGTTTGGATACCAAGTTCTTTCTGTGGGATTTGGAAAAGAACATTGATGAAAATTAAGTAACTTTTTGCCATGGTAGATCTCTGTTTATAAATTTGACTTGTAACTTACGAATGCTATGTATCTTAATTTTGATGCTTTTTCCCTTAAAATGCCTTACTAAAATGTATTTTTCAGTAGCACATACCCAGCACCTAGACAAGAAATAACATAAAACTCACAGCAGTGTGTAATATTATTTTACATGACTGATGACTGTCCTAAGATTTGTATTGAATTGAGTAAGCCTCTCTTGTAAAAATGGTCTAACTTATAATCATAGCCTGATTAATATATGCTTCTGAGAGTAGTTGAACTGTTAAAAGCTATCACAGTGCTTTTGTGCAGAATAAAGCACGTGCTGGATAGACTGTGCTGACAACCAGTGCAGTTGAAAAATGTGTGCTCCAGATATCAGAGTATAAACAAAAGCCAAGCAATGAGGTGTGGTGCTATGCTCCAGTCTTTCTGAGAGGGTTTGAGGGGCAGCAAGGCTGTACTAAGTTGTCTGCACACCTTTCTTCAGTTTATTAATCAAACATTTCTTTAAGGGAGGGCTCGATTTAGAGCCTCTGTCCCAGTGCAATAACATCAGGTGCTTTGAGCCTGAGTCGTGGTGTGGCGAGTGGGACCAGTTGTGCTCACATGAGTCACAAGTGCCAGCTCCAAGGAGTAGCAGTGGGGAATTGCAGCACCTGTGGCAAAAGAGTCGATGGAGGGGACCAGAAGAGTGTTTGTGGAGGGATCAGTGGGGGAGAAGAGATCTGGAGGGAGGCTGACAGTGACTGAACTGTGTGGAAGTTAAAAGACAAGCATGAGGAGTTATTAGTTTTTAACAGACATACGTGCAGTGGTGTTTGCAGTAGTATTAAGGGTGGATTGGAAGAATATACGAGTGTTCATGTATTGAGATTCAACCTCTTAGTTCCTTTCTTTCTTCCTTTTTTACCAGAGTATCATTTGATTTTCTTTCCTTCCCTGTCCTCCATGGGGGAAGGGGAGAAAAGGCACTAATTATTTATAAGTGTTAGTCATACCCAGTCATTAAGCTTAGTCATTACTCAGGACTGTGCATTTGATGGTTAGTAAAAATCAAAACGAAACCTGATTTTGTTGAAAAGCATTCTGAATTCAAGCTTACAGGTGTGAAAATAATTCTCCTTCTGTGTTCAGACTAACTGCAAAAGCAGAGCTACTTAATAAATGTTGCTATCAGCCAAATGGCATGTAATATCATGTCCCAGTTGATAGTTTGTATTGAACTTGCAGGCGTAGTGTTTGGCATATTCTCAAAGCAGAATAATTCTGTATGGGCAGTGAGAGAGGCATGAATTCACAGAGGAGGATGTGGAGGGAATGTTTGTGCTGAGGCTGCCCTGGGGAGCTGTCAGTCAGTGGAATTGTCCAGCTCTGGGTCTCCACAGCTCAGCTGAAACGGTGGCATCAGCTAAAATTACAGAGTGTATACCTTGAGTAGGGCATTCACAGTGGGGACAAATTAAAGAAATTTGTTCTTCGTGGCTTCTCATGGACTTGGTTGTTTTAGGCTGTTGCATTCTGAAGGAAGAGAGCAGTGATTTAAAGCATTACTCCTTATTAAGCATTTCTGTACAGACTCTGGTAATAAATGCAAAGTAACTCGGCCTTCCCTTTTCTTCAGGTGCTTGAACAGCACTAATGTTGACACACCTTGGTACAAACAAACTGTCACAAATAAAGACAGGTTGAATTTTAAAACCTCCTATTTAAAATAACAGACGTAAAGAATTAGTGACACTTTATTTTGCGTCTTCCTTTCTCAAACCCAAATCTGATTTTGGTGTAATTGCTTTGTTGTTTGATCTAAGTATATTGAAATTAATGGCAGAGCTGCATCTGAATTGCTTGGAGATCAATAATTAAAGCAATTGGTTTAGCTCTTGATAGTGTTTTTCTTAGCTGTTTCGACATCAGACAGATTTGTGTGATGATTGGGTTGCAATTTGACAGAGCACTCTGGTGTTCTAGCTTTGTATCCTTGACTAGAAAGGAATGTTAACACACTTTCAAGGAATTTAGCTTTCCAGAGAAGTCAAAATAGTTGCAAATCACACTGTTGTTGAAGCATTTGTCAATTGTTGCTATATAAAATGATGTATTTCCCAGAGCATTTCTTACACACCTCTTCAAATGAGCAGGTAAGATTTTTTACATATGGGATCACTCTTAAATGCAGTCTTTTTGGCATTCCAACATGACATTATTCCTTTAACTATATTCTTAAACGGTTTGTGAATCAATACTTTACAAATTATTCACTTCTTTACCTTTTAGACAGTACAGTTTTAGACAGTTCAGTTATGTTGTTTGAAACAGAACTCTTACATAGTAAGAGTAAGCAAAAGCTTTTAAAATTAAATCAATTTTTTTTGTCTGTTGACTCTTCTGTAAGAAAAAACAAGCAGTTTTTCATAATGTGAACTTTTGTACTTGGTCTGTACAAAATGCACTTTCTGTGTACTGCAGTGAGGATTCTTGAGGTTATTTGCAAATGTATCTTTCACCTGTATTGACAACAATCATAAATCAGGTGTTGAAGAATGAATGTTTCTGAGACCATAATGGCTGGTTGGAACCTGTGTGTGCAGGTTGGATAGAGTAGTGGTAGCCAACAGTGGAGTGCTGCTGTTCTATGTTATATCTTAACTTTTAGGCACTGTGTCTGGGTGGAATTGTCCTTTACTCCAGAGTGACATGAGTTGAAAAGAAAATGGAATTTGCTTTTGTAGTTCTTGTCTAAAACTCTGTGCCATGCCAGTCTACAGTGCCTTTTGGGAGAAACTCCAAGTATTTTATATTAGAGGTGCTCTGAAGCAATACCTGACAGTCATGCCATGTTTTTTTCATGGTAAGTTGTAGCACACCTTGAGTGCAGCAGGTGCTGACCATTTAACAGGTCCTTTTCATTGGGCATGGGGTGTCCTGTGTGCTCAGCACAGCTGTATGCAGAACTTCAGCCTCCCAGCTTTGGGGTGCCCATTGCTCTGGAGCAAGGCACGAGGGAATTGGGACAGGTTTGTGCCATGTGCTGGACAGCTCTGTCACTGCCTGGCAGTTTTCTGGAGCAGCTGCAGTCTCGCATGGTCCTGGGGTCATTTCTGATACCTCCTGATCCCTGCACTGTGGCGACTTCTCCTTAGGCATTGTGTTCATCCTTGTGGAGCTAAGGTGTCTTTATAGAAATCACAAAACAACCACGTTTGTTGATGAAACTTGAAAGCTCAGATTGCTGATGAGGTCAAAGGCTTTGGCAAGAAAATTCTAGTAGAATTTTTTCTGGACTTGTGCAGCACAGGTCTCCTGAGGTTCTAAGTACCTAAACTGAAGTATATCTAATATATACTTAACATTGGTGCACATTTCTCCTCAAGTACAGAGTAGTGTGTCTTCAATAACATCTAATCTGCACTTCTGGTACCATTTACAGTTCTGTTCTATTTGTCTTGATTTGTAATCCCTGTTTCTCATGAGTTAGTGTGTAGATGGTCCTTCATGAGCTGCTACTCATCTGGTTTGTTAGAGGCTGCTCTTTAATGTGTGTAAATCATTCTAAATCTGCTACAAACTGTCTCGTGTTAGGGAAGATTTCCTTAATGACCCAGATTTTCAAGGAGCTGCAGTAGGCTAGTAGACTTCAATAGGTTCTTTCTGCTTTCCTTGGGCTTTCATTCCTGTAGAGTGGGAGTTTTTCCAGGTGGATCAGTTACTGGAAGAGGAGGAATGGTGGATTGTGGGACAGCATTGATGTCAGTACCAGGTTATGTTTCCCTTTTCTGCAGTAAAGGACCCTGTCACATATACCACTTACTCTGAAAGCTCTTTCTGTAGCTTGTATTGGCAGCTGTCTTTTTCTCCAGCTCTCACTCTGGTATTCCAGCATTTTTGTATTGGAAAAATCTTAAAAACATTGTCCTTTTATAAGGGTTTTGTCATTCTGGGTCCCTGTGTAACCTGATCCAATCAGTTACAGAGCATGGATTCAGCCCCTTGGCTTTAGATGGTTTTTGTGGTATGTGTGATATCTTGCATAACCTTATGCACACATTCTCTTTTGCTGCAACAGAATCTCTTCTGACAATACCAAAAGGATTCTCTCCTAAAGCTTTCTCCTGCTAATATGGCACAGCCCACTTAGGATTACTGTCAGATTTTTCTGCCATGTCAAGTGTTTGCAACATCTTGCCACAAATGAGTGTGTGCTCAAGAGCTTAAGGCCCAAAGGGCTTTGACGTGAAGATAACCTCTTAGTGAACTTCCCTGGCAAATCTAGTTAGGATTTGAAGGTTTGTCAGATGTCAGTGCACTGTATGATCAATAACCTCCTTTTCTAGAGATGTTTGTAGGGACTTTGGTTTTCTACACCAGAAGCATCAGTCCTCTGGTTATTCTTTCAGGCTTGGACATTCTTTCTGAACACCAGCATGTGTGTCTACTGATTCTTCACTGCCTAACAGCTCTTCCTGACCCCAATTAGTTTTTCTTGGGAAGTTTATAGTTACCTTTTTACTTTAAGAAGAGAATTTCCTCAGGAGACTAAGAAAGGATATTCTCCATGCACTTTCAAGATCATACATCCGTTAATTCTTCTGTTATGTCTCAGAAAAACACAACTTATTGAAAGTCTAGATTAGTAATGGTTCTGATTTGATCTGGATTAACCATGAACTACATTGTGGGTAACAAGCAATATCTGTAAGCTTGCACCTTCTGTTCTTCTGTTGAGTGTGTGCATCAGAAAGAGAGATGATGTCACTTGGGATCAGATAGTGACAGATGATGTCACTTCAGATCAGGATCCTGTGTAGGGTTTGTATTTCACAGGCAGGAGTTTGGTCCTTGTACACTGTTAAGCCCTGTGAGAAGCATGAGCACACCTTGCTGTGTCTTCCCATTAGGTGCTTGCTAACTGGAGAGGGAGTCCCTCAGTGTGTCCCCCATAGTTTGGGTGGATGACACTGGGATATGGAGCATTATCCTGAGGGGTGACACTGGGATATGGAGCACCATCCTGAGGGGTGACACTGGGCTATGGAGCACTATCCTGGAGGTGACACTGGGCTATGGAGCACTATCCTGGAGGTGACACTGGACTATGGAGCACTATCCTGGAGGTGACACTGGGCTATGGAGCACTATCCTGGAGGTGACACTGGGCTATGGAGCACTATCCTGAGGGGTGACACTGGGCTATGGAGCACTGTCCTGAGGGGTGACACTGGGCTGTGGAGCACTATCCTGAGGGGTGACACTGGGCTATGGAGCACTATCCTGAGGGGTGACACTGGGATATGGAGCACTATCCTGGAGGTGACACTGGACTATGGAGCACTATCCTGAGGGGTGACACTGGGCTATGGAGCACTATCCTGAGGGGTGACACTGGGCTATGGAGCACTGTCCTGAGGTGACACTGGGACATGCTGCTGTTGGAGTGGCCTCCTGCTGGGTGTGGCTGTCAGAGGTGACACTGCTGGACTGTGCACTTCCTCAGAACACTGATCTGAAGGTGCTGCTGTGTCTGCAGGTGGTTTTATCTCCCTCACTGGAAAGTCCAGCTCCTATAAATATTACTGATCAAGATCTACCAGTAAAAACTGGTAACAAAGGAAACTGTTTTAGTTTGGTTTGTTTTGTGCATGTAGGGATTCTCTAGTAAGAAAGTTGTATGTGTGTGGAATTACACAGGTAATCAGAATGGTCTGCAAAGGCTACAGAATACTTTATTAGTCTTCCTTATCATTCTGTTAATTTTTTTTTAGTCTTTGTTAAACCAAGCCATGTTTCAAAGAAATAAGGAAGAGGGAAGTATTAGAGAAAAAAGCCTGGTTTGTGTTTTTCTGATATGTCCAATGGCCAGAACTCTTCACTTTTTATTACAGTGCATGATTTTACACATTTTATTAATTGAAAAAAACACTAACAAAGAAAAAACCCCAAAGCACAACACTTATTTATAAATGGAAATGTCATTAGCAAATGGAATTACAAATAAGCAAGAGGCAAAGATGACCCTGCAGAATCATGCAACTACATCACATAATGATGGCATTTTCCATCCTGAACATTGTTGTAAACAGGATGGATTTGGGAAGGTCTTCACTGCAAGAACACGTGAGGTGACCATTGTGCTGGTCAGGAGCACAAGTCTTTCTGGCATCAGAAACAGCCAACTAAGTTTGTTAATCCTTCATTTGGAGCCATGATGAATTGTTTAATTCAAACTCAAATATGAACCTCTTTCAGGATTCTCTTAAGCATCTAACTTCTAACAAAAATGGTAATTAATTTTAATTTTAATTAGTTTTTTAATGAGAGACTTGGAAAGAATTCTTGAATGTTTGCATTTTTAATAGTGAATATGATTTTAGAGTACACGTGATCAGACTTTCTAAGAAAAAGAAGGCAGAAAGATATTTAAAATGGCCAGGTTTCATTGTCACCTTTTTCTAATTGAACATTTCCAGTGATGTTTATTAGCTGTTTGATCTCAAGCAGTAATTAATCCATTAATCCAGAAACAAAAACCTGATTGATAAAACAGAAAGATGTTTTCCATCTTTAAATATGTTGCTGAATTTAATTGAAACAGTGAGATAAGTTATACAGTTCTAGCTGTCTTCTACTACCTGGTGTCAGTTCTGACCTGGTTCATTCAGCATTTGCAGCCTTATACATTGGAGTTTGAGGTTATGATACTTACCTGTGTTTAAATATTTAAAATGTAAGTTTTGGAAAGAAATTTCTTTTTCTACACATGTGGCTGTCAGCCCTTCCTCTTCTTCATTGTCACGAATTGTTAACTGAGATTCATGTATGGATGGGGAGAGGGGGTGTTACAGTCCCACAATGATTTTGTTTAAAAGTAGGAGATAAATGGGACTTTTGTTTTTAATTCATAATTGAGTTATCTCCAACGACCCCTCTGAACTTCACTGAAAATCCACTTAATGCCAGCTTGGGTATAGTTTTGGGTTAGTGAGTTCCTTTTTTAGCTAATTGGGTTGGAAAAGAGTTTGTACTTGGACTGTAGGGACAGAAGCTCAGAGAGCAGCTCCATCTCCCTTTTTAAAGAATTCCCATCAAGCTAGAGGTGTGTTTTGTGTTCCTTGCCTGCACACTGTAGTACTGGAGAATTTCTGCACACAAATTTCAAGTTCATCACATTCTGAATTTTTACACCTTTTCCAAAGTCACCCAGACACCAACAAGCTAACATTCCAAGCAGGTAAAATGTCTCATATAATCATACTGTGATTAAAGTTTGTGCAGATGGTAGTAACTGTCTTTATGTTTGTATGTAGCCTTGTGTGTACAGGAATTTATCAGTGGTAGAGGCTGCCTTAATGACATGTTAGAAACTATATAAATTAAAAATAACTGTGTATCAAATTTGAGTGGGAATGAAAGAACTATTTAAATAACGACAGATATAAATGTGGCTTTGTACGAGTTACTTTTTTATTATGACTTCAATACTTGAAAGAAGTACTTCAGACTTCCTGGAGTTAGAAATCTAACAGGGTAGTGCTTAGAGTCAGGGTTTGAATTACAAATGATTGTTTTGTCTGTCTGCTGCCAAAAATTGAACTTTCTTGATATGTTTTCTAAAGCTCACATTAATATGCTTTTCAGCTGTCTGTTTGAGCAGTTGTGCTATGTTAATGTGTAGGCATGTTCTAATTTTGCATGTAGCTCAGGGAGAATATTTCATTGTTCAGATGTTGTGCTTGCACTTCAGGGGTATTGCACTTTCACTTTGTGGTTATTTCCCATCTTTTCTCTGTCCTCATTCACATTTTGGGGAGCAAAGCAATAAGCTGACCATACTGCTGTGTTGGTGTGTGGTGCAGACTCATTGCTGAGCTGGAGACAGGAACAGGTATCACAGAGCTCTGGGCCACTGCCTGATGCTGTAAAGATCTCATCTGCAGGGGAGCTGCTTTGGCTTGGTGCTTTCAAATAACTTCAGTCACTTTTACACTGAGAAAGAGGTTTAAACACACCCCTCCATCCAAAACTAGGCTTAGTATTTCTAATGTCGCTTCTGTAAGGGAAAAATCTAGAACTCTTTGAAGAATTTGGATGGCACATTAACTTTAGGATACCTTAGGGAACTCCTAAACTGCTGAATTTTAGGAAAAAGGGTTTGTTGTGGGGTGTCAGTGTAGTTCTGTGGCATTTAAGGACTTCTGAAAGCTCAGGCATAGGCAGTTGCATGGGACCTTTTCAGTTGCTAGAAACTAAGTACTCAAAAACCTTAATATTTGGTGTTGACTTGAAAATAGTTCCTCTAATCAGATTTCCACTGTACTGATGATTTAGTTTATAATAATATTGACGATTTCAACTGATTCAGCATTTAGCTGCTTCAGCTGATCATTATGTGGGATGACAAAAATGGGCAATGTGAGTTCATTTCCCATGATCTTATGTGTGCACATTGAAGAGGATGCCAGGTTCTTTTGGTGCAGGAATGAGATTGATGTAGTAGCAGGTCATTCTGTAGTCTTTAGTATGTTCAGTTTCTCTGTCTTTTGTCAGTAACCCCCTCCCCATAGGGTTAGGCTGATGCTGAGAATGTAGTGATGGTTCTGATGAGCAGCCCAGAGGATCAAGCTCTGTGTTCACTATTAAGGTGTTTTAGTTCTCCTAAGATACGGTGGAGATGGTGGTGTGTGCCTTTGCTGTTTTAAAGGAAATACTTCTTCCTATATAAGTTACATAAGGAGAAGAAACCTTACTTTTGGAATGGCTTGGAAAATAGTTTTTTGGACCTGACAGCTGAACAAAGAGTATTTACTTCTACAATCTGCAGGATAATAAATAAGTTTCTCCCCCTCCTCCTTTCCTACAGAAAAACACTTTGAGGATATTTGTTTCTAGATATAACACTTGTCCATAGCACTTTGTGGGTCCCACCTTAACACTTTTAAAAAAGTTGTGATGGAAAGTCACATTTTGGATGTAAACTAGTTTAACATCTCTGTGTGACTCTGCTTCATTAAAAGAGAGTTAATGTAGAGAGTGTAAGGAAAAAATTAGGGGCAAATCAACTAAGGCTTTTCTACTGAACTGATTTTTTTAGAAATCAGTATATGAATTTTTGCAGTTTACTTGTAAAACTGTCCAAGAAAACTGTTTAAGGCGTTGTCTGTAATCATTTCAGCACTTCACCAGAATAGAAAAGCAAATAAAAGCTTGATTCTTTTGAAGTAGTCATGCTCTGAGATGCAATAGACCACATCTCCAGATACTGTTGGGGAGTGTGTATGGGCTTTTGATTCACTGAACAACACTTAAGAAAAACTTTCTGATTTCACTAGTGCCTCTTGATTTTCATGGCGAAGGTTCTTCCTGTCGCTGCTCAGAAAAGCCAACTAATTTTGAGTGCCCAGTTTGTTTCCTTAGGTGGCTTTTTCAGAGCTGATGAGGTCCTGAGGCTCTCGGGGAGTGAGTGAGGCAAGCTGAATGAAGGAGCTCTTGGCACACCGTTCATGTTGTCCAGATCCTGTTTGTGCCTTCAAGGAAGAGAAAATCACATCTGAAATTGTGCCTGTTAAATTCTGGTTCCCTACAGCTACCCAGTGGGGTTAAGTGTATTGATCTGAGTGACTGAGCAGGGAATGACTTCCTCATTTCCCTCTCTGTTTTATTTTTCATTTGGGGTGTAACATGGCACAGTGCAGTCTGTTGCTGATGCACATGAGAGAGATTATGATTTTATAGCCACTTTCATTACTAAATTGGTTATGGGAAATTAATTTAGAACTTAGACAATTGTGTTGCTGTTGATGGTGAAGCCTAGGTTTGATTATTTTTCTTCCCCTCTTAAAGACAAACTAACAGGCATCTTGCGTAATGGCAGGATTTTCTTCTATTTGGAGTGTCTCATAAAACAAATTTCTTAGTAAAGAGCAGGTAGGATTTTTACAGGATCATTTTAGCTTCTAGTCACATGGAATATTTGTGACTGGGGCAGATACACCTCACTGTGTTCTGATGCACACCATACTAAGCATTTAAATAGAGTATTTCTGAAATTATGCTGTTCTAGACAAAATACCATAATGCAGCTGGGTATTTGACTTTTATTCTAAACCTCTCTTGCTAGCTGCCTAGTCCTTCAGCAGTACATTAATTCCATATGTACCCAACTTGAATTACAAAAAAACAAACAGAAAAGTGTGTTCTTTGATATTTGCAAAGATGTGTTCTTGACCACTCTGTGTTTTGCAGGCATGGTGCTGGTGCGCAGTGAGAACGGGCAGCTGCTGATGATCCCCCAGCAAGCCCTGGCACAGATGCAGGCCCAGGCACACGCCCAGTCTCAGCCTCAGAACACTCTGACTCCTCGTCCTGCTACACCAACCAGTGCACCCCCAGTGCAGATATCCACAGTGCAGGTCAGTCCAGCAAGCTGTGCTGCTAAAAACTGTTTTGTGCAGGATGAATTAAGGTGTGATACTAGTGAAGAAACCATAGATCTAACTGGGATGTGCAGACTGTTTATAGATTCATAGAATCTCAGAATTCTTTGTGTTGGAAAGCTGTTGGAAGGGGCCTTAAAGCTCATCCAGTTCCTGACATGGGCAGGGCCACCTTCCACTAGACCAGGTTGCTTCAAGCCCCATCCCAGCCCCTGGCCTGGAAGACTTCCAGGAATGGGGAGTCCACACCTCTCTGGGCAACCTGTACTGGGGCCTCATCACCCTCAGAGCCAAGAATTTCTTCCAAATAGCTAATCTAAATCTACTTTGCACAAGGCATAGGCATTGCATTGTGTTCCTAATTCTGTTACAGCTTGGCTGTTACTCATCAAAAATATTTTTATATATCTGAATCTCATTAAGTTGAAAACTTTGATATAAAGGAGACCATATATGGTTAATGTGTACAACTCTTCTCCCCAGAAAAAATACAAGACTAAAAGAAAAAAATTGATGTGGATACACATACACCAAGATTTTGACAGTTGCTTTAAGTTCAAGACTGAAAATCCTTCTTGGGGTTCTGTAGTGCTTCAGATGCATTCTTTGCTATTTGTAATAATGCAGAATCAGAACACTAGATAGAGCAGTTGATATTTAACTCTAGGCACTGATATGTTTATGATTCTTTTCCCCTCTTTCCCAGGCTCCAGGAACACCCATTATTGCACGACAGGTGACACCAACTACTATCATCAAGCAAGTGTCTCAGGCTCAAACAACAGTGCAACCCACGACCACGCTACAGCGGCCCCCGGTTGTGCAAGTGAGTGTGTAGGGAACAGATGTGTGCCTGAGACTGCCAGGCACACAGGAAATGCAATTGCTCAGTGCAGGGAAGAAATGCCTTCTGAATTAACCTTTCTAAAACATCTGCAGGTCTCAGTGCATATTTTGGATGTACAGGTATAATTTTTTATATGTATATTGGTGTTATTTCATATTACACCTATACATATCTCCATTTAAAGGTATTGTGTTTGTAGTTTGTACGGTCACAGAACTGACTGAAATGAAACACCTTTATGCTTTCTGCTTAAAGGAGGTGACAAGAATTCCCCTTGGGTTTTGGGCTGTGTTGTTATTCCTGTGGTGGATCTGCATCCCTCTGAATTCTGCAGCAAAATTTACAATTGCAAAGATGACTTCACTGACATCCTTCTCTTCCTGAAGCCTTCTCCCTTTCACATGAGTCTGCTTTGGTCTGTGTCATTCTGGAGACTGATAACTCACAGAGAGACTGATGTCAGTCTGGGCTGGCCTCTATTTATTTTGGGCTTGCTTGGACATTTTTTTGAGATGTCAAGAGTTTAAAAAACAGTGCAAGAGTGTGAAATTCTCCACATGGCTTCCAGGCAGCAGTGATACAATATGATTGCTGTCGCTTAATCTGTCTCATTGTGCTTTCTTCATCCTTCGAGTAGACAGGATTAGAGAGTTTTAATTTAAAACATGCAGGTTTTGCTATGCATCCAGTTAACCTTTTTCCCCTCAGAGAGCCTTTCCCTATGCCAGTGATCTTTCTAGATCTAAGAGTTAATTTACCTAACTGAGTCTCCTTAATTTGCGCTGCTGTTATACAGGACAAAAAAAAACCCTACCATCATTCCATCTGCATATTTTGTGCTGTAATGAGCACACCATGGACTTAATTTATCCTGATTTAAAAAAAAAAGAGACAAATGAAATCCTTATCTCCCTTAGTTTCTTCCAAAATACCAATAAAGTTAGCTCTGGCAGCAGGGGAGCCTCTTTTTTTTGGTGCATCTTTATATAAAGAGCAAGTTTACAAATTATTTGTGAACATTCTGAGTGTCAGTTGTAGCTTGGTAGGCATTTGTCTCTCAGACTGGGTTACTGTTAATAATTAGACTGTTGGAAGCCCATGAATGAGCTGTGTATGTGAGAGGATCTTGCTTATAATTGTGATTCTTTGGAGCTGATATTTCTACTTGAAATTACCAATTTGTCTACAAAACTAGAAAAATGTTTTGTCCTGTTGTTTATCACAAAGACCTCAATAAGACCAAAGCTTTTGTGTCAGTTGTGCCTTTTTAGAAATTCCTGCCTTTGGAAGTGGCATTTAATAAAACAGTCAGAAAGATAAATTGAATTCACAGGAATTCAGCACTTGTTTTAGCTGAGTTTTGGAACCCCACTGGCTGAGATTATGTTTATGGTGTTTTATTCAGTGACCAAAAATCGCGCAATTTTTAATCAACTTTTGGAATTCCCGTTCCGAAAGTTTTTAGTGCCATCTGGTGGCCGTTTCCTTCCACTGCACCAGAGCATGAGCAACTTATTTATAGCAGCTGTGAAAGGTGTTCTACTGCCCTGTGCCTCGTCTTCTGTTGGATGGCTCAGGAAAACAGGCTCTTGGGACATTCCACGGAAAATAATCTTGTGTTTTTATTCTCTGCAGCCTCAGATCGTTCTGGGTGGTACTGCACAAACAACCACGTTGGGGACAGCAACAGCTGTACAAACTGGAACTCCTCAGAGAACAGTGCAAGGGACAACGGCCACCTCCACTGCTGCCACAGTAAGATTCTGAGAAATGTAATATCTATTTTTGTCCACTCACATATGCATGGTGTGCATATATACATATACTTGTAAACACAGATGGGAGTGGAGATTAGTAAAGATGCAGGAATCCTGTGAGCTGTTGACCTTGAAAAGGTAAACTTTAATAGAACCATATAATTTACAAGGTGTGGGTACAGGTCACTTGAATTTTGATAGGTGTCAAAGCGTTTTTGTTTCTGTAACAGTATTAAAGCACTCATTTAAAAAATACATTAGATGTATTTTATAGAACAGTGAATTGTTCAGCACTGTAGAGGAGAATCACTATAAGAAAGGATAAGCAGTTGGCACTGATTGATTCAAACTGCATGTTTCCAGGATTGCAAAATCCAGGGAGAATCCTTGTACTGTGCACTGTGAAACAACAGCTTTACTATTTTTTGTCCTGCTAAAACATGTATTTCCCATGTACCAGGTGCCATTCTTAAAATACTTGGTGCTTCCTCATTTCATAAAGAATCACAATTCCTTAAGTTTTGGTAACAAAAATGTACAATATATATGAGTATATGAAGAAAAATTATAATCTCAGTCCGTTATGTTTTAATGTGAGGGACATGTATGTATAAATATTACTCTGTACTGATGAACTAAAGGACATTATTTCATGGAGTATATGGTCAGATCATGTATTAAGAGGAGTTTGTCTTCCTTTCTCTGATTGTTTTCCTTTTACCCTTCCTTCTCAGGAAACTATGGAAAATGTGAAAAAATGCAAAAACTTTCTGTCCACATTAATAAAACTGGCATCATCTGGAAAACAGTCCTCAGAGACTGCGGCTAACGTGAAGGAATTAGTACAGAGTCTGCTGGTAAGAAAAGTTCATCAGAAGTTGCTAAATACAGCATCTGGGCAAATTCAGCCTCAAAACTAGTTTTTTTGTGTTTTTTTTTTAATTCAGTGGCTGGAGTTTATAAAATTTGGGCTAAATCAAATCCTTGCCTGATGCTAATATAGAAGCTTGACATTTTTAATATTTATAGAGTGAATGCTAGTATTGCTTAGCCTACTTGTTAGCAACCTTTAAGTTATGGTTTTGTGTATTCCATCATGCAGTAACCAGAGGTCTTTAGATCTTATTACTTGAAATTTGTAGTAAAGTTGGTTACTACCATAAAGCTACGGGTAACTAAAAATAGTGAGAGATGATAAAACTACCTAATTTCGTGTGTTCCCAAGTCTTAATCTTTTTTTCAGTGTTGGATAGTTATAAAAATTAATTTCTACAAGTTTGTTCATTTGAGTTTTCTGTTTTGAAGGATGGAAAAATTGAACCAGAAGATTTTACCAGTAGGCTCTACAGAGAACTTAATTCTTCACCTCAACCTTACCTTGTGCCTTTCCTGAAGGTAACTGATCTTCACTACTCTTCCTTTAAATCTGTGCTGATATATCAGCTGCAATGAACACAAGCACATCCTTTGCCATTATAGGTGGAATTCCAAAATTAAGTTAAAGGAAGTTTTAAATGGTGCCTGGTTAGGCTTTTGCTCCCTTAAAAAATACTTTTTGTGTTTTAGTTCCTAGAGTTTGTTACTGTGATTCATTGGCACAGTCAGTATTGTAACTTCTACCATGGTGACACGTAGTAGCTCTTTTGAGAAATCTGGAAAGTTTTTTTTCCATGACTTAAGCCACAAACCTATGAATTGATTTATTGCTCTCTTTTTAGTTTTAGAAAGCAAAGGGATTCAGTGATATAGCAATCGTACCTTCTGGGGAAGTTTTGCCTGTGCTGTAAACTGGTTTGGAGAAGCAGGAAATTTGTCATCTCCCAATGATAAATCACATTTGACATAAATTTTATAGTAGTTCAGCAAATCTCAAAATAGTATTTATTGCAGAACATTTACCATCAGTGAAATGAGTGAAAATACAACAGCACTGAATTATAAGAATGTAACTGCTTGACTAATGTATGATTATGGGATGGAGTTGTAGGTGTGTGTTGACATTTCTGGGTTCTTAAATGCTTGTTCAACCTTGAGCCGTTCCTGAGGACAAAAACTGTTGCCATAAGAAAACGACTAATTTAAGAAGCCACCAAAACACTCTGGTCTCTGTTGAGCTATTCTGAAATCTTCCCTGGTGTTCCAGTGTAACTTCTAAGCTGTAGGACAACAGTCAAGGAAGGCAGCATGGGCTTGGGTTGTTAAATACATACCAGGGGTTCCAGGTAGGCTGCATAGCCTAGATGCCCATGATATCCAAAAGGTATTGTCCCTCTGTCCCGCTTATTAAATAGGAGCAGGTTGGTATTTCTGTGTGCTCACCTTTCCTCAGGTGCACACAGACCGATCCAATGGACTGAAACAAAACACATCACTTCTTTACAATTAATATTGTGTGAGCCAGGATTAAACAACTCAACCAAACTCTTTCCTTTCCCCTTTTCAGAGGAGTTTACCTGCCTTGAGACAGTTAACACCAGACTCTGCAGCTTTCATTCAGCAGAGCCAGCAGCAGCAGCCCACGACGCAGGCAACGATAGCCACGATCCCGTCGGTGACGTCTGTGCTGCTGAGCTCCTCGGTGCAGCGCACAGCGGGCAAGGCCACTGCCACTGTCACCAGTACCCTCCAGCAACCTGTCATCAGCCTCACTCAGCCCACACAAGTTGGTGTCAGTAAACAAGGGCAGTCCACGCCACTGGTATGTGAGCTGGAGTGCAGCGTTGGTTATTGCACAGGGGTTTTTTTGATAGTACTTCTCAAGTTGGTGGTTTGGCTCAATCAAAGATCTGATAAAAAAAGTATAACTTAAATTGCATCTTGGTTAAAGTGCTCTTAGCGTTTGTTCTTGCCACCTGATTCTCAGATTATTTACAGTTCTTTTTTTTTTCCTTATTATTTGCAGGTTATTCAACAGTCTCAAAAAGCAGGGGCATTGATAAGGCCTCCACAAGTAACGTTGACACAGACACCCATGGTGGCATTGCGGCAACCACACAGTCGTATCATGCTCACCACTCCTCAAATCCAACTGAATCAACTGCAGACAGGTAAGAGGTCAAGATACTTGTGATATGCCATATTTGGTAGCAATCCCTAAACCACACTTCAGGTAATGCTTGCCCAGAGTAGTTGTTGATATCCCATTCCTGGAAGTGTTCAACACCAGGCTGGATGGGGCTTGGAGCAACCTGGTCTAGTGAAAGGTGTCGGAGGGGTTGGAACAAGATGATCCTCAAAGTCCTTTCCTGCCCAAACCATTCTGTGGTTCTATGAATGTTAATTCATAAGTGCCCTTTTTGTACTACTGCTAAAATCTTCCACTGTGTAGTGCCATAGTGGCTGGGGGTACAGATCTATCAGGGCAGCATTGACAGAGAAATGGTTTGGCTGCTGGAGTTGTGTGGGAATTTTTACCTGGGTGAAATGCTGACAGAAGCCATTGAGGTCAACTCTTTGTACCAGACCTATTACCATAACTACTTGTGACTGGCTTGCATGTGTGCACTCTTATTGATGGAGTACAAATCCTGTCTGTCTTTTTGCAGTACCTGTGGTAAAACCAGCAGTATTACCTGGAAACAAAGCTATTGCCACTGTTTCGACACAAGTAGCTGCTGCTCAGAAGAATAAACTGAAAGAACCTGGGGGAGGCTCTTTTAGGTGAGGAACTGTATGTTTGTGCTTGGGCAGCTGAACTCAGACCTTCCTGGTGCTGAATCCATCTGGGGAAACTCACAATAACCCTCAGGTGGATTTTCTGGGCGCAGGTTTGCTTATTCATTAAAGACTTCAACAAACAGCACTGGACATACTCGTGCCAGACTGGTTTTGGCATTTAGCTGGCACTAAACCTCATAAACAATTCCTGCCCAGACAAGCAAGTGGAATTCATTCCTTCACTTCTCCCAGCTCTGGTTGAGTTACTTGGTGAGGTACAGCCTGTCTTGGTGGTGAGGGCAGATTATTGCTGTTTTGTAGTAGTGATTCGTCTGGTCTCTTGTTTCTCAAGGTGGTGAAACATTACATAAGAGAAAGGATCTTGGAAAAAACAGGAAGTACAAAATTAGTACTCTTTGAAGTCAAAGCAATAATTTCTCATTTACAAACAAATGAGTTGTATTTTATTATATCACAAAAGCAAATAAAATGTACAACTAATTATTCAGGTTTATGGTGGAATTCATTATGTGCAGCTGTGGTATCATAGCAGTGTGTGCAGATAAGCACTAAATGTTATGATTATAATAAATTTTCCTTCCTTTAAGGGATGATGATGACATTAATGATGTTGCATCAATGGCTGGAGTCAACCTGTCAGAAGAAAGTGCTCGGATATTGGCAACAAACTCTGAGCTCGTGGGCACACTAACACGGTCCTGTAAAGACGAAACCTTCCTTTTCCCAGCACCTTTACAAAGAAGGATATTAGAAATAGGTATGTTCCTTTATCTTGAACATTAATAAAAACAAATTTCACTACTCTTAGGTTTAATCAAAGGCATTTTCCAAAGAAATTGCTTTGAATAATTAAAAGTTGCTGGAGTCATTACCTTCTGGTATTTTCTGGTATATTCAGATGTTTGTGGGAAATCATTTGTCTTATGAAAGTAGAATAGTACCAAGGAATAGCAAACATAGATTTGCCTTCTAAAGTGATGGCAATTCAACATCAAAACTACTCAATCTGGCTGAAAGTCTGACTGTATAAACTGATAAGGTGTATCAAGCATGACACAAACAATGAAACAAGTCCAGAAGCACTTTTATCAGCTTTACTTAGTAATTTAGAATTGATGGTGGAACAAAAAGCAATCTTGAATTCTTTGTCACACTACAGTACACAGCATTTATTAATAGATTGTCAATTTTGTTAAACTAATATGAATTTTAATGTATGTGTAATTTCCTGTTTAATCCTTGTCTGAGAAAAACCTGCAAATCATATTTAGAAAAGGGGATTTAAATTTCTGTGACTGAGATTTTACTCATATTTAGTTGTATTGTAAAATGGTTTTTTGCAACCCACTTGTGTTCTCATTGTAGGTAAAAAACATGGAATAACAGAAATCCATCCTGATGTAGTTAGCTACGTATCACATGCTACACAACAAAGACTACAAAACCTCGTGGAAAAACTATCAGAGACTGCTCAACAAAGGAATATTTCCTACAAGGTAACTGTATTTAGTTGCTCAAATCAAATGGCAAAAATTGCACAAATTCAGCCGGCTGTGGTGTTCACTGTAAATGCAGGAGTTCAGGTGTTCTTTTTTCTGTGAAATCAGGTTGTTTATTCTCTTTGACTGATTCACCTTCCATTAAGCTATTAATACACATGGGTGACTGGAGCTTTTCAGCTCGCATATACAAAATGGTTTAAAAACAAATGCAGAGAAGCTGTGCCCTCCCCTTTATTTATTATGTCAAATGTTTAGTGTGTGAATGATTGTAGAGTCAGACAGATAAAAGCACTGCTTTGAATTCCCAGGAGACTGCTATCTGACAGATGTGTGTTCCTAATAGATGCAAATGCCTGAGCAGTGTTTAAAAAACCACACAGCTCTGTGAAATATGTTTGAGAGGTTAAAGCTGTGATGATATTAGTTTAGAAGTCAAAATCTGATGATTCATGGAATAGAACAAAATGCCTTTACGAGTTCTACCTGGTTTGACTGGTGTAAATATACTCCTACTATTTGTCTGAAAAGGACAAAGTGAGCATTGGAGCTTTGAATGTGTATGTTCTTCCCCAGCACAGTACAAGTTAACAGCTTTGTTTTTAAGGGAGTAATGAGAAATGTATTTGCTGTATTTTCAGGATGATGAAAGATATGAACAAGCAAGTGACGTTCGGGCACAGCTCAAGTTCTTTGAACAACTTGATCAAATAGAAAAGCAGCGTAAAGATGAACAAGAAAGGGAAATTTTAATGCGCGCAGCAAAGGCAAGTGCTCGGCTTTCACACGTGTTTGCAAAGTGTCACTTTTGACATCAAAACTGCAGAGTTTCTTTTCATTCTAAAACACTTGCCATGAAGGGGAAGACTAATCTTCAAAGATGGAACTGGATGAATGTATTCTTAACTAGAGCTCAGTTTTGCTTTTCATTGTAAAGCATGGGAAACGGCTTCTTTGCCACTCTCATTGCATATTCCCAAATTAAAAGGAGTCTCAAAATTTAGTTTTTGCATTGGCAAAGAAAGATGAATTTTATAGCTTGGTGGTACTCTTAACTGTAATAGAGAGAGACTAGAAATAGAATTCAGAAAAATTTTTACAAACTGGAGAAATATAATAAATAGGAAGCAGTTGATGTAAACATGAATGTGAATATTAAACTGTGGTTTTACTCAGTGAATACAGAATGAATGTGATTAGATAAGAGTACCCTAGAAATAATTCACGAAACAACCTATGTTTTCAGTTAGTTTTGTGACCCAGCATGAGTTGACAATGTCAAAATCCAAATTTATTTTTTTGTTGGCCTCAAAAATGTAAGGGATTAACAACACTAAGGATTTGATAGGATGAGAGGAAATGGCCTCAAGTTGCATCAGGGGAGGTTTAGATTGAATATTGAGAGCAATTTCATCACTCAAAGTGTTGTCAAGCCCTGGAACAGGCTGCCCAGGGCAGTGGTTGAGTCACCATCCTTGGAAGTATTGTGTAGATGTGGCACTTGGGGGCATGGTTTAGTGGTGGGCTTGGCAGTGCTGGGGAAACAGCTGGACTTGATGTTCTTAAAGCTCTTTTGTAATCTAAATTATTTTATTATTCTGAAAGTATGACACACACAAGGAATGCAGGTGCCCAGTGAAATGGGCATTGCTGATGTAAATGGTCTTGGGTCACTCAGGTGCACTTTGTTCAGCCTGCAGCCTGACCTGTGTGTGTAGGTGTAGCAGAAAATCAGCTCTGAGTAAGTGCTTGGTTACCCAGCAAGGGGAGGAATTGTTCCAAAAAGTACAGGTCTGATTCCTTTGTTCATATGCAAAGTGTATAATTCAGTTCACAGATCTGTGTAATTTGTGTCTTATAATTTGTGTCTTGTAATGATTGCACTTAAGACATAATTGCCTGTCTACTCCTTGGCTATCTTTAACAAAGCAGAAAAATGGGATGCCTATTTCAAAAATAGAAATGTTAAGAAAAAGAAAACTTTTACTTTCTAGAAGTTGTTTACCACTGTTACCCTCTGTGGGAGTGATAGGTGTTCCCCACTTCCTGCTGAAATTTAAGAAAAGCTTTCATATATAATCTTTAACTGCTTTTGTAACTGAGTTATTTTTTCTTTCTTTTCCTCCAACCACCTCCTGCTCCTCCTTTATCAACACAGTCTCGATCTCGACAAGAAGATCCAGAACAGCTTAGGTTGAAACAGAAGGCCAAGGAGGTGAGTGCTGAGCTTAACATAAACTTTTATTTTGGAAGTTGAAAGAGAAATAATGACCCATCCATGTTCTGGTGCACACAGATGCAGCAGCAAGAGCTAGCACAAATGAGACAGAGGGATGCCAACCTGACTGCGTTAGCTGCCATTGGTCCCAGGAAGAAAAGGAAAGTAGATTCCCCAGGATCTGGATCAGGGACAGAGGTACAGTATAATTGTCACTTTTGGTTTTGCTGCCTCAGCCTCTGTGCAAACCTTTCTGTTCAGAGCTTTTTCCCCAGTTTATGGAAGCTCCCTGAGCAGCAGAAGTGTTTTGTGTTCAGATTTGCTCACTCCAAGGCCAGGATCAATTTTTAGCACGTGTAGTGGCATAGGGAATAGAATCTGAGTGGTCATTCCCTGATTCATGGGACTGGAGGGATCTTAGAAAAACCATCTCTGATCGAACAAGTCTCAGCTTTTTGGGCCTCTCTAGTTTGGGAAGGAAATTTTTGTGGTTATAACCAATCTAACTTGAAGTGCAGAGTAATGCTGAGGTAGGCGGGGTGAATTAAGTCACTGCTAAATTTGACATCAGGAGCTTCAAGTTACAGGAGCTTACCTAATTTTTCTCTTCAGCAGTTGATTGGCCTTAGTTTTAGTGTCTCCACAGCAGATCAGTTTGACCAGTTCCATCTGATCAGGATGTTCTTTCACATCCTCTGTATATTCTTCTGTTGAATCTGTCTTTTAAAAAATTCTCTGCAGACTAGGTATTGGAATGCTCAGTGTCTGATTCATTTAATTTACATTCTGGTACATGATTACCTGCTGTATTTCTAAACAAGTTAATAAACAAGAAATGGTATGAAATTGCTTTCTGCATGAGACATTCAATATGGGATTTCTCTAATGTTTAAAAAGAACAAAACATTCTTGAAAATTGTCATTTGTTGGACCAAAAGCTCTCTTCATAATTTGAGGATTTTCCCCCATGGGGTTTTGTGTCTGATAGCAAGTGACAGAATAGTAATAGTTTAATAGTCCTGTTTATTACTCCATGAGCATTCTGAACTTTCAGTGCTAAAGCATTTATACCGTAGAAAAGCCTCAAAAGAGTTCACCTTGTTTTATACTGAACTGCTGGAAGCAATAATTTACATGTGCTTGATATAAAATGGTAGAGAAAAATCTGAATACTAGTAAATATTATTTTTGTTGATAAAAATTCAAGCCTCTTGAGCATCTTTTAAAGTAATTTTAAGTTTTGAAATTTACTAAAATGTCTGCTACTGAGAATAAGACTTGTTTTTATATAAGCTGACAAATGACTCTATTAAAGGTTTATAGATGTGGTTTAAAATTATGAAAATTACAGAATGGGGCACTTTGCAAAGATAGATGTGTACACAAATGAAGTTGTCTCAGAGGAATATGCTGAAGTACCTCATGCAGAGTTAATGTTGGTATTGCTTACTCCTGCATGCTCAGCTGTGCCACCTTAATGGTCTGTTAATGTCACTTAGGTTATGGGATGTATTTTGCATCTCCTGTGAACACTTGTTTGTATTTCTTCTAAATCTGACTAATTTAGTTATCTTAGATTAATCACTGGTTAACCAATTAACTACAGGTTCCCTGGAAATCCAGTCTTTTTGTCTGCTTAATTAAGAAGCAGCTGCCTTTGATCTGATACTCACAGCTGTGCTTTTGCTGCTGTGTCACTTGACATTTTTAAATTGGGCTCCACTTGTCACCATTTGTATGCAGTTTGTGGTTAAGGCATATTACAAGAAGTGTGGAAAATAAGGTTTGTTGTTACTTAGACACAGTTTTGTAAATGGAAGCTTTTGATGTCTACAAATGCTGACTCTTAATTACATGTAAAATCACTTCTAAGTAGTAATTGCACTGTTTTGTTTCCAAATTCAACAAAACAGGTTGCTGTCAGTTTGAGAGTTTTATATGCATGTGATTTTACTGAAAGTTACCAAAAAGCTTCTTAACTTATTCTATACATAATTCTGTGTCTTTAATGACTCCTGAAATTTTACCTTTGCATTTCAAGTATTATGGTCTACATAATAGAGCTCAGGCTTGAGCTTTCACTAAAGAATATTTTTAAAACAAGAATAAAACCCCTTCCAGCCATTCTTTCTGTTCTCTAGCAATCATACATGAGAAAATTTAGTTAGCATCTAATACTGTCCTGCATCTTCTAATTTCCTCTGAAGCTGGTGAAAATTTGATGGCCAAATAGTCCAAAGCTTAAAATTTTCCTTGAAAATCCAGCATTTGAGCAGCCCTAACAACAGAATTTTAGTGATTTGGTGTTTACTGGATCAACAGAATGCATGAGAATCAAAAATCTGACTTTCCTGTTAGCACTGTGGTGAAGCAAGTTCACCTGCACTGCCCAGAGTTCTGCTAACCCAGAGTGATCGTTTCCAGTGCAGGTTTAGGTTGGTTTGATCATCAGTAATGTTCATTGATTACATACATTATTTTCACACCTGTTAGTGGGAACCTCAACAGCTTATTCACATGGCTCATACACCACTCTAAATTTCGGCTTTTTTCACGTTTGGGGTGTTTTTATTAAGAAAAAACTTTGAAAATTCTCCAAGCACAGTGGCAGATAAGTATTCACTGCTGGGGTGTGTTTGGTGTCGCGAAGTATAAAAGTTTCATTAAAAAAATAAAATATAGCATTAGTATAATAAATTAAATTGGAGGGGAAAATGAATGTGTAGCTGAGCCTTAGGAATGGATCCCGTTGTCGGAATAATTCTTTATTTCGGTAAATCGCCTGGCAGCGCGCAGACGTTCCCGGCTGGAGCTGGGGCGCTGCCCGCATTCCGCTCCGCGCGCGCCATCTGCCGGGCACTGCGCGGAGCTGCAGCTGCGCCCCGGCCCGGCCCGCTCCGTGCCGCTCGTTTGTTCCCTTCTGCTTTCTGCTTTCTTCTTCTTCTTCTCCATAAGTGATTGATATAATAATATAAAATGCCTGTTTATCCTGCCACTCCGGGAAACTCACAGTGTGTGCCAGAGGGATGAGTGATGCTGAGAGAAGGAGAAGAATTGAGGGGTCATTAGGGAATGTGTGACTGTGTCTAGAAAAGCTTCTCCTAAATTTAGTCCTGAGCTTGGTTACAGCTGTTTTCATCAGAAGGGGAGCACCCTGCCATGGAGATTATGGATTCAAGGCCTCACCGTCCTGGAACAGGACTGCTCCCCAGGTCATCCGCAGCTCCAGGGCCGCCTTTGGCATCTGTATGCTGGAATTGTGAAAAATCCTGTTCTGTTTGGTTTGGTTGTTGGGATTGCCTGTCCTTAGCGCCTTCCTAAAAACACAGGCAGTTCTTTGGGGCTTTATTGTCTGTATTGAATGCCACTGAAAACTTGTGATTGTTCAACTGTTGTTAACAAATCAGAATTAAAAAGGAAATCTCAAATCTGGTAGTGTACAGCTGCCTGACTGTTACTGTAGGACACAGAATAACACGACATGCACACGCTGCTGTCCTTAAGGTAAAAAAGCGGAAGTTTACTTTCTGACTCTGACATTTATAGATTTCCGAAAGTGACAGTGGATTGGAGGGTGAAAGTGCTGCCTCTCCAATTAAACAAACCAACAGTCTATCAGATTTCTCCTCTTCTATTAAAAAATGCAAAACAATAAGTTACTTACAAAAAGTGAGTGAAAAAGTTTGTTACAAGAATGTAAACATCAGAAGGCTTAAAAAATTTTAAAAAATCAAAGCAACACCTGACCGTGTAGAGCTTTTAGGTCACACATTTTCTCTGAAAAGTTTTGGAGTGCTTTCAGGCATGGACTGATTGACCTGTTCTTGTGTTTCCCAGGGATCTGGTTCGAGTGCAGCAGTCCCAGGCAGCTCTGGAGTTGGAACAACCAGACAGTTTACGCGACAGAGGATAACGCGGGTGAACCTCAGGGACCTCATATTTTGTTTAGAAAATGAGCGAGAGACAAGCCATTCACTATTGCTATACAAAGCATTCCTTAAGTAAAATGGAAAAGATCAAGGTATTTTTGACGGAGAGACGCCTGAGGACATTTTTTAATATATTTGCAAATGACGCCTTTTTGTAACAAGCGAATGGGATATTGTTTAAAAAACAACCACCTCTTTACATGGAACAGTTTTATATTCCTGTTTATAAATAAACTCTTCAGTATAAGAGAAATACATTTCTGTAACAGTGAGGATACTTACAAGGCCTGTGGATACTATAAAAGGACAATTAAATTTTAACTCATCTCTTGATTGAGTGGCCTTCTTGCCAAACAAGCCATATATAAAGACTGATGGAATCGTTTAGCAAATAACTAGCTACCCTTTGTCAGCCCTGTAGCAGTTTCAACATTAATTGTTCATTTTAGTTCAGTTTTATTCAACTAAATCCATTACATAGGCATATGTCTACAGCAGATGACCTCATTTCATTTAGCTTTTTTTTTTTGAAACCAGTCAGTTAGCAAAGCAAACTGATTTTTTAAGAATATTTATCTTTCCCCCAAATGCTCAAAATCTAGAGGGATATACAGTTAATTTTAAACATAACCTCAATTTTAATCACATTATTGCTTATTAGAGGCCCTGAAATCCCATAAAGGAGGGTTACTTCTGAATGTTTTAGCAGCATCTGTAAAAATGCATTTTATTTGCTATAGTTTGTAAAGCTGTAAAGTTAAAAAAGGAAAAAAAGGAAAAAAAGAGAAACCTTTTCAGCATAAATATATTTTACTTGCACTGTGTTTTTTAGCTAAAGTGAAAGCTTAGATTAAATAAAATCAAAAGTTGAGAGGAATCATCGAAAGACTTTCTCAGTGTGAATCAAGTGTTGAAAAATGGTTGGTGTATTTTGTCAGTAATTGTACATAATTTTTGGCACATAACATAAAAATGGCTATGTAAACTATAATTATTTTGCTAAAAGACTGTATGCAAGCTGTGGGCCTACTTTAAAGATGTCCAGAGCAAAGTCCCTTCTTTGTACCTATTTTTTTATTACAAATATACTAATTGGTTCTTTATATTTTCAGAGGTTATTGTATTAAATTGTCTATTGATAGTACTTTTATGACTGTAAATACTTTGGCTTTCTTTGTGTGAACTCTCATGGTAGAATTTAACTCTCTTGCGTGTAAACTGAATGCTGATCAGTATTTTTATCAACACCTGACAACTGTTACACCCCTTTTATTTTGTCTCTTAGGAAATCCTGTCTTTCCATTTTTTTTTCATGTAAATTTTGCACAGTTACTTGTTCATATGTAAATATTTTACTTTCAAAAATGAAGTTTTTAATTGCTATTGTTTTATATAGGATTGAAAGAAAATTAACTCCTTTATTAAAAACAAATTTATCTGTATTTGCTAATGTATTTTTCTCTCTAAATCTTTTCTCCACTTGGATTTATTTTTCTTGGTGCAGTAAAAGATGAGTCTACTTGAGGGGATACTGTTTGCTGAAGATGCACTTTGGGATGCTTTTATACTGTTTTGTTTTATCAGTATTTTGTAGGTGTGTGATTTCATCAATCTTGGCATTTGATTGTTGTGTTAGGGGTCTTGGAGTAGCATCAGTGGGCAGTGGGTCTGGTTTGGTTGGTTTTTAAGCAGGGAAAGGTGTCTGAAACATCTGAAATATTTTGTGTTTGCCTAGTGAAGGTTTAATAAAACAGCCTCTCCTTGAGGGCAGCCTGCTCCCTCAAACACAGCTAAAGTGGTTTGCAGAAGAAGCTAGGGCACAAAACACAATTTGGAGCACAATTATGAAAGAAAATAACCAGGGACACTTCTGATTATCAACATGAAAATCTGAGAAGCATCTCTGATCTATACTGAATATTTAGCTTTTGGGTTGTATTTTTTTAAATTCCTCCTCTCATGGACCAATTAACCTAATAATTTTGAGAGCCTAATCCTGCTAGTACATTAATTTGATGATTATTCCTTGCATACAGACAAATCTGTCCAGAGGCTGCTGCCCCAAGCCCTGCTGTGAGCAGGCACTGGCAGCAGGCCTGTGGGAGATGAGTGTGTCTGAAAAAGGATCAGCTCCTGAAGGGACGTGCTCACTGACACTGTGTGTGACACCCAAGCCTCTCATTGTTTGTAAACTCCAAACAGCCTTTAAATTGTGTCATTGTATTAAGTGGAAAGAGACACCTTTGACTTTTGGCCAAAATGCTGTCAGAGCATCCCTTGAATTGTAGCAGGAGCTGGTTTAATTGTTAATCACCACTGGCCAGGCCCTGACTGGGCACAGTCTGCAAAGCTGTGGCAGGTAAGTGGGGAAGAAACTGAAAAATTAAAGTTGTTCCATGGTGTGCTGTTCTTTGCTCTCCCTACTTGGTAGCTTAGAAATATTCTAGAAAGGCCAAGGGAGGAGGGAGAGATCTCCTGTAAGAGGAGAGCTCTTGGTTCTGTTTTAAATAACATTGCTTTTAAGTGCACAGGCAGCCCTTCAATCCATATAATTTTTTCTCAGCTAAAAGGTTAATGTTCCTGTAAGTCGAAAAGCTGGTAACATCCATCTCCCTCCAGTAGTTCAAATTCATGGAGATTTGGACTGGGGAATTGGCACATTATTGTCAGTACACTGGCACTGTGAGGAGTTCTCATTGCACAGCAGTTGAGGACTTTTGTTCATTTGTTATTTGGTTTTTTTTTATGATAAAAAACCAGCAGCTCTTTTTGAAGCTGCTCAGAAATTTGACATTTTGAAGTCACAGCTGGGGAGGGGTGGCATTTACAGAGCAATACTTGTGTAGAACAGCACTCTTGTGTGTTAGTGACCTGTAGAGAGAGGAATTGTGATTCTTTCCTGGCCCCAAAGCTTGTGCCAGCTCCACCAGAGACTGAGGGTGAATGTGGGAGAGAATTCACTGCCTCTCTCCTTGGATCTCTGTACCAAGACTGATGCACCTTGTTGTAAGCACCCCCAAAACTGCAGTTTGCCAGCTGGGATGTTCTGTGTGTGTCAGCCAGTGAGGGTTTATTGCACCTTTATTTCAGCTCAGTGTCAGGGACAGGTTCCTTCTCTCTTGTAAGTCTGTGACTTGTAGTGGGCTCTCTGCCTTGTTTTACAGAAGTCTTGATGTCCCTCTATTTTTTTAAACACCTTTGATTGGGTACTGCATAGCTCTAATGTTGCTGAACTGTTGGCATCATTCTTTTCCCAGCAGAAAAATTGATCAGAACAAGTAGGATAGAATAAGGCACTCTGAATTCAGCCTGTTCTTATTTCACAGGTTTATCATTAAATAGATATGTTTTCAGGAAACCTTTTAATGTGTAGTGAGAGATGCATGCATGATAAATAACACCAATTTCACAGTAATTAAGATTTTATTGGAGGTTTCCCCGTGATCCAAGAAGTTTCCCCACATTTCTGAGATTGTCTAAATTACAAATTTAAAAGAGCTCCAGTGACAATTTTAACCCTTTTCTTAGCTTTACAGCTGTTTGTCCATCTGCAGAGTGTTGACTGTTGGGGTAAGTGAGGGAGGGTGGCAGCTGGGCTGGGGTGGTGGCACTCTCAGGAGTGACATTTCCCTCCAGTGTGGGAGTGTGGATCCACCTGCCCAGGTGAGTGTGCAGAGCCCTGTGCTTGGGTGTGCAGGGTGGGAGGGTCCCTTCTCCAAAGACCTCTTGGCTTGTGCCAGGATTTTTGCACAGCAGGGCTTTAGGCAAGGAGCTGATGTGTTAGAATGTGGTCTAAAGTACCAGGAGGAAAAGGTTTAGGTAGTGTGGGTTGATCCCAATCTTTAGATTTTTGGGAATGCCATGTGAGCAGTCCCCTGGCAAGGATTGCTCCTCAGTATTTGGGGAGGTTTTTTAGCAGGTGACATTTCCCTGTCTATGGAAGTTGCCAGGCTGATGAATTTAGATGTTTCTTGGAGGGATGAATAGGGAGGGCAGCACCTTCATGGCTGGCCTGACTTTTATTTGCCCACAACAAAAGCTTCCCCCAGTCAGGATATCCCAAAGGATGACAACTAGAGGTATTAAAACTGCATTTTAATAGCCCAGATCTGTCCTCCCCCTGCAAATCTGTTGTGGCCAAACCCTGCACTCTCCTCTCTCCCATTGGAGTCCAGGGAATGGTTGTGCCTGAGCCCAGCAGGAGCAAGCCAGAGCTCCTTCATTTTGTGTTATTAAATGCCATAGAGCTGCGAGAGAAAGGGAATACATTCTTTAAAACTTGCTTTTGGGAATTCAGTCATGTTTTCCTGTGTCAGCTGAGGGAAACTTGCCCAGTGCTGCTGCAGATGTGGGAAGGTGAGGGGAGCTCTGGGCACATTGTGGGGAGGCCTCATAGCCACTGCCTGATCTTACTTTGTTCTGCCCCCTCAGAAATAACTTTCCTGTGAAACAGTTTATCTTCCCTTTGTTTTCCTGCTCAGCTTATTTACTGTTATTCTCTGCAAGCAGCTGGGTTGCACCCTGTCTGGTTTCCTCCTGGGAGTTTCCCTGTTCTGAAGTCAACAGAGGACTTGTACAAACAACACAAGCAGCGTTTGGGCTGTGATATGGTACCATGCTGCTGTGAAAGTGCTGCATAAATGCATAACAAATCTGGCTTTTACTGCTCTGTAAAAGTACTGCATGGTTTAACTTAAGCACTTATGTACTTTTGCAATCCAATAACAAAATCAAGATGCCAAAAAAAAAAAAAAAAGTTGTGAGTGCTTTCTAGTTTGCTGTGATACATTTGGTGCTCTAATTTTGAGAGAACACGTTGGAGAGTTGCCCAATTATGGCAGATTGGAATATGAAGAACAATATATCTAATTTCCCAGGAGAGCAACGTGCTGATGTTTAGGCACAGCCTCTCTCAGTGAAAATGAAAATCCTCATGTCGTGTTGAGTGTGTCACTGTTCAGCTCCTTTGCTCCACTTTGAGAGGGACAAGAGTAAAATCGGGTAAGTTGTAGGCAAGGCACTTCACCTTCAGGTGGAATTGATGGGATTGATCATTTATATTTGAGTAATAAGAGTTAAGTTCCTTAAAAAAATTATATTCTCACTTTCCACACTGATGCACAGCAGTGGTGTGTGATTTGAAGTTGTGGATTTCCTTCCCATAGGGTTTTTTGTTTGTTGTTTTAAATCTATTAGTGTGGTGTGAATTCCTGCTTTTCCTACTTACTCTTACTCAAGTGGTGGGAATATATTTTGTGTGTATTTGCTTATTCTTGCTACAGATATTTCAAGGCCTCCATTTAGAGCACAGCTCTACACCAGCTGTGCTGGCGGAGCTGAGTGTGCCAGTGGAGATGGGCACCATTCCCATCCAGCCCTCTCCTCTCCACCCAGGGGAGGCCTGTCCCTCCTGCCCCTGCAGCCTGATCCCAGAACAACTCCCCAAAACTCAGTTCCTTGATGGAAAAATGCTCAGGAGCCCATGTGGGCAGGGTGAGGGCAGGAGCTGATGGCTGGGAAGAGGAAAATGAGAGACCTGGACAGCCAAGGTGTGAGGCAGTGCAGGGTGGGTGAGCTGAAAGCTCTGAGCACTTTCATCTTGTGGGAATATGCCTGGCACTGCCCATAATTTAAAAAAATAAATACCCTAAAAATAGCTAAACCTGATACCTACACAACACAAAGCAGGTCTGTGTGAGCATCCCCATCTCCTTGGCAACAGAAGCAGGCAGGGAGCAGGGAAGGTGGAGTGTGGTGGGTGAGTGTGGTCAGCATGGCCGTGGAGGAGATGAGGGCTCAAACCCCAGTGCCAACATCACATTCTGGAGATGGGAAGTGCTGTTTGGAGGGTTTGTAGGCTTGGATGGATTCTTCTGTGAGTTTGTGAAGTTGCCTGGTGAGCATGGAGCGACAGTCAGGAGGTTTGGGATCCCCCAGGCTTCTCCTGGTGTGGGCTGTGCCTGCTCCCAGCCCACCTAAATTACGGACAGATATATATATATATATAGATAGATAGATATGAAATATGTGTGTCTGTATATATATTTATCTATAAATACATGCATACTCTGAGAGATATTTATAAAAGTCAGCTTTATATATAAGATGCAAGTTTTTGAAAAATGCAAGCAGGGCTGACTCTGTGACCCACCAGCTCTCCTGTATCCCTGATCCTGACAAAAGCTGATTTTGCAGAACTGGGGAGTGTAAGTGTCACTCAAAGCTGCTTAAAGATGTAAAATGGAATAATTTTATAACTGTTTAGCAAGGAGCCTCCTGGATGTTTCCTCCTGCAAGTGGAAACTGCAGAGGGATGCTGCCTCTGAGGATGGGGATGCTAAGGAAATTTTCCAAGGAAAATTCCTGGGTTTTTTTCCCTTATATTCAGGAAGCACTCTGGTTGTAGAGTATTTTGTGGCTGGATTTGGAAAGGGAGTGGTGTGAGGAAGTGTGAGAAGTTGAGGGAAAAAAAGAAATCAAAGTGTTGACAAAGTAGTTGAACACTCAGCAAGAGTTTAATGGCAGAGGGCCGGGGCAGAGTGGAGCCGGGTGGGGGCGAGGAAAGAGGTCAGTGCTGGGCTCTCCCTGCCCGGGGGGGCGAGGGAGAAGCAATAATAACTCCTGGGAAAAAGAATACAAAGAGGTGAGAATCGTGGAGGCAGCTGGTTCTTGTTTTCCCGAGCCTCCACCTGTCAGAGGGGATTAACACCGACTGCATCCCTTCCGTGCCTCAGCTGAATCCCCGCTGAGGGAGGGCACGGAAACCCTCGGCTGGGAAACGCTCTGTAATTGCTGTGATTTCATTAGGAAGGAGCCGTATCCGTTTTCTCCCTGCGCAGGGAAAGGCTGGGAGCCCGCGCGGCCAGCTCGCCTCGCCAGGCGGCAGAGGGTGCTCTGAGCCCGGCTACGCCGCGCCCGAGCGCTCCGGCCCCGCTCCGGGTCCATCCCTGCTCCGGCTCCATCCCGCTCCGGCTCCATCCCCGCTGCGGCTCCATCCCTGCTCCGGCCCCGCTCCGGCTCCATTCCGCTCTCCCCCTGTCCGCTCGCTCCCCTCTCCATCCCCGCTCCATTCCCTCTCCATCCCCTCTCCATCCCCTCTCCATCCCCGCTCCATTCCCAGCTCCATCCTCCCTCTCCATTCCCCTGCTCCATCCCTCTCCATCCCCCTCCATTTCCATCCCCTCTCCATCCCCTCCATCCCTCTCCATTCCCCTCTCCATCCCCGTTCCATTTCCCTCTCCATTCCCCTCTCCATTCCCAGCTCCATTCCCAGCTCCATTCCCGGCTCCATCCCCTCTCCATCCCTCTCCATCCCCGTTCCATTCCCTCTCCATCCCTCTCCATCCCCTCTCCATTCCCAGCTCCATTCCCATCCTCTCCATCCATCCCGGCTCCATCCATCCCGCTCCATCCCCTCTCCATCCCGGCTCCATCCCGGCTCCATTTCCCTCTCTATTCCCCTCTCCATTCCCTCTCCATCCCCGCAGGAAAACACAGCCCTGCCCAAACCGCGGCCTGCGGTGGGGGCAATGCTTTTTTTCTGCTTAATATTAATAATTTGCTGACTGTTAAATAATAGAAAATAAGCAGGGGGAGAAAAGGGGATGTAGCTTGGATGATGCTACATCATCCCTCCCCGCCGAACTTCAATTAAAAAAAATTAATTTAAAGAAAAGGAATGTGTGCTTCAGTAGGGTTTGATCAGAATGGCTGCCCCACACTATTTAAGTATGTAAGTCTTTTTGGGAGGCACAGTCACTGAGTGGAGCAAATGTCTTGAGCTACAAGAGCAAAGGCAGGTACAAGCTGAGGGAAAAAGTACAGAAGAAAATGAAACTGTCGATTAGAAACATTTACAAACAGGACAGAGCTGTTCAAAGGGAACTCCTGGTGATGGCAAGATGTAAGAAAATCGGTGACAAGAAGCACAGTACACACAGAACCAACACTTTAAACACTGCCTCTTAATTTCCCCCCTTCTTTCAAGCTCTGCAATTCCTGCAAGTTGCAAATGGATGAGGGTCCACGTGAGTTGTGTTTGGAAAGGGTGGAGGTAAACTGAGCCGGGAGCTGTGGATGCTGGAGGTAAAAAATCCCAACTATGCCAGGAATGTGCTTTGGGACTGCGGGGCTGCAGAGCAGGGTCTGTCTGGGTTCTTCTCCTTCACTGCTACCTCCTGCCCTTACCCTAACCCTGACTGCTGCGTGCAGGGGCAGGCTGGTGTGCGCTCCCCAGCTGCCTGGATCCAGCCAGGATCCCTGTGGCACCTGGCCCTAAATCCCAGTTAATCTGTGCTGAGCTGTGCATCACAGGGATTTGCCTCCCCTCATCCATCAGTGAGGGATGCAGTGAAGGGGAGAGATGGGTGCAGGTCCAGGCTGTGGGGACAGCAGTGGTGTGACCCTGCTTGCATCACATCCATCCATCCATCCATCCATCCATCCATCCATCCATCCATCCATCCATCCATCCATCCATCCATCCATCCATCCATCCATCCATCCATCCATGCTGCTGGCAGCAATCAGAGGTTTGTGTCTGCTCCTTTTCCCATTTCCCCGGGTCCAGAGGTCACTGTAAAACTTCAAGATGCTCCCAAAGCCACACTCCAATGTCACCCTGTGGCTCAGGGGCTGGCTTGGTCCTGGCTGGCAGCCCTGCCATGTCCCAGCCCAGGCTGCTGCGTGGATTCCAGGTCACACCACCCCACGGGCAGCCCATCTCAGGCAATCGCTGTTTTCTAGGTCGTTAAATCCTTCGCTCTTTAATTCTTTGCCTCCTGAACACCCCCAAGGTATGTTATAATCACCCCAAAATGCAGCCACTAATTGTTTGGTGTCCCCGTGGGGGAGGAAGAGCAGAGTCACGTTAAATCACAATAATCAGGAGCTTCTGTAACAAATGAACTCGAGCCTGCTTGGCAGGAGGAACCGCGGCGCTGCGCGAGGGCCGTGTTCACTCGTAATCTTATTTGTAATCTAATCAATATGTTTACTGAAGGAGAGAATATCATCGGGTATTACTTTAAGACACTTAGGGGATGTGACACCGTTCCCAACTCGCATGTAAACAGGTTTGCTGGCTGTGTTTGCTGTAGGAGGAAGGCGCTGTGCTCCGGCAGGGCTGGCAGAGGGGCTGGGTGGGGAGCAGGGGGACCCTGAGCAGCTGCTCAGGGAGTCAGGGATGGGCTGGGCCTGAGCCCCTCCTCAGCTCCCCATCCCACCATGGCTGTGGCAGTGCCCAGGCCCTTTCCCAGGCTTGTGGGCAGGCAGTTCCCTCCAATCTTTGTGGCTGATGGTGAACCCTGCCCTGCACCGAGCCCAAGTGTTCTGTCCCATGAGACTGTTTTTAGTGCGTGAGCCTTCAGGAAAGTGTGGAGGATGTGGCTGATGGTGAACCCTGCCCTGCACCCAAACCCATGTGTCCTTTCCCATGAGACTTTTTTAGTGTGTGAACCTTCAGGAAAGTCTGGAGGTTTTATTAAAAACTTACCACATAACATCCATGACAAACAATTAGGCTCTAATGCACCTGGTGGAGGAGTTCCCCCTTACCCCAGGCAGTTAAAAGGTGCCTTTTACCCTGAAACATGAGGGTTATACATATAAAAGTGTGTATAATGATTCCCTTATAAAATTTTTATCCTGTCTAATGTATCCCAAAGCTCTTTAGAAACTGCAAGCAGGAACTCTGGAGGTTTGGCTGCAGCTCTGGGGAAAGGGAGGGCTGTGCAGGTGAAGGGGGGACACAGAGGGGGGACACTGTGTCCCAAGAGGGCAGAAACATCATCCAAGACAGGCAGGATGGCAGCAACCCCATGGGCCTTGGACAGATGTGCCAAGATCCTGAAGCATCTTTAGGGGTTCAGAGCCCATAGCATCCCACAGACATGCCCCCAGCTCACTGATAAAAAAATCACATTACCTGTGAGTTAAACTGACAGGGAACCTGGCAGGAAAATTAAAATGTGAGGAAAAATAAATGCTGCTTGTTCAATTACTTTAAGTAAGATTTATTTGAAATCTGTGTTTGCAGGAAACATCCTCCTTCCCCTTTATATTTTAAAGAGTTGAGGTTAGGGTAAGGCTTAGGGTTAAGCTTGAGCCTAGAAGAGCCTTGAGCTCCAGGAACACTGGTGCTGGAAAAATGAGTAAATGTGGCAGTTGACAACAAGGTTTAGTGGGCAAGGTGGTGTTTGGCTGGACTTGATGATCTTGGAGGTACTTTCCAAGATGAATGATTCTGCGATTCTGTGAATGCATCTGCTGCTGCTCTGCGTGGAGCTGGCACAGGGCTCCTGAGGTGGCTTTTTGTGGGATTGTCGTTATGTTTTTCTTGGAAGTGGCATGTTTTTTTTTTTGAATAGCACAAAGAGTGATTTAAAATAGAGCCCACTCATCACAGATGACAGGGTAGCTACAAAATCCAGTGTTTCAGGGGAGAAATGCCAACACAACAGCCCAAAGGCACTTGGAAAATCCGATGGATAAGGGGTGGGAGGCTGTGCTGGGGCTGGTGCCTGGCACCAACCAGGGCTGGGAGCTGCTTCCCCTGCCAGGAATGGGGGCAGCAGGGTGGGGATGGCATTTCTGGCACGGCCAAGGGAGCCCAGGTGCCTTTGGGTGTGTGGGGTGCAATGGGAGCAGAGGAGAAGCACCAGGGAGGGAGGGTGGTTTTCCAGCAAAGCCTTGCAGGGATGCTCCAGGCTGATGGTCCAGCCAGGGCACCCCCTGCCAGCTGCCATCTCTCCACAAAAACACAGTAAATGCTTTGGCAGCTCATCCCCCTGCACATTTGGCTGCTGCTGCTGCCTGAGCCATCGGGTGCAAGCCTGGGGGTGCTGGTCCTTTAATTTAAGGGATACTGGAGAGGAAAATGCAGGAGAGACGTGCTGGTCCAGGGACGCTTTTCCAGTGGACCTGCCAGAGGCAGGTGGCTCATCCCCCATGCTGGCTCAGACGTGCTCCTCTCCCTGCAGACTGAGCCTGCCCCTGGAACGGGGCCCTCCAGCCCTGAGGAATCCCTGAGGAGCCGCTGGCATCCCCGGGAGATGCAGCTCCGAGGGTGCGTTCCTGCTGCCTGCAAGCAGGGAGCACTGTCCCCACGCTGCATTCCCTGCAAACCCCTGCACTGCCCCAGCAGAAACTGGGCGCTCTGAGCTCTGTCCCACCCTCACAGCTCTGCTGCTCCCACACCCACGGGCTGGGGGAATCCCCCCAGAGTTCTCCTGTGCAGGGACAGGGCTTTGCTTCCATTTGTTCTCATCAGATAGACTGAGTCACACACAGATAAATCCTGCAGATATTACAGCCTGAAAAAAAAAAAAGAAAAGATGTATGTGGATGTTAACATTGCCAGTTGTCACCATGCTAGGAGGGATGCTGTGGAAATAGAAATGGAGAAAATATAATAGATACTTCAGATTTGCAGCCTTAATAGCTTTACAGCACATCTAATTATTATATATCTATCACATCAATATACTGCAGCACTCGTGGTATTTTTATTTAGCTCCATCTGGTGTATGATAACACAATTCTGGCATCAAACAAGCATGAATTAGAAAGGAATTTAATACCTAGTTCTGCAGAGAAGTCCCTTAAAACACATCCCAAACCAAGCACGTGTCGTGCAAAACCAGTACTGCAGTCTGGACAGAGAAAGCACCTCTGGGTGAAAAGGAGGGATGTGAGCAATCCCAGGCAGACACTGTGCCCAGGTTTTGTGCCTGTAGCCTAAAAATCTGATGCTGAAGCTGTTTGCCCATCTCCCAGCAGCAGAAGTGTGGGATGATTCCAGGTTTTCTTCAGCTTTGGGAGAGATACAGGGGTGAAAGTGACAGGCACAGGAGCACTGGAGACTGAGAGGTGAGAGGAAGGGGCCAGCAAAACACCCTGTGGATTGGGAATGGTGGGAATGAGGAATGCTGAGCCCTGCTCACCGAGGGCTCCTTTGCCAAGACATTCTGACTTCCTCAGCTCTGTGGAAATCACTTAATGGCAAAACCAACAAAATAAATTCCCTGCTTGCTTTCCCCTCTGCTCCCCAGGCAAGGGGCAGTGGTGAGAGGATGTGCCAGACATTGTGGCCCCATGAGCTGCAGATGGAATAACACTGAGGGACACATCTTAAGAGAGAGGAAAGGGGCTTCGTGAGGGGAAAAATCCATTCCCCAGCTGTGGGATGTGAAGGAGATGATGCATATGCTGCCAGCATGCCTTGCTGGGGAAACCACCTGCAAACCCCTGGGATGCACCAGTGCTGAAATCCTCCTTCCTGCTGCTCTTGCAGAGATTCACCTTTGCTCTCCCAGATGAGCCCTAGAAAATGTAATTGCACTCAACAGCTCCAGTAATGAACTCCTGGTCTGCAGAGAATCACTTCATAGCCAGGCTGGCCATGAGCAGGTATTGAAAACCTGGCTCCACCTGGCCCCAGGTGCCCCAGGGTGTGCTGGCACCATGCACTGACCCTCCAGGTGTGCAGGAACCATGCACTGACCCCTCCAGGTGTGTGGGCACCAAGCAATGACCCCTCCAGGTGTGCTGGCACCGTTCACTGACCCCTCCAGGTGTGCTGGCACCAGTCACTGACCCTCCAGGCTTGGGGCTGCTGCAGGAGGCACTGAGGAAATGGGAGCTGTGCCCTGGAGGAGCCACGTGGGGCTCCCAGGAGCTGCTGGTGACACCAGGTGAAGGATGGAGGTGACACAGGCAGGTGAGTGATGACCTCCCCACTTTGGCAGCTGGGAGTTCCAGTGGCATTTTCCAGGGAAATCTCCCTCTGCCTCACCAGCACACATCAGTGACTGCAAGGAGCCCAGCTCTGAGGCTGGGAAGGACAGCCAAGCTGCTGTACAGAGCTGACCTGTGGCTCCATGCAGCTGCTCCTGCACTGGAGGCAGGGATGTGCCTGACTAACCTGTCCCAGAACAGATGACAGGGGAGCTGTGCTATATTTACTGCTGCATTACTTTTAATCATATATTTTCCTCCAAATAAAGAATTGCCAGCTTGGTACTTAGAGATCAATGCATTTTATTTATCATCTCCAGGCAGGCACTGTTCCCTATTAACATTTTCCACACTTTACAGCCTAATTAAGGTCATCTGACCAGCAGAATGCTGCCGTGTGTGTTTTAAAGTACTGCACCTAATTATTTCTTTTAAAGCTTACATGGAGTAGCCTGTGTCGGACCAGCAGGACCCTGCTGCAGGCTGGGGCTCAGCACTGGCTCCCTCCTGCTCCTGGGCAGGGCTCAGCACATGTGGGGACATTGCACATGCTCTCTGATGCTCACTTTTTTTTGTTTGTTTGTTTTAAGATTTGGGAGCTAAAAAAAAAAAAAAAAAAAAAAACTCTGAAAATTGCTTGAAATTGATTCAGACTTCCAGCATGAGCAGCACCAGGGACTCTTGCTGTGCTGTGACCTCTGAGCCCCGCCCAGGCACACCTGAGCTAACTGCACCTCCTGCAGATTGCCTTGGCGTCATCCCCCTGCTCTCAGCACTGGTATCACTGAGCTTGGCTCAGTGTCACCTCTGATTTCACTGCAAACAGCCTCAAAACTCTTTGAAAGGCACAGCTTCCCCTAAACAGATTGTGGGACCTGCACCTACTTCCCTGCTACCTTTAAATCAAACTTCTGTGAATAATCACACTGCAGAGCCATATGTTCAGTGCCACTTCCCCTGCAGTGCCATCTCATCCACTGGCTAGAGGCTCCCCAAGATATATGGACATTGCCAAAAATAGGCAATGCTGGACCAGCCCTCCTTCCTCCTCAGCAAAAATGTGCTTTCAGCTGCTGGGGGAGAGGGCAGCTGGCAGCGGGCTTGAGGTGGGACTACACAGGAGAAAATCCCTCACATTTTGTTCTGCAGACTCCATCCTGTGAATGCTGGGAGAGAAATCCTCCAGCTCTGCCCCACTCAGGATTTTTCATGGGTTTCACTCTGCATTTCTCTGCTGGACAGAGAAATTGGAGTGTGCTGAGCAAAAGGCATCAAGAGAATCAATAAATTTTCGCTGCCATGGGGGGACAAATGTCCTCCATTCACATCTGAAGAGAATGGGATCTGCTAAAGCATTGGCAGGTCTCATCTTCATCAGGATGACCAGACTCAATGGGATCATTAGTTCCCTGTCCCCATGGTGTGTCCTGCCCTTCTCCTGGTTTCTCCATCCTGGGATGGGCACAGAACAGCTTGGGGTGGAAGGAGCTCTAGAGCTGAGGCTCTCCTGGGTTCTGTCTCACAGTCTCCTGCATCCCACCTTGGTTTCTGCACCTTTGCCTGGGGCTGCCAGTCCCTTTGGGGCTGCCCAGGCTCTGAGGAGGTGCCAGCCCCCAGAACGGCCCCAGGAGCTGCCTGGCTCTGTGCTCAGCCCCAGCCCAACGCTGGCAGGGCACTGCCAGGCCCTGCTGGATGGGCACTGCCGAGTGCAATTACAGCTCTGGAATGCACTTCCCTGTGAATCCCTTCCAGGACCAGCTAATATATGCTCTGGTATTGGCACTGCTCTCGCTAATATTCCTGCCAGAATTCTCTGCTCTGCTTGAATATTCATGGGAAGTGAATGTGAGGAAAGGAACAGCCTAAATGAGGTGAGTACGTTTAAAAATTCAGCTTCCAAATTCAGTGGCTATTTCTTGCAGTACTCACCCAAGCGTTAGCTCCCACACTATTAATTTCAGTCTGTGTTTCAAACTTCTGAGCAAATTTTCTGTGTTTTTCCCTCACTGGATCTGCAAACTCTTCCCTCCCTTGAGATCAGTAGCTCTATAAAAACAGCAACCCTCCTTGATGAACTTTGCAGTCAAAGAATTTCTTTTCCCTGACTTTTATTTAAATTATTCTGCCTTCACCTCCCCGTGCATGGTTCAGAGACTGTGGTGGCTCTGTGCTGGGATTGAAATGATTCTTGCTTAGGCAAACTCTCATTTGGGCTTGTCAAAGGAGTTCGGTGTGTTTGTAATTAAGTGCTTCTCACACCTTCTTTAACCTCGCTTACAAGGAGTTAGAAAAGCCTGCAAGAGGCAGGAGAGGCTCATTTGCACCTTGAAATGCCAATGTTTTGGGAGATCAGTGCTGTCTGTATGGAACAAAACTATAAGAAACTTTCAAGTGTTTTTTTTTTTACCGCAGTGTCTCCTTTGCATATGGGATTCGTGTCTGATTACATGGTGAGTGAGGTGTGAGATGACAGCAGAGCAGCCTCTGAAGCATCAACTCCTCCACACGCGCCCTGGCTCAGCACAGCTCGGCTCTGCTTTCTTGCGCTTCCTCTCTGCTGAACACAACCAGCAAAAAATACTGTTACCGAGCCCAGCGTGGGAGGTTCAGCCCGTATCACAATTAGGGTAATTAGTGTTTGCATTCGGCTGTTTCCCAGCCCCACAGGCGGCTCCATGGCAGGGAGGCAGGAAGGGCTGCTCTCCTCTTCCCCCAGCAGGCGACACCAAGGCAGGATCTCCACCTCGTCGTACATGGATAATGAGGTGATTGGCTCTGGCAATTAAAAGATAACTGTTGTGTGAATATTAGGAAAAGCTTTAGCGATGTATAGTTGTGTTATTGTGGTTTAGATGTCTCTCGGGGTCTGTGCTGCTCACAGTGACCCCGAGATGTGTTAGAAAGTCTCCTTTCCCAGCCTGATGGCCAAAGAAGGAGTCAGAACTCTTCAGTTCTCATTCTCAAGGTTGATTATTGTTCCTTATCTATAAAATTCTTTCTCCTGTCCTGCCGAGGTCTGTTCAGTAAGACAGCCAGAGGCACACTGGCCACCCTCAGGATGGTGTTATCTTTTTATACTAAAAACTACGTGTACAATATTTACAATAACTTCCCAATACCTATCACCTATGTTAGACAGTGAGCTTCTACTCTAAACCATTCCAAAAGTGCCAACATCACCCAGAAGATGGAGGCCAAGAAGAAGAAGGAGAAAGGCTGGACACGCTCAGATTCCTCTATCTCGCCCCCCGAACCCCCATTCTAAAAACCCCAAAAAATCTATTTCTCACCCCGTGACAAAATAATTATTATTCTACTTAGACTTTCATGGCTTGCAGATCCTCATATTAGGTTGGTAATTTTTCCCATGGGTCATAATCAAAACCACAGGAGTCTTGGGCTCTGTGCCAGGGTCTCTGAGCCCCCTGGCAGGGGTTGTGGCAACCCAGGACAGCCAGAGGGATGTCCTGAATTGTGACAGATGTCCTCTGTTCTCCCCATGGTTCCCTTTTCCCCCTGTATTGCTGCCATCAGACAGCCTGGGCTGTCCAGGACAGGTACAAAGAAGCTGCACAGGTGCCCCTTGCATGGGGCAGTTGGGAATGGAAAAGCTTGGGGGTGCTTAGGGGGTGAGGCATGGCAACACCTGAGCTCCAATCCAGTTACAAGGAAGTAGTTTGCACTGATAAATGGCAAAGAAGAGCTGACTGACAGACCTTGGGAGGGGCCAGGGCTGGCTGATGCAGCCTCCAGGGGTATAAAAGACTGAGCATCCATCTTGAAGATGAACCAGCCACGTGGTGTGCACGAGGGCAATTCCCAGCACTGCAGCTTTTTCCTTATGTAGTCCTTTGCTGTATTTTTGTTAAGGTTTAATAAACCTTTTTAAATTTTCCAAGTGAGCCGTTGTTTCTCACAACCTGACCTTGTCTGGCTCTCCAGCTCCAGGGAGGTCTGAAGCATCCCACATCCCTGTCTCCCTGGAGCTGGAGTGAGCTCTGCCCGCTCTGCTCTCAGCCCTGCTGGGGTCGCCAGAGCCAGGCACCTTGGTAATCATCCCTGGGCCACTCGTGAAAAGCTGTGAAATTTCCAATTAGCCTGGGAAAAAAATGTAGATAAGCGTGTAATTCTCAGCCCAAATTAAATCAAACGTCCAAGCACGCTCTTCCCTCTCTGCTGTGCCTCATCCGCCACCACCTCCCCTCTGCATCCTTCAGCACTGCACATTTTTCTTTTTAATTGGTGGCAGACTTTATCCTTGGAGTTTAAACTTTGCCAGTGGATGGAAGGAAGGGGCTGTCTTCTTTATTTGATTTAAAGAAAGGCTTTGCTACTGTGAGGATCTAATGCAGGAGCTTTTTGGGGGTTTCACATCCACTCCCGTGGCTGTGTCAGGCTGGTCTGGTGCAGCAGAGGAAAGCAGGGAGCTTAGTGTGAGCTACAGGGAGGGAGCCTGGCTCGTTTGGGAAGCTCTGCCATACATTAGAAACATGTTGACACTGCTGAACATGGAAAACCAAGGGAATACTAATGGTCCATTTATTAAATATCTCAAAGTCCATTTAGGATCCCATAGAGACCTTGAGTAAATTAGAGTTCAGGAGGCAAACTGGTGCTGTTGAATATGCAACAGTGAATTTGTGTGTCCAGGCTGCTCCATTGAGGGACATCCTCCACTGACAGTGCCACCAGGAGGGGCAGATTCCAGCATTCCTGTGCCTCCAACAGCTCCCAGACAAAGCCCTGGAGATGCTGGGCATGACACAAATTGGAAAACCTGTTAAAAACAAAGAAATGATGCATCAGGCCATGGCTTGCCCCTGTGGAGCAGTGTTTGGGTGCTTGGAGGTGGCTTTGATAGAGGTAAACACTGAAATTGTCCTCAGGGCAGAGTCATCCTGTCCTTCCCGCCTGGAGTGTCCTTTTCCCAAAGCTTTCTGATGCTTCCACCTTTCATTATTTAGCAAACAAAATTCAACACAGACCCTTTTTTGTTTACTTCTATCCCCATGTAAAACTATGAAAAATGTCCAGATCACAGGGATGGCCAGGGAGCCTGTTCCACCCCAGCTCAGGTGCTCTCCCAGTTGCTTTTCCAAAGAAATACAGAACAATTATTTTTCTCTCTATGCAGCAATTGCTCCTAATTGCTGCCCCCATTGTGTTCCTTCTGGTTTGGAGCATGTTTAGTGGGAGATTTGTGCTCATCTTGAAAGGATGCTGGCTTTAATGATCAGGGAGCTGGAAGTTCACAAAGCAGTGCCCTTATTTCTGATTTCCAGTGTGAAATCCCATCTGCAGCTCCTGCAATTTAACACTGAGGGGAGCCCAGAGCTGGGCAGAGCAGAGAGGTTTCAGAGTGGGTGATGGTTCAGTTGTACCAGGGCAGGTGGGAGGTCAGGCAGACGCAGAAATCTTGGACTCATGGAGTTCCTATGGCTGGAAAAGACCCCCAAGCCCAAGCTCTGCATGGAAACCACCAGGCCCACTAAACCACACCATTCTGATGTCTGAGCAAGGACTGGGCTCAGTCCCTGTGGGTGTTTCCAGCCCAGTTTATTCTCTGATTCTCTGAGCCCTTCACCCCACCACGAGCACAAGACTCCAGCAGCTCCTCCACTTGCTGCAGAGCCTTGGCTTTGCTTCAGTATTGATGTAACAGCAGGAGAAACCCAAACCCTCTGAGAATGTGTCCTGTGCCCACAAAAGTCCATTTTGAGCCAGGTGGGAGCAGGGTCCCCATGTCCCAAGGTGGTTTTTGGCAGGGAGAGCAGGGACGGCTGTGGGTCATGGCTGGGACAGGATTCTGAGGGATTCCTCTGTGGGCTCCACAGGCAGCACAGAACAGATGAAGTGGGATCAGCCAGGCACTCTGGAGGCAAAGCCTCGTGGTGGAGGCACAGGGCTCCTCAGCTCAGGGCTGAGCTGGAGGAGAGCTCACAAACACCTTTGTGACCCACTGCTTCTTCCAGCTGTGGGGCTCATCTGGTGGGGTGGGTTTGGACCAGGGATGCCTGAGGTGGGACAGTGAGAGGCTGTGGAGGGACTGGTGCTCTCATCCATGTGCCAGAGGGACACTCCTGCAGCCTCCCACCCTGGTTTTGTTGTGTAACTCCAGGGAAATGGGAATGATTGTCTGTGATTAGATGGGTTTGGGGGCAGAGCTTTGATCTGTCAGCTGAGACAGGAGAATGATGAAAAGAGAAATGAGTGCAAAGAAAGGAGAGGGGAGGAGGAAAACACCATCAAGATGGTCCTGACAGACGGGAAGGAGGTGAGGGATGTGTCAGGAGATGTTTCCCAAGGCTGCTCAAATAGGCAGGGGGAGGACAGGAGCTCAGGCTCCCTCTCAGGGAGAGCTTTCTCTTAAACCTAAGCTGTGATTTCCATTGGCACTGTCAGATCAGCCCAAAACCTTGGCAGGAAGGGCAGTTTGACATCAATTACTGCAGTCCTGGCTCTCCCTGCTCTGGCAGCAGCCCAGGGAGTGCACTGTGCAGACAGATGTGTTGGACTCACAGCTGGGATGCAGAGCAGAGGGTGAGGCAGTGCTTTGAGCTTGGGCTGCTCTGGCTGTTTTAGTGAGAACCAACACCCCGAACAAGCTGAGTGCAATGGTCTCACGGCCCAGACCCCTGTTTGTGGGGCAGGGACCCACACAGGCACAGGGAGCTCTGGAGCTCTGGCAGCGCTCAGGCAGAGGCTGGCAGTGAGCAGGCTCCATCTCACAGCCACTCTCCTTGAGCTTTATCAAAGCATCCCAAAAAGCAGTGTCAAGGAGCTCTAGGGGTGCAATTCCCCCAGGAACTGAAGGGAAAACAAACCCAGTGCAAGGCAGTATCAGCCCTCCCTCCTGACCTTCCTGTCTGCTGGGGAGTGCCGTGTGTGATGTCTCACCTGCACCTTCCTCCAATCCTGCCACCATCCCACCTCCCTCTCGGCCTCCCCACCCATGGCAGATCCCAGAGGATGAAGGAAAACTTGTCTGGATCAGATATTTTTGTACACACAGCTCTGACACCCCCACACTTCAATACAGCGCTTCCTGTTCTCTGCTGGAGGTTCTGCCGGGGAGGCTTCTGAAAAAAGGAGAATTTCTGGCATTATTTACAGTTAAAAAGATTGGGTTTGACACATTTATGGCTGAGACAGTAAATATGACTTATGGCAAATCAATTCACTGCATTTGACTGTGACATTGGTGCTGCCAGGGGTTTGATTGGGGATTGATGGGGTTGTTTGCCAGAAAGCTGGGAGATGCCATGGGTGCCACGGCTGTCCAGGGCCCAGGCTGGAAATTCGGGTTCTGGGGCATGCTGAGAGCTCAGCCCATCCTGGCCCACCCTGCCATGCCTTTCCTGCTCTCCCCACAGCCCAGGAATCCCCCCCTGGGTTTGTGCTGAGGCTGATGCCATCTCTCTGTGCTGAGCTGGCATTTTCACAGCTCTGCCAAACTTTGGGGTTTGTTTTGCACCCTCCCCCTTTTCCTCAGAGTCCATTTGGATGTCTGAAAATGGAGATGTTGGAAACTGAATTTATGCTGCAAGGAGAAGCAGTAGAGATAAGGGGGGAGGGTGTGTGTGAGGGGGGGAGCTCTAAAGGAGCTTTTTTAATTTTTTAAGGCTTTTTTGCTGATGGCAAGTGGTAAGCATGTTTAATTTATGTATTCTGAGATCCTCCAATGTTCTGTTTTTCTCCTGACTGATGCCTTGGCTGCAATGACAGCTTACACTGAGCTGCTGTGCACGAGCCTTATTTACCCTCCACAGACCCCTCCCTGAGACTGACAGTGAATTATTCTGCACCTTGAACTGCTCCTCCTCGGTTAATGCAATGCAAATTTGACTCCTTTGTTAAAAAGTTGGTTTTTGTTTTTTTTTTCCCCAAATGTGCAGATTGTTTTTTTCAATGAAAAGGGACTGGAGGCTTTTTTGAGATGGTAAAAATAAGGCATCTTACTAAATTTTTAGTGAACTCTACTTTGCACCTGCCTTGCTGTTCCCTGACTGTGCTGGGGTGGTGCCTGTGTTAGGTGAGAGCTAAAGGATGGCGATTCCTTTCTCCCTCCTCTTGCTGCTGGAGGAGTGATGGGTTTTGCCCATTTTTTGAGAGCTACACTCTGCATTCCCAGTCACTGCTCCCCTTTCCCATCACGTTTGTGAAAACTCATCTGCCTGCTTGTCTCCAAAATCCTTCCTGGGGTGGCCAAAACCGGATCCGAGCAAAGACCCAGGTATAAAATCGGGGAGGAATTAGGGGATGCTCATTCCATGTGTCCACGAGCACGTGTGTGTGTTCAGGAGAAACTTTTACCACCAGGGAAGTTCCTGCCAAGGCTGTTTTGCTGGTCCCAGGCAGCTCTTCCTGACAGAGCACAGCCCTGCTTCCATCCCAGCTGGGGAACTACTTGGGCAAAATCATCACTAAATGAGGTTTTTAGCAGCCTGTGGTATGGAAGGCATCCAGGATTGTGGTTTTCCAAGGTAACAGCTGAGGGAAAGGGGAAAAAACAAAAAAAGAAAAAAGAAAAAAAAGAAAAGTAAGGCTGAGCTTTTGTTAAGTAATTAAAGAATTCCGCGTTGCTGGAAAGCCTCAGGGCTGTGCTTCTGTGGCTGATCAGAGTCTTTGTTTGCACAGGGCTGGTAAACAATTTGCAGTTCTTGGCAATAACCTGAATTATGTCCTACCATTAAAAAAAAAAGAAGAAGTTGAAAACGCTGTGTTTATATGGGTTTATATCATTATTTCAGGGCAGGGAGAGGAATGAGGGAGGGACTTTGGGTGGGGTGCCATTCGCTGAGCTCTGTGTGGAGATGTCCTCACTTCTCTAGCTCCATCCATGGGATGCTTTTGGGTAAATAATAAAGTTCAGCAAGAGCAGAGAGCCCAGGATTGCTCAGCACAGGAATTCCTTCCCTCAGAATAGGTTTAGCCACTGCTTTAGGCAGGGGCTCAGTGCACAAAGCATTAATGTGCTCCCTGTGTACCCTGGCTGTGCTCCCAGCCAGGAGATTTGCATGTGGAATCCCTGCTGCTGGGGCCTCTACACCCACATCCCTCATTAGGCAATGCCCCATGTTTCTGCTCTATAGGAGAAGTGAATAAATGCAGCTGCAATGCACAGGAGAGAATTTTGTCATGGTTTTGCTGTTTGTTTAAGTGAGGAGGAAGTTTGCTCCCTGGGTTCTCCAGCTACACTTGGTTGGGAAATTACACAAATAAAAGCAAGATGCAATTTCCCATCTGGGGTGAGCTGCCAAGAGAACACCTTCACTGGCACCTGGGGAGGGCTGGAGGTCAGGGGGGCACAGCCCTGCTCCCATCTCTGCTGGCAGGGCCAGGCTCACCCACACCCTGTGCTCAGCCTGGCTCTGGGGTAGGGTCAGGGGAAATGGGAAAACTGCAATAAAGCCAAGGAGCACATGTAAAATATCCCTGTCTTGCCCAAGCCTCTGAGGGTGAGGTTTGCAGGGGAGGACAGGGGAGCACATCCCCCTGAGCTGGAGGTGCCTGTTGGTGCTCCAGCCCTCTGGCCCGTGTCCCTGTAGCCCACTGTGCTGTCCCCACCAGAGCCTGGCCTGCCTGCCATGGAGATTCTGCCTCAGGGCGGGCAGCAGGACCCTCACTGCATCCCCTTCTGCCCTGAAAACACATCGAGAAACCTCCTTGGAGCCCTCCCAGGAGGAGATGCTATTAGGAGAGTGTAATTTTTAAACACTGTTGACTCTGCCCAGCCTTGGGTCAAGCGGAGTTTGATAGTGTGGGAAAGGACACGTTTTCTGTGGCCTCTGGGAAGCCACAGGAGATATTTTTTTATTATCCACAGCCACTGAGACTGGGAAAAAAGCTTCTAGGAGAGGCACCCTTCCTCGTCGTGCTGCGGGAAAGATCATCTGAATTAACATGAGCTCCTTGGCTATTAAATGGAAATTTTAAATGGGGAGAAAATTCTGCAGTGACTGCTAAATTGTGTGTCAGCAGAAAGGGGAAAAAGCAACGTGTGTCATTGCTATTATCATCTGGAAATCCATCTTCCCTCCTCGCCACGAGGGTGGATAATCCCCGACACGACGCCTGCATCGCTGACGCCTGCAGCGGCACATTCCTGCTCTGGGAGGATTTTGCTCTGCATATCTTATCCCCCACCTGGAATGCATGGTCTGAGGTGATCAGAAACGCTGAACACGCTGCTCCTAGGGGCTGGGTTGTGCCACTGGTGGCAGCAAAGTGGCCTCTGCAGCCCAAGGAACGGAGGGATTATCGGAATTCCCAGTCTCTGCTGCTGTGTCCCTGCGTGCTCTGTGCCTGGCTGAGGGCTGGACCTGCTCACAGGGACAAGGGGTGTTCTCAAAGCAGGAAAATTGTGCCAAGCCCAGCCAGGGTGAGGGCAAAATGGCCAGTGTGTGTGCCCAGGGCTGCAGGAACACATCTTCAAAAGGAGGAAAAAAATCTGTGCTGCTTCTTTATTGCCTGTGGAAAAGCAAGGAGATCAGGCCAGGGCATGATGAATTTTACACCACCTGCACTTTTTTAACCCCTTGGCTGCATGGGGTGTGATCAGGTGTTTTGCTGTGGTGGGTTTAGATGTGAAATGAGGGTGGGGAAGGGGTCTCTGCTCCTGAGGTGGGGCTGCATCTCCTGCAGCTTCTCCTTTGGGAGGGGACTTGGGGCTGTTGGTGGCACAGCCCAGCTCCAGCCCTCTGCCCTGTAGGGTTTGTCATGGTCATTACCCAGGTGGCGTGGGGTGGACGGGCTCCTGCTGGTGGGAATTTAAGGCAGGACATCACAAATGAGTGCTAATGCAGAGTTTGTCAGCTTGGGGATCAGCCAGGGCCTGGCACAAGTCTGCTCTCCAGCAGATGTCCCAGGGGGCTGAAGGAGGTGGTGGCTGTGATCTTGGTCACAGCTTTGGTTTTCCAAGCCAGGCTTTGGTGCTTTCGTGGTGAGAGTGTGCTCTGCGTGCCAGGTACCTCTCAATGGGAGGTTTTGGTGCTGCTCTGCGTGCCAGGTACCTCTCAATGGGAGGTTTTGGTGCTGCTCTGTGCGCCATGGCTTTGCATTGCTGCCCCCACAACCAGCCATGGGCTGTGGGAGAGGAACTGGGCTGGGTTTGTTTGCCCTTGAGGAGTCAAGACATGGGAATGAAGAGAGTGGTGGAGAGCCAGACCTTGTGTGTGCACATCTTTGCATATGGCGTGGAAGAAATCCAGACCAACTCCCTCCTTGAGATAAAGAACCTCATTAATAAATTAATAAATGTCCCCCTCCAGGTCCCCATTCCACTTTGCCTGGCAAGTAGAGGAGCATGGGGAGGAGAAAAGCACAGGGGGATGTGATCCAGGGTGAAAAAAACCAAGCTAATGATGTAGACATTTCTGCAGAGGTTAAAAATGAAGCAATAAAACCTTTACACAAACTTCCCAATGCTTCAGCAGGCACAGGCCGTAGCTCCAAGTGGGGAATAAATAGGGGAAGGCACAGGCAGGCAGAGGGAGGCTGATGGAGCCATCACTCCTCAGTGGCAGCCTGAGAATTGTGTCCCCATGGTGTCCCACAGCCACTGAGGGGCAGGAGGGGAGAAGTGGAGGCTGGGGTGCCCTGGTGCCTCCTGATGGGTTTGGGTGATCCTGTGGGGAGCAGAAGGGATGAAAGATGAGCTGAATTTGCCGGGTCTCTGGGGCTCACAGCCTGGCCAGCAGGGTGGGTTTATGTTCCCTGGCAAGGGCAGATTAAAGCCTGTGTGTGTGTGTGGGATGGAGAACTTGCTGAGCACCTTTCAGAGGGTCTGTGAGAGGTGAAATCTCTGCTCCTGGAGCCTCTACACCCACCCACATCCGGGTGCAGGAGGGACCTGGGGGATCATTCAGCCCTGCCTTGGGCTTGGCTGTGCCTGCAAGGAGGGTGCTGTGGCTCAGAGCTAAAGCACAGTTAAACCCAGTTAAACCCAGTTAAAGCCCAGCTTTTCACTGGTGCCCAGCAGCTCTGCTGGGTGGCTCCCCCACAGTGGTGCTGCCCTCAGGGCAGGGGGAACAGGGAGCAGCTCCTGGGAGGACAGGGACAATGCCACCTCCCATCTCCCTGGGCTCTCATGCTGTTTGCACTGACAACAGGCTTTTCTTAGTCGCTGATGAGCGGTGCTAAAGGCACAGCTAATTCATCATGGGTTTTCAAAAGCAGAAATTTGCTGCTGGGAGTGCCCTTGGACTTCCCAGCCTCCCTCCTCCCATCCTGCTGGACTGATGGCGACCCTGCAGCCCCAGACATTGTGCTACAGCAGCACGAGGCTGCCTGCAGAAGGGAGAAGGTGCAAAAAGGCTGTTTGTCCGCATGAGCTTCAGTTTAGAGCCAGGGGGTGTCTGTGGTCCCGGGGAAAGCTCCTCCTGGCAATGCAGCCAGGAGCTCTGGGTCATCCTGCCCTCCCTGTACTGGGGCTCCTGACTGGGAGCCACATCCAGCACTGACCCTTTGCTTTACAAATGAGTGTGGAAAGGGAATGTGAGCGTGCTGCAGCTTCCCAGGCAGCCATTCTGCAGCCTCTGCAGGTGAACTCACTGTCTCCTTAGTTTAAGGCCTCGGTAAAGAACTAATTATTTGGACCTAAGCTTAAATCTGTATCCACAAAGATGGATTTGTGACTCTTGCCAGCTTCCCCTAGAGGATTGCAACCTCATTTTGTTCCTGGTGAACTTCTGCTGAGGTGTAAAATAACAACAATCTTGAGAGCTAAAATCGCTGAAGGATGGATTAAATTATAATGCAATCAGTCCAAAAGACCCTCTGTCTGCAAGGAGCAGCACTGGGCTGTCCCAGAGCAGGCAGCCTGGCAGGATTACCCACCCCACTCACTTTGCTTGCACCAGGAACCTGCATTTCCTGGGCATTTTCTGTTCTCATCTGTGAATGCTCCTCGGGGGCCTTGGCATCCCCCTGCCCAGGGCAGGGCTCTGAGAAGAGCTCTGCGAACCCAGGACAGAAAAGGACAGATGGCAATGAATATTTTGAGGTCTGCAGCATATTCCTGGGGAAGGATTGCTTCTGACCTGCCATCTCTGCACAGACTTTAAATCACAACTTGAGCAGCAAGCCCAGTCTGGGGTCTGTTAATTTGTGTTTGGAGAGGATTTAGCATAGCAGGGCTCCAACCCCCACTGAGATTTCCGAGAATAAGCTCCTGTAAATAACCAGGATGGAGCCCATGGGATGATTTTCAGACATTTGAAGCACCCAGGGCCATGGTCCTGCACAGCTCAGGGAGCAGCTGGGGAAGCAGGAGCTGCCTGGCTGGGGCTGGCCCTGCTGGTCCTGCCCTGATCCCATCCCAGGGGTGGCATGCTGCTCCTCCAGCTGCCCTGGGCCACCTTGTCTCGCTGGCAGGAGGGGCAGGGCTCGTTTTGGGACTGCAGGCACCTGGTGGGATGCAGGGCAGTGACCCCACAGCACACAGGGCACCCCACAAGGGCCAGTGCAATAGGTGTGGAGCTGGCTGCAAGGCCCCTTGGAGGCTTTATCCCTCTTCAGGGCAGATTTAAGATTTCCTTTCCTGCCTGGACAAAGCCAACAGAAGATGCAGGGGCTTTAATTATCCTTCTGTCTTTGTCCAATTTAGTTTCTCTTTGCCAACGAGTTCAAGTGTTGCTGTGGAGCAGGGGGAAGCAGGGGAGGGGATGCAGGCAGAGCACAGCTGCTATTGCTTAAAAACCCTGCTAAAAAGGCATCTCCTTTGTGGAGATAACCCAGCACTGCCCTCTGCTCCATGCTCAGCCTGCTGGAGCCTCTGTGGCGTTGGGCTGTGCTCATTAGGATGCTTTGAGAAAAGAGGTCCTTGAGGACCCTGCCCTGATACTCCCCTGCTCGGGGAGGCTCAGCCTGGACTTGACCCTTTGCCTGCTCACCTGAGCTGTTCTTAGGCAATGAAATGTGGAGTTTCTCTTAAAAGAAGCCCTCTTCTTCTTGGGCTGAAGTCTCTAGATTGACTGCAATCTCCCCCTAGAAGGAGGGAGCCCAAATGATGGGGACAGAGCTTCCATTTGCAGGGGGGTAGCACAGCCAGGGAATTCTCAGTGACTGGACATTAATTCATTAATTCCAATTTGGCTGAAGCCTCACTTGTTGTTTCTCTGATAAGTCACAATGAAATATTTTGTTTATTTTCTGTAAGTTTGTTTGTTTTTAGGGTTATTTTGTGTTACCTATTTTATTTTTTTTGGGGGGGAGAAGAGGTTGCTGTGCTGAAATAGATTTCTTTGTAAAATGTCAACTTAAGCAGTTCCACCCCTCCACCCCCCTGCACATGCAGTTGCCTCAGTGCCACCAGGGTCCTCCTGCAGCTGCAGAAGTGTAAGAACAAATGGGAGAGACAAGCATGAACAGAAGCAGAACAAATGGAAAAGCAAGATGCTCAGTGAAAAATTTAGAGAAGCATTTTAAGCAAGGAAAAGGTTGTTCCTTTTCTGTTTGTTACACACCTTGGAAGTGAGGCACTGCCTGCCTGCAGGGGCTGGCACCTGCAGCAAAGCCCTGCTCTCCATTTGCATGTTCCCTTGCATTAAGGCAGGGAAGATGATGAAATGCTTTTCATCAGAGGCACTTAAATAGCAGGATTCTCTGCACAAACACGCTTTCCTGCCCTGGTGTGCTCAGGAGTGTGTCTCAGGCAGGGCTTGGGGGCTGTGCACAGCACGGGGCTGTGGGGGCATCCTGCACTGGGGCAGGAGGTAATGAGAATTTCTTGTCAGACTTGTCCCAGGTCCCCTGGGCCAGCATGGCCGTGGCACTGCAGCAATGTTTGGTTGTTCTGGGATGGATATTTGCTCTTGGCTTCCTGCCTTTTACAAGAGCACAAATGTAATGTCAAAAGAAACCACTTTGGTAATGTACTTAGAAGTTAAATATTTTATACAGTACTGTAGTGATGTGATGTATTGCCTTCCTGACATTGCTTTTTGCCTGAGGTCTGGAATTTGGGGTCATCTGTGGGGCTGCATTCCTATAACCTCTCCTCTGTGGTACCTTGTGGGCCTTTTTCACAGGGTGCTGAATTCCTTTCTGTCCGCACAAAATGCTAAAAAAGCAGCTCAACCCCAGTTTGTGGTAAATTGTGAATTCTGATTACCCCATGGTTATTGTTGGAACCCTCAGGATCGATAGCTCTGTACTAAAGCAAGGCACTCCCTCCTTCTCGAGGCACAAGGTGAGGGAAGATTTGTGCTGATAAATGTGTGTCAGTCTGAGCTGGCTGCCTGCACTCAGCTGGGGAGCAGCACGGGCCAGGGAGCCCTCACACCAATGTGAGTATCTGCATGTCTGATTCGCACTCCCTCCCAATCAATATGGTTTTCACACACCAGGATTAGCTGGGTTGCCCTTTATACCCTGAGGTTACTCAAACTACTTTATAAAGTAATGAGTTTGGCTATAGATAGCACAGGTTAATGGCATGGTTGTTATGTACTCAGTTACAAAGTAGCCTCAGGTATCATAAATCTGCTTTATGAAGATTGGGAGTATTGACAGAGACCCGATTCTGACTTATTCCTTCTGCAGCCTGCCAGGGATTTTTGACAATCCACTTTTAGCAGCTTCCAGCACAGGCAGAGAGAGACTTTATCTCTCTGAGGAAAGCTTCTGGGTGAACACCAACTTGTTTTTTATTTGCCAACATTTGTGTGTGCTTGGAGGGTAAAACAGAGCCAGGATAAGCACAAGCCAGAGGGGCTGAGCTAATTCTCCAAACCAAGGTGGGTTTGAACTCTTCTGAATGACACTGGCTGGACAAACCCAGCCCAGCTGTCTGTCTGTCCTTCCCATCTCACCCCCAGCCAATCCTTGTGCCCAGCTGTCCAGCTCGGTTTAGCAGCTGCTGAGCACCAAATGATGATTCTTCTGCATTTTTATTGCCAGGTCTAATGACAGATTTTTAAAGGTGCCAGTGCCAGGCCAGCACCAGCCCCAGGGAAATCCGTGGCACTTGATCCTGCTCACCAAGGCAAACCAAGAGCTGCTTACACAGAGATTTAATGACTAAAATTATGGCTCAAATGGCAGCTGCTGCTCTAAATGCACTCCTTGTAGGGTCAGTGTGTGGTTTGGGGTTCATGGCCCTGCACACAGTGGGAGCCTGGCCCCAGGCTGTGAATTCCCAATTAGCTGGGGAGAGACCATTTTCCTTTGGCTACAGGTGGAAATGACCCTTCTAAAGCCACTGATCACTCATTAATTAAGGCAAAAACCTTGAAGCAAAGTTTCCCTTCCAACCCTGTTACTGAGTGCAGCTCACCAAGGCCTCCAGGCATTTCAGCAAAGATCTGGGGTAATTTAGGTTAGGCTGGCTTTAAAACCACCTTTACAAGGAGGTGCATGAAAGGTGTTGATGGGGATGTCCCTCCTCCCCAGCCCTCTGATCTCCATGGACAAGGGGATGGACGAGGGCAGCAGCAGGGAGGGCAAACCTGCCAGCAAGCCCTGGCTTTTCACAAAACCCCAGGGGTAGTCAGGAGGATGTATTAAATTTGTAACTAAATTCTATTTCAAATTCTGGTGTATGACTTGGGAGAAAAACCTCAACCCAAGAGTCTATAATAATAACTGTAATAGTAATTGTTGTTATTTTTAATTTTGGTACAAAAGTCTCTGGATTTTGTGGAGGGCAGCTGTTTCCATCAGCTTAGGAAAACTATTCACATGGTCAAAGTTAAGCATGCAGCTCAATCATTTGAGGAACAAGACTTTCTGCAGGCAGATAAGAGCCTAATAACACGATGATGAGAGCCCAGCCTTCCACTGATAGCAGAAACTAATATTTGTGATGCAACAGTCTTGCATTATTCAGTGGTTAAAGATAATTCTAAGAAACAGAACAGCTTGAGAATTAGCAAAACTAGCAATAAAATATTCTTAGCTGACTCCGGGGGGAAGTAAATTGCCGTGTACAGGATTTGCATTCATCTTAATGTTCATTAAAAATGAGACAGCACTGCCTTCCACACACTTGGCCAGAACAGCTCCACAGATCCCTGGAGCGTGACCTGCTGGCCTCACTCAGCCCTGGGCCCTGCTGAGGCCTCCCTAACTCATGGCATGTGTGGGTTGGTGTTGGGGTGAGTGATGGAGCCCCAGGTGCCCCCTGGACACGTCCCCAGGGTGCCGTGAGCGATGGCTGCCAGCACTAATTGCTAATTGTGCCCAGCACTAATTGCTAATTGTGCCCAGCACCAGGGTGTTTGTCCCCTGTCCCAGGGGTGAAACCACCAGGGAAAAGCAGCTGCAGAAAAGCAGGAATGTTGGCCCTGGAGGAGATGTGCTGCTCACACAGCAATGCTGATGTGAAGGGTTTGCACACTCACAGCAGCATCTCCAGATGTGACTCTGCTCCTGCACTTGCAGAGAAAGTGGACAAATACAGCTGGGAGAAGCAAGGTCAGGTTTCCAGCAGGCCATCAGCTGGCCCAGGGTGCTCTGTCATTCCTCAAGACCTTTTTGGACCATTCCTGTTCCCTGGCAGTGAGCAGGTGGAGGGGCTGGATGCCCAGATGCAGCAGTCAGGGGTGATTGATTTGTTATCATAAAGACCTCTGAATGCGCTGGAATTGCGCTAAAGCACGAAGATCTGGGGCTGCAGGAGTGAAATCACCACCCAACTGATTTGCACCAAGAGCTCAGTGCAGCAGAAATGGGTCACTTTGGGACGTGTGAGGAACCTGCACCACCTCAGCCATAATCCAAACAACAACATGGCCCGGAGGGGAGCCACTCTCCAGCCTTTAATGGATGCAGATTTCTGCAGGAGCACCCAAGTTCTCCAAAAACCCCACTGATGTCTGTGCACCTGCAGCCAGACCACCCCTTGCTGGCTCTTGTGAGTATAAGAGCCACAAACAGTGACTGAGCTGGGGTGGACATGTGGGGAAAGGAAAACAAACAAACAAACAAACACACACAATAATGATAATAATAATGATGATAATAATAGTAATAATAAAAAGCAAGTGAGACTATTCAAAAGGGGGACTTTATTTTTATTACACTGGAGCCAGGCGTCAGTGCGCCAGTTCAGCTTTGATACACAATAAATCAGCAAACCTGTCACTCAGTTTGGAAACCAAGATTGCAGTGGCACTAAAAACACATTGAAAACATTTACTTTCTTCCCTTTTTTTTTTTTCCTCTTTTGTTTTTGGTACAAAAATGGTACAAACAACAATACAAAATATTTGTGCTGTTGGCGGTTACAAAAAAAGGTTTTTGAACTGGGTTAACGGACGCAAACTTTTGCTTTTGCTTCAGCGTGAATACAGCAGAACAGCAGAAGTCTTCCTTGAGAACAACCACAGTCATGCGGGCTGCTACACAGCTTCTCCATCAGAAAGGAAACATGCAAAATCATCATTAAAATTAAAATTTTAAAGAAAAAAAAAGGTGCTCCAATTATACATCTACATGTTGTTGTTGTTGTTGTTGTTTCCCCTATTAGGTTTGTAGCTTCAAGCACTAACTACATTATGTACACTGTGTGTGAACAGTTGTATGTGGGGTTGGTGTGGACTGGAAAGAACTTTTATTTTCCCCATGAAACCGAGTACATTTGCGTGGGAGACACCTACGTTGTCTGGCTGCTCTTTTCAACACTTGCATTCATCGTGACACAGCATTTCCCCCCCTCCCCCAGTATTTTTTTTTCACACTTAAAATAAAGAGCTCCAAAAGACATCACAAATAAAAGTTCTGTATTTTACCTTTAATATTATTTTTTTTTTTTTAGATTAAACAAAGTTGCAATCTTGGCATCTTGTGTGGTACAGACGCTGCACTGACCATTACTGTTCTTCAATGCCTGAGCGTCCACCCTACGTGAAGCAGTTACAGCCACCTCTGAATCCCCACTTCTGAAGGCTGGATTTGGACCTGACTGTCCCTAAAAATCCACGGGAGCAAACTCCCCATCACCATTGTACAACTGCCAACGGCATTGCCTGGTCCAACAAAAAAGGGGGAAAAATGGAAAACACAAAACCAGAAGCAAACGATGACTAGAACGTGGCACACCTAGAACAGACTTGCCTGTTTACTGTCATTAATGACCTGCTGAATCTCCTCCTTGCCTTGCAAAGCATTTCTGTGACTGACGCTGCTCCCAGTTTAGGCCATGTAACAGACCACCAGGGCCAGGGGTGGCAGTGGGTACAGCAGTGACACTGGACCTGCACACCCCTGGCTTGGGAATGTGCAATCCTCATCCTTAGGAGGTGGGGAGGCCACCACGTGTCCGGCCCCAGTGCCCTGGAACTCACTGTCCCCATCCCTTGGACAGCAAGGAGAGCTGTGGTGGTGTCCCCTGGCAGTGCTGTGGGGTGGCAGGCTGGGACAGTGGTGTTTTAGGGACAGGATACCCTCCACCTGCCTGAAAGGAAGTCCTTCCCCACTGCCTTGAAGGGCACAAAGAGTGGGGTTCACTTATTCAAATAGTTTAATGTTTTAGTTTAGATTAGTCAGGGAACAGGGACTCTGGTGTCAACGCATTAACCCCTCCTGTGGCCTCTCAGAATAAACAGCAACTGCAGGCTCAGCCAAAGGGTTCTTTGTCTCAGCACAGCTCCTTGTAAGTCACCATCACCTCCAGCTGCAACTGGTTGTCACTGCGTCACATCCATGAGGACCAGAGGGGGACAGAGTGATGGCAAAGTCACCTTGTCAATGGGACCCCGTGGATTAATGTAAATTTTCTTAGCTGGGTTACAAACCACCAGTAACATTAGCAAGCAAAAAGGTTTGTAAAAAGTGTTCTGCTTTCATTGCTGGATGTGCCCCTTGCTTACCTTCTATGGGTCCCACTGTGAGAAAAGTGGCCTGAGGCTGCTGCTGCTTGTAGGGCTGTAAATCTCAGAGAGGGAGTATACAGGGAGGAGAAAGGGAAAGAGGAAAAGAAGGAAGAGGTCCTGCAGAGGGAGACTGAACAGAACTGGGTCAAAACACAATAATGTGGTTGGTTTGATTTATAGGCTTGTGGTATTGGAATGGCTGGATTGCAAATGCTGCAGAAAAAAGTATCTGCTGATTTTAAAAAAAGTCACCAATGGAACCAGGTTGGTTTATTTTTAATCACTCGTTTGACTTAGGTTGCATAAACTCTTGAAAACCTGAAATGTTTAGACAAGTTGAAGTCAGACAACATCCCCTTCATGGCTAAGCGTCTCCTTTCACTGCTGGGGAGAGTGTGCACTGCTGATGGCCTGGAGCTGCCATCCCACATCCCTGGCAGCCCTTCCCTACCTGAAACCCCTCATCCCAGCCAAAGCCACAGCAGATGTTAAACACCAAGCGCTCTGGAGCAGGGACTGAGCTGTTCTCCCAGGTAATCAGTGCCAGGTGGATGGCAGGGCACAGCTCACAGCAGAGACCTGGCTTTGCAGGATCCACACGAGCATTCCGGGAGCTGGCAGGCAGTGGCACAACCCAAGGGATGGAGAACCATCGGCATCACCCGGCCCTCCAGCTGAGTCCTCCTCCCGTGTCGGTGACGAGGCTATGGCGACGGACACCAGCAGCAAGAAACACCAAGAGCATTTTTATTATTCACTGTGCCTGTGCCCAGGCAGCTTCTGCAGAGGTGCAAAGCCCTGGCGGTGAAATATTCCAGCCTGTGGCTTTTCCAAAAGACACAGGGAAGAATCAAGAGTGCCATGGGTAAGGGAGAGAGGCTGCAGGGCCATGCAGCCTCTGTGCCAGGGAACAGGGGCTGTGAGGTTTGCCAAGAGGAGGGGGACGGCACACAGCAGAAGCAAACCAAGACTTTCATGGTGGTCACACAAGATGACTGAGTTCACAACGATGGAATGGGAATCTGGAAGAGTGTCAGGTGCTGCCAGCCCATGCCCGTGGTGTGACATCCTCACCTTGCTGCTGCCATTAGCGCCGTCCCTCTCCTCTGAGGTCCACACTATTGCCTCCTGGTCTCCTCCAGAACCTTGGGTGAGAGTGAGTTTGCTCTCTGAGCCATGAAAGACAAACTGACCCACTGACTGGCCGACCAAGACGAAAAGAAAGATCTCACCCTTGGTATTGGATAACATCCTGGTAACGCTGAAGTCCCCTTGGGCAGACTTTTACCATATTCCACTTCATACAAGACACATTTCAAATGCTCATTAATTTACAGAAATTGCATTTTATAGAAAATATGATACAATGAAATATAAAATGCACTAGGAGCATTTCAAAAATCTATAGAGACGATCTTGCAGCCCAATTTACCCTCTGAAAGGTGCCCACTCATCACCCCAAGCTCTCGTCCTCTCATTCTCGCTCTCATGTGCACGCGCTCGCTCCCCCGCCCCCCCCTTTAACTCTTAGCATTCAACTTGAGAATCAATAGAGATATCAAAAAGAGCGTGATTATCCCCTGGATAATCACCTTCCAATACTGTGCACATTCTTGGATTTAAAGGAAAATATATCTAAGCACTTTTACAAGTTTTAGCGAACCCACTGCAAAATCGTCTGCAGAATATAAAACACAGGTAATCCAAGATTTCATAGCACATTAATTAAGTGGCTCATAATCCATTAAATGTGGTTTATATTACACATCCATGCAGTCTAAATCATTTTACAAACATTAGACATAAACCCACTAGTCCAAATCAGTAAAGGAAAAATGTAATAAAAAAAGCTAATAACTATTTGTTATTGGTTAAACTGACCCTACATATAAACTAGGTAGTTTGCTACCATTTATAATACTGATGTTGAATTATGCCTGGATGCTGCGAAACCTCTTGCTTACTTGGCAATGCTTGAGCATATTAACCACAAGATACTTAACAGGCCCTCGTTGCACTTCTTCTCCAAAAAAACACATTTACTACAGATAGCAGCGCCTACCCATCGAATAGAAAGGACACACATTAGCTGAGTTACACCATGTTGTTGAGCTTTGGCTACTAATGCTCCAAGGCATTAATGTGGAACTAGACTAACTCCATACTTAGGGATGGGAGAAGTGTGGGTAACCTGTCCCTGTCCTTGGCACTGCCTCGGCCGGCCGAGCGGCGCCGCTGCACAAACCCTGCCTCAGCCCAGGAGAGCAGCACCAGTGCTGGGCATCCTCAGGGATGGGGGACACCACCACCACTTCCACCACCTCCACCTCACCCCGCTGGCGTGTCCGTGGGAGCCAAAACACGGCGATAGCAGAAAAACAAACAGATGGGCCTTTGGTCATGTCACCGTTTACTTCGGAGGGTTTAGGCAAGGGCTGTCGGAGATTTCTGTTGCAATAACCAAAGGCTTTATCAATGCTATAGTTCTATGCAGCTACATTGAGTGTGACCAGGGGCCAGCAGAGTCCTCTGGTCAGTATTTTGCATCTGATAACACTGAATTATATACAACATGATGACTAGTTCACCACCTGCTGAGGCTTAAAGATGGCTGTTAAGATTTCGACTCAAAACATCTCCCCCCCCCCCCACCCCCCCATCTTCTTCCACCCCAGAATGAGTCACCCCATTAAAAAAAACCCAACAAAACGAAACAAAACAAAAAAAGGCAAAAAAGAAACAATCTCCACAGTTCCTTTTTGTTAACTCCTTCCCAGCTAGAACTGGCTTAGGGTCACAGGGAGTGCTGCCCAGGATGGTTGTATGTTTGTTTTCATCACTCCTGAGATTGAAGGGAATCTGACACATGCACCAAAAGGCACTTTCAAATATATATATATATATATATATTTTAAAAACAGTGCTTCTGTTCTAAGAAATTCAAGTTAAGACAGAGTGCCTTTCACTCTCTTTAGTCATAAAGCAGGTAAACGAGCAATATCCCAGCTGACATTAAAAAAACCAAAAAAACCCAGAAAGAAACCTGCAGCAGAGACAAGTGTTCATGCGAGACAGCTCAATATTCTAGGAAAAAAAAAATACAACAGAAAAAAAGGAAAAAAAAAAAGAAACCTCCTATATCACCACTAAAAATAACAACACAGTCAGCAGGGGATATTAATTAAAAAAGCTGCCACATCTGTACAGTTCTTGCTCCTGCATCGGCTCTTTTCGTTAACGTCGTCTGCGGGTTTGTTGTTTTTTTTTTCGTTTGTTTCTTATAATTTTTTTCCTCCTTCTTTTTTTTTTTTTTTTTTTTTTTAATTTTGTAATAAGATGAGGTCAGTTTAATCTTCCTCTCCTCCCCCGTACATGTCTGCCAGTTTCTTGAAGCGGGGCCCCCAGTCGTTCAGGTAGTCGTAGTCCTGGTCCCCGGAGCTGGAGGAGTTGAGGGAGCTGACGGAGCCGGCGGTGGAGCCGCTGCCCTCGTAGTCAAAGACCAGCAGGGAGTCGTAGGGGGGGGCTGTGGGGTCGTTGTCTGCTGCACGCAGGCCCTGGGGGGGTGAACACATGGTGTTAATGCCCACCACGGGGTTTGAGGGCTGGGGGGATGTTTGGGATCCCCGCAGCAAAGCTAAAAGGGAAAAATGAATGTCCTGGGGCTTCCTGGGTGCACCTCCAGGTAGAGACCTCTCAGCTGCCCCCAGCAAAAATCCCAATGTCCCAGTGTCCCTAAAAAGAGTCATTATTTCCATTTGCTTGTTTCCAATGATCCATTTCTGGATCTGGAAAGCTTTCTGTCCTGGCCAGCGCACCCTTGCTGGGGTTGCCTGTTGAGATTTCCATCTTAGCTAATGAAACAAAAACCAGCACCCTTCCTCCCCCACCAATATATTAATTCTGGTGTATTTCATTCCTTTAGGAAAACAAAATATATAAAAAAAAATCACTCCTGGCAAAATTGTGCAATTAGGACAGACGTGGGGTGTGGAATCCTGGGCAGAGGGCTGGGGAGCATTGCTGCTCCTGTGCAGCGTGGGCAGCAGTGTAGGCAGGCCATGGAAATGGCCTCGGGATATGGAGAAGAAGAATTGCTTTGCTGCAGAGCCCAGCGTCGGGAAAAGCCTCATGGAATAGCCCTGCAATAAAGCAAATGTTCCACATTCCCACCTTCAGAGGCCCTGACCTCAGCGTGGGGAGATGGAACTGGTTTCAGCAGCAGGGGCGTGTGAGGAGAGTGAGTCTTGGATGTGTGTAAATGTGAGAGAAGGATGGGCAAAGGGACAAAGGAAGAAGGAATTTTAATGATGAAAATGAGAAAAGCACAGCAGGAAATGCATGTAATAATAGAATTAAATGGCTGTAACATTTATTTTTCTGGCTTAGGAAATGGATGGTGTGCTTTGTCTCGGAGGAAATAATGCATTGATTGGTTTGTAACCACTCAATCATTCAAAACTAAAAATGAGATAAGAAATACCAACTGGATAGATATTTGTACAGGCAGATAAAGGAGAAGTAATCTAACATAAAATAAAGAAACTCTCTCTGATCTGAGTCTCTCTGTGCTGCAAACTCTTTGAGGCTTTACACCAAACAGAGCTTAGGAGGAAGGCACAGACTGCTGAAATAATTACAAGTCCAGGAGCCAAAAATGGCTCATTCTGCCTGGGTTCTGAAAAGCATGGTGTTTGTGACACCCATAAGACAGATATCTTGGGCTTTTTGCTGGTTCAATACCTTCATTAGGCCAAGCCCTGCACCCTTTGCTCATACCAATCCTTTCCCTGGCTGGCATCAGATTTCTGGCCTGAGCAGTAGCACTGCTTGTCCCGTGCAATCAGGGAAACCTGACTTTAGCTGGCTGCTCAAGCTTTGAAGATGTGACAGAGGACCCCCTACAGAACATACCTCGTTAATAAAATCACCAATATCCCCTGGATGTGGGATTACTGGTCTTATGGGATACTGTGGCTCAGCACCAATAGGTCTTTCATCCACCCTTCTGACTCCAGGTGTCTTGTTCAGCACGTGATCCATGGTCTCTGGCTGCTGGAGCTGGCTTAAATCATAATCCTGTGACAAATGGGAAGGCACAGTGTGAAACCCAGAGCTTTTCCTTCAGATCACCTACTCGCTCCATGTGCAAACAAGTCAAGGCCTCTAATTCTGTTTCAGCTGAAGTTTGATGGCAAATCTTATCCCTGGGTATGTAGCACCTCCATTTGAATTACAGATGAACCTGACCTCCGAGGAGCTCATAAAATTGACTTCCTAAGAGTGTATCTTATAAGTTAAATTAAGTATTTAAATACTTTCTGAATATTTCACACAGTGTCTAAATATTTGGGATAAAACCCTGGCTTTTGTTTGTGTGTGCATAAGTGTACACATAACTTTTTCGATAAAATACACAATATAATGTAGAGACACAGAGTTGGTAGACATATTATTGCAATTACATTTCTACAGAAGTAAAAACATTAAAATGTGTATTGCATTTATGCACGTAGACCTTTCAAAGTAATTATGTTCTTTTTGCTTGTGAAAAATCCCAACAGAATAGGTTTCTATCACGAAATGAGAACCAGGTAATATTTCATTAAAAATGTATTCATGTAGGTAATGGTGTTTTGCTGCTTATCCTTTGCTGTTATTTTTAACGAATCCTTCCTAAAATATTTAAGCCTACTGTGTAGTTGCCTGAAACCAGACACTTCAGCTACTTGGAATGCTTAGAACAGTGCTTTGTTCTACCAGGAAAACTATCCTTGTGCTCAGATGGGGATGACTGAATCTCCAGGAGCAATATTTATAAATAACTTGACAGCAACAAGAAAAAAAAGAAATGTTAATTGCAAGGATTTTTCTGCGGAATAAGAACTTTTCAAGGTTTGGGTAAACTCCTGCCTCAGAATTTTCCATGGCAGCTCTCACTGGGCTCACCTGCTCACCACCAGGATAGGCTGCAGTGGTTTTGGGGGATCCCTAAGCACTGACCTGGAACCATGCAGTCCAATTCAACAAGAAAAAATAAAGCCATTACACAATGTACAGTCACATAATCTGCATGAACATCATATCTGAGAGTGTCCTGGGCTCTTTACTCCTGTTTGGTAGGAGTAAAAAAACCGGTGACTTCAACATGAGTGACCCAACTTTGCTATTTTAGCTGAGGAATTGGACAGGTAGCAGCAGAAAAGCACATCCCAGGGGTGCAGGCCAGGGAAGTTTTCATGCAGTATCAGCACTGGTGTCTGTAGGAAGAGCCACTGGAGGAAAGCTGACGTGTTCAGGCAGCCTGTGGCTCAGGGCTCTGTCACCCAGCACAGCTTTGCCACCGCGCACTGCGTCGTGAGAGAAAATCCCCAAATCTCTTTAGACATTTCTCACAAACCATGTCCAGAAATTAAAAGAAATTAAAGGCACATTAGAGATGATTAAGTAAATGCAGGGAAAGCCCACAGAAGATCAAGCAAGCCACAGGGGTGGGCGGGGCAGTAGCTGCTGGCTGGTTTTACAAAGATATCTGGTAAAACACACAATTTTAATGACTTAAATAACAGAAATATGGTTTGAACATGAGTGTCAGTGGAGTGATTTGTAGTCCTTCCCCAGGAAGCTGCCTAGGGGGTAGAAAAATCCCTGTGGCACTGGCCTCCTGGCATTGTCCTGCTTGCACAGGAGGGTGTCCCAGTAATATCCTGAATGTCCTGGACCTGCTGTCCCTCCACCACACCAGGGAAGCCAATAAAGCTGCCTGGTCATAAATAAAAGAACACAACCCTTTGCATGTATTTTACTGAAAATATTTTTTTGAGAGTACAGATTGCCCAGCAGCTCCTTGGCCACAGCTCAGGGGCTCTTCTCACCTGATCCTCCTCTCCACCTCCCTCTTCATCGTACTTGAGGATGTTGTCCCTGACGTCGTCCTCGGGGTCGATGAGCAGCTGCTTGGTGTGCCGCTCCTTCTCCCGCCGCTTCATCCACACCACGAAGAGCAGGACCATGGCTGCAACGGGGACAAGCTGGGTCAGCTGGGACCTCCTGCAGCACCAGGCCAGGCGCAGGGTGTCCCAACTCCTCACCTACCCCTGCCCACTGCAGAGAACCTCACTGGCTGCTGGCAGGAGGAATAAAATGTTAAGCTATTGTGTGGTCTAGTTTCTAAAGCAGAGATCAGTCAGAGCTGTAAATACTGTGACAGATTCCCACTACAAACATTTCTTTAAGATCCATCACTGATGCTGACTGAGCTGATATTAATCAGGAGTAAAACACACAATCAAAGGACAAGAAACCAGAAAGTGAGAAAACTGCAACTCTCTGAAAATATTTGATCTGAATCCTGAGTTTTCAGGATTAGATTTCCACCTTTATTTTATTCAGGGACATAAAGATGGAGGGAAGAGAGCTGCAGAGAAGGAAACAGGTGCAGATACCCAACATTTGTGCACAAGGGGCTGTTCCAGCAGCGTGGCACAGGTTCAGCCCATTCAGGTCATGAGCCCTGACTGTGACAGTCTCTGCTGTTTCCTGCAGTTGGCCAGGCAAGACTGATCTGGGGAGGATGCACAACACTGAGTCCTGTAATCCAATTTGGCCTCCCTCATATTCTTCTTTGGTCCATGAGGGAGGCTCTTTAGACTTCTGAGATCAGATTAGCCAGGACATTAGCACATGCATTTGTCCATCGACTTGGAAAGCAAATCTCAGATCATCTGAAATCCTTTCAGAGAGCAGGGCTAGCTTTGCAGAACGAGGGAGAGCAAATCTGGTAGCACACAGCCAAGCTCCTCAGGCATCAGCATTTGCATGCCAGGCTTGGCTAATCTCTCTCAGCACAGTAACAGCGAGAGATGAGCAGTTCTTGAATCATGAGAAATGTTTCCCTTCTAAAACAACTTTACCTCTGGGGAACACTGGCTCACTGCTCCACAACCTCACCCTTCAAAGGGACACCTGTGTCCCAGGAGCTGGCTGTGTGCTCCCTGTGAATTACTGCATGCAAGAATATCTGGGAACTCAAGTCTCCACTGACAAAAGGCAGCCAGATCTTGTCTTCTCCAGGAACGTGTTAATACGTTTGTTTTCATTCTCGTACTCAGTAGCTGCAAATAATGCCCTGAACAAAGTTCAGCCTGGGCAGCTGCTGCAGCCACAGCTCCCACTGCCTGCTCTCCCCTCCATTCTCCAAGCAAGCCCCACACTGAGCTGCAGTGGTGGCAATTTGCAGAAAGGAGCAATGGATGGACAGTGGAGGTGGGAGAAGTGTCCCAGGTTCATTTCACCTCAGTCAACCCTCAACTGTGCCAAACCAACGCAGCCAACCAAGCAAACTCAGGCAGGATGTGAGATCCCAAAGTTTTTGGTTTTTAGCTGAGACCAGACCCAGAGCACACGGATGGGCCATCCAACTTGCAGGAAGATGAGGTTATGAGGCTCCAAATTCTTCCTCCCAGCACCAAAGTGTTTATACCCAACAGGAATTCAGTGAAATGAGTGAAGAGGACTGGACAGCTAATTACTGCCATTGTGTGCCAACTGGCACATCCCTGCCTGCCAGCTAACAGAATTGTTTTCAAATAGTTCAGCATTTCTTTAATGCTTATCCCAGATCTATTCAAGAAAGAAAAAAAGAAAGGGAAAGAAAATGTAACTCTCATCTGTAATATAAAACCTCAGCTATTTAGCAGACTACTGAAGTCCTTTTTTCATTGTTCCTTTTCAAGTCTCTCACAACAAGATACCTGACTGGTCCACAAAGACAATATTATAATGGTTACTGGGGTTTATCTTTTTATTTCCTTTTTTTTTTTTTCAAATGATACTTTTTCATGCACTTGTGGAAAAAATGGTGCCATTAATGCCTTTACAGCTACCTTGGAAAAAAAACCACCTTCAAAGTGTCAATGGTGGATGTAGTGCACTCTCCTTCCTTTTATTCACTCTGCGGAATGGGAAGTGCTATTACTGCTGTTAGAACCATTTTTGCTCTGCATGTAGTTTTCCTTGAAATCTATTGTCTTCACCCTTCACAATTTTTTACTGCATTGCTCTTCTAAATGTGTTATTTGTGCAGCTAATACATCAGGTAGCAAGAAGAAGAAAAAAACCCCTTTGAGCAAAGGTAAAGGCATAAACTTCCTTCACAGGAGCAATCTTGGATCTGTCCTCTTGTTTCTTCTTCCTTTTAAAGTCATCCAACTTTGACCTGCTGACTCTAAAATGGACAAATAGCACAAGAAAATCCCTCTTCTGCCTTTTTCTAGGCTATTGTTTAGAGGTCATGATATGAAACAGATAGAAAGGAGGCAAAACACTGGAAGGATGTAACTGTAAAACTGCTCATTGCAAATTACATTTTTCATCACTGATACAGTGCTTTGCAGCTCTCCAAGATAAAAAAAAAGTCAATTAGAATTACAATGAATGTAAAAATAAGCTTTTGTAATAAAACCCGTAATTTAAAATGGGATAATGTATCTGAAAATGGAAAGAGGAATCTCTTAAATCAAATGTCCTTCAGCTGAAGTTAATTTCAGTCAATAGGATTTTCAACCGTTTTAAATTGTATTTTAGCACTGGATTTATACAAGAGCAGCAAAAAGAAGACCTGTGTTTAATCATCTCTGGGTGAGCCCAAACTTTGAGCCCAGGGGCAGCAGCAAACCTGCACAGCAGAAGGAGGTGAGGCTGATGAACACCTTCATCTTCATCGGGTGTGCGACCACGGTGCCCCAACAACCACCCTGGCTGAAGGGAGCAGCCAAAGCTGGGAATGGGGGCAGGAACTGGGCACTGTGGCTGGGCACAGGGAGGGATGTTCCATCAGCTCAGCTGGGCTGGGAGAGGAGCAGGATCCGCACAAACACCCAGCTCCTTCCTCACCCTCCATGCCGATCAGGCAGATCAATTACACACAATACATTCCAAGTGCCAGCCCAGGATGTGGAGGGAAGTCCAGGGTGACCCATTCTCCTAATGTACCATGTCATGTCCCCATGAGGTGACACTTGGAGCATACGTTGCTCTGTCTGTGCTCTGTTAAAACACGCTGAGGGTAAATATTAAATGTGATTTAGCACCATAACTCCCATTAACTTTAATGAGAGTCCCACGGATTCATCCTGTGTTTCTTGATTAATATTTACCTCATTGTTCATTTCGGTGCTTGTTTCTATCTGTTCCTACTGTGCCAACTCCTGCTTGAAGTTAAAATGATATAATTTTTACTTTTTAGATGTGCACACATGGTTATTGGTAATGCCTATGGCAGCTTGGGACGCTTGGGCAAAAGGGATAGCTTTGCCTCAAGGAAAGGGGTGGCCAGTCCTTCTCTGTGATGTATCCCCAGTCCTCCATAATTTCTGACAAACTAGGAATTCTTCCTCTAAAAGCACTAATAATCTCCCTAATCCGAGGTCATTTTAAAAGCAATGGGAATAACTACCATTCTTTTCCTTGGAACAACCAGAAAAACTCAAGTTATGCACTGGCTCTGCAAGGGACTAGCCCAACTCTCATAACCAGGCTATCTGGTACTGAAAACCAGTATATCCACAGCCAGCCAGACATGAGAGCTGTGGGAGAATCTGACAGAGAAATTTGGAAGAAGCCTTCAATCTTTTCCTGCAAAATGTGGATGATCCTATCACGCTCACTACTTACAAGTTGTTGTCAGGTGTAATAATGTTTGCAAAGCTACTGGAAGTCTTAGAAAGACAGGTCTGACACAGGCAGAGCTCATTTTGCTGATGCTGCAGTGAAGGAGGTTTGAATGCAGATGTGAACCACCTCCCCAGCCCAAGCTCAGGGACCTGCCCTCTGCATGGAGCTTGAAAAACACAAGATACAGGAAAGAGCAACAGGGAAATATGAAGGAGGGTAGATTTAGAGCAGATTTTGGGAAGAAATTCTTTACTATGGGGGTGTGGCATAGGTTGCCCAGAGAAGCTGTGGCTGTCCCATCCCTGAAGTGTCCACAGCCAGGTTGGACGGGGCTTGGAGCAGCCTGGGATAGTGGAAGGTGTCCCTGCCTGTGACAGGAGGGTTGGAATGAGATGAACTTTAAGGTCCCTTCCAACCCACAGCAGTCTGTGTTTTCAGGCCAGGTGCTGTGGTACTCACTGAGCAGGATGATGATGCAGATCAGGATGGCAATGATGGCCCCCGTGCCCAGCCCCGCGGCGGCCACGGCCCCGATGGTGGTGCAGTCGCCGTTCTCGTCACACGGGCACACCTTCACCTTGATGACAGAGGTGTTGTACAAGGGGGGGTTTCCTGAGTCTGTCACGATGATGGGCACATCGTACACTCCTGCTTCCAGGTACATGATCCGCAAACTGAGCTGGGCATAGTCCCCTGGAGACCAAGACAGACAGACAGACAGATGACAGGCACTGGTAGAGCCTTGCAGCCACACTTGTGCAGGCTCCTCTGCCAGAGCCCTCTTCTGAGCCCTGCAGAAGAGGTTAGCAACAGCACACCTGGGCAGGACAGCTTCAGACCTCTGCCCCAACAGTCTGGCCAACAAGCAGCCTGTGCTTTGCCAAGTTCTGTGTGCTCTCTGCTGCACTCAAGTACCTGCATGCCATTTGCAAATCCACTTGCATGTGTTCAAAATGGCATCAAACACAAATAGGCACACATGGATAATGCCTCCTGAGGCTGGGCTGCCCCTGGCCACTTGTGCAGGTTCTGTACTCACTCACCCTTTCCCCTGAGGATTTTGGGAACTCACTGATGACAGGCATAGCCAGGTAATCCTGTTGTGACTGAGCCCTGAGCTGTGAGGGCACGAGCTGCTGCCCCTGGTCTAGCATCCTGTGCTAGACTTCAATGAGAGGGACCAGCATTGAAGCCAAAACCAGCACACAACTCCATGATATTTTCCATCCTCTGCTGAAACTGCCAATAAGCAGAGCAATTAGGGCCATTTGTGGTTGCACGCTGCAATATAAAAATCCTTCACATACTGGTAATCTTCACACTTACCTAGCCCTCCTGGTTCCATGGTAAATTAAAAGGCTGCCTTTATGCAATTATGGTCAGAGAAATGAACATTGATCCTGATTGTGGCTTATGACAATTACACTGGAGGAACATAAGGAAGACTGATAATAGCTTTTTTCCCCTTGGCCATTATGGATGATTTATACTCTGTTCACTACTGATAACTGTTCATAATTATGAACTGCATTAAAAAAAGCCAAGTGCCAAGGCTTTTAGAGTTATGCTGCAGGTCTGATACAAATCATTCCTGATTATCTAACTTGTCTATAATGTCAGCCGTAATGTGCTTTAAAAAATAAAAATCGCATTAAAAAAAAGTGGGAAAGTTTAGAATTTGGAAGCCGTGCGTGGGACTCATTAGCGAAGCAGAGCCCGGATGAGCTCAGGATTGCCTGCCCCGTTTACCATTGAGCCGTGAGATGGTCCAGTTCTTCCTCACTGCAGATGGCACACTGGGCAGCTCGAAGACGAAGGGCCCCACGTTGGGGTCGATGTCGGCGTCGGCGGCCGTGATGTTGATGACGTTGAGGTTGGGCTTCTCGCAGATCTGCGCCTCCTTGGGCAGCAGCTCCGGTGCGTTGTCATTGATGTCGATCAGGTAGATCTGCAGAGTGCCCGTGCCGCTGGCTGGGGGAATTCCTGCATGGGAAAAACCGACCTGTGAGCACCAGCTGGGGAGCAGAGGGATTGGCAACACCACATGCCAGCCCCCTCTCTGCCTTCCAGGGCCAATAAACCAGGATTTTCACCTTCCCCCCCTGGACCTCATTAGGGACATACTGCACTTTCACGGTCCCTTGCTTCATGTGGTACAAAACTTCCCCTAGCCTCCTAATGTTGCTGTTTTTCACTCCTGCAGAACAGGAGGTTGAGTTCTGCAGAACTGTAGCCTGCAGCAATGCCCCTAGTCAAACTAAAACTGCAAGTAGGTGATGCCAAGCTGCTCCTGCAAATCTTGGTAATGGCTGCTTTAAAGAAGAAAAACCATTAGAAAGAGAGCTGACAAGAGGAAGAAGAGGGCTTGGAGGGGAGAAAAACCTACATATTGAAACCCATTGGTCAGCATTTACTGCAGCACTTGCTGGCCAGTTTTCAGCTTTACAGACCTCTACTCTGCTTCTAAGAAAGCCCAGCAAGTCCCATATCCAGCCCCAGCTTTAGTGGTGAGAGGTCCCTGCTCAAAGCCCACAGTGTGAGCCACCACCAGACCTGCTGGGTGATGCCACTAACCCCCAGCAGCAGTGTTAGGTCCCACCACACAATTCCCCATCCTCTCCACATCTGTCCCAACCAGCAGGGATGTCACAGCACAGCAGTCCTGGTCCTCCACCCCTTCCTGATGGAGACTCACATTTGTAAGACTAATGACTACTCACACAAAGTAGTATCTGCCCTGGCAGGAGAGAACAGCCTTCCCAGAAATAGCACAGTGTTTTTCATTTCTCTCCCCACACATTTATCTGGCAGCTCCGTGTTGGCCTGCCCTCTGCCTGCATGGTTTCAGCAATTCTTTTTAAAGTTTGTGTTTTCAGTCCTGGCCCTTCCTCCCAGTGCTAGATACAAAGCTACTCAAACCACTTCCCCATCAGGCTTCTGCTTCCACAGACCTTCCTTCCCACACTCCTTTCTCCATGTCTCAAGGGAGCCTCAAAAGTTCTGAAGGAGCCCTGGAAATCCTTTTTTCATGGTTCCCACATTAGCTCTTCAATCATGGACTCTCATCCTTTCATCCTGTAAGCATGGGGTAGGTCTCCCTCTAAAACAATGTCTTTTGATCAGCCTTGAAAGCTTCTGGAGAGGCAGACAGCTCACCAGGATACTGGGGCTGGACATGAAAACTGACTTTTGGGACCAAGCAAAGTGATTTTACTGCTTTCACATTACCCAGAGTATCTTCTGGGATAAAAGCACTGTAACCTCTGAGACAGACTGAACACAAACCCTCAGTCCTGAGAGGCACTAACTGGCAAGTGGCTGAAATAACCTGCAATTGCTGCACGTACAAATGCACTTTTGTTGGGCCATTGAGTATTGTTGGGATCTGAGTCCTGGTATTTTTGTTTCTTTGTGTCCCTGAGTGCAATTCCAGGGCAGTTTTAGGAGAAATGAAAAGTTAACAAAGTTTTAATGGCCATGTCCTACAAACTATGGAACATTTCAAATTATTTCAGCTGTCTTATATGGAGAGAGCAAGGACATAGAGCAGGTACTGATGTGCAATGGAGGGTCCTTGGACTTTATCCTCAGGAGATGAGGACTAAAATAGCACCACTGACTCCAGTGGAGAAGCTGGTGTGATCCCTGAAATTAAGACTGAAATACTAATGACAAAAGGAAGAAGACAATACAACTTCTGCATCTACATTTAACTGTTGCATTCTCCATCACTGCCTTTTTCACAGGGTCAGCGTCTGCATTCCCACAGCAAGGTGTAAGCCAAGGTTTTCATGCTCAGCTCTTTGCTTCATGAAACCTGCTGGAATATGACACATCTAAGTTCTCAGCTTCCCTGGGAGATTGGCTGAAATTGGCTGAGGGGTTCAAACACTGCCAGGCTCCACTCTTGTGTAGACACAGTGTGATCCTAGGGACTCCCTCCTCAGAAACCAGGTTAAAACCATGCTGTTCATTAGGATTCCCTTTTTGCCCTCCTTACATTGCAGCCAAGACTTTTCCTAAAGACAGCATCTCTACACTGGAGCCCAGGGAGAGAAAGAGAGCATGTCCAAGGAGTATTGGCTAAACTTCTTTATCATGTACTGAGAACAGCAAAAAGAACTTCAAGGAAATAAGATGCTGCCGCTTCTTCAAGAAAGAGAAAAAAATTCCCAGCAAAACCCTTGACCCAAAGCTTTTCTTTGATGCTGGAGAACCTGGAACTTGGGAGCAATGTGGTAAGAGTCTATTAGCCTAGATGAAACTTTAGCTGTTATCCTAAGCACTCTAGACAGAATTTTAAATAAGGTGTTGCTTTATGTGCATTTTAATGGCTGCAATATACCAGTGATAGATTAATTTTTCAGAATAAAGAGATTTATCTAGGCCCTCATTTTCTGAGCTGCTGAATGATGGATGTGGAGGTGCTGATGCACTGCTGCATCAGCACCACAGCCAGGGAAAGGGGTTAACTCCACATCATGTTGCACCAAGTGCCTGAATTTGCAAGGTGAGATGGTGAGGATTAGGTTGATAGGTTCAAACTCTACCCCTGCACTGGGAACAGCCCTGGCCTCCTCATCTGACCTGTTTTGCCCTGTGGCTTTTGCAGATGAACACCACTGGACCCATTTGAGAATATTTTGAATTTCCCTGTCCTGGTTGCCTTCATGGAGGGGAATCTCAGGACAGGCCTGTGGGGCGAGTCCTACCATTCATGGCACAAAGAAGGGACAAAATGCACTTCTTGGTACAGCTCCTCAGCACTGAAACTCTTCCATGAGTTTCCCTCACCCCTGTGACCTGGGATGCAATGATTGAAGCGATGCATGGAACCCCAGAGGGAGGAAGTTTTCATTAGCCCTGCAACCACCACCAAATCTGCTCATAATGACCACGGCACCTCCAGCCTGAGGGATCACACAAACACTGCCCTGGAAGCACCTGCAGAGTATGAGCAATATATTGAGGTGCTCACAGCCAAGCCTAGGCTGAATTGTGAGGCTGAAGCAGGGCTCTGGTTTGAGTGCTCAGCACCCTGCAGCAGGAAACGAGGGTGAGTGAGGGGGAGGAAGGCCTTCTCCTTGTCCTGGGAAACTCCTGAACCTTTTCCAGATGGAAGAATTGAGGAATGAAATTACAGCATGGCCACATTTGGGTGTGGTTAGCAAAACTCATCAGCTCCTCCTAACCAGGATTAGGAAAAGCAGAGCAGCAGCACTGGGCTGCCGGCCCTTGAGTGAGGCCAGCACAGCTCTCAGGGCTGACTGGACCAAAACCACTGAGTGATCTTCAAAGAGAAGAGCAAACAGGACTTCTCCAGGAGATCTGACTGGCCTGAGTGGCTTTGGTAATAAGCACAGCAGCACCCAGATGATCTGATGATGGCTGCACATTTCAGGCAGGCAGTGGCCAGAAGGAGCCCAGCTCCAGTGACAGACACACCTTTTATGAAAGCCACCACAGGTTCAAGAGATGGGCTTATTTTTAATACCCTCCTCCCATCCCATAAAATTATTTCTGATTTCCTGAAGGAAGGCTTCCTGAATGCTCTGATCAGTGCCTTTGGGAGGATTACCAGGACCTGTGTGCTCGGCAGCCCCTGGAGAGCACATCCCTCTGACACTTTTTTAAGTTCAGGCTACACTGCCACACTGAACTCCCCAAATCAATTTTCCATTTGTCCTCCCTTTCCCTTAATAACACTCCCCGTACACTGTGCACATTTAATTTACTCCAGCAATTTCCCGTCCCACTTTCACATTTTTGACCATAAAAACCTGGGAAAAAGATAACTTATACTGACAACTCTGTCAGGGCATCATTTCTCTTAATGCATCACATTAGAGTCTTATTGAAGCATGAACAATGTGAAGCCTGGGCTCACCGTTGTCAGCCGCCAAGAATGTGGCCTCGTAGACGTTATTCTTAATGTAGTCTGACTCTCGATCAAGGACAGCAGCAGTAGTGATCTGACCATTTGTGGCATTAATGTTCAGCCAGTTTGCAGGATCTGACAGCTTAGAGTATCTACAGAGAAAGGAAATAAATACATGGCAGTCTTTTCACTGACATATCCTTAATATTGCTTGAAATACGTTTGGTTTTTTTTTCTGGACTCCTGACCTGTGATTCAAAGGACCTTTGGATAACTGGTTTTGTTGACAAACACAATGCTAATTGAGTATCCGGTTTTTGACCTTTACAATTATTCAATTTTTCAATTACTTTAGTTTTAAAGGTTCTTCTTTCCACTAAGTGCCACTTACATGCCAGTTTCCTGCTGCTAGGAGAGGGCATTTCCTGAGGTCTCTGCAGCTGAGCAGAAATGGGGTCTGCAAAGACCACTGCATTCATATGCCTGAATTAGAGGATGGATTCCTGCTCTCTCCTGCTCCCGACCTTGCCCTTCTGAAAACAGGTTTGTAAAGTCAAAGATATTCCTGTTGTCTCTCCACCGCTAATAAACAGCAGTTTGGGAATACCACACTGTCAGAGTCACCTCCCAACTACTCAGTCAACTCACAGCTATTTTCTATTCATGTCCCATGCAACCAGCTGAGAACATGGGGCTTCTTTTGGGCAAACTTTTCCTGTGTTCTCCAGATCAGTGTTTTCAGTTCGTGCTTCTTACTTGCTTGTTTTCTTGCTTTCCTGCCTCCCAGTTTTGTACTGTTTGAAGTGAGATGGACCATAACTATCCAACTGGAAGCTAATAAATGGCCAGACTATAAATTACTGAAATAAGCAAAGAGAAGCTGAGCTTATTTCATGGGTAACTCAGACCTGCTGATAGTTTTATATAATTTGTCATTAGACATGCAGGTGAGAGCGTTACTGGCTTCTGGTGAATATCTCTTTCCAGAATTGGGCTGTTTGAAGCAGAAACTCAAAGGGAAACCTGAGCTGAGTCAATCCATGTGAAGAGAAAAGCAACACACAGCTGCACAAACTCCTGCCAAAGGAAGGAATTACATTTCATGGAGCCAGACTCTTTGGGATGTTTTCATTTCAATATCACTGCTGTGAGGCTCCTGCCCTTTCTCTGCTAAATGACCAGGGATCCAGTTTCAAAGCTGGCTTTGTGAATGTGTCTGTGGCTAATGAGGATAACCTGAGGTGTGACACTGCCCATGCCAAGCTGTGCATTACTGGAGATGCTCCTGCTTCCTCATCTTCTATTTGTAAAAACTCTGTTTCATCAAAGACTATTTAGGGACTGAAATCTGTATGCAAGGCTCTAGCAGCTGGATCAGCTCTGCAAAGTGCTTATCATGGATCTGTAGGTTTAGCCTTTTGGGTATCTTTTTTCCTAACTCACCAATGTCAACTGTGAAGTAAAAAATAAAATATCTTTTTTACATCTCACAAAGACAGGACCCCAAAATCACCCCACTGGTTCCTGCAAAGCCTGGGCATTGGCTGTCCTGATGCAAAGGGAGAGAGATTGCACTGGGGTTTGGAAATGAGGGGCTGTGGATGCTCAAAATGCATATCCTGGAAGCCCTAGAAAGAAACAACCCAAGTAACTGGCTGCTCATACTCACAGGAAACTTTACAAGACCCTGCACATGCCCTGTGCAACGACAGGAACAGCAGGCACTCGTCTGGATTACAGATCACTCCCCTCCAGGTTAGAGGGAGTACTCAATCACAAATGAGTTGTTCTCCCTCTGAATACCAGCCCTGGTACAGACATCAGGGAAATAAAGACCCTTCAAAGGCCAATATTTCAAAAAGAACATAAGAAAAATGGGCTTGTTAGTTAGGATGGTCTCTTTCCTCCAAAGTCACAATCCCTGTCGAAAGACAACAAGATGAGGCAGTGAATAAACTACCATTTTCTAGATCCGACAGCTCTGTGCCAGGTGAAATATTTCAAACTCTTCCTGACACAAAATGTCACAACTGATGCGAGTTTAAGTGGCCTCAGCCATGGTCATGTCGTATACTCAGGTTTTGACAAAAATACCACAGCTCTTACAGACTGGGAACAAAAAAAGAAAACAATTTCTGTGGATGTAAAAGTATCCAAGATCAGGAAATGCATTTCCTGTCTGCACAGAGGGAGCTGAAATAGTTGTGAAAGTGTCACAAGGACTCATTCTCACCTACACTTTTCTGCCAATTATTTCCTGCTGGGAAGGTGGGTGAGCTGGGGTCCTGGACCCTGGATTCAGACCCTGCTCTGCCCAGGTGGGACAAAACAGAGTGAGTGACACCCTCCTGGTCACAGCACGAATTAAAAGTGATCTTAAGCTGCTTGGATAGAAATCTGACTTTTACAAGGTTAAAATATTTCCAGCTGAATCCCATTCATAGGGAAAGCAGCTAAGGGAGGTTATGTTAGGGAGGTGCTCTGAAGAAAAAGGGAAGTTTGGAACAAATTGCACCTACTGGGAGCAGGCAAGGGGAGCACTGGTGAGATACAGACCAAGCACCAATGGCCTGTGAATGGGTGTTTGACTGCTCAGGCAAAACTGAACAATTTGGCACTTTAAAACCCTGCCCAGCAGCTGTTTGTAACCCCACCAGCCTTGCTCTGAACTAGCCACAGCTCTTGCACTGTGCTTTTAAAAGCAAGGTTGAACCTAAATGCTCTGGAAGCAACACAAGGCATGATTAAAAATCCCAGCCATTCCCTTTGAAAACCCAGGCCTAGCCCTTTCTATGCCTCAGTTTCCCCCCTTAAAACAGAAATAACAAAGATGCCTTTTTCTAAACCTCTGTGTTTATGAAGTGCATGAACCACACAGGTCAGAGCACCCTGGATGAGGCAGAGCCAAAGACTTTGTATGAAGTAGCCCTGATCTCTGTAATCTGCTTCACTTGAAGGTGTGATCTGCCCCACAGCAAGCCAGTAACCCAGGAACCAACTCTGTCTGCTCTCCTTGACCCTGCTCAGAGCCTTACCTGGAGCAGGGGGCTGTGAGTTTACAGATTTGCATGACACCGTGCAGTGCTCGACCGCAGGTGCCACTCCCTGCCAAGATCTCACTCACATCCCACCAGCCAGTTTGGAAATCAGCTTTCAGCTGCTTGGCTCCCCAGATGCATGCAGCTGAACCCCCCAGCTGCAGGGGAGCCCCCAGGCTGCCTGGTGTCCCACCTTACTGCCTGCTGCATGAAGCGATCGGGATCCACCGCCGAGAACGTGGTCAGCACCGTCCCCGTGGGCACCCCTTCCTCCAGCCTGATCAGCTTGTGGTTGGTTGGGAAATACGGCGCTTCGTTGACATCTGTGACTGAAATGGTGACTCCTGCTGTCGACTGGAAGGACATCTGGATGCCACTGGCCAGGGGAGCTTGGTTTGATACCATCACTGTCAGCATGAAAGCTCTGTTCATCTCGTAATCGACTGCCTAAAACAAACAAACAAGCAGGTGTAGAGCCAAGCAGAGAATAAATTCTACCTTCTGGCTGGAAGCTGCAAGACTAGAAGGCCAATGATATCAAAGTCATTGCCTGATCTTGTTTCCTCCTGAGCTCAGTTCTTTTGAAGGTGTAAATCCAGAGCAATTTCAATCCAGTGGAGGATTTGGCCTTCCAGTTTTTGGAGGGTCAAGTAGTTAAAAAAAATTCCACAAAGGAAAAACTGCAAACAGCAGGGAGCATTTTCCCTGTGTTTTGTTCCAATGCTAAGTGGTTTCCAAAAGACAACCTGCCTGTGAGAGCTGAGCATCAAACGAACAAACCCACCCAGGGCTGCTCTAATGCAACAGGTGGAGCCTGTTCAGAGGGTTGGGATGAGCACTTAGCAGTGCTATTAGCACTGAAACTGCTGACTGTGGAACCAGGACAGTCTCTGTGGACTCATGAGCCTGAAGGGCTCTTTATTTTCCCTCTTAAATGAGTTTATAAGCAAAGGTGGAGCTGCCAGGAACAATCCCTGGTCAGGTTAAGCAGGTGGTCCTTCCAGTGGGACCTCTCATCCTCCTGCAAGGCACCTCGTGGTCTCTGGAGGTTGCCTACAGCTCTTACAGCTGGGTTTTGCTGCTGGGAGGCCACAGATCTCTTCTCAACACACACATGAAGACGATGTGTCTGTCCCAGGAGCCAGACAAGAGTGAAAAGCCTTTGCTGGCACGACTGACTGAGCCCAGTATAATAATAATTTCTAAACCATCCCACTAATTATTATGAGGGAAGCTGCTAATCATCTGCCAGGGAGGCTTGAGTTATGCAGGATCACACCTCTGCTTGTTAAAAACTGCTTTGCCATGATTTATAAATTTAGAAGCATATCCATCCTCCCTAATACCTTCTCCAGCGCTGAGTCTGCAGAGCACTCACTCAGGGTGTGAAACACCACAGCTACACAGACTTGGACAGGGATTTACAGCAGCAGGAGCTGCCTGCCATGTCCTGTTTAAAACCCAGTATTGTCAGGAGGGAAATCAAATCATAGGAGCCTACACGAGAGAAACAAATTTCAGAGGCAAGAGGTAAACCAGCGGAATCTCTCCTCGATTGAAGTGCAAATGTTCCCCATGCTAAATGGCTTCCTGACAGGCAGGGCCAACATTTAATAAATAAAAGGAAGCATAAAGATTCCCAGTACACCCACCCGTGCTGACTCACGGACTTGTGCTGCATTCAAAACCAATGCATGCTAAAAGTTCCCATTTCAACACTATTCAAGGCCTTGAAACAATTTGACTAATGCATTTCCTCAATGTCTTTTCACACCCCCTCTAATTTATATTCCTGCAGTTTTCTTTTTTTTTTTTTTTCTTTTTTTGTCATGCTGCTCTGTTTGCTAGGCTGTCCACAGCCACCCTGCACCCAAGGGGGCTCAGAGGCAGCTGGGGGCTGAGCAGCTCCATGGGGAATGATGTGGGCAACTTGCTGCTGCTGATGCTCAGGACACACAGCTCTGCTAGGATGTGGTCTGATGTAAAGTAGTGGGGTTTTTTCCCCCCAAAAATGTAGGGCTGCTCTCTAAGCTTCTTCCTCTTTCTTCTGGTAGCAACAAAACTTGGGCTGCAGAAAAATCATGCAAGGAGCAGAGCTGGACCAGGATCAGGCACCCCAAAGGATGTCTAGGAGGCATCAGTGTCACCAAACAGTGTCCACCACACTTCAGTCTGCAAGACAGAGCTGATCTGCTCATTTCTCCTGTGTCCACTGAATCCTATTTTACACAGATTAAAAACAAAACAAAACAAAAAAAAAAAAAAAAACAAAAAAAACCCAAACAAACCAAAAAAACAAAAGAGAAGGTAAAATCAAGTCTGTGCTGTCCTGGCAGTTTGGGCTATTGAGCCCCATGGGACAGCAGCCCCTTGCAGCCAGACACTGTCCAGCCCTAAGGCAGAACTTCTTTCACACCCTCATAAGCAATTTATACCAGAACTGTTCATACCTCTGCTGCCTAAAGCTGCCTCCCTCTGAGGATAATGGTGCACAGAGCGCTGAGTGTTCCTCACACCACACTCACCCCTTGCACCTCCATGCATATCACTGGAAATGCTCTACACTGGTCAATTGATATGGTTTTAGGGACACGGTGGACTTGGCATTGCAAGGTTAACAGCTGATTTAAAAATGATTCTTTGATTCTATGACAGCAGGATCCTGAAAAAGCCCACAGGGCCATTACATCTGGGACAAGGACATGTGGGACTCTTGCATACTTTGCACCTGACATGAAATTAAAAAGCAGCACTTTTGCAGGTGCTCCTTGCTGGCTGTTTGGTGTGTGATCTGGCTGTGAAATATCCCCTGGAGATGCTGCACATCCTCCTCCTTCACCAGCACCTCCAACCTGGCTGCAGCAGAGCGATGCCGAGGGCTTCCCACGTCTCCTCCTTTTCTTGGGGTACTTTTAACTGAAGTGAACAGATTTGCCTGGTGTTATAGTTGAGGCAAATAATAACTAAAGCTTCAGCAGCATCTCCATTATAAATTCACAGCTCTGATCCATGCAGAGTTTATAATAACATTTTACTTAGCTGGCTGCCACAGGGCAGCCACTGCTGCTCTGGGAGATTGTCTTGAGACTCTGTGGTGTCTCATCGGAGTGGGAAGTTTCTCTCTGCCCTTGATCAAGGCTTTCTTTGAAGATTAGGGTCTTGCACAGTTATGGAAATGGTTTGGAAAGGCAAGAACAGGAAAGGGAAATGTTATACTTTTGGTGATCACACTGGAGATACAGATGGGGTTTTGCTGAGGGCAGCTTCAAAATGGCCCCCACGAGCATAATCTGAACTCCAAAGGGAAACCTGGCTTGGAAGGATTTCTGTCCCTCCATTTCAGGCCCCTAAAATGCTGGTGAAGTGGTGGGATTCTGCACAGAGCCTCTGTCCCAGTGCTGCTGCTGTCACCCCTTTGCTTGCAGCAGGAGTGATCTGTGAGTGGCTTTGAAGAGCCACATGAAAATCCAGCCATGTAGGGTCTGTAAATAAATGTTCATTACTTGACTTTAATTTTTTACCTGTGTTTTCAACCCACATCAGTGATCAAACCAGCAAGAGACCGCTCCAACACAGCAAAGAACAAGCTCTGACTGGCCACCCAGTCTGATGAGAATACATCCCCCAAACCTTTAAGCATATTCACTTATTAACAGAGAACAAAATATTTCAAAGAAGGTGGAATCCTAAGAGTCTTCCCTTCTTCACCATGAAAATTTAATCACAAGCAATTTCACTCATTCTCCTTGCTGAAAATACACCAAAAAGCCTCCCAGCCAGATAGGGGTAGGGAACCCTGGTGCCCAGGAGGATCAGGTGAGGTGATGTAGTGAAAACATCCAATGCAATTTCAAGCTCTGAGCTCAGCTTGATGAGATGGGATTTTCATGTGGTTCTCTGCTTTGTGATCACTGTGGGTTACACAGCAGTGGAAAATCAACACCAGCATCAATGGTGTCTTGACAAATCTGCCCTGCTTTCTGCCTGCAAGTTGTGAATAAGGGATGGTTTATTATGCACAAGTCCTTGTGCAGCAGTGTTGATCATGCAAATCCCCTGTTGTTCACTTTGATGTGCCTTTAAACTACAGTCCTGACACTTTGCAAGATTAAGAATAAGGGGTCCTCCCCTACTTGCAATGAAAATGTTGGCATTTCGATTTCAGACTGGCTGCTGATGTCACTGGTAAATTTTTGCACTTTTCTTTGTTGAATGTTTTCTGTTTAAGCAGAAAATATAGATTTGGATATATGTATGCTTACACACATATATGCAAAACATACAAACGTCTAAGCTTGAAGAGGTTTCATAGTAAGGCTGTCAACCATCATCACAGAGCAGTAAAAAGCGATAAATAAGAGGACCCTGCTGAAATACCATCTGGCAGGTAGAATGGTGTGTCCCTTGAAGTTTCAGCAGAGCAGCATCTGCAGACACACACACATAGCCAGGGGTCAGGGAACAGGACAGGCTCACATGTTCCTGCCAGTGTGACCTCACTGGCAGCTCACTGATGCCACTTCTCCTGAGACACAAACTGCAAAATAGAATGACTGCAACTTGTTTAGCTAATAACAAGAAAGCAGGGCTCAACACAGAGCTATTCTTGAATTATACTGCTCTTTCAACTTAGCATTTCTACCTACGCTGTTGATTAAAATTTCTGGTGGGGGAAGGCCAGACTTATCAGAAGGTGCTGCCTTTATCCACCCCAGCAGGTACTAATCCTTCCCATGTGCAGTGCACAGTGTGTGTTGTGCAGCTCCTGCACATCTCAACAGCCTGTGTGTGATGTCCTTGCTGTTTTTTGTAGTCAGAGGGAGCACCCACAGGCATCTTATCTGGGAAGAGCTTCAGCGAATGCTGAAGGGATCCAGTGATGTCCTGGCTGTGAGTAATGACTGCAGAAACACCCACTGGCCTCACAACTGGAAGAGAAGTGAATGCTCCAATGAAGATAGAGTCATGTTCTTTGGAAACATGGAGGCAAGGAAGGAAACACAATTTGGCATTTGCTGCAGGTATCTTGAGGCTTCCAGCTCTACCAGCACAAGGAGAGAAGAAGGGGTGGTGGATATTTCTGGTTTGATTTCTTGAAACTCTTTAGACAAGATCTTCTGCTGATCCACCTGGGGGGTGGCTTTGAGTGGAACTGTCCTGAACTGAGGATCTGTCCCACACTGTGTGTTTATCACTTAATACAGGAAAAGGAAAATCTCTCCAACAGTTTTTCTGCCAAACAACTCAGTCAAAGGGAAAATTTCTTTCCCTTCTTTTACCAGAAAATTCACCCCTCTGAGATCTCTCCTACACACCCTGCTTTCACAGAGGATCACTTGACTGACCCGGGCAGTGAAACAGTGCCCTTGATCCACAGCAAACAGGGTCTTTTCTGGCTCAAGAAGGGCAGGGCTGCCCAGCCCAGGCTCATTCCCCTTACAGAGCTCAAAGAGCCAAAGAGAAACAGGAGGTGGAGGTCAGGTTCTGGTGCTGGGAATCCCTTCAGCATGTGAGGCTTTTTGAAAGCTCACAGTGGGCTGTGTTGAGCTGGGAAACCAGAAAACCCAGAACCAGTGCCATATGCTGGAGAGTATTCAGGCCTCCTACACACAGAGACATGGGGAACAACAGATCCAAGCACTGGCACTTCCAGGCAGGAAGGCACGAAACAACTGCAGGCCATCCCTGCAGCTGTAGGGTGACAAACACAGCGTCTCTGGCTCCCCCCTCACCTTCACCACGGTGACCATGCCCTCGTTGGTGACGGGGTCGGTGCGGATGGTGAAGTGGCCCGAGGGGTCCCCGCTGATGATGCGGTAGATGGCGTTCCAGTTGGGAGAGTGCGGCTGGTCCCGGTCCAGCACCGTCAGGTTTGCCACCACGACCTCCACTCTGTTCTCAGGCACTTCTCCTGAATACTGCAAAGGAAAGACAGGGGTGGTCATGGAGGGAGCTTTCTGTCCATCCTCACACCACCCTCCCCTCTCCCTCCATCACCATGCCCATTGGGATGCCAGTCCCATGAAGAGGACCATCTGCAATGAGCAACACTTCTCTTTCTCAATTCTGTTTTTCTGTTGGAACCCTGGTTACTGAGGATTTTAGACTTTCTGTGCTGACAGGCCCTGACCCCCAAGAGAACACTGCATTGCCTTTCCACTGCCTGAGTAAAGCAATCTGTGAAAGAAGTGAATGGCTCAGATATTCCCAGCTTTACTTCTGTATAAATACCCTCTGGGATTCCAGTAGGTTGGATTTGCAGAACAGCTTTCTGAGCTGCTTCCTTGATATCTGAAATCACATCTCAAGGAAGATCCACAGGTTGGTCCTCAGGTTTATTATGAGGAAAAGGCAAGACTTTTCCTATTTTTTTCCTTTGAGTATTTCCCCAAAGCTTAACTTCACCTCTCAGCCCAAAGGAGAACAAACCCACTATCACACAGCCACTGCACATGATTCAGCAAATGCTCCAAGGAATCCAACAAAAAACATTCTCGATATTCTTGCTTAATTACAGCAACCAGAGAGTTAATTGTCAACAGCAGGGGAAAATGGCATACTGAAATGTCTGAATTTTTTAGGATGACTATCTCCATTTATTCTAAGGTATTTTGCCTCACTCAGATTTCAGTGATGGCATTTTATTGCTTCTTCAGTGATTTTACTTCATTTTATTTCTTTCTTGCCCCTGATTTTGTCTCATTATTTGAAGTGCTTCTTGTGATTTTGCCACAGCCTTTCCTGGTGCTTAATTCTCTCACTTAGCACTGATTTCCATGGAGCATGTCCCGTTCAGGCACATCCTGGCACATTAACTGCATTCTTTCCTGCTTTCCAGCCCCTGATTTATCTCATGGCTGATCAGGGATCCTGGCCTGTGAATACTTGCAGTATTTGGGGCTCAAAAGCTGCCAGTAAGACACATTCCCAAATTTTCAGCTGTCCTCATGTCTCAGCACTGCCTATTAGCAGCACTTGCAAATCAACACTCTGATTGACATATGGCAAATTAAACACTGGGGAAACGCCGGGAGCGGCTGGCTCCGAGTCTGTGACTGAAATTCTGGCCCCAAACTGCAGGAGCAGAGCACTTCTAAAATCTGGCCTTTGGTGTGCACAAATGCCAGGTTGTGTAAATGATAATAAATCATTCCTTCGTTAGCACAAGAGTCCGTTTCCCCTCCTAACCCATCTCCATCCTTTGGCATCTCTCCGTTACGGATGCTTGTATTTAGTATACATTATTTCACCACTGACAGCAAAAATATTCAATCTGCCTTATGCTAATGTGAATTTAAATTTGCCCTTTAGTGGTATCCTCAATGGCATCTTGCCCTCTTTTCTGCTATGCACCTGTCCTAAACAAGTTTTCATTAGTGAATGCAGATGGCATCTCTTTCCAGCCATGCAGAGTGCTGGGGAAGAACAGTGGGAAGCTGCAGGATAATTCTTATACTGCTACATGCTACAGCTCTTCTTTTCTCCTTATTTCCCCTGATCTCACTTGTTCTTTACCCATTCTCTTGCCCAATTTGGAGTCTCTGCGGCACACAGCTTAAGCAAGGGAAATATATGGAAATTTATCAAAAGCCTCTTGAAAAATCCATTAGATTATGTCATATGTACACTCTACTATCAACCTTGTCTGAACTCAAGCAGATTAGTTAAACAGGATCATCTCTTCCTAAATCCACACTAGTTATTGCCCATTACATTAAATTAATGTTGTATGGCATGGCAGCAGTGACAAGCTGACGAGCCACCAGTCTCTTTTAGGCTGCACTGCTGACAACAAGGTATCATACTGTAATTCCAAAGGAGTTAAACACTCTGTGAAACCACCTCAAATCTTCAACCCAGGACCACAGATTTCATCTGCCAATCCTAGGCTTATGCCCTGCAGAACCAAACAGAATTAAGTCATCAAGAACAAACCATCAGCTGCATTTAACCCATTTAAGAGGGCCAGTCCTGTATGATCCCTGAACACCTTCAGTAGGTCACAGCCCAGGTGCTGCCAATGAGTTTGGGTTACATGGAAAAGCCCCACACAACAGATTTTACAGCAGCTCCTCTAGCAGCCATCACAACATCTATTTTCAGCCCACAGTGATAGAGCTTACACATTTTTAAACATGAGGTTATATTAAAAATTATAAATACACAAGCACATGCCAACATAAAGCCTGGAGGAAGATCACAGCAGCCTATAAAGCTTTTCCACTGGGGTGAATACCACAGTGCTCAGCACATCCTGGGCAATCCAGGAGTTCATCCACTTGTTGTTGACCTCTGTTAGGTACAGTTAGGAAAGTATCAGTCCTAAGCAGAATTGAGAGTGGATACTGCTTGCTGTGCTTATAAAGCAAAGTATTATTCTGAGGAGAACAGAGCACCTTCACTGGAATCAAAGGAGCTATCCAAAGCTATTCAGGGTGAAAAGCAAATCTTGGAGACATGTGCCATGAAGAAAAGAGTAATTTTCATCAGCTACAGATCAGCAGCTACTGGGAATTCAAACTGGAGTCTGCCTTTCCTCCCTCTCACACTCCCCCACTATCATTATTATAGGTAAATGCTGTAATGTGTATTGTCCACAATTGTCTTTCCCTTTAATAAAATTAAGTAATGACATTAAATTACACCTGCAAAAGGAAGGATGGCAGCTCAAAGCTACCCACACTTCTTTAATGTCATTCCCTCCCTACCCTGGAGTAATTCAGGATAATGAACATCTTTCACTATGCTGCTTTCCAGCATTCCCTCTGCTCTAAGTTCTCTTTCATAAGATTACAATTGATTTTCAAATAAAGAGAAGCATATCTATTCAAACAAGGTAAAACAATGAGCAACAGAGGAGCTGCTGGAGTAAACACAAGATTGATAAAGCAGTGCTTGACCTATACCTCTAGCATTTACTCATATTCCCCTGTATTTCATTTAGCTTCACTTTCAATTGTTGCATTTGAAGTCCTTGATTTCCAGAAAAATTTTAAAGACCACTCATAAAGATTTCTCTGGCTGATTGCTACACACTTCCCTTCCCTTCTCAGATAGGGATTTGTTCTGAAACTGTCACATTCTTAAATCCTTAAATTCTGTGGGGGTATTTTTTTCTCCTCCTCCTATAAAGGCCTGTGCTGGCAAAACTCCTTCTCCCACTCCCCTTGAGCTGGCCCCTCTGAAGTTATGCCTTGCTGGAAAGGAAGTAATTCATTCTGATTTTTGGGTTGGTACTAAAATTGGTTAATCCCAGAATTTGTCTTTCATGTCATTTGGACCTGACAGCACATAAACACGCAGACAAATATCATTGCAGAGGAGAAAGGGATTGATGTGGGGGACAAATGATGAATCCACACCATGACTTGACTTTGTGCAATAAATCTGGAGTCTGGGCAGTGAAGCCATGCACAGCTGAGTAAAACCAATTAGCTACTGCAGTCATTCCTAGGGAGGTGTGGGATTGAGACACATGAACACAAAGATAATTATTCAGGCTTCCTTCTAAAGGGAATTCCTTTTTTTTCCCCAATGTTCTTACTTCTTTCTCCGGTTGGTTTTGCTAAAAAGCTGCATAGGCAAAGACTTGTTCAGATGAATGTCTGCAGGAAAGATCCTTCTGTTGCCTCCAAGATTCACTAATGATGACCCAACATTTGTTCCAGGCAGCAGTGGTTTATGAAGGCAGAATTGCCTGGACAAACAGTGTTTCATGACCTGTAGCTATGGATTAACAGAAGAATAAGGGCATCTCAGTGCTCTTATTGGACTCTGAGCCCCTCCCCAGACAGATATGACTGCTGCAAAGTGCTGAATCTTCTCTCTAGGTCCCTTAGGCTGGGAGAAAGTGAAATGAGAGTGCATGGGGTGGTGGGGAGTCCCATCCCTCCCCAGTTCCTGCTGCCAGTCTGCCCCATTAGGAGAAGGTGATGTGCAGCCAGTGAGCCCAGCACTCAGGGGGCTCCACTGGCTGAATAAAACCCACAGCCCCTCACACTTCAGGGTATCCCCCCAACTCCATGCTGGCATCCCGAGCACGGGTTTGCCTTTTCTGCTAACAAAGATTCTTGAAAAGCAGGAAAATTAATAAACAACTGTGGTCTGGTTGCAGCAGTCTGTGTAAAATGGGGCGGGGGGAAGGAGAAAATCTCCTAATAAATCATTAATTGTGATGTGCCTGCCCAACTGCAGCACAGAAACAAGCAAATGCCATCCTAATTGATTGCTTCTTATTCCATCTTTATAGGCCTGCATTTTTTATTGTGTGGGTTGAATGAGCCCAGAGGTGTAAAAAACTTCTAGATTGTACTCTGCGTATCTGCCAACTTGATATTTAGATCAATAATGCTCTTTCTTGCCCCCCCTGCCCCCCCGCCACTCCTACTACTGGTAATTTAGCTTTTCTTCCTAGCAGACTAATTGCTGTTTTCTTAAGCCTTACTATCAATTCTGTGACCTTTAATTTCCAATATAGTTTTCTGTGGGGACGGCTGTGCTGGGCTGTGAGTTATCCCAGCTCTCAGCTGCTGTGACAGTCACACAGGGACTGCCAGGGTCTCCCTCCACTGTGTGCAAAGGAGACCATGAGCTTGCTCAAATCCCCACAAAACCCCTGTAAAGTCTGCCTTATTTTGAAAGCCAGGCTTTGAGATGCTCATTTCTGGTTTTATTAAACTACTCACTCCTGTGAGGTCTCGAGTGATCACCGCTGATATCCTCACTGCTTTTTGAGGCTGCTCTGCATTCCACCAGCTGGCAGCCCCTCCATAAACCTCTGGGCTGTTGTTTTTTCCGGGTTCATGGCCACAAAATCCTGTGCACTGCTTCAGTTTCACATCCACGAGGATCTACTCCAGCATCCATCCATGCATTCACACCCAGCTGCCATGGTGCTCCCTCTCAGAGGAACTGCCTGGGCTGCAGGCATCACCTCGTGGTGCTCAGGCAGGACTCAGCCTTGCCCAGCCCACCCAAGGAAGTGCATGACAATGAGCTCACCAGCTTTGAAAAGATGCTTTGGAAGTTTTGCCTTTGTGCTCAGCAGTTTGTGCCATTAAAGCAGCTTACCTGCCTGCAAAGGAGCAGGGTGGGCTGCACACAAGGCACCCACCTGCTCACAGGGAGTTTGTGCAGGAAGCTCCAGTGATGCTCAGCGTGGTCTCCATGTGCTGGTTTCTTTTTCTTTGGAAGAGTTTGGAAAACAACAGCAAGCCCTGAAGTTTGGCACTGGTGAAGCTGATCTCAGGCTGGAGCACAGACAAGCTCGGTCGTGCTCCTGCCACAGGTGACAGCCACTGGCTTTACACTTTGTCTTTCCTGGTGTCATTTTTTCAAAATCTCAAGTAATGACTAACTCTGGATCAACACACAAATTTTATTATTTCAATATGAAGACAAAGCTGGAGCAGAGGAGAATAAAGCAATACCCTCTCTTTCAGAAGCAGCAAAAGAAAACCCTCTTACTTCAGACTCTGTGTGAAGAAGGAACATGTAGGTTTCACCTTGGTTCAAAGACTCTTTGAGTACTTGCCAGGAGTTCAGAGCACATAATAGTAAAAGGATATTAAAAAAAAAAAAGTAGTTTGCATATCTAACAAAGAGCACTAATTTTTTTCATTATCAGATGTTACATTCCTTTGATAGTATGAAAAGATGTTGCAGAAATGATGACACAGGACACCATTCTGCTGCAAGATAACCATTTCCAAATAAATATATCTTAAGAAATGAGGTCTGAAGTTTGCATAGAAATTTAGATATTTTATAAAAATGCATTACAACACAAAGGAACTTTTCACAATGTTCATATGAAAGGTTTAAAAAGAGATTAAATTATGTCCTTGCAAGGCATATAGCCTTGTCAAGAAAAAAAAATTCTACATTAACCCGTGTAGGAAAGTTGTACTTTATCTCTATTTCAAAGGCTGTAAAGAACCACTTTAATCAACCTACTTGACTTTGGGGACTTGCACATCTCACTGAAACTCATGAAATCTGGCATAGTGTGGTTTCCAGAACACAAAAGCCTTTAATCCGTAAACCGACACTCTTGTACATTCAAATCCCGATACTATCTCCTTGTTAGGAACAAAAATTGTGAATTTATCCAAAATGGGATCTCATCTCCTCTAAATGATGTAGCCTTTGCAACAGTGACCTTTAACAATGGTTATACCCAACAATGAAAGATTTTATGTCAGGAACCAGTGGAAACAATATACATTAAAATTCTGATCTGGTAGCACAGCCCTTTATTTTTCAGTTTTAGACAAGGATCCTTTGAACATTTCATTTGCTCTCTTGTCTAACATACCTTTGTTTCTTGCCCACGGAATGAACAGCAGGAAAAGGTGGCTGATACTTTTCTGCAGACTATTTGATTGTCAGGTGTAATTAGCAATGCTCTCTTTAAAATAGAGACATAGATTTTAAAACAGCTGGAACTGCCTACAAAGCCTCATTCTTAAAAAAAAAAACCCTATATACATACATTTATATAACAGAACAGTTTTGAACAGATACATCATAACTCTACAGTGCTTGACAGCCCTATGCTTCCCTTCAGCTGCAGAACCAAAAGCTGAAGTGACTTGTCTGTCTCCTGAGGCAGCTGCAGAAGGGGCTGGAGCCATACCCTGTGCTGGGGCAGAATGCTGAGAAAATAATTAATTCATGTGTTACTTGATAAATCCATTAGGTCAGCCTGGATTAGCCTATTGATCTCCCCAGTGCATTGCCACAGAGCCCTGTGATCCTGGCTGAGCTGCCAGGAAAAGCCCCAGGAAGGCTGGCAGGGAACTGGGATGAGCTGATCCCAGCACGGCTCTTCCCAGGCTCTGAGCTCCACTGGGAGCCCAACCTGGTTTGTTTGGGCTGGGGTGAAACAGGCCAAAGAAGCTTGTTGTGCTTCCCAGCCGGGAAGCTCCACCAGCTCAAATTGAACCACCATGGTTTAATGAGGCTTTCCAAGGCCAGCTCTGGGCTGAGGAGGAGAATTAGAATATTTTGTATATAACCAAAAGCAGAAAGAGGCACAACACCTACAAGAAACCATTCAAATCTGGGGGAAATGCTACAGGTGGAAAAATGTCAGACAAGAAACATGGGTAGAAATGTGATACCCTGACCTGGAATTGCCAAAGCAGTGGCCCCTGCATCCCCCACCATGGCACAGGGGAGCTTTCCAATGTACTTTTACTGCCTGAAATAATCAGCTCCCTAAAAAGAGGATGCAATCAATTCATTTGTTGGCATGTCAGACCTCGCATTTCCTTCTCCTGCAAACTGCAAAGCAGCAAAAAACCATGATGCTTTGAGCAACAGTATGAAAACAAGATTTTCCTGATTTACATGTAAACCAGAGCAGCAAAAATTGAGTGAGAGAGCTCAGCTCCTAAGTGAGCAAAATGTACTCCACAGGTCTGGCTCTGCATCTCTTGGTGAGATGTGTCTAGAAGGGGATGTTTCAATTCAGGCACCTGTAATAAAGTTTCATAAAGAAGGGCCTTAAGCTGATAAGTTTGGTTTAGGATTTTCTTATTAACTGCCCATTCCCCATAATGAGTTTTTAATTTAATTTTTTCAGATTTTAAGGCATATGAAAGCTGCTCATGTGCCTCTGGGATCTTAAGATGGGTATTTGGGAAAGGAAGAATTATTAGAGTACTGAAACTGATTTTTACATATGCTATAATCCTACTATTGAGATTTTTAACAAGTTTCTAATGCAGAACAGCTCAGCCCATCTGCACACTGACTCCTGCTCAAACTTCCTCTGCACTGCAATTGGAATCTTTGTTATTTCCAGTTTAGTCTCAGAATCAGCACACAGAGGGATTTTGGGTTTTTTTAATGAGCAGGTTGGAACTCCATCATCAGGCACTGAAGACCCTCTGGTCTGGCCAAAAAAAGAGTTCCTGACTGGATGGAGCAGTCTTGTAGGAGAAAGCTACTGAAGCAGGTTTTATTCTGAAAATGTGGATTATTCTGTGGCTTAAAGACACGATCTTCTGCACTGGTGACACCATGGCCATTTTTTTATGTCCGTACTGATGCTTAAAATATTATGGCAGTGTCTGCCAGCAGAGTGAGAACTTGCACTCACAGGAGATTTGTGCCAGGGCTCGTACAGGAAAGGCCGGAGTGCCTAAAATGTCAGAATTACAGAATGGTTTGTGTTTGAAGGGACCTGTACAGGTCACTTAGCCCAACTCTCTGCCACCTTCACCTAGGTGAGAATCTGGCATTCTAGAGAAATGCCTGCCTGTTGACAGTAACTCAGAGCACAGAGAAGACTACATTAAATACTGTGTAATTCATCAGCCTTGCCATGAAAAAGAGGCTTCTTGCTGAAATTTTTGTTTACAACATTTCCTGTGGAATGGAGTAGAGGAATAGAGTGAGAAACACAAGATATTGGGTCAAAGAAAAGATGGGTTGTAAATTCAGGAAAGAAAAGACTATAATTTCTCCTTTCTTTATTTTTTAGCAATCAAAACCTGTTATTGCACTATGCCGAAAAACTCTGCCATGCTCAAAAAAAACTTTGTAAACCTTTCACCCATTCTCTGATTTTAACTGGCTGTTCTCTGTGTTGTGACCCTTTCTTCTACAACTGGGAAGCTTTAAGACATCCTGGACAGCTAGAAAGATTTGATAAGAGAAAACTCAGAGCACTCCCAAATCCTTTGCTAAATCTCCCTTTTTCTTCCCCCACAGCATGTCACTAAAGATTTCCTAAGTGAAATGTACTTAATGAAGTTCCAGATATATATCCTCTTAAAATGACAGCCCTCAGAAGCAACTGTTTTTAAAGCAAAAGAATATTGGAGAATTAAAAACCTGCCGACCCAAGGAAGTTAGCCAACCCCAGGAGGGGATTTATTTCAGTGCCTTCCAATAATGGAGTCACAGAATGTATTTAAATTTCTCAGCCCCACACCCGTGCCTGAGATGCTGAGGACTTTAGAGATAATGAAGTAATCCAGCACAAATGCGTGTTTGCCAGAGCTGTGTGGATATCCAGCCCAACCATGATGGTGCTGGGTGTCTACATTCAGACAACTGAATGCGCCTCTCCAAGGCCAGATCTGGGTTGAGGAGGAGAATTAGGATATTTTGTATAGAACCAAAAAGCAGAAAGAGGCACAAAATCTACAAGAAACCATTCAAATTTGAGGGAAATGCTACAGGTGGAAAAATGTCAGGCCAGAAACATGGGTAGATATGTGATAGAGGAGCATCAGCGTCTGATTTCTCCTTGAAACTGCAGCCTGACTGACACAGCAGAGATGATGGCAACAGCATCTGATCCCCACACAGGGATCTGGTGGGGCAGCCCAGGGCAATTTCCATGGCAGCACAGCACAGAGTAACGAGGGCATCTCCCTCTGCATTTCCTCTGACTCCAGAGATTCTGTCAGTGCCACGTGGCCCCGTCACACCTCCCTGCACACAGGTAGCTCACACCTGCCTGGAACCTCCTTCCCACTGCACAATTCCATGGAAAGCACGGGGTGGGGATGTGGTCAGGGGCTTCTCCCTCTGGATCCTGCACAGGGGAGGAGAGAAACCCCTGCTAAATGAGACACTGAGCCAGGAGACAGCTCTGGAGATGCTCAAATGAGAGGGCTCATGACAAATGGGGATGGCGAGCGATGGCTGACGGGCACTGCCGTGGGCCGGGGGTTGTCTGTGCTTTGATAATATTAGATGGTATTTAATATTAATGAAAATTTAAATGATATTACTAATATAATTATATTGCAATATTAATTATAACATTAACCTAGCTGCACAAACCAGCAGGCTAGAAAGCCAAATGCCAGATCAGTTGATGTGTCACATCCATGCATTGTTAGGTGTCTCCGTGGTGCTGAGGATGGATGTGCCACTCACCCTGTGAGTGACAGCTGCTGAAGCACTGCACAGGCAGGAGGGTTCCAGGAGCAACCCATGCAGGAATGCCCAGCACATGGAACCTGCTGCTCCTCCTGCCTCTGCCTCCTGTGAGGTGCTGCAGCTCCAGCTCACTGAGATTACACTCTCCAGCATGGAGAGGAGCTTGTATTATTCTTGATTTTACACCAAGTACTACATGTGTCCAATCTGAGAGAGACCAATAGAGTATTTTTTAATATCTCCCCCCCACATTTTTTTTTTCATGACAGAAAATTGAAATTTGTAATGGAACTATCGTTCCTGTTTTTGTTTTTTTTTAATCACCGCTCTTTGGCAATTTCTGAGGTCTGAAAAATTCATTACCACTAACTTCCATCAAGGGTGTTCGTGAAACCAAAATTACTTAATCAACTCAATTTAGCTTCTTGTGTAGACCTAATTCAGAAAAACTTTATCTTCTTGAATTGTTATTGCAATTAATTATTTCCCCCCCCTTTTTTTTTTCTGCAGCAGACGACATTTCAGTAATTAGATATTCTATAAAAATGAGTTATTCATTCAGAAGAGCTTCACTTTTATATTTGATTAATCACATTACCACTGAGGTCTGGGTTTTGTCTCCAAGGAAAGTTTAATGACCTCATTTTAATCCTTCTTTTAACCACCAGGCAGGTATCAATGAGAAGAAATAAAATTATCTTCTTTTTTCTTTTTCTCTGCTTTATTTCACAATCTCGAGATTACATTTGATGCTTTTTCTGTGTGACTGACCCATTTAGAAGGAAGTATCTAGCTGATTCCAATTAGGTTCAGGGCAGAATCAGGCTAAACAGAGCCTTGAACTGTGCCTTAATAACTAATGCTCAGTGTAATGGAGAGGAACCAGAACTGCTTTACCACGTGGCAGCCAGTTTAAAGCTCTGTACATGATTAATTTAGTGATAATTTGAAAATGAATGTACTGAAAGGAAATACACAAAACAAAAGGCACTGTAAATTTAGGTTTTGATTAATGGGGTCTATTAGGAAGAGACTTCTATCAAGAAGATGACTATTTTCTTTTAAATCAGTGCATATATACCCACACAATGTAATGGAATAATTCATATAAACCACAATTTATCTGCGAGTAGAGACTTGGATATGATTGATGACTGTTTCCCTGGCATCAGCATCTATCTGTGCTTTGGATCCAGCAATATGCACATCTATATCTGCTATTTATACATATACATCTCTGTATCTCTATCTGTTTGGCAGTCTCAAAGGTATCTCATCCTTTCTGTCATGTTCTACACTGGTGTAAAGGCTTAACAGACATCACAGAAGAGGCTGATGCTTTTTTCATTAAGACATGAGGAATTATTGTTTTCTCATGAAGTGAGAAATAGCTTTCATTTTAGATGAAAGAGGTGATAAAATAAAGAACAAAAGTTGAGCGCCCACAAGAGAGAAGGAAGTGTTTCTTGTGCTCCCTAGCACAGCACTGGAAGGACCTCCAGGCACTCAGAGATGCTGCGCCTGGGAAAGCCCCAGTGCTCCCAGGGAATCTGCACTGGGAGCTGGGGATCACCCTCATCTCTCACCGAATTAAACTGTGTGGGCATCTCACCTCCTCAGCCCCACTGGACAGGCTTTGCACTGAGGTAGGGATCCATCTCTAAAGGCCAGCTGGACTCCAAAGGCAGATCAAGGTGTAAATAATTTCCTAATCACGGTTAACCTGCGTGTCTACAGCAAACACCTGGAATAATTATTGTGGTGAGTTCAGCACAAGGCTGTAACAGGATGGGAAGAATGAATATTGTTTCTCCTTTTGCTCTGTTTGTTAGTGCTGCCTCCCAACCTAACATTCTTAATCTAAATTCATTGTTCATGGCAAAGGTTGTCACCGGGACATGCAACAAGAGGCAGAAAGCCCATTTCAATTTATAAGCACTGGGGTCTTATTTAGGAAAACTAGACTGATTTGTGGTTTTTAAGACTTCACTGACTGTATATTTAATGGAAATGCACACAGAATTAGGTAGATGCACACATACCCAAATACTACTGGGCATATCTGATTCACTTGAATATAATAATTTATTTCAGTTAGAGGCTGACAGCTCTGTAACAGCCCAGGCTTTGCTGGGTACTTTGGCTGAGCCTCGTTTTGACTGGAAAATTGCAAGTGAACACAGTCATCTGGGAATTTCCATGAAAGCATAATTGATTTTTAACAATAAAGCCTGTCTGCAGGACTGTACAGAACTCAGGGTTTGTCTTCAGCTGTAAAACAGCACAGTCCTGCACATTCCCTCACCACAGCACTGGTCCTTCCCCTTGCCAGCCCTGACCTGTGCCACCTACTTCAGTTCTTGTGTGACAACTGCCTCTAAATTATGCCACGGGCATAGTTTTGATGATTTAAAAACGTGTGTGATCCAGGCTAATCTACATCCAAATGTCACTGCAGACTTTCTGAATGGCACAGGGGTAGTGACAGGGACAGTGAGACCTGCACGGACACCTACACATGCACCTTTAGTCTGTACACTGGCAAGTCATGTACACAGGGCTCAAGATTTAAGCCCTTAATCTTTTCCAGGGTCTAGGAACAGGAGGAGGCAGATGGACACGTGCCAAGCTCCTGGGAGATAGCAAGCTAGCCACTTTCACCAGTTCTTCTTGGATCAGCCTGTTAAGATCTCTTTTTAGGAAGCCCTCAAAGGCATCCTGGTCCAATTTTCTGCCTGTAGGAAATCCCAGTGACATCCCACTCCTGCTGGGCTCTCCCTCCACAGCGTAAGATGAATTTGTAAAACATGAGCATGCATGTAAAAGGGATTTCTCATAACACTCCTGTGTTCCAAATGCTTCTGGCTACATCTGCCTATAAATGTGTTTAGGAAACCCCAAGGCAGCCTGACGTGGATGCAGATTTTGGTTTCCTACGACCATTAAATATCATTTCTCCAAAGCAGACCTATTTGCATCTTTGCATCCCAGTCACTTGGAAGTCACAATCTTTCAGCCTGAAGGAAGAGCTGAGGTTTTTTTCCCTGCTACTTTGCTATTTTGAAGCTCACCGTTGCAAATGGAGCTCAGCAGGATCTGACTGAGGGGGCTGGAGCCCAGGCAAAGCATTCACCCAACTTGCAAAAAAGTCACATTTTTACAGTTCACATCAGCTATTTCTGTGCAGTGCTGCTCTTGCATAGGTTGATGCACAGCTATTTTCTCTCCTCAAACAAACAATGAATGTGAGAACAAACACATTCAGAACAGGGAATACAATTTTAGGTTATGCTTGTTTGCTTTGTTTCCACAATTTTGGCAAGTTCACAGAGCAGGAGGCTAAGTGAGAGCTACACCATGGCTGTGAAAAAGGAAATACTAATGCCCTTGTTTAAGGCACTGAAACTGGATTACTATATCCAAATTGGGTCAGAAGAATGAAAACTGAGCAGAGTGTGGAGCACAGCAGGGTCAGCAAGATAACCAGGGAAGGGAAGCTGTAAAGCAGAAGGGGTTGGAGGATCTTGGCTTGTTTTGCTTCATGGAATGAAATACAAATGTACACTGGTAAATCACAGGGGAGAGAAAATGGGAAGGAAACATGAGAATGGGAGAAGGAAGAACTATTTCTGGTGAAGGCAATGCCAGCAGGGCAGGGATGCTCCAAGAGCATCTTCACTCTCAAATTCCAAAGCACTGCTCAGAATGGGCTCATTAACACCTCCCACAGCACTCGAGGAACCAGGACACCTGCACAGAGAAAGGTCAGACATTTTTGGCAGTGTGGTGCCAAAACCAAGAAGCCCTTTTAACCTGGGTCTCTCTCTGTGTTCCTTTGTGCAGGAAGCACTGGGCTGTTCTCTGCAGCTTCCAGCACTGCCTGACCCAGCCCAGCACGAGCCAGGCTAACTCAGCCTCACTGCAGCAGCCAGGGGTGAGCCTGCTCTGACAATATTCATTACACAGGCCAGGTAGAAACTGGCAAGAACTGCTTTTCCCAATGTGCTCGCAACAAGGACTTGCTCCTTCACTGATTAGCCAAGTCCATGTTGAAACCAGATTAACCTTACCCAGAAACAGGTCCCTCCTGCCCCAGCACAGCCTCTCTGAATCCAGGTTACTCCTCACCAGCAGCTCTGCTTTGAGTTCAGCCAGTCTTTGGCCAGCAAAGCCCAGCACTGCCCTGTGAGCTGGGAAGCACCCACCCATCTCCAACAGTCCAGTCCTAAACCTTTGGAGCTGTTCCTAGCTCAGTGTCAGGATCAGCCAGCGAGGCAGGGAAGGGGATGCTGTCCCAGAGCTGCCTCTTTAAAACCGACTCCACTGGATTCGGCTTTGGACGAGGAGATTCTCAAAGCAGTGACAAAGGGCAAATTTTAAAGTAGCTTAAAATAAGACCTCCTAAGGCTCAGGAGATTAAAGAACTTGAATAGCCCAGTTTCTTTCTTCCCTTTATTTCCCTCCAATTTTTTTTTTGAGGGGTTGATTGCCAGGCAGGTTTTCCCAAGAATCCACAAACTCAAGTAATCATGAGCACTTTAGCCCTGTGAAATAATATTTTCCTTACATGGGCTACTATAAAAACAAGTTCTGCACAGTAGGCAAATTTAAAATAACTTTTAATTAACATTTCAGACACAGAAGTCTGATCATGCAAATTCATCTGCGTCTCCTCTCTGTGCCTGATTGTTCCTGATTGAATATGATAAAAATAGACTTTGAATGAGTCAAGTGTGGGCATGGATTTCTTTCACTTCTCCTCCCCTCTGATTATGCATTTTCTTAGATAAAGTGGAAATCCTTGAATGGCTATTAACAGTATCATGGGTCAGACTGGAAAGGGCATCCTGCCTGAGAGGAGTTAAAGATTTCACTGGAATTAAAGGTGTTCCTCCTGTGAGCAAGAAAGATACTTCAATCTTATAAAAACCCGAGACTATCCAGCATTGTTCTATCTCAGCTGACTTTTAATCTCTGAAATACCAACTCTAATTTCACTGCATCCCCTGTATCTGAGGTAAGCATCTGACCAGAGGCTATGGATCCATATTAATATGGAAAAACCACAACCCACTTGCTCACAGGAGATAAATATTTGAAGGGAGACTGAGGAATTTCCCCATAATTAAGACATGTCAGAGGACATGGCCCTGTTATAAGTAACAAGGACTCTGGATAATGGAGGGCACAGTGATACCTTCATCTTACAACAGTAAAAGAGCCAGTAAAAATTCCTACAAAGCCTTTGTAACACAGTCCAGTTAAAATGTCAATATTTTACAATAGCTTGGTGACTTGGCAGGTGCAAAATCCACCGAAACATCCACAGAAATGAATGAGTCACAGAAAACTTGGGCATGGGGGACTAAAATACCCTTTTCTATGGCATCTGACCCAGAGCCTGTGGGCATGGGCTGGTTGGGCACTTTGAGGAGTCAGTGCTACCTCTCCTCTTTTGCAGAGGGAAGAGTTGCCTCCCTTCATTAATTTTTGCAAGCAGCAATGTCACATGAAGAATACAACACTGTGGACAGGCTGAAGTCCCTTAGATAGCCAGAAGAGCATTCCCTGGGTCACAATCCTGCATTAAACCATTAAAAATGCCCCAAACAGCTGCCTGTGATGTTTATAGTGTTTCAAGGGATGCTCCACTCTTGTGGTGTCTCTCAGGAGACACTTCCCCACTGCTGGCTGCTCTCTGATGATTCTCAGCACAGGCACAGGTAGCACTGCAGATCAAAACAGCCATTCACCATCACAAAAAAGAGCGGGACAGGACCAGAGCAGGCACCTGGTCCTCGCTGTGCCCAGTGCCTTGCAGCTTGCTGCCGGTAATTCCCACAGCTGTCAGGACTGGCCAGGCTGATGGAGACTGGCCTTAGAGTTAACAGCAGACTTGAGTTCCAAATTGTTTCATCCAAGGACGCTGATTTCCATCCTCCCATGTAATTTCAGAACCCTTTGTTTGAGAAGGTGGGGCTCCTTCTTCTCCTGCCTTTCAGGTGATGGACCAAAGGATGTGAAACCCACTGACATCAGTTTTCATGGAAGCACCCCGGAATTCTGGAATTTTACTTTATAAAATCTTCATTTTGTACCTTTAAGGATCTTCTCTGTAATTTTATCGCTCTTTTACCACCTCTCATCCAGCAGTACACTTTGATGCCAGCCCATCTGGTATTTTGGATGTCCATTCACCACCACACCTCTGCTGGCTGTGCCACTCTGGCATTGCTGTGCCTGTGTCTGAACCTGCATGTGGTCCATGCACTCAGCCCCGTCCCCCTGCCCTGTGCTTGCTGCAGACGTGCCCTGACTCTCTTGACCATCACAGTGGATGCCTTCCTCTCTCCCATCCTGTTGTTAAATTTTACACAGCAACATTAATTCCTGCTGCTGAATACATGAGCTGTGACACCAGCATGGTGCAGTGTCCTCCTGAGCTACATTCCCATCCAGAAACGATTAAGTCTGAAACCACCCTGGCTGAATGACAGGTAATTTAAGAGCTCTATAGGGTGGGCCTCTGTATCTGTCTGGGATGAATACAGCTCCTGAGTTCCTCTCATCTGGCTGCTTGCCAAGAGCAAGCCACAGTTTCAGTTATTCAGTCTATTTTTGTTTTTACAGCAGCATCTCAATACAACTATTTAAAATAAAAATATACAATATCTCTCCAAACAGTCCACAGACTTAAAAGAGACCATGGGCTTTCTCACTCTCTGAGGAGCTATAGATTTCCTGGAAAGTGATTTTTGCTATTTTTTTAGAGGTGTTAAAATGCAGATCAGACTATTTGAGGACAGCGAGGAGATTCAGCTCAGGCTTAAAGAAACTCATCAGCCTGACGCTGTTCCCTCTGCCAGTAAGAGAAAAAACATATTATACTTTCATACTCACATGAAATTCAGCCTGGCTATACCCAGGAGTATATCAAAGATATTTGTTTCCATAGAATCACAAAGTATTATTGTAAAACACCCTTGGTTCTCAACTCTTTATAGAGAAGTCCCATGTGCCACTGTGTAAAGCCCTTTGGCCCTTGCAAAACTCTTTATTCAATGAGTGAAATTAGAGAAATAATGGTACACATCAACTCTGCTTAGAGGAAAACTAGCATTTTCTAATCCATTTAACACAATTCTATGGGTAATTCTCTTGATGGCTTTTATTCCTTCCAGGTTTAATACACACCGAGACATTAAATACTCAGAATTCACCTGAAAGAAAATTTCCATTATCCCACCTTCCATCAGCTTTGAAAAGTGCCATTAAAATACTACACATCTGGAAGGGATGCTGCCCTGCAGAAGGCACCAATGTGCTCGTGCAAGGAACCCTGACCCAGCTCACCCTGGTCCCCAAAACTTCACCTCCCAACCTGCACTGGAGACAAGGACCCCACGGCCTGGGTCATGCGAACAACCTGTGCTGAAGTGACATGGCCACTAGATGTCATTCCTTTTTCACTCAAAGGGAGGGCAGAGAAGCATTTACCTGGCAGAATAAAGTCCCCGCACACACCAGGGAGCTGTGGCAGTGCTGTGGTGCAAGGTCCTGCAGCCCCACAGGCACAAACCTCCTTCCAGAGAGAATAATTCTGTCCTGGCAGGAGAATGGACCACAAAGCCCAAGACCCGTGCTGTATTTTTATGGCTCTCCATAATAATTGTACCATATTGAAAGAGATGTTTAACCACAATTTTACAGCAGAAATATTGGAGTATCCATGATGGACACACAGCACACGTGTGCTGATACATCCACTGCAGCAGCAGCACAGCCTGGGGATTGATCCCCAGACCTGAAAACATGTTGGGTGTCCACTTTGCTGAGACTCAGGAGGAATTTGGTGCCTTTTTTTCTTCTTAGAACCTATGTCCAAGTCACTGTGTGAGAAAATGCTGTCTGGGAGCTGAGCATGTCATAGCCCCAAGCCCAGCTCCCCATGGAGATGGGAAGGAAGGACCCAGACTCCAGAACTGACATGAATCCAGTTTGGGTCCACAGGGGCATAAACTGGGCTCTGCATGACTTCCCTGAGTTCTGTGACATATCTGCAGTTTGTAAGAGTATAACTAAGTGGAAACTTTGGTCCTATGCTAATAAATATTTAGAGACCCTTTAGGACGGAATGAAAGTTCAGAATTATATAAATAATAAAAACATTCCTCCAAGGATGTTCAGTGACTTGAGCACAAAGAAGTTAGACCACCTGTATTTGAAAGGATTTGATGCCTATTTAAGATACATCACTTACTGCTCCTTGTTGACCCTCATATGAATACAGACAGGGGGTACACAAGCACTTCCCATTTATTAGCATATAGACCTCTGCACTGCTCTGTGATTTCTAAATTTACCATGCACATTTCAGATGTTCTACATCTATGGATTATGAAGGCTGGAATGAACCAGACCACATCATTTCACCTTTCAAATCTTCATTTTTACCTTAACCAGCTCTAAAAATTTGTCATTTGCAATCTCTGTTTTTTTTCCCCTTGCCCTCCAGGAATACCTTGGAACACATGAGAACAGAAGAGAAGACTCTGCTAATAGAACATAAGAAAAATCTTTAACTGATTAAAACCAGATGTACTGAAGAATGTCTACACATTTACTGCCAGCACACACAAATACATCTGTTAGAGCTATCAGTGAAATACAAATTTTACCAGCTACCTGCTACCATTTAGAGCACTTACAGCCCTCTTGAAATCATATCCAAGCCATAAACCCCAAATATCTCTCACTGCTCAGGATTTCACTCAGAAGTATTAATAACCCTGATATGTCTACAGCCAATTGCTATGAAACAACTGCATCCTCTTTGGTGCAATCAGACATGGGCTGTTTGCCACGTTATTTCTGCTCCTTCAGTGCCTTGGCCAAATCATTCACCAAATAGTTTTGCTGGTTCATGAATCAATCTTTTTCCTTTTTCTCGCCTGAAAGTCTTTATTCCACAGTTATCCATCAGAGTTCCTGCTATCTGCCCGAGCAGCTTGGAGAGACAGCAGATACCAACACCCATGAGTTAAAAGCAGTGTGTGCATGCATCACCCTGCTGCTGTGGGGGTACTCACAGTGCTGGTGGTGAATTCAGGGGGGTTGTCATTCACATCTGTCACTGTAATGATGGCTGTGGCCGTGTTTGAGAGGCCATAGTTCAGATTTCCTTCCATATCTGTTGCTTGAACAATCACTATGTACTGCTGAACTTTCTGGAAAAAAAAAAAAAGAAGAAAAGATGAGACACAAAAACGCACCCTGTGAAACACCTTGGTTTACTTTCCATATACAAGTGTGATCTTTAAGTAGACTAAGAAGCTAATTGGATTAAAAATGTTAGTAAAAAAAAAAAAAAATTTTCTGCATCATTTTTGAAGTGATTTTTGCACACATTCGTGGACCTCACCTGTCTCACGGGAAAATAAAAGTCTTATGGGCAAAATTCCCTGGTTGAAGCTGACATTTTTATTAACTTTTAAGTATTTTCTGCAACATTAGCTTCTGTCTTCTGAAAACCAGTAAAAGTTTTGTTCATGTGTTTTCACCAAAAACATTGCTAAGAACATTATACCCCCAAAATTGACATCAACATTGCCTGGCAGCCCTCCAGCTCGTTCTGCTCACACAGTTTGACGCCCAAAAAGCATTAAAATGCTTTTCGTGTTTCAATCCTTACCACAATCTTGGTAAATAAGGAGAATTTAAGTCCAGTATGGAAGAAAAAAATAATTCAGTGCAATAAACAGCAGTTCAGCAGAACTAATTTAAATTCCTGAGCACCCCCTACCACACAGCTCTCAAAGGAACAAACCTCACAGAGCCAGCCATAAAAATCACACAGTGAAGTTCTAAAGGATGCTGTAAGTCAATGCAACTGGAAAATAAACCTGAATAAAAGAGGAGAGGCCATCTGATGTTGCATGTGTACATATCTTCCTGGGATCTCTTTACTTAGGAATATCTGCCTGCATCAAGAGAACTCTCCTGATCTTTACAACTGGCCTCAACAACAAATTTTCATTTAGACTTGTGGAATTTACTGTTGATTACTGTCATGCTCACAGAGCACTCTACAGGCAGATGGGAAAGCAAAGCTCCTCTCCTGGAAAGTGGGCAAAGGGAGGCAGGAGAACCAGAGAAGGATCCAGGCAAAAGCTCAACACAACCCTGCTCCTTAAGGCTGCAGGGGGCACATCAGAGAGCCCCAAAGGTGTGCAAACCAAGTGGAGGCAGAATTTTATGCAGGAAAAGCTTTTTTGTGAAGTCAGGTGGAGGGACTTGGGTGCAAGGAAAGACCAACTGCCCCCAGAACACAGCTCAGGGACCAGGGCTGCTCCTTCAAGGTGCCAGTGCTTTGTGTGTAAAATGTCAAATGTCCTCTGAAGTTTCAAAGGGCAAGAATTAGGTCAATTAGGTCTCTTTATTCCCATATAAACATCCTTGAAGTGCTGTAACTGCCTCAGTTCTTTAATTCTTCTGAGTTGCCAGAATAAGAGATCTGCATTTTAGCTTTATCTTGATTCCAGGGCTTTTAATTGACCTGCTAAATTGACAAGACATCACACTTAGGGATCCATCAGCACCTTGCAACTGGAATATATTATGGAAATGCACTTTCATTATCTCTTCCTATCTTGTATAATAAAACATGAGGGAGAAACTATTGTTAGCCCTTGTTTTGGCTCATGCAAGAAGGTTCTGTTCATTACTCCATTTGTAAAGCACGGCACAAGGCTGAAATGTCCTTATTAGTGAATGTAATTTCTATTTCACATCTAGCTTTTCCTTCCTTATTCTCTGTTATAGACTACCTGGGAAGCTGATGGAGGTATTTCCTAGCAGGCCAAATACTCTGGTTTAAATAACAGAAGGTTTAAATCATAGAAGTGGGGAGGATACTTAAAAAAGTAGCAGCAATCAGATTTCACATAAATGAGAAAAACACATCTGTGTGCGTGTACTCACAGACCCCAGGTTTACAACAGAGTTGCTTTCTTTAACAAAGCACTGTTCCCTGAGCTCTGTAATGTTAATAAAAAAACCCCACAAATTCAGAGCATTAAATTAGAGAAGTTTAAAAGAAAGATGTTGATCAGATCATACAACAAAAAAAAAGAGAAGGAAAATGGCCAGAATTTATTATAATGTGCAAATGTACCAGCCACAAGGAGCTGGTGTAGAAGGATGGAAAGAAGGGAGGGATGGCAAAGGAACACAGCATTTGTGCAACAAGTTCAGACAGTCCAAGCCTGGTGAGAAAATGTGGGAATTTCAGCAGATCCCAAAGGAATGGAGTGATCAGGCAGGACCATGATGGGAATGCACATGTTGGAGAGGTGCTGGATCTCAGGATAGCACTGGGTACACATCAGAAATGAGCTGCTGGGGGAACCCCAGAGACATCCCCAAAGCTGCACTCATTTCCACCAACTGAACACAAAACTACTGTGTTTAGAGCAAAAGTGGATTTTCACATGGAGAATGGTGTGGGAAGCTGTACAGAACGCAGACATAGGAAATCAGAGAAATATCTAGGTTAGAAAAGACCTTTACAATGAAGTCCAGCCATAAAGCCAACATTGCCAAGTCCCCCAAATCGAAACAGTCTGAGATCTGATCTGCCAAACCTTCAGGTTTCCATCCACATCCAGCTCCATCCCAAAGGCTCCAGCACTGTGGGCATACAGGGGTGCTCCTTTCAAGTGCCCAGTTTTAGTTTATAACTAATTCAATCTCTGGTGAGATTGGCCCCAGCAGATAACAAATTACTGGTTTTTTGTTTTTCTCTAGCTAATCTTTTTGCTTTTGTGCATTAAGCTGATTTTATTGAACTATTCAATCAATTTCAATTTCAGCATGTCCTTCCAATTTGTCACATCATCTCCAGGGGCATCTCAGTTTGTTGTCCTAATAATATTATTATTGTTACGACTATTAAAAAAAAAAAAAGGCAGCCTCATACCCCCAAGCATGAGAGACATTTTCTTGATGGCATTTTGATCATAGAGAATAATTCTTCTATTCTCTTTCTTTGCAAAAATGACATTTTAAATAGCACAGGGCAGAAACTACAGCATAGAGGCAAAGCAAAATGGTTCTAACATTTATTGTATGTTTGCTCTGATGGTGATGCTGGGGAACTCAGGAAATGAGTCTGTGGCCCAAGGGGGTCTAGACTAAAAACCCAGCCCCACTGAAGCCTGTGGGAGGTCCTGTGGCAAGTGTTTCTAATAAATCTAACAGATCTTCATGCTACAGCAAAGCAAATGTGCTGTTTCTATTCCAGCCAAGGAAAAAAACTCATCCTGATGAGTGCAGAGCTTTTAGTATGATCCAAAAACTAAGAAGGACTTTTAAAGGAAAAAATTATGAAGGAAGGAATAATTAAAGGAACTGTGGCAGATCTAATCTATCTGTTCTTCTGTCAGTCATCTCACACAGTGCCCCAAAGAAATACATCAGCTGAACTCCAGAAGATGGGAATTGGTTGAAGGAATTTGTTAAGCTGGCTAATGGGAAATTAGTCAAGGGCTTGGTTAAACAGGTGCCTTGTACAGAAGGAATGGCAGCTTGGAAGAAGGTAACAGCATAATAGAAAAATGTGATCTAATAGCACAAAATACAGGAAAATGCAGCAAGGCACCAATAAAACAAAACTTTCCTGGAAGCTGTTCTCTTGGACACGAGGAAGGAGGGCTGTCCCCATGTCCCAGCAGCTCCCTGCTGCCGAGCAAGGGGCAAACACCCTGTGTGCAGCTCTGAGCAGGGCACAGCTGGCAATCCTGATCCCTGTGCCAAGCAGCCAGGGCTCCTAGGGATGCTGGGCACCAGCCAGGCCCTTGTGCTCACTGCTGAGCCCCCTGGATCCAACCAGGTGCTGGCACTGAAGAGCCCATCACAGGAGAAGAGCCTGGCTTGTTTAGTCTAGCAAAATGAAGGCTGATAGCAGATATGATTGCTGTCTATAAATAACATCAGGAGGATAAACACTAGGAAGGCAAAGAAGCAATTTAAACTAAAGGACAGTGTTGACACAAGAACAAATGGGTATAAACTGGCCATGAATAAATTTAGGTTGGAAATTAGTGGGTCCTTTACCAATAAAGGAGTGAGATGCTGGAGCAATCTAATACAGGGTCTGGGGAGCAAAAATGTTGAAAAGAATATATTAAATTAGGGCTAAATCCTCTTGGTCTAGGTTGAAATTATGACAAATTGAGCTAAAGCAGAAGGCAGATCTCTTAGCATTCTCTGTGTACAAACAACTTTCTAAAAAGAAAAAGAAAAAAACCCCTTTCAGTCCAAATAGCACAGACTGTTCATGTGAAAAGGCTTAGCACTGATGATTATCACTGAACCAGCCCATTCCACTGGCACACACAAAGGACCAGGTGCCCCAAACAAAATTACAGCCACTGCAAGTGGCTCCCCCCATCGAGATGGAAAGCACTGTCTCAAATCCCTGGCTGGGCTGAGCAGAGCCATGCTGAGACAGGGTATAAACAAGAGTAAATCGTATTCAGAGACAGAGTAGAAAAGAACAAAGTATTTTAAAATGAAGCCCTAGTAATGGAGTGCTACCTGTGATCCCAATTTTCAAATGTGCACGCACGGTCTTTGAGAAATGTGGCTCTTGCCAGTTTACACAGGCAATTATTATACATCACACATGAGCTGGGGAACTGTGTATACCAAAGTCCAGAAATGCAGTAATTATGTGATTAAATTAATCTGCATTATGGACAAAGGGTTTGCAAAATGAGGAACTACATTTTCAAAGCCCTGTACAAATATTGTCCAATTAATTACTACTTCCTGAGAAATGTATGACTAGCTAATTTTAGCATCACGTCTGGTAAAGCAAATAAGGTTACCAGGATGTAGGATGTATTAGCAGGAATCCATTGGTGAAGGAGATAGGAAATCTAAATTCCATTTCTTCCCGTGGTTATCCTCACATCTCCTTCATATCTATGTTTTTTTCATCTCCCCTTAATTTTGCAACCCCAATGAGATGAATACAAGATGTTCTTGCGATTTGTTTTCTAAATCATTTTTTTGCATGCTACTGAAGACTTGATGTTTCATGTTTGTGTGTATCAGAGATGGCAAACACATCATTAATAAATACTGCACCAGAAGCAGGAAAGGCAATTTAAAAACAAATAAACAAACTCCCCCCAAACATTCACTTGACTCAAGCAAAAGTACTTTTTCCAGAAAGACCTAAATAGCCACCATTTATACAAAGCTCACAGGAAAAGCTTTTAAAGCATCTATCCCTTAATATTCCCTACTTAGCCTTGGTTAAATAAAAAAAGATTTCCAGCAGAAAGCCCTCCTCTGGAAGCTCTGGGATGAAGGCAGCTTTCACAGGACATCCAGAGAGCCCAGCACACCTGCAGCTCTCCCAGCCAAGGTGGTGCTGGGTGAGCCTCAGCCCTGTGCCAGAGCTGAGCAGAGACTTTGATAAACCTTGACTTTTTCATTTCTCACATCCAGCACAGCATCACGCTGTGGCTGCAGAGTTCTCAGCAGACATCAAACCCTGGATCTGGAAATCCCAGTGCACAGGCTGCTGCCTGAGCCAAAATGATGCAGCTTTGCTCCATCACTGCCTCACTGCACAGGACCAGCTCCTACCTGGGGTGCCCATGTTTCTGCCAAGACAGGCATAGAACAAGGGAGGAAATGCTATTTTTAAAACAAACTGGGGCTCTTGCTCAGTGCTGCACAGCCAGACAGGGAAGGAAACACGCAGGGTTGTTTTCTCCATTTGGCTGGGGCTGTATTGGCTTTTCAGCCAGCATGGCAAGGTGTTCCCCTTTCACAAGCCTCTGGTGTGTTTGATTTTATGAGCTGCCTGTGCTGGCAGAGCCCCAGGCAGGGCTGGTGCTGGTCTGGCTCTGTCCAGCAAGGCAGAGTTTGCTCTGCTGGGAGCAGCCCTGTGCTCACCAGGCTGCCTTTCCTCCTAGCAGAGATGCTGATGTGACACCTGGCCTGTCACACCCTGTGGGTTCCTGTGACCCTCCGACCAAAACCTGCAAACACCAGTGAACTCCTCTGTGCCAAGGACAGCCTCACAGTCCCAGCACCCACAGCAGCTTCAGCTCCAGTCTGGAGGAGCTGTTCCACCCCCTTCAAAAACCATTTTGTCTGATACAAATGAAGGTCCGTAGCCCAGCTCAGGATTTTCACTTGGCACTGGAGCTATATTGACATCCACCTTTAATGGCTTTCTCCTGGCAGGTTCATTAACACCCAGCAATTAAACTACTTCTTAACACTTTTCCCTCTCAGCACCTAAAACCCATAACCTGGGGGATCTCACACATTATACAACTTATCTTATTCTCTCTTAAGCTACTGCACTTTATGATAGAAAATTAATGTGTTACAATTTACACCTTTTAACCCATTTGGAACCACCAGCCACACCATTAACTTTTCCAGCTTCTCCCAGGGTGGGTGTTGAATCTCCCACATAAGTGCAAATGGGACCTGCTCCAGCTTTTAGCAGCTCTTTCCTCTTTTGTGTGGCAGTTTCTGAAAGCAAAACAGCCTCTGGTGGTGGGTACAACACCCAGCACTAGCCACCTGAGATTTCCTGTGAAAGCAGGAGGAAGTGCTTTAAAAGTTAACTGAAAGAAAGTGAATATGATCTTTTTATCACACAGAGGTTACAACATCAAAGAATGCCAGGAAGCCTTTCAGGAGCCCACTCTGTTTGGCCTTTTAGTAGCTTGAGACCAAACAGTTCAGTGGCTGCTGCCCACGGCTGCCTTTTCTTGTGTCATCCAGACAGGGGAAGCGCTGAAGTGGAAACTGTTCCTGCACTGGGTACAGAGCAGACCCCAGCAGGCATCCCAAAAAGCCTTCCAGCATCCTGGCCACCTCTCCCTGGAGCTCCCAGACAGAAGGTCTGTGAACCAAACAGAATTGCTCATGCACCTCATCTCATGGTGAGTGCCAGGACGCTGCTGAGCTGCTCCAGGAGCTCAGCTCAGCTCCAAGAGGGATCTGCCAGTTGTCAGGGATACACAGGGAAGCTCACAAATAGAAACTCCAAGCACTAAACAGCCCTGAGACTAAACCAGGAGGAAAAAAAAAGGAAAAAAAGAAACAAAACTAACCCACAGCAGACAAATAACTGGAAATGGTGAGACAGAGTGGAGATCCTGATGGATCATTTTAATGATTCTCTTAACAATGCCTGGTGCCAGCAATACTGTGCATAGGAAGGGCTGCATTAAAGTGGAAGAGAGGTGCTTTGAGTGCAATATGCTGCCACCACATTCATCTGAGATAGATACTTCTTTCCTTTTTTTTGGAGTTTTACCCCTAAGGGATTAGACACTGAGCCTGGGCTACCAAGGTTTTGAAACAACACCCAAGCTTGCAGTGAAAAATGTGGAATTTCAACGCAGCAACTTCTGCCCAAGGAAAGGAGCACACAGGAGAACATATCCACCAAAACAGTAAAGTGACCCAAACACACCTTGCAGAGGGTTTGCCAGGCTCTGAGGCCACAACATTTCTTGTCTGATATTTGAGCACAGGCACTTCTCAAAACTTGAATGAAGTGACTCAGGGCCTATGAGCTGACTTTAGAACTATTATCAGAATTATGATCAAAATTATTGTCAGAAACCCCATTGTTACAGTATCTCTGTCCTTGGATAGTATCAACTTTTCTGTTTAGAAAGACTAAATGACTAAACTGACTAAATGTCAGTTAATGAGCTTCTCATGGTAATTTCACTTATACCAGCCTCAGAATCACAGCCTCACTAGGAATGGGCATCTCTCTTTTCAGTGACCCAAACTCCAGATCAGATCTAAGTCCACAAGAAGGAAGGGGAGAATTAAGAAAACTGAATTACCTGCTTCTGACAGTCATACAAAGAGATGGCAGTGAGCTGGCATGAGCTACTGATAAATTTCACTAAAAAAAAGAGATGTGATTAATATCTTGGATAATGTATTTCAATTCTGACTGCAGCCACTGTGCCAAAACAGAGGAGGGTTGTGATTAAGCCTGCAGGCTGCAGCTTGGAAGATCTGGATTTCTTTAGCATTTTCCCAAACCCTCCCCAAGTGACCTTTAACAGGTCATTTAATTTTTCTGTGCATCAAAGAAATTGAAAATAACACTTCGAAATGAAATTAAAACTCTTTTTTATCTAGCAGTGATACCATGAGAAGAGAAATCCATTTGTTGGCTGGAACACAGCCACTGGGATGAGGGAGGCTGCAGAGCTGCCCAGGACAGAGCTGTGTGTCCATCTGCATCTCCCAGGAACGGGAACCAGCCCCAACCCAAGTCCCACCAACACTTTCCAGCCTTTATGCCCCACAGATTCCAGGTCGTCTCACAAAGAGCACTTAAAAGGAGACCTCAGGAATAATATGCCTTCTAACTTTTGGCTGAGGCAATTTCTGTAAAACCATGAAATTACATTTGGCTTTTCTTGAGCAGGGAGAGACGAGCAATAGTTCAAAGTCTGGGTGGTCACACAGCACCTGGTGCTGCAGAGAGGTGCCCTTTGGTAAATATGCCAGCAGTAAATTGATGCTGCTTCCAGGTAGTTTCTGCCACTTACTGACAAAAGCAGTGAGTGCTGAGACAGAAAAAACTCAAAATCTCAAGGCAGAGAAGGGAAAGTAAACAACAATCTCAGAAACATTTATTTTTTAGGTAAAAAACCAACCTTCTTTGGACTTGTGGAAAGCAAATTCCTCCTGCAGCGTGTAACTTCTTGGTGATTACCCAAAGGCCAGGCTTTAGGATAAAAAAATATCCTAGTTATGTCCATTGCACTCTTATAATCCACAAAACCTTTGCTGTCAAATGCTGCCAGAGCAATTTAATAAACAAGGAAAATGCCTTAATGTATTCTGAAACCTGAAAACCACCCATCATTAGCCCCGCATGCTGTTTTCCTACTTTCTCTGCTTTAAGCCATTTAGCTGCTACAGCTGTTTTTCTTGTAAGTCTGGCTCCTGTTTTTATCAGCCTGATTTGTTTTCTGGTATATCACGCTTGATTAGAAAGAGGAAGAAAAACCTTTCACAATTCAGGTAAAACTGCCTTCTTCTTTAAGCTCTGCCAGGCTGGAAGCTTGAAAAAGATCATCAGGAGGATCAGTGTAGGTGAATAAATATTCATAATATTGCTCATTACTTATACTTGGTCTCATTTTTGCAGAAAGCTTGAAATTCCACACTCATGACACCACTGATGCAGCCAGACCTTTTTATTCTGAGGAACATGAGGTTTTTAAAAAATCTATCAGTGCAGCAACTAAAAAAAATAACATCAATGTAATACATTGAAACCATTTTGTCTAATCCTATATGTATACACGTGCTATGAACAACACTAAAATCCTGGATTTTAAAATTATTGGCAGTCAGGAGCACAACACAAGTCTGGGGCATCTGTACTGTGTTGACTCCTTATGGTCTGGATAAAATAAACTCATTTGGTGTCATTCTTTATTCATTGCTGAGAATTATTTTAAGAAAATAGCTTGGCTAAGTCCCTGCTGGCTGCATATCATATGTGCCTTTTGAATTGAAGGGAATGTCCAAACAGAAAAGGACCAGGTTAGAGCCACAAAAGCAGCTGATTTAATTAAATTTGGCAGAAGGAAAGGTTAGTGGAAAACAGTCAAATAACAGAGAGGAGAGATTAATGTGAGATGCTCCCTATTGTATTTCTCTTAAGAGCTGTTTCACCCACTGTGGGCAGGGTCATGTTGTGTGGATCTGCTGAGGGAGAATGTGATTGACAACTTCTGGAAAAGAAATTCAGCTTGGTTGTGAAGTTGGAAATAGTAAAGGGGGCTTTTGTCAAAACCAGCTCTGCCTGCAAAGGCTTTGTTTCCCTGCCTTGGAAAAGGGCTACGTGAAAGTAGGAGCAATGCAAAAGATCTCCAGTGCTGTGAGAAAATGAACTGAAAACTTATCCTGTGAGTGAAGGAATTTCTTTTTCTGGCTGGAAATTCTGACCCATGACAAGAAACAAAGGCAGTTGAACATGAGCAATATTTGATCTTGCTTATTTTGTATATATTAATAATGTTAAAGATGTAACACACAGGAAATAAAGATATGCAGTTGATTCAATACTTGACTTGTACTATGTATTGGTGTAGAAGTGCTACAATTCAGACTGAATCTGATGGAAAAAACACTTAGGTCCAGAGCAAAATACAGTAATAAAGTTTGTGATAACTTATCAAATGCTACACGGCTACAATTACTTCAATGGTACAAATAATTCACTCAGCAAGGTCTAGGATTAATGGAGGATAAAGTGCTGCACTTTTCTGAAGGAGGCATCTCAGCTTTTTTTACAAGCTACTGATCTTGATGTTTATATCCAGTTGTATTAGACAAATAGAAAAGAAGGATTTTTTATTAAACATTGTATTAATGGACTTGAGAGGAGTCACAAGTGGGTAATAACGTGTACTCTTACAAAAGAAAGGCCACTAAAATGAAGAACTATTTTCAGAGAGAGTCTTAATAGAACAGGGCTTCCTGCTGGCTGTCAGCACTCACTGCTCTCTGGGCTACAGCATCTGGGGAATGAGACACAGAATTCCCACCTGGGGAATGAGATCCCAGGACAATATTGACTGCTCTACTGACCCATCATGGGTTTGCCACGGGAAGTGGCTGCAGGGCATTTGGGCAAACTGAGGTTTGGGTTCCATTGTAACCAAAAACTCAGCGGGGAGACAGCACAGTGAGGTGTGAAACCCCAGCCTCTGGTGACTCAGAGTTTTTGTAGATGCTTTCCAAAGGGAGCCTGCTCTGCTTTGGAGAGTACAACTCCCTGTCCTGCCTGCTCAGAGGGCTCCAGACACGAGATAAAACCAGGCAAGTGAGGAACAGGAACAAATGACTTCGTGATAAAGGGGAAAACTGCTGATAAATGAAATGATTGAGACGCCAGGCTGGCAGAGTGCCACTGTGAGAGCTGCTGTGATGAGCAGGGATGTTTTCCTTCCCATACTGAGCCTGTCAGCCTTAATCAGATGTGCCTTAGCAGAGTCTCTTACACCCAGGTGAGCATCCAAAGAGAGCAGGAGGAAAACTGCTCCATGTCGGGGACAGGAGAGGGTCTGGGCAGAGCAGAGCTCCAGAAAAAGCGGATTGATATATGGAGTGTGAAATTAAATGCCCTGTTTATTAACTTGAAAGAGGAGGGAGTAGACCAAGAGGGATTTTTGATAATCCGAAATTGTCCCAGCTGTAAGGGAGACCTTTGGAAGGGTACCTTGGGCCCTTTCTGGGGACTGTGTATGACAAGAGGATGGAGCAGCAGCCAGAAGCCACTACAATAATTGAAGGCAAAATTTAATTTTCCCAGATCAGGGCCTTAATCAAACAGCATTTAATTTCTATGCTTTTTTGTCAACTAAGGGATGTGCAGGATCTGTGCAAGTGTCAAAGGCCTTTGGGTGACCAGAGCAGGTTCCATCGTAGCAGGGGAAATTTTATAAAGAAATTTGCACTGCAGAGACCCCCCTGACAACCTCCCAGGTTCCTGTAATACGGAATTAACTTCACATTGCCACGAGGTATGAAAGAGGAACTTGCCAGCCCCCTTTATGGGATGAAATGCAATTCCTGCAGTTACAAAATTGGAGGAATGTAGCAGTTTCTTGGCTATTAGCTGCAAGAGGGAATTTCAGCACTTCTGCTCTCCCCAGTTCTGGCTACATTTCCGCTTAAAAAACATTTATGTAGGGAAGTGCTGAATTTCATACAAGAAGCAAAATGACCCTGAATTTAGTAGGCTACATTATCAAATACTCAAAAGTAACAGACTGAAATGAAAAATTGCAAAGCATAATTCTGCCAAGATAATTAATCCTTGTTAACCCATGACCTGATCATATATGATGCTGCTCTGACGAGCTTACTGAAATGCTATAAATAATGCCAGCATATTTTATTTTCTTTGTAGGCATAAATATTGACAAATTCATACTCATTAAACTTCTGCAAGCTGAGAATTATTTCTGTTCCTCAAATGGGGAACAGGCAGAGGAATTAGGGCTCTTTTTTCAGAGGGATTCACTGGTTTGCAGAGTCCAGTTGGAGGTGCTGAATGCAGTTTTAAGCCTTCTTTATGCACAGAAGTAAAACTGTATTGATTAAATCCACCCTCACAATGTTACACCTTTTCCCCCACCCCCAGCTCAGACCTGTTTCTATGTGCAAGACACTCCTTTTGCTGAGTTACATCAGTTCCCTGAGCAGAATTATTCCAAAAAGGAACTTCTTGCACATGTAGATAAACTGACTGTAAGTTCTGGGCAGTAATTCTTCAGTGATAGAACCAGTCCATAAATGTAACTCCAGACTGAGGATACAGGTGCATAAAAGAATTGTTGTGAGACAAGCTGGGGTGTGGATTTAGAGTGCTTTAAGTCCCTCCACAGGATGGCTTCATGCCACTCATCACCTGCCACAAACCTGGGGTGTCTTATCCCACTTAAGGGTACCATGTGTGAGCTGGAATTTTTTCAGGCTACGTTAATTGCAAACAATAGTCCTTATCCCAGTACTGATAATCTCTGGTAATTACAAAGGAAAACGGACACTGTGGATAAAGAATTCCTTCAAAACAAACTATTTTTGCTTTGGTTGTGAGTGGAATTCAAATGAAACCATCTCATCTGTGGTCCATGCTCCAAAGTCTCAGCCGCCCGTACAAAGCAAGGGAAACATCCCCAGACCTGCATCCCTATTTTCTTCAGAATCCAGCTGAACATCTTAGCTCTGCAGCAGATTTATGAGGAGCTGATGAGGTTCTAAGTTTAATACTCTCCAAAACACTGGTGAGACATGTACTTTTGGAAAAGCAAATGAGCATTTTTCCTGCTCCTACAGCAGTGTTGAGCTCCCGTGGAGCCGCTCACCACGGGTTCAGGTATATGAACTTACACTGAGTAAATCTTATTTGTGTGTTGCTGTATTTCTCCACTTCTCAGACAAAACCATGCTGGGAAAGAAGAACCAGAAGCTGAGGTTCTTCACTGCAAGAAAAGCAAGGCTGTAGGACCAGGCTCCATGTGGAGCTGGTGGGACCATCCTCTTCAGGCAGAATGCAAAGGGATTTAGGACTCTGCTCCTTGGTCTCTCTCAGAAGAAGCTGGAGGCTGTGATAAGGGTGTGTCAAGAATTTTGTGAGATGGATTGACTCCCGTGGGGAGTAAGGTGAGAACATGAAATGTATTTAATTTTATCCTAAGTTGAACTCACATTTGTGTCCCAGAGTGAAAAGGTTTTATCTCACCCCACTAACAGCAGTGTTTGCCTCTCTCTCTTGGTTAATGGGAGCTGTATGGATTTTTCATTTCTTTTTTCTCATAGGAAATGTAAGAACAGTGCAGATTTAGAGATGTATTATCTGCCAGCAGAAACAAAGTGCTACCTCACACCAGCTGTAACAGGTCCTTACTCTGAGTCATTAAGGTCTCTAACGAAGCCATTAGCCCAGGGAATCACTGGTCGGAGCCCTTCCCATGGAAAACACCCCACAGAGACCCCGCTTTCACTGCTCTGTCTGGAACAGAAAATACCATCCTAGGCTGGCGCCTTCTTTGGTCTAGACATTAGAGGGTGCATGTGTGAGGGACAGGGGTTATCCCAGAGATTTGGCATTGTCTGTGGAGAGATGCTGGGCTCCTGGCATGCTGAGAGGGCAGGGGCAGGCACAGAGGGATGAGATGGATGCAGGAGCATCTCTCCAGGAGGTTTTTCCACCTGCTCTGCTGTGTGCAGGGAGCAGAGCCCTGGATAAACAGGGAACTCCTGCTCCAACAAACCCTTCTCTCTCTGCTGGAAAGCTGCAAACAGAGCCCTGGTCACGCTCCAGGGGCAGCAGGAGGTGTGGATGGAGGGTTTTATGGGTTAGCTCCTGCAGTGGCAGGTGGGGTACATTAATCTGATGCTGTTTTTCAGCTCCCTTTCCAAAGGGAAGGGAATGCTCAGCCCTGTACCCAGGGGCTGGGTGTGCAGCAGGACTGGGCCTCGGGATTTTCACAAAATGGGAGAAAAAGCAAACAAAGACAATCAACAGATGGAAACCCTCAGATGGAAGGGGACATAGTGGCTATTTATTTAAAGAGCTGTTACGTCCTAATGGAAATTTTCAAGAAGCATTCCATTTAGAACTAGCAGAGGTTTATTTAGCCCATATTTTCTGTTTGTTTTCACTCATTTTTCATGTTAAAGAACATTTGCTACCAGTACTCATCTCCAGCATCTTCAATTGTGTATTCCCCGGCATTACCCGGGTTGCTACGGAGACAACTGAGATGCCACAAACAACAAAAGCTCTTCTGGTGCAGGAGCAGTGCTCCAAGGAAGGAAATAACCCTGGAAAACATGATTTCCACCAGCCCTTGCACACAAGCATGGAAAGTGGGGGACATTTATGGGACAATCAATATGCTGGACCCTAACTCTAAACAAAATATTTCCCCAGAGCTGCTCCCCTGTTGCCAGCTGCTTTTCAAGCTGCACAAAAGCCACAATCCATATTCCTCTAGACTTGATGCCAAAGAACATTTTCTACCTGGATTTGAATAATGTGAATATATTAATTAAAGTTGATAATGGCTGATAATGATTCCCATCAGCAGTAGAATGTTGCTATATTTATCATTATTTATGAGATCACCGTACCTCACTGTAATTTATACAGAGAAGACTTGAAGTAACGTGACTTGACATCTTAACAACTTTTCTGATCACACCTTTAAAGCCACAGAACATTGTTTTCTCAGACAACCAGATCAGTATGGAAAGGAAAGAGATCAAGCCCCCCAGGTTTTGCTTTGATCAGCTTACCCTTGGAAAGGAGTTGACTTTGGGAATGGCCACAGCACTGGCAAAAATAGGGGACAATTTAGGGGACAATTACAGCTGCAGTTTAGCATTTGTATTAATTATGGCCGTTGCTTTGCAGAACTCTGCAGACAGAAGTGGGGCTTCAAGTAAAGAGAGATGTGGGAGGGAGAACAGAAACTCTGCATCTTGTCCTTTCTAAAATCCATCAGGAGCTGCCCCCACGTTCCCTGGCCTGAGCAGCAATGCCACAGGGGTTTGGGGCTGGCAACCCTCCCAGCTGCTCCTTGGGCTCAGGGAAAGAGCATCTCCCCTTAGGCAGCCCTGAGGGGCTCTTCACGACGGGAGCTTTGGCAGCAAATTGGAAGAAGCATCTTGGAAAAGCCAGAGGAGGCAGCAGGAGGAAGTCTGGAAGGTGTCTACTCAAGCTGGATGGGTGGCAAAGACTGGACCCTCCCTCAATGGGGAAGAGAAGGGATGATCCCACTAAGGAAGCACCCAAATCCTCACACAGGGGTGGATCAGTAAGCTCTACAGCCCCGTGGGGTGGAACTCAGGATTGCCTGGTTCTCAGTCTGGATGCAGGAGGCATTTTTCCTGCTGCTGCTGCTCTGCCTGGGCTCAGTGGGGCTCCAGGTGGGGAAGAACCTTCCAGAAGAAAAATTAAGAGAGTCAGGCACTGAACGTCAGGCACTCCCAGTGCTTTCATGGTAGTGTAAGCTAAAACCAGCTGAATTATATCTGACTTTAAAAATTCTGTTTAATATCAGGTCACTGGTTATAGACATGCAAGTGAAAATTCTGAAAAAAACCACCAAATATCAAAGTAAGCATTTCCTATAAAGCAGGTCCTAGTGATATAAAATTTATAAAACATGAATTCATAAAATATGCAAACCAAATTCACTTTTAGCTGGCATGGCCAAAACTCAGAAACATCAGTAACTGACAGACTGAGGTCAAAACAGTTCAGAAAATACAACAAGCAAAAAAAAAACCATCCAGGAACCCCCAAATCTCTCAAAGCTGCTGACATCCCTGCTTTTGGTTTCAGCAGACCAGGGCACAAAGAGAGAACAACAGGAATCTTCTTAAACATTTGTTGTTAAGGTAAATCTAAAATGATTGTCTAGCACAATGTTAATTACATTGTACAGCAATCAAAACAGAGACGCCGAGTCTAATGAATCCCTGCTCTCACCTTTGGAACTGAACTGGAGTGTCTTGTTCACCTCCTTATTAGCCCATAAATATTCTAATTAGGAAGCAACTCCAGATGAATAGGATTAGCAATAAGGACATTTTAGACTAGGTACACAAGAGATACTCAAAACTCTCATGTCTTATCTAAGGCTCTCCTGACATTTATAATCATGTAGAAACGCTAAATTTACATAGCTCTGCCTAATTAGACATGGTTGCAATTATGTTTGTGGGCTTCCTTTTTTTCCTGCCCAAGTATAACTTACACTGTCAACACAGGAAGCAGGAACTGAATAGAAGCTCAGCAAGAAATAAAAGTGTTTTCTGCTATTTATTTTTTCCTGGTTTTAATTTGAAATTCATATTTCTAAGCTTTTTTTTTTCTTTTTCAGATCCCAGGCAAGAATTGGCTGTTATGGATCCAAGTCCAGACAACTGCTGCTTTAGATGTAGGAAATGTGTTTTTTTTAGATCATCAGCATCCCAAGAGCAGGCACTAAACCAGGGCAAATTCTGCAAAAGGTGACACGTTCTGCCTGCAGCAGGTGGGTTGCTCGTGCTCTTGGTGACAGCAAGAAACCAAGAAACTCCTTTCCTTTGAGGACTGTAAGGTCCCTGAAATCCTTATCCTGCTCATGAATTTTCCTAACTGCCCTGGGGTTTTTGATTTCAGTCTCTCTCTCCAGCCTGAACTTGGCATTTCTACAAGAATCCTGTGTTTATCTTCCTTGGCCTTCAGAAAGCTGCTGGGAAGCAGATAATCCATCACGTTGTGTTTCTGTGCAGCAAATGTTGGCATTATTGGGCAGAGATTTGATAAATGATGTGTACATTAGAAAACTGAATTTCAATATATTGTCTTTGATGTCCATAATCACAGATAGAGTTCTTTCACCTCAGCTCAAATATAAATCAAGGTAAGTTATATGCACTCAATTCAACATGCATATAAATTCCTCTTTCAGAACTGAAGCACAATCATGAAGGCTCACCTGTGTCAGCAGACTCACCTGCACAGAGCTCAGGCTGCAGACAAGGTAGGTGGAGATGCCCATACATATAAAAACCATCAGGACTGGGATATTAAGGAATTCCCAGGACAAACATCCACAAATCCATTTTCCTGACTGCTAGATGCTTAATTATCTCTACTCCGAAATATTTTGTTTGTCAGAAAACCAGGGTCTTTGACTCCCACATCACGTTGCAAGCTCCATGCCAGTGATCAGAGAATCATGGAATCATGGAACAGCCTGGGTTGGAAGGGACCCTAAAGCTCATCTCCTGCCCTGGGCAGGGACACCTTCCCTTACCCCAGCTTGCTCCAAGCCCTGTCCAACCTGGCCTTGGGCACTTCCAGGGATGGAGAAGCCACAGCTTCTCTGGGCACCCTGTGCCAGGGCCTCAGCACCCTCACAGTAAAGATTTTCTTCCTAATATCTAATCTAAATTTGCTCTCTTTCAGTTGGAAACCATTAAATGGCTCATGCCAGCAGAGTCACAGAGCCCATGGAAGCCAGGCTGCCTGGTAGCAGAGGTCAGTGGCTCCAGGCAGAGCAGGACTAAAGAAAACTGTCTTAATAAAGACTCCTGAGGAATGAGACGACAACCAAAGAACAGGATGAAAACCTCCTGTTTCTAGCTTCACTGCTTGGAACGTGGGAGAGGTGGAAAAACAACAGTTCTGCTCCAGCAGGTTTAGAGAAGCCAAAATTAAACAATTAGGAAACCAAGTCTCCTCCTTCAGCAAACTGAAGGGAAGCTGATCACGCAGCAAAGTGACCCTGGTGAGCACTCCAGGCTGCTCCTCACAGCCCACGCTGGAACATCCAGCAAGGCAGCCCCAAAGCCCAACTGCAGCTTCCCAGAGAATTCCACAGCCCAGCTCCATGGAGCTGAAGAGAAGGGGCTCAGTATCTGCTTCTCAAAGGACATACCCAGCAGGTTTTCTCTGGCCAGGACATCAGCCCCGTGCCTGCTTCCTTATCAAGCCTTCTTATCAGGGCTTGTATAGGTCAAGGCAGTCGGAGCTCAAAGTCTCTGATGACAGCCCAAGGAGCTGAAACAAAATCAATAACCATAGAAACCCCAAACCATGCCCTGCTCTGCTGTGTTTAAGATCAATCAATATGCATAAACGACCAGTGCCAGGCACATCTGCACTACTTGTGCACATAATCAACTTTGTCTTGTCTCAGCTTAATACAATTTTCCACCATATTAGCAGCCTTTATGATATCCTGTCTTCTCAAATAGACGCGGTTTGGAATCACTGCATAGTTCAATTGGATTATTGGACTTGCACACAGACCCACACTGTCACACTTCCTCCCCCCCAGACACACTCTTGGTGACAGCCTCTCCTCACTCCACCGAGGTTGGGATTAGAGCCATGTTTGAAGTGTTTGCAAGGAGGTGACATCCATGGCCACAGCCAGCTTCCACCAAAACCTCTGGCAGAAGAATATGTGTGTGTGTGTGTGTGTGTGTGTGTGTATGTATAATTAAAAGACTGGGAAAAGGAATGAACAAACTTATCAAATGCCATGCTGAAGCATCCATTAAAAACTGCACACACTTTTAATGACTTGGGTGAGGGTTGCTGTTGCATAAATTTATTTAACGTTAATGTCCCTAGTTTGCTGTAAATTTCACACTGTGAAATTACCAGGGCAGTTCTAATGGAGCTGAAGACTCCAGCTGCACTCCATGATAAAGGAGGAAATAATTATGAATTCCTCTGGGAAGCCAAAGAAAGTCAAAGATCTCCTTCGAAAGTGCTCCCAGCTGAGCTGCTCATCAGCCAGCTGAGGAGGTGCAGAGCCGGGGGAAGTGGGATGAGCAGGACGCTCCCGCTGACGATGGCGCTGCCATCAACTGACATTTAATTTGGAAGGATTGAAAGCTGGTGTCTGCAACAACTTCTGCCAAGAAACATTATGAACAGTCAAGACAGAGCATGGAAGTGGTTTTGTGTTCCAAGTTGGGATGATACTGTGTAATTTTACATCTAATCACCTAGCGCGAGACAGAACCGGCGCACACAGCTCCAAGAGCTCGTGCCTGCAGCTCTGACAGATGCCTGGATCATGAGAGGATGCTGCACTATGTGTGTTGTTCTACCTAGGATGGCATTCTCTATAACCCTTCAAATCCAGAGCTAACAGCCTTTGCAAAAGTTTACAAGAGTGGAGAAAGTAAACTCCCCGCTTCCACCCTCCTTAATCTTCTACCCCTACAAATGTCTCTTCCTTCTGCTTCTGTTTCTCCCTTTTATCTTCCTGTTCCTTCTTGTTTCCTCCACACCACCATGGGCTGCCCTGGCCAGCAGTGCTCTCCCTGCAGCAGGAGAGCCCACCTGGACAGTGAGCAGCTGGGGCACACCTGGAGACCCCAGCCCCTGCCTCCTCCCCACCACCACTCTCCTTGTCTGGCACCCTCCCTTCTGTCAGCTTGGACTTCAGGCCCCCACGAGCAAACCAATCATGGCTCACCCCTGAGTACACCTCTGAAATGATAAAACAACTCATTCCTGGTAGAGGAATCAGAGAAATGTAAGAAACAAAACCACCTAATGGGGCAGACAGGCAGTATTTATTCAGTTCCTCCCAGTGCATCACTCATAATAACGTCTTGCAGTGTACTTGAGGCTTGTTCCCTGAGAACAAATATAATTCTTATTTATAATGCAACAAAGGATAAAGCAGGTTTCCTGATTCTGATAAGTGACTCTCTGATTATTTCTTCAATAAAAACTGTCATATCTTTCAGATTATTCTTTCATGTTTTATTCTGGTTTGGAACAGAGACAGCACAGATGAGCATCTCTGCGCCTTCAGTCACTTGGTTTATTTCCTCATTTACAGAACCCTGGGACCTGCTAGAAAGAATTTCGGTGGTGCTTTAAGGACTTTAAGGACCACTTTCAGTGGTGCTTTGTGGACTGGACTTGCAGCAGTGAGTAACCAAGGCCTGGCCCAGGGTCACCCTTTATCAGGTAATTGATCTGTGAGGTGAAAACAGGGGTGGAGGGAGTGAGGCACTATCACCTTGGATGGTGACAAAGGGCTCTCCTGGAACTGCAAACACCAGCCCTGCCCAACAAACAGCAACCCAAGATGCTGCTGGGGAGCCTGTCAGCAGAATGCCTGCTCAGTGCATCAGCACGCACCAGACATTGGCTTGATGCACCGAAATGGGGTGAAAAACGTGAAATGAAATGTGATCACTCCTTTGGACTCTCTGCTTGCATTCCAATTTCTCTGCAAAATACATGCCATATTATTTACTGTGTCTTCTTTTAAGGTAGCTGTCACCATATGACTTAGAAACTCCAAACATACTAAGAATGGGATTTTCTGTGTCAAAATGTCCCATTGAAATTCAGACACCTCCTTCTCACAGTCTGTGCAACACTGCGAAGCAAACAGGGCCCAGACCTTATTGGGAAAAAATCCCCAAACAAATGTTGTGTTTATGTAACCATCTATTTATTTAGGGCCACTTCAATCAGATACAGCTGGTTAGACTTGAAAATAACTGCATGTGAAAATGCAAACAATAATTTATGTAACTTTAAATGAGTTTTTGCAAGATGTTTTTGATGCATTTTCCTTGAACGCTCCTCTGCACATCTGGATATGAAGTCTGTAATTTAGCTTTCCTTATTCCCTATGGAACTTGTATGGAAAGGACTGTGCCCCTCTGTGAACTGCCCTGGCACAGAGTCTGGGGTCAGCAGTGTAGCACAAAATCCATTTCTCAAATGTGTCAGTCAGCCTTTGAAGATGCTGATACTGCAGGCAATGGTCACTCCGAGTTACATTAGCGGCTCTTATTGCAAACACTGGAATTAGTTTTCAGAAGAACATCCCTAAATACCCATTTTGATATGGTTGGATGACAGTAGTGGCAGAGACCATATAGAGAACTGAAGGGGCCTGAGGATGAAAACTGGTGGAGAATATTATGACAAAATGGTTTTTCATCACAAGATGCTAAGAGTGAAGCTGCTCCCAAGGACAGGCACTTGAAAGCTCTCCCTCGCTTGGAATTTATTTTCACATTGCAAAAGAGTCCTTTTAAAAATGGTTTTAATGGTCTGAGCTAACTTTGACAAAAATTGATCTTTCAAAATGTCAAACATCATTTTAAAAGACCAATATCAATGCGACATTTTTGCAGCTATTAAAACAAAAATGCTAAATCTCTCCAGATTTTATTTTCTGACTGGTAATTACAATTCTAAAAAATCATTCTTTGGTCCTAATCTGGGGGTGGGGAAAATGTTGTGGGGTGCTTCCTGCTTAATCAGGATCATCTGCATAAATGATTGCTGATGCTTCAATTTCTAATCTGATGGACAGATCTGAGAGATTGTCCCACTTTTTACTTTAGGGGTTCTCAGGGATTTGGCCATGGCCAAAGGAGCTGGGGGTGGGCTGCCTACCCTAAGAACCCTCTGATGCCCTGCAGGCTATTTTTTCTAGGGAAGTTTGCTCAATCGCTTTGTCAAGCACTGATACCCTGAAGTCATGAGGCCACCCAGTTCCTCTCCAGCGCTCACTGGTGGAAGCTGCTCTGCTGCTTATCTGTGGAGCAGATTTTCTGATGGTGCACAGCACTGGTAACCTTCCAGATTGTCTCTTTATTCCCAAATATGCTTTCTTTCAAACCACATCTAGCTGCTGATTTACCAGCAAATACTGTTCATTATCTTCTCTGTCAAACATCATCTTCTGATATCAAACATATGGGTGGGGAGGGAACTGCACATAATTTACAAACCTAGTAATGCATTTCCCATCACACTCCTCTCCATTGCCATGGCCACAAAAAGATGGAATCAGCCAAGATGAAAGCATTTTCAGGGCTGAAGTTTAATGGCTAAAATAATTACAGAAACACACACATCTCCAAAACAAACCACTTCCAGAATGAGTAATGCGTGGAGTGTCCTCTCATCTACTTCACACCAGCACAGGCTCCCCTGTGAGCAAAACACACCCCATATAGGGGAGGGGATTTTGATCCCAGCACATCTCTGAGGCTGGGCCAGCTCCACTCTGCTGCAGGCAAACCACAGGGTTGGTCCTGAGCTCAAGAGACAAGGATGCTGCTCTTCTGAAATTCACCTTCAGAAGGTGACCACTATGATTCCTAAGTAGGCATTTTATTTGGCATGTTCCTGCTTGGGTGGCATCAAACCCTCCCTTTAGAATAGCAGATACCTGGCAGAAAAGCTTCCCACTTCTACAAGAGTCATTTGTTGCTGACTTACAGACCCTGACTCTCTTCCTCAGTCTGGTCAGTTCACCCCTCCTTGGGCATCTGCCCAAACCTTGAACCATTAAAACAAAATCCCTCCCTATAAACTGAGGTGAATTCCATGTTGGTATAAATAGAAAACTACGATCTATTTAATTTTCAGGCATGTATAAGTAAGTTGGAAAGACCAACTTATTGAACATCTGGATAATATGAGTCACTGCATTTTTATGCAATTAGTTACCAGTGTCAATTTGAGCCATCAGATTTAAGGTCACTGAGTATGTGACCTGTTTACTTTAACTGAAAAGCACATTTATTTTTCTGAAAAGGCATTTAGAACAAAAAGTATTTTAAGTGCAAAAAATGAATAGCTTGAATAAAACATGACTGTATTGACATGTACTCTATTTAATGAGGACTTCTTACACAAAGTCCTCAGAATTTTTTAGAAAACTGGAATAACAGAACAACAATGAAAGGAAAATATTTAGCCTAAAAATTAGAAGAAAAATGGTGAGGTTACCATGACAAAAGAACAAACTGCCTCACTGCTTCGGCTCTGCTACTACAGGCTCCTAGACGCTTTAATGTGCATTTCTGGGAAGAATAACTCACAGCTCCATCCTGCCTGCATGTGCCACCTTGCTGGCCTTATCCATGAGTCCTCTCTCAGCCTGCAGTGAATGGAGAACAGCCCAAACCTCAGTACCTGATGTTGTGATTATTTCTAGCCAGCCCAGCGATGCTCACAAGTGTCTAACAAGAACAGTCCTCCCCTTCAAAGAGCCACCTTCTGCCACCTTTCTGGGTACTAATTAGTACAGAATGCAAGGAAATAGACAGGATTCGTGATGCAGAACAGCAAACACCCACATTTCGGTCCCTGTGCACACATTTCTGTATTTTTGGAAGTATTACATCCTCTACAAATACAAACGCCACGATCTTGACACTGTTCCAGATGAGATGTACTATAAAAACTCTAGATACATCACAATTTAAATGATACTTTACAGAGCATTAACAGCCTCTCCGCTGTTTACACTGAGAACTTCCTATTTTAAGAATATTTCAGAATACAAGAGACTGTATTTGGTCTTCTGACAGTCACAGTCCTTTGCATTCAAGCTGCCTTCTTCTTATGCCCAGTTAAGAAAAGTAACTGATGCAGGGTGAAACATCCCACAAACTCACTCATGCTCTGGCAAATGTGTTGAAGACAATATTTAAGCAAGAAATGGAGCCAAAGATGCTCACAGGAATGAATTCTGCTATTAAAAAAGTAGTACTAGGTCTAGGAAGAAGGAGTTAACAAAGTCTCTCTTTAAAATGCTAATAACAGACAATGGTCTGTGGATAAGTTAATTAGTGGAGCCAGCTTGTGTTTAATTATTTCACTTGACCTGGTGCAGATTTAGACAATAATCCCTTTAGAGAGGGGAAGGGGCTGTTGGAAAGTATGTGATGTACCAAAAGAAAAACTTTAAATCTGCCTGAGCTGAGCAGGTAGTCTTCTATCTGAAATTGGAATGATACACTCTTCTCCACTGTAAGACAAGCTCAAATAGAAAAAGAAATGCAGGTCTGAACCAGAGAGATTATGCTAAGGACCTGGTGAGCTTTCCACTCCAATACTTAACTTTTTTTTTCCTCCTCCCTATTCAGCTGGGATTTTACTACTGAATAATGTATAAACCAACCCACTGTAGTCAGAGGTGGGATTTCATGAAGAACTTGAAACAAGTGCAACCAGACTGTACCAGAACTCTCTGAACATATTAAAATGTGTGTGAAGAAAGAAAAGGATCTATAGCCTATTAGTACATGTGGAATTTTCTTACTGGAGAGGCTCTGAAGATTTCCATATTTAAAAGAGGGAAACTGATTAGGTGGGGTGTCAGTATTCTTGCTTGGACTCTATAATCGGATCCAATTAAACTCAAAGCTTTGTTTTATCTGAATAGTTCAACCCCAAATCATGCAGCTTTTCAATTTGGTAATATCTCTTCAATAGCTCACCCAAATATGAATAAAAAGCCATTACAGTTCCACATGTGAGTCAGTACAGACTCCTCCAGAGGCTCCAGCATCTAAATGCTAGCAATACTGAAAGCAAGCCAGGTGTATGAAGAGAGTCTAAGCCAAATGGGGGAAAGAATTTAAAAACCAAATTGGGAGCTACTCTGGCAGGCAGTAAATAGTGTCATAGGCACTGCCTGGGTGGGAGGAAACTCTTCCTCTCAGCCAAAGGGCAGGACTCACTCTTGGTGGAATTGGCTCCACGGGAGATGTAAACTGGCTGCAGGTTTCCATTTACAGCCCAGTTCTGAGGCTGGAGCATCCTCTTCAGGAAGGACACATGGTACCCTGGGACAAGGGCTGAAAACCTACACACCAGACCAACAAAACCAGCCCCACTGCTCTGTTTGACCCTCTTTATTAAAAATGCACTCTGAAGGGGAATGAAAGGCCTCAGGACAGGACAGGGCCAAGATGATTTCAAGCAGATCACACAGCCAGGCTGAGCTCACACAAACTCCAGCCAAACTGTGCCAACACAGTCTCAGTTTGTACAGCCAGGTGATCTCCAGCCTGTTACACTTGTGTCCTGATCATGCTCCTGGCGTACCTTTTTGGGAGATAAACACCATGGCTGTTTTGCTGTCTGCTCACAGGACTCCCACAGGTTTCAAGCTATTTACCTGCCTCTTTCTTTGGAAAGCTCTTTTATTCTTTGAAAGTCTCTCCTATCATACCCACTTTTTTTCCTACTCATGCTATTTTCTTCCAAGACCATGGCTCAGAGCCCTTCCTCTATCAGGTTTACTAGTCTACCTAGCTATCAGGCTTTTTTTAAAAGAAAAGTAATCAAAAAACCCTTTCTACACACAGGAGCTCTAAAGCTGATTGCCAGCTCCTTGACAGCAATCATGCAGAAGAGCAAAAGGTACAGATCATTGCAGAAACACCCACCAGAAAGACACACAGGCACTGCCATTTGAGGAGCTCAAATGGGGAGACATATTCCTTCTGGGAATTGTGACAAGGTTTCAGAACCACTGGCATTGTTCCCTTCTCAATAAAACAAATGGTGTGCTTTCTGTGACAAGGATTTGCTCACATCTTTCCCACCCTGCAACAAAGGCTATGAGGGATCCCTTGAGCAGTGCTGGACCAAGGAGCAGATTTGAGCCCTTCCCCTCTGCTAACTGCTGGTATCTCAAATTAGAGCAAGCGGCCCTCCACTGAGTGCACAACACACTAGCAAAGCACTAAACAGGGTTAATAACATGATTCTTCTTCACTGATGAGTGGTAGTGCTCCTCACCATAATTTGCTGAGAAAGGTCATTCTTGTCTGTAATGAGAAAATGAAATGCACTGGAATGATGGAGCAAACTCAAATCAGTCCTATGTACAATGTAGAAACATAAACCAGAATCCAGCATAAATCTGCTGGCTAAATTCAGCTTATGGCTAATCAGCTCTTCCTTTGACAGGATATGCTGCTGTGGAAATCGGATAATTTTGTAACTGAATAATTTAACCAGTTTTATCTTTAAGTAATGATTTCAGGCATATTAATACATAAAGCTTCAGTATTTACATTTTCGTTACATGGCCCTGAAAAATTACAAGGTATCAGGGATAAGGTAGTATTCACCAGAAATGATGTGCACAGAGTGGATTTGATCCCTCAGAGTGACTTTGTGCTCCACAAATCCCTGGGATGGCACGTGGCTGCCAGGCAGACAGCGAGGGCAGAGCCTGCTGTGTGACACCACGGGGACAAACTCCTCTTCAGTGGCAGAGGGGCAGAAACACATTAGGGCCAAGGCTGGAAGGGACAAGCAAAACAGAGTCTGACAGAGGATGCTGAAGTATTTTACCTGCTTATCCTTGCTAAGACTCTGGTAGTTTATAACTGCCTTGAAGCTATGTTCCACAAGGACTCCCAATCACTGCTTGAATGCTGTGAGAAGTGGAAAAGCCACTTAACCCTGGAAGTCTGTTCCAGTCCTTCATCATCCCAGTCACTTGGGGAGCCTGCAAGTCTGGAAGCTAAATACAAGGACTTGTGTTCCAAATTCATAGAAATGGATGTGCCTCGCTGGCAAAATAATTACAAATCCCTCACTCTGGTTCTCCTCCTGTGAGTTCAGCTGTGGAGGCATTTTTCTGCATGTTTTAATGCAGTGATATGGGAAGTTCATCTTGAAAAGCAGGATACTCATGGCTCCACAGAGTCTAACAACCTTGTTTTAGTTCTTCTCTGGAAAAAGCAGTGACAAGAACATGAAAAGCAGAATCCCTCTCATTTTAAAGAACTCCTGTAATAGACACAAATAGCAAACAGGGTGGATGTTGGATTGTGCACGTCAGAAGGTGACGTGCTTGTAGCAATTCTGCATTACTCCTCTCTGCTCCTCGGAGAAGGCTAATCTGACTGAGGAAAATGGGAACAGGAGCTCTCAGGATGCAGTGAAGCCATTTAGATGTCACCTTCCCTCATTCCTTGTATTCTGTCAGTACACACACTCGAGTGATAATGTGCCCAGGTAAAGTCATCCATCACCGGTGTGGTGTGGGATCCCTCAGCCTCACACTGCAGCAGATGTTCCTCCAGCCCTGCTCAGAGGAGCAGAGGCAGCTTTGCAGAACATCACAGTGATTATGCAATGAGGGAAATAATTAGCAATAGGCCATGGTAATTTAGAACAGAATAAATTCCTTTTGCTGCATTCCAGGGGTGGATGAAGGATTGAAAGCTGCTGGACTCCACTGTCAGGGGAAGTTTCCTGGTACAGAAAGCCAGGCTCAGCCTGAGTTACCTGCTGGCTACACTTGGGTGATTGTCTGGCTGGAAGAGGCAAACCCAGACTGAACCCACTCTATTTGGATAATCTCAGACTAGTGGATGTCTCTCTATGGGAATGTTTCACAGGAATCTCAATGGCTAAAGTCATTCCTGCACCAGGGCAATGCCTTGTGTACTCCCAGCCAGCATTTCAATGAACAAGAAGGTTTTGAAAAGCTATTGCCATGACCTGGAGATAAATGTACCCAAAATAGTTACTGCAGATGGTAAAAAACCATCCCTGCTCAGTGTTTGGAGTAGTGTACAGTTGTTTTTTTTTTTTTTCTTTAACATAACATTTCAAATTCTGCATTATCAGAAATGTGTAGCTGCACCGAACCCAGAGTTTTGGAAAAGAAATCAACTGTGTCTGCTAATAAGAAGAACTTCTCCTCTTCCCCACAAAAATTCTGCCATTTCATTCATAAATAAAATAAACCTCTAACTCAGTTGTTGGCAGGCTCTCCCTTTTATCTTTCACTCACTTGAGAAGGACCAGCAACATCACGTTTTCAGAAAGCCAAGTGCAGTAATCATAGAATCGGATTTCATGTATTTTTAAAAGCATTTGCAGCAGCAGAGATCCAATCACTTTTAAAAGAAATACAAACATACAGAAATTTGGAAGAAGCAACTCAGTGCTCCTGACTGCCTTCATTTCTCCAGCACCAGATGAATGTGCTGGGAAGGGACTCCTTTCTAAGGGACATCTCAAAAAGTTAGCAACATTATACTACAAGCACCACAGTGCTGAAATACTTATTATCTCAAATAAACCTGGGTGACATTTGAGATGTCTCAACATTTATTGGCCTGCCAGCAGAGCCTGGGATCAATCACCTCCTTTTCTCTCATTCCTTTTTTTTTCCCTCCTGCCTGCTCAAAGTCCGTGTTCATAAAATATTTAGGAGAAACTCTTCAGAGGATGATATTGCCTATACTATAGCCCCACTGCAGGTTTACTGTGCTACTGAGACAGATATTCTGCCACCAGAGAAATCAAAATTGGTCATGGGCTTGAGTTACTGCACCAGGAGCACCATCAGACTGACAGTCTGGGCTTGATCCCACCTGGGACACGGGGCTGAGTGGAAGGAACAAAGTAACATGTGGAACAGATCTGGTCACTTTTGCAAGGTTATACAGAGAAATGTTACTTTTCAGGATGGAAAACAAAAATATGAATGCTCTGCTTGTGTCTGAGACTCACCGCACCCTTTCTTACCTCTTGCAATTTTCTTCCCAGTGGAAAAAAAAACCCAGATTAATGAAATGTGGAATTCAGACGTGCTGCTAAATGAAGCCGTCAGTCTGGCAGCATCTCGTGTAGTGCCACCCACTCCTGCAGCAGCCTGCCATAAATTAAATCAGCTGCCATGGTCCTTCCTACCCCTGAACTTTGCCACAACCTGCTCGTCTCATGCATTCACAGCCTTCCCTGTAATTCACACATTCTGTGCTCCCACCATCACACGATTTTCCCCTCCTAATTTCATTAAATCAGCTGCAGATTTCCTATGCTACTCTGATGTTTTCCTGCAGCAAGTATCTGCTTTTACCCTTCTCATCAAAACCTGGCTGTCTGAATGTACTTCTGAGCCTCTCATGACCCTAAATCCCTATAATTTCCCCCCTTAGTTCAAGGGATGGGTGTTCCTTTGTTCCACCCTTGGCATTTCTCACCCTCAGGCATCCAGGCTTACATCAGGCTGTTGCTAAACTGTCTTCCTTTAATAATTTTTATGAAGTGCAGTCCAATTAACTTTATCTTCCTTGGGGATCCATTCAATTAAGTGCAGTCATAATGAGTGAGTGGACACAGAGCATTGTCACCATATTTACATCCAGATTAATAGGAACCAGGTAAGATAACTTTAAAGCCATCAATATTTTAATACTTTGGCTTTTGATTGTGCTATCTTCAGTGTCAGGCACATTTAGGAGAGACCAGCATAATTTGAGAGGCTGAGTTTTTAATTTCCTCCATGGTTTGTGGAAATGGGGGTTTAGAAACAGCAGCAAAACTACCGACTTGGTCTTAAAATAGGTTTCTCACAGGTCAAACAAAACACTTGTCCTGACACTAACTAAGCTAAAACTTCATCCAGTTCATTTCTTCATGGATTGAAGGTAATTTAGGAAACCAGCAAAGAACCAATATTTAAGTGGAGATGCTGAGAACATCAGGAAATCTCATTCAATGAGCATGCAACAGAAATGCTGAGCTAGGAACACCAGTTCTGAAGTGACTTTTCTCCCTTTTGAAAGACAAATGCTGGATCTGGAACATGGACGTGTCTCTCAGATATGGAATAGCTCCAGAGGTTATTTTTATGCCTGCTTTGCATTGCAGAAACAAGGGAGAAGGATCCAATGGAGACTGAAAACCTCATCCTGTATCACCACAGCTTAACTTAATCATGTCTCAGGCACTGATAAATGTGTCAATAAGCATTTGGAGAAATAACTGGTATCCAGGGAATTTATCTTGGTTATAGGAGTTTCAGCTGAATAGGTCAGATTTGTTAACATTTTAATTTACACAAATCTGCATTCCAAATATTGCTCTTCGTCTCCTTTTCCTAACGACAAGGAAATGTCAGCAGCAACCCCAAATTCACTCCTTTAATAGCTTCCTCAAGTTTTCAGGAAAAACAAACAAAAACAAAAAACCCAGTCTGTGGTACAGTAATGGGGATGTTTAAGCACAATTTTTAACTTAGATGCAATATAACTTTATGTTAATAAACCAGAAAGTTTTGCCAATTCCAGATGAAATCCTGAAAGCAGGAGAGAGAGCTGGGAATAAGCATGCCCCGTAGCTTCAGGGCAGCCCCAGGATTATGCCCAGAGCTGGTTGTTCTGCCTTGATCCAAGTGTCCCCTGCCCACCCTTGTACTCAGCCTGGGACACTCAACACCAGATTTCAATATACAACGTGCCAGCTGTGATTTCCTGGGCCCTGTGCACAAGGGAACTCACACAAAGCACATGGTTCCCCTGCAAGTTTTTAAAATACTCCAGATGCAATGAGAGCAACAAAAAAGATTCTGCCTTATCCTTTCCCCCTAATTATCACCTGCCTCTTTTCTGAGCTGATTTTCTGAGATTAAAACCTCTCTCCCACCAAGTTATCCCAATCTGTGTTTCTGAAATTAATATAAACTGACGACCTTTCTCTGCCCATAAAGCCCAGCATTCAAATGCTGGCCCCCGCTGATGTCAGGGCGGCAGGAACAGTTCTTTCATTTCCATAAAACCAGCATTTTCCTGCCAGAATTCCAATTTCTTCTCTGAGTACTCTGCTACCATCCCCCTGGGGGCTGCCAGCAATCTCTCCAGCACTTGTTTCTCCTCTTCCACTGCAAGCCTGCCTCAGGCTCCAGCACTGCCTGGGATCATCTACCTGCTTAAGATTCAGCCAACTTCCCAGCTCTTGGAATAAAAGGAGCAGGGAAAGGTCAAATCAGCCCTAGGTTGTGCTTGCAGAGTCTTCCACGGCAGGTGGGAAGGAGCAGGTGCTGGAGCTCCTCCTGCTCCCCCAGCTCTGCTTGCTGTCCTCGCATCTGGAAAGCTCTCTGCTCTCCTGACCTTCTCCTTGGAAAGCTGCTCCACACAGCGTGTCCCCCCTGGGCCAGCTCACCCTGAAACGGTGCTGAGGGTGAGCCCTGTGCTGCTTCCAGTCAGCATTCCCATCCCCATCCCCATCCCATCCCATCCCAGGTGTCCCGGGATGCCCCTGGGCTCCACATGTGCTGCTGAGCTGCTGCTGGGGCTTTTATCTACTCTCTGCAGCTGCCTTTGGGATTCCTCCCCGAGCTCCCTGAACCAAAAAAAGCAGCCCCAGAGATGGGAATGAAATGGGAACAATCCCTGGCAGGGAATGTCTCCTGACTGGAGCCTGGCACAGCATCAGCAGTGGGGCCAAAGGTGTTCTGCTGGTCTGAGGGGCACAGGAAAAATCTCCAAGGTTCTGGAGGCTTCACCTCTTAGAGTTTATGTCCCAGGCCCACATGTGGGGACTCCTGCTTGCCCTGCCATTGCCACAGAGGAGGAAAGGAGAGCAAGAAGAACAAAACCAGTTTCTGGTGCCTTCTCCCAGAAACGCAGCACACTGGGCTCTCCCAAACTGGTCTCTCCCACTGGATGTGTTGGCTCTGGGGACTGCCCAAAAATAAACACCCGAGCCTCAGACTAAGCAAGCCCTTCCTTCCATACTCTCTGTGGCCCATTGTTCCCATCACTTAGCCCACAGAGCCCTCCCAGTTGCATTGAGCTGAATTCCATCACCTGCACATCCAATAGGGAATAAAAACAAACCTGAAGTTCTGGGGTTCTCTCCCTTTACACCCACTGATCCCATCCCCTCCTTCCCCACTCACTCCATCCCACCACTGACACTGCACTGGTTTTTGTTTAATGTGTGAGGCATAAATGCTTTGTCCTGGAGCTACACCCACAACCACAGGAGGCAGAGCTCTGAGAATCACATTATATAGTTTACACTGGCAGAGTATTATTTTGTCAGTAAAAGTGAAATTTCTGCTGCATTTGGAAAAGCTGCACATTGTAAAATGCCAGAAAGAAGAGGCACTATAGGCAGAACATCACACAAACCCCAAATCAATAGAAGACATTTTACTAGTTTGGAAATGACACAAGGACATGAAGTGTGCTGAGTGCAGGCTGTGTTCCTTTTCCAGGGATCACATGCAAAGAATTAAGAAAGATAGGTCTAGAAAGAGCCACAGATGTCTGGCACTTTATCTCCCCTCAACAGAAGTGGGGACAAATGACCATTTATTCATCCCCCTATGCCTCCTGGAGTATTTTCTACATCTTTGAGTTTTACAAACTTAGGAGAGGAAAATATCAGCTCCTGTAGTTTGAAGATTCTCTCAGGGTTTCATTGACTGATATGGATTAAGACAAAAATATCACATCAAAGCCATGATGGCCCACAGTTGCTGCAGAAGCAAACACTGTGATCTCCACACCTCAGCTCCAGCTTTTAGAGCCTTGGCATCAAAGACAGGTGTAGGAGTGTCAGGGGTAGGATGGTGGGGACGGATGGAGACAAGAGATCTCTGAAGCCAGGTCGTGGAACTTGGGGTTTATTGCAAAGGGCCTGGGTGCAGGGCCCTGCTGGGAGCTGCCAGCCACAGCTCAGAGCAGGCCCGAGAGAAGTAAAGACAGTGGTAAAGAGGATGAGAGAGAGAGAGAGAGGATGAGAGGGTAAGAGCGTAAGAGAGCGAGGCTCCCCTTACAATACAATAAATCTTCTGTGTTGAATATTCTAATTCTCACTAACCAATCTAGTACAAGGTACAAATTCTATAGCATTTACATACCGCCTATAAGAATCACTACATTACCATACTGTGTTACATTTTAAACCCTGAAAACTCCTCTTTGGACCCCTTCTGCTAAGCTAGTGGGGTCTGCTCTGACCCTTGGACCTGCCTGCAAGCAGAGGGTGTTGTTTCATCAAAAGGGGATCACCTTCAGCCAGCCACACCATTGTTTTCCAGTCGTTCAGTAACTAAGGTATCTCAAAGCTTGCTTTCATTTCAATCTTGCTTACAGTTTCCATATTCTCAAAATCTTTTGCCAGGCAATCATATTTATAAGGCTTTCCTGTTTCATCTTCCCCAACAGACAGGGTTTGTGCTTTTCACATCAGCAACCCTCAACCAACACCTGGTAAGATGGTGTCAAACTCACCTCCCTGTCGAGGCCAGCAGCCACGGTGACGATGTCCCCTGTCTCGCTGTTGATGGTGAACATGTTCTGGGAGGGGCTCTGGGGGGTCTGGGTGACGATCCTGTACCTCACCATCCCGTTGGCCGTGGTGGCGTCGTCCGCGTCGTTCGCCGTCACCGTCATCACGTAGGTCCCTGGAACGAGGCAAGAGGAGTTAGCAGGGCCACCTCACTGCACAGCAGGCTGTGGCCCCTCTGACCTGGGGGCACGAATTTTGTTCAGAAATGCTGTGGAATAGACAGCTCGCTTCAATCCAGACAGGCAAGGCGAGGATTATGGAAATAGCAACACTGCTGAGATGGATGATCTGGAAGGATGCTGATTACACGTAACTGGTAGATAGAGAGAAGTTATGTGAGGGTATCTATGATTAACTTCTAATTCTTTCAGTGATTGTAAGTTTTAGGGCAGCATTTTTTGTCCTGCAATTTCACAGATTCTCACAGGAGATTTTTTTTCCCATCCAATCACTGCATTCACATGCATTGAGAAGCAGAATTTAATAGTGGAAAGCCCATCAGCCTTCTCAGCAGCTTCAGAAGGACACCATCAACATGCCCATGCCCAGTGCAGCAAGCAACTGCCTGCCGCTTCCAGTTCTTGGAGAAACATCCACCTTTCTTGTCCCTCCAGGATTAAAAAATCCATTTCTGCAGAGCAAATACAACATCTGCTGCCCAGCAGGACAGAAAATCAATGATTTGGTATGTGTGGCCAGTGATGTATTGAATTGTTGGTTTGTTTCTTGCTAATCATCAGTGTCTTCATTTGCCTTGCAAAAAACAAATCCCTCCATTCTCGATACTGTCGGAGTGCACTGATGCACTGACAGGCTCATTAGCACTGGAGTTTGGCAGCAGGGTGTTCTGCTAAAGTGGGAAATTATCATTATGAGCGTAAAAGATGTTACTTGATTGGATGGACTCCTGCAGCTGCATGGTCCTGTGACCCCCCAGAGCTCACAGGGCCCAGCTTTACACTTGTTGTATTGGTGGGAGGGAATGAGTAGAAGGGCAGGCACACACTGCTCACACAAAGCAACCTGCAACAGTGGATGAGTATAATGATATGAGACCTGAGAAGAGGAGGGGGAGGCAAGAGAGAGACAGCAAAACCAGACATAACCTTGTTTGTGATCACCAAACCCAACAGCATCCATGAAAAGAGGGAAGGTGCCACTTGAACACTGTGCACGTGGGAAGTCTGAGCACAGACCAACTCATGAGCCTGCCATGCTGGAGAGATGCAAAGTGCTCCCAGCGAGAACCTGAGCTGACTTGAGATGGAGCCACATGTGGCTTTACAAAAAGAGCCGAGTTTGTTCTGCTCTCCGGGTTAGATGTGAGCCATGGGCAAACTTGAGGCCATGTGGCTGCATCAGCATCGTGCTGTGTCTCCTCTGGCACACCCAGCCTGGTCACACTGGGAGCTACCACACTCCCAGTTCAGGAAGACCAGAGAGCTGCAGAGCTTGTATCTGTTTGCAAAAGACTTGAAAAACACCACATGCTCTAAATGGCTGCGGCATTTGGTACCTTAGCCAAGTGTTTTTAAGCCACTCAGCATGCAGGAAATCCCCCCAGCACCTTTCCCAGCTCTGGGAAACCCAGTGTTTCTCAGTATTAGCAGAAGTGCAAAAGAAGTTTGTACTTTTGCACTTGTGTGAAGTGCTTTGCTGATCTTCCATCTGCCTCAATCAGGCTCTTTCTGTTCTCGGTGGTGATACATATATTCCTGTGAGTCTTCTTAGTTCAATAAGAATTATAGATTAAAAAATAAATGAATGTGTAAAGCAAATCTTAATGATGAATACATCCCTGTTTTTCTGCAATAATCCTGATTCACATTTGTGAAATGAAAACAAACTATTCAACAACTTTAACATTCTCCTGATCAATAAACTTCAGAAGACGGAAGGAACACTGAATTGAAACAAGGCTGTGCAAGCAACAAATTTTCTCTATTTTCTCTACAAGCATTCGTTTTTTTGCTCTTTTGCAAAACCAGTTATCACGAGACAGCTGATACAAATAATGAAACCAACCCTTAGATAACTACAGGGAAAATGTACAGGAGAAATTCAAATAGGAAATATGCCGAATTAGATGTTTGATTTGGAATTTATGTTATCTTAATGCATTCAATACTGAAAATATCTCTGAACAGAATGTCAAAACCTGGGGCTAATGAAAACAGAAGCGGAAGAGGAAAACAGAATCTATTTTAGGACATGTGCAGTCTTAGGATGTATTCCAAAAAACAGGTGGTATTTCATGATGCACTTCTAGCTCAAAAAACCAGCTCTGAAAGTCATTTGGACTTCCAGGTTCAGACAAGGGCACCCCACAGTTGTGGTCCCTCCTCATGTGGGGTGTCTCAGACTGTACTGTAAATTCCAAAATTAACCAGCACATACATGAAATGGTGGGGGAACCTGCCAGGCTGCAGCTCTGGTGGCAGGGGGTGGGGGACAGCAGCTGTGCTGTGGATGGAGAGCACAGAAGGTCTCCTTCACTCTTTCTCTGACCCTTTTGCTCCTTTCCTGTGGTGTAGCACTGGACTAAGCACATCTGCTCTTGAGAAAAAGGACTATTTCAGCAGCATTTGACCTGCATCTCCATAAAGGAGATGGGGCTGGACAAATGTCTCTAAAGTCGTGAACTGAGCACCAGGGAGCTGTATTTCAAGAGGCAATCTGCTCCCTATCTCCTATCTTTAATTTCCATTATGAAACCCAACCACAGAGAAAATAAAGAGAGGAACTTGGCATTAATTACTATCTTGTAACCTTATAAAAGGACCTCTGCAAAGGGCCCTGTGTGGCTGCAGCACACACGGAGCTGCAGCAGCCACTTCCTTCCTGGCTCTCCCTGGGGCTGTCTGTCTGTCTGTCTGTCTGACCACAGTCTGCTGTAAACTGGCTGCAAATTGCTTCTCCCTCTCCACAGTCTGGACAGTGGCTGATATCTCCTCTCCCTTTCCTGTGGACACACTTTTCCCACCTGGCGGTGCTGACCAACAGCATCTCCTGTTCCCCATGCTGGGGGCACCATCCCCAGGGATGGTTCCTGAGGGATCAGCTGGTGTAACCCACCCCCCTGCCATGTTCCACTTGGTTTGCTTTGCATTTAGCCTGTCTTTAAGCAAGATTTATCCTCCAGATACCTGCGTGCAGCAGTGAATGACACAAACATAGATCTGTGCACAAGAGTATTCCACAGAGCGATGTGGATATACACAGATAAAGTGTCTGACATCCTCTGGGTGCTGTATAAACTCTTGCTCTGTGCTCAGATGGTTGGTGATGATTTACCTGCAATAAAGTAAATAATGTCATGCTTCTATGTCCTTTACATGGAGATACATCTCCATGTACTTTATATTAAAATAAAGGCAATATATCCCTGTATCCAGTCCCTAATACTACACAAATTAGGCAAATATACAGTGGCAGAGAGCAGAGCTCAAACACACTCGAGGATTGAAGCTGGTATTGTTTGCCTTTAAGTGACAAAGTACTGACTGCCTAATCTGGCCCACAGGATGTGTGTCTTTTGTGGAAATCAAAGTATTAACCACACCATATTTACAGCTCTATATCCTACCCAAACAGAGGCTAGGAGCAATTACTACAGAGCAGAAACACTGAGAAAACTCCTCCAAGTCACACTAAAGACCTTCAATCTGTACTCTGTCAATTTTGCATCAGATCCTGTTAGTGGTGATGAAGTTCCAAGAGTAGGTTAAACAAGTGTAACAGGGCAAAAGGGACTTTCTGCTTTCAGTGCCTGAGAAAAGCATCACCTTTATTTTTCTGCTCTCCAGGGCTTGCTCTCAAGCACACTGACAACATTAAAGGAATGCATAAAGTGCCCAAACTCAGAAATTTGCCCCAGTCTGTGCAGTGTATCACAGGATGAATACCCAGTGCAGATATACCAGATATATATCTGATATAATTGCATTAAACTACACACCTGGCCTAACTCAGGTATGTAACCTATTGAAAGAAAACCATTTCTCATCAAATAAGGCACATGGTATGTTAAATAAAATACCAAACCTAGTACATCATGTCAATATTAAATCAAATTTGCTGCATGTTGAACAGCTCTTCTGAGCAGCAGATTGAATTACCATGCACAGCTAGTGATGACAAGATTAGTGTGCATTAGCCTTCATTAACTAATGTGCAGAGTTCATATATCACCTGAGTTCAAATTAATGGATGGCATGACGAAGGAGATCTATCAATAAAAGGCAAGACCTCCAGAATCTGTAACTTCCCAATGCATTCCCTTTGATTTCCCAGAGACTGTAACCTCCCAGATGTTATTTTGTCAAATGAGATGGTTTTGTTTCTAACCATGGATAAGACACATGAGAGAAATGCTTGAAAGCAAACCTTATGGAAAATATTCCCATTGGATTAATTAAAGTTTCTACAGGATAGGCAAAAAAATGCCTTACAGAACCTGGGGGAATGGAAGCAAAGGGAGATAATTTATACCTGTACATTCAGTTTTGTTTGTCAATTTTAAAATGAATTGCATCTCCTTGCAAAAGCCTGCAAAGAGATTTTGCTAGATTCACCATATCTCATTCCATCTGTACACACTAAGGAAAAAGAAAAGCAGAACAAGAGAGATAGCTGCCCTGAGCATGAGTAAGCAGATAAGCACAGTCATAAACAAATGTCCCCCTCAAATCACTCTGGAATCTGAGAATCAGCCTAGTTCTTTGTGGCTCAGACAGTCCCAAAGCATGCTGAGGGCTGCTAATTCCCCTCATGTTGTCTGCAATTTCTGCCCTCCCACCTATGCAACTTCATTTCTCCATAAAGATGGAGCTTTCAGGAGTCTAAGGCACACAAGAAATATTTTGGCACAGTTGTGCTCCTGAAGTCTTTCTTACAATTGCTTTATAATTGCCATTTTTCTAAGCTGGTTTGATATCCATTAGTTAGATTTAATGCATGTTAAAATAAAGAGCTAATGGGCACTCACCAGGAATCCAACAAAATATAAAAATCAAAACTCCTTTCACTTTGCCCTTTATCCCACATGTCATTGCAAAACCACATAATCCTCTCAGTCTTCTCCTATGATATAAACAGTAAGCACTAAAAATTCACCCACTTTTTACTGATAATGCTGTTTCTCTATCCAGCTTTATCTTACAGTTTATGTTTTTAAACGGCTGGTAAATGGCTGCAGAATCATTAAAGGCTGGTTAACCTTCTCAGTCTAATTTTGACCTACAAGATACTTAATTTAATCATTCCCCCATAGAAAAGGACGGAATCATTATGTGCAGACATGTGGTGCTAGCCATGTTACATTAGATCTTCATTAACCCAAGTTAATAATGGCTTTGTACTAATGGAAACTTCCCCTTACTCCTCATTTTTTCCCCCTAAATTGGAAAGCTCACTTAGTGAACCCTCTGCATCTGATGCTATATAGAGAAGACAGTAAGACTTGTGGGAAGATTAAATACTGAAGAACAGTGTAAAATTTACATTTCCTAAAACTAAAATTTTCCACTCAGTTTCCTGATAATCATTTCCTTTCCCACAGAGGATGGGAAACTCATGCCACTACTCATAACAGGCACACTTCACCCTTTAGGTGATTTCACTCATTGCAACATCTCAGGGACAGAAACACACACAAGAAAAAGCAAAGGCATCAAAACCAAGTTCCAATGATAAGTATGATGGGATCCTGAAAAAGTCCTCAGAGTACAACTGAACTTTCTGTAATGTTAAAGACTAAAGCATTTCATCTAACAAACCTGCATCCTCAAGTGAAAAAATATTAAATGTATTCAATGGGTGATGTGAAACAATTTCACACACTCACTGTTAAGGGTTTCAAATGAAATTGGGCAGCTGACCCAGCAACGGTGCTGAGTGGAGTCACTGAGGTGAACAGGAAAATGGACAAGACATCAAGATGACAGAAGTGAGTGCAAGTACTGCAGGTGTAATAAATTGCAAATATACTTAAATTAAACTGCATCCCACATGCTCTGGATAAAAAACAAATGAAATAGAGGCAGCACTTTCCATCTGAATGATATTCTTTCCGTTGTAACTGATAGCTACTGTCATTCTCCTTCACCATAATTTTTGTAATCATTGGCAAATTTTGACCTTTCAAGCAGCTAACCTAATTCATAACGGATGCCACTTCCTAATTAGCAGAGACATTGGATTTTCAGCTTCAGACAGGGCAAGAGCCAGCCTAATGAGAATAAAGAGAGCGAGCAGGTCTGGAGAGACAACAGAGAGAGCTGAAGAGGCTGCTGTCACCCAGGACGGAAATAGGACCTCCTGATTGTTAAAAATGGAATAAATACCTCCGGAGAGCCAAGGAGCAGATGCACTGACTGCAGCACACACGTGGCCCTCGCCAGATTTGGAGATCACTCCCCTCCAGCAGCCTGCAGCTCACTGAGACCCCCTTACCCCAGAGAAATCTCACCAGTCCAACGTCAGGGTGGGCAAAGGCACATCCAGCCTCTGAGCAAATGGTTCTGGCTGCATAAATGCACCAGGTTCATCTTGGCTGAGTTCCTGCACATGCATCCTCTCGATTTCCAGGGCTAATTTAAAGAAGGGGGAAAGCATGGCTGCTTAGGACAAGATATCCTGAACATCCCCACTGAACTGTGCTGAACACCCAGGTTGGATGCTGCACTGAAGGCATGTGGGACTCCAGGAATCATGCAGCCCCAGCTGCACACAACCTGACACTGAACACATCCTCCACAAGGCTGCAATCCAATCCCTGGATTTTGACACTAGAATGCAATACAATATAAAGTGGTGAAATATAATATAAATGTTATTATGTTATTATTATCATACCATGCTATTTGTAACTGCTGGGTAAAAGGAGGCAGAGTGTAGGCTATGACAGTGTTCAGTTGTAACTCCCTCCTAAACTGCTGTCAGATCATGATTTCCACTTATTTTTTCCTTCACATCAACATGGCCTTTTTTTTTTTTTGAGGGCGAACCCACCAGTCTTGGGATTTGCATTTTTTTTTTCTCCCTTACAGTCCTATAATTCACTTCCTTGCTCTTGGGACTGCATGCTTCTGAAAAGGAAATTAAGAGCACAGATTTCATAATCACTCACCTCGAAAGAAAATGGAAAGCACTATCACATGAGTCTGCAGAAAAACAACTTCTTACTTTAAAATTGTGCTTGGCTGAGCAAAAGAACTTGAAAAAGAATATTGTGTATCCTAAGTCTGTGTGTAATGTGTGAGAGAATAGAATCAAGTTGGGAAAAGCCATTTTTAATAGCATATGAAGTGCAAGGATAAGAGCAGCACCTGCCCAGGGTGCAGAAGATGGCACCACCATAGATGAATATATTCAAGCTTGGGATGGATCCAGAAGTAAGGCACCCAACCTGTGAATACCACTGGGATGAATGGAAGAATCTACTGAGTCCTACTCTGACCCTCTGGAATATTTTACCTGTGCATGATCTCTCTGGAACATTCAGCATTATTTTAAGTTTCTAGTGCTACAAACCAGAATGTGTGGCAGCCTCATCCATGAACCTGCTCAGGTGCTCTCTTGAACTGAGACCTCCCTAAATGAAGAGTTCTAAAATTAACTTACCTCCAGGCTGGAAAAAACATCTTGAATGTTTTGACTATGAGCAGTGCTACGGCATTTTTGGAATGGGCTGCAGTAGCAGGAAGAGGGATTCACTCTGTATCCTATTAATTTTTTAAAATTAAACATCTTCTCTTCAGATTTCAGGCCCTGCCAGCCAGCTACACCTGCTCTGTTCCTTCACTGAACAACCAGGCACACCAGGCATCTCCTCATGAATTGCACTGTCAGGTTGGAGAAGAGGAACAAGCCAGAACTGCAGAATCCAAATTCTCCCCATGAATATATATACAAATGCAACTATATGCCTTAAAAGATTAATTTCACATGCCTTAAATTGCAGTTTAATTTGAAAACTAATTCAGCCTCATAATTGGCTTTCTGTTCAAATCACTGAGGCTAAAGATTTAAATTCTTAATATTCAGATGACTTTCGAGTTTCTGGCCCCATCTGTGCATTAGTCCATGGTGTTAATCTCTGAGGGAATCTCTGCTGGCATAGAAATAAAATAAACAAACTGGGACACTAGTAGAATAATCAGCTTTTAAAATCCTTGGGTTTTTTATATACTGTTTATTTTTTATGAGATTTCTTTAACTCAATTTCCCACATATAGATTTGGCTCCCAGCTATTTCATTTTTCACGGGGCATGTTATCAACAATTATTCTATCAGAGTTCCATGGACTCAGGAGGAGAAAGAGAATTTTTAAATTACAACATTTCTCATGTAAGAAATACTAATATTCCTTTATTTTGGAGGACTGTCTATACTCAGCAATCTTTCACATCACTCCTAAGAAGGGTGGTAGGAGTAAACACAGATCCAGGAGAATGAAGGGGCTGGATAAAGTTTAAAAGAAGTCACTTGGACTTGTGCTATTGACTTGAAAGGGACCAAGATGCATCCAGAGAGTTAGTGAAGTGGAAAGGATAAATGGGAATGGAAAAGGCCAGTCTGACAGGAACAAATTGTTTTGGAGAGATGAGTTAATTTTTGACAATCTTTCTGTTAAAACAAAATAGATACAACCCAGAGCAAAGCACTCAAGTCGCTGCAGAGCATTTCACATTGACCTTTTCAGAACTGAACACTTCAGTTAAGTGAGACATCCACATCCTTCCACAAGGAAGGGTCTGCTGTGGTTATAGCAAAACTAAGCTTCTGCAGAGATGGAAGTAATCCTTCTCCATCACACTATTGTTTTGTGATTAAATTCCCTTTTCTTCTTTCATGTTTAAGGATTTTCATGCCATCTTGTTGAGTAATTTTTTTTGAAACTGTAAGATCCTGCATGCCCAGCAGTACAAGTTCAGGGGCTTGTGCTCACAGAGGGGAAAATCCCACTCCAAACCCCAGCTCCTTCCTGCTGTAAGGAGCTGGTGTGATGCAGCTGGGAGATGTGGGCATGGACAAGGCAGCAGAATCCTTGCAGGGCAGGCAGAGCTGGGTAGCCCAGCCCTGCACCCATCCCGCTTTGTCAGCGCTTGGAAGGCAGCGCGCAGCTCCAGGAGAGCTCTGCTGATTAAGGCTGCCAGAGGGAGCAGGGGAATTTCAGCTCCAGCTTGCAGCTGCATTTTTAAAACTTGGCTGTGTTCTTCACACAGAGGCAAAGTTCAAAGAGGCAGAACATTACTCAACATGAGTAAAATACGGTCTTTTAAGATACACTTTCAAACAGGGGCGCGTTAAATCAAAACAACGCGTGGAGGGGGAGAGTGAGGAAGAAAGATGGTCCTGTGGAAAAGGAAATCCTGCATCACTACTCCCGTTCTGCATTTTTGGAAGGGCCTGCTTTTACACGTTTTAAATTGCCCAGCTACTTGACCTGAGGCTAGATAAGCTAGAAATGCATTAAACTGTTTTTCCAGAGAGCATCAGAAAAGGAAAGAGATGTAAGTCAGTTTAAGAGCCAGCACATCTCAGGATGTCCAGGGGCCAGATCTCACCACAGAGAACTTCACCAAGAGTGAGCTCCTGATTTCAAGAACACTATGCTATGGCTCAAGACACTATTTCAATTAAGTTATTATAATCTTAGCCAGCAACAACAACCTATTATAATTAATAATACTTGATGATTTCTTTTCTATTCCTGTCAAGGGTTGCTTCAAGGTGACTTGCAGAGAGCACGCTCCTGGGGAACCCAGGTGAGTGCTCTGCAGGCTGGGAAGCCCCTTCACTTAAACCCCATCAGACTGTCTAATGAGTCGCTTCACATCACTGCCAATTCTTCCAGCTCTTGGACAATTTTGTATATTTGTATTCCAGGCTAAAGCAAACTTGCTCCTGCGGGAGGCTGAGTGCCCAGCAGTGTCACACCGTGCTGCAGGCTGGAGCACGCCTCCTTCTGCATTCCCTTTCCTTGCTTCACTCCACCCTCTTTTGGCATGTTCACTGTTGAGTCAGTAGGTCACATCTCACTTGGCCAGCCTCCATCCCTGCCCTGGCCTGGCACACTCTGCAGCTCCCTGCCAGGCTCAGAGATGAGGCCACACGCTCTGTTCCAGGTCAGCACAGCCCGGCCGCAAGCAGGGACCTGGATCCTGCGGAGGGATAGCCCTGCCTGCTGTGCACACACAGCCCTGCCTCTGCTCCAGCCTGGACCCTGGGAGTGCTGGACAGCTCCTCAGGGCCCTTTCCTGCTCGCTGGAACGGGAGCTGCTCTATTGATCCCACTGGAGCCTTACCAGGGCTTTCCCTGCAGCTCAAGGTCACTGTGCCCTGCTCAGCCTCTGCTCTACAGCACATCTGTGATGGTCTTGCTCTGCAAAATTTCCATGGGCACAGCTCAAGCTGCACATATCCTTTTTTATCCGGGTTTTTTAAAATTAAATCTGGGCAAAATTCTGACTGACTTCAAACAGACACTGGCTGCTCGTTCTAGCTGCCCTCAGAGCCAGCATTTATTTGGGATACTCTGATATCTCTCATCAGAGGTGTGCAAAATGAAAAACATTGCAGATACTGTCGTAATCAAGCAATCCTGCATTTTTAATCACAGCCATTATAAATGGGCATATGGAAAATGTGAGAAATAACTATTGCACAGGATATCCAGGGAAGCATTTTCAGTCCTCAGGCATAGTTCAGCAGCACTGAGGAAAATGAATGCTGAACTCCTGTAACATATAACAAGATTTTTTGGTTTGCTTGAAGCATGGATATTCACACATATGCAGATATATTTTTATAGATGCATATACATCTCTAACTTACTGTTGAATCAGTACTGAACAAATTTTGCTGTTACCTCAAAGAATATGCAGTGTCTTTCATTTCTCAACCGCTGCCAGAAATAATCATGAATTCTGGTAACATATTTCTTCCCTTGCAATGGCTGGTGGTACCTCCTTAGTTGTTACAATATTCTGAGGCGTCTTCAACTAATAAAAAGTTTCTAAATATGTGCAAGATCTTCCCTTAGCTAAATACATTGTCTACACTTGTCTCTGCACAAAAGAGGGACACATAATTTTGAGGCAAAGGAGGAGCTTGCAGATATTCCCTTTAACTCCATGACCTCTCTATCACTCTCTCAAAGGTACAAGATCATGTTTCTTGCCAAGCACACAGAATGAGGGCCTCCAATACCCAAATTCCTAGGAGGCTCAACAAAAGCAAGGAAGAGAAATTCAATACTAATATAAACCTTTAAAAGAATACCGATTAAACAGGAGAGAGGGAAAAAAACCACCCGACAAATACATCAAAGACAAAAGTAATTGCTTTTGAATAAAAACAGATTGCTTTCTACCTTCCTGCCTTAAAGGCAAGCACCCCAGCCTGGGACAGAGAATACCAAAAAACACTGCTAGAAGCAGAGGCACAAGTATTTTGTAGGCAAATTATCCTGTTCTATTTAATAGCTCAAAGGCTTATCTGGATTTCAGACAAGAAGAGGATGCAATTTACTGCTTCTCTGACAGATGAACAGAGCTAGTTAAAACATTTGGGAACATTTTGAATATTGATCTGTCCTCGAATAAGATGTAAGAAATTTGATTTGCTATGGAAATGTTGTATCAATCTTCAAACCTTTATATGCCCCAAAGTGGCCTTCAAATGAAAGCTGGAAAAATTCTCTGGGAAGATGTCATCGGAGCTGTCAGCTCAGGGACTTCTCACGTTCCCTCCTCCAAGCAGCACCAGGATCAGGACTTTGAAGCTGGGACATCACCACCCAAAGGAATCAGAAAGGGAGCTGTACCTATTCTTTGCTCAGCAATAATGTCACGTTCTGTCCCCACCACGTGTCCCCCACAGCTGCCCGTCCCTCACAGTGCTGGAAGACAATCAATCAGGGCTGTGAATCACCTTGTTAAAAACAGTGCCCACCGGAGACTTCCCTGTCACACCTCCAGCAGCAGGGCCGCTGTGATAAATGTTTGCTGACACAAACCAAAGTCACGGGGTATTTAACCCCTCAGCTGGCAAACAACCAAGGAGAGAATCGAGGAAAAAAACTCCCTCTGATTTCAGGAGACTTCCAATTGTACTGGTGACACAGAACAAAGAATGGATGCAGTAATTTTAGTTACACTCAGCAATGAGCTAAACCAACCCTGCTCCCATATTGGGACCTGCAGGGTTACACCACACTTAAATAACAAATCAACAGTAGAGTTGGAAATAGAACATTAAAGACCTTTACAGCTCTGTTTCTTCCAAGCATATAAATGTGCTCATGTAAAAATCATCACTTTTCCTCATACAGCTTACACCTTCACTGATTTTTCACCCATAAATTTCCTGTAATTCAACTTCAGGTTTTTCCCCATTTTACCCTCTGTTAGAATAGTCTGTGGGGACAGAGGATGAGCCTGCAATTTCAATGTCAATATTCCCACTTCTGCAGGTTTCCATCAGGTCCCAAGTAAGAAAGTGTTTTCTTGAGACAGAGCCTTCTTTGGAGTCTGACTGGATGCCAGATATTGAGTTGGCAAATGACTGAATTAAATACCAAGGAGGAGGATACTGAGCATTTCAGACACAGGGTCAGGGAAAGGCCACTGCCAGGCTGGCTTTCAGTGCTCTGTAATTAGAATAACAGCCCTGTAGGTGTGCAGTGAGTGTGTGAGAATGGTGCTACAGAGCATTACAAAACTGCTGCTTTTACAAATTCCACAGCCAGGAAGGGACCACCAGGACCCAGGTTCCCTCCATCCCAAGTCTGCACTTTCTCTTCATCCAGAAAAAGATATACAATGGGATTGTTCTCACCTCCATCAGTCTTCCACCAACAGCTAGCAAGAGCAAACCTTTCCCTCACCCCCTGTGATCCCAGCAGAGCCCAAGCCACCATACCAAATTAATGCCTGAAAATCTGTGAAAATTTGAGACTATTTTTTCAACTATACCTGGTTTAGAGCCTTCATCAACAGATCCATTATAGACTTGGTTGATGAACTCCGGCCTGTTGTCATTCATATCAATCACATAGATGTAAAGGTCAATGGGATTCTCCACCTTGTTTCCATTCATGTCCACTGCATGAGCCCGGAGCTGGGAATGAGCACAATGAAAGCACAACATGAGCAACTGCATTTGTTGCAGAATGAGAGACTGTTTTGCAAGGATTGACTTTACATCATAAATACTTCCTCAAAATTGAATGGAGCCAGTATCTAATTCCAGCAGAAAGCACTGACATGGTTTCCAACTACACTCGACTCACAGTTTTTCAGAGCTTAATATAATATTGAAATAATATTTTGAAACAGTGATTGTCAGTGGAAACACTTCAACTCTGGTGTAGTGATGCTATCTTATCCCCTTCACAGCTCACAGACCACTCTATTTTAATTTTTAAGACATACTGAACCTCGTCTGACAATCTGAAAAGCAAATTTTGCTTAGTTCCAAATAAAGTGAGGAAATTATTTTGAGCGAGAAGTTTCTTATGGGAACCTGCAGTGTTTCACACCCATAATACCAGGGATTAGTAAGTGAAGAGATTTCAGCATGATCTTAGTGATGTTTATTCTTTGTTTAATCATGGTCTCCAGGAACAGCAACAGCTACCAACCCCATTGCTCTGCGCACCAAAAGACATTTAAGAAGTCCCTTTCCTTCAAATAATGGGAGCCCCCACGGCACTAAGAATGCAATTTCCTCAGGCTTCAATAAAATACCCAGTGCTGAGGCATTTCAATAACCAGAGCCACAGTGTTAAGCCCTCAGTTAAACTGGAACTGCAGCTTTATCTTATTAGCAATAACCATCAGTAATGATGCCCAGAAACAAGAGCATCTGTTTTCTGAACAAAAGAGACAGATACAGCATGTCAAAATGAGTAATTAATAAAACGAAGCAATCACAATAGTCTGGAACAATCAGTAACCAGGTGAAAAAAATGGATAGCTTTCTCATTAGAGGGAACAGATGGCTACTGTAAATGGTGTGTGGCTGAGCGGTGTCGGGAGAGCTCCGACAGCCAGGGAGGAGCTGCACGGCCCCCAACCCAGAAGGCTCTGCCTGCCTCTGAGGGCTGCAGATTTTGGCCACCATCCCTCTTCATCTCAGCCCCTGCTGAACCTCCACCCTGCCACGAGAACAGGGGATGGCACTCGGGATGGCGTCACATCCCACAGGGCCGGTGGGCTGGGGAACTGTCAGAACCCAGGACATTCCTCTGGCTGCCCTGGAGGACTCCAGACTCTGGAGAGGGGCTCAGAGACCTTGGCACGGAGTCAAAGACACCTCTGCCTTTGATTTTAGTCCATGGAAACAATTATCAACTTTGTGTGAGGATTTACAAGCCACAAGAATTTGAGTAGAATATTAGTTAATTTATCACAGGGTGAAAAAGTAGAATTCTGAGGATTTAACTGACCTGCCAGACAGATCTCAGCAGGTCAGAGAAAGAATGCTATAGATAAGGAAAAATAAACAACTTTGAAAAGCAGAGCCAAGGAATCTCGACTTCTTCTTTGGTCGTGGGGCTGAGAAAAAAAACTTTCTAATACCTTGGGAGCCTTTTCAAGCACAGAAACCCGAGAGGGAACTGAGGCTTCAGAGGACATCAGCTTCACAGAGTCACACAATGGGCTGGGCTGGAAAGACCTTAAAGCTCATCTAGCTCCAACCCTCTGTCACAGGCAGGGAACCTTCCACCGGATCAGGGTGCTCCAAGCTCCATCCAACCTGTGCTTCACCTGCAGGGATGGGACAGCCACAGCTCCTCTGGGCAACCTGTTTGTGCCAGGGCTGGCTGGGAGATGGGGCTGAAGGACAGGGACACGCCAGCTCTGCCATCCAGCAGGATGGAGGCCTCTGCTCCCTCCCAGCAGTTCCCCACACCATCAGGCTGCTGCTGGGAGTCAGAGCTGACTTTACAGGGAGGTCTCCAGCTCCTGTGAGGCATGACAAATAAATGTGCTAATTGCATTAGCCCTGGTTCCTGTCTTTCACTCTCGCTGTGCTGGTGATTGATGCAACTTTCCCCTTCATGTATGGTGCTCAGAAGTCCAGAGCTTAACAAAAGGAGCTGCACACCATTAGGATGGGCCGGATTAACATTTAATCAAGCAAAGAGAACAAACTGCCACATGAAATGAGCTGGGAGAAAAACACTTTTTTTTTTTAAAGGAAATTAAGCAGCACGTTTTCTTTAAAGCCTGAAGAAGTCCAGCTTTGCTTTCAATACAGGGTGTACCATTTGTGTTTCATGACTTGCAATGCTCTTAATATCTGCATTTCTTTCCTACACAGGAACTGCTTTGGCTCCCACCTGTTGAGCTATCCTTCATCATGTCAGATGTAGCAATTCAATAACTTTACAGTCAGAGGTCAGACTGTCTTTGAAAAAAAGTAATTCAGAGCTAAAATTAAAGTTATTATCTTCAAACTGAGGCAGCACTGGGCTCTCTCTTACAGCATTTCCAGCAGCGGAAATGGTTCCATTCAGAGATAAAGCAGAGAGCAAAGCTGGTATCTCCCCCCTCAGATCTGACTCTCCCCCTACAAATTTTTAATTACATTCGATAGCTTTTGTTTGAAATCTCCAGGAGCAAGGGATTTCTCAGCAATGCACATCTATCTGCTTGTTGCACTCACTGAGCACATGTACCCATCAGCGCATTACTGCCTGCACTCAAGGCAAAAAAAATTCAATAAGCAAGACTGCAGGAATCTCATCAAACCTGTGGTGACATGCTCAAGTGTCCTGAGCCCAGCACCAGCGCTGGGTTAAGCTATAGGAGGCAGGCAGTGCTGGGCACACTGGTGTGGTCACTGGTGTCCTGGCTCAGCATCTGCAGTGCCAGGAAGATGGCAGCCTCTCTCCTGCTCCTTTTTTTGGCCTGGCTTCAGTGAACATTTCTTTCCTTTTGTGCTTTTTTGCATTCATTTTCTCTGCCTGTTCTCTCTGAACAGCTCTCATGTGCCAATGCCTCCCTATCTCCCACAACATGTGGCTTCCCTGTGGTCAGTGCCAGCTGTGGCAAAGGGAGAAGGGAGCCCTGAGCCACAGGGTTCAGTTTCAACTCAATGGGAGCTCTTCCTGCTAAAAACCATTCCTTGTTAAGAGACAATTCCCCATTAGAGACCATCCTCAGCAGAGAGGAAGGAGGGACTCCAGGGGGTCAATCTGTCTGCTGGGAAACTGGCTGGATCTCCAAGGCAGATCTATACTACATTCCCCTTCCTTAATTCATCTTCTCCCTCAGTCTTTTGTCCTACTTTTGGTATTCATGAGGCATCCTCAAGCTGGACAACACACTTTGTTCTGGAGCCATTCCTCAATGGCTGAGATGGGGCTCATTTCTGTGAGCATGACCTGGGCCACAGGACACATGCCAGACATGGGGCACGCACAAGTATTCAAATGGGAGCTGGTGGGTGCCTCAAGAGACAGTTAAGAAACATTTATAAAGTCAGTTTGAAATATTTACGTTTTCCCCAAGAGGAAGAACATGACAGGAGTGAAGAAGGAATAAAATCAAATTAAATACCTTGCAAAGGATTCTGAAAAATTAATACACGTAGCCAACTAATCTCTAGCTGATGCATCATCTGCTGTACCAGCCAAGGAGCTGGCTCAATATTCTTTAACAAATATTGCTTAAAAGTGTGACAATTATTGCTATCATATTCAGCAGCAGCTACCACAGGTCTCTGAGGTTTTCCTACTGACAGTTTCCAGTGTAAATGTAGCTGTTGGCATACAAATGATTTGGTATCATGATTATTGATTACACTGGAGGCTGGTGGTATCTGAAGGTAGTTAGTCAAAGTCAACACAGTGAATTGTGTTAAATATGAATATTACTTAGGCACTAATACTACTAATACAAATATACATTATCAATCAGTGACAGAGCCTTTAAGCAATAAGCATACAATGTCACGCCTAATTTGTGTGCTCTTAATTGTGATTAAAAGTTCAATTTAGAGCATTGTGACACAAATGGCTGGCATTATTCAACATGGCTCAAAATACTGGAATTATCCCTTAATTTGTAATAAAATTGTTTTGTTCCTTTGCATTTAAAACAACTCTTTGTCAGTCTGTAACCCACCTGTTCTGCTCCAGCCATTTCTGAGGGAGTATTTCATCAGCCTGAAGCTGACAGTGCATACATGTGTCTGGAACTGGATTAGGACTTGCTTCAAAGTTTCCCTATAATGCATATTACTTGAGTATCATAAGCAATGATTGCTTACTGACATGTTTATGCTGATGTCTTTTGAAAACAGAGCTTGAAAAAACGTCTTGGAAAACTAAGCTACCAATTTTCTATCCCTTGTACTTGCCAGGCCTAACTGCAGCTTAATATGAAGCTGGTGTCTGGATCAGAAAAGACATTCAGAGCCACTAATTCTGTCAGCAGCACAAACGGGACCTGGGGAGCGCAGCTAAATAAGGCCAAGAGAACTCATGCATATTAAATATCACTACCTGCTGCAACTTCCTTGGCGTGCAGGGAACATTTCAGGGGCTGCCTGCAAGGGGAGATGCAGCACACACCTGCCACAGTGAGAGGCAGAGAAATGTGGGGGATGTGCCCCATGGATGTGTGTTCTTTGCTGTGTGTCCCTTGCTGTGTGTCCCATGGATGTGTGTCCCTTGCTGTGTGTCCCACGGCTGTGTGTCCCATGGCTGTGTGTCCCACAGCTGTGTGTGCTGTGTGTCCCATGGATGTGTGTCCCATGGCTGTGTGTCCCACAGCTGTGTGTCCCTTGCTGTGTGTCCCATGGATGTGTGTCCCATGGCTGTGTGTCCCATGGCTGTGTGTCCCACAGCTGTGTGTCCCATGGCTGTGTGTCCCATGGATGTGTGTCCCATGGCTGTGTGTCCCATGGCTGTGTGTCCCACAGCTGTGTGTCCCATGGCTGTGTGTCCCACGGATGTGTCTCACACAGCTGTGTGTCCCTTGGCTGTGTGTCCCACGGCACTAATGACACCAGGGTGGCTCCCAGGACACCACTCAATGCCGCCTGTGCAGTTCCACACCACAACATGGGGTTGGTTTAGTGGCTGCAGAGCCCTTTTTGCTTTTCTCTGCTCATATTTTCAGCTGACTCTGTGTCTGGGATGTCTGTGAGGTCCCTGGGGGGTTTGTGCTCTGGTTTGCAGTGTAGACACAAACAGATGAGGCCAAAAGACAGCTGAACTTGCTCTCACCAGCACACACAGCACCTGGGCAGGGGCTCTGAGTCCCAGAGGCACATACACCTCTGCATAACTCAAGCTCGGAATGATCCTCCCTAAAAGTTCAAGAATGATCACAAAAACAGGGGAAGTTTTGCTGCAGAACTCCTGATCTAATTAGAAAAAAATCTGTTTCACCTTAGGGAACGAGGCAGGTTTCATCAGACAAATGGCTTGCTGAATGCAGGGAGTGTTAAAACACTAGTATTTTAAAAATGGTAGTCCTGAAGCAATACAGATAATTATGCATAAGAAAATATGTGTTGAAAATGTGGGAGTTAATGAAACAGAACTCTTGATATGTAGCCTTACAAAGACTTGCAAATTATTGTTCTTTCTTTTATAATTAGTTTTTAGATTACCTGGGAACAAAAGCAGCAAGGACAACACTCGAGAGTGACAGAGATGCTGAAAAGATTTGGGTTTTTTTGGGGCTGCAGAAAACCTGAAGCTGTGTAAATGCACCCACCTTCAGCTGGAACACAAGGCTGCACAGAACAGACACAGAACCCATGTCCTGCTGGGTCAGAGGGACCAGCGGTGCCTTGCAGCTCCACTGACATTCTCACTCAAGAGCAAAGCTACCAATTCAAGCTAAAGGAACCTACAGTAGATCTTAAGTTTAAAGGTGGCCAAGCTCTCAAGTTCACATCCAAGCTACACCTCAGTCACTGCTCTTCCAGCACTCAGTTCAAACCTGGCTTCATGTTGCCTTTCCTATCACTTAAGAGACTGGGCTCTATGAAGTGGCATAAATTCATTGGCTTCTTCAAACCCTCCACTACCCAAAACTTTGAACTTTATTTTCTTTCTGGAAATGGGCCAAATTTCTTCCATTTTCAGCACTGTAAGTTTCCTCTCCAGCGTTTGGGTCACTGCTTTGTGCACGGTGTATTTATAAAGGTTTTGTAAAGGCTTAATAAATGAACCCTTTACAATGGATTGATGGTTCAAGAAATCATCAATCCATTGCTACTGAGGCTGAAGGATCTAAAGGTCATCTACAGACACAACTTAAAATGTTCTTCATCACCTTCTACTGTTCTCCTGACAAAGATTTTTCTATCATTCAGTATTCCTGTCTATAAGGTCTCATAACATACTTATCAGTTATTCTCTCTATAAAATACATCTTCCTGTAACCTTCAGAGTATGAATATGCTTATTTACATATGGATGCCACTAGTTCAAGGCTTCTGTGAGGAACAGCAAAGGCTGGAAATCCTGTGTTATGTACAAGGCAGATTCATCCCATCACTTTGACAAGGCAAGAATTCAATTTGCTGAATTCACTGTGACTGGTAGGTTCAGTTCATTTTTAAGGGGCACAGGGTTTTTTAGGGATGGAGGACAAAATTTGTTTCATCTCATGTTTTTGACTGTGAGTGTCTGATCGCAGACATCACAGAGGCTCCATCAAAAGTCTTAACTTTTTTATTATTGACTAGACTGGTATAATAACCTGGCACTGCTGAAACAATATCAACAACACTGAGATGACACACACTTTATCTCAAATATTTCTTCTCCAAAACAACCTCTCTTCATATTTTCCTAGGCACAACAAACAAAATAATTGTTCTTGTTCACAGAGTATAAAATAATTTTTCTTCAGATCTCCTTTTACCCAGGGGAAATCTCTTTTTCCACCCAACTAAAGAGGTAATCTATTTTCTTTATCTTTCCACCCCAGCCCAGAAGCTGTGTCAACATGGTTAACTGGATACCTGATAAAGCTGACAGAATGTGCGTCTCCGACGGCGTCGTTCAGGATGCGGTGTCACTGGAAGTGACCCGTGCACTCTGCTGGCATTACAGCCTCCCTGGGAAGGGCTATTACCATGCCAGGAGATGGGCTAGGGCTGATAGCAACCCATGAAACAGCCTTTCACAACCACTCCAGCTGATGCAGAAAATGTTTGAAATTTTTGCAGGGCTATCATGCAAGGGGCAACCTATTCTTTTAGCAATTTGTGGGACTGGATCTGCTGTGCAATTACACTGTGCAATATAAGAGCTGGGATTTATATCAAAACACGGCAGTCAATTACAGTGTGAGCATTCTGCAGGTAGAGCATTTTATGAGCTAGGATAGCACGAGGCACCATCACTTTTGAGTGTAATTAATCTTAATTAATTCCCTGATATTTAATATTAGCCTATCTGCGTATTTAAAAACCTATCTGACACACCCCCAACATACTGCCTGAACATCTCCTGGTGAATTAAAGTGAAAAATGACTATAGCAATTATTGCATGTTTAGATGCAGTAATGATTCTTAAATTAGTAATTTCCCAAGACATGCTAATGTAGTGACTGGCTTCTCATGGTTTTGGGTGGTTCAGTCTACACATAAATTTGCATGGATTTAACAAGCAATGTGAAGTTGCACCATTTTAAACAAATGGCTCTGTGTCTGAAAAAGACATCAGTTTATCTCCACTTTCATATAATCACAGAATTGTTTAGGTTGGAAAAGCCCTCTCAGATCAAGTCCAACTGCTCCCCCAGCACTGCCAAGCCCATCACTCAACCATGTCCTCAAGTGCCACATCTACACAGCTTTTCAATCTCTCTAGGGATGGTAACTTCACTGCTGTCCTGGGCAGCCTGTGCCAGGGCTGGACAGCCCTTTTGGTGAAGAAATTTTTCCTGATATCCAACCTCAATCTCTCCTGGCACAACCTGAAGCCATTTCCTCTTGTTCTGTCACTTCTTACTTGGGAGAAGAGAGCAACCCACATGGCTACAACCTCCTTCCCGGGAGTCACAGAGTGATGAGGTCTCCCCTGAGCCTCCTTTTCTGCAGGCTGACCCCCCAGCTCCTTCAGCTGCTCCTCATCAAACTCACTCTCTCCCCCCTTCCCCAGCTCCGCCACCCTTCCCTGGACACGCTCAATGTGGTGAGGGGCCCAAAATTGGCCCCAGATCTGAGGAGTGGCCTCACCAGTGCCCAGCACGGGGGGACAATCACTGCCCTGGTCCTGCTGGCCACAACACTGCTGATACAGGCCAGGTGCCATTGGCCTTCCTGGGCACCTGGGCACATCTGGCTCACGTTCAGCTGCCACCAGCCCACACTCTGCATGGGTTTGGCTGATCTAGCGTGCCCCTTCTTGAACCCAGCAATTGTGCTTTGAGCTTGCGGGCCCAGCTGACAGTCAGGATGTCTGATGCTCACGTGGTAGGAAGCTCTTTCCTCCCTGTCCATGGGGCGCGTCACGTACATCCTGCCAGACACGGGGTCGATGTTGAAGACCTCCATGGGCGGCTGGTCGGCTCCCACTCCAGTGATGCTGTACCTGATGTGGATCTCCTTGTCCTTATCGGAGCGGATCTGGAGGAAATAACAGAGACAGGAATCCATAAGTTCTGGACAAAAGCCATATGGATGTTTCAGCAACTTTAAAAGATCTGAGCCTGAAGGCTGCAGAGATATAATACCACTGTCAGTCCTGACAAGGGAGCTGAACGCCAAAGATTTGGTGAAAAGCCATGAAAAGTACATTCCACAAAGTTTCAGCTGTTTTGCTCCTTTTTAATTCATGAGAAATCATTGAAATTGTGACTTTTCAACTGAGATGTGGAAGAGCCTAAAATGCGCAAACCCCACTGTTTACATATTACTGAAATCCCAGTCTCCTGAAAGTGTCCAAATTTTTCAGCCATACCCAGAGTCTCCCAGCCATTAATCATTTCTGAAAACGCTGTCTGCAAGCTCCCCCATTGTATTCTCAGTCCTGGTGACTGTGCACAAAAATACTCCCATGAAACTCCATGAACGGGGCTGTTTGCTCCTCTTTGTCCAACCCTGCTGGCTTGACAAGGCCAGCCTGGGAATGCCCAGTGGGATATTACCATTTCATGTGATCATTTATTGAGGAAAAATATGTTTTGGACACTGTTTCTGAAAGCCCTTCCCTCCTGCACCTTGAGAACAACACTACAAGCTGAGTACAGCACAGTGAGTTCCATGAACCTTGGAGACAGAGCTGAGGAAAAAAAGGAGGGAGGTTAATATGTTGTCCTAGCAACCCTGACTATCTCTTTAAACACAAATTTAATTTTCTGATCAAATGCTGAAAGAAGTTCTTGCAACAGCATGACTATTCCCGAAAGAAAGTGCAAGGTACAAATAAATTACCACCCCCTGCACCATCACAAAGTGTCTTGGCACTGTAAGAAGCGATGTGCATAAATTTTTCCCTAACAGGTCTATGAATACAACAAAGTAGTGGGAAGATAATAGAGCCCTCGTAGCTGAATGCATGTTGGCATTTCTGCTACAGCAGCTGCACCCTTGGAGGGGCCCGAGTGAACTTAGTGGGATCCTGTGTCCCCCAAACAGCCTGGATGTGGGGAGAGAAGGTCATTTCCCAAGGGAAGAGGAGGCTTTGCTTGTCAGGCAAAGGAATTGAGATGGGGCTGTGGGCTGCTGCACACTCCTCCCATATGTGACCTTCTGCTATTCCTCCCTCTCCTGACACAGGAGGCTGACAAGATGCTGAACGTGTCCGTGCAGGGCAATATCAGAACCCTGGCTCCCAGACCCTCCTTTGATACCTTTGTCCAGATCATTACCAAGTTTGTACACTGTTTTCTTTGTACTTCCCCCACCAAGCTGTCTGCTCCTGCTAATGGCTAATCATGTCAGTTATTACAGGCACTGCCAGGATTGATCCGCGCGGCACCTGCGCCGCTGGAGCTGCAGGTCAGGGAATAGACACAGCTCCATTTGTCTTCTCTCCAAAGGATTCACTGCTTGTTACACTGTTAGCACTGAGAAAACTGACTGGACTTACACTGGTACAGTCACTTAAAAGAGGGCCTGGGGACACTGAAAGAGCCCTCATGCTGCACAGGAGGATTTGTCCAGATTTATGTGGGGCTAGCAGAAATTTGGAAGAAAGACCCAAGCAGACAACCCATGAATTCAACTTTCATTAGCAAATCTGTGGGTGAGGAAGGGTGCACTAAAATCAAGCACTGCTTGCTCGACTGTGGTTTCAGTGACAGCATTGTCACCAGTTTGAGAGCTGAAGATCACAGTCCCCATTCTCAGAAGGTCAGCTCTGCCCTGCCAGAGGGAAGGGCTGGAAATTGAGCTGGTGGCAATGTCTGTGCAGGTGCACAGCCCACACCAGGGAGTTCAAGCTCCAACCCACTACACCCACAGCTGGAGCCTGGCTTAAGGTAAGTGCAAACAGGAAGATACTGCTGGACCTCCAGCTTTGAGCCAGGGTGGGGTTCCCACCTCACAAATTAAAAAGGGTAATGTGGGACACACAGCTGTGTGTCTTTATCAGTGTGTGTCTGCACAGCTCCAAACAAACTATAATGTAAATTTACCCTCAAAAAAGGTGGAAAAAACCCTAAGCACCCAACAAAGATATTTTGCACTTCTATTCAGCCCCAGCCTGGCTGTACTTGAGCAGAAACACCAAAGAGCTAAGCAGACACTCCAGGGAACCAAAATGGGAGCAGTTTTAACCCAAATCACAGAAGGGAAGAGCCTGTTAGTGGACATTTTTCTGCTCTATTTCCTGTTGCATATAGTACCCAGATCCCATTGTGATAGAAGCATTAGAAATGCATAGAGAGAGACAGAAACAGGGAAAAGGAGCCTGGATTTAAATATTCAGTGCTAAAGGCACTATATTTTATTTTTGGGAAACGCAGATAAACACAAGCTCTCGAAGAAAGCTATGTACAGTTTAATAAAGTGCACGCTATAGGATGTCCTTGCAGCACTTTTATTAGCATTAATAGGGTCTAAGCTGTCTGTATGTAAATCATTGCAGATCTAGGAGATGAAATATATCATAAGACCCACAGCCAATTATACTGAGAGAAATCCATGAGCTAATTATACTGCATTGAGCAAAACAAAGATGGGGGAAATACACTGCAAATATTCAGCAAAGACTCGTTATTTGCTGTTAATTGCAATCATAGCACAAGGGTTTGCCTCCTACCTATACTTAAATCCATTTCCAGAAAATATACAAGGGTGTGAAGTGTTCAGAAAAAAAATAATGTAAGAAGTAGCACTTGTCACAGAAAGTTGCAAAGACCATTGACAATGAAGCACAGTACATTTTACTACCAGGGAGATATTTATCACACACATGCTTTTTATATTGGAGCATATAATTTTATCCTCTTAATGAGATTAAAAAATAAAAAAAAAAGATTTTTAAAGTAATCCTGTAACATTTTGACCAAAGGTTTCATTTGCCTAATTCCCAGGGTGCAATTTATTAAATCTTGTTGAGAACTTAAGAACATTATCTGAACACAATGCAAGGTTTACTTCTTTTGCTGAAATGGTTCCTGGAGCAGTTTACATAATAATAATAATAATAATAATAATAATAATAATAATAATAATAATAGTAATTAAAAAAAAAGCCATCTCTATTCCCAAGGAACTCACTAAATCAGGAATAAAAATTACAGGTTGGGGGAATTTACTGGTTCAGAAGGGAGTTACTTTTTCCTTCATTCAGCCTGGGAAGTGTGAAGATGGTAACAGATCCATATGATAATCTTCTGACTGGAGAACATACACATGAATTTTCCTTTCATTTATCTCTCCTTTTATAATGCAGTCAAGAGGTATGCAGGGCTCTGGGTTACAGAACAGATGGCAGAGGGATGGTTTTCCTTAGCTGCATTTATACATTTTTTACTCAGAGAACCCTTGGAGCTTTGAGCTTCTCCAGTGCCTGGCATGATACAACTCTGCATATGATGATGTGAGCAGGATGAATGATGATGGCTGATGACTGTCATAAAAGGAATTTGCTTGCAAAGCAGCTTTTATGCTCTAAAAAGCCCCTCCGGGATGGAGCTTGGAGTGGATTGATTCACTGGTGAGGGAAAATGTCCCAGATCAAAAGGCACTTTATGTTGGAAGATGCAATCCCTTGTTCCCATCCTACCTCATGAACACAGGGAGCATTTTCCATGCAGGAACCCTCAATAACTCTGACAGATACAAATGGACCATCTGGAAACTGTGGGATCAGCCACCAGAGCCCCAGAGGGGAGCTGCAGCAGAGCCAGGCCCTCTCTGGAGCTGCCATCCCAGCAAGGACAGGGTGGCCTTGCAGCCCAGCAGGGAGTGCCTGGAGCTCACACCACTGAGGAACCACCCAAAACACTGCAATGTTTGCAACTCAGAACATCCAGAGTCTGGCTCAGCCCTTGTTCCTACACAGCAGTCCCAGAAACAGGAGAAATGGTGCAATTTCACAAGATGGGGATTTTCTACTGCAGGCTCTGATCTAATAACTGAAATGCTTGAAAATGAACATTGCAACTCTTGAGACAACACAGGGCTAAGCCCTTCCAAGCTGTCCTTCCCTCAATGTCACATTTAGACAGAAAAGCAGTGTTTGTGGCACAGGATTGCATCCTGCTTTTACAGATAACATCTTAGGGGTTGTGCATCTCCGTCAGGATTTACTGGGTAGCAAAACCATTCCCACAAACTTTACTGGTGAACAGAATTTCAAGTGGTGAGCTCCTCTGAGGTATCAGATTTTATCACTGTTTCTCTCCTGTTGATCCACACCCTTTGTGCTCCCAGCACTGCCCCTTCTTGCTGCAGGGGTTTGAATTCCCAAGCCCTCCTCCCTTGTCCTGGCAGCGACAGAAACCGCCAGAGATCCCTGCAATGCTCCCGTGCCAGGAGCAGGGGTGGGACAGAGCATGCAAAGCTGTGTGGTCAGCAGATTGGAGGGCACCAGTGAGACCATAAATCATACAGTTTTTGGAGCACAGCATCGCCAGGAAAAGAAGTGTTCCAATGGAGACTGTTTAGAGAGCAGCAAAGAAAATAGCCTGGAGGGCCAGGAAATGGGGTGTGTAAGGAAAAGCTGAATGAACAAGGACAACTGAGCCGACAGAAGAGAAGATGTGACTGTAACAACAGTACTCCTGTACCTAATAAACCATATTTAGAGAATTTCATAAGGTGGCTGTGGTCTGGGTTCTGCCCATCCCTGCACCGTGCCTGGAAATGTATCTGGAGAAAGCAAAGCAGGACGTTTCTCCTCTGTTACATTTCCCTTCCACAGAATGAACCAGAAAATAAATTTCCTTTGGAGTTCTTTGTCTTGCTCTAAAACATATGGAGTCAAAAAAGCCCTTCAAAAAGCACTCAATTTACCAAATCTCCCACAGAATTGTATGCAACATTTACACTAACATGACCTGAGGATACTTAGACTTGATTTTTTTGTTTTATAAAACCCATTATAATTATTAATGAACACATAAAATAATGTAAATGATAAGCAGTAAGTGCCTTTTATTATTAAGCTCTTAGCTATTTTGCCCATTAAGAAAACCAAATTAAAATAATTGAAGATTATAATCTGTCATGCATTCAAAATGCTCCATAGAAATTCAGGCACGCAAACATATTCAAAGCCTTTAAAAGAGCACACTTAAGAGTCAGTCTAAGCATTCCAGGATTGGCTCATTAATTTTAGTGGAAATATTTTAATTCGACTACTCTTACTGTTTATTGAAATCTTTGCTAAGGACTTATTTATTTTTAACTGAATTTGCAATATGTTTAGGACTCATTTGTATAAAAGTTCTTAACTCTTATTTCACAGTTGTTTTAGAAGCCAGTAAAGAGACACATCTTTAGCCCTGTATTTCCAAACAAATTACTGCATGTTGCTGAAAGAATCACATATGGTTGCAATAAAAAGATGCAAAAGTCAAGAAGAGAAAAATTAAGACAGATTTGGAGACCCAACCAGGTGAAGGTAACATTTCACTTCTGTCTCCTTTTACCACACTTGCCAATGACCTCAAGCTATGTCCTAGAAGGAAATGAAAAAAACCAAAAACCCAGAAGATCCTCTAAAACACTTCTGTCTTCAGAGTAAACCCTCTCTTCTGTGCCTTGCAACCAAGCACTTTCACTAACCCCAGCCCTGGGTTTAAGCTTGTCCTTAAGTGTTCATCCACCCCTGGACAAAATGACCATTGACTGAGCCAAGTGTCCATGGTGGTGGCATTTACAAACAAGGTTAAGTAGGGAAAGACACTACTGGCAAAGAAAGAAGGGATGGAATTGCACATTGTTACTTGGGGATTTCTTTCTTTCCTCAACTGGGACTGGTTTCATCTCACCCATGATTTTCTAAAAACTTTATATCTGGTCTCAGATAAAAAGAAGAGAAGAAAGTCTTTGAAGGGTGAAATCCATCCTCCTAAAGGCTTAAGTATACAACACATTTCCTTCAAGAAGTGGTTTTCTTTTTCCACCAAGAGAAAGAGAACCAAGTACTACATCTAGACTACAGATCCAATTTTCACATGGTTGAGATTCACTGTTGAGAGCTTAAGTTTCTTCCTCTTCTTTAAAATACAAATCCAAAGCCAAACTATAAAACGTTCACTTTGCCCCAGTGGCTGGATCTCTCCCATGTCAGGTTAAATCTTCCAGGTGAAATGTGTGCAAAGTGATTTCTAATGTTATTTATTTTGATGATAAGACAGAGTCCAAGTAGTGCTCCAGAGAGATTCAAGCTGTCATTTAAGCCATTAATGGAACTGATGACGCAGCCTGCATTAAAGAAATGAAGCTATGAGATGTTTGAACCCAAAAGAGAAGAACCTCTCCTGTGTGCCTGGCTTGTTCTGTGATACCTGCAGAGGAGCCCATTCCCATCCAGGTAATTCTCATCCAGCCATTCCCATCCAACCATTCCCATCCAGGTAATTCTCATCCAGGTAATTCTCATCCAGCCATTCCCATCCAGCCATTCTTACCCAGCCATTCCCATCCAGGTCATTCTCATCCAGCCGTTCCTATCCAGCCCATTTCCATCCAGCCCACTCCCATCCAGCCATTCCCATCCAGCCATTCCTATCCAGCCCATTCCCACCCAGCCATTCCCATCCAGCCCATTCCCATCCAGCCCATTCCCACCCAGCCATTCCCATCCAGCTCTCCTGCTCCTCACCAGGAGGATTTGCTTCCTCTGCACGCACCCTGCGAGTGCTTGGCTGAGGTGCAGCACCAAATGTTCAGCTGCTGACAGCTCCCAGCATTTCACAGGTCATTTGGCTTCCACATGGCTCCCTCTGTCCAAGGGCTCCTCTCCAACCCTGCTGTTCCCTTTAGGCCAATTACATCCGCATGGACACACTCCTCTGGAACCTTCCCTATGCCCATGGGTAGCTCTGATAGTTTTCACTCCTTTCGCTTCCAAGTTTTTTTGAATTGTTTAGCAGGATTTTCCTCCTCTACCTGGATGAAAATGTAACACTGAGCAGATGGGGAACAGCATATCAATCAGGCTCAATAAGGAGCTGGTAATGCAGTGGGAGAGAATTTCTGCCTGCAACTCTGGCCAGTAACTGTGTGTGACCCCACACATAAGCACAGGATGAAATTGAAGTTGTCAAACTCGCAGTCTAATTCAAAACTACCATTATTCTGCTTGGGATAAAAGTGAAATAACAATGCTTTTGCCTAGAAAACCAAATTCTGTTCACGATAAGATGACATGCTACAAGCACAGAGTACCCGGTGTGCAGCAGTGCATCATCCAGGCCAAGGATTTGCTGCAGCTTAACTCTACTTTCCTACCTGCTGAAACAGCAAAGAATTTATGTTTTAGCTTGAGTTATCCTGACACAAAAAGACTGAAGTCTGCAGGGCTCAGGGGGGCAATCTGCCCTGTGTAACTCTGAAGCTGGTCAAAGTTTCTGAGTGGTGACTTGGGACTGCCAGAAGCTCATGGCAGGTCTCCATCTTTACCAGTGAAAAACTCAGTAAACTGCAATTTGTTGCATGGTCTTTGTGATTCAATAATTAAGTAATTATTTATCTCTCCCACTCACTATTATAAAGGTCAAGAAGCCAAGGTCCCCATATCAGGAGCTGGCCAATGCTAATGGATCTTCCTCATCTAACAGTAATTGATATGGCACAGTCATTTCTAAAGCGATGTGTGCCTTTCTTCGGGCCTCTTGCAGCCTGAGAACTCCCCTGTGGAAATGCTTCAGACTGTAGCAAGGCAAGAGAGAGGGAGGAGAGCAGCTCTGATGGGAAAAGAAGATTACAGAACACCTCCACGTGACCAACATCTTATCACTCCTAGAACCTTGATAGCAGAAGCAACAAAACTAATTTTTACTACTCTTTCCCTTATCTCTCTTGCAAGAGAGCAGATTCTTCACTGCAGTGACTGAAGGCATCCCAGTGGAGCTGATGTGCTGCTATCAGGTGAATTTTGGCCCTGAAGAACTGAGGCTGGTTCCTACTGTGCAAGATGCGAGGGGCTGATAATGCCTGGCTGGGATTTGAACCAGATGCACAAACCTTCCTCTGCTGCAGAGGATGCTCCATGACAAAAAGTGAGAGGAAATACATCTGAGAGTTCAGAATACACTATTCTTACTCCTCTGACAGAGGAGTTGTGACAGGCAAGAGAAGATCATCCTTCATCATCTATTTAAGAAGGGCTGCCCACTGTTTCTGTGCAGAGGGCACCATCCTGTAGCACCTTGGTGCAGCTGACCCCACTGCTGCCTGTGGTGGCTATGCCTAAATGAAGACTAAGTCAAGAAAAACAAATCATGGCAGTGGGAATTTGTCCTCATTTCTTTTTGAAGTGTATCTCTCCTGAAGCTTTATGTCCTTACATCATGTCTGCCACAAAGCAAGCCTGGAAAAGAGAATCCAGCACCTTTCTGGGTAAAACTGAGCAGGAAACTCGAGTGCTCAGTGCAGAAGATAAATAAGGGCAGCAAATATTGACCTGCACAGGAGTAACCTGATCACTGTAACTAATGATTGAGCCCCTCAGCTGATATAAATCAGTGTAGACTCAGTAGCTTCAAACAGAGGCACGCTCATTTATTTCAGCTGAAAATCCAGCACATGGCATTTAAAAATTTAGCTGCACAGCAGAAGAACAACTGAAGAATGATCTTCACTCGACCCACAGCAATTTACCACAAGCAGCATTCCTCTTGGTAGGACAGTGAGCTTGGACCCAGGGAACAAGCATTTCAGGGGAGAACAAACACCCTGGTGTCCTCAGGAAGGAACTTTTTCCCAGACTCAAGGGATGTAATTGGTCTTAGTGTGTGTGACCTTTGCTTTTGTAGTGAGCTTGGCTTTCCCAGAGTCATGCACTGAACTCCCAGTGGCATGATGCCTACAGATATCCCTGATCATGGAGAAGTGGTGCTGTGGCATGATTGTGAGTGCTGCCCTCAGCATAAAATAAAGCTTTTGGACCTGCCTGCAAATCGCTAACAATGGGAAACAACAATAAAACCCTCCAGTGTGTCTATTTTGGAGAACAAAATCTGCTGAGGCTTGTATTTGAGACACTACTTTGGGATGCTTGCAGAGCAGGATTTAAAGCTCTGCAGCTCTCGAAGTCTCTCTAAAAAGTTTAATTACAGGAAAAGCAAACCTATTTGTTTGTTGTGTAGGGTAGATTACATGGCACAGCATATACAGAAGTTATTTCAATGGTGAGTAAAAGGAAACACCAATGTGAGGAGACAAGGAATGAAGTTCTCTCTGTGCAGCATGGGAGCAATGCTAAAAGACATCAGTGCAGGTCTAGGTTTGGTGATCCTGAAGGATCCTGTCCAAAACAAAATATTCTATGATTTACTGACCAGTGAACAAAGACAGTGTGAGATGTCAGTGCTCCTAGGACTCATCCTCTTTTGTTACACAGACAAAATATTGAATCCTCCTGGATAACTCTTCCCCGATGGCCAAATTCTGCCCGTGCATGCACACAAATGTTTCCTTCCACAGCAGCTACACTGGACACTCCAGAGCTGTATTTCCCTTCAATAAACTTGCAGAGCAAGACACCACAAGAGCTCTGTGGTCAGGAATGCCCAGTAAGGTGACAGCAAACATCAGGCTGGCTCAGCCATCCCGCACAGCTGGATCCAGCCCATGCCCACATCTGCACATCTGGCATGCAGGCACACAGCTGCATGCAGGACACAGCAGCTGCAGGACACACTGCCAGGCTCAAGCCAGCTTCCACTCTCCCAGGCAGCTCTCCTGTGCCCTCCCATCACCTCCCTGCAGCCCCTGCCTATGCTCAGGGTGCCCCAGCAGCTGCAGCTCCTGCACCAACACCCTGAGTTCCAAGGGTACCTCTCCCTCTGGTGTGGGTGTCCTCAACTCAAACACCCATCGCTCGTGCAGATGTGCCTCATGCATCAGGGATGGGAGATTGCCTTCCAGGAAATTTCAAACCTGGCTGAACTCTGCTCACTTGGAATGAATTCACAGGGCTGGATTTTTGGCAAGTTTTTCGTTAACTCTGTTTCTGTGTGGGTTTGATCTGAGACCCCTGCTTGCTTTGACTTGAATTCATGTTAGACTTATTCATGTGACTTATTGATGTGCTTCCCATCCACACACTTCTAATGCAAGAGGCAGACAGGCCAGCTTGAGGACATGGCGCCAGAGTTTAAAAAAAAATAAAATAAAAGCAGTAATTTCTGACACATTACAGAGCCTTTTCATATCTCACTTCCATTTATGGCACATTCTGGTTCTGGATTTAACTCTCCAAAGCAAGTAACAGTCCTCAAAGATCACAAACACAAGCTTCTCACCCTCCAAAAACCCCAACAACAATTGCATTCAAGTCATCAATGATTTTAGAGTCCAGACTGGTCTGGGCTGTCTATTCCTAACTCCCCTTTTAACTGCAGATACTCTGATAGACATACAGAATTTCTTGTTAAATTTTTTTTTCCTGCAGTATTATTAATTGATAATTTAATTTTTGATCTGGTGAATTACATGCATTATATGAATTCACCATCAGTGAAATGACAAGTTTAGAGCAGAATAGTTTAGGTAAGCAGATTGTCAGTGCTTGTGGCTGTAAGACATAATTATGTACAGCCAACTGTGTAACGCGCTTGAAAAAATTATAAGCCTAGGCACAGAAATTAAAATTATTTCAAGATGAAGTTGTACAAATACAGCTGCAAAAAGCTGCAAAATCCTATTAATTTATGCCAACTATAGTGGGTAGTGCAGGGGGGATCCAGCCCCCATCTCCCTGCCAAAGGACGTTTAACAGCCAGTGAATAAAGGCTGGGTGTTTAAACAGAAGATTTTTTCAGCTATTCTTTACATACTCATAAACTTGTGGGCATCAGCTGGTAACTTGGTATGATGACTCTCAGTGTGTCAGGGCAAACATTAAACGCTAAATTACCATATGTCAGCTTAGGGTGGTTAATAATTCTCCTGCATCTTGGACAACTTGACGGTTTTCCTGAAATTGCTGTCAAATCGAATCTTTCCTTCGATCAATAAAGGAGCACAAGGAAATCCACTATTTGTGGTGTCAAAAAGAATAGATTAGCAAAATACTGTAAATGCAGCTGGCAGGGGCAACAAACTGCAATCTCTTAGCTAGAGATGCCCAATAACCACATCAATACTTCCAGTGAGGGGACCCACATGAGGAAATGGCAGTGTCTGCACATCACATACCTCCTGCTCTGTTCTGGTTGCCACCAAAGCTCCCCTGACCCAGTGCTACCTGTGGATCTAACAGGCAGCAGGTAATTATGGGAGCAATATTTGTTCTACACCGCTGGGTCCATCAATTGCAGCCAGAGGAATGAAATAGAGAATGACTGTGAGCATGGAGAACCCGTCTGACCTGCTGCTGGTTTTCCAAGCTGTTTAATAGAGATATTTCTGGCAATACTGAGGATCAGGGCCAGCTGGGAACAGCCAAGTCATGTAGGAAATGCAGAAATCTGCACACTGGGACTATTTAGAAGGGTACTACCCACCCCAGATCGTGCTGCTTCTGCCACTTTTCCTCTCAGTCAAGCACCAGCTACAACAAACACATGCTACTCCAGCAAGTAAAACAGATTGAAAGAGATGTTGCTTCCTCTGTGCATTTGACAGCATCAATGACACATTTCAAGATATTCAACTCTGGGAAATTTGGATCAGACCTCCAGTTCAACTGTGGTTCCTATCAAAACACCTGAAACCTAAATCAAATTATTCCTAGCGTTTCCTGCACATCTTACCATGGATATATAGCATAACTGGCCATGGGCTCCTGTAGTGCAGGCACAGGATGCTGCAGCCTCTATGTGAGCCCTGGAAAAGATTATTCCTTAACATCAGCTGACAGAAAAGGTGTAGCACTGCAGATGGCTTTGCTGAGCAGCACCCAGCCTGCTCCCTGCTCCCCTGAGCAGCCCTCCAGGAACAGGCCTGGGAAACCCTGCTCCAGTTTCTTTATTTGAAGCAGTAATGAAATCTGAGCTCTTACAATATCTCAATGTTTTCTCCTGCTCTTTGATCTCTTCACTACATTCACTGTCGTGTCAGATTTTATAGCTCAGTTGTGAGTCAGAAATATGTTCTCTGGCTCTTACAGATCCATCCCATCCAGCACACACACCTTCCCAAAGCTTTGTTGGAGCCTGATGACAGCAGGAGTGAACCTGAAACACAGTGGTCCCCAACAACCTTTAAAACCATCAGCAGTGAGTAAGCAGAACCCATTTCTTAGAGCACATTTTCTGAGCATTTTGATTTTTGGTAATTCAGGTCACTCCATCCAATACCCCGTTGCTGATAGATTTACTTGTAGCAGTTGTTCTCAGGCTGCAGGGCCCTGAGAAAGTGATGTGAAAGTTGCTGGTTGCTGGTAGCAGGAAATTGCCTTCATAATACTTTCAATTTAAAAAAGTTGGTAATGACGCAGGGAATAGGTCCTGTGGGAACCAGGGAGGTTGAAAATAATCCACCAGCCAAAGAATTGTGAACTGCTGACTGTGGGCATTTAATTGGGATGGAATTACAGGTCATCTCCCTCCATCAATCCTGTGCACACTCCAAAGGTGATACTAAAAAGGAACAGATTATTATTATTTCATACAGTATCTTATTTTTTGTTTGCTTGGCTTTTTTTTTGGTGTTTTTTTTTTTTTTTTTTTTGTATTAGAGGAAATTAAAAGAAAACATTCTGCCACACACCCAAACCATGCAGCTGCTTTATAAGCCATGCCCTGCTCTCTGAGCTGGTATAAACCAGCACAGCTTCTCTAAGTTCAGCTTTACACCCATTTCCAGTGGCTGCCAGGCTGACCCAGTATTTCTGTGGTGATTAGAGTGGGATATCTCTTCATGTTTATTTCTGGGAAAGCTCAAAGTTGGCTCTTGTGCCTTTGAGGAGCTGGATGTATGTGGGGAAATGATGTTTCTTGAAATTCTAAATCTTCAGGACTTTATCTTTTTTTTCCTTTTTAATAAGAAGCAGGAGGAAGATTTCCTGACCCTCTGAACTATCCCTGGGTTTGAATACACTACATGGCATGCCTGTAAACACAAGAAGAAAGCTCTTGTGTGAAACTTCTTAAACTGCAGAGGATGATGGACAGCAAATGGGATGCAAGCCAAGGAACATGACAATTAGCACAAAGTTTTCAGGGTTTATTCCATCAGTCAGCACTTAAGGAGGCTTTGAAGGGGAAAAAGCATCTTTTTTATATTAATCCACTACTTCTGCACTTTCCCCCTATTCCATGGATTTAGTGCTTAGCTGCTAAATATCTATATGCAGAGCTTTATTAAGAGGAGTTGGTTTACTTTTTGAAAGATTCCACATCCATTAGTTCAGAGAGAGAAAAGAGGCAAAATCATTTCTCCCGCTGCAATACCCGGAGTTTAAATGATGATTTACTCTTCCCCAGCTTTTAGTACTTAAAGATGTGGATGAGAAAAGAGCCAGCATTTCTTGCAATGGAATTTCTGGTCATCACCTTACTGAAGAGTTGGTTGTGCTACTGATGATAAAGTAATTCAGTAAAAGCAAAGGGAAAATCCCCCCTTTTCTCCCCCTTTTCTTTTCTATCTTGGCAGACTTCACATCTGAAGAGGCACCTTACTGTTCCAAGATAAAATATTTTCTTTTTTCTTTAAAAAGTTCTCTCAAGCAAGAACTTGGGCAACAGCAGGGGACAATGCTATGCCAGTATTAATTAGCAAATTCCAAATGAATCCTAGTTTGTGCTTAGCAGGGTATGGTTGAAAACAATGTGAACTTTTAAAATGTTGTGTTGAGCACACAAGTTACAGCTTACTTTTTATATATGTATTTTTAATAAGCCTAACAAAGAAACAGTTGCTTTGGAAGGGCATCTTATTCATTTCCTCCATGGCCCTGTTCCCAGGCATTTGTGCTCTTGCCCATTTCTTTATCCAGAGGTTGACAGTCACTCTAAGCTCATCCCTTTTGGTTCGAGGCCATGACTGGGGGATGGCATTGTGCCTCTAATTAAAAGGTGGTGCGTGGGGCTGTCCCCTCAGTGACCTGAATCACCTAGCAGGGATGCACAGTGACATGGCACACCCATCACTTCCGTGCCTCTTGGATGCCCAGGACTCCAAGATGCGCCTCCCCACTGAGCAGTGCTGCTCAGCACCTCTGTGCCAGGCTCTCCACCACAGCACAGGAGCCAGAACTGGGCAGTGGCTACATCTGGCAGCGCTGATGGACTCTAATCTAAATTTCAGGATTATTCGGGCTGTGATTAAGCTGGGGCACCTGCCAGTGCAAGGCTCATCAATTCCCTTTGATTTGGAAAACTTTGCGTCTGTGTCAGAACTTCAATTTCAATGCAGAGCTCTGTGGCTGCTTTTCCTCTCTTTCCCTTCAATACTGAGTTTAAAAGAAATCAGGAGCTGAGAGAAGAGACTGATGCAGTGGTCTGGGGTAAGCAGCCACGGGAGGCTGTGAGTATTCATTCAGGTAGCTACAAGGAGAAAAAGATGCCCTTGGCAAGCAGAGAAATGTGAGATTCCCAAGTCTCCCTGTGCTTTCCCTTAGCCTGGCAAACAGAACTGACAGCGCACAGAAGAGCTGGGGGCTATTGCAACATAAAGAACAACTGCAACATCCACTGGGATCCAGAACATTCAGAGCTATTTTAATCAAATTACTATCGATTAGGGACAAACTAGAGTCTGCTGAAGTTAATGGACACATTTCCATCGACTTCAAAGGGCTCTGAAACAGCCTGTAACTGAAAACAAGCAAGTACCAAAATGAGAAAATGCATTTGAGCCTCACCCTAATTGCATGAGATGAAAGAACTGTTTCAGCTGGAACTTTCTGAAATTATTCTGCCCAAGACAAGTGTCAAACACCTCAAATGGTCAAAAACTCAGCAAAGCTACCAGAAATAAGGAGAGTCTGACAGCAGCAAGCGTGGCCAGCTGAGGGTACCAGAGACACACAGACAGATGTATCAGTTCTACTGACAGTTCTGGAAGACCTTCTCTAACTCACACAGGAAAAAAATCTCTGCAATTCTGTGTGTGTTTAGATATATGCACTAATTTAGTTTTACTTTTCACTCAAATTTATTTTCTCTAAGAAGGAAGACGTTTTTTCTTCTTTTTCCCTGGAAATGTTAGGGTTTAATTCCCTGCTCCAAATGTATCATTTGTCCTTTTGTCTTCACAGGACCTAATCATCTTCTCTGAGGGATGAATACGAAATCATGACACAAGCAATTTGTTTAAACTGGCCTCTTTTACTGCCTAGAACATTTCATTGTCTTTAAAGCTATATATTTATGTGACAGCCAGACATCCATTAAAACACACAAACCTTAAGGCCTGTGAGGTACAAAAGGGATTTCTTTTAAATTTTTTAAGGGAGGAAATCAGGCCTGAATACTGGAGGGTCATAACTTTACTGACCTTCATAACATTGGGTTCTTCCCAGAGCTGCTGTAATTAAGTGTTGAGTCAGTGGATGAAATAAGGGTTTTACTTTTTTCCATTTAAGAAGCTAAATTGAGATGGCATTTTAAATAGCTTGGAAGGACCAGCAGCACCATATTGTTGTCAACTGCAGAACTACCCTTCTCCAGCTTTTATTAATTCAACAGTCTTAGAAAGTAAACAGATAAATCCCACTTGAGGTTGTTTGTGCCATGCCAGCATGGCAGTGGAGGCTGTAGTGGCTTTCTTGACTGCATGGTACTTGAGAAAATCTGGGGCAGTATTAAAGGAAGATTTTGGGATTAAATGCTCCATTCTGTCTAATTCTATTTTTCTCAAAGTGTATCGGAATAAGTACCAGCATCTGCATATACAGAGATATATAGAGATTTATATAGATATATATATAGAAATATATATATGGATGGATGACAATTCCAGCAGCACTTTACCAACGACAGAAAAGAACAAACATCCAACAAATACCCAGATACCAGAGGCCTGACTGACAGCTCTGTGGTAGAAAACCACACAGAACACTGCCCACCAAAGGCCCCAGTGCCAAGGCTTTCCAGACAAACCCTTCAACCTGTGACAGAGCACAGGTGCAGAGAACAGCAGGAGCTGGTGGGAGCCCTTCTTCCAGCCATGCTGCCATGCCAAACCACAATGTTCAACCAGGGAGATGCTGTTCATCCTCCCCTTCATGCTGCTCCCAAGCAAGTGTCACCTCAGTGGTCACCTCAAGTGTGTGACTGGAGCATGGGCTGAAGAGCTGCAACCTCCACATCACTTCAGATACCCAGCTGGGATTCAAAGATATGGTTCAAGCCCCTCTTAATGTCCTATTATCTGTGGATCACTGACAGGGTTGATTATAACAGTTTGACACGGCTCTGGAGGAGCTGTTATAGTCTATTGTGTCAATAGGTACCTAGGGAGTCTTTAATCTGCAGATACATGTGTAAAAACAGCAGACTAAAAACACAGCTATTTTTTTTCTTTAAAAGTTGTTATTGCTAAAGCAGTAAAAAGAAGCAAAAGTAATTCTCATTGTAGAAATAAAAGCCCTGTCATTTTTCCCATGACAAGAGCACAAAAGATTCTGAAACCCAAGATTTTTCCCCTTTCAGCTGTAATATAAAAGTGATCCAAAATGTTTACGCCAGGAGACAATTTGGAATGACTTGTTTTCCTGCTGAGCTATAATCTTGGTCAGCGGGAATGCTACTGATGTGACTCAAAATGTATTGCTGCTCTAGTGTGAAGGAAAGAAGGGGTGAACTGTCATAATTATTAAATTAGCAGAAAAGGGTTTCTGTGTATATGATGTGTGAAAGTATGACAGCAAACATGGGGGGAAATTGTTTGTTTTCCTCAGAAACTGGAAGCTGGATTTGATTAAGGGAAGTGTAGTTCCATGTTAGGTTCTCATGAGGCTCCAGGATAGTGCAGAGACAGGCGTGGTGTGCAGGCACACACAGAGATACTGGCATGGTACAGAGAATATACAATTATCACTTACAAAGTCACAGCCTCCTGCTTTTAACAAGCAGATTCTTTCAAAACACTGATTTGCCCAGTGAGGTCTGTGAGATGCCACATGCCCAGAGCACAGAGCAATTCAAATTTGTTTTCCTAGAAAACCCTGTTAAAAATGGCTCACTTAATAAAGAATTCTGTTTACAAGCAAGGAGTTAGAAGATGCCTTGGAAACATCTGATTGCTCATTCTTTAAGCAGTATGTTTTTGCAGATACAGTATAATTTTCAAAAAAGGGTATGAGGTACATAAACATCCAGGATCTCTCATGAGAACAACACTGATCTTCAGTCCTATTTCCATTTAGTCCCAACAAAGAAACACATCCACTGGAAGTTTTGCAAGACAATAAACACTTGTGATTCTAGCAATTAAATCCTTCCTTGTACAAGGGTCTTGATGTTTCTTTCTACTGACAGTGATGACAGAAGAGCACCACCATCTTATAAGAATTTTAATAAAAATCATTGAATGCAGAACTTCCCTTGTGTGACTTGGCACACTACAGTCCCCAGGTCTTTAGGGGGAAAAGGCTGCATTGCAAAGCCCATACAACAGAAAAATATTTGACAGTATTTTTCAAAACATTATTTAAATAGAGACTTCTGTTCAAGTTATTAATGCCTTTAATATGGATTCTCATCTCCTCTTTTTATTACTTTCTGTGTCTTTCTGGTTATTTAAAGGGTTGTGAAAAGAGCTGGTCAGCACTTCAGAGCTCCCACTGCTCGTCAGCGACAGATGCTGACCATAAAGTTAAAGCCAACACAAAAGAAAAGCCCAGTGCAGATTTCTATTTCCTCCTCTCAGGGGAGGGAAGGCAAACACATCCATCCTTCCCTATCCTGTTCCTCCCAGCTTCCTATCAGAGAGGAGCCAGAACAGAGCTGGATGGCTCATTTTAACTAAGCATGAGGGGGAATGAACTCTTTATTAATCACTATGTGACCTGGAGCAGAGCTGCTGCCCCAGGAGGGAGCGCCAAGAGAAGCCCAGCAGAACATCCTGCATCCTCAGAAGGATCTGCAGGTGCTTGGGCAGCGTGTGCCCCCTCCTCTGGCACCACGCTGTCCTTTCCTGGGGGCAACAGCTGCCTGTGACAGCCCGTGTGCCTGATGGCCTGCATATCACACACATGGGAAAAGGGTCAGGCTTTCCACATCATCTGGTGCAGTAATGGGAGGAGACAGCTCCCCAGCAGCACGAGCCAGAACATCTCTGTGCTCTGACATCGCGGCAGGGCAGGGACAGGCAAAGGCACAGCAGCCATCTCCCGTGTCCTGCAACATCTGGTCATCTCCATCAGACCAGCGGTGGTGTCACATCCTGCCAAAAGCATCTGGGCTCCTCGTTTGCTTCATCTCCCGCACCTTCCATCTGAACTAATTCAAAGCACAGATCAGCTGGGGAATTTTTAGTGATCATGAAAGCTGGCAGCATTAAACAAACACAGCAGAGCAGCACAGATACAATCCAAAGGCAAGAACTTCAGCCCTGTCCTCTAACACACACACCAGTGCAGTCTCAGGCTCTCCCAGTAACAGTTTCTTATCCTGACATGCTGAATGTTTGTGTAGTATTTTCCACAGTAACGGCACAGCAAGGAAATAAAGAGCCAGACAATTCATACTTGTGAGTAAACGATGCACAGAAGGAGAGAAAAAGCCCTAATCCATCTGAAATCTGAAATCAGATCTCCAGGGATGCTTTGGATTATTGCCCTACAGGATGCCCAGAGTTTTCAGCCAACTTAATGGCTTTCCTAATACCAAGATGCTCCTAATGAGTAACAAGGCTGGATGAAAAAACTTTTTATGAAGTCACTTACAACTGGATTAAGTGTATCAAGATGTTTTCTTTGATATTGTCTTGTCAGTTCATATCAAGTGACTCTTCCATGCTTTCATGTCAGGTAATTCCCAAGAAATTCATGGCTACAATCTAAAATAAATGTGTGACTTTCAAATCAGCGAGAGCTGAATGATAGGAATTTTAAATTGCTGGGATAAAACTGCTAGCTACTTCATAACACTCATGCTGCTTCCAGATTTAATACCTGCCTTTTCAAACACTATCAATTCACTTAATATGTCAGTGGGGAATAGCATTACTTTATTTTATTTTCCTTTATAAGGATCATGAACCATTTTCTCTTACAGAAATGTACCAATTACCCACATGCCAATTGTCCCAGCCACACTCTGATCTTACAGCGTGGACATTCAGCTCAGGTGCACACAGAGCTTTCTGATGCTACAAAAGAACCACTGTGGGCTAAATTCCAGACTGATGTAAGCAGGCACATTTCTGCTGACATCAATGGAACTGCACTCCCCAACGCAGGTTCTGAGTTTTGCCCTCTGCCCTAAGAATCTGACAAATGCCGATGGAAGTCAGAAAGAAACCTTTCATGTGAAAAATTCCTAATTTAAGAAATTAGCAGAGCAAAGCCACGGAAAGAGAGGCTAGAAATGAGACACCATATTGTTCCATTTGTGCTGGGATAGGCAAATTGTGCCTTAACTCTGGCAGCTGGGACATTTGAGGATGGGGAATTTCCACTGGGGCATGGCCAGAGGTGCTGGTACCACTCCCTGCCCTTGCAGCAGTGCTTGGTATGAAGAGCACAACAGGAAGAAAGAGAGCCAATGTCCAGGAAAGGTGGGATCCAAGGAAACACTGAGGGATCAGGAGTATGGGGCAGAGCTGGCCACTCAGTGTGGCACAGGGGCTGCAGTGTCTGCAGGGCACAGCGAGCAGCGCTGGAGGCAGCGTGGCTGTGCCTGCCCTGGCTAATTGGTCCTGCTGAGGGTTTGGGGGTGCTTGCCAGGGCACAGTGCCAGGCTAATGGAGCTGTGTGGCTGCTGGAGCAGGGCTGGAGCTCTGCAGGGCACTGGCCTGGGCTGGCCAGGCTGCTCACAGTACCAGGGCTGCCTCACCTGTGCTGATGTAACCCCAGCTGTGCTGCAGGGAGCTCTGCCTCCTGCGAGGGTACAACAGGCTCTGATCAGATAAAGGAGCTTCATTATTCCAAAGCTGCATCCACTGACCACATCCCAGAGCTGCCAGCTTGCTCTACACCTTTTGCAAGCTCCCCTGGAGGAGGCAGGGCATGGCTCTTTGATCCAGCTCTGCAGCAGGTCCCTGCCCATTTATTTCTGGTAATGGATTGTCCCACTGTTTCAGCATTGTTTACACTGATTTATTCTGAGTATATCTGCATATATATTACACATGCAACTGTCACCAATGCTGGTAGACCTTATTCTGCATTGATTGGGATGGGCTAGGAGATATCCCAAACATTGTTAGCACAGAGTATCACACAGTACTTGGAAACCTCTACCTTGAACTTATCAATTCCTTTCAGCAAGGAAAACTCACCTGTCCTGCTCTTTTGGGAGCTACTAATCAAGCTCCAGTTTAGAATCCAGTTCCCTGCAATACTACTGATGCCAGCACAGGTTAAAGACACAAATACTGCTCTCAACAGACTGATGAGCTCACTGTGGTATCCCAAGCATCCAAAGAAATAAACTTTTTTAGATTTGAAATGTTTTAGGATTTAGGTGACACATGAAGAACTGAACTGCAGAAGCCAGCATTTCAAAACCAGAAGTTGCTTTGCTCCTGGTGAATGGGAATTGCACGATATTCCCCAAGGGTAATAAAAGGAGGAGCAGGACCCTGACATGAATCCAGTGCTGAACCTGGTGATACATCTGTGTGATACTGTGGCAGGGAAAAAATAGGAAGAAGAGATGGGAAAGAAATCAGTTGCAGCCATGTGATCAAGTAGAAAGATCTCCCTGTATCTGCACACTGGGGTATAAAACCTGTATGAGCCAGTAGGGAAGATATTAATGAGCATCAGACAAATCCAACAGGAGGTATTAAAAGCAGATACCAAATATGTAAATAATGAAAGAGAAAAAACACGCAGTAAGAGAATAACGAGACTGAAACAGGTTTTGAATCTTTTGGACACCAAGTAACAATTTAATTTGCACTGACCTTCTAGAAGCAGCCACAAATCTGATTTTAGACAAGCAGGCTGCAGTGCTGGTGCCCATTCACAGAGCAGAATCCTGCTCATTCCCTCTTAGCAGTGCTGGAGACAAGGGACAACCTCTTCCTGAGTTTTTCAGCCTCTCCTGGCAGAGCCAGGGCAAAGTGATAAAGCCCAGGGCACTGCAGGAGGCAGGGATGTGTTACAGGACGTGCCACGGCTGGCTTGCTCTCCTACAGCCCAGTGGTTTCATGGCATATTCCTCCTTCTAACAGGTTGCGCTGGTATTGATTCAAATCAGTGAGAGCCGTATTGATCCCCCCAAGGGTTTGACTCCTACATAGGAAGAACATTTTCAAAAGGCCTGATCCTCCTTATTTTTCACTCTTATTCCCAGCGACGCAATAAGAGAGAGCTCGAGGCTTCCTCTGTATTCCTCCCTTTTACTGCTACACCTTAAAAACCTTTCCAGGAGGTGATCCTCGCTTGGCAGCAGCATTTTGGGCAGCTGAATTTCTCCGTGTAAAATCAGCTGGCGACCTCTCAGCGTGGCTTCCTTGGCCAGGCGCCCTCCAGGCAGGTTGGCAGCCCCTGTGGCCAGCAGCCAACCTCCCAGGGCTCCTGCTTGGACAGGGCCCTTCTGCCTTTTATTGGCCTTCATTTCATTTTCATTTTAATGTGATGGTAAAATTTTTATCTGATAATCTAAACAAGGTAATAATTTTGTGCTGTAAAAGTGCCTGTCTTCTGCTGCTACTGTCACCATCGTATATTGGAGGGTAATATTTGCAACATTATACAAAACTGTTATTCTATTAAAATGATAAAATGGCAGCGGTTTTACTACAAGAGTGATTTTGGAGGCACTGAGATGCCCTTTACTGCAGACAGGAATAATAAAAACATTATTCACCAACACATTAGGGAACAATCCTGTGATTTTGGAAAACAGTTGTAACAAACAAGTAAGTTATTACGGTGACATGCTCAGGAAACACAGCTCTAAATCTTGTCTACTATAACTAAATAGTGCTAATAGCCAGGGACTCTGCCTGCTCTGCACTTCAGCCCCCTGCCCCCAAGAAGTTGGCAAAACATAAAACAGACACTGAGAATTGTCCATGCACTTTTTGCAATCCCATCTAATCCAGGCCTTTGGATTTTAACCCTTTATTCCTACTGAAGTCTTAAGGATTTACCATCTGTCACTGCAGAATCCATGAAGATGAAGAAGGGGAGAGGATTAAATTAATTAACAAATTCTAATCCTGAAACAGTGCTGGCGATGTTAGGGCTCTTTGAATTCTAATGAGGATTTAAAGCAACACTGACAACTTTCCCATAAAAAGGAGGAAAATAGTGTCACATTATCACATCCCCAGCCTCTGCCCACCCCACACAGCATTTTATCCAACAGAAACTATTACAGGGATCATTTGGTTACCCAAAGCATCTTCCCAGCCATGTCTGCAAGCAGGAGCCTAAACCCATGTGCACAGGCCAGAGCTACATCAGGCTGTTGCTCAAACACATTATCAAGGTTCTCTATTTATTATCATACATCCTCCAAGTTTTTTATAAGGTGATCCTGAACCAGGTAATACAACCTGGTATATCTGATTAGAAGACAGACCTTGTGGTTTATTCCATCCTCCTCTCTAACTCCAATGGATTTGCATCCATTGCCACCCAGAACTGCCAACAGACTGTGCCTGCAGGAGATGAACAGGATGGTCAAACAACCCAAATAAGTGTCTGATGTGTCTGAAGTCACCAGTGACTCCAGTTCAGTTGGGAGAATACAACACAGAAAGACAAAGTTGAGAAGGGAGACCTTCACAGGGAGAGCACACTGTTCCCCTCCTAAAGTGTTTTGGTTTTGTTATAAAAAAATCAAGCATGGGGTGAAAATCAGACAGCACCAAGATGCAATGCACTGATGTACAACATGTTCTCTCTGCAACAGCGATGTATAATGCGCATTAAAACAACAGTCCACAGCCCCATATCCATTTAAAACCCAAGATTTCTTGTGGAAAAGTGCAAATTTAAGCCATGTTGGGAAGGGAATTTCACCGGGGCACCTGCACCCTTTGCGCGGGGAAGCAACTTTATATTTTCTGACATCGCCCTCAGTTTGGAAAGGAAACATATGGAAAGCAGATGACATATTTCACAAACTGCCAGGCAGATTTTGCGTAGTTTTAGAGAACGTGTACTCCAGGGAGCGTCCACAGCAACTTGATGGTCCTGATGGCCAACATTTGCTTTGCATCTTCATGCAGAAGAAGCGAGACATGACCATTCATCTGTCTCCTGTTCCCGTACAGGTGCGCGTTTCTCAGCCCTGCTCCGAGGACAGATGTTGCTTGCAAATGCCTTTTTAAAAGAAGGAAGATAACAGGAGGGAGGGGGAGAGCCCAGTGGAGCAGCTCAGGGGCTGGGGCTGCTCTCTCTCCTGGAGAGCCCTGCCAGGCAATGCGGATGTGCTGGCCGTGGCATCGCGCCTCGGAGCTCGGGGTCTTTATGGGAACTGCTCACTCTACTGCAGATGAAGTCAGCTTCTTATTAGTCTCCATAGTGGAATAACAAACTACAGGATTCATAATATCTAGAGACCAGTGGCTACATTTTGATTTCCGAGCTTTTGAAACCTCTGTGCGCAAACAAACTCTTCAAAACAAATGCAAATTTGGCAGTTTATGCAGCAGTGAAAGCCACTTGGGGGGATTAAAGGCTGATGTGCTATCAGCTGAAGAAATGAGTAGCCCTGAAACACAGAAATAGAGCTCCAACATTTGTATATTGATCCTCTACAAACTAGGGCTGAAAGCAGATTCTGAAGGACACCAATTCCTTCATTTTTAAGCCTTTTTTTTAAGTAGGAGGAAGCTGAAGAGATTTGACTGCCTGAATGTTGTGAATCCGATTTTCACAAGCAGACCCTGAGTTTTAGAGGCACAGCCTGTAGCACACAAGCTCCCAATGACACTGTTAATATGTACCAGTACCAAATCTACCAAAGCCAATTGGAGTCTTTGAGGCCACACCAAAAATTAAGTATTTTATTTACATTTTGCTGCTTGCTTTAGAGAACTGATTCACTGCACAGTGTGATGCATTTGCAGATACTCCTCCATCTCTGAATCCTTAAGTGATGGAGTTGTCTGAATCCTGCAGGTTTGTTCTTTGCTAAGGATGGCTCACCTGCACATCAGGATGAGAACCTGCAGCTGCCAGTAAGCTTAAAAACATAATTTCAGGAACTACAGGAAAACTTAGGATACAGCAACCTGAACCCCATTCAAATTAGCCTGTCTCCTTTGAGACAGCCTGCCAGCCTAGCAAGAATAAAAACCAGCTTTCCCTTCTGTACATTGTGCTGCAGAATACTGTTATCTCCAAGACATTTTGTTCCCTTCTCGAGAAGGCGTTATCAGGGAGGCACAGTATGTTAGAGAGCCCAAATAACCATGCTCCCAAAATGTGTGTGCATGTGTGTGGGTACATATCCACTGGCAGGACTGAAATAGATTTAAAAATACTTCCACATAGCCAAAAAAAAGCTGGAAGATGGCTGGTAATTATATGTACATTACAAGTAGACCACACATGGGAGGGGGGGTGTTAAAGCATTCATATAAATTATACCAACCAGCACAGAAAGGAGGAAAAGAAACACTGAGGACATCAAATATGACACTTCTATAACTGATACACACGAGTACTAAATCATGGCAAAACAGTGCTTTAGAAAACAATGACTAAAATGTCATCCTAAAATGAGTTCCATCTCTGCAATACTCTAAAATGAATATCCATCTCTGCTGCCTCTGTAAATGCACGTGATCATAATAATGATCTATTTTGAGGACACAGGATAAATCAGAGAGCCAAAAGACCCCATGGAATGTGAATACATGGGGAGATTTTTTTTCTGGAGGAAATAAGGCATTGCCAAAGAACTGGAGTGCCACGTATTGTAAAGATTTTTTAATTGTGTGGTTAAATGTGGAGGTCCAACAGCTTCTGGGGTGTGATACGAAAATGGGTTGGATAAAATTTCCCCCCTCAAAGCACAGCACAGGCTAATGGTGGTTCTGGAGTGCCTGACCTACATGCCAGCAGAGCCAGCACGACACTGTTTTGTTCAGAAACCTCCAGTCATGGTGCCTTGGGACAGGGGAATTAGAAAAAGAATTAGGATAATCTTTCCAGGCAGAAGATTTAAAGTCTGCTACAGTTATTCTCGATCGATCCCCAAAAGATTGCCAAGAAGTGTGTATCTTAAAACTGCTGCTAATTAGGAGGTTTTAAGACACTGTTATAAAACACCTTCTGCTTGGCTTGTAAGGGAAACCATTCAGACTTGTAGTACAGAGAACAAAACAGTCATAAAACGTTATTTGTAGCTTCTATTATATTACCATTACACTATATTATCACCAGCATAGTTACCTACCTAACATAAAACCATTTAATGAAATATTTGAACCTTCAGGAGACCTACTGGCAACCTTCTTATTTTTAGCAACAGGGCTGACATTTCTTGCTTGCTGTAATACAAACAATAATAATTACACATTGAGATGTTAATGGGAACAAAAACTAATATTTAGTGCTGCTGTCTGCTCATGACCACTCACACAAATAGAGTCCAGGATTAGTAATTTAAGAGGGCTTTGTTGTTGTCACTTGGATATATAATTTATTTACTTTATTATTATTTGTCCTGCATGGGATTTTGAAGTTTAGACTAGAAGCAGTGACAGACAAGCAAACAGGCTGCTCAAATGAAACTGGCTGCTCTACAAACTGGATAACTCAATGTTTTTTTCTGTAAGAATGGAACAACCTTTGAAAAGTTTTCATCATCAATTTGCACTCTGTGCAGCTGGGCTGTTCTAAAAGATATACATCTAAATGCAGGCCGTGATGTTGTCTGAACATTGATTTTATTAGCCTGTAAGGATGGCTAATCTTGCCTGGCCAAACTGCATGACCTTTAACTATTTCTTAAGTGGGAGCTACGGAAAGCCTGTCCCAGACAATTACTTGAGATGTCAATAGGAGAGGGGAAAGAATAATGAAAATGTTTCCTAATTTTTTTATGCTTTTCCTCCTCCTTTGTGTTATTTGCATTTTCCTCCTTGCTGTTTGTCTGGATCTCATTAGTGAGCTACAACTCTGCTTTTCAGTGCTGGCATCCAAACTTGAGTTCTGTGGCATGGTTCACAGTCTTTGGTATTCACACTGAAAAACACCGCAAACCACAGCCAGATGTGAAAAAACCAGTCAGAAATAATTGTTGCCTCAATAATTGATTTTTGTGGGATGATTTATTCAATTTTCTGTTTGTTTGCTTGCAATGGCTCACAGAAGAAGCTTTCTTAAGATTTCTGTAAATGGGGAGAGTCATTGCAGGTTTAGGTAAGCACAATTAGGCCCGATCAGGAGGCAATTACAACATCCCATTTCCAGAGAGTAAAGAGCGTGCAGACAGCAGGTCTGACTTGACTTTCCATTTGAAAGCTCAGCTGCTCTGATGTCTTTATGTCTCTTTTTTTTAACATGTTTTCTCATGATAATTTAGGATTAGCAGCTTTGAGAATCAAATCGGAGAACAAAGTTTCATGAGCCTAAATTTAATTCTGACTTGGTTCTGATCCAATGCCTTTGTACACTCGCCAACTGTGCCATACAACATCACTGAGAAGAGGATCATTGAGTGATCTTTCAGGTCCTGCAGGTTTTATTTTCTTGTTGGAAAATGGAAAAAAAAGAGAAAGAATTATGTGGCCTCCGCACATTTCAAAATATTTGACTAAGAGTTTAATATTACAGGATTTATCTCTTAGATCCACTGAAGCGATTGTGTCTTAATACTGAATCCCTGAAAACACCTGGTATATGAGAGGGACTGGGTCAACTCTTGGTCATGAAAGAGCAGAGAGATTGACAAAGCATGTCAATTATTGCAGCATGCCTGTGACTCTGAGCTGCGGCAGCTTTGCTTTAGAAACCACTGGAGTACAAAGAGAAAAGAAAAAGGCCATTAACACTAGGGGAAGGAAAAAAAAAACACACAGGGAGATGTTAGTCAACTCAAATGCAACAATCTACTGATCAGCCATAAATTCTGGGGCAAACCTCTGAGCCCATCCACAGGCATGTCCAACTCCCTCCATGGCTATTTCCTGCTATCTCTCCCAGGGGTGATGTTTGCATTAGAACTGTCACTGCAGGCGACAGCTTATTCCACTTTGCCAGTGAAATACTCCTTGAGGAGTGCCTGTGTGCAAATAATGAGGGTGCAGTAAATTCCCACCCCATCTCACCACACACTCCCATTTGATCTCTGTTAAGCTTTCAGACACAATACAGGAAATACTCAGAACAGCCCCCCTCTCTCTCTCCCCCTTGAGAAATGACCAGCCTGCTACAAGGTGTGGACAAAGCTGCTCCCCCTGCAATCTGCCCCAGGGTCTGCACACTCCCAAAGCACCATCCTGTGTCCCAGCTCCCTGGGACACTGCTAATGTGAGCTGGGGAGGGGTTATGACAAATGTGACACTGCTTCATTTTGGGGCAGCTGGAGTGAGCAGGGGGATCCAAGCAGGAGCTTGAGGAACCTATTTCAAGCTGGATCAAGGTTAACCCCATTCCCAGTGCTCATGCACTGCAGCTCATATCATAGTAGAGAAGGAGGGAAAATAGCAGAGCTTGCTGGATGTGGAAGGAGACAGTGCTGTGTATTAGGGGGAGGCCAGAGGAGAGAAATGGTGAAATTCAGAGGGAACACTGGCTTTCTGTGAAAAGGATTAATGCAAGAAAGCCACGGGTTTAAAATAGCCTAATTGACCCAGGCATAATGTAGTTCACAGTCACATGGTGAAAGTCAGGCAGTATTTGAATGCCTCCTCATCATTTAATATAACATTTCTGCTAATAGAATATTTAAATCCTATTTTATCAAAATCTCATCGCTCAAGTGTAGGAGCCTTTTCCATTGCTGGAGCATACAGTGTTATAAATTCATGAAGGTCGTAATTATGAGCAGCTTCAACACTGCAAATGTGTTTGGCAAAGATATTATGCCCTTTCTAAACAAGATTTGAGTGACTACAGCCCTCATTCAGAGTTACAGGGTTTTGCTTTTCATGTGCCTTGCAAGAAGCAGACTGTTCCCTTTCCCCAAGATTCCCACTTGGACAGAAATGTCCAATGGCCAGGAGGTCACCCCAAAACCACCATTGCCATTTCCTCCAATGAGCAGGCACAGAGGAATAATCCTGCTCTCTTAGGATACAGGAGAAGTAGCATATTCAAATCCTTCTTTAATTCAGCCATTTTCACATCTGAATAATTAGTCAGGCAGGAGATGTTTCCCAGCATACAAGGACCTGTAAGTGCAAGTGTCCCCAGATTAGCACTGTGGGGGACTTGGTGGCCACAGCACAACCCCAGCAAGCTTTCCTCCCTCTCAGGAGGTAACACGTTTTTATGCCACTTTTCTTTCTTTGATAAGCAAACAGCTCCTCTGCCCAGCTCTGAACTGAGGATGCTGCTCCAGGATCACTGCTGAGCTGTCCATGTTTAGGCAGAGCTCAGCTCTGAGCTGACCTTGGTGCTCCTGGGTCCCTTCCTGGCTCTGCCTGCTCAGCTGAACCCCTCTCTGTGGTGCTGGGATCACACAAGGGTCAGCTCCAAGCTGGACATTTGGGCACTGCCCACAACACTGCAAAACACAGCACTTGGTACTGATTCCACACAGGCCAGGCTTGCTGGAACTGATGATTGGTAATGCCAAGTGCATGTCACAGCCCATGTTTTCCTCTCTGGAACACCTGGGCAAATCTAAAAAAGATCCACTTTGGGCAGCTGAGCTGCTCTGTATTTGCATTATAAGTGAGGAGATGAAATTCCTGCGGCAGTTTTACACAGGGCTGGCTCTGAGCAAAGGCTGCTGTGTGGGGAAGTGGTTTGGGAGGCTGTGACAAAATCAACTCTGCTCCCTCTGACCTCATTCAGGGATTTCTAAGCCCTGGAAAACCAGCCTGGCTCCTGTCACTGCTACCAGAGACTGAAAAAACCAGAACTGCACAAGGGTAGTGCCAAAGCCCAGGAGAACCACTTCCACTCACATCCATCTCTCCCTGCAGGGCCACAGCTCATCACCTCCTGGGCTCTCCATCCTCATCCCAGCTCCATCCTCTGTCCTGTGGTGGGAACAAACAGCCTCTTGAATCCACCCACAGCCTTGGGAAGCCCTGAGCTGGCTCTGCTTTACTATTCTCCTCACAGGAATTAGCAGGAATTTATTTGGGAAGAAAAAAACACCAAAAAAACTTAAGAGATTAATTCTTTAGCCAAATCTAAAAAGATTTTCCAACAGGATGAATTCTCCTTCTGTAGAGGAAACTGACCAAGAGGTTGATGTCATCTGCATAAAAAACCAAATGGAAATAAGTGGCAGAGTCGAGATTACATTCCCAGAGATTAAGATAATACATTTTTACAGCCTTGTGCTTGGGGTGCACTTTAACCTGTGCAGGAATAAAACGTGGCCATGTGGTTTTCCATGCTCTCTGTTTGCTCTCTGTGACCCATCACTGAGCATCACAACAACACTGCATGCTCAGGCAGCCAAGTTCATCCACCAGTTACACCCCCTGTACATGAGGGCACGCAAGAACAAAAACAAGAAGTCCACATAGCAGCTGAGAAGTCAATGTCTACTATTTAGCATTGCACAGCACACTAACACATCTTCATAACCTATTTATTTTACCAAATGTTCCCTTATGTTCAATAAGAACATAGTTTTTATACAACCCTAATAGGAAATTCCAACGATTTTCCAATCCTACAACTGCTCCAAGACTAGTGAAATCAGTAGCAATTTTCAAACAGTTCTAACTGGGTATTATTTGATATGAATTGTCTTATGAATACCAGAAAGAACTGTTTTTATTTGAAAAGGCTCATTGCTAAGTAAACCAGATACAGTCATACCTAATAAGATTGTCATGGTGCAGCATTAGGGGTGAACACCCTTTTCATTCAGATCTTAACTTCTGCACACAAGTGTCAGGTCTATAACTTTTCTATTTCTACCATCAATGGTAAAATCTGTCATGAAGCACAATGAAAAATCGCATTTGAGATAAGAAGATCTGCAGAAGCAAAAGGCAGCATACATAAAAGCTCCTGCACTAGGTTTTTTCTTTATGGTCATGACTTCTAGGTTGCTTTCCAGCAGGATATATCCTTAAAAGCCTTTTGTTCACATTCTTTATTCTCTTCTTACTTGCAAACACTTAACAAGAATCAAAGCCAACCAGGCACACAAAGAAATAGCCAAAATGCTCAGATGCAAATAAAGGTTTGAGATATGTATTTTTTAATAATCAAAGCAAGCTTCTCGGGTCCAAAGTACAAAATTCTAAAAGGAAAAAAACCCTAAACTTTTGGTGTCTTGCTATGAATGCTGGGCAAAGGGGCACAGGCTGACAAGTAAATATTGAATTATACAGAGCCTTTTGTTAATATTTATGTTCATGCTCCAGATAGTCTAAAAGAACTGATCAGATCTGCACTTTAAGACAAAACTACAAACATGCTTTTCACAACTGGTCACTTTGCTGACAGATGAGGTTTAGTGAAACGAAAATATTCCACAGTTCCAGCATTTTGCTTACAGGAAAGTGTCCGCAGTATTGAGATCTTTAGTCACTTCTTGCCAGAGAGACAAGAAAATCCAATCTAATAAAAAAAAAATCCCTGAACAACTTGACTGTTTCCCTGAAAAAATGAATACTTGCATCCAGCTTGGCTTCCCAAAATTAAAATAATTTGAAGTGGTTTGTTATCTTGCCGTTATGATCAAACACAAATTCAGAAGCTTAGGAAACTCTTGCTGGGGTGGAACCAAGGACGCAGAGATCCAGGAACAGCCTGTTCCTGGGAAAAGGTGGCTGCATCAGGACCCAGGGAACAGGGTCAGCCTTCAGAGCAGGCTGTGCACAACTATGGCATGTCCTGAGGAGATTTCTGAACCACCTGTGCTGGGACTGGCAGTGCTCTTGGCACAGCCATGCCCCCAAAGATGCAAGGAAAACTGGGTGGGGGATGAAATGATCCAGGAGAAACTCGGACATGCAGATAAGGTCTCCATTTAACCCTTTGTAAGCCACTACCTCCAGCCAGAACTAAGCACAACCACCAGAATCTGAGTGTATTAAGGGGCTTTTGGAAGGCTTTTATATTTATAAATGTACCAGAAGAGAATTCCAAAGAAGGAAGTGCAAGTTGTTAAACTAACACGACAAAAACCAACATAACCCACTGAGCTTTAGAAACTGAAATCAATTGAAGCCTTTCCATTGACTTCAGTGAGTGCTGGATCAGGATTTAAAGAGATTACAATTCTGAAGTTCATCTCTGTTACAGTTCAGAATGTTTCTTTCGTTTCACATCACATTAAAGATTCAGCATCTCTCTTCCTAATGCTCTGAAATATAGTATGATCTATAAGAGAAAAGAAAACAGAACTAAAGGGGGGAAAAAACCCTCCTACACCTCATTAAGATCTAAAGTTTGTCCTTAATGTGTGCATGAACTCAGAATGAGTGTCTAAATGGAGACGTTTTTCCCTGCTACAGGGTAAAGTGATTATAAATGTCTCTGTGCAAAAGCTTAGTGGTATTTTATGCAGCTGGCACTGCAGAGTTTGAAACAAATCCAAGAAAACAGATTGTGTCTTTAAGGTTAGAAATCAAACTTTCCCTTGCTGGAGTGCACATTTGCTGGTACCAGGCTGGGCTCTGACACCAGCAGCTATGCAAACAGGAGTTCTGCCATATCCAAGTGTGTTGCTGTCTGTCTTCCCTGTGGCCTCTTCATCTATTCATTCCACTCCCAAACCACTATTAAATGGACATTATAAAGTCATTTTTTGTAGTTTTCTGCTTTGAATGCTTACCATTTTTTTTCCTCTAATACCCATTCAGAAGTGTGCCAGACATCTTTTCCTTAAGCTTTTTAACCTACATTCTCCTATAGACCTGCAAACAGCATTGATGCCTTTGTCAATCAGCAAAAGCAGCAGCTTGAGTTTACAGGTAGGAATATCCCAAGCTGCTAAACATCAGTTACAATAAACCTCATGTGACAATAGAGATAGCCTCATCCACAGGCTGCAATTCTTCCCAGACTTTGGAGCTATTTCAATGCCAAGCACATATTTTGCATATATTCTTTCAAAACGGTTGAATTGACTCTCAAAAGCTTAGGAAATCCTATATATCCATATAATGACATCCTGCTTTGCCTCCACTGCTAAACTGTGCTCTCACCCAGTGAGACAGGGCTGCTCTGCAGGACTGCTGGGAACAGCAGGAGCAAGCTGCTGGATTCCTGGGATAGAGCAGCCCCAGGAGCTCAGAGATTGCTCTCCACCCCTCAAGCAATCTGTGCCCAAACCGTCTGGTGATGTGTAGGTAAAAAACAGCCTCTGGAGGTGCATTTGGCTCCCCTGCAGTGGTGGGAGCCACAAAGTGGTCTGCTCTGCATGATGAACTACCCAACGAGTGGCAGCTGGGTTCTAATTTAGCTCCTGACTAGTCCTAATGAATAACCTCATGTACAGCACAGGCCGCAGAGAAAGGATTTGTCTCCTATTCCTAGCTAGAGGCAGATGAGGAAAAATCCTATTTTTGGCTACAATTGCCGTTTGATCTTCCACAAGCAGGCCTGCTTCTAACAAAACTGCACTCAGCTGCTCTCAGTGGGGACACCACGGTGAAGAGCGGAGGGCACAGAAGATGCAGGCTCGGGGAATGGCAAATGAGTCTGTGAACCAGCTGGATTTATGACCCACACTTTGATCCTAAGTGGTCTGTGGCCAGCAATCCCTGCTGATCCTGTACAGGGCTGGCTTTCAGCTCACTCTGTGCTACTCCTGTAGGTGAGGGGAACCTGTTCCTCCCAAAATCTGTGATTGCTGCCGAGGAACTTCGGCTGTGCTGTCACCTCACCTCTAGAACTTCATCAGCTGTACCCAGCACGGGTACAAAGCACATCTTCTGCCCTGGCACACAGACCAGGGAGAGACTGCACTCTCACAGCACATTGCTATTAGTATTCCTTACGTATTTGTAAATGTCTGGGTTGAGGCAGTGTGTCAGGTTAATGCACAGCTCTGTGACTAATTTCAGTGGAGCAGCTCTGTGATTACAGTCTGACTCAGCACAGGTACCCGAGCAGCTGCACAGAACCCATGGGGGCCCCTCATGGGAACATCCCTGTGGGGGTACCAACCTCAGCACATCACCTGCTCCAACATAAAACCACCTCCATAAATTTAGGTTTCCCTGGAATGCACTAAGGTGAAAAACAAGCAGATTACCCTAAAAGTTTGTAAAAAAAAGCAGATTATCCACTTGGCCCACAACCCAGGGAAGGTGAGAGCAAATATACTGTATCTCCCTGCTGGCATAATTCAGACTTGCAATCTCTTGTCACAGATACCTGCTCAAACACGACCTTGACTCGGTTCCTGGCAGCTCTGTGCTACTAATAACTGATAGACAAACAGGCATATTTACTTGATGTTTACTTTTCTCTTTACCTCCCTTGCACAGGCTGATGCTCAGAACCAGGCTCCCCGATTAGTTCTGCTCACTGCAGTAACCCCGTGGCCCTCATTAAAGAAAAGCTTTTTGAGAAACTGTATCCATCCCATTTTCTATCATCATTCCTTTGTGAAAACTGGATTGAAAGCACCTTGGTGGCAAACCTACCTCTCCCAGAGGTAAAATGCAAAGAGCAGAGAATGATGCTCACCAGCAGAGAGAAGAAGTGATTAAAGGACAGAGCAAGAGAACAGAAGATGAAATGCTGGCTTTAACAGGAGATGCTGAGGATAAATGTTGAAATTCTTCATTTTCAAAGAAGTCTCTTTGTTTTGTTTTCTGCTCCAAGGAAATCTACATTGCTAGTCCCAAAAGCCACAGCATGAATTAGCCTGATGTCACTTGGCAATCAAAGACAGCACCCTACATACTGATGGTGGGAACTCCACTGATCCTTCAAATACATTTCAAATATCTGGATCTTCCTGTCATATTTACTATTTGCATAAAATGATATCCTCCTTAAAAAAAAAAAAAAAAAGGAAGAGTTGTGGGGTGTAGCAAAGATTAAAGGCAGTCTGTCAGTCTGCCTCTGCCTGGTTTGTATTCTCACTGGAGTGTGTAAGTAATGCCTTTGATTGCTTCCACGATGGGGCTGGTGTCACCATGGCATTTGAATCACAGCACTTTCTCTTTGTATTGCTTCTGTCAGTCAGGAACAATAAAGAACTTTTTTGTTAAAGCCTTTAATTTCACGTAGTAATTACCTATTTGATCAGACAAAAGGTGCTGTGAATGAAAGTCATTTGCTTGTTTGATGTGACTGAGACTGAGTGTCACTACAGCTGTGAGGCTGTCAGAGAAAACACTAGTGGCTGATTAGATAAGCAGTCCTGCCCAGAAAAAAAGGATGAAAATGGAATGGGGGAAGAAAAGTCAAGTTCTACCTCATTTAAATACAAGGAAAATAAGAAATCCCTCAGAATATAATTAATGCAATTATGGGAAGATGCAACTTCTTTACAGCTTCACTGAGGTCAATTTCCAGCTAAAGGGTTAAACACCCTCCTGGCTCCCTCCTCTCTCCTTTCACTCCATCAGCCAAGGCCAATTTACAAAGAACCCAAGGATCTGCTTGGCACTTGCTGAACACCTGCTGCTGTTCATGTGCACATTCACACTGCAGCAGAAATCACGCTACAAGGACATGAAGAAGCATCATCTGCTCGTGCCAATCTACTACTATTCAGATAAAGTTTGTGTGTTTGAAATCTGAGATGCTGTCACCTTGCCAAGACGAGCCCTTAGGCACCTTCTGGGGCACAGAAGGAGCTCCAGGACATGATGGGGATGGCTTCAGCTTGTGGAGTCCTACTGGATTCCCCCAGCAAATTATAAATTAAAAAATCTTTGAGACTTAGCTGGACATTTAACTCAGCCAGACCACAGCCCTGAGAACCTCCCTCCCAGTTTTCAGCTCTGGCTCCAGCACACACCCAGCCACAGGTGGGAAAGGGACCCAGACCTTGCCTTCAGATCTGATGCCCTACCCCAACCACAGTCATTTGCCTCCCAGAGTCCGTGCTGCGCTTGGGTCTCATCTCTCTGCACAATAACCAGGATTTTATGGAGAGAAGGACATTTTCTGGATGTGAAACCGATGAAATAGAACCTGCAGGATGAATTCACTCTTCTGATCATCTTGACTTCGTGCCAGCAAAATATTCATTGCACGGCAGCTGAATCATCTCTTTCCCTATTGTACACAGAAATATGCACGAGGCAGGTGGCTCCAGCTCCCAAAAAGCTTTTTCCCTCCCCCTTTCCTCTTCTCCCCCTCCATGAAAGCAGCAAACAAGGGGACTGCAATTTCCAGAGGTTTCCAGAGCTAAGTGTGATGCAGGAGCAGGCTGAAATGCAGGCTCTCATCTCTGCTCACTGCTGGCCTCTCTGCACTTGCTGCTTAGAGCTGCACATGTTTAAAACATTAACTGGAAATATTTTATTCTGTTGGATAACGTATCAAACAACATTGCAATGAAACTTTCAAGGGCTTAGAAACTGTGCCTGGAGGTACTTGAGAGGTCCTGTGGACTCCTTCAGCAGCACAGCCCAAAAAAGCCCAGAATGGGTTTTTCCACAAGTGACTCAAGATGAGTGACTCATGTAGCACGGAGCCTGAATGCCTTAATTTGTCTTTCTACTCTCTCAAACAAGGAAGAAGGTAGGAGATAAAAGGGAAGCCCTCAGCTGGCTGACAATTTAGTGCATCCTCAACGTGCAAGGCTACAGGAGTGATGGATGCCACGCTGTGGGAAGGCTGGAGCCACTCTGGAACAGCCCCTGTAGCCTCTAGCAGCAGGAGGGGACACGTCCTCAGCTCCACTCATGCAAAGAGGGACCCTGTGCCTGCCCCTGCCTTGCTCGAAGAACTCACCTGTCCTGGGTGCTCTGAGGTGTCCCCTGCCTTGTCCCCACGCCTCACTCTTGGGGCAGTGGCTCCTGTACAGGGGCTCCTGTTCCTCCTTAGGCCACACATTCCCAGCCATTCCAGCCATGGAATTGCTTTGGAGCAGCTGCTGCTGCACCTCTGCCCTGGAGTGGCTCTAGCACTGCAGACACTCTCAAAAAGGCAAAGCCAACACCACAGGGGCAACAGTTCCCTAAAAAAGCAAACAGACTATTTCCCTTTACAGGCTGCTCTCAAAATCTAATTTCACAGCATGATCAGTCACTGCATTGGAATGACTTGCTTTCTTATTCAAATACAATGAACATATTAGCAAATAATACTCATAAAATTCACTGGACAACACAATGGAAAGAATTACAATGCATGAAGAAGTAGGTTACAGAAGCTACATCACTGCTTGAGTTAGATGCAATATGTATTAACCCAGAGAGCCTGTATATAGAATTAAAGAAATCATCTAATTTTAAAGTAATATTTTATTCAATGCATCCCTCAGTGTATGTAACTGCTAAATGAAATGCATTGCATGCTCTACAAACACATCATCACCTTGTAAATGAAATACTCATGATATTAAAACTGATGTAACATTTATTAAACCCATCATGCAAAGAACAGGGTTGGGTAGTTGAACTGCTGAAGGCAGGTGCTGGCTCTGGCCTCGCACACACTGAGCAGCCTGTGGCTCTGAAACACTAATCAGAGATGTCTGTTCTGAAGGTGAGAGTTCATTCAGCCGGAAAGAAATCCACATCTTGCCTGAGAAGAGTAAGGAAACGTGTGGGAGTCTTTGGCAGAGCCATGCAGGATGTGAGGGGCCGTGGGCTTTGGCAAAAGTGTCAGTGCCCCAGTGCAGGGCACCAAGGTGTCTGCTCTGTTCCACAGGAGGTCACTGTAAGAGCGTGTTAAACCCTTCACAAAGCTGAGCTCTTTGGTCTGATATTGTTTCTTCCTTCTGGACTAACAGCAAAGTTCAACAGTAACATATTTTGGGATCAGGTCCTGTTTTCTCAGGATGGCAGAGGTTGGAGCACGGGGAGGATTTGGTGTCTCGCCCTACAGATCTGCTGTGACGGCCAGAGGACAGGGCAATCCCCAGACTGAAAGGGAAGCACCACTGATGTGAGTCCCAAAGTGGATATGGAGGGGCTGAGCAGAGCCTGTGTGCCAAGGAGAACCTCTGCTAAACCCAACAGGGTGATGCCACCTTCTCCACAGTGGGTTTGTGTGTCTCTGGACATCCTTCTGCTCCCTTGCAGTGTTCTTGCTCCTGATTCTCTCCATGCATTTTCAAGACATTTGACAAGATTTTCAATGCAGCCACCTTTACCATCTTCTCCTTTTCAAAATCAAGCATTGTACTACTAATTAATCTCTAGGGGACAGGTCTGACTGCTTTACAAGCACAGCTCTATTGTGAATACTTGAAGCATATTTTTAAAGGAAAATCTCAGAAATTTACTTTATGCTATTACTTCATTCTAGCCTATGACATTTTTAGCTCTGCACAAAGGATGCCTCTCTGCAGAACCCTGGCAGTTCAGCCGAGTTACACATTATAAAATCCCTCTATTTGTCACTGCCTTCAAGCCTCTTCAAAATGAATCCTGGTTAGGATATGTGAATGCAAAATGCTCTTGTTTCCTAGTGAAACGCTTTGAAACGCGCTGTAGGAGAGGCTTGATTTTACCCTTCCACAGGCACAAAGAGGAGTTCTTGCCTTTAAATGTTCTCTCCTGAAAGAAGAATTCACACAAACCACATAGAGCTCAGGCTGCCAAAAAGGGAAATACAAACTCTTCTCCATCCCTTTCAACAAATCTCAGCACAGAACAGAATGAAATGAAGCATACATTCAGCAAAAAGGGATTAAGGGAACGATGAGGGGAAAACCCTTTTAAATACTAATATTCGCTGAAATTAATCTCCAGTCACATCACAACAGAGACAGGCCCTTATCAAAGAGAAAGTAAAAACCCATCTAAATTTACTCCATGATGGCAGCTCTGCATCTTTCTCCAGTGTTACAGCAATCTATATGTACACACCTATAGAAACTCATTACCAGGACCCCAGTGCAAGCTGTATTTTGCTACCATAGGCACCATATGCTGTGCTCCACATCTGGGGATGGTAATCCTGGCATCTCCACATTTATTATAAACTGGTTAGGGGTCTAACAGGGCTGGAGTCTGGGCTAGTTTTTTATTTCTAAGCACGACACAGCAACAGAATTAAAACATCTCATTTGAGAACATAAGTTTAAATTTACACACTGAGTGCACAAAAGTATTAATTTTTTTTTGACTTTCAAATATTTGAGCATTGGGAAGTTACACTGTAGAAAATGTGCCTGGTCTGACTCTTTCACTGTCACCATCATTAACTGTTCCCTTTCACGAGTCACATGCAATGCCCTGAAACACCGGGGACTTTCTGGTCAGACATTTCTAATCTGATCAAGAGAACACTGTGACATTTCAGATGGCAACACACTGATAAAAGCTCTCCGACACTTCATTACGTAAACAGGTATAGCTGCTAATTAATGAATTACAGTGGAGAAAGAAACTGTTGGCAAGGATGGAAACTTGGCCCAAAATCTCCCCTGAGTAATGCTCAGCCAAGTGAACTAAGCCCTATTAGTGCTCACTGACAGGTACAGCTTTAGCACCTGCCCAAGAAAGTGGAATTTTAACAATTTTCACATTTTTCCTCTTCCCATTTCCCACTACCTAAGAATTGTCAAGATGGTTTTGCTTTGCTACCAAGCAGCCAATATTATTCTGTATGTACAACAGCTCCCCACATCAGGCATGGAAACAAGGAGCCGAGGGTCAAACTGTTCCTCCATGAAAAGGACATGTGGGGCCAGCTTGTTGCCACGTGGTGCCACGTTCTCTCCATGTGGTGCCGCCTCCTTGTCATGCGGTGCCACCTTCTCACCACGTGGTGCCACCTCCTCGCCATGTGGTTCCACCTTCTCTCTACGTGATGCCATCTTCTCACCACATGGTGCCACCTTCTCTCCACCTGGTGCCACCTTCTCTGCACATGGTGCCACCTTCTCTCCACCTGGTGCCACCTTCTCACCACCTGGTACCACCTCCTTGTCACGTGGTACCACCTCGTCACGTGGTGCCCTCTTCTCATCATGCGGTGCCACCTTCTCTCCACGTGGTGCCACCTCCTTGTCACCTCCTGCCCCCCGTTCACAGCATCGCGCACAAAATGCCGTGGAGCCACCAAGCCAGCAAGCTGTTCAGACATGGCCTGGCTGCAGAGGAATCTTGGGGAAATTACAGCCTGTTTGTAGATTTTTTGCTGTTTCCATGCAGGAGGGAGAGGATGAATTTAGGAGGCTGTATGGAAACCCTTGGATGGTGGTAGGGAATACATGTGTGTGAGCAGTGGTGAAGTGCTGGAAAGCAAAGTACGAAAACTGAAACCACGCTGGTCTGAACAAGGAAAAATTCCTGTCTCTTAATCATACTCCAGGCTGCCTGGTTTTTATGGGATGATGTTCCCATTTAGCTTAGTGGTACTGCTTTACACATGATGAGGATTGCAGAAGTGCAATTAAAGCTTTATCATCAACATAAAACCCAGCACAGTTTGCCCAGTACTAGACTTAAAAAACGCTAAGTACTGTATTCTAACCAAGAGGAAAGTGGTTATGTTTTCACTACATATAGCTTGGAAAGCTGGGGTTAAATGAATATGAGAATTACAAACCAATATTCCAGAAGCACCACTGAACTGTATTCTAAATAAAAGCCATTTAGAAAGTGGGATTTTTGCTTTATCTGCAGAAAATTAATGAAGAACAAAACCTACATAAATATTAGAATCTTAATTTTGCCAAAATACAGTCACATTTTGAAAACTAGGGCCTTTGCTGATAATGAGAAGTATAATACTACTGATACTAATGATAACATTATGGAATGTGAACACTTGAAATAAGTTTCAATTTGGCTGGATGTTATTTTTAAAACTAGATTTTGTAGAAATATCTATCAGCTCAAGTTACCACCAGCAACATCTTAACAACTCCAGAGCAAATGCAAAAAACCTAAGGTGGAGGGATTACTTGGGGGATTTGGGAGAGTCTGCTCTCAAGTATACCCTGGATTTCCTTTCTGACTTTTGCAGAGTCATTTAGGCTCCCCTGGCATCGGCAGCATTTGTGCCTGCAATTCAGTTGTGAACTGAAGTCTGAGAGCACGTACTACTAAATGTCTGAGGAGAAAATCCAGGTAGGTAAAGCTGTAGATGCAGCCACAATTCCATTTGTAAGTGAGAACTGGAGCCAGAGGAAGAGAGGCTGGACCTTAACTTTGTTGGGTAATTTACTGCTTAATTTCTATCAGTTTTTTGTTTTAGATTTTACCAGGTATCAGGAACAATTGGTTTTGTGTACTTGTGGTAAGAATACGCTACACACCGTTTACTATCTGAGTGCAGTCAGCAGCAGCTTGGATTTATACAACGTTTTCACATATATAACTAAAGCAGATAAACTCAGCAGGACAGTGAGCCAATCTATCCATTAAAAAATAAATAAATCAGTTCTGAGTTCAGACTTCAAAAGCGAAATGGTAGATGCTCCACGAAAATCTCTGTAGGCTGAGGTTTCCACAGAGCAGGAGCTGAGCAGCTCCACGGCCGCATCCTTGGGCAACACATCATGGTCCTTGCCCAGCACAGATTAATGAACAGCAGGAATGGAAATGCTAATAATTAAGAAAAGGTTAAAATGTTCACACTGTGTGAGAATGATGCATAAAAGGATACAACCGCTAAAAATCACTGCAGCGATGAAAGATTTCTTTTTTCCCCAGAAACTAAATTCCGACTGGGAATATATTAAGAACAAGAAGAAAGAAATTCTCAGGGTAAAAAAAAAACAATGCAAAGCAGCTAGTGAAAACCAGCCAGCTCTGTGGAATGGAAGCACTATCCACAGTACAAACTAAAGCTCCATTCTGAAGCAAAAGCCATTTGAAAAACAAATTTAGGGAAACATCCAGACAAGACAAATCCCAAAATTACTATAAAAATCAGACATTTTTCCATATGAACGGTTTGTGTTCAAAGCAGCATTTGTCTCTTAAAATTCTACTAATGTAGCTCTAATTCAGAGTAAGAAACTGAGCCAAATTTTCCAGGCAGGTGTTCAGTCCCACTAGTTATTGCTGTGAGTCCTCAGGCAGAGCCTGTGCCACCCTCTGCCTCCCAGAGATTCCTCCCATGAGATCTGTACTGGTGCACCAGTCCCATCCTCTCTGGGCACACCAAATGTATGATTTACACACACCATTAGTTGAAATCTAGCACATATATAAAAATATTCATATATATTGGTAGGGGTGGGATTTGTTTTATCTTTTTAGAATTCAGTACACACTGACACAGTAAGGGAGACCAGTGCCAGTGAATTGTACCAGACTCCCATCTCCACTTACTTCACACTCCAAAACTTGCAGTCACATCCTGCTATCCATGAACTGCCTTTAGCAACTAAATTTGAGGAAGCAACTTCCTGTAACTAGCAGGCAAGAAACACAGGGAAGAATGATGGCCCTTCTTCAGACAGGGACATTCAGATTTTACCATTACCTTTTGCTGACTATTGCTTCCATATACTTGTCTGAGATTACAAGCTTAGCCTAAGATTTTGCTTCTACACACAAAGTCAATTTCCACTTGCATAACAATCATTTGCAAACCACTAGCCCTGAACATAGATAATAGCATGTAAAGATTTTTCCTTAAAGATAATACAAGCATTGTACACCAGAGAAAACCTAAAGGAGAACAGGGCCTGTAGAACATGGGTTATCCCCACCTGTCCAAGAGATGCTGTCAGCAACTGGTTTCTTAATCACCACAGATTCATTTTCCACTTGCTTGCTGCAATTATGCTATTGAAACCTGCAGGTCTGGGTTTTTTTTCCCCCCTTCCCTTACTCTAAACAGAATTCATTTTTCATGTCTATTGCAGAAGGCCAATATGATATAAAAACCCCAAACATTTCACTACTCATGCACTCTTATTCATAATATCACATCAAATTGCTGAAGTAGTACCATATGGCGCTTGAGCACCAAGCCAGAACAAGTTGTTCAGCTTGTCATAATCTCAAAAGCTGCATAAAACTTAAATAATTTCTCTATGAAGTGGAAGATCTTTGGGTTTAATATAAACTCATCAGAAATGGATTCTGAATTTTCCTCCTATTATTTCCCATGTTTTCTCTGATTCACATTCCATTTTCCAGTGCAAGCTATCAGTATAAGTGGCTACAACTATGGGGCTGAAAGGCTTTAAAAGCATCCTGTCCATCCTTTCTTGATAATTCATCATTGAAGGGATAAATAGCTTTCTCAATCAGACAGACATATAATTATAAATAAAAAAAGCTCAATCAGAAAAACTGAATGGAAAAGATTAATGAAATCACCCACACTTTGATTCAGCCCTTAAAAGCAACACCCTTGGTTGTGAAATGTCCACACTTCCACCCACACTGTCCTGTAGGAAAAACACATTTGACTGGTACATAAATCCATGGAGAGAGGACGGTGGGAATGCTCCAGGTTTCATCACAGATTGCTCTGTATTTATATTCTCAGTTTCTGGAGACACCACAAGTCTAGGTGTTGTGGTTTTTTTTATTTTTTAAAAAATATTTCCAACTGAGAATAAAGGTTGGAACGGATGGTACAAGAACCAGAGACAGCCAAGACTTCAGCCAACCTCACAGTTTCCAGGGATTGTGACTGACTCCTGATCCTGGCACACCCGAGACAGAGAAAACGTCTGGAAAGATGGGAACACCCTACAGCAAAAACAAAAATGTGAAAGCAAGACCCAAAAAGGTGGAACAGGAGACAAGAACTGGAAATGTGTAGACACAAAGAAGGGAGGTAAACAGGCTGCAGTATTGCTCTAGAGGGGAGGGCATCATGGAAATCCTCCAACGGAAGGCCTATTGTAGCAGCTGCTTAATCAATTGAAGAATAAAAAGGAGAGCAGCAAATCAAGCAGAATTTCATAACCTCTCCTAGCATATATGTTCAAGCCTCGTTCCCATATGGGATTAGGATAGGCAGGAACTGCAGGCTGGCACACAGGCAGAACAGAGACAGCCTTTTGCTTAAAAATTATAGAGAATGGGGACATGTCTTATGGAGATATGGATTGAGAGTTTCCAGAAAAACATTTCTGTAATGGTTGCATATGTGATTGTTCTTTTTTTCCTTAGCTATATGGAGGAAATAAGTGACTTGTCACCAGCCCAAAGGGAAAAGCACTTGGCTGCATGGAGGAAGACAGGATGTGTTGCATCTGTGGCTTCACAGAAGGAAAGGGAACAGCTCTTCGAAAAGGCAAGAAGCACAGAGAATATCTAAGATAAATAAATGAAAGGAATCAGTCCCACTTGTCTGGTGAAGAGATGATGTCACAGTTCCCAAACCATCCACCCTGCACAGGCAGGATCAGCTCAGAAGGGGCAGCAGCAGCCTGGTGTCCCTGCTGCGGTGGCCCTGGGCATGTCCCCCACTAAGGGACCCTTCAGACCTTGAGGGAATCTGTGTCAACAAGGACTAATTCTTTGCTGTCCCCGATCATCCTCTGCACACTGCCTGAGGAAGACATGGAGCTTCTCCAAGAATTAACAGTATTTTGGGTACAAAAAAGGTAAACCCAAGGGAACAGACTAAAATATTGAACACACGCTGCTTTGACGTGATGTGGTGGAGGTTTTTGATCAGCAGAGCCCCAGGGAATATCCCAAGCAGTCCATAGGAAAAGAGAGACAGCCTTGCTGGGGGCTGACTGGCACCAAGAGCTCAGGCAACACAACATTTTGGGTTACTTTAAATGTTGTGTTGAAAGCACCTTACCCCAGAGAAGAGAAAAAGAGGAAATGCAAAAGCTGCGGTGTGGAATTAGCGTCTCCTTTCCAACAACACCACCTTTTTGCTAACAGTTAGTTTCTGGAAGAATGATTTTGATGGGGCCAAGACAGGCACGACTTCAGAGCAGGAGGATGAGAGGGAAGACGACCTGTGAGTGACAGCACCCATCAACCTGGGCCAGAAAACTCTTCCCCATCAGCATTAACCCCCCAAAGCCTGAAGCAGACCTACAGCACAGATGCAAAGGGAACCTCAACCTCAGTTTAGGATCACACCACTCAGCATTTACTCCCTTCCTTCAGCAGCATCCACACTCAGTGCTCAGTACTTATGAACACCCTCTATCCAATTAATACCCCATTAAGCCGCCCGCCCGCAGTGACTTTATCCTCAGACCACTGTATGGCAGCTTTTAACTCCATAATACCCCGGCATTATTTCCATATTAGACTACAAGGGTTTGATCCAAAGCTCGTGGAGGTTAATGAGGGCTCATTAAACTTTGAATTGAGCCCTAACTGCTCAGCAAACACGGAGTGAAGCGGAGCAGCTCGTGTCAGATGAGATGACAGAGGGTGTAGTAAACTTTAAGGCGAAATATTGAATGCTGATGGTGACAAAGGCAGGGAATGTGTGAGAAAGCAGCCGTGGGAGAGAATTATGATTGTGTTACACTCAATATCAAGCAGGACAGATTTGTGCCTATATAAATAGATATGCCTGGTCTGACTCTGATGTGATTTTTGTCATCATATGGTTAGACAGAGCATAATATTGACACTATGGCTTCCCTTCAGATTTTAGTTTTGAATTTCAGCTGGAGAGTATGATACTAAAGACTTGAAATCAGTATGACTCCTTCCCTAATTACTGATTAATCAAGAGCTAAGGTTGCCTACATAAAGATTCATGGGGAGAAGGAGGAAGTCTCATTAAGAACAAGAGGTTAAAAAAAAAGGAAGGGGGGGACATTTAACAACTGAATGGATACAGAAGGAGGAGAAAAAGAGCTGATTTCCTAATAGCATGTTATACCCAAATGTTACATTTTGTATTCATGTCTAATTAAAAAATTAAAAGAAAATGTTTTAATGCTTGGAGATACCATGGGTTGCAGTTCAAAAGGAAGTACAGAAAGTTGTTGGGTTGTTTCTTTCCAATGACTTCAGAAATACATGTGTTGTGTCATCCTGTCCCTTAGGTGCTCAAAAGACACAGCAGCTGTTTCATAAATTCTGGATTGCCTTTTCTTTTAGCATACAAAAACCTGTGCCATGAACATAACACTGTCTGAAAAATATTCGGTAAGACCAGACAGTTGTTGGAAATGCTTCCTCCACTATTTAAATTCCTCTCTTAACAGGAGTTTCCCTGCAAAACCAGATGCTAACGAATAGTGCTGTTGCCATTGAGCTGAATGGGAACACTTTGGTGCAGCATTTTCCTTTTTTCCATGGAGACATTACAGGGTGCATTTCCCATGACTGAAAGAAAATGCCACCTTGCTTCTCAATTCTTTGCTTTCAAATAATAAATAACTGCTATAATCTTCCATGAAAGATTTATGCTCTGATGATGTCTGATTCTTCTACTGTAATTTCTTTTTGTTAGAGGCAGTTGAATGCCACTTACTGGTAAGTAAATTGTGTCATCACTTCACTGCAAACCACACCACTGAAAATGTAAGCTGGCCAAACATTTATTTTTGTTTTCCAACTCACACAAATCCCTTCTGAGGGCTTGGATTAACTAGCAACACTTTTTAGTGCCGATCCTTAATCTTAGTTTCCTTTCCTCCCTCTACTAATATGCTCCCTTCCAGTGATGTTACTTCAGAAATAACTCCAAATAGCTCACAGTGTGGTCAGAAACTCTGCCTTTTAGCTGCCACAGCTTTTTACAGTGACTTGGAAATAAGCAAAATTGGCCATTCCCACTGAATTTTTCATAGTCCCGCACTAATGGGGACACTGCAGCTCTGCCTTTTCCACAGAGCAGTTTAACTAGCAGAGGGGCACAGGCACTACCAGTTCCCCTAAAGGTTCAAACCACGGGCTCCATGTCCAATCTTTTCACAACACAATGCATACCTTTCATTTCTCAGACAGAAACAACAAGCCCACACAGTTTTTCTTCTTGCTTAAACTGTCCCTCTTTTAACAACAAGAAAATTAGGTTCTTTGCTTAAATAAATGTTACAGCTCACAAAGCCTCGAAGCACAAATCAAACAAACAAGTCAACTGAAAAACAGCCCAAAAGGGCTAAAAACCCAAGCACAGATACAAAACCCTCCTCAGGTCATGATGTTTTGATTAAAATGAGCAGAGATCAGGAGTGGAAGATGAACCAGGAAGGCCAATGTCCTAGCAATGCCACCAGCACTATGGCATTTAGGGGTCTGTTAATATTTCCATGAGAAACTTCCAGGTTTAGGAGTTTACAGCTTGAGTCATAGAGGATCAGTCCTGGTTTCCAAAACCTGATTCCTAAAGGGGAATTCCTCAGGTAAAACTTTTCACAGGGAGGGCAGGGCCCGGTGGTTTGTTATGACAAAGGGGAGTACATGGCAGGTTCAGCAGCTGTGGGGGTCTTAGGGGATGCATGAGTTGGTTCATGGAGGGGAAAGAATTCAGCTCTCTTTACCCAGTGCCAAAAAAATGCAACCAAGGTCTACTGGGTGGCTTTTCAAGGCAGGTTCTGGTGTGTATTAGGAAAACAAGGACATATGCAAAGGCTGATGTGTGTGCACATCTCCAAGTGGGCTCCCTGCACACTACCACTACACTCAGAGAAGTGTAATTAAAATTGGGAATTTAATAAAAACTATAAACATGGCCCAAAAGGTTAGCACTGCACAATGCTGGGTGCATTAATCCAGTAAGGCATTATTCATGTCCTCAGTTTCCAGTCAACATATATATTCTGAAGAGCCACTGGAGTTACTTAAAGGCTCAAATTTAGGCACATTCTTAAAATCTCTGCTGAACTAGGGCCAAAATGTTCAGTACCACCATCTGCAGATATCCAAATTGCCTTGGGCAAAATGTTTCCCTTAATATAATCCAAGGTTTTGTTTGTTTGCTTTTTAAGTTGTCTAACTGTTCGGATAGGAGGAAAATGTCCTTTAAATTAAGGAAATTAGCAACAAATATGAATGTTATTATAAGTATGGTAATTATTAAAAAATATGGTAAGAATTATGGGAAAGGAAAAACTGCAAAGAAATGGCGCCTTTAATGAAATGGGTAAACTACTGCATATCCACTCTTTGCTGCCCCATCATGTAGCCATGGGCTTACATCTTTCATCAGCCTGCATTAGAGACAGCTAAGAAAGGATTTGGATGGTGACACCTTTATCACTGAAAATCTCAGCTGTTATAAAAAAAAAAAACAATTAACCACAGCAGTGAGAGCTTAAAATTAGCCCAAGAGTAAATTCTTTAAAATCTTAAAAGCTGACATCTGAAATTCCAGGGTGCTGTACTTAATTCTTCATTGGTGCAGACTATCAAGAACATATGCACTAGTAAGGAAATAAAAACTGTAGTTTTTTTCTTTTCCTATCTCATCCCAGCCTGCTACAGTGAATTTCAGCAACAGCCTAGCTGTCAAGGTTATATCTGCACCATCATTCTGCAAATCCAAACTCACACCCACACAGCACCACTCTGTCTTTGGGACTCCATTTCAACCCATCAAGGAAGCCAAGTCCCACACTCACCTAATGTGGGTGCTGAGTGTTAAAGAATGAACTCCTGCAGCAAAGAGGCAGATTGTGAGTTCTTTTTCTGTTTTGTCTCAGCTTTTTTCATTATTACTGTTTTGCTTTGGAAAAGGCAGGAGCAAAACCAAAGCTCTTTTCTAAGCAAATTAACCCAGTGTTTTTGGGTACACTGTCTTCACAGATTTTCAATAGCTTTCATGAGCTGTGTGCATTAGCTCTGACTATGCCTTCCTGCCTTTGCCTGTACACGTAATGACAGCCAGCCTGAGTGGCTATTACAGTTATCTCACTTTCTGGAGAGGATGGGAGGTAATGATATGTTGCAATATGTGCAATGGGGTATTATAGCTAAATACTCTTTGGAGTGACTGATGAACTCTTTTGCAGTATGCCTGTGATGACAATTCGAGGGGTAGTTATCCTTCTGTGCTTCCTGAATCTCCTGCTCCTGATGTGAAGCTGGAGCTGGAAGGTGTGGGCTGGATGGGGGTGGTGGCGGTGGAGGAGGAGTTGGTGGAGAGCCAGCAGAGAGCAGAGAAGCACCTTTGCATGGCTATGGAAACAGAGCTGTGTGTAACAGCCCTGACGCACAGGTGGGCTCAGACATGGGATAATGTGACTGACTGTAACCATCAGCAGAAGATTTCTGACCACTCCATTAAAATCCTCCATTATGAGATTCTTCAAATAACCCAAGGACAGGCCCTGATGCTGATAACCAGAGAGTGCTGCCCATGGCCACGGTAACAGCTCTGTGGTCTCAAAGCCACTCAGCTTCCCTGCCTCGGGTTCTTATCTGTGAGAGACCATCCTCAGTGATGCAGGCAGGGTGAAAAAGTCAGATCCTGCATGGAAAAATACCTAAGCAAAGGCTGTATGGATCACAGCTGGACTTGAGAATCTTAAAGGTCCCCTCCCAACCTAAACAATTCCATCATTCCCTGTCTCTCACTTACAATTTGTATTTAACCACTAGTAGGGTCACAAACCCCTGCTAGTATATCCCACCCTACTACCTCAGGGGATGCTGAGTGACTGCAAAACAGTTTGAAACATCAACCACAAGGTCAGACCACAGGTCTGTCATCCCAGCCTCCTCCCAGTCCAACTTGCTGTACCCTAAATTAATGACTTGAAGTTAATCATAAATATTATCAATGATTTTCGAGACTTCTGAAATGTCATGCTGATACTTCCCAATCAGTGGGAGCAGTCTCACTGCTTGCAGTGGCTTCTGAGAATCTCAGTTTTTATGTTGTGTGAGAAATTAAAAATGGTTCCATTTCCTTCATGCAACTGGGATGCCACATTCAAAGATATATCACTTCCAAATCAAATGGTATTTTATGATTTAGTGGGTTTTTTATGATTTAGAGGGGCATTTTTCCATTCAGGTTACTATTCCCAAAGCATCTTGGAAAATGGCAAAAATTCAAGGGCAGCTTTTTTAGCTGAACTGGGCAATAGAAGTCCTTGATATCTGTCTGCAAAGTGTCAATCACCTTTAAATCCCAACCTCACTTACGACGGTTCTCCTTGAGTTAAGTGACAAGGCCAGTCTGGCAAAATGAAATTTTTCAGTAATACATTGACAAACTCAGAACCACAGAGCGCCAAATTCCCCCTCAGTCTGGATTTGAATGCATAAATAAATCAGGTTCTTGCATTTATTTCTGCTAGAAGATTGTATTATTCCTTTCTGCAATTATGGAAAAATGCAGAGCACAGGCAAGATTTAGTGTCTGAGTTTTTGCTGCAAGACTTATGTCAGTAGAAAGGCATTTGTGCTCTTGGGAATCAAAGTGAGATTCACCCATTTGTGGCAGGTGTTTTAAGCACTCAGCCTAACAATCTACCCACGCATGGCACTACAGCAATTCAACGACTAAATTAAATCTCTGAATATTAAATTAATGATGGAAATCTAAAATATTAATATATTCTAATTGAATATTCTCCGATAAATTATCTAGGCATTCTCAGCAATTTGATTTTACTTTCATTTCTTAAGGAACTTTCAGCTGCATAAATACAGCTATTAAAGCAATTCAAAAAGGGAACATTTTCTGCTCAGACAAGAGAACTCTAAACACAAAGAATCTAAAAATTTCTTTCATATGATTGATTAAATCATAGAGCCCAAGACAGCTGAATCATTAAATGACTGCTTTCCTTCAGTCCCTCTGGCTTTAGCAAGGACAATATAAATTCCCTATGGGTCTGAATACAAGGAAATACAATATGTATAATTACAGTATAGGCTTGAATGCTGTTGTAAGAGAATTTTAAATGGAGCATTTATGCTGTAGCTGCACTTTTCAATCCATAATGCTGGGTGTGCGTGTGCATGGAAAGCCCATAAAGCACTGGGCATCTGCTTCCTTCAACCCAGATTCCCAAAAGGCACACACTGGGGTAGCCCCACCAGCTCTGGCAGAGATTTACATCAGGATCTGCCCTTCTCTTCTGGTGAATGCTGGAAGACGAGAATGGCATCATCAGGGAGAATACAAAGGGATGTCCTTTGAGCAGTACATGTAGTGTGGAATATGTTCAGGAACTCACTTCAGACTGCAGGTCTTAAAGGAATTTGAAATGGACACATCAAGGGTGTAGCACTGTGTCATATTTCACTTTGTCCATTCATTCTGTGAGTCATATGTGAGTCCTGGTTTGGTAACACACACACAGAGGAGAGATCAATGGCAAAATTGACCAGACCAAGACCATGGCAAGATGAACAATTGATGACCCATTTTCCTGCTCATCTTTCCCTCTTTGGTGTCAGGTTGGTTAGTGGTGTGAAATTGCAGTTGAATCAAGAGCTGTCTCAAGCTACATCCTTGAACCATCTTTCACAGAAAGGCTGTGACTCTCCAGAGCACCACAACCTGTACAATGTCCCATTTCCTGTCCACCCTCTGGGCTTGCTCCTTATCCTGTTCTGTGTTACAATAAAGACCAAATCCCCTCATTTCTGAATTTCAGCTGATGATGCTCACAGGGCATCACAAGGGTGAGGTGCTCTGAGAGCCAGAATGAGCAATTTTTTTTTTCTTTGAGTGTGTGTGTGGCTGATAAGGCAAAAGAAACAGCTGTTTCTGTGGAGAACAAGGAAGATCTAGGTCTATTTGTAATCAATGCTGTCTGCATCTCTCTCAGGAAAAGTAAGGTCTGATGTCCTTTGGGAAGCATTTGCAAGGCCTTTTCTCAACAAACCTTCTCTCACCACAGACAGATGCCATCTGTCTTGCAGCTGGGAGCTAATGGATTCTGCACTGCCAATTTCACAGCAGTGAGCAACGCTGTGATAGAGGAGGCAAGAGGGATTTCCTACAATAAAACTATTTAAAACAGAGCAAAGGCACACACTGAAACAGCCATGAGGAGCAAAGGAGATGGCAGCACTGAGGGCTGATGGCCCAAGCTGGCAGGGATTTCACAGCTCAGTGTGCCTTGTGTGTCTCTAGCACCAGGATTTCAGACTTTGGGAAAGCTGTCCCACCCAATTCCTGAGCCAGGGTGGGCTGGGGCACACAAACAGGCTGTTGAGCTGGAGAGCGTGCTATCAACTTTTTTCATACTAAATATTCAATGTCACAGGATAGCTTAAGATGTGCTAAACCCACCCATGAGCCCACCACAGGGTTTTGCAGCGTGTCAAGAGGAGCTCTCTGCTCCCTTAACATGCCCTGTGCTGCTGGAAACCTGACCTGACAACAACACCTCTGCTAAGCAACAACACAAGAGTCTTCAGGTATATTCTATTCTGCCAACTTTCCAAGCCACTTCAGGACTTTCTGATTAAATTTACATAAAATGCATCCTTCCCTCTTACTCCCTGTTACACACATCAGGTTATTTCCAGTACTCTTGTGGCTGAGATCACCGGCGCTCGGCTACGGGAGCCCATGCTGTGCCTGCAGCATGCAATCAAGGCAGCTTGTGAGAGCACCAAGATCCTGCCTTGGTCATCCTCAGGGGATTTTCATGCTGGTATAATGAGAATGAACAAGTTGTTTATCATAAGAGATCTAACAGGAAAATAATAAAACATTCAGTTTTATGTTTAATAAAGGCAAGCTGGAAGAATTAGGCTCTATGAAGTGAAGAATGGGAGGCTCTAAGAGATCTGCAGAGGTCCTGGAGATGAACTGAAAGTCTGGAGCCCTCACAAAGGAGAACATAGTTGCAGTGGTTGACAGAGGAGCCCATTATCTAAGCATGTCAAAGATGACCAAAGGCCAGTTCTGCATAAGAATTGTTTTTTTAAATTAATTATTTTCATGTAGTCCATTGAGATGGACCAAGACTTGCCTTGAAAACTGAGTCAAGATTCCCATTAGAAGCAGCTGGAGACTGGCTTGTGGATCCAAAACTGAGATTCTTTTTGAAGTTCAAAGGAGGATGAAATACAAGATAAGCTAATAGATAATTAGATAATAGATAATTAAGAATTAGCTACGCATGTAGCTAAAAAGGATGAGTCAGTGAGAAAATAGACAGAGCTCAGCAAGGGTGCAACTATTTAATATATTATCTTAGCTGATCAGTGTGCCTGCATGAGTCATTTGCTTGGAGAAGGAGGGGGATTTCATACTGTTTTTGTATTTTTAATAGGCATTTTTATGGACTTCGGTTATAATAATGAGAGTACCTGACAATTAGTAATGAAATTAGCCTCACAACAGTGAAATATTTCACAGCATGCACAATATTATTCCTAGTACAAAGGTGGAAGTGAAGCAGAAGGAAATTAAACTCAAGATTTTCATAAATGTTTCCAAAATAAATAAGCATATATCAATAAATTTTGATAACTGTTTTCTCAGCTCAAAGACAAAAGCAGAGTTTACAAACCATTTTTGTACACTAACAATTTTTTTTTAGCTTATAAATGTCAGATGTTAATTTAAACTCTTCAAAGAGTAAGTAAATCTTTTCAGCAGCCAAAATTAATTAGAAATTCCTATTATTATTTTTTCAGCTATTATTTTTCTGAAACACATTTCCTAGTTAGTGTGGTTGATGTATATGAGCAGAAACAGATATTCCACAGAAAGAAAAAACCCTGTAATTAACAGAAGGGTTTTTTTGGCAGGGATAATGTTCCTTTTTTCTTTTTTTCTCTAAAAACTTTTTCATTTAATGTATTTTATCAGAATGAAATGGTTTAATGAGCAGAGAATTACAGTTGATCCCAGCTGAACCAGACAGGGCTGCCTTTCGAGGTATGTGGCTCCCATCAAGCTGCATTCACCTTTGCTATGATTTAAACTTCATTCAGGCACAGCCTTGCTAAAAATACTGACAAGTAACTAATCAACTTCCATAAAATGGAATTTTTACCTTCACAATAGGAAGCAGGAGTAGGAGGGAACCTGAAAGATTTGCCTATGCATTTCAAATTAGTCTGACCTATAAAAACGCAAACAGCAAGAGGTTCTACGAAAATGTACTTCTGGTAGGGCTTTTGGGTTTTTCAGTGATGAGATTTTTCATGCCATCCCTTCCTCTCCTTGGAGGAAGCCAGAACCAAAGACAGCACTATGGAGGGACTGGTTTTCATTAGTTATACCTACAAAATGCAAGCTCAGGCTGGTCTTTCTGGACCAAAAAAAGTTCAGTGTCCAAGAACCAGCGGTAGGTTTGAATGTTTTATATAAAACAGCAGAGAAAATGATGACAGACCTGCTTCTGTACAAATGAGAGCTGAGCTGCAACTTCACATGTGCACTTCTGGTTCCAGTTTCTGAGCAGATGGACACAAAAATATTCAGTGCCCAGCGAGCAAAAGCATGGGAAATCAGATCAAAACTCTCACCTAGATCTAGGAGACAGCAAAATGCTCCAGGGCAATCTGAAGATTATGTGGATGGAAATAATCAGATAGTGCTGGTCTTTGAAGATGTTGATTTGTCCTATTCTGGATAATTAAAGAGCAAAGTCTAACGGAGGGAGCTGTAACTCCTGATAGGAATCACCCAAGCTGCACATTCAGGGCTGGCAAAAGGGCCAGATGCTGCAGAGGAGCAGAAACTCAACCCAAGCCTGAAACATCAGGGGTCTCACGCTTAATCAAGTTGCACTCTTTGTATGATCTTCCCTGTCATTATGATGCTTTCTGTATGTCAAGTGAAGAGGAAAACAGCCCTTTGTAAGCCAGTTTGTTTTTTTTAATTTCCCACCCCATTTTCACTTCATTTTCAGTGTTTCCTCTAGCATCTGCATGCGAAAACTGCAATGGAATATGTTTGCTGAAAATCTGGGAGTTCTGTATTTCCATAAGCCAGGTCATCTTTCCAAGGTTACTGGTAGTCTAAGTGATGAATATAAATTCTTCAGTACCTATATAAAATTTATTATTTGTCATTTCCATTAATATTAGAATTTTGCATAGTCGAGTCCTTCTGTTTCATCTCCAGACTGTAGGGTAAAAAGTGCCACAGAGATTTCAGTCCTTATAAATCAACAAATTTGCCATGGTAAGCTGGTGCCAAGTTGTCCTCTTGCTGTCTAGTCAAAACTCAAAAGAAATCGGTAGGGAATGGAAGAGAGCACAAGTTCATTTTGCAAGTATTCCCCTTTATTTTTCACAGGAATTCAAGATTTAATCTAAATTATTAATTTAGAAAGGCGTTTTTGACAAATCAGGTTATTCTCCTCTTAAGACATTTCTTCAGCTCAGTAGGACAACACATTAATGGGTCACTCTGTACCCTGCACTGCTGAGCACACAAAGACTCTCTGGTTTCCCTCCCTGGTTTTCCAGGACAGACATAAGAATATTTGCCATAAGAATATTAGTCCTTATTGTACTCCCTAATTGCACAGAGAAATGACTCCAACAATCCAAGCTTATCCAATCCCTGGCTGAATTGGGAACATGCCCCTTCCTCCCAGACACAGAAACAGGTAATGATGCAACTCATGTGAATCCAGGCACTGCTTCAAAAGGACTAAATGAACTTCCTGAGCAGGGATGCCAATGACACACCACTGCTACTTGAAATAACTTTTGAATTTTTATATTGTTGCCATTTTCTTCCAAGGGAAGAGCTAGCTGCAAATGTCTGCCAAGCAGTTTTACTTTTTTTTTTTTTCCTTTTACAGCTAATCATTTGACTGCTCCAAAACCCAAAACCAGCACCCACAAGAGGAATAGCAACACGTGTTTATATTTCACTAACACTTACCAACAGCAACAATAAATCAACCAAATGTCTCTGTAAAACACTCCTTTTCCCTTCCTTTTCTTGTCCTGTCATCCCGTAATCATCACAGAAAACCACATGGGTAAACTTGATCTCAGAGATTATCCTTGTGAAGAAAGAAAGTAGCAACACAGGGGAGGCTGGGGATCCATCTGCAGCGGCGGCAGGCAGCCAACCTCCCCCGGGCCGCGGCGCATCTGCAGCGGGATGGGAGGGATGGCAAGGGAAGGGATGGCAAGGGAAGGATGCAGCACCCTTGTTGCTGGGCGCCACCCAGCCCAGCTTTTACACCTGCAGCAGCTCTTTGGATGAGAGCGTGGGCAAAGTGCCATGCTGGCAGCAGTGCCAGCGTCTCAGGAGGGACTGGCTGGAAGGAGGCGATTAGGCTGCCGTCAGCTGGGGAGGGAAACTGGGGCGAGGAGCTTTGGAGCAGCATGGAAAAGGCAACCAATTCCTGCAGGAGGGAGGGAGAGCAGGAGCCTGTGCTTTCAGCCAGGCTTCCCACACCTACTGCTTCAGCAGAGCCATCACAAGATCACCCTTATTATGAGTATTTTGTTCTTGAACTCACCCGAACCAGCTGCTGCGGGAAGGGCCCGCGGGAGTTCTCGGGCACGTTGATGGGTGGGATGACCCAGTCCCGCTTCTGCCGCCGCAGCCCGTTGGCACTCTGGTGCTGCCGCCACGGCAGCAGGGTGTCACTCTGCTGCTGCACCAGCTCCCCAGGCAGCGCCTTCCTTCCTTTGGGCTGTTTTGGGAACAAGAAAGCACAGCCAGTTAGCTTCTTCCTCGCTTCTTAGGACCCGTCCAACAGCCACATGGAACAAAGACACAGCGTGTTTACTGGCAACCCTGCTGCTGCTTCCTTTTCATAGAAACACAGAATCAGAGAATCAGCTAGGTTGGAAAAGACCTCGCAGATCATCAAGTCCAACCTATGACCTAAAACCACCTCATCAACTAAACATTCACAAATATAGGGAGCTGTGACCCCCAAGTCAAGACGCCTCCCAGAATGTATTGTCTTCATTACACCAGCTGCAAAGAGATGCAGCAGAGAACTGCAGTAAAGAAGTTGCTGAAAATTTACCATAAGTGCAATCTACCAGAACACAAAGAATGGGAGAGGATTCCTTTACAGTCCATGTAATGGGTCCAGCTTTATAATCTGGTATTAAGCATGAGCAGGGCTACAAAAACCTGCAGTCTGCGGCTCTGCAAAGGTATTCTGCCACACAAACCCAACCCCAGCCAGAGGGAGTCAGCCCCTTGGCTGCAAAGGTGCATCAGTTCAGATTTTTAGTGCTTCATAACAAATGATCTTTATATGAGAGCTGGGTTTTGAACACAGATCACAAAAAACACACCCCACTCTGCCTGGGAAGTGTAATACATCTCAGGCACAGTAAATTTTCATTATTTGGTGTGACTTTGAGTCCTTCTTTGTGATTTTTTTTTAACTATGGATTCTCTGAATGGAATACTTTGCTGCTGGAAATGTTACAGTGCTATGAAAAAAATGGAAATGATCGGACCATGGTTTTGACTTAGAGAGACTGGCTCACTATTAGAAAATTTATGCCTTATAGAATGGATGAACCAATGAAATGTAGATTTGGGAAGGCTCTTCAGAGGTTGTGCAGTCCCAATACTTCAATACTCTGTGGTCTTCTAGGATTCCAGCAATTACTTCTGAAAGTCTGCAGAAAAGATAACTAGCAAGGGCTTTTGTTACCATATGGTGACCCGCACTCCCACCAGAAAATGTTTAAACTTTCATAAATCACAAAGACTGCAAGTCACATTCTTTTCATTTGAGGTAAGATCCAGTGGGAATACTGTTCTCAGAATGTTACAATTTTCAGCTATTTTTCTCCAAAAAAAAAAAAAACCAAAAAACCCACTCACCCCAAACCCAATGCCCCAACACACGAGAGCAATGCAGGAAAAGCTATCAAAGCATTTTCTGAGGCTCCTGCCATTTTAAGCCACATTCACTTTTTGTCTTACTCCAGACCTAAGAAGCCAAACATCCTCCAAGCAGTTATCTGTAGGCATTGATTTCAGTGGGAATCATTGCTCCAGGCCTTCTAGTTTGATGTAAATCCATCTATTAGCACATTTCAATTCCTGATCGGGAAGTAAAGAAACAGTCACCTCCAGACTACACAGTATATGAAAACCAAACAGTAAATGAAAGTTAAACTGAGATGTGGCTCCAGAGCTGTGTGGACCTTCTCCAGGAAGGCTGGAGATACTGAGAGCTGGGCACAGCAGCAAGGAGCCCATTCTCACAGCCTGGTCATGGCTCTGATCTCTGCTACCTCTGGAGGGCAGGCATCCACTGGCTGCAAGGATTGGAAGCATTTGTGCCAAAATGCAGCTATTTTTACTGCAAAACTTAAAAACAAGTCTGTTCCAGAGCTGAATTTTCACAGAACAGACAAATATGGTCTTTTCAGTCACACACAGAGGCACGTTCCTCAGGTCCTGTCTCACACTCACCACGTGGGTTGTGTTCACCTAAATGCTGTTTCCACGCCTTCAAAAAAAATCACAGCACCATGTTCAATATTTAGATGCTGCTCTTAGAATGCTTACTGAAGTGGGCAATAAACAAAGAAACAGAATCGTGGTGTGGTAGTGGCAGACTTTCTTGGGATAGTCAGGATACTGGCAGGCACTGCTGACCCCCTCCTTACCATGGGATCTAATGCTATATCCAAAAAAGGTTTCGTTTAAAAATTATTTTATTGCCAGAGAAGTATCTTTTCTGAACACTGACGAAATCAATCTTATCTAAAGAAGACACCCAGAAATGCATGACAACATGAAACAGGACTACGAGACATGAGCCACAGAATACTGGATATCCCCTAACTTTTTTAATTGGCTTGTGATTCCCAAATGGGAATCCTTTGAGAGCAGGTATTTGGATCAGTTTATATAATTGGCAAGTGAGCATGGGGACAGATTATGAAAGGATGGTCAAATAATTTGTGCTCTTCTGAGTTTACACAGTGGAATGAGTCTGAACTAAAGACAGACTTGAGAATTAACACGAGTCCCAAAGCTCCGTGTATACTGAAATAATTAGTGTCAGCTCAGCAAGGCAATACCAGGCTTTTTAGTCTGTATGAAATACTTGCTGGCAGGTGACTAGACAGTGACTAGCTTGCTTGTCACTCTTGATGATGTTTTCCTATATTAGAATAAATCATCAACATGACTCTGAATTTGATATGTAGAATTTCAAAAGCATCTTGCAACAAGAATTTTTTTTTCTTTTTTTTAAGCAACAGCTCTTTTTATTCTTCATTCGTTGACAATGCATTCTCTTGACCTTAATTTCTCTGGTGTTGTTTAAATATGTTGTACATGTTTTCTGCTGCTTAAAAGCTGTGAGACAATTGCAGTAACAAAGTCTGGTGAGTATAAATGCCAGAACTATTCAGATCTCTGATTGAAACATCCAGAACATATCTGGAATAACAGCATTTTTGTACTGTGAGCCCCAGAAAACTCTCCAGTGTTTTTGGGTTTGTAAGAATCTAAAGTTCAACTCAAAAGCAGAATATGACACCAAATTAAATGAATTCTAAAATACAGCTTCCAACTCTAGTTTTGCTGAGGAACAGTTTTTACTGAGATGACAACTGCTCGTTTTCTCATGGCCTCGCTGGCCACATGCCTAACAGAATCTCAGAAACATTTTCAAAAAATAAAAATATTCCTCCACCTTTTGTAGCGCCACCAGAACACAAACTGTCCATAGCCCTTCACAAAATCAAGTCAAGCACCTCTAGTGCTGCTGCTTTGGGGTGGCTTCCCTCCCAGTGTTTTTGTGACTCTCTTCTACATGTCACAAAAATGATGGTATACAGCACCAGACAATCCATGAGACACGTGCCCAGGGGAAAGTGAAATCCACTCTCCTTTCCAAAAATTGCACGGTGACATTTATAACTCGTTACAACAGGATCAAACTCTAAACATGGAATATGTAAGCATGGGCTTTGGTAATACAAAGATAATTACAGGAGGATATAAAATAGTCAGATAATTCAGTAATTATGCCTGTCTGTCACTTTAGGATACTGATAAGATAGAGAAATACAGCTGAGCCAAAACCGACGAAAACCTTCAAGATCAAGGGGAAAAAGTAATTACAAAGTGTGGGATGAAGAGAAACAACAGGAGAGGAGCCCATGCTGGGATGTAAACTTGTTAGGAGAGTTTGGATCCAGTAGGAGCTAATGCCTCAGTATTTGTATTGGGGCAGAATCTTTCAGAGCTGGCTGGTGAAGCTGAGCAGTCCTGTGCTGGCTGTATCATTTAAAGCAAGAGTGTGAGCAGGTGTGCAAGAGCGTGAGTGGGTGTGCAAGAGTGTGAGCAGGTGTGCATGAGTGTGCACAAGTGTGAGTAGTGTGCAAGTGTGAGTGGGTGTGCAAGAGCGTGAGTGGGTGTGCAAGAGTGTGAGCAGGTGTGCATGAGTGCACAAGTGTGAGTAGTGTGCAAGTGTGAGTGGGTGTGCGAGAGTGTGAGCGGGTGTGCAAGCCTGGGATTGACACTTGGCTCTGAGTTATCCCTTGCCTCTTCCATGGGCCTGTGGCTATAACTGTGACACACCTGGACCGTGACACACACAGACTGTGACACACCTGGACTGTGGTACACACGGACTGTGACACACACGGACTGTGACACACATGGACTGTGGCACACATGGACTGTGACACAGACGGACTGTGACACACCTGGACTGTGACACACCTGGACTGTGGCACACACGGACTGTGACACACACGGACTGTGACACACACGGACTGTGGCACACACGGACTGTGACACACACGGACTGTGACACACACGGCCTGTGGCACACCTGGACTGTGGCACAGACGGACTGTGACACACCTGGACTGTGACACACATGGACTGTGGCACACACGGACTGTGGCACACACGGACTGTGGCACACACGAACTGTGACACAGACGGACTGTGACACACACGGCCTGTGGCACACACGGACTGTGACACGCACGAACTGTGAAACACACGAACTGTGGCACACACGGACTGTGACACACACGGACTGTGGCACACATGGACTGTGACACACCTGGACTGTGGCACACCTGGACTGTGGCACACCTGGACTGTGACACACACGAACTGTGGCACACCTGGACTGTGACACACACAAACTGTGACACACACGGACTGTGACACACACGGACTGTGGCACAGACGGACTGTGACACACCTGGACTGTGGCACACATGGACTGTGGCACACATGGACTGTGGCACAGACGGACTGTGACACACACGGACTGTGACACACACGGACTGTGACACAGACGGACTGTGACACACCTGGACTGTGACACACATGGACTGTGACACACCTGGACTGTGACACACACGAACTGTGGCACACCTGGACTGTGACACACACAAACTGTGACACACACGGACTGTGACACACACGGACTGTGGCACACACGGACTGTGACACACCTGGACTGTGGCACACATGGACTGTGGCACACACGGACTGTGGCACACACGGACTGTGACACACCTGGACTGTGACACACATGGACACTGCCAGCACAATCATAACCCAGCCCTTGTATCTCCTGCTGACAAACACTTCTGTCTCTGCAATGTGCAACTCCAACGTTTGCTATGAGCAGTTGCAGGGCACAGGAAGAGCCTCCTGGAGCCCATCCTCCCTCTGTTTGATAAGGTAGCTGAGGAGCTGAGCATCAACTGCAGCTCAGAGTGGCAGAATCTGCCCTGCAATTCCCCTCACCACTTTTTTGATTTGTTTTTTTTTTTTTGGCTATTAATTGAAATCAATTAAAACCATACAGAAGTCCATCAGAAACCTTTCTCTGAGATGGCAGATCAAGCTTTCAGAAAGCAATGAGAGGTTGGAGTAGATGCAGTCACAATCACAATCCCAATTTTTCACAATCTATAAGGATTGTGAAAAGAACTTTCCTCTCCAGCCTGCTTCACAGAAGGTATAGGGGTATCCTGGAGTCCATGTCAGCAGCTCCAGTGGAATCTCCCAGGAGTCATTTCCAGTCCCTTTTCAGTCTAGAATTGCCTTTAAGGATGGTGAACACAAACTGCTGCGTTGGGAAGAGGACATGGAGCTAAATCCCAAAGGGACTGTCAGACTTCTGAACCCAACATCTTCGGGACACCTTACTCCAAACTAATGAGGCTGCAGGGTGCTTCAACTAACTCCATTTACACCACGGTGCTGAGAGCTCAGGGACATTCCTTGTCTGCACCTGGCACTGGGAATAAAGGATAAGTTGGAAAAGCCATTTAGTGAGTCTATAATCTCCTGTCAGTGCTGGTCTGTGGCTCGTCAGCCTTTCATTTACTGGGAGACTCAGACCAAACCCCACCTCTACTCATGAAAGAAGTCAAAAAATAATCCCCTGACAGAACAAGACACGTGGGATGGCAGCAGCCCCTCCAGCCCTATCCTGCCCGTGACAAGAAGGCTACGAGGCACTGACTTTTCACTAGCCCACAAATAGAAGCAGTGAGTGTGAAGGAACACCAGCTCCCACCTTCCGCTACACTTAGCAGTAGCCAGCCTCGCCAGCTGGCTTGTCTCCCCTCCCAGCCAACCTGCCTTTGATATCCGTCAGCCTCTGGCTACGGAGACATCTGGAAGTTATTATCCAGCAGAGCGTATCACAAACCCATTTACATAATATAATATCATATTTTGTGTTCCTGCTTAGCTGAACATTTTGGATCACTCTAATGTTTGGGTAAATAAGCCGCCATTCCCTGCATATAAATAACAAGCGAGTCTTAGGGTACATTTGTTGGAGATTAATAATTTCATAGGGCTCAACCCGAAAAATGAAATGCTTCGGCACTAAAATATATTATGCTTGCATTTGCAATAAAAAGTACCTGCAACTGGAGGAAGGGAAATAAGGCCTTTATTTTCCAGGTATCAAAATGATTCATGATTTAACCTGTTTTATTTATATGCCAGCCTTGTTATTTTCCTAGGATCTTTAACACACTTCACACTAGACATTTTTCAGATAAGAAATACCTGGGTTGCTTTGCTTCTAGTGTCACTCATAGGGTTTAACTGAGGCAACGTGTTTTTAATATATTTTTGTCAATACAAGGGGATACAAAGTCCACCTTTAGTCCATTGCTCAAACAATATTTCCCTTCATCTCCTATATCAATATACATTTTGAAAACTGCTACCATTTTCTACCAGGGAAAAAAAAGAATCTATTAAAAAAATATTTAATCTGAAACATTTTTGCTTGTTTCCATGGTAGCTGCAGAAAGGACAGGAGAAAATTATATTTACCAAACAGAAAATAAGACAATGAAAATAGAGCTTAGTTCTTTAACAAAGGGAACATGAGAGCGCTGCAAAATAAACATTTGCATGAATTCTGTTCTAAGGAAACAACATTTTGCTGACATCAGGGACAGCAGTGGAGGACGAATGAACCCTTTTTTCCCAAAATGCACCATTTCTCCAGTTTTTGATCTTTCAGTATAGAAAGATATTCCATTTTGTGTTCTCATACAGTAGAATGAAAGGGTTGCAGAACAAACAGCAAATTTATTTATTTTACGGTAATTGATTCCTTTTTTATTTAGGTCATTGCTGAATTTGCTGAAGTTGGAGACAGGAAAAAAAAGTAGTTTTAAAAAGATCAGACTTTTTATTTTAGACTTTAATTTATTATAGTTGTGCTATGTGCAGCTATTATTTAGGAACTGCACAGGTAAGGAATCCATAATCTGTTTTTCTCCTTATCCACCCTCCAGAACTCTGAGATGACTGTCTGTATTAGCTTTATTTACTAATAGTTGAAAGCTGTGGTAAATTTAATCAAAGATAGCTGCATGTCACATCCCATTACCATCACGGCATAAATTGCCATTCATGAATGATTTGTGTCAAAGAGCTCTGAAAACTATTGTTTTAGCAGCAAGATGTTCCAAAATACACAGCTCTTCAGCAGGGGCATTAAATTAATGTGTTTGCAGAGAAGCCACTAATTGACAATGAGATGGGATTTTGGCAGTACACTTCCACTTTAAAGATAATGAACAGTGTTCAAATACAGAGAAGAACCCCCTCTGCTCCTAAAACTATACTAATAATTTCTGGTATAAACAGGAATAGAGGGAACCAATCCTGACAGGATATTTCCAGTACCCAAGCAAGCTGTTTGATCATCACGACTTCCAAAAGCAAACAGTGGAATTGCAGCGTTTGTGACCTTTATCAAATCTGGCTACGTACAATCAGGAATGTTTGGTTAGGAACTCATTAAACAAAATTACCTCTCCATTTATAGAAGCCATACAAGTACAGTATAAAACATTTTAATTAAATCAGCTAGTTAAGCAAAAATTCATTACTTTTTGTTTTTATCAGCTAGCAGTGGGGCTGCATAGAGAAGTTCGCATTAGAGTCAATTAGTAAGAAAAATTGTCAGATTTGGCAAGTGCATGAGCTTCCAGAACACATCAGCTGACACGGAAGAAAAAGTTTGACTAAAAGCTAACCAAATTACTGCCCTCAGAGGAGAATGAGCCACGAAACACACACAAATGCATCAGCCATGCCAAAACCCCTCGTTCCTGAGGAGTCAGTGTCAAAGCTCTACATGCCCTGTTCCTTGAGAGCTGAAAAATGAGGCATGAATGCAAATTTAAGGTTGTTAGGTATCTGGCTGGCTTTGCAGGCTTTGGAAAATTTTACCCGATAGAAGTAATAAAATGTGATCAGAGTGACTCAGGAGTCAAAATGCTCCTTGGTGTTGCAGGGCTGCAAAGCAAGAAAAAAGCTGAAGAATAGTATGAGGTAAAACCCAGGGAATTTTTAAATAGGGAGAACACGACAGACTGGCTTGTGAGTCAGGCAGGAGAAGATCCTTTCCTTGCAAAAGGTGCAGCAGGGCCCTTTGTGGGTTACTGTAATTAAATGCTGAGTTAAGTCTGGACTCCAGAGAAAAGAGATGCACCAGCTCTGGGCATAACCCATGTGGTTATAACAGAAGATTCTTATTTAAAAAACCCAAATACACGTTAATCTCTTTGATCAGAAAACCTAACAGAGTTGGTGAGGGCCCCATGGACACAGGCTGCAGCTAACACCCCCAGGGCCAGAATGGGGCTTTTTGGGCGCCTGCTGACCAGGCTGGGACGGGAGATGTGGATTTCCCAGTATAATTTAATTGAAATCAGAAATCTCCTGAGCTCACCCACGCTTTCTGTTGGGTAAGTTATCACCAATTTAAGCTGAAATCCAGTTCCCAGAGCACTTCAATAGGCTTTGCTTTTGTGCTGCAGTCACGACGGGCACGGGCAGCGCGCTCACTTCGTTACTGAGCAGACACAAAATGCCCACAGGATCTCTAAGGGATGGGAGTTTCGGCAGGGAAGGAGAGGCAGAGCTGTGCTCAGACTTATTCTGTGGTACCACATGGATGATTAGAGGCACCTCCTGGCCAGTGCACTCTCTCAGGGTTTCAAATGATCTTCCTCTCCCACTCTCTGGAAGAATCATGTACCAAAGCAGGTACCTTAGAAATCTGTCTGCCTTTGGTGGAATCTTTTATGGCTCCCACAGGTTTCCAGCATCTGTGATACTTTTCTTGTCATTGTCAGGCTTTGAATATTGCAGGAGCTGTCAATGGACAGAAGATGACATCACCCCCAAAGCACAGCTCTGGATGTACTTCTCCTCCTCATTTTATGGCCTGAACATCTTATCCCAACAGGAAAAGTTCTGATGAGGTTGTTTCCTTGCAAAGCTCCCCACATCAACTTGACCTTTTCACACTCCCTTTGTAAGATCTAATCTCACAGTGCTTCTCAGGTAGGATTGTTTAAGAAACATCTAAATTACTGTTGTACTCTACCTTCTAGTGTTTACCAAGAGACACTTCTATCTTCAAGTTAATGTCATTCTCATAATTGGGAGAAGCCATACACAATGGCTTCAGAAGTACAAGCACTTCTCAAGAGTAGGGCTATTAAACCACAAAATACTCATACTTGTTATGTACTGCATATTAGGAAAAAAGGTGGTAGATCTTGCCACATACTATACAGTGAAAACCTCTATTGCAGCTTGGAATTACCTCTCATCCTGCACCTGATCTTGAGAAAAATGTATGAAAAATCTGGGCTAGCAATCTGAGTCCTTCCTCCCCAATAAAATTTCTAAAACATAATTGAAAGCATGGCTCCAAAACACAATTCTTTTGCTTCTAAAACTCAGACTACTACAAGTGCTCTTCATCACAGAAAGAAGTGGGAGCAAGTCTACCCCTTAAAAGCCTGTGAAAAATTGTAATCTCATTTTATTTCTCTAAAGCCATGAGGTTCAAAAGATACATGAATTAAAATAATCATAATGAATTAAATGTAACAATACTCCTCCTCTTCATAATGTTTGCAAGTAAAAAGATCACAAGAGATTTAAAAGATCACAGGCGCTGCTGCTACTTTAGCACAAAGTAAAGTAATTCAGTCTGGTACTTCTCCTCAGTGCTAGTGTGAGAATTTGCCCTTTCAAGTTATCCTTTGGTTATTTCAAGAGGCTCTTGAGAAAAGACTGTTCTTCTTTTTTTTCCTCCAATTCCAGAGTGCACCTAAGAAATGCTCAGATTTAACCGTGAGGACACATTCAATTTATCTCAATTTGCAAGATGGAATTTAAGCCTGAGTTTAAATGCTTTGCTGGGCGGGCACAGTGTTTGAGATCCCACTCCTCGAGGCTCTCAGGCCACTTTGCTCTGCTGGACACCCATCCCTGGCACTCCCCCAGCTGGACACGCCAGAGGGTCACTGCCTCATCCCACAATCCAGGACCTGGCCTCCAGAGGCTGGAGGAACCAAAAATCCTCCTTCACACTGAGCTTGCACCTACCAATGTGTCTCAGCTTGCTGGGCTAAAGGAAAGATCCTGGACATGTAAATTCCATAAAACCAGTTTATTTTAATGGACATGTCTGTATGAAGCAATTTTTGTCTGCACTCAAACTCATGTTTACAAGCAGCTGTCATCAGATTATCACAGCAATGAAGGTATTTTTAGGATATCCAGTCCAAAATATTTTTTTTGAAGTGGCAGTCAGACTTCAGCAGTTACCAACAAAGAACATGAAATGGGAGGTCAAAAGCTTTGATCTGGCAAGGGCAAGGAACACATCACAGCAGGAGCACACAGCAGTCCAAGGGGTTTGTTTTATCAGGAAAAACTTATTTCCGTGTCAGCACTTCAATCCTTAGGACTTCTTTTTGTTTGAAGGAAGACAGATCTGGAGTGAATTTCACTTACAGATGGTCTTTTGAGCACGGCTTTGAGCCTGACCCTTGGTATGATGCTGACTGCTTAAGAACTAAATGCAGCAAGTGCAGTGCTTGGAAACTTCCCGTGGTGGGCTGATTTTCCAAGGCAATGAGCACCTGTGTGTCATATCTTATCCGGGCTGCAGCACGAGGCCATGGCATGCAGCACAACTGAAAATCAGGCCAGGGAAGTTCACGTGTTTTCACAACCACCACTCTCTCCTCCTGCAATGATTACAGGTGAGACGTTCAAATTCACTCAAGCACGAGGTCAGGCAAGTTCAGCAGATGCATCTTCATTAGACTTGCACAAATATCATGAGCAGTCTCCCTGGTAACAATTATATGATACTAATTTATTAGTCATCTTCTTTCTTATCTTTTCCACTGATCTGATTTGTTAAAACCCCAAACAATGTCTCAGAAGTTATCTGAAGGAAACAGAAATCTCTGCATGTATCCTGCCTGACAGATAAATCCAGGTCTTGCTTGACTGATGAGATACAGAAATAAAAATTATTCCAGTTGCTATTTTGCTGGATTTAGTTATTGCCTTGGATCCCCCACAGAGGTAGTGAAAGAGGACAGTGCCACTGTAATGACCCAGTACTCAAAATATGCACCAGCATTGTCAGAAAAAGGCAGGATGACAACTAAAAACCTCATTTTCTCAGCCCTTCTCTAGTGATAAAACAGTTTGATGGGGCAAACTCCCCTCACCCTGATGCCATAGGTAACATCTCACCCCAGTGCCGGGAAAAGAAGGAAGGAAGTGAACACATTTTGTCTCATTTCCTCCAGGTGCACCTGCCCAACAGTGCCAGGGAGACTGGAGTCACTGGAAGCACAGATCCCACTCAAACTCTGATTTTCCTCCTTCAAGGGAGGGCTCCCCAGCCCGTGCAGAGCATCCTGGCTGCACAATAACCCAGGCCATCAATGAGAGCAGTGCTGAATAAGCCTTTCCTTGCCCAGAGACCTTTGTGCTTGTGATCAGCAATAAAAGGCTGTTCTTGGAATTTAAAACCACTGCCAGGTGAAATACCACAGATGATTATTTAAAGGCTTTAAATAAAAAAAAAAAAGCCCTCTGTCTGTAAAAACCAGCTTTTCACATTCACATTGTCTGGCTGTGGACTCATAGCTGGGTTATGAAAGCAGCCCAAAATAAGATGAGATATAATAAAACACAAGCTGGGCTTAAGCAAGAATTGATTTCTGACAGCAGTTCTCAATGTTTTAAACACTAGCTGCAGACCTCATACATTTCTGAATTTAATTGCACAATTCCCAGTGATTTAACATTACAAAAATTTACATATTTCCATGCTCAGAATTTGAAAAGCTCAAACAATGAGAAACTTTGGTTGACATAAACACAGTTCAAAGAAAACAGCATTTTTTTTCCCACTAAACTAAGTCACTGGCAGCAGATGACTGACATCTTACATGTGCTCAATATATCCTGTACCTCTAAGCTTTTCTGCTATGAATTCCTTTCTATGCTGTATTTCTACAAATCTGGATTTTATCTTGTGAGGTGAGAACTACAGAAAAATAGACAGCTAAATAAATACAGAAGAAAATTTGCCAGATGTGCCTTAGACACACGAAAGGACTGAAAATTAAAGAAAACAATCAATGTAAATGAGAAGGTCAGAACTTCAGATGGGATGAGCCAGCACAGAGGGTGGGGGAAGTTGGTTTTCAAGGAATGATGAGGAGGAGCTTGGACTGATGGACACAGAGGGCAGGTGCAGGGTGTGAAGGACGAATGGAACAACATTTCTACTCATAAATGGGAAAATTTGAGTTTCTGTAACTAAAACACAGGACACTCTGAAGATTGCAGTCCTCAGCAACGTCACTGTTCACAAATATAACTTTCATTTTTAGACTTTTGGTTGAATCAATATCCAATTTTTCAAAATAATAGCATGCACTCTTAGAAAAGAAGACATTACACTGCTAATTCCAGATAAGTAAAGCCTGGCTTTACTTTGCTTTCTTCTGGAGCATTATCCCACTCAAGTTCATCTTTCACAAATGCTGACACAAGCCACAAAGACTTTATTTCATAAAAATAGCATCTTTTCTCTTTTCCTTTTCTCCTTTATTCTTTTCTTTTTTCTTTTATTTTCTTTTTCCTTCTTCCCAAACTACACCCACAGCCCCGATTGAAACTTTCAGTTGGAACAACAGGCAGCCAGACAAGAACAGTAGAAGAAACTTTATCTTAAGTATTTATTGTTATCCTGGAATATCACTCAGTTTCCTCTGGGGTAATTCAGCACTCTTGTGGGAAATGAGTGACCTCATTTGCATTTTCTAATTGAATTGCTATCAGGTTTCCTGCAAGACTGAACAAAAAAGTTCCCTGAGTTACTAACATCACTTGTATTAACAAAAAAAAAAGTTTACATTCAAGTGTTTGCTGGGGAGGAGGGGACATGTATGCTTCATGTATCATAAAGCACATTTTTAAACTATTTCCCTTCTTTTCTATCATTTCACCCTACTAGCATGACACCTTAATGTAGCAGTTAGAACTCTTTCCTTACAGTGTTTTTCACTGAAATCTGGCAGGTTATTCAGTCATCTCAAGCAATCAGCACATTTATAAGGCCAACGCTGTGAAAGAGGGGAATTGTCACTGTGCTGCGTCCTCCCCATCAAAATGTTAGGCTGCATCAAGAGCCAGGTTAAGCTGGAGGATCTGGGGCACAGGTATGGACACCAAACCTTCTGATTTTGCAGTGGAAGCACACAAAGTGGGGACTGGCCCAACAAGAAAGGATCTGCTGCCTTGGAAGCCCCTGGCCACCACCCAAGCACTCCCAGCCTGTTGCACAGAATTTCAGTCAAACACGCTGCGACAAGAAAGGATCACAGATCCAAAGGATCATTTATTGCTGGATAAATCCTCTGTGCTCTCCTGGAAAGGAGCCCACTGTCCCACTGTGCAGGCAGGCTCACTCCTGGCCCCACAGAATCTCAGCCAGCATCCCAAAACCATTGCTTTCTCCCATAACATTTGTTCTGTATTATAACCTCCACAATAAACCAAATGTGTAATAATGGCCATTCTAGGAGGACTGGTTTTGATGCAGTTTTAATCCCTGGATAATCATGAACTAAATTCTGATTTATCCTTTCAGAGGGGGTTCTGAGGAGCAGCAAGGCCCCTGTCATGAGGGACTGCCCTCACTGAGGGCCATTGCTCATTGCTCCAAGGTAAAAGGACTTTTTTTGTGCTGTAGGTGCCAACAAACAGTGATCAGCAGGTGCAGTAACTGAATTTCATGCCAATTATTTATAATGTCTGGGAATTGTTCAGCATTTTCGCAAAATCAGTCACAAATTTACAAAGTAAAATGGAAATAAATGGATGCACCAGAAGAAAACTGGTCTCCCTCCCTCTCTCAGGTCACCTCCTCCTTTCTCTCTCACAATTGCCATCTCTATATCCTGAGTATAACAAAACAATCTGAAATGTCTTTAAAAAGAAAAAAATATATATAGTTTCGCTTGAGTCATATTATTCTACACAAAACCAAATGTGAAATCTGCCTCTAGTAAAAGCCATAAAACATATAAGGGTCACGGCCTGAAACATATTGAACTGGATATTGTAAGGTTTGGGGTTCTTTTTTTCTGCATAAACACTATTATTTTTTAAAATAATCTCATAATCATATTTATTTCTTTAGTAAACAATGGATTATTTTGCTTGCAAAAACCACAGGCATTTAAATAAAATACAAGTCAGATGCCTGCTATAGGGACCCACAATAAAACTGCTCATGACCTTGTCATTTGTCTTGTTTTCTGTATTTTTCCAGCCTCAAACTACACACTAATAAGGCTTTTAGAAAGGAGGGATATGAATTTTAAGAAGCTTAGCTCTCTGTTTTCAACCAGAGTTCAGATTACATTAACATTAGATGAATTTCCAACCAAACATTCTACTAAAACAGAAATGTGTGCTTATTCAGGTTTTTTTTCTGCTACACTGAGAAGAAATTTAAAGCAGCATGTAAGACATCTTACTTTGTTCCTTCGATATTTAATTACTTTTAGAAGGAAGCAGTATTTCTTTGGTTAGAAATGGCAAATCGAGTTGACAATAACAAACAGGGTTTAATTACATCTTCCACAAGCTCAAGCTCTACTGAACAGCAGAAGAAGTTTATTCATATGACTCTAAGCCCTGCAAAACCTCAGGGGTCAGCCCACTGGGCAAGTGAGAGATTTAAGCCTGTCCAAGTTTTTCCTTTTTGCCTCAAATGTGGCAAAAGCTGTCCCAAACAGCACAGAGTTACACGGTGGAATTCTAACAACTTGCACAGGAATTCTCTCCTTCTTTCCCCACCCTGCCCTGCACTCTGTCCAAGCACTACAGACAGGATGGCAGCAGAAGCCAGTCTTGTTGTTTGGACCATTAGTGGTTAATGGTTAATTAATCCAAATTACAGCCACGGCCACGACACCCCACCTGTCCCTGGAGGAGCCACGGCTGCCCCCAGGACACACACACACCTTCATCCTTACCCTGCTGGTCCTCAAGATCCAGCAATAAACCAGGCTCTTGGAAACAATTCCCTGCCAAATCCTGCCCAAATGCCACCACTCAACCAGCCCAGCCGTGCACTGTTTGAGCCAGCACCAGAGATAACTGATAACTGAAGATAACTGCATTTACTCCATGCAGAGAAAGATCTTCAGCCCAGACTAGCAGTGAAAACGAAAATGTGAACTGCTGCTGCCAGAACTTATATGGAAGAGGTGGGAAAGTGACAGCTGCTCCAGGGGCAGAGCAGAAATGTGTTTTCCTGGAGCAGCCCCCAGCTGCAGTGGCTCTGTGCAGCCCACCAGCAGATTTTCACTGAAGGAACACTGCTCTCAGACTGCAGGGCAGGGACAGAGCCCTCCTGCCTTTCAGCAGCGTGTATGGAGCTAAAGCAGAGAGAAACCATCTGTACCCTGCTGCCTGCAAGGCTGGCTCTGGCTTTTCCCCTGCCGGGCTGGGTGAGGGGAGCTGCTGGCACTGAGCGCAGGGGACGTTTGGCACCGCGCGCTCCGCTGCCCGCCCCGTGTGTCAGCACGTGGCCCTTATCAGGCAGCAGCAACGCTCCCCGTCCTTGCAAGGGAAGGAACGAGCCCAAATCTCCCCTCTGGAAGCGGCAGGGCCATGCAGATTGCTCGCAAGAGTGACTCTGAAAACCGGGGAGATGAGGAGCAGGGCAGAGCTGCCAGTGTGCGATTGCGCTGTCACAAAAGAAATCTGAGCTTAAAACCATCAGGAAGATGGTTAGTTTTGACTCTTCACCCTTCATCTCCTGGTTTGACTTGGGAGTCAAGAGAGATTATCAGCCATGAGGTGCAAACATGATGTACATGATGTACGGAGTATGACAGAGACAAGCGGTCACTTAAAAACACAGAAGTATGAACTCAGAGAACACCTCACTCACTGGAGACCTTAAATAATTTCTGTCAGAGAGGTTCAAGGATCATTTGCAAAGAATTTGATGCTGCTCATGGTATCTCCTACCTGGACACTTCCTTATGGTAGGAATTGATATTGCTCGTGGTATCTCCTACCTGGACACTTCCTTATGAAGCACAGACCAGACAACACAAACACTTTGGGGCAAAGGAAGAACAAAGCAAGAAAAAGAGTTTTAAAAAAAACCTCTTACCTTGTGTCCGTTGTGCTGGGACTTGTCTGCCACCAGAAACCTGACCATGGCCTCCCATCTGCCCAGGGTCTGGGGGTCCCAGGCAGTCACCACCAGGATCAGCTGCTTGGAGGGCACCTGCAGGTGGTGGGCGGCGAACAGGGTCCCGTCCGCCCTCACCTTGAAGTCCAGGCTGTTGGTTTCGTACCGCACGCCCTTGTTGCCAGCACAGTTATTAAATTTTACTAGAACGGAGAGGAAGAGATGGGAGAAATGTGTGAGATTGGCGTGATAAGGAAAGCAATCAAATACAAGTTTCAGACATTTAATTTTCACTGATGTCTTCTATATCTCTAATAACCATCAAGGAAATGATTTAACTGTTTCTTCGACCTTTCAGGAGTGCTCTTGTGCTTTATCTCTGTTCCCCAGGGAAGAAGTTGTAAGCCATTTTTAAAGTATTTGATACAGTTTCATTAGATCTCAAACACAGCTGTTCCCCATTTGTACAAGTGGATTTCTCCCTTGTTGCCATTATCTTTTAAATTCAACTGGAGTCTATTACCCACGCTGTGGGTATTTTTTTTTCAGGAAATGTTCTCCATTTCCCTAACCCTTCAATAACCTACTTACCAGATAGGCTATTTGCACATTCTTAACTGAAATTCAAAAGCCCATAACAATTCCATTATCAGAAATATAAAAACAACAAAAAAATTTAACACAGAAATAAAAGTTGAAGCCATTCTGGAACATGCATCTGCTGCTGGAACTGGACCCCCTGTCCTGAGCTGCATTCCCACCTTGGCCAACCCGTCACATGTTACAGCTACTGCAAAAAGGAACTGTAAAACTGTGCTTCATAAACCACAATGTGTCATTTGAAAGCCTACTTTGTCAGATCAAAGCCCCCCAGTTGCTGATATTTCTATTTTCGCCTTTTTTTTGGTCAAAGTCTTTCACAGTCTAGTTTGAAAACTATTTTTATTGGCATTATGAAACATGTCACATATATTAGACCAGGAAAAAACCTCAACCCTATTATGTGACAGCATTGACAAATCGGATAGAAATGGAACCTGCAGCTAATAACACAGGAAACCAAACACTTTCTGCCATTTCAGTAATCCACGGGGCGGAACACACATGTGGTGAAGGAAAACAGATTGTACCCGTACAAACATCTCAAGTGAGTGAGGGGGGATGCACAGCGCTCCAGCTCGGATTGCTAGACAGGTTCCCATGCTGAGATGCTCCAGCCTGCCTGGAGAGGAGGAGAACCTGCTGGGCCAGCTCTGGTGGGCTTGAGCAGACACTTAATTCCTGCAGAAGAGGGGCTGGGGCAGATGGGTTGACCCAGGCTGGCTGTGGTGATGGGATGCAGGGCACTCCAGGGAGAGGAGCTTCTGGGACAGCTGTACCCCAGCTGCCCCTTTCCCCCTGTACCAACCACAGCTTTGCAGCCCTGCTCTGAGCTGAATCAAGCACTAATTTGGATATAAATTTTAAAATAACTCAACCATGGCACAGGTGAAAGAAAAAAGCAGCCAGGAAATGGCTTAACCCATTTGGTTAAA